>NC_088791.1:14402997-16902997 GCF_011386835.1 Chrysemys picta bellii
AGCAGGGAGTTAAACCATAGGCCAGCGTCCTTCTCCTCTGCCACTGCGTCTTCCTCACCTTGTCAAGGGGCGCAGATTCCCTTGCAGCAGCACTACCCTAGCACTGCAGTCCTAATCTCGAACCATTGTGGAGGGGGGAGGGAAGGGCTTGGAGAGCGAGCTGCCCTGCACCCGTCCTCAATGGCAGTTCTTGTCTCATGGGGCTGGGCCCAGGTTCCCTCTCCAGGTATTGTGATGTGGCCCAGCCGCCCCACCAGTGCGGTGTGTGGGGGGGAGAAGGCAGCAAGGCCAAATATGAGTGAATGGTGTTGTGACCTGATGTATGGGGTTGCAGCACCACTCAGGTTTGGCGTGGCCACCCTTCTGAAGGAGGCAAATGATGGAGAAGCCACTGTGCTGAGTGGTGCACTCCAGGGCACCATGCCCAGAGTAGAGAGCTGAGCCCAGCCCCAGTGGACAGGAATTGCTCTGGTGGAATGAGTGTGAGGTGTGATCACTCGACAACCCTCTGTCCTAGTGTAACACCGACAGATCTCAGTCGTCAGCAGGCAGGATCGAACCTGGGACCCATGGAGCTAAATGCATGAGCCTCTACTTCAGTGGTCACCAATCGGTCGATCACGATTGACTAGCCGATGCAGTGGGGCTGCCAATAAGGCTGGCTTCCTGTCTGCCCCAGCCCCACGCCACTCCCAGAAGTGGCCAGTGCGGCCCCGCAGCCCCGGGAGTGGGGGTCTCTCTCCACGCGCTGCTCCTGCCTGCAAGCACCACCCCCGCAACTCCCATTGGCCAGGAACAGGGAGCTGTGGCCAATCGGAGCTGCGGGCTCAGTGCTTGCAGAGAGGGGCAGTGCACAGAGCCATGTACCCCTCACTTCCCCATGGGCTGTAGGGGTGCATTGGCCCCTTCTGGGAGCAGTGTGGGGCAGGGTAGGCAGGCAGCCTGCCTTAATGGGAACTGCTGGAGTTAAGTGCTGCTGGGCGGGAGGTCACACCCCAAGCCACAGCCCTGACCCCCCTCCCAGAGCCAGCACCTTGTATCCCCTCTTGCACCCCAAGCCCCAGCCCTGACCATCTCCCACATCCAGCACCCCATCCTGCACCCCAATACTTTTCCCCAGCCCGGAGTCCCCTCCTGCACCCAAACTACCTCCCAGAGCTTGCACCCCTCATCCCCTACTGCATCCCAACCCCCTGCCCCAGACTCAGCCCAGAACCCCCTCCAAAGCTGTGAACCCCTCAGCCTCAGCCCAGAGCCTGCACCCCCCCCAAACCCCTACCCCAGCCCAGTGAAAGTGAGTGATGGTGGGAGAGAGCGAGTGATGGAGAGAGGGGGGATGGAGTGAGCGGGGCGGACTTTGGGGAAGGGGCGGGGTAGATCCTGAGTTGCCCTTAAATTCAAAAAGTAATCTTGGGCGTAAAAAGATTGAAGACCACGACTCTACTACATGAGCTAAAAGCCACACACCCCTTAGCTAAGGCCGTAGCAGACTCATTAATCTCTATGTGGTCTTGGTGCCACTAGAGGGGACAGAACACCACACCCAGGAAGTGTGTGGCTTACACTAGGACTCCCCTCTGCACTGAGAGGGAGAAAAGCATGTTTGACTGGAGCCCAGTGATGGGTTAATCTGGCCCTGACTACAGGTTTTGTACCATTGAAGTAGTTCAAATTTTGATTTTTGAAAAACTCCGAACATTTCCCTCCCATTTTTCCACCAGCTCTACTTTTCATTTCAGTGGAGTCCCTCCACTTTTACACTGGCGTATACAAGAGGAGAATCTGGTTCATACAGATCCTTACAATCCGAACTGATTTGAACCCCAAGCAAACAATATTTGTTCTTAAATTTGAGTTGGACCTTGGTTTACTTCTAAGGATTGATCCCATTTGCCTATCTCTAGTATCATCTACTTTACATTCGAATGTCTCCTAAACCTCTAAAATAAACAACGTTTTTTGTTTGTTTGTTTGTTTGTTTGTTTGTTTCTTCACGATTATGCCAGCAGAGTGCATTACCAGTTTCCTTAGCATGCAGAGGTTCTCAACAGCAAAGGAAAACCTCATGAAGTCTCTGAAGTATATGCTGAAATGCTGCGGTTGTCTGGTCTTGGGTTCCTTTTTCTAGGTGTTGAAACCTTTTATAGTAAATTGCATTTTCCATATTATAAACTTCAAAAGAAGGTGTTAATATAATTGCGACGTGATAAGTTTGACACTTATGTGAGTTCTGCTTTGCAGCTTTTTGAAGTAAAAATAAAAATAAGTTCTTTCTTCTTCGCAGAAGGCAGACCATGCCTGTACTAATGAAACAACTTTAATATTTCCCTGTACTACATAAATACCTCTCCCCTCCTCCTCCTCAATATTCAACATTATTAAAGTAGTTAACAGGCATGTATTCTGAGTCTTAAGTTACACTTATGATTTCATTCAAAAACTGAGTTATGACAATGTTGTTGCATTCTGTGGTGACACTAATATCAATATTAATGTATTTCGTGAGGGGGAAATACCTTGGAGTTGGTATTTGTATTTGATCCAAATCCCACTGTCTTTCAATTGACACCAATGCACTTAGGCCCTAAATGACCACTTCTCTTACAATGTAGTGAGCATCACTATACTGAGCTACACTTCTATGCTTGCAGAAGAATAAACCAAATGTGACAATGAAGCCCTGGGGACTGCCATGAAAGAGGTTTGCAAAGATGTTATTTTAGTGCTTGTGGAGTTGGTTATGGAGTTTCTAGTGCTCCACAGTCACCTAAAAGGATGAGGATGTGTTGCAGAGGGGAGCTTTATAAAGAGAGAAACTTCCTGATTGCGGAGTTACTGCATTAAGGATGGTTCTGTCCATTTATGATGTCGCAGTACATGGCATCAGACGTGAGTGAATCCCTCTCTCTAAGGAAGGAGTTGTTAGTGGCCGTGGATCTCAAATCCTGGACCACAGAGCTTGCATGTTCCAAGCTGCCACCCAATGACCTGGAAACAGTCACCAGAACTTGAAGCTCAACTATGACACAGGACTCCAGGGTTGGGTTCTGATTGGTGGTGGAACTCCATGGGTCCACATTGGTTCTCTGCTTTTATTTTAAACCAAGCGGAGGAACAGGATGTTGTCTCTGCAACTAGATTTCTCCTACTTAGGACTGCTTCCCTTGTAGGGTTTCCAACCCTCCTGCTTTCGCCGGGAGTCTCCTGGAATCAGGCTCTATCTCCCGGAGGCTACTTCAGCCAAACCGGGAGAGTTGGGATGCTAACCCACTCCCACACCCAAACTCGCTCCCAGAGCCTGCACCCCTCACCCACTCCCACACCCAAACTCCCTCCCAGATCCCTCACCCCTCACCCACTCCCACACCCAAACTCCCTCCCAGATCCCACACCCCTCACCCCCTCCTGCACCCAAACTCCCTTCCAGAGCCCGCTTCCCCTCCGGCACCCCAACACCCTGCCCCAGCCTAGAACCTGCACCCCACACCCAAACTCTGTCCCAGAGCCTGCACCCTGCATCCCCTCCTGCACCCCAAATCCCTGCCCCAGCCTGGTGAAAGTGAGTGAGGGTGGGGGGAGAGCGAGTGATGGGGGGATGGAGGGAGCAGGGCCTTGGAGAAGAGGCGGGACAGGGTCGTGGTCTCGAGGAAGGGGTGGGGTAGGGAGCGGGGCAAGGGTCTTTGGGTTTGCGTGATTAGACAGTTGGCAACCCTATTCCCTTGTGCTACCTGCTCCTAGTGCCTCACTCTGATCTCCTGGTGACCTGACCTGGCCTGGCTTCTGGGTTTTGACTCCTGTTCTGACTACTAGGCCTGACTGCCCATGTCCTGGTTGTGACAGGAGTAAAGGAAGAAAAGAGACTCCCAGAGTGGTGAGTGGGAAAAGCGGAAAATCAGGGAGGAGAGCTGTGAAAGTTGCATCAGAAAGGAGGCTGAATCTTGTCTTAACCCGGAAATTAAGTCCACAGTGCCAATTGCTCTGCAAGAGAGGGTAGCAGAGGCGGCCAGCCTTGCTGGATCTGGAGATCTAAGCAATTCCAGATAGCTTCTTGTTGCACAGAGAAAGCACAAGAAAACCAAGTAAATGTCCCAATAATTTCCAATGGCTGGTACTACTGATGACATTCAGTGTGCCCTATACCCGACTGATGAGGAAAAGAAAGAATATACCAAAGTGAAGGAAGCTTTTGATACCCATTTCACAGGCGGACAGAATGTTATATACGAAATGGCCAAATTTAATAGAAGATGGCAGGAACACTTGGAAGCAGCTGAGATTTTGAATACTGCAGGTCGTAGTCTTGCTGATCATTGCCAATACAAAACAGCAAAAGAAGAACTAATAAGAAGCACGATAGTTGTTCGCATAAGAGATACCAGTTTATCAGTACACCTTCAGTTAGACCCAGATCTCTTGCTACAGGAGTTCTAGCAAAAAGAGAATGCAAGAAACCATAAGGAAACAGCAATGTAACTTACATGCTAGCTGCATTGGGAAAACTGCATCAGACAATATTGACAAAATAAAGAAAAAAGACACAAATGCAAAAGTAAGCTGTCAGACCGAATTTACAACAAAAGAACAGTACACGACTGGAGAGTGGGAGACCAAAGAACCTTAACAAGAAGGAAACTTGGAAAAGCTGTGGAAGCTGTGGCAAGATCCCAAGCTACAGAGACAATAATGTCTAGTAAAAGAGGCAGAATGTAAGAGATGCTGTAAAATGTCCCATTTTTGTGGTAGCATGGAGGTCATGAACAGTAGCAGAAACAATCCAAGAGGAAGGGTTATCCTGAGAAGCAAATGCTAAACTTCTAAGAATTATATTCTCAATAGGGCAGACCGCACTTTGGTACACACACATGAACCTAAGCAATTGAAATCTGAAATTTAAAATTAATATTGGCTGTTACTGCAATTAAATATATATATATATATGTTCCCAGGATGGAGATCTGTAAAGACCAAATAAGTTTTTACGTTGGGCAAGTAGCATTACATTGGCTGTTTGTTTCGTCAGTTCTTTGAGAAGCTGGAGAAAGGACAGAAAGTCCTTCAACTAATAATATATGTAATACTAAGATTGACAACTCCCCTATTTGGGTTGCCAGCAACACAAGGTTTGCACCTAGCAGAGAAACTAGAATTCATTAGTGGCAAAAAGCAAACTATCCAGGAGAGTTATCCACATGACTTCTCAGGGCTAGGAAAGCCATCAGGGAGTACAAAATAAAACTGGTGCTGTCAGCAACTCCCTTTGCTCTCTCAGCACCCAATATGCTTCCTAGGAAAAGTCAAAGAAGAATTAAAGTGAATGAAAGATATGGGAATTATTGCCCAGGTAGAAGAACTTACTGGTGTGCGGGAATGGTTGTAGTTCCAAAACCCAATGGCAAAGTCCATATTTGATGGACCTTGTTTAATAAGGTGTGTGCAAAAAAAAGCTGCTTATTTCCTGCAGTTGGCCAGACACCATCTCAGTTATCAGAAGCCAAAATCTTGTCAGTTAGAAGCTACAGCAGGTTATTGGCAAATTCCCCTTGCTAATGAATCTATACTACTAAGTACATTCATCACCCCATTTGGAAGGTACTGTTTCAATCATCTTCCATTTGGCATATTTTCAGCACCAGAACATTTCTGAAAGAGAAACTCTCAGATCAGGTCAGTTTTACCTGGTGTCTTTTGCCATACAGATGATGTGTTGGTATATGGCAAAGATAAAAATGAACATGATGAGCAACTACATGCAGTCTTGAGATGCATCCAACAAGCCAGCCTCACTCTGGATAGGAAATGTGAATTTGAAATGAATCTGGTAACATTTGTAGGAAGCAAAGAGGGAATTCAGCTGGATTCAGAAAACCTGAAGGCATTGCTTGCCTTACCCAAACCACAAAATGTTTCTGCTGTAGGAATATTCCTGGATGTGTGTGACCCTAAGAGGCCTTTTATGAAAACTGCTAAAGGGTGCACCCAACATATTGTTGTGAGAACATGTAGCCAGATGGTGTCATATAAATGCTGGTGACAAACTGGTCACTAATATTATTGTGTGATGTATGTACAGTTAATGTGTAAAGAACTGTGTATGTGTGATGGAAATATGTTCCTAAAATATGTTCAGACCAAGCAATCTAAGTAGAAAAACAACAAGGAGTCTGGTGGCACCTTAAAGACTAACAGATAGACTTACAGACTTAAAGACTAAGGTGCCACCAGACTCCTTGTTGTTTTTGTAGATACAGACTAACACAGCTACTCCCTGATACTTGACACCAATCTAAATAGAGCGGATAGACAAGTTTGTTGTAGACACAGGAATGTTGATTTGTCTGTTTGCCTATGTCTGCAATGTAAATTGAACAAGGTGAAGCCAGAGACAATGGAAGTACATTTACACCTAAGGTAAACAAAGTGATTAAACCAACCAAAAAAGCAAACTGACCAGAGGATGAGGAAGACAACATGGCATCTACACGCCAGTCTGGTTTATTTTTGTCTTGGTTTACTTTCCAAAGAAGAAATTTCAAAGGTTTACTGGGTTATAAACAAGAAGGGGAGATAATTCTTTAATTAGGGAACAAATGGAACAGCACCCTCTGATTCTGTGAACATTGGCCTGGAGGGCTGGAGCTGTTGATAATATTCTGTAGGTGAGAAAACTGCTCACGCAAAGATTGTAACATGCTAAAATTAAGTGTTAGTCACTAGAAAGCATGTTCTGTTTTGTTTGTAACCATAGCTGTGTCTTTCTCTTGTTTAGTTTCCCTTAAATCTCTGTTTATTAATACGTTTCTTCTTAGTTTACTATACGCTGTCTCAGTGCTGTTCTATTGAAGTATAGAGTGAGCCATCAGCTAACGTAGCAAGCTGGTATGTGCACTCTCTCTTTTTGGAGGCAATGAATTTAGTAATTTTGGGGAGTGTCCAGGAAGAGGGACTAGACAATGCAGAGAAAACTCCCTGGAGACCTTGGGTTCACTGACTGTTACCTGCAAGGCAAGGCTAGGACTGACAAAGTCTCAAAGAATTTGTTGGTGAGGCAGACAGACTTGTGTGGCAGGGAGCTGATAGACAGTTCAAGCCTCAGCAAAGCTCTCCCTTGCTGAGGCAGAGGAGTAACACGGTATGTCTACACAGCAACTAGACACCTGCAGCTGTGCTAGCCAACTTGGGCTTGGGCTGTGGGATGGTTTCATTGCTGTGGGGTGGGAGGGTCCCAGAGCTTGGGCTCCAGCCTAAGCCCATAAGTCTACACAACAAAGAAACAGCCCCACAGTCCGAGACAGCTGGCATAAGCTAGCCTTGGATCTTTCTTTGCTGTGTAGACATAGCCTCAGGGGCTTATGGTTCTAGGTGTCCTGAGGAGAGCATCACAGTGTGAAAAATCATTTTGGGAAATTCTTATCAAATATAGCTCATCTAACAAAACCCTTAAGAGATCTCCTTAATGGTCACAATATGTGGATCTGGGGTAGAACACAACAAAACATATTAAATAAAATGAAAGGACTACAGACATCTCCACCTGTCTTGGCACAATAATCAAACTATCCTACAACAGTAGCAGTGGATGCAGCTTTGCATGCTTTAGGAGCTGTGGTTACACACAGCAGCCAGGAGACCAGGGGCCTGTTGCACTCCTTGGCACAAAAAGTGGGAATGTGCTAATAAAGTTTGCAGATGACACAAAGCTGGGAGGTATTGCCAATACAGAGAAGGACCAGGATAGCATACAGGAAGATCTGGATGATCTCGTAAACTGGAGTAATAATAATAGGATGAAATTTAATAGTGAAAAGTGCAAGGTCATGCATTTAGGGATTAATAACAAGAATTATTGTTATAAGCTGGGGACGCATCAGTTGGAAGTAACAGAGGAGGAGAAGGACCTCGGAGTATTGGTTGATCACAGGATGACTATGCGCCACCAATGTGATATGGCCATGAAAAAAGCTAATGCGGCCTTGGGCTGCATCAGGCGAGGTATTTCCAGTAGAGATAAGGAGGTGTTAGTACCGTTATACAAGGCACTGGTGAAACCTCATCTGGAATACTGTGTGCAGTTCTGGTCTCCCATGTTTAAGAAGGATGAATTCAAATTGGAACAGGTACAGAGAAGGGCTACTAGGATGATCCGAGGAATGGAAAACCTGTCTTATGAAAGGAGACTCAAAGAGCTTGGCTTGTTTAGCCCAGCCAAAAGAAGACTGAGGGGAGATCTGATTGCTCTCTCTAAATATATCAGAGGAGTAAATACCAGGGAGGGAGAGGAATTATTTAAGCTCAGTACCAAATGAATATAAACTGTCCATCAGGAAGTTTAGACTTGAAATTATCATTACCTAGTGCATGCCCCCAGTAAAATAAACGGCGATAGAATCAGGTCCCTAATCTTTGCGAAGAAACCAACACCTGCTAATTTTGCATGCACATGGAGTGCCTCTAAAAACATGAACCCTAACATTCCCAAAGGCTTAGGATAGCTGCTTAAGAACTCATTGAGCATCCACATTTAGAGTTGCTCTTGTGCATTGAACTGTTTGAAACTAAAATTAAGTTAGCGTGATAGTGGTGGAGATGTAACATTCTTCTACAGGTTTGAAATAGTAGAGATAATTGTTTTATTAAAATATTTGCTCTTTTGCTCCTTACAAGGTTTTTGACAGCTTGGAAGTCATTCTATAGCACCATGCCAGCCATTAGTGCTTTGATTTCCACAATGTCTTTCTTTATTTAATAGGCCTGAAATATTGATTAACATTTACAGATTCAATTCCAAGCGCTTGCCAGAGGTTACAGAAAGCCAGAGAGAGCTGGTTGTGCCAGTCAAATTCTAAGGTGTAATGAAATCCCCTACTGTGCCTGTCAACTTATCCAGTGTACAGGTCATTTCCCACAAGGTCTGTGGTGTTGAAAGAAGCAGTTTTCACTTCACACATTTCATAGGCAACGGAAAAATATGTTGCTAGTATTGTATTCTCTAGCCCTTTGTATAAAATTGAATAGACTCATTGCTTCATGCATTTTTTCTCCCTCAAAGCATTCTATATCAATATAAGAAAAATACTTTAAGTAGACACAGGCTGAGACTCTCAATGTAAATGTTTTGTTACCGTTGTCAAGTAATCTCACGGTAACTAGGGCTAGAGATGGACAAGCCTCAAAAGGATCAGAGGTTCAATTCAGTTTGGTTAAGTATCTAAAGGTTCATACATTTATTCAAACATTTTAAGGCTCCTTTACTACTTCCATTTTTCTCCCAGTAACATCCTTCCTCTCAATTCCTTCTGGTTCCACAACTGTCCAGAAGGCTCTGGTTCTCTCTTCCTCATTCTAACACATGACTCAATAAACTCCACCTCCCTACATCCGTTCTCCCACCTTTAAAAGGAGGGGCCTACATCTATGGAAACCTTTCTGGCCCCTAGCCACTGCTGCATTCAAATTTAATATGCCCCAGGCTTCATTGTGCAACACAACCTGTGAGGTCTGAAATCAGTATAGCATGACTAGGTCTATCAGGGAGAGTCTTGTGTGACTGGATGGGGATTAGCTCTTCTCATGTGATTATGTAAACTGGCCAGTGGACTGACTTCCCTGCCCATCCTACCTGCTAGTCCTCACTTCATTTTCTATGATCAGAGGGGTAGCTGTGTTAGTCTGGATCATGTCATGCATCTGATGAAGTGGGTATTCACCCACAAAAGCTTATGCTCCAATACATCTGTTAGTCTATAAGGTGCCACAGGACTCTTTGTTGCTTCATTTTCTATGTTACCCCTAGCATGCAGAGGTGATCCAGGACCATAAACTTGGGGCTCAGCAGCCTTTGTGATGAGCCCCAGATATGGCCTGTCCCTTTCATTTATTGTTTTAGTATCAGGGTTGCCCAAAATCTCAGTTGTACCCACCCCACAATTCTCCAAAAAAAGAAAAGGAATTATTTGAGGGTAAGATTTTTCAAGAGAACTTAAGGGAGTTAGATGCCAAGCTACACTGGAATTCAATGAGATTTGGATGCCTAACTCCTTTCAGCTCCTTCGAAAAATCCCAACTGTAATGATCACATTCTATGTGTTATGTTCACAGCATACACACAGAGATGGTAGGTTAAAAACATAAACTACTCTCGCTGTAAGGTTGCAACATAACACTAACTCAGAACGATAACACACAAGAACCCCAAACAGAGAGAGAGAAAGCAGGCTGCTCTCTAAAACAGAGGGGTTAAACTCACACCACCTTATGCTAGACTGCCTCTCAACAGAATGACTGCTGAAAACCCAGATGGCACGTTTCCCTACAGAGTCCTCTAGCCTGGAACCAGGTCCAGAAAACTCCTTAAAACTTAAAGTATAGCTTGTAATTTTTACAGTTTTCAATACACCACACTGGGGGTATAAGTTGTGTGCGTAAACCACCCCTATATCTTTCCCATATGACTTCAATGCCTTTCCTTCATAATATTTTTCATCAGTAATTTCTTGCTGCCTTATATTTATTCCCCCTTGCTTTAATTTTTTTCCATTGACTTTAAGCTTGACTACAGCTTGGAAAAATTAAATAGTTGAGTTTTTTATTTTTTTTTTAAAGAAATGCCATGCATGCTCACTCAGCTGCATTTCTAGGTTCCTGCTAATCTTATCACACACATCCCCACAACAGGAATAAAAACCCCGCTAGTTAAATCTCCTGCTTTTTGGAGTAACTAAGTAGTATTTTGAGCTACATTATAGGCAAATCTGTAACATTCTCAGCATGTTGACATAATAGCAACCAGAGCTACCCCTGACTACAGCAATGCTCTGGGCATCCATTGACATTTTTCTGTGGGCTGAATTATGAAATAGGCTTTAGTTGGGTGATTGACCATATCTTATGTAAATCAACTGTGATGTATTTAAACTAGTGGCTTTCAAATAGATTTATGCAGGGACAAAAGTGACGGGAATGTAAAAAGTTCTAAGCTGCCATCTGGAAATGGAATAGCCATTAACATGTGTTCATCTCTAGTTATCTCTCTTTTGTTATCTTGCCAGTATTTTTTGTTTTGTTTTCCTAGAGGGAGCGTGCATTCAGCATTCTTGCTGGAGCCCTGAAAATCATCTCAATTTCTTTTTCTTTAAAATGAACTTCCCAGAAGCTACATCACAATCTCCATTACTTGTCTATAGACTCAAGAACCTAAGCAGAACCTCTCTTAGACCAGCTACAGGGATCAAAACAGAGCTTACCCCTTCATCCATATGGAAGGCAGACTTTTCAAACCCGGGGAAAGAATTTTAGTGTGGTCTATTGAAACTGTGTTAAAATGATAAACTATCACTTTAAATTCTCAGGGGTGTCCTGGTCCTGTTGCAGGGTAGGGTACTCTGCGGGAAGCATGTGATCAGTATGTCAGTGTGCAAAAAGCAAGGTAGGTTGAGTTGTGCGTCTCTGCCTTAGGGAGCAGCCTACTTTGTCTCTCTCTGTTTTGGGGTTCTTGTGTGTTTTTGGGATTCTAGATTCTATGGAAAAAAAGTAGTGCTACCTTGCAAACTTCCAGAAAGATAAAAACTAAAAATACTCTAACTTCTTTGTAGGCTGTGAACATAACACTTGGAACCTCCTAAGGGATGTAGGAGCATATATCCCCTTTGAAAACCAAGGGACTTCTGTTCCTAAATCACCTGATATGATTTTGAAAATCTCCTATCAGCTGTCTAAAATCTAGATCCATCAATAAATAAGTGAATGGGTTTTTCAGAGACGCTGAGCCCCTGCAGTTTCCTTTGAGCTCAGTGGGGTCTGCAGGTGCTCATCACAAATTCACATATATAAATGCACAAAGGTGGATTTAGGTGTCTAGCTTTAGGCACCCAAGTTTGAAAAAATTAAGCCTGAATGCCTCTGCACCCCCTGCAGTGGGTAGCAAGACACTGGGCAACCCGTTTTAAAAGCTATCACAGAAGCTCCCCTTTGTAGCACTCCACAGGAGACTCTAGTTCTTTTCAATTGCGACTTAAAGGGGACCATCCAGTGCCCATTGAGTCGAGCCCAAAATGAACATTCTGTCTTAGATTTTCAAATCCCAGCTGGGGGATTTAGAGACCCAATACCCATTAACATTAATAGGAATTGGGCATTAAAGTCTCCTAGGTGGCTTTGAAATTTTCAGCCTATGTTTATGGATGTACATCATTAGTTTACAAGATTTTATTCCCCTCCTTTTGGTTTAAATGGACAATGCTAGCTTTGAAGGATAGTGCCTTGTAGAGTGTATGGATTTAATCCACTGAAAGTTCAGAAAGAAGACAGACTGGTTAGCACGGATGTGGGGGAAGAGGGAGGAGTTAGAATAAATCCTAAAAGGTCTGCTTCTAAAATTATAATTCTGAGTCCATTTTACAGTAGAAAGGAAGAAACCCTTTGTGTTTGAGTTACTGATATATGTTCCATAAAGCTAATAGAATAGGTGCTGCCGGCCATCTGTCCATCTCTTCCTTTCTCTTAGCACACGCTTTATGGCCCCTTCATGCTACCAAAGCAATGTGAAGGGACCTTGGTTTAAATGAGAATCCGGCCCATGGATTCCTGTGTGAGTAACTGTTTGCCATTGTGACTAAAAGGATTCATAAACTATTGCCAACCTCAAAATCTTCATAAAATCATTGAGTTAGGTCCCAAACAATCATGACACAGGCTTAAAAACATGAGGTCTAACTAAATAATAAACATTTGGTCTTTTTGTTTTCTGCTTTTTGAGCCTTTAGTGTTCACTTTTTACAACTTTTCTCCATATCCATTGGGAGTTAGAAACTTACTTTTTCTTTGATATGAAATTGGAGAGTCTCACAACTCCAGGAGGAGGGACTTTAAGAAAAACTGCAACTAGTGTGAGACTTGGGATAAAATCATGAGGGTTGGCAGCACTGTGACCTGAACCTTTGTGACTAGGGCAAAGGTGAAAGTAAGCCGGTATGCTGTGCCGGACCGGACCAGAGTCCCCAAGCTGGCGTTTTAAAGGGCCTGGGGCTCCCTGCAGCGGCGGAGCCCATGGCCCTTTAAATCACCACTGGAGCCCTGCTGCCGCTACCCCGGGGCTCCGGCAGCAGGGCTCGGGTGGTGCTTTCAAGGGCCCGGGGCTCCCCGCCACCACCGGAGCCCCAGGCCCTTTAAATCACCGCCTGAGCCTGCCTGTCAGAGTCCCAGGGTACCAGCGACAGGGCTCCGTCAGTGATTTAAAGGGCCTGGAGCTCTGCTGTGGTAGTGGCAGCCAGAGCCTCGGGTCCTTTATATCACCCCTGGGCCCCAGGGCTCCCAGCTGCCTCTGCAGCTGGTAGCTTGGGGGTGATTTAAAGGCCCCGGGGCTCTGGCTGCAGCTGGGAGCCCCGGGGCCTTTAAATCTTGATTTAAAAGCCCCGCCTCTTCCCATTGAGGCCATGCCCCTGCTCAGGACTCCGGCATACCGGTAAATCCTTTAACTTACTTTCACCCCTGGACTAGGGTGGTGGTTGAACAGAATCAACAGGGCCCCATTTTAACTCAAAGAGGGCCCTGAACCCCCTGAGAGAAAATGACTGAAAAAATAACAAAGAAGCCATTGAAAGATGCCATTCCTCATTCCATTAGAGCTCTCCTGCTTCCACAACCTTGAGAAAGACTTCAGTGTTCTTTATGCCACTCCTTTTACAATGTTCTTTTATTAAAAATCATCATGAAAGTCTGTCTAATAAAAACTTATATAAATGTCACTCTAACAGTGACAAACATCAATAATTGCTACCACAGATGAACGGAGAATGGGAGAAAATGTGTCCTTAAAAATTAGGTAATAGTCAAAGCCAAATTTTAATGTAATCATATTCACAACCCTTTCACATTTGTGTTCCTCAGACATTCCATTATTTGACATTCACTAGCAATAAAGATGGTTGACATTTTTGAAGAAAGTGGGTGTGGGATTTTCTTTTTTTTTTCTTTTCTTTTTTTTGTTAATTGCACTTTTTAAAGAAAAAGGTTATATGAAGAAATTCCAAAATGAAATGTTTTTGGTCTCAACACTTTGCCTCTTTTTCCATGACAAAATTTAAAAAAAACAATGGGCGGGGGGAGGGAGGAGAAGTGGGGAGGGCAATTGAAAAGGAAAAAAGCAAGAAACATTGTATTGACATTTTTCAGCTTTCTGGTTTGAGTGGGGGGTTATTTTTTCCTTCTTTTGTCATTCTTCTTTCCCTGTCCTCTCTTTTTCTTCCTTCTAGTTACAATTTGTAGTACAGCACAAATTGCAGATTGTATATTCAGTTGTAATATTCACAATTCTCAGTTCAAACAACATTCAGATCAAGAACGACTAACTGAAGAAATAAATGAATATTTTTGAATAATGAATACATTTAATAATAATTTTATCTGCTCATGGTCAATTTGCAAACATAAAGAAAAGACACAATATGTCAAAAATGTATTTGTTGCAAATTATTTGTAATGATTACTCCATTACTAGAAGAGAATCAGTTTTGCTAGAGATCAGCCCAAAGCAGAACCTCTACAATCCCAAACTTTATAGTGACAGGTTTCCGAGTAGGAAGACATGTTAGTCTGTATCAGCAAAAAGAACGAGGAGTCTTTGTGGCACCTTAGAGACTAACAAATTTATTTGGGCGTAAGCTTTCATAGGCTAAAACCCACTTCATCGGATGCATGCAGTGGAAAATACAGTAGGAAGA
Organism: Chrysemys picta bellii; assembly: GCF_011386835.1. NCBI lineage: Eukaryota > Metazoa > Chordata > Testudines > Emydidae > Chrysemys > Chrysemys picta. The sequence goes on from NC_088791.1 coordinate 14,417,712, forward strand.
TATATATACACAGAGAACATGAAAAAATGGGTGTTGCCTTACCAACTCTAATGAGACTAATCAATTAAGGTGGGCTATTATCAGCAGGAGAAAAAAAAACTTTTGTAGTGATAATTAGGATGGCCCATTTAAAACAGGCTGACAAAGGAGGTGCTGTCCTCATCATGAATAGGTAGGAATATGAACGAGAGGCTGCTAGGCAGCTCTCTAACACCACATTCTACAGGCCATTACCCTCTGATCCCACTGAGGGTTACCAAAAGAAACTACACCATCTGCTCAAGAAACTCCCTGAAAAAGCACAGGAAGAAATATGCACAGACACACCCCGAGAACCCAGACCAGTGGTATTCTATCTGCTACCCAAGATCCATAAACCTGAAAATCCTGGACGCCCCATCATCTCAGGCATTAGCACTCTGACAGCAGGATTGTCTGGCTATGTAGACTCTCTCCTCAGTCCCTATGCTACCAGCATTCCTAGCTATCTTCGAGACACCTCTGACTTCCTGAGGAAACTATAATCCATTGGAGATCTTCCAGAAAACACCATCCTGGCCACTATGGATGTAGAAGCCCTCTACACCAGCATTCCACACAAAGATGGACTACAAGCCATCAGGAAAAGTATCCCCGATAATGTCACAGCAAACCTTGTGGCTGAACTTCGTGACTTTGTCCTCCCCCACAGCTATTTCACATTTGGGGACAATGTATACCTTCAAGTCAGCGGCACTGCTATGGGTACCCACATGGCCCCACAGTATGCCAACATTTTTATGGATAACTTAGAACAATGCTTCCTCAGCTCTCGTCCCCTAATGCCCCTACTCTACTTGCACTACATTGATGACATCTTCATCATCTGGACCCATGGAAAAGAAGCCCTTGAGGAATTCCACCATGATTTCAACAATTTCCATCCCACCATCAACCTCAGCCTGGATCAGTCCATACAAGAGATCCACTTCCTGGACACTACAGTGCTAATACGCGATGGTCACATAAATACCACCCTACTGAACGCTATATTTACCTACATGCATCCAGCTTTCATCCAGACCACATCACACAATCCATTGTCTACAGCCAAGCTCTAAGATACAACCGCATTTGCTCCAATCCCTCAGACAGAGACAAACACCTACAAGATCTCTATCAAGCATTCTTAAAACTATAATACCCACCTGCTGAAGTGAAGAAACAGATTGACAGAGCCAGAAGAATACCTAGAAGTCACCTACTCCAGGACAGGCCCAACCCCATCACCTTCAGCCCCCAACTAAAACGTCTCCAGCGCAGCATCAAGGATCTACAACCTATCCTGAAGGACGATCCCTCACTCTCACAGATCTTGGGAGATAGGCCAGTCCTCGCTTACAGACAGCCCCCCCAACCTGAAGCAAATACTCACCAGCAACCACACAGCACACAACAAAAACACTAACCCAGGAACCTATCCTTGCAACAAAGCCCGTTGTCAACTCTGTCCACATATCTATTCAAGAGACACCATCATAGGACCTAATCACATCAGCCACACCATCAGAGGTTTGTTCACCGGCACATCTACCAATGTGATATATGCCATCATGTGCCAGCAATGCCCCTCTGCCATGTACATTTGCCAAACTGGACAGTCTCTACGCAAAAGAATAAATGGACACAAATCAGACGTCAAGAATTATAACATTCAAAAACCAGTTGGAGAACACTTCAACCTCCCTGGTCACTCAATTACCTAAAAGTCACAATTCTTCAACAAAAAAACTTCAAAACCAGACTCCAATGAGAATCTGCAGAACTGGAATTAATTTGCAAACTGGACCCCATTAAATTAGGCTTGAATAAAGACTGGGAGTGGATGGGTCACTACACAAAGTAAAAAATATTTCCCCATGCTATTTTTTTCCCTACTGTTACTCACGCCTTCTTGTCAACTGTTTAAAATGGGCCATCCTGATTATCACTACAAAAGTTTTTTTCTCCTGCTGATAATAGCCCACCTTAATCGATTAGTCTCATTATAGTTGGTATGGCAACACCCATTTTTTCATGTTCTATGTATATATATCTTCCTACTGTATTTTCCACTGCATGCATCCTATGAAGTGGGTTTTAGCCCACGAAAGCTTATGCCCAAATAAATTTGTTATTCTCTAAGGTGCCACAAGTACTCCTCAAACTTTATAGTGGAGTTGAAATCCAGACCCAAACCTATAATTCTGCGGTTTGATCCTATATCTACTTTTTATCATGCCATAACTCTTTCTATATATGTATTTGTTGCAAAAGCACATGGGACTCTGTGTTTGTTGCAAAAGGCTGACTATACCAAGTCCAGTAAGGAAAAAAACATTGCCCTATACTGTAAACAAAAAGCAGTTGGACTGTGCTGATGAGCTCCAGTGAGAGAACAGTTTATGCACTGTTTGATGTAGCTAGGCATTTGTGTATTGTCTGATTCTCAGGCAGTGTTTTGTTTTAGCTTGGAACTGGTATTCTTTGCAAGAAGGTGTATGCAAATAAACTTCCCATGAGCTCTTGCAACAAGTTATTTGCAGCGCAAACTAAAACAGTTATAAATTACTAAGATGCCCCTAAACTGGCCTGGAAATTCTCTGAGGAACAGAGAACAGCTGGACTGTGCAAGCGATCTCCACTGAGATCTGAGCTAGCTTCCATATGTAGTTAGCTGCCCTGTGTTTCAAGCAGACACTCATGAATAAAGTTCAATGATCAGGAAACATTCCTTGTTGTCTAGGCTGTGGTCACCATTTGGAAAACATGAAGTCCATGAAAATGGTTTTGTAGCAACATTGTGGTGGCAAAAAGACTTTCATATAGTAGTTTGCTGTATTGTAGCCATGTTGGTCCGAAGAGATGACACAGATAAGGAGGGTGAAGGAATATCTGTTATGGACCACCTTCTGTTGGTGAAAGAAACATGTTTTCACGCACCTTGTCTCTTTCCTATAGTAGCTACAATGCACTGGCTATCATAAAAATTACAAGGACAATCGACCCTGCAGCTTCAGGGCATAAACATATTATCAGGTAGGGTCAGGAAGTTCTTTTTCTTCCTCATATTAACCAGGTCTATTAAATTCTCTTTTCTCTGAAGCATCCAATTATTGGCCACTGTTGGAGACAAGATGACAGAGTAACTTGTCTGTCTCATTTGTTCTGACATGTATCTTGATATTCCTATCTTTAAATTCATTTAGGAGCTAGACCAGTCCAAATGGCTGAAACATGCTGTACTATGATGACTTTAAATGTGATGAATGAATTGACTTTGGTATATTGCTGTTTTTTATTTAGACACATCCATTTATTAAACTGAATTTTGAGAAAGCAGTCAGGATCTCGTCAACCTTTGTAAAAAGTGTATGAAATCCCCATGGTTCCTTAAGGCAAACCATCTTGTGCAAGGGTCAAAATAATAAATAATTTACTCAACCATCTTACTTAACAAATTTGTATTTAAATTGGCATCAATTTAAATATAGCTTAGATCAGAGGTTCTCAAACTGTGGTCCGTGAACCACCAGTGGTCCACGAACTTCATTCAGGCGGTCCGTGGATAGTTCCCTCTAAGGTGAGCAAAATAACAAAGCCCCATAACTTGCAAAATTTAAAACTAGACTGGACAAAACACTAGAAAATGCAGAGAATAATCTTTCTTTGGCAGGAAGATAGATTGAATGATACGACAGAATCTCAGAATCTAGAGCTGGGAAAAGACTCATGAACACATTAAGCATTGAAACAAACTACCAAAGGCAGTGGTGAATTTTCCATCTCTTGACTTCTTTAGGGCTGGATACCTTTCTAGAAGATATGCTTTACTGAAATACAAGTTATTGAGCTTAATATATGCGTAACTGGATAACTTCTAGGGACTGTGTTATGTGGGATGTGAGATTAGATAATCTAATGGTCCCCTCTGGCTTTACAATCTAGGAAAATTTCTAAAATCAAGACCCACTAACCATTAAACGGCTAGTACTGGCTGAAAACCAGATCTCAACTTTTAGGGAAGATTTCACAGGAGTTTCATTCTATTTTTATTCTCATTGAAATTTGAAATTTTGAGAAAAAGTGTCATTGAAATATTGACCAACTCTATAATAAACTAACATGTTTCCTGTATCTGATCAGGTTGAGTGAAAATATGTACAATGTGCATACAGTGCCCCCCCCCCCCCCCCACTGATGGGGGGCATTAGATTCTACCATAGGACAAATAACGATTAATTCCTCACTGCCCTGAAGTCTAGGACAAAGCTTATGTGCTCTCCATATAGGACTTAAGTGGTGTATAGATTTAGTATTAACACCCGGGCACTGGGTCAAATAGCCTCCCTGACCATATTCTAAAGTTCCATCGCAGACTGCTACATGAATGTTTTTTAAAGTATCATTTTAATTTTCCTAGTGTAGTTGCAGACAGATTTTCCCAATGTGTCCTTCACTCTCTGTGTCATCTACATTAATTTAGAGTGAAGCATATTAGTGTTTAGTTGTCCAGGGATTAGGAAAATAAGACATAATGTGATCATCTGTTAGGTACAGCAGCCAAAATGGTGGGATTTTTTTCCCTCTTCCTCTTTTGAGCATCAGCTAGGGTGAAGGTATTTCAAGATGAAGGCCTTTATATTTTGAGGAACAAAACAAAGAGATACTGCAACAGCAGATGTGAGCGACATGTACCCTGAGGCATTTATCATAAGGTGCGGGTTAGTTTTGATTACATCATTCTGACAGCTGTGAATAGGAAAAATGAATGTACTGGGATTGTTGTCAGGGACCACCATTTCCTTCTTTTGCTCTGTAGAAGGAGTGGTGGGGTTTGCTTCGTTTTTGTCTTTTTTGTTTATATTGACCAGGAAGGTCATCTAGTTGAATTTCATTTAAATGTCAAGAACAGCCACACACAAAAAAAAAAAGGTAAACCCAGCTGTGTATTCACAGCCTAAAATTTTCAAACTAAAAAGCAAAACCAAAAAAGTCCATTTTTTATATGTACTTGCCTGAAGAGATACACACAGGTACGTTTGATGTGGAGATACAATTTAAAATGACCTTCTACAAAGCTCGGTTGCTCAGAACAAGAAAAATCCATCACTTTAAATGTCTGAAAAAGTTCATTATCTTTTCTCTAGTCTCTGTAGAACATTCTTAAATTAAGACATGGTAAATAATATATTGATTTTGCATCACCAACTATGAGTGAAAATATGGAACTGTAAGATTGCTGCTTTTCAGAATGGGGGGGAAATGAATGGTGACAGAACTACTTTTTTTCTTAATAAATTATTTCCAGTTGAGATGCCAATATTTGACTTTTGGGGACCGATTTTCAGCTAGTTCAATTGGCTTAGCTCTACTGATGTCAGTGGAGTTACGCCAATTTACACCAGCTGAAGATCTGGCCCTTTATTTAATATTATTACCATTTTTAATATATATTTTATATTTTGGTAGCACCCAAAGATCTCAGTCCTGACTGAAGTCCCATTGTTCTGGGTATTCTCTAAACACAGAAAGAATCCCTGCCCTGGAGAATTTACACACTGTGCTTTAGGTGAAAGTTTAGTATTAATCTCTTTATCCCTGAATATTTTCATATGATGGAATCTCCTCTGAAGATGGAAACTTATTGCTGGTTGGATTGGGGTGGTAGTAGAAGGAAGATGGTAGGAGGGGAGAAGCAGGCAGGAGTGGATCGGCTGGGTGAGGCTAGAATGGCAACTGTAGATGCAGGGGAGGTTGAATGGAGTTGAGGAAAGAGAAATGAAGGCTGAAGTGGTGGCCGGGAAGATTGGGTAAAGCAAGAAATGTACAAGGGAGCCAGCTGGGTGCAGTTTAAAGGATGAAGGGGAGGTGGAGTGGCGCAAGGTTTGTCTGCAGGCGCTAGGGAGACTCTAGCTTGGGTGCAGGCTGCCATACTCTATGTAGACACGGGCCAGGGTGTCCCTCTCACCGCAGAATAGCCTGAGTAGCAATCCATGTACAGAAGGTTTCCCTCCTGTCAAAATACAAAATAGAGAAAGCTCTTGGTGACTAGTGCGAGGCCAAGAAGGTTTAAAAACTGGATCTTCTGGTCTAAAATCAGATCAGTGGTGACCACAATATTTTTAATTGCTGTGATTACTATCGTTATATTGTTGTAGTATCAAAATCAGGGACCCATGGTGCTAGGTGCTGTACAAGTATGCATCCGAAGAAGTGGGCTGTAGTCCACGAAAGCTTATGCTCTAATAAATTTGTTAGTCTCTAAGGTGCCACAAGTACTCCTGTTCTTTTTATAGAAGACTCAGTCCCCATTCCAAAGAGTTACGCTCTAATTTAACCATAGTGAGAGTGTAAAAATGCAATTGGAAAGTACATTTAATTCATACAGTACATCAGCTTACTAAGTGGCAGGTTGCTTTTCCCTACATTTTAGGTCAAAAATGGGACGGAGGGTATTTTTTCTTCACATTTCTCCCCTCTGGTGATACTTGGTTTGCTTTCTGCAGCAGCTGGGGCGGTGCTTGTTGTCCCAAAGATAAAGGCTGCTGCTGCTGCTTCTTTTATCCAGCATTCAGCTTAATGATCCTGTTTGATAAATATCTTCAAAGCTTTCGCTTTTTGCACAAGATGAGAGCAAAAATGCAGAGCCCTGTGAACTCCCCAGTGAAAGGGCCATGAAGTAAGGCTGTAGCAGCATCAAGATTGTGATTTACTCTGGCACTGAGATAAAACTTCCTGAGGTCTGGAAGTGCTACACTGGCTTAGTCCCGCCACTAACCTTCCTCACCCTACCTAGCTGCAGCATTCTACTGTCTCGGCCACTCAGAGTTAACTCATGCCTTTTGTTCAAGGCCAGCAAAGCACTTTCAAAATAGAGTGTTTCAAAACATGCCTGAAGCGTCACTTTAGAAACAGGGAGTCTCTCAATATCCCTGCGAGGCAGATAAATACTATTATACTAATTTCACAGATGGGTAAATTTGAGCACAGAGAGGTGAAGGGCTAGATTCTGCTTGGCGCTGTGCTCTGCTGTGTTAGGAGATTCAGAAGGCGGAGAGAGCCTTTTTCCTCCAGAGCAGCAGGGCAGGATCTGTACAAGAGAGCACAATGACAGTAGGACTGTAAGCAGAGAGGCCCACTTTCTAAGTTCCCGGGGTGTGCTCGACCCCCGCTCTACCCCAGGCCATGCCCCCACTCCGCCCCTGCCCCCTCTCTTTCCTTCTCCCTCCCCCAGTGCCTCCTGCTCACCGCTGAACAGCTGATCCATGGCAGGGAGGAGGTGCTGGAGGGGAGGAGGAGGAGCTGAGTGGCAGGGCTGCCAGTGGGTGCTGAGCACCCACTAATTTTTTTTTGGAGCACCCACGGAGCCGACGACTATGACCGTAGCAAATGCACCCGTATGTCATATCCACAAATCAGTGCGGTTTGCTAGCTGGAGAGCATGTCCAGCCCCGCAGCTGACCAGTATAAACACTGAAGTCACCAGTACACGTGATCCAGAGACGCATACTGATTCTCCTTAAAGCAGCAATATAATGTGCTCCATCATCATCTGTCTCTCCAGCCTTCCTTAGCTCACCCTCCCCAGGTTGGCAGGATTGCAATAGCAACATTTACTTCAGTGCTGTCCCTTTATCCCCCTCAACTAAGGCAGAATCTATACCACCATTGTCTTATCCTGTTACCCAGTCCTCCCGGGTTTTAATCGCTAGCTACACCCCTTCCCAAATAGTAAAGTGGAAAAGGCTTTGCTTAACTGTTTTAGACACTACCTGGAAGAGACAATGCAGTGCCGACTGGGTGCCTTGAACTTTAGAAGTGAAAGTTGGTCCCATCAATAATTCCTCCAAGGAGAGGATTGCTGGGTTTGACCTCACTTTTTCAGTTCGCACAATGTGAATTTTTTAATTGCCTCGTTAAGAGAAAATGGCAGCTGACAATTGTTTTGTTCAGAATCACAGAGCTGATAATGCTCTGTCCATGAAACTGAGGATGTTAATGAGTCGTGAGCTGATGTTTCCTCACACTCAATTGTGCACAGTATACTTCATAATTTGAGCTTGTCATTTTCATTCTGTGGGAAAAAATGCTCTTCTTTTCATGGTAGACTTCTCTATAAGTGTGTAATTATATCTTGATGTTCCCTGCGATTTGTGCCTTGTTCAGCTGATTAAAAATCCCTTTTTAATATATGTTCATTAGATATTTTCTTTTTCTTTTCTTTTTTCACCCCACGTGATGTGTGTGTTTTATATAAGCTGCTTCAAAATGTTACTGTGACTTAGGGCAACTTGCCCATTCCCATCCAAAGAAGCACTGCAAGGGAGTTGGACTGTTGGGACTTCAAATGAACACTTGAACTTATAGTGCATGCTGTTGTCTGTCTACAAAGGTGATCATCCTGAAACAGGATCCATGCAGGCAGACTCTTAAGTTCACATGGGTCCTACTGAAGACAATGGTGTTCCACATGGGCAAAAGGGTCCACTTGTATGGGTCCAATTGCAGAATCAAAGACTATATATTTATTATTTGTTTTGCAGTAGTGTCTAGGAGCCACAGTCATGGGCCAGGACCTCTTTGTGCTAGGCACTGTACAAATAGAACAAAAAGACAGTCCCACATCCCAGAGGCTTACAATCTAAACATAAGACAATAGATGGATACAGTCAGACTATGGGACTGAAAGGTAGCAATGAGGCAATATTGGTCAACATGACAGGCAGTGATCTCAGCAGAAAGTGAAAACTGCGTCACAAATGTATTACAAATAACAGAGTCAACGTACAGGCATTTTTTTTATTGCTATGGATGTCGTTTTGTGCCTCTAAATTGCAGGTCCGTATTCTAACAGGTAAAGATTTAAATATTTGTCTAAGCACATCAGGTACTCACTGCCCAAATGTTAGGATTTCTGCCTGCAGGAAGCTTCAGGTGCCAACATATGAGGACTACATTTCACATGCAAAAAAGGCTAGACTGAGGTTCTTTAAGGAACATGAGCAAACAGGGGCAGCAAACAGGGGAGTTTTGCAAGGGAGTTCTCCAGGTGAAGGAATAGCTGACTACGTGATCCTTGGGATGAATTTGTCTGTTTGTTTCTTGCAGAGCCAGAGCTAGGCATAAGCAGACTAAGCAATTGCTTAGGGACCCAAGCAGCTCAAGGGGACTCCCTCCCCCTTGTGTTGTGTGTCGGGGGGGGGGGGGAGGAATATTCCTGCTTAGGGCCCCCAATGGGCTAGCACCACCTCTAGTTTCTTGTGTTCTTGATTGCTTGCCATGTGTTGCTTGATTGAAGATTATAGTGTGGTCTGTTTTGGGGGCTGTGTGCTGGACAAGGAGGCCTGCTAGGCTAGACTGAGAGCTTACTAATGAGGCTCTAACCTGCCATAGTTTGATCCCTCCTCCCTTCAGGATCTCTTGACAAGGGGGCAAGGCTAATTCAGGGAGAGCAGGGTTTAAAAAGCCAGCTCCTAAGGGTTTGTCCACATTGCAATTAAAAACCTGAGGCCTGCCCATGCAGCTGACTCAGGTTCACGGGGCTTGGGCTGCGAGGCTCGTTAATTGAGGTGTAGATGTTTGGACTTGGGTGCAGCCCAAGCTCTGAGATCCTCCCACCTCGGCTCCAGCCTGAGCCCAAACATCTACACTGCTATAAAACAGCACCTAAGCCCAAGCCCTGGGAGCCTGAGTCAGTTGACATGGGCCAGCCTTGGGTTTTTAGACATACCCTAAGAGACCAGAGGAGCTAGTGAACAGAGGAGTTCTGTGAGGAAGTCAACAGGAAGTGTGAGAGGCAGATACACCTAACAAATATAGTCCAAATTGAGGACAATAAGCGCCCTCCTTTCACCCTCCAAAAGAAGAAGAATTTCTGAACAAATGCACCATGGAATCAACCATACACTTGAGCTACATCGATGATATTTTCATCCTCTAGACCGATGACTTAAATTCCCTCATGGATTTCCACTACAATTTCAATAACCACCACTGGTTCATTAAACTCTCTGTGGAACACTCCCCCCCCACCCCCCCACCCCCCCGGTCATCAAATTCCTGGACACCCCTTCATATAACACAGGAAGTAGGTGGTCACCTGATGAAATTAATAGGCAGCAAGTTTAAAATAACCCAAAGGAAGTACTTCTTCACACAACACATATTGAACCTATGAACTTGTTGCCATGGGATGTTGTGAAGGCCAAAAATATAACTGGGTTCAAAAATATTAGGTAAATTCATGAAGGATAGGTTCATCAATGACTACAAGCCAAGATGGTCAGGGGGACAACCCCATGCTCCAGGTGTCCCTAAACATCCAACGGCCAGAAACGCAGACTGCACGATATGGGATGGATGACTTGAAATTGCCCTGTTCTGTTCATTCGCACTGAATCATCTGACACAGTCCAATGTCACAGACAGGATACTGGGCTAGATAGACCATTGAGCTGACCCAATATGGCCATCCTTATGTTTTTAACAGATCCTATATATAAATGCTGTGGTTTGGCAGCAAGTTAATCTAGTAATAAACCACCACAAGGTATCCATTAGCAGACTGTTGGTGAATGGTCTGGGTGAAGTATGAAGTTGAAGGATGTAGGCCCCAGGGCCGGCTCCAGGCACCAGCCTGGCAAGCAGGTGCTTGGGCGGCTGCTCCGGAGAGGGGCGGCACGTCCAGCTATTTGGTGGCAATTTGGCGGACGGTCCCTCACTCCCGCTGGGAGCAAAGGACCTCCCGCCGAATTGCCGCCACAGATCGCGATCGCGGCTTTTTTTTTTTTTTTGGCTGCTTGGGGCGGCCAAAACCCTGGAGCCAGCCCTGGTAGGCCCAGATCCTCAGAGGCATTTAGGCTCCTAATTTCTATTGAACTCAATGGACATTATTAATACCTTGATATTGCTATAAAATACCCTGGAAGCTCTGGGTCTTGATGCCTTCAGATCCCCAACGGTCTATGAAGGCTCACCCTGGAGTAGCTTATTACTGTCAGGGAGTGGGTCATTCTTAATAATATTAGCTTAAATGTTCAAAAGTGACAAGTGATTTTGGATGCCTCCATTTTGGCTGAAACTCTTGAACCCCCATGAACAAGACTGATTTTTAAAAATGCTGAAAAGGGTCAGATTTAGGGGCAAGCAACCCAGGCAACCATCTGGGGTGCTGGGTGTGTGGGGAGGGGCGTGGGGGGCACTGGGCTCAGGGTGCTGTTTTTGTTGCTAGCAACAAAAGGAAAATAGAATGTTTGAAGTAATGTTTTTTGCTCACTTGTTGACACTGTTCGGGTCTCTATCGAAGAAAGGTTTGGACAAATGAGGCACCATGAAAAGACCCGAGGGAGGGGGAGCATTGTGTGACCTTACTAAGCTGCCCGCGGACAGGAAAACACTCTTGAACAATTGTATGGACCATCACCTGACATTGACACATGGGAAATGTTCAGACGTCAATGATAAAGACCTCTATGTTGAATTGGACAATATCCGTCACATTTTTGCAACATGGGAAGGACTCTCCATTCCAAGTTCTCCAATTCATTCATGATGGAAAGCTGAAGGACCATTTTCATAATGTGTGGATAGCTTTGAGGATTCTGCTCACGCTGCCAGTCACGGTCGCGAGTGTTGAGTGCAGCTTTTCAAAGTTCAGGTTCATTAAAACATATCTTCAATCAACAATGGCGGATGAGATACTGACATCGGGTGCTATTTTATTGCTTGAAAATGCCATTGGCCAGTCTTTGGATCTCTCTGATGCTGTGCTTCTGTTTGTGTGGACAAAGGCGAGAAAAGCGACCTTTCGAACTAAAGGACTGGGGTTAACATTCTAAGGTTGTCACCTACTGTAACACTATTTAATACTTCTCCACTCAGGCCTGGTCCCCACTAACCCCCCACTTTGGACTAAGGTACACAAATTCAGCTACGTTAATAACGTAGCTGAATTCGAAGTACCTTAGTCCGAACTTACCGCGGGTCCAGACGCGGCAGGGAGGCTCCCCCGTCGATGCCGCGTACTCCTCTCACCAAGCTGGAGTACCGGCGTCGACGGCGAGCACTTCCGGGATCTATCCGGGATCAATTTATCGCATCTAAACCAGACGCGATAAATCGATCCCAGAACATCGATTGCCTGCCGCCGGACCCGGAGGTAAGTGTAGACGTACCCTCAGTGTCAGTGCAGAGTTCAATTTCTTGATGTTAGTGCATTTCCGTTATTCTTAAAATTAAAAAAAGTTTCTATAAGCTTAGAGGAAATTAATTTTTTATTTGCTTATATATGGCGATGAATAAAGACAGATTTACAGATCCTAGCATGCAAATGTATCATCTGACATGATAGGGATAAATCATGCATACAAATCGTGCATCGAAGTCATGAAATGGGCTACAATGCATTTAAAATAAGGTATTCAAAAATGTAACAAATGGAGCGGGGACACCAAAGATGCTCCTCGCCTGGAGAGCCATTTGGTCTAGGACCAGCCCTGGTGCTTAGCACCTGTCCTCTGAAAACCAGGTTCTCTTACAGACAGGGGCGGCTCCAGGCACCAGCGCAGCAAGCATGTGCCTGGGGCGACAAGCCACGGGGGGCAGCGTGCCAGTCGCCGTGAGGGCGGCCGTCAGGCTGCCTTTGGCGGCATGCCTGCAGGAGGCCCGCCGGTCCCGCGGCTTTGGTGGCAATTCGGCAGCGGGTACGGCGAAGGCGCGGGCTGGCAGATCACCCACAGAAACACAGCCAAATCCGCGTGACCAGCAGACCGCCGGCAGGCATGCTGCCAAAGGCCGCCTGACTGCCGTGCTTGGGGCAGCAAACAATATAGAGCCGCCCCTGCTTACAGAGTGTCAAGTTAGGCACCCAAAATTACTAGTCACTTTTGAACATGTAGCCTTTATTTATATTACAGCCAACTGATTTAAGGGCCCCATTGGGATAGGTACTATACAAAAAATTAATCAGAGACCACCCCTGCCCAAAGAGTTTACCACCTAGATAGATGAGAGAGGCAAATGAAGTATTATTACCCCTAATTTACAGATGGGGCATTGAAGCACAGAGGGTGAGATCCAGAAAGGTATTTATGCACCTAAGTCTCATTTTCAGGCACCCTTGTGATCCACAAAACTCCTGCTCAGTCTAACCCTGTAGGCACCTAAATGCACTCAGTTTTTGCAGTAAAAGTTCCCTAGGTGCCGACATTCCTGCCTCTGGGCACGTGCACCGTTGCCTCACTCTAGACGCCCGAGCACATAGCTTCTCCCATATCCTGGCTACGTACCGTAGCTAGTGGGCTAAAAGTTATGAGGGAGATCCTGCTCCTCCTCTCCTTCCTTCCCCAGTTGCTTTGTGGAGTTAGGCAGCCTCGGAGCACACCTGCCGGATTGGGACCCACACACGACTTAGGCGGTCGAATGCCAATTTTCCCCTGGTTCATAGATCATTACCAGAGGTAGAAGCCAAACCGAAAGAGAGCTGTGGCTTAGCACCCACCCCTCTGGCAAGCATCTCCCATTGGCTAGCTTAGGCAGGGAGCTGCCTAACGTGTTGGCTTTTGTGGATCGCATTCTAAGGTGCCTGTCTCTCCCCGCTCATAGTATAGGGCTCCTGGGTGCCGAACAGGCTTGGAGGGTAAGGTCCAGATCCTCAAAGATATTTGGGCTCCTAACTTACTTCCATTGATTTCAGAGGGAGTCAGGAGCATAAATACCTGTGAGAATCTGGGTCTAGCAAGTCTGTGACAGAGCCAGGAGCTAAAGTCAGTTCCCCTGAGTCCCATTCAAGTTTTAACCACAAGAGCATCCTTCCTCATCTGCAGCATGAATGTTAACTCCCTCTCTAACTCAGTGACATTGCTCTGCCTGCCTGCTCCTTAAATAGTGTAGTCAGAGAGAATTCAGCATGACAAAATGCTTGTCTTAGGCTTCACAATGTATTTTGAAAGAGTTGTGACCATCATTATCAGTAGCAAAATCAGCACTGAATGCATAACCGATAATCCTTTGTCTGCCAGTTTTGTGGGGTTTTTTTTTTTAAATAAATCATTCATGCAAATATCATTCTGCATTGGCTGATTTGATGTGGTAGATCTGACCTGATCCCTTTTAGATGTGAGCTGAAAAGTTAAAAGCATAATTACAAGATAAGATCCCAAATCTTTAGTAGAATACAGGTATAGATTTAATTATGTAGTAATGTAATTATGTTCTCTATCTCTACAGGTGCATTATAAATTTTTAAATATTCAAATCTCCCTACACTTATCTCCATTATTAAAATGTTTCACAGAAATGGTCTAAAGTAAAAACCCAAAATAACACAGCTTTAAATAGTTCTAATGCAATGTTTGGTGTGATTGCTGTAGAGTATTATTGTATCTTTTATAAGAATTGCCGGTACCTCACTTAGGCACAGCTCCTCAGAGGTATTTAGGCTCCTACCTTTCCTTGATTTCAGTTGATCCATTGATCTGGGCCTTCATGTCAACAAAATTCTGTTTCTCCTACTACAGCCGAGGACATCACTAACTCATAGATTCATACATTTTAAGACTAGCAGGGACCATTACAATCATCTAGTCTTACTTCCTACATAACGCAGGCCAAAGGACTTCATCCAATAAATTTCGGCATCAAGCTAATAATTTCTGTTTGAGCTAGTGCATCTCTCTTAAAAAGACATTCAGTCTTGGCTTAAAGATGACAAGTGATGGAGAATCCACCACATCTCTAGATAAGTTGTTTCAATGGCTAATTATTGTCACTATTAAAAATGTGCACCTTATTCCTATTCTGATTTTGTCTTGCTTCAGCTTTCAACCCTTGGCTTTTGTGATGCTTTTTTCTGACATTCTGTTTGATAAACTAAATAGACTGAGCTTTTTTAGTCTCACCACAAGGTGTTGAGACCTAGCATAATATTTGTAGCATGCTTCTGGACCCTTGCAATTTTTTTCAACTCCTAAAGCAGAAGAAGGAATGAGGTTCCTATACTTAGATTCCTATATTTTGAGGGTGTTTTTCTTTTAACTTTTGTTTTTCTATTATTCCTTTTATGTGAACATAGGAGGAAAGGGTTAGATTAATAGAATCACAGGGTTAGAAGGGAACGCAAGGATCATCTAGTCCAACCCCTGCCACGATGCAGGATTTGTTGTATCTAAACCATTCAAGACAAATAGCTATCCAATCTCCTTTTGAAAACCTCTGGTGAAGAAACTACCGCAACCTCCCTAGACAGTCTGTTCCATTGTCCTACTGTTCATGCAGTTATGAAGTTTTTCCTGAGATTTAATCTAAAGCTTCTGTGCTGTAGTTTGAACCCATTGCCTCTTGTCCTGCCTCTGTGGAAAAAGAGAACAACTTTTCTCCATCTTTGTTATGGCAGCCTTAGAGTATTTGAAGACCGCTATCATATCCCCACTTAATCTCCTCTGTTCCAAACTAAACATACCCAGCTCCTTCAGCCTTCGCTCATATGTCTTGCGTTCCATCCTTTTGATCATCTTGGTCACTCACCTCTGGATTCTTTCCAGTTTCTCTACATCCTTTCTATACATTGCTGATCAAAATTGGACATAGTACTCCAGCTGAGGCCTAATCAGCACCGAGTAGAGCGGTACTATCACCTCCTATGTCTTGCATGTTATACCTCTGTTAATGCAACCTAACATTGCATTTGGTTTTTTTTGCAACAGCATCACATTGCTGACTCACATTGAGCTTGTGATCCTCCACAATTCCCAGATCCTTCTCAGTAGTGCTGCTGCCAAGCCAATTTTCTCCCCATTCTGTATTTGTGCATTTGGTTTTTCTTCCCTAAGCTGTAGCACCTTTCATTGGTTTTTGTTGAATTTCGTTTTGTATAGCCCAGTTCTCCAATTTATCAAGATCCCTCTGAATTTTAGCTCTATCCTCCAAAGTATTGGCAACCCCTCCTCCCTGCTTTGTGTCATCTGCAAACTTGATCAGTATGTTCTCTATATCTACATCCAGGTCATTAATAAAGATGTTAAATGGCACCTGACCCAGAACAGATCCCAGTGGAACCCCACTTGAGACCTCCCTCCAATCCTACAACATTCCATTAATAGTTACTCTTTGTGATCATTTCACCAATTATGTATCCACCTAATGGTAGTTCTGTTGAGCCTGCATTTCTCCAGCTTACTTATCAGAATGTCATGTGGGACTGTGTCAAAAGCCTTGTTGATGTCCAGGTTTATTATGTCCACTGCATTTCCCTCTAGCCACCAAATCAGTTACCCTGTCAAAGAAGGAAATGAAGCTGGTGTGGCATGATTTATTCTTGGTAAACCCATGCTGGCTGCTTGTGATTACCCCTTCATAGATTCATAGATTCTAGGACTGGAAGGGACCTCGAGAGGTCATCGAGTCCAGTCCCCTGCCCTCATGGCAGGACCAAATACTGTCTAGACCATCCCTGATAGACATTTATCTAACCTACTCTTAAATATCTCCAGAGATGGAGATTTCACAACCTCCCTAGGCAATTTATTCCAGTGTTTAACCACCCTGACAGGAACTTTTTCCTAATGTCCGACCTAAACCTCCCTTGCTGCAGTTTAAGCCCATTGCTTCATGTTCTATCCTTAGAGACTAAGGTGAACAAGTTTTTTCCCTCCTCCTTATGACACCCTTTTAGATAACTGAAAACTGCTATCATGTCCCCTCTCAGTCTTCTCTTTTTCAAACTAAACAAACCCCATTCTTTCAGCCTTCCTTCAGAGGTCATGTTCTCAAGACCTTTAATCATTCTTGTTGCTCTTCTCTGGACCCTCTCCAATTTCTCCACATCTTTCTTGAAATGCGGTGCCCAGAACTGGACACAATACTCCAGTTGAGGCCTAACCAGTGCAGAGTAGAGCCGAAGAATGACTTCTCATGTCTTGCTCACAACACACATGTTAATACATCCCAGAATCACGTTTGCTTTTTTTGCAACAGCATCACACAGATCCCTGCGGAACCCCACTTGTTATGCCTTTCCAGCAGAATTGGGAACTATTTATAACAACTCTCTGAGTACGGTTATCCAGACAGTTATGCACCCACCTTATAGTAGCTTCATCTAAATTGTATTTGCCTAGTTTATCGATAAGAATATCATGCGAGACTGTATCAAATGCCTTACTAAAGTCTAGGTATACCACATCCACAGCTTTTCTCTTATCCACAAGACTCGTTATCCTATCAAAGAAAGCTATCAGATCGGTTTGACATGATTTGTTCTTTGCAAATCCATGCTGGCTATTCCCTATCACCTTACCACCTTCCAAGTGTTTGCAGATGATTTCCTTAATTACTTGCTCCATTATCTTCCCTGGCACAGAAGTTAAACTAACTGGTCTGTAGTTTCCTGGGTTGTTTTTATTTCCCTTTTTATAGATGGGCACTATATTTGCCCTTTTCCAGTCTTCTGGAATCTCTCCCGTCTCCCATGATTTTCCAAAGATAATAGCTAGAGGCTCAGATACCTCCTCTATTAGCTCCTTGAGTATTCTAGGATGCATTTCATCAGGCCCTGGTGACTTGCAGGCATCTAACTTTTCTAAGTGATTTTTAACTTGTTCTTTTTTTATTTTATCTGCTAAACCTACCCCCTTCCCATTAGCATTCACTAGGTTAGGCATTCCTTCAGACTTCTCGGTGAAGACCGAAACAAAGTAGTCATTAAGCATTTCTGCCATTTCCAAGTTTCCTGTTACTGTTTCTCCCTCTTCTCTGAGCAGTGTGACTACCCTGGCTTTGGTCTTCCTCTTGCTTCTAATGTATTGATAAAAAGTCTTCTTGTTTCCCTTTATTCCCATAGCTAGTTTGAGCTCATTTTGTGCCTTTGCCTTTCTAATCTTGTCCCTGCATTCCTGTGTTGTTTGCCTTTATTCATCCTTTGTAATCTGTCCTAGTTTCCATTTTTTATATGAGTCCTTTTTATTTTTTAGATCAGGCAAAATCTTATGGTTAAGCCAAGGTGGTCTTTTGCCACATTTTCTATCTTTCCTAACCAGTGGAGTAGCTTGTTTTTGGGCCCTTAATAGTGTCCCTTTGAAAAACTGCCAACTCTCCTCAGTTGTTTTTCCCCTCAGTCTTGATTCCCATGGGACCTTACCTATCAGCTCTCTGAGCTTACCAAAATCCACCTTCCTGAAATCCATTGTCTCTATTTTTCTGTACTCGCTTCTACCCTTCCTTAGGGTACATCTATACTTACCTCCGGGTCCGGCGGTAAGCAATCGATCTTCTGGGATCGATTTATCACATCTTGTCTAGACGTGATAAATCGATCCCGGATCGATCCCAGAAGTGCTTGCCATCGACGCCGGTACTCCTGCTCCGCGAGAGGAGTACGCAGAGTCGATGGGGGAGCCTGCCTGCCGCGTGTGGACCCGCGGTAAGTTCGAACTAAGATACTTCGACTTCAGCTACGTTATTCACGTAGCTGAAGTTGCGTATTTTAGTTCGAAGTGGGCGGTTAGTGTGGACCAGCCCTTAGAATTGCAAACTCTATGATTTCATGATCACTTTCACCTAAGCTGCCTTCTACTTTCAAATTCTCAATGAGTTCCTCCCTATTTGTTAAAATCAAGTCTAGAACAGTTTCCCCCCAGTAGCTTTTTCAACCTTCTGAAATAAAAAGTTGTCTGCAATGCAGTCCAAGAACTTATTGGATCGTCTGTGCCCCCCTGTGTTATTTTCCCAACGTATATCTGGATAGTTGAAGTCCCCCATCACCACCAAATCTTGGGCTTTGGATGATTTTGTTAGTTGTTTAAATCCTCCAGGTATTCCCAAATTGAATGTTTTATACATTGTTCTAGTAGCTTCCCAGGTATCGAAGTCAGGCTGACTGGTGTATAATTCCCTGGCTCCTCCTTTTTCCCCTTTTTAAAGATGGGCACTATGTTAGCCCTTCTCCAGTCTTCTGGGACCTCTCCTGTCATCCAGGAGTTTGTAAATATTATTGCCAGTGGCTCCAAGAGTTCTTCAGCTTATTCCCTTGGGTGAATAGTATCTGGCCCTGATGATTTGAATTAATTCAAATTGGACAGAACAGGGGTCGGCAACGTTTGGCACGCGGCTTGCCAGGGTAAGCACCCTGGTGGGCTGGGCCAGTTTTATTTACCTGCTGATGCGGCAGGTTCGGCCGATCGCGGCCCCCACTGGCTGCGGGTTCACTGTCCCGGGCCAATGGGGGCGGTGAGAAGCAGCGTGGGCGAGCAATGTGCTGGCCGTGGCTTCTCGCCGCCCCATTGGCCCGGGACGGCGAACCGCGGCCAGTGAGGGCCACGATCGTCTGAACCTGCCGCATCAGCAGGTAAATAAAACTGGCCCAGCCCACCAGGGTGCTTACCCTGGCGAGCCGCGTGCCGAACGTTGCCGATCCCTGGGACAGAAGATCTGATATGTTCTTTACTTATCCCAGTCTGCATCCCTTCCTCTTTATTGTCTATGGTAACTTCGCCTGTTGTCCAGTCACATGTTATTTTTTGTGAGAAGACTGAAGCAAAGTAGGCACTAAGCAGCTCTGCCTTCCTATCCTTCCATTACCAACTCATCTTCTCCACTGAGCAGCAGACCTCCATCCTTGGTCTTTCTTTTTTTGTCTGACATATTTGAAGAACCTCTTCCTGTTGTCTGTAACATTTCTTGCCAGCTGTAGCTTATTCTTTGCCTTGGCTTTCTGATTATGTGTCTTCATGCTCGCGCTATTCTCATGTATGCTTCCCTGATGACATGCCCCTCCTTCCATTTCCTGTATGTATCCCTTTGAGTTTTTAGATGGCTAAAAACTCCTTGTGCAGCCACATGGGCCTCCTATCACTCTTCTTGTGTTTCCTCTGCATCGGAATAGCTTGACCGACCAAAGTATAATGAAGACTCAGCACATTGCCTATGAACAATATACTTTCAGTCAATTAGAATGAGAGATGAGAATTTTCCAAGAGCTGTTAAGATTTCAGTCCATGAAGGGGACTATTTGAATCTGAGCAGCTAGTGAGGAAGCAAATTAAAAATGCAGCTGGCACATAAGGGAAAGTGCATGTATGCAGGTCATTTTCAAAGTCACCAATGGGGCATCTTGAGGGAGAGGCAGGCACCAGCTACTTCAGAAGTGTGGAAACAAACCAAAAGGTTTTAAATAGGGAAAAGTATGTGCTTGATTGCTCCCCGTGTCTTTACTTGCAGGTGCCAAGTCTGCCTTAGGCCTAGTCTTCACTTACCGGCTGGTCCGGCGGCACGCCATCGATGTTCTGTGATCGATTTATCGCGTCTGGTTAAGACGCGATAAATCGATCCCGGATCGATCCCGGAAGTGCTCACAGTCGGCGCCGGTACTCCAGCTCGCCTAGAGGAGTACGCGGCGTCGACGGGGGGAGACTTCCTGCCGCGTCTGGACCGCAGTAAGTCCGGACTAAGGTACTTCGAATTCAGCTACGTTATTAACGTAGCTGAATTTGCGTACCTTAGTCCAAAGTCCGGACTAAGTGGGGACCAGGCCTTAGTCTCAAAGATCCGATCTAAGAGACAATGGGCTGTAAGTTTGAATGAGTATTTGTAGCTAAGCTTTTGCTTGCATTGCTGAGACTTTTTAAATAGTTTTCAGTAATGTCTCATCTATTGTCAGTTTTGTATGTTTCTTCTGTCTTTTGCTTGGTTTGTACATAGAGCAAATTAATCCTCTTGGCCATATTTTGCCTTTATGTAATCTCAGTTAAAATCAGACTTGCAGACTCAGTGGGCTCAAATAATCTATAGTGTAATTTATGGAATTATAGCAGAGATCAGTTTTGTTCATTGACCCCCAAAATTTGTTCTGTGCACTATCAATCAAATGTTGTCTCCCCATTAACAGGGTGAGAGGGTTGCTTCGGTTAACCATAAAGCAACAGGGAATGTAATTATTGTACTGATTTCTGCAGTGCCTGTAACTGTGGTATCTAGGCCCTTTGATCACTGCGATTAAAATGCAAACAAAGGACAAAATCAAAAACAGTTACTCAAATGAGAAATGAAATAAGCAAGCTTTTTCCACTGAGAAACTTTGAACTGCCTTTAAATTTGCCAGAATGGTCAAAGCCTGTGTTCAGAAATACACGGAAGGCCTCTGTATTTGATGCTAAGTGAAATTAGGTGATACATTTTTAACTTTTGAAAAATGTCAACCACTCTATACGCTGACTGAAAAACAGCAAAAATGGTTTGCTAATTTTTTTTAACAAATATCTTTTCACAAAAAAGCTTCGTAGAAATCTGAGTTTTGACCAACTCTACTGGTAATTTAAACATTTGTGAGAGAAGCAGCACCCCCTGCACTTAACTTTCAATCTCGGGTCTGCTTAACTTTCTGCATGAAAGCAGTGGTGACCCAGGGTGTCTTCCATCCTTATGAGTCTACTCCTCTCTTACACACAGTTCACACATGTTTGCAGATCAAGGAGTAAGGGCCTGATCCTGAAGCCCACTGGAGTCTTTGGGAGTCAATGAGAGTCTTTCTTGTAACTTCAGTGAGCTTTGGATCAGGCCTTAATGCCATTCTTAAAACATACATTCAGTTCTTTGGATGCACACTAACCTAGCACTCTTCTGGTCTCACTGGGTGTGAATTGGAAGGAGTGGTTGTATAAGTGAAGTCCAACTAAATGGCTACAGAGAGCTCTTAGTTAATTTGCATTATCCTTTAAAACTCAAAATGGAATCTAGGAACCCAGGACCCTATTATCAAAGGCTAGCAGTAGACAATGAGTTCCTAAATAAGGCACTGATTATATAAAAGTTTTCTCTCAATTACAAATGGATACAATGCCCTCATGTCATTTTGGTGGGGATGTCTTTTGTTACTAAAAAGACCTTCATGCTGCCCAAAGTGGCTCAAGGGGATATTTTTATTTGCACAATCAGATCATTATGAAGACGTTTCTATTAAAAATAAATCCTGTTAATAAGCAAAGAGATTCCTAAAGGCACAGGTGACCAGTTTAGAGCTTTTGATGTTTTTGACCTTCTGAAGATAGTCACCATAATAGGCCTGCTCCTTCATTTCTCACTCAACATGCTCAGGACTTCCAGGAGTAGAATCTGTAGAGATAACATGATTGGGCACCAAAGAACTTTAGGCCCAGATCCTCAAAGATATTTAGGTGCCCAATTCCCATTGAAATCAATGAGGCTGGGTGCCTAAATACCTGAGGATGTGGGCCTTAGTGTCAAAGGTTTGTAAAATCTGGAGAGAATAAAGACTGAAACTACTAAAAGTTCACTATTTTTGTGATGTTTCAGAGTAGCAGCCGTGTTAGTCTGTATCCGCAAAAAGAAGAACAGGAGGACTTGTGGCATCCGAAGAAGTGGGCTGTAGTCCACGAAAGCTTATGCTCTAATAAATTTGTTAGTCTCTAAGGTGCCACAAGTCCTCCTGTTCTTATTTTTGTGATGGGTAGGAAATGGCTCTATTTTCCTTAAAAAATCATGACTTGGTTTTTTTTCCCATGGGTAGGGCCCTATTTTCACCTAGTGCCATTCTTGCCCCTTGCTTTCAATGCAAAACCACCCATTTAGTCAAAATGCAAGAAAAACAAAATCTGACAGGAAAAAAACTGCCCAACATAAAATGGAGGAAATTGTTACCCCAAAATACGGGAAATAATAGT
This sequence comes from Chrysemys picta bellii, assembly GCF_011386835.1. Lineage (NCBI taxonomy): Eukaryota > Metazoa > Chordata > Testudines > Emydidae > Chrysemys > Chrysemys picta. The sequence continues at coordinate 14,440,403 of NC_088791.1, forward strand.
AAATTAAATCAATTTCTCAGTGCTATGATGAATCCTCTAGAGTGAAACTTATTATAGGAGATTTTCCTGAAAGGCACATAAGTAGGAATGCAGGATCAATGCCATACTGGAGCAAACCATTAGTCCACCATTCTGGTATCCTGTCTCTGGTGGTAATCAATGTCCAGCGCTTCAGAGGATGGCAATTGCCATCTTAATAGTGCAGCTAGCCAAACATACCACTTTCTACATTGACAGATACAGGGAGTAGGGATACACTCCAGATCCTGTGGTCACCAGCTTGCATCCCTGAAGCAGGAGACTGATTCCTTTTATCATGGCACAAATAACATTATTAGTCATAACATTATCAAGCTTCTTTCATTATTTCTTTTATCTGCCCACAAACTATAGTATAGCACTTAAACTCTGCTGACGCTCCTTTAATTCTTAAGGCCTCCTTTGGCCCACGACCCAATATCTTTTGGCTTTAGTGGGGAGGAGATCATCAAAGAGGAAACAAAATTTTCAGGGTGATTTTATCAGCAGCGAGAGAAAACCACCTTTTGGCTCAGCAAGAACATTAATACATTCTCTCCTTTTCTCAGTGAGCTAATACGGCCACGAGAATTCTTTCTGGTTCTGCTGATGAAGTAACATATGCACATTCCTTACTGATGAGTTTACTTTAGAGATGGGCCTGGACCAAAACTCCAGGTCCAAAGAGTTCCCCAGACCTTGGACAAATTCAGATCAGAGCCCGAACACTTCATTATCGACATGTCTCTAATTTATTTGAAAGATATTATGGTGGAATTCTTTTTACTTTGCAAATAGTTTAAATTGGAAATCAGTTGTTTGATTTGTTCAAATGCTTACGTGTCTCGTGTCCTGCCTATAAATATGACCTATCTTGAAATTCAGCTATTCGTAATATAACCAATCGTGGTGTTTCCACATGAGTACTTTCCTCTTTTTTGATCATATAACACAAACGAGAAAGCTGCTTCTGAGTCTAGAAACAAGGCTAACCTCTTCAAATCTGCCAATTTGAAGAGAGGAAGAGTGAGTCACTCATTTTCTATCTAGTTTTATTTAAAAATGTAGCGAAGAAATATGCAGTTTGTTTCACTGGCAGTTACAAAGCCCTTTTGTGCTGTTATCTTATCCCTTATATTTGTCTTTCCATCTTTTTGAAAGATAACAAATGACAGATTTTAACTTTACTTCAAATCTTTCTTTAAAACTCCTACTCTTTCAAGAACTTCAATCAATTTGGAAGCTGTAAAAATTGAGAGCTTTGATTTTTTTTTTTTTAAAGTGCTTTTTCCAGAATCCAATTTCTGGCTTTCAATAAAATCGTATTTCAGTATCATAATTGGTTGGCTTACTATGTCCAGTTATAATTACAGATATCTTTACTTTTTTATTTCAGTAGTTTGCTCTAGTTTTAATATGGGTGGATTTTCACAGATTAAAAAAAACCCACCCCAAACAACCATCAATTCTTAACATTAATTCTTGGAATTAAAACCAGGATTTCTAAACACTGTCATTTCTGTATTGCTGTGTTATATTTAAAAAATGAGTTAGAGTGACTATCAAGTGTCTTTTTAAAGATCAGTGAGAAACATGATTTGATTTAGCTGCCAAAAGCGGCAGAAGGGAACATTCCAACCTAAAAGCAAGTGCTTGTGTAATGCCCAGTATTGGGCTGATTCCTACAAGATGCTGATGTCCTGATTCTCAGAGGTATTTAGGCACTTAACTCCTATTAAAATCACCAGCACTGCCTGGGATCAGTCCCGAAGTAAGCACATTATCTGCTCTGCCCTGGGAGAGTCCTGGAAAAGAATCATGACTCTTTGAGAGGAAGAATTTTTCCTTGTTCCTGGGAGAAAATAAATTACTGCAGCCCTGAAGAGACTGCAGCTTATTTGCCCCCTTATGCCCACCCAACTCCACTTGCTGGCATGTGTAGCCAAGGTTGAAAGCCACCCCTCTCTATCCCTTTGCTTATGGTGGAGAGAGTATCTGAAGACATGCAGCTGTGCTCTGTGCCAGACTCAGATCAAAGATACAGGCAGGAATGTGACAATGTTTCAGGGTGGCTGGCCCTTTAAAGGGAGTTGGGCCCAGCCTCACCTGTAATCAGCTACCTTCCAGCTGAGGCTGATCAGGTGACAATAAAATGAAAATTCAATGAGTGGCTTAGATCTGTGCTTCATTTCATCTGAGTAGCTTAAAGGGAGCAGAATGGAGGCAGGAAGATATCCCCCGAAATATTTGATTAGGTTATCCATACAGTTGTGGAAAAATTAACTAGAGGATCGACTCTGCAGGTTTTCCTGTTGATGGAAGGGAAAAGGCAGAGCAAGTCAGGAAAAAGTAACATTCAGAAGAGGGAAACTGACAGTATTTGCTGTGTGGATGTGCTAATCCGGTAGGAGGATGAGGTAACTCTATACAATGGTTCCCAGTCAATTTGCTGCATTCTCTCTATTAATCAATTAAATGGTAGAAACAGCCTCAGTATAAGACAAAGACAAAGCACTTGTTAGCATGAAAGGGCATCTAGGAAACAAAATCTCTTCATTCTCCAGTATGGTGATGGCAGAATGCTGTGAAATTTTCATTTCGGACCAATCATTTTTTGTAATTTTTTCTGTAAAGACACATCTTCATGTAGGAAGAGCTTTTTAACATTTGTGTGAAGTGTATTAATCACCTACCATGAAACATTTTTCTCCTTTTGAAATGCACCCTCTTTAAATATTTAGAAAAATATCTTTAAACAGCATGCAGTTTTAATTACAATTTATAGGCTTGCATTTTAATTTCATTTTAAACTAATTAAGTTTGTTCTTAAAGTTAATTAAACTCATTGGGGAAAAATGTTCAATTCAATTGTGAGAATAGAGCAGATGTGGAGATGTATTTGTGTCTCTCTGTATCACCCTGATTTTACAAATATTCTTTTTGTCTTATGTACTCTACCAGATCTTTTAAAACAAAGTGTTTTCCACATGATTAAGGTGTCCTGAACATTTCTTCTGTGCTATGAGAATTTAAATTCTATGTAAATTCTGCATGTCATTTTACTGAGTTTGTCCCCTCTGCAATGATACTAAAATAGGGTTATGGTGTAGTATGAAGACACCACTGTTCATACAACTAGGGCTTCCTTTAATGGCCTCCATGTTTAGAGATTTAGAACTTAGGGAAAATTGGGGTATACAATACAGTGATTCATGAGGAGACTGGGAGTTCTGTCTCTTGTTGTGCTAATCAGGTCATAGGGGACAAATTTTCAGAAGTGCTGTCTAATTTTGGGTCCCTCAGTTATGGGTGTCACAGTTTCAGGTTCACTGGACATGTATGCCTCACACACACACACACACACACTAGGAGTTCTCACGTCTTCAGACAAAACTTGTCTATGGGCAGGGACCCTTAGAATAATAGAATATCAGGGTTGAAAGGACCTTAGGAGGTCATCTAGTCCAACCCCCTGCTCAAAGCAGGACCAATCTCCAGACAGATTTTTGCCTCAGATCCCTAAACGGCCCCCTCAAGGATTGAGCTCACAACCCTGGGTTTAGCAGGCCAATGCTCAAACCATTGAGCTATCCCTTCCCCCCCCCAAAATGTATAGATTTTTGCCCCCGATCCCTAAATGGCCCCCTAAAGAATTAAACTCACAAGCCTGGATTTAGCAGGCTCATGCTCAAACCACTGAGCTATCCCTCCTCCCTTATCCCACTCCTTTCTGACTGGGGAGGTTTATGGCTGCTCAGCCCCTTGCCTTACACTGCTATATCCCCAGCAAGTCAGTCTGTCTAAAAGCCAGCACCTGTGCTTTGCTTTCTCTCTCTCTCGGAGAGCGATGAACAGTGTATTGCCAGCAGTTACAAGTTACCACACGGCTCTTTCTAAGCAACGATTTTTATTCTTAAGCTAAAAGCACTACAGAGAAAACATAATAAAAACAATAAATAGATTTAAACATACCAGGAGTCACCCATAAGCTTTATAGGGCCCTAGTAAGCCAAAGTCTTTCCAACTCTTCTGCAAGGGTGATGCCTCTCCCTCCCCACCCCCCCCCTTTCCTCTTAGACAGAAGTTCCTGCCCAGTTGCTGAATGTGAAAGAAGGCCCTGAGTCAGTTTAAACCCAACCTTTTTGCATCAAAAGCCCTTTCTTTGTCTGTTGGTCTCTGGATCTCCCAGTTTGAAACACGCCTCCATTGGGTGGTATCTCTCCAGAGACGTTTACAGCCCAAGTGATTCATCTTAATCATCCCACTGTTTTTGGTTCCTGGAGGACTTCCTGCCTGGAGTTGCATACAGTCCCTGGCCCACAGGGATACATACACTTAATTCAATATGGTCCCCAAAGATATCAGATGGGATTATTATAATATCTATCACATTGGGGCACACAGTTTAAGACACTTTAAGGTGTCCTAGGCCACTAAAAGCAGTCATCGGATTTAGAAAATTTGGCTTTTACTATGAAGACACATATGTCTTTGGAAGGAGTGGGGGCACTATATAAGTAGATAAAGACAAAGGATATGTCCTGAGTGGAAAAAAAAACTGACGTGCAGTTGAATTAGGTGTTGCTGTACTAGCTGAAATTCTATGTTGTCTCATGCACAAACGCACCCAATTTAGGTACAGTTTTGCAACCCATGAACACACTGGATTTATCTAAATCAGTAGTGCCTTTGACCTCAGTGTGTCTGCTTGAATAATTACTATTCATTATCAGTAAAGGTTGCAGAACTGGACCCTGAATTTGGCATTGTATGTGTGTGGTCTTTGCTGGTATTTTAACGAGCCTACCCCTGCACAAGTAATTGGTGCTGAGATGATCATAATGTTATAAAGCCAATAGCCATCCATATATGTCATAGAATGTTCATTATTACTATTACTACTGATGTAATGCTTTAGGGCCCCATTGTAGAAACAAATAATGCAAAGCCAGTTCCTGCCCCAGAGAGTTCAAAATTAGAGCTATGTGGAGGAAGAAACTTTTCATTAGGAAAACATAAAAATGGAATATTTCAACATTTGGAATATTTTTCTATTTTTTTTTCTAAATGAAATTCTGGGTAAATTGACCCAATTTTATAAAGCGTTTCAATTTTTGACAGAACCACATGTTCCAATGGAATATGGTTTCATCAAAGATTCTCTGAACAGCTCTGTTCAGAATCTAGTAGTTAGACAGATAGTATTTTTAATATCAAGATATTTTCTTCACAGCACAATAATATAACTTTAACTTTAGAAGTATCGGTTTCTCAAAAGGACTTCCACACTTCCAAATAGCTGTCAAACTTGAAGTACTTAAGTTCATTTGATTAAAGGATTTGTTTATTAAACTCTGTAAGCAGAATGTTGGACTCTAATAAATCATCTTCACATCAGAACTGAAGATTTCTGTTCATGTTTATAGTATTTCACATGTATTAAGCCATTAGGGTATCATTGGCAATTGAGAAGATTTAAAAAAAAAATCTCTGCCTTCCAAAATTTCAAACAGATAATTAAAATGATCACAAATGGCTATCACGTGATGCTCATTAGAGCAGACTGAGTGCTGTTTAACCAAAACAAGCAAACAAAGGGGGACTTATTGTGGCTCTCCCAGTGAGAACAATAACCAGTGTCTCAGTCTCTCTCAAATGGAATGCAAGATACCTAGACATTCAAAAAACCCTTTTATGCTCACTATAGACAGTAGTCATGGGTCGCTGGTTCTAAGGTCATTGGCATAGCCTTACAAGTTTCAAAAAGAAAGCCTCTGTTAGCCTATGGTTCTGTTATTGCAGCAGAAACAAGCTCAGTGCTGGTTTGTTAACTTGTTCTGATTCTGCTGTACTCTTGTTTCATTGACGAACACAAGGCTGACATCCAGAGACACTCTTCTTGGGCAGTCATGTGTAGCGGGCCTGGTATGTTCACTGTCAGCTTGATAGGCCCACTAAATGACTGTGCATTGATCCAGAAGCAGCTATTTCTCATACTGCACAACTTGTTGGGGCTTTTATGCATACCATATATAGTGTATGACAGCTACTTTTGTGTGTGTACAGTTATACATTATATACACATTTGAATTCCCTCGCAGAATCATTTGCCTGTATTTCCTTTCAAAATAAACTTTTTTTCTCCTTTAATCATGGTCCTCTATTTCTTATGCTCTTTGGAGTCCAAACAGTTTTCCACATGTTCTTACTGCACTGACCATCCATTTTGTAGGAAATATTTCATTAACCATTCGAGGGGGAGGAGGTGGGAGGGGAGGATAAGCCACATGGCATCCAGCTATCTTTCCTAGGCTGGAGTTAATGTGTGAACACTTTCTTCTGTAGCATCCTCAACAGAGAGCATTTGGATATTTAATTTAAATATGTTTTTGAACCACCTAGATGTACATATGCCTAATATGAGCGACTGTATGCTTATTTTTTGATAACCAGTGCCCTCCTTCACCACTCCCTCTTTCTGCTGTACGCTATACACTCACTAGTCTGTCACATCTATCATTTGCGCCCCAATGCTGTGAACACTTATGCACATAATTTTATTGCCATGAGCAGTCCCATCTAACTCCATGGAACTAGTCACATCCATAAAAGTTACCCACATGAATGTTTAAATATTTGGGATCTTAGCCCCAATCCAGTGAAGATTTAGGCAGGAGCTTAACTTCATTCAGTGTGAGTACTCCCACTGACTTCACATACACACAACTTCAGTGCAATAACTCCTAGTACAGAGAGTAAGCATGTGTGTAAGTCTTTGCTGGATTGTGGCCTAAGACTGTATAGTGCTCAGAGAATTAACTTCTTTTCCATCAGTTGCACATACAAAACGGGAAATGACTGCCTCAGAAGGAGTACTGTGGAAAGCAATCTGGGGGTCATAGTGGACCACGAGCTTAATATGAGTCAACAGTGTAACACTCGACAAAGAGTCCTGTGGCACCTTATAGACCAACAGACGTATTGGAGCATAAGCTTTCATGGGTGAATACCCACTTCGTCAGATGCATGATGTAACACTGTTGCACAAAAAGCAAATATCATTCTGGGATGTATTAGCAGGAGTGTTGTAAGCAAGACATGAGAAGTAATTCTTCTGCTGTACTCCACGCTGATTAGGCCTCAACTGGAGTATTGTGTCCAGTTCTGTGTGCCACATTTCAGGAAAGATGTGGACAAATGGAGAAAGTCCAAAGAAGAGCAACAAAAAATGATTAAAGGTCTAGAAAACATAACCTATGAGGGAAGATTGAAAAAAATAGGTTTGTTTAGTCCAGAGAAGAGAAGACTGAGTGGGGACATAATAGCAGTTTTCAAGTACACAAACAGTTCTTACGAAGAAGAAGCAGAAAAATTGTTCTCCTTAACCTCTGAGTATACGACAAGAAGCAGTGGGCTTAAATTGCAGCAATGGAGGTTTAGCTTGGATATCAGGAAAAACTTCCTAACTGTCAGGGTGGTTAAGCACCGGAATAAATTGCTTAAGGAGTTTGTGGAATCTCCATCATTGGGAATTTTTAAGAGCAGGTTAGACAAACACCTGTCAGGGATGGTCTAGATAATACTTAGTCCTGCCATGAGTCCAGGGGACTGGACTAGATGATCTCTCAAGGTCCCTTCCAGTCCTACAATTCTATGATTCTGTTTTCTCTCCGTCACACCTAGCAAACTTGTGGGTGTCATAAATTAATAATTAAAGCTGAAGTTATGTTTTCCTGGATGATGCTCATAAATAAGAACATAAGAATGGCCATACTGGGTCAGACAAAAGTTCCATCTAGCCCAGTATCCTGTCTTCTGACAGCGGCCGATGCCAGATGCCCCAACGGGAATGAACAGAACAGGCAATCACCAAGTGATCCATCCCCCGCCGCCCACTCCCAGCCTCTGGCAAACAGAGGCTAGGGACACCATCAGTGCCCATCTTGGCTAGTAGCCATTGATGGGCCTATCCTCCATAAACTTATCTAGTTCTTTTTTGAACCCTGTTGTAGTCTTGGCCTTCACAACATCCACTGGCAAAGAGTTCCACAGGCTAACTGTGCATTGTGTGAAGAAATACTTCATTTTGTTTGTTTTAAACTTGCTGCCTATTAATTTCATTCAGTGACCTCCAGTTCTTGTGTTACGATCTTGCTATGAAAGTGTACTTGAGCATCACTTCCTCAACACATAAACAGATTAGTCCAATTCAAGCACCACAAATGTGCAACAGAAATTGGCTTCCCTCTCTTGTGTACAGGTAGTCGTTGCCACTAAAAAGTTATTATTTGCCAATGGGTACTACACATTAACCACTGTTATTTCCTATTGTAGGTAAAGAGGATAACTGTGGTATCTCAGGTTACAAAAATTAAATACACCAAGTAGGTAGGATTGACTTAATTAAGTAGAGGAAGACCCATTCTGCTAATGGCAAGAGACTAGAAGGGATGTTTTTATGTTTCTTTTTGAACAGCCCATCTGGTTTCAGAAGCTAGTTCCAATGTTCCCAGACTGCATCAGACCACTTGTGATTTCTGCTGAAGCCAGCCAGAAACAATTTCTTACAGCTTATCATCACAATATTGATTCAGTCATATTTTTTATGATATAGGATTGATGTGGATATTGGAAACTGCTGAAGGGATTTCAAGATTGTTATGTTCCTCAGTGCTTTTATAATCTATAGTTCAAACCAGCATTTTATATTATAGTACATTAAAAAATTCTCCGGGTCTTTTAAAGAGAGAACAGTGATTAAATGTTTGTGTCTTTATTCACAGACAAAAACTTCTTTGTTTAACTGAAACTGAAAGTTTCTACAGAAATAACATAAATATTAGGGACTGCTAAAATTTAAAGTGATAAGAAAATTTAGAAATGATAAGGTAATAGATATATGGATATAAGGATATCAATACCCTTCTTACATTATCTAATACTTCTAAATGTGTGAAAATTGACATTAGACATTCTTATGACCTTAACTCTGACTCCCAGAATTATTCTATTTTTTAGCTATAAAAGACACTTAAAAGACTTAAACCATTTCTTTTAACTATATCTACATTAAGCGTAACTAAAATTGCCTTACAGAATACTATGCAAATGATACCCTTCAAGGTCTATTGCACATACACCTCTAATACATTTTAATTATCAGATTATGTATGTATTACTCAAAGAACACTGCTCTGTATCTCATATTTATATATAATCAAGACATCTCTTCTTTCATTACAGTTTCTACTATACCTAAAATAAAACACTATCTGCATCATGAATCATCCTTCCACAGCTAACTTCCTACACTTTATCATAGTTATTAGAAAAATTACTAAGCAACCACACAAAACAAAACAAAACCGAAACAAACAAAAACAAGAGGTCAGAGTTAAGGTTGTCTGTAAGAATAGCTGATATGAATTCCCTGTATGTCTAGATTTCGGTTAGAAAATGAACAATATGAATAGTTAGGGATATTGAAATTTGATGTCCCTTGACATAGGAACTGCAGTTCTGGATCAGACCAGTGGTTTCTAGTCCAAGATTGTGTCTGACAGTGGCCAGTAAGAGCTGCTTCACAGGATGGTTCGAGAAACCCCACAGCAGGTGGTAATGGAATAAAGTCTCCCCGGGAATGTTTCTTCCTAGCCCCTCCACCCCATTAATTAGACGTTGGCTTATGTCCTGAAGCATGAGGGTTTATATCCCTTCCAGAGCTCTTGGGGTTCCTTTTGGGTGGGAGGTTAGAGTGTGTTGTAATTCTAGATGTTCTTGTTCATATAAATGTCTATTCCAAACACTTCACTGTGTTTACAGTAATAGTGAAGCATATGGCCTAGGGACTAGCACACTAGAGGGAGACTTGGGAGACCTGGGTTCTATTCCCACTTCTGCTACCAACCTGCTGAGGGAACTCAGGTGAGTCACTTCACCTTGCAATTTCTCTATCTGAGAAAACAATATTGATCTTCTCTGTAAAGCACTTTGGGCGCTATAGATGAAGAACTAACTATTATTAACGTGGGGTTTAAAATTAAGCTATGATTAAGAGTTTTTGTCTAGATTTTTTTTTAATAAAGCAGCCTGCATTAAGGACATAAAATAGTCTCATTACAAGGATTAAATCAAGCCCTGCAAATGTTGAACATAAAATGTTATGTAGAAGGGTCCACTTCTCCTTTGGCTCCAGGATCACATTCCTTTCCCCAGACATTATTAAATGAGAAGGGTGTCTTGTCAACAGTCTCTCACAGGTGGGCTAGTCCATGTGATGCTTTTAAGCTGCAGGATGGTGTGATGGTATGTGGAAACCCGTCAGCTTCAGTATTTCAGCTCATGACATGTTTTTCCCGATAGTTGGTGCATAGGTATTTATCCACTGATGCCTTTCATTGTACATGCTTAAAAGTATATTTACACAATTATTTTCAGCGCATAAAGCCTAATCTAAAAGCCCATTGAAGCCAATGGGAATCGTTCCATTCACTTTAGTGAGCTTTGGAACCACAGCTCCAACCATAGACCACAATTAAGCACATGCTTAATTTCATCCCTTTCCAGGAAAGCACATAAACACGTGCTCAAGTTTAAGCAGAAGTTGAATCCCATTGACTTTAAAGGCACTTAAGCGTGTGATTAACGTCAAGCATATGCTTAAGTGATTTCCTGTATATGGGTGCTTTGCTCAATCAGGGCCATAAAGACTTATATGAATAACTGCTGTGCTCTGAAGCATCTGTGGATGTCATTGAAGGTGATCACTGGACTAAATGGACGTAGGTTCTAATCCAATATGGCATTTCCTATCTTCCTTTGATATTGTATAAGAATTTAAATTCCAGTCCTGCAAGGCTTTCTCATATGACCATTCTTTTCTCACACAAGGACATACCGTTAGATCCCATGGGACTATTCTCTCACAGACTCATAGACTTTAAGACCAGAAAGGATCATTGTGCTCATCTAATCTGACTTCTTGAATGCCGCAGGCCATGGAATTTCACTTTCCCACTCCTGTAATAGACCCCTAATCTCCTACTGAATTACTGAAGTCCTCGAATCATGATTTAAAGTCTTCAAGTTACAGAGAATCCACCATTTACTCTAGTTCAGACCAGCAAGTGATCCGTGCCCCATGCGGCAGAGGAAGTCAAAAATCCTCCAGGATCTTTGCCAAACTGACCAGGAGGAAAATTCCTTCTTGACCTCAAATATGGCGATCAGTTAGACCCTGAGGTTGTTGGTGAGACCCACCAGCCAGACACTACTGAGGGGATCATTCTTTTGTTCTGTGTTTGTACAGCACCTAGCCTAATGGGGTCAGGGCCCCTGACTGGGACTTCTAGGTGTTATCAAAATACAAATAATAATTTCCATATGTAAGGCTACAAAACATAAGCACTTTGTGTAGAGGACACAGTAGAGTTCTGAGAGCGGAATGCAATTTTTCGTCTCAGAGACATATTGCAAGGTTTTTAAAAAAAAATCTATAGTTTTATTAAAATAATCTAATTCAGTTTTTGAAAATCTTGTGACCCAAACCTTCAGACTATTACTGGAGCCAGCATTTACTGAAGTAACCCATTGACTTCAATGGGACTACATGCATGCTCAAGAATTACTCAGGGTGGTACAGTCAGGCTCTTGGTCCCTACTCTTTTACTATGTGGATTTATATTTCTGGCAGATGTTCTTGTTTTGCCTAGAGATTAAAAAAATAAGGAGCAGATTTTCAGCTGGTGTGAATTCCAGTGGGGCTATGCTAAGATTCTGGGCCTTGACACCACAGTGATTGTACAATCATTTGGAGAGGCAGTGATTTTTGTAATGCATATAACTGTAATGGTATTTATAACTAAGTGGATATCCCCCCACTCCCCCCCCCAAAAAAATCTAATAAACTAGTGTTTATGAAAGGGACAATCTGGGAAATTCACTTCTGCCTCTTTCCTCCCCATCTTAATTAAAGGAATCCTGTCTCTGAAGGTCCCAGATAGGATATATTTTGTGCTTGTCTGCAGGCTATTTTAACAGAGTCTAGAAAAAAAAGGTTGTAACCTTTTTATGAATTCTTTTAAAAATGATTAAAAATTGTGTGATCGATAGCAAAATGGATCTTTTCTGAATCTCGTGTCTCTTTTGCCTTAAGACAAAACAACCTTAACAAGCAAAAAAAAAAAAAATGAGAGAGAGAGAGGAAAAAAAGACGCATATACCTAAGGGCTAAATTTTCCTTTCAGTTACACCATGAAAAACTGGTATAAGTAAGTAGAGAATCAGGCTGAAAGTTAGTGAGTGTTCCCCTTTGACGAAAATCAAAGAGAATTTTAACTGAATATATCTTCTCTTGCCCTCCCAGCTTAGATGTTTTTCTCTACTTCTTTTTTTCTATTGTTTAAATTTTCTGAATCTTCAACCAATTGTGGAGAGGCAGCTCAGACGTAAGATAAATCTGTGTCAGAGAAATCTGACCAAGTAAAAAAAAGTTTGAAACCTACCTCCAGGTATAGGATTTTAATATGGAGAAAGGAGCATTTTGGCAATTAACTTACTCATAGACTCTAAGGTCAGAAGGGACCATTATGATCATCTAGTCTGACCTCCCACATGATGCGGGCCACAAAACCTGACCCACCCACTCCTGGAAGAATTCTCTCCCTTGACTTAGCTGTTGAACTCCCCAAATCATTATTTAAAGACTTCTAGTCGCTCAGAATCCTCCAGCAAGTGACCCCTGCCCCATGCTGCGGAGGAAGGCGAAAAACCTCCAGGGCCTCTGCCAATCTACCCTGGAGGAAAATTCCTTCCCAACCCCAAATATGGCGATCAGCTGAACCCCGAGCATGCGGGCAAGATTCTCTAGCCAGACCTTCTGGAAAAGTTCTTTGTAGTAACTTTTAATATCCCATCATTGACCATTGTTATCGACCTATTGACTAAAATCACTGTATACCATCAAACCATCCCCTCCATAAACTTATCAAGCTTGATCTTAAAGCCAGAGAGGTCTTTCGCCCCCACTGTTTCCCTTGGAAGGCTGTTCCAAAACTTCACCCCTCTGATGGTTAGAAACCTTCGTCTAATTTCAAGCCTAAACTTCCCGACGGCCAGTTTATATCCATTCGTTCTAGTGTCCACATTAGTACTGAGCTGAAATAATTCCTCTCCCTCCCTGATATTTATCCCTCTGATATATTTAAAGAGAGCAATCATATCCCCCCTCAGCCTTCTTTTGGTTAAGGTAAACAAACCAAGCTCCTCGAGTCTCCTTTCATACGACAGATTTTCCATTCCTCAGATCATCCTAGTGGCCCTTCTCTGTACCCATTCCAGTTTGATTTCATCCTTTTTAAACATGGGAGACCAGAACTGCACACAGTACTCCAAATGAGGTCTCACCAGTGCCTTGTATAACGGAACCAGCACCTCCCTATCCTTACTAGAAATACCTCGCCTAATGCATCCCAAGACCGCATTAGCTTTTTTCACGGCCACGTCACATTGCCGACTCATAGTCATCCTGCGATCAACCAGGACTCCGAGGTCCTTCTCCTCTTCTGTTACTTCCAACCGATGCGTCCCCAGCTTATAAATAAAATTCTTGTTAGTTATCCCTAAATGCATAACCTTACACTTCTCACTATTAAATTTCATCTTATTACTATTACTCCAGTTTACAAGGTCATCTAAATCTCCCTGCAGGATATCCCGATCCTTCTCCGAATTAGCAATACCTCCCAACTTTGTGTCATCCGCAAACTTTATCAGCCCACTCCTACATTTGGTTCCGAGGTCAGTAATGAATAGATTAAATAAAATCGGACCCAAAACCGAACCTTGAGGAACTCCACTGGTAACCTCCCTCCAGTCTGACAGTTCACCTTTTAGTACAACCCGCTGCAGTCTCCCCTTTAACCAGTTCCTTATCCACCTCTGGATTTTCATATCGATCCCCATCTTTTCCAATTTAACCAATAATTCCTCATGCAGTACCGTATCAAACGCTTTACTGAAATCAAGGTATATTAGATCCACCGCATTTCCTTTATCTAAGAAATCTGTTACTTTCTCAAAGAAGGAGATCAGGTTGGTTTGGCACGATCTACCTTTCATAAAACCGTGTTGTAATTTGTCCCAATTGGCATTGACCTCAAGGTCCTTAACTACTTTCTCCTTCAAAAATTTTTCCAAGACCTTGCATATAACAGATGTTAGACTAACAGGCCTGTAGTTACCCAGGTCACTTTTTTTCCCCTTCTTGAAAATAGGAACCACATTAGCTATTCTCCAGTCAAACAGTACCACCCCCAAGTTTATGGATTTATTAAAAATTATCGCTAACGGCCTGCAATTTCCCGTGCCAGTTCTTTTAATATTCTCGGATGAAGATCATCTGGTCCGCCCGATTTAGTCCCGTTAAGCTGTTTAAGTTTGGCTTCTACCTTGGATACGGTAATGTCAATCCCCACTCCTTTATTCCCATCTGTCTCGCTTCTACTATTCCTCGGCCTTTCATTAGCCTCATTAAATACCGATGCAAAATATTCATTTAGATATTGTGCCATGCCTAGATTATCCTTAATCTCCACTCCATCTACAGTCTTAAGCGGTCCCACTTCTTCTTTCTTTGTTTTCTTCCTATTTATATGGCTATAAAAGCTCTTACTATTTGTTTTAATTCCCCTCGCAAGGTCCAACTCTACTCAGCTTTTGGCTTTTCTCACTCCATCTCTACATGCTCTGACCTCAATAAGGTAGGTTTCTTTGCTGATCCCTCCCCTCTTCCACTCCCTGTACGCTTTCTGTTTTTTCTTAATGACCCCTCTGAGATGCTTGTTCATCCAGCTAGGTCTAAATCTCCTGCCTACGAACCGTTTTCCCTTTCTCGGGATACAGGCCTCCGACAGCTCCTGCAACTTCAACTTGAAATAATCCCAGGCGTCTTCAGCCTTTAGATCCCCAAAATATGTTAGTCCAATCCACTTCCCTAATCATTCCCCTTAATTTATTAAAATTAGCCCTTTTGAAATCGTAAACCTGTGTCTCTGATTTAATTCTGTTAATCTTTCCATTTAGTTTAAACTGAATTAGCTCATGATCACTCGAGCCAAGGTTGTCCCCTATAACCATTTCCTCAACTAGGTCCTCACTACTCACCAGCACCAAATCTAAAATGGCATCCCCCCTCATCGGTTCAGCAACTAATTGATGAAGGAATTCATCAGCTATCACATCTAGGAAAATCTGAGCCCTATTATTGTTACTAGCATTTGTTCCCCAATCTATATCCGGGAAGTTAAAGTCTCCCATGATTACACAGTTTCTATTAGTATTTACTTCCCTAAAAACGTTAAAGAGTTCTCTGTCCATATCCAGGCTAGATCCCGGCGGTCTATAGCACACCCCAAGCACTATCCCAGGGGAGACTCTAGTAGTTCTTTTACCCAATGTGAGTATTGCCCAGACAGACTCCGTCTTATCCATTCCATCACTTATTAATTCTTTACAGTTTACCTCATTATTGACATACAATGCTACTCCCCCACCTTTACCTTTGATCTGGTCTTTCCTAAACAGCACATACCCTTCCATACCTGTACTCCAGTCATGACTACCGTTCCACCATGTTTCAGTTATTCCTACGATATCCAGTTTCATTTCTCGGACCAGGAGCTCCAATTCCTCCATTTTGTTACCTAGGCTTCTCGCATGGTGTATAAACATCTTAATTTATGCCTCTCTCACATTCATTCTCCCATTTGATGTGGACACCGTACTGCTAGTATGACCTATTAGTCTGGTATCCATCCCCCCCCTCTTTATGTCCAATCTCTTCCCCCCAGCTGTATCAGTCCTTATCTCATTGTCCTCCCTCTCAATGTTATAATCTGGTGTGGAGATTAACTGGACATCTCCCAACCATCTCCCCCAAATTCCTAGTTTAAAGCTCTTTTGATGAGATGAGCCAGCCTCCCTCCCAGAAGTCTATTTCCTTCCCTACTCAGGTGAAGTCCATCCTGTGAGAACAGTTTTCTGTCCCCGAAAGCCTCCCAGTGGCCATACATCCCAAAGCCCTCTTTATAGCACCACTCCCTTAGCCAACTATTTATCATCACAATCCTTTCACCCCTTTGCTGCCCTTCTCTAGGAACAGGCAGAATCCCACTGAAGATGATCTGAGCCTCGATTTCCTTAAGCGTCTTCCCCAGCCTGGCATAATCTCCCTTGATTCTCTCTAGCGAGAACCT
Source organism: Chrysemys picta bellii (assembly GCF_011386835.1). Classification (NCBI taxonomy): domain Eukaryota; kingdom Metazoa; phylum Chordata; order Testudines; family Emydidae; genus Chrysemys; species Chrysemys picta. The sequence goes on from NC_088791.1 coordinate 14,456,674, forward strand.
AGCCGTGTCATTCGTTCCTAGGTGAAGGATGATCAAGGGGTTCTTACCTGCTCCTTTTAGGATCCTTTTCAGCCGCAGGTCCACATCCCGTATCTTAGCGCCCAGGAGACAGCACACCCTACTGTTCTCTGGGTCTGCCCTGGTCACAGGCCTGTCTAACCTCCTCAGTAAGGAGTCCCCAATCACGTAAACCTGCCTTTGCCTGGTGACAGTGCGATCTACTAATCTATCCCCTGTTCCCTCTAGTTCCACCCCCTGTCCATTCCTATTTTCCCTTATAGTCCCCCTTACGCCATCCTGTATCCTCCCGGGGCCCAGAATTGGTGCTGTCTCCATCAACTCCTCCCCTCTTCCTATGGGACTAGCCACTCGTCTCTTTTTCCTCACCCTGCCCCCTTCAGTTACCACCTGCTGCACCCCTTCCTCATTCTCCAAACACCCAAACCTATTCCTGAGCTCTATTTCTCCTTCACTGGCCCTCCTTTTCCTTTGCCTGCTTCTCACCGTCACATGCTTCCACTGCCCTTGTTCTCCCCCTGGTATTCCCCCCTCACAGGTCTTAGCCCCTGTTACCCCTGAGCATTCCCCTTCAGCCCCTCCTGGCCTTTGCTCCATCAGGTGCTCGAACTCCCTTCTAAACTCTATCAAGGTATCTACCTGCATCTCCAACCCTCTGATCTTGTTTTGTTCCAAACAAAAATTCCCAGAGCACTCCCGTGTAGAAATATTTGTAGGAGAGGAGTTTGGAGGCTTCCGATGGAACAAGGAATAGTTTTGATCCCAAACTGCATAGATGGTAAGGCATTTGAGAAGCATTGCCTTGATCCATTGTAGCAATTCCTGTTTTATTGATTTGATACTTTGGTGATTTCTTCACAATGATATCCTACTTACAGACAGACTTTCCATAGATACTGTACTAAAACACACCATCCTCACGAGCACTAGCTCTGGAATCTCATTTGCCCCTACAGCACAAATTCCAATGGGGATTCCCAAGCACAGAGAGGTGCCTTAGAAGCTTCTCACAGCTTTGCCACAGAGTTTAGGAATGTTGCACATTCTCCCAGATTTGACCATGGAGAATATTCTCTGTGCAATCTGGGGCAGAAGGTAATAATTCCCTTATCCTTTCTCTTTTATACAGATGTTGATGGGAAAGACAAGGCAAGCGTTAACCCCATATATAGTGGCAACTTTAGTGGCTCTGTCATGTAGATATTTTTCATTTCATCCAAACAAAAAATACCCACCAACTATTTGCTCGCGTTGAGTAGAATTTTTTGCAGTTACAGCAAAGTGACTGAGGGTGTGGTTTAGCTGATGAATGTTTCCCATTTATTTGTATTACAGAAGCAATCAGATGCCCCAGTGGGGACCAAGCCCCATTGTTCTGAATGTAATGACCCTTTTCTAGGTTGTCACCATTGAACCCATAACCTGCAGAGCTAAGAGCAAATGCCTAGCCATCTTAAGCTAAATGTTTAATTCCCCTAAGTGAGAACTGCCGCAAACTCATATCTCCTGTAAATCAAGCACAGAGGGGGGACATATTCTTATTTATATTGTAGGCTGTTGGCCTATAATAAACTAATTGTTGCAATGCTGTAATGGACTGCTCACTGCATGTGTCTGTTGACAATCTCTACAGGGTAGGATCGGAGCTGCGCGAGCATGGGACATGGGTTTTATCATGCTAACATCCAAAAGGAGACTTTCATCCTTGCTACTGCTGCTGGCATGAACTTATGAGTGACCTTGGTATGAAGCATAGTGACAACAGTGAAGTCCAAGCTGACCATGAATTTGTTGCAATATTTTACTAAAACAACCACTCACATCAATAATACCGTTTTGTTATCCCTTTATAGGTCATGTCAAGGAGCTGGTCCTCAGCCTGTTAAACTCAAAATGCACCCAAGGTATGAAAGCATCCCGCAGAACCACACTCCCCAGTTATGCATTTTAAGCACTTACCATTCTAGTCTTCTTCTGCAAGTATCATCATTTTTAGTATTGAACAAGTGCTGGGTAGCCAGAAAAAAGATGATCTGGTGGCTGTGACACTGGATTGAGCCTCAAAACAGCTGGATTCAAGTCCTGGCTCAGCAAGAGACTTCAGGACCTGGGGCATGTCTATTCATTTTTCTGTACTTTGATTCCCCACCTAGGAAATGAAGATTGTAATACCGCTCTTCTCCTACCCTTTGTCTAACTGGGAATTTTACTACTGAGCACTTTTGAAAATCCACCCTTAGATTGCAAGCTCTTTAGGAAAGATGCTGACTCTTATTGTATATATGTACTGACACAATTGTGCTTGGTGTTGGCTTGGATCCTCTAAGGGTGACTGTCATACAAATAGGGTGGGATTCTCTACTTTATTCAGTGTTGGCCTAGCTTTTCGTCCATTGAAGGCTATAGTAAAACTAGAGTTTGGCCAATACTGAGCACTTTTGAAAATCTCACCCATAATAAAATAAGCAGCTATGAGGCGTACACAGAAAAAAATTCTTATCTCCTTACTTGTAACTAGATCCAGAGTCCCTTGTAAATGGCCGAGTTCTGCTCCAATAACTCCTGTCCCTTTCAGTAACCCAGACTGTGTTCTGAGTTTATAATGTTATCTGAAATCAGGTGAGTTTCTCATAGTCCCAGGCTTCCAAATTTGATGCTGCTCTGATAATTGATCACACAGCTGTATTCTTCTATTAGAATTTCTATTGGTTTTGAAAAGATAATTTATTTGAACTTGGGTTTTTGTTTTGTTTTTTGTTTTATTAAACTTCATTGTTCAGAAATTACTGAGTACAGGTGCAGGAATAATACATGACAGCAAACAAACACACATTCACTCTTAATAAACTGCAAGGATAAAGAATGTCGGGCACAAATGCAAAAGACAGCTGACAGTGCAATAGACAAGGTGATTATGAGTTGTGGCAGAGCTCTGACCTTGTCCCTGTGGGTCCTGCGCTTCTAGGCGGTATATGCTAGCCTCAGTGGCTCTCTGTGACCCTCCACGTAGCCCTTCTCTCTCTAGGGCCAGGGTTACAGTCTACTGAGCCCTTTTCATCATAAGCCAGCAAGGAGGTTGGTGAGAGAATTCCCACAGTCTCTGTTGTCCCTAGGGCTTGTTTTAGAACAGTTTAGCCTCCTGTCCTGACAGGGGCCTGACTTCCCCTCCCAGGAGGTGTTCCTGTAGTGGTGGGTTGGGGGGAACCCGGGCCCGCCCTCCTCTCCGGGTTCCGGCCCAGGGACCCTAATGGTAGCAGCTGTTGGCAGCCAATCTTTCACTGCCAGAGTTGCTACATTTCCCTGGGCCACTTCCCCACAGCTCTCCTGCTTCTCTCTTACCTTAGGGCTCCCTTATCAATAACTTGAGGGTGTCTTCATTAACCAGTCCTTCAGCAGCACTTCCTCTCCTCTGGCTCCCTGGCTCTCCTCTGCCTGACTGGAGTGAGCCCTTTTTATAGTATCAGCGGAGCCTTAATTAGAGTCAGGTGGTCACATTAGCTTAATGACCTCACCTGATGCTTTGCAGGTTAATTGGAGTCAGGTGTTCTCATTAGCCTGGAGCAGCCCCTGCTCTGGTCAGTCAGGGAACAGAAAACCGTTAATCCAGTGGCCAGTATATCTGCCTTCTGCTCTTCTGCTGTACCCAACTGGCCTGGGTCTATCACAGTGTCAAACTGCTGTTCATTATTGCTCTTGGTGGGTTACTTAAGTGGGTACCTGAAGGTTAAATAAGAATTGTTGTAGGAAGAAAAGACAGAAAGGAGGGAAGTGGATATATAGACACACAAGGGTGATGTAACTATGCCTTGGTAGGTAACATCTTAGGTCTAATAAACCCTCATACATTAGAGCATAAACCACACTCAAAGTAATGGGGATTAGGAAGAAGCTTTCCCTGTAAACAGGCAATTCCATAACTGTAGTTTCTTGCACCTTTCTCTGAAGCAGCTGGTACTGTCCGCTGTCAGAGATGGGATACTAGATTACCTAGCCAGCGCACACTGCTCTGATACAGTATGGCAATTCCAATGATCGGTGATATGGTACCTTGGTGACGTCTCCACAATGATATCCTGCTTATACAGGGTCTTTCCATTGATTCTGTAGTAAAACAGAAATCATTTAAGTGTTGCTTGCAATACAGTGGTTCCTTACTTCAATATCGTTAGCACATAACTGGCCTGATTTTTGGAGGTGATATCAGCAGGAGATGCGGCTGCTCGGCACCTCGGCTAAGACTTCTTACCAAAACAGCAACTGGAATAAAGGGAGTATGATAAGAAAAGAGGAGGTGGAAAGAAAAGTCATAGTAAACTAATAGAGGAGACGGAAAAAATGATACATTCATTTGGCTATTCCACAAGAGTTATTTTGAGCGTAGTACCCTGAAAAAGTTCATTGGTCAAAATCTTCCACATTTCAAGTGCCTGACGCAATTATTCATCAAAATTTTGATATTCCAAGGGGGCGGGGGGGGGGGGGGAAATAAGGTAAATTGTATAAATCTCAGGCTTTTCAGCCTGCTAGTTTGACAAAATCTGAAATCAATAAATGTTGATGAAATTTTGAAATAAAAAAAAACCCATAAACCAGGTAGTAACAATAATAATAACAACCTTTACATTCTACCCTTTTTTGTTGACCAGCTCTAATTTGGTTGTTCTTTAATGCCAAGGGCAAGGGTTCTACTTAATCCGTGATGAACAACGGGTTAACTCCATTTCTGCTTTCCCGTTTTATTGCATGGGGGATCACAGAAGAATCTATAGGGGGAGAGAGAGGAAGATAAGAATCATCACCAAAGGGTTCTAGGGCTGGGGTTGCAACTCAATCTGGGGAGGTTCCTCTGTTTACTTTCTGATGATATCAGATACTTTACTTTCCTGTTATGAACATAAAACATGGAGGAGAAGTCCCTGTTGACTGTCCCTGTTCTTTTTTCCTTCTGGGTCTTTTCTTTGTCTTACATCTACTGGGCTTCATTCACCACTGAATTACTCCAGTTTTATGTCTCCATTGACTTTAATAGACCTATAGTACAGTATAGCTGAAGTACCAAAGTAGCGAATTAATTTGCCCAGTTTTAGATTCTTTTATAAATGTTGATGACATCGCAGCTAGTTTTAGTATCTCACTGTACAATTATGTTGGTCTCTCTTTTAATATTGGACAATTGATTTTGGATTATTATATGTAGCCATGTAAAATTCCCAACATATTCCTTTGGGAGGAAAAAAAAATCCTTATTTTGACAGTACCAACTAAATTTTGTCCTTTTCCAACAACATACATTTTTAGGGACATCTAAGTTTTTTACCAGGCCATTCGTCTATCAGATCATGGTTTTACTACCTGCGGCTAATATAAACTTAGCAGTACTTGTTGGATTTTTCTTTTCTGAAATTCATTTCACAAGCTGTCAAGGGAAGATGAAAAATGTGCCCTAAATATTCAGAATCAGTCCAGATTGCAATTTTTATAGTGGCCACCATAGCAGCAACCCTACAAATTATCTGGATTAAGGGCTCAATTTGTATGTTAAAGGAAAATATGGAGTCTTTATTTACTGAAGTAAACATCCCTTTGGCTTATCGAAGGGATGGTTATGAGGTGACTTGATCATAGTCTAGAAATACCTAAGTAGGGTGATGACTTCTGATAGTAGAAACTTCTTTAATCAAGAGGACAAATGCATAACAACCATCAGAACAGATTACAAAGATGTGGTGGATTCTCCATCACTTGAAATACTTATATCAAGGTGGATGTCTGTCCAAAAGATATGCTGTCGTTCAGCCACAAGTGTTTTGGGCTTGATGCAGGAATTACTGTATGCAAGTCAGACTTGATCGCAATAGTACCTTCTAGTTTTAAAATCTATGATTAACACTTTCACCGTATAGAGAACACAATGATGAGAATAAGATTTTGGTAAATGTTGACCTGATCTCTAGGTACAAAGCTGGACTGTGGCCAGAGTTTTGTATGTTTTCCTCTATCAGAATATAATTGTAGTAATTGGATAATCTTTGAGTTAAGATACTCTATTTGGGCCAAATATTTAACGATTATAAATAGGATTGGTTCCACTGAAATCAACAGAGCTATACTGGTCTACACCCGGTGAGGATCTGATTGTAAGCAGTCTGCTACCGGAGACTGCCATCTCTGATTTTCTGGCTGCAGAAAAGCTATGGCCTGACTGCAGATATTGGTCAATTATTATCTTTTACCCCATTAATAGTTTAGCTTCATCGGTGAAGCACAGCTAAACCCATTGAACAGAATGATTTTCAAAGTATGATTTTTTTTTACTTATTTCTTTTGCTTATGAGTGATCACTTTTTTGCTACTGGGTTGTGCTAGTAGCTCTATGCTATCAAGTATCCTATTTCTAAAAAAAAATCTTTTCTCTTTAAGGATAAGCAGAGTCTGCTTTTTTTTCTCTCCATCTTTTCCCTCTGTATTCCACTGAGAGTTAGGTCAGATTAGTACTGCAGTTGGTATAACTTGGGTCTAGATTTTGGCTTGAACTCATGTCTCATGTACTCAGAGGACCTTTTCAGGGCTGTCCCTGAGGAGCAAAACACTGCAGATCTGACAACAGAACCAGCACCAGAGGTGGACCCTGGTAAGTTTCTGCCACCATGTTTGTTTTTAATAATATATGTGTGGTAGGGATTTCCAGCTTATGGTCCTATTAAGTTATTAATATTCACATCCTGATGTGAGGGAAGCCATAGACAAAGTATGCACTCGCCACTAAGCCCAACCAGTTCTGATCACCCTTCTCTGCACTTCTGAGGAGGGTAGTGCCATTGGTGGCCCCAGCCATGCGCAGTGCCTGTGCTCCCCAGCCATGTAATCATAAATGGTGCAGGCTCAGGGGTTCAAGTAGTGGTAGACAGAATCTGTTTGTTCCCTCTGACTTACGCACTTTTTTCTGAGGAAGTGAACACTCAACTGCTGTGGTTGCTATCCTTGTGTAGATTTTGCTTCTCTAGGAGCTTCCCGTACCCCAAGGATGCCTGGGATAGTTTCCCTCCTTGGCTCAGGGTTGGCTCCTCATAACAAAGCTATGAGAAGCTTTTCCCTGGCAGCGCTAGGGCAATGAATTACAACACAGAGTGATTTAAGAAAGGCATTTATTGATCCTTCTATTTGTGAAAGTGGATTTCAGGGTACAAAACACTAACTCAATCAAATCAATATTCCCTTTCACTACAGAGTTTATCTTTAAGATTATGCAGCTGGTCGAAAGATTGGAGCTCAGTTTCCAGACATGTCCCTTACAGATGTTGCCTTAGTTAAGGATGTAAATATAGAAAATGGTTTCTAACTAACTGTGATGTGTGAATCTTTAACAACCAATGTATTAAGATCAGGCATAGCTGGATGCATTACCAAAAGCTGAAATTGCTTGTAACTACAAAGCCACCTTAAAGATCTTTAATGAAGAGTCTAGTTACCAATGTTCCCTTGATACGTTTTCACGATCTACATCCTCAGCTGGTGTAAATCAACATAGCTCCACTGGAGTCAATGAAGCTTTGCCAATTTACACCAATTTAGGCTCTGACCCATGATAATTTTACCTATAGCAACGAAGTACCCACAAAACACGTGTGTATAAAGTTCTGTGTATAAATGTGAATTGATACCAGGCTGGTATTATTAAATGCAATATTTATGAGAAATCTAAACAAATACTGAACTCTTCGACAATTCTAATATCACTGAAAAAAAGTTATTAATTAGTGGGTGTTGATCCTGCTTTGAGCAGGGGATTGGACTAGATGACCTCCTGAGGTCTCTTCCAACCCTAATATTCTATTATTCTATTTTAGATATTTTCAAGGACCGCTTGAAGTAAGCTGTGACTTTCATACCACAGTGATGGGCATTGTTATAGAACTTAGACAGATATATAGTATATCGCTTAATAATATAGTCTAACTGAAGAGAAGGAAATGAGAAGATAAGATTTTATTTCCAGTAAATTACCCTACTTTACCTAGAAGAATTAACAAGAACAATCTAATCACCCTTTCTATTTTATTCCTTCCTACTCTACGATTTAAAATTCTCTGGATTTTTTTTCTTCCCCACAAGGAAAGTTTAATGAGGCATATTTGCTTGTTTCCATGGTATTTCAAAGAAGGATTACTAGCTGAAGGCAAGGAAATATATAGAATAAAACATGGAACAAATGTCTTTTCTTTAATAACAGATACAAATCTTAGTTTCCAAATGAATTGTCTAGAAGTATGATCACTTGCAGTAAGTGAAACCATGTCAATCACTTTGACTTTGATTTAAGAGCTGATGCATCACAGAAAAAAAATGTTATACAGTGAGTGTCTGGTCATAATGAGATCCCGTATGTCACTAACGGTCCATAAAAATCCTTTTGAAACAGAAATATTTGTGCATTGAGAGTTTAGTGGCAAACAGAGCCCAGTTTGTATTATCCATGTAGCACAGTGTTATTATAACTACTGCCATTATCATCTGCATTTGTATCTGTGTGTAACACCAGATTTGCAAAAGCACTAGTACCCCTTTGTACATGCCTGGTGGGCACATGCCCAAGCCCTAATCTGAATGCACATACATATATAACATTTGCATGCACATAAGTCAAATGTGTGAAAAAATACATATGATATGAAATCCTAGTCCCCTTAAAGTCAATAGCAAAATTCTCATTGATTTCAATGGGTACAGGATTCCACCTGTGTAATTTTTGAAATATCTCACATCATAGATAAGGCTTATTATGGGAAAACTATTACCCTACATTATTACTATTAATTACTTAATTTTATAGTTACCAAATGTGTGGTAGGAGCTGTAGAATTCAATCCTGTTGCCACTGATGTCAATGCTAAAGTTCTTATTGGTTTCAATGGTCCAGGATCAGACACCTCCTGTACAACTCAGTGAGATATGGCCACATCAAGAAGAACTTATGATCTAGTTTTCTGATGTAAGCAGGGTCTGAATGAGCTCTCCCCTGACATATAGTGATGTGCTGTGGAAGAGGATTTCAGGAGCTGATCTCATTTGCATAAGCACACCCACACTGCCTAGGTGCTCGGCATGATGGAATTGCTTGCCCAAATGATCACTTTTGGCTGGTGTTGGATACCCAGTCTCCTTGTTATTGGAGTAAGTAATAAAGGGTTGTTATCCTTGTTGTGTGAATCAAGGGCAGCAGAACTGTGCTTGGCACACACTGATTGAGGGACTCACCCTCAACTCAATGGCACTCGCTAGGCAGGGGTCTTGGGTTCCAAAGATCAGAGAGTTGAGAGAGAGGATGGAGGCAAGCATTTGTACCTGGTGGGCTGGGCTGACCTGGCCTAAGGGCCCTAGACACTATTTGATTCTTCCTTTCTCCACTGTGTAGTAACAGAGCTGATTAAGACTCAATTGAGTCTTGTTATACACCTTGGAGCTGAAATCACTGATAACCAGGTCTAAGCATTACCCCTGCTTTGGGACAGTGTCTCTGATGTTGCCCAGTGTGTACTATCAGTGAGGCTCCCCCACTACCAGCTGAAATCACTGCAAGCTTTGTTAAGTGGTGCAATCTGAAGACATCCCAGTGGAGAGGGGTGGCTGGTGGAGAGGAGAGGGCAGCCGGTGGAGAGGAGCAGTCAGCAAGTGCCTGGACAGTGGAGCGAGAAAGGTGCCTTCTTATCCCCCCTCCACCCAGGGTGGGAGGTAAACTCTGCAGATACACCTCTGAACCCTGGGCCTACACTGTCCAAGAACAACACCTGAGTGGGGTGTGGAGAAGGGAGGGGCACAATAAAAGACCTTTTGGTTGTTGGACTGAAGCAAAAGGACACTGCCCAATGTACTATGGGGTGGGGCTTTTGCTCATGGTTTTATGTTTATGAATCCTGCTTGTGGTGTTTTCCCAAATTAATGTTGGGTGACTTTCCTCCTTTTATTAAAAGTGTCTTTTCTCCACTCAGACTCTGTGCTTGCGAGTGGGGAAGTATTGCCTCTCAGAGGCACCCAGTGGGTGGTATGCAATTGTCCCAGGTTACTGGGTGGGGGCTCGAGCTGGTTTTGTGTTGTGTTGTTGAAGAAGAACCCCTAGATATTGAACCCAGCCCTTGTTGCTGCCAATTCCAATAGGCAGAAGGGTTACATTAATATAATAAGTAAGTGGTGGTGGGGGGGGGAGAATAGAAAAGGCATGGGCTCAACAAGAAGATTACATGGCTACTTCGAACAGGTCTGTTTCCAGTGGAGTCCCTCAGGGATCAGTTCTTGGCTCCATGCTGTTTAACACCTTTATCAATGACCTAGAAGAAAACATAAAATCGTCACTGATCATGTTTGCAGATGACACAAAAATTGGAGGAGTGGTAAATAATAAAAATAACAGGTCACTGATACAGAGTAATCTGGATTGCTTGGTAAACTGGGTGCAAGCAAACAATATGAGTTTTAATATGGTTAAATGTAAATGTATACACCTAGGAACGAAGAACATAGCCCCTACCTACAGGATAGGAGACTCTATCCTGGGAAGCAGTGACTCTGAAAAAGATTTGGGGGTTGTGGTGGATAATCAGCTGAATTTGAGCTCCCAGTGTGATGCTGTGGCAGAAAGAGCTAATGTGATCCTGCGACACATAAACAGGGGACTATCAAGTTGAAGTAGAGAAGTTATTTTACTTCTGTACTTGACACTGGTGTGACCGCTGCTGGAATACTTGGTGCAGTTCTGGTGTTCACAACTCAAGAAGAATGTTGACAAATTGGAGAGGGTTCAGAGAAGAGCTATGAGAATGATTAAAAGATTAGAAAGCATGCCTTATAGTGATAGATTGAGCTCTTTGAGTCTATTTAGCTTAACAAAGAGAAGGTTAAAGGGTGATTTAATTATAGACTGTAAGTATCAACATGAGGAACAAATATTTAATAATGGGCTCTTCAGTCTAGCAGAGAAAGGTATAATATGATCCAATGCTGGAAGTTGAAGCTAGACAAATTCAGACTGGGAAGAAGGCCTACATTTTTAACTGTGATAGTAATTAACCTTAAACTTAAAAAAAACCCCAAATTTAACAAGGGTCACAGTGGATTTTCCATCACAGACAATTTTGGGGAAGTTCTATGGCCTCTGCTATAGAGGAAGTCAACCTACATGATCATAATGTTCCCTTCTGGCCTTAGAATCTATGACTCTATAAACATGTGCTCATCTTGATTAAGTAGAAAGTGCTGTTAAAAAGAATAATTATCCACTCTGTTCTTGTGGGCATCGTGAAAGCAGTGTATGTTAAAGAGGCTTGAAAAAAGAGTACCCAGGGCTACAATATTTTGGTCCATGTACTTTAATGTAAAATAAGAAAAATCCCCTATTCAATCTAGTGTTTCTTCATTACAACCCACGAGACAAAATTTCCTTTAAGTTTAAAGCCCCAGTCTACTGTATATAGATATTATTAAACCCTTTAGATTGCCTCTTTGCGCTGTTTCACAGACGCTTTCTCCCTGTATTTTCTTTATTTTAGGTGATCACAATGACAAGGTTTTTTTTACTCCATCCGTACTGACCAACTAGGTCAAGTGCCAAATGATTTTAGGTCATGTGGTCCCGAATCAGATGAGAGGATTTGCTGGCAACTGAAGGATTAGATCCTATTTGTGCCAGAAAAAAGCTAGAGGAAATCTAAAGTTTCAGTAGAGATCATTTTGTTTTACAAAGTATTGTTACTTTTAGGATTAGGAAATGGAAAATAGAGACTGGCTACATTTAGATGAAGTACATGCATGTTTGTTATTCATATAAGGAAACACCTAAAGTCCCCAGCTGAGATTGGGGCCCCATTGTGCTAGGTGCTGTACAAAGACATAGTGAGAGACAGTTCCTGCCCAGAAAGTAACAAGTAGACAGTTCAGAACATTATCTCCATTTTACAGTTGGGGGACTGAGGCCCAGAAATATTAAGTGATGTACCAAGGTATAGAGAAAGTGGCAAAATCAGGAATTAAACCCAAGTCTCCTAAATTCCTGACCAATGCCTTTATCTCTAGATTACATTTCTTCTTTCTTACACTTTGCAAATACTTGTATCTTGCAAATTTTTATTCACGTGTGTGTGCACATCTATTTTATAAAACACCTTTTATTCTCTCTACATTATAAATTCAAGAATCTAGCTTAAAATGCCTGTAGCATAATTGCAGTTCTTCATTCTTCAACATGAACATTTAAAATAAACCTCCTTCATTAGGCCAGAATTCAGCTATCTGTGCATAAACTAACAGTAATCCAAATCATTTATTGCACACAATTTATGCACAGATTTTCCAAATAATATTTCCTTATGTGCTTACTGCAAAAAAAAAAAAGAGAAAGATTTGTTCAACTAAAGTGTTAAAATATTATCCTGTACCTCCAGCATGCAACTTCTCGGCATGGGTTGAGCTGTACTTCGAAAACTATTGTCATCCAGGAGACAACCTGTAGTTTTAAATGACTAGGCTGTCAGTTCTTTAGCTCTCTGCATTTGCTTTTTCTGCTTTAGTGAATAGTAACAATTACACAGCAAACAGCATGTTATTTCCAACTGTGTTTTTTTGACAGAATTCTTTGTTACAAATATTGCAAACTTCCATTAGTTTGCACGATTAATTTTTATGCAGATTTTCAAGAGTAGGAGAGCTTTCTCTAAAGCCCTACAGTATGCTTGGATTTTGGACTAGGACTCAGCTATCTTTGATAAAAGGCTTTTTAATTTAAAAAAGACAAATGGTGGTTTTCCATGTTATACATTTGGGAATTCTTTTACAAAATCTTCCTGTTGAGATTTGCCTGCCAAGAACAGTTTATTTTATATTCAGAAGGAGGTGGGGGTTGACATCAGGAGTGAAGTGCAAAGTAATTTTATCTGAAGACATTTACAAATTGCAATTCACGTTTTTGTCACTGAAACGAGTGTGTAACCGTGGAAATATTGAAAGTGTCTGAAAATAAAATGGCAGAATATTGTGTAATTCATCCATGAGCGTGAGGTCTATGCCTCACTTAAGGCCTCAATATAGGAGTGAATGGCGCTGTGCACAATGATGAATTCTGTCCTAATGGGAAATGGGCACGCCTACATGATTAATGTTCCATTATTCTTCAGTTCTCATAGTTCATTTCAGAGGGTGATTTATGGATTTTAAGGAATTGTGGCCATCTATTCTCTTATCCTGCATAGCACACATGGTAGAATTTCACCCAGTTATTCCTGCACTGAACACAATACTCCATGGCTGAGCTATAGCATGTCTTTTAAAAGGACATTAGGTCTCAATTTAAAACCTCCAAGTGATGGAGAAGCCACCACATCCCATTGTAATCTGTTCCAGTGGTTAGTTACTTTCCTTATTAGTAAACATGTGCATCTTATTTTCAGTTTGAAATTGTCTGATTTCATCTTCCAGCCACTGTCACTTGTTACATCTTTGCCTGCTACCTTAAAGAGCCCTCTAGCCCTCTTCACCTTGCATAGGTTTATAGGATGTGATTTTTTTGTGGGGACTTTATTGATTAAAACCAATACCTTGAATTCGACCTAGAAACCTATCGGTAGCCAGTGCTACTCTTAAAGCATAACTCTCTGTGTAGCATAACACAGCTGCACTCAGTACTCGTTTGTTTCCAGATGGTCGGGGCATATAGATCCAGGGAACTAATTGGAAGCAGGTTCAGCTGTTCAGGAACAGGCAAGGTCTATATAAAGCCAAGTAGCTGGCAACAGATGGTGGCTGCTGGGAAAGGTTGCAGGATGGCAGGCAGCAGTCACTCTCTGGGAAGAGGGAGCTGGTATACCCAGAGTGAGAAGAGGAACCAGGTGTGGTAGGAAGCAATCCAGGGAAGGAACAGTGAGGGCTAAGAGAGGAAAACCCAAAACTGCTGATCAGAGCTCCCTAGACTAGTACTTGGAGTACAGGGTAGGCCTGGGTTCCCCTAACAGCCACTGAGGTAGTGACACCAAGGCAGTGGAAGGAAAGACTGCCTAGAACTGTTAGGGAGAAGGGACTTTGCTACCCTGGAAAGGAGGAACACTGAGTGACCCAGCTGGAGGGAGTGTCTTGAAGAGGATGCTGCAGTTTCCAGGACAAGAGAGGAGCTGCAGACCAGTGAGAGAGACAGAGCGATGGTGTGCAAACCCCAGACGGGGGCATCGACCTCAAGAGCTAATCCTCAGAGTGACCAGGAGGAGGTGCCAGACCAGCGGTGAGTGTTGCACCCCATCACAGGCCATTGCTGCCACCTGGGCTTACTGAAGGGACTTGCAATCTGATGAGGCTCCTGTGATGTGGACTTACTCAGTTATGAGTGCTTTTCTTCCGCCCTTTGGCTATCTCATCTGTTAAAACGGTAAGCTTTGAGGACAAAAGTGGGCCTTGGCCTCAGTTTGGGCTTCTAGGTGATACTGCAGCACAAATAATAAACAATCTTTCCAGTGTTCCTGGGGGGATGTGGATGGGGATAGTATCAGAGAGACCTACATCTGACCACACTGAGATTGTACTTCAGGAGATAACTCAGGGAAAGAGGCATCTGGCAAGGAAAGTCAAGGCTCAGAGGACAAGATATCCTTACTTAGCTGCGAAAGGCTGATTCACTATACTTTCACGGAGTTGCCCCTTTTTACTTCTGTAGCTGTGTGATCTTTGCAAAGATTCTGTCACACCCCTTTGCACTGTTCTGGCAATCTGTTGAATAGGCCTGACATGCTTATAACCCTGTGATCAGAAGCACCACTGGAGGAGAGCCGGCCGCTGCCGGATCAAATTCTGAACGTAACTCTGGTGCTGATGCTGGTCCTGGATCAGGGTAGGCTGCTGGAGCAGCTACAGCACATCCTGAGTCCATATTTGGAGGACCTGTTTGGGGATAGCCCAGTAGAGCAGCCAACAGCAGAAACTGCACCAGCACTGGAGCCTGGTTTGTTTTGGAGGCTGTATTTTTTTTTGTTATTAGTATATGGAGATATACCTATCTCGTAGAACTGGAAGGGACCCTGAAAGGTCATCGAGTCCGGCCCCCTGCCTTCACTAGCAGGACCAAGTACTGATTTTGTCCCAGATCCCTAAGTGGCACCCTCCAGGATTGAACTCACAACTCTGGGTTTAGCAGGCCAATGCTCAAACCACTGAGCTATCAAATGGGAGGGATTTCCGGGTTATGAGCAATTAAATTTTTTGCAACCAGCGGGTTGTAGTGGCCTCCGATGCAGGCAGAAACCATGCCATTTCCTTAGCCCTCCCTTCCCTCCAGCACTATATGGGATTCAAAATGTATACCAAGAAATGGGGCAGGGGTAAGCAGTTAGCATGAAATTTTTACTAGATACATGCATATTGTTAGAAAAATGGGTTGGGGTATTAGGCTTATGGACCTTACATTCCCTTTCCTGCAAGTACAGCACAGCTTATAAACCAGACAGGCTGGTCCAACCAACTGGCATAGCTGAAATGTTCCAGGTGGCCTGTATTGTCAGCCCAAATCATAACGGAGGATGTATTTAGTTCCATTGCTGCCTGTATTATCAAAAAAAAGAAGAACAGGAATACTTGTGGCACCTTAGAGACTAACAAATTTATTAGAGCATAAGCTTTCGTGGACTACAGACCACTTCTTCGGATGCCTGTATTATGATTCCAAATAGTAGCAGAGGCTGTATGTAGTCCTGGGTTGCCAGTTGTGTCTGTGTAGGAATGCAGGATGCTTGTAAGGAAGCTGTAATTACTCTCTCTCTCTCTTCTAATCATTATCTTGATTTATGCCACAATTTTTTCACCCATCTCACTGGGTGGTGATGCATGCAAACTTCTCATGGAATAGGAACTCCAGACAATGGGTCAAAATCTGGGGACAGGGCCACCTCTGTAGATCATGAGCCCCTCCGTTGGTAAATGTTGCTCAGTAATCAAAGGCTGAAAAATCTCCTTAGCATTGATGGATGGCTCTCCCGCTCTGGCCTGGAGTAGAAGTTCACACTTCCAGCCTATTCACACTTCTACTCAGACACCACAAAACAATGTCATCCAGAATTGCTTTGCCTGAAAAGATTATCAAAAACATACCTAGTAACAGGGTCCTTCATAGGACTTTCCCTCTCTGGGGAAAAAATTGTGGGGATTTATTAATGATTTTAATTGATTCTTGGTATGTGCATCTCACTATGATGTGTATTGGCTGGATGTGTAGCTTGCAGGAGCTTCTGAACAGGGCAGTGATCTTTGTGAGAATAAATTCAAATCAAATGTTAAAAAAGTATCATTCTTTGCCCTTGAAGTGACACAGCCCCTGAAAAATTATAGCATTTTTTTCTTGGTCAGACAATAATGTGTTCTTTCATTTTTCTAAGGCAGGCTTTTCCACCTCTGCTGGGCAGAGACGAGGACCTAGGAGCCTGAGAGAGGGACTTTCAACCAACATACAAAAAGGAAGAGAGAGAAGGATGAAATTATGCTGGACAAATTGCCTAGAGCTGATGAATAGCTTGGTTATCAGAGAGAGAAAGAAGACAGGGGGGCTAGAAAAAGAGAGAGAGGCTGCCCTATGCAAGGCGAGATTGGCAGCACAGTCCTTGGAGCCATGACGGAAGAAGACAGAGTGCACTGGAAGGAGTTTTTGAAGAGATTGCTCCCTCTGATGGTCACCAGGCTGCAGCTCCCACCACCAGCCCCAGCTCCACATGCACACCTAGACCCAACTCCAGCTCTATGCACTGAGTTCCCTCTTACTATGTCCTGCAGCTTTTGGACTATTCTGGGGTTGGTTTGTTCATGATTCAAGCAATGAGCACTACATAGAACAATCAAGTGTACCCTAGTCATTCCTCCAAGTCTGTTCAACCATGGCTTCTGCATGCTAAACAACTCAGAAAGCCCAAGTAGGACTGGGGACAGAGTTCCAGAAACAGTGAAGCTGCTAAGGTGGAAATGTATATAGTTTGACAATTTTTGCACTTTTGTTGGTTTGATTTCTGAATAGACACAGTTTTTGTTTACTTTTTTTATGTTTTGATGGCAGCTGGCCTACCGATCAGATTTTTACATTGTTTACATGCATACTGAAAATAAAGTGTTCAGTGTGCAAACAAGGTTTTATAAGTGGGTTTTATTACATTTATTACCTATATAAAATGGAACTTGGTCACAGTAACCCGTAGAATGTGGGTTGAGGTACATGAGCAGTTTTTTATAAAATGCATAACAAAATTTCTTTAAAAATAATCTTTCAGGGGTACTGAGGCCCCAGAAACTGTGGGATGAGTATAGCACAATTTACTCCTGGGCTAACTGTGCTTTGTCATTTCTACTCATCCGTGTCACCATGCAAACTACTTATGTGGACGTACTAAAAAGCCTTGATTTCTGTTGCACATGTGGATCCTGCCCCAGTAATGATAGGTGCACTTTCTAGTTTCATGTACTGATCCAGTAATCCAGCCGTGCCTTGAGTCCACTCCTGGCAAAATGGCTCACCTTTGGCATTGTAGACATTGTCCAGTGCACAGCAGGCCACAGTAATGTGGACTGCACTGACAGCATTGGCATCCCAACAGTACTGAAGTCCGTGCCATCAGGATCTCAATCTGCCAAACACACATCCCGAAACCATCCTACAGCTACTGTGTGTAGTTGAAGCTTCTTTTGCCAGGACCTCTGAGATCAGGATATAGTTTCATCAGAGGGGGGATGGTATGCCAGGTCCCCTAGAATAACAGCGGGGACTTCATTTATAAAAAAATGTCATTTGGAGGGAATAATGACTCAGCTTGTCCATGAAAGTCAAGTACCGATATCTGGAAAACACTGACATTGCACATCTTGACATTACGTCCATACTGGGGCAGGGGTTCCATGAACCTTCCTCTGTGATCAACCATGGCCCTGCATAGGGATGAGAACATTTACATTCGAGAGTATGATTCCATGTGCTCCATGCAAAGGGCAAATTAGGGACACATGAGTCCCATCGATAGCCTCCAACATGGTTTGAGGAGCCTTCTCAAAGCCAGCAAGTATTTCAGGGGCATTTTTATGCTAATCACCTTTGAGTAAACTAGAGTCCTGATTGCCTCATAAACCTCCACCACCAGAACCCCCACAGCTGACTTGTTAACACTAAGCTGGTCAGCCAGGGGCCCATAGCAATCTGGGGTAGCCAGTTTCCAGATGGCTACCGGAACTTGCTTCTGGGCTGGCAGCTGTGTGTGTCCTGATGCTAGAGGATGGGGTCAAGCTCTTCACACAGTGCCAGGAATATCTGCACCTTCAAGTGGAAGTTCTGGAGCCACAGCTGGTCATCTCAGGTCATCACGATTATGTGATCCCACCAGTCTGTGCTCCTGGCCATGGTCCAGAAGCACTGGTCTACATATTGGGAATCTGCAGTTATGGCAACAGGCATGAAAAACATCAGCTGGGTCCTGAGAGCCATATCTGTGCTCCCCTCTGATGCCTTCAACAACAACAAAACTAGGGGGGATAAGAAT
The DNA here is from genome assembly GCF_011386835.1 of Chrysemys picta bellii. NCBI lineage: Eukaryota > Metazoa > Chordata > Testudines > Emydidae > Chrysemys > Chrysemys picta. The sequence goes on from NC_088791.1 coordinate 14,475,225, forward strand.
CGATGATCCTTTTAAAAAATGGATTTTTTTATTTTGTTATGTAAATTATACTACATTTTCTTTTTAAAAATAAAACTTGTTTAAAATGAAAGCTGAATTTAATACAAAATATTTATTAAAATCTCTTTAAACATTTAAAAATATAAATAAAAATAAATATGCTGAATCCATGACTGAGCTTCTAGCAAACTTTGAGGTAAAGGTTGCTTTTCTATATAAAGAATAAATCGGGGGGGAAACTTTTAACTTTTGAGGTCAAGCTTTGTAAATATGGCACAAATGGTCATGTACTATATTATGGGCTTGATCCTGTGGACTGGGAGACTGCAACTAGGTGCAAGAGACTGGCAAAGTCATCACAGGTGTTGGGCCCTAGCCTCTGATTCCAGAAGACACCATCAAGGAACTCATCAGGATCATCCACTGAGCTAACCTGGGTGATCTCAAATCCCCTTTTATAGTTTCTCCCTACCTGAGCTCTGATTGGCTCAGTTCTCAAATTATGAATATTTATGACTCCACCCACCCATGGAAACTTACGCTCCAGCTCATGGAAAAATACTAATCAGCCCAATAACTACCAACCCTTGCTTCTGGATGGTTCTGGACACTTCACGTTAATGGCCTTGCTCTGTCTCTTCACATATGTACACAGACAGAAATACAAACAAACAGAAATCCATTAATTTCTAAACTGTCCCCCTCTCTGTCTCTAAACAAATAAAATACTGCAGTGCAAAAGGCATGCGGGTTACATGAGTAGAAGTCTTGGATTGTTATTAGTTTGTTTGTTTCTCTGGGGGTAGGACGGCGGAGTTATGTAACGGGGAAAGAAGCAGAGCGTCCAACCAGAAAAGAGAAACACTAGGGGAGGGGGGCAACCCTGCCATGGCTGCAGGTTGTAAAAAAGGAACAGGTGCCAAACATAAATAACTCAACAAAAAGATGTAAGGCCTGGTTGTCAGAATGAAACAACATTATGAAAGATGCTCCTCAGAGGATGATGTTGAAGATGATGATGTGGATATGTCTGAACAAGCTGGATCAACTAGTTTGTAAACATTCATTCTTATGGGCGTCCCACCATGTCTTACAATGCTAGTAAATGATACCTTCGAATTTTCATAATTCTGTGTTTGGGTTGGATTACTTACTTATGAATTCAAAATGTTTGTGTTTAAATCAATTTTTACTGTCACTGCTGGACTTCTGAAATGATTTTTTTTTGTATTGCTCAGTATAATCAAACATTCTCAGTGAAGATTTCCTGTTTAAAAGTAAAGTTCTATTGGCATTTATGAATTTAATTTTTCCCCCCAAGCTGTTTGGTATCTGGCTAAAGAGAGGGGTTTAAATAGATTTAAATAATCTTTATAATTTCTTAATGCTTTTCCCTATAATACTGTATTTTGAATAAGTTATATAATTTAAACAGTGGTACAAACAGCTGCAGTTGGAGGAATCTTTTATTTACAATATCATTTTTTTTTAAAAGTAGTGCACTGAGTAATACATTTTGTTTCAGTGCCAGTTTAGACATGAGGGGTTAGGAACAGCTATAATTTGCAGTGCCCTCAGTTTCAGAGTCATCTGCTAGCACCACCAGCAATGCTGCAACCAAACATATATCAGACAGCAAATCACCTATATTAAAAAAAAAAGAAAAAACCTAACTTAATCATCCAGTAAAACCACAGCTGAGTTTGTAATCAGGCCCAGCAAATTCCAGTAAGATACTAATGATCAGGCATGCCCAAACCACGGCTTGCGAGCCACATGCAGCTCCTTTACAATTGAAGTGTGGGTCACAAAGCCACCATGCCCACCCCTCCATTCTCCGCCTACCAGGCTCGGGTGAGGGGAGCTCAGGACTTCTGCCTTGTGGTGGGATGGGGGACTAGGGGCTTCTTCCCCATAAGGAGGAAAGCCTCGGGGCTTCAGCCCCAGGGGGCGTACCTGTCAAGGCTCAGGGCTTCATCAGGAGTGGAGCTGAAGCCCCGAGTCCCAGCAGGTGCCTCCCGCATGGCTGAAGCCCCACGTCCCAGCAAGCATGCTCTGTCTCTCAAACTTCTGAAGATTGTCGTATGTGTCTCAGTGGGTCAGTAAGTTTAGCTACCCCTGCCATAGATGACAAGATGGCTCAGTTAATTTGTGCAACAAATTCTCCCTTTCATCTTGTTCAGAGCAAACATTTCATTGACATGGTTCAAGTGTTATGAGAAGGCTATACAGCAGAGCTGACATTGCTGGAAGGTTGTTGGATTCAGTGTATGAGAAGGAGATTGAATAGTTTGCAGAAAACATTGACGGGACATTTGTTAATCTGAGTCTTGATGAGTGGAGCAATGTACACACTGATCCATTAATAGGTCCTTGTGACACAACAGAAGATGGGGTTGTCTATCTTACAGAAACAACTGATACACTGGGAAATGCCCATACAACAGAATACTTAAAAGAGATAACAGTAAAAGTTATTACAAACTGAACAAAAATTCAAGTGTCAAGTGCATAGCTTTGTCACAGACAATGTTGCAAATGTACCAAAGATGAGAAGACATCTAAAAGAAGATAATGAAGGGATAGCATACAGGTATAATGCTCATTTGATTAACCTTTTAGCCAAAGACTTAAGTACAACTCCAGGTATAAAGTAAATGTTTTTGAAATTGCAAAATTCTTCAATAACAGCTACTTTACTTCAGCTTCACAGAAGAGAGCAGGAAGGTCCAAGCTCTCCCCCAAGATGTACGATGGAATTCAGTGGTTGACTGTTTTGAGCAAAAAGTTAATTAACTAATAAATAAATATTTCATTCATAATTTTACATAATCTAACATATTAGAAATGTACAATTAATAAGAATATGAAAATAAGCTATATAATTTTTTAATAAATGTATATAGTTATAGTATACTCTCCTAGGTAGCAAAAAGATGTACCAAATCTAGTGAAAAGGCTCTATTTAGTTGTAAATCAAAATGTTTTAATGGTTATATCAACCAATGAGAATGCACCTTTCTCTAGAAAATAACTGAAGTACAATAGAAAAGTTGATTAAAATTGATGATTTAAATTGAGGCTTTCCACTTGGTGACTTAAATCATGATTTAAATTGGCTTGATTTAAATCAAACTGCCTGAAAAATACCACCACCGAAATGTCCACCAGCGTCTCACAGATGCTTTGCCTGATTCCCAAAATAGACTGAAAGCGTGAGCAGGAAAAGTTCTTCTCTTGGTGCTGGATTCTTGTTGCTGGCTCCAGTTGCAGGGAGCATGCAGACCCCCAAAATGACTAGGCTGGATGTGTTGGCAGGCTCACAGCTCTTCCAGTCAAGTGCAACAGGATGCACAGAAAAATCCTCCCACAATACACCATGAATCAAGCTAGCAAGGGTGTTAAGAATCCTGGGATATGCTCCCCAGAAACCAAAGCTATGCCAAGGTCCACCACGTGAGGATCTCATCTGAAGTCTTTATGCTCTTTTGTGACGCTACAATGAGAGCACAATATCAGGGCCACCCAGAGGGGGGGCAAGTGGGGCAATTTGCCACAGGCCCTGGGCCCCACAGGGGTCCCCAGACCCCCTGAATCCTCTGGGCGGCCCTGCACAGTATATAAACCTGTATTGAAAATCAGCCCATTATACAGCAATATAACTCAGTTTAGATATCTCTTCTCCAACTGTCTCAGCATCGTTCTCTAAGTAGGCTTTAGAGTCTGTATCTAGAGCTGTTATTTATTCATATTTGACTTACATGCTGGAATCACAAAAGTACATTTTAATCAAATGTCAGCACATTCCTTAGGACACACTTGTGTGGACTTTACCTTAAAGACTCTAACTTCACACTGGCTTTTCAATGTATATATTAAGTTTGATATAAACTCCGAGACCTGTGTTCTTTATCTGCTAAACATGCTCCCTAATTAACTTTTTTTTATTTAAAACGAGAACCCATATTACAATGACACTATTTGGTAATGGTCTCCTAGCAACAGAACTTGCTTGTAAAATCACACTCGTCATTCAAGGGGTCTCTTTTCTATGCAGTTTCTCTAATTTAATCAATCATTTTCTTTATGTCTTATTTCCTATAAAAAGGTTTTGATTAATATCGTCAGTCTCTTAGCAATAATGAAATAAACTGATAACTTCAAAGCATCATTCTATACGTCACCATAGACCAGATTAAACAAAGGAAAATATTAAGTTCTTCTTTCACAAATTTACCATCTGTTTGAGATAGGGCTATTTATAACACAAATTGCATGTTCAAAAAAAATTCTATCAGAAAATAACCACATTTTTCATTTTTAAAAAAAATCTATTTCCCACTTGGAATTTAAAAAAAAAAATCATTTCAAAATTAATTTTAAATTTCATTTAGACTTAAAAATATCAAGTTACAGGTTTTAAAATTTAAAAAATATCATTAAGTTGCAGGTTTTAAAAATGACAGTTTTTCATTTTCAGTTTTTTCCCCTATGGGAAAAAGTTAGAAAGCAGTAAAAAAAGAATTGTAAAAGTAAAGAAAAATCAATTTGTGGGAAGAAAGCGTGAAAAGTGTTATCTCACTTCCACCTCAAAAACCACACTTTTTTCGAGGGTTAATTTTTTTTTTGTTTGTTTAAAGAGGAGGATGAGGGGGATGGAAATTATTCAGTTTCCAATAACTAAAATGAAACAATATTTTAAGTCACAATAAAACAATGCTTTTCATTTTAGAAATGTCATTTTCAGTTAAAATAAAAACTATTTTCATTTTTAAATTAAAATTCCTGTGGAAACCCCAACATTTTCCCGGTAAAAATATTTGAAAAGTGGATTTTTCCCACACATTTTTTTCTGTGGGGAAACAACTGTGTTTTCTAAGAGCTCCAGTTTGAGGCTAGTAGGATGACTGTTTCTTAAACATGAGAACTTCTCTACTGTGCAGCATAGCAAACACCTTCTGTTATTTGTGTGGGTTCAGATTTATAAGCCATTATTATTCATAATATTAGTAGTAATATCCATATTTTATGGGTGTTCTCATCACAGCCTGATATTGTCCTGTGGATCTGGACATCTTGCAGCAGTGGCTGGTTTGTGTTTGTATTACACTACTGCCCAAAGTGAGATCAGGACTCCATTATGCCACAGGCATAGTAAGAGATAGTCCTTGCCCCCAGAGTGCTTGCAGTTGAAACAGAGAGGTAAAGTGACATGCCTAAGTCCACACAGCAGATAAGTGGTAGAGCTGAGGACAGAACCCAAGTCTCTGAAGTCCTGTTCTGGTACACTGCGTCTTAAATGCAGCAAAGCTTCATCATGAACCTGCCAACTGATTTAGAACACAAGTGTTTTCAATCATCCGCTGAGTTTCGGGATGCTTATCTGAACCTGGAGAGAGTTGCTCATCTCAGATCCTTTTGCATTTGTATACACAGCAAAAGGACATGGTGAGCATCGGACTTCAAAAAAAAAAAAAAAAAAACCCCACCCAAACACTTAATGAGTACAAATATCTTTATTGTGTGTCACTGAGTTTTCAGGCAAAATCAAGCAAACATATTTTGTTAAACTAGATGAGCTCAGGAGAGTCAGACACCAGATTAGACTAGAAAAGTGGATCCATCAATTATCAGTTACTATAATTAACTTTGTCAAAAGTCAATATGAAATCTTTCCCCGCTGGAGTACAAGTGCTAGTGGAACAGACTTCTGTGATTAATCATCTTTGCACTCTTTTTTTAAATGGGTACATTTCTAGTTCATTCTTCTACATTTTTGAAAAAGTTTGACTCCATCAGTCTGCTCAGTAGAACAGATGCTGTTTATCACTTTCCGTGCCTTTTCCAAGCTGCTGTTGGTTTTCACAGTCATTGAAGAACATTAGTTATAAAAGCTAAAAAGCTTTGTCAAATAAATGTGGCAAAGAAGACATCGGAACCTTGCAGGAGTATATCAAAGTGTATCCACTCATTGGGTCATGTACTTGCCTCTTCCTGTGGAGATCTATATTTATGCATGTTCCTTGTTTGCTTCCTTGGAAATCTATAGATTATATCCATATCTGTCAGTCTGACAAATGTTTTAGCCAATATGTCAAAGGAAATTTTTAGCAGGAGGATTTTAATGGCCAGTAGCTATTGAAATACACAGCAAGAAATGAATTAACCATTTCTGTTTAATACTGACCACTGTTTTAAACAACATACCATAATAAAACTAAAAGAGCACAGTTGATTTCTTCCTTTATAATTAGGAGTGCCTATTCACTATTCACAGAAAAATGTGGAATTAGGAGATGAAAGGGACTAATGCCCTGCCTCTGAAGTGTCAGGAAACTGATCATGTTCCAGGATCCTAACTGAAAGCCTAAGAGCTCTGCCATCGTAACATGAGGAAAATGATTTCTCAGTCCAAAAAGTGGCAATAAGTGCAATCCTGGGCATTGGAGCAAGGATCACTGTAGTTAAGTATCCACAGTATTTATACATTGAAGTTGAATGGGTGGCCAAATAATCCTCCATTTTTCACTTGAATCCCGTCACTTTGGATTTTATAAATACCACCTGCTACTGAAAATTCCAAACATTGATTATCCTGTGAATGGTGGGGTGTGGGGAAGACACATGAGAACGGGACATACTGGATCAGACTAAAGTTCCATCTAGCCCAGTATCCTGTCTTCTGACAGTGGCCAATGCCAGATGCCCCAGAGGGAATGAATAGAAGAGGTAGTCACCAATTAATCCATTCCTTGTCGCTCATTCCTGGCTTCTGACAAACAGAGGCTAGGGACACCATCCTGCCCATTCTGGCTAATGGTCATTGATGGACCTATCCTCTATGAATATATCTAATTCTTTTTTGAACCTTGTTATAGTCTTTGCCTTCACAACATCCTCTGGCAAGGAGTTCCACAGGTTGACCGTGCATTGTGTGAAAAAATACTTCATATTGTTCATTTTAAACCTGCTGCCTATTAATTTCATTTGGTGACCTCTTGTTCCTGTGTTATGAGAAGGAGTAAATAACACTTCCTTATTTACTTTCTCCACAATAGTTAATTTTATAGACCTCTATCATACACCCCCCCCCCCCCGTCTCTTTTCCAAGCTGAAAAGTCCCAGTCTTATTAATCTCTTCTCATATGGAAGCTGTTCCATACCCCTAATCATTTGTGCTGCCCTTTTCTGAATTCCAATAAATCTTTTTTGAGATGGGGCGACCACATCTGCAAGCAGTATTCAAGATGTGGGCGTACCATGGATTTATACAGAGGCAATATGATATTTTCTGTCTTATCTATCCCTTTCTTAATGATTCCCAACATTCTGTTAGCTTTTTTGACTGCCGCTACACATTGAATAAAAAGAACAGGAGTACTTGTGGCACCTTAGAGACTAACAAATTTATTATAGCATAAGGTGCCACAAGTACTCCTGTTCTTTTTGCGGATACAGACTAACACGGATGCTACTCTGAAAGCTACACATTGAATGGATGTTTTCAGAGAGCTATCCACAATGACTCCAAGATCTCTTTCTTGAGTGGTAACAGCTAATTTAGACCCCATCATTTTATATGTATAGTTGGGATTATGTTTTCCAGTGTGCATTACTTTGCATTTAACACCATTGAATTTTATCTGCCATTTTATTGCCCGTCACCAACTGTCAGGTTCTGGGTTCTAGACAGTCAGGCATGGTGGTTGGAGCCAGCGGGAGAGTCAGGAGCAGACCAAGGGCAGTGCTGAAACCAGGTTCTGAGGACAGGCCACAGTTAGAACTGAGGTCAGAGTTCATAGACAAGAATTGTAGTTGGGGCTCAGATACAGATCGATGCCAAGTTGGAGTCAGTCTGAGGGTTTGGGGGTCAGTAGGCGGATGCAGGTTTGGAGCAAGGTTGGAGTAGGACATGGGCAAGGTGACAGCAGGTTGCAACTAGACTCACACGAGGCTGGGTCAGAAACCGGAAGCGAATCAAGGACAGGCTGGAAGCCAAGGAAGTCTGTGACACCAGACGGCTGTACGAGGGTTCCTGGCCGAGTTACAGCTCCGGCGGTGTCAGTGAAATACCTTTGCTTTGGGGTCATCTGACCAGGGCCCAGCCCTGGGATGGGCTGCTGCACCATGCCTGAGGGCCAAGTCGTTTCAGGCTCTGTTGGAAGGGTGAGTCATGGCAACTGAATGAGCAGCCCTGGTCTGGCTACAGCTTTGCTTCACAGCTACTAACATCTTTCCTCTGATTTTCTTTCTATATTCTTGCCTCAGTGGTCCAATCTACATTTAAAACGTATATGGGCACAGCTATGTCAGTGAGGGATGTGAAAAAAACACAGTCCCAGCAACACAGCTATGGCCACAAAACCCTCAGCGTAGACCCAGCTATGCCAACACAAGAGAGCTTCTGTTGGCATAGGAAATGTAGTTCAGGGAGGTGGTGTTCCTACACCAGCTGGAAAACTCCTATCATCATACACTGCGGCTACACTGAAGGATATACCGGCATAGGCTCTGTAGTGTAGACATAGCCAATGGCCTATTTGGAAGGGTACTTAAATGTTATAGGCAGCCTTCGGGGAAAAGGAATAGTGTCTTAAAATGTGTTAGCTAACGTGCTAATGGACATATTTTAAACATTACTTAGCACTTAGTGTCGACAAAGATGATGAATAAAACTGCTCCCTCAACTAGCTAAGCAATTCTTAAGGTGTTCAACCCTGTTTACACATGGTGCTAAGTGGGGTTTAAAAACGTTAGTTACCCCACGTCAACTAACATGTTTTAAAGCACCATATATTTTCTAAGTTTATACAGGGCCTAAGTGAATTCTTAGGAGTTGTAAAATGGTACTTTGTAGGATATTGTATTATATTGCCAATATGTCTTATCATTTTGAGGAGTTATTTAAGCGAACACTGCAAAACTGTTCAGGATGTTGCACCAAATGTGAGCATGGTAGTAGGTTCACATATGGCTGTATTACACACTGAAGTGGTTCTATGAAATCCACCCACTGCCAGGGTTAGATTGTGATATAACCTGCCCTCAGAAAGGGGTGTCATGTAGCTGTGCTACCTTAAGAGCAGACACATCAGTGTCACAACTGTTCCATGTTCCCACCTTGCCCCAGGCGGAATACAGTTCAGTAGGAGATTTTTCCCCTTCCATGTCAGCTCAGGTCAGCTGGTGCTTCTGGGGTAGGGGTTGGAAGTGAAGCCAAGGTGCCACCCAATTCCCCATTCCTTTCCACGCACCTGCACATGATGGGGAGTAACAGCTCTGTAGAGGTTTGTCTCCCCTCCTCTGTGCAGCAACCAGCCATGCAGGAGATGTCATACATGGCCTTGCTCCACTTCATGGGCGTATAGGCAAGAGACAGTCTTGTTCTCAATGCAAACTCCATAGTCAAATTCTGCCCTTGGTTAAGCACATTGAAAGCAATGGGAGCTGCATATGGGTGAGGTGTAGCTCATGTCTCATTAATTTTGTAAATGGTACTATCTAGTTTTATTAGCAATGGGGCCTCAGCCAAACCCCCACATTTGAATTACATCCCCCATAACGGAGACAGACAGAGGCAGAGAGAACTCAGATATGGATCTTAGTATCCCTGATTGCTCCTATCCATCATGACACATTTGGACACACTGGGGATCCAGAGCCCGTGGGTCAGGCCCATCTCTCTTAATAACATTTCTTACAGCCTTTGTTTACTTCCTGCAAAGTATCCATCAGTTTCAGTCTTGCTACCATGCTGGTTGGGCCCTGCCATCCAGCATGGACTGATGATTCAGTTCTAAGAGACTCTATGCAAACCATAAGTATCAGCGCCTGTGTCGTGATTGTGTTAGCCTTTAGTTAAGATGATCTGCCAGTGAACTGAGGGGGAAAAAAATTCTCTCCTCTTCGCTTCGGCTAGCACACCTATTATAGTCTGTCATGAGTGTGTAGATCATGGGTTAGCTGTTGAAGTACTGTAATAGATGCTTTCATGGAAAGATGGAAAGCTGTGATACCGGTGTCAGACCAACTATTTCAGCATTCCCAGGTGATGTATCAAAATGTCAAAATAGTGACAGAAGGTGAGAAGCAGCTTCAACAAGGGAGGACCCTAAACACACACTCTGGAAAAAAAACAAAAACAAGGCAAGGTTTCAGCTCTATTTTAAAATAGTGTCTTCTTAAAGATATGGCACTGATTCCGTGATGTCTAATTTTAAAAGGCAGTTTATTTTGCACACAACTTTGCATAACCTAAACATTTCTTTATGCACAAAATAAGCAGGTATCATACAAAATGTTCTTTACTAACTATGTAATTTAAGCAAAATGAAAGTAGCTTATTTCCTGGATAATATCTTGCAATATTCAAAATCTGATATTCTTATTGTTATTGATCTTTATATGAAAGTACCAAATATTCTAGCAGAATACATCCTAAAGTAGATTCAGCAATCAAGAGTTCTTGCTGATTTACTATTCTTTCCTGGGAGATCCAGAATACTGAGGATTTGATTGTTATTTGATTGTGATAGCAACTAAGATCAGGGCCCATTGTAAAAAACACAAATATACAGTAAGAGTTAGTCTCTTCACCAGAGAGTTTACAATCTAAATAGGCACAACAAACAAAGGATGGGCAAAATGAAATATTATTCCCATTTTACAGAAGGAAAACCGAGGCACAGAATGACTGGCCCAAGTTCACACACAGTGTGGCAATGCCAGAAATTGAACACATAGTTCCTGAGTCCCAGTCCAATGTCTTAAACGTAAGATCACTGTTCCCTATTTCTTATTGTCACTTCTCTCTAACTTCTTTTAAAGATACGGTGATGAGTTAGATGGGGAACTCTCTCTAGAGCATCATGCTTCTGCCTGAGGGCTCACTGGAGAATGATTTTTCACACCTACACCCTCATTTTTAGAAAGGGCTGAGTACAGTGCCCCCGGCTTCTGCTGGCCTGGGAGAGTGGAACCTAAACTCCAATCACTCATATGACAAAGTGTAACCCATTATCTAGTGTTATGCCTTCTGCTTCGCTGGCTGTATCCACAGAGCACAGAAGTCTACTACTGCTAGCAGTTATGGAAACTACTCCTATGCTTCTTCAGGTGGCAGAAGCTCAGGCTGATAGCATTGGAAGGCTGAAGTTCAGTCCCCCCTGACGACCCATGATGGCAGTTGTTACAGATGCATTTCTGTGAGGTTTTAAAGATGGAGACCTGTCACTTTTAGACCTGTCTTGTCAAAGTCATCTGCAACATTTCCGCTCAGTTCAGTGGGAGCAGTATCTTTCTGCAACTAACAAGTCTGACGTGGCTTCTCTCAGATATCAAGAATATTTTGCAGGTATTTGCTCCCTGCAGTTGATTTTGCTAAGCATGGGGGGCACCCTTTTCAATACAAGAGCACATGACCTGCAGTAACCTTTCACATTTAAAAACATAACCTCCTCCCAATTCTCTGCTAGTATTTGCCATTCAAGCTATACCTATTGCTCTATTAAAATATTTGTTGCTCAGGATGCTAGCTTTCCCCAGTCACAGAAGGAAGGTGGAAAACATATGGCTTTGAGGTAAGCTCAAGGATCAGCTGGAAGCGCTGATGTATGAATCATTGTGCAACTATCTCTCCTCCCCGAGAATATTGAAAGCCCTATTTTAAAATGAGACCAATGAGCTACTTCTGTTTCTCAGCCAAAAACGATTGTGGTATTATTTTTCTTTCTATAAAGATATAAAGTTCAAGTTGCTAAAATTAGCAGTTGTTTTTTCACCTATGTGCTCCTATTCAAAGCGGTATTGTTTAGCGGTTCAGTGCCTGCCGCTTAAAATGCAGCATTCCCCATTTAACATGTCAAAAAGCTATGGCTAATTATTCTCATAGCAAAGATAATCGTACCAATTATGATTCTTTAAAAAGAATGGAGGAGACAAAGAAGGGCAGATACGATCTAACAATGACAGGTGGAGGGAAATCTCAAATGTTGGAGAAACTACACAGTCTCGTCCTTTTTTAGGAAAGAATAAAATTACAACTTTCTGAAAGAGCCAAGTTATCACTGTTCAATCTGTGGAATTACTAGCTCTAATTCTGTGGCTTGTGTTAAGCAGGAAATCAGACTAGATGCCTATAGTGGTCTGTTCTGGGCTTAAAATCTAAGACTCCATGGTAACCGACATGCCTAATAGGGAGCTATCTCTTCAAGAGATCTATGGGGAGGGGGCAGGAAGGAATGAGGTGTGTCAGGCAGATGCACAATTAGCTTACCACACACAGAAGTTTCTAGAATTGGGTGTGGCCATTTTGGGAATGCTCAGTAGGTTCCCTGTAGCTGTAGCTCCATGAGGACAGGTAACCAGGGCAGCTGCTTTACAGAGGCCAGGTGCCCTGTGGCGGTTGGGAGAAGCTGAACCCCAGAACCAGTGAGTAGGCTTCTTTTTCCCTAATTCTGAGGCATTTGGGGGCAGATTAGTGATATTGTTAACCCGCCAACAGGGAAGACCTGGCAGAGTTAATTACAGAAAGGAGAAATTGGGAGGGAAAATAGTTTCTATTATTTTAATTGTATACTTGGAATGTTGTTTGATTTTATCCAAACTGTTTTAGTTAAATCGTCTCAACCACTAAGAAGTGGGCTGTAGCCCACGAAAGCTTATGCTCTAATAAATTTGTTAGTCTCTAAGGTGCCACAAGTACTCCTGTTCTTTTTATGATTCACCAATTCTTCTCTTATTTAAATATGAGGATGAGGAAAGAGCCATTTATATTTTGCTGTTCTCAGTTTTGTATTTTTCTTGCAACGGGGTGTTTTTAAATCTCTGTACTTAACGGCGTGGTTGGTTAATTGCTTAGCTGACTAGCAGCAGAGGAGGAGAGAGAGTCTGCATGGATGCCAGCTACATATTGCTAAAAGCAAGTGGAGGGAAGATTTTGTTGCAGTGCTTTTGGTTCAGCCGCCTGTATACATTCTGGTGATCAGACTGAGCCTCCGGTGAACTCAACCTAAGCTTTTGGGAACACTGAGTTTCTTCTTTTACTATGTGTCTGTGAGGACTGACATGTTTAGGTGTAATTCGTTTTCTTTATTTGTGTTTATGTATACCTCTGAAAATAATGTATGTGGCTTATAAAGTAGTAATGTGATGCTGATGATAATGTTTCTTTATCATAAGATTTTGTAAAGTCGGTACTTAAGAATTAAGTTAATTTCTTTTGTTCTTTTTTGGACCTGGTTGCGGGGAGGCTGACTTTATGCAATCCCTGCTGAAAATCCTCAGTGAGTGAATTCTGGGTCTGCCTCTGCTTTTCTATAGGAGTTGTTTTTAGGCACTAGGAGAAGGGCAGTGAAGTAAACTCTAGCCCACCCAAAGGTGACACTGGCGTCCTTGCTCACATGAGTAATCCCACTTACACAAATAGCGATTACTCACATAAATAAAACCTGGTCTACACTACAAAGTTCTGTAGCGATGTCAGCTAGAAGTATGAAAAATTCACACCTCCAAAGCAGCTAGCTATGCTGGCAGAACTCCAGTGTAGATACCATTAAGCCAACAGAAGAGTGCTTCTGTCAGCTTAACTAATGTTGTTCAGGGAGGTGGTGTTGCTATACTGGCACAGGAACGTCTCCTGTCAGCATATGCAGGGTCTACACTGGGGGTGGGGTGGGGGCTATGCTAACAAAACTATGCTGGCATAGGCTTTGTAGGCTAAATATGGCCTCAGGGTTGCAGGATTGGACCTCCTGTAGGAAACTTCACTCAGTACAGGGATGCAGTGAGCGTTTTGACAGCACCTGTCTACAGTACAACGTCCACAACTCTGGACAAGGAGAGCTTACAAATTCAATTGAAATTGCAACCACTGGGGCTCTATGGGAGCGTTGGAATCTACTCAAGCAGAGCTCACTGTAGCATTGGGCCTTGAATCACAAGGGCCTCCAGGCGTGAATGGTGGGTAAAGCACAGAAGTGATTTAGAAACCAAAATCCCAATGACTTTCAGGCTACATCTACACTTGGAGCTAGGGCTGTGATTCCAAACTCGAGTAGACATACTTGTGCTAAAATAGTGCATCCACAGTAGTGGCGAGTGGTGGCATGGGCTACAAACCCTCTCAGATCACGTGCGTAGATACTCAAGATGTCAAGCCTATGCCAACACAGCTACACTACTATTTTTAGCGTGATCGCTTGATGAGAGCTATGAGGAGTACATCCTCTCAAGCTAGGAATCACACCCCGGACTCTAAGTGTAGACATGTTCTCAATGGATTACTTAGAAGCCAAAGTCTCATTTACAAAAGCACCTATCTCACATAGAAACCTAAATGACTTTGGTGCTTTTGAAAGTTTTACCCTGTGTCTTTGTTGTTGGGCCCGACTCTCCTCTCCCTTACAGCAGTGTAAATGGGGAGTAATTCCACTGAACTCCCATGGAGTTGCGTCAGTGTAAAACATCTGTAAATCGGATTGTGTGCTCTTTGGGGCAGGGACCATGTTTTTGTTCCGCGTTTGTACTGCATCTAGCACTGTGGGGCCTGGGCTAGGACTGGAGCTCCTACATGCTACCGCAATAGAATAATAAGTAAAAAAGGGAGAATCGCGCCATACGTCTTCCATTCTTCTATCATGCCCATCACCGTCTGCAAAATAAACTCACTATCCTTCTTCAAAACCTTCCTTAAAACTCTTCTTGCCTGTGAGGCCTACAAAAACATTCACAATGGCTAAGCTGCTGGTGTGCTGAGATCATGCTGACCATATTGTTTCCTTGTACTCCCCTGTTTGGTCTTCCTGTATCCATCTGTTGGCATGTCTTAGTTTGTGAGTTCCCTGGGGCAGGGACTGTCTTTTTTGTTCTGTGTTTGTACAGGGCCTAGCACAGTCCTGGGCCATGACCAGGGCTCATAGGTCCTACAATAATACAAATAATAAATAAATGTGGTGGCTGTGTACCTTGTATAATGTCCGGTACACCAGTGTTCCTTGACGAATGAATAACAATACTGTACAATTAATATTGCTCTCCGGTAGTGGTTACTTGACAAACTCATAGACTGCAGGTGGAGTTACAAAAATGTGTTGCCCTGTTCTGCAAGTGCTGCTGATAAAGACAACATGAAAGTTCTTGACACAAAGGGAAACAAGTCAATATACACATCAGGACACTACAACAGATGATATTTAGCTCTATTATAACTAGGCATTTGAGCACTCTTAGAGAAATTGAATCTGCTTGCTGCCACCTCCGCCGTGCCTGCTTTCAACTGCTTTCTCATCCCGCTCTCCAGCTGTTTTTCAAACAGAGGACACAGCCTGGGTGTTAAGGAGACATTCTGCCACAGGCTAAAGCATGGCCTTTCCTGAGAGGTGTCACAGCAAAAGGTGTCACGAGATGCCAGAATGGTATTAAACCCATTCAGCTCCTCTCCCTCCCCATTTCAACAACCTTCTTTCAAATGCATTTGCTGCTGCTGCCAGGCAGCTTTTGTATAAATAAATGAAATTATAACAAGGCTGGAGAAAGAAGTGCAGGGGATGAAAGGAAATTCTGTAAACATAAATGTTGCTGTGGTGGTTTGGAAGCCTTGAGGAAGACACTGGAGAGTAGGCTGAGCGTTCAGCAACGTTTAGGGGAACTTCATTATTGTGACTTTCCCCGAATCATCACAAAACGAACCCCTATGTGCATGTCGCACTTGTAGCAGATATCCTCCCAGATCACTGGGAGGTTTGTGAAATGCTAAGGATATGTACCAGACTGTTTGAACTCAGGAACTTCAACCCCAATGTTACAGCTCAACCCTCAGCACTATTGGTCATTAATTAGCATAACTGGTAGGCTATTATCACCTGTATGGACTAG
Organism: Chrysemys picta bellii; assembly: GCF_011386835.1. NCBI lineage: Eukaryota > Metazoa > Chordata > Testudines > Emydidae > Chrysemys > Chrysemys picta. The sequence goes on from NC_088791.1 coordinate 14,491,098, forward strand.
CCTCTAGAAGGGAATGAGATGTACTTTGCAATGATGAGAACAGATACTACACTTGGACCACAGCGTGGTATCTAAAACACACCACCACCCCATATACAAACTGTGCCGCTGGCTCCACATTCACTTCTGGGTCCATTTCAAAATTGCCCTCTGTTCTAAAGTCCTCTCTTTTGATTTTTTCCAATTGCCATCATAGAGCTTGGACCCGATTCTCCCTTGCACATTCACATCTGTGCCGATTGCAACCATCACAATTGCTTGGCATTTTCTAACCAGTTTGCATTTATTCTCAGTGAGTGTGATGATTGCAATAGGGAATCAAAGACCATGGTCTCTATTCCCAGGCCTCTCCCTCCACTCACTTAGCATCAGCCTCCTCTCTTTCCCTTTCATACAGTCTCACTTCCACTGATGCTGGAGACTTCTCTGCAGTTGTAGTTATAAGGAACGGTTTCCCTTCATCTTTTGATGCCACCAGCCTGACACCCCATATCCCATCTTTGCAAACATTAAGCCTTGCAACCCCCCAGTAGGTAGGTGAATGTTCATTATCCCGATGGGGAAACTCAGGCACACAGCCACTTGGGGCCTCTTCTAGGGATCAAGAGGATCTTCTGTGGCCAGCAGTTTAATCACTACCAGGGAGCCAGGATCAGCAGCATAGGAGCCCAGATGGCATTTTCAGAAGTGCCTCTCATCATCCCTGAATCCAGGGCAGAAGCCCATCTACTGTGCCCCCTCTACAACTTCCAACGCTGCCAGATGGGGGAAGCCCCTATTCACCAGGGGAGGTTTTTAGCTCCAGGTAATCAAGCTGGGGTAGGAGTTTCAGGTGACTACTAAGCTACACTCCATTTGAAGTGATGGTAAAATAGTTGAAAAGCCTCATTGTACAACCCACACTCCTGAAACATTGAGTCTTCCAAGAATCATTATGATTTCCACTGCATTATCTGTTGCCTCATAAAGACTATTGTTTTTCAGCAGAAAAGTCAAATGCATCCTCCCATAGCTCCATGAGGCTGTTAGCTTACCGCTGAGTTAATACTTTGCCATGTTAAGAAAAGTGTATAGAAAAGAGAGAGCAGGCTTGTAAAGCAACACAGGGAAAAATAATTCATTAGTGCTCAGGGCTTAAAAGCTGGTGAGTTTCTTTCCTTGTCTTTTTTTCTTTTCTGTTCCCCTCAAAAGTCGATGTGCATCCAAACAGCTTGAAAAGTACTTTGAAATACAGCTTTTTGTTGGGGACATAAGAGGAGCTGAATTTTTCTTTTGTGCCACTTTGTTTTTCTCCTCCTTTCAAACAGAGTTCAGACTAGTGAGAGAGAAGCCAGTTGTTTTCATTTATTTATTTATTTGACATGAGAGGGGTTTCCCAGGTTTTGCTGAGCAACTAGTCATTACCAGTTGTGGTTAACCAATACATAGCTAGTCAGAATGCCAGAACTGAAAGCATCTGATCTTTCCCTATCTATCAAAACCCAGCTATGGTGTTTTTACAACAGGATAGTACCACCTCTTAGCCATTATGTAGATCATTACACAGCTTGAAGAATGCTGCTATTCTTTTTATGGGAAATGCTTAGATTTCATTACGCAAGTTTTGAACAGGAATGACTTATTTTGTTTCTTAACTCTGGTGAATATTTCAGATTTTTTGACAATGGGGGAAGCAGCAATGAAAACTGAAAAGCAAATAATTTTGTCTGGGGAAAAATTGGTTTGTAAATAAAAAACACTTTTTTTTTTAGAAAAGGCCATTTTTGCATCCAAAAAAAATAGTTTGAGCTAAAAATGTTGAGACCAATAATCTGGATTAGGCTAAAGTATTGCAGCCCTCAGGAGGCTAAACTATTGTGTGCCACAGGCAGACAATAAGAGAGACCCAGATTGCACCAGTGCTAGAGGTCCTGGCAATGGCAGAAAATTGACTTGGTGAGATATGCCCAGATGAACCTAGCAAGTGACACATGTCCCGTGCTGCAGAGGGATGCAGAATCCCCCCACCCCCACCCCCGTAGAGTACCTGACAATCTGACTTGAGGAAAAATTCCTTCCTGACTCCTCCTAAATGACAATCAGTTTGACTCAGAGTGTGTGAGCATGACCCACCAGTCAAGCATCTGAGAGAGAATTCTCTGTACCTCCTTAGAGTACTTGTAGAGCAAAGAGTGCACACCATATACCCAATGATATTGAAGCACTTGCTCATACATTAATTGATTAAGCCAGTGAGATGAGGAAATAGTTCCCCTTCCCTCTTTTTATGTTTTTACAAACAAGCCAGGTTAATTGACTTGCCCACAATCAATAATGAATGAATGGAGGAGCTGAGGATGGAACCCATAATTCTTGGTTCATAGTACTGTGTTCTAAACTATGGATTCTTAACCTGGGGGTTGCACCCAACCCCCACCACCATATTGTTGGAGTGGGATCTCACCTAGATCCTGGACAGATTGGAGGGATCTGAATGGTGAAAGATTAAGAAGCACTGTTTAGCAATAAACCATACTTATCTTTCTACAAAAAGAAGAACAGGAGTACTTGTGGCACCTTAGAGACTAACAAATTTATTAGAGCATAAGCTTTCGTGGACTACAGCCCACTTCTCTGAAACTTGTCTTTCTAGTTTCATAGGGGCAGAGTTATCCCTGTGTAACTGCCTTGAGCCAAATTCATCCCTGAATCATAGAATATAGAATATCAGGGTTGAAAGGGACCTCAGGAGGTCATCTAGTCCAACCCCCTGCTCAAAGCAGGACCAATCCCAGCCAGGGCTTTGTTAAGCCAGGCCTTAAAAACTTCTAAGGAAGGAGATTCCACCACCTCCCTAGGTAACTCATTCCAGTGCTTCACCACCCTTCTAGTGAAAATTTTTTTCCTAATATCCAACCTAAACCTCCCCCACTGCAACTTGAGACCATTGCTCCTTGTTCTGTCATCTGCTACCACTGAGAACAGTCTAGATCCATCCTCCTTGGAACACCCTTTCAGGTAGTTGAAAGCAGCTATCAAATCCCCCCTCATTCTTCTCTTCTGCAGACTAAATAATCCCAGTTCCCTCAGCCTCTCCTCATAAATCATGTGCTCCAGCATCCTAATCATTTTTGTTGCCCTCCACTGGACTCTTTCCAATTTTTCCACATCCTTCTTGTAGTGTGGGGCCCAAAACTAAACACAGTACTCCAGCTGAGGCCTCACCAATGCCGAATAGAGGGGAATGATCACGTCCCTCAATCTGCTGGCAATGCTCCTACTTATACAGCCCAAAATGCCGTTAGCCTTCTTGGCAACAAGGGCCCACTGTTGACTCATATCCAGCTTCTCGTCCACTTAACCCCTAGGTCCTTTTCTGCAGAACTGCTGCCTAGTCACTCGGTCCCTACTCTGTAGCAGTGCATGGGATTCTTCTGTCCTAAATGCAGGACTCTGCACTTGTCCTTGTTGAACCTCATCAGATTTCTTTTGGCTCAATCCTCTAATTTGTCTAGGTCCCTCTGTATCCTATCCCTACCCTCCAGCATATCTACCACTCCTCCCAGTTTAGTGTCATCCACAAACTTGCTGAGGGTGCAATCCATGCCATCCTCCAGATCATTAATGAAGATATTGAACAAAACCAGCCCCAGGACCGACCCTTGGGGCACTCTGCTTAATACTGGCTGCCAACTAGAAGTAGAGCCATTGATCACTACCCATTGAGCCCGACCATCTAGCCAGCTTTCTATCCACCTTATTGTCTATTCATCCAGCCCATACTTCTTTAACTTGCTGGCAAGAATACTGTGGGAGACTGTATCAAAAGAAGTCAATATACATACTGGTTTCCTTTGAATATTTCGCTCCTATTCAGAAACTCACATTTTATACCATTCCATAGTGTCCTGGAATATGTAAGTGCTGCCACTTTCATCCATGTTCCTGTTCATCTCTATGATAAGAACACATATGCTTTAATTTTCCTTTTTAGTCTCATGAAAGTTATTGCTTTCTAACTCCCCACTTATGGTAATTGCAAGTGGAAATAGTAGTATCATTGTCTAAGCCTCAAGATCTTTTGCTGGTTGATTTTGCTTCCAGTGTGGAGGCATGTTTGCAAATGTACCAGGATGGCTTTGCTAAAAGGGAAAGGCAGCTGCAGCTCTGATGCCAAGTTGATAAAAAGCAGTGAATTGTGCATCATCCAAGCAGAACACCCAAAGCCTTGGCAACTGCTAGTCAGAAGGCATGTGTGACTAGTTCAGAGCATGTGTGTTCTAACCAGAGTTTGCTGTTGGAAGGAAAGACTTTCTTTAGCCAATTAGAAGTCTTTTTTTTATTTACATTAATTTGACAAGTGCACATACTGACTAATGCTGCTAAAAACAGCTTTCATGTTGCACATAAAGAAGAATGCAATGAGCAGTCTTAGTGGAAGTAGAATTTTTATATTGTCCCAAGTGCTACAAACTCACAGAGAAGAAAACTACCCAGAAGGAACCTCACTGGATATTTCTATGATCAGACATATCACAACCGTATACTGCTTTTAAAAGGACTTGCTTCTCTTGGGCTATATTTGGGATCCTTCCACAGTGTCTCTCAGTTTCTCTAACAGTGTCTGCCAGTCATTCCATAACATAAAATAAAATAAATAGATAAAAATTGGCCTCCCTGATATAGATATTTTTAAAATGTGGCAAAATTATTATTTTTTTCTTCTTCCCCACTCTGCCCTTGGATGTATGTGAGTTGGGAAGTAGTGAGTTGGAGTAGGAACTAGGGAGGTGATTTTAACTCTGTATAAAGCGTTGGTGAGACTGATACTAGAATAACTGTATATGGTTCTGATGCCCACCATTTTAAATGGATGTTGAAAAATTGGAGAGGGTCCACAGGAGACCCACTAAAAATTATTTGAGGGCTGGAGACAATGCCTCATAGTGAGAGCCTTAAAGAGTTCAATCTGTTTATATTATCAAAAAGATTGAGTGGTGACTTGATCACAAACTCATTAACTCTGACACTGGGGAGCTTAAAAAAAACATATATAAAAGAAACTGGGTAGACAGTGCAATCGAGTGGACTGAGAGTGGGAGCACTATAGTATCTCTACAGTGCTCTGAGAGTTATGGATGAAAAGCTTCTATAGCCACCGATCTCAAAGTGTTTTGCAGAGGAAAGTCAAGATCATTATCCCCACCTCTCCCACTTAATGCCAACTTACACTTCAGTAAGTAACTGTTGTTTGTGGGAAAAAAAATTCAAGGCACAAAAGGGCCTTAGCCACCTGACTTTCATTGACTTTCAGTAGGGTCTGGGCACCTGTTAAGCCTTTGAAAATCTCAGCCATTTGATTCTGATGTTGGTCCGGGATACTTGCTGACTAAGACAATCCAGAAAGTCACAACCATGTTGTAAAAGCACCTTAGAGCAATGTCTCTCAGAGCATGAGGCTGTTCTCTGCCTTTGAGAAATGATCCAGTCTCTTCTTGATGTGTCTTGGGCAGGGTGGAGATGACAGTTTGGTGGAGAAGAAAGGAAAGAGATGATTTCTTCTCCATTCCTTCCCTCCTCTCCCCATCCTTTCTTAATCATTTTCACTTAAGATTCAAAAGTAATAGCACACGTATTTATAGCGAGTCACCTCTTTATAGAAGGGGGGCTTGAAAATTTTTATTTTCAACCAACCCAGTATGAATTAATTGTTTGGGGCATTTTTCCAAAACATACTCAGGAAAAAAAAGTGAGTCCATTTAAGTCCATGCTTTTTCATTGATTTTAAGTTCTCTTTCTACTCATCTAATGTACTTATATGTCTCACCCATTATCATAGTATGGGAACATCTCATCATCTTAATGTATTTAGTGAGACTTAACACCTAAAGCATGTTCTTAAATGTTTTGCTGAACAGGGATGCTTTGTTTCATCAGGTCCTGACTAGGTTTTTGGGTTCTTTTGTTTTGTTTTTACAGATATATTCAAGATTACCCACCTGTAACATTTAAATAAGTAATGTTGTAATTACATGGCTACACTTTAAAATAGAATGGCTCCAAAGGAGATGTGAGCTTGATTTTAAAATAACCTATAAAACCAATAGGATGCATTGGTATGGTGTGGGATGTCCCCTAGGGTACCAAGCTCTATCTAATCAGCCAGATACACTTTTCTGTTCTGTTTTTATTACATCCATAAAAATTAAAAATAGTAATAAATCAATAAAGTCACCAGGAAAGTAAAACCATGAAAAAAGCTGGTCTCCAGTGGGCTCACATTCAACTTGGGCAAGATGGGTGATGCTGGTGGGGAAGGAAAGCCCTATAAGGAACTGGCTAGAGAGTGCATCAATTGTCAAGGTGCATCTAATTGTCAAGGTGAAGCACTGTGTCAGGATCTCACTGGACAACTCTTCTGTGGGCTTTGTCACCAATTGCTGTTTTAAAACACCCAAATGGCAGTAAATAGCCAGAAATAACTTGTCTCCTCTTTCACTAACCAAAAGTCTGTGCCTTTTCCTTTCAGAAATGGACCATTGTGATGCATCCTTTGGACACCTCAAAGCTAGACTGCAATAGGTTAGATCTATGGTTGACCGTAAAGGCCTCATGGACTTTCCTTCTGATTCAGTGCACCACAGAGGTCTGTCATTAGGGTAAATCAAGCTGGTGAGAACACATCAGTGCTCCAGAATTTGGCGAAGACACTGAAGTTAACATCACTATTCTTTCGAAAAGTGCAATGAGATTTTTAATGACCACAAGATGTCATTGTCATCTTCTTATCTTTTCTGAACGATAACTCACAGATACTGCATATTATGATGCATAAAGAGAAAAAGTATAAAAAATTAAAGAAATTAACATAGAATTCATTGTACAGATTCTCAGGTGTAAATCAACATATTTATTGGAGCTACACTAAATCACAATACCTGAGAATCTGTCCCTATTACTTCAGGTTTGCCTAAGGCATTCCTTACAAGGCAAGAAAACTTAATTACAGAAAATATAATAAGGTGTCCTGATCTTGAATTACATGAGTAGTCTGACCTGGTGTCAACATCTGTATCTCTAGTAGACCCAGGCAAATAATGGGAAAAAAGTTCTGAGAACATATGCTTAAATACAAAATTGAATTCTCTTCTGCTGTGTTATTATTTTTGCCACATTTATGTTTTTTTCCAGGATATTCTAATGAACAAGTGTGCTGGCAGAAGTGTTCTCAGAAATTCTGAATTTAAGCAAATATTAAATATTAGTAGAAAGTAAATTTTGAATTAGTAGATAGTTTTGACTGGTCATGTGGTATTTTTTCTATTCTTTTATTGGAAGAGCATAAATCTTAGAATCAGATTTACCACACAAACCAAGTGATACAGCTCAAATTTTGAAAATCAAATACACACAACGAACTGCTCATGAATAATCTACCAAGAATTATTCATAGAAATTATTTGCTCATATATTTAAAGAGAAATCATAAACTACACCTCTACCCTGATATAACATGACCCGATATAACATGGTAAAGCACGGCTCCGGGGTGGGCTGGGCTGCACACTCCGGCGGATCAAAGCAAGTTCAATATAATGCGGTTTCAGCTATAACGCGGTAAGATTTTTTGGCTCCCGAGGACAGCGTTATATCGAGGTAGAGGTGTAGTTTGTGGAGAATTCACAGGCACAAAAAGAGGCTACATTTGTCTGATGAATTGTATGGAAAATGCACTAAATCTATTAGTCTGGAGTGGAGCTGAGCAAATTGAATACAAAAATACTTAAAACCAGCTTGTGCATTAGTTCTCTGCTCAATTTTTAGTTTGGGCCCAAGAACTGTTCATAGAAGATTAGTGTTTGAACTCCATTGCTTTCTCTGGATACCCAAGAACCTTAGCAGACTACCTTTTCCAATATCTTTCAAGCTGAAATGGGGCAATACAAATGGTGGAATTCACAATCTACTTCTTCTTTAGCCCTGTCTGGCTGAGGCTACCCTTAAGGTCAAGAGGACCCAACTTATCAAAAGTCATTTTCACTTTATTTTTCAGAGAAGGGCGGGCTTCATCTTGGTTCAGCAGAAAAAATGAAAATAAAACCTTTTTCTCCTAGCCCTCTGGGTATCTGATACTGGCAGGTAGAGCTTGAGTATATTGTTATCTTCCATAATTCTCCAAGTTACTGAGGAATGACTTGTTGTTATGGTTTTCGGGTGAGATAATTATACTGCATGGTTAGGAAGTTTTTTGCAGATTTCTCTACCATCACAATTTTGTTATGTACCATCACTTGAGACCTAGTCTCTATGTATTTGGTGAAAGCCTACACACTCCTGGAATCCCCACATTGATTTGGATACGTCTCACTGTTATATTTAGGATCACATGAATATGGGGTCCTGGTTTTATTTTTGCTGGACTCTGACTTCTCATGTTGCATGAGTGGCAGGTGCTTCTCACCTCTGGAAAAATTAAGATTGAAGTGACTTGTCTTTACAGGAAATTACTTCACATGAGCAGTATAGGGGTAGCTCAACCCTGAGCTTTCCTCAGCCCCAAGCCAACACTTAAACTACAAGACCTTCCTTCCACTCCGGTTATAGGTGTTGATATATGACATCCTCCATTTCATACAAAAGTTAGTCAATTGCACACTGGCCCCACTCACTTCCAGATCTAAGAACTCTCTTGTATAGCGGTTCTGTCAGGGATTGTCTAGATAATACTTAATCCTGCCCCAGTGCAGGGGAATGGACTAGATGACTTATTAAGGTCCCTTCCAATCCCACAGTTCTAGGATTTCCATGATGAATGAGGTGCATGCAAATGAACGTGCATATATTAAACTATAGTCCTCTGTGTGTGTGTGTGTATGTGTGTGTGTGTATATATATATATATATATAGTTTAATATATGCACGTTCATTTGCATGCACCTCATTCATCATGGAAATCCTGGAACTGTGGGATTGGAAGGGACCTTAATAAGTCATCTAGACCATTCCCCTTGCACTGGGACAGGACTAAGATATATACATATATATACCATTTCAGACCTGAATACATGGGCCTAAGTCCTATTGTACCTAGTGGGATCTGTGGGTACTCAGAACCTCAGACATTAAGTATCTAGGAGCCTAAATGTGGACTCAGCCTTAGTGACCATTATTGTAACACAGTACCTCTAAGAACAGCTTGAGAACCCTGGGATTAATTGAAACCTGTACAGGCCTATATAGGTCTTGTCAGAAACTGTGATGGGGATGGTGAGGCCTAGTGGTTGGAGCAAGAATTAGGTGCCCAGGGTAGGATCAGGAGCAAGGCTTGGGGAGTCTGTTGCCACTGACAGGAACGATCAAGTTCCAAGCCTTGGCATGACCCTGAGCAGACTGAATTGCTAGTCCTCCTGTGAGGCTTATATAACTGGCCTGGGAGTCACAAGACCAGTGCCTGGCTTATGGATTGGCTGCGGCCTAGCACAGGTGTGATTCATCAGCTTACAGTCCTCATTAGGACCTGCTCCCAGTGAAGTTCACTGGAGCTTTCCCATTGGTTTAAATGAAAATAGAATCAGGCCCCTCTAGAAGCCATAGAGACCAATCCTAGAGAGAAAGGATTAGCCACTTGACCAGCTTGTTATGAACCTTTTGTATGCAAAGGTCAATATAGTCTTCTATATTGAAGAGTGGTTCCATAATTTCTAGATAAATGCAGGTTACTAAACTGTTGAAAGTGACCTTGCTGAATCAAACCTGAGCTAAACAACTGGAATCCTCCCTTTTATGTGAGTCCTTAAATAATTCAAAACCCTGTTCCAGCTCCCCTCCATTGCACGTCTTCCCTGACTCAGCTAGTCATTGGATAGATACTCCAATCTAGGGTACCGGAATCTCACTGTGAGGGGCTGTATAAACCCTGCCCTAGAACTGAAAGGGTTAAAGACCAACACTGGGCCCAAATGAGCCCATCCAGCCACACCTGCAGAGCATGCCCCAGATGGAGGAGGGAGCTTAAAAGGAAGCCAGACAGAGAAGGGAGAAGAACCCGCCTTGAGCACTCCTGAGAAGGGATGTTGCAGGTGCCTTCCTTTAGCGAAGAGGCACCTACCTGCTGGGCCTGGATGGACTGAAGGCGCAGGTAAGACCTTTTTCCTATTACCTGTTTATATCAGACTGCATAACTTGGACTATAGAGTGGGATGTAGGAAGTAGCCCTGGGAGGGCAGCTTTAAAGTACTCCTGGGTGCTGGACATTTGCTAACCCTTACAGGGCCTGGGGTTGGAGCCTGGTGGAGTGGGAAGGCCTTGGATCCTCTACAAGCTTCCCTCTGCATTAAGGAGGCCCCAAACCCCCTAACTACTGGGTGATGCTTCTAATGAGCACCGACCATCGCACTGTATATTTTAGTGTTTCATTTAATAGGACCCTCCCTGTCCCTCTCCACTATCACCACTCCCTATTGCTGTTGATCACATTGCCATCCTGTTACCCAGCCGGAAGCTCTTGCTTCCTGCTCTGCAACAAATAAAAAAATCTTCCCCATCTTATCTAACAACTAAATCACTTGTCCATGCTCTAAACATCTCCTGCTTCAAATACCGTCCCCTCTCAAGGAGTTCGGATCTTTCATAGATTCCAAGGCCAGAAGGGACAGTTGTCGTCATCTAATCTGACATCCTGTATAACACAGGCCAGAGAACTTCCCCCAAATAATTCCTAGAACAGATCTTTTAGAAAAAACATCCAAATCCAATGATTTAAAACCTGTTAATGATGTAGAATCCACTATGGCCCATAGTAAATTGTTCCAATGGTTAATTACTCTCACTACTAAAAATATGTGCTTTATTTCCAGTCTGAAATGTGTCTAGCTTCCACTTCTGCCCATTGGATAATGTTATACCTTTCTCTGCTAGATCAAAGACCCCGTTATTAAATATTTGTTCCTCACGTAGGTACTTACAGACTGTAATTGTCATTCCGTAACCTTCTCCTTGTTCAGCTAAATCAGATGGACTTCCTTCAGTCAACCACTGTAAGGCAGGTTTTGTAATTCTTTAATCATTCTTGTGGCTCTTCTTTGAACACTCTCCATTTTATCAACGTCCCTCTGGAATTGTGGGCACCAGAATTGGACACTGTATTCCAGCAGTGGGCATTCCCCTATTTATGCATCCCAGGATCTCATTAGGCCTTTTGGCCACAGCATCACATTGGGAGCTCATGTTCAGCTGATTATCCACCATGACCTTTTCCAGACTCACTGCTTCCCAGGATAGAATCCCCCATCCTGTACACCTGGCCTACATCCTTTGTTCCTAGATGTATACATCTATATTTAGTTGTATTAAAATGCTTATTGTTTTCTTACACCCAGCTTTCCAAGTGATCCAGATCACTCTGTATCAATGACCTGTCCTCTTCATTATTTACTACTCCCAATTTTTGTCATCTGCAAAGTTTATCGGTGGTGATTTTATGTTTTCATATAAACAGGCCATTAATAAAAATGTTAAATAGCATATGGCCAAGAACTGATCCCTGTAGAACCCCACAAGAAATACACTCTTGTCTCCCCTCTCTTCTTCCCAAATGTAACCACAATAACCATCTTCCACAACTATCTTTTCAGGCTTGTTACACCCCTTCTTAAAATCTCTTCATTGGCTCTGCATTGCCCTATATAGCAAGTTCGAGCTTCTGGTTCTCTCTTTCAAGGCCCAACATCATATAGCCTTCCCCTGTATCTCTGGTTTAGTAACCTAAGAGCTGTGTTAAGAATTACATGACAGCACATTAAAGATGAGGTTTTTTTGACTGCATGTATTGAGAACTTTGTCTCACATATCCTATGCACAGATGGGAAAGAAAATGCATGTGTACAGTTCATGTGAGTGGAAACCAGAAAGAAATTGAACCTAGCAGAGATAACTGGGATTATTCTATTTCTCTCCCACTCCATTCTTCCCCTCCCCTCAAAAATCAACACTGCAGGGAGAAAAGGACTGGTGCCCTTGCATTTACTTAACATGCATGTGTGATCACATGCACAAAAACATACATTCTTTATATGTGAATGTAACAGGGTCTTTGCAGGGCCCTCCTGGCTTCTGCCCCTGCTGGGCTGAGAAAGTCACACAGAGACCTTGGTGCAATGCTCACCTGATGCTTTTATTTACAGGTTGTGTTCCCACCACCTTTCCACCATACACAAGGTTAGGGTGACCAGATGTCCCAATTTTATAAGGACAGTCCCGATATTTGGGTCTTTTTCTTGTATAGGCTCCTATGACCTCCCCACCCCCTGTCCCGATTTTCCACACTTGCTGTCTGGTCACCCTACACAAAGTCCCCTTCTTATAGTCCACGAGCAGGAGAAAGGGGGCAAGCTATCTCTCTCTGCTTCCCCTCACTGCCTTTCCTCTAGTGCAGCTTCCCTCTTTCGAGCTCCTCTCCCTGGCTTCCTTTCCCTGGGGCTTTTATCTAGCCCCAGCCTGATGAGGTCGCAACTGTACCAGTTCCCCCAATCAGGGCCAGGTGATCCACCCAGCTCCAATTCACCTCCCTTAATTAGAGCTGGAGTGACAGAGGGTTGGCTAAGCAGTCTTCTGCTTAGCACCCTGTCACAGTGAATATAACGCTAGTGAAAGGTTCCAACCTCAAACCCTTGAGATTGATGTTCCTTCTATTTATCCACACAACAGGTATAACAGCAGTTCAGGATTCCTCACTGTGCACACAAGAGTGCCTCAATCCTTGCCTGGTGGGACCATATCTAGGGATGTGAGAAGGTAGTCTATTCTCCACAATCATACAGCCCTTGGCCTCTCTCTGCTAGGACTTCCAACTAATGCCAGTAGTGGGGGTATGAACTAAGACCACCAAATTCATTTTCCTTAGGCCACTGGAAAGCCATGAGAAGGCAACAACTTAGTCTCTACCAGTTTGGATGCATCACCTATTACGACCCCCTGAGCGGTCCAGCTACCCAAGAGCTGCAGCTGCCTTTAAAAAAGAAGTCTTTGCAGAGGAAGGAATCAAGCGTGTTATACTATTACTAGCTAGAAGGAGTCATCCATGACAGAAAGACTTTTATCTTTTGGGACTATGCCTCAGCAGCCAAATTGCTTGAGGATATATTTAAAAAAAGAAGAAGCTGGGAGCGAGGAAGAAGAGGAAGAAGTAGATAGGACTGCTGCAAATGCTTTGACTCTAATTATCTCTCAGCCCCGCTGGTGCAGCTCATAAAGATGAGTCTGTGTGAACTTCTGGAACCTAAATAACATTGGATGGAATCTGTTATATAACATTCCCTGGCTGCCAAAAAAAAAAAAGTTTCTATTTTTTTCTTTCCATTTTATGTCTTGATGTAGCCTTCTTGAAAATCTTGAAACTGGATGGAGGTTAAGGGATTATTTTGGGCTCAGGCAGCCCCACCCCGCTACACCTACAGCAAATGCTCCATCTGCTGGAGGAATTAAAATGCAGGGAATTAGCTCATTTGGGTGGCAGAGCTGGAGATGAGTAGACCTGCAGCCCAGAGACAACCAGAGAGGGCAGTATCCTGTGACCTTGGACATTGGTAACTTCCTCTTGCTTCTTTTGGTTTGGATTTCCCCACCAGGGGAAGGCCTTGGACTGAGCTGACCCCTGGAGGGGACAAGAGGAAGAAGCCTTAAGCAGCCTTGGGAGTCAAAGTACTAGAAGCCATGTTCCCCAACCAGACCCCGAGAGAGGACCATTAGAATATCTTTTGAAAAAATATTACTTTGATATTACTTTGAACAATGACTTTTTAAAAATTATCTAATCTAAGAAGGTTGCATTAATGTATTAATTTGTTTAAACAAAGTTTACCTTTAACCTCTATTTGTTTCTGTGAGGATGCTGTTGTAAGATGGCAACCAAGTATATGCCCAAACCTTCAAGGTGCGAGGTAACACAAAGATAAAGGGTCAATTTCTTAGCTAGTGTAAATCAACATAACCAACGGAACAATGAGGGTTTTCCACAAGCTGAGACTCTGGCTGCAAAATTCTAATACTAATGATTATTCTAAACTTTCTCCAAAATTTGGCAGCGCTTTGGGGTGACTCAATTTTGGGGGGTTCAGATTAAAATGCTTTAAAGAGGCCTAATGTTCAGAGAATGGGTGGCCAGTGCTCGTTGAAAATCAGGCTTATTTAAGGTGCCTCAGTTCAGGTACCTAAGAATTGCCAGACCAGCTGGCTACCTTTTATAGGACCCCTAGTCAGAGTAGCCCCACCCCATAATCAGGGCTCAGTTTCTTTCCCAGCACACTGCCCCTACCAGCCTCTACACATACAAATAGCTACACATACCTTCTCCTCCAACAGAACTCCTTGAGCAAACCCCTATCAGTGCTTGCAGAAGAACAAAATGGCATTGGCCTGCTAAACCCAGAGTTGTGAGGGGGCCATTTGGGGGCAAAAATCTGTCTGGGGGTTGGTCCTGCTTTGAGCAGGGGCTTGGACTAGATGACCTCCTGAGGTCCCTTCCAACCCTGGTATTCTATGAAAATCCCCACACTGTGTCACCTCAGAGAACGCCCACCCAAGCTTGTTCTAACACTGGGGCTCCTGTAGTAGCTTTAGCAAAGGGGTCTCACAGTAAGTCGGTGAAGTTCAGCCTGGCCTCCCCGTTCTCTATGGTGGCCAGATCCAGGACACAAAAGGGACTTCAGGGTCCTTTCAGCCTCTCACTCCGCCTCTCAGCGCCATTGGAATTTGCATTGTATTTTAGGTTGGTGGGAGTAGCCCTGTAGTGACTAAGACCATGTCTACACTAGCGAGCTGACAGCAGCACAGCTATATTGATCCAGCTGCACTACTGAAGATCACTCAGGTAGCTGCTCTATGCCGACAGAGAGCTGTTCTGTTGACATAATAAAACCACCTCAAGGAGCGGCAGTAGCTGTCGGTGGGAGAAGCTCTCCTACCGACATAATGCTGTACACACTACCACCTATGCTGGCAAAACTGTCGCTCAGGGTGTGCGTGTGAATGACACAAGTTTTGACAACAGCCCATGTCTGCACTACCACTTAACTTATGCTACATGCATCCCCCATCCTGCAGAGCCCTGCCCACATACTTAATTTGACACACTGCGAGTAGTTATATTGATTTCAGAGGATCAGAGCTCTAGAATTCTTAACCTATTACACACTTCTGGGCCACTTCCTGTTTTGGCCTCTTCCAACTTGAGCATGGAGCCTGTTTAGATGTTTCACAAAATCACACCAAATGAGCCAGAGAACGATGACCAGTTTTACTCTTACACTAGTGAAAATACTCAGTGGCTCAAGTCGGTGAGTGACGTGAGAGCAGGACTTGACTCTGGAAGTGAAATGTCTTTGTGTTGCTTGAGCTGTCTATAAATGATTCTATATCAAAAAATAATGGCATTCCTTTATTGGGAATCTAGAGTAGTTTGGCTGACAGTAAATACCTGGTAAGGGCTAAATATTTATAGGGGTGTTCATTCAACACTGCGTGGATTTTAAATGGAAAAAAACTTTTCTAGTGAGTGATAGTGTCAAACCACAATTTTCCTTATTCTGTTGGCATTCAGCTATCTGATTCAGTTTTACCTGAATGAGTTCATTTAAATAAAAACAGTTTGGAGAACTATCCTCCTGTATATTCAATCTCATTTCATTGCAAGTTTTACTGTTTAAATACTGGGACAAAACACTAAATAAACACACAACCAGTATTGCAAGTTAAGATGGAATGCTCAGGGGCAGATAGCACAAGTTAAATGCTAAGAACTCATTTATAATAAAAAGTCACTTCCTCCCTATTATGTTCTGCCTCCATCACGGTTAAACATTATAAATTAGCAGTGCATATTCCAATTCCAGTATCTTGTGTTCTTCAGTATTCTTAAAAATCAGTGGAATCAAAAAGTCTGCTAGAGCTTCAATGGAAGTAATAGGAGACAATTCAATTGACAGAACTGTGTTTCAGATAATACCTCTTATCTTCAGGCAACACATTTTATTACCTAAAACTTCATTACTGTGCAGAAAAAGGGAGAAAGAGAAACATATGTTTACTTGTAGTGATGCATAAATTTAAAGTGTTAACAGAATCAATTTCTTCCTGTCTTTTTAATCTTTATAGTATGTTGCATGACCTAAATGAAGAAACATGGAAACAGAGACATTTCTGGTATATTTTCACATTTCCTTCACATACCAAAGAATACCAACATTCAGTGGGAGACTCTCCAGTATCCTCGCTTTAGGCAAACACTTTCTACAGCCCCCTTACAGACACCCCAATATCTCCTTCTTCCAGCCACATACCTTGTGACTGGGTGCCTGGGATGGGCCACAGTGAGAATGCCACACTCAGGGCAGACTGAGAAATAGGGCAGACAATCCCCCCAAACTGGTGGTTTACTCTATAATTAGTTTCACCAAACCAGTAACAAAAGAACTGCAGTACCACACTGGTTAACCAGAAGCCAAACACAGTCCTCTTAAAGCATTGTGGCCCTGGCCTCCTAGCCAGGCAACCCAATCTAATAGAGCAAAAGGTTATTGAAAACCCATTTCACCATCTGTGAGGTTTTTTCTAATCCCAAAGGATCAGACACATATCCCCAGGTCAATATGAATCTCAGATCTTACACAAATATCACCCTGTCAGCCAATCCTTAGTCACTAACTAAAGGTTTAATAATAAAAGAAGAGCGTTATAAATTGTTAATAGATCATATATATGTACAAGTGATGGCAAAGTCTTAATATCAGGTTCGTAGCAGTGATGGAATAGACTGCTGACTTGTAAAGTCTCTCAGAAGATTGAAAGGCACTCTGTCCATAGTTTAAGATGCTCCTTTTTTGCTGTAAATCCACAGTCCAGAGAATTAGAGCTGGAAAGAGGCAAAATGGAAGTGTCTCAGGGGGTTTCTATATTTTTTTGCCATGTGCATGGAAATTTACTGTCCCAAACAAAATCCACAGCCCTTGTACATGAAAAGTTACTGGCCCAAGACAGAATCCAGGGCCACATGAGCATATCACATGCCCTGATACGTTTTGCTGAATCATAGGGGGTGTCATTGGCTCCTTGCTATCTGAGGCATCCTCTGGATAAAATGAGTTTCTTCAATGGCCCATTGTGAGAATGGTGTGTCCTTGATAGGCCATCAACACATAGCTGTCTAGCCCTAATGTAAATTCTGTCTCAGGGGGTGACGCCCAGGAATATAACACATGTTTAAGATACAAGAACATAGTCAATATTTATAACTTCAGATACAAAGATGATACATGCATATAAACATGAGAATCCTGCTTAACCAATCGTAACTTTTCCATTGAACAATATTTGTTGCAATTGTATAACAGTGGTAGCAACAATGATACAAATGATCAGCTTTCTTATACATGGCATCACACACCTACAATATCTGCCTCACCCACATGCCCATCCCAAACAAAGTCTCCCATCACCATTATATCTCCAGTGCAACCACCTACCACAATCCCTGAACATGTCCTTATCCATTCACAACTCTCTCTCTCTCCCTCTCTGTCTACTTTCTTTAATTAGACACACAGCCAGCCACCATCCCCTATCTCCAAGCATGTATGAGCAATTGATGTTTTGTTTCTGTTGGTGAAGATCTTATGAGTGATTAAATGTGCACAGGGGATGCAAAATAAATATTGATTTTTTTAGATTATTTCCAGGCAATCTTGGAAGAAAAATCCTCTTTTGATTTTGGTCAAGTTATTTTATATGTGTGTGTGTGTGTGTGTGTGTGTGTGTGTGTGTGTGTGTAAGAGAGAGAGAGAGAGAGAGAACTTTCCTGTTAACGGCTCTTTCTCAGTAACAGTTTGTGGAATTGAGATGAAAGGCATGTGGAAAAATTATGCAATTCTTCACGTGCATTCCATATTTGCATCTGAAGATCAGTCATGAGATGCCATGACCCAACAGACTTTCCAGGGATTTCTAAAGCCATTGGCTTCTGAAATGTTTGTTTCAAATTTGAAATTTTTGATGGAGGTAACTAAAATGTTGGAACACCTACAATGCAATGATGTCACCTTTGCTTGAATGTATTGCGAGATCAGTAGAACTATTTGGAGAAATTGAGAAGCTGATATAAAAAGCTACATATATCGGAAACAACAAGCTGCTGCTGACATAGTTTTCAAGTCAGTACTGCTGCTGAAAAGTTTGTGAACAAACAGTCACCAATCAACCAGCAACAGTTTCTCCAAAGCTTAACTGACAACCCTAGATCGTGTTTTATTTACCACCATTGCCACACATTGTTCTGTCTTTCTTGGCAGGCATAATCAACAGAATGGCTCCGACTTCAATGAGTTGATCCTGTCAGATACAGCTCTTAGATTGAAGTAAGTGGCCAATAGCTACAGCGAGTACTTGATATAAGAGAGAGAGGAAGCTGAAGAAATTATGTGAAAAGTTACATCTGAGTTTTGAACCAATTAAGGAAAGCTTTCATGACTATATTGACTAATTGCTCATCTTAATGAATTAGCCTCTTAGAGTTGGTAGGGCAACCTTTTCATGTTCTCTGTATGTGTATATAAATCTCCTTACTCTATGTTTCATTCTATGCATCCGATTAAGTGGGCTGTAGCCCACAAAAGCTTATGCTCAAATAAATGTGTTAGTCTCTAAGCTGCCACAAGTACTCCTGTTCTTTTTGCAGATACAGACTAACACAGCTGCTACTCTGAAACCTATATTGACAATAAAGGAAAAGAGGCACCTGAGGATCTCAAACCTCTAGTCTTTGCTATAGAAAAAATTATTGTGATGTCAGCTGATTCAGAAAGAGGCTTCAGCACAATGAACAGTATCTGCATCCCCTTACACAACAGTCTCAGAGTATCTTGGCTTGCACTGTTCATGTCCATTAGCTTGTTGGACCTCCTGTGCATTCTTTCAACTCTGCTGCACTTGTGAAGAAGTAGGTTGCAAGACATCACTCAGTAGATGACATGAAATTGCAGAAACAGATACCTGAAGAGGCAGCACATGTAGAAAACCGATATAGTCATATTTGGGATATATTTTTGTAGACAATGAAGAATGTGGTGGTTACTGTTCTTCTTCTTGTTGAAATCATGCGTATGATGGTTTGCCCCCCCTTCCTTAGGATGCCACCTGATGTGCTGAAATACCACTGAGCCTGTCTCTTATGCCAGCCTGGGTACCTTTTAACCTGTCTTGCTGAGCCAAGCTATTCTATTTAGCCGCCTCCTGCACAAACACAGGCAGGGCCACACCAAACTGCAGAATGAAACAGACACTGAGATCAGTTCTGTGAAGGCTCTGCTTAAGGGACTTGCCCCAGCACTTAGGTGTCCCCCCTCCCTTGGGGTGCAGACCCAGAGATATATTAAGAAATCCGCTATCAATGTGGCGGAAGGTATGCACAACCTTTTACCCCCACATACCCCCACCGCACCCCCTAATTGTGAATTGTACAACCAGGGTTATATTATAAACAAGAAATAAGTTTATTAACTGCAAAAGGTGAATTTTAAGTGAACATAAGAGATATCAGACAGAACAAAGCAGATTAGTGAGCAAATAAAGTAAAATATGCAAACTAAGCACAATATACTTAAGAAACAGGTCACAAAATGTAATTTCTCACCCTAAATATTGTCACGCGTAGGTTACAGAAAGTCTTGAAAGGCAGCTGCACTGGCCTGCAGCTGGAGATTTCAGGTATTTCCATTCACAGACTGGACGCCCTCACAGCCTGGGTTCAACCCTTCTCCCCTCAGTTCAGTTCTTGCTTCCAGGTGTTTTTCAGTGTCTCTTTGGGTGGGGAGGCAGAGGAGAATCTCGATGATGTCACTCCCCTGCGTGTAGGGCGGGAACCCTTTGTCCCCAAGTGGAAGAACACTGGCATTCCAAGGGATGGACTCAAGGGATGAGGTGACTCAGACCCATGTCTTTGCAGAGCTGTAGCAGCCATTGGAAGACTAAGCTCTTTCACACTCCATTGTCTCTGCTAATGGCCCATTAGCCCTGTCTGGCTTTTCCATTGTTATACCTGAAGGGTTGGTTGGGGGTGACAGCCGAAGTAACACATTTGAAATACAGATCCATAGTTAATATTCCTAACTTCAGATACAGAAATGATACAGGCATACAAATTGGATAATCACATTCAGTAAATCATAACCTTCCCAATGATATCTTACATGAGCCATCTTGCATAAAGTATATCTCAGTTATGTCATAGTCATATCATAAGCATATTTTCAAAAAGAATATGGAGTGAAACGTCACAGTGAGCTCCAGCATTTGTTTTTTTAGTGCTCAAGCACTGTTATAATGAAAGACTCAAGGAGTGTAATCTGTTTAGCATATCAAAGAGAATGTTAAGGGCTGATCAGTCTATAGGTAACAGAAATCTGCTAATAGCAGACGAAGGGAGAGGTTGCTCCAGCCAATCTCTTTCCCCAGGCAAAACTTCAGTGTGCCACCTCCTTCATAAGTTTGTGGCTGGGCACAACCACCTCCATGCCAACACCAAACAGGTTTAGCATCAGAAATGCTCAGCAAGTCATGAGCCCTAGGGGCCCACACACCTCACAGGATGTGCTACCCATGGGGGCCCTGATTGACAGGACATTCCCAATTGGCCTGTACATCCTATTTAACCTGGGGGAGGACACAGGAAGTTTGTGCAGCCAAGCAGTGCCCCAGCTAGCTGCTGTTACAGCTCCTGCTTTCTGGTGGTGCTCCGAATCCCGACCTTGGCTTTACCTCCTGGCTCCAAAACCCACTTTCTGACTGGGCCTCATCCTCTGCTTCTGACTCCTGGTTCCTCACCTGGCATTTGTTGCTTGGCTCCAATACCCAGTTTCTGAATGGACCTTGTTCCCACTTCTGAGTTCTGGTTCCTGACCCCGGATCAACAAATGACTCAGATTCCTGACTTCTAGCCACTAGGCTGGCTGCCCACAACTTGGCCAGACACCCATAACTTGGCCGTGATACAAAGGGACAGGACCTTGGGTCTCCCACCTTTCAAGTGGGATCCCCAAGCCACCAGACTACAGAGGCATTCTCTCCTTTCCTTCTCACTGACGCTCTCTCTGTTTAATTATCTAATATACAGTAGAGTAGCTTCAACGGGAGAGTCTGAGGGCATCCCATATCAACATAACCCATATCTCCGTGGTTAGAGCATACTCATGAAAGGTGGGAGGCCCCCTATTCAAGCCCTTTCTTCCTCTCAAGTGAAGAGGGTAATTGAACCTGGGTCTCCCACAGTCTAGGTCAGTGCTCTAACCAGTGGTCTAAAGTTATAAGGTGGGCAGTTTCATCACCACCACATCCTCCTCCCCCTTCAGGCATTTTGTGTGGATTGAGGCAGGCATGCCTAACTCATTCTCACAAAAAACAACTTAGATGAAAAAAGCTCCCTGATTCCAGAGGAAGGGGTTTCTGTCTGTGGATCACTAGTA
This sequence comes from Chrysemys picta bellii, assembly GCF_011386835.1. Lineage (NCBI taxonomy): Eukaryota > Metazoa > Chordata > Testudines > Emydidae > Chrysemys > Chrysemys picta. The sequence continues at coordinate 14,512,583 of NC_088791.1, forward strand.
GAGCTTGGTACCTCCCTGCAGAACAAATGTAGACAGCTATCTCCATCCAAGGGGTGCGGCTTATAACACACCCTTCACAGCAGCCTCTCCCTTTTCACTATGTAAGAACGGCCATACTGGGTCAGACCAAAGGTCCATCTAGCCCAGCATCCTATCTTCTGACAGTGGCCAATGCCAGGTGCCCCAGAGGGAATGAACAGAACAGGTGATCATCAAATGATCCATGCCCTATCGCCCATTCCCAGCTTCTGGCAAACAGAGGCTAGGGACACCATCCCTGCCCATCCTGGCTCATAACCATTGATGGACCTATTCTCCATGAATTCATCTAGTTCTTGTTTGAACCCTGTTATAGTTTTGGCCTTCACAACATCCTCTGGCAAAGAGTTCCACAGGTTGACTGTGCGTTGTATGAAGAAATACTTCCTTTTGTTTGTTTTAAAACTGCTGCCTATTAATTTCATTTGGTGACCCCTAGTTCTTGTGTTGTGAGAAGGAGTAAATAACACTTCCTTATTTACTTTCTCCACACCAGTCATGATTTTATAGACCTCTATCATATCCCCCGTTAGTTGTCTCTTTTCCAAGCTGAAAAGTCGCAATCTTATTAATCTCTCCTCATTCGGAAACCATTCCATACCCCTAATCATTTTTGATGCCCTTTTCTGAACCTTTTTCAATTCCAATATATCTTTTTTGAGATGCGGCAATCACACCTGCATACAGAATTCAAGATATGGGCGTACCATGGATTTATATAGAGGCAATATGATATTTTCTGTCCTATTATCTATCCCCTTCTTAATGATTCCCAACATTCTGTTAGCTTTTTTGACTAGCTTAGGCGGCTCCACAGGCTAGCACATGGCCTTTTGTGGATTGTGAATCCGGCTGAGACAACCTCTGCCTGCCAATAGTGGGGGGACAGAGTGAGGGCAGCCAGCTTCACCAGTGTTTCTGAGCATGCTCAGTCCATGTAGCATGCCAAGCAGCAAATCTGGGGTGGGGAGGCTTGTGACTCCACATCCCTCCCCCCATTCATCACCTGTGGAATCCTGGCCTTTGTTGCTTTTTAAAATATTTTATCCATGTGACATAGGAGCCTAAATCCTATTCAGACTGTTTGTTCTTTGCGTCTGGAGAAACATAACACTGTGGGATGTCCTGGCATGAAGTGTTCAGCCAGGGCGATCGGTCAGAGCAGTTAGCAAGTGTCAATGGGCTTCCGTTTGCATCCTGAGCATTCAATAATAAAAAAGGGAAGCCTGAAACACACTCCAAAGACAGGAAAATATATCTCTTTTTCCCTGAGCCTCTATGGACTGAGTCAACACTACAGCTGACCATTTCAGACATTTTAGAATGATGTATTCTGGGGCAATTTTAGCGGATCCAAAACAGCAAGGTGATTTTGTTGGAATAACATTCAAGTCAAATCAGACTCAGTATTTCTGCTGCTTTGATACTAAAGTCTTAAGAGTATCCAGAACTGGTGCTGCTTATAATAATTAGGAGCTAGCAATGTCATAAACTGTATCGGGTCCTGTAGGGTAGGTAAAGAAGGGAATGATTTTCCAATACGTGATTTTAAAATGCATTTGTAACTTTGGATTATGCATTTGTTCTGTTGTTGATTGGGAACCTTAGCTTTTTAAGTTTGTGTTGTTGTTTTTCAGTCATTCACATCACTGTTCAGTGCAGAAGAACAGGTCAGTTCCTCAGCAGTGTAAACTATAGAAAAAATCTATGAAAGGCCACATGAGCTGAGGATCTGGCCCATTATATTTTGTCTCATGGCAGTATTTTATTTTCTCCATTTTTTGTATTGTTAATCACCAATACTCTTTGTGTTTTTCCGCTGTTTTCATTTATTTTAAAGGATTTCTTTTTTAAATTAAAAAAAATCATAAGATTTTATTTTACATTCTGATACGTCTTCTAGTTTGTGTCTGTAGATGATTGGATTCCCCTTTCCCCTCCCTGCTACCCCCGGAAGCACATATTTACTCCTCATGTCATGATCCTACCACTCTTCAGTGAAATGTGCTATTTGTAGGACATGAGTAGTGGAATAAAAGAATAAAATGGGGTAGATGGAGGAGTGAATGCTTAGTGCTCCATCAAAGCACCTAACAAGCATTAGCTAATTATACTTTTCAGTAGTTTTATGCAATTGGTTAAGTATACTCCCCATCTGGAGATATTAAGTTACTTGCACAAGGCCACTGAATCAGTCAGTGGCAGAGTTGGGAATAGAACCCAGTAGTTTCCAACTCCTAGACCCATCTATATTTTGCTAATCTATACTATGCCAAGAGAAGAGGGGAAGGACATGGAGGGGAAAAATCTTCTGTTATGTTTTTCATTGGTACAAGCTAGCTACATTTTATTCTTCCTGATCATGAAAACAGCTTCGCTGAATTCAGACAGTCTGATATGCAGAGGGTGTTCCAAAGATGAAACCATATAAGGTCACATTTTTTTAATCTATTCATTTGCAGCAGATCGTCATCCCTCCTTCCCAGAGAAACTGGCTGATCTTCAGCATAGCACAAACCCCTTCTTTTGTGCCAGGCGGTGTGAAAATGTGCTGTGCCACCACTGCCTTTTCATTCCTTTCTGCCCTTTTCCTGCTGAAATATGAATTGGATTTACTGCTGTGCGGGGAGCAGCCTTCCAGCATCAGCAGAACAGAGATAGTGTGGAACTTGCAACATGAAAATGGCTAGACCTCCTACTGGCCATGCTCTCTTAACAACCCCTTGCAGTTAAGGCTTGATGCTTAACATGCAAGTGACCTTGATTCCAGAAACACTACCTTTTCGATGGAGCAGTCTCCCCAGAAGCAGCCCAGATTTGATCCATGTGTGTTAAATGCCTAAAGAATCCATGACGGGTTTATTTTTAGCCCATTACTGTGATACTGAAACAATAAAGTTTTCTAAATGAAAGAGTTGGAAACGTTTTTTTGTATTTTTTTTTTAATCTAGTAATGTAGCTCCCTTGCCTGTATCTCTTTGTCACAGTGCTGTCAAAATGAGTCAGTCAAACACCTAATTTTTGGTGTGATCAGTACTCAAATTCTCTGCATTGGGCTAGAGCCCAATCCTGCCTCATGCTGAGCATCTCTTTCAAGGCACAGAGGACCCTTTCCTCTCTGGCTCAGTGGGAATGGAATTCACTCAGCGCTTAGCAAGACGAGGTCCCTAGTTTTTCTGCAACCACACAAGTTTCCTTCCTGTTGTGCACCTGATATGTGACTGACTCAAACTGACATGCAACTTCCACTATATTAAAAAAGAGTGAAGAAACTCTTAGGAAGACAGCTTCTCAGACAGCAGATAGAAAACTGGGCAGAACAGAGCTTTAAACTCCTCTGATACAGTAAATCACTGTTTGCAAAACACCTAATTTTAAGAGGTAAGAGCTAAGTACCATATTCTTTTTGAGGGGGGTTGTGTGATGCCACAGTAATATAGTTTAGGTGGCTCTTAGATCAGTCAGCATGTTTTCTAAAGTCCAAGATGTTGTTGCTGTGTTTATTGCTGAAAGTGACTGTGATTTTTTTTTTCTCTTATACATAACCAATCTACCACTCTTCTGTGACCGTTAGCATGCAAATATCAGTGGGTGTGAATGTTCCTTTCAGTCTTAGGTCTTCACTGTTGTATTTTACACTTTAGAATGTGTTGTATTTCACTTCCTAGAGTGTTCTAAAGTTGTTTCTCTGCCTGTATTCTTACCTATGGCTATCATCTTGGATTAACAAACTGCCATATGGCACATGGATGTGTATATATAACCACGTTGGTTAACTAGTAGCCACTCATAGGGCTCAGGTGTGTGTGTGTCTGCGTGTTTTAAAATTTCTCTATTTTGTTTGCTTACTCTCTTGATTTTGACAGTGGAATTCTCAATTTGTACAGCCACAAAGCTTCCATTTGAAATGCATTGTTGCAAATTGCCAACTTCTGTGTGTGTGTGTGCGTAGGGGGCGGGGGGGAACTAATTCAACTGTAGTTACAAATATACTGATGTGGAAATGTTTAGCTTCTCTTGGGGGAATTATGTCCTAGGCACTCAGATAAAATGTCCTTTACAATAACTAAAATCTTGAAAAAGCGTCCTGCATTTGAAATTATAGTGTGTTAAATGATTTTTACATGCTTTCCTAATTGTTGAATATAAGTGATAATAATTCATATACCTATGTATTACACTATTAAGGCCTTCCCAAAGTCAGTGGAAAGTCTTCCATTGACTTCAATGAGCTTTGGAACAGGCCCTTTGTGTTTCAGCAATTTTTATCACCCACAAGCCATAGTTTTTATTTTTTTTATCATGGTTCATTGTTTAAAGCACACCCATTATAACCCATTATGGGCTGGATCCCCCAACTCCAGGGGGTAAGGATTACTTACATATTGGAGATGCAGGGTCAGGCCCTATGTGTAAATGCACCTTTTTTTTCCAGTGAACAAATGTGTTTATGAATATCTTACTCTTAACATTTTTAATGCAATGTGATTTTTCAGGGACAGTGGTAAATGTTTTCGGTTTATGATTGTGATAAATAAGTGACTGGGAGGGGAAGGTTGGGAAACAGTGAATTGATTCATGCAGTTGATGAATTACTTCTCCTGACAAAAAGCATGTAGACTAGTCTTCTGACAAAGGTCCCCTTACTGCAGCTGGCCTGATCAAAACCCCACCAGTGTGGATCCAGTTGTAGGATATGGGCATTTACTTCCCTGTTGGATGATATGGCCAGAAATTGTAAAGGAAGTCTGCAGCCCCCATTGGGGCCAGATTTTCAAAACATGAAAACACTGGGTGCTGAGATCTCTGGAAATCTGGCTGAGAGAGACACAATTGGAGCTGTGCACTTCTGAAAATCTGATGCTCTGATACCCACATGTCCTGTCTCTACACAACCAGCAAAATACAATTAACAAAACCATGTGTGGGGATGGTGTCCCTAGCCTCTGTTTGCTAGAAGCTGGGAATAGATGACAGGGGATGGATCACATGGTGATTACCTGTTCTGTTCATTCCCTCTGGGGCACCTGGCATTGGCCACTGTCAGAAGACAACATACTGGGCTAGATGGACCTCTGGTCTGACCCAGTATGGCCGTTCTTATGTTCTTATGATATTGTATTAAAAATGCTGTTTGCTTTATTTAGAAGCAATACTGTTCAACCTCATTTATCTGAATCTCTGTTATCTGCAAGTCCCTCTGATCCAAAACAGGCAGTTTCCTCTATGTTTATTAATTACACTACAAATTCCCTTGGTCATGCTGAGCTGCAATTTATTCAATGTCCCCACCACAACATTGAGGTAATTGAGATTCTGCCATGTTCACTGTTCTTTTTTTGGGGGGGGGGGGGGAGGGTGTTTTATTTGTGGGGGGAAAGGGAAATCAAGCCCCAAATTTCTGTATAAAGTTTAAATAAAGGAAATACTGTTAATACTTTTTTCTATATAACATTGGGCCAAATACTCCAGCTGTGTGAAAATTGGCCTGTCTGCATTGATGAAGCTTCGCTGATTTATATCAGCTGAAGATCTGGCCCCAAACTGAGGACTTATACCGTGCCCTATTAACATTAAACATAAAATGATACTCTCTACCATAGTTTTAATAGGAAGAGACAGCTGCCAAAATTCAACAGGTGCTGTACAAGTAAATCTAGGAATAATAATTAATACATCTGGTTTTGCATGATTTTTTATAAATTATTTAACAATTTTATGCTGTTCCCCCTCTGCCCCCAGTTTTTAACTGAAATCTGAAATGGGAGGGGGGGTATTTTCCCCCTTCTTTCTCTGTCCTTTCATGTACCCCTTTCCTTTTTCCATTTTTGCCCCTGAGAAAGGGGGAAACAAAATAATTTCATTTTTTGAGAACTCAGAAATTTTAACAGAAAAAAATCCTCCCACAAATTTTTATGTAGTTAAAAACGCCGTTTTTCATTGGCATTGTTTTCATTAAAAAGGTTTCAACCAGCTCTAATAATGATTGAATTGAATAATAACATTATGCCTGAGAGGTACTGATGGCTGCATGACTATCAAACCTCTTTGAGAGTGAATGTGAACTTACCCTTACATGAACATAACTGTCAGGACAGGTTAATCACAAGCCCCTAGCTAAGATAAAAGGGGCAGTGAACCCACACAGGAGTTTTGGACTGAAGCTTTTGCAAAGTATTGTTTTGGGTAAGGGGTGTGTGTGTGGGGTGGGAAATACAAGCCAGAGGCAAAAAGCAAGACAGCCAAGCAGCAGTCTGAGAGTATGGGGTATCACCCTGGGGAAAGCTAAAGAGAATTCTGCTGAATGGTGCTAGCTAAAGAGGCTTAGGCAGTAATTTAAGAAACTGCGCCTTTTGTTCTTGGATCATCCTTTCTTCGGAGAAGTAGGACTTTGTACGTTCCTTGTAAAGAAACAAAATTGCATCACATAAAATACCAACAGGAACAACCTATAAGGCCCCAGACTTTGACTTGTTGCTGAGGTCAAAAAGGGATAACACTAACAGTTTACTGATAATTGTCAGGGTGCATAAACCCTACACAGGCAGAGAAAGGGTTAACAGGAGCCTAAGAATACAGTTAACCCACCTAGTGGGACCTGGAGATAATTCAGCTATCAGGTCCAGCTGGGAAAGGAGTTATGTTTTCCTTAAAAGGCTGGGAAAGCGCCTTTGCGTGGAGGAGACCCAGGGAAAGGGTAGTTTGGAGTGTCTTCTCTGTGGGGAAAGGAACTACAGCTAGTCAGTAGGAAGGAACTGGCCCTGAAGGGAGAAGGTAGCAGAGGTGAAGGAGACTCCTAAAGTATGCCTGGGAGAAGGAGGATTCCAGGAAAGAATCCTAGAGTCTATGGCTTGGGAAGAGCTAGGCTGCCAGGAGGAAATGTCTTGAGAGGCAGTGATCTACATAAGAATGACCATACTGAATTGGGCCAAGGATCCATCTAGCCCAGCATCCTGTCTTCCGACAGTGGCCAATGCCAGGTGCCCCAGAGGGAATGAACAGAACAGGTAATAATCAACTGATCCATCCCCTGTTGCCCCTTCCCAGCTTCCAGCAAACAGAGGCTAGGAATACCATCCCTGCCCATCCTGGCTAATAGCCATTCATGGACTTATCCTCCATGAATTTATCTAGTTCTTTTTTGAACCCTGTTATAGTCTTGTCCTTCACAACATCCTCTGGCAAGGAGTTCCACAGGTTGACTGTGTGTTGTGTGAAGAAATACTTCCTTTTGTTGTTTTAAACCTGCTGCCCAGGGCCGGCTCCAGGGTTTTGGCTGCCCCAAGCAGCCAAAACAAAAAACCAAAAAAACCAACCAAACAAACAAAAAAGCCACGATTGCGATCTGCGGCGGCAATTCGGCGGGAAGTCCTTCACTCCCAGGTGGAGTGAGGGACCGTCCACCGAATTGCCGCCGAATACCTGGACCTGCCGCCCCTCTCCAGAGCGGCCGCCCCAAGCACCTGCTTGAGAAGCTGGTGCCTGGAGCTGGTCCTGCTGCTGCCTATTAATTTCATTTGGTGACCCCTAGTTCTTGTGTTATGAGAAGGAGTAAATAACACTTCCTTATTTACTTTCCCTATACCAGTCATGATTTTATAGACCTCTATCATATCCCCCCTTAGTCATCTCTTTTTCAAGCTGAAACATACCAGTCTTATTAATTTCTCCTCATACGGAAGCCGTTCCATACCCCTAATCATTTTTGTTGACCTTTTCTGAACCTTTTCCAATTCCAATATATCTTTTTTGAGATGGGGCGACCATATCAGCATCAGTATTCAAAATGCGGGCGTATCATGGATTTATATAGAGGCAATATGATATTTTCTGTCCTATTATCTATCTCTTTCTTAATAATTTCCAACATTCTGTTCACTTTTTTGACTGTTGCTGCACATTGAGTGGATGTTTTCAGAGAACTATCCAGAATGACTCCAAGATCTCTTTCTTGAGAGGTAACAGCTAATGTAGACCCCATCATTTTATATGTATAGTTGGGATTATGTTTTCCAATGTATAAGAGTGGGGGGGAAAGCTCTGCAGAGCCCAGGAAGGGGGCTAAGAGACTATCAAGGACTGAGCCCAGGAAGGGTAGAAGAGCTGATGGTCCTCTGTGTCTTGCCCCTTCAGGGGTACCCAAAGTCCATACTCAAGATTTCAGTGTAATCTAGCTGTAGACTTTGTCACTACACCAGAGAAACTCCAATGAGAAGAGTGAGATGGAACAGCTATAATACTGGGATTTTACCACAAGGGGATTCTTTGGAGGGTGAGGCCTGTCACGACAACATCACAATACTTTCCTTGGGAATCATTCATTTTCATGGAGTATTTGATACAGTTGATTAAACATATCCCTTTTAATAGAGTTTAAGGCCAAAATGGGCCATTAGATCATCTAAATCAGTGGTGCGCAATCTACGGCCTGCAGGCTGCACGCGGCCTGTCGGAGTAATTTGCTGGCGGGCCGCGAGTCAGTTGGTTTATATTGACCATCCACCGGCATGGCCACTCCCAGTGGCCGCCGTTCACTGGTCCCGGCCAATGGGAGCTGCAGGAAGTGGCACAGGGTGTTTCGCAACCCGCCAGTGGATTACCCTGATGGGCTGCGTGTGGGCCACAGGTTGCCCACCACTGATCTAGAGTCTAGACTGATCTCCAGTATATCAAAAATCCACTAAATTTCACCCAGTTACCCCTGTATTGAACCCAGTAACTTGTGTTTGAGGAAAGTATATTTTTCCAAAAGGAATCCAGCCTTGATTTGAAGATTTCAGGAGATGGAGAATCCACCACTTCCCTTGGTAGTTTTATTCCATATTGCACTTGCCTGTCAGTCCCTCTTTCTCTTTGACTTTCTTTCTCCCTTCTCAAGAAGACCCATTGCTCATCCAGATCCCTCCAAACACAGAACTTGATCATTGAGAGGGGGCCATGCAGCTGGACCATGCACCTCATTGATTTCAAGGGGGCTCAGGATAGGTATACGGGTCTGCCTGTGTGGTTCTCTTGGCAGGACTGGGACTGCAGTTTGAGAGCTGTTAGATCTGTGTGAGAGGATCAAAACAGTAGAACCACTGGTGTGTGGTTTTTCTCTTTACCGTGAGGGGCTGTCAGCATTGCCCTATCTGCATAACTGTCAGAACCCCGAAGATGCTAATGTGTTTCCCGTCTCTTGGTTGCATTCAGTCTGTTTTAAGGGATTCAGGTTGCTGTGAAAATGCATCCAAGTTTGTTCTTTCCCCCCCTCTGCCTCCTTGCCCCACCTCAAATATTTTAGTAAGTGTTTCTGGTTTCTTCATCGTTTTCTTGCTCACTTGCCAAAATGATGAACATGGGAGACTCCAGCTAGGTTTAGAAGGAAAGCTGACACCCTTTAGGAGTTCCATCTGTCTAACTGTAGCAGGTGCTTTCTCAAGTACAGTAACTGTTGTTACTAAGTCAGCTGGAGGATGTGTTGATACTTTAGTCTGCAGTTTGGTTGGTTGGTTTTTGGTTTTCAGCCAGATTCTGTATGACTAAAATCAACGGGGCCAGCTGAGGGGTAACACTTACTCACCCTGAGTTGTATCTATCTGACTCTAGCCTTTTATGTATAGCTACATTACTGCACCTTAGCAACTTTTTAAATAAGAATAAATATTTGCAGTAGTAGTAAGTTAGAGCTAACTTGTTTAGAGATAGATGGAGAAGATAGTAGGGCGCATGTTGACCTGTGAATCAGTCTGCTTCTCCCCCCTCCAAATAGAGCAGAAGTATAAACAAACTCAGGACCCAATCCTGTTTCTCTTAAATGAGGGGCAAAAGCCCCACTGGCTTCAAATAAGTGCAGGATCAGGTCCTAACTAGGGTTGCCAACTTTCTAATGGCAGAAAACCAAACGCTCCTGCCCTCTCTCTGAGGCCCCACCCCTGCTTGCTCCATCCTCCCTCCCTCTGTTGCTCACTCTCCTCCACCCTCACTCACTTTCACCAAGCTGGGGCAGGAGGGGGTGAGGGCTCCGGATGGGGGTGCGGGATCTGGGGTGGGGCTGGGGCTGAGGGGTTTGGAGTGTGGGAGAGGGCTCCTGGCTGTGGCAGGGGTTTGGGGTGTGGGGGGAGAGGTGAGGACTCCAGCTGGGGGTATAGACTCTGGGGTGGGGCTGCGGATGAGAGGTTTGGGGTGCAGGAAGGGGATCTGGGCTGGGGCCGAGGGGTTCAGAGTGAAGGAGAGGGTGCAGGCTCCAGCTGGGATTGTAGGCTCTGGGGTGGGGCTGCGGATGAGGGGTTTGGGGTGCAGGAGGGGGCTCTGGGCAGGGTGTTGAGGTGGGCTCCAGGAGGGAGTTTGGGTGTGGGAGGGGACTCCGGGCTGGGGCTGAGGGGGTTCGGAGGGAGGGAGGGGGTGCAGGCTTCAGCTGGGATTGTAGGCTCTGGATGAGGGGTTTGGGATGCGGAGGGGACTCCAGGCTGGGGCAGGAGGTTGAGGTGTGGGGGGAGGGTTCAGGGTGCAGGGTCCCGAAGGCGCTTACTGCGGCTCCCAGGAAGGAGCTACCAGATCCCTGCAGCCCCTAGACACATGGGCAGCCAGGGAGGCTCCTTGCGTTGCCTTCGCACCCACAGGTGTCACCCCTGCAGCTCCCATTGGTCACAGTTCCAATGGGAGCTGTGGAGCTGGCACTGGGGATGGGGGGCAGCACATGGAGCCTCCCTGGCCACCCATGCACATAGGGCAGGGGTTCTCAAATTGGCTGTCATGACCCCTCGGGGGTCTTGAGGTTATTACATGGGGGAGGGTCACGAGCCATCAGCCTCCACCGCCAAACCCTGCTTCTCTTCCAGCATTTATAATAGAGTTAAATATAAAAAATGTGTTTTTAATTTATAAGGGGGGGGGGTCACACTCAGAGGCTTGCTGTGTGAAAGGGGTCACCAGTGCAAAAGTTTGAGAACCACTGGCCTAGGGGCTGCAGGGACCTGGAGGCCTCTTCCAGGAGCCGTGCGGAGCTAGGGCAAGCAGGAACCCTGCCGTAGCCCCTGGCTCCCACTGCGCCGCTGACCAGACTTTTAACGGCCCGGTTGGCGGTGCCGACCAGACCCGCCGGGGTCTCTTTTTGACCGAGCGTTCTGGTCAAAAACCAGACACCTGCCAACCCTAGTCCTAACAATGAGAAGCATTTAAAAACGCTAGACCAAGATATCTAAAAATTCTCCTGCTACTTAAATACATGGCCTGATTTTATCAAAGGTGCTGAGCGCCCAGCAGCTCCATCACTTATATAAAAGCTACTAGTCATGGGCCACATTATAGGCATCCCCTTATGCCCCATCTGCAGAGCTGCTACATTCCCATCCTGGAGTGGGTGAATGAGAGGAGGTGGGGACTGGGCTGACCCTTGCCTTCATTTTTCCCCCCCTCGGCCCCCAAATGCACTGGCCAGCGTGGCAGGAAACATACACTTATGGCAGGTATAGATCTGAGCAGTTCACTTCCTCCCTGGAGCAGTGAGGGACCAGGATGGAGCCTGTATTTCAGAGTCCTCCTGGGGCAGCACAACATCATGTTGCTTCTTATTTTGGGCTCATGGCAAAGCCATGATTAAGCCCTTCCTGGAAGCAGCGGATTTTTGAAAATTCTACTGCATCGGCACTGCTCTAGGGACTGATCTTACACAGTACTATGCATTGCCTCACTCCCAGCTCCTTAGCTGCTGCTATTCTTAATCATTTGTATAGTTGGTGAGCTTATAGGGCTCTTCACCTAGTCATCTTCCTTGCCCAAAACAGCTGAGAGCTAAGGCCTGTGTTTCATTCGCAAAGAGGGAAGCCCAGGTCCTGCAAACCTTGTGTAATCCGCACAACTCCTGGGTGTGGTCCTCTGTCCCCTCTAGTGGCACCAAGACCACTTAGAAACGAGTGAGTCTGCTGCAGCGTTAGCTAAGGGCCACGTGGCTTTTAGCTCATGCAGTGGAGGCTCATGCATTTAGCGCCAGAACTCCCAGGTTCAATCCCCACCTGCACATCTACCAATGTGATATGTGCCAGCAATGCCCCTCTGCCATGTACATTGGCCAAACCAGACAGTCTCTACATAAAAGAATAAATGGACACAATTCAGACGTCAAGAATTATAACATTCAAAAACCAGTTGGAGAACACTTCAATCTCCCTGGCCACTCGATTACAGACCTAAAAGTGGCAATATTACAACAAAAAAACCCTTCAAAAACAGACTCCAACGCTAGACTGCTGAATTGGAATTAATTTGCAAATTGGACACCATTAAATTAGGCTTGAATAAAGACTGGGAGTGGATGGGCCATTACACAAAGTAAAACTATTTCCCCATCCTTATTCTCCCCCCCCCCCCCAACAGTTCCTCATATCTCCTTGTCAATTGCTGGAAATGGGCCATTTTCATTACCACTACAAAGGGTTCTTTTTCTCTCCTGCTGATAAAAGCTCACCTTAACTGATCACTCTCCTTATAGTGTGCATGGTAACACCCATTGTTTCATGTTCTCTGTGTGTGTGTGTGTGTGTGTGTGTGTGTGTGTGTGTATATATATATATATATATATATATGTATATATATACACACACACACATCTTCCACTACATGCATCCGATGAAGTGGGCTGTAGCCCACGAAAGCTTTTGCTCAAATAAATTTGTTAGTCTCTACGGTGCCACAAGTACTCCTGTTCTTTTTGCGGATACAAACTAACACAGCTGCTACTCTGAAACCCTGTTCCCAGAGAGTAGTTATCAATGGATTACACTCAAGCTGGAAGGGCATATCAAGTGCGGTCCTGCAGGGATCAGTTCTGTTCAATACCTTCATTAATGATTTAGATAATGGCATAGAGAGTACACTTATAAAGTTTGTGGATGATACCAAGCTGGGAGGGGTTGCAAGTGCTTTGGAGGATAGGATTAAAATTCAAAATGATCTGGACAAACTGGTGTAAATAGGATGAAATTCAGTAAGGATAAACGCAAAGTACTCCACTTAGGAAGGAACAATCAGTTGCACACACACAAAATGGGAAATGACTTCCTAGGAAGGAGTACGGCAGAAAGGGATCTGGGGGTCACAGTGCATCACAAGTTAAATATGAGTCAACAGTGTAACACTGTTGCAAACAAAAGCAAACCTCATTCTGGGATGTATTAGCAGGAGTGTTGTAAGCAAGACACAAAAAGTAATTCTTCTGCTGTACTCTGCACTGATTAGGCCTCAAGTGCCCAGTTCTGGGTGCCACATTTCAGGAAAAATGTGGACAAATTGGAGATCAAAGGTCAATTTGACCTATGAAGGAAGATTGGAAAAAAATGGGTCTGTTTAGTCTGAAGAAGAGAAGACTAAGGGGGGACAGGATAATAGTTTTCAAGTACATAAAAGGATGTTAAAAGGAGAAGGGAGAAAAATTGTTCTTGTTAACCTCTGAGGATAGAACAAGAAGTAATGGGCTTAAGTTGAAGCAAAAGTAGTTAGGTTGGACATTAGGAAAAACTTTGTGTCAGGTTTGTTAAGCTCTGGCATAAATTGCCTAGGGAGGTTGCGGAATTTCCGTCATTGGAAATTTTCAAGAGCAGGTTAGACAAACACCTGCCAAGGATGGTCTAGATCATACTTAGTCCTCCCTTGAGTACAGGCGACTGGACTCGAAGACCCTCTAGAGCAGTGGTTCTCAACCCGTGGGGCATGCAGCCCAATTACCACACAGCTGTGGCCTACTTCAGCTGTGTGCTAAAGGCTGCCTGAGGGCCTGGGTTCCCAGCTGCCCAGTGCGGGGTGTCCGAGCTGCCCTGCTGCCAGTGTGGAGGGGTCTGGCCAGGCTGTCCCACCACCCAGCACAGCAGGGGCGGGGTCCAGGTTGGAGCTGCTGGCCCGTGGTCCAGGTTGGGGCTGCTGGCCCACTCCACGTGGCAGGAGTCCAGGGTTGGGGCTGCCGCCGGCCCCATGGGGTCAGGGGTCCAGGGCTGCCAGCGGGCCCCATGGGGTCTGGGGCTCCTGGCCAGCCCTGTGGGGTCTGGGTCAGCCACCTGGCCCTGTGAACTCCGGGGCCCGGGTTAGCATGGCGGAGTTAGCAGGATTTCCAGCTGCCCCACTGCCTGACTTGGAGGGGTCTGGCCACAGTGCCTTGCCGCCCAGCACAGTAGAGTTGGGGCTGCCGGCCCGCCCTGCGTGGTGGGAGTCTGGGGTTGGGGCTGCCGGCAAGCTCCGCGGATTCAGGGGTTGGGTCCTGGATGAGCAGCCAACCCGCCCCGCCCTGCCCCGCCCCCCGTGGCAGAGGTCCTGGGCTGCCCACCGGCCATGTGAACTCCAGGGTCGCAGTGTGGGGCTGCTGGCCACCCTGCGTGGCGGGGTCCAGAGCAGCCACACGGCAAGGGTCCAGGGCGAGCTGCCGACCTGGTCCGCATGGTGGGGCATCCGGGGCAGCCGCCTGGCCTCAAAGCGTCCGGGGTCCGGGGCAGCTGCACGGCGGGGACCAGAGGCCGGGGTGGGCAGCTGGCCATGCACCGCAGCGAGGGTTGGGGGCAGGGCTGCCACTGCTCTGCCACCCAGCCCCTGCAGCCCAGGTAACACATTGTGGGCCTCGTATGTAATCAGTTGAGAATCACTTCTCTAGAGGTCCCTTCCTGTCCTATGATTCTATAATTTAGGCACCTAACTCCTCCTTGTGAATTTAGCCCCAAGTCCAACATTAAGGTGCCACAGACATTCAGAAAACGACCACTCATCTACTGCCTAACCCTGTAGGCACCTACATTGACCAGACACCAGTTTCTGCCACTGGGCGTGCACAAAGCCACTTACATCCTGATGCTGCCAAACTGCTTGGTGCCTACCTCACACCTAAGTCCCAGTGGGATTCTCAAATAGGTGTTCCTCCCTCTCTCACCTGTGCGACCCAATCCAGTATGTGTGCCCCACACAAAAGTTGGTGCCTGCCTTGTACGGCCCTGTGGTTGGGGCACTCACTTAGGAGATGAGAGCTGGATTTAAGTCCCTGCTCTAAATCAGGCTGGGGACGGGGGCGTTGTTTGGTTGGTTTCCTCCTTCCCACCCCACCCAAAGAAAGGACTGACCTGGTCGGGGTACTTAACTTCAGGAGTGGGTTTATGGCTGTAAATACTGAGCAGCATTAGGAGCCTAACCTCTGTCCGGCCCCTCTCCTCAGCATTTCCTATTGGCAAGCATGGGCAGCTCTCCACTTCTGTGAATTAGGAGCGTCACTCAGGAGTTTGAATTCCATTAGGTGGCAGGGTGCTTAAGAGCTAGGTGTTGCAACAATCACAGCTTAAGTCCCCAATGTGAGTCTAACCCTTCATCTTTCTGTGCCCCAGTAAAATGGGGATAACAGAGCTGGTTGGGATTTTTTTTTTTAACTAAACTTTTTTTTCCCCACCCAAAATGCCAATTTATCAAAATCAAAACACTGAGAAACAGGGTCTGATCCAATGAGGCTCCTGTCTCAAAACACATTTTGGAAAATAAATGATTTCGCTTTTTGAAATTTCAAAAATGTTGAAAGGGGAAGTTTTGACAAAGTTTCTTTTTTTCGAGTCAAAACAACTTTTCATTTTGAAATCTTTAACAAATTTGTACAACAAAAGGTGAAAGAGCGAAATCAAAATGAAACGTTTTGAAATTATCAAAACACAAAGTTTCGATTGATCTGAACCAACTTTTATTTTTGACTTTTTTGGCCTGCTTCGGGATGAGAATGCTTCTAAAAAAATCCTTGTGGGACAGGAAACCCATTTTCCTCCCAGTCCTAGATAATATCACTTCCCTTCCTCACAGAGGTGTGGTGAGGATAAATACATTAAAGATTGCAAAGTGCCCAGATACTACAGTAATAGGGGTCAGATAAGTTCTGTGCAGTGCAATGTGCCCTCAATTTCCGCTGTGCATGTTCAGAACCTTGCAGGACCCTTAGTTTTTAAGGGCTTTACAGCAAAGACACATCTGCTGCTCACACTGATAGTGCTCAATAAATAAGAATAATGAGACATTCCCTTAGCCATGTGTGACAATGCGGTTCTGGCGGAACCCAACTGAGAGTGCCAACTCAGGACAAATTGCTCAAATAGGGCAGTTACAGCCCAAGGCTGGGGTTTTTTCCACCTCTAAGGCAAACCAAACCAGCCAGACTAAGAGGACTTCAGTCTCACCCCACTGGCTAACCGCAAGTCTCACAAGCAATCTCCTTAGACACTCCAGTTTCCCAGTATTACCACCAGTACCACTCGTTATGGGGACAAATGGTTATGAAAACCAATACCCCAGTAAAAGAAAAAGGTTCTCCTGATCCCAAAGGACCAAGCCCCAGACCCAGGTCAATATACAAATCAGATCTTACCCACAAATCACGCTGTTGCCAATCCTTTAGAATCTAAAATCTAAAGGTTTATTCATAAAAGGAAAAAGATAGAGATGAGAGTTAGAATTGGTTAAATGGAATCAATTACATACAGTAATGGCAAAGTTCTTGGTTCAGGCTTGCAGCAGCGATGGAATAAACTGCAGGTTCAAATCAAGTCTCTGGAATACATCCCCCGCTGGGATGGGTCCTCAGTCCTTTGTTCAAAGCTTCAGCTTGTAGCAAAGTTCCTCCAGAGGTACGAAGCAGGATTGAAGACAAGATGGAGATGAGGCATCAGCCTTATATAGTCTTTTCCAGGTGTAAGAACACCTCTTTGTTCTTACTGTGGAAAATTACAGCAACATGGAGTCTGGAGTCACATGGGCCAGTTCCTGCATACTTTGCTGAGTTACAAGGCGTATCTGCCTTCTCTCAATGGGTCCATTGTATAGCTGATGGTCCTTAATGGGCCATCAAGCAGGCTAGGCAGAGCTAACACCAGTTTGTCTGGGATGTCACCCAGCAGCATAGCATAAGTTTGAAATACAGACAGTATAGAGCCAATATTCATAACTTCAACTACAAAAGTGATACACACATATAGACAGCATAATCATAACCAGTAAACCATAACCTTGTCTTAGACACCCCATTTGACCCCCTTTATACAAGATTTGCGTGCCACTACAGGACCTTGGTTGCAACAATGATCTATATGGTCCCAGATTATATCAATAACGTCACACCCCCAACGCAAAATTGATGCAGGAAGGGATGACACAAACATCACTGACTGCATCCCAAGAGCTCCCCATCCTTGGGTTTATCTCACTATGGCTTAGCTGGCTAAAGAACAACCGAAATGGTTTATCAAAATTGTGTTCAACAACATGATTGAACCTCTTTACAAACAAGGTAAAACTTGGTTAGAACAATAGTGGATTGGATCTGCTCTTGCAGCATGGTTCCTGTATGTCTCATGTGACCTTGCCAAGAGCTAAAGAAAACAGCTACTTTATCCATACAAGCTCGGGCAAATGTTTGGAACCCAATTAACATCAAATAAATGCAGATATTAATGATGTTCATAGTACAGGAATCTTGGCATTTAGCCATGAAGGCAATATGGTAGTGTGCCTTAGTTTCCCTTCTCATACAGTACATTAGGTCTGGAATGTCTTTTCTCCTGTGAAAAGTTCCAATACTGTTTACAGGCATCAACTGTGAAACATTAGTATAGCAAGGCCTTTTAACATAAAGTGTGTTCTCATGTATTCCTTTTAACATGTTCAAGGGATTTTCCAACAGATTAGGAACATTGTACATTCTTACAGTTCTTGGTAATAGCAACACATCAGTTACAAAATTACCATTAGCATTAACAACCAATCCATTGCAAGTGTCCATCTACAATCATGGTTGTCATGCCACACCTTTGGCTCAATACCATTGGAGTTTGGGCATTTTAGGGTTAACCTGTGGCTTTCCTTTGCCAAATTCAGTTTTCTCTTTCCTCCTTGTCCTGCAGGATCACACCCTGATTTTTCTTGCTTAACAGAATTTACTGGCTGATGGGGTGGGCTCTCTATGCTAACAGCTATTAGCAAGTCCTTCCCCTCCCAGCCAGACAAGTAATTTGCATTACCACAGACAGAAGCCAGTCCACCAGTTTTCATATCCTTAACTGTTATCATTTCCAAGGCTGGACTCTGTCTTAAAGAGATACCACACAAATCCAAAGAGTCTGAGGGTGAGAGTTTGCTTGCTCTCCCCTGCATCCTCAAGCATTTAGCCATAAAACTGTTCTGCTTTGAAACACCAGTAACCAAATCTGTCCTCAGACCCTGAAGCACAGACTGCTCACTTAAAGAATTAGAATGGAGACATTCCTGTTCCAACACCATTGTCTTCCCAACAAGCTGGCCACACACAGCCACTCGGTTATAGGGCTGCTCAACTTTCTTAACAGCTCTTACTCCATCTGAGACCTTCTCAAAGCTACCCACACTGGATCTTTCGAAAGGAAAGTCAGTGGATCCATTCACAACAGAAAATTTCTGGCTGTTAGGAACTGAAACTTCCTTGATTAAATTACTCTCACACCCTTCATTTGCAGGGAACTGCTTGCACAAATTACCATGAGGATTCCTTTCCCCAGGAGCTTTTTTAAGCAGCAAATCACCCCTCACAGAAATTCTGCCCTTACCCTCTTCACCTAGGGCTTGCTCTAAAGGAACACTTTCCTGAGCAACAACAGACTTTTTCTGGGTCTTACTTACATCCAGGATCTCCTTTGGCCCATCAGGCAGATTTCTACACAATCCCCTTTCAGGCAAACCCATAGACTTCCTAGATGAAAGGTTAGAAACATTTCCCTTTCCTTTGCCACACACAAGTTTAGGAATCCTTTCCTTCTTGCTACAAATTTCCACACCATCAGTAGGTAACACAACCAAATCACCTGCATGCTCTCCGTGTGCCCCGGCTAGGGTATTACCCTGATTAGACCGTGTTGCTACACCCTTTACCAACCACACACTAGCAATAGGCAAAATACAAGCACCAGAATTGTCTGGTCTCTGGGATTTTGCTAAGACACTAACTGTATGCAACTTAGTTACAGTGCCATTCTCCCCAGCAGACACAGACTTAGGACCATTCCCTTCCTGGGCTTTAGTTGAATTCAGAACCAACTTTGAGACAACTGCACTATTCTCAACCATCACAGGCTGAAAGGCACCTTTTTTACCAGACACATAGCTCGGGATTTCATTTCCCTTGTCCCAGCACACAGGGCTGTTCACAGACAACTGCTTGGAGACTGAGGTAGCTTCCTCCATAGGCAAGTCAATACCCCTGACAGACACAGGCACATTTCCTTCACTGTCACTATTCTCCACACAGGAAACAGGTAAGGTATAGGGACATTCATCTTCCCCTCTCCCTGCCTTCCCAAACTGCTGACTAGACAAAGCCATCAGCTCACAAGGCCGCCTTGGCTCCTCCAAACTTTTCCTGCCTTCCTCTCCTTTGTCCCAGCACACAGGGCTGATTACAGACAAAGACTGGGAGAGTGGGGCAGCTTCCTTACCAGGCACCTTGCCACTCCCAGCAGATAAACTGCTCTTTTTACTACACTGAGCCACTGCCAGCAAATCACAGTTACCCTTTTCAGATTCACTTTTACAAGCTGTACTAGCCACCAAAGCATCACCCATCAAAAATCCACCCTTTCCTTCCTCAGTTAGGGCTTCCACCTGACCATCCTCTTTAGTCTGCTCCAGAGAAACATTTTCCTGCCCAATAAGATTTTGCTGCTCTTGATTCAACTCCAGATTCACTTCTGAGACACTAGACCGACATTCAGAAACTTCATTTACCGACAAATAGCTCTTCTCAGACAAACCTTTGGAGCAACCCTCCCCAGGCAAATCATTGCCCACAATAGACACAGGTTTAAGATCATTCCTGTCCTGTGACTGACCACCTGGACTGAACAAAGCTTTAACATTTTCCCCAATCAAAAGATCCTTAGGCAATAACTTCCTTACACCAGCTATAACCTCATGCTTAGCACCATTCCATTCAAGGTGGATTCTGGCTAAAGGCACACGGACAGTAAACTCATAGAGGACTACAACATTCACACTCTGATCTGGTAAATAATCTTCCTCTTTGACAAGATCTGCTTTAACAAGAGTGATGTTAGAAGCCATAATTTGCCCTACACAGATTTTACCATTGACTTTTACATTCTCTGTGAATCTTTCATTACCACTCCCATACAGAGCATTGGCACCAGTTATGGAGTCACCCTTTACTGAACACACAGTAAAAGCATTTACATAAAAGGTGGCAGAATTGGGGTACATTTGGTTACACCCAGACAACTGCTCAGAGTTATACAACATACCAACATTGTTATAAACTGGACTTTCAAGAGGATACAATTTCTGCTTTTCTTCCCTTGCTTTTTTGACTTGGAGCTGAAATCTTTGCACTTTTGCCTCAGCTTCTAGTTCCTGCAATCGAATTTCTGCCAGTCTTCGTTCATGTTCAAGTTGAAGTTCACTTGCTGCCTTTTGCTTTTCAATTGCTTCTGCCTTCTGATCACTGGCCATTAACAGCTCTCTCGGTTCTTGATTTGTAGCTTTCTTTCTAAAGCTTATCCCCTTTTCTGAACACAAATCTTTCAGGGCTTTTTTGTCAAGGCCCTCATATGCTCTTTGCTCACCCATTGCAACTGCTCTTTAACCAACCAAACTCTCAATCCCAAAATTCAAATTTGGATAACGTGGGGTTCTGATCCAAAGCTTAATTGACCTGGTTCTGTGGATCCAAGCACGACTACGCCACTGTGACAATGCGGTTCTGGCGGAACCCAACTGAGAGTGCCAACTCAGGACAAATTGCTCAAATAGGGCAGTTACAGCCCAAGGCTGGGGTTTTTTCCACCTCTAAGGCAAACCAAACCAGCCAGACTAAGAGGACTTCAGTCTCACCCCACTGGCTAACCGCAAGTCTCACAAGCAATCTCCTTAGACACTCCAGTTTCCCAGTATTACCACCAGTACCACTCGTTATGGGGACAAATGGTTATGAAAACCAATACCCCAGTAAAAGAAAAAGGTTCTCCTGATCCCAAAGGACCAAGCCCCAGACCCAGGTCAATATACAAATCAGATCTTACCCACAAATCACGCTGTTGCCAATCCTTTAGAATCTAAAATCTAAAGGTTTATTCATAAAAGGAAAAAGATAGAGATGAGAGTTAGAATTGGTTAAATGGAATCAATTACATACAGTAATGGCAAAGTTCTTGGTTCAGGCTTGCAGCAGCGATGGAATAAACTGCAGGTTCAAATCAAGTCTCTGGAATACATCCCCCGCTGGGATGGGTCCTCAGTCCTTTGTTCAAAGCTTCAGCTTGTAGCAAAGTTCCTCCAGAGGTATGAAGCAGGATTGAAGACAAGATGGAGATGAGGCATCAGCCTTATATAGTCTTTTCCAGGTGTAAGAACACCTCTTTGTTCTTACTGTGGAAAATTACAGCAACATGGAGTCTGGAGTCACATGGGCCAGTTCCTGCATACTTTGCTGAGTTACAAGGCGTATCTGCCTTCTCTCAATGGGTCCATTGTATAGCTGATGGTCCTTAATGGGCCATCAAGCAGGCTAGGCAGAGCTAACACCAGTTTGTCTGGGATGTCACCCAGCAGCATAGCATAAGTTTGAAATACAGACAGTATAGAGCCAATATTCATAACTTCAACTACAAAAGTGATACACACATATAGACAGCATAATCATAACCAGTAAACCATAACCTTGTCTTAGACACCCCATTTGACCCCCTTTATACAAGATTTGCGTGCCACTACAGGACCTTGGTTGCAACAATGATCTATATGGTCCCAGATTATATCAATAACGTCACACCATGGGAATTGAGTCTCAGGCCTGCCCATCCCAGAAGAAAGAGATTCTATGAAATCCACTAGGGATTGCACTATTGCTATTGATTTTTTTTTTAATGTGTAAGCTGCTCAGATCATATGGTGATTGGTGGCAGTATAATCCCTAAAACATTATTCAAACCCCAATTTCTCAAATAATCATGCAGAATATTACCAATTTACCCATTTAATTACAATCTTGTACATCCCAGTTAATGAAAGCATCCAAAAGCTGCTCAGTTCTGTACAGATGAGCAGACAAATATTTAGGATATGTCCACACTACGAAATTAGGTCGAATTTATAGAAGCCGGTTTTATAGATATCGGTTTTATACAGTCGATTGTGTGTGTCCCCACATAAAATGCTCTAAGTGCATTAAGTCGGTGGACTGCATCCACAGTACCAAGGCTAGCGTCGACTTCCGGAGCGTTGCACTGTGGGTAGCTATCCCACAGTTCCCGCAGTCTCCACCGCCCATTGGAATTCTGGGTTGAGATCCCAATGCCTGATGATGCAAAAACAGCGTCGCGGGGGGTTCTGGGTACATGTCATCAGGCTCCTCTCCCTTCGTCAGAGCAACAGCAGACAATCGATTCTCGCCTTTTTACCTGGGTTACCTGTGCAGACAACATACCACGGCAAGCATGGAGCCCGCTCAGCTCAGCTCAGCGTCACCATATGTTCTCTGGGTGCCGGCAGACGTGGTACTGCATTGCTACACAGCAGCAGCTAATTGCCTTTTGGCAGTGGATGGTGTATTATGATTGATATCCGTCATTGTCATATTCCTCAGTGAGTTCAATCAGAGGCACCCGGGAAACTTCTTCAGCAGATTCCTCTAAGAAATGCTGAACCAAACTTTCCACTCTGGGCATCTGATTCTTCATTTTGTCTCCTGGAGACCCAGCAGTCCTATTGAACCGTCCTGATGATGATGGCTAGCAGTCGTAATACAGCTTTTTCTGCCAAGCACCCAGAAGATGCTGATGGCTATCAGTCATGCTGCACCGTCTGCTGCCAGCTTAAGATGTAAAAATAGATGGACCAGATTTGTTCTGTATTCATTTGCTTCCCCCTCCCTCCGTGAAATCAATGGCCTGCTAAACCCAGGGTTTTGAGTTCAATCTTTGGGGGGGCCATTCTGTGTGACAGTTGTTTGTGTTTCTCCCTGATGCACAGTCACCTTTGTTGATTTTAATTCCCTATACCTGTATGCCATGTCGTCACTCGCCCCACCCTCCTGCCCTCCATCAGACACTAGTTTTGCGCCTTTTTTCAGCCCAGATGCCATAACACTGGGATCATGGAGCCTGCTCAGATCACCGCGGCAATTATGAGCACTATGAACACCACGCGCATTGTCCTGGAGTATATGCAGAGCTAGAACATGCCAAAGCAAAACCAGGACCAGGCGAGGAGGCGATTGCAGCAATTGCAGCGCGGCGACGAGAGTGATGAGGAAATTGACATGGATATAAACCTCTCACAAAGTACGAGCCCCAGCAATGTGCAAATCATGGTGTTACTGGGGCAGGTTCATGCCGTGGAACACCGATTCTGGGCCCGGGAAACGAGCACAGACTGGTGGGACTGCATTGTGTTGCAGGTGTGGGACGATTCCCAGTGTCTGTGAAACTTTCGCATGCATAAGGGCACTTTCATGGAACTTTGTGACTTGCTTTCCCCTGCCCTGAAGCACCAGAATACCAGGATGAGAGCAGCCCTCACAGTTGAGAAGTGAGTGGCGATAGCCTTGTGGAAGCTTGCAACGCCAGACAGCTACCGGTCAGTCAGGAATCAATTTGGAGTGGGAAAATCTACTGTGGGGGCTGCTGTGATCCAAGTTGCCAGGGCAATCAAAGACCTGCTGATATCAAGGGTAGTGACTCTGGGAAACGTGCAGGTCATAGTGGATGGCTTTGCTGCAATGGGATTCCCAAACTGTGGTGGGGTGATAGACGGAACCCATATCCCTATCTTGTCACCAGAGCACCAAGCTACCGAGTACATAAACCGCAAGGGGTACTTTTCAATGCTGCTGCAAGCCCTGGTGGATCACAAGGGACGTTTCACCAACATCAATGTGGGATGGCCGGGAAAGGTACATGATCGCGTCTTCAGGCACTCTGGTCTGTTTCGAAAGCTGGAGGAAGGGACTTTCTTCCCAGACCAGAAAATAACCATTGGGGATGCTGAAATGCCTATCATTATCCTTGGGGATCCAGCCTACCCCTTAATGCCATGGATCATGAAGCCGTACACAGGCAGCCTGGACAGTAGTCAGGACCTGTTCAACTACAGGCTGAGCAAGTACTGAATGTGGTGGAATGTGCATTTGGACGTTTAAAAGCGCGCTGGCGCAGCTTACTGACTTGGATAGACCTCAGTGAAAAGAATATCCCCATTGTTATTGCTGC
Source organism: Chrysemys picta bellii (assembly GCF_011386835.1). Classification (NCBI taxonomy): domain Eukaryota; kingdom Metazoa; phylum Chordata; order Testudines; family Emydidae; genus Chrysemys; species Chrysemys picta. The sequence continues at coordinate 14,536,852 of NC_088791.1, forward strand.
TTGCTGTGCGCTCCACAATATCTGTGAGAGTAAGGGGGAGACACTTATGGTGGGGTGGGAGGTTGAGGCAAATCGCCTGGCCGCTGATTACGCGCAGCCAGACACCAGGGCAGTTAGAAGAGTACAGCAGGGCGCGGTGCGCATCAGAGAAGCTTAGAAAACAAGTTTTGTGACTGGCCAGGCCATGGTGTGAAACTTCTGTTTGTTTCTCCTTGATGAACCCTCCGCTCCCACACCCCCTGGTTCACTCTACTTCCCTGTAAACTAACCACCCCACCCTCCCCTTCCCCCTTCGAGCACCGCTTGCAGAGGCAATAAAGTCATTGTTACTTCACATTCATGCATTCTTTATTAATTCATCACACAACTAGGGGGATAATTGCCAAGGTAGCCTAGGATGGATGTGGGAGGAGGGAAGGAAAAAGGACACACTGCAGTTTAAAACTTTAACACTTATTGAAGGCCAGCCTTCCGATGCTCGGGCAATCATCTGGGGTGGAGTGACTGGGTGGCCGGAGGCCCCCCCACCGTGTTCTTGGGTGTCTGGGTGAGGAGGCTATGGGACTTGGGGAGGAGGGCTGTTGGTTACACAGGGGCTGTAGCGGCAGTCTCTGCTCCTGCTGCCTTTCCTGCAGCTCAACCATACGCTGGAGCATATCAGTTTGATGCTCCAGCAGCCAGAGCATCGACTCTTGCCTTCTGTCAGCAAGCTGATGCCACCTATCTTCTTCAGCCCGCCACTTGCTCTCTTCAGCCTGCTATTCAGCCTGCCACCTCTCCTCTCATTCATATTGTGCTTTTTTGCACTCTGACATTGACTGCCTCCACGCATTTTGCTGTGCTCTGTCAGCGTGGGAGGACATCTGGAGCTCCGAGAACATATCATCCCGAGTCCGCTGTTTTCTCCTTCTAATCTTCACTAGCCTCTGTGAAGGAGAAACATTTGCAGCTGGTGGAGGACAAGGGAGAGGTGGTTAAAAAAGACACATTTTAGAGAACAATGGGTACACTCTTTCACGTTAAATTTTGCTGTTCACATTACACAGCACATGTGCTTTCGTTACAAGGTTGCATTTTTCCTCTTATATTGAGGGCCTGCCGGTTTGGTGTGAGAGATTTCGGCTTGCAGGCAGCCATGGTAGGCCACAGTCTTTTGGCTTTTTTAACCTTCTTAACATGTGGGAATGGTTTCAAACAGTAGCACCCTCATTTCCCATACCAAGCACCCATTGGGTTGGCCATTTAAAATGGGTTTGCAATGTAAAAGGAGGGGCAGCGGTTTCCGGGTTAACATGCAGCACAAACCCAACTACCCCCCCACACACACCCAATTCTCTGGGATGATCACTTCACCCCTCCCCCCACCGCATGGCTAACAGCGGGGAACATTTATGTTCAGCCGAGCAGGAACAGGCACCTCTGAATGTCCCCTTAATAAAATCACCCCATTTCAACGAGGTAACCGTGAATGATATCACTCTCCTGAGGATAACAAAGAAAGACAAGGAATGGATGTTGTCTGCATGCCAGCAAACAGCGGGACCATATGCTGCCATGCTTTGTTATGCAATGATTCCAGATTACGTGCTACTGGCCTGGCGTGGTAAAGTGTCCTACCATGGCGGACAGGATAAGGCAGCCCTCCCCAGAAACCTTTTGCAAAGGTTTTGGGAGTACATGAAGGAGAGCTTTCTGGAGATGTCCCTGGAGGATTTCCGCTCCATCCCCATACACGTTAACAGACTTTTCCAGTAGCTGTACTGGCCGCGATTGCCAGGGCAAATTAATCATTAAACACGCTTGCTTTTAAACCATGTGTAATATTTACAAAGGTACACTCAACAGAGGTCCCTAGTGTGCCCTCAGAGTCTGGGAGCACGCCTTGGGTGAGTTCGGGGCTTACTGGTTCCAGGTTCAGGGTGATAAACATATGCTGGCTGTTGGGGAAACTGGTTTCTCCGCTTCCTTGCTGTGAGCTATCTTCATTGTCTTCATCATCATCTTCCTCGTACCCCGAACCTGCTTCCCTGTTGCGTCAGCAGAACTAAAATTCATTTGCAAATTTAACACCATTAATCTGGGCTTGAATAGGGACTGGGAGTGGCTGGCTCATTACAGAAGCAGCTTTTCCTCTCCTGGAATTGACACCTCCTCATCTATTATTGGGAGTGGACTACATCCACCCTGATTGAATTGGCCCTGTCAACACTGGTTCTCCACTTGTGAAGTAACTCCCTGCTCTCCATGTGTCAGTATATAATGCCTGCATCTGTAACTTTCACTCTATGCATCCGAAGAAGTGAGGTTTTTACCCACGAAAGCTTATGCCCAAATAAATCTGTTAGTCTTTAAGGTGCCACCAGACTCCTTGTTGTTTTTATAGATACAGACTAACACGGCTACCCCCTGATACTTCCCTGTTGCATGTTTCTCCATTGATGGAGTCAAAGCACATGGTTAGGGTAGTGGTGGCTGCACCCCCTAGCATCGCATGCAGCTCCGCATAGAAGCGGCATGTTTGCGGCTCTGCTCCGGACCTTCCGTTTGCCTCTCTGGCTTTGTGATAGGCTTGCCTTAGCTCATTAATTTTCACGCGGCACTGCTGTGCGTCCCTGTTATGGCCTCTGTCCTTCATGGCCTTTGAGACCTTTTCTAATATTTTGCCATTTTGTTTACTGCTATGGAGTTCAGCTAGCACTGATTCATCTCCCCATATGGCGAGCAGATCCCGTACCTCCCGTTCGGTCCATGATGGAGCTCTTTTGCGATCCTGGGACTCCATCATGATTAGCTGTGCTGATGAGCTCTGTGTGGTCACCTGTGCTTTCCACGCTGGGCAAACAGGAAATGAAATTCAAAAGTTTGCGGGGCTTTTCCTGTCTACCTGGTCAGTGCATCTGAGTTGAGAGAGCTGTCCAGAGCGGTCACAATGAAGCACTGTGGGATAGCTCCCGGAGACCAATAATGTCGAATTCCGTCCACACTACCCCAAATCCGACCCGCAAAGGCTGATTTTAGCACTAATCCCCTCGTCGGAGGTGGAGTAAAGAAACTGGTTTAAAGGGCCCTTTAAGTCGAAAAAAAGGGCTTCGTCGTGTGGACGTGTCCAGGCTTAATTCGATTTAACGCTGCTAAAGTCGACCTAAACTCGTAGTGTAGACCAGGCCTTAGATACTTCAAACCTTATCTATGTCTTCAAACCTTTTGAGGACCTCATTCAGCAGGTTCTACCATCTCCATACATTCATTCACTTCTGTCATGTGGCAATGGTGAAGGATAGTAGAAAGTTACTCTCTACAAACACCAAAACAAGGGTCTTTATTAGAATAAAGGAAATAGTCTTTTTTCTAAAGCTAAATTCTTTCTCTGCTCCGCTCCACTCCACTCTGATCATCTACCTGCCCAAGTCCCTTTCCTACTACACATTAAAAGAAACAGTTTACATATTGTCATATATTCCCCCATGATAATATAAGAGGGATGAACTTATCCAAACAAATGTGGACCTGAGCAAAGATTTGGAAATACTGTATTTTCTGGCGTATAAGACTACTTTTTAACCCAGGAAAATCTTCTCAAAAGTCGGGGGTCGTCTTATACGCCAGGTGTCGTCTTATAGGGCGGGTGCTGAAACTTCCGAGCCGGACTGGAGAATCTGCGGTCGCCGCATATGGTGGGGGGAGCTCAAAAACTGCCGCGGCCGCATCCCCGCCCGATGACGAGGTGAGGGGGCGCCTCACCGGGAAGGTGTAAGTGAAGGGCGGAGCAAGCGGCAGGCGTCCGGGACGCCCGGGGTATGGAAAAAAGAGAGAGAGCGGCGCTGTGCCCAGAAAAACACGCCTCTTTCACCCGTCTGGCCCGCCCTTGTATCCTATTACCGTACCTCCTTCTCTGCCTCTCAGATCTCGCTCCTGAGGACTGCAGTGAAGCGGCGCAGGCGCGCATGTGCGAGATCTGAGAGGCAGAGAAGGAGGTAATAGGATACAAGGGCGGGCCAGACGGGTGAAAGAGGCGTGTTTGCGCTACCGCTCTGATAGTCTTGGAGACAGGGAGGGCTGGGCAGGCAGGGAGAGCTGACCAATCCAAGCAGGCTTTGTATACAACAACCAGCCAATCGCCGGTAAGGTACATCGCTTGCCGTGATTGGCTGGTTGTTGTATACTGGGTACCACATACAGTACAGCACCAGTATCTGTACCTGTTCATACAGTATAGCACCAGTACATACAGTACAGTATACAAATGTCCAACAGTCAAAACCCCATCATGGCTCCACCAGCAAGAAGAAAGAAATATGAAGCCAGTTTCAAACTTAAAGTTGTAAACTTTGCCATGGAACATAATAACTGCGCTGCTGCAAGACAATATGGAGTAACAGAAAAGATGGTTCGGGACTGGAAAGCAAATGAAAAAGCATTAAAGAGTATGCCAAGGGGTAAGTGTGCATTAAGAAGAGGCACTCCACATTGGCCAGAACTCGAAAAACATGTAGCAGACATGGTGAATGAGCATCGCCAAAACGGTTATGTAGTGACACGAAATAAAATACATTTGTTTGCACTTCAGTGGGCCAAATCTAACCCAGATCACAGCAACAGATTTAAGGCCACTGTATCCTGGTGTACTAGATTCATGGGAAGGCATAATATGGTACTGAGGCAAAAGATGAAAATTGCCCCAAAATTACCTGCAGATCTTGATAGCAAAGTAAATAGTTTCCATCGATACGTAATACAACAGCGCACTAAACATGGCTATGCGTTAAGTAGTATTGGAAATATGGATGAAACTCCAATGAATTTTGATATGGTTGGAAATAAAACTGTCCATCAAAAAGGTGAAAAAACAATTTTAATTAAAACAACAGGACATGAGAAGTCCAGTTTTACAGTGGTACTAGGCTGCACAGCTGATGGCGCCAAACTGAGACCAATGATTATTTTTAAAAGAAAAACAATGCCGAAATTCAAGTTCCCTGTTGGTTGTTTTGTACATGTGAATGAAAAAGGCTGGATGGATGAAGAAGGGGTAAAGCTATGGCTTGATAATGTATGGAGCAGGCGACCAGGTGGACTTATTAAAAAATGTAGTCTACTGGTGTGGGATATGTTCAGGGCTCATTTAACTCCCAGCACCAAGCAAATGCTTGCGAGACTAAACACAGATGTGGCAGTTATTCCTGCAGGATTGACATCGTTGGTACAGCCACTGGATGTGTGCCTAAACAAGCCATTTAAAGATCGCATTCGAGAACAGTGGAGTGAATGGATGGTTAGCGGCGAAAAGTCATTCACAAAAGGAGGAAACATGCGTGCTCCACAGTTGGATGTTTTGTGCAAGTTTGTCATAAAAGCCTGGAATGATATTGATGCAGAAACAGTAATCAAGTCTTTCAAGAAGTGTGGCATATCAAATTCATTAGATGGTATGGAGGACGACTACTTGTGGCAAGATGAAGAGGAAGCCGAAGCTGAGACCACACCATCTGATATGGAATTCGATCCATACGATGACTGCCTTACAAATGTATCACAAGATGTCATTGATGTACTTATGATATCAGATGACGAACAGGAGGATTTTGAAGGCTTTTAAAGGGAAACTGTCACGCCAGCAAAACCTGTAAAAATACCGTAGCTTGCAGTTATGATGGGCGTTGCTAACTCGCCAGGGACTTGCCCGGCACTTGCTCTCTCTCTCTTGTTTGTTATCTTCCTCCTATCATCATCAGTTCCAGTTTGGTTGACAGCTTAGAAAACAAACAGCATGGCAGCTCCCATGGGTTTATTGTCTTATCCTTCCTTTCAGCTTTAGAGTGAATTAGGAAAAGTTTAATCCACTTGCACTGTTTTATGTTTACATGTTTGATGACAAACAGCCTTATGTTTATAAGTGACAGTTTTCCTGCTAAGTACCTGCATGTCATAAGCATTTGAATTAAAATTACCATATTGAAATCAAATCTGATGTTTTTTTAATTTTTTTTTGGTGTGCGTTGGAAGAGGGGTAGTCTTATACGGCGACTATATCCCAAACTCTATATTTTAACTGGAAAAGTTGGGGGTCGTCTTATACGCCCAGTCGTCTTATACGCCGGAAAATACGGTAAGTGAAACTATAGGCTGGTTCTTATTTTGGCTGTTCTGTTTTACTTATCCTTATGGACAAATTCTGCAGAATGCACCAGCTATGAAACCCAGAGCACTCCAGAGGAACCTAAAAACCTATAGAGCCAGTGAAGTCAATGGAGTTAGGCCATTTTAAGTCAACAGAATTTAACAGAGAATAATATTTCTGCTATATAAGTTGCAGTTTTAAGTTAGTAGGTTATTTTTAAAATTCTGTAGAAAGGTTAGCATTCTCTATTCAGTTCCATAGGCTTCTTTTTTCCATAAGGATACCCATGATCCATAGATTAAAGCCAGAAGGGACTATTCTGAATCTGACCTGTATTATGCATTCTATAGAATTTCACCTAGTGATTCCTGCACCAGTCCCATAACTTCTGATTGAGCTAAAGCATATCTTTTAGAAAAATACCTTTTACATCATGCTACCATAGCTATTCAAGCAGGTTAGCTGCCCACACTTTCCATTTATGGGTGTCTCTTCAGTGTCTTGGTGAACCCTCATTTCTGAAGCCCAAAGCCCCACATATTACCAGTCCTTAATATGCTATCTCACAGTTACACTCAGTAGTTCGTCGTCCCACTCTTGCTCTTTCAAACTGTGTAAATTCTTTAGGTTTATTAATCAAAACTGCATTAAAGGTTTGCCACAGAAAGCAGTGATAGTACATGAAGGTCAAGGAGAATATGTATTAAATGGTAACAGGAGAAGGTGTGTTAAACAGCAAGTGTAACACAAGCAGTGGTTGAAAGGCTCCTGAAAACTTTGTTTGATAGGAAAGATCCTTTAATCTTATTGCATTGTGTCTTGTGCATTTCTGTTGGATGCCATCTGGTTCTATAACTCGAATAGATGTAAAACAGAGTCTACTTGAAAAATCACATGAAAGGAAGTCTTGCTTGTTATTAGCATTGCCTTGCCATTTTATTATGACTTGATATGGTTTCAGACATGTAATATAGGGAAATACTTCAAGCAACGTTTTTTTCACCTGGAAGAAAATCATCATTGGAATTTACATTTTTCCCTATAAGACACTGCACAGCAATTTTTGCCTCCCAGTTGTTTGATACGTTCAGCCTTGTTCTCAGTCTGGATCTGATTAACCCTCTTGTATATCTATGTTTGTTTTTCATGTGGTAGCCTTTCTTCCATAATGTACCATAAATCTGGTGCAGCAGGGAACCATTAATACACTTTTGGAGTAGCAAGGGACACTTCTATTAGAAAGGCTTCTTCCCACAAAAACGAAACCATTCACTTTTGGGGGGGGAGAAGGGGAAGGGAAGCTGAGCTAGAACTGTGTAGGCATGATGCCAGCAAAACTCTTGACAATGGTGAGGCAGTTGAGCACCGTTTAACACGCTAATCCTAATTATCTCACTGTTGCCTTGTATTCCCCCATCTGTCTGTCTCTATCCACCTGTTGTCTCTCACCATGTACTTAGATTGCAAGCTTTTTGGGAGTGTGTACAGTGTCTAAAATATAGCCCCTGTACCAAAAAACGTTCAGGGTTAATATATGATGAGACCACTGGAACTTTGATCCTGATTAGAGCCTCTAGACATTACTGCTATATAAATAATATGCATGTATTTACATATGACTCAGAGCAAAGCCAAATTATGCATACAAATAATGTTACATTTTGGCAGAATGAATTCTGCTAAATGGCACCAAATCTGTCTGTCTTACTAGGTACTTGGCCACTGTCACTGTAATATAAACATCACCAAATATATCCATCCAACAACCACATGAGGAATTAAATTATTAGTCCTATTTTACAGATGGAGAACTGAGGCACAGAGCAATTAAATTGCTTGCCAAAGTCAGAGAGGTTAGTGACAGAGCTGGAAACTAAAGCCATATCTCTTAAGTCTCAGTACAATGTCTTCACCACAAGAACTGATTGGGTACTTGTGGTTCTATCTAGTGGCTGGAGTCCTTAAACGATATCCTTACTTATGATTACTATAATTAACTGAAGTTCTCCTTCACTTCCAGTGAAGCGGCCTCTTTGGAGCTGAAGATACTCTTAGACCTTGTTGTCACTAGTGTGTGGCCCAGCTAGCACCCAGTGTGTATGTAGGTTTATACAGATCAGTATCAGACCATTATAGTGACCACCAGATGCTCTCAGAGTACGCATGGAATTCCTCAGATAAGAGGTTCTTGAGGAATTATGGGTCACATTCTCCATATCATTAGATATTAACGGGTTGACCTGAAGTCCACTGAAGTCAATGGCAATCTGTTCTTTGACATCACTGGGATTTGAATCAAGTGTTAAGCACACTGGGCTTCACCCTGAGCCCCCTTTACACTGGTGTGACTCAAGTGAACCAAATTCTATTTTCATTTACTCCAGTATAAATCCAAAGTATCTCTATTGATTTATAGTGGATCAAATTCAGTATTTATACCAGACCAAATTAGTAGAATGTAGCCCATTGACTTTCTTGGAATTAATCCTCCAAGTCCATCATCTTGCTTTCGATTGGCCAGAGAAGAAGAAATTTACTTAATACCCAAGTGCGACATGCTGTGTTGGTGCAACTCCAGGGCATTATTTAAGATTATTTTTAGTCACTCATAATAATTTTACTTTTTCCCCTACTATGATATAGTCAAATTTCAAATTCTCACCCCCGAATTAAGTTTATTTGCATGCACTTGCTCTTCCTGCTAAGCCACCTGGGCTTGAGACTGCCATCTGTGTAGTGCGGATTAGGTCCCTTTTCAGAGACTACCTGTCTTTCAATTTGCAGCAATAAAATTCAGGCATAAAATGCCAAACACCCCATTTTCCTAGGCATGCTGCCATCATCTATGCAAGTAAAAGTCTTGGTTGCAGCAGCAGAATTGAGACAAAAGTGGCAAGGCAATTTTGCTTAATTCATAACTGCCCAAAGTTATAGAGCATTGACTACCTGAGTGGGAGGGATTTCTAATAGTAGGGGGTTCTTTAATCTAACGCTCAAAGGCCTAACAAAATTCAAGAGTTGGAAGCTGAAGCTAGACAAATCCAAACTAGAAATAAGGTGCAAACTTTTAACTGTGAGGACAATTAAACATTAGAACAATTTACCCAGAGTGGATTCCCCATCATTTGTGGACTTTAAATCAAAACTAGTTATCTTTCTGACAGATATGCTCGAGGTCAACCAAAAAATTCTGTGCTGTATAGGAAGTCAGAGTAAGTGATCAAAATGGTCCTTTCTGGGCATAAAATGTGATTCTATACCAGGGGTCGGCAACCTTTCAGAAGTGGTGTGCCGAGTCTTCATTTATTCACTCTAATTTAAACGTTTCACTTGCCAGTAATACATTTTAATGTTTTTAGAAGGTCTCTTTCTATAAGTCTACAATATATAACTAAACTATTGTTGTATGCAAAGTAAATAAGGTTCTTAAAATGTTTAAGAAGCTTCATTTAAAATTAAATTAAAATGCAGAGCCCCCGAACCAGTGGCCAGTACCTAGACATTGTGAGTGCCACTGAAAATCAGCTCGCGTGCCGCCTTTGGCACGCGTGCCATAGGTTGCCTACCCCTGTTCTATACAATAGTGCTGGAATCCTGATTTGATATATCAAAGAATAAAACTCACATTTTAGAGCAATGGGTGGCACAATAGTGAAATCTAGCCTTAGTACAAATTGACTTACTATTATGTCTTTTTAAACATGTGAAACCTAAACCAGGGAGTGACACTGCCACGGGATACCCAGAGCTGTGAGGCACCTCAACACCACCTGCCCTTTGCTTGAGGAAGTCTTTTCTATGCCTGCCAGGGGTCAGCTCCCCAACTCCACTGGCCACAGGCAATACAAGTGCTCCCCTCTTGGCCTACATACGTTCTGCCACCCCTTTGCAGGTTTGTGATAGATAAACTCCAATCCAAAGTCCTCCAGGTAGCCCCTTAGAATTGCTCAGCCCCTGATCCCCCAGACATTCACAGAGTTCCCAGATCCTCTGCTCCCAAAGGAACACTACATCTCAGCTTACCGTCTACGCTGCGAACCACAGGTCCACTTAACACACAGTAGATTTGTTTATAGTAGGGCTGTCAAGCGATTAAAACATTTTTGTGATTAATTGCACAATTAATTGCAATATTAAACAATAATAGAATACCATTTATTTAAATAGTTTTGGATGTATTCTACATTTTCAAACATATTGATTTCAATTACAACACAATACCAAGTGTAAAGTGCTCACTTTATATTTATTTTTATTACAAATATTTGCACCGTAAAAAGCAAAATAAATAGTATTTTTCAATTCACCTAATACAAGTACTGTAGTGCAATCTCTTTACCATGAAAGTTGAACTTACAAATATAGAGTTATGTACAAAAAAAACCCCTGTATTAAAAATAAAACAATGTAAAACTTTAGAGCCTACAAGTCCACTCAGTCCTACTTCTTGTTCAGCCAAACACTCAGACAAACAAGTTTGGTTACAATTTGCAGGAGATAATGCTGCTCACTTCTTGTTTACAATGTCACCTGAAAGTTTGAATGGCACTGTTGTAGGCGGTGTTGCAGATATTTACGTGCCAGATGCACTAAAGATTCATATGTTCTTAAAACGAACATGTGCTGGGTCATCATCTGAGACTGCTATAACATGAAATGCGTGTAAAACAGAACAGGAGACATACAATTCTCCCCCAAAGAGTTCAGTCACAAAGTTAATTAACGCATTATTTTTTTAGTGAGCATCATCAGCATGGAAGCATGTCCTCCAGAATGGTGGCTGAAGCATGAAGGGGCATACTGATTATGCATATCTTAGAAAATAAGAACGGCCATACTGGGTCAGACCAAAGGTCCATCTAGCCCAGTATCCAATCTTCTGACAGTGGCCAATGCCAGGTACCCTGGAGAGAATGAACAGAACGGGTAATCACCACGTTATCCATTCCCTGTCACCCATTCCCAGCTTCTGGCAAACAGAGGCTAGGGACACCATCCCTGTCCATCCTGGCTAATAGCCATTGATGGACCTATCCTCCATGAATTTATCTAGCTCTTTTTTTGAACCCTGTTATAGACTTCACCTTCACAACATCCTCTGGCAAGCAGTTCCACAGGTTTACTGTGTGTTGTGTAAAAAAAATACTTCCTTTTGTTTGTTTTTAAACCTGCTGCCTATTAATTTCATTTGGTGACCCCTAGTTCGTGTTATGAGAAGGAGTAAATAACACTTCCTTATTTACTTTCTCCACACCAGTCATGATTTTATAGACCTCTATCATATCCCCCGTTAATCATCTCTTTTCCAAGCTGAAAAGTCCCAGTCTTATTAATCTCTCCTCATATGGCAGCCGTTCTATACCCCTAATTATTTTTGTTGCTCTTTTCTGAACCTTTTCCAATTCCAATTTCTCTTTTGAGATGGGGCGTCTGCACATAGTACTCAAGATGTAGCCGTACCATGGATTAATATAGAGGCAATATGATATTTTGTGTCTTATTATTATCCCTTTCTTAATGATTCCCAACATTCCATTTGCTTTTTTGACTGCCGCTGCACATTGAGTGGATGTTTTCAGAGAACTGTTCACAATGACTCCAAGATCTCTTTCTTGAGTGGTAACAGCCAATTTAGACCCCATCATTTTGTATATATAGTTGAGATTATGTTTTCCAATGTGCATTACTGTGCATTTATCAACATTGAATTTCATCTGCCATTTTGTTGCCCAGTCACCCAGTTTTGAGATCCTTTTGTAGCTCTTCGCAGCCTGCCTGGGACTTAACTATCTTGACAATTTTGTACCATCTGCAAATTTTGCCACCTCACTGTTTACCCCTTTTTCCAGATCATTTATGAATATATTGAATGGGACTGGGTCCAGTACAGACCCCTAGGGGACACCACTATTTACCTCTCTCCATTTGAAAACTGACCATTTATTCCTACCCTTTGTTTCCTATCTTTTAACGTAAATACCTTGCAACGCCGGCTACAAAAGTGCCATGCGAACGCCTGTTCTCACTTTCAGGTGACATTGTAAATAAGAAACAGGCAACAGTATCTCCTGTAAATGTAAACAAACTTGTTTGTCTTAGCGATTGGCTGAACAGGAAATAGGACTGAGTGGATTTGTAGGCTCTAAAGTTTTACATTGTTTTGTTTTTGAGTGCAGTTATGTAACAAAAATAAATCTACATTTGTAAGTAACATTTTCATGATAAAGAGATTGTACTACAGTACTTGTAGGAGGTGAATTGAAGAATGCTATTTCTTTTGTTTATTTTTGCAGTGCAAATATTTGTAATAAAAATAATTATATATAGTGAGTACTGTACACTTTGTATTCTGTGTTGTAGTAGAAATCATGTGCGGTCTTTAATACAAGTCAGTGTCACAGTAGTCATCAATATCATTCTGAACCACTTGTACAGATGTTGTACAAGGAGTTATATAGACACTGAAAATTATGTTCTTAACGTCTGCGTCTAAGGGACCGGATACCAGCAAAGGTGAAAAACCAGTTTCCTATCTGGCTGTTTGCATGTAAATTAAGGATTGTATGGATCACAGTGAGTCTCATCTCACCAGTCTGAACCAAATGCTAATGAAGGACTGTGAAAACTTCTTCGAACAGAGAGGAAGGAGAGAGCAGAGGGCGGCAACCCTATTTTGAGGTGCACATCAAAAGTTTCCTCTGTTGCTGGGGCAGGGCAACAATGGGCAGCCCTCATGATAAAGCCTGTGGCAAAGCCTCACATGGTCTCTAAGAGTTGAAAGAAACCCGCACCTGCCATGGCTTGGCAGGACTTGGTCTCCTGAAGGGCAAGAGGAGAAATTCTCCTGCAGCAGAAGAGCAATGATCCAGGAAGAGAAGCACTATTTGCTTGAGTGCAAGTGCTTGAGAGTGCTGAATACCTCCCAAGCTCCCACATTTCAGCACCCGGGCACCTCTGAAGATTTGGCCCAATATTTTATTCTGTTTTACATTAAGAAAATATATTTTGCTTCCTTTGAATTCCCAAATTGGAAGTTGACCTTGTGGGAAGGTGGATGAACTGCACCATTAGCTAGACCTCAGACTGGGAACCCAGTTTGGATAACTTATCTCCCCCGCCCCCATTGTTTTTAATTTTCACCATATCTCTGTATTTCAGAGAAAGTACCACAAGAGAGCCTGTATTCCTGAGACTTGCAGACCACAGAGGTTCAGGTGTCTGGGTAGAGAGCAAGATGTCTGAGTGCTTTTCAAACCAACGCTCTAAAGCCTGCCCTCCATCCTCAACTGAACCAATCAACTTTGTTTTCCTCCTTCAAGTCTTTCCTAAATCTCAATTATTTACTCATGACCAGCTTTCAGACACTGATTATCCAACTCCACTCGCATACCTCACTTCATCACCCTCCACTTCATTGGAATTATTCTTGATTTACTCTGGTGGAAAGGTGCAATATCCATATTAAATTAAAGCCTTGGAATAAGCAGACCTTTACCAAAGCTTCTGGTATGATCTCTTGGCCCTTGTGTTGGACCCTTCCCCACGTCCATTGTAAATTATCTGGGGCCAGAAACTTGTCTTGCACAGCACAGTGTCACTGGAATATGCCAACAATGCAGTTTAACTGGTCAATTAAACAGATACTGGCTTTACAGGGCATAGATTTCCTGATAGACTCGAGCAATAATGCTTAACTGGCCAGTGAAGCATGGCTTGAGGCTGGAGTGGTTCAAAGCAACCAGAATATATTCTTGATAATGATCCACATGTCTGCAAAGTACTATGTAAATCAATGGTGCTATAAAAATCAAGTTACATCAGGTATGAATTTGGCCCCAGTATTCTTTTTCTGTCTCTTAGCTGTATATTGCACAGAAGGAGGTTGACCTAGCTAGCTGTCATTACTGGTGGTGAGGATAGGCATGCGCCTTCCCACTTGGAAATGGTTACACAGTTGACGGCTTCTTTGCTTGCCAGAGCAGAAAGCTGTTTTGCACTGAACGTAATGGAGTGAAAAGTCAGAATTTTCCATATTTGGGCAAGGCATAACTGAATAGGTTTTTGCCAGCTTGTTAAAACCCTATTAAAAATATCTTTGTGTCAATTGCCAAAGATGCAGTCATCGCTCATGGACAGAGGCAGGGCCTTTGGGAGTCTATGTGGATGTGTTACAAGAGGCCTATAGGAAACAGTTATTACATCTAAAAAAACCAACAACCAGGATGACTCTATTTTGAGAAAAGTAAAATCCTCCAGTTTTTCACCCCACTTTTACTGTGCAGAGGGCTAAAAATTGTGCAGGTTCCTTTACCCCGCTCCTGAAAGCTGAAGAATGTTTAAATTGATCCTCCGATACCCCTCCCCCCGATTCACACTCACACACACACACACCCCGTTACTGATGAATATCAAACTGTAGATGTTTGAGGTCTTGGCAGCCTTGCACTCTGCCAGAACCTATGTCATCAGCTTCAGCAAATGGCTGTTACTCTGTAACTGTTGTTGACCTAAACATTTCCTGACAGCGGCTTCACCCTACTCCTATGATTGGCAATTCCCAGAAAGCTGATGTGTCTGGTGGACTGTGTCTGTTTCAGTAGTTCACGTTTCAGATTCAGTCACTTTTAAAATGAGTTCCGTCCTCATTGCACATCATTCAGCAAGTGCTGCATCAGCTTTAGCACACTCTGCGTTTAATTTATAAAGAGAGAGGAGATACACTTCATATGCACAGATTGATTGTTGTTTTGCCAAGTGATGTGTTTCAATCAGAAGGTGATAAATGTCATTTAGCGTATTATAGACTGTGTTTCAGTTGATGATAGCTGCTTTAAGGAGGGATGGACCAGTTTTAGTAATGTGTTATCTAATGCAACTGGCAATGCTTTTCATTCAGTAGGATATCTGTTTTTTCCCCCCTTCATCGTGTAATTCTTTTATCAGTAGATGCGTTATGGATATCCCTCTTGATCTGAACTAAGTTTACTCATTTTATCCCACCTTCTGTCCATCTTGCCTATTTTGACCCTTATACTCATGTTTTACTTTACAACCCTGAGTAGCTCCACTGAAAGTTAAGCACATGTTTGTTTGCAGGACTGGTGCCTTATTTCTTAGGTCTTTGGGGCAAGGACTGTTTCTACTCCTGTGTATGTAGAATGCTTAGCACAATGGGACCCCTATCTCAATTGAGGCCTCTAGACACTACTGAAATACAACTAATCAACAATCAGATTCACAGTGTATAGTATTTTTCTGTATTATATGTGTATTTTAACTATTATTTGTGCTAGATACCGTGGAACAGGGATAGTGCCTTCGGGTATGTTTGCAAAGAGTTTCCTGTCTTGAAATGTATATTAATGAAAATGTGTCAATTCTCATGTGCCGTGAATCCAGTCTGTTTGAATCTTTTAACAAATGGGAACTCAAATACTCACCCACTAAATATAACAGATAGCTACTGGGGGAGGGGAAGGGGACCACTGTTTGCCTCATGCATTTGTATACAATGTTCCTCCCTATCAAAAATTGGGCTCTGTCCGTTTAAAATTAATCACTACACATTGGTAGACAATAGGATGGGTAAACTTTATCTGGGGAGAAAGATGAAGCCTTAAATTAAACTGGCTGTATACATTCTGCAGCCACAGGCTCAAATGAAATCCAAGCTGCATCATCTCAGTCCTTTGTATTTCTGAAGCAGATATCATGAGACAAATTACACTTATTTGGATTGGAGAGGGAGGGGCTTGTCTTTCAAGTGCTTCCTTAAAAACAGAGGGTCCTAAGAGCTCTGTATGATCATCAAAGAATTAAAGTACCCATGGCACTAAGATTAGAGCTTTATCCCAATGTTATGCCCAATCTTTTCTCTCACCACTCCAAATGGCAGCTGCAGTTGAGTGGCATTTTCAAAGCGTTTTAGCACGAAGACACTTTGTAAGTGTCCAGTAGTATTACTGCTGTGATGTACAGCATAAAAAAAGCACAGCAAGGACTAGATAAACTACCTATCGGGAGTCCTATGTTGTATCCAGCTGCATATGATTTCTTTCACTGAAGATCTAAACAGCATTACAAGTATTTTGACTGCTCAGGGCAGGTGCAAAGCAAATCCAAACATTTTAAGCAGAGCTGGGCAAAACAAAGTTTTTTACCACGAGAATTTGGCTGGTTTTGAGGTTGCAAAATATTTGAACAATAGGAGCAATTTCATAAAAATTTTTGACCAAATGAAAATGTTCATCTCATAGGATGGCTGAAAAAATTGTTATCAATTGATAACATTGCTATTCCAAATTTCCAGCTGCTTTGGTTCATTGGGATTAATCATGTGAAGTCATGTGCTATTGTTTCTGATTCCCTGATTGGGTGAGCCTATTTCATGTGGTCAGGAGAGAGAGGAAACCATTTGACTCATTTTCCCCGTGTCACTTCTGGAGATGACTCCAGCATACATCCAGTATGGGACCAATCCAAAGCATATTGAAGTCAGTGGAAAGCCTGCCACTGGACAGAGTGAATAATGGATTGTACCACGTCTCCAATTTTGGAAAGCACTTAAGCATATGCTTGACTTTAAGTATGCGCTTAAGTGTTTTCCTGGATTGGGATTGCTTTCCTGACTTGCGCCTATTAGGTCCTGACTACTTCCAGGTGTGAGTGTGGGGGTGTGTGTTTGGCACTGCACCAAGCTAGCCAAGTGACTAGACCGCAGCAGTCAATCTAAAACACGGAGAAGTATATGTACACTACCTTAACAATATCTCTGATTTCCCCAGTTGTACG
Organism: Chrysemys picta bellii; assembly: GCF_011386835.1. NCBI lineage: Eukaryota > Metazoa > Chordata > Testudines > Emydidae > Chrysemys > Chrysemys picta. The sequence goes on from NC_088791.1 coordinate 14,553,761, forward strand.
CTTCCCTATAATCCTCCTCGTATCTGTTGTGGTGTTGCTATCACTGTGACCACTTCTGGTCCATCACCAGTAGCTTCTCTATTGCTGTGAGCTACTGTCATGTAGACAGGAATAAAAGGACACCATATGGAACCATCATTGTATCAAAGCTGGTTGCTGCAAATGGCTGGAGCAGACCCCAACTCCACCCCCCCCCCCCCCCAAAATGCCAATATAGTTAAAAGATAGGCTGTATTAAAACAGTAATTCAACACACCCTAATGTTCGGAACAGAGACAGCCACAGGAAAAGAAATCAGTATGCTCCTCATTGCAGAAATGAAATGTTGAGAGGGTCAAATAGTTGAACACACCATGGTGGGGAAACAAAATGAGGTTGTGAGGGGCCTAATGCGGGTTGCCCAGTTGAAGACAAGTTGAGGGAGGCTAGGCTACACTGGTGTGGACATCTACAGTGGAGACATGGTAGTTATATTGGTTGCCTGGGCCATGCAATGATTGTGGATGGAAGATGACCAAGGTGGAGGCCAAAGACTCGATGCATGGACCAGATATCAGCAGACCTTAAAGAGACCAGTTTGCACAACATTCAGCTATACAAACATGAGTTTTGGAAGAAGGTTATAAAAGTTGCCAACCCCAAATAGGGAAGTGGCAAAGAAGAAGGAGAAGGCATGGAACATAGTTTCCTAGTCCTGTATCAGAGTAACAGCCATGTTGGTCTGTATCTGCAAAAAGAACAGGAGTACTTGTGGCACCTTAGAGACTAACACATTTATTTGAGCATAAGCTTTCGTGGGCTACAGCCCACTTCATCGGATGCATATCGCAACTGTATGTAATGCATATGGAACTATCCTATGTTTTTGTCAATGTGTAATGTTGCTATCTTTTGCACATGTGGTAACACTCAGCTGCTGGGAGTGTACAATGTGTCCGATTTCCATCAGCTGGTGAAGAGGATTTTGCCAGATACTAGGAAATCAGTTTAGTCCACTGGACTTCATGTAGGTTCCCACAGGAACCACATTCTGAAAAGGTAAATCTGAGGATTGAAGAGAATATGATGACAACATTCCTAGGAACTTTCAAACACTTTTTTGAGGTGGTTTGCCCATCACTGGTAGTCACGTCGTCCCTGTTTGCTTTGTAAGACTAGGCTTATTGGAAACATGACTGAAGGGGATCTGATACCATACTACAGTACGTGAGCAACAGCTAGAGAATGCAACCTCCAGTTCATAATTTTGGCTCTGTTTTGTGTTAGATTAGCAGGATTACTTTTAGCCATTCAGTTCTAAATCACTATACTACAATGGGGATTTTTCCTCTTCTATCAAAACACACTTATAGGCTACTGAATGGAGTTTGTTGGATAGCCCCTTAGCTGTTGCTTGGTCACGTCAGACTGATTATATAATATCCCTAAATATCCTCAGTCTTAGTGATATGAGAGAGAGAGAAACTTTTACTTTCAGTCAGAAAAAAAATGATATTTCCAATGGGTCTGACACCACATCACACCTAAATTATTCTTCTGAAAGACTAGACATGTAACAAATTATATCTAAATGGAACAGCAACTGCCTGGAGACGAGGTGAAACAGTAAGGGGTTAAGAGATTTTTATAGATGGAAGAAAATTATGAATAACTATTTGGGTATGTCTAAACTTGTCCATATGGTATGATGTAGTGTTTTGAGCACAAGACCGTGTGAGAGAAGCTTGTGATTTCTAATCCTGGATCTGATTCATCTTCCCACTGTGACCTCAGGCAAGTCACTTAACTTCTCCTCAGTTCACCATTTGCTTCCCTCCCTTCCCCACTCCTCTAACTTTGAGGTTCTAACAGCAACTGTTTCACTTTCTCTGGTAATTAGGCAGGCAATATCTTGCCTGAGGCCTACAGTCAAAAGCTACCCACACCATTCCAAGCCCCCTCTTCCTGCCAAAAAAAAAAACCCCCAAAAAAACAACAAACAGGTCACACATACATTTTTCAAACTTCAAATTCTTTTTTTTTTTGTAGGTGTCTCTATGTACGTCATGCCGCCACTTTAATAACATCCTAAGCATGGAAATTATAAAATGGCTCCCTATCCAGATACTTAGGCCCTCATCACTGTAGTATCTGAGTGGCACACAATCATTAATGGATTATAACTTCATAACAACCCTATGAGGGAGGGAAGTATTAGTCTTGTTTTTCAGGAAACTGAGGCACGGCAGCGATTGTAGAGGCAAACAAGAAGCCTATGGCTAGCCAGGAATTGAGCACAGGCCTCCTAAGTCCCTGGCCAGTGTCCTGCCCACTAGGCACTGTGAACTCAGGACCTTTAAGTTTGTGTCCACACCATCCAACTGAAGGAGTTGCAGCAAAGCACTTCAGTGCATGCTGCTGTTAACATCCTCTTACTCTCAACTGCCAGGCAGTGTAGACATGCCCTAAGATAACTAGAACTACCAGGGTCAAATAATACCTAGCACTTTTAATTCATAGCTCTCAAAGCACCTTACAAAGGAGATAAGAATCATGATCCCAATTTTACAGATGAGGAAACTAAAAGCCTGAGAAAGCTAAAGCCAGTTGCCTAAGGTCACAGGCATAATCAGGAGCAGAACCCAGAACTCCTGAGTCACCCGCCCATGCACCATCTACTAGGCCACACTGCACGCCCACCTTGTGAAAAACAAATGGTGGTCTTTCTTATCTATCTAGGTATTTATACCACCCTCACTATGGTATCTCAGCAAGAGGAAATGCATTTTCTTAATGCAAGGTGCAGTCACGGCGTTTGTGGAAATTTAAACAAAGTTTAAATAATTCCTAAGTTGCCACACACACAAAAACAGATTTTTAAGGTATTAGCATCTGCATGGGAGACTCAGTATGGTTCTATCTTGTACAGAGTCACAAGAACAATTTCAAAGAGAAAAGAGCTAAGAGTAAATGGTGAAATTATATATGTATTTATAGACTTTATTGTTCGTCAAGGTCTTAGCTTATAACCACCTCCCTGCCTGTGTTGTGATTTTATCCATTTTCTTTTCTCTTTTGGACAATTGGTTATTTAGCCTTTTTTTTTTTGCTTCTTTTTCCTTTTTTGCTTTGTTTAGTGTTGTCTTTTTATAGCTTTATTTTGCTGATTTTTGTTTGCATGACTTCTTGCTCTAATAACCCCTTCTTGCAAGGATGACAGGGAAGGAGTTGTGAAGGGTGGAGAAATCCTTCTTTGTGTGTGTGTATATGTGTATGGGTGATTTTTTTTTCCTGCTGCAATTCTGACAAGCTGGGAGAGAGACATAGGAGTGGGTGGGATGGGAGTGGGCGAGACAGGAACTGGCAGGGTCCCCTCCCCATGATATTTCTGCCATCTGCTCCAGAAATGATGTGCTCTGCTACCCTTTTATTAAACCTTCTTAGAAGGGGTGGGAGGTTAGGATGGAATGCAGAGGGGAAACAAGGAAGAGTGGGTTAAGGTTAATGTGTAGGCTCGGGTAGAGATGGTGAAACAAAGGTGCTTTTGGTTTGGCAAAACCTCATCCTTTGTGGGTTTCTTTTGCAAACTCAAAGCCAGCTGTGGTTTGGATGTAGGTTTGCTTTAATCCAACCCTCTGCAGAGGTCAAATTTGTGGCAGGAAAGGGGAGAGGATGGTTTAGATGTGAGCTCTGATTTGTGCACAGTTAATCGCCGCTACATAAATGTAACCCTTCTGCCCATCTAAGTTGGCAGCAACAAGGGCCGGGTTCAGTATCTAGGGGTTCCGTTTCAATAACACAATGCAAAACCGGCTCAAGCCCCCACCCAGTGACCTGGGACAATTACATACCACCCCCTGGGCGCCTCTAAGAGGCAATACTTCCCCTCTCGCAAGCACGGAGTCTGAGTGTAACAGAAAATGTTTAATAACATGAGGTAAACAACATCAGCATTAAATTGGAAAAACACCACAAACAGGCTTCATGAGCAAAAAACCCACCCCAGCAAATTGGGCTGTGTCCTTTCCCTTTGGTTCTTGAAACCAGCAACCCAAGAATCACCAAAGTCCCAAAAGTCCAACAACCCCAAAGTCTCTTGGGTCCAGCAACACAAGGAACGCCAAAGTCCCAAAAGTCCAACAACCCCCAAAGTCTCTGTCCCTGGTCAGTGCAGCCCCAGAGTTCAAGCTGGGGGGGGGGCACGCAGGGTGTTAAGGGGCACCTTACGTGATCCGAGGCCGACCGGCTGCCTCTCCGTGGGGTTCCGCCGCAGCCTTCTCCATGAGCCGCTCCACTCCACCAGCTGTCCCGTGAGCCGCTCCTGCCGTCCACGAACTGCTCTGGCAGCTGCTCCGCTCTGCTCACCAACCTGTGAGCCGCTCAGCTCTGCTCCACTTCAGCCGTTCCTTGGGCTGCTCCCACAAGGCTCCGCTCGCTGCTTCTCCAGCCACTCCACCCTGCTCACCGACCTGTGAGTCGCTCAGCTCCAACCATCCCGTGAGGCTCCACTCTGCTAGCGGCTCCGCCAGCCACTTAGCAATATAGCTTCAGGCTCCCCCACTAGTTAACACAGTCTCAGTGATCTCATGCTCTTAATAACTTTAGCTCTTTTGTGATTTCAGCTCTTAGTAGGGGAGCCCCAGTGCTAGTGCACCATTGGCCCAAAGTGAATTCAGCTCAGCAGCCTGTAAATAGACTCCTAATGGAATCAAAGTTAGCTCTGACATTCAACAGTGGAAAGAGGAAGTAGTGCAATTGGTGTTTCAAACCCTCAAAGAGGGCTCATACCATCAGATATAAATACTTGTTTACATCCTCTCTCCATTCACTGGGTTTTGTAACCCATGCCCCTTGTCAAGCAAGTGCTACTTAGGTAATGGTGAAGGACTCACTCAGTCCTTCTGTCATACAACAGTTCCACTGGCCTTGATTCACAGAATCAGGGTAACAAAACTTTATTCTTCCTGCCCCAATAACAGAGAAACTGGGGATCCCACACCAGCCAGAGTAACCACTTTGAGTTGCTGTTGTTTCATGCCAGGCGAGTGGGTGTGCCTATGCAAACCAGATCAGCCCCTGGAGTTCTTTTCCACACTCACCATAATTCACCACCAGATGTCAGGGTAGAGCTCATCCTGACTCTGCTTACATAACAATGATGCATTTAGCCTGCAGGGGGGATAGGCTCCAGAAGAGGACAAAAAGAATGAAAATAAGACTTAAGGCTTGGTGTTTTTCTCTGCCTGCATCTGAACGAGTCCTTCATCATATCACACAGCCATGATGGCCAAAGTGGTGCCTGTATTCTTTTTGTGTGCTGATACTGTAGCTGTATCATGGATTCATAGTTATATGAAGGAGCTATATTTCTGGATTAGCGGTCTGATTATCCCCCTTCTACTTCTCTATGTGAAAGAAGCCTGAACAGGTGGATCTGCCCCATTCCTGTGGATTTGATGGGTGGAATGATGCCTTAGGGAATGGCCCTCATTCCAGCCCTTATCCCTTAGTGACTGGAAAGGAAGATGGCTCGGGGGGAGGGCTCAGGTACAGAGGTTTTTATCCATCATCCTTTATATGCATACCTTCAGTGTGTTTGAATTGTCTAAATTGGGCATGTAGTGTTTGTGTTGGGGACAGCCATAGAGACTCAAATACATACTTGGTACCGTGCTTGTTGGACTCCCTGTAGTTACCATATTCCACCATATCCAGTCACCATATCCCACAAAGACTATTACCATTTTGCAAAGGCGTTGGAATGATGGCCGCCATCTTGGTCAACGTGAGGGACCTCCAGAGCTAAAAGCCTGAATCCATATAATTTGAGCTAAAGAGTCAGGCTTTCTAGAAGAGACCTGTAATGTACAGTGTTGTTATAGCCATGTTGGTCCCAAAATATTAGAGCCACATGGTGGGTGAGGTAATATCTTTTTCTGGACCAACTTCTGTTGGTGAGAGAGACAAGCTTTCAAGCTTACACAGAGCTCTTCTTCAGGGAAGCTAACTCAAGGTGTCACTGCTAAATACAAGGTTGAACAGATTGTTTAGAGTAAGTAGCTAACACACATTTCAAGAGATCATTCTAGGTGAAGTGACCTATTAACACCCCTCCATCATTGGAAGGAAAGGAATGGCAGGGGGCGGGGAGAGGGGAACAGCTGGAAGAGGTTGTTAATAGGATTGTTGTAACAAGCCTTAAATCCAATGTCTCTGTTTAGTCCATGATTTTCAGCTTCCTCCAGGGCATAACCAACTTCCACCACAAACTCTGCAACATTAACCACCTCACTCAGAACACCATTCTTGCCACCATGGATGTCACCTCCCTATACACCAATATATATGCCCCATACATACCTTACCAGCTTTGGGTATCTTTTAAATTTAACCTTAACTCTGAATTTCCTTGATATATGATTTCATAGAGTTTAAGGCCATCTTAGATCATCTTGCCTGACCTCCTGTAGACCACAAACCATTAAGTTTCACCTGGTTACCCTTGTGTTGAGCCCAATAGCTTGAGTTAGACTTAAATACTTTAGTTGTATGCCACAGGCAAAAATGCTTGGTTTGGGATAATTACAACATTTCTAATGCATTTTCCCTAGATTATTGCTATATAATCTCACTCCCTCGTCATGTAGTTTTTGGCTAGAAATATCCTTGGTTTGTTCTTGCTTTTGGGAGTTCTTTTGGTTTTGTTTTTATATTAAAAATGTAATTCATGAACACTGAGCAATGATTAAGAATAATAACAACTGATGTTTCTAATGATTTGAAAATATGAAGGATCAATCTTCAATATTTTTTATTTTCAATTAACTGGTCAGATTTACCAGTACAAACCAGCAAGCACATACAACTCTGTTAAACTCGGTTTATATCTGCTTTGCTTCACCCCAGCAGTGCAAAACAACCAGGCTCCCGACATCCTTCCCTCCATATTCCCTTTCACATCTCCCACCATAAAAGTCCCGCCCCCAACATTCATCTGCTCACACACAACCCAATTTCCTTCTCCTGTTCCCTGCGTTTCCGTGTATCGGGTCACATACTTCACTCCTTCCTCCTGTAAATATAGTACAGAAGGTAGTTTCGGGGGGGGGGAGGGAATGTAGGAATAAAGGGTTTTTTCTGCTGTAATTCTTCATAACTCAACACTTCTTCTTCAGTGGATGCTGAAGAAAAAAGTGTTCTACCTCAGGAGAAGATATGCACTCTTACAAAATGGCCACCATCTCCTGTCATTCTTAATGAACAAGGCGATAGGTTGCTCTGTTAAGCAGCCCTCTTTCAAACTGGCCCCCACCTCCCAATGTTCCCAATGGGAATGAAGCCAAGCTGCCCTCAGTGTATAGTGGTCCCCTATGCTGTGAAGAAGTGAGGAGCAGCACTTTAGGTAACAGGCAAATGGAGTTGGTGGCCATCTCTGCTAAGGGCAGCCTGTGGCCTCTGTCCCTTTGCAAACAGTAAGAGATGTAGGCCATTTTGAGAAGGTTCCCTCTCCTCATCCATACCTTTCAAAGCTGACAGGTGAAGTTGCAAAAAATCATTTGGGACTGATTCTGATCTTAAGTACATTGGCTTACAGTGTAAATTAGAATTGCCAACAGTCCTCTATTATAAGGGATGTAACTATTTAAATAAAGAATTTGTGCTGTCCTAAATCAGTATGGGATGCCTTTTGTCCTGTATCTCAACTAGAAGTGTAGCGCTGCCGGAGTGGACCGATGCATCACTCTGGCACCTGAAATCCAGGATGGAGCAGCACTCTGGCATTTCCCCTTGCAAAGTGACATCTCGACCAGGTGCACAGGGTTGCAATGCTGCTCAAATTTGGTCTGGCCAGCCCTCTATCCCCAGACCCCTGCTGAAAGTTGCCCCCAGCCCGAATTGAAATCTAAAATAATGCCCTTGCTGGTTGCAGGGAAGCCTCCTCCAATCCACACACCCCTTCTTGCAACCCCTGCCCCACAGAACTGCAGCAGGCAGAGAACAGCAACTGCAGCCTTCCACTCAGCTCCTGGCACCCACACAGAACTTGAACAAGAGTGGCCGCAGTTGCTTAGCCAAGCATCTGAGGCCCTGGCCTCTCTGCAGAGCACAGAGCTGGTGAGAGGAGAACCCCTAGGAAGGCCAGGAGCAGAGAAGGATTGGCCCTCAGAGGCTCAAATCATGACTGGGGACATGAGAGGTCTGTGCTGTATTTCTGAAATACAGTTTTGGCAATCCTAGTGCAAATCAAGAATAATTCTAGTGAAGTCAATGGTGCAAACCAGTCAGCAATATGGCCACTCCCAAGCATTCAGAAATCATGAGTCAGATTCCCCCCTCCAAAACATATGATTGGCTTCAAAATCTTTTCTTTTAAAGGTGTGTGTGGGATGGGGGGTTGATGAGGGGGGTTTATTTTTTTGAGAGGTTTTAGGTTTTTGGTGGGGAGTGCATTCTGGTTTCTGAGGCTTTAGGTGAACTTGCTCCATGTTTTCAAGGTTTTTTCCCCCCTTATCATAGCTTGAGATGGTCATTTTCTTTCAAAAAAAAAAAAAAGCTGAAGCTCTTATGCAATCCCTTGATTCGAGCATGTGGCCCTTTACAGAAAAAAAAAAAATCAAAGACCACAAGTGTTGGCAACACTGGCAGTATAAACAAAGTCAGAATCAGGCCCCATATTTTGCTTAAATGTGAATTAAATTAAGCATGAGTTACATTACTGGTTAGCTTAATCTCTGTGGTAAAGCATTGCTACATATGCGTGTTTGTGTCCTGACGGTCACATTATATAAGATCTCCTTCTTGGAAGGCAAAGCTACATGAAATAATCGAATAGAAACTGGAGCACAGCCAGCGTTGGCGCTGGTAAAAAATGTGAACATTGGTGTGGATCAGTTAGGACTCCGGAATATTGTGACCTCAATTTAGGCTGGCTGACCTTCTCATAACAAAAAATGATCATTCTTAAAGGTACCCAGCCTAGATCAGAACTTTCCTTAAGGATCTGAAGAGACACTGCCAGAAATTGCTTTCCATGCTATTTCAGTGCTTTCACTTTCGAATGCCAAAGAAGATTCTATTGTGAAATGAAAATACAAAGAAATAGCACAGGTAGGCAATTTTTGGAAGGATTTAAGATTTGTTTAGAAATTCTAATGCTTTTTGCCTTTCACAATGCTATCTAAGCAGAAGAGAAACTCTTTAATATCAAAAGCATCATTTTTTTTATTTTATTAAATAGAGTGTTTTCAAGGGTGTTTAAAGCATTATTTTAAATGGAGAGCATAATGCTAATAAAATCAAGCCATCTCTTACGGATAACTTAAGTCATGAGCGCAATTATTTAAAGGCAGGTTTTAAAAACAATTTCAGCTTTTTAAAAAAAATAAATCTAATATGTATTAAATTGTTTAGTTAGCATTGAGATACCTCTCTGGAAGGAAAGCACATTTAAAATTAAATTTGTGTGTGATTACTTCAAACATATCCTTATTAACAGCTACCTAGATGCTTGTGGTCCTTCATGCATTCATGTTTAGTTCCTGATTATTCACAGATTGTTAATTGGTGTGATATGGGATGAATATTGATGGCATAGTTTGTGAAGATGATTTCCATACCAAAGGAGGCAAGAATATTTACTGCCTGTGCAAAAGGAAGTTCTTTGCTGATCTGACTTTGAAGTTTAATAAAAGCCATGCCATTGTTTCCCTTGGTTAAGTTCACAGGTAACTTTTTGTGATGGGCACAATATAAAATATAATAAAATGGGAAATCCAGTTTGGGAAAGCAATTGTTCTTAGCAAGTTATGGGCTTGATTCACCAGGTTATGTTATTACAGGTTTGTGCTAGTGCATTATGACATGACTGGTTCCCTTTAGTAGAAGGCAACCCTGACTGGGGAGTTTGGATCCAGAATTACCTCCAAAATCCCCCCATAGACAGGGAAAAATCAAATATGTTCAGATCTGTATCAGAACTTTCCCAAAATACAGCGAGGATCCTATCCAATATTTCAGCTCAGTCCCATCTTTAATCCATGCAAATAAGGGGCTGACTGAGCCAGACTGGTTTGGAAATGGGTGGGCAATGCATGCTGGAAACAATGAAAGTGGATAGACGCCTCCCCCCCAGAAGCAATGTTTTCCATCTGTGCGCAAACACATATGTATTACACACTGAGGAAGAAGAGACTTGATGGGAGCCCAAACAGAAGGGTGGTGGTAGGGAACAGTAGGATGGAGACTCAGCCAAAAGGAGGTGATGGATCATAGAATATCAGGGTTAGAAGGGACCTTAGGAAGTCATCTAGTCCAACCCCCTGACAGATTTTTGCCCCAAATGGCTCCCTTGAGAATTGAATTCACAACTCTGGGTTTAGTAGGCCAATGCTCAAACCATTGAGCTATCCCTCTTCCCTGCTGTGAGAATACAGCCTATGGGGATGCCTAGATAGGAAGGAGTTGGAAATAAAGCTCAGACAGATGGTGGGTTGTGGGGGAAGACCCAGTGTGGGGTCTCAGAGGATAGGGTAGTGGTATAGTTCAGACTGATTGGATGTGATAATGTCTCAGAAAATTCTGCATTGTAAGGCCTGCTAGATCACATTCTCCCCACCTACAAGTAATCTGCTCCCAAGCAGGGATCCAGCAAGAGGGTGCAGCAGAGGGACCAGAGGAGGATGAACGCTTTCTACCTTGGAAAGTAGCTAGTAGATCCCTCCAGGCCTCAAGATTGTACTGGAGAAGATTCCTATCCTCTCACCCCACCCAAGGAAAAGCATAGAGTGTGAAGACCTTAGCCGTGACTCACTGTTTCCCTGTACTCTATGCAGTCATCTATACCAGTGCAAAGTAGTAGGTCTAAATGCCATCATTGGAGACATTTAAGAGCAGCATAGACAAACACCTATCAGGGATGGCCTAGATAATACTTAGCCCTGCTATGAGTGCGAGGACTGGACTAGATGACCTCTCGAGATCCCTTCCAGTCCTATGATTCTATGCTACTGTTGTGACCTGACACCCAATTTTGAACGTACTTTGCAAGTAAAATTTTGAGACTATTTTATTGATATTTTTTCACTGGCTTTTTCAAATTGTTGATTTTTTTTGTAATTAAAAAAAAATCAGCCAGTTCTAGAGATGGTCAGAAACTGAACAAAAATACTTAAATGAACATTTTCACTTACATTTCTGAGGTGGCATTTCTCCCACCAATTAGAATTTGATTTTTAAAAAACTAAAAAATCAAAATTTGAAAATATAAATCAACTCAACTTTGCACTGCTATCAACAGTGTAGGACAATGGAGAATCTGCTCTTCTGGGTCTTCCAGCTCCCTACCTGGAGGAAAAAATGTCCCTCTGGAAGACTGGACAGTTAAGTCAACTGTCAGTCATGTCTTCAGCCTGACTGAGAGACTGAGGCAGGTTGGAATCTGATTGGGATTTTTTTTTTTTGCAAAACAATTTTTTTGTCAGAAAATGTTGATTTGTCAATACAGAAAATATGTTGACAGAGTGTCTCCCAGAACAGCCACCAGCCCAGTGGTTAGGGCACTCATCTGGGATGTGGAAGATGCAGGTTAAGGCAGGAGTTGAACCCAGGGTTTGATTACTGGGATATTGGCTGTTTTGGGGATGCTTAGTCTCAGAAACTTTGAAAGCTGTTGGTTTCATCCCAATGCGGAATGAAAACAAATTTCAAAGTCTCAATTTTCCATGAACCAGAATTTTTGTTTTCCAGCAAGCCCTCATTGGTGGGGGGCACAATGGGAAGCAGAGAAAAACAAGAAAAGCAGAAGAAGGATAGATTAGGCCCAGGGCAATGCTAAAGCAATGGACAAAATTCACACCTGGTGAATTATTTTAGTGGAGGGCTGTAATTGGCCCAATATATTTGGGGTTAAATCCTGCTTCCATTGAAGTGAATGGCAAAATTCTCTGAACTGAGTCTTTTCTTGTTTCTCCTCATCATTCCCAGTTGTTCTTGACTGTAATGCACTGAAACATCAGGGCCATCTGTATCTCCAATGTCCCCCTTGTCCCATCCAGCTATTTGAACTTGGCTATAGAGAAGTCACTTATTTTTGAGACCGTGGGAGCTCAACTGCAAAATCCTTACCTTTTTATTACCTCTCCCTTTATGGATTTTTACTGCAGGGGTAGTTTCCTCTCCCTGTTTGAATATCCCTAAAATGACTAGTAGAAGTGCTAAATATATAAAGATACACAGGATCATGTTTGCGGGACTCAGAAACATGAAACACTTCACATTTTATGTCTTTCACCTGCTCATATAATGCCTTCACTTGTGGGCTACTGCCAATGCAACCCAGTTGCACTGGGGAAACTTTGAGCCATAATTAACCCTCCATAATTATTTCTTCATGAAAGCTTTCTGGAGCTCCCCCCCCATCCCCCAAAGTTTGATGGTTATGTGGAATCCTGTACGGATGTAACCAACAAAAATAAAAAAATCTGTTTTTCCCCTCCTTTTAAAATGTGCAACTCCTAAATCCAAAAAGCCAAGAAAAATCTAGCAATCACAGATGCATATAATCATTTGTTATTCTTCCTGGATAACAACTTCACTTGTAGAAAAAGCAGTGTGTGAACTAAACATGTGGTGTTAGGTGGTAGAAGTCAGGAGGTAATAAGTGTGCTTGAAGATATTGCTAGGTAGTGCCGGGGCGGCTCCAGGCACCAACGCAGCAAGCATGTGCCTGGGGTGGCAAGCGGGGGGACGGCCTGCCGGTCGCTGTGAGGCCGCAGGCAGGTGGCTTTCGGCGGCGCGCCTATGGGAGGCCTGCTGGTCCCGCGGCTTCGGCGGCAATTTGGCGGTGGGGACGCTGATGCCGCAGCACCAGAGGACCTCCCACAGGCATGCCACCGAATCCGCGGGACCAGCGGACCGCCTGCCGAAAGCCGCCTGCCTGCTATGCTTGGGGCGGCAAAAAACATAGAGCCGCCTCTGGGTAGTACAGCAGTTGTTACTAGGTAGCAGATGTTACTAGCTATTAAGTACATTCGTGCAGCCTTGATTAGTTGTTGTAAGGTCCCAGTCCTTCCACTCACTGCAAGTTGCAAGCACTCAGCAACGTGCCAGAAAAGGCCCTAAGTGCATTTCTGTTATAGGAGAAACTCATAAGGTTTGGAGTTTGAGCTCAGCTCAGAAAGGGGCAGTGATGTGTCCCTTTAAGGCTACTTAATAGTAATCAAAGAACCCTGCCCTACTGGAATTCGGTATAGTGCACAAGCTGTGGAGCAAATTGTTGGAGCTTTGCTAATAAATGAGTATTAACCCTGTGTCGGTGTTAGCATGTGGATTTACTGCCACAGAAAAATACAAATAGCAGGCGAAGATTTGGGTGCTTATCCAAACTACACAGACCTCTTGAGCCTGTAAAAGTGAGCTGGAAATCTCACGAGAAAAAGCTTTCTTGTGAGATTTCCTACACTTCCATCCATCACTTTTGTCTAGAAATGCAACAGAAAAAAATATCTCCTTGTTGCATTTAGGCATTTCCAGTTCTGATCACAGCTGGAACATGGAAATTGGGGTTGGGGGTAGACTTTGGAACATTTATGAACCTAAAATAAAAGAGAGAGAGATTCAGTTTCAGTTTAATGCTAAAAATGGTTCAACATTCAAAGACAGAAAGGAAGAGGCAGGTTCTTATTTTATCTAAACTAATTTACCCATCGGTGGCTTTCTCTGTCTGCCTATGGGTATTCCCAATGCTCTCCTCACTATGGTATCCAAGCCTCAAGTACACAAATTAAGGGTATCACTAAAATTGTCCCTGGGGCAAAACAGGACATGATCTGTCTGGGATTTTTTTTTTTTTGTTTTTCTCTGCCTTCTTTGTCCTCATCAGTTTCTCCTCTCTGTTCCTGAGCTATGCTGAGTACATTTCAAAGACAGCAAAATAGAGACTTTCAATACATTGGGGCAGATAGTCCAGATGTATAGTGGTGTAATTGAGAGCAGAATCTGGCCCATATCGTAGCAGTAAATGACCAATCACAATTGTTAACTAGTCTAGGGGGAGGATTTTCAAAGGCACAAAAGGGAAGGGGAGCCCATCTCTCATTGGACATTAATAGGAATTAAGCACCTAATTCCCATTTGAACCATTGAAAATCTTGCCCTAAAACTCATGAGCTTTTCCTTCCAGATATCACTATGTATCAGTACTAGGAGGAGATGTCTTTTTTCAGCAATGGAAACCAGTGTTTAGCAAACATGATTGGAGGTTTTTTTTGTTTTTTGTTTAGATCCACACATTGGTGATCATTAGCAAAACAGGTTAGAAGGCATGTAATCACTTAAATAAGTGGCAGAGGGTTAGGAGTCTTGGCTTGTAAATGTAATTACAGAGCTTGTCAATATACATTGATTTTCTTAGATCACTTAAAAGCATTCTGCAACCTAGGAAAGTAAAATGGAGGAATGCTACGTGGATTGAAACTGGGGCACTATGAGGGATGATTAACTCAGTCATAGAGGGGACTTTATTCCCCCTCCAAGTCACGTAGTCATGAGATGGAGCTTTCCTCAGAAGCGTTTTTTTGTTTCTTTAAGAAAGAAGAAATTCCACATTTCTTGTCTCTTTTTTATGGGCTGATGTTATTGCAATCATTACTTTATTGAACTTTGACCTAAAAAAACCCAACTAGCTATTTTAAGTAACACACAGTGACGGCTAATCTTCAATAACTCTATCTCCATAGGCCCATCTACCTTTTTTCACATGTGTCTATTTTCCCATTAAATTTAATGTTTCTGCACACTAGCATGTCTTTTAAATTATCCCATTAGGAACCTAAAAATATAATTACCCATAACTTCTGACCACCCTCTTTTCCACGTACCTCATTAACCTCCCTGGAGGCGGGAGGTTGTTTAAAGGACACAGATGAAAAGCTTTTTGTACAGTTAACTAACACTTACAGCAGGTGCGGTTACCTGCACCCCCCCAATATCACACAACCTGTATTGCCGGAGGAGAGAAAGAAGTCCCACATTGAATTTCTGTTTAACAGTCAGGTGACAAATGAGAATAGCAGTGGCTGTAGCTCAGACAATAGCCTGGAGGAATTATAATTAGTGCCTGTGGATAACTCTCTTTTTCCATGGAACAACTGACGGAGATCCACCCAAACATTCAGGTAGGTAGTGGGCAATCAAAGAGCAAGGTATTGGATATCATTGGCTCTATGTATGTCACCATGGCAGTTGCATCTGCTAACTCCCCCTACCTTTCCAAGCCCTCATTCATTTCACTAGTTTCATCTATGAGTCTTTTTCACCGGTTTGTGGACCGGATTTTCTGGTCGGTCGCATCCCCTTTGTGCTGCTGAAATATCACAGAGTGGATCTATTCTGGCAGGAAATGGGCAGTGGAGTGTTCCCCTTCCATAGGGCAATTCTCTGTTAGTGTCAGGCTGCCACAAGTTGTCCCTCTTTCTCAACAAAGAGGGGGCACGGAGGAGGGTGGAGGAAGGAGAGGAGGCATAGCAGAGCAGATCCACACTTTACCAATACTGCACTGGTGTAAGGTCCCTTAAGGATTTATACTTGTGGTGAAAGTTAGAGCAGGCTCTGAGCTGCTCTAACTGCAACCAGGGCTGGCTAGTGCTAGATCAGAGTCAGAACCGGCTCCTTGCATCCCTCCCACTTACCCTGTTCCTGAGCAGAGTTTGCACAGGCTTGAAAATCTAGCCCTACATCTGAATCAGTGCACACTTCTCTGCTCTCCTCCTCAGCCTTTGGGAAGGAACTTAAGGCCAATGTTTTCCAAGGTGTTTGCCTAAAGCCCTGCACCTGAACAAGAATTGTCTGATCCTGAGAAATCAGAGAGATGCAGCTCTTAGATACTCTGGGAAGGGGCCTTACAGAAATATCTGAGATGGAGGAATCACTTTAGTCTCCTGCGTTTGTAAACGTTAGCCGCCTTCTTGAACTCTGTCTCCTTAGTTCCCCTGCACCAAGTGAGTTTCTGCCAGCAAATTAAGGCAGGAAAGGAGTGGGGGGGATGTTATCCCACTCACCTTCAAGCCCTGAAACACGGTCCCAGTTCCTTGGATTTGGAGGGAGCAAGTGCAGGACCCTGATTTTCCCTTCCCCTCATGGGGGAAGTCAGCAGAGGTTGCTGCAGCAACCTATACTGCCGACCCAAACCTTTCCCCTAGAGCAGTGGTTCCCAAACTGGGGTTCGTGAACCCCTGGGTGTTCGCGAAATATTGCAGGGGGTTCTCGGAAAAAAATTCCCTAATGGCGGACAGAGCTGTCCCTAGGAACCCCGGGCAGCACGGGGCCAGCAGCCCGGAGCCCCTGGACTTCCAAGAGCTAAGCAGATCAAAGCAAGCATATCTATCACACTGAGGAGATTTAAACTTCAAGACTCCTTATAAGAAATGGAAAGGGAGGTGGATATTTTTTGCTGTTTTTAAAATTAAATAGGCAGCTAGTATTGTTTTTAAAATTATTATGATAAACAAGTTTAAGCTTTATTGTAACATGCGTTGTTTGCCTGGACTGCTCAAGACCTGAATGCTTTGTGTAGGAGGAACTCTTTGAGTTGGCTTCTTAAATACTTTCGTGCTGTTTCACATCTGATATTCCTTGATGAAACATAGGAGCCTTGTCTTCTAATAGGTTTATTCAAAGTGATACACGCTACGAAAGTGGGATCTCGAAAGAGTGTTGCCACTTTCATAATGTAATAAAAATACTGTAATGATAAATACGAACATAAGAATGGCCCTACTGGGTCAGACCAAGGGTCCATCTAGCCCAGTGTCCTGTCTTCCGACAGTGGCCAGTGCCAGGTACCCCAGAGGGAATGAACAGAACCAGTAATCATCAAGTGATCCATCCCCTGTCGCTCATTCCCAGCTTCTGGCAAACAGAGGCCAGGGACACTTAATAATAAATAGTGTGTAATAAGCATGTCATAAAAACAAATTTTATATTTCCAAGATCACTGCTTTTATAATTTATACTCAGGTAAAGGAGAAAATCCCTAGAAATATTCATTTTTAGGAGGGGGTTCGCAAGACCTGACATTTTAGTGAAAGGGGTTCACAGGTTGTTAAAGTTTGGGAACCACTGCCCTAGAGGGAGTTCTGGGACAATCATAGTTGGGGAAGCCTTTAATAGGATGGTTCCTGTAAGGGCCAATGGAAGCCGTGCAGCAACTGGTAGATAAGGGATTGAGGATTCTGCAGGGAATGGATGCTTTCTAGCTGTCATGGATGAGTCATAGCTAACCAACAATATTTTTGTTTCTCAGCGCCTTAATACTTTCCATTCGCTTTATTGTTGTCCTTTAACTTTGATTAAACTAATCTTAGGTTTGCAGTTGCCAGCTGCATGAACTAGGAGATGCATTTGTTAAATAAAGTGAACTTGTTTCCTTGAGAGGTTCTCTCGCGGTCAGTTAAGTCTAATAATAACCCTGGTATAGGGAGGGGGGACAACAATTATTTGGGCAGTGGAATATAGCATTCATTGTTAATTCAATCCCAAGCATTTACAGTATTGTTTAGCATTCGCAGGCAAAATTCCACTGAGTCAGGCTGCATTTCCAGCTAGCCCTAACTCATGTTAGAAATGTGCTAAACCATTTGGAGGCTTTAGAATTTCTTCCATATAGGGGTATGCAGAGAGGTGGGCAGGATCGAATCTGGGGCCTTTGAAGCTTAGTGCATGAGCTTCTACTGCATGAGCTAAAAGCCATATAGATATTAGCTAAGGCTGTAGAGCAGACTCATTAATCTCTCTATCTAAGCGGTCTCGGTGCCACTAGATGGGCCAGAACACCACACCCAGGAGGTGTGTGGGTTACACTTTGACAGAAATGGGTGGAGATGTTTGCAAGGTGGTGGTTTGCCCTGTGGTGGTTGAGTGCTTGTACATCTGTTTTCTTACTTTCACTGGGCTAGAATCCACTCTGTGGGCAACTAGGAGCATTCAAGAGGGTATAGAGGTGCCATGCACTACCTCACTTTCCCAGGAGGATTTTTGACTAACTCAGCCAGAATTATGCCTAGGGATACGTTACAGGGTGAGCTGGCCCTCTAAGGGGGTTGGACTCAGCTGCACCTCTGACGGGGTAGCAAGTGCAAGGAATAGGAGTGGGGAAGATGAGGGCTGTCACATGATGGGAACATGTGATTGAAACCACATGTGCTGGGAAGATACAAAGGGCAGCTTAAGTTCACTTAGAATCCTGCAGGGGATCCATAGGCGCAGAACTGACAGAGACATCTGGGATGTGAAACAAGGGTCAGAAGAGTTGGGGAAGAAGCTCTCCCTACCAGTCAAAGGGAGAGACCTATCTGGGGTCACCTGCAGCCCAGGAGGGACATGCTGGACTGCTGAGCCCAGGAGGAGCATAATGAACTAGTGAGTCTGGAGAAGAATGCCAGGAGAGTCTAGTTTTAAGTTGAATTGTTTAATGTTAACAAACTACTCCCTTCCTCCAGGGACTAGATACAGGGCACCAGTTGTGGTGATTCTGTTTGGCTGCAGAAGTGGGGAAACCGAGGCAGCAGAATTTGGATAAGACCCTGCTACATGTTCTCAGGCTAGGCATATCAGTGTGGTAGCTACCCCACCCTGGAAGAGCAGCACATTTTCCCCTTCCATGCCTGGCCAATTCTCTGGAAGGGAGGATAGTGCAATAGGGCAGGCCTGTCCTTGCTCTCCCGCCCCCTTTCAAGGAGGGCACAAGGACTACAAATCCTATCTAGATTCCAGACAGACCCTGAACAGAGATGCTCCTCCTGACCTTCCCCCTTCCCTTGTGCATCCATTCAGGCTATCCAAATTCTGGCCCATTGTGAGCACAATCCTGAACCCACTGAGTCAATGGACATTTGAGCAATGACGGCAGTAGGAAAATTAGGTTCCCACATTCAGCTTTCAGCCACTCACCTCATATTTTGAGGTGGAGTTGGAAATTCTTTTTAGGTAGCCGAGGTGCAATGTATTCCAGGCACAGGCAGAAGGAGATTGCCCATTTGCCCAAGCTAGATGAGAATGTCCCCATCCAAAATAAACACTTCTTCTATTCCTAACCTTCCCCCTGCTCGGCCTGCATCTGCCGATTCCTTCACGTTGCCAGCAGGAGCGGAGGATGCATGTACTGCATTAAGACTGCGGCACTTCTGCTTCCCCTGCAGGAGGTGCTGTGTACGGTGCAGACAACTCAGTACTTGTCTCCTGTCCCAGAATCTCTTTTCCCACCTCTTTGCAGCAACCACAGAAGACGGAATGAGGGGACGGAGGAGGATGAGTGCCCAGAAGAGAGAGCCAACAGCAGACGGCTTTCAGAGTCATTTCTGTAGAGACCTATTGGTTTAATGTTTGTTTATATTATAGTAGCACTTTGATGCCTTAACTGAGATTGGGTCCCCATTATACTAAGTGCTGTACAAACCTATTGAGAGACAGTCCCAGCTCTAGCCCCAAAGTGCTTGAAATCCAAAATGACAAGCGTAAGAGGGGAAACAGCTACATTGAGGTCTGAGCCAAGGCCTACAGCTTAATGTGAAGAAGTATTTCCTTTAATCAGCTGGCCTCTCTGCTTACATTTTCCTAATAATTTTATGCTGTTGAAGTAAATACAAACATCAACATACCCCAGAGGTTTATTCATTTTCTGTATCTATCTAGGCTTGGAAGGAGTAGAGAAACATTGATTTCAGCATACACACGCTGACATAAAAATACTTCCATAGATAATAATAGACATTTATAGGTAGCCAAAGTAAGAAAAATGCTGCTTGAGAACTTATTAGAGTTTGAGTTAAGGCTATTTACTGTGTGTATTTTGACACGTGACACTGACAATGTGTATTTTAATAGTTATTGAGCTTTAACGCTTTGAATCTCAGTGGCTACCATCATTATATAATTATTGTCTGACGCCCCCAATGTCTCAAAACTCTGAACATTTAAATTGATTAAAAATTGAAAAAGATTAAAATAAACACCAATATTATCCATCCAAATTATATATATAAAAAAAATTGAATTCTGCCAAGCCTATAGATACAGTACACACAGGTCGTAGGTAAACAATAATAGCCTAGATAGTTTCAGTGAATATTTGTTTTTTGTTTTGTCCCCACTGTTAGGGTTTTTTTTTTTTAAAGCAAAGTTCCATAGTATAGTATCCTGAGATACAAATGTTGGGGTATCTGATCTCTTTAATGACATTTCAAGTCTTGTACTGGGGTCTTTTTTTTTTTAAGTACAGCATTGCCACTAAAGTTATTTTCAGAACATCATATGGATTTTTCATTGAAACATCTATGTTAGCTTTTATCATCCTTGCTCTGCTTTGTAATTTTGGAAACAGATATAAAGAATGAGCAACCCAGAGCACAGTAATATAGTGGGAAGCATCCTTCATAAGTCAATTGAGGAATTTAATAATCTCTTTAGAAATAAGCTCTGCAGCTATGAGAAAAATGTGTGGGTTAAAGGCCTTCCAATTAAGAAAGGTTTCTCTGTGGATTTATAGGCTGGTGGTTAGCTCTTCCTGTTCGTGTTTCCATGGCAACTGTCAGGTAGATTTTCTGCTACTTGCTAGGAAGTTGGAAATGTTGAGTCTGGTTGAGCCTTTCAATTCACTGAAGCTTAAATGAAATTCTTTGCAAGGAACTGGCATTTAGTCTGGGTCATTTATTCATATCTATAAAAGAAATCAATTATTGTAATCAAATGCGATTTTTTTTTATTGGGATTATTTTGGGGTATACCCTTATTTTAAAATTATTGTGCCACAATCTATTTTTAATGGAAAGGTTTGAAAGCGGCAGCTGGCCTCTTCGCTATCTGTTGGCGTATGGCTTTAATTACAGCCCAAAACATACATAGGCATGTCTTTTTCTGGTCTGCTCTTACAAGCTATAATCACCCCTGGTGATATTCATGATGCCAGTTAGAATCCTGGAGACTCATTAGGGCTGAGACACCTGTACTGCAAGAAACACAGCGTACAACCTTTTCTCCGTTCATTTCCCTTGTCTTGCTGATTTGCTTGGAAAGTAAATAACTTGCATGTTATTGTTGAAACTTCTGAGAAAACATCTTAATTTTCACATCAGAATCTGTGTGCGCGTGTGGATTTCTTTGTGCTCCTTATAGTTTCTGACCCACACGGACTGCGGCTTGACAGTTCCATGTAGGTTTCTTTCTTTTAATTCTCTAACATTGGTACATAACATGCTGTTGGTCTTTTTGCAATGCAGAATCTGTGTCGCCCAAAATAATGTAACCATGCTATGTAGGTTTCACTGACATTCCTCACATGAATAAGGCCAGTGGGATTTGGGCTAAAGAATGCAAATGGGAGGGCCAGATCCTCAGATAGTATAAATGGCTGAAGAATGGTGTACAGATTAGGGCAGTAGCCTGGGACTTTGAAGACTGGGTTCTGGAAGTTTTGGAACAGCCTTCCAAGGGCAGCAGTGGGGGGAAAAAAACAAACTGGCTTTGAGACTGAGCTTGATAAGTTTGCCTACAGTGGCACGTGGTCCATCTGTAACTGCTAGTAGCAAATATCCAAAACAGCCCGAGATGGGGTTCTAGATGGGGAGAGTTCTGAATTCCTAGAGAGAATTCTTTCCCAGGTGTCTGGCTGGTTGGCCTTGCCACCATGCTCAGGGTCCAACCAGTAGTGCTGGATCTAGGGGTGATGGGGGTGCAGCAGCAGCCCCTGACTTAAAGTAGTTTCCATCATGTACAGGGTTTACAGTTGTGTTCAATGGCTTTCAGCCCCCCCACTATAAAAATTGTTTCAATGCCATGGGGTCACAACAAATTATTATCCCCTACTCTTGGTGCAAATAGGAAGGGAAGCCTGGCAGGATGTGGGTCTGTGAAGCAGGGTGGTGATAGGTGCCTGCCTCTGCCCAGGGCTGTACCGCAAGTCAAATAAGATTCTTTTAAAAACCTATCCTAAATAGCTGACTGTGACAGAGTGCAACAGCAGCTGAGCTAGCACTCAGGTCACTGCAACTCTAATTAGTTATTCCAGAGCAGACCTCCTTAAGAAGAGCTGTGCCTAACTGATGATCTGAGAAGAACTAAGATGCTAATGAGGCCATTAGGCAGATGATACAAAAGGCACAGGAAGGAAGTGAGGAAAGAAGGAAGCAGAAAAAGGAAGAGAGAGATTACTCTTCCCTGCTTCCCTCAGGAGCTGAGGGTAGGGTGTTCAAATTGTAAAAATGGGACACATGCAGGAGCCCCACCCCGCTCTGTGGCTCCCCCCCGGCTCCTCCTCTTCCCCCTGAGGGCCTGCCCCTTGCTCAGGCTGGAAGCCAGAACTAAGCAGTGGTAAAAGCTGCCCAGGGAGCCCAGGCTGTTGTGTGGAGCCCTGGATCCTCCATCTGTCCTGGGCCAGGGGGCTGAGGTGCCCAAGAGCTGCCCCTGGCCCATGTCTCTGCCCCCTGGGGTGTGCCGTAAAGACCAGGAGGAGGGTCTGGGGCTCCCCATAGCAGCCTGGGCTCCTTGTGCAGCTCTTATCATTGTCCGGCTCCAGCTTCCGGCCTGGCCAGGGGTGGGGCCTCAGGGGTAAGAAGAGGAGTAGGGGGCAGAGCCTTCTGGCAAGGTGAAGCTAAGGCCTACCTCAGACCCCCTCTCCCCGCATCAGGAAGAGGCTGGTGCCACCCCTGAGCCTCAGGCAGATGTGGAGCAGCGCTGCAGGGAATCCGGGATTCAGCCCAGGACCGGGACTTGAAATGTACATTTCAGGCCTGTCCTGCCCAATTAGGGATGGATGGTCACCCTAGCTGAGGGCTGCCTAGGACTGTAGGGATGAGGCTATATAGCAGGTGTGGCCAAACTGTAGCTTATGAGCTGTATGTGGCCCTTTTGCAGTCGTTCAAAAGGTAAAAACGGGACACATTTAGGAGCCTCACCCCCCTCTGTGGCTCCACCTCCTGCTCCTCGTCTTCCCGGCTCCCAGAGCCCTCCTCACCCACCATTCTCCACCTACCAGACTGGGGGCAGAGTCGGGGCAGGGGATGGTACAACTTAAAGGTTTGGCCCTCCCAACAGCTTGAGTCACACCCCCCCCCCCCAGGCACACTCCACCCTGTTTCCCTCAACAGCCTCTCCCTGCAGCACCCAGGTGTTTGCCACTGCCTCTCCAGGCAGAGCTAAGAGGGAACTGCAGGGAGGGGATGGGATCTCTGCTTTAGCCCCTTTGGGAGAGGCAGCAGCAAAAGCAGACGAAGACCCGAGCCCAGGCAGGTGCCTCCCATGGGGAAGAAGCTCCAAGACCCTCCTCCCCATAGGGCTGAACCCCCAAGCCCCGGCAGGTATGCCCCAGCTCTCCAACTTCTGAAGATCATATGTGGCTCGGAGGGTCAGTAAGTTTGGCCACCCCGCTATATAGTGTATAAGGGTGGTGGAAACTAATATTGTAAATAAACTTCACCGAGGTGTTCTACCAGCAAAAAAGGTCTCTGAGCTGTTTGTGGACTTGAGCAGAGGCAGGAGCAAGTGGGCCCTGCCACACTGACCCTAATTAGGGATCCGTGTCCCTCACAGAGGTTGCAGAAGTCGTGGATTCTGAGACTTTCCATGATCTCCCTGACTCCTGCAGCGGCCAGTGCGGCTGGTCCCGGGGACCACCCAAGCAGTGGTCCCAAGGGCTGCCAAAGCAGCGGTAGGTAGGTGGCCCCGGGTGAGGCTGGGGCAGCTGCTGCTCGGCGGCCCCCTGGCAGCTGATGTCATTGTCCCCCCCCACCCCCAAGAATACCCCCCGCCCCAGCTAAGGTTTAGTCTGGGGTGTTTATAGTACAAATAATGGATAGGTCATGGGCCGTGAATTTTTGTTTATTGCCCATGACCTGTCCATGACTATTACTAAAAATATCCATGACTAAATTGTAGCCTTAACCCCAATCAAAGAATGTTTTGAAGTGATAAGTGTCAAAGGCGCAACTGGAATGCACTGGTGCTTGGTAAGTAAAATATTAACTACTAGTGGATTCCTTAACTGCTGTAAATAGCCACAACTGTTTGAAATGTAAAGGCTGGTGTTGCAGAAGATCTTATATACTTCGAGGTATTGGAGTATGTTTGTATGTGTGTTTTGGAAAGGTTAAAAAAAGGGGTTTTCTCTTCTGGAGGCCATTAGTTGAGTACAAGCACAGTACTTCGGCCCCACAATGTTAACCACATAATACCGGTACCACTTCATATTCATTAATGGGTTGTTCTCCCTGGTGCTGGGAACTGTGGCACCTGATTAATGACTACACTTCACTATCACAATCCCTCTACAGATTCACATTACTGCATGCACACCCCAGGATGATCTATATACAGTTACCATGTGACTTTTCTCAGGAGTTGTGCTACAAGACAGAACAGATTCAACCAGTTGCTATTGCTGTTCTACAAAAAAAGTAGCATATTGAAGAAATTAAAATGAGCTTTACACTTGGCTCAGTGCTCTGACTTGAGTGGAGTTTCTTTCTGTACACCTGGTGTAATGGTGAAGAATTCAGCCCTGTTTTCCCATCTGCATTACTGATTGATCTCTTGTCCTCCTGATTTCTTTAACTGTTGTTTTAAATTAAGTCTCTCTTCAGGATTGCTCGTCCTGTTAAGATGATCTTAATTCTTCTCCCACTTTTACCAGTGTAAATCCAGTGACTCCAGATTTACATCCATGTAAATATCAGCATAATGGGGCCAAATGGCTTTACAGAAATAGGATTTATTTAATGTACCATGGGGGTACAGATCTACTTTTCAATAACCCTGTCTATTCCTTTTCTGTACCTGACTCTTTCATACACACTTACACTCCCATGTTTCACCAAAAAAAAGCCTCTTCACTTTCAGTTTAATATGTTGATATTGTATGTTACTGATATCATATCTTATTTTTGTATATCAAACTGGGCCTGCTCCTGTTAAAGACAATGGCAACTGTCCCATTAACATCAATAAGGTCAGGATCAGGCCTCAGAGCCCAGCTCTCTGAGAGAAAAAGAGAAAATACAGCTGAATTACATTACATAAATCATCGCTCCCCATTGTATATCATTTCATATATTAGAGAGCACACGACATCAGGAAGATCTTACCCTGCATAATTTAAGTGTGAAAAGTTTATTTGAAAATGTTTTAGCTGCTGCTGATTGTTCTTATTATAAAAAAGGAATAAGCTAGTCTTTAATTGTTGCTATGGTAACTAACATCTGCCAGGATATGCTGCTAGAGAAAAAAACGTGTAAGTTCTGTGTGCATTCCTTTTGACTTTACATAGTAGAGTAGTTGAGGGCAGTGCTCCTTAGTGGCAACTTTGCAAACGCAAGTAGGAGGCACTCTGTGAAAGGCACACATTTAAAACTGATGGAAAGAAATGTCTGGGGTTAAAAACAAAAAAACAAACAAACAAAAAAAACGCACAGAAGATAGTTGTACTGTGGAATTCATTCCCTTGTTTTTAAAATCAACAGATTAGTAGAATTTAAGATAGGGTGGGATTTTTTTATACATAATGACAACATACACCATTATCTAGGATAAAT
This sequence comes from Chrysemys picta bellii, assembly GCF_011386835.1. NCBI lineage: Eukaryota > Metazoa > Chordata > Testudines > Emydidae > Chrysemys > Chrysemys picta. The sequence continues at coordinate 14,579,314 of NC_088791.1, forward strand.
ATTTACAGAAGGGCTGTAAACACTCATACTTGATAGCCTAAGCCAACCCATAAATAAGGGTAAATAAGATCATTCCCTTAGGGCATATAATTGTTCAGTATGGGGTTTCTTGCACTTTCCTCTGAAAATTTGATATTGACCTCTGTCAGAGGATATGGACCATAGGTTTCATTAAGCATGTCAATTCCTGTGTTGCTATTTTGACCACCAATGGTAAATACCAGACTGTTTTACATGGAGGGTGGGGGTGGATGTTTGTTCATAAGCAGCAATATCTTTCCTTTGCAGAACATAAGGCAGGAGAATATTGACTCCTGCTTCATCAACTGTTTTTTGATAAAGCAGCAAATGGAGGCCTGCCTCTGCCCCCCTTCTCCCTCCCTCCACCCCCAAACATCCTCTTGGTTAATGCTGAAATAATTTGATTCACTACTCCTCTATTTATAGCCCAGACAATTCAACTGCAAGGCAGGTGGTTCCACTGAAAGATAAACAAACTTGTAACAAAACCCCACTGGTTCATAAATGACCAACTGCTGACATCGCAGGCTGCAGGGGACTTAACCTACCATGGGAAGTTGGCCATTTACTGTACTACAGAGTAAGACCTCCTGTCGTTTTCGTGACCAAGAAACAGCTGGTGCTATCTGTGTTTTCGTCTTTTAAAAAATTGATTTCTATACAGTCTGTTAAAAGGATTAAGAGTAGGGTATTTTTGTTGTTTTCATTTAATATATGAAACACCATAACATCTTTGATTCCTTTGCCTAACATACTTATTGATTTCAAATTGGCTTTTAGGAGATTTTTGTTAACATTTTTCCTCCTTTTAAAATAGAATGCTGGGTCTAATGGTTTATTCCCTGGTGTTCTGGACTTTAGACCTTTTGCATCTTGATCTCTTGTTTTGTTCTTGTTTCTGGCTTTGTCGCTGAATTCAAGCTAGTTTCTACACTCCACTGGGTTTTTAGTCAGTACAAAAGGATTAGTAGGACATATGAAAATTGGTTCTCTACCCTCTTTTTCAAATATAGGAGGCTCCTGGGCAGCAAAATAAACACATTTGTCTACTTTTTAAAAAGGGTTTAACTCTGTTAGACAAGATTTTTAAAAAAACAGATTCCTAAAATTAGACCCCTAAACCTATTGGTAGGCACATAAATAAATGACCTGATTTTTCAAAAGTTCTAAGCACCTAACATCTGTCATTAATTAGTAGCAGGTTTGGCCAACCTGTTCTTAAAAACATCCAGTGACAGGGATTCCACAGCTCCCTTGAGAGCCTATTCCAGTGCTAATTATAGTTAATTTCCACCCTCCGCCCCCCCCCCCCCCCCGCCCCACCAATATCTAACCTAAATCTCTCTTGCTGCAGATTAAGCTGATTACTTCTTGTCCCATCTTTAGTGGACATAAAGAACAATCAATCACTATCCTCTTTTATGACAGCCCTTCACATTATTGAAGACGTATCCGGTCCCCACTCAGTCTTCTTTTGTTCAGACTAAACACGCCCATTTTTTTTAACGTTTCCTCATAGGTCAGGTTCTCTAAACTTTATTTTTTTTTTTTTGTTATCACTTTTCTTGCTCCCTTCTTGGACTATTTCCAATTTATCCATATCTTTCCTAGAGTGTGGCCCCAGAATTGGATACACTACTTCAACTGAGGCCTCACCAGTGCTGAGTGGAACAGGACCATTGCCTCCTTGACGTACAACTGTCCTGTTAATACAGGAGGCATTAGCCTTTTTTTTTTTTGCAAATGCATCACAATGTTGACTCATGTTTCGATGCCTACCTATAGAATTAGCAGAGCTGCACACCTAGTAGCTCCCAGTAAAATCTATGGCCGATGGTGGGTGCGCTGCACTTTTGGAAACCAGGCCACTTGTTTAGATGCTTTGCAATTAATTTTACTTCCTCCCACACTGTGCCCCCCTTACTGTTTTCAGGCCCACGATCCAGGAGCTAGATGCTCATTGACCAGAAAATGGAAGAACTGCTCCAAGGTGGTGTTTATCAAAAACTCTGGACTTTGCCATTTGGTGCCTCTTGAATAGAGGTATCTCAAATTCCTAGGGGTTGTTCCCACAGCCAATAGCATCCCTATTTGTTTAGAATGAGGCAGAGGAAAGAGGCTGGACTGAGGTTCATGTAGTGAATTGCGTCTGGAAAGAGGAAGGCCAGAGGACAGGGATAGCAATGAATTGCTACAGAGCAGAGAAATTTCTGACCCACTCCCCTGCTATACAAGTGAACAGCCTTGGCCCCTGCCAACCTAGGTCAGCTCCATTAATACTTCCTTTCACTTTCCCAGCTTCTTCCACCGTTCTGTGTGTCCACTCCTTGACTCATTTACCTGGCGCTTCAGTATCCCAGTATTGTGAGTCTCCCAATATTTATGTTACAACCAAAGATGCTAGAATCGGGTTACTCCCTGAGAATCAGTTTCTGACCCTCGTGGTTGCCGGAAAATGTGATTTCTAAAAGATTCTAACACCAGAAGGCAAATCATTATTTAAGTCTCATGACTTAAGGCAATCTCATGATTTTCAGGGGCTTGACTCATGATTTTTGAACTCTTGGGATTGGCAATGCTGGTGTCCCTTCTCCTCAGCTCTTTCACCCATTCCTGAGCAGTCTTGCCAAAGGAACTCTATGAAGAGAGAAGCCTGGGGAGACACATGTTGGCACTGAGAACGACTTGACTGACTTGTCTACTTGCACTTTTACAGTAGTCTTGTTGATGGACAAGACATAAGAAGTAAAGTGTTCCCTGACTTTCATCTCCATAGACATCCCTTTTTTAATTAATTGGCTTGATTCATTTGTATTTTTTCATCAAGTGGACTGTAAAAGGGAAAATAGTGTCTTTGTTTATAACCTTTTTTTCTTGTGTCCTTTCTAAAGTTTAGATTGTAAGATCTTGAGGTCGTGTGCGTCACGCTGTCTGGAGTGGCTCATGACTGGGTGCCTACCTCAGGGCAGACTGTGAGAAAATAGGGCAGACACCCCAGCCTGGTGGTGTGTTCTACAATTAGATTTCACCAAACCGGTAACAAATGTGAACTCCTGGATCACTATAACAGTCCTACCATGGAGTCACAGACAGTCCCCTTAGACTCTCCAGTCTATCTGGCACCCAGACTAGGATTGCCCACTCTCTAATCGCATAAAACCAAAAACCCCTGCCCCGCCCCTTCCCTGAGGCCCCACCCCTTCTCTGAGGACCTGCCCTCCGCTTACTCCATCCCCGTTCCCTGTGTTGCTCACTCTCCCCACCCTCACTTTGCTCATTTTCACTGGGCTGGGGCAGGGGGATGGGGTGTGGGAAGGGGTTTGGGTACAGGCGGGGGCTCCGGACTGGGACAGGGGGTTGGGGTGCAGGGGGCTGAGGGCTCCGGATGGGGGTGCAGGCTCTGAGGAGGAGCTAGGGATGAGGGGTTTGGGGTTCAGGAGTGGTATCCAGGCTGGGGCAGGGGGTTAGGGTGCGGGAGGAGATTCAGTGTGTGGGCTCCAGGAGGGAGTTTGGGTGCAGGCAGGGGCTCCGGACTGGGACAGGGGGTTGGGGTGCAGGGGGGTGAGGGCTTTGGCTGGGGGTGCAGCTCTGGGGAGGAGCCAGCGATGAGGGGTTTGGGGTACTGGAGGGGGCTTTGGGCTGGGGGGTGGGGCCAAGAGGTTCGGAGTGTGGGAGAGGGCTCCGGCTGAGGTAAGAGGTTGCGGTGTGAGAAGGAGTATGGGCTCTGGTCTGGTGATGCAGGCTCTGGGGTGGGGCCAGAAATGAGGGGTTTGGAGTGAGGGAGGGGGCTCCGGGCTGGGACAGATGGTTGGGGTTTGGGGGGGTGAGGGTTCCAGGCGGGGGTGCAGGCTCTGGGGAGGATCCAGGGATGAGGGGTTTAGGGTGTGGGAGGGGGCTCCAGGCTGGGGCAGGGGGTTGGGGTGCTGGGGGTGGGTGAGGGGTCCGGCTGGGGGTATAGGCTTTGGGGTGGGGCCATGGATGAGGGGTTTGGGGTGCAGGAGATGGCTCCAGGTTGGGGCCGAGGAGTTCAGAGTGTGGGAGGGGGCTCAAGGCTGGAGCAGGGGATTGGCATGCAGGAGGGGGTGTGGGCTCCAGGAAGAATTTTGGGTGCGCAAGGGGGCTCAGGGCTGGGTGTTGGGGTGTGGGAGGAGGTGCAGTGTGCTAGCTCCAGCCGGCGTTTACCTCAGTCAGCTTCTGGAAGTGGTGATGTGTTCCTCGGTTCTGCGCAGTGTGCGCTGCCTCCACCTGCAGACACCACCCCCACAGCTCCCATTGGCCCCTCTGGCTGTCCCTCTGCATAGGAGCGGGGGGACATGTCACCACTTCCGGGAACCGCACGGAGCCAGGTGGGGAGCCTGCCTGCCCCGCGCCAACCAGACTTTTAATGGCCCGATCAGCAGTGCAGAGTGGAGCCGCCAGAGTCCCTTTTCGACCGGGCGTTCTGGTTGAAAACCGGACACCTGGCAACCCTAACCCAGACAAACTGGACTTTGTGATAAAGGTCACTTAAACCAAAAATCACATCACATTTAGGTTACTTCCAGTCCCAAGAGACCAGTCACTTACTGCAAATCAATTGGTACCCTAGATTTTATACCAAAGACAATGCTGGTAGCCAATTCTGGTTTGTTAGCTAAGAAAAGGAAGTGAGAGTTATTGAGAGATTAAAGCAGTCCCAATATATGTACAGTTTGTAATTCCAAATGGTGGCAGTGATGTGATCATGCCAGTTTCCCAAAAGTCCTTCCAGGGTATCCAGGTTGTCTCTGTGGCTCTCCGCTTTGCATCTGGTACACTTCCCTGTAAGAATTCAAACAGTGCAGAGATGCAGGATCTTTCCTTTAATCATACTTATAGCTTCTTCTCACAGAAAACAAGTTGACAGGGTCACTACCCACGTGGCCTTTACCTATGATGACAGAAAGTGAGGAATGCATTTTGAGTCTTTGACCTCCAATCATCACACACAATGACTACTTGCTTTGAAATTAGCTCTTTTCTGTTGCATTCATTTAGTTACAGAGGTATTCACAATGTAAATTTTTGCTACTACATTATAACAGGATACAGATAAGTGACAACAATGAAAGTAACATCCCATTAGTTTTAATGAAGTTGAAACACCAAATACACTAAAAAGAAGAGCAGGAGTACTTGTGGCACCTTAGAGACTAACAAATTTATTAGAGCATAAGCTTTCGTGGACTACAGCCCACTTCTTCGGATGTGGGCTGTAGTCCACGAAGAAGTGGGCTGTAGTCCACGAAAGCTTATGCTCTAATAAATTTGTTAGTCTCTAAGGTGCCACAAGTACTCCTGCTCTTCTTTTTGCGGATACAGACTAACACGGCTGTTACTCTGAAACCAAATACACTCTTATACATTTAACACTCATTTTGCTTGGCCTGGGGCTTCAGCATGAGCTGGCATGTGGCCTGCCAGCATCACAATGAGCCTTAAACGTTACTCATTCTGTTAAGCACCTCGCACACCTTGTATTTTTTTTTTTTTAAAGTCTACCCTGAATGGTTGGTTAACTGATTATGGTTTTCCTGTTCTAGATCTTTTCTTCAATATCACTGCAAGTTCTGCCAGATGACTTATTTTGTGTGCCTTCTAAATGATACATTTGTAAAACAGGGCAGATTGAAAGGAGGGAATTGTCTTTTTAAAGTACCAGGTTTCACATTCAACAACCTTGTCTGTATATCATAGAAGGTAGAAACGGAAGAGATATGAAATCATCCAGTTAATCTCTCTGCAACTGCAGAATACCATTTGCATTGATATCAAATCAAAAGCTCAAGTGGGACTGTATACGAAATGGTTTGGTCATAGGACACAAATTTCATTACTATTAAATATTTATTTGGAGAGAATTTTGAAAGGTACTAATTGGAGTTAGGTGCCCAAATGAACGGCAATGGGACACCTGATTCCCATATATCCTGTTGAAAATCTCCCATATAAATCCTTATGGAATTCTTACCCTCATGATAAAACATAGGAAAGAGAGCTTACATGGTTACCCCTGAAGTTCTACAGGCCTTATAAACAGAAATAGAATACATACACACTCTTGAAATTAATACTCATGGTGTAGTCATTATATTAAAATATGGAAGATCTTTATGTAAAGAATTATGACTTGCAAATCGCAATATTTGATTCTCCATCATCTTTGTATTCAAAATTCTGCCCACATTAACTTTCCAAGCAACTCAGCCACAGTTTGTACCATTCTCCTAGCAATGATCTGATCAGAGGAGTAACTGAGTATTGATGAGAATGTGCAGCAACTCATGGGACTGGCTGCTTTAATTATTACAAGTTTTTAAAGTTACTTTCTGTTGCTTTAGTTTTTTCTATGTTGAGCCGATTTGAACAGCTACTACTCTCCTAACAAGAATGTACAGAAAATCAATGATCTGAAAAGTTCAATGCAGTGTAATATGACTTGACTTGGAAATATAGTGCAATATGGTATTACTAAGGATGTAGTCTTACCAGTTTTGTTTCTTGTTGTTACAATCCCACTTAATACTTTGTAGTCCTGATATAATGTACCTTTTCTTTTAAAGCGGGGGTAGGCAACCTATGGCACGCGTGCCGAAGGCGGCACGCGAGCTGCTTTTCAGTGGCACTCACACTGCCTGGGTCGTGGCCACCGGTCCGGGGGGCTCTGCATTTTAATTTAATTTTAAATGAAGCTTCTTAAACATTTTAAAACCCTTATTTACTTTACATACAACAATAGTTTAGTTATATATTATAGACTTATAGAAAGAGACCTTTTAAAAACATTAAAATATATTACTGGCACACGAAACCTTAAATTAGAGTGAATAAATGAAGACTCGGCACACCACTTCTGAAAGGTTGCCGACCCCTGTGTTAAAGTAAAGTCATTTCTGTGAAGCATAGAATGATTCCAAGAGGTATCATGATCTCAGATCTTTGTTTTTTAAAGACAACTTGAAAGTCAGGAAGGTGTTTTTCCTTCCTAAAGTAGAAAATGATTTCTCCCCCCTTTCAGCCATCCCCTCTCCTACAAATAAAGTTCTAAGGCTCTCAAATTCAGAGTGAAATTAATGAGAAACTACACAATAGTTTAGAAGTGTAGAAAACTAATAAGGGAAGCTAAAGACATCAGGAAAAATCCTTGGCTGGTGGAGCTATGGACAAAAAGGAGTTTTAAAGTATATTAGGAACAAAAGAAATCCTACCAATGGTCTAGGCCCATTACTAGGGGAAAATGGTACAATTGTTAATACAGAAAAAACAGAAGTGCTCAATAAATGGCTCTCTGTTCTATATTTAGAAAGAAGCAGGATAGCATACCCTTATAAAGACGATGAAGCACATTCTAGCTCATTAGAAACTAAGGAAGATTTTAAAGATCTGCTAAGAATGAATATTTTTATATCACTAGACCCAGGTAACTTGCGCCCAGGTTTCTAAAAGAGTTGCCTGAGGATATGTCTAGCCTGCTGGTTTTAGATTTTAATAAATCTTGGAATACTGGAAAAGTTCCAGAAGACTAGAAGAATGCTAATGTGCTAATGCTCGAAAAGGTAAACTGGATGACCCAAATAACAATAGGCCAATTAGCTTTATATTAATCTTGAGCAAATGAATGGAAAAGCTGATGCGGGATTCAAGTGATAAAAATTAAAGAATAGAAACGTAATTAATGCCATGGTTTTATGGAAAATAGGTGTTGTCAAATAAACTCAAAGAACAAGATCAAGTTCATGCAAAAATGTAGATCTGGAAGGGACTTCAAGAGGTCACCTAGTCTAGCCCTCAGCACTGAGGCAGGCCCTAATATACCTAAACAATCCCTGACAGATGTTTGTCTAACCTGTTCTTAAAAGCATTCAATGATGGAGATTCCACTGATTCCCTTGGAAGCCTTTTCCAGAGCTTATAGTTAGAAAGCTCTTCCTACTATCAAACCTAACTCTTTCTTGATGAGGATCATGCCAATTACTTGTTCTATCTTCAGGGGACATGAAGAACAGCCAGTCACCCTCCTTTTTATAACAGGACTTAATATATTTGAAGGCTACCAGGCCCCCACTCAGTCTCTTCGCCGTCCCCCACGCCCCCCGACTACACATTCCCCTTTAACCTTTTCTCACAGATCCAGTTTTTTTAAAAATTCTTTATAATTTTTTGTTTCAGAGTAGCAGCCGTGTTAGTCTGTATCCGCAAAAAGAAGAACAGGAGGACTTGTGGCACCTTAGAGACTAACAAATTTATTAGAGCATAAGCTTTCGTGGACTATAGCCCACTTCTTCGGATGCATATAGAATGGAACATATATTGAGGAGATATATATACACACATACAGAGAGCATAAACAGGTGGGAGTTGTCTTACCACCTCTGAGAGGCCAATTAATTAAGAGAAAAAAACTTTTGAAGTGATAATCAAGCTAGCCCAGCACAGACAGACAGTTAGATAACAAGTGTGAGAATACTTACAAGGGGAGATAGATTTCAATGTTTGTAATGGCCCAACCATTCCCAGTCCTTATTTAAACCGGAGTTGATTGTGTCTAGTTTGCATATCAATTCTAGCTCAGCAGTTTCTCGTTGGAGTCTGTTTTTGAAGTTTTTCTGTTGTAATATAGCCACCCGCAGGTCTGTCACTGAATGACCAGACAGGTTAAAGTGTTCTCCCACTGGTTTTTGAGTATTTTGATTCCTGATGTCAGATTTGTGTCCATTAATTCTTTTGCGTAGAGACTGTCCGGTTTCTACAACCTATCCTGAAAGATGATCCTTTACTCTCACAGATCTTGGGAGACAGACCTGTCCTCGCTTACAGACAACCCCCCAACCTAAAGCAAATACTCACCAGCAACCACACATCACTGAACAAAACCACTAACCCAGGAACCTATCCTTGTAACAAACCCCGATGTCAACTCTGTCCACATATCTATTCCAGTGACATCATCATAGGACCTAATCACATCAGCCATACCATCAGGGGCTCGTTCACCTGCACATCTACCAATGTGATATATGCCATCATGTGCCAGCAATGCCCCTCTGCCATGTACATTGGCCAAACCGGACAGTCTCTACGCAAAAGAATTAATGGACACAAATCTGACATCAGGAATCAAAATACTCAAAAACCAGTGGGAGAACACTTTAACCTGTCTGGTCATTCAGTGACAGACCTGCGGGTGGCTATATTACAACAGAAAAACTTCAAAAACAGACTCCAACGAGAAACTGCTGAGCTAGAATTGATATGCAAACTAGACACAATCAACTCCGGTTTAAATAAGGACTGGGAATGGTTGGGCCATTACAAACATTGAAATCTATCTCCCCTTGTAAGTATTCTCACACTTGTTATCTAACTGTCTGTCTGTGCTGGGCTAGCTTGATTATCACTTCAAAAGTTTTTTTCTCTTAATTAATTGGCCTCTCAGAGGTGGTAAGACAACTCCCACCTGTTTATGCTCTCTGTATGTGTGTATATATATCTCCTCAATATATGTTCCATTCTATATGCATCCGAAGAAGTGGGCTATAGTCCACGAAAGCTTATGCTCTAATAAATTTGTTAGTCTCTAAGGTGCCACAAGTCCTCCTGTTCTTCTTTTTATAATTTTTGTTGCTCTACTCTGGACTCTCTCCAATTTGTTCACACCTTTCTTATAGTGTGGCACCCAGAATTGGATATACTACTTCAGCCGAGGCCTTACCAATGCTGAGTAGAGCAGGACAGTTACCTCCTGTGTCTTTTATATGATGCTTCTGTTAATGCACCCCAGAATTATATTATCCTTTTTTCGCAACTGCATCACATTGTTAGTTCATATTCTATTTGTGATCCACTGTAACCCCTGATCCTTTCCAGCAGTACTACTGCCTAGAAACTGATTGCCCATTTTGCAGTTGTGCATTTTCATTTTTCTTTGCACTTGTCTGTGTTGCATTTAATCTTCTTGAGTTTTAGACCAATTCTCTAATTTTCAAGTTTATTTTAACTCTTAAGTTTATTCAACTCTTAACCTTGCCTCCAAAGTGCTTGTGACCCCATCCATTTAAGTGTCATCCTCAAATTTTATAAGCATAAATTCATTCCATTATCCAAGTCATTCATGAAAACCGTGAATAATTTTAGAACCAGGGGACTCTGTGGGACCCAGTAGATACTTCCTCTCACTTTTACAGTGAATGGTTGATAACTAATCTTTGATTATGGTTTTTCCAACCAGTTGTGCCACCGACCTTATAATACAGGGGTGGTCAGACCACAGCACATGAGCTGCATGCAGCTCTTGTACAGTTAAAGTGCGGTTTGCAGAGCCACCCCCCCATGCTCCTCCCCCCAATTTGACACTTACCAGATTGGGGAAGAGGGGGGAGCTCGGGACTTCTGCCCTGTGGTAGAGTGGGGGGGCCTCAGAACCATGGGGTGTGCCTGCCAGGCAGAGGCGTCTCTTGGGTAGGGTGAATAGGGGCAATTGACCGGGCCCCGCGCTTTGGGGCTCCCCATGCTTTGATAAAATCAGGACTGTCTCAATATTTAGCCCTTTGTCTCGCGTCCTGACCGATGTACGATTGGGATGCCATTTGTCCCAATATTCAGGTGAAGAGGTGGGCGGGTGAGTGGTGTGAGGGGGCGAATGGGGAGGTGAGCGGTAGGCAGGCAGGTGGGAGAGGGGTGAGCAGGCGGGCGGGCGGATGGCGAGGAGACTAGCTGGGAGGCTGGTTTGTCCTGGGCCCCGCACCTCCCTTGGGACAGGCCTGCTGCCAGGGCTCAGGGGGCCCCGGCAGACAACTCCTGCAGGGTTGAAGCCCTGAGACACCCCCCCCCCCCGTGGGGCTGAAGCTCCAAGCCCCAGGCAGCATGCCCCATGGGGACTGAAGCCCAGAGAACTCCCTCCCCTTGGGGCTGAAGCCCTGAGCCCTAACAGGCATGCCCCATGGAGGCTGAGGCCCCGAGACCCTCCATCCCTGCGGGGCTGAAGCCCTGAGACCTGGCAGGTGCGCCCAGCACTCGAACTTCTGAAGATTATCATATGCGGCTCAGGGGGTCAGTAAATTTGACCACCCTTGTGATAGTAAATCCATGCAGACCACATTTCCCTAGTTTGCTCATGAGAATGTCACGTAAGATTGTGTCAAAAGCCTTACTAAAATCACGATAGCATTTCTACAGCCTCATACACACACACACCTCTGGACCACCATTCACTATGCCAGTAACACTGTCAAAGTAGTAAGTCAGGTTGGTTTGGCATGACTTCTTCTTGACAAAATGGCACCACGTGACATTCAGATTAATGATAATTTTTATACAATATCAGAGCACTTGTCATAAACTGGCTAACTGACCTCAAAGTGGTCAATTCAATGGGGAATAGTCATAAAAAGGGGATGTTTCTACTATGGTTCTGTGCTTGATGCTATTCAATATCTTCATCAATGATCTGGAAGTAATATAAAATTACTGCTGATAGTGTTTGTGAATGACACAGGTTGATGGAATAGTAAATAACTGAGGACTGGGTAGTCAAACAGAGTGATTTAGATCATTCAGTAAGCTAGACCTATTCAAACAAATTGTATTTTAATACCACCAAATGCAAAGTTATACATCTAGGGACAAGGAACGCAGGGCATTCCTACAGAGTTGGGGATTGTGTTCTGAAAAGCTCTCTGAAAAGGATTTAGAGGGTTATCATGGACAAGCAACTGAACTTAAATGATGCTTTGGATAAAAAGGCTAACACAATCCTCAGATGCATGAACTAGAGACTAGTGAGTAGGAACAGAGGTCTTTTTTTTTTTAACCTCTGCACATGGCATTGCTCAGATCAATTCTGGGATATTACATACAGTTCTGATCTCCACATTTTTAAAGAGGATGTTGAAAGACTGAAGAAGGTGCAGAAAAGAGCCACAGAAATGATTTAAGGGCTAGAAAAAATGCCTTACAGTGAGAATTAGACTCGATCTAAAAGAAGACTGAGAAATGACTTGATCACAGTATATAAGTACTTACACAGGGACAACATATCAGGTAGTTTGGCAAAAGGCTAAGTAGCTTTTTGATGATTTTAGAGCATCTAAAATTTGTCTTCTTAATTAGAAGCTCAGTCCTGTGAGATGCCAAGTGTTTCAGTTGCCACTGGAGTTAATGAAAATACAGGCAGCTCGGCACTTTACAGGACAAAACCCTAAGCTGACTTTTTCCTCTAAGGGCTTGTCTACACTACTGTTTAAGTCCATGTAACTTACGTCGCTCTGAGGTGTGAAAAAGCCACTCCCCGGAGCGACGCAAGTTACATCGACCTAAGCGCTGTCCACACACCAGTGTTAATTCAGCGGGAGGCACTCTGCTCCATTCGTTGAGGTGGAGTAATTATGTCAGTAGGAGAGCTCTTTTCCGTCGGCATAGCATGTCTTCACCAGATGCACTACAGCGGCGGGTGCAGCTGCGCTGATGTAGCACCGTAGTGTAGACTAGCCCCAAATGATTTGACTGGTATGTTGAACTGTACCAGTTTCAATGCTTTTATCAAATCTAAGTACCACATTAGCACCTTCTCCCATTAATCAATGGCAAAACTAACATTTACACCCATTGGGACTAAGATCTGGCAATTAGAAAATAGATGAAGATCCAGATGTGTGACTGGCCACCTAATTTGTATGGCATAGTTTCCTGAAACTTTTTTTCAAAAGGAGAATAACGAACAGCAAATAACTAATGAATAGCAATACACTTTCAGATACTCACTCCTGACACTTTCACAGTACGTACGCATTTTTGTAAACCAACAGATAGACTGAATATTCAAAACATCAACAACATGGGCCTGCTGGTAACAATGGCATGATTAAACGGGTTGATTTGTGAAAATATTCTCAACCTCTTTTTTTTAAATTCAAACAACTCTAACAGAACATAAAGCAAGAATTTAATTAAAACATGGTGTCATGGTATGATTGTTTTAATGAGAGAAGGGATAAAATACCAGTGTAGTTGGAGTGACTTACAATGTGATTATCTCAATGTAAGTATCTTTTAACTTGAACCTTGTGGCTGGGATTTTCAAAAATACCAGAATCCCACTGAAATTCTGAGAGATGGGGGGACTAAATCTTGGGGTGCTTTGAAAAAAAACCTTAGGCTCTGTTCTTTTAGGTCTGCACACTATTTATTAATATGTCTGTTTATTTAAAATAGCTAGATGAGATTTTTGGCAAACATGATTATTTTTAGATATCAATTAGCAAACTCCTTTTTAGTGATACCTAGCAAAATAGCTGTAGTGTTCAAAACACCTTTCCTTGCTACTTCAATTAAATTGTAGATTTGATATTCAAAAACAAAGGAAGTTTATCATTATCTACACAGGCATTTTCAAGAACTCATGGAGATTTTTTTGTACTCTTCCTAAATCTTTTTAAAAAGATTGATAACTTGATCAGGGAACTTTTTAATTATAATGTGTAATTGAAACACTTACACTTCAATTAAAAACAAAGCAGCCTAAAACCATAGGGTGTTAGACACTTGTAAAAGGGGTATAAATTATTGCCATTTTGATGAGTTGCAAGACTTCAACTTAAATCAATTATAAATAAGTCGTTTGAAAATGGATACAAGTGAAATTAAACTATCGGCTTGCTTTTTGTGATCTCAAAATGTATGCATAAATGGCAAGAAAATGTTAATTGACCTTAACCTTTCCTGTGATAAGTCTCTTCGGTAATAAAATACTTGCACTTATATAGCATAGCACCTCATACGTGAGGAGCTCAAAGAGCTTTAAAAATTAATTAAGCCTCAACACTTCTTTGACCTAGGAGCATCCAGTATTAAATAAAAAGAACAGGAGTACTTGTGGCACCTTAGAGACTAACAAATTTATTAGAGCATATATGCATCCGAAGAAGTGGGCTGTAGTCCACGAAAGCTTATGCTCTAATAAATTTGTTAGTCTCTAAGGTGCCACAAGTACTCCTGTTCTTTTTGCGGATACAGACTAACACGGCTGCTACTCTGAAACCAGTATTAAATAGGTGGTTAAACTGAGACAAAAAGGCTATGGCCAACATTTTCAAATGTAGGTGTCCAATGTTAGTAATAAGAACCTGCATTTAGGCCACTTATTTTGGTGTGTTTTTTCAGCACACAATTCTCATTGATTTAGGGATGAAATAAGGTTTTAAGAACAGGGCTCTTGGAGTGTGAGCAATTCAGGGCAAGGATTCCATCTTTGTCATTGGAAGTGCCAGGCACATCTGCGGTAAGAAAACAATCCGTGATACTGTTTATGTATTATGGAGGGACATTTAACGGGTAGAATTAATCTATACCTGTGATGTTTTGCAGCCAGACTCATGGGTTTCCTTACCACTATTTTCTATAGATTTAAGATACAGAAGAGATTTTACCATTATCTTGTAACCATCTGTGTGCCTATTGCTATACAGACAAACATGAGATGGTCCTACCCTGAGGAGCTTTACACTAGAAGCTTGGAATTCCAAGTTGCTCAGCAACTTCTGCCGCCCTTGAAATGTGTCGTGTATGTAGCTATGTCTATCTAAGGGAAGTGTGTGCGTACTGCACTTTAATTCTAAAGAGTCTACCCTCAACGGGCAGTGTTGAGTCAGTTCAAGTAGGCTGCTACAGACTGAGACGGGTCCGGAACACAAGGATGCAGTAGTGCCAAACCAAAAGGTTCGAAAATCATGAGTCAGGCCTTAAAAAAAAATAAATCAGGAGATCAGCCCCCCAAAACTGATTTTTTAAAAAGGAAGATGAGATTGGGCGGTTTGGTCTGGGTTGTTTTTTGTTTTTAATGCTCCCTGCCCATCCTGTGTGTGTTGTCACAATTAGCGTTGCCCACTCTCTCATTTAGTGGGTGAGTGATTTTTTTGGTCCCACTGTAGGAGCTCTCATTCCCACATCTGCCTCTCCCCTGCCCAGCGACTAGTTCTGCCCCTCTGCCCAAGACTCCAAAGCAATCCAGTTTCCCCCCAGTCTCTGCATCAGTTCTGCACCACCAGCCTCATCTCTGCTGCTCCTGGGGTTCTTCACCCTCTCTCCCAGGCCTAGGCGAAATGCAGCTGTGTCCCCTTCCAGACTGGGGAGGCAGCTCCAGGGGTTTTCAATCCTCTCTGCCCCTTCCCAGGTTGGGTACGACAGGGAAGGCAGCAGAAGGCAGAGAGAAGCTGTCCCAGTGTTCACAGGAGGAGAGGAGGGAGCAGAGCTGCTGTGAGAACTGTCGATTGTTGAAATGAAGGGGAAAGAGAGCTCTGCTGCTTCCTTCAGTAGCTCTGATGCCTGCGCTACTGCCCTACCTCCTGGAAAACAGCAGCCTTCCAATCAGAGGCAGGGTTGAAATTCACTAGAGGGCTGGAGTTTCTCCTGTCATCACCAGATGGGCTCACAGAAAACTCATGAGTTGAGGGTTTTCAGGGGCACATCATATTGTCGTGGAAACAGATGTTTGTTCACAGATTCATGGTTGATGGCTAGAAAGGCCCATTAGATCCCCTAGTCTGACCTCCTGTATCTTGCAGGCCATTAAAGGTCACCCAGTCACCCCTGTGTTTCTTTTGTTTTCTTTAATCTGAGATTAAAAAAAAAAGATCCAGACTCGAACACAGGCTTGTTCTTTGCATCGTAAAATTGTTACAAAATCAGTTGCTATTGAAGGTGCTCGGCACTTTGCAAAACTTGGCCCTAAATTAGACTTATCCAGCAAGATGTGCCAATAAAACAAGGAAGGTTAGGATGAATATGAGCAAGATAAATTCTAATAGTAAGAGATCATGAGTTGTGAGGGCCCGATCCAACCTCGATTAAAATCAGTGGAAAGACTTCTATTGATTTCATTAGAGGTAAATCAGACCTTACTGTTGATGAGTACTCCGGATAGTGCCTCTTTTTTCAAATTTATTTTAAAGCAGTTAACGTGTTAATGGGCAGAGGTCACTGATAGGTGCATCTCTTCAAAGATGAAAATGAATGTTGTTTATTAAAATGACAAAAGAAAATTCATAATGCACATCTTGTGTTCCTGTCACAGTCAAGTCCTTGAATTGGAGTATTCCTGGCAGAACACCACCAGCTGGAGCGATTGAACACAATTCTGGCTCCAGCTTGCATCTTTATAGCTGCAGGGTCCAACAGTACACAATGCAGATTTGGCACAACAAAAGATGATATTAAGTTTTAATGCCAATCTTTGTTTAAAAAATTTATTTCTGTTGGGCACCTAAGCAGCAGATGCTTTTGCTAGGTGTCTCCAGGTACACGGACATGATGAATACATTTTACATTATTCAATTATACAGCTGACATATTTTGTAATATGGCACCCTGAGTATTTGTTTATGAGTTTGGCGGTTGTCCCTGAAATAGCTTAAGAGAAAAAAAAATACAGAGCCGAATCACATACAGGCTTCTCTCTCCATTAATTTACCTTTACTCATTTCAGTGCTAAGGCTGGAATTTAGCTAGGCTGGCAAATTGTGAAACGAAACTATTGCATTTTCAGGCCTTCTAATAAAGATGTCTTTAAGTTAACCAACTGCTCAATAAAGATCAAAGTAAAATGTACATACTGCACAAGTACATCTTGGTATGACTAAAAGGTCATATTCAATTGAACTTGGCATTTGCTTTGAAAATACCTATTATGTAACTCCTAATATTACATGGATTTGCACAAATTATTGACAAGAACAGTAGCATGTTTTGTTACTTTAAGTGACAGGTTAAATAACATCACTGTTTAGATGCCAAGCCCCATGGGCCCAGATCATCTTTTCCTCTATATATTGTCCTGTATAATGGCCAGCAGGCCAGCTCTTAAGACTGCAGCAAAAGCAGCTTGTTGGCTTCTCAGTCAGATGCTCACTAGTGTGACTGGTCCTGTGTTACCTTGTTCCTCCTGCCCCTCCCTTGTGCCCAGTCTTGCCTCTGTCCTGCCCCTGCCTTGAACCCTTCCTTGCCTGCTACCCTGCTTGCTCAAGTTCCTGACCTCCGGCTTGACCCATGCCTTTGGCTTCTGACTACTGAGTCAAGCTCTGACTGTAGGCCTTGATTTTCAGTGCCGCCTCCAATCAGTAGGTCTGATGCTCACTCTGACCACTAGGCTAGCGCGCCCTCATCCTGGTCACCTGACAGAAGCAAACAAAAGTGAAAATACACTAAGACTAAAACTTAATTTCAGAAAGTTGCAATCTTTGCCTAAGTAGGTTTCTCACCTATACTCCATTCCCAGAGACTTCGACCCTGTTGGTTGAAGGATCCACTTCTCTCAGATGTACAAGAGCTTTGGCCTCTTGTATCTGTCCAGTAATGAATAACCATGGGGTTTGCTCCCCTTTTTTTTTGTAGTCCAGTAAACCTTAGAAATGTATTCTTTGAAAAGGAAGCCCAGCCAAAGCTTGTCTTCCGCTGGACTTTAGATGCCAGGAAATCTTCCCAAAGTTCACTGACCCTCCTTCCAGAGGCAGTAAGGTTTCCTGGGGGTGCATTCTCTATCTCCTGCCAAGGTTAAGTGTTCATCTTTTCCCCACTTGCTCTTCTGATGGTTTTGTTTACCTTCCATGTAAATGTGCTTTGGTTTGTCCTTTAGTCACACCTTGCCTAACTTACATTGGAGACCCATTCACATTGCTTTGTCTGGAACAGGTATGGCTTAAACACTGCTTGCCAAATACACTTTTTAAGAATATATTTGCAGCACATATCTATAAAGTCCGTTGTGGGCTTACCATACCTATTCACTACACCTAATACATTGGTCATCATCTGTATCTAAAAATGTGTCATGTAAGGTATCATATACAAACCGGTAACACATTGGTCTCACAAATCATTATGTAATGTATGTCAGGTCTAACGAGAGCCACCAATGAGTGGTGAACCACCAATGGGCCTCTGTTACAAAGTGTATGCATTGTGATTCCAGGACACATTTTCTGTGGGTGTATAGTGGCATATCTCTGAGACTAATGAAGCAGCACCAACTTACACCAACAGAGTTTAGCCCAGTCTTTAATTACATGATTCCATAACTTTTCTCACAAATAATGCTGATTGGCTAGTGAAAACATCCAAAAGGAGAAGGTGTTTAATATCTACCCCCTTGGTAGATGGAGCCTGTCCAACTTTTAACAATCCAGGAGGCTTCTTGAATCCTTCTTGATATCTAAAAATAATCATGTTTGCCAAAAATCTCATCTAGCTATTTTAAGTAAACAGACGTATTAATAAATAGTGTTCAGACCTAAAAGAACAGAGGCTATGGTTTTTTTCCAAAGCACCCCAAGATTTCAAAGCACCTCCATCACTCAGAATTTCAATGGGATTTTGGTATTTTTGAAAATCCCAGCCACAAGGTTCAAGTTAAAAGATACTTACATTGAGATAATCACATTGTAAGTCACTCCAACTACACTGGTATTTTATCCCTTTTCTCATTAAAACAATCATACCATGACACCATGTTTTAAGGGGCTTCTTGAATCCTCCACTGCTCTGAGAACATGAAGTACAGTGCAAGCCCACAGTTAGTGATCAAGATACTCTGATGTAACTTGGTGGAGCTTCATCAAAGTCATTGAAGTTATGCTAATGTACAAAGATCTGGCCCAATATTTGTCATAGGTATCTCCTATTCTAAGTAAGGGAAGAATTGTGGTAATCTCAGATACCACATCGAGGTTACGCTTGGCAAGCACTGACTTTTCCATGATGACCATTGTAGCAGTAGCGAGGGACACTGACCTTTCCTCTTGGATGTGGACTTTTTTATACTTTTACATGCTGTTGGTCACTTCATTCTGGGTTACTAAAATGTGCTCTACTTTTGCCTCATCTGAACATCCATATATACAGTGGACCCTCGCTAGAACGCGGGATTTGGGATCCATGTGCGGTACCATGTTAACGCGGGGACCGCGTTAACATGAATTCCAATGAAAGTAATTAAATTTGGGATCCATGGCCACGACCGCGTTATACGCGAATTCGCGCTATATAGACGCGCATTCTAGCGAGGGTCCGGTGTACTTACCTTTGGTATTTATATGGTACTGATAGTTTCATTAGCAAAGTGGAACTTTACACCTGTGCACTGGTTTGTCCATGTGGCCAAGTTGCTTCCAGCCTACCTCCACACAGTCCCTGTTTTTTCTGGTGTCACCTAAATAACAGTCGTTCAGGGAACATGGGCCCACTGACTCAGTTCCATGGATCATGGTTCATCTTCCATATTTTACAAACACTTTAACATTAAAAACAATTGATGCCCTGATCCCATCCCACATCTTTGATCAGAGGTTGCTAGTGCATAGTTTGGTTCCTTAACAGGTGACAACACTGGGATTGACCTCCCTGTCACCTGTTCCAAGTCTAACAAACTATATCTCTAAGGAGTCTTCTCCCTTCCCGGGGACTGAGGTGTTGGTCTCTGCATGGTTCTTTGTCTCTCCATTCTGTGATAATCTCTGAAGGCTTTATCTGGGTGTTGTGTCTGCTGGCTCATAAGTGTCTCATAAGTGTCTCATATTCCTTCTTGTCCCTCTTGCATGGCCACCTCATACAACCTCTGTGCCACTGCATGCCTCACTACTCCTTTAGTCCATGCCTTCGGCTGTCTCTCTAATGGCAGCATCCTCACAAGAGTGCCTGTCTCCAGGGCCAGTGGGTCCCTAGCCAACCTGTTGTATTCTGCTTTCTCTGATTGGCAGTCACTAATCTCCTCTCAGCAGTGTCTCTGGCCTTCTGGCTGCAACAGGTCTCCCCTCATTGCTAGGAGGTTTTGGTCCTTCATCCCATCAGTGCCTGTGCTAGACTGCTTTGGCACCCAGTGATGAGTATTCTTTTCTACCAAAAATGATAACCACTTAGGGACTGTTCTTGGTGAATACAGTGTCTGGAATGCCATCTCTCCCAAGGTGGACCTTTAGTTTGCCAATCACTGACTTGCTTTTTGTATCAGGTAGGGCGTTGACCTCCCAAAAGTTTGCATAGTAGTCCACAGTGATCAAGTATTGCTTTTCCTTAAAAGGTAAATACATCCACTCCCATCTTTTCCCATAGTTGGGTGGGCAGCTCATGTGGTAAGTCTCTTTCTGCTGGCTGTTATCACATGACCAGCATGTGTCACACCCTCTATCAAGGAACAGAGTTAAGTATTCATTCCTGACCAGTTAAACACTCTTGAACCCATCTAAGACAGCTGTCAATGCCCAGGCATTAGGCATATTTTTTTTGCACGGCTTCCTTACAGAATGGGGTAGGGGCCACAGCCCTGTGGCCTCGAAATATGATTCCATCCTGTACACTCAGCTCATCTTTCATTTGAAAATGTTTCTGCTTCTACAGTAATTAGCTTTAGTCTTCTGGCCACCCTCCTAGTATCACTCTCTTGACTGCCTGTAGTTGGATGTTCTTTTCCATACCCTCTTTGATTTCCATCATAGATTCAACATCCTGATTCCCTTCTCTCAACTTGCAGATGCTGGGTATATATGTCATGCTCAGGGTGTCAGCTAGTACCAGTATTTGCCCTGGACAGTACCTGATCTCTACCTGGTGCTGCATCAACATGAACTGCAATCTCTTTGGAGCACTAAGAAGGGGCTTTGCCATTGTCTTCAGGGGCTTGTGCTCTGATTGCACTATTAGTGGTTGGACATAGGTGTACTGATGGAATCGCACCACTCCAAATATCATGGCCAGAAACTCCCTTTCTATATTGGTGTACTCTGGTTCAGTTTGACAGGGCTCTGGTGGCATAAGAAACTGGCTGCTCCCGCAAAAAAGTGACACCTAATTATTTATCTGATGCATCACACTGGATTGTCAGTGGCTCTTTTGGGTGGTAGCACTTCAGGACAGGGGCATCTAATTTGTTTCAGCGTGTCAAATGCTTGCTGTTGGGGACCTGCGCACTCAACATCTTGCCTTGTGAGTGGATGTATGAGGTCTGCTACTGCAGCCAGGTATGGACAGAAAATTTATCATTCCTATGAAGTACCCCTTTCAAAGTCACTGGAGCTGGCATGTCTGACTTACTCAATCTTGTTGGAATCTGCTTTCAGTCCTTCTGCTGTGAGCTGCTGTCCAATGTGTGTCACCTCACACTGTCTGAGTTACAATATTTCTAGACTGATTTTAGATTCTTGTGCTGGTGTAGAAAAGCTTGTAGTTTGTCATCTTGTTCAGCTTCTGTATCACTGTTCCCTTCACCATCAATGAGAATACCCGTGAGCTGAGAGATAAAGGGAGATTGGGCGATAGTTGGAGAACAAGGGGAGGGCGAAAGGTAGACGATTATTTCAATGATGGTGGGAGACTAAAACAGTTCTCCTCAGGCAGACAGTCCATTGTTTGGGTGAGTCTTCTATAGAACCCTCTGGTGCTGGGCTTATGAACATCGGCGCACACACAGATATCTGTAGCACCCAAATGGTGTTGCAAAGGTCATCATATGCTGGAAAATTTAATCCAGGTGTATGTGCCAAAACCCATTCCTCACATCAGACCATAAATATTCTCGCTTTGGAAAGTTCCGGAAAGATGTCATCAATTGTGGGCAATGGATAGTGGCATCTTTTCAATACCTGTTTTAGTGGCTTTGAGTCTATGCGGATGTGTAATTTGCTTGATGGTTTCCTTACCACCACCATGTTGATTTTGACAGGCTGTACTGGCCTCTACGGGCACTATGATAACAGTGCTGTGCAGACTTTCAAGATCCTTGCTTACTGGACTATGTAGTGCCACTGAAATCTTCCACTGTGATGAGCAGTTTCCATTGTAGGGTCTACTTCCAGTCACAGCTTTCCTTTGAGACACCTTTGAAAATATCTCCGTGCTTTTAAAATTGTCCCTTGTTGCTTTCTTGTCCCAACAGCCTGAACCTGATATGCTCTGTGACTCAAGAAAAGTGTCATGATGTCATCCCTGCTGTCTGATATGCCATCCCCCTCTGGTACAAGTCTGCCTAAATCTTTGAGACCTTCTTTTGCTCTTGCACACTTTGCTAAAATAATTTAACTTGCCACATCTCTAGCAATGTTGTCCTAGTGCATGGAACTTCTCCTTTATCTGCTCATGCTGTCTCATAGGGAAAATTCATCTCACTGTGGGTATAGAACCCTGGCCATCTGCTTGCCTTTGCTGTTGTCTCACTGCACGTACTTCAGGGTCGTTGTGCTTCCTACACTTTCATCTTGTCGCTTGAGACTGCTGTTCCACGTCTCATCTCTAATAATCGGCTAAAATAAGATTGCCTTTCCAGAGCAGCTCCTCCTGCAGGTGTTCATCCCACATTCTGGGGACAATCTTATCCCAAATTAGGGTTTAAAAGAGAAATTCATGGAGATTAATTCCATTAATGGCTATTAGCCAGGATGTGTAAGGAATGGTGTCCTTAGCCTCTGTTTGTCAGAGGGTGGTGATGGATGGCAGGAGAGAGATCACTTGATCATTACCTGTTAGGTTCACTCCCTCTGGGGCACCTGGCATTGGCCACTGTTGGTAGACAGGATACTGGGCTAGATGGACCTTTGGTCTGACCTATTATGGCCATTCTTATGTTTTTATGTCATTATGTCAAGTCCCCAAAATTGCATGTAGCAGCAAGTCTGCATTAGGCAGTAACATAGGTGGCCATTCCCTCACCTTCAGATAGGTCTCCATTGAAATACCGGTTTTGCTCTACAGTTTTGTTCTGCTTTGGGGAGCAACAGGTCTGCTGGGCTCCTTGGACTGCTCTAAAGTTTCAGGCAGTGGTGAGCGTCAGCAAGGTGCGGGCCCCT
Source organism: Chrysemys picta bellii (assembly GCF_011386835.1). Lineage (NCBI taxonomy): Eukaryota > Metazoa > Chordata > Testudines > Emydidae > Chrysemys > Chrysemys picta. The sequence continues at coordinate 14,602,173 of NC_088791.1, forward strand.
CTGCTTTGTTCCCCACTAAGATCAAATAACAGTTTTATTTTCCTGCTGTTGTGGCCGTCCTCCTGCATGGCCAGGTCTCTGTACAGATCAAACTTCTCCTTCCACCGGGTCTATCGCTCGGCTAAGTTTGTGTCTGCAAAATCCAGGGTTCCAGGGGCTTCAGACTGAGTTCCAGGGCTCACACTGCCAACTGCTGCACTTCAGAGAACTCACCGCCCTGCTGCTTCCATCATGTTTCATTAGCAAAGAGCAAAGCTGAATAAAGCTAAACTCTGTGCACTGCTTGGTACATGTGGCTGAGTTGCTTCCAGCCTAACTGATTCCCTTCCCTGTTTTGTCTGATGTCCCCTCAATAAGAGTCCCTCCCGGGAACATGGGCCGTCTGGCTCCAAGTCCACTAATCACTGTAGTATTGGATTGCCTTGCATACCTCCAGCTAGTACAGAATGCTGCTGGTTGCTCGCTTTAGTTTTCCATGCAGGAATCATATTGTACTCCCTGCTCTAGAGTTTGCAGTGGCTTCCAATTAATTTCTGGGTACAATTCAAGTTGTTAGTTTTGCCTGTCAGTACAAGTCACTTCCTGGTTTGGGTTCTGGCTACCTGTTATGCTGCCTCTCTTGTTGGGTTTTAACCTGATAATTGAGCTCAGGTTGTGTGCTTGAGCTAAGAGTCTCTAGATTTAAATGGGATGGGATTGATGGGAGGGCATTTTCAGTGAGTATCCCTTTGATCTCGAATGCCTTCCCGTTTCTGGTCCAACAGAGCTCAAGTTTGTTGACTTTGGGGGACAGATCCTAATCAGATGTAAGAAGGCATAGCTCTACTGAAGTGAATGCAACTAGGTAGCCTTACACCAACTGAAGAACTGGCCTTCTAGGGCACACTCTACTCCTATTTACTTATACAGGCTTTTGTTTCAGGGATTGGCTGAAAAATGCTGGACTTAATGTATGATGCTGGACTTGATTTGTAATGTCTAGTCCCGGGTGCTACACTGCCACAGTAGAGATCAGAAGAGTGCTCAAACTGGATCTCCTTCACTAGGAGAGAGAGCAAGTGACTGGCAGGGTATTTTCCTGGAGGCAGCTCAGCTCGGAGACTCTCCTTTGATCTGGAATAGCCTGAATTTGTTAAACTTCAAGATATGCTGCCAGGCTCATCTTTATATGGGGGATTTCCGGTTAGGGCAGTAATATGTAATACGCTGGTGTATTTTTCCTCTTTGTGTAGGGTCCAGTTAGTTGTTGCTGGATATGATGAAAGCTGCCACTAGTTGTCTTTGGTTGGTTGTGTTTTTAAGTAATTGTCAAGGGCACCTAGAGCTTAGGATAGGTGAAGAAGGATTTCAAACATAAACCGGGCCTCAGTCGTTGGGTGCTCAGCTTGTGATACCTACAAGAGGTTTTCAGAGCATGGCTGCCCAGCAATCTCTCTGTAAATCAGGCTCTTTTAAAGGTGTCTCGAGTTGGACATACAACAATTGAGACACCCAAAAACCAGTCACTATTACTCTTGAAAATCCTGGCAGGTGCTTTGAAATCCACATTAAACAAATTACAATAAATGAGTCAGTAAAATTAATGTGTCCTTTTAAGTGTAAATGTGCCACTCGGAGTCTAAGCACATGCAGAAATTTGAAATCTAAATGAATAGAAATGTTGCTCTACACACAGCTTGATGTAGTGCAGTAATACATTGCTGCAGACAGTCATGTACAGTATGTATGTATAGCTGAATGCCAGCAAACATCTTTTGAGCTGTATCACAAAGTTCAGAATTAAAGACTATGATAAGAGGCAAAAATCACAACCAGTAACAAAGCATCTCGGTTGTTGGAGTGGCCTTAGAGCAGGCAAACATTTTAACTCTTCAGGTACTACAATGAATGAGGAGAGTCTGGATTCACTAGCAGAGCAACAGAAGCTTAAGTAGACTATAAGTGTTATAATTATGAAATGGAGGGGGAAAGATTTCTTGTAGTCCTAGCTTCTAGACTAGGGGTGAGCAAACTTTTTTGGCCCGAGGGCCACATCTGGGAATAGAAATTGTATGGCAGACCATGAATGCTCACAAAATTGCGGTTGGGCTGTGGGAAGGGGTGCAGGCTCTGGCTGGGGGGACAGACTCTGGGGTGGGGGTGGGGATGGGCATGAGGGGTTCGGGGTGCAGGAGGGTACTCTGGGCTGGGATTGAGGACTGAGGCAGGGGGCTGTGGTGCAGGAAGAGGTTCAGACTCTGGCTGAGGGGGGGCTCTGGGGAGAGGCTAGGGATGAGAGGTTTGGGGTGCAGGAGGGTACTTTGGGCTGCGATTGAGGGGTTTGGAGGGCGGGAGGGGGATCAGGGCTGGGGCAGGGGGTTGGGGCATGGGGAGAGGCTCAGAAGTGCAGGCTCCGGGCGGCACTTACCTCAAGCGGCTCCCAGAAGCAGCGGCATGTCCCTTCTCTGGCTCCTATGCGGAAGCATGGCTAGGCAGCTCTTCACGCTGCCCCGTCTGCAGGTATTGCCCCTGCAGCTCCCATTGGAGCACCGGAGGGGGCCATTGGAGCGTGTAGGAGATGGAGCGGGGCCATGCGGCTGCTCCCCGGCTGGAGCACCGGAGCGGGGCAAGCCCCAGAACCCGCTCCTCAGCGGGAGTTCGAGGACCAGCTTAAAATGGCTGGCGGGCCGGATCTGGCCCATGGGTCATAGTTTGCCCACCCCTGTTCTAGACAGCCTGAAATGCCACGAGAAAAGGCTCTGACTGGGTGCCCAGCTGAAACATAGGCCCAGAATGATAACCTGGCTCCCAGATTTTAAATGTGGCCAAGTCAGTATCATGTTTGTTTTGTTTCTCTGAAGCATGCCTTAGAGCTGCAGTCATGTAAAGCTTTCTACTGTTCCATCAAATACTTGAGTTTACGCAGTACAAAGGGCTCCACTTGGCTGCAACCACCTGCTTCAGTTGATTTTGTTCAGTTTTATGTCCTCAAAGCTTGCTTCCCCCTCCCCCCCCCCCCCACTTCTTTAGTCCCCTTGTCAAAGACCACAATGTTTTCTTTTTGCTGTAGCCCTAATATGTTTTCAGGAATCATGATGAGAGTAGTTAAATAAAGCCACAAAACACTGTATGCATCTGCATTCATCATTGCTTGAGAATTATGTCGGCATGTTTATCAGACGAGAGAAACAATTAGAGGACTCTGTGGGATAGACTATATTCCAGTCCTATGCTGGTTTAGATACACATTTAGTTAAAACCTTAGGGGAAGCAACAAGTCCTAGTGGATAGGACACTGGACTGGAAACTAATACACATGGATTTTAATCCTAGCTCTGCCTCTGTCCTGCTGGGTGACCTCTGTGCCTGTTTTCCCTTTCCACTCTGTTTTGTCTATTTAGATTAAAATTGTGTTACCACTGCGTCTAGTAAAATGGGGCCTATAGGTGCTAATGTGATAAAAATAACAATGATGTTTAATGCCAGATATTTTATATTGTTTCTGTTGTTCCTTTTTCTGGATAAAATTTCTGGAGGAGCTATTGGACTGCCCACTGTGCGTTTGACTGCTAGGCCACACGACTGGCTCTAAAATTTTCCTTTTACCAAGGTTAGTCTCCATCTAGAAGTGGCCTCCTTTTGTCCAATGACCCTAACTCAGACACATTTGACTCCTGCCTATTACCCCTCCCCACAGGCTATGGCAAACACACCCTACACTTCTCTGAGGATTTGCAGCCTCTATAACCTCCTCTCTACCATATAGACACTCATGGACCAAGGAAGTAGGAGATGGAGCCATGGTGCAACATTCCAACTGGTTTAGGGCAATTATGGAAATGAATGAAGCCTGACTGGGTATTTTCAATGTGTATGATGCTCTCAGGGGTCAGGTACACATCTCCTGTCCCTCAGACATACCGGTAATTTAAATAATACCCTGAAAGCTGAAGAGTTACATTAAAGGGCCTGATTTTGAAAACCCGGGTCTCATTTCTGACCTGTAAATTATAGAAGATACAAAATATTGCAACTAGATATCCAACTATCTAGTAGCTGCAAGTGAATTAGTTCCAAATCTCCACCTGCAATTAAACTTGAATAATTGGGGCCTCAGTAATTTATGGTTCCAAAATGGGAAGCCAGTTATTTAAAAAAAAATAGGACCTATTTGAAATCAATGGAAAGACTCATTGATTCAATGGACATTCAGTCAGACTTAATATGTAAAATTCTTTCATATTTTATTCCAACTTATTTGCAAATGCAGTTCTTAATAATAAAATTCTAATATTTGAGACCTACGCTACAGTACTTGCCTCTGTAATAGCCTGCAGCAGTGGATATTTATTATGGACCTTAACTGCCCCAAAAAGCAAATTGGTCCCACTAAAATTTCATATGCCACATCTTATTTTTGGGGAGGATTTCTGGGAAGTTTGGGAATGAAACTGAGGAAAGTAAATTTTGGAGCCACAATCTGACCTAATTGATTCCAGAATAAATCCAGAGGAGCTCCATTTACTTTGAGAATTAATTTGCATTTGCACGAGTGTAGCTGAAAGTACAATTTGGCCTTATTGTGTGTGTGTACTTTTTTAAACTATGTTCTCTGTTTCACTTTTCCAGAATATTTGTAACTAGAGTTCACTTGGAAAAAATCTCTTGTGGAAAAAAATTGAAAAATTTTGCAAAATTTGCCTTGATTCAAATCTTCTCATTTAATTCTAATCAAACTTTCATTTTGTTTCCTAAAACAAAACAAAAAATCCCATTAAAAAAGAAACACTAAAAACTAAATTTCGTAAGAACATAAGAATGGCCATAGTGGGTCAGACCAAAGGTCCATCTAGCCCAGTATCCTGTCTTCCAACAGTGGCCAGTGCCAGGTGCCCCAGTAGGAATGAACAGAACAGAACATCAAGTGATCCATCCCCCGTCGCCCATTCCCAGCTTCTGGCAAACAAAGGCGAGGGACATTCACTTTTCAGTGAAAAGTTTTACTTGATTTCTATTTTTAAATCGCCAATTTCTTGGCAGGGAAAAAATTTCTGTGGAAAAACTTCAGTCTGCTTTATTTCTTATTTATGTCCATATGACTGCCTATCTTCATGTTTCTTTTTGTTGGAGAGGATAGGACCTCTTATTGTTTTTGTTGTTGTTGGCTTTGGGGGCATGGTTATGAGTTTTAGTGGGAAAACTACAGAAGTCAAAAAGGTCTTTTAAATTGTATGTAGAACACCACACAAAATCATAGACATGTAGGACTGGAAGGGACCTTGTTAGGTTATCTAGTTCATTCCCCTATATTTAGCAGGATTAAGTATTATCTAGATCATCCCTGACAGGTTTGTCTAACCTGTTCTTAAAAACCTTTACTGGCAGAGATTCCACAACCTCACTAGGTAATTTGTTACAGTGCTTAACTACCTTACAATTAAAAAGTTTTCCCTAAAGTCTTACCTAACTCTCCCTTGCTACAGTTGAAACACATTACTATTAGTCCTATCCTAAATGGTTAAGGAGAACAGTTGGTCATAAACTCATAGGATATCAGGATTGGAAAGGACCTCAGGAGGTCATCTAATCCAAACCCCTGCTCAAAGCAGGGACAATCCCCAAGTAAATCATCAACTCTGTTTATCACTCTCCTCTTTATAACAAGCTTTTACATACTTGAAGACTGCTATCATGTCCCCCTGCAGTCTTCTCTTCTCCAGACTAAGATTATTTTCAATCTTTCATCATAGGTCATGTTTTCTAGACCTTTAATGTTTTTTATTGTTGTTGTTCTCCTCTGGACTTTCTCCAAATTGTTCACATCTTTCCTGAAGTGTGGTGTCCAGAACTGGACACAGTACTTCAGTAGAGGCCTTATTAATGCTGAGTAGAGTTGAAGAATTACTTTTTGTGTCTTGCTTGCAACAAACACTCCTGTTGACATGTTATATATAAAATATAAATGTTAATTGATCTACTACTGATTCCAGGCTACCACAACTGATGGGCTGAGCCATGTGGCACAGGGTAAGGCATGGAATCTGCCCCCCACCCGCCCGCACATTTTGGGATCTGAACATGTGCCCATACATTGCTCATTGAAGGATCAAGGCTTGAATTTGCCCTTTCTTTGTGTCCTGTAATGGGAATATGTTGCTGGATTTTTTATATCCTGCTTATTAGGAGTCAGATTTTCAAAAGCATTAGTCTAAAATCATGCCTGGTAAACAAGAAAATGTGGGTGTGGAAATCAATTAACCTAATTGGTGGACAAAATAGAAGAGGGATGGGCTATTCCACTCTTCACTCCCTTAAAGAAAGAGACTTAGGAGGAAAATATATGGAAGAACAGACAGAGTCTACTGGAGCAAGTGTCACCATCATGGCTGACAACTCCCCCTCTCTCCCACAACCATCTCCTTGGTCCCAGACCTTCTTCATCCAAATCTGGCTGGTCTGACCAAATCAGGACAGAGAAAGGGATCCAGAGGACATTGCCACCCCTACCAGCTGTATCCCAAACACCACCAGTAATGAAATGGGATCAGATTTTGACACCAGCAGCAACAGCTCCAGCCTATCTTTCCCCCCACCAAAAAGGACAGTTATTACCATCTTTAACACCATCTAAGAGAGACTGTCATGCCATGGGGTTTCTCTTGAAGCTCTCTCTCTAGCTAAAGGGAAGGGGAACAAGAAATGGCATTAAAATGAAAGACTTACTTAATACTCTACATTTCACATGTTTTAACTATTTTCCCCTTCTTTTCTGTATCTTTAATAAAAGGTTAAAATGATTCTTAATAGTTTGTTTGCCATGGTACTACAGAGGCGGAGGTGTCTCTCTCCCAAACCCTAAACCTTGTTTTCAGGTCTCTAATATTGGATAGTGACTGGGTTATGTTAACACCTTTGGCTGATATATTCCATTTAAATTAATACAACAGCACTTTTGAAAATTTCCCATAAATGTGCAGTACAGATTCAATTCCAGGGTACATCAGAGTTCTTCAAGTTCTTGTAGTGTGATGTGTTGGTAGAGTGTTTGCTTTTATCATTTTCTGTTCTGACATTGGCTGTTCTCACTTATTATAAAAGGCTTCCTCTCAGCTTCAGTGCTAAAACTGGACTAAAAAGCGGTGTGAAGAATGAGAGGTCAGTAAGTGTTACTACATCTTTCCCCGGCTTTATATTTTTGGAGCTCTGGGAGGGGGCTCTAGGCAGGTCTGAAACACCAAGACTCTAAAAAAGCACTCTGTATATGACATAAATTACCTCAGTTAGAATATCCTGAGATCATAGTGAAATAATGAGATTTGCCTAGAAAATAGTAATAGCCAGTCTTAAGATTTAGATCAAGGTTTAGCTCTCTTTATTAAAAGTGCTTTAAATATGCTAGTATAAAGACTGCTAAAATGACTTTACGTTTGTAAGTAAAGAATTAAGGCAACTGTAAAGTGGGATCATTTGAGTGTAGTACAGTGAGGTGACATCTTATTAGCACACAGACTTGCTATTGATGTTTATGTAGTGATCAGATTTCTATTTTATTTTGGGCTAAATGATCAGCTGACGTAAACTGGCAAGTGTTCAAAAAGTCTGAAAGTCAGACAATTATTTAGGAGCATAAATATAGATTTAACCTACTAACTTTAGACTACTGCAATCACACTATTTGCCTTCAAGAAAAAGACCCATATAATTTAATAGGGATGAAACAAATAGTTGTCTACAGAAATAACTTTTACGCTTAAGTTCTATAGAGTTTTTTTTTTACATTTTTACCAGTTTTTGTTTTGTTTTGTTTTTTGTGTGGAGCTTCAAAGCAGAATTCTTTAGGCTGTAGGGCCTGATCCAAATTCCACTCAGGTCAAGAGGAGTCTTTAAACTGACTTCAGTGGGGTTTTGTCCATAATGCTTTTAAATTCTATAGGATAATTCAGAAATCCTGTAGAAAAGTTATTTTCTATTAAATTACTTTCCATATACCTGGATGGAGACCACCAGCTCTGTAAGGATTTAATCCTATATAAAATCCACTAGGGCTTTTGCTATTCTATTGACATTACATGGAAGGCTCTTAGATACCATAGTGATAGGGGCAGTCTCAACCCCTGAGTGCAGGCCACCATCTAGCAGCAACTTTCACTCTTACTTCCTGGGCTGGATTTGAACCAGCTAACATAAGGTGAACGTCTCTCTCCCAAGAGCCATCCAGTCTGAAGAAATTTGTAGACACTGCTCATGTGTCACTCTTAGCCTCATCAGACATCTATATCAATGAGTTCCTGGCACTTCCCTGCTTATTTGTTATGCAATATTACTGACCTGGAAGATGATGCTTTCTGCGGGCTCTCAGAATCCCTCTCGAATCCAGACGTTCAGCATTGTTTTCAACACACTTGTACTTTGTTCCACTTTTAGTAGCAGCATGATGTCAGTCACATTTAAATCAGATGAAAACCTGAATTTTTCATATTAATTAAAGTTCAATGGATTCCTTATAAAGAATAGATGAAAGGAGCAGTAGTGACAGGGGACTCATGTCGGCTGGATTTTCTGCAGATTAGCTAAAGCTGGTATGAACTTCCTCCCTGGGTTTCTGGAATGTTTCCTGATTTTGTGACTAGATTGACAAACAAGGTTTTGCATAATACTGTAGGAGCAATTAGTTTAGCATTTCGACAAGGCAAAGAGCAGACAAGATAGAAACGATATGGGGCTTTCTCTCTCGAGTGCTCTGTTAATACAGTGGCCTAATCCATCCCCGACGAAATGCCACTGACTACACTGGAGTTCCACCGGGAATGAATTTGGCCCCAATGTTATGTACGGTGTTGCACTAAAAATGCACAACATGCTATAAACTATAATAGAATCATTTTAAAAGTTATTGGACGATGTATAAATCCTAATATCTGATGTATTCGCTGGGAGTTCAATTTTTAAAAGCAAAAAGAGAAATATAAGGTGACCATTAAGCCCTCCCCACCTTGATGTGCTAAATGATATAATACTCTGTGGGGCAACTCCTGCCTCCACACTCCACCCGTATGTCCAGGGAGAATCACCAGTGAAGCAGAACCGCTGTGGTTCCAATGTGCAGGGGATTGGTAGGGTAAGGGAAGCTCATACACAGGGCACATTCCTCCAGTATGTTACAGCAACAGTACAGGTGTTCCCCATGTATTTCGTACAGCCAGATTTGGTTAGCAGGGAGGAAGCAGCAAGGCCATGGGTAGATACTGTAGACATACACAGTTATATCAGCCTTTGCCCCATATGAAGCTCAAGTGTGGGGAGAAAGGAAAGGGAGAGTTACCTTCCTCACCATCCCAATACCCCACACCTGTGCACCAAGCCCAGCTACTTTAAGTTGTGATGGGAAGTTAGGATTTAGCCCTATATTATGTTAGATAAGTTTTCTCTTCAGATGCTTTAACTCTTGAGTAGGAAGTGTTATTCACAGTTCTAGAAATAGGGCAAAACAGTGTTTGCAAATCAGGCATCTAAAAATGGAAAATGTTGCAAGTGTTTTCACTTACTTAAAAACATGATAAATAGGGAGGATGATGAGACCTCTGGAGTGCAGCCCTCATTTTACTGTATCATATGTTAAGCAGACACTTGCTGTTAACACACAGTACAGTGAAAACCCTGTTCACCTAGCTAATCTCTCTCCGAAATCTGAGTTGTTTAAAAAGAAATAAATAGCAGTAAGGACAAAGAAAAAGTAATGCTTTTATAGCATCTTTCACCCAAGGATCTCAAAACATGTTACACATCTGAATTAATGTGCCTGAATTAGTAAGTATCCTGATCTCCATTTTGGAGTTCAGGAAACTGAGGCAGAGAGAGGTTAAGTGACTTGCTGAAGGTTGCACTTTAAATTGGTATCAAGATTTGGAATAGAAATGTCATCTCTTGATTTGCAGTGCCATGTCTTCACCATAAGCCAATGTTATCTCTTCGATAGCCCTGGTCCAAAGCCCATTGAAGTCAATAAAAGTCCTTCCATTTAGCTTTGGATTGGGCTTGATGGTCTTGACACTGCACCACTGAAGTTGATGTGAGTTTTTTCCATTGAATCAAATGAGACTAGGATCAAGCCCTAAATGAATTACCTGATGGTTGCAGAAATACCAAGTGCTTCCATAGCTGAAGTTCTGTAACAGGAAAGTGTAAATAGCTGATGGCTATCAAACATACGGAAAGCATGAATTTACCAGATTGCTGTAAGCTACATGTACTGATTTATCAATAAATAAGAACTTGACACTTTTGCCAAATGGTGTCTTTAAAGGGGACTGTTTTCAGAATTTGATCAGAAGTTGGGTTATATTGATTTTCCAATCAGAAAAAAAGGATGTTTAGGAGCTGATACATTAGGTTTGCTAATGTGGCATGCTAAGAAAATGGTCATTGCCTTTTTTTTTTAAATAGGCTTGTGGGATTCTACTCTCTATTGTTTGTAACACCTACTATGGAGATTAGAAATAAATCTTTCCATTGTCACCTACTTTGAAAACTCTCTCTAAAGGACCCTAAACAAAGGGTAATATAAACATCAAAGTAGAGAGTTACTGGGACGTGTCTAGCAAGTATCACAGGGATATGTGTCAGGTCAGGTCTTGTTTAATATCTTCATTTTGGTCTAGAGGAAAGGAGTAAATAGGACACTAATGACATTCACAGATGCTACTATATTGGAAAAGGTTATGAATACCAGTGAAATAATGCAAGAAGACCTGGGCAGAAAAGGATCATGAATGTAAAACAATTATATTCACCTTGGAAAATTACAAGCTAATCCAGCTAGAGAAAAATAATTAGTACTCAGTAGGAGGGGGAACTTTGAAATGTAGTTATACTGGGGTGAAAATAAACAGCAAATTAGACATGATTGTACAGTTTGAAGTATCAGCAAAAAAGGCTAAGTCAGTTTGGGGATGCTTACAAAATGCAGATGCATCAGCACACAGGACAAGAGAGGTAGCAACTTCTCCCTGTGCAACCACACCTGGCATATTGTGTCTAAATCTAGACATCTCATTACCTGAAAGATATTGACAAGCTGCAAGGAATGAAGAGAAGAGTAACACATTGTTACTGGAGAGTTTGACTTAGGAGGACAAAGTTAAAAAGCTACATTTGTTCTGTGGGTGGGAGGTGAGTGTGGATATATCAATCTATACATATTTGCAATTTGCTGCCAACACAGGAATTGTCTGGGGGTGGCACAAGAAATAATGGAGTGAAATTAAAAGGAGCAAAATTAAGATCTAATAGTCTATAAAATAGTTATCCAAGAGGGGGGCAGGAAGCCTCATTCCTTAAGATGTTTAAAAATAGACTGGACAAAACTCTAGAAAGTTTACAATAATGAACTTTAGGGACGGACTAGGCGACCAAATAGGTCTTTCCTCTTTGTATTTTCTGCAATTCCATACTGACTTTATCCTTTTGGTTTGGTAAGATATTTGCAGGATTGAGTGTTTCAAACTGGGTCACGGTCACCTGAAGAGGTTGAATTTTCATTGCTTGTGCAACAGTCTTATTAAGATTCATAGATTTTTAAGGTCAGAAAGGACCGTTACGATCATCTAGTCTGACCTGGAGCATTAGCTTTTACCACTACTGCTAAAGAAGTAATTCCAAAGCTCTGGTAAGAGTGTTTATATTGTGCATTTCTTCCTCGGGTCAAACCCCCACTAGCATCAGTCTAGTCCAATAAATAGGGGATTGACTAAGTATGAGCTGGAGACAGGGCTCGATATTTTTTAGTTAACTGCTACTGAATTGAAAGCTATAGGATTATGTTGGTACCAGTTTGATCCAATTCAAATCAGGTGATCTAGGTTCTATTACTGACCTGCTGTGTGATCCTGGACAAGTTATTGAATATCTCCTGTAGCTTGCTGTAGAGAGGCTAGCTGGGGCTCGTCTCTCTATGGGGCAGCAGGGAACCACACTGCCTCACTACCTTTGGGAATAGCTCTTGCGGGGAATTAGTCCGGCCATGGGGATCTTCCTCTACGGCCTTAGTGAAGGTAGAAATAAACACAGTGAGCCCAGGCCCTGGGTCAGGGTGGGGCAATGGTGCGTCAGGCCCTCAGGCAGGGGCTGAGCAATAGGCCCAGGCCCTATGTTCAAAAGGGCCTGGGAGAGGGGGAGACGGCCATCCACGAGTTGGGTGGCAGGGGGGACGCAGGCCCTCCCACTCCACTGCGTCCCAGCCCAGGGGCCTAGCAGCAGCAGAAGACCCACTGCTGAGTCAATGGGGATCCTGGCCGCAACACACTGACATGGGCTCTGGCAATGCTGCAGCCAGACTAGGGTTGGCTGCCCCCGGGCTACTTCCAGACTCCCCCTCTTGAGGTACCTGGGTCAGGGTGGTGTCCTCAGGGGGGTCCAGCACCATGGGTTCCTCGGGATAGCTGGCCAGGGGTAGACTCGGCAACTCCTTCTGGTAGCTGGCATGGGGCAGGTCGGGCCAGTCCTCGGGTTTTCCGCAGGCCGCTGGGCTTTCCCAATCGCAATCTACACCGGATGCGTCTGGCCTCCCCGGCGGCTGCTTTCCCAGTGAGCCCTGAGGTCGGGCCTTTATACTTCTGGGGCAACGCCTGACTCGCTGGGGGACGGGCTCAGAGCTTCCTGGCTCCGCCCACTCTGGTGTCTGGAGGGGCTCGTCTCTCTCTGGAGCGGCAGGGAACCACACCACCTCATTACATTTGCTTTCATATTAATAAAATGGAAATAACAATGCACTCCTTCCTAAAGCTCCATCTATAGACGGAAATTGCTACATGCTTTGTAGTATCAGGGATATTTATTACATTATTTTCTGGCAGTCCCACTAAACTCCTACTTCCCCTTTTCCCAGCTAGCTGGGGTCTTTTCCAGACTTGTTGGTCCAAAGCTTGCACCATATCCACTCCATCCTCCCATACATAATCTGTCCACTGTTTTCTTGTTCTCTGACCATTAACTCTAATTTTAGATGCCTTCCTAACAGGATCTCCTTCATATGTGCCCATACCACCTCAGCCTCCTCTCTTGCAGCTTCTTTCTGATAGCCCAGATCTTGGTGTCACTCCTGATGGCATCATTGTATACATAGTCCAGCAATGTCATCCCCTCGCTTCCCTCAAACACTTCCATTTCAGTGGTTTCAAGGCTTCTCAAGTGCCATTAGTGCAATATCATTTGATTTGGATTTGCTTACTGATGAAGACCATCACAATTACAAATAGCAATGGACTAAATGCTGATTTCCAGTGAAGCCCAACCGTCACACCATCCACGCCTTTGTCATGGAACCATCGTACAAACCCCACTATCCTCTGGACAAGTCCTCTGGTACCCCAGAGTTGTAGAATTGTAACACAGGCACCAGCAGTCAGATAGGTACTCTGCTGAATGCCTTTTCCACATTGAGGAAAGCCATCTATGCTCAGTGTTCTCCTCCAGCTTCCTTTCCACCAACTCTAATGAGGAACAGGCTATCTGTCCTGCCTTTTCTAAAACCAAACCGCTCCTTTCCTAAAATGGGCTCCACTATTTGACAAACGTGACTTTGATTCTCTCAGTTTTATGCAGTGGGACAGTTCCTCAGGAACTTTGAACAGTCATGTAAGTTCACTTTGTGCGTGTATATCAGTACCAGTATGGCCTTTCTCCAGTCTCCTGGGATTTTCTTCTCTTTTTGAACTGTGTGCAGGACTTCCCCGAGCCAGCATACACTAACTTCTTTCAAGGCTTTGGTCATTTCTATGTGACTTCATCTGAATCTGCTGCTTTTCCAGGGGCCATCTTCAGCTGCACAGCCTTAATGTCTGCCTCTGACAGGTCGTCTACATCCATGATTACCAGTTCACATGAGGGTAGTGTGGGATACAAAGGGTTCTCCTCACTAAGTAGCCCCTCATAGTATTCTCACGATCGGTTATGTACAGTGTCCTGTTACAAGCAGTCTGTCCCCTGCATCCTTTATGAATGTCATGTTCACTCCATCTTCCCTCCTTTTTGCCTCTTGTTGATGTAATTGCGTATTTTCTTTTGGGCTAGTTGAGAGCAATTGTTCAACTCATTATATAGCTTGTCTATATTTAGGTTTCTTATGTTTCTGACTGCTGCACGGACTTGGAGGGTCGGTAGGCAGCAACCACTTCTTCCAGAGTGTTATTTTCTATCCCCTTTCTGGCTTTTCTCTTATTTCTTACTGCTTTCTGCACCTCCTTGTTCCACTCCCATTCTTCATGAGAGTGTAGTCTACCCAGCTTAGTGCAGCCATATAGTATCTCAGCTTCTTGGATCAATATGTTCTTGACGATACACAAGTTGGAACAGCAGAAGAAAGTGTGGTGTATTTCTTGGCTCAAACTTTCCATCTGGCTCCGTGAACTGGTCTGCAGGCATGCTAGGCAGCCTCCACCTCCCGACGCATTTTTCATTGCAGCAAAGCAGTCCCAACCGTTGCCAGTCCCACTAAATTATTGATTCATTTGTTTCCAAAAGCTCTTATTCATGGACTGATAGATTTTATCTTTAATTAAATATTTTATAATCCAGAAGATATTCAGTAGATGGATCAAAGTGTAGGCCTAAATTACGTGTCTTTTTACAGCTGGCATATTTAGCACCTATCATTTCATGGAGAGTGGTTTTCTTTTTTATGTACAGTACTTAACAATGATTAATGACTTTCATTGTTAGGACCAAAACTTTAATTAAATCTACCCTCCGTGCTGTAATAACCAATAATTGTCTAAAGTGAATTATCTAAAATCAATTGAATTGAAGGAATATAGTGAAGAAAATCACTTCCTAGTTCATTAAATATGATATGAGCAATATACAATATGTAATTAGTTTATACCAAAACTCAAATGAATTACTGTAGATCTACAGTTCCTCTATAGCTTAGGATGCACACACTTAAAACTGTTGCTTTTTTTACCTCATGGCAAGTGGTTTTCTAACCTTAAATCAAATCCAGAAGTCTTTTTCTAATAACATAGGAAAGGGTCACTATGGGTGATTTGAAAGTTGCAACAGTAAATATGTGTTGACAGCATGTGGTTTGACATACCTTTCTTCAGGATGTCTTGCTGTCTAATAAAGTGGGAATACAATTTGTGTGGGAGTTCAGCTGAAATTTCAGAAGGATCAAGAAAGGCACAGGAAGCTAGATACAGAAGACAGACTCTGTCCCATGTTCTGGCCCCAGTATGTCACTCTGGCAGCATACTGGGGCTGTAAAGGCACAGTAAAAGGCTACCGGAGAATTCACCCAGTGCATGCAGAGCATAGCAACTCCATAAGCAGCCATACACTAACCCCCTTGCAAGCCCTGGCATAGGGTATGTGTGCTTGTAGTGCATATTAATGCGGGGATTCTGGGATGCACTGCAGCCCATAGATAGACCAGGAAGCACTGCCATAATTTAAAGCAACTGGGAGCTGCTCTAATTTATACCAGGGACTGCTTTGGTCCCTAGTGAATCCTGGTGTATGTCTACACTATATCAGCTACAGTGATAGAAAGGATTTTTTCCAATCGACGTAGGTAATCCACTTCTCTGAGAGGCAGTAGCAAAGTCGACAGAAGATTCCCCGCCCCGCCCCCCAAATCAGCCTAGCTGTGTCTACCGTGGGGCTTAGGTCAGCTTAACTCTGTTGCACAGGGCATGCAACTTTTCAAATCCTTGAGCTATATAGCAAGGTTGACCTAAGGTTTAGGTGTAAAGCAGGCCCCAGAATCTGGAATAACCCACAAGCCCCTAATGTTCATTCATAGAATCATAGAATATTAGGGTTGGAAGAGACCTCAGGAGGTCATCTAGTTCAATCCCTTGCTCAGAGCAGGACCAACACCAACTAAATCATCCCAGCCAAGGCCTTGTCAAGCCGGGCGTTAAAAACCTCCAAGGATGGAGATTCCACCATTTCCCTAGGTAACCCATTCCAGTGCTTCACCACCCTCCTAGTGAAATAGTGTTTCCTAATATCCAACCTAGCCCTCTCCCACTGCAACTTGAGACCATTGCTCCTTGTTCTGTCATCTGCCACCACTGAGAACAGCCTAGCTCCATTCTCTTTGGAACAGGGCCGGCTCCAGGCACGAGCAAAACAAGCAGGTGCTTGGGGCGGCACATTTCTAGGGGCGACATTCTGGTGCCGGCCATCATAGGCGCTGACTCCGGGGCATGGGGAAAAAGTGCCCCCGCTGCCCCAGCTTGCCACTCCAACTCGCCTCCGCTCCGCCTCCGCCTGCTCCCCTGAGCATGCCGCCGCCGCTCCGCTTCCTCCCCCTCCCTCCCAGGGTTGCTGCGCACGAAACCGCTATTTCGCCCAGCAAGGCTGGGAGGGAGGAGAAGCCGAGTGGCGGGCGCTTGGGGGAGGCAGCGGTGGTGGAGCTGAGGTGAGCTGGAGCGAGGAGCGGTTCCTCTACCCCCCAGTTACTTCCTGCGCCCCCCCAACCCTAGCTCACCTCCACTCCGCCTGCTCCCCTGAACGCGCCGCTGCTCCGCTTCTCCGCCCTCTCTCGCCTGAGAGGGAAGTGGGCGAAGCGGAGCGGCGGCACACCCGGGGGAGCAGGAGGAGTGGAGGTGAGCTAGGGCGGGAGGTCGCGGGAGGCCCGCAGGAAGCAATGGGGGCGGGAAATACGGCACACCGGGGGAGGAGGCAGGGCTGGGGATTTGGGGAAGGGATTCAGAAGGGGTGGAGTTGGGGCAGGGCTGGGGGCAGGAGGACACATAAAAAAAGGGGGGGCAGCCAAAATTTTTTTTGCTTGGGGGCGGCAAAAATCCTAGAGCCGGCCCTGCTTTGGAACCCCGCTTCAGGTAATTGAAGGCTGCTATCAAGTCTTCCCTCACTCTTCTCTTCTGCAAACTAAATAACCCCAGTTCAGTAGTACTGGAGTTGATGGCCTCTGTAGGCTAGAGCAACATGACAGCACATGCTTCAGTCAGTACTGGAGCTTGTGTGAAAAATGGCATGATCATACACAGTTCAGCAGATTGGATGTTCTAACCATTTGAGGGTATTCCACACTCTGGGAAGGGGGACACACACAGCGACCATATTATATACGAGTTATTGATGGGCACAGTGACTAACTGTACAGCTGAATTGGACTCACCCAGTTACTTTGATTCCTTTCATTATTATTATTTATGGATTTGTATTACAATAGCGCCCAGGAGCCCCATTCATAGACTGGGACCCCCATAGTGCTAGGTGCTGGACAATGACATAATAAAAAGACAATCCCCACTCTGGAGAGCTTACAATGCTTTCTATTTTTATATAAGCATTTCTATTGGTTTGATATTATTCTTTGATCCTCCGATAAAGATTCCAAAAGAAAATGCAGGTGAATAGGAGGGCTCATTAAATACCGAATCATCAACTTGTCTCTATATCAAAGTATTCCCTCTCTGCTATGTTTGAGGGCAACATTTATTTTTGTTCAGGTCCTGTCTCCTATCTGTGCCTTTTGGATTCCTGTTTGTTCCCTCCAGAATGTGTAGTGTATTGTCATGATAAGGAGCTATTGCGAAAATCAAGTTTCAGGATCAGTGCTGCATTGCAAGGATGCCATTTTGTCTGTGGTGTCATGTGTGTCGGGATGTATTGGGCACATTCAGGGAGGCTGCCAAAGAGTTTGGAGTGCAGTTGGCAGAAGAAGAAACAGCTGGTCCCATCAAAGTGATCACATTCCTGGGCATTAAATTAGATTGAGAGAATGAAGTGATGCTTGCCTGGGGATAAGCTTCATAATCCTAAAGGGTTCGTTGCTCAGATATCGCTGGCTAGGAAGGTTTGTTAAAGCAGTTGCTTCACTAACTAGGCACTTGAACTTCATGAGTACAGTCAAGTCATTTAGGCAAGGTGTGCTTTGGCAAACTGACTGGCTTTCTGCCTGTCAGAAGTTACAGAGGTATCATTATTGTAACACAAGGTAATTAGCCACTTAACTTTTGCCACTGGGTACCATTTTAGGGATTCTCGGTCCATCAGTTAGATAGCAGATGAAGTCAGTACTAATGCAAGGAAGAATTATTTATGAAGGTATAGTGTGAACATATATTTGAACATATTTGCAAGGTATGCAGTGAACTGATGGTTGGCTGGATGTACTGGGGAGGAGATATATCAAAGAAAATGGAGCACATACACATTGCATCTGAAGAAGTGAGGTTCTTACCCACGAAAGCTTATGCTCCCAGTACTTCTGTTAGTCTCAAAGGTGCCACAGGACCCTCTGTTGCTTTTTACAGATTCAGACTAACACGGCTACCCCTCTGATACATACACCACATACACATTGGTTACCATGGAAATATATAGTCAACAGGTGCTCAATTTACCATGATATTTCCTATAATTAAAATAGGAAAACACAGTAAATATGGACTTGTAAGTGGGGACCACTATTGCTGTTTCTTATTACTGTGGTAATAGTTATCTTGTGATGATCATATTAGAAGTTGTATTTATTTTCTTTCAATTTAAGACAATAAATAGCACCTCTGTACTCTGTCCATCACTTCATCCAAGCACTTTATAAGTATTAAAAAAAAATTAAGCCTCAAAACATCCATGTGAGTTAGAGAAATAATGTCTCCCTGTAACACATGGGGAAACTGAGGCTCAAGATAATGCAGTGAGACCACAGCAGAGATAGCAATAGCACATCAGGCTCTTGTAGGGTGACCAGATAGCTAGTGTAAAAAATCGGGATGGGGTGGGGGGTAATAGGTGCCTATATCCGAAAAAGCCCCCCAAAATTGGGCCTGTCCCTATAAAATCAGGACATCTGGTGTCACCCTAGGCTCTTGAGTGCTAGTCCTGTGCTCTAACCACTAGGTGAGAGGTTCTCACTTGTGTCATAGAGTGGACCACACCTTAATAGAGAGATTCCTGTCGCACCAAGTCCCTGTCCCATTTGTGATGGGATGGACAACCTACCCTTTCATTTGTGAGCACACACTATTGCTGCCACATTAGGGAATTGCTGAGTGCATTTTTGGATGTGATTTAGCAACTGGAAATAAAGAGAAGAGCCATTACCATGTGATCAGCCAGTTCTCTGCAGACCACCAGCAAGTATTTCATTGAACATTAGCTGCACTAGCCCAGACCTTGAAAAATATTGTGTGGTAAACTGAAGTTGCCTCCTTTTACTTTTACTTTGTTTTCCAACTGCGTAGACAGGGAGCTTGCCAGCATCATGTGCCTTTCCTCTCTTTTATGAGTAGTTTGTGGAGTTCAAGTAAACCTTAAGATGGGAGTATTTGAAAGGCTAATATGCAAAACTGGATTAATTTATCAAAGCACCAAATCCTTTAGAGATCTTTTGTGCCAGATCATTTTGACTGTAAAAAGAGCAAGATGTATCTAGCGGACAGTTACATATGTATGAAAAATGAATTCAACCACAGGCCAGGCCATGGAGAAAGACGAAGATGTGTAACTGTCAGTTATTAAACCGTTCAATCTACAGGGATATTTTCTTCCGCAATAAGAGAGGTAGCTAAGTAAAGCTATACATTAGAAAAGCATAGGCCTTTAAAAGCAATTGTAATTAGCTGCTTTTTCTACTTAGAAATAAATGCAGACGGTCATTAAAAATAGAGCTACCATTAGAAATTTACCAGCTTACCTTTCACACCATCAAACCATAAGATCTGTGCCCCCCCCCCCCCCCCCCCCCCGTGGCTAGAGATATATAGGTCAGCTCTTCAGATGCAGAATTTCTGTGACAATGTAACACTTGTGAAATAATGCACTGTTTTTAGCAGCTCTGCAGAGCTGCATAAAAAGTATTCAGTTTACTGCAGGTGCCACACAAAAAGCTCCCTTTAAAAGATCTTTTAATTACTGTATATCATTGTTTAGAAGCCACCCTCAATTACCTTTACCATGTGAGCTCCAGAGGGAAGCAATTAAATGTATGAGAAAGCCACCCTCAATTTAAAGCTGCAGGAGGAAGCAATTAAGAGTAATAGAATCTGTGGCTTCTAAACAAAGATATACGGTATATGAAGTTTCTGGAGACAGTGTACTGCTCAGACCTAGTTAAAGTAGATAGTAAATCTCAAAATATGTGGCTGCTGAAAGTTGAAAGTCATAACAAGTTGTATAACATATGTTTATTCCTGAGTGCCTTAACAGCAAAGAGGCTGATTGTAATTTCTACTAAGGCCCCTTACCCTTCTTTGGCCGTGCTGTGACATTAGAGTAGGTTTAAATTACATGCCAGAGTGGTATAAAGTGGTCTTTGTGGAAATAAAAATCGGGCACAGATTTTTGGTGGTGTTGCCGCATATGCTAAGTTTACAAACATTGGTTTTGATTAACTGGGTCTGAGTTAATATTAAAAGGGACCCCATTCTTCCCCTCACCCCCAAACAATACAAGAGCTGCATTAGATGTGGCACAGAAATAGATTTTGACATGCCTTTTAGCTGTTTCAGAAATGCCTTGACTTCTTCTCCCAGTAGCATGTACATGTTAGGAGTGGGGTATGTGTATCAGCCGAAAACAGATAAAGTGAAATCCTCTTTCCTTCCAATCAGGGCTGGATGGTAGAAGATGCTTTTTCCTCATAGTAAAACTCCCATTGACTTCAATGGGGTCAGCACATGCTAGCTTCCACCAAGGATCATTAATTAACCTGCGTGCATCTTTTTCTGAGACACTTTCTCTTGTATTTTTATGATGGAGCAACCTCCATGAATTAATGCCACCATAATTTATCACTGTTTCATTAAAGCTGATTGTATAATTACAAAAAAGGTAATGCCTTTTCTTTAGTACCTGACTTAACTAATACCTATAGGCCAAATTCTATGACCCTTAATCAAGCTTAGATACCACAGAGGCTCTGAGATACTAATAATGATGTGCATCAATATAAGAACAGCATTTGACCTCACATTCTGATATTTTACAGAATTGGATAATGTAGAGAAATAATTGATATATCCTCTCCAGGGGTGGCTCTATGTTTTTTGCTGCCCCAAGCATGGCAGTCAGGTGGCTTTCGGCGGCGTTTCTGCCTTCTGCATCCCCGCCACCGAATTACCGCCGAAGCCGCGGGACCGGCGGACCTCCCGCAGGCATGCCGCCAAAGGCAGACTGACTGCCGCCCTCGCAGCGACCGGCAGGTTACCCCCGCGGCTTGCCGCCCCAGGCACATGCTTGCTGCGCTGGTGCCTGGAGCCGCCCCTGATCCTCTCCTAACACTAGAACATTAGTAGCCTTTTTGTATTTACATTTAGGACTTTATCTGTATTGAATACCATGAGTAAAATGTTTCCTCTGGTGTTTGATTTTCCTAGGGCTTGTCCATTTTAGTCAAATACTTGTGGATCTAATAGGTCTTCTTGACTATATCTGCTTGCTAAGTCAGGTTTTTTTAAGTGTTTGCTATTTAGTGTACTATGTTTTTATTTTTAGAGAGGACATCATTCAATTATTTCTCTTTAGAAAGTCTGAGTGCCTTGTCAAGGATGACCTGTTTTTAATAAACTTAACATTTTAAATGTTTTCAAGGATCACATAGAGAAATATGATTTATATATTTATATATATATATACATTTATATATTTATATATATATGTATATATATATACATACTTTTAAAATCCCTTTAAATTCTATGAATTATTTCACTATATGATCCTTGAAATATGTATATTTCATCTGTGTGTGTGTGTGTGTGTGTGTGTGTGTGTGTGTGTGTACTACAGGTGCCAAGCAAACATGTATCATATGCTGTCAAGTCATCAAGAATAACAGTTTTTAACATTTAACACACCTCACCTAAAGGATGAGCAGTGAGGAAGGAAGGTCTTGTGGGTAAGAGAGAGGCTTGGGAGTCAGGTGATGTAAAGTTAGAGAACAATGTATACTGCATATTTTAGTATCCTACAAAGCAAAGCAAATGTAAATCTACAGCCTATTCAAATGCAAAAAGTCAATGATGCACACAAAATATTGGACTCAACCCTGCAACCTTTACTCATGTGAGTAGTCCCATTGAAACCAATTGAACTACTCAGATGCGTAAGGGCTGCAGCATTGGGTCCACATACGTTACAAAGAAATGATATAATCCATAGTGTTACTGCAGTGCTTCTGAAAATCTATTTAGAACCCAATTGCTTATGTTCCATTCAGTATGTCTGTGTCCCTTCTTGTCTAAATAGCAAACTTGGAATGTAAGTGGAGATTACTTTAATTAAGTTACATTTTAGCTTTTTATTATATGGTTACACACATAAGTAGGGTAATCACTGAATACAAATTTGACATATTTACTGTAGCATGATCCAAGCAATTAGTATTAAAATATTAAGGAAAAGCATCATTTCACTCTTTTAATTTTACTTTATAATTAGGTAGGAATTAGATTTCAATGATATATATATATATAGTTGTACTTTGTGCAAGGGGGGGCACTGGAAGTATGATTTTAGCTCTGCAAAACTGACAATATATAAAGTATAGCATTTGCATTTTTTATCTTCATATCAATTTTATGCATGTTTTCTAACACTTACTAACATAGAGACCTTGATAAGTGGATTTTATAGTCAGTTAAATAAATATTAGCTTTTTATCCACATACATTGTTACATTTGTCCACTGTACATATGCATTGTGCCATTTTCTTGTTATACCTCCAATTTCTGTTATTTTTCATTGTCACATGAGGATTTTAAAAACATTTAAAATGTTTAGAAAACAGACAACAAACAAAATAGAGAACATTCCTTTGTGCCAAAGAAGAGTTCTCACTGTTATGTTGAAAGTTTTATATACATTAATTATTCTTGTCTACTTTGCATCCAAAAGACTTTCTGTGAAAGATAGAAAATACATACACACACGTGTGTTTGTGTATACATATACTCTTATACTATTTATTTGTGTGTGTGAGTATACACACCCACACACTTATACTACGTGTATGCATATGTGTTTTTTCACAGAATATGCTATTAAAATCAATCAGGCCAGATATATTTTTAAATTGATGGGGAAAAATCAACTGACTGAACAACAGTTTCTGTCGTGTGCTATGTTGTATCCGTTAAAATGAAAATAAATGTCATGCAAAGAACCATATTCAACCCTCCCTCCACCGGCAAAAAACAACAACAAACAACCTTTTCAACTCCTGATTTTTAGTCCTCAGGAGTGGAGAGAGACTCAGACAGCAGACAGCATGGTCCCAGCATGCTTTTTGCCTTTTTTTTGTTTGCACATTAGCTGTCAGTTGCAGCCCTGCAGGTAGTAGAACCCAGTGGGAAGAGGGGCGGGACAGAGCGATGCAGCCTGAACTGACAGCAAATTTAAATTACTGAGCCTGCTTTATTTTTCCTCCTTTGTTTTTTTTTATTATTATTATTATTTCTACTCTGCGACAAACTGAAAAGATTCTAGCACACGTTAATTTAACCACCCTGCTTCTTCTTCTATTTTTTTCCTCCCGTCTGCTTCCAGGATAATTAAAAGAGAAACCTGTAAAGGCAACATTCCTTCAAGCGAGTTGGTGCTGCAACGTGCTGGTGAGACAAATTTAATTTTTTTCCCTTTCCCTGTCTTTTCTTTTCCTTTTCCGGAGCTGAAAGCTTTTGTATATCTAATGCAGTCATAAGTGAGGTTCCCCTGCTGTGGGGGGTTAGAATGTAATGAAAAGGTGTAATTGCTTGATATCTGACCTTATCATATTACTTAAAATGGGTAATAACCGTATTCGTGCCTGTCCTCATGAAGCTTTCTCTCTGCTGGGCAAATAGTCAATTCACAGAAGCAATGCTGTGACTGTCGCACTATGACAATGGGGACTAGATTGTTTTTTGGTTACCATTCCACACTCCTGTCGGCAAGAATACTTGAGTTGTTTGGGGTTTTTTAATTGCCTGAAGCATTGATATTAAGGGGGGGGGGGGCTTATAAGTCTTAGGTATCAGTCTGGCTGTTCAGCTGTTTACTAGGCAGACAGGAAGTGCAACAGTGAAACTTTCTACAAATATATATATATATTCTTCAGCTTGGTCTTACTGGGGCAGAATATATGGGGTAGGCTGTTAAGTGCTGGGGAAAGTTCTTTCCAGGCATTAGGTTGGTCATCTGTTCCTTGAGGGGAGGGGAAAAGTTCAGCTGTCATTTCTTAGCTGTAGTTGGTATCAGTGAAGCTAAAAACTTTTGCACAGAATAGCTATGTTGCCTTTGTTAAAGAATGAGTTTGATTCTGTGGAGAGTTGCAGAATGTGTCAAGGACAATTATTAGATTTGTATTGTGCACTTTCAGATACTCCTGCTTTCTGACCTTATCAATCAGTGCACATAAGAAGCATTTAAAAAAAAAGGCAGATCAATTGCTTGTCATATAAGATTTTTGTATGACTTTCAGAGCCTGATCCTGCCAAGTTCTGAGTACCTGCAACCCCTACTAAAGTCAGTAAGGAAGCTGAGGTTGTGGACTATCTTACAGAAGGCTGCTTAACGCAGCCTCACAGAGGTTTTGGGGGCAGGACTAAATCTGAAACTGAGACCCCCTTCCAAAAAAACTCCCATGAGGGGAGGCCCAGGGTGGGATTGGAGAATGAGCCCGCACAGCACTTGCCCCACAGGGACAGCTCGTGTTCCCTCAGGCTGGGCCTGGGCCCAGTTTCCCGCTCCACACATTGTGACCAGGTGCATGGGGTCACGGCAACACTCAGGTTTATGGTCGCAATGCCACTCACTCACATTTTGTCATGACTGAGGGGCAGGCGGGACAAACCTGAGTGGCGCCACAAACCAGTGCTCCCCGGTTGCAACGCCACTCGGTTTCGGTACGGTCTCAAACAGGGGACCACAGGCAAACTGCCCCTCTCCCCAAAGTGGCCCTGGTGCTCACCACACCCGCCTAAACTTGATCCAGTGGTTCTTTCATTTTCAAATTAATATTATTAATAATGATGTTATATATTAGCTGTTTATGCCCTTAAGGCTGGATCCTGCCAACTCTTATTCAATTGAAGGTTTCAGAGTAGCAGCCGTGTTAGTCTGTATCCGCAAAAAGAAGAACAGGAGGACTTGTGGCACCTTAGAGACTAACAAATTTATTAGAGCATAAGCTTTCGTGGACTACAGCCCACTTCTTCGGATGCATCCGAAGAAGTGGGCTGTAGTCCACGAAAGCTTATGCTCTAATAAATTTGTTAGTCTCTAAGGTGCCACAAGTCCTCCTGTTCTTCTTATTCAATTGAGTAACTCCACTGAAGTCAATGGGGCTAACTGCATGAGTCAGAATTACTCACGTGACTAAATATTTACAGAATTGAGCTTGGCCACCTGGAAGAATGCTTTCTTATGTTTACATAGGCTGAGAATTTCAAAGGAGTAAAAGGGAGTTAGGCTCCCAAATCCCATTGAACTTCAATGAGATTTAAGCCCCTTACTCTGTTGGGCTCCTTTGAAAACTACAGCCTTAATCAATAAAGTATTGGAGCCATCCATTATTTGCTTTCAAATTAATCAGCTCCATAGTGATACATCAGAGCTCCCCAGTTTTTAAGGTACTTTGCCAAGTCTGCATTATAACCAAAGGGTCTGGAGACCATGTGAGGCTAAGCAGTGATCAGAGAAGTTAAGCACAAAGTTTCTTTAGCAAACCGGGATAGAGGAGGAGAAGGAGGTGATGGTGGCTGTGCCATATGCTAATTTACATTACTTTGTGTTCTAAGGAATTTTACTTGTGCAGGTGATAGGGTTAAGGTGCATTGGTTGGTGTTAGCAACTCTAAGACAGACACTTCGTTACTGTGCGTATTTCAATCACACTTTAAAACTTTCTTCCTTTAGACTATTTCGCCGTAGAAAATTTACACCGCTCGTGCGGAGAATTGTGGTATTTTGTATGAAGTTAGGTCGCTGTTGCTCCTGTGTCTTATTTCTGCATCCAATAGCCCTGTCCCCCAAAGTGCTAAAGTCCACAAGGCCCCCAAAAGTCTCACGTTATCCCCTGTAATCCTAAATTCCCCATCCATTAGAGGAGAAAAGTATTGAATTCAATATTCTTGCTATGGAAATAAATTTGTGTTCACCGAATATAAGCTTCCAATTAGAAGCATATCTAATATAATATGAGTAAGTTGTAGTCTGCTGATATTACACTATAGTTATAGGCCCGGATTCTGTCTGTTCCAGTGGTGTAAAGGGGATTAAACGATCCCTATAACATACCCCTATTATAGATGGATTCTCCAGGTGGCATAGAACCATCAAGGATCTACACTATCTCCTTCCTTGTCCTTCAAGTGGTTGGTGTGTCATGGAGGGGCCAATGTAACAGCCTATAGGGCCACCGTAAATTGCAGCGTGGGTTTGTAAATTGCACCAGGATTAGTAAACGGTAAAGGTGGCTTTTAACCATTATTCCCCAGCACGTTCCAACACAGGAACAGAGCACGGCAGAGTTTGGGCCATAATCTCTAAAAGTGATCCAGATCACTGTACCTTTAAAAAAAAAAAGTTCTTGATGAAAACATGAACTTCCTCTTTAAATACAGTCATCTAAATAGAACAAATTGTATAATGCTGCAAATTATTTTAATGCTTCCCTATACAAACCCATACAGCTTTAGGAAATATCTAGTTGAATTAAAACTGATCTCTATAAAAACATTTTTTAACAGATTCCTAGGTGTTAAAGGGCCTTTGACCTCTTGCCTAACATAAGCCATAGTCCTTCCTATTAATAACATCGAACACCAGGCTATGAAAAAGCAATCTGTGAGGCTGCAATTGTTAAGATTCTAGAAGAGAAAGAGTGCTGTTATATGTGAAGAACTGTTATCATCACTACAGCTTTAATAAAAATTTTAAAATTGTAAAATTATAGCTTTCACTGTAGAGTCCGGTCATCCATACTGGTAATCAGTCCATAATCCTACTCATTTAGATGCCAGAAAGTATTATACTTTCCCCTCATTAATAAAATATAAAGGACAGCTCACAGTTATGTTATCAAACAGGCTAATTATCAATTATCTTGCAGGAAAAAACAAGCTTAATCCTGCATTCTTCCCACACCTCCAGCTCCCAGCGAAATCAGTGGAAGTTAGAGATGCTCAAGAAATTTAGAATCAGGTCTACTGTAGCCAAATCCTAAACTCACCATGAACTAAACTGATGTGGGATTCTGTCTGTCCAGTTTTGCAGCTCTCCATAAGTATGCCCATGACTTCACTTAGGCCCTGATCTGACAAAGTACTTAAGCCTGAGTGTAGTCCCATTAAAATCAATGGGACTGTGTATGGGCGTAAGTGCTTTGCTGGTTTGGAACCATGCCAGTATCTCTAACATTGCTGGCCTGCTGGTAGCAGTGAGATTTTTTTCCCATTCTGATGACTTTTGGGGGACCTGGCTCATAATCTTGTATGCTTGGGCTTGGAAGTATTGAGGACCTGCCCTCAACCTGCTGGATGCCTATGGATTTATGGGAGTTCAGGGCCTCTATATTGCCTCTAGTTCCATTTTGCCATGCCTTCTCTTCCCCTGTCCCTAGTGGTAGTGGCCCCCAAAAACTTAAGAGTGGCCTCTAAGGAAGATCCTAGTTCTCCACCGAGCTAGAAGGTGGGGAACACGGTGTGTCCTGCCCACCCTTTCTTCCCCATGACCTTCCAAGTCACAATCTCTGCACCTATGCAGACCATGGACTGTGGAGCATTCTCTGGTAGGGGGCAGCACCACAGAGCTCGATGGGTAACCTACATCCGCTTGGCTCTCAGTGCCTCTCTAGCAGTGGCTGAGCCATATAGAGAGGTTGATGAGCCTGCTACAGTCTTGGCTAAAGGAGCTAGGTCTTTTAGCTCAGGCAATAGAAGCTCATGCAGATGTCCCACATTCAATTCCTGCCGCTGACAATTCACTTAGGGGGCCAGCATCAGGCCTCGTTCATATTAGCAGAATTAACCCAGTATAGGCATAGTGGTGTCTCTAAATCAGCAGAAATCTCCTGGTCTAGATGCAGGTATATCAGTAAAACTGTACTTATGCTGGTTCAGGGATACTATACTGGTATAAGTACAATTTACTTGTCCACACTAGGGCTTGTGCTAGCATAGCTATGTCGGTAAAAAATTCACATCCCTACCCAACGTAGCTATAGCAGTATAACCTTGAAGTGTAAACCAGGTGTTTTGCATACATAAAGGAAGAGTTCATACACTGAGACCCCCTCCATGTGCAGCGGGTGAGTGGGAACTGTAAACTGTGATTGAAAAAAAACATGTGCAGAAACAAAAGTTTCCCTAAGGACTTTACCCTTACATTTCTTACACCAGAAATAGGTGGCAGGGTAAGTCCAATGATGATGTTTTTGCGTAAACCAAACTACTGATTCTCGCCTAAATTCTTTGCAGTCACTTCAGAAGGATCATTGCTTGTGTGAAACAAGCAAGTGTTTATTTCCATCTCAAAGTTTTTCTTCAGCACCCTCCACTGTATTGTGCATGCAGAGAAAAACATCCCAGACTTTAAAATCTGCTGACTTTTCCAATAGGCCTATTTTAATTTTCTCTCTTCCATCACACTACTGTACTAATTGGCATCACACATTCACAGCAAAGTCCTGCATGACATTGTTTAACCATAGAGATTACAAAAAAGCTCTGCTTCTCTGGCAGATTCAAGTTGCCACAAAATTGTATTTGTTAATGTTGCTGTGAAAATACATTGCACCTGCCATCTCTTAGCTCAGGGATTTTACATACGGCTAAGAAGAATTTAAGAATGCCTGCAAAATGGGGTTTGGCTGTATCGGCTTAGCTTTAGAGGGAAGAGTGCTCTATAAAATTCTTACCCATAATTGGACACAGCTGACAGCCTTACTTAACTAGTGCTCACGAATGAATGAACAATGAAAATATTCTGCCTCTTCTCACCCCAGAAGAATGGCCATTCCAGATCAGATGCCAGATGTTAACGCTATTGTGAATAGCCTTATTGTAACTGCAGGTGAGACAAACGTGAATCATTTAGGGATATTTGCTAGTCTGCAGATTTAAAAAAATAATCGTGCATGGCATTCTAAAGAAATACATGTATTATTCCGCATGCTGCATGCAACACACAACTATCAGATGTGGGCTATTCTATAGGTGTGTAGTCATGCAATAAATGTTCTATTCGATGGTTGTATTTTTATGCCACAAATTGTACTGGATTCTGCTGGGTGCTGCTTCCGTTGAAGTCATTGACAAAACTCTATTGGCTTCAGTGGTATGAGGATTGGGCCAACTATCCAAAGTTTAGGAACCTAATCAAGCTACCAAAGCTTAGACACAGTGACGAAGTAACTTTTCCTCCCTCTGATTTAAGTCCTGACTTAGGGCTTGATCCAGATCAATAGGAGTTATTTCAATGGGCTGTGGTGTCATTCTAGTAAAAAGCAGCAATAATTGCACAGGCTGTGATCCAGCAAAGCAGAACTAGATGGCAGGATAGTCACATGCTTAACATTATAGCACGTGAATAGTCCCATTGGCAAGAATGGGAGTACACACATGCTTAAACTTAAACAAGCATGTAAGCGTTTTTCTGGATCATGGCCATAGCTTCTCATTCCATATCCTCTGTTAAGCAAAATAAGTGGTGGAATTCAGAGATGGCTCAAACATAAGCCCTGAGCAGCCATACATTTTGGTGAAGTTTGGACCTATGTCCAGATTTTGTGGCTGGCTTATAATTCTGTAAGCCCCAATTTCAGCAAAACACTCATCTCCATGCTTCAAACTTTCACATCAGGGGAATTACTCACATATGTAAAATTAAGTATGGACTTTGCTAGACTGGGGCCAAAAACATCCAAGGATTCCATCACCCCCATAAATTCTGGGGAAGGTAGGATCTGGTGCGGCACTTCTCTGATCAGTCCCACTTCTGGTTGGAGTGTGATTTAAAAACAAAAATCGATATAATGATCCCAAGCAAATAGGAAAATATTTCCGTTTGTAATCAAAAGTACGTAATTGCATCCCCAGTCAGCAAAACACCCGGTGCATCCTTAGTTAGAACATTTTCCAAAAGTTAAGCATGTGCTTACATGCCTTGCTGAATTGGGGCTGTGCTGTATCTTCTGAACTATCCTGCTTTCTTGAAACTGACCCTTGTGATGATCTGGAGATTTTTCTGTTTCCATCACACTGCACCTGGTGTTTCCCCAAGTTTCATGCTGTCAGAAGTCTGAGGGCCAAATTGAAAATACTGGTTTTTGCGAGTGTGTAATCTTTTCAGTGCAGACTTTGGTCAATGTGATTGTGTTCAGAGTCGGTGCATGATAGTAATGATGTCCAGGCATGAGGCCAAATCCTAGAACTGCCTCCAAAGATGATATGCTCAAACTCTGCAACAGCAGCACTAATTCCTATTCTGGCCAACAGCAGCTGAATGTGCTGCACATCGTGAGGTTTATTCCTGCCAGGAGTGTGTATGAGCTGCATTAGACCTGTGCATTAGGCCTATAGCTGGATCAGGGAATGTAGTTCATAAATAGACAGCCTATTCTGCCCCCAAGCCCCACGTCCAGTTCCAGAGTGCCCTTCTGCAGCTCCTACAATAGAGGACCTGTGAAATGGCCTTTCCATGAATTTTTGAGGAGAGCCACAATAGAGGTGGCCAAGTTCCACTTCACACTCCTCCAGCTGGCCACAATTTTTCTGACAGGCACTTATGTGCAGCGCCCGGAAGAATTTGGCCTATTGTGCCCATATTCATCATTCATGTGACACCAGTGAAGTTATATCCTTCAGAGCTCCTGCCAGGGCAGCGAGCCGCAAACATAGGCTGGTGCTTAAAGCATCAGTGGAGATCTCTATTAGCAGATGAATAAAAACACAGATGCACAATGTATTAAAGCAAGCAGTAAATGTGTCTAGAAATAAGTTTATACCCCATGTCCAACAACGATTAGTCAAAAGGTAAGTATGTGTTATTAGTGTGCATTCCAGCTCGGTTACATGAGGGCATGATCCAAGTGTCATTCAAATCAATGGGGGCCTTACCTAAGGGCCCAATCCCGCTTCACTGTGGGTTGGACTCGGGCCCTAGGAGTGGCCAGATCTTCAGCTGCTGTAAATCAGCAATGCTTTATTGAGCTCAGTGATCATCAGCTAAGGATGTGGGCTAGGGTGTATATTTGAATGGCTGGTCAATATTAGATCTGGCTGAATAGTATTTGTTGAGGGCCAGATTATTAGCTTTTAAAGACAGAAGAGACTATTATGATAATAGTCTGACTTTCTGCATAACACACACCATAGAATTTCACTCAGTAATTCCTGCATGAAGCCCATAACTTATGGCTGAGCTGGAACATATATTTTAGAAAGACATCCAGTCTTGATTTAAAGACTTTAGATGGTGGAGAGTCCACCACATCCTTTACTCACATAAAGTAGCACCTTATTCCACAAGTAGTCTTGTGGAGTGAAGCACTAGTAAATGTGAATGAGGGATCAGGATCAGGCCCGGAATAATATCTCAGATTGATATTATTTTAGTGATTCTCTCAGATCTATTTAGTGACCCAGAGTGATCCGGACATTGTCTCTATATCAGAAAATCCCAGTTTGCCCTAATAAATCTGTTTCCTAGAAAGTAGGAAATATTTCGATATTGCTATCTCCCCCTTTCTTTGGACAACATCCTCATTTCTGCTGGCTTCTGGTCTGTTAAACTATAAAGCATCTTCCTCTAGGAAGTCATAGAAGTCCCATTGCTTGAGACATTTATTCAGGCAAATATTCAGTATTGCTCATATCCTTCATTGGCAAGGTGATGGACCAGGTAAGGCAATGGATCTCTCTGATACATAAAGACCACCTGAGCACCATCCAAAAGTTGAACCAAACTTTCTCATTTTTTTAGTGGTGGGATAACATGCTTTTGCTCTGTACTTCCTGAGTTTGGCTGGCTATAACAGAGGCTAATACAGAGGCTATTCTCACTATACATCCAACCGGGTAAAAACTTCTTGTAAGTCTCTCTCAAGACTTCTGGTTTCACAGAATCGTAGGAAGTAGAGATGGAAAAAAAATCTGTGAGGTTAGCTACTGTCGCCCATCATCCATCCGTACAGTAACAATCCTGGTAATGGCTACTAATGGCTTATTTGGTCTATATTTGTGTTTATACATGTGTTTCTCATAACACGAGAATGGGGGACATTCAATGGCATCGAAAGTAAGCAAATTTAAAATTGATTAAAACAAATAATTTTCACATAATTCATATTTAATCTGTGGGACTCAACCCTGGGAGTTCAGCAGAATTAAAAAAAAAACAAAAAAAACCCAAGATTGATTCACTGACTTCTAATTTATAGTCAAGCATGGTCTACTGAACAGAAGGCTGAGAGCTAGGAATGAGTATAGATCTAGGCTTTCACACTGAGTTCTTCTGTGCACTTGGATAACACACTTACTTACACTTTCTACCTCGGTTTTCTCCTCTGTAAAATGGAAATGAGAATGCCTACTTATCTACCTCCACGGGACATGTGAAAAATAATCATAGAATCATAGAAGATTAGGGTTGGAAGAGACCTCAGGAGGTCATCTAGGCCAACCCCCTGCTCAAAGCAGGACCAACCCAAACTAAATAAGCCCAGTTCCCTCAGCCTCTTCTCATAAGTCATGTGCTCCAGCCCCCTGATAATTTTCGTTGCCCTCCGCTGGACACTCTACAATTTGTCCACAGACTTTCTGTAGTAGGGGGTCCAAAACTGGACGCAATACTCCAGATGTGGCCTCACCATCGCCAAATAGAGGGGAATAATCACTTCCCTCGATCTGCTGGCAACACTCCTACTAATGCAGCCCAATATGCCATTAGCCTCCTTGACAACAAGGACACACCACTGACTCATATACAGCTTCTTGTCCACTGTAATCCCCAGGTCCTGTTCTGCAGAACTGCCACTTCAGTCGGTCCCCAGCCTGTATCAGTGCATGGTATTCTTCTGTCTTAAGTGCAGGACTCTGCACTTGTCTTTGTTGAACTCATCAGATTTCTTTTAGCCCAATCCTCCGATTTGTCTAGGTCACCCTGGACCCTATCCCTACCTTCCAGCATATCTACCTCTCCCCCCAGCTTAGTGTCATCTGCGAACTTGCTGAGGGTGCAAGTTCTGTCATCTGTCACTAGGTTGCCTCCCCCATTCAGTAAGGGTCCCACACTTTCCCTGACCACCTTCTACTTGTTGCTAACATCCTGTAGAAACCCTTCTTGTTACCCTTCACATCCCTTGCTAGCTGCAACTCCAATTGTGCTTGGTCTTCCTGATTACACCCCTGCATGCTCAAGCAATATCTTTATACTCCTCCCTAGTCGTCTGTCCAAGTTTCCACTTTTTGTAAGCTTTCTTTTTGTATTTAAGCTCACTGAATATTTCTCTCCTAAGCCAAGTTGGTCGCCTGCCATATTTATTATTCTTTCTGCACATAGGGATGGTTTATTCCTGCGCCCGCAATAAGGCTTCTTTACATTACAGCCAGCTCTCCTGGACTCCTTTTCCCCCTCATATTAGCCTCCCAGGGGATCCTGCCCATCAGTTCCCTGAAGGAGTCAAAGTCCAGGGTCTGTATTCTAATTAATATTTGTAAAGTGTTTTGAAGATGAAAAGCACGATATAACCACAAAGTATTGTTAATGTGCCATCATAAGCAATTATTAATCAACCTCAATGGTTGCATTCTTCTAATAGCTGTGGGCAGTTATTGTGTCCATGATCCTGCAAGCTTTTCTGTGTTGGCAAACACCAGTGGGTTTCACATGGGTGCCTGGCTGCTCCCACACAGAACAGCTTGTGGGATTGGGGCCTTCACTGTTGTTGGAAGAGAGTTTGAAATAAGCCTGCTGAAGTTCTTATGTGAGCTTTTAATCATTAATTTCATCCCTGGCCAGTACGCTTGGAAGTTTAAAAGAGGTCAGGGGGCATAGTTAGAAATTTATGAGAGCAAAGATAACGGATTAAATTTTAAAAATGGAATGTCCCAAGTTATGCATGCCTGACCTATACGAACAGGAACTCCAATGTATGTGCATGAACCCAGCCTTTTTTCAAGTAAATCCTCATATGCATGGGCAATTTGGGTTTGGAACGCATTCATCAGTCTGTGCATATGCAAAAAACATGTGAACATGTGACTTTTGAAAACTCAGCCCAGTGTACTTTAAAAACAATTGGATCTGCCCTCTTGACATCTTGATTCAGCCTTTTTAAAAAAAAATTGCGAGACTAAATATTCCATTACTTCCAGAATCCCTCAGAAATGATTCTAGTCAATAGATCTGCTTATCTGAAGTAATAGTGGCTCAGGTCTCATTGCATATGCAGGAGGTCCAATTTAGGGGAACGTTATTTCTGGCAATGCAGTAGTCAGAATCATGAATGCACATTGGCTAATAATACTGCTTTATTTTTTGTTTTTCTGAGCGGATCTGGCAGTTCATGTTCTCACATTATTTTAGCAAATGAACACTGCAGACCTACTATTAAGGGATGCATTGATGAAAATGTTGGGCTCTCAGAAGCTTCCTCCGTATCCCCCACTTCTCTCTTTTGGCTCTTCCTCCTTCGCTCCTCCGAAGTTGATGTTTCCTCTCAGCACTGTTCTCCAGACAGATTCTTTCTTGAAAGTCTCTTCTGCCAGCTGGACCCTTTATTTTTTCCCCTCCTAAGGGACAAATCTGCTACTAGTGTAAATGGATCCATTTACACATGTAGAGAATTTACCTCTATGATACTCTATTAGGCCTCATGCAGTTTAAAATTATTCAGTGTTGGTTCCGGTACATCGTTTAGACTGTAAAACACTCTTCCTCTCCTATGGAGGATAGTCTTGTCACAAGAGCTGAGTGGGAAATGGTTTCTCCTTCTTGTGAAAATGTTTGAGATTTCAAAAACGTCTCTGTTCCACATTGTGATGAAACCAAGATTTACCAAAAAAAATCTTGAAAAAGAGAGACCCCCCCACACACACACCCTGAATAACTGACAGCATGGTGATTAGGGCCTTCACCTGGAATGTGGGACACCCAGCTTCAAATCACTGCTCTATCTGATTTAGAGAAGGGACTTGAGCCCAGGCCTTCCACATCCCTGGTAAGTGTTCTAATCACTGGACCAGAGAGTCAGTCTCTCTGGCCCCATTAACACATAATTATTTATAGAAAGTGGAACAACTCCAACAGGAGAGACCCACCCAAGAGCATCCTGTAGCCTGCTGCTCAGTTTCAATGAATTGGCATTTTGTGTTGGAAAAAATTGTTCCATCAAAAAATTCTCAATCGACTTGGCACTCAAGCCAAAACTAGAGCTGAAAAAGCAGTAGAAACGCTCATTATGGGACAATCTTGCATTGGCCGGTTGATACATTATAGTATCTAACAGGAGTTTTCCATCTTCATCTTCTGTGATCAAGTACAAGTATAAATTAGTACCATTTTGGTAGTGACCTCTTCAGTTTCTTTCAGTACAGACTTCTTCAGGATCCCATATAGTGTGGATCGCTTATTCCAGGTTTCTCGTTGAAGAAGAAATCTGCTGATGCATCAGAGATTAAATGAGTTACTCATGATAAATTGTGCTTCATGGCTCTATATAGCACTGAAAATTATGCATTTTACACTATCTTGTAAAATAACCATTTATCTAAGTAAACATATTGATTGCTTTCAGCTTCATATGAAAACTATCCTGGGCTGTGAATCTTAATTTAACAAGCTGTTGACAGACAGGAAAGAAAAAGAGGCGACTAACAATGATTGAGAAGAATCAGTTACTTAAATGTCAATAGGGCGAGTCTAAAAAATGAGCTCAAAGTAACAGACCAATTTGTTCTCAAGTGTCCAGTTTGAGATACAGACTTGGTAATTTTACCACCTTTTCCCACTTGAAATGCAGCTTTCAGCCTCTAAGGCAAACTGCCTGGTGATGTGCTAATCTAATATCAAACCAACTGTTGCACAGATTAAAAAATATATTTACAGAAGGAGTGATGTCCAGTGATTAGACCAAAGGTGAGGAACTGGGGGTCAGCTTTCATGGATCATATTCCTAGTCTTCCCACTGACTTGCTGTGGGAACATGGGCAAGACATTTTGTCCTTGACGTACTTGACTTTGTCCATCTGTAATATGAGGATGGAATTACAGGGCTATATTCTTTGCTGGGGTAACTCTATTGAGGTCACTTCGATGCTCAGACCCCAGATCCTTCAACAATCTGGCTCACTTACTTTACCCAGATTACAGGAGTTTGATGAGTCATAAAGTGGGGTGTGATTTGTGCCCAGCTGTGGACAGGGATGAGGGCAAAATGAACTTTCCCTGTCCTGTCCCTCCCCCAGCCTCTTGATCCATCTCAGTGGAGAACCCGCCTCTCCACTGGTTAGTGCGTACTGCATGCATTTAAAAGATAACAAAGCTGCCACGCCATTGTATATGCCCCTAGCCAAAGTGTAGCCCCTCTGCACCCTCTTCTAGCTAAGCACTGACACCACACTCATTTGCCCTCGTATCTGTGACACAGGGCAAGATCTCTGGAGCTTTTCCAAGCCCACACTGAGGGGCTTGATTTAAAGCCACCATCCATCTGTCTCTTAATATTTGAAACGAATAATCTCAAAAAGACAATTTCAAAGGACAACGTCAAAGCAAATTATTATTATCCTATATATTCCTGCTACCCCAAAGGTTTATTCTTCAAAAAATGAAGGAAATGTCATTGTCCTATACGCAGTGTAACATAATTCACCATGGAGCAAAACATTGTAACTTGATACACATCTGGGCAGTGATTGAAATAATAACAGGCTCTTTAATTACTAAATGACAGTGGAGAAATAACATATTATATCCACATTTATAACAAATTAATCCATCATGATTAAAGATCTCACAATGAATACCAAATGAATTAATACATGATTGGCCTTTATAAGCATAAGCCTTTAAAATTATGCAGTATTCCATGAACACTGACAGTCCCACAGAAGAAAGTTGCATTGAGAAAATCTGTCTGTTGTATCAAAGAGTTTCCAACTTTATTTAACAGTTTGTGTGGAAGACCTCTTTTATCAGACTATTGCTTTTAAAAAAATATTAGATAGCTTTCTAACACATCAGAAAAAAAATCCCTAATTCCTCAAACACACAATATATAGGGGGAGTATTACCATGATATGACTAATTTTTTGGAAGACATCTGTCATTTTCAACTGTTGTAAGCACATGTTGTTTAGTAAGTAAATTGAATTAAAATGGATTTCTCATTAAAAAAAAAGAAAAAAGGGCTTTTTTATATCCCTTGAGTGTAGTTTGTTTAATATGTCTACTTTGATTGAGTTGTCAAATTTTCTGAACCTAAAATATCCAAAATTCAATCCAAAATCCACCCTTCTTCTATATACCATCTTCTCATCCAATTGTATTCTGTGGTGGTGGTTGTTTATTGTTTGTACTATGGTGATATGTAGAGTCTCCAGTTGAGATCAGGTCGCAGCGTGCTGGGTGCTATGCAGATTATAATCAAAACAACCCTTGCCCCAATGAGTTTACAATCTAAATAGACAAAAGAGACAGAAGATGGGAGGGAAAACAGAGACATGGAGAGATGAAAGGAATTTCCTTAGGTCGCACAGCAAGTCAGTGGCAGCTCTCCTGATTCCCAGTCTAGTGCTGTATCCACTAGACCACACTACCCTCTGAGCTTGAGCCTACATTTAGTCAACAGAAACATTCCCACTGATTTCTATGGTGAAGAATTAAAGCTTCTATGCTCAGGATTCAATCCTACAACTACTGGGAGTGTGAAACTCTCATTGTAGATAACAGTAGCTTCATGCATGGAAGGCTTTATTAGTACTAGTTACATCCTGGTAACGTGCCCGGTGCTGTACAAAATGCAAAATATAGACAGCTCCTACTTCAAAGAGCTCACAATATAGTATGAGCTGGGCGGAACCTTGTTATGGGTTGAGTTAAAACCACCACCTAAGACAAAAAGAGTGTGTGAACCCAGACAGGAGCTTTTGACTGAATGATGTTCTGTGTAAGGGGGTATGTTTGTGGGAAGGCAGACCAGAAAAACTGAGAGACAAAGACAGTCCAAAGGATCAGAGGCAAGCCTGGTGCCTGACCATGGATAGAATTTGGACCCAGGATTTTGCACAGTCTTTGTAAACAAACAAAACTGCAGGAAAGAAAATACCAGACTCCCTCAATTTCTACTTCCAGCTGGAACATCCTCAGGGCCCCAAAATTTGACTAGCTGCTCAGGCCAAAAGAGGTAACAATATAAGCAAGAAGAATAGAGTTCTAAGACCAGGCCTTTTATTTGTAATAAGCTACTTGCTATAACATTAACATGGGTCCTAAAAACATGAAACTATTTATACACAACTTCCTTAACTATAGTACATGAAAGGTCAGATTCTGATCTTAGTTATTAGGATGACCAGATGTCCCGATAAAATCAGCACTGTCCCGATATTTGACTCTCTGTCCCACGTCCCGATCGATGTATGTTCGGGACACCACTTGACAAGCTTCTGGTTGGTGCAGGGCTGGCAGGCTCCCTACCCAGCTTGCTCCGTGCAGCTCCCAGGAAGTGGCAACATCTCCCTTTGGGTCCCAGGTGCAGGGATGGCCAGGGGGCTCCGCAAGCTGCCCCCGCCATGAGAACTGCAGCCAATAGGAGCTGTGGGGGCGGTGCCTGTGGGCAAGGCAGCACGCAGAGCCACCTAGCCACGCCTCTGCCTAACACCCAGAGGGAGATGTCGCTGCTTCTGGGGAGCCGCCTGAGATAAACACCATCTGGAGCCCACACCCCAGACCCCTTTCTGCACCCCAATCCTCTGCCCCCGCTCTAAGACCCCCCCTTGTAGTGGAGGCTGGAGCTGGGGCCATGCGCCCCCCGACCTGTGGCATGCGGCGGGAGCTGAAGCCGGGGCCATGTGCCGCTGACCTGTGGCATGGGATGGCATCTGGAGCTGGGGCCGTGCGCCCCTGTCCTGTGGCTTGCGGCTGGAGTCGGAAAACAGACGGAGACAAGAAGAGACAGTAACCTCTGTGCCAGGACATGGTACTAATGGATATGGAGTAGTTGTCCCATCTGCCAATACATACTGAGGGGGTCACCAGCAAAAAAAAAAAAAAAAGAGGCTAGCATCTCATAAAGGGAATTTTGTCTAAGGAAAGTCTGCAGGATCAGACAAGCTCTGAGTCTGAAGAGCTTCTGAGAGAGTATAAACAATCTTGCAATTAATGGAGACATTTCTCCCACTAGCACAAATAGGTTGCTGTCTTCTAAATTAAAAACAGTTCCGCCTTAGGAAGAATTGCCAAAGAATTTGTACATTAGACGTCTCAGGAGATGCAGCTTTTGCACATTGCCTTCGCTGGGGAGGAGTACATGCTTATCCTTCAGGAAGTGTCATCTGCCAATTATGACAGCTACATATTTGTATTCATTTATGAATTCACAACTTACAACTGTGGCTAGTTAACTCTACAGTTCCTTGGAAAAATCCTTGGACTATGGGTTTGCATAATAGTAAAACTTTCAAGAACAGCTTTTTCTCTTTGTTTTATTTTTATTTTGCACCCCACTGATTTGTACACGAGTACTTTAAAACTGGACCGAGTGGTCATTATTCTAACTGCTGTGCATGCAGAAATATATATTCAGCATAAATTAACGCGCTGCATTCGCCTGAGGTGACAACGGTACTGACTGTGCCATACACGGCATTGTGCTAATATTCTCTACCCAAATTGTGCCTGGCCCTTTTACAGGGGTGCCAGTGTAGTCCTATGTAGAGTAGGAAGGATGGTCAACATTACTGGAAAGGGCACTGTACTGGTACTCCAGAGACCTCAATTTAACTCCTGATTCCCACACAGACTTCCTGTGTGAACCAGGGTAAATCACTTAATCCAGTGGTGGGCAACCTGCGGTCCTTCAGGGTAATCCGCTGGTGGGCCGGCAGACAGTTTGTTTACATTTGCATGGCCACCCGTAGCTCCCAGTGGCCGTGGTTCGCCATACCTGGCCAATGGGAGCTGTGGGAAGCGGCGGCCAGCACATCCTTGCATCCCGCGCCACATCCCAGAGCTCCCATTGGCCAGCAACAGCGAACCGCGGCCACTGGGAGCTCCAGGTGGCCGTGCAAATGTAAACAAACTGTCTGGTGGCCTGCCAGCAAGCCGCAGGTTACCCACCGCCGACTTAATCTATCTTGTGTTTCAGCTCCACATCTCTAAAATAGGGCTAATTCTTCCTTATTTCACAGGGCTGTTGTAAAGGTAAAAATCATTAATGGCTGTGAGTTGCTCAGATGCTATCTATGGTGATGAGGGGGTATCAATCTGTGTTACGTGTTGCCCGTAATTGAACTACAGAAGAGATGAGTCTTCTCCAAGCTAAGGCTATTAGCTGCAGAGGGTTGAGGAATTGGGTTCAATCTGTGGGTAGTGCTGGTGTTGTTTTATCAACTTTCTTGTAAAACAGCAATCTTGGCTCAGTGTGTTTTATAATAAAAAGCACAGCATAAAGGGAGGGGCTGTCTGGCATTTGAGACACAAATGAGATGGAATGCTGGCTTCCTAAAGATCCCCTGACTTGCTTACTTGATCCAGTAAAGGATCTCCATTTTAAACAGAATGACCAATTAATTTCTTTTTTACTGTTAGCAGCTCAACTTTCTGTTGCACATTATTGAAAAAAATTGTGGTACAGTAAAATATGGACTAGCCTTGCAGTGGAAAAGCTTTTTACACCAGGTACATACACAAGAGAAGTGCCAAAAAGAAGATAAGTATTTAGAAATATGGCCACCCGTTCTAGCATACTCAGAGGAGGAGGAGGATTCCCCAGCCAACGAGACAGAATTTTTAGCAAGGTTCCTTAGGTTAATAGAAAGAGAGAGAGAGAGAGAGAGAGCAATCTACAAAAAGTATTAAATACCATCTGAAATGGAGAAATAGGCGACCAAATTCAGATTTCAGTTATGCCACATTAATTTTGGAGTAAGTCAACTTCATTTACCCATGTGCATGGTACACAAATTGCCTAAGGAGGTTGTGGAATCTCCATCTCTGGAGATATTTAAGAGTAGGTTAGATAAATGTCTACCAGGGATGGTATAGACAGTATTTGGTCCTGCCATGCAGGCCGGGGACTGGACTCGATGACCTCTCGAGGTCCCTTCCAGTCCTAGAATCTATGAATCTATGAATCTATGGTGAGATTGGAATTCAGGCTAAGGAGGGATAATGCCAGTGGATTTTTGTTCTCTCTTGTCTTATGGTGATTTTAGAGTGTCTTAAAGTATTAAAATTGATGGTCCTTTGGAGCGGGGAAGGCTGAGAGCAGATAGCAGCAGTCGAGAAGGAGATCCAGTGATGGAGTCACACCTCAAGGCGAGTGAAATTCCAAAAGCCAAGGCAGCACCATTGCTCAGTGTGCAAGTGTAGTAAAGGGAGGTTTGTGAGGAGGAAAGGCGGTTACAAGAACAGATCATATTAATCTTCTACTTCAAACTCTGCTCATTAATCTCCCAGGAATAAACTCCATTTTGCCCTCATTTTCCTAAGTCCTCCAGTTGCTTCACATTAAAGGGGCTCTTTCCCTTGCTTCCAGTTGTCTCAGCCCACTGTACTAGCATAGGATCAGACACCTCATATCCCCGGTCAAATCACTTGGTTATAGCTACCTGGCTAGTCAACCTAATTCCATCTTACTTCTGCCTCTGAGTGAACATGTCCATTTATCATGGGCTGACCCCACCTGACTAAAGGGAGTTAGCGAACAGAGATAACTTAGGTAAGTTGTATGCTGCCTAGCTAGACACTGTGTGTATGTGTGAATTTGCATTGGCAGTGGAGAAATAGAAGTGGATTCTATAGCTGAAAGTGTACAAAAAAACCCCCACTGAAAAGATAAGGGTTTGACTTGACTTCCCTCAGAAAAAGAAACTCAGTATTAGAACTTAAACGGCAACTTGAACTCCACAGGCTGCAAGTAAAGAATTGCAGCAAGTGCTGCTTAAGACTGAAGCTCATGTACTGTCCAAACAGCCTGGCAACACCTCAGTAAAGCGTACTGAGTCATTACGTTTCAGTTCACTTCGGAGTTTCCTTGCTTTGGTGGATTGCAAATATTCAGTATATTGTGCTTTTATGATATTCAGTTATTTTAAAAGAGTACAGACTCTAAGCAGATAGGACTTAGACTCAGTGGAATCATTTTTCTTCACTGGGTAGAAGTAGTAGTACTGTCACAACAGCAAAATCATATTACAAGGAGTAAATATATTGATCACTTACTTACTGGAACTAGCACGTAGAGAATATCTAACCTATTCTCTGCAGACTGCACTGGCTCCCAGTTTGTTTTTGGGTGTAATTCAAGGTGCTAGTTTTGATTCATAAAGCCATATAATGGTTTGAGTGCTTAGAGTGCTTCTCTTCCTAAGTCCTGCCAAAGGGATCAACTGGGTCCCTTCTACTAACAGGCCCCGCTGAATGCTGAGGTATCGCAGGCCCTCAGTTACAGAATGTACCTCTGCTGGCCTGACACCTCGAGTCATTTAGAAAACAATGCAAGGCTTGTCTATTGATTCAGACTTTTGCCTGAGGGGTGAGTGTAAGCTGGGTAGAAACCATAACTAGAAACGTTCATTTCCTGACATTTGCCAGTTTGTTTGGAATCATGGCTGTGTATCCTCTGTATGTGGTCAGAAGTCTGTACCATGGCTGTTTTTTTTTTTCCCTACATAAAATGAACCTGACAGGGCCTTTCACCTTTTCAGTTGTTATCTCAGGTTCAGCTCTGGTTAGCAGTGACCAGTGGTTACCCAGTAGAGCCGTTCTTCGGGGGACTAAGTGAAATGATTTGGTGCAGTGAGTTAAGTTCTCATCATAAAACCACCTTCACAATTGGCACAAATTGGCAGTCTAACTGGAAAGGCCAATGTTTGAATGCAGCAAGAAGACTTTGTCTTCACTCAAGCAGTCAGGGTAGTAATATATTGGCAGGGCACTTTGGGGAACCTTGCAGCACTTCTGTCAATTTTGTCCCTGGTTTTTTTCGGGGGGGACGAGGAATTCAGAAGCTTTCTGTGCTGTCAGTCAAGTGCCTCATAAACACACACAATTCTAAATAAAGTTAGTGGGTCAGTAGCTGAATGTTTGACTAAGTGACATACACTTGATGTTTCATTATCTTGCTTTGCCTTTGAGAGCTTGTTCATTATAGCTGTGGTTTCCCTGAAGAGCCCATGTGGCCATGAAATGTGAGCAGCTGTGGGCCTCTTAGGTGTGTGTTCAGACATCTTCTAAAGTACTAATTGCACTGGCTAGCAAGGGACAGGCAATACCAGTCTCCGTAACAGTCCCTACACAGATCTGCCCACGCTACTGAGTCCTGACCAGAGTAGGTCGAGAATTTTTTGATACAGTTGTTTTTCATCGGAAAATGTGGATTTGTCAAAACAAATTTTTCATGGTAAAGGGTCAGTTATGGCAAAAATGTTATTGGGAAGGTTTCTCAGGTCCAGGATGGAATTTCTGGGTAAAATCAGAGAGGAAAAAACCCACATTAGAATAGCCAATAGCCCAGTGGTTAGGGCACACTCACCTGGGATGTGGGAAAGCCAGGCTCAAATCCCTGCTTTGAATTAGGAAGATCTGGGACTTCAACCTGTGTTGTCCCCTGTGTTGGGATGGGTCTGTCTGGGTTGTTTGTTTGTTTGTTTTTTTCGGAAAAGTTACAGAAGGTCTTGAGTTCATCTTGCTGTGGAATTAGAATTATTTTGAAATCTCAAAAAAACATTTCCTACCCTGCAAATAGTCTAATCCTCACCTGTAAATGTCCCCCTGTTTCTCCCCCCAGTCCATACTGAGTTCTCTTCGTCAAGCCTGCTAACTGAGTTTATGTCACTTTGTGTTTTGGACAGAGGAGCTGATTTTGGGGGAGGATTGGGGAGCAGGAATAAAAATATATTTGTGTTTGGGAAACTACCAGGAATGGCATATAGAGTTAATTTGTGAATTACTGTTGCGTTTGCTATCCAGCCCTTATCTCTCATACCGTGTCCTTTCAGTACTTGCTTGCCCCACACAATCAGACCACAGAGCTGCTACGTTATCAATTCCATAAAGCCCTTTCCTTCTCCTTGTTCTGCAAGAGCAGATAAAGAGGAAGTAGATGTTGTATCCAGCATGTTAACTGAGTGAACGCTCCTAAAATCCACATCTTTAGCTCTTGCTTCTATCTTGCCTTTAACGCCGAGCAGCAA
Source organism: Chrysemys picta bellii (assembly GCF_011386835.1). Classification (NCBI taxonomy): domain Eukaryota; kingdom Metazoa; phylum Chordata; order Testudines; family Emydidae; genus Chrysemys; species Chrysemys picta. Next base: position 14,646,524 of record NC_088791.1, read on the forward strand.
CTGTTGATAACTAGATTAAAAACACTATCAGATTACCATTTTCATGTAATAAATGGTCAAGAACCCCACATTAAAAGAGTATCTCACTTGGCATTAAACATCCTTCACTCACCTAGGAAGCCTTTATCAGCTTGAACCTGTTCTGCTCATTGCATATTAAATCTGTGAACCCTGATTTCTTCGTAAGGAAATTCTTCATGAGGACAGCAGGGAAGTAAATAGATGACTGTGTTTGAAAGGAAAATCAAGCAAAAAGATTAAAGTGCTGGTCTCTGTTAATTTAAAACTAACTCCCTGCATTCAAACTCTTTTGCCTGCCTCTGAAGTTTGTTAAAGTGAAACAGGCTTTTGCCTTCGGGATTGCCAGTTCAATTCCAGCCCAGGTCAGCAGTTGGCTGGAGCTAGTCCAAAAAAGTTATGCCCAAAAAGTCTTTTCTTCAAAAAATGGCCTTTCATCGAAAATGAGTCTCCCACCCCCCCCCGCCTCCCCAAATTGTTGACATCATTATTTTTTTTCCATTTTTCACAACTTAATTTACAGCATTTTATTGACATTATCTTTGAGTTAGTGATAGAAATTTTTCATTTACAACAACTAATTTTCCTTAGTGAAACCTGTTTCTTTGGAAAATGAAAAAAATCCAAAATGACTTGAATAAAAATGTGGGTGTTAGACACCACAGAAAAGCTTATGTAAAATGGGTCCGTTTTGAATGGGACAAAATGAAAACAAGTTTGAAATTTCAAAATCTTTTACAAAATTGTTTTCAACCAGCTCTAGCAGTAACCAGAAGATGAATTGTGGATGAACCGTAGATGGATGATGTTTCTTCATGGCTTATTGTGAAATATTGTGGCGGTCTCAGTCCAGTTCCTAGAGGACAAGGGTTCACATTGTAAAACCATCCCCAAAATAGGCACTAACTTGCACTCTTCTGGGCATAATAGGAAAATGGCCAAAGGTCGAATAGTTATAGAGGAAGAACAGCCAATTTAGTTCTAAAGGTGATCTGTCTAGCTCAGGGTCAAGACACAATGATGAGGAAGCTTGTAATGCCACTGTCGTGCCTGTCCTATGGATTAACAAAGAGTTTCAAGATCTGGCACTTTTGACATGAGCACTAAACTGACTCAATAAAATAAAAAAAAATATTTGACATTGAATAAATGCAACATTTATTTTGCAGAAATACTACTTTTTTTTTTAATAACATGTCCATGCTAAAATAGGACTTAATGAGGTTTTCAACAGCTTCTGTTCCAGAAACAGTTTTATATTCATTCAGTGTTCTGTTGCTTTTACTCTTCAATACCTTTCTGGAAGATAATCTCTTCGTCTCCTTTCGATACACTTTGAAATAGGCTTGCTGGCACAGTCCCAAATTACTTGACTACTGGTGCCTGCTAGACTTGATTTTCAATCCTGGGATTATTTTTTGGAAAATGTATTGAGACTCTATATGAAGGAAACTGAGTTTAACTTTCTCTCCATGCTGCTGCAAAGCCTGCATACTTCATTACTGGGCTGTACTATACTCAAACTAGATCCTTAGTCTTTCCACATTACTAGCCTTCCAGGACAGTGTTCGAGAAACTCTTATGTAAATTTCAATTCTTTGCCATTTAATAAACTCTCTTTTCTTTGGGAGAAAAAGATATCTCCATTGGAGAAAATCTTGCCTCTTCCACTTGAGTGGGAATGTCTAAGTCAGGGGTCTCAAACACACGGCCCGTGGGCTGCATGCGGCCTGCGGAGTTATTTCCTGCAGCCCGTCATAGGCGCTGACTCCACTGGCAGCCAAGCTCCCCTATCCCTTGTCCCCCCATCTCTCCCCACCAAGCGCGCCGTGTCTCCGCTCCTCTGCCTATCTCCTAGTCAGGGGCGGCTCCAGGCACCAGCGCTCCAAGCACCTGCCTGGGGTGGCAAGCCATGGGGGGGGGGCGGCCTGCCGGTTGCCGTGAGGGCAGCAGTCAGGCCGCCTTTGGCGGCATTCCTGCGGGAGGTCCACCAGCCCCGTGGCTTCGGCAGCAATTCGGCGGCAGGTACGCCAAAGGCACAGGACTGGCAGACTTCCTGCAGGCATGCCGCCGAAGGCTGCCTGATTGCCATGCTTGGGGCGGCAAAATACATAGAGCCGCCCCTGCTCCCAGTGCTTCCCACCACCAAACAGCTGTTTGGCGGCACTTAGGAGTTTCCCGGAGGGAGAGGGGAGGAGTGGGGATGTGACATGCTCAGGGGAGGAGGCGGAGAAGAGGTGCGGCTGGTGCGGAGCCGGGGAGGGGAAGGGGTTAGAATAGGGGCAGGGAGGGGCCGGGGTTGGGGTGGGGACTTTGGGAAAGGGATTGGAATGAGGGTGGGTAAGGTCTGGGAAAAGGCAGGGTAGGTGGGGCCTCATGGAAGGGGTGGAGTGGGGGTGGGGCCAGGGGCAGGGGGGCTTTAACCGAAGTATTTCTAAAATTAAATGCATTTTTTTCGTTTGAGTAAGGTGTATTACTGAGTGTTTATATTTTATTAAAACCCCTCTTCACATTACAGTTTTTAAAAAGTTAATACATTGACTTTTAATAGCATACTATATTACTTTTCCTTTTTTTCATTTTTGGCTATACTTTTGAATCGTTGTAGGAAAAGGTTTCAGTGATGCAGCCCTTGGGCCAATGTACTAGTCCTCATGTGGCCCTCGTGGTGATTTGAGTTTGAGATCCCTGGTCTAAGTTCATTTGGAATCCTTGCTCTCTTTATGTTCATTCGGTGCTCTGTTTCATTCATACATAAATGGCAACTAGTTCCGTTGAAGTGAAAGCTAAAAATAATCTGGAACTAGTAAAAATAGGTATCCCTATAATTTGCAGATCACCCTTTGTATTTATACATCACAAACAAATTGAAGCTAAATAACCCTCGATTGACTGCTGATACCTTGACAAATCTGCATATGGAACAAAGCAGAATTTTGCTCTGGTATTAACATCAGCATACAGGTTGCGGGTTTGTTATTTTGTTTTTAAAAGGTATTTCCTATAACTGTGCTCCGCAGGTTAGACTTCATACTGTTCAACATGTATGCATCTGGATCTTGATCCTACACCACTGAACTCCATGGGAATTTTGCCACTGACTTCAATGGGAGCAGGATCAACCCTACAAATAGTCCCAGTGGAACTACGTGAGTCAGGATTGCATGATCTAGACCAGGGGTTCTCAAACTTCATTGAACCGCGACCTCCTTCTGACAACAAAAATGCCTACATGACCCCAGGAGGGGGGACCGAAACCTGAGCCTGCCCGAGCCCTGCCACCCCAGGCGTGGGAGGGCCAAAGCCGAAGCCCAAGGGCTTCAGCCCAGGCAATGGACCTGTAACCCTGAACCCCGCCACCAAGGGCTGAAGTCCTTGGGCTCGGACTTTGGCCCCAGGCAGTGGGTTTCGGGCTTTGGCCCCAGGCAGTGTGGCTCAGGCTTTCGCTTTAGCCCCTGGGCCCAAGCAAGTCTAATGCCAGCCCTGGTGACCCCATTAAAATGGGGTTGTGACCCACTTTGGGGTCCCGACCCACAGTTTAAGAACTGCTGATCTAGTGCCTTTGAAATTACACCTCTGAAGTTTTATATAATGTAAGAACATCTGATACATTTTATACTATTTTGCCCTCTAGTATTTCAATATTACATAAATTGGAGTGAACTGTATAACAATGATCTCGTTTGTATTGCACCTTCAGTGTAAACTGATCCCAAAGTACTTAGCAAACGTAACATGGTACAAACAATACTGAGATTCATTGGACGGAACGCTCAAGTTAAGCAACAGCTGGAGCTAAACAAGACAACAGCGTACAGAAAATACAACCAAAGGCATAAGGCATACAGGTAATTATGATCCCACCAGGAGGGGTAGCCCTCTTAGTTTTGGTGTGAAAGGATACTTCAGAAGGAACAGACATTATAGACCAAGATACTATTGTGACATAAGACCCTAGATGAACAGATAGAGAGCTGATGGGTAGGAAGACCAAACAATAAACAGTACTTTCAGCATTAGATTTCAATTTCTAATAACTTTATGCAATACTTGAGAATTTTTAGCTACATGACTTCTATTAATTTTAATAGGAGTCATGCAGCTAAAAATCCTCATTGCTCTGAAAGTTGCTTATTAAACAGTGAACACAAAAATTAACTCTAGACAAACTACGCTGGAAATTTTTGCACAGAAATATGGTGAGTTATGTCAGCAGAGACTCTGGCCTGATCATTGTAATATTCCCTTAGACACCTTTTTACATTTGATATTTTTATAACATGTGGGGCTTCTGCACAGCCCCAAGGAAAATAAATGCACAGCCCCAAGGAAAATAATCCACTGCACTGCTGGACGAGATGCTGATGAATTCATTGAGTAATTGCAAGACTTAGATCAGTGGTGGGCAACCTGTGGGCCATGGGCTGCATGCGGTCCATCAGGGTAATCCGTTGGCGGGCCGCGAAACAGTTTGTTTACCTTGACCGTCCGCAGGCCTGGCCACTCGCAGCTCCCAGTGGCCGTGGTTTGCCGTTTGTTTACATAGATCTTCCCTGCGGCCCGCGCTGCTTCCCGCAGCTCCCGTTGGCCAGGAACGGCAAACCGCGGCCACTGGGAGCTGCGGGCGGCCGTGCCTGTGGACGGTCAATGTAAACAAACTGTCTTGCGGCCCGCCAGTAGATTATCCTGACGGGCTGCGTGTGGCCCGTGAGCCGCAGGTTGCCCACCACTGACTTAGATGCTTTTACATTCAATGTTGGGAACCACCTTTGTCATGCATACTGTGTGGCCAGTGTGGCCATACTGTGTAGTCAGCTGTCCATTCCATGACCGCTTGGTCTGAGCTAGGACTTAGGGAGACCTTACATGACGACACAAGCTGTGTTTAATAACAGCCTGGGAGCTGGCGAGCCAGAGAGAACTGTAGATACTGTCTGTGTCTAGCAGTTTCAAAAGAGAATCATTATCCCTAACCCCAAGCATTCCAAAATCATGAGTGAGTCCCCCAAAAACTTTACAATTGTAAGATTTTTAAAAATAAATGAATTTGGGGGTTCGTTTTTTGGTTTCTGAGTCTTTAGGATTTACAAGCTTTTCTTCATAAACCTGAGAGCTATAAACTTTTTTTAAATTAAATTAAAAATTGTCACATAACCACATAACTCCAGGAGTGGGGTCTTCAAGTAAAAAAGCACCATCTATCATGAGGCTTATAATAACATAGCGTGAGTTGGCAACAGTTCCCTTATGGAGTCCTGTCTCTTCTCTGTCATAAGACACTACATCTAGAAGTAGTTAGATCTTGCCTACTAATCATTTCCAAGAATGGCTTCTGCTACTGGCTCTGCTTGGTTTCTCTGTGTGAGATCAGTGGCTCTTTTAATCTGGGTCTCATGTTTACATCCCACTCCTGGGGAGGGGTAAAGGTGTGGTGCAAGCAACTGGGTGGTCTAGTGACAGCACTATGAACTGCAGTGTGGCATTCTGAATCCTCCATCTTGGCATGGATGCTCTTTCTTGGCACCTGCAAAGGTGCTGTTGTTTGGGGCAAGCCAGCTGTTGTTTTTGTTGGGGTTGGAAGTAATGGCAGAAAAAAATTCCCCAACTTAGTCCCTGACACCATTCCTTCCCCTTAGGGTGACCAGATGTCCCAATTTTATAGGGACAGTCCCAAGTTTGGGGTCTTTTTCTTATATAGACTCCTATTACCCCCCCACTCCCTGTCCTGATTTTTCACACTTGCTGTCTGGTCACCCTACTCCCCCTAGACAAACTCCCACAGGTTTAACCAATGCAAACACATTTTTATTACCACTGAGAAGCATGCCAAACATTCCTACCTGCATTGCTTGAAGGGAGGTACCATGCGTCTCTGGAGGAACAATGTATTTCAACCCATAGGGAAGCTTTACTGCTACATTTTTGTTTTTGAATACTCTGGCATAATCGGAATGCCCCACATCAGTGGCCAGAGTAAAATCAGACTCCATATTTGTAAGTGGTGTACCTGAGGAGAGGTCCAGGTGAAAAGCTATGAGAGGAAGCCATTTGCAATGCACAACACCACATTTTATTAGTCCTAGAAAATTCAGAAAATGTGACAGGCCATCTACTATGGCACCTTATCTATTAACTATTTACATATAGAGAGACACTGAGTGCTCCTGTAACAGTGCACAAATTGCATGACTCCATATGATTCCTTGTGCACCTTGGGGCAAGAATTATTGTGACCCCCCCCACACACACACACACACACACACCTCTTCCAGGTCTCACTCTTTCCTCTTCCATGGAGAAGAGAAATAGCACACGAGGAAGCTTTAAACTGCTTTTCTCTGCCTACCAACCTTTTCCACGCCAAGGAAGGAAGCCCACTAGTATCAACATTTCCTCCTCCTCTGCAGTCTGCGACAGCTCCTAAATTGGGCAGTGAAGAATCTGGGGTGGGGGGGGACAAAAGTCTGGAAATTGCAGAAGGAAAAATTTTGTGTGCCTGGGTGGTGAGCTGAGGTTGTTGTTGTTTTTTTTAACCTTTCCAAACTGGATTGTCCATGACTAGTTGTAGTAGCTCAGTTCTCTACAATACGTGCTGTCACTTATTGTACAAATACTTGTTACATCTTGTCATTAAACACAGTCTGCAGAAAGTCCCTTTTCAGCTAGGTGACTGAACATGGTGTGTGAGTGCTTATTTTTCAATTCACAGTTATGGGGAGAAGCATGAAATGTTTTGATTCTTCATTTAAAATGTTCTCCCCAAGAGGTTTCAAGGTCCTTGCCATAAAGATAAACATTTTTTTAAAAGAAAACATATCCTTGCTGCTTACATACCTTGTCAGTCAAATTCAGCAGAACATACTGCTACCCACAGCCATGTTCCTTTGTTGTAGGTAAAAATGTAGCCTTAAAGAAACATATGTGAAATGCTAACTCCAGGGACACTAGACACAACCATCAGTCTAAAGACCAGAAATATATTAATTGGAACTTGGGGAGGAAAAAAAAGTTAAAATAATGCAATTGAGTAACAATCCTTTGAAGGTTTTCAATCTATGACTGCATTTAAAAAAACATTTTTCCATCATAAGAAACATATGGAAACTGCTCAGTGAAGTGAGTCGTACTTTGTGGGATCGTTTGTGCAGTTGGTAAATGGAAAGAGAATAAACAGCTGTATACATTTCTTCCATCAATCACCCAATCCTGCTGTGACAACATTTTAGTTATCAGTTTGGTTGTTAGAAAAACCAGTGCTCCTGAATTTCCTGTTCATGCAAATTTTGTGACACGTAATAAAATATTCTGCTAATCAAGTGTCAAAAGGGAAATCAGTTACAGTTAAAAGAGAGGGGGGAAAGGGTTGAAAAAGTTGATGACCAAAATTTTCAAAAATGTATGCTTAAACTTAGGTAACTGAATCCAAATGTAGGCACCTAAATATGGCACCTTAGCCTATTGTCACCGCTACATGGGGCTCTGATGCTAGGGTGCACTAAGTGGCAGAGGACCTGATCCAAAGCCCATTGTTGTTAGTTGAAGTCTTTACACTAACTTCAGCAGACTTTGAGTCTAGCACAGAGGGTCACATTTTCAAAAATGATTTGGGCATTTTGAATCTTGAGGGCTTATCTACATGGTGAGTTGGTGCATGGAAAGCCAAGGTGACAATCCACAGCACCCTAACCTGCTGTGCGTTAACACCCTGGGTGGGCCCTGCTACCACACACTGACAGTTCCGTAGTGTACTTCGACATGTTGCTGTTTGAAACAGGAGCATGTCAAAGCGCACTATGGTACTTTTAGTGCACGGTAGCAGGGCCCACATGCCAAATTAGTGCATAGCTAGGGCTCTGCAGACTCACCCTGGCTTGCTGCACACTAACTCACTGTGTAGACAAGCCCTAAGTCTCCGTCAAAGTCAATGGAGGACATGGACTCCTATGTATCCAAGTCACTTTTGAATATGGGACTTAGGCCCCTCAGTCCCTTAGGCACTTCTGAAAATTTCCCCATTGGTGTTTAGCCCTTTTCTTGTGGGAGGAGGTTAAAATATTTGCCATTAAAGTCTTGGTTCTCTGGCCTTATCTGCAGAAGAGGGATTGACCCTGCTCAGACCATTTCAGAACACCTTGAGTCTACACATAATAGTGCTCAAAATGATTTACGGGAATCTAATGAAGCTTCAGGGGGGATTAAATATCACTTGTGCCTCAGTTGTTATAGTGCTAGTGTGGACACAGACCAGCTGAAATGGTTTGACTAGCCCTTTCACTGCTGTCATAGAATCATAGAATCATAGAATATCAGAGTTGGAAGGGACCTCAAGAGGTCATCTAGTCCAACCCCCTGCTCAAAGCAGGACCAATTCCCAGCTAAATCATCCCAGCCAGGGCTTTGTCAAGCCGGGCCTTAAAAACCTCCAAGGAAGGAGACTCCACCACCTCCCTAGGTAACGCATTCCAGTGTTTCACCACCCTCCTAGTGAAATAGTTTTTCCTGATATCCAACCTGGACCTCCCCCACCGCAACTTGAGACCATTGCTCCTTGTTCTGTCATCTGCCACCACTGAGAACAGCCGAGCTCCATCCTCTTTGGAACCCCCCTTCAGGTAGTTGAAGGCTGCTATCAAATCCCCCCTCATTCTTCTCTTCTGGAGACTAAACAATCCCAGTTCTCTCAGCCTCTCCTCATAAGTCATGTGCTCCAGACCCCTAATCATTTTTGTTGCCCTCCGCTGGACTCTTTCCAATTTTTCCACATCCTTCTTGTAGTGTGGGGCCCAAAACTGGACACAGTATTCCAGATGAGGCCTCACCAATGTCGAATAAAGGGGAACGATCACGTTCCTCGATCTGCTGGCAATGCCCCTACTTATACAGCCCAAAATGCCGTTAGCCTTCTTGGCAACAAGAGCACACTGTTGACTCATATCCAGCTTCTCGTCCACTGTGACTCCTAGGTCCTTTTCAGCAGAACTGCTACCTAGCCATTCGGTCCCTAGTCTGTAGCAGTGCATGGGATTCTTCCGTCCTAAGTGCAGGACTCTGCACTTGTCCTTGTTGAACCTCATCAGGTTTTTTTCTGCCCAATCCTCTAATTTGTCTAGGTCCCTCTGTATCCGATCCCTACCCTCTAGTGTATCTACCACGCCTCCTAGTTTAGTGTCATCTGCAAACTTGCTGAGAGTGCAGTCCACACCATCCTCCAGATCATTAATAAAGATATTAAACAAAACCGGCCCCAGGACCGACCCTTGGGGCACTCCACTTGAAACCGGCTGCCAACTAGACATGGAGCCATTGATCACTACCCGTTGAGCCCGACGATCTAGCCAGCTTTCTATCCACCTTACAGTCCATTCATCCAGCCCATACTTCTTTAACTTGGTGGCAAGAATACTGTGGGAGACAGTATCAAAAGCTTTGCTAAAGTCAAGAAATAACACATCCACTGCTTTCCCCTCATCCACAGAGCCAGTTATCTCATCATAGAAGGCAATTAGGTTAGTCAGGCACGACTTCCCCTTCGTGAATCCATGCTGACTGTTCCTGATCACTTTCCTTTCCTCTAAATGTTTCATAATTGATTCCTTGAGGACCTGCTCCATAATTTTTCCAGGGACTGAGGTGAGGCTGACTGGCCTGTAGTTCCCCGGATCCTCCTTCTTCCCTTTTTTAAAGATGGGCACTACATTAGCCTTTTTCCAGTCATCTGGGACCTCCCCCGATCGCCATGAGTTTTCAAAAATAATGGCTAATGGCTCTGCAATCTCACCCGCCAACTCCTTTAGCACCCTCGGATGCAGCGCATCCGGCCCCATGGACTTGTGCACGTCCAGTTTTTCTAAATAGTCCCGAACCACTTCTTTCTCCACAGAGGGCTGGTCACCTTCTCCCCATGCTGTACTGCCCAGTGCAGCAATCTGGGAGCTGACCTTGTGCGTGAAGACAGAGGCAAAAAAATCATTGAGTACATTAGCTTTTTCCACATCCTCGGTCACTAGGTTGCCTCCCTCATTCAGTAAGGGGCCCACACTTTCCTTGATTTTCTTCTTGTTGCTAACATACCTGAAGAAACCCTTCTTGTTACTCTTAACATCTCTTGCTAACTGTCCCACCAAGTGTTTGTTGGCCTTGCAAAATCTCCCAGAATGCTCTACTTCTGGGAGCTGAACAGGTAACTGTAGGTGCCCATGATTCATTGCAGCTGAAATGGTTTAGGGCAGTGCTAGCGTGGATGAGAGATAAGTTGTGTGGCTAGTATGGTATTCAGTTGGTTCAGATTCACCAGCTCAGTTCTCTAGTGTTGGAAAGGCCTCGGCCTCCATGGATTACCTTGGGCGAATGCAAGGAACAGGACTGATAGGCTAGAGGGACAACATATCCACCCTTTTTTGTTTGTAAAAGACCTGTACAAAACTAGGGAGTGGCCAAAATCAAGACATGGGCCTGATTTCCCACACGCACTACGGCTATGGCTACACTGGTGCTTTACAGTGCTGCAACTTTCTCGCTCAGGGGTGTGAAAAAACACCCCCCTGAGCGCAGCAAGTTACGGCGCTGTAAAGTGCCAGTGTAAACAGTGCCCCAGCGCTCCCAGCGCTGTAAGCTAATCCCCTCGTGGAGGTAGAGTACCTGCAGCACTGGGAGAGCTCTCTCCCAGCTCCGGCGCGCGACCACACTCGCACTTCAAAGCGCTGCCGCGGGAGTGCTCCCGCGGCAGCGCTTTGAAGTTTCAAGTGTAGCCACGGCCTGAGTCACATAGGTGTAAAACTGGAGAATCAGACCCCATGGTGTCAAAATCTGCCAGATTTGGCCACTAGCCTGTTTGCACCTAGCTTAAACTCCCTTGAGGAAGCAATAGTAATAGCAGAAGAGTAAATGGGGTCAAAATGTCATAGCATAATTATCAGTCCAGTAGGCAAACTAGAAGTCTCCAGTCATTGCAGAGCTGGAAAATCACAGCAGCAACTTGCAGAGACTACGTTTCCATTAAAACAGCCGCAGCTCTATTGAAAGTGACAGACCTAATAGGCAGCTTCCAGAATCTGCATGAAACCCAATTGTAGAAAATCCTCAGTGCAGCTGCTTCTATTTGTGCCCCAAAACCAGACAACCCAGATCAGACCATCTCAGCATGCTTCTGTGCTACTGGAGGCATCGCGCCACTTCTATTAGCTTTCCCACCCCTTTTACTGGTACCACTTCCCAGAATCACTAAAAATAAATAAATAAATAAACATCACAGTTTGCCGTGTCATCAGTGAGGTAAGGAGAACTGGTTGGGACATAGTTCAAAGCAAGATCATTGCTCCTACTCGGGCAGCTCTAAAAGAAATGGGGTTTTAAATCAGGGGAGCGAGGGAAGAATATCTGATCTAAGCCTAGGTGTGACATTAGCAAGGAAAGATTTTTTTTTTTCCTGCCGAACAAATGTCACAGGGCAAAATGCCTGTGCTAGATTAGTGCCTTGGAGAATTGTTAATGATCTCGCCTCTTTTGTTTCTAGAGATAAGCTGCAGTTCTGTGCAGTGCAAGTGTGGATGGATAGTCTATAGAGGCCACTGCCTGTAATGCTGCTGCCTGTGGATCTCATCCCTAGCAGACGAATCTGTTATCAGGGCAAATATGTGAAAGTGGCCCTGGCCAGTAGGGAGATGGGAGGATCTGCCTGACCTGCTCATTAAAATGCTGCTCTACACACAAGGAAGGTGAATGCTGCTGGATCAGAGCTAGAAGAATTGACTCTCTCCTAGACTCAATGGGAGCAGAGACACTGTTTGGTCTCACACCAGGATATCTGTGGAAGGTGGATATCAAATGAGGGTGGTGGATCACACTTTGGCCCTCTCAAGGGTAAGTGTGGGGCTCCCTGGATCTACCCAACTTCTACTGAGTACGGCTATTTATACCCTTCAAACTCCATCTGTGACGGGGCCACTATTCCGATTCCTCCTAAGACAGCATCTCATCAGATTCAGCAGTGCCACTATCTGTTTCCACTCCCTCCTGGCTCATAATTCCCCACCCACCCATTTTCTGTTTCCCTGAGCCCTGGTCTACACTACGAGTTTAGGTCGACTTTAGCAGGGTTAAATCGAATTAAGCCTGGACACGTCCACACGACGACGCCCTTTCTTTCGACTTAAAGGGCCCTTTAAACCGGTTTCTTTACTCCACCTCCGACAAGGGGATTAGCGCTAAAATCGGCCTTTGCGGGTCGGATTTGGGGTAGTGTGGACAGAATTCAACGTTATTGGCCTCCGGGAGCTATCCCACAGTGCTTCATCGTGACTGCTCTGGACAGCACTCTCAACTCAGATGCACTGACCAGGTAGACAGGAAAAGCCCCGCGAACTTTTGAATTTCATTTCCTGTTTGCCCAGCGTGGAGAGCACAGGTGACCACGGAGGGAAGGGGAAGCAAATGAATACAGAACAAATCTGGTCCATCTATTTTTTACATCTTAAGCTGGCAGCAGACGGTGCAGCATGACTGATAGCCCTCGGCATCTTCTGGGTGCTTGGCAGAAGATACTGTACTACGACTGCTAGCCATCATCGTCAAGACGGTTCAATAGGACTGCCGGCAGGACTGAGTCTCCAGGAGACAAAGCATGTCTGCCCAGGTGCCTATGATTGAACTGGAGTACGACGACGACGGATACCAGTCGTAATACACCATCTACTGCCAAAAGGCAAGGGGATGCTGCTGTGTAGCAATGCAGCCCCATGTCTGCCAGCACCCAGATAGCCGATGAAGGCTACCAGTCATACTGCACCGTCTACTGCCAAAAGGCAATTAGCTGCTGCTGCTGTGTAGCAATGCAGTACCACGTCTGCCGGCATCCAGATGACATATGGTGACGGTGAGCTGAGCTGAGCGGGCTCCATGCTTGCCGTGGTATGTTATCTGCACAGGTAACCCATGTAAAAAGGCACGAATCGATTGTCTGCTGTTGCTCTGACGGAGGGGGAGGGGCCTGACGGCATGTACCCAGAACCCCTCGTGACACTGTTTTGCATCATCAGGCACTGGGATCTCAACCCAGAATTCCAATGGGCAGTGGAGACTGCGGGAACTGTGGGATAGCTACCCACAGTGCAACGCTCCGGAAGTCGACGCTAGCCTCGGTACTGTGGACGCGGTCCGCCGGCTTCATGCACTTAGAGCATTTTATGTGGGGACACACACAATCGACTGTATAAAACCGATATCTATAAAACCGGCTTCTATAAATTTGACCTAATTTTGTAGTGTAGACATACCCTGAGACTGCATCCCAGCTCGGCAGCTACCACTCCCGTGTCTTTTCCCGCAGTCTCAGTACCAGTGTTCAATCCTCCACATTAGCTGTCAGTTCCACTCCCTACCTATTCTCCATCAGACTCCCATAAGCACTTCCCTCTCTGAGCATTGGTGTGACATGCCTCTTGACTCCTTTTCCTGCTCAGTACTCATCCCTCACTATTCCATACCATCCCTCCAATTATTTGTCTGTGCTACTGAAAACCCTTCAGTACTCTCCAATGCCTTCCCCCTCCTGCCCCAGGAGGAAGGTTCTTGCCCTTATATGCTAGGGTGAGATCTTTGGTGTACTTTACACTCATCTACATGTATGAAAACGCAGAGAGAAGAATGATGCCCCTCTCTTCCAAACCAGGTTCCTTCATCAATGTATTCGCTTTCCACTGGTGCTTGTTACCATAGTTTCTGTGCACCTCACAGCATTAAGGCATGTAGTCACACAGCACCACTCTAAGGTAATTAGATTATAAGTTGTTTGGGGCAGGGGCTGTCTTCTTGTTCTGTATTTGTACCTTGGTTTTGGGAGCTGAAAATCAGCCACTGAAGGCCTGATTTTCAGAGATGATGATCAGCTTCAGTCAAAATCTTTGGGAGCTACAGATGTTTAGCATCTGTGACAATTAAGATAAAGGTGTTTCAAGCCTGACACCCAAAATTAGTGGACACTTTTGAAAAGCTTGGCCTGGGTGAACTGCAAGTCACACATAAAGTCTGTGGAAGAGCCATGTCTCCTGAGACCCAGTCCAAGGCCTTGACCACAAGATCATCTGTCCTTTTTTTCAGGGCTTGGAAACCATTTTGCCCATAGTCATTTTGAATAGTTTAGCCCTAAAGTTTGAGTGCCTAAGACCCATGGTAAGGTGGTTGGTATATTTTCCTCTGACTTGCAGGCATGGCTTGTATGAGCATTAATGAGAGTTACTCCCATGTATCAGAAGGTAATATACATCTAAACTTAATAATTTGAAGGGCTGGCTTCTACACACTTCTATGTTTTGCCTTCAATTCACAGGAAAAAATAATCTTATGAGTCAGTTGCTAGGCATTTTATAAACTTAAACAGAGTCCTGACTGATTGATGCCATTTAGAGTACTTGCAATAAGATGGGGGAAAATGACTGTCAACAGACACCTTCTGCCATTCTATCCTTCCTTATTAACACAATTAACTCCCACACAGGCCATGGTAACACTCCTATTAACCCTGGGCAAACAAGAAGAATATAAACTAATCCTGACCATCCTCTAATTCGAGCAAAACCCTGAGATACACTAGCACCCATTTAAAATCAACCCTAAAGCTATCCATTCCTAATGAGTCAAAAACTGACAGGTTTATTCATATACTTCACCATGCACACTCAGCCCCTGAGGGCCATGGAACATTTGCTTCCTAGATCCTCGGGGAATTTATGCAAATACCAAGTTCTCTGCTTAAGAGAGCGTTTCAGGAGTGGAATGACAAGGGTGTTGTAGTTCAAAATTGAGGGACTGTGATGCAGGGGGAAGGTTATATAACACCTGCTGCATTATGTAATGTGAGGGTAATTAACCATTGGAACAATTTACCCAAGGTTGTGGTCAGGGCCGGCTCCAGGCACCAGCCAACCAAGCTCGTGCTTGGGGCGGCACCTGGTAAGGGGCGGCCAATCTTGGGGTGGCGGGGGGGGCAGCACGGCACGGTGCTCAGCGGGGGTTCAGCAGCTCGGCGGGGGTGTTCGGCGGTGCGGCGCTCTACGAGGAGGGGTTCGGCAGCGTGGCGCTCCATGGGGGTTTTGGCGGCGCTCCGCGCGGGGGGCTTCAGCAGTGCGGCGCTCCGCGGGGGGGGGGGGGGGATGATGTTCGGCAGCGCTCAGCGGGGGTTCAGCAGCTCGGCGAGGGAGTGTTCGGCAGCTCGGCAGGGGAGTGTTCGGCAGCGCTCAGCGGGGGTTCAGCAGCTCGGCGGGGGTTCAGCAGCTCGGCGGGGGTGTTCGGCAGCGCGGCGGCGCGGCGCTCAGCGGGGGGGGGGTTGGCGGTGCAGCACTCAGTGGGGGGGGGGTTCGGCAGGGCGGCACTTTTTTTTGCTGCTTGGGGCGGCAAAAAGGTTAGAGCCGGCCCTGGTTGTGGTGGATTATCTATCACTGGTGATTTTTAAATCAAATTGGATGTTTTTCCAAAAGATTTGCTCTAGGAATTATTTTGGGGAAGTTCTATGGCTTGTATTATACAGGAGGTCAAATTAGATGCTCACAATGGCCCGTTCTGGCCTTAGAATCTATTCATCTATGAATGAATTCTAACTGGATCTAGCCACTGTTATCTGTCCTTCCACCTTCATGACAATACATTCACACATGATCTGTTTTGGGGTAAGGTTGTATCAGTCCCACCAATTAGCAGGATAAAATGTCCTCTGGAATATTGATGTATACGGTACACTGCATGTCCAATCAAGAAATCTAAAGCAGATACCATCATCCTAGATCTGCTTCAGTTTTACTTACAATTAGGGCTGTCAATTAATCACAGTTAACTCATGTGATTAACTTAAAAAAATTGATTGTGATTAAAAAAAATTGATCGTGATTAATCACACTGTTAAGCAATAGAATACCAATTGAAATGTATTAAATATTTTTGGATGTTTTTCTACATTTTCAAATATATCAATTTCAATTACAACACAGAATAATGCTGCCCACTTCTTAATTACAACGTCACCTGAAAGTGAGAACAGGCATTCTCACGGCACTGGTGTAGCTGGCATCGCAAGATATTTACGTGCCAGATATGTTAAAGATTCATAGGCCTCTTCATGCTTCGGCCATTGTTCCAGAGGACATGCTTCCATGCTGATGACACTCGTTAAAAATAATGCATTAATTAAATTTGTGACTGAACTCCTTGGGGGAGAATTTTATGTCCCCTGCTGCTTTACCTGCATTCTGCCATATATTTCATGTTATAGTAGTCTCAGATGATGACCCAGCATGTTATTCGTTTTAAGAACACTTTCACTGCAAATTTGACAAAATGCAAAGAAGATACCAATGTGAAATTTTTAAGATAGCTACAGCAGCACTCGACCCAAGATTTAAGAATCTGAAGTGCCTTCCAAAATCTTAGAGGGATGAAGTGTAAAGCATGCTTTCAGAAATCTTAAAAGAGCAAGACTTTGATGCGGAAACCAAACCACCAAAAAGGAAAATCAACCTTCTGCTGGTGGCATCTGAATCAAATGATGAAAATGAACATGTGTTGGTCCACACTGCTTTGGATTGTTACCAAGCAGAACCCATCATAAGCATGAACACATGTCCTCTGGAATGGTGGTAGAAGCATCAAGGGACATATAAATCTTTAGCACATCTGGCATGTAAATATCTTGCAACACCAGCTATGAAAGTGCCATGCAAATGCCTGTTCTCACTTTCAGGTGACATTGTAAACAAGAAGCGGGCAGCATTATCTTCTGGCAAATATAAACAAACTTGTTTATCTGAGCGATTGGCTGAACAAGAAGTAGGACTGAGTGAACTTGTAGGTTCTACAGTTTCACATTGTTTTATTTTTGAATGCAGGTATTTTTGGACATAACTTTACATTTGTAAGTTCAACTTTCATGATAAAGAGATTGCACTACAGTACTGGTATTAGGTGAATTGAAAAATACTATTTCTTTTGTTTCTTACAGTACAAATATTTGTAATACAAATAAATATAAAGTGAGCCCTGTACATGTTATATTCTGTATTTTAATTGAAATCAATATATTTGAAAATGTAGAAAACATCTAAAAATATTTAAATAAATGGTATACTATTATTGTTTAACAGTGCAATTAATAGCACGATTAATCGCAATTAATTTTTTTAATAGAGTGATCAATCACGATTTTTTTAACTACTTGACAGCCCTACTTACAATAAATACATGATACAAACCTTTGTGCAAGCACAGCATAAACACATGGAGACACATGAAAGTTTGAGGCAGTCTGCCAGAAAGGTAAATCTAGCAGTGGCCTGTTTAGTGCCCACTTACTCAAAACTGTCCTCTACAGATTCTCAGCATTGATTTTTCTACCTTGACAACTGTTGGCATTTAGTTCATGAATCCTGCTAATATGGACTCATCAAATAATTTATCTCCATTATGTACAGAACCATGTTATCTCTATACAGAGATGTCTTGCTCAGGCTCTAGTTTGGTTGATTGATTCAGAAGGAGACAGTACACTTTTGGTCACTATCTAGCTCTCTGAAATATTTGTATGGCCCCCATTACTCGTGTACCTAAGCACCAGGCTTTTTAAAATGTAGTTATTCTCAGAACACCCCTGTGAGGAAGGAAAGTGCTATTACCTCGTTATAGCAGAGAGATTAAGGGACAGATATTTCAAGGTATTTAGGCACCTAAAGATGCAGATAGGTGTCATTTGGGATTTTTCAAAAGTGCCTGACTCAGGTGTCTAGGTGCTTTTGAAAATCCCACTAGGCACCTATTTTCATCTTTAGGCACCTAAACACCTTTAAAATCTGGCCATAAATGCACTGCCCCTATAGTAAGCCTGTGGCAAAGCAGGGATGGGTATAAGCCTGGGATGGGGTCAAGTCAAGACCCAGGCTTATACCCATCCCTGCTAGCAACTATCCTGTCTATTTTTGTACCTGTCCCCTCTAATCCCACTTTTGACTTGACCCCATCCAACTTCCCCTGAATCATTGGGCATCTTTCCTTTGACTTTAATCAAAGTTCAGCCATCCCCATAATCACTTCCCTTTGATTAGTGGTGCAGGAAGAGAGGCCCAAAGCTGGTAGGATAATATTGCCCAAACCTATAACTCCCACCCAACCTTCCATGGAGCCCTAATCGATCACTTTCACAAAATGTCTCCTCTCTATTAGGTCAGGAAATGCGTCTGACAATCACTCACTAAAGCAAGTCACCTAATCAGACTAGGTTGATCTGGTGGTTTGACCCCTCAGCACCTCATTGTGCAGCCCTTACTCACATTAGTGAACAGTCAGTGGGCCTACTCATGTGAGTTAGTGCTTGGCAATGTAATGGTTGCATAATAAAATTGCATGATCTTAATAAATCTGTAAGTAGAGGTAGCTGAAGCTTTTAAACATGTTCAAAATATGGACAGGAAAAACAATTCAAGAACTTCCCCCCACACACACACACCCTCTAAAATTGGATGGAAATTTTTGATTTTTTTTTAAATGGTCAGGGAATTGCAAAAACGTGTATTCCTATTTTGATTAGCACTATCTATAGCCCACCCACTGTACTTCTGAATCCACTATTCAGAATATCCATGTCCTAAACTTTAACAGGCACACATTACCAGATTAGCATTACTCTTCTCTGAGGCACCAATTCAGGTACTTACTTAAGCACATCCTGAATTTAGGCTTGAATGGGACTTGGTGAATGTTTGAAGTTAAGCATGTGTTTAAGTGCTTTCCTTCATTGGGACCCTGATCCTACAACAATTTGCATATGTGCTTAACTTTAACCTTGTGAGTAGTCCCACTGAAGTCAACACAGCTGCTCCTGTGCTTAAAGTTAAGCACTTGTGAGCCTATGTAGGACTGGGGTCTCAGAGAAAGAGGATGACTGTGGCAGTAATGTCAGACAATTATTTCTTATGTTGACTGTATCACCAAAAGGGCAGAATGGGGGCACAAGATGATCAGTAATTATTCCTGTATCCTGTTGTTGACCTCATTTAAAAAAAAGAAGAAGAAGAAGGACCGTGTCTTTAGAATTTATCTTGGCTTTTTCCCTGTTGCATTCACCCAGGGGCAGCTATCATATCATAGCCAGGAAAGATAATTGAATGAAGAATTGATTTTTATTGCCTGTAATAAAAAGCAGCTCTTATTACTTTTACAAATTACTCATAATTACAATTGTCTGGAGAATGTCTTATCAACCTGAGTAGGACAGAAATAAGCGGCACGCACAATAGCACTTCTATGTCTGTGATTTAAAACTTGTATTCTCATTAATGGCAATGTAAATTAGCATTATGGCAAATTCAGTTCATATCACTTTACTGGACAGATTCTAATACTGTTGAGGAACAGTCTTAAGCAGACATGCAATTTATTTCTGAGCAGCAGCATTTCCGTTAGAGCGTGTGGATTGGGTCTGACTTAATAATTATTAAGAAAAAAATTAGAAAGAAAAGAGATTCTGGACATAGAATCATGCAAGGTACAGTTCATGAAACATTTCAATTCAGTCACGATCTTTTAGAGCCAGAGAGGCACAGACTCCTATGTACTATAACCAAGTGGTAGATATGGGGTATGGTAGACGTTCAAAGCTATTTTAAGCAAAAAGATTGTACCTATTAGTTTGGCAGACACAGATTGAGTGGCCTTTTCTAAAGTCTTGTCTCCTATTACACAGAAGAAAAGCAGAAGATAAAGTTGTACGTGCAGCAGCTGAATGCTTATCTTGTTTATGGTGCAAAATGGGCAATTAAGAAGCTTTCTGGTTTGGTAGCTGTTGGTTTTTTGTTTTTTGCTTTTATTTTTTAATAAAACAGGTAAATATAGGTCACTTTCCTATACCTTGTCTGTTATAAGACAGAGAAGCAAAAAAACCACCATTGTTAATTGCAAGCCCTTACCCTTCCTTCCTTAAAGAAGAAATAATTGTTAACAATCTCCATGGCAGTCTGTCTTCTTTAACTTCCACCTTAGAGATTTGTACTTTGCTAAAAAAATAAAAATGTTCCACCCTCATAAATCAAGAAATCGGTACTATTTTACTATAAGGGAAGGGTCTTCTTAGGGTCATCGCATAGCAGTGGGAGTCAGAATTTGGGATTCTGTTCTTTGGTCTGCAAAGACTTGCTGAATGACTTGGGCCACATCAGACCAACCTTACATTATGTACTGGAAGTATGAATGGAGGTAAAATGTATGAATTGGCAGAGGTGCCAGTTAGATTGTAAAGCTGAAATCTAAAAAATTAGATTGGCCAGTCTGATAAATATTGTAGCTGATATTTATATGAAATTTAATATGGATAACACATGTTCTTGAGTCTAGGAAGCATTCGCTTATTAATTTTAATGCTAGATTCTTCTCTGGTCAACTTTTATCTTGGACAATATTCCTCTCAACACGGGACACTTCATTATTTTTAAACCGTTAAAAAGTTTTAATTCACCGAGAATCACATATGTATATAATCATCAATGTAATGAAGGCTCATAGATTAAGTTTGGAAACTAGATGTTCTAGGGATGCACTAAAAACAATGTGTATTTTTGCAAGCAATTTACATAGACCGGCAATGGGACCAAGCAGTTATACCACAGAACAATCAAATCAGGATTTCTTAGTACATTACTACATTTACAATAATCAGTTATTAATTTCTTCACTATTTCTAGTACATTTAATACACTTCTAATCATCCTCCAAGAAGTAAAGTTGTGCATTGTTTTAAAACTGTTGTGAATGTGGTCTTTGCTATTTCTAGTGTTTGGTTTGAAAGGGACAAGTTTAAAGCATCAAAAGCAATTTGTTTAAAGTTAGTACATTAGTGTTCCCTTAGGCCAAGCTACTTGGCCTTTCAAAGGAGAAATATGCATATACTACTACTTAGTAAGATGCTGAAATGTAGTTCCTGAAGTCACTAGAAAGAGTGGAGACTCAACAAGGCAACTTTCTATTGCTTATATTAAGTAGAAACAAAAAGAAATACAACCTCAGAAATGAAGTCTCATCACTTATTCTTAGTCCCTACTAACCCTGAAGGAGGGGAGAGGCTATCCATGTGGCTGGTCCAAGATTTTGGTTCCACTTTAAGGGTTCTGATCCTTCTTCGATGGATTCAGCAAAACCCTCAGTTTCCACATGGTGGCCTCATGTTTTCTATCCTGTTCCAGGGATCTTTGGAAGGGCCAAACATCTTATTTTCCTATTGGCCACTTGCCAGTGGGCTCTCCAATTTCTGCTTCCTCATGGTATGTCTACACAGCAATCAAAAGTGTGACAGCAGCAAGCATACTGCAGTGACTGCCACTTCGATCTAGCTAGCTCTAAAAACAGTAGCAGTGAAGCCATGTCAGCATGGGCAAGGCACTCGAGTACATATCCAGGGTCCAAGCTACTGCCCATGCCATCACAGCTTCATTGCTATTGTTATTCAAGCTACCTAGACCTAAGTCAACAGTGTGCCCTTGTTGCCAAGAAGCCTAATGGCATTTTGGGCTGTAGAAGTAGGGGCATTGCCAGCAGATCGAGGGATGTGATCATTCCCCTCTATTTGACATTGGTGAGGCCTCATCTGGAGTACTGTGTCCAATTTTGAGTCCCACACTGCAAGAAGGATGTGGAAAAACTGGAAAGAGTCCAGTGCAGGAAAACGAAAATTATTAGGGGTCAGGAGCACATGACTTATGAGGCGAGGCTGAGAGAACTAGGATTGTTTAGTCTGCAGAAGAGAAGAATGAGGGGGGATTTGATAGCTGCTTTCAACTACCTGAAAGCGGATTCCAAAGAGGAGGGATCTAGACTGTTCTCAGTGGTACCTGATGACAGAACAAGGAGTAACGGTCTCAAGTTGCAGCGGGGGAAGTTTAGGTTGGATATTAGGAAAAACTTTTTCACTAGGAAGGTGGTGAAGCACTGGAATGGGTTACCTAGGGAGGTGGTGGAATCTCCTTCCTTAGAGGTTTTTAAGGCCCGGCTTGACAAAGCCCTGGCTGGGATGATTTAGTTGGGGATTGGTCCTGCTTTGAGCAGGGGTTGGACTAGATGATCTCCTGAGGTCTCTTCCAACCCTGATATTCTATGATTCGATGATTCTAAGCTTGCTCAGCTATGCCTATAGTGCTACAATCAAATCTCTGATTTCAGGCTAGACAAGAGTTTGAAATAGTCACAGAGGTGATTAGCTGTAGCTTTGGTTATCTGAAAATGGATATCGCAGAAGTGGCCGATCTTCCAAGGGTTGTGTAGAAGTCAGCCTTGCAAAATTGTCCTCGAAATTTACTAATCACAAAATTTATGTTCCACCCTATCCAGAATGATGAAAACACTCGTCATTCTGTTCTCCGTTTTGAAGAGAGTTACTTGTCCCCAGGACAGTAGACAAGTAGAATGTTGCAAGTGCGTATTATTCTTAAAAATACTTTTATATTACCTGGAAGCATAATTAGATCATAAATATTACACTCTCCAAGTTCCTCATATTGTGGGTTCTTTCTTTCCTTCTTCTGGGCGCCACATTTCACTCTGGAAAATGCCCAGAGAAGAGCAACAAAAATGATTAAAGGTCAGAAAACATGACCTATGAGGGAAGATTGAAAAAATTGGGTTTGTTTAGGCTGGAGAAGAGAAGAATGAGGGGGGGACAGGATAACAGTTTTCAACTACATAAAGGTTGTTACCTGGAGGAAGGAGGTAAATTGTTCTATTTAATCTCTGAGGATAGGAAAAGAAGCAATGGGCTTAAATTGCAGCAAGGGCAGTTTAGGTTGGACATTAGGAAAAACTTCCTAACTGTCAGGGTGGTTAAGGAATTAATTGGAATAAAATTGGAAACTGGAATAAATGGCCTAGGGAGGTTGTGGAGTACAGTATTCGTCATTGAAGATTTCTAAGAGCAGGTTACACAAACACTTGTCAGGGAAGGTCTAGTCCTGCCATGAGTGCAGGGGACTGAACTAGAGGACATCTCGATGTCCCTTCCAGTCCTACAATTCTATGATTCTTCCTGACCCATAAAAGGAAAACGTCTTAGTAAGAAGGTCTTACCCATGGGTGGGACGCTAGCCCCGGCTCCTCCCTGTCCGCCCCACATGGCCAGAGCCCTGAGACCCCCTTCTCCCCCTCTGACGGAGAAGCCCTGAGTCCCGAGACCCCCTCCCCTCTGCGGCCAGAGCCCCAAGACCCTCCCCCCGTGTCCGAAGCCCCAATATCTCCCTCTCCCCTCCCCCCCACGGCCGGTGTAGTGTGAGAAACTGCTATCCCTTACATATGAGTAACTGCCACAGGTAGCAAATTCCTATATGTAGCATTTACTTGCACTACACCAGAGCCCCAGACCCTCCTCACCCAGAGGAGCCCCAAGACACACACACACCCTGGGCCAGAGGAGCCCCAGGCCAGCCAAAGCCCCGAGCTCCCCGCCCCTCCTCCTGCCTGAAGGAGTCCAGGGCCAACTGCAGCCGCACCAGGCTGCGCCTCCCCTCCCCAGACCCAAGTTGCCCGCAGAAAAGCGTGTCTCAGACTCTCCTCCAGAAGAAGCTTTCGATATGCCCCATGCAGGTTCCGGGGCAGCTGAGGTGCTAATTCCTACTCAACTTCCTGGGTTCATCAATAATCTCCCTGGACTCCAGGGAGATTACTGATGAACCCAGGAAGCTGAATAGCACATACCATCTCCTCAGCTGCCCCGGAACCTGCATGGGGCATATTAAATAAAAAAAAATTCTCTCCAAAATGCCACAACCGGGGGTCTGGTGGCCACAGCAGCGCCAGGGGAGGCTAAGCCAGGCTAAGCCTCCCCTGGCCTATTATACCTGCCACCCAGGGCCTTACCTATTATCTGCTGTAATATTACCCTCAGAGCATTTTGGAATATATTTAATGGTCATTTGAAGTAGTGTTTTAATTAAACTTTTTGCTATGCATCTCCTTAAAAACACAGTAAGTGAGACAGAGATTCTAGTTCTATGGAGGTTGATTGACAGGAAGGAACAGATTGACTTGGCATGTTAGTTGGACTCATTAATCTTCTTCAAGTACATACCGGGAAAACATGGAGTTCTCTCAACAAGCTGTTACCAAAACAGTGCTTCTATTTGAACAGTTGGAAACCTAACAGTACAAGTGGAAGTTATGAGCAAAGAGTGACATGCTCTCTCATGATAAAGGTTGGGGTTTTTCTGTAATTGTGTGTAAAATGTAATACTGAGAACAATGTCGTACTTGTTAGAGAATGATCTATTGCTGCTCAAATCTGGAGGCTTAAACTCTATATATCATACAATTAGCTGTCAAAGTCACACTTGGGTATCCTTTGTTGAGTTTTGATCCATAAGTTAATGTTTACTATAACCATGTGCAGCTAATTAAAAAGGAAAACATTCTTACTATGGCTCCATAACCTTCTGATATAGACAAAGGCCACAGAAACAAATATGCCTTAGATAGAGTGGATAGCATAGAATAGAGGAGAACTAGAGGCGCATGGATTTCTTTCTGGAGAAAGAGATATGATAGAGATTGTCTCACTGAACTGAGGGCTTGTCTATAAAAATCTCTTTTATTCTGGAATTGAGCAGGGCTGGCCTTAACATGAGACGAACTGAGGTGGCCGCCTCAGGTGCCAGACTGTGGGGGAGTGCCACTAGGACCCAGAGTGTCGAAAATTGTGTCTGGTGCTTATGTATTCTCTCTGCTCTAGATGCACAGAGATGGTGGAATGCTGTGCTGGAGGAAGGAGGGCACAAGAGACATAACATGCAGGCAGGAAAAAAGGTGAGAGGGAATAACAGAAAGTAGCAGGAGCTGCAGGGAGAGAAAGGAGGAGGAGGAGCCTTTTATGTACCTCTCTAGCAACCCCAGGAGTCTGGTCTGATTAACATCAGCTTCTCAGGGAGCTTCCTGTTTCCTGCTGCTTCCCTGAACCCACTTGAGGAGAACAGGCAGTCAACTGAAGTAGTCAGGCCCTTAAGCTGCTGATATCTTCCCTCACTCAGGCCCTGCTACCAGCCTGCTTATTTGTCCCCTTCAACTGAGTGTTGAGAGCCACTATAGCTGGACAGAACAACAGTCATGAGTGAAAGAAGAAAATGCCCCTCTGGGGCAGAATTCAGAAAAAGAAAGAAAGCAAAGGAAGCTTTTCTATCTAAGCAGGAAGGAGCTCTCCTGAGATACATAGACACAAATGTTCACCGTGAGCCTTCCGGCCCCAGTGAGAATGTGAATGGTGAGGAGGTTCCTGATTTTCCAGTTACTCAGAGTGCAGGTGACCTGGCAGCTACTGCAGCATCCATATCTCCATCTCAAATGGATGTAACCATGCACATTCCTGAAGAAAAGTGTAGATCAGAGAAGAGTGTGGTGGAGGCGCAAGAAACAGCTGCTGCTGAGTTTAGTTTCTTAAGTCTAGATGATCCAGGACTGTGGACCCACTTGACTGAGGGACTTCCTTGTACTGCATGGGCCACAGCAAGTGAAAAACTTCATGTTTCCCAAAGACAATGAAAATAGAAGTTTCCATCCAACACATTACTGGCGTGAAATCCCCAATGGTGACAAAGTGGAGAGGCCATGGCTTATGTACTCAAAAACCCAGAATGCTGCATACTGTTTTTGTTGCAAACTCTTCCAGTTTAATGTTCCAGCCACATCGGTTCTACAGGAACAAAGGACTGGAAAAATCAGTCAGACTGGAAATCTGGCATGCCATGAGAAGGCAGGAAATCACCAGAGAGCATTCCATAGGTGGAAAGAGCTTGAGATGAGACTAAGGTTAAAGGCCACCATAGATGATCAGCATCAAGAGAAGATTGCATCAGAGTCTCTTTACTGGCAAAATGTTCTGAAAAGGCTCATTGCCATTGTGAGAATGCTTGCTACCCAAAACCTAGCACTGCGTGGCACTTCAGATCAGCTGTATGTGCCAAACAATGGAAACTTCCTTAAAATTGTGGAGCTGATGGCGGAGTTTGATGCTGTACTCCAGGAGCATCTAAGAAGAGTCACAACCCAAGAAATGTACACACACCACTACCTTGGAAAAACAATTCAAAATGAGATCATACAGTTACTGGCAACAAAAGTCAAACAGAAGATTGTGGCAGATCTGAAGTCAGCAAGATATTACTCTGTTATTCTGGACTGCACACCTGACATCAGCCATACGGAACAAATGACTTTAATGGTGCGTTTTGTAACAACAACAGAACCGAGTGAAAATGTCCCTGCAATGGTGACTGTCAGAGAGCATTTTCTAGAATTTATTGACATTGATGATACTACAGGAGCTGGTATGACAAATGTGCTTCTTAAAAAGCTGGAAGATACAGGAATTGCGGTAGCTGACATGAGAGGTCAGGGCTAAGATAATGGTGCCAACGTGAGAGGAAAGAACAGAGGAGAGCAGACACAGATCCGAGAGTTAAACCCTCAAGCTTTTTTTGTCCCATGCAGTTCTCATTAATTGAACTTGGTGGTCAGTGATGCAGCATCAGCTTCTAGTGAGGCTGCTGAATTTTTTAATGTAATTCAAAGCATCTATGTATTTTTCTCTGCATCAACTCATCGATGGCAAATTTTGAAGCAACATCTGGGAACATCCTCTCTGACACTGAAACCACTGAGTGCCATACGATGGGAAAGTTGAGTGGAGGCGATAAAGCCTATCAAACACCAAATTGGGAAGATAGTTGATACCATAGTTGCCATTATGGAGGATAATGCTATGACAGGAACTGTTCGTGGGAGAACATTGGCAGAGGGAAAAGGAATCATCAGAAACATACATAATTTCAAATTCCTGTGTGGCTTAGTGTTGTGGCATGACAAACTGTTTGAAATAAATGTAAAAGCAAGAGACTCCAAGGTGTTGACCTTGATATATCTGGAGCAATGGAACAACTGGACAAAGCAAAGTCATACCTACAGTCTTACCGGTCAGATGAGGGGTTTCAAAACTGAAGAGTGCACAGAAGTTACCAGAGGAACTTCACACAGAAGCTATTTTCCCACCCATTCAAGAATACAAGAGTCACGGAAGAAGAAGATATTTTGATTATGCGGCACGGGATTATCCCATAAGAGATCCCAAACAACAATTCAAAGTTGAATTCTTTAACCAGGTGCTAGATTGTGCAATACAGTCAGTTGAAGAACGTTTCATGCAGCTCAAGGAACACAGCAGTATATTTGGGATGTTGTATGATATTCCAAAACTCCTCACTATACCTGAAGAAGACCTACACCAGCAATGTAGGGCACTAGAGACAGTGTTGACACATGATGACATGCACGATATTGATGTGAGTGATTTAGGTGATGAACTGAAAGCCCTTTCAAGATACATTTCAGCAGGATCAACTCCAAAGGCTGTTCTGGAATATATGTGCACAAATAAGATGACCACCCTCTTTCCAAATGCTTTTGTTGCTCTGCGCATACTTCTAACATCTCCTGTAACAGTTGCCAGTGGAGAACGCAACTTCTCCAAGCTGAAGTGAATAAAAACACATCTACGCTCCACAATGACACAGGAGAGGCTGGTTGGCCTTGCAACCATCTCAATAGAGCATGAGCTGGCCCAGACTGTGAACCTTCAGGAAGCAGTTCAAATCTTTGCAACCAAGAAGGCACGGAAAGCACCACTTTGATTATTCAAACAGATAAAAATGCCAGTGTTTACTATCATAGAATCATAGAATATCAGGGTTGGAAGGGACCTCAGGAGGTCATCTAGTCCAACCCCCTGCTCAAAGCAGGACCAATTCCCAACTAAATCATCCCAGCCAGGGCTTTGTCAAGCCTGACCTTAAAAACCTCTAAGGAAGGAGATTCCACCACCTCCCTAGAAAACCCATTCCAGTGCTTCACCACCCTCCTAGTGAAAAAGTTTTTCCTAATATCCAACCTAAACCTCCCCAACTGCAACTTGAGACCATTACTCCTTGTTCTGTCATCAGGTACCACTGAGAACAGTCTAGATCCATCCTCTTTGGAACCTCCTTTCAGGTAGTTCAAAGCAGCTATCAAATCCCCCCTCATTCTTCTCTTCTGCAGACTAAACAATCCCAGTTCCCTCAGCCTCTCCCCATAAGTCATGTGCTCCAGCCCCCTAATCATTTTTGTTGCCCTCCGCTGGACTCTTTCCAATTTTTCCACATCCTTCTTGTAGTGTGGGGCCCAAAACTGGACACAGTACTCCAGATGAGACCTCACCAATGTCGAATAGAGGGGAATGATCACATCCCTCGATCTGCTGGAAATGCCCCTACTTATACAGCCCAAAATGCCATTAGCCTTCTTGGCAACAAGGGCACACTGTTGACTCATTTCCAACTTCTCATCCACTGTAACCCCTAGGTCCTTTTCTGCAGAACTGCTTCCTAGACATTCGGTCCCTAGTCTGTAGCAGTGCATGGGATTCTTCCGTCCTAAGTGCAGGACTCTGCACTTGTCCTTGTTGAACCTCATCAGGTTTCTTTTGGTCCAATCCTCTAATTTGTCTAGGTCCCTCTGTATCCGATCCCTACCCTCCAGCGTATCTACCACTCCTCCCAGTTTAGTGTCATCTGCAAACTTGCTGAGAGTGCAGTCCACGCCATCCTCCAGATCATTAATGAAGATATTGAACAAAACCAGCCCCAGGACCGACCCCTGGGGCACTCCACTTGAAACCGGCTGCCAGCTAGACATGGAGCCATTGATCACTACCTGTTGAGCCCGACGATCTAGCCAGCTTTCTATCCACCTTATAGTCCATTCATCCAGCCCATACTTCTTTAACTTGGTGGCAAGAATACTGTGGGAGAATGTATCAAAAGCTTTGCTAAAGTCAAGGAATAACACATCCACTGCTTTCCCCTCATCTACAGAGTCAGTTATCTCCTCATAAAAGGCAATTAGGTTAGTCAGGCATGACTTGCCCTTTGTGAATCTATGCTGACTGTTCTTGATCACTTTCCTCTCCTCTAAGTGCTTCAGAATTGATTCCTTGAGGACCTGCTCCATGATTTTTCCAGGGACTGAGGTGAGGCTGACTGGCCTGTAGTTCCCCGGATCCTCCTTCTTCCCTTTTTTAAAGATGGGCACTACATTAGCCTTTTTCCAGTCATCCGGGACCTCCCCCGATCGCCATGAGTTTTCAAAGATAATGGCCAATGGCTCCGCAATCACATCCGCCAACTCCTTTAGCACCCTCGGATGCAGCGCATCCAGCCCCATGGACTTGTGCTCATCCAGTTTTTCTAAACTCTTCCAGTCTAATGTTCCAGCCACAGAGAAGAAAAGTTACATTTGCTGTTCAGGTTTCAGAGTAGCAGCCGTGTTAGTCTGTATCCGCAAAAAGAAGAACAGGAGTACTTGTGGCACCTTAGAGACTAACAGATTTATTAGAGCATAAGCTTTCGTGGACTACAACCCACTTGCATCCGAAGAAGTGGGCTGTAGTCCACGAAAGCTTATGCTCTAATAAATCTGTTAGTCTCTAAGGTGCCACAAGTACTCCTGTTCTTCTATTTGCTGTTCAGGCGTTTGAAAGTTGTGTTACTTAAAATTTTTGAACAAGGCATTTTAAGTTGTTAGTTCTCCTTCGGGTAGGTAGCAGAGCAGTACCATGAGAGGAGTAGAACAGGAAGAAGGCAGAATTGACATCTTTCAAAGTTTTGGCCCAAGCGAGGGGACATGGGGCCGTCATTTGAGCTCCCCGCCTCAGGTGCCAAAATGTTGTGGGCCGGTCCTGGAATTGAGTGTCCACACAGGACAGTTATACCAACAAAGCTGGACTGGTCAGTTTCCGCATGTAGACAACTGTGACGATGCTTGTTCTGGTGGGAACCATTGATTGAGAATATCAATTCAGGACAAATTGCTTAAAGCAGGGCAGTTACAGCCCAAAGCTGGGGTTTCTATGCACACCAAGGCAAACCAAACCAACCAGACAGAGAGGACTTTTGTTTTACCCCACTGGCTAACCACAAGTCACACAAGCAATTCCCTTAGACACTCCAGTTTCCCAGTATCACCACCAGTGCCACTCGTTATGGGTTATGAAAACCAATATCCCAGTAAAAGAAAAAAGGGTCTCTCGATCCCAAAGGACCAAGCCCCAGACCCAGGTCAACATACAAATCAGATCTTACCCACAAATCATGCTGTTGCCAGTCCTTTAGGATCTAAAATCTAAAGGTTTATTCATAAAAGGAAAAAGATATAGATGAGAGCTAGAATTGGTTAAATGGAATAAATTACATACCGCAATGGCAAAGTTCTTGGTTCAGGCTTGTAGCAGTGATAGAATAAACTCAAGTCTATTCTAATCAAGTCAAATCAAGTCTCTGGAGTACATCCACAGCTGGAATGGGTCACTCAGTCCTTGGTTCAAAGCTTCAGTGTGGCAAAGTCCCTCCAGAAGTATGAAGCAGAATTGAAGACAAGATGGAGGAGCTGCAGCAACTTTTTATAGTCTCTTGCCATGTGGTCTCTGCTTTCTTTGTCCCAAAGACAAGCTGTCCATCACATAGCATGGAAAAACCTCAGAGTTCTGTCCATAGGCATGTCCCTGCATACCTTGTTGAGTCACAAGGTGTGTCTGACTTCTCTCAATGGGTCAGTTGTATAGCTGATGGTCCTTAATGGGCCATCAGGCAGGCTAGGTAGAGCTGACACCAACTTGTCTAGGGTGTCACCCAGAAGCATAGCTTAAGTTTGAAATACAGACAGTATAGAGCAGGGATTCTCAAACTGGGGGTCGGGACCCCTCATACGGTCACAAGGTTATTACATGGGGGGTCACAAGCTGTCAGCCTTCACCGGAAACGCTGCTTTGCATCCAGCATTTATAATGGTGTTAAATATATTTAAAAGTGTTTAATTTATAAGGGGGGGTCGCACTCAGAGGCTTGCTATGTGAAAGAGGTCACCAGTACAAACGTTGAGAACCACTGGTATAGAGCCAATATTCATAACTTCAACTACAAAATTGATACACACATACAGATAGCATAATCATAACCAGCAAACCATAACCTTGTCTTAGACCCCTTATTTGACCCCCTTTATAAAAGATTTGGTGCCACTACAGGACCTTGGTTGCAACAATGATCTAGATGGTCCCAGTTCAAAATTGTTAGGTGTATTGAGACAGTTTGTCATGTTCTTCTGCCATCTGACCCTTTTCTTACTGGACTCCCAAATTAGCAAGTACTAATATTTTAACTACTGTCTATAGATGTTGATACCTTGTCACAGTCTGTTTTTATAGTTATTGTTGCATTTATTAACAACATGTTTGAATCATCAGAAGAATGACTTTAATGAATAGAGAATGGAGAAATTCACTCAAACTGCCCACGTGGGTATATAAATACTGCACCGCTGAAATGCACCTCTGAACTGGATGGCAACAACCAGTGCACAGCTAAGGTTTTGAACATGTAAGATGCTAAGTCCTCTTCAGCTCCCACTAGCTTCAACAGGCTGATTAGCACCTTACAGGATCATCTCCATAGTGCAGAGTGGGTGAGGGCCCAGACACTAGGGCAGACCCCCATCTCTTAGGAAAGGATTCATGAGATCATTAGTGTCCAGGCAGAGCAGACAGGACCACAGTTCTTAAAGGTCTCACTCACATACTGTAAACTGCCTCATACTTCAGCAGGATGAAAGGCTAAGCTGGTCCCAATGGAATTTGAAAATGTAGTTACAGAGAGTATGTGGGACTCATTTACAATCTTTGCTAATTCTCATTACGCTACTGTGAGTGTGTAAAAGAGTCTGAGTTTAAATGAGAATTAAGCCCTGATCCTTTCAAACCCGGTGCTTAGATCACTTAGTCCTTTGATGTATTTCCTGTTTATAAAATGAAGAACACCTTTCACTGATGCTGGAAATAGTACTGGAAAATCTTACTTTTTTTTAAAGGAAATCATTATGTGAGATCAGTGTTGCTTTTATACACATTGCATTGTAAACAGAAGTTTTCATTCATGCCTTATGAAAGACATTTTTATTCACATATATTGGGTCCACAGATATTTCTTCTGCAAAGCAGCGTCAATCAAATATTTACATACTATAAATCTTACTCTGCACTCAAACTCACAGAGAAATTGATCCAGAATGCAACACAGTCGAGCATCCGTTATGTACGCTGGAGCAAAATTTGGACGTTGTTAATGGACATTTTCTAGTGACATGAATTCTTAATTGCATTCAGTTATCAGATATGCTCTGTGGTGTCAGATTATACTCTGAGATGCACAGCTGACCGTAACAACAAAAATATCAAGCTACTGTATGTAACTGAAGAGAGAGCTGGGCTGATGTTAAAATCATAGAAGATTAGGGTTGGAAGAGACCTCAGGAGGTCACCTAGTCCAACCCCCTGCTCAAAGCAGGACCAACCCCAATTAAATCATCCCAGGCAGGGTTTTGTCAAGCTTAAAACCTTAAAAACCCCTAAGAATGGAGATTCTACCACTTCCCTAGGTAACCCATTCCAGTGCTTCACCACCCTCCTAGTGAAATAGTTTTTCCTAATATCCAACCTAGACAGCTCCCCCTGCAACTTGAAACCATTGCTCCTTGTTCTGTCATCTGCCACCACTGAGACCAGCCGAGCTCCATCTTCTTTGGAACCCCCCCTCAGGTAACTGAAGGCTGCTATCAAATCCCCCCTCACTCTTCTCTTCTTCAGACTAAATAAGCTCAGTTCCCTCAACCTCTTCTCATAGGTCCTAGTAGTGCAGCCCAATATGCCATTAGCCTTCTTGGCAACAAGGGCACACTGTTGATTCCTGTCCAGCTTCTCATCCACTGTAATCCCCTTTTCTGCAGAACTACCGCTTAGCCAGTCGGTCCCCAGCCTGTAGCAGTGCATGGGCTTCTTCCATCCTAAGTGCAGAACTCTGCACTTGTCCTTGTTGAACCGCATCAGATTTATTTTAGCCCAATCCTCCAATTTGTCTAAGTCACTCTGGACCCTATCCCTACCCTCCAGCGTATCTACCTCTCCCCACAGCTTAGTGTCATGCGCAAACTTGCTGAGGGTGCAGTCCATCCCATCACCCAGGTGGACTACTCCTTCCTTCTGCACCTTTGATCTCAGCAATTCTACAGATCTTTTATATATATCTCCTCAATATATGTTCCACTCTATATGCATCCTAAGAAGTGGGCTGTAGTCCACGAAAGTTTATGCTCTAATACATTTGTTAGTCTCTAAGGTGCCACAAGTACTCCTGTTCTTTTTGCGGATACAGACTAACACGGCTGCTACTCTGAAATCTACAGATCTTTTCATTTTCAAAGGACACTACAGATTTAAATAACTGTACACTCTCCTAAACTAGATAAGTATCCTTGTCCCCATTTTACAGTTAAGGAAATGGATTCAGGGAGAGTTCACCCTATATTTTCAGACATGTCCACTGATTTTTGGTGCCTTGAGTTTAGATGCTCAGTTGAGAAACCATGAGATACTGATGCTTTCTACTGCATCTGAAGTCAATGGGAGCTGCAGGTGCTCAGCAGCTCAGAAGATCAGGTCTATGGCATCTCTGTTGAACATCCAAAAACTGCCTGACGCAAATTTGGTGGGCACTTTTGAAGATTTAGGACATGGTGACTCACTCAAAGCCACTCAGTAGTCAGTGACATGAAAATTAAACCTCAGGAGTTCCTGGAGTCCAGCGGTCAAGGACTGTGCTGGTTCTCTGTCTCACGCCAGCTTCCAGGTCAAAACGCTTATATGCACCTCTCCAGCTTGTATGTCAGGTGCATCCCACTCATTTATTATTCTACACATACTGGGTCATCTCCCCATGATGTTGTGCCATTGAGATAACAGAGTTGGTGCATAGACCTCTCAATCACAAAGAGGATGTAGTTAAATTTTATTGTGTAAAGGCAACCACAAACCACCCAGTATATTGGACAATGCTTCTATTTGGACATAAAATAATTTTCAGTCACAGCAGGGGGGGAAATACACCCTACAGGGAACAGTCTTGACTTTACATTACAACTAAGAATTTGAGAGCTGCTTGACTTTTTAAAGTCTCCTAAGTGTGCTTATCTCAAATTCATAGCACCGTGCTGGAGCATCTCCTATTCTGAAAACTTTCACAGTCCAATGTTAGGATAAACTAAAGTGTCAGAGCTTGTGACTAAGTTTCACAACTTGCCTTCTTACAGGGGCCTCAGGTAAACCATCTCTACACATGCCCCTCGCTACCAAATAAACATACCAAGCACGCACAATAGATCCCAAACCACAGACCATCTTATAGATCTCTGTATCATTGCATGTCATTTTTATTCTTTAGCTTAAGCCATCTTCAGAAAACTCCAAGCGAGCTCGGTGGACCTTTAGGTCAGCTCTGCTGCTCACTTAAGGAAAACGTCCTGTTCCTGCTTTTAACAACCTCAGACAGCAGCCAGCTTCATGCTGGGGAGTTTGTTCTGTTGTGGGGAACAATCTGAAGTTCCCCTTTTATCAAAAGTTTTCTTTTTTTAACAGAGAGTTTTACCCTATTTCTCTCTCTTTACCAGATCATTCTGATCTCCACAGCGTTAACCAACACATTGGAGAACCTTTCCACTGGGGAATTGGGCTCCTGCAGGTGGGTTAACAAGCTGCTGGAATGAACTGATGACCCTTCATCAGCCATTTTAAACGTTCCCAGGCCCGTCTCGTCTTTGCTTTCTGGGAGACTCTTAGCGCGGGTCTCTTTCAGTCACCACTCTTTTCTGAAGACTGGAAAAGGGAAGAGGAAAGAATAAGATGTGCTGGCCACAGAACAACATCTGAAAGAAAAGATAAGACCCGTTCACTCCAGGAGAGACAAAACCCTACAGTATAGGGAATGAAATAATGAATATGTGCAGGCACTGTTAGCAAGAAGCTCCGCTATTTCAGATGGTAAACTAGCCTTATCAAGGCATTGAAGAGAGTGCCAGGTGCATGGTGCTGTCCAATACCTCCATTAAAATTCTCCCTAAAAATGACTAGCCCCTCGCATTCCCTTCTAAAGTATAAAAAGGGTAGGCACTAGAACTAGGGGTGTGACAGCACCCCTTGTCTCGAAGTAATAATAGCCCCTGAGTGCATGGCTTCTCTGATATGCAGTTTTGTTCAATGGCTTTCAGCACCCCCACTGTAAAAATTGTTCCAGCGCCCCTGTAGGATTTTCAAAAGGACCTAACGGTATTTCTACACAGCATTTTGGAGTGAACCTCCCAGCCCAGGTCAACAGACTTGGGCTAACGGGGCTTGTGCCAACACTCTAAAAATAGCTGTATAGACAGCGCTTTGACGTTGTGGCTTGGGCTCAGAAGTCTCCCCACTACCCAGGTTTAAACCCCTAAATCCAGCTCTCCTTTCATGTACTCTCATTGAGTCCTCCTCTATCCTGGTGCCAAACTGCCACTTAGATCCGTGGAGGTGATTGAATTAGAGCTCCCGTGGTATATAAAGCCTCGATCCTGAGAATACTTACACAATACGGTTAACCTTATACACTGAATTCATTGGGACTATGCACAGTGTAAGCGGTGTCCATGTTTGCAGGATTGGAACCTAGAAGAGTTAGCTGTGGCAAGGTATTCCCTGCAGATACAGAACCTTACTTTTGTTCAGAGCCTAATTGACTTCAATGGAAGTCCATGATGGACTAAAGGTGTAGGACTGGGCCTTAGTTTGCAATGGTTAAGGGAGGACTTTTAGTTTTGGTCCTGGGTCCAGTTTGTATTTCCTATGGGTTTCTTTCATAAATTATGTATATCTATCTAGGTACCATGACCACAGTAGCTAGGCATCTCACAGTCATGAATGGAATTTAAAACACCCCAGCAAGAACTTTTATCCTCAGTTGAGAGATGGGAACTGAGACACAGTGTAGATTAAGCATCTTGCCTATGGTCACAAAGGGAGTTTGTGGTTGAGCCAGGACTTAAATCCAAGTCACTTAGAATCCTTGTCCTGCATCTTCCCCCCTTTGTCTAGCCAACCTACCTACCCTCTACATGCACCTCGAGGCATAAATGTGCACATCAAAATATATAAAAGGTTTATCTTAACGCAATCACACACATGCACACACAAGCACTACAGTGATGTGTGGAAGAAAGTAGTAAGCATTATCCTAGCACCAATTTTCCATATAGGAGCCAAATAAGTAACAGCTCAGGTGCCTAGACTGGCAGAGACAGAAGGAGCCTTTAAATGAAGAGCATATTGCACTAAGACCATCTCAATGGTTAAAAAGTTGAGAAAAAAAATGGGAATAAGTCAGCAGAGGAGATGTATTATTTTGGCTTCATTCCAGGTAACAGCGAAGGAGGGTTTGGAGAACATGCTTTGTGCTTAAAAACCCTTAGGAAAGAGGATGACACTGATAACAATCAATGAAGGAAATATGACAAGCACTTAAAAAAATTATTCATATCTAAGACACCTAGTGCTGCTAATCCAGTCAAAATAACTTCAAAAGTGCTGGAACTGCATATCCAATAGCAGTTATCTGAGAAGCTGCCACTGGATACCGATACCATTCTTAAAGATTGCTGTGTGGTGGGTGTTATGCTAACTTGCAAAGTGCCTGGTAATATTCCAGTTATTGCCAAATAATTTCTGTATTGCTAATTATATGGAGCATCTTGAATAAATTATTCATCAACAGTTTAACTTTCTTAAAACAAATGCTTTTAATCTGGCTCCTGTTCCTTGTATTCAGTACTCTTTCCGTTCAACTGCATACTCCCATTTTGGATAATTGAATTGTTGCTGATAGCAAGGATGGATTATTTTGTATGTGTGTCGTGGGGGAGGGTATTTCAAGATATCTGTGCTCCTAATGCCTGGGCATCTGGTTAGATCATCCCTGTAATTGCTACACTGACTATGCTGAAAGTAGACCAAGCAATAAAACTAGTCATAGTTAAATGAATCAAATGTTGTCTGTGCCACAGTAATGGATCATGTATGGTCAATGATCCAACACATACTGCCAGTTAGGTTACTCCCTAGTCAGGAACAAGGCAAATGAAACTAAAATTGATAGACATGGTGTCGACACATGTTTGTCATTACTATTACCATTATTCTGCCTCTCTTGCCCCATCTGGGGGATTTGAAGATTATTTAAAGTTTGTAAAAGACTTTGAAGATGAAGATGCAGATTCCGACCCCCCCTCCGACTTCATTGAAGTTACTCTGAATTTACACTATTGTGACGCAATTGGCATCAGACCCCAAAAGTGCTAAGCATTATTATTGATACTAATTATCCTTTAATTAGAAATAACAATAGGGCATGGCAAAAAATCACTGGACTGAAATTCACTAAGCTGATCCTATAGTTCTTGTGCACACATAAGCCTAATTCAAGCCAGTGGGAGTTGAGTGTACAACCACCACAGAGAGTTCTAAAGGCCAGATTTTCAGCACCCAGCAGCTCCACTTGGACACCTAAATATGTGGTTAGATTTTCAGAAGAGCTCAGTTCCTATTTAGAAATGTAGGTGAAGTTCCCACTGAGAATAATGTCATCTGTTAGGCACAGAGCACTATGGAAAATCTGGCCCCACTGTGGATGCTGAGTGCTTTTGCAAATCTGGTTTTATGTATTTTACATTATTACCAATTGTGGACTGGTAGCTTTTCTAGCCTTCTGAGGTTTGCAGATTAGCCTTAGAGTTACTGTTTATTTCAGCTACTCTGCAAAGGTGAAAATTGTTGAGCTTAAATTTTAGGAATTTTTCAAAGAATAAGTCTGTAGTCTGATTCCTAAGGTCTGTGACAATCAATCTACCAAAGTAAAGCAGATGTGTGTGAAGAGGCAGCATGTTCCAGTGGGTGGGACACTGACTTTGAGTCAGGACAAAGGCCTGAATTTTCTTCCTGGTTCTTTCACTGACCAGCTGTGTGGCCTTGGGCAAGTCAGCGTGCCTCTGTTTCCTTTCCTACATTTGTCTGATTATATTGTAAATTCCTTGGGACAGGAGCAGTCTCTTCCTATGTGTTAATAACGCCTAGCACAGTGGAACCCCAATCTCAACTGGGGCCTCTAGGTGTGAATGTAAAACAAATAATAATAATAGTAATAATAATATATCAAAACCATACTGAACCTGAACTTGATAATGATGGAAGCTAATTCCATTTCATCTAAAAAAACCATAATAGATATAGGGCCAATTACATCCTTGGTGTAAGCCATTTATTTCATTGGATTTATACCATGAACTATTTTAAGAACATAGGAACGACCATACTGGGTCAGACCAAAGGTCCATCTAGCCCAGTATCCTGTCTTCCAACAGTGGCCAAGGCCAGGTGCCCCAGAGGGAATGAACAGAACAGGTAATCATCAAGTGATCCATCCCCTGTCGCCCATTCCCAGCTTCTGGCAAGGAGAGGCTAAGGGACACCATCCCTGCCCATCCTGGCTAATAGTCATTGATGGACCTATCCTCCATGAGCTTATCTAGTTCTTTTTTGAACCCTGTTATAGTCTTGGCCTTCACAACATCTTCTGGCAAGGAGTTCAACAGGTTGACTATGCATTGTGTGAAAAAATGCTTCCTTTTCTTTGTTTTAAACCTGCTGACTATTAATTTCATTCGGTGAACCCTAGTTCTTGTGTTATGGGAAGGAGTAAATAACACTTCCTTATCTACTTTCTCCACACCAGTCATGATTTTATAGACCTCTATCATATCCTCCCTTAGTCGTCTCTTTCCCAAGCTGAAAAATCACAGTCTTATTAATCTCTCCTCATTTGGAAGCTGTTCCATACCCCTAATCATTTTTGTTGCCCTTTTCTGAACCTTTCCAATGCCACTATACATTTTTGGAGATGGGGCAACCACAGTATTCAAGATGTGCGTGTACCATGGATTTATATAGAGGCAATATGATATTTTCTGTCCTATTATCTATCCCTTTCTTAATGATTCCCAACATTCTGTTCACTTTTTTGACTGCTGCTGCACATTGAGTGGATGTTTTCGGAGAACTTATCCACAATGACTCCAAAATCTCTTTCTTGAGTGTAACAGCTAATTTAGACCCCATCATTTTATATGTATAGTTGGGATTATGTTTTGCAATGTGCATAACTTTGCACTTATCAACATTGAATTTCATCTGCCATTTTGTCACCCATTTTTGTGAGAGCCTTTTGTAGCTCTTCTCAGTCTTCTTGGGACTTAACTATCTTGAGTAGTTTTGTATCATCTGCACATTTTGCCACCACACTGTTTATCCTTTTTTCCAGATCATTTGTGAATATCCCTGGGAGACACTACTATTTACCAATCACTATTCTGAAAACTGACCATTTATTCCTACCCTTTGTTTCCTATCTTTTAACCAGTTACCAATCCATGAGAGCACCTTCCTTCTTATCCAATGACAGCTTACTTTGCTTAAGAGTCTTTGGTGAGGGACCTTGTCAAAGACATTCTGAAAACCACTGGATCACCCTTGTTCACATGCTTGTTGATCCCCTCAAAGAATTCTAGTAGATTGGTGAGGCACAATTTCCCTTTACAAAAACCATGTTGATTTTTCCACAACTAATTATGTTCATCTATGTCTGACAATTTTGTTCTTCACTATAGTTTCAACTAGTTTGCCTGGTACTGAAATCAGGCTTACTGGCCTGTAATTGCTGGGATCACCTCTGGAGCCAATTTTTTAAAAATTGGCGTCACATTAGCTATCCTCCAGGCATTTGGTACAGAAGCTAATTTAAATGACAGGTTACAAACTACAGTTAGTAGTTCAGCAATTTCACATTTGAGTTCCTTCAGAATGCTTGGGTGAAAACCATCTACTCCTGGTGACTTATTATTGTTTAGTTTATCAATTTGTTCCAAAATCTCCTCTAATGACACCTCAAACTGGGACAGTTCCTCAGATTTGTCACCTAAAAAGAATGGCTCAGGTTTGGGAGTTTTGTCCCATAGGGTGAAATCCTGGCCCATTGATGTCAATATCAGTTTCGTCATTATTGTTGTTGGGACCAAGATTTCACCCATAATTAAATTAAGAAAAGGAAGGAAGGAACACAGTATATGTCTGATAAGCTAATTGCAAAATTAGAGATGGATAACAATTCTTAGGTCATAGTGTATTCCTCTGCATTGTTCCTTTTGGCACATTTACTAGTACAGTGTCGATTCTCATTGTACTTATCATAGAATCATAGAAGATTAGGGTTGGAAGAGACCTCAGGAGGTCATCTAGTCTAACCCCCTGCTCAAAGCAGGACCAACCCCAACCATCCCAGCTAGGGCTTTGTCAAGCCGGGCCTTAAAAACCTCTAAGGATGGAGATTCCACCACCTCCCTAGGTAACCCATTCCAGTGCTTCACCACCCTCCTAGTGAAATAGTGTTTCTTAATATCCAACCTAGACCTCCTCCACTGCAACTTGAGACCATTGTGCCTTGTTCTGTCATCTGCCACCACTGAGAACAGCCGAGCTCCATCCTCTTTGGAGCCCCCTTTCAGGTAGTTGAAGGCTGCTATCAAATCCCCCCTCACTCTTCTCTTCTGCAGACTAAACAAGCCCAGTTCCCTCAGCCTCTCCTCATAAGTCATGTGTTCCAGCCCCCTAATCATTTTTGTTGCCCTCCGCTGGACTCTTTCAAATTTTTCCACATCCTTCTTGTAGTGTGGGGCCCAAAACTGAACACAGTACTCCAAATGAGGCCTCTCCAATGCCGAATAGATGGGATTAATCACTTCCCTCAATCTGCTGGCAATGCTCCTACTAATGCAGCCCAATATGCCGTTAGCCTTCTTGGCAACAAGGGTACACTGCTGACTCATATCCAGCTTCTCATCCACTGTAATCCCCAGGTCCTTTTCTGCCGAACTGCTGCTTAGCCAGTCGATCCCCAGCCTGTAGCGGTGCATGATGCTTCTCGCTCTTTGTTGACCATGTCTACAGTCCAGTATCCTTAATTATTAGGAAATGTGACCTCATAGCAGCTTTCTACTTTCTTTATTCTTAGTAGTGCCCCTCTGAGCTTCAGTTTAAAGACAGATCTACTGTACAAAAATTAATGCAGTTTTCATTTTCTAGCCTTTACTATTAAACACGGGTTCTGGTCTTT
Organism: Chrysemys picta bellii; assembly: GCF_011386835.1. NCBI lineage: Eukaryota > Metazoa > Chordata > Testudines > Emydidae > Chrysemys > Chrysemys picta. The sequence goes on from NC_088791.1 coordinate 14,687,698, forward strand.
GCATTATTTTTGGGTGGTGATGGTTGTTCTTTTCCTGTTTGCCACATGGACGGCTGTAACTAACAACACGTAAAATTATCTCTCTTCTTCATTTTGTGAAATTGTAGATACACTCGTGGCGATATATCAGTAATTTTCATTTATATTTTTTGTAATACTATTCATTTAAAATTTCACATCTGCAGATCAGAAGAGGAGGATGTGAAATAGAACGCACACAGCGTTCGTAGGAAAACAAAAGAGGAGTGGGTGGCTTTAGATAAAGCAATTGCCTTGTATCTCTGACGCTGATCATTTTGTTTGGTTGTATGAGGCTTGAAAAGAGAGTTCATTTGGGAGAGTCCTCCAGTCTCTGAAATTACCAGATACAATGGGATACTAGTTAGACCTTGGTAGAGAAATTATTCAGATACATTAACATAGAAACAAATGTGCAGTGTTTGGCAGAGAATGCTATATTAATGAATGGATGTGAAAGGACAAGAAATTTGTCAGACAAATCTAATGCATACCTTTTGAAATGAAATGACAACATTGTATCCCCGTCTCTGTCCCTTGTTTGCACTGAGGTATCATTGACAAAAATGCACGGTTTGGGGGGCATTATCAGAACAATGCTTTGTTTATCCCCAGATACCAAGTTAGTTCAGCATTCGTCTGGGCAAAACGACGCCCTGGATGCTATCACATGTTACACATAGGTTCCACACTGGGCACCAATCCATCATGAATCCATGATCAAAAACAACAGTCACCAGCTGAGCTGGACACCTGCAGACCCAGAGATAGAATTTGGGATCTTCTCCAGAAACACAGGCATCTGTTATGTCAGGAAGTTTGTTCCACAGTCATATCTCCTCAACTGAGAATGCTTTGCATCCAGCTCTCCTACATTTTGAAATCTGCATTGTCATGTGTAATTCACAGGAATTTCACAGGGAGGAAGTGGGGTTTTTTGGCGGGGGAGGAGGAGCGGGGGGTTGTGAAATGTTCCCTATTGCAAACCTAGCAAGAGTGCAAATTGTCTGGCAGGTCAATGAAATCAAGGTTGGGAGTACCTTTTATTTTATAATCAGAAAAGCAATACAGCATCTATACGTATATGTAAAAGTCTATCTGATTTACTATTTGCTTTAATTCAGCTAACTGCAGTGCTAACAAGGGCTAGTGATCCCTTTAGAGAACTAGCATTTTATCTTACAAATGTGTTTGCAATAGTTGCTGTGCATGCCAATTGAAATAACAAAGCTTTTCCCCATCATCTTGTAATTTCATTCTTCCTCAGAAAGGACGAAAAGTTGAAATACCATATTTTAAGTGTCATGCTTAAAAATTACTTAATACTATCATCACTAAGTACTTTATTAATATTAATTCCCTGCATAGGCCTATGAGGTAAGTAAATATTATTATACCCAGTTTACAGATAAATAAACTGAACCATAGAGAGGTTATGTGACTTCATCTACTTCATGTGACCCATTATTGGCAGCCACGGGAAGAGAACATGAGAGTCTTGTCTTCCAGTGTCCTCCTTCCCAGAATGGGAACACACAAAATTATTTCCTCACATTTAAGACTCATGAACACTATTATTGTTGCTATTTTTCATATTGTTCCAAATGTGTGGCACTAAAAGAGCTTTACAAACAGTTATGAAGACAAGAGGTGAGACCCTCCCCTGCCCCACTCTGGCCCCTTTACTTCAAGTAAAAGGCTGTAGCAGCACAAAGAGACATCAAAAGTCCTATATCCAGTCCTGAAGGATTCCACCAACACAAATACTATAGAGGATAGCCATAAAACTGCCTTACAAAGACCCCCTCACAAGCCCTGGTGGTCTGTAGTGGTTGGGGCTGAGGGTGAAGAGATGTGTCAAAGGTGGGGCCATAGTATGTAGCACTGCAGAGATTCTGGATAGCACTGTGGTCCGTAAGGCAGCCCAAGGAGCTGCCAGCCCCTCAGAGGTTTATAAGTCATGCCAGGGAAACAACCCGGGCACAAAAGTGGCTTAAAGCCACCTTAGCCCCTTGCTTGCTTGAGTTGCAAGTTCTGGGCTGGGCCTCCCCCAAAGTCCTCACCCCAGAGAACTTCAATTGTTAGAACCTTGATTAAGACAGGCCAGAAATTTCAGAGTATGATCACATGGTTCCTTGCTTGTCCTTTGGGAATCATTTGTTACTGTAATATTTTAGACATTCAATAGTTACAGCCCAAAGGCAGTGGAGAGCCAGGTCCATGGGAACGGGTTTTGAAATGCTCCCAAAGCCTCCCCTGGCAAATAAGTATGCTACTTGCAAATGATCTGTGCTCTCTATTGCTGGGCAAAGATTCTGCTAAGGAATCAAAATCTTTACCCCTTTCCACAGGCAGATGCTTATAGGGCTGACATTGAACTGTATCCTTCAAATATGTTGTGCTTTTGCATCCTCCATTCTAAGCACACTGTGTCGGAAATATCATGGGAATAGAGTTTCTTCTTGTAGTCTGGAGCAAAGGAAATATCATAGGCAAAGCTTGTCCATTCACCATCACTGTTGCTGTATGGCAGAATGCTTTGAGAGAAATGGAGGTGAAAACAGAGTTTAAAGAGAGAAATAAAAAGCAAAAGGAAAAGAAGGACTGAAGGCTAAAAAAGTAGAAAACTGCTAGCTGGGAGAGAATAAGAAGCAAACTGACACCAACAAACAAACGAAAGAAAATCAGAAAGAAAAAGAAGTAAATATGCTGAAAATGTACAAAGAGAAAGAGCAGAATGAAACTAAGCAAAAATGCAAGAAGGAGCAAGACACTTAAAATGGAGACGTCTAGGATAAACCCAAGAAAAGAGAATGACAGACAGAAATCTGCAAAAGAGGAAGAACCAATAAAATAGCAAAGAGAAAAAGAAAACAGAAATACAGTAATCATTCCAAACACTTACTCCCAAGAAGTGCCCATCAATATGTTTTTAAATGTACAACAAACAAACATAGTAAGAAAAGAAATACATATTTTTTGTTTTAAGGTGCTCTATGGAAATCAGGACATTTTAAAACTGGGTTAGCTAAAGTCTGGCCGTTGTTAGTACAGACATACTGCACCTGACTGAGCAGACCACTTACTCACATGCTGAAGTTTATTCATATGAGGAATCCCATTGACTTCGGTGTGATTCTGAGTGTGATAAAGAATATGCTTAAGTGCTTTGCTGAATCAGGGTCTGTTGGTGATAGGCTAATTTGAAATACCTAAGAGAACATAGTTTTGTAGGCAACGCCAGTTTCCTCCTATTCAAAGCCTTTTTGTGGCCATTTGGAGGGCTATGCATATATTCCAGAGCTCTGCTCAAATGCAATCCCGCTCATTGTTGATTGGTCCTCCTGACATCCGGTTTGCAAAATTCTTAGAGAACAGATCTGCAAGAGAAAAGTGATGTGGGAAAAGCATATTTCAAGCACCATACATTCAAAATTAATGAGGTTGCCAGGCTGAGTTGAAAGGGCTGGGGGCTGAAAAAGTGCAGCAAAACCAGTTCGTGCATGTACAGAACTATCCCTCCGGTTTATCTGCTAATTAATCACAAACAGAGATAGTGGCAAACACCACTTTTTGTGTTCTGTGATCTTGTTTACTAGTAGGGCTATACTTAAATCCCTCTTGTTTTATGACTTCTTAGACAGAGCCCTCAAATTGTCATCTGCCTCACTGCCACATTATATGATTAATCTAACGTGACCTGTTGCAGCTAAATGATGCGTGATCAGAATATGACGAGGTAAAAGGCACGTCGAAAAAAAATGGTGAACAGAGAAGAGGAATCCAGCCGGGTTCCTGCTGGATACACAGATTCTAGCTCACCATTGTCCGGAACCTTTTGCAGTTATTTACATCTGTGCAGAGTGTAAAAAGCTACCAAATTGAAATGTGTAAATGACAACACAGTGCGCAGGTCCAGAGCAGGGGTGCTCATCAGCGCAGGCAAATGAGGCACAACCTAATCGAGAATTCCCCAAAGCTACAAAATATGTTTTGCATATTCTCATATTTAATTGATACATATATGCAGATTTTAGGACAAATTGTGATTTGATTTAAATGTCACAACTCACTGCCTCCAGTAGTGAAATGCAACACCAGAAAATTCAAAGTGCTGTGTGAGGCTCTAATCTTGGTATAGCTAATAGTGCCTCAAGAAGCTGCCTTATTACCATGGCAATTTACCACATCCACCAGTCACTTTATCAGGGCATTGCTATGGTAACCACTGCTTGGTGAGGCCGCAGCAGGTTTATAACAGTTAAGCCCTGGCTGCGGGGGGTTTGCAGAGGGCAGTGATGGGGACTGCACCCTGTGCTCTCTGGCCTCTCGACCCAATGAGATAGGCCCCGTGTATGTGTGCAAGGAGCCACTGCCAAGGTCCGGGACTGCCCCTGCACCGAACTGGGTAGACGTGGCAGCAGTGGGGGCTTCAGTTTCTGGGTCCAACTTCTGCTTCTTCACTATAAATCAGTGGTTCTCAATCTTTCCGGACTACTGTACCCCTTTCAGGAGTCTGATTTGTCTTGCGTACCCCCAAGTTTCACCTCACTTTAAAACTACTTCCTTGCACAATCAGGCATAAAAATACAGAAGTGTCAAAGCACATTATTACCGAAAAAGTGCTTACTTTCTCATTTTTACATATTCATTTAAAGTAAATCAATTGGAATAAAAATATTGTACTTAAGTTCAGTGCATAGCAGTGGTTTTCAAACTTTTTTTCTGGTGACCCAGTAGAAGAAAATTGTTGATGCCCACAACCCAACGGAGCTGGGGATGAGGGGTTTGGGGTGTGGGGGTGAGGGCTGTGGGGATGAGGGGTTTGGGGTGCAGGAGGGGGCTCTGAGTTTGGGGGGCCCAGGGCTAGGTCGGGGGTTGGGGGTGCAGGAGAGGGTCAAGGCTCTGGGCTGGAGGTGCAGGCTCTTGGGTGGGGCCAGGGATGATGGGTTTGGGGTGCAGGAAGGGGCTCCAGGTTTGCAGGCTTACATTGGGCGGCTCCCTGTCAGCGGCGCAGCAGGGGTGCTAAGGCAGGCTTTCTGCCTGTCCTGTACCGCAGACCGCGCTGTGTCCCAGAAGCGGCCAGCAGCAGGTCTGGCTCCTAGACGAAGGCACGCAAGCAGCTCCGCACGGCTCTCACGCACAGGCACTGCCACCCCAGCTCCCATTGGCCAGGAACCAGCCAATGGGAGTGCAGAGCCAGTGCTTGGGCAGGGACAGCGTGTGGAGCTCAGTCCCCTCCTCCCCACCCCTCACCCCCGACTAGGAGCCGGATCTGGAGCTGGTCGCTTCTGGGGCTCAGCGCAGTGTCAGAACAGGTAGGGACTAGCCTGCCTTAGCCGGGCAGCACTGCCAATGGGACTTTTAACGGTCCGGTCGGCAGTGCTGACCAGAGCCGCCGCGACCCAGTGCCTTACGATCACAACCCATAGTTTGAAAACCACTGGTGGATAGTATATAGAGCAGTATAAACAAGTCATTGTGTGTATGAAATTTTAGCTTGTACTGACTTTGCTAGTCCTTTTTATGTAGCACATTGTAAAACTAGGCAAATATCTAGATGAGTTGAGCTCTGTGTACCCCAAAGGGTAGGTGTACCCCCACTTGAGAACCACTGCTATTAATAAGGTAAGCTTTAAAGCTGTTAAATTATACATTGGAAAGGGGCGAAAATAACTATATTGTGATTTGTGCCTCACCTGCCAAAAAAGTCATGTGCTACCATGGGTCCAAAGTGTGGTTTGATAGGTAACAACAAACCATTCCAGGAAGGAACCACTGATGTCTGCATTTTAGCATCTTCATCCTCTTGGTCCTCTTCTCTATGCCTTTAAATCTGGCTGCTGTATGATTTGTACAATGATAGTGACAGCAAATTGCACCTGTTGTAACTACTATTCCTCTTTTTTGCCTGTATTGACCAAGTGAATTTGCAGACCAAGAGCTTTCCTGAATGAGGATCAACTTAAGCCCATGCTTTGCTTTGAATCAGGGCCAGGGAAATTAAGTGACCTGCCCAAAATCTTTGAGGGAGCCCATAGAAGACATGGACTCAGCACCCAGATCTCCTAAGTCATAGCCCAGTGTTTAACCACAAAACTATCATTCTTCTTCTTTTCCTTCTAGCTATACAGCAGTCACAGAACCAAGTTATTCCAGATGTACTTGTGTAACAACAGCACCTGGCTACATGGCAGACTCCTAAACTTTGATCCTAGCAGCTTTACGTACATCTGGTGCTGATCTATTATTCTGTTGACTGTCACTAGTAGTATTCCTGTTGTTCACTTTTTAATTTTGACTCACTTTTTAGAGCTGAATAAGTCCCTCCCCAAAAATTCTCTGTGCTGGTTTTTGCCACCCACAATCTGGTAAAAGGATTATTTTGAGACATGGTTGCTTTATAAGCCCAGGTAAACTATACAATTCTGTTCCCACCAAGCACTGAAAACATGCCTCTTTCTACTTCCATTACAGTAAGGTGTTGGGGTTTTTTTTTTTTTGTTATTATTATTTTATGAAGAGGGCTCTTAGAGTCCATTATAAGCTACTAACAGACTCAATTAAACATGGCACAGTAAAAATTGCAGAACAAAGGATAGATGCTTTGCAGGGTACAGTATGTTCATGTAATTATTGCATTACGAATTAGAGGCAATTAAGATAAAAATCTTTTTCATTGATTTGTACTAGTTTATCTGTGATCGAGCCAGTAGATGCATCTCATAAAAATACAGAGGGAAAGAATTTCTAAGAAACATTTGAATACATTTGAGCACCAGTGAGGTCAGGAACCATGCCGCCATGTGGCATTTCTGGGTCTTGAGGACTGAGGCAGACGCACATCTTTAGAACCCTGCGGCCTCATTCTCAGTTGCTATGATTTGGGACATGAACAAGAGGGCAGGGGCAGAAGGTGGCATTAAGCTACCTGTGAAGTGTATTCTGGTCTGAAGCTATAGGTGAGGCCTGCATGGTCCCCACTGTAAGTTAGAGTACCATCAAGGCTGTTCTAACCCACTTAACTGCTCCTGGTGGGCCGTGGGAAGCAGATAATAGCTGTAGTTTAGTTCACTCTTCCAAACCACTTCCTGTACTTGAGGTAGGGAGCAGGGCATACAGCAGCTGAGGAAGACCCTTCAGAGAGGCTGTTCTTAGGGGCTTTCTCTGTCCATTGCAAGGCCTCTTTATGTTGCCAAAGAGGCATATAAAGCCCTTAGTGGCCTGAGAATCAGGATAAATGCAGCAAAGAGTGACTCCAAACAATGAAGCATTGGCAATTTTGCTGATCCGGAAGTTATTGCAATGTCAGTGGACACTGCTGTGATATTTATTACAAAAGACATAAAAAGATGTTTTCATCACCATTGTTTGAAAGACCCCAAGATTGTTAAAACTGAAGAGTCTGGGATGAAGGACGATTGAGATATAAAGGGGAAGACAACAAGACCGGAGGGGAAAGTTTATATGGAGGTGAAAAACAGGATTTGTATTAAAATGAATAGACTATCTCCTACCTCACAGTACAATAGAAGTTGCAGGAGCTCAACCCTTCTCAAAATGTATATTTACCTCCCTCCCTCAACTATTAAAGGTACCTTACAAGTTGTTTTATGATGGTTTTGATGTTGTGGTTATTAAGGAACTGGTCTGGGACTCAGAAGATCCAGGTTCAATACCCAGATCTGCTGTAATCTCTGTCCCTCAGTTCACCATCTGCAAACTGGGGATAAAGTATTATTATCCTTTCTTTTCCTTTTCCCCTCACTTTGTCAGTTTTGTCTATTTATAGTATAAGATCTTCAGTGCAGAGTGTGTCACTTACTGTATGTTTGTACAGTACCTACCACAATGAGGCCCCAATCTCGGGTGATATCTCTCAGAGCTACTCTAACACAAATAGTAAAACAAGTGAAATTATGGAGCTGGCAAGACATCTCCATAATAGTTGTCATTAGTGACTAAAACAGATCTCCATAATAGCCAGTCAATATATTTCCAAGGAAGGCAGATGGACCCTCAGGCTACATGGACTTTCTTGTGAGTATTGTTGGACATTTTCTGGCTACCTATGGCAGGTGCCATAGAAAAACGGGCAGAAGAACTGTGAAGATGTACATGTCCTCTAGTATAATTCTCCCTGCAGTTTACATTACATGGCAGTAAGGACATATCTTTCTCCTTTTCAATAATTTGCTTATAATAGGGAGGAGAAAAGGAGAGTGGAGTTCCTCAAGGATCAGATTTTGGACCAGTCTTATTTAACATTTTCATTAATGGCCTTGGCACAAAAAGTGGGAGAGTTCTAATAAAATGTGCAGATGACACAAAGTTGGGAGGTATTGCCAATACAGAGGAGGACCAGAAAGTCATGCAAGAAGATTTTGACAACTTGAAAACTGGAGTAATAAAAATGGGATGAAATTTAATAGTGCCAAGTGCAAGGTCAAGCAGAATTTTTGCAATGAGCTGAGGATGTATCAGTTGGAAGTGACAGAGAAGGAGAAAGACTATTGATTAATCACAAGATGACTATGGACTGCCAGTGTGATGCAGCAGAGAAAAAGACCAATGCAATCCTAGGATGCATCAGGCAAGGTATTTCCAGTAGAGACAGGGAAGTGTTATTACCATTATCTGGAATACTGTGTGCAATTCAGATCTCCATGTTTAAGAAAGATTAATTCAAATTGGAACAGGTGCAGAGAAGGGCTACTAGGATGATCAGAGGAATGGAGAACCTACCTTACGAGAGGAGACTTATTGAGATATGCTTCTTTAGCCTAACAAAATGAAGGCTGAGGGCAGATATGATTGCTCTCTATAAATACATCAGCGGGATAAACACCAGGGAGGAAGAAGAGTTATTGAATTTAAGAGCCAATGTTGGTACAAGAACAAATGGATATAAACTGATCATCAATAAGTTTAGATTTTATATTAGCTGAAAGTTTCTAACCATCAGAACAGTGAAGTTCTGGTACAGTCTTCTAAGGGGACTAGTGGGAGCAAAAATCCTAACTTGATAAATTTATGACAAGGATGGTATGATGAGATTGCCTGCAATGGCATATGACCCATCAGCAACTGCTTTTAGCAAATATTTCCAATGGCTGGAGATGGGACACTAGATGGGGAGGGCTCTGAGTTATTACACAGAAATTTTCCCATGTATCTGGTGGGTGGGTCTCACCCACGTGCCCAGGATCTAACTGATTATCATATTTGGGATCAGGAAGGAATTTTCCCCCAGATCAGAATGGCAGAGACCCTGGGGGAGGCGGGGGGAGTTTGCCTTCCTCTGCAGCATGGGGCACAGGACACTAAACTAAAGTAAATGGTGCAATCTCTGTAACTTGAAGTCTTTCAATCAAGATTTAAGGACTTCAGTAAATCAGCCAGAGGATATGAGCCTACTACAAGAGTGAGTGGGTGAGATTATGTGGCTTGCAATGTTCAGGAGGTCAAACTAGCTGATCATGATGGCCCTTTCTGCTCCACGAGTCTATGAGAACAGATTCCTTCTGACGTATAATTCATGTGTGTTTGAATCTAAATTCACTCAGAAATACCGCAATTCAAATACCATATTTGTGCAAAGTAGAGAGGAATTGGGTACCTCCGGGAGTAGATAATGGAACATGATAGGACTTCAGCGGTTAAAATCCAGCCCCGGTCAAAAGTTGTTACTGTCTGTTGGACATTTGGTAGCATATGTGAAACAAGTTTTGTAGTTCCCTTCCCTGTAAATAGGGACACTATATCACAGTAATCACGACTACCACTACCACTGCTCTTGGTGCCAGTCTCAGCACTCAAGGATTGACATGACCTATTGTCTTCCATAAAGGCCATATCTCCAGATCATGGTTGAATCACATTAATGGGGCAGTATGGGGAATTCTGCACTCCGTTGGCTTGTTCTATATGTCCTATGGAGTGATGTCATTTCACGCTCCAGAGGCTTGAAGTGCAGCAACTTTTATGATCATTAAAGTGACATGAAAATTAAAAGAACCCCATATTTTCTGGCTCAAAGTGAATTTAAATATAGCTAAAGATCAATTAAACGAATGCTGTTAAACAGGATTTTGAGAAATCTCTGCTCTCTCCAATATATATTTTTCTCACTCCAATATCCTGTATTCATTCTCTCTTGCTCTCTCTCTCTCTCTCTCTCTCTCACACACACACACACACACACACACACACACACACACACACTCTCTCTCTCTCTCTCTCTCTCTCTCTCTTCCTTTCTTTCTCTCTCTGTGTCTCCTTCCAAGTGTGCTCCATTTATCTGAACATAATGGCCATCGGTATAATATAGGCACAAAAGTAGAAAAGCTGAGATTGCAGCCATTAGAACTAGAATGCAAACCCAACATCACTTGGATGGTTGTATTAGGTAACTATTTTTATGCATGCACATTTTTGGAACACAACTGTACTAAAATCATTGTTCCCATATTAAATGCAAAGAGTGCTGCTGTCTTGCTGAAAGACTAAAGTGTAAGTGGAGTGAGCTTCAGTAAACTGATTTATTACTGCTCCACTATGTATTTTGCTAGAGAAAACTGTTTTACATTAACTATTCACAGCTCCCAAATATATATATATATATATAGTTTATATAGTTTATATATATAGTATATTTAATAAGGATAACTTATTATATAATTAATAAGGGTAACTGTTACAATTATTTTTTTAATCTTTCCTGGTAAATAGCTGATAAAAATCAAAGAATAAATTTAAGCTGTGACATTTATATTTTTAATATACCGGTTTTATATATATTACACACTATATGCCTATATTATACCAATACCCAGTATATATATAATGTATCTATAGCATCATTTATAGATATATAATCTTTATTAAATATTGCATCATTCATATATTCATGTATATTTGAATGATGCCATATTTGCATCATCTCAGCAGAACTCATATTAACTAACTGCATATATTAATCCAAATATATACTTTGTATAAAGTACAATACTTCTTATTGTCTATCATCTTCATAAATATTAATTAGGCAGTATAATTATTTCCTTAAATTTTGCTATTAGCATTTAGTAGAAAAACGGCTCCTGAAAATAATACATTTTTAAAGCTTCTGCATTGTAAGTTCCATAGCTCTCTGGTGTCTCAACCAGCGCTGTGTCTTCAGTTAATCCTTTTCTGAAATAAGGGCACACTTTGGTCTTATTTCATTTCTCTGGAGGAAGCTCATCATCTTACAGCAGGGAAAGCAGCTTTCCATTCTTAAGCGATTCCACCATACATCTCAGAAATCTTATTTTGAAATGTCTTGGGGTCATTTTAATTGTGGTAGTTCAATCCATAGCATGATGGCCCCACAGAGTGTATGTTTTATTAGATCATTCCTTCAAGCTCTGACTAGAGTTCTTGAGGAGTGTTTGTGGTCTGAAAAGTAACTATAAAAATGACATTGTGGGCTCCCCTATATATTCTCCCAATGGATTTCACATCACATTTTCTCAGTTTACAAGTGAAAAGATGTTTATTTTCTTTTCTCCGACTATCAGCCATGCAAACTCACCCTGGGATCTGAAAATCAAACTGGGTTCTTCCTACCTTTTGCCACTTCGCCAGTTTTGGCTGGGACAGTCCCTTTTTAAAGCCCTGACCTTTTTTTTCCAAAAGGAGGCATTTGTCCCATTTGCTCTTGCTGATTTGATCAATTGGCAAGAGCAAATGGGACAAATGCCCACTTTTGTAAAAAAAAAAAAAAAGTAGGGTGCGGTGTGGAGGACTGGGGGGTTGGGGGAAGTGGAGATGCCAGCTCCCTGAAGTAGGAGCTGGGGGTGTGAGGCAGCGTTCCAGCATCGGGGGGGTGTGGCAGGATTCCAGCAACTGCTGACAGCCTCCTGAGGGGGCAGGGTTCTAGCCACAGGCAACAGCCTCACGGGAAGCGGGGGGACCTTGGGAATGTCCCATTTTCTCTTTGGGAAATATAGTCACCCTAGTAATAAAGATTCTGGAATTTTTACAGACAACCTTGCTAATGATGCCAAGATGAGAATAGAATGCAGCTTGTTCTCACCTATTGGCTTTGCAAGCCTAATCATAAGGAAGTCTTTTTTTTTTTTGTCATCGCTGAAGCAAAACAGACCAAGAAGAGAAATATGCAATGAGAAAGGACCATTTTACAAAGTGATATGTTGTAATATGACAACACTTTAAATAGATTGTTGTTAATGTTTAAAGAGTAGATCGTTTTGGGGTGGAGGGCTTAATTTTGTTTTCAGTCTCATGGCATGAAGGATCAGTTTGAAGTTCTACTTAGGGCACTGATCCTGCAAGTGACTCTGTAAGAGAAAACTACTACACCGGAATCCCATTGACTTGGATGATATGGGCCTTCATTTATGAGGTATGATTTAAACATAAAGAAAAATAATACGTGTCTTAAAGACAGTATATTCATAGAATCATAGATCATAGAATCATAGATTATAGGACTGGAAGGGAGTCCAGTCCCCTGCCTGCATGGCAGGACCAAATACTGTCTAGACCATCCCTGATAGACATTTATCTAACCTACTCTTAAATATCTCCAGAGACGGAGATTCCACAACCTCCCTAGGCAATTTGTTCCAGTGTTTAACCACCCTGACAGTTAGGAACTTTTTCCTAATGTCCAACCTAGATCTCCCTTGCTGCAGTTTAAACCCATTGTTTCTGGTTCTATCCTTAGAGGCTAAGGTGAACAAGTTCTCTCCCTCCTCCTCATGACACCCTTTTAGATACCTGAAAACTGCTATCATGTCCCCTCTCAGTCTTCTCTTCTCCAAACTAAACAAACCCAGTTCTTTCAGCCTTCCTTCATAGGTCATGTTCTCAAGACCTTTAATCATTCTTGTTGCTCTTCTTTGGACCCTTTCCAATTTCTCCACATCTTTTTTAAAATGCGGCGCCCAGAACTGGACACAATACTCCAGCTGAGGCCTAACCAGAGCAGAGTAGAGCGGAAGAATGACTTCTCGTGTCTTGCTCACAACATACCTGTTAATGCATCCCAGAATCATGTTTGCTTTTTTTGCAACAGCATCACACTGTTGACTCATATTTAGCTTGTGGTCCACTATAACCCCTAGATCCCTTTCTGCCGTACTCCTTCCTAGACAGTCTTTTCCCATTCTGTATGTGTGAAATTGATTTTTCCTTCCTAAGTGGAGCACTTTGCATTTGTCTTTGTTAAACTTCATCCTGTTTAACTCAGACCATTTCTCCAATTTGTCCAGATCATTTTGAATTATGACCCTGTCCTCCAAAGTAGTTGCAATCCCTCCCAGTTTGGTATCATCCGCAAACTTAATAAGCGTACTTTCTATGCCAATATCTAAGTCGTTGATGAAGATATTGAACAGAGCCGGTCCCAAAACAGACCCCTGCAGAACCCCACTCGTTACGCCTTTCCAGCAGGATTGGGAACCATTAATAACAACTCTCTGAGTACGGTTATCCAGCCAGTTATGCACCCACCTTGTAGTAGCCCCATCTAATTTGTATTTGCCTAGTTTATCGATAAGAATATCATGCGAGACCGTATCAAATGCCTTACTAAAGTCTAGGTATACCACATCCACCGCTTCACCCTTATCCACAAGGCTCGTTATTCTATCAAAGAAAGCTATCAGATTGGTTTGACATGATTTGTTCTTCACAAATCCATGCTGGCTGTTCCCTATCACCTTACCACCTTCCAAGTGTTTGCAGATGATTTCCTTAATTACTTGCTCCATTATCTTCCCTGGCACAGAAGTTAAACTAACTGGTCTGTAGTTACCTGGGTTGTTTTTATTTCCTTTTTTATAGATGGGCACTATATTTGCCCTTTTCCAGTCTTCTGGAATCTCTCCCGTCTCCCATGACTTTCCAAAGATAATAGCTAGAGGCTCAGATACCTCCTCTATTAGCTCCTTGAGTATTCTAGGATGCATTTCATCAGGCCCGGGTGACTTGCAGGCATCTAACTTTTCTAAGTGATTTTTAACTTGTTCTTTTTTTATTTTATCCGCTAAACCTACCCCCTTCCCATTAGCATTCACTATGTTAGGCATTGCTTCAGACTTCTCGGTGAAGACCGAAACAAAGAAGTCATTAAGCATCTCTGCCATTTCCAAGTTTCCTGTTACTGTTTCTCCCTCTTCACTAAGCAGTGGGCCTACCCTGTCTTTGGTCTTCCTCTTGCTTCTAATGTATTGATAAAAAGTCTTCTTGTTTCCTTTTATTCCCGTAGCTAGTTTGAGCTCATTTTGTGCCTTTGCCTTTCTAATCTTGCCCCTGCATTCCTGTGTTGTTTGCCTATATTCATCCTTTGTAATCTGTCCTAGTTTCCATTTTTTATATGACTCCTTTTTATTTTTTAGATCGTGCAAGATCTCGTGGTTAAGCCAAGGTGGTCTTTTGCCACATTTTCTATCTTTCCTAACCAGCGGAATAGCTTGCTTTTGGGCCCTTAATAGTGTCCCTTTGAAAAACTGCCAACTCTCCTCAGTTGTTTTTCCCCTCAGTCTTGATTCCCATGGGACCTTACCTATCAGCTCTCTGAGCTTACCAAAATCTGCCTTCCTGAAATCCATTGTCTCTATTTTGCTGTTCTCCCTTCTACCCTTCGTTAGAATTGCAAACTCTATGATTTCATGATCACTTTCACCCAGGCTGCCTTCTACTTTCACATTCTCAACGAGTTCCTCCCTATTTGTTAAAATCAAGTCTAGAACAGCTTCCCCCCTAGTAGCTTTTTCAACCTTCTGAAATAAAAAGTTGTCTCCAATGCAGTCCAAGAATTTGTTGGATAGTCTGTGCCCCGCTGTGTTATTTTCCCAACATATATCCGGATAGTTGAAGTCCCCCATCACCACCAAATCTTGGGCTTTGGATGATTTTGTTAGTTGCTTGAAAAAAGCCTCATCCACCTCTTCCACCTGGTTAGGTGGCCTGTAGTAGACTCCTAGCATGACATCTCCCTTGTTTTTTGCCCCTTTAAGCCTAACCCAGAGACTCTCAACACTTCCGTCTCCTATGTCCATCTCTACCTCAGTCCAAGTGTGTACATTTTTAATATATAAGGCAACACCTCCTCCCTTTTTCCCCTGTCTATCCTTCCTGAGCAAGCTGTACCCATCCACACCAACATTCCAATCATGTGTATTATCCCACCAAGTTTCAGTGATGCCAACAATGTCATAGTTGTATTTATTTATTAGCACTTCCAGTTCTTCCTGCTTATTCCCCATACTTCTCGCATTTGTATATAGGCATCTAAGATACTGGTTTGATCTTTCCTCCCAGTTTTGTCCTGACTCTCCTTTCTTTCTCCTTTATTGTTGGGCTTTAATCCCTTGACAGTGTCATTTTTGTTATATCACTCTTAGCTTTTGGAGAGCCCATATTTTTTTATCATCTAGCCTAATGTATGAAGCGTTCCTCAGGGCTATCCCAAGTTGTAACCAAGGATGAAGCTAATAGGATTACAAGAGACATTTTATCAGTCCTAGTTTCAGGTAGATGATTCTGCATCAACAGATTCATTTCCATCCTTCTTGCTTCTCAGTCAAGAAGCTGTTTTCAAGTATTACTTTGACCATATCTGAGTGCGCCTCACCGTAGTCAGTTCATATTACCTCTGTCATCTTGTAGCTGGAGGTCAGAGAGAGTTCTTTTGTTGGATTTTAAAGTGACAGGGATAGACTGTAAAAATTAATACATCACATTATTATTATAAAGTAAAATCGCAGCCAAATGCAATTATCATAAGATAATCAGGAACTAGAGACATGGAGGTGTGTGACAAAACCTTTAATCTTCTTGATTTGGATCACACTACTGTATTTTGTGGTAGATTACTCCAAAATGCTCTCTGCTCTTATAAAATTCCAGGAGAGAGAGAGAGAGAGAGAGAGAGAGAGAGAGAGAGAGAGAGAGAGTGTGTGTGTGTGTGTGTGTGTGTGTGTGTGGTGCGCGCGCGTGCTGCTGTTAGACGTACTGTCTGTGCAAATGCTAATCACTATTTTCAAAATAGGTGGTCTTTATGATGCATTTCACTGTTCAGATTAGATATAAATGAGTATAGTGTATGTGTGGTGTACACAGTTATGTTCAAGTGACTTTTTAAAAAACATTAAATAGCCTCCTGTGGCAAAAAGTAGGTTAATCAAAATTACACTGTCAAGTGCAGAGTACAGACCTTCTTATAAAAGAAAATTAAGTAGAACTGGTAATTATAACTAGCGTACAACCTTTGAATGTAGTCAATAAGACAGTCAATTTGCTTAAAATAATGAGGTACTCTGGCACGAACAATCTGTTCATACTTTGTTCCCAGGAGCCTCTAGTGGAAATCACAGCCCTAGCTGACATTTGATACTTTCTGTCAATGTATCAACTCCGTGTCAGCCTGAGTTATAAAATGGTGCTGGGAGGTTGTTTAGGGAGAAATATGAAACTGGGAATGTAGAGATTTCTTTCAATGCAGCACATGCTTACTAAATGTAGATAAATGGTTCACATTTCCGTCTATGTTAGTCAAAAATTGCATTAGGATTCTACCATTTCTGTGGATAACAAGAATTTTGGGAAGGATGTTAAATCTCATGCTTCAGGGTTTAAAACAAACTAACTATTAATGATTAGGCTAAAACTTAATATGCGGAGTAGGTTGCCAGACATCTACCTGCTGCAGGGTTCTTGCACCTTCCTCTGAAACATCTGATACTGGCCGTTGTCAGAGACAGGATACCCAATTAGATTGACCTCAGGTCTGATGCAGTCTGGCAATCCCTATTTTCCACAAGTTCCAAGAAATCAAAGAAAGCCCAGACATTCTGGATTCACTCTGAACGCCTTTGCCCCAAACATAGCATGTGAAAATGTGTGGGAAACTTAACCCTAAAAAAATACACAATCAACAAAGCAGTTGAGGGGGCCTCTTGTTGTGGCCTGTGGCTCCCCTTTACTGGGCCAACTTGCCCCAGTCTGCACCCAAACCAGGACTGCGTTCCACCTGGACAGACCTTCACAACTTCAGAGAATGCCCCATTAAATTCAGTGGTGCTCTGGGCGGAGACAGCGGGTCTTCTGAGAGTGGCCTACAAAAGAGATGTCTGTACATATGTAGATAGTAAGCTAAGGGACCTAAGTTTGCCTATTTGCTTGAACAGGTTGCAGCATCAGCAGAACTTGAACAAATTCCATCCTCGGCGTATAACAACCAGTTAATGGCTAAGCAGAGGCCTGTTGAGATTTCCAAGAAACTGCTAATAAAGGCATACTGGGATGATAAACCCATGGACAGCATTAGTAAACTGGTGGAATAAACCAGCAAAAGGCATGGGCAGCAGCCCAGTACAGCATCTCGTGTCCCACTGTACATGGTCAACATGCCTACAGCAAATAAACTTTCGAAGGCAGCAACAGTGAAACAGATGATGTAACAAATCAAATAGCGGCAGCAGCATGACAAATAGTATTATGACAGAGGTATCAAAGAGCTCCTTGAACTCCATTTAGGATGGCCAATAAGAGTATACCCAGCACCTATGTGACATTCTCCAGGATACAATCTGGAGTGTTGAACAGCGGTGTCCCCTTAACACTATAGCTTGGGATGACTTTTACACTGTTTTACCTGGCCTGCTCACACAGCCTTCAGCTTGCAAAATCATTGCCAGCTGAATACATGAATGTTCTCCTAGCCATCTATGAATTACATACAGTGCGACTCCCGCATATTCCTAGACCCACCCCAGAAATATTCATCTTGCATAGCTCAGTACCCCCCTGGACAGTACGATCTCATAGTAAGTTTGTCATTTCAACAAAG
This sequence comes from Chrysemys picta bellii, assembly GCF_011386835.1. NCBI lineage: Eukaryota > Metazoa > Chordata > Testudines > Emydidae > Chrysemys > Chrysemys picta. The sequence continues at coordinate 14,705,579 of NC_088791.1, forward strand.
GAAAATGATTATGCACCAACTTTGTGCCTCAGGTGTAGTTTCCCAAACACTTCAAAGCAGACACACACTGGATTAGATAAAATAATAAAATCAGTTTATTAACTTCAGAAAGATAGATTTAAGTGATTACAAGTGATAAGGCATAAAAGTCAGGATTGGTTACAAAAGAAATAAAAAGATAAAAACACAAGCTAATTCCTAAATGTTAACAAGTTTTAGGATTTAAAGCAAGTATCTTTCTCTCACCACAAGCTGTAATAGTTTACAGGCTGGATTTCCTTTCAGACAGAGACTCCCTCCCCCAGTTCGGAGTCTGTAAGGTGTTTGTTTATATCATAAGAAGAGAGATGGGAGGATGAGATCTGAAGTCAATGTTTTCCTCCCCCTTTATAACTCAATTTCTTGTGATAGAAATATTCTTGCTGAGACTGGGTGACATACAGTCTGTTGTGGACATGAGGTTTGAAATATTCCTGTGATACAATGTAAATTTCTTATTTGCACTCTCCACGTGCGGAGGAATGGCTGCTTAAGCTGGTGATCTTCTTTAACATCTGGCTGAAGTGCCAGTGAGTCTTTGCCTCTGAAAAACTGGCTTGGACCTGCTTATTTGAACCTTGGAGCACATTATAACAGTGATACATAGTAGAATCCTATAACTTCACATACAATATTGATACACACATTTTACCAGGACAATAATGCTCAGCAGATTATGACTTTTCAAATTATAGCTCACCAGGCATATTTTGCACAAAACATATCATACCCTTATAAAAATGGTGAACATGGGGTACAGGATGTCACAACCTAATGACAGAGAAAAGAGATGGAAGATGGGGACATTTGTGCAGAGTAGTACCAAGATCATATAAGATATTAGTACAAGGACAGGTCTCCCACTGCAACTGTTATTTCCCAAGAACAATGAAGACTCAAACAAATCACATGGCCTTGCTTTGGATAAAAACCATGACTGGGAAAGCAGTTTGCCTATTCGTGACCGTCCTGAGTTGGCAAAGACAATGCCATAAAATCAAGCAGCACAGACATCTCCAGTGAGCAAAGAGCAACAGACAGAAGAGATACAGATTGGGAGAGCAGCAAGTCATTTCAAAAACTTTATAGCTCATTGAAATTATGCAGTTTCCTTTATAGGAAGAGAAACGGTCCAAGAGTGGACCATGTCTGTCTAGATGTTAACAGTTAGTTCATGGGAAAAGTGCAGTAGATGATGCTCAAGAATAAACAGCACCGGTCATAGATGAAAAAGCTAAAAGACTGTAAAATTAACATGCACACATTCAGTGGATTAAGAGCTTGCTATCTTCTAGATCTCAAAATGTAATTTGTAAACTGGGAATCATCGTTGAGTGGGTGTGTATCTAGTGAGGTCCCACAAGGCCTGGTTCTTTGCCGTACGCTATTTAACATGTCTATTAATGACTAAAAGAAAACATAAAATCATCACTGATAAAGTTTGCAGATGAAACAAAAATTTAGGGGAGTGGTAAATAATGAAGAGAACAGGTCACTGATTTAGAGGGAGCTGAAAGATGTGGTAAACCTGATGCAAGCAAACAATATACATTTTAATATGACTAAATGTAAATGTATACAGCTAGCAACAAAGAACGTAGGCCTGACTTACGGGACGGGGAACACTATTCTGTGAAGCAGTGACTCTGAAAAGACTTGGGGGTCATGCTGGATAATCAGCTCCCAGTGCAATTCTGTGGCCAAAATGGTTAATAAGATCCTGGAATGCATAAACAGGAATATTAAGTATGAGTAGAGAGGTTATTTGACCTCTGTATTTGGCATTAGTGTGATCACTGCTGGAAAAATGGATTAGAAAACATGTCTTATAGTCAAAAAGAACAGGAGTACTTGTGGCACCTTAGAGACTAACAAATTTATTAGAGCATAAGCTTTCGTGGACTACAGCCCACTGCATCACCTCTGTCTGGGCCAGCAGCACAGCAATCATCCTATTCCTCCCTTCAGTTTGGCTGGAAAAAAAATAACAAGGTGTTCCTGAGAGCTCCCTTCCGCACAGCACTGCTGGTCTATTGAGTAGCAATAGCTAAGGGACAACTCTAGCTTCACAACAGTTTGTTTTAAAGGAAGAAAAAAAGAGCATGATTAAAGGATAGAAACTTTAATTATTCTCTAATGTAAATCAGATCCAAGTAGAACTTCATTTCAATTAACTTGTTTTGCGAGAACCCCTGACTCCCTTTCCAAATAAGGAAAAGTTAAAGTAGGTTACATCCATTTTCAAAATAACCCCCAGTTTAAAGGAAAGCCACATGCTTCTATAAATAGGTTCTAAGTTTTATTATTCTGTCAGGAAGTTGCCACCATTACATTTTGGCAGGAATGACCCAATTCTGAGCGAACTAGTTAGCCGGATCGTAAGAATGATTTCAAACTTGGGCAATGTTAGAAGGCATGATTTCACTCTGGCTGTCCCTTTTAAAATGGCAACTTTAAACAACCAAACAATTTTCAATCAAACTAAACTAGAATTGTGAACAAGGACCCTTGATTCTGCAAACGTGATGACTTTGGTGATGCTCCAGCCTGCATGCATGCATCACATTGCAAGAGCAAACTACTGGTGATTTCTGCTTGTGAGAAATCACAAACCAATGCAGCTTGCACAGCCCTTTTATAGCCCTTTCAAGGAAGGGGCTGAGCTTAGAGAGGGACTCAAGCAGCTCTGAGAGAAGCTCTCTCTCTCTCTCTCTCTCTCTATTGGCTGCTCTGTGGCACCTGCTACCTATAAGGGTGAGTTTAAGCTAACTTATTTCCTTCTATAACACCCCAAACACAGCCCTATATTCCTTCAGAAATAGATTGTGAGTTATGGAATGTTTTTCCATTTAGTTTCCACCAGAATCTGCTCGTTTATGTCTTAAACTGAGACAGTCTCTAGGCAAAGAAGAAAGTTAAAGAACATAAGGAATAATTATCACATGAAATTAAAGTAATAATGGAAATTTCCACACTAGTACATAGCTATACACATGTGCCTGTAGTTGATCCTGGCTCCAAGAACTTACCTAACATTGTTATTGAGATAAGTGCATGGTTTTCAACTTGTGTTATGGATTTGCTGATATTCGTGTGTGTGTAGCCTAAATTTTCCTAAATGACTAGTGATTTTGGGTGCTTTGTTCTTGGAAGTCCTACTTGAGACCTCTGAACTGGGCTAGATTTTCATTAAGTGCTGGGCACCCACCCACTGAAAATCAGGCCCTACTAAAGTGTTTTAAGTTGAGCATCTGACAGCTGAATGACCCCAAATCACTGCCCACTTCTGACAATGTAGTCCATGTTATCTATAGATGGAAAGGTACAAACCTATTTCCCCAGCCATGATACATACACTGTGTTTTAGTCTCTCTGTTTTAAATCCTATTTCAGAGTAGCAGCCGTGTTAGTCTGTATCCGCAAAAAGAAGAACAGGAGTACTTGTGGCACCTTGTTAGTCTCTAAGGTGCCACAAGTACTCCTGTAAATCCTATTTGTTATCTAAGATTAAGGCTAAACATATTAATTTTCCTCATTTGCAGATGATAACCATTTATGTAACCCCACCATGCCCAATATTCCCCAGTAAAGATTCTCTGAATCTCAACAGGTGTTCCATTCAGCCCACTCAAATTAGCAGGGGCCCTTTTTGCATCTTAAGGGGAGGCTTCCGGATCTCTTATACTGTGCAGCTGGTAGGGAAACTTTCTGAGTTCCTTCATGGCCTGTTCCCAAAGCTATGTGTTCAGAAGTTTTTAAAATATATTTTATTTAATGCTACTATGTGTTACTAGAGAGAGGTTCCCAAGTATGTTCCAAGAAATCTGAATGGCCCATGGGCTCCTCTGAACTTGTGTAGGATGATGGGGATCAAATCCCTCGAACAAGTCAAGGCATGCATTTTCTGCTTCAAGTTGTCACCTTTCTACCCCTGTAAGAAAGGGGTGGAGCCAGAAATGAGGCGGGAGTAGCATCCCCTATAACCTGCCATAAATTAATATGTAAAATCAGTGGTGTGTTAATGCTGCCTTGTGTCAGTATAACCTCCTGCCTCACACTCTATGACTCCCCTCTGCAGAGCTGCAGGCTGCCCCCAGGGGCGTCAGCCAGTGCTGATCCTGACATGCGGGGAAGAGGTCTTTAGGATTGCAAAATGGGGGTGGTGTGCTACGCGTCTGGGCAGGATCCATGGAGTGGGGAGGGGGCTCTGTGTGTTTGATCCCCTGCTATGTTTTCAGGCCCTGCCCAGTTCCCACTCCACCCACACACAAGAGCTACAGAACTGCATATCACTTGGTGTCACACAGGCTGATTCTGGCACGCTGGCAGCTGCCATGCCCCTGTCTGCAGCTCTGGCACTGGTTTACAAATGTTCACGAAGGATATGTACACACTGCCGTCAGAGGTGTGATTGCAGCACACGTAGACATACCCAAGCTAGCTTTAATCTAGCTAGCGGTACCAATAGCAGTGAAGCTGCAGCAGCACAGGCTAGCTGCCTGAATAAATAGCCAGGGTCCCAAATGGGCTTATACGGCCTGCGCTGAAACCTGTCCTGCTATATAGCTTTACCACTCTTGGTACTGGTGCTAGCTAGATTAAAGCTAGCTCAGGTATGTCTGCCTGTGCTGCAGTCACACCTACGATTGCAGTGTAGACATACCCTAAGCCTCAGAACTCTTCAATACCCATTTTAGAGAGGGGAAACTGTTCAGCACAAGTTAAGTGACTTCATGAGGCCATGCAGTGAGTCAGTGCCAGAGTTCAGGAGAGAACTCTGGATTCCTGATTCTTTGTCCCCTGCTCTGATTTTTAGTGAACTTGTTCTCTCCACCACATAGTGAGCGGAGGAGCTGAACACAATTGATCTTTAAACTGGATTCACAGCCCATTCTAGGTCCGTTGACTTGCCCTGGCTCTGCTGTTTCTTATTCCCCAATTATAACATAGTGTTTTATAAAGTGCTCTTCACCACAGAAGGATTCTTATCACACACGTTGCTGTATTCTTTAGGATTTATATTCTATCCCCAGTGGGCAGGCAAGAGTTAACATGAATGAGAGTTATGTACACACATGGGTCATCTGCCCAATTTATTCGAAACTTGAGTGCAAATAGCATCAAGCCTGCATAAATGGACAAAGTCACATATTGCCCATCCGTCCCCCCACCAGTCAATTGACTTAATTTACTCCCTTCCTCGACATATGATGGCATTTCCCAGGTGTTTTTAGAAATGAACATTCTGTGGTTTGTTATCTCATCACCTCCTTCATAGTTGCCATGCTGCCTGGCAACTCACAATGGCAGAGAAGAAAGAACCCCCATCCTCCTATTCTATCAGGCAGGCTCCTACCGCCTGAGCCAAAGAAGAATCTTTGTTAGGTGTTTGCAGTTTATCAGTTCTGATTCAGTCCTCACATATACGCTAATTGGTGGATGGCAGTATGATTGGAGATCCTGTTTAACTGGATGCATGATAACGGCGTATGGCCAGATGAATAGGGGCTAATGTGTGGATAATAATTCTCCTTCTTTATCCTTGCGGAAGTGTGTGCATATTGTGTGTGGTTCATTTTAATGAATCAGCCCCACAGAGATTTTTTTTATTATTAGTTTTGTAAAAATGTCTTGCCTAACCATAGCTAAGACTGTCTCCTGATGGAGATCTATTAGTTCCAGGAATGGAAGACCTTTCAAATAAAAAAATAACAATTCTCAAGTACCTATTTTAACTAATGTTCCAAGCCCATATAGTCCTAATGATATGTAGCAGATCTAAAATATTTCCCTTTGAGTTTGATATGCTGCCCAACTATTTAGTGTATTTGAAATGCTAAAGTATCCAGTGATTGATTTCTGAATCTGTAGACAGCATACATAAAACATGAGCATGTTTATTGTATGTTGTCTTGATATCGCCTCTGGAAATATTTTATAGATTTATGTCAGTCATCACTAGTTCAGAAGTGTTTTCCCGTTTACCATATTTCTTCAGGGACCTAGAAGTGAGCAGTGTGGAAGGACTTTGACTTGTATTGGACAGCTGTAATGATCAAGACTGAAACATGGAACAAAGCTGCAGTAGCGAAATGCTTATTAACATGGAGATGGGTGTGTAGTGAAAGTGACTCACCGTAATGCTGCTGGCAGCACGTTTGTTTTGGTGTCTTATTTTTGTTTATTTGGTCATCTGATGAATGTCCATATACGTAACTGAGAGTTAAGAGCTCATTAGTTAAAATTAGTGTTGTGTCTGGAGTCAGGTCAGGCTGCTGAAACTGATGTTTCATGAAAGCTATTAATAGCCACAAAATGTTCTCTCAATAGGAAACATTGAAAGGAAACCTTGTGTTTATAACTGTTGAAATAGTCTGACTGGTTGTCTTGTTTATCTGATTGTAATGTATGCAAAGTATATTTTTTCGCCTTTTGGTGAGGGGGTCGGGGAGGAGTGATTATGGTGGCAACTCATAAACTCCTAAATCTTTTGTATAAAAATTTCGTGCTCAGTCTGTTTTTAGAAACATACTGTTAAATCGCTAGCCATTTTGATCGGTGAGCATTGTGGGTATGTATATATATATATATATATATATATATGAAGATATACCTATCTCATAGAACTGGAAGGGACCCCAAAAGGTCATTGAGCCTAGCCCCCTGCCTTCACTAGCAGGACCATGTACTGATTTTTCGCTCCAGATCCCTAAGTGGCCCCCTCAAGGATTGAGCTCACAACCCTGGGTTTAACAGGCCAACGCTCAAACCACTGAGCTATCCCTCCCACCAGCTATCCCTGACAAAACCTATATACAACTGTATAATAATCACTTATAATAATTGATAAAAACCCTCATCTTCTCTTTCTTATAGTTTTAAACCTTGTTAGTGTGTGTTTGATCCTTCAGTGAACTTTAGCTTTTCACAGCACTAGTTACATTGCAGATGTGGAATTATAATGTATATGGCTTGCTTCTGAGATCCATGAGACTGGATGTTTAGATGCGAAAGGGCATAATTTATGGGATAGTCCCCAAATTATTATTGGGCTTTCAAAAGAGCTGGTCAGATGATTTTTTTTTTTTTTTACAAATGTAGCCATTTCACAGGGGGAGAAAATTGCTGTCTTCAATTCTTCCTGGCGCATGCCATAATCTTGACTTTAGAACCCAACAAACAAAAATCTGGCATTGTTTGGTTACATCCTGAGATCCATCATAAGCCAGGGAAGTACTATTGTCCCCATTTTACAGATGGAGAAATATGGCACAGAGAGACTAAGTGACTTGCCTATGGTCACACAGGAAAGCTGGTGCAGGAGGTAGCTGAACCCAGGTCTTCTGAAGCTATTGCCCAAACTACAAGATCATCCTTTCTGTAATAAATATGTATGCATTCCTTTACATAATAGCAAGTATTAGGGGCAGTCCACGCAACGCAACCTGGTCTGCAACTGCAGTTGTCTCCTAGGGACAGGTTGAGACACTGTGTTCCTTTGGTGTTGAACAGGAACTCCCCACTGGCCATTTTCCCATGTCTCTACAGAAACTACCCAGCAATGATGGGCCTGTAACTTTCTATCTGTAGAGCTGGCAAGGAATATGAGTCTGGGATTGGTAGGACGTGGGAATAGGCTCAAGTTATACACTGAACCTTGGCCCTTGCAGCCCAGGAACTCCAATCAAGGGGTCTCAGACTTCTTTGAACCAGCCCTGCCGTGTGTGGCAGTTCTACCATCACTAAAGCCACTGGTCTTATAAGGATTCAGTAAAATCTCTTCACAAGCATCTCCCTGTAAATTTTGGCTTCTACCATCTTGTGCCAATGTATTGTTGTGCTTTGTCCCTGAACTCTGACTACTATAGCTGAACTTGAAACAGCTTTAGCTCCAAATCCTTTTAAACGGGGAGATGTGAGAGGGCTTAGTATGCGATGCACAGCATTACTGACACCTTAAAACAGCACCCTTCGATCCAAATAGACGCTGACTTAAAATCCATTCGGCAGCCATGTTAACCACACTGAAAAAGCCAAGATGGCTTTGTATCGCTTCAAAATGTGAAAAACGGTCAAGAGGACAACGAATTGCAGGTATAATTATTCCCCATATATTGTGAAAACCTAGGAAATAGGATTTTAATTCAAGCAACTGCTTCAATGTTTTGTGGAGTTAGCACCATATAGGTGAAGATATAGATTACTTTTGTAACCCATTGTTCAGTGAGTATCACATGTCTCCTTCCATGCCTGATCTACAGAAGATGTGGCTCTGTTATAGACCCCAGCTAGCTGGCCTGGCTCTTTAGCTACAACTTTAAGCTCTGAAGGTTCCCAATTTAGTCCTTGACATTGGACAAGAGGAGGTCATCATCCCTTCACTCAACAAACCAGCCAAGTCATGGAATCCCCCATCAAACACAGTACGCCAACCAGTGGGAGCAGATGTGGCTGAGAGTAAGAGGCCTATCCCACATGTGAACACCGAAAACACACAGTGGGAAGGTGCCCTGGGGCATTGAGACAGGTGAAGGAGTAGATGGGGCAACTGGTAGGCTGGAGAGAGAAGGGTGTTGGCAACCTGGAGAGAGGCTTTGTGGAGAGTATCTGGGGCAATCTAGTGAAACGTTGGGGTGTGAGAGGTTGCCTGAGACAGCAGGAGCTTGTGGGGAGAGTCCATTGGTGGTTGCATGGGTCAGCTGATGGGAGAGAGTTGGTAGTGGGCTATATTTGAGGGGATAAGGAGTGCCTCGTGTTGGTGGGTCAAGTGCTCTCCTAACTTCTCTAGGCTGTGCATCCCCATTGCTGTCTCCCCACTCTCACGTCTGCTCTTCTAGCCAGACACCAGCAGGCACAATGGGAGCAGCAAGAGAAGGGACAGAGCAGGCACCACAACAGCCTCATACTGATACTAATATCTCAGCTGGGCCATGTCAAGGCATGAAAGGATTGTTAGTTATGTGAGTGTCATGTAAGATGCCTGACACTGGCCAGCCCTGATCTCTAGGCTGCTAGGTCCTTTGTGTGTATTTTTTATCATGGCATTAGGCTCCTCTTTTAATCTTTTTTTAATGCCAGTCAGGTGAAATACTGGCTTGCAGCATGAACTTTGAAAGGTTCTTTTTTACCTACTTTATTTATTTATTTTTAACTTGCACTGCAAGTTCAGTGTGATGCTCTTGAGAGTCGCTACAGTCGGAAACTTACAGGACTATGGAAATTTCCTCCAGGAAGGGAACCATGTTGCATCTTTAAAAAGAGGTTCAAAAGGAAACGCTGCTTGATGCTGATGTTTAGTGGAGGATTGGAGTTCAACTAGTTCAGATCCAAACAACCCTGGGCATTGAAGATGTTCAGATCTGGGCTTCAGACAGCAATAATAAGTCAGGCCACTTACAAATTTCCAGGGTCTATATACTGCTGATTACATTTACATCTATGGCTGAAAAGTCAGTGTAGATCATACATTTCAAATGAATAATGTACATATTGTTTGGCACACCACATATGTTTTATTAAATATATTTCATTTTACTTTTGTGGGAATAATATTAAAATCAGGATATGGCAGTGAATCACACAGCTTTTTAGGAAACCAGGTAAGAAGGGGAGTAGATTGTGGCTTTCAGCCCATCTCTAAGCCAGGGTGGTAAACCGCACCAACCCACATGGAGATGGGACTCAGACACCTGTCTGAGCGCATACAGTTCCTGCTTATTTATATGCCGCTAGACCCAAAATCCACATCGTTCAAGTCACAATCAAGATCTAATGGGGGTCTGATCTGGGTTTGGACTTCTTGATTCTGCTGTACTACAAACAATAAGTGGCCCTCCAAACCCATAAAATACAGTATCCACTTGAAATTGAGTAGGACAGAATGAAGTTACCCAAAGTCCAATTTGCTCAGGACTGGTTTAGCATGTACTGCACATTTTTTTCCTTGAGACCAATCAGAAGGGATCTACTAAAAAAGCATAGTTTATGCAGAAAAGACTTACTATTTGCATGTTCTTCTGCATAAATAATGCAATATTATGGAAAGGAATAGAAAAAGATTATCCTCTTTTGAATTCCAGTACTGAGATGAAGGTTGAAAAATATATTATTGTAGTTTGCAACATTACACTTGGAGAAAGCATTTGAATATCAATAAGCTGAGAGATTTTTAAATGGATATTTACATATAATATCACTGTGTGTTTACAGTTAATATCATATTGGATTTAATTTTATTACATTCAAGAAAGCAATTGGGTGAAGAATAAACACTGTGTGATAGTATCTCATTGATATGCAGAATCAATATGATAATCATATTGCTGATATGAACTCATAAGAAAAGCTTCTGACATTTCATCTAGGCTTCTTGATTTAGTATTTACAATGGATGTATGAAACTATACACTGCAGTCTTATTGTTTAATTATGAAGAGTAAACTTTGTATCATATTTTTGATTTTTTTCTAATGACTCTTATTCTGCTTTCAGATGATTTTCAAACTACCAAAATGTCATGAAGACATTTCTTTTAGATTTTTTTTATTAACAAATATACAGTGAACATATATAACAAAAGGCTAAATGAAATCTACACTAAAGCCAGCATATGAAGCGTGTGTGAGCGCGTGTGTCCCTAATGTCGCAAACTCATTCAATCTTCCAAGGGGACATCCCAGAGTTCATTTAAATGTATTAAATGAAGTAGTTTGCACATATTCCGAGCTAAAAACATTTAGGAAGCAGGGACATGGCACTGGACTGAGAGTCAGGAGAACTGGGTTTTATTGTTCTCTACAGTGCTCTTTTAGGCAAGTTCCTTAGTTCCTGCCATGACCAAAACAGACAAAAAGTATCTTATGTTTGTACAGCACCTAGCGTGATGGTACGCTGATCTCTGTTGGTATCTCTCATTGCTACTGTAATACAAATAATAAATGGCTCTCCGACTTCATATAACATAATCCTCTGCCGGTTGAGATAAAGGAGAACTCACTAAGGCCTGGTCTACACTGGGGGGGGGGGATCAATCTAAGTTACGCATGTACTTAGATCGACTTACCGTGGTGTCTTGACCGCAGTGAGTCAACTGCTGCCGCTCCCCTGTCGACTCTGCTTGCGCCTCTCGTGGCACTAGAGTACAGGAGTCGACGGGAGAGGGCTCGGGGGTCGATTTATCGCATCTAAACTAGACGCGATAAATCAATCCCCGCTGAGGATCCGGCGGGTAGTGTAGACATACCCTAAGATAACACTGGAAGTAGGTCTCTTCCTCGCTTTCCGGGTCATGAACCAGAGGGCAGCATCACTTACAAAGCCAGTACATTACAATTGCACTCTTACAAGCAAAGACAACAATGACAAAATATCTTTCACAGGTGTCTTTAATGATGAGAGGCCTCTTCATAAAATACGTTTCACTGTTGGGTTAAAACAAACTTACTGCATTGGAGAGGGTTCTGTAAAAAGTTATAAAAGTCCAATACCTCTAAAGCTGATATATCATTGAAGTCGCTACAACATTCCAGGCACTGCCACAAGTAATTTTGTGAGGTAGGATTGATTGAGTCTCTATTCAAGAATAAAAAACAAGCAGTGTGCCAAGAATGTTGACAAGGAGCGATATGAATCCAGTCTTATCTCAGTGTTATTGCTCTTGCCAGTCACTATCTTACTATTAAGATAAAGCAAGTTACCCTGCTGTGTAAGCCACTGATTGAAGGCTGGATAATGATTTCTGGATTTTTCACTACAAGTGCAATATTGGACAGAGTCTGGAAGAAGATGGATTGGTAAATTGGAATTTACGTTTTAGGATGTGCACCTAAAAAGTAATTTAATACATTTATGTATCTGTACATATAGACATCTCCCTCTCTTTCGTCAGCTTAAGCAAATCACATCTACTCTTTATAAATATGTACACCTAAACATTCTGTATATGCTTATTTGTATAATACTATAGATGTGCTTTGCATTTCAGACATAAAAAGACATTACTCCAGATCTGAGGAGTTCTGTTGTATATATGTCTCTCTCCTTACCCAACAGAAGTTTGTGCAGCATATACATTGTATATTCATATGCACTATTTGCATGTGCAAAATACATGCATAGTGGACCTGATCCTGAGCCCAGTGAAGTCAAAGTAAAGACTTTTATTGATTTCAGTAGCTTTTGGATCAGATTCAGTATGTGTAACACACTCATACGATATTGCATATTTTTATTTAGAGGGGGCAACTGTTAATACATTAAGTTTTGCCTGTGATGCCTCAAAGGGTGATCTCTGCTTACAAGCATACAACCTTCGTTATCTGCATGCCTTGCAAATCATTATGGATTTATCTTCCCAGCCCTGCTGCGAGGGAGGGAAGTATTATTGTGTCTTATATGTCTGTGCGGCACCTACCACAACTGGATTGGGAGCATGTTTGAGCCATTAGGTGATAATACAAATAAATAACAATTTTGATGTCACAGATGGGGATCTGAGGCACAGAGTGATTAAGTGACTTGCCCAAGGTCACAGAAGAGGTTTCTGGCAGAGCCAGAAATTGCAATCAGATCTCTGGAGTCCCACTGTGTAGTGCCTTAATCACGACACTATTTTTCCTGATTAATGATTAACGAGCAAAGGAGGCCTCAGAAACAGAGGGAGGGAGAAGGACATCGTACAGATCCAACCCAGTGGTCCGTGTGTGTTCCATGTCTCCTTCTGGGCCTGATTTACAGAGGATGTGAATCTGTTACAGCCCCCAGCTGCAGCATCTGGCTCTCTAGCTATAGAGACTCATGCTTTTTAGCTGTAGAGAGCCCTGGTTCAGTGCCTGATGTGTCAACCAAGATGGTGGCTGTCAGTCATGCCTTTGGTATGGTGTGAAATTCACCCCCACTGCAGTGGGCCCACACAGGTGTTAGGTTCTACTTAAGCCATCAGTTGCAAGTCAATGGTGCATACAAAGTTGTGTAGTCTTTCTGCACTGGGATGAATTCCATTCGAAGTAAGTATAGTGGACAGGGACTGTAGTGAGTAAAATTAAACAAGTCACAGGACCCTAAAAAGAAATGCATATCTATTTTTGTGGGGGAAGATTCTTCCTTGTAGCATGTGCAGCCTGCACTCTACAGATCAGCAGCAGTGCTGTGAGATCTGGTCCTGCCCCCAGAACTCTGGTGAGGGGACAAGGTGGGATGAGCACACAGGCGTGGTTATAGAGTTCCTGGTCCCCCACAGTTACCAGAGAGGACCAGAATTTATGGTGCGGGGAGGGGTGTAATAAATGTAGAAACTTTCTGGTCAGGGAGTTCTCTAGCTGCTGCTTAAGGCATGGCTCTTTGTGTCTGTCATTACACTACCCTGGCCTCTACACCTTCACAGAGCTCTGGTTAGCTAGAAAGCTGGAAAGAAATCCAGCCCCTCCTTTCTGGTGCCAGCGCTCTAAGAGTGCCTGGGCTTTCAGAGTGACACAGCAGGCTGAGGGTATGTCTACACTACGAAATTAGGTCGAATTTATAAAAGCCGGTTTTATAGATATCGGTTTTATACAGTCGATTGTGTGTGTCCCCACATAAAATGCTCTAAGTGCATGAAGCCGGCAGACCGCGTCCACAATACCGAGGCTAGCGTCGACTTCTGGAGCGTTGCACTGTGGGTAGCTATCCCACAGTTCCCGCAGTCTCCGCCGCCCATTGGAATTCTGGGTTGAGATCCCAATGCCTGATGATGCAAAACAGTGTCGCGGGGGGTTCTGGGTACATGCGATCAGGCCCCTCCCCCTCCGTCAGAGCAACGGCAGACAAGCGATTTGCGCCTTTTTACCTGGGTTACCTGTGCAGACAACATACCACGGCAAGCATGGAGCCCGCTCAGCTCAGCTCAGCTCAGCTCACCGTCACCATATGTGATCTGGGTGCTGGCAGACGTGGGGCTGCATTGCTACACAGCAGCAGCCCCTTGCCTTTTGGCAGTAGATGGTGTATTACGACTGGTATCCGTCGTCGTCGTACTCCAGTCCAATCATAGGCACCTGGGCAGACATGCTTTGTCTCCTGGAGACTCAGTCCTGCCGGCAGTCCTATTGAACCATCTTGACGATGATGGCTAGCAGTCGTAGTACAGTATCTTCTGCCAAGCACCCAGAAGATGCCGAGGGCTATCAGTCATGCTGCACCGTCTGCTGCCAGCTTAAGATGTAAAAAATAGATGGACCAGATTTGTTCTGTATTCATTTGCTTCCCTCTCCCTCCATGGTCACCTGTGCTCTCCACGCTGGGCAAACAGGAAATGAAATTCAAAAGTTCGCGGGGCTTTTCCTGTCTACCTGGTCAGTGCATCTGAGTTGAGAGTGCTGTCCAGAGCGGTCACAATGAAGCACTGTGGGATAGCTCCCGGAGGCCAATAACGTCGAATTCCATCCACACTACCCCAAATCCGACCCGCAAAGCGATTTTAGCGCTAATCCCCTCATCAGAGGTGTAGTAAAGAAACCGGTTTAAAGGGCCCTTTAAGTCAAAAGAAAGGGCTTCGTCATATGGACGTGTCCAGGCTTAATTCGATTTAACCCTGCTAAAGTCAACCTAAACTCGTAGTGTAGACCAGGGCTGAGAGTCTAAGCTTTGGGCTGGGAGGCAGGCCTAGCCAGGAAACCTGAGCACATAGCCCCAGTGAGCTTGCACAAGAAAGGAGGTGCCCGGATTGGTGACTGAGGGACTGATGCTAGGTGTTGAGGTGATAAAGATGTTGGAGCGGATTCCTGACTCCCCCAAAAGGATGCCTGAGGGTTCAGGGCAATAGGGGTTAGGACCCCTGCAATGGAAGTGTTGTGGGGGCTGATCTATGTTTCTGTCCCCGGGCATGTCTCCGACCACCAGGCTGGGCAGAGTTCTGTAGCTGCCTTAGCCCTGGAGGTAGATGCATGAAGTGGAGAAACCATGGCAGTTGCAGCGGTAAATGGCTGCAGGAGGAACCTCAGCCCATCCCATCCCCTGCACTCATCATCAGCGGGCTGAGGCGGCGCATGGGGGGGCCGGTGACGTGTTAGGTGACAGTATGCTCCAATCACTTGCGCACACTCAACAGCAGGAAAAAGGCTATTCTGATGCTGAACCAGAGCTTCCTGCCCCTTCTCAGACCCAGTGAGCTCCAGCCTCATCTCTTCACTGCAAGAGACCAGCTCAGCCACTTGACCCTGACCATTGCTATCTCCCCTGGAACTCCCTGGGCCTTCCTCTCTACATAGGGGCCCCAATCTGCCTGGGTGTCTCTGACTGACTAAAAAACCTAGTTCTTCCATCTCTGCCTGTAACATTACAATCGGGTCAGGCCAAAACCTCCCCACCCCCGCCTGTAGGAGGCAATAAGGAGCCCGTGCTTGGCCAGGGATTCCCCCATTACATGATGGGAGAAAATATCAGTTTTTCCCCCCTATGGGCTTAATGGATCTCCCACAGGAAGGCCGCCCCATGCCAACTTCCTCCTCTGCCCAGACGCCTCCCCATTCAAAGCAAGCTTCCACTGACACTTCTCCCCAAAGCAAGGGGTGTGAGTTTCGAATCGTCTATGAATAAAGGGGAGTGAGTGCTTGGGCCATGCCCCCATCCCACAGACAGCAAGCCTAAGAAGCATCCCTGTACTCAAGCAGGGCCAATTAGACGCAGTTGAAGAGCAAGTGCTACAAAGGTGAAGCTGGCCACAAGCATGGGGGGGAAGGGAAGGGGAGGGGAGGGGAGAGAGGATTTTCCCAAGAGGAGAAGCTATGAGAAACTGCTGGGGAGCCCAGCCCAAGACAGTGACTAGCCTTCCTTCCCCCTTCGTCCCCGTCTGTCCCCCCGCCCGTCCTTCCCCTCATGTTTAGGGCAGGCAGAAATTGCAGCCCTGATAGGGTCTCTGGATGCCTTCTCCCTGTCCGTGCCCTGTAGCGGGACTTGAGGAGCAGTGCCCGGGACTGGAGGTAATTGGACTCAGACCCAGGAGTGAGCCCAATTCCCAGCGGTAACAGTGAACTTGCCCAAAAGCAGGGATGCTGGACAAGGTCAAGGGACGTAAAGAGACGATAACCAAGCCCAGGTTGAGGGTCGGCTGACTATTGGCCCCCACAGAGCGTTCAGATTCACTCTGTATGATTTTGTTCTCCCCTGACCACTTAAAAGCAGCTATTGACTCTACTTGGGTGTGTATTACAGCTGTGTCAAACATTTCTAATGAAATCATATGAGATTTGCTTGGTTTTGGATGTGTTACGAATCTGAACTGGGCACATTACAAACGTGAGGTTTGTGCACCTCGGGCCAATTTCTGGTTTTCCACTGAAATCCTGCAGGATTTGTCATTTCACTTGGTTTTGACCCAAAGCCAAGTGAAATTCAATGGTTTTGACTGTTTTACATAAATATTTTGGTTAGAGTTGGTTGATTTTTTTTTTAACAAAAATTCTTTCATTCAAAGATACCGTTTTTTCCTAAGTAGGAAAAATACTCAAAAAAACCAGGGATTTTTTCCTCAGAATTTTTCTGTTTCTTTCACAAAATTGGAAAAGAAAAAATATGGTCGTGTGAGAGGCAATTAAAGGGGGGTTATTGGCAATTTTATCCCATTTTTTTTCTTGTTTTCTGCTTTTTCAGTAGTCAAATGGAAAGCAGAGAAAAACAAAGAAAGGGTGGATGGAGAGAAGGAGGGAAAAAAACCACTCAGGAAAATCTTGGAAAAAACCCTGTAATGGAACAAATGGGCATTTCCATTAAAACATTAAAATTTTTGACTAAACAACAAAACGTTCTTTTTCTGAACTTGTGGAATTAAAGTAACTTTGACATTCCCAGACCTTTTTTTAACCATCTATAATTTAGGGTTTGTTTGAACGTGTAAGTCAAACCAAGATTCAGGGATTGAAAACCTGAGCAGATTGAAACAAAGGAAAAATCTGCATAGAAACCATCATCCAATTATAAATGTGTGTGGAGCTGAAGAACCAAAAGTTCTGGGCCCAGTATTTAGCTCATCATTAACTGTTTACATCATGCAGGTTTGTTGCACATTGTGTGCTTTCCTAAGCAAATAACCCATCAATAGTCACTGCTAGGTTAAATATGGATATAATTATTCATTATCCTGCTAAAGAAAGAAGCACACTTACTACTGTCTTCCATACAATTTCTTTAATATGCACTGTATTAGATGACTTAATAGGACTTTTTCATGTCTAATTTCTGATTGTGTGATTCATCTGGACTCTGGGCAAATGTTTTCCAATAGTAATTTAGCTGACAATTGAACAATGAAGAGGAGAGGAATTGTTCAGGGTGGTCAAGGGTATTAAAAGGAATCATGCACTGTAAATGATAAATGAAAATTTGGGCTTGATATCAGGCAAGTTCCTAACACTGAGGTCTATTAAACTGTGGAATAGCTTCTTGGGAACCCATTGCTTCGACTATTGTACCAGACTGGACAAAACACTAGAATATATACTGCGGGGGACATTCTTAAATTGGCCAGGGAATCATAGAATCATAGAGTCACAGAAATGTAGGGCTGGAAGGGACCTGGAGATGTCAGTCCAGCCCCCCGTAATGAGGCTGGACCAAGTAGACCCAGACCATCCCTGACAGGTGTTTGCCTAACCTGTTTTTTTAAAACCTCCAATGATGGGGATTCCACAACCTCCCTTAGATGCCTATTCCAGAGTTTAACTATTATTAATTATTTTAATGGATTAGCTAAACTAGAAGAAGTCTTTTTCCACCTCTAATTTCCAGGGATCTCTCCTCAACACCATTTTTGATAGTCTCAGCACGCGAGACTATCAAAAATGAGGTCATGAAATGTATGAAACTCTAGCATGATGCCTAGAAGTGGTCCCTCAGGGTTAGACCTGAGGTACATTGACATGGCATAATGAGGCTACAGCTCTCTGTGGTATACTTGACAAGGCTGGGAGCCAGAGTTTTGATTCTGACACAAAATTGTTTTAGTTTCAGACTGCTGTAGATCCTTGTTTTGTCCTAGCAAACCAGTTCACCTATCCCTAGGATTTTTTTTTTTTTGTCATCTCATGGAACTCATAGGGTCCCAAACCCAGAAAGCATTTCTAAAGGTGTTTTTTCCCCAAACATGGGCCATGATAATAAAAGCAACATAGGCCAAGTTATCAGTTCTGGGCTCAGATAGACTAAGACATTTGTTCACCAGGCTTTGAAATTCTGGCACCCAGCCTGCCATGGGCTCTAGTATAAATGTCCAGTTCTAAATCACAGCTAAATAGAGAACATATTATGTGGTGTGAAATCAGAAATAGCTAACAGAGAGCTGACAGCCTGCTGCTGAGTTTGATCATTATAAGGCAGCTTTTGGAATTATTTCATTAATTGATTGTATTAAAGGATTGGGACATGTTTATACAATGTAAACCCTCTTCGGTTTCTAATTAGTCCTTAACTGATTTTGGTTTAATCAATTTGTTGTTTTAAATTGCACTGTGACAAATTAGATACTTTAAAGTGAAATTAAAAAATTGAAATTAACACAGTTTTCACTTTATGTTGATGGGCTTAGCATTTGCATAGGGCCTTGTGTACATTTTGCTTACATTACATACATTAATGTCTTTCTTCTGAAGATCTCAGATCTTCACAAACACCAGTTAAAGTGGAAGCAGTCGTTATTATCTCAGTTTTATACAGGGGGAAACTGAGGCATGGAAATTAATTCAAAGTCATACTTAGTGGTAAAGCTTTCTAGCTGGTTTCTTATATGACCCCCTTCCCTGTAGTATGCAAGTACCTCCCAAACATTAATAAATTATATATAAATTATATTATATGCACACACCCCTGTATGATGGGGACGTTTTCCCCCCATTTTATAGATAGAAAACTGAGGTACCAAGAGATTAAGAGACTTTCCTAAGGTCAGACAGGAAGTCTGTGGTAGAACCAGGATGTGAACCCAAGTCTTCCAAGTGCTGGTCCAGTGCCTTAAACAGAAAAGTGTCCATCTCTAGAACAGAGCTCACGTTTTCTGACTCCTATTCCCTATTTTAGCCACTAGAAATATTGTTATTTAGTATCTATTCATTAGATACTAGGACATTCTCAGTACCTGAGCACAAGAGACAGAATATATGGCCTGTAATGCTTTCTCAGAGCATCCAGAACTGTACGTCACCCTGTAACCTCCTCCGCCTTAGCAAAAGTGGAATTTGTTGATGCTAAACTGGGTGACAGCTCCCTGCCACTCCAGTCTATTAGCCAGCCAAATAACTCGTTAGGACTCCATCTGTCCTAACTTTGTCTTGCAGGTTAATCTTTCACGTACTTCAGTTCCCAAACTCTACAGAAGCATCTTCCTGCAGCACCCAGTGCCTGACACTGATCACTCACAGAAATTACTAAGGCTAGGTCTACACTGGGGGGAGGGGAGGATCGATTTAAGATCCGCAAAGTCAGCTACGCGAATAGCTTAGCTGAAGTTGAAGTATCCTATTCGACTTACCCCTCTGTGAGGACTGCGGCAAATCGACCACCGTGGCTCCCCCATCGACGCCGCTTACTCCTCCTGACGAGGTGGAGTACACGCGTCGATTCGGGGATCAATTTATCACGTCTAGATAAGACGCGATAAATCAATCCGCAAGAGATCGATTTCTACCCACCGATCCGGGCGGGTAGTGAAGATGTACCCCCTGAGTCTGCTGTCTCCAAAGAGACAGTATACACAACAGCCTGTTGGTTCAGCTAAATAGTCACATCTTACTTTATTAATAAACTTATTCTTGGTTTATTATAAATTCATCTCATCTCAGTCCTGTTATATTAAGGAACAGAGATTTAAGTGACACTAAGCAGAGATAATAGAAACATAAATGGTTACAAATAAAACAGAAGTATAATCCTGGTTCCTAGTGTCTAAAATGTAATACAACACAATCCTTGACTAAGCTACGTTTTTTATCTTAAGCAACCTTTCAGCATTACCCACTCAACGTGGTTGGTAATCCATCTTTCACATAATTCAAAGAGCTCTGACCTCTTTGTTCCTCAGTGATCGATAACAAAGGGGTTCTTTCCCCTTCTGATAGTCAAGTAAACCTTTGACGTGTGTTCTTTTGAAGTGTATCCCCAGATAACTTTTTCTCCCCAACTGCTTGTGCTCCAGTGAGCTGACCCCATGCGGTTTTCTTATTCCCCGATACCTGTTTTTTTCTGTTAACTGTTTCTGATGACTTAAAATGCAAATGAACTGTCCTTTGTGTTGGTTTCACGATGCTTGATTCACAACAAGTACCAAGGCAGAAAGGTAAATTAACATTCTTTTGTCCAAGAAAGACTTGTTGATCAACCCAGCTTGGTTACGTGGTTTTAAACATATTTGTAGTATACACATACAACTTTTTACTTAACACCCAGACATACATCACAATGCCGATGATGACCATTATGACATTTTTATTTGATACCCTACACGACGTTCTTTATTGCTAAATACCAATGTGTTGTGCATAATAAGTTCATCAGTCTTGATAGGAATTGCTGTTATGTGGCAGTAAACCCTTTGCCAGTGGGAATTTAGGGGCTGTGAGGGCCATATGGTCCCTGTTCTGATGAGTTTACAGTCTAACTACACAACCAATGAATATACGCCGTCAGGCTTCAACGTAAGGTTCAGTCAATTGGGAATTATCTTTTTCACCTATTCCTTTAACCGATGGCTTGGAAGGATGGAGCATTTGAGCTTCCCAGAAGTAGAGAGTCCTGAGAAGGAATTTCAAAGGAGAGAAGGTAAGCACATAGAATAGCATGGGGGAAAGGCATGAGGACTGGAACGTGAGAGTAGAAGGCAATGGAAGAGATGAGGTGGGATTTGTTGGCGGAGCTGGGAAGGGGAGTAATCAGAAATGACAAGAGTTCTAAGTAGCTGCAGAACTGCATTTAGAAGGGGAGGATAGAAATTTGAACTTGACACAGAAGGCCAGATTCAAAAGGCAGGGTAATGTGAGATCTGATCTAGATCCCATAGAAGTCAATGGGATTCTGCTATTGACTTCAGTGGAAACATGGTCTGGAGTTAGCAGCAGCATTTTGAGTGGATTGGAGGGCATCAAGAGGAAAGTCAGGGAGATCAGAAAGCAGGAAGTTGCAGTAATTGAGGCAGGAGAGAAGCAAAAAACGGATGCATATTTTAAGTGCAGGAATGAAAAGGAAAGGTTGGAATTTTAAGAAATTGTGGAGAAAGAGCTGGCAGAACTTGATGACTGCTTGGATGTATGGGAAGAAGGGGGGGCATTAAAGATCACCCCCAGGTTGTAAGCCTGGGCAATGGGGAGGATGACTGTAGTATCAGTGGTGAGGGAGAAGGGATGGTTTGAGAGGAGAGGTGATTTGCAATATAAAAATATTTCACAGGGCTGCTGATTTTCAGCTCTGGTAGACACTTCTCTAATGTGCAATAACCTAGAATGGAAATATTGGTCTTGAAATGATCCAGAATAAAATGGTGATGCTGAGTTTTATCTGTCCAAATTGATTTTCATTTATCTGGCACACTTGTGTGCCTGTACCAAATTGTAAAATGTGTTGGCTGTTTATTGATTTGCAGTATAATTTACAGGCTCTCTCTGCTTAATTACTGCTTGGTGCACAATAGCACTTGGGGTTCTGGGGTTTCATCATTTGAGATAGTTCATTCATACACCGAGCTTATGTTACTTTTCCGGACCCACGTGGGCATGGACTAAATGGAGTAAAACCAGACCAGAGGCTGTAAATCTTAAAGCAGTTAGCAGCATTTAGATTCATGTGATTACAATCTCATGCATGTAAGGCGGCTCTGCTAGCTGTCAGAGAAAAACCCAATTACACATAAACAGATCTTGAATTCTCCCTCTGGGCTTGTTTCTCTTAGCTATAGATTTTCATTCTTACTTCTGATTTTTTTTTCAAATGTAATATTTAATACATCTAAAGGTTGCTGTTTTAGTGAAGAGTTCAGACAGTGTAATCCCTTGGGTAGCATTCTTTGATTGAACACGATACATTTTAAAATTGAATATATTGACAACCTATTATAACATGCTTTGTCCTGTAAATTAATTCGCATATTTTTGTATGTATATTGAATATGGATTGTAATTACCTATTTATATTTGTATCTTAATATTTTAACCACTCTTCATATATGAGCACCAAGATCTGGACTACAAATGTCTGGCGATAACAGTCAAATAATAGATTTTTGTGTTATTCTTAAAGCAAATTTGTGCAGGGAACTAGATGACTTAACAGATTAGTAAGAGTATAAAGCAGCCTATTCATCTCCTATGTTATTGGTTAGAATTCAGGTGGACAGACATTTAAAGAGTGTTACCAACCACCTGAATGCCTTTTCGGCTTGTGCAAGGCAAGTTAGTTCCCAACCAGTTCGTACTAGACAACTGCCCACATCTCAGAATCCACCTTTGCAGTTAATATCGTTGTAGCCTCAGCAGAGAGATCTTGAATTAAATGGGGCTGAATCTGAACCATTGTGCTCGTAGAGATGGCTCTTCCGAAAAAGCTTGAGGTATGGGATGGGGGGAGCTTGATCTGCTGCTGCCGATGCTGTAGGGGGTAAATAAGCACTGATATCTCAAATTCTGTCCATTTCATGAGTGCTGAATTAATTTTGTTTTTAAGTATCTTATATTAATAAAAGGAAATGTAGAAATGTTAGAAATTCATTACTTGGCATTAGCTTTCTTTTTGTGCACGCTTCAATACAATGTACCAGTCGGTTATTAAAGCCATTATTTATGGCCTGAGCTGTCCCACGTTCACCAAGGTATCTTTTTTGGGGCACACATGGAATTCTGGGGTATAAGTAATATGGAAGCCCCAGAGTACCAGGAAACATGCAGTAAAGTGACCCATTTAGGAAGCTGTGAGGGAAGGAGAAACAGTGGGTAACGGGGTTGGGATTGGATCTAGGGTTGTATGAGAGAGAAGGGCAGGAGGGGCAAAGGGTTATCTTCCACAAGAGTCAATTTCTGAATTATCTTATTATTCACTTCCCCTCCTTCTTGCTTCCCAGCTCACAGTCCTGATCTCCCCTCTGACCTTGAGTTCTTGTACATCCACCCTAAAAAAAATGCTGCTCCTAATTCATCTCCCTGCTCCTCTCTAATTAACTGTCAACTGCAGCAAATCTGACCCCAAGGTATTAACCCTCACCACTGAATAAACTTCAGGTCTCCACCCCCAACGTATTCCTGACATCAGCTTCCCCACTGCACCTCCCGGATTCCATCTCCTCCCTGCTCCAACCTCACAAGGTCAGCACTTCCCACTGCACTGACTCTTCCACTACAAATGCGGGTAGAGTCTTGATTAGGGCTGGTAGAAAAATTTCTGTCAAAACTGTTTTTTTTTTTCCAATTAAAATTGGGTTTTTAGTTAAATGAAATATTTTGCAAAAAGTTTAAAGTTTATTGAAAAACAAAATCAATAGGAAAATGCCACTGCATTATGCTCCCATTCTCTTCTACGGATTGGGCTCCCCAGTCAAACTACATCTGTTGTGATACCTCATAGGCATGGATACCCATAATACATCGTGGTTGCTCAACAAGAGGGGGAGTCCATGGTTCATCATGGGAGAGATAGTCCAGCCTGTGAACTTGGCCCATAGAAAATGGAGGCATGAGGCACCTGAACTTCAACTCCCATGAGGCCCTGTGGTAGCATTTCCAAATAGAAATATTCAATTTTTGGCCAAAAGTTTTTGGTTGATATTTTTTTGCCAAAAAGTCAAACTTTCTATGGAAATTTTTGATGAGAATGATTTTTTTTCATTTTCATCAAACATTGTCCATGGAGGAGGGGGGGAGAATATTTCCAACCAGTGCTAGATTTGACCCTTTGATGGCAAGGCTGTTGGACTCTACTTAAAACCTGTGTATAGGATGAAGAGTCTGCTCAAAGAGCCAGTATCTTGTCTCAGGTGGTGGTTTTGACTGCTATCCCTGGTCTCTGGAGTATTTAGCCCTTAGGTACTGCAGAAATAAAATTCAGTCTTACAATGTGGAGATGAAATTGGATACAAAATGTGACATACTTAGATTAGAACAGCCAAAATATTGTAATTCTTACAAACTAATTGAAGTGCTTAAATGATTCCCGTTACACAAATCTAAAGTGATGATTGCATAGAATATAACTTAAACAATAGGTGGACAAATTTTGGACAAGTATGTAATTTCATTTCAGGTTAAATAAAAGGGGAGGAAAGCCCTTTCATTCTCAAAAAAGTTACTGACTATTGGTAACAAAAGAAACACGTACATTGTATTTATGTACATAACACTGAGATATTAAAATGAGGCACTCAAGAAACTCGATCTATTTAGCTTCTCAAATAAAAAGTTAAGAGGCAACTTAACTCATGGTCTATAAGTACCTATGTGGGCAGACGCTATTCTCAGACTACAGGGCTCTCTACTCTAGCAGACAAAGACCTAACAAGATCCAGTGACTAGAAGTTGAAGTCAGCAAAGTTCAAACTGAAAATAAGATGCAATTTTTAAAGTACAGTTTTAATTGTATTGTTTTAAAGAGGGAGGGTAATTACCAGATTACCAAAGGATGTGGTGGATTCTTAGTCATTTGGAGTCTTTAAATCAAGACTGGATGTCCTCCTTCTACAAGATATAGCCTTGTGAGTCACAAGTTGCTGGGCTAGATGCAGAAATCATTGAATGAAATATGGCCTGTGTTATATAGGAGGTCAGACTAGATCATAATGATCCTATCTGATCTTAAATTCAATGAATTTACTCATTTAGTGGGATTGTCAAGATGTGCACATAAAGCTAAGTAACTGTAGGATATTTTGCCCCACTTCCTTCTTTTGTCCTAGTCACATTCAATAGTTTGTGTTTCACTCTTCTTGCAAACTCTTCTGGACTGGGACTGGGTCTATATTCTTCCAGTGAAGGGTCTATTTAAAATGCATAAGCAAGCACTTGGGTTTTACCCAGTCCCTCATTTAAAATATCAGCGCACACATCTGTACTGTATGCTCACAGGGCTGTGACATGATGGAAGAGCATACGCTGCCAAATAAGGCACATTACATCTGGTGTATGCATACCCGAGTCCATAGTTCTCCCAAATGTTTAATGGATCTAATTTGAGCTGTACTTTGAACAAAGCATGTTTTATTTTGGCCTGTCTGATAACAGCATGGCACAGTGCTATGCAAAGGAAATGTGTTTCAGATCATCCATGGGGCTCCTGCTTCTGAGGAGGATTTAGGCGACAGCATAACGCAGATATGATAGGGCTCCTGATGGAAGAAGTCGGGAAGTGGGAAGAAATAGAGAATGTTTGAACTGTAGCTCTGGAGTATTAAGGTACATCTGCCCAGCAAAAAAAAAACCCATGGCAGCGCATCTCAGAGCCCAGGTCAACTGTAGGCTGGGGTCCAGCTCTCTCCTCCCTTTCAGTTTTTAGATTGTTTGCTGGAAAATTATAGTTCAGAGTTTAGTCTGCAGGCTATTTGGTGGGTTTCTTGGGGCTAAATAAGCAAGCATATTTTGAAGCCTTTTATATGACGATAGAGGTTTTTTTAAAATTATAGTTTTATATGCTGATAGAACCCCCTTCTCTTAACCCCTAGCTTTGAACACTGACAGAGCTCCTTTTTCTGCCCCCCATTTTTTGGCAAACTTAATTATACTTATAGTGCCCTTCTTTTGGTACCACCCTTTCCAATACATGGTCATATTCTGTTTGGGGTGGTCCTGAGACTGGGGTCGATAAGACCACCTCTTTTGTACCTGATGGGATAGGTAAAGAGCGGGGTTTCTTTTGGTCATGGTCACTTTTTTGCAGACGTTGCGTCTCCTCCTTACACCCTCCCCTCTCCTCCAGCTACTTGGTAACCATTGCATCCCCTTGCTCAATTAGCCCCTTATCTTGAAGGCTACCAGCTGTGGGGGGGCGGGGAAGGAGGGGTTCAGTGTTGTGCTTTCACTTATCTTCTCTTACTTGATTATTCAGACTATTTAAACTAAAAGCAAAGCCAGAAGCACAATGATTATTGTTTAATTTTTATCTTATTTACTTTACATTCTCCTAACATCAACCAACTTGGCTCACAGACCTTGTGTTACAGGGCTAAAATAGCAGTGTAAATGCTTGGGCTGAAGCCTGGGCTCTGAAACCAGGCCATGGGTTTTTGTGGGTTGTTGTTTTTTTTCTTGTGTAGGCATACTTTTTTGCAGAGAAGGATTATCTTTCTGACAGGTACTCAGTTGTTTACTCCCTGCAGGAGAGATGGAATACAAGACTCAGATTTTCAGAGGGACTGACCTAAGGGTATAGGCACCCAACTCCCAATGACCATCAATTGGAGTTGGGGCCCTAAACTCCCATAGGCCCCTTTGAAAATCCCAGCCACGAGGCCAAATAAATCCCTCTTCAGCACCTTCTACCCTGATAAGCAATGGGACAGCAGCTTTGCTTCCTGTCCAACAGAGTAAACTGTTCACCTTAGCCTTTCAACTGGAGTACACAAGATGTGATCTGTTGGAGACTGTGGAAAATTATGGTGAAATGAGATAGATCCCAGTGAAAGAACTGACAGATTTTGCTTGCCCTTGGCTCCCAAATGAGACACCCACCAGCAAACTTTACCACAGACTCATGAAAGGAGAAATGTAGCTTGTGATGCATAAACTAAGCAGAAACACATGAAAAGAGCATGAAAGCTAAAGGAAATATGGATATGCCTGTTTTTGAAGAGATCTCTCTTGGGAGGTAGGGGATTATGCAGAAAATACAAATACACTTCCATTACAAGTGCAAGATAAGTTATGGTTCCCACAGCAATTGTATTTTGGTCCCTTTTTGTATATGTAGTATTTTTATTAGTGTATTGGCCATAAAATGTATGTCTTAATGTATTGCAGAATGTGCAATGTGCTCACAGTAGCTTTTGGTATATTTTGAATTTCCTGAATTCTGCGCATTAAAATTTTTAACCATAGTACCACATTTAAGTACTAGCTGGTGGGAGGATGAAGGGGGTTGTTTGCACTGGATTTCCTTGCTTCTGAAGGGGGAAGAAGTGCATATATAATTATAACTTCACATATACCCTAGATTCATATCAGAACCTGGGCATGATTCTGTAGCACTTAAACTCCTATTGATGTCAGTGGAAGTTTGATCCAAATAAGAAAGGCAGGATTAGTTTCTTGAAGCTGGCTGGAGGGAAGCCAGTAATCAAAATGAATTTTGCTGCACTTCTCTGTTGCACAACCTGAGCTAGCTAGATTAAAGCTAGCTCCAGTATGTCTACATGAGCTGCAGTCACACCCAGTTATTGCAGTGTAGATGTTCCCTTGTAAACTGTAAGGGCTAGAAATGAATAGTTTATAGTGCTAGCGAGTTGAGTTCTCAGTTCTGGTCTTCTATTTCTACATGATGGCATGAGAACCTTCTTCGCTGCAACTTCTGCCATCTGAGACAGCCTTCCCTGTATCTGTGTAATTCATTGGCTTCTAGTGTCTGATGACTCGGATCCAAAGCACCCTGAAGTTAAGAGATTCCCGTTGACTGCAGTAGGGTTTGGATCAGGCCCATTGATAATAAACTCACAGAGTCTGGGACTGACTTAATTTTGTCTGTACAGCCTCTTGCATACAATTGAAGCTTACCAGAAAATAATGGTAATTGGTTGGCTCCCTCTTCTTTACACATCTTATCTGGAAATGTACCTTTTCCTGTCTTGCCTATCTCTTTGCTTCTCTCATCTGTTGCTTCTACAGGCCCTACACAATTTAAACACGGATCATGCTGAATGTATATTTGTGTAAGTTGGCATAGTTCCATTGAAGTAGTCTGGTCAACCGTGAGTGGGTGTGATCCTTCCAACTCTAATAATATTTTCAGAGAAGGAAAATGTTCAGATAGGCTTGGTGTTCGTTTGTTATTACAAGGTGACTGTCATTTATAAGTGGCAAGAGTCCTGATTTCAAAAGTCAAAGCATTGAGTTTGTGGTATTAATGCTATTTTGCACTATCCCTTGTGATGACAGTGTTAGCCGATACGTATATGTTAGGCATAGTATTACTCTAAGTGTTGAGAAGTTATGTTAACTGAATTTATTACACTCTCCCCACAATTCTCTCTCTCCATGTAAAGTAGAACCCTGCACAGATACAAATTTATATCTACAGATATAAATCAGTATCTGCAGAACTGTAGGGTTCTTCTAGGAACCACAGCAACAAAAGGAGCAGAACATGGGGCCGCTGCTCCCAGGAGCCAGCGCCCCGCGCCGGCAGCTCCTCCAGTGTGGCTATATTGCTCCTAGCCCCACCCAGTGGGGCAGGCACCAGGCTCACCAGCAGCTGTCCCTGGTTGCGCTCTTGTGTTCACGTGGCGCGCATGCCCCCTGACAGGAGACTCAGACAGGTGCGTGGAAGGGATAGGAGCAGGGTTGGGGGAGGGGCTGGGGATGGTACATATAGATTTATATCCATGCAGGGCTCTAATGTTAAGTATCCTATAACACCTTGCATTAGCTGAAGTAAGCTTTGTCTTAAATGAATAGGAAAACTGTCAGGATCAGGATGTTTGAATGTTTTACCATAGCAACAGGTACGGAATTACTCTGACAGGCTAATATTGTAATGTCCTATAGGCGAAGGAGACAATATAGCAATGCTTTATCCGGGTACAAACCTAGGAGGTGCCTTCATGATTCTTGGTACCTGGGATGCATGTTCAGAACAAAGAGATAAGGGGTACACCATGGTACAGAAAAACAAGGTAGAAAGATTGTTTAAATCTAGTTTCAGATGATGTACACAGTACAGAGAGTATACCTTCTGTATCAGGTGAATGGAACAGTGTTGCACTAGATGGCTTCCCAGAGACCCAGGAATCATATTGAACCTTTTCCCTGTATTGTATTATTATTGACTTACAGAAAGAAGCCTGACTGATGTTGGTTGTTTGGTCTCTTGGATATATTTCATAACGAACCAAAGTGTGGGCAAGCAATTGACTCTATGATTTATCAACAACAGAAAACATGCCCAAGAAACTTGCTGAAGAATTAATGGGCTCTTAAAAATATTAGGTCCAATTCTGTTACCTGTGCAACCTCACTGAAGCTCTCCGGTGAGATTTTCAAAAGGGACCTAAGGGAGTTTGGGGCTCACCTTCCTTTGAAAGTCATTGGGAATTGGACACCTACCTCCCTTACACTCCTTTGAAAATTTGGCCTAACCAATGGGGTGCAATCTCAAATCAGAGCAAAATTTAGGCCCTGGAGCTGCAAAACATGTGGACACATGTTCAGATTTCACCATGTCAGTAGCCTCCCAAAGGACTTACTCCCATGCTTAGTTAAGCAAGTGGTTAAACTCATTTCTAGATCAGGTCCTTAAGCTGTTACTTTTATGTCTAATGCTTTTAATCACTTTTTAAATTATTCCCTGTCAATTATCAATATCACCAGTTAAAATATGGGAGGGAGAACCATTATTAATACAGTCCTCCATCCATGATCAAAAAGACAGTTTCTAAATGTAACTCCACATGGTTTGCTATGATACAGACCTAATAATTGGCTTTTCAACCTGCAATACATATTCCCCTCCCTGTGCTCTTCTGATTGCTCCATAATTATCACTAGGAAGACACAGGTTTAACTCTATATTACAGATATTAAAATACAGATATATTTTAAATACCTTCTGCTGCATATATTAACATGTCTCTATGTATGTTTTTAAAGCAGCTTTGAGTTCTGCAGTAAAATCAGATTCACAGTTTAGTTATGTTAATAGCCCTGTGTGGTAATAGAATGGATCAGTTTGCAGGAAGGAGAGGTGAATCAGTCAACTGCAACATAATTGTGCATGTTTACACTATAAAGAAATGTATATAGAGGAAGCACAATGGTAACATATGACTCACATAAATATCACTTAGGCTGAATAAACTGTGGAGGGAAGATTTGTAGAATGGAGGATTTAATACCATCAACAGACATGTACCCAAAGCCTACATTGATGCATTAACTGAGGCTTTCCCTTAGTCTTTGTATTTTTGGAAACAATGGAATAGCAACATTTATTCTGATGTAATTACCCCTATGTAATTGTTGGGGGGAACTTCACCCTTGCATACCACTCAAAATAGGGGCTTAAGTGGGAGAATATAACTACTGATTAATACCATATAAACTGGTTTCCCATCTCAGCAATTCAAGCCAGACACCACATAGGTTGTGAGGAATCTTTAAACAGGCTTTTGCAGCTACAAGTGAATTATTACAGGATACCACTTGCATGGGTAACACCCGCTGCCATTTGCACTTAATTCATTGCAGTTTAAATACTGAATGGCAGGGCATGTCAACTGATATATGCACAGACATGGATAACCAGCTCTTCTTCAGCATCAAAAGGCCCACATAGTGATCTCAAAAGTTCATACCTCAATGCACCACTGACGTTTTGGCTGTATGATTTACGCTTCACCTTGTAATAGCAATGTTGGGGATTCCTAACAAATGGGCTTTGTGCAAATAGAATATAAACTTTATGGTTGAGATTTTCAAAGCCAACTAGGGGACATTGCCACATAACTCATTAACTTCATTGGATGTTGTGCGGCTCAATCCTCCAGTCAGGTATGAACATCTCAATCCATAGCTCTTTGTGCTTCCCAGTGAAATGTGAGAATTTTCATCTTGTGCTACTCTATGAAGGATGGGATCAGGTGTTTTTCCCTGGGAATATCTCAGCTCTTCATTTTGTATTCGCTGCCGGTGAGAATTTGGTCATTTTGCCATTATCTGTATTTTAAACATTACAAATCTGAACAGTGATTTTTTTAAATGTAGCCACCTTTTGCAGTAGCATCCTCCTACAGCTTGAGCTAAAGAGATATCACAAGTCTTGATATGCTGCAAGCACCACTTTCAGTTTGTATCGGCAGCTTCCTTTTTTGTGTCCTAAACCAGAAGATTCTATTCTATTCAGGTTTTACTGCTATCGTCACTGTGGTACCTGAGCGCCTTCCACTGATGTATAAAAGGACATGACTAACATCTATCACATGTGGTTTGCTCTCTCTCTAATCCTCTCACCAAGGGAGGAATTATGTGTGCTGCGTACTATTTTGTTTTTATATGGATTTTTTTTTAAATGTATATTCTGATGTATGAAAAGACTATTACCAATAATAAAGCAGTCACAGATGGAGGAAAAGATTAGTTTGTGGTTAGATGTATTACAAAAGAGTCGCAGATCAGCCTGTTTTACTCAAATATTAGAGTTTGCAACCAGTTCTCTGGGGGCTGCATAAATATTCAGGCAGCTAGACAGTTTTCTGCTGGCTACTTATCTCATGTTCCGGGGTACAGATGAATCCTACCAAAGTCAGTTGTAATTTGCACTCACTAAATTGGATCCAGATCCACCTTTTTTTCTGACAGAAGCATAAAAATAACAAGGATTTGGGGGAAAATGCCTATATTTGGTCAGATGGCTTCTCGTTGGCGCTCTGCCATCACAAGCACAGAGGGGATGTAATAACAATAATTTGGAGTTCCGTAAACCTTGTCATCTGAAGATCTCCAAGTGCTTTCCAAGTGTTAATTAAAGCCTCATGACATCCATGTACTCAGGCATAGCAGCTTTCAGGTTGTTAGGTTCTTTCTGTGATCACGATGGCTCACTAACCCTCCATAGCACTGATTAGAAAGGGAGACTGCAGATTCCTCCACCTCCTTGCACTTCCTGGCCAGAAATCAGAACTGTGGTCCCCAGCTAATGATTTCAAGACCCAATCCACACTGGGTAAAAAAATTTTAAAACACCTAAGGGTATGTCTACACTGGAATAAAAGACCCTCTGCCTGGCTGCAGTCAACTGATTTGGCCTCACAGGGCTAAAAATTGCTGTGTGTTCAGGTCTGGGCTCTGGGACCCTCCCATTTTGCAGGGTACCAGAACTCAGGCTCCAGCCCGAGCCCAAATGTCTTCACAGCAATTTTATAGCCCCACAGCCCAAGCCCGCTAGATTAGATTAATGGAGATATCCCATCTCCTAGAACTGGAAGGGACCTTGAAAGGTCATCAAGTCCAGTCCCCTGCCTTCACTAGCAGGACCAAGTACTGATTTTGCCCTAGATTCCTAAGTGGCCCCCTCAAGGACTGAACTCATAACCCTGGGTTTAGCAGGCTAATGCTCAAACCACTGAGCTATTAGCTGACTTGAGCCAGGCACACGTATGTAATTGCTGTGTAGATGTACCCTAAGTTACTTAGGAGTCTAAGTGCTTCAGAACATGTTACTTGTCTTACACAAACTAATATTTTATCATCAGTTTTAGAGAAAGTAGCATAAAAATAAACTCAGTGTAAGCTCTCAATTTAGGCATAAAATATTGAATATTTACCCAGAATGGCTGTCCCAAGCAGTGAAAAATCATGTCAGGTTCCAAAACATTTTTTTTTTTTCTAATGGTGATTTTATTTGGCTTCTGTTTTTCGAGACTTTAGAGTATATGTGTTCAGGCTTTCTCCACAACTGAGAAGACAAGAAAAGTACATTTGTAAATGAAGGTTCCGTTTATCACATGACTCCAGGAGGTGTGACTTTAAGGAAAAACACTAAATATCGTGAGACTCACTAAACAGTTGTGAGACTTGGCAGCACTGTTTACGTAGCATTAGCTTGTCTTTTTCTCTGCGCAGGACAACATCTAATGCAAAAAATACTCAAAGTGTTTGTCAAAGAAGATCCTCCAATCCCTGTCCCAAGCATCTGTGTGTAACCCACTGAGCATGAGTTACAGGTTCCCCTCTGTGCTCCATCCCCAGCGGCTATGCATCTGTTATAGCCCCACTGAGGGAGCCTGAGCTTAAATTGTAGCAGTTCTTGCTTTTAGTTTCGGAGGTCCTGAGTTCAATCCCTGGTGACAGCCCTCACATGTGGATACTAGTAAATATTATCCCAGCCTTTCCCTTAAAGTGTTTCTTTCCCCTCAGATATCATCAATGGTACTTTACAGAAATTCTCAGTGCAGTTTGGAGGCAAATTAGTCTCTTAGGGACATGTTGTACTCTCAATCCATGGCAGCACTTCCCTCGTGTTTCACAGGAAGCGTGTGTGAAACAAAAGCAATCTACAACTCTTAGCTGGCAAACTTAAGACTCAAGACCTATCGAGTAACAAAATAGATTTCAAAAGTGGCTTTAACTGACATTGTTATTAAACATGAAGTACCTTGTTTAATTTATAATTGTCACAAAAACACGAAAAAACCCCGTTGTCTAGGAGAAAATATTGCTCTCTTTGTATTATTTGTATGTGATTGGCATGGAAGTTATGAAACTCTCACTAGGAACCAGAACACAATACCTAAATGTCTTGATTTGTTTTTAATGGCTAATATCATTGTCAGTTTATGGCATACAGTGTTTTTAATTATGACAGAGAGGATGAATTCCAAAGTGAGTTAAATACAGGCTGCAAAGAACATTTTAAATGTAGAGTTTTGTTTGCCTGGGCTTGAGATTTAAAGTGGTCTCCTGTTCCATTCTATATGTAACACCGACAGACCCCGATCATCAGCAGGTGGGATCGAGCCTGGGACCTCTGGAGCTAAAGGCATGAGCCTCAAGCCATATGGCTGTTAGCTAAGGCTGTAGAACAGACTCATTAATCTCTCTCTCTCTCTAAGTGGTCTCGGTGCCACTAGATGGGACAGAACACCACACCCAGGAGGTGTGTGGGTTACATATATATGTTCTTATACAGTGCTCACCACCTTCCAGCAGTGCATTAGAAATGTGACTAACATCTGTCGTGTTTGTTCTCTGACCCTCTTCCCCAGGATTTTTTTTTTTATAATGTATGTGCACGCACATTATATTAGGGAAGGCAAGGTCAAAGAAGTGCACCTTGCACTTGGAACAGAAGGTGGTGAGGTTTGTGATAGTCCTTAGTTCCTATGGGAGTTCATTGCACAGTCTTCGGGAGGCATCCAAGAAAGCTCGATTTCCTTGGCATTATGCAAGCCCTGATGTTTCAGGACATCTACCACATCCATGGCAGCCCTGGTCGTTCTTGTGGCACATTCGGTGTGGGTTATCACCTCCCTGATGACATTCTCCAGGAAAACCTTTAGCACCCCCGGGGTCTCTTTATAGATCAGCCCCTAGATGAGCTTCACCACCATCACCAGCCTTGCAGTGGGCCTGGTGGTGGATCACAGCTTGGTAATGCCCTGCATGTAGTCCCGCAGCACTTTGTGTTCCATGCCTTTTGGTGACTCCCTTCCAGACATCCTGAGACACCTTTGTTGAGATCACTGCCTGGAAGTACCCTCCAAATGATACACAAATATTTTTGCCCAAGAAGGATCCTGAACCATTTAATCCAACTATAATAGGAGAATCTCCTATTTATCTAGGAATGTCACACCATAATTCAGAGCTGGGAACTACATCCCTGTCTCTTGAATTCCATTAGAGCGTATGAACCAAAAGATCATCCTTTCTCCTCCTGTCTCAGTGGGAGAAGAGAACTAATACTTCTCATATTGACTTTACCATATGGGTACAAGAATATATACAGCTAAAACAATATATACCACAAGTGCAGTCTATAAACCAATGTATAGGTCTCTTGGCAACATTGCAGCATATTTAAGCTTTGATCGTAATTTAAAAGGCAGCACTTCTCTGTATCATGACTGTGCTCTCCTTTCAAAGCCTTGTTTCTGATGAAAAATGGGATAGGATGTCTTTGAAGTTAATAGCCATCAGGATATCATTAATGTTATGTTGACCCAGTCCTTCATCCTTCTGAGATAGATAAATTGAGAGTTCTATGCCAGTTGCTTTGTGGATGAGACCTGAAAAAGTAAGACCTTTGTGTGCTGCTTATCACTATTATTATACAGCTTCAGGCAAGATCACGACCCCATTATAGGGAGGCAGTGTGACCTACTGGACAGAGCACTGGATTGTGACTCAGGAGACCGGTGTTGTATTTGTGCTGGCTGACTGTTAAGTCTTTTCCCCTCCCTGTTCCTCAGTTTCCCCATATGTAAAATGGGAATAATCTTACTGACCTCTTTGGTAAAGCACTTTAAGATCTACAGATGAAAATCATTAATAGCTTTGTATTATTATTATTATACTAGGCACTGTTCATATACATAGTAAGAGACAGCTACCACTCTGACAGAGTTTACAATCTAAATAGAATAGACAAATCAGAGAAATGGTGGGAGAAAGGCAATATTAGTATCCCATTTTTAGGATATATAGGGAAGCTATAGCCCAGATTAAGTGAGGTGCTCAAGGTCACACAGGGAGTGAGTGTGTGGCAGAGCTGGGAATCCAAGTTGCACTCCAGTGCTTTAACCACAAGGCCATCCTTTGTTTTCCCATAGTTTTAATCTAAGTGTAATCCATGATGTGTTCTGCCTGGATGTTGAAGATCTAGTGGCAGAGGGTTTGCTCCAGTGTCTGCAGCTAGGATGCTTTCCATCTCACTGTATTGTGAAGACTGCCGTTTGCTGGCTGCCTCCCACACCCTAAACAGGGCTGGCCCTAAACCAAATGGTGCCCCAGGCGAGGAGCATCTTAGGCACCCCCCTCCATTTGTTAAACTTTTGAATACCTTATTTTTTTTGCATGGGGTAGCCCATTTCATGACTTTGATGCATGATTTGCATGCATGATTTATCCCTGCCATATAAGATGATAAATGTGCACACTATGATCTGAAAAAATCTGCATTTATTCATGCTAACAACAAAAACAGCACCCCAAGCCTGGCACCCCCAAGCCTGGCAACCCAGGTGTTCATCTGTGTGCCTGCCCCTAAATCTGGCCCTGAGGTGACAGTATTGCAGTAAAGCTGCATGAAAGCTCAGTGGGGTCTTTCAGGATGAAAGGCGCTATCTTAATGTTCTACTCCTTCCCTGTTCCTCCTCTCGTCCGTTCACCAGCCTTTCCTTAGTCTTGCTACTCCCTTACCTCAATGCAGGGTGTGGAAGAAAGGTACTTTAGTGATAACTGGAGGGTACCAAGAGGTTTGGGAAATGCCTTCCCTTCGCCAGCCCATGCACAGAGACCCAGAATTCTGCTCACCTCCTGCACTGGGCCTGCTGAGTTGGTCACTCCCTGCCCTGGAATGCGGCAGCCAGGGATGCCTCTTTCTCCCTCTCTTCAGGGCTTTGGGTTGGGGCCAGTGCTTAATTTGTGCCCTCTTTCATTACAGATTAAGCTCTGGATGGGGCCCTCAGTAGACTCGGTTCCCCAGCAGACAAAATCAGGGGGAGGCAGCCTTCATCTTGCCTGTGTATTCCGGGGGACAGTGAGCCAATCAATATAAGCAGCAGCCAACAGGTAGCACTGTTTTCACGATTTGTGTGCACTTTGCTGCACACTCAGCACCTTACAGAAGGGGCACTAGATCTCATTCAGCAGGGTTCATATACAATGGGAAGCAATGGGACCATGGGTGCAAGTTGGAGCAGAACAGGGGAAAGACAACTGACAAGCTGTCTTTTTCAAACTTTGCACTGAGGGCAGGAGGAGGAAGGGGGGAGACTGGAAGAATCTGTGATTCCTTGAACAGCCTCAGGCTGATACCAGTAGCAAGAGCTAGCTGCTATCTAAACTATAAAATCATGAATGTTGTTATTTAGGGTATATTAGCACCCAGTGTGTTGGGTGCTGTACAATCATAGAGGCAGATGTGACCCTTACCCCCACACCTACAACCTAAGAAAGAAGAAAAAAATAGAGGAGATAAATTGAGTTCTTATGTTTACCCTCTCTCATAATGCAAGAACAAGAGACAAGCCAGTGAAACTGAAAGGCAACAGATTTAAAACTGATGAAAGGATATTTTTAAAACACAGAACACAATTAACCTGCAGAAGTCACTGCCACAAGAAATCCTGGAGGCTAAGAGTTTAGTCAGATTAAGAACAAAAAAAGTTTAGATGTTTTATAGGAATAAGAATTTCTACCATTACATTATACAGGATAAAAAGAGAGGGAAAAAAAGGGATTTAAACCCTCATGCATCAGAGCATCAACCGAACCCTGTGCCAAAGAAAGCTGGCTAGATCGTCGGGCTCAAGGGGGAATGGTCAATGGCTCCATGTCTAGTTGGCAGCCAGTATCAAGCAGAGTGCCCCAAGAGTCGGTCCTAGGGCCGTTTTTGTTCAATGTCTTCATTAATGATCTGGAGGATGGCGTGGACTGCACCCTCAGCAAGTTTGCGAAGACACTAAACTGGGAGAAGTGGTAGATACTCTGGAGGGTAGGGATAGGATACAGAGGGACCTAGACAAATTAGAAGATTGGGCCAAAAGACATCTGATGAGGTTCAACATGGACAAGAGCAGAGTCCTGCACTTAGGACGGAAGAATCCCATGCACTGCTACAGACTAGGGACCGAATGGCTAGGCAGCAGTTCTGCAGAAAAGGACCTAGGGGTTAAGTGGACGACAAGCTGGATATGAGTCGACAGTGTACCCTTGTTGCCAAGAAGGCTAACGGCATTTGGGGCTGTATAAGTAGGGGCATTGCCAGCAGATCAAGGGATGTGATCATTCCCCTCTATTCAACATGGGTGAGGCCTCATCTGGAATACTGTGTCCAGTTTTGGGCCCCACACTTCAAGAAGGATGTGGAAAAATTGGAAAGAATCCAGCGGAGGGCAACAAAAATGATTAGGGGGCTGGAGCACATGACTTATGAGGAGAGGCTGAGGGAACTGGGATTGTTTAGTCTGCAGAAGAGAAGAATGAGGGGGGATTTGATAGCCACTTTCAACTACCTGAAAGGGGGTTCCAAATAGGAGGGATCTAGACTGTTCTCAGTTGTACCAGATGACAGAACAAGGAGTAATGGTCTCAAGTTGAAGTGGGGGAGGTTTAGGTTGGATATTAGGAAAAACTTGGTCACTAGGAGGGTGGTGAAGCACTGGAATGGGTTACCTAGGGAGGTGGTGGAATCTCCTTCCTTAGAGGTTTTTAAGGCCCGGCTTGACAAAGCCCTGGCTGGGATGATTTAGTTGGGGTTGGTCCTGCTTTGAGCAGGGGGTTGGACTAGATGACCTCCTGAGGTCCCTCCCAACCCTGATATTCTATGATTCTAAGAGTTAGGAAGGAGCTCTCTCTATGAGCAGCTTATTCCATAACTTTTCCCTGTGAGATCTCATGTGGCTTCTAAAGCAGAGTTATCAAACTCATTTGAAGAAGAGGGATGAGGGAGATGTTGAAGTATGGTCTGCAGGCCAGGATATAAATTTGGATCGATACACTCTACACAATGCACGGTCACTGATGTCACTAGGATGTTTGCACAGAGATCCAGGAGAAAATCTGACCTTTATGTGGTAACTAATCATTTCTTTATTATTCATGTAAAGCATTCTTGTTGCAATCCATGCTAGGAAAATTCTTTCCCTTTAGGGCCACTACTCTCCCCCTGCCCTTTGTTTCTCCTCCTTCCCCATTGTCCTTTCTGTTTCTCTTCACCTTCCCTGTTTTTGTGAATCCTCTGGGGTTTTTTCCCTCTGAATTTACTTCCCTGTAGCAATTTCCAGCCCACTGGGTGTCATGCCCGCTCCCAACATCATTCCATCCACTAAAATGATGAAGGATTGAACAGTTACATTGACAATGAAGTGTCAACATTGTGCTTGAAAGTTGATTCTCCAATCAAATTAAAAGGAGACTGTGGTGTTCAACCTCTGAGTCACTGTTTCAGGCTGTCTGCACCCTCAGGCAGAAATCACTGCATCAGTTACACTCAGATCATGAATGGAAGGTTATACAACCATGAGGGCTAGACACTTACTTTTAAAAAAATACTTTAAGAGAAGTTTAGATTTCGGAGAAGCTGAATGAGCTGAGGGCCCCATAAATACATAATGAAGCAGGATCCAGTCTGTGGGCCATATATTTGTCATCCCTGATCTAAAGTGTTTGCTGCTGGTCACTGCTGGAGACAGATACTGAATAACAATGGATGACTGGTTTGATCTGATAGCAAAGAGACAAGGTGGGTGAGGTAATATCTTTTAGTGGACCAACTTCTGTTGGTGAGAGAGACAAGCTTTCGAGCTACACAGAGCTCCTCTTCAGGTCTGGGAAAGGTACTCCAAGAGTCACAGCTAAATGCAAGATGGAACAGATTGTTTCGCATAAGTAGTTAGCACATATTCTGGGGACCATTCAAGGTAGAGTGGCCTGTCAACACCCCTGTAGCCAGAAGGACTAAACGGGGGGGTTAGTGGGTTACAGATTGTTGTAATAAGCCATAAATACAGTGTCGGTTCATGGCAATCACTGTGTTCTTCACTTTTTTAAGGTTTTATATAGTGCCCAGCTTCATGGTACTTATAAGCTCTTATAAACTCTGCAGAACTTTTCCCAGGATCTGACAACAAATGTCATGTACTACTATAAATTTAATGGAGCTCTGTTTTTAAAAATATACACCTCAGTTACATCACCTGGGAGTGCCCACATCTTAATAATTCATTATTATTATGAAGGATAAAAGGTCTATCTGTGAAATTTATTCTAAACATTGTAGAATAAACACATTTATTCCCTCTCTCTCCCTTCCTGTCCATTCAGTTATTTTTAAACATCAGTGTCTCAGGCCGACTGGCCCTTTAAGGGGAGTTGGGCTCAGCCTCACCTTGGATCCTCTACCTCCCTGTTGACACTGTTTAGCTGGGGATGAGGTGATTATAAAAGCCAGCAAGTGGCTCAGTTGGGGTGGAGGGGTGCTGGGAGTAGGAGAGTTCCTGCAGGAGAAGCAAAGGAATAAGGCTGGCTTCTGGGGCAGGTCCTGGAGTAGGGTGACTCCCAGGCAGATGGCATGTAGAAAGACTGGGGAAATTGCTGCCTGGCGCAGGGAGGTTCCAGCTGGAAGCCCCTGGGTCCGGGGAAGGGACAGGTTTGGATTGTGGAATTTGTGTCACCAGTTGTATATAGAAAACATAATGCTGATGCCCTGAGAAAGGGGCCTGACCCAGGGCTCCGGGGATTACTAATTTGAAAGATTTACTGGCATTTGAGATTGGAATGCTGTATAAAATTATGGGGCAGTAGGAGTTCTAGCAGCACAAAATACATGTGTTGTCCTTTAGGCCCCTAGCAAACAGAAATTGAATAGTAAAATTAAATAGTAATTAAAAAAAAAAGAAGTCTGAGAGGTTAAAGCCCATTAACATAATGTTGCAATTTTGGCTTCCTTTACAAAATCATGTCTAGTCTCTACTAGCTCATGATAAATAGAAGTTGTACTGCATGACACTTGTGAACAATGGGTGAAATGGATATTAGAAAAATCTCATTTATCTTCAGCCTTATTTCTTGATAGAGGCCCTTGTCACCAGGACTATTATGTGACTAGCCCTAGAAAGGCCATCTCATTAGTTTCCCTTATCAAGATAGCAAGGTCCCTTTTAACAAGATAGCACTTACATTGTAGATTCAATTAGAAAATGGATTTTTTATTTATTTATTTTTAGTGTAGTTACTTCTTCCTTGAGAAGAGTCTCTGACTGTTTGGCTGCTTGAATGCATACGTGGTTTCCATAGTTGCTATTACTGTCATTGTGTTGAAATTAACACTCCCATCAGGAATAAGGTCTCTATGGGCTACAGATGCTGAAAACAGTGTTTTATGTGCAGATTGCTAGTATTTGCCATGTGTATTTCTTTAATAAACAAAAAACATCAAAAGCAGTCTTGTGACTGAATTCTGAATATATTTTTTTCCCTTTGTTTCCTCCACTCACAAACACATCCTCCAATCCTCTGACAACTGCTTTGAAAATTTTCCTCTGTTGCCACCAAGGCAACAGTGTGAATGTCAACAAATCAGTAACAATTTAGATTATGTCAAATGGAATTCAACTTCTTAGACTCCTTTCAAAAATCTTAATGACAGCTCGATAAAGTTGGACAATGCTATCTCCGTTGACTTTCTCTAAATTTAGCTGGGGATTTTTACAAGAAAGAAAGAGCTTAGCAGATTTCTCCAACAGACAAGTCAGGAAGACTAATACCACTCGTGCAGAGCTAATAGCACTGAATTGTCGTATCAGCCACATCTAGTTTTATGCATAATTAAGAAACATTTCAGAGATTGTGAGAGAAAAGATCAATGATTACACAATCTATATTGTTAGTTTCTCTGTGTTGAATCATGGTGTAGTAGTGATTAGCTGTCATACAACACTGCTAGGTTTTGATAAAAATCAAATGAGTGGATACTGCTAGACAACTTAGCAGGGAAGAGTCTCAGTGGAAAGAGGCGGACAGTGAAGTGAATCTGACAACACTATTAACTTTTGCTATAAATCATTGTGACTTATTTCAGTGCTATTTAAATGAAGATAAAATACTAAATGCAAAGAAATTACATTAATAGAACATTAAGGTTACTAATTTAAAGGCACATAAATCAGGAAATGTAAACACATGCTCTCATAGTAGCAAACTATTTCATATGTATTTTCAGTGACTAATTTGATTAACAAATGTTATACCTAAACATGTAAAATATATTTTATTTGCACCTTTCTCAAGCTATAGAGCCTGAAATGTTTGCATTACTTTTTAATTTATAATTTTGAATATAAGAAAATGCAAATCATGGCATGGGATTTTCCTAAAGATTTCTGCATGTACTGCCACAACCCTACTGAGATCAGGACTGAGGCCCAGTGTACACTTAAAATGCAGGTTGACATAAGTATGGCTCTCAGGAATGTGAAACATCTAC
Source organism: Chrysemys picta bellii (assembly GCF_011386835.1). Classification (NCBI taxonomy): domain Eukaryota; kingdom Metazoa; phylum Chordata; order Testudines; family Emydidae; genus Chrysemys; species Chrysemys picta. Next base: position 14,747,459 of record NC_088791.1, read on the forward strand.
AGCCCTAAGCAACATGCCAACCTAACCCCCGGTGTAGACATAGCTAGTTGGACAGAAGAATGCTTCCATTGACTTAGCTGTCATTGCTCTGGGAGTGGAGTTCCAACCGTGATGGAAAAGCATCTTCTGTTGCTGTAGGCTGCGTCTCCAGTACAAGGCTATGCTGGCATAACTACAGCACTGTAGCATAGTCAGGGTAGCGTAGGCACTTTCCTACATGCAACGCTGCATGTGTGTGGGTTGACGACAGTCGGGATTGAACCTGGGAGCTCTGCATCCAAAAGCATGAGCTAAAAGATCCACCTCTGTTAGCCAATGCTGTAACGGTTTCATCAACCTCTGTGGCCAACCCACCACTAGAGGGAGATGGTGCTTCACTGAATAGGTTTCATGTGTACTGACTGATCCTTTGGTACCAGTCCTCAGGGTAGAGAGACAGTCTCACTCCTCTTCTGTCAGAGCTTGTCCTGCTGGAACTTAACCATTTCAGGGATGATGGAGGAAGGAACAGTCAGTGGCTTCAGGGCCTCATCCACAGGGAGCATGGGGCTTGCTCATGGGAGCATCTTTTCTCTCAACCTGCTATATATAGGGTAGGGGCTTGGCTTGTTTGCTTTGATAAGTGCTGTTTTGTGGTTACAGCCACTGCACAAGAAACTCAAAAGAGACCAACATGATCGTTCAGAATAGGTCAATGAAAAGTTGGCAGGTGTATGGCCTCTAACATTGACTCGATCTGGTTTCAAGCTAACTAATGACTGAAAGAGGAAAGGTCATGTTTTCTTTAGGGTCTGTACTGTGCAGAGTGCCTGCTCCATTATTACTCTTTATTATTTTCACTACAGTAGCACCTAGAGGCCTAAACTGATATTGGGTCCCTATTGTGCCACACATTGTAGTGTTAAATTAGAAGATATCCATGGCTGCCATTAAGCATTTCTTTGATCTATAGAACAGTTGCAGACCTGGTGAAAGTCAATGGACATGCTAACCACTCCTCTTTCAGACCCAATATAAGGAAGAATTAAACCTCTTGTTGTGGGATATGCACACCCTGTCCTCTTTTGGGGTGGGTTGGAGTTGTGATACCACCACAATTACAGTCTTCCAGATCATCCGTAGACTGGAAGCAGCACGGCTCAGTGGCTGGAGTCAAGATAGCTGCCCTCGAGTGCAGGGCAGTGCAGCCTGATGGCCAGAGTCAATATGGCTGCCCTTGTGTTCAGGACAGCATGGCCTAATGGCTAGAATCTATTCAGCTACCCTTAGGGTCAGGGCCCTTGGCTTAGTGGCCAGAGTCTATATAGCTGCCCTTGGGGTCAGGGTTGCATGGCCAGGCTCTATACGCCTGCCCTTGGGGTCAGGGTTGTGCAGTCCAATGGCCCAAGTCAATATGGCTGCCCTGGGGATCAGGGCTGTGTGGCCTAATGACTGGAGTCAATATGGCTGCCCTTGGGCTCAGGGCTTTTTGACCTGATGGCCAGGGTCAATCCAACTGCCCTTGAGGTCAGGGATGTGTGGCTTAATGGCCGGAGTCAGGGGCCACCACCTTGGGGGTGATGGCCGGGGTAGGGGGACCTGGGCCCTACCTGCTCCACCAGGTCTCTGGTTCCTGCAGCCGGGGCTGACGCGACTCCTGGGCTGGAGTCTTCACCAAGCATCCTTCCTCACCAGTCATCAGCGTAGAATGAACTGGGCTGCTCTCTTTTATACTGAGGCAGCAGTTGGAGCATGCCCAGCATAGTCTGAGGGGCAGGACTTCCACCATCCATAATGTGGGATTAACCCTATCTGGTCCAGCTAGAGACAATAGATGCCAGCGACCAAGGCACTGAGCCACATGGCAAAGCCACAGTAGGGCTAAACAATGGGATCTGTGCAAATTTAGGGACTAGCGGATTGTTTTTGGCAAGTGTGTGTGTGTGTGTGTGTGTGTGTGTGTGTGTGTGTGTGTGTGTGTGTGTGTGTGTGTGTGTGTGTGTGAAAGCAGCCAGAAAGTCAACAGACAGGAGAGAGGCAGGGTATAGTCTGCCTGAAAAGGAGCAGTGGGAGAGTGCTCGTAGGAGGTTGGAAGGGCAGGCTTGGAAATTGTGAGCAAGGAAACTGCCTACTGTTGTTTGTTTATACTGTGTTCAGGGAAATGGGACATTGTGTACATTCTTTGTAAACTAAACAGGTCCAAAGAATATACCTGACTCAAAGTCAATTGCTTCTTCTAATGGAAACAACCCCAGGCCTCAAATATTGGCTCAAGGCGAAGTGGCAACAGTACAAATTGCTGAGAGATAGCTCTTGAGGGCTGGGATTTATAATAACTAGACAAGACAGGTGAAAGATGGGGGGGAGAGATACAGAGAAGTAAAGTGAGTTGCCCACAGACAATGTAGCAGGTCCATCGCAAAACAAGGACTAGCACCCAGATATCCTGACTTCCAAGCCAATGGACCTCACTGCCTCCTGTCCTCTGAGCCCATCCATTCCCTTCTTCTGTTCTTATCCCAGTCTAGTGCAAAAACACATCTTTAAAAAAAAATTCTAAGACACCCTAAATTCCACCACCTCTCAAATTCTGGAGGGTTCTAAACAAAGGTATTTCAGGGGAAAGGTGGCTAAGTCTTTAACTTCCTTCATCATGTGCTATTGCATATATTGGTCACCTCCGTGGTTTATTGACACCATCACACAGACAAAAAAATCCCACAACCCAGGTAATATAAATACCACAGGCGCTCGTTACATTACAAATCTTTATCTATTTACTTTTCCAAACATTAGATCGATCCGTTATGATCTTTGGTCTTCCCACGATCATAACTATTATTGTTTCCCATTCAGTGCAACTGCTGAAATATCAGGGGTACTGCTGACGGAAAGACCATGACCTTACTTATTACACCACCGGTGCACCCTTGAGAGCCCTGTAATTGAAACATTACATGTTGACTCACCTTTTTCTCATGATGCATTGTTACTTCTCAAGGCTAGAGTTTTCAGTCCTGGGTTTTCATAGCTGTAGCACTGAAAATGATTTCAAATCTATTCTTCTCTGAAATAGGCTGCTCTCCCTCAAGAAGCTCTCAATCTTTCCCAGATATTTTTACTCCACCGAAAAAGAGGCTCTTGAAACTAACTTCAAATTTATTTTTTTTTACTCTGGTTCATTCTTTATAAACAAACATTGGTATGTTAACTGGAACAGTTTAAGTCATTTCTGCCAAATAGTTCAGAGCAGGGGCGTTGAGTTGTATGGGCCCATTTTGCCCGGGCTCCAGCAAATTCGGGGCCCGGGTGGCCCGGCTCCACCAATGTTCAGGGTGGGGTCTCTCCCCCAGTCCCGCCTGCTGCCCTCGCATGCCTCCCCCAGAGCGCCCCCCGACCCTGCCTGTTGCCCCCACGCGCCTTCCCCGGAGCATCGCCCGGTCCCGCCTGCCGCCCCCGCATGCCTCCCCAGGCAGCACCAAAAATTATACAAACCTGCCGCCCCTGGTTCAGAGCCAGTGTTGGGGGATCTGTGAAACCCACGGCTGATGGGAATGAGTGCGTCTCTTAAAGGGAGCCTCTTATATGTGGGTCAATCCTGAATTTTAGGTGGCACGGTGAAATCTAATGCTATCCAGTTTTACTAATAGGCCCTCAGGATGACCAAGAAAGAGAGAGCTATCCATCCTTCCCCTCCCCGCATCTCCTAACAACTGGGGGAAAGAAGAGGAAATAAATTTCTGGGTCCAGAAATATATTGGGTCAGATTCTCTATTGAGGTCTGGCCCCTTGCCCCTCTTATGCAGCTCAATGGGCTGCAGATGGCCATCAGAAATTCCCTTGGTTTAGGAGAACTCCATGCTAGACCAAGCATGTCTGGGCTTACTGCCTTCCCATGTACCTGTCAGGGGTGAGTGGGGAGGCAGCCAGGCAAAGCACTGCTATGCTACACCTATCCTCCACTGTTGTAGAACTCATTAAAGAACCTATGCCAGTAAGTTAGAGCTGCCCAGCAACAATTTTAAGTGGGGCTGGAGGTGGCTTTCTGAATCAGGAAGCTAGAACCCGCTCCCTGATTCTCCCAATTTCTTCTGGTCCAAGCTGAGCTCTGGCATAGGAGAGAATCCACCCAAGCATATTTATTTCACCTTGAATACTCCTACTTTAGGCTCTGGCTGCATCACCACAATTAACCCCAACAACCTTTCCATACAAAATGTAGAATCATTAACCAAAACCCTAATGAATAAATAATTACCAGGCTCTTCATGCTAATATAGAGGTAGATGATGCAAGCAATGCCGGAATTCCATACATCACTAAAAGCAGAGGTATCTATTCAGAATGGATGCTTCTCTAGTTTATAGGAAATCATATTATTCCCTCTGTGCTGAAACATAATTTAATTTTAATTATAACCAAAAACACCCACGCCATGTTCTGGTGATCATCCGATGTCTTTGCAAGCCTCAACACCTGAAATTAGCAAATTACTCGTAAATGCATTCCAATGATGGACATGTCATTTCCTGCAGTAGTTACAGCAGGGAGTATTTTACTAGATATTACAACTGCAGAAGGAGCTGCTTACTGAGAGAAAATAGGCTCAAATTTGGGGTAAGCAATTGAGCGTCTCACCTGATAACTAATGATGCTGTTGCATTATAGAAATGAACCATTGATAATTGAGCTGATGCAAGTACCACTGGTTCGTTCAGTTGCTGGTGTGGATTTGCATGGGGCTGCACCACCGCAGCTGCAATGCTTTCCGGCTACTTATCCCTTAGTTCTAATCTTGTTAACCATTTCTGGAAGTCTGCAAGTGTTGCCTGAAGGATATGGAGCTGGACTGGTTCTCAGGGGACCTAAGTTCCAGTCTGGATTTGTTACTAGCCTGCTGAGTGACTTGGAGTACATTAAGAGACACCTCTGTGCTGCAGTATTCCCATCTGTAAAATAGGGATAATCATGGTACCTCCTTGGAAAAGCACTTTGAGATTTACTGATGAACATTTCTATATTCGAGCTAGGTAGTATTCAAGCAGTATGGGAGAAAAGGTTACATTCCCATAGTGCTCTAGGAAAAGCCCATAATTGGAGATAGAGATCACTCATCAGTCCTTTGGTCCTGGCACCATAACCTAGTTGTCTCCTCAAAATGGCATGCAGATCATTGTATCCCTATTCTATATACTTCAAATGATGAATGACCTCTTTTACCAAAAAAAAAAAAAAAAGCATGAAAATTAGGCTTGTCTTTAGTTACTAGAGAAGTTTGACACAAACCACTTAGATTACTATTATAAAAATGTTTGTAATGTTTTTATTTATGTAAGTCTACCTTAAGAGCTTGACCATGAATGGCTTTTGTTTTTCAAGTTCTTGACCTGCATTATCCTATAGTTAAAATTCATGTGGGAAAATAGAGGTGTATTAAGGAAATCATGCTCAGTGTACAAATAATTTTTCATTATTTGCATAATGAGGAAGTAGTCTTGCAATAATGCTTTCTTTTCAGTGAAATATTTCTTCTTGTCTAAAAGATATGCTGCCTCAAATCAGAAACTTCTAGCATATGAAAAACATTCAGTGCAAATCATTTAAAATGTACTGTACCAGTTGCTTTCTGTACTAATTCTGCCAATTATAAGATTAAAAAGAAGTTTAAAGGATTTTTTTTTGTTGGTCTAGGTGCAATTTCTTGTGTGATTTGTATGTTTAAAAAATAATATGTCATAGGAATAAAGAATTGTAAACATTCTATTCAAGAGGCACAGAGGAATTCCACATTGGAGAAAATATTTAGCACTAGCATTCTGAAGATGTAAAGATAACCTATGTTAGTACAGTATGGCTCTTTGTCCCCATCTGTTGGCTAGACCACATATAAAGACCAAGGTGTCTGCTACTACTTTCAAGTTAATGGTTTTGGTACCATTGCTCAAGCAGTAGACATTCATGTTTCTAGATGTCCCAAGTTCAAGTCTCATGGATGACCTGCCCGGGATGGTATTACACAAACACTTTTCATATATTAGTCCTCATAATATATATGAGGAAAGACAATTTCAGTAAGTTGAGAGAAAGAAATTAAGTGATTTGAGCAAGGCCATAGAAAGGAGTAACTTAGTACAGAGATTAGATCTCCCAGTGTAATGCCCAGTCCACAACCATCCCAAAATAATACTCGGAACCCAAAATCTGTTTATTATATTCTTCCCTTGAAAAGAAAAGTGGGACATGAACATTTTGTATTTTTCCCTTACTAAAGTTGCAAAGATTCTTCTGTGTGGTGGTAAATTGCTTCCCTCTCCTGGAATATGTTGGACCAAGTATTTTCACCACCTCATCCTTGCCTTTTGAGAAAAAGCTGCCTGGATTTTGTCATACTTACTCTTAGGCCAGAAGAAAAGATTGGGGAAATTATGAGGGTAATCAAACAATGTGTTTTGGAGAAAATGAAAATGTTGAATTTTCCCTTTTCAGAAGTGTTTCTGGTTTTTATCTGTTTCAAATCCAGTTTTGTGTAAAATTAGATTTCTGCATTACTCTATGAAGGGCTATAATGAAGTGGAGCATTTATAGCATTAACGCTGGGTATAAAATTTTGGTGGTGTTAGTGCATAGGTGTGAACCTGTGGGAGTTTCTTCAACACCTGCAAACTTTAAAAGTTCCTGGAGAGGACTTGCACAAGCTCTCACAACAAGTATTCCTGTATAGTTTATAAGCCCCATGAAACAAATACCTAAAATTGGAGAGTGTGTCTCCATGATTACCCTGATTTCTATTCTTCCTATCTGAATAAAGCTCCATTGCACCCAACGTTTTTCACATGTGGGGCGCTTGTAACATAACATTTTGGGTTTATTTTAACATTTTGAGATAGAAAATATGGGAAGGACGGCGGGGAGGGGCAGTAGGAGTGATTGTCTACTCAGAACCCAAATCCCTTGGTCTTTCAGCATACATTTTGTCTACAAATACATATTAGGGCCTAAATTTTCAGCTGTGATTAGTGAGATAGGGTGCCTCCATTTCTGGCTGCCCAGCTTGAGACATTTGAAATGGCCCCGATTTTCAGAGGGTGGGTTCTCAGCACTTTCTGAAAATCAGGCCCCTCTAAGATATCTCAACTAGGGTACCCTAAAACTGAAACACCCAAAATCACCAGTTGCTTGTGAAAATGTAGGCCTCTTTGTTTTTCCATGAGAACCAATGCATGGGACCATTTTTGTTATGTTTCTGCGGAAGATTTGAGCTATTGGAAAACTACATTTTCAACCTATGGGAGTCACATGAAGGTCTCAGGGAAGGAGTATCCTCTCGTATTTATCAGCTCCAGGATTGATTACTTCACAATATTTATAGCTGTGGTGGTGGGGAATGTCACAAAGACTCCAGATAGTTCGATATGCTTTCCACATCTTCTGAATAATTTAGATCACTGAGAGCATATTGCCCTGGTGTCCTGACTGCTGCACTAACTCCTTCTTCGCTCTTGGGTCTAATTTTAAAGAAGATCCAGCTCTTCCGAGCAATCAGTAGACTGAACTTTGGCTCTCTCTCTTGAATGGTTTCTTTCTAAAATGATGGCATTAACATCAGAAAGAACGATATGCAGTTGGTCCAGGAAGACCAGGTATTTTCAGATATGAGCGCAAAAGAATTCACAGAGTTGTGAGGCATCTCACCGCCACCTTCCCTTAGAGTGAGGAAGTCTTGTCTGTGCCTGTGGTGGGTCAGCTCCCTGACTCTACCAGACTGTGGCAACACAAGCACTGCCTTCCCGGCCTCCAAAAGCTTTGCTCTTTCTGTACAGATAGCGATAGGCACATACTAAGCCCTGAGTCCTCTGAGCATTCCCTGTAGTGTCCAGTCCTGTCTCCACTGAACACTCAGAGAATTACCAGGCCTGCTGTTCCCAAATGAACAGTACATCACAGCTTATTAGTTATTTCTTAGAACTTGGCTCTGTTAAAAAACACAGCACTTAGATATATTGGTAGTGAAAACAAATATACGTTTATTATCAAAATACAGAGATTCAAGTGATCGGGAATAAGAATATTGGAAACAAATGGTTACATATAAAGCAAAATCATAACACGCTTTCTAGAAACTAAACTTAAGTAGCAGTTACTTTTCTTTCTTTGAAGTTTTCACAATCCTTCATCAGCATTTGGTTCAGATTGATGAGTGGAGGTCCACTGTGAACCATACAATATTTAATTTACATGTAAACAGATATGCAAACGATTTCTATTTCTGACGTCTCAGTCCTTGTCCTCAAAGGAAACCTGCACAACCCTTCCAAAAGACAGTCCTGGGAACTTACATTCATAACCTTGATGGACAATAACAATCATAGTCTTAATAAAGATACTGGCTTTATGGCTTATCACAACAATCTGTAACCCACTAACTCCTGCCTTTTTGTCCTCTGACTGCATAGATATTAAACATTCAGCTTCAATGGTCTCTTAGAATGTAACTACTTATCATAGAATATCAGGGTTGGAAGGGACTTCAGGAGGTCATCTAGTCCAACCCCCTGCTCAAAGCAGGACCAATCCCCAGACAGATTTTTACCCCAGTTCCCTAAATGCCCCCCTCAAGGCCAATATTCAAACCACTGAGCTATCTCTTCCCCCCAGTTTGTTCCACTTTGTAAGGGGGTCACACTCACCTCTCGTGAGTGCCCTCTGGCCAAGTGCACATGCCTGCACTCTCTCTCTCTCTATGGTGGGCCTTCAGTGACTCAGCCTTCCAGCCAAGTCAGCTCTCCGGCCAAGTTGGAGTGCTGTAGAACTCCAAAGCTTAGAAACAGTAAGAAACCTGAACCTACAGAGGTACCCACTGGTCACCATTATAAGTCAATACTGGACAAATTCACCGTAGTATAACTACCATGTAAGCCTGATTTTATGGGATACGTTGCATGAATCTAACCCTCCGGCCAAGTCACACACTGTGTGATAAGAACAGAGCAAAACCCCTTCCGGGGTACAAGTCCAACAGGGGTCTTTCTCAGTGCCCTCTGTAAGGTCTCCCCTCAGTTATCCTTGCTCCAGGATAGAGCAGTGCCCCACAGCTCCCTGCCTGGCGACAAAGTCTTCGCCCTCTTAGGGCCTTTCTGGCTGCAGCTCTCCAGGTGGGCTGCTGCAGTTCAGTTCCGCCCCCCGGGATCCCTCAATGTCCAGGCCCCTTCTTCCAGAGGTTAAGGAGGAGGGGGGCAGGACCTGGGCCCACCTTCTACTCCAGGTTCCAGCCCATGGACCCTGTAGATAGCAGCTGTCTGCTGTGTACCTCTATCTAAGTCAGGCTGCTGCTGTAATTCCCTGGGCCACTTCCCCACAGCCCTGTGCTGTCTTCACCCTTATCTCAGGGCCTTGTCTTGATGGAGTCCCCGCAACCAGCTCAGGGCTCCTTCTCACTCTCCCCGGCTTCTGGCAGCACTACCTCGTCTGAGGTCCTGCAGCTCCCTCAGCCAGCCACGCACCATCCAGCTCTAGTAAGGAACTGAGCTCAGTCTGCCCCTGCAGCTCTTCTTATACTAGCCTGCTGGGCCCTGATTGGTTGCTTCCCACACAGCCACTCTAGGCAGCTTAGAGGACCTTTCTACTGCCCTTTTCAGAGGTGGGGTGTGGTAGGGCCGCAAGGCATACAGCAGGAGGCCTCAGGGCCTAGTCCACCTATTCACACACCTTGTATTTAGTTGTGACACTCTGAGTATCTTTTCCAGACCTGAAGAAGAGCTCTGCGTAGCTCAAAAGCTGGTCTCTTTCACCAACAGAAATTGGTCCAATAAAAGGTATTACCTCAGCCAGCTTGTCTCTCTAATATCCTGGGACCGACACAGCTACAACAACAGTTCAAAAAACATGTAAACAGACAGCTAGATAAACATTTCTTGCCTGAAAGAAAGAAAGAAAACCTGGTTTTCACTTTTCCCGGTGACCTGTCCCTAGACATAGACCTTAAGAATGTTAATATTCATAACTCCTTACACAACATTCATTATGCATTTTGCAATAATACCATGACCAGTGTGACAGCAGCTTTTATTTGGGACCTCACATGACAGTCTTTGTTGAACTAGAATGTGCATACCAGATCCAGGAGATCCCTGTAACTACTAAGCACCCCCTTTGTGTCCCGGGCTAGTTGGTATGAAGTGGTCTTTGGGTCACAGGTACAACAAAGTGACACAGACATCATACTTATTCAGTGTACATGAATGAAAACCTGGGCTCATTCACATAACATATTCAGGCAATTCCAGCAAACATCAATGGATGGGATCGGTGAACAAAAGAAGGTGGTTTAAATCTGTATAATCAGTTTTCCACAACGAAATATTCAAATAGCTCCAATCCAGACTGTGTATGTTTAAATCTCTTCCCTCCCTGTACGTGCTTGTATTCTTATCTATGTGCAGCAGTGACAGCGTGGAGGCAGCTACTGTGTCTGCACGGGGGAAAAGGCAGGATGGTTTGGATGGAAAATAGCTCAGGGTGAAAGCTGGGTTAGAGTTGGAGCTCGATATTTTGCCATTTTCACTAATGATCTAGAATTTAAAATCAATTCAAATGACCCGAGTGCCAGAAAGGCTTCAATAAAATTGCAGGGATTGGAATTTGGAGCCAGCTATGCCATAGGCTGAAGCTTAAGCAGATTGCAAGATTGCAATGGTCAAGCCATTGAATTGAAGAGAGCGGTGGGGGGAGCGTGGGAGTAAGAGGTATAAACGTACTGAGTTAATCTAGCCTCCCTCCTGCCCACTGCCATCATTAGATTTCTACTCTGCCACTGAATAGTCTCAGGTAGGGTTTTTAGAATTTGACAAATGAAGGCAATTTGAGGATTTTATACTTGGGGATACATTGCAGGATTTGCTGTGTGACTTAAAAGCATTTTTTTTACTGTAAATCAAATATTACCTAGGAAAATAACAATACTGGCAAATGAAACCGGTGAGGTGCCACTCAGGACTGCAGTCCTGCTCTAATCGTGTTGCTTTTAGGGAACGTAAAGCTTTTAATCATGCAGGGCTGCAGAGATTGGGGTTACAATTCATGGAAATCTACAGGTATTATTTTGACTACTGGAGAGGTTCCATATAAACACAATGGGAAACCTACTGACAGAGTGAAGTCACAGTAATTTTTTTGTAAAAAATGGAATATAATAACTGCAAATTTCAAAGCCCAGTTCCTAAGTTCCTATACGGCACATTTAATGAAAAGTAGGTTTAATTTACTGTGTGTTTGGATCATCAGTAGTTCTGCAGTCTGTCTATATATTCTCCCAGGCTAGAACATTAAAGTGATGGTAGAGACTGACTCTATGCAAAAACTCCAAGCATATTTTGAATGCATGGTATGGTCAGAGCAATAGTTCAGCTTTCCTATCACGGCCTTAGCCTGAACTAACAGCCACATGGGTGGACCTTGCACCAATGCTAGTTTCAGTGAGGTGTCTGGGTTAAATTTCATCCTGTATAGGACACAGGACAGCTACTAACTGCTGGGGGTTAGGATGAAATCTCATTGATTAGATGATTTCATAATTGTGTGTAATGGGACACTATTTATACTATTGTAGCACCTGAAGACCTCAACCAAGATGGGGGGCAGTGGTAGGCCTGTACATAAATACAGCGAGAAACAGTTCTGGCCTTGAGGAGCTTACCATCTAAGTAGCGGGTGGGAGGGAGCCTAGAGATAAAGTGACCCACTCAAGGTCAAATAGCAGGTTGGTGGCAGGGTCTGGAATAGAACCTAGGTCCTCCGACTTGCAGTTCAGTGCCCTATGCAGTACATACAGGTGGTTAATGGTACATTGATCTCATTTAGTTTGGCAATTTCTGGTATTCCAGGATAATATGAACAAAATCCACAAATAGAATTGCATCTGTTTCAGCAAAAAATGTCTAAGGAAACCATCAAACCCGGTGCATTTTATTTTCTTTTTTGCTTCTCCCTAAGTTTGAAAATGGTATGTCAGAGCTGTCTGGTACCAACTTTCAGACTACAGCGATCTGAAATGGCATGTCGTACAAACTTAGAACTCCAAAACTTAGAAACAGTAAGAAACCTGAATCTACAGAGGTACCCACTGGTCACCATTATAAGTCAATACTGGACAAATTCACCCTAGGATAAATACCATGTAAGCCTGATTTTATGGGATACGTTGCATGAATCTAAACCTTTCGAATATTCCTCCAGCTGCAATATTCTTCTTATTGACAAATCTTTTAAACACCTTATGCAAGCATTGGTTTATGCAAATCAGATTTTCAAAGGTGCCGTGTGAGAGCGCATTAGATCCAAATCCATCAGAATGCCAGGGATAAGTGCATGTTACAGACTCATGGGAAGATCAGGGAGGAAAAGAGGGGGGTGGGGAGCAGCCTTTCCAGAGTCCAGATTCATTTTCCTGCAGCACCACTTTCCAGCTAGATTTATTTCTGAACATCATAAGTTTTCAGTGCATCTTAGCTTGACTTTCTAAATCCGAGGACTGTCAGCTAGTTATCTGAACAGCTATCTATTTTTTCAGACTTTTAAATTAATCTAGTCATGGATATGCATGGCTTGTAAACCTACTTCTACACACTGATCTTAATGAGATTTTGCTCTCCAGACTTCTGGTTCTGGGCAAAACAATACAATCCTGTGACTCCAGTATATATGTCTTGAATATGAAATGTATCGATGCATTTCTAAGCTGTCCCTCACCTTGGTATCTGGGTGTTAATACATATTATAAGTAAATGCATAGGTTTAAAATTAATAATAAAGCCAGCTTAATCTTGCTAAAACCTAGCAGAGCTCATGTATTTGAAACTGCGCATGAGCACCGAACAAGCTGCCGCCGCTTGTGTCTAACAAATGGAGCTTTTAACAAAATATCTACATGCTGTTAACATTGCGTATAGTGTGTATATACGCTATTTACAGTGCAATTAGAGCCATTTACTGCAGAATGCAGTACAGCACAGTAGATTTCATTTTTCTCGCAAGGTAGGTTACTATTGAAATTGTTAATTAACTGAATGTAATTAGCTAAGCAAAGTATAAAGGACTGTATCACCATAACCCAAGTTGCTTAACCTTTAAGTGCCCTGATTTGTTAGCGTTAGGGAGTTGCTTTAAATGCAGTCTGAAAATCCAAGCTGATTCAACTCAGCTGTGAGCTGTGTAATTTGAGAAACATACTGTATGGAAGAAGATGGAAACGCATACCGGCCTAGATTAGCTGACACTAAGGGCTTGTCTGCATGGGGAAATTGGCAAGCATAGGTATAGCAGAATAACTTTTGCACTATAGCTATTCTGGTATAACTCCCTCCTGTAGATATTCTATTATGGAATAAAGTGACTTTAATCCAAAATAAAGTCACGTTTATTCCTAAATAATGTCCACATGGGGGAGTTATACTGTGACGCTACACCCCATATTCTTCTTGGAAATATGGTTATGTTATGGAGATGTCATAACTGAAATGTACTTTATCCGAGATGGCTCTTGTAAAATATCATTGGAAAGATTAGAATTGACTGAATTTGTTTATCCAATTTGTATGCCTGTATCATTTTTGTATCTGAAGCTGGTAACATTGACCATGTCTCTGACTTTCAAATGTGCTATGTTGGACGAGGCCAAACAATGTTAATGGATTCACTGTCAGCAAGTTCGCAGATGACACTAAGCTGGGAGGAGTGGTAGATATGCTGGAGTCAAGGGTCCAGAGTGACCTAGACACAGGGCCGGCTCCAGGCACCAGGCACCCAAGCACATGCTTGGGGCGGCACCTGGTAAGGGGCGGCGGGGGGAGCGCGGCGCGGCATTCCGCCGGGGGGGGGGCTCCGGCGGCGCAGTGCTGGGGGGGGCGGGCTCCGGTAGCGTGGGGCTCGGCGAGGGGGCGGCGCAGGCGTGGTGCTGGAAGGGGGTTCCGGCGGCGCTCGGCGGCGCTCGGCGGGGGGCGGGCTCCGGCGGCGCTCGGCGGGGGGCGGCGCGGGGCTCGGCGCTCGGGGGGGGTTCCGGCGCGCGGCGCTCGGTGGGGGTGCAGCGTGGGCGTGGCGCTGGAGGGGGGTTCCGGCGGCGCTTGGCAGGGGGCGGGCTCCGGCGGCGCGGCGCTCGGCGGGGGGGGCGCGTCGCGGGGCTCGGCGCTCGGGGGGGGGGGGTTCCGGCGGCGCTCAGCGCGGGGGGGGGGTGGGCTCCGGCGCGCAGCGCTCGGCGGGGGGGGCGGCGCTTTTTTTTGCTGCTTGGGGCAGCAAAAAAGCTAGAGCCGGCCCTGCCTAGACAAATTGGAGGATTGGCCCAAAAGAAATCTGATGAGGTACAACAAGGACAAGTGCAGAGTCCTGCACTTAGGACGGAAGAATCCCATGCACCGCTACAGGCTGGGGATCGACTGGCTAAGCAGCAGTTCTGAAGTAAAGGACCTGAGGATTTCAGTGGATGAGAAGCTGGATATGAGTCAGCAGTGTGCCCTTGTTGCCAGGAAGGCTAACGGCATATTGGGCTGCATTAGTAGGAGCATTGCCAGCAGATCAAAGGAATAATATCAATCGTTTATTCCCCTCTATTTGGCACTGGTGAGGCCACAGCTGGAGTATTGTGTCCAGTTTTGAGCCCCCCACTATAGAAAGGATGTGGACAAATTGGAGAGCGTCCAGTGGAGGGGAACAAAAATGATCAGGGGGCTGTAGCACATGACTTACGAGGAGAGGCTGAGGGAACTGGGCTTGTTTAGTCTGCAGAAGAGAAGAGTGAGGGGGATTTGATAGTAGCCTTCAACTACCTGAAGGGGGGTTCCAAGGAGGATGAAGCTTGCCTGTTCTCAGTGGTGGTAGATGACAGAACAAGGAGCAATGGTGTCAAGTTGCAGTGGGGGAGGTCTAGGTTGGATATTAGGAAACACTATTTCACCAACAGGATGGTGAAATTTGTATGCCTGGAATGGGTTACCTAGGGAGGTAGTGGAATCTCCATCCTTAGAGATTTTTAGGGCCCGGCTTGACATAGCTCTGTCTGGGATGATTTAGTTGGGAAATGGTCCTGCTTTGAGCAGGGGGTTGGACTAGATGACCTCCTGATCTTCTATGGCTTCCATATCTTCTAGGACCTCCAATTCTAATCTTCTATGATTCTATGAATGTTAGTGGCTGATTAAAGAAATGCACACAAGCATAAGGATTACCCCAGGAACCGTGCAATAGAAACCTCTTAGAGATAGCTCAATGGGAACTGTTTGACCCAGATCACAGCAAAAAAAAGCTTTCCAGCAAGTGGGGGGGAGATATAAAAGAGGGGCAATGACAACATGAGGGGTCCTCACTCTCCCTACCACAACACATCTGAAAACACCTGAGGAACAAAGACTGAACTGTGAGAAGTGATGGTCCCAGGTTAAGATCTTTAGCCTGTGTATGAAAACCTGGGAAAGCCAAGGCAACTTGTGCCTTAAGAATGTGCCAGCCTGTTTATCACTCAGGGTGAGACTTTGCTAATTTGTATCCTACCTATCTAGAGCGTCAAGCTTAGTTTGCCTGTTTTGTTTCATTTGCTTAGTAATCTGCTTTGTTCTGTTTGCTATCCCTTGAACCACTTAAAAATCTGTACTTTTGCACTTAATACATTTTTCTACTTAATACAATTTGTTTTGTTTATAATATAAGCAGTTTCTGTAATTTCTAACTGGGGGGAAAGAGGGCCGGGAGGTGTGCATACTTTCCTCCACATTGAGGGAGGAGGCGGATTTCATAATATACCTTTGGGTCTGCACTCCAAGGAAGGTGGACGCCTGAGTGCTGGAGCAAGTTCCTTAAGCTGAGTCTTCCCAGAGCTGAGCTGCAGCTGGGTGTGGCCCTGCCTGTGTGTGTGTTAGAGGAGGCTTTAATAGCCTGGCTCAGCAAGACAAGTTAAAGGGGGCCCATGCTGGCAGAACAAGTAGACTCAGTGGTATCTCAGCACATCAGGTGGCATCCCAAGGGGTCCAACCTGTCACATATACCATAATAGTTTATTAATTATTAGTATTATAGTATATCCTTCCCATACCAATGTTGGTGCACAAGGCAGAAGCTCTTCTCTTCCATTCCTCTCTGTAATTTGCTGTTGCTTCCAGATGCTCTCTGGTGTTGAGATCAACTGTTCTGCCCTACCAACCAAGGATTCTTTTTAAGATTTCTCTTGGGCTCCCTCATTTCTTCACACCAGTTGGTTTCCACGTAATGATTGCTTGTGGGAGTTAGTGTTTTGGCATCTGGAGTACGTGCCCCAAATACGTCCATTGCTTCCTTCTGATTCTAGTACAGAGGCGTTGTTGGTTGGTGATTCCTCTGATCTCTTCATTGGTGATAACCAGGGTCTTCTGTAGGCACTTATTTTTGAAGGAGTTTAGTTTTCTAACTTTTTGGTAGATCTCTATTTCTTGCAGCCATATGTTAGCACTAAGATTATGTTTGAGTTGAAAATTCTCAGTTTTCTTCTGGTGCTGTATATCTTAGATTTCCATACTCATACATACACACATTATATATAAAAATAAATATTTAGCAGAATAATGATTGTGCTATGTAGCTATGCCAGTCAATTTTTCCATGTAGGCAAGCCTATAAATTCCAGAATCCTATGTTAAGGCTCACACCATGAATCACAAATAGGACTTGTTTCTTTGTGGGAGGGTCACTGTAACGGGGTTGGGACTCACCACCGTGGCGCCTCCTACTGGTTGTTCTGGGAATTAGCTCAGTCCAGTGGAGCGCCCCCTCCTGGTGGTGTCCCGACCGTCGTCTCGCCCTCGGTTGGCGTGCCTGAGCCCATGTCGCTCACCAACTCGCAGCGTCCTCTTCAGGACCACTGCCCTCCGGCAGTGCCCCTCTGTCTTTCCACACCCCCTTCCGGGGGGGGGGTCAATCAGCAGTCTCCTTGTCCAGCCACCGTAGTCAACCACACACCCCAAAGTCTAATCCCTCCCGTCAGGGATCTGGCGTGGTCTGTACTGGCCGCTCCCTACTGCCAATGGCTAGATGTACTGCATGGGGGTAGGGGGGGGACCCAGGCCCGCCCTCTACTCTGGGTCCCGACCCAGGGACCCTCTGGCGGCAGCCTCGCTGTCCTCCTACTCTCCCCTCATCTGTCCGCTTCCCTGGGCCGCTTCCCCTACGGCCCCTTGCACCCGCTAGGCCCTTCCACTCAGGGCCTGCAGCCTGGCAGGCCTCAGGCTAGAGCTCCCCTCTGCTCCTTGAGCCTGGCCAGCACTGCATTGTCCGCGGTGATAGACTCCCAGCTTGGAGATAGACCTTCCCCTTTCGAAGGCCTGGGGCAGACTGCCTGCTCTCTCCTTGAGCAGCCTTTTATAGGGCTGAGCCTGGCCCTGATTGGCTGTCTCCAACCTGGGCCCTGATTGGCTCCCAGTAAGCTCTTCTCTCATTGGCTGTGTGTCTGCGCAGGCCCACTGGCCTGCCGCAGCCCATAATCTCAGGGAGTGGGGCAGTCGCCCCACTACAGTCACCATCCAAGGAAGGAGAAGACATTTTTCAATGTACTAGAAAGGCTGAAAAGTTTGCAGTAGAGTTGATAGAGAGGATTTTAGAGGACTGTATTGTCCAGGGAGTTTTGTTTGTTTGTTTTTGTTTTTAAAAAAAGATTCCAGGCTAGGCCTCTAGTATGAATCTGTCAAAGATTAAGAGTGACCAAAAATTAGTCCTTTGTTTCTTACTTATTTATATTATGGTAATGCCCAAGAACTCCAATCAAGGGGCTCAATTCTGTACAGACAAATAACAAAGGAGATGGCTCTTGTTCCAGAAGTTCACAATCTAGGTGGTGCACAGGATGCAACAACTGAATGAAACAGACAAATGGGAAGATGGGATAACAAAATGAACAGCCGCTTAATCAGGAAAATCGTAATCTTGGCTTATCACTTGCTCAACAAATAAGAGAGGTCATGTAAGCCACATCCTCGCCTCTCATGAGGGTGCCTCCTCATGCCTGGATGCAATATTGTAGGAGACTTCACCTATAGCCAATAGCCACTTCCTTGGCCCTGCAAAGGCCAGTCCAGCCAGCATCTTCTCCCAACTCCCTCTTTGGGTCTCTTGTGGCTTGGCCCTCCAGCCATGTCACATAGCAGTTCACTCCCCTTCCAGAATAATTAAAGTCCAACTTACAGTTCACAAACAATGTTGAAATAGTTCTTCAGCACCTCTCAGGCATGAGGGGAAAACCTCTGCTTCCTTGGCCAAGCAGAGATTGTCTTGAGCTGCATCTTCCCCAGCATCATTGCTCCACTGCTTCCATTCGCCAAGGACTCCAGTGATTATATCTGAGAATCTCCCTGTTCCTTTTAGGCCCTATCTCAGGGTTCCCCCAGAGAGGGACCTCCCCTGATTCCTGTGGGTGACGCCTGAGTTCCTCAGACTCTTCCCATAAGGGAACTCCCTTGTTCCTCTCTCAAGGGTCTTCTTTCCTCTACTGAGATCCCAGCTCTATTTAAGGAGTGCTTTCCCTGCTCCGCGACCAGAGCTAGGTTCAGTCTTTCTAATTAAGCCCTGGTCTACACTGGGGGGTGGAGATCGATCTACGTTACGCAACTTAAGCTACATGAATAACGTAGCTGAAGTCGACGTACTTAGATCGACTTACCATGGTATATTCACTGCAGTGAGTCGACTACTGCCGCTCCCCCGTCAACTCTGCTTGCGCCTCTTGCGGTGCTGGAGTACAGGAGTCCACGGGAGAGCACTCGGATGTCAATTTATCGCGTCTAGACTAGATGTGATAAATTGATCCCCGCTGGATCGATCGCTATCCGACGGATAGTGAAGACATATCCTAAGTCCCATTACACCCAGTTAGGCTCACAATTTAGACCTTATGTTGCCAGCTCATCAGTGGGGTAGAGGGAGATCTGCTAAGTCATAGGCAAGTCTGAGTCCAGCTTGCTTTGAAGGGCCAGCCAGCCTTTGACAGGTGATGATTTGTGGGCATCACAGCAGAAGTAGGTTATCATCTCACATCTTGATATGTGAAATGATCTAGTGGCGTCTTTGTTCCTAGCAGGCAGGGGTGTCTCACCTAAAACATTTCATACATGGACAAATGGGTGGATTACTCTGGACTTTCGTCCCAACTTGAATTGCAGTGGTAAATGAGAAGCACATGGATATAGTGTAAACTTGATAAGATTGAATTTGTTGCCAGGTCTGGCTCCTAGATACAAATGGAACTATAAACATCAAAAGGAATAACACACTTTAAAGCCTTATAGATTCAGCTGATTCCAAGAAATATTTTATAAGCTTTTCAAGATATATTGCAGTATGTACCCAGATAAAGAGAATTTCAAACCAATTTTTTTTAAACTATTAATCCCTGAAAATATTGAAGATAACTTAGCATATTCAGTGTTTTTGTTGAGGATCAGAAAAAGCTTTTGAAAAGGCTTTCAAAAAGTAAATATTTTTAATTTTCAATCCCCCTTGTACTTCCTGATTCTGGCTGCACATGGAAGTATAGGAAATAATAACCATATACTATTCTCAAGCTATTTCTGTCCCAACAAGAAACAGAGAGTATTAGAAATCCCACAAGAAAACTTGTTAGATTTCCATCCGCTCTTTATAACTTGAAATTTGAATAGTTTGACCTCAGGCCAGATGAAAATCCAAACCTTTGGGTGTTTGTTCATATTTTACCTCTGCGTCTTTGGAGTTTCCTCCTTAATAATGCCTTGTAGGCAGTCTGTGAGGCCACAGATTTGAATGGGAATTGAAACAGGACTGTCTTCTCAAACCTGCTCTGGAAGGAACAGAAGTCTAGGGTATATTAATGGAACAGTGTGGAAAGCCTGTATTGCTATTGAATTCGTGGCATCTCTTCTGTGGAGGCTTTCAGTCGCAAGTGTTCTCAATACTTGGCTACAAGTGTTAATTTTAGTTGTTAAGGAAGATAATAGAAGGACACATCTCTGTACTATATTAAGACAAGAAGAGAAAAGAAAAGGTGAAATACATTATACATGTATGGTATTGATTGGACAACTGACCATAGGAGGAGCCCAAAGATCTTTCCCTTTTCTCCTGTTTGAATGTCATTAAAGTCCTACATCACAGCAGTAAACCTTCCAACCAACTGTTGGCTCATGGTTAGCTGGGACTCCATTCTTGAGATGGGGTAATGCCCCTTTCCTGAAAATTAGGCACCAATCTAGCTTCAGTGTAGACAAGAGTATTTACAGGCAGATCTAAGTTCTCCTGGGAAACTTGGTGGTTTCCTCACACAGTAGCCTGCACTAAGCTCTGGGCAGCCTTGGTTAGGCACTGCAATGGCTGTAAATTTTGGTTAGTCCCTAGTTAAGCCCATGACATGATACTTTGAACACCTAATGGAGAGCAGGTCAGTGACAGTCCTGGCAGCTGTTATATGATACAAATGATAGATTAAGTATATTGTGGTATTTTAAAGTGTAGCAGTTCGAGTTGATAGGACTACACATCTACCAGCTAAGAAAGCAAATAGAACAAGATCTATCATCTCCTAATGCTTTGTCCCTTGTCATGCTAAGGGTGGCCCTTGCAATTTTTTGTTTCTATAATTTTAAGGTTGAAATGTTGGAGTATTTAGGTAGTCAAGTTGTATTCAGGAACACAGTTCTGCATAATATCTTTCCATTCCCTTAAATCTTAATCCAGCAAAGCACTTAACACATCCATAACTTTCACCAAGTGAGGTCTTTTACTCAATGGTACCATCTGTGTGCTTAAAGTTACACGTGTGCTTATATGCTTTGCTGAGTCTGACCACTAATGATTTTTTTTTTGTCCTGACAGTTGCTTAGAGCCTCTGGCATGCACAAACTTCTTCCCACTGACTTGCATATGTACATTTAAGGGATGTATGTGGCATTTAATTCCTGTCTTTGCATAGTCAAATGCTTTATGCTTTCATCTCCACTCTAAACTACCGTAATGCTTTTGTTAGTGGGTTTTTTTCATTCTTTGTGTACCAAAATGTGAACATACCAGCTGCATAAACTACACTCTCTAAACAAGCTGTTTTATATCGTGATGAGAGTGAAACCTTTTAAACCTAAACTTTTACCACTTTAGGGCCTGATCCTGAAATCCAATTACAACACTGGACCTCAGTTGCTAACACTGCAGTTATTCAGCTGAAAGAATGACTTGAATGGTTTTCTAAAAAATAAAATGAGGTGATTATGTTAATATCAATCAACAAAATGTATCTCTTAGGGATGGAACATTATTTATTATTTTTAATTTCTGTTCACAATTTTGTTTGTTAGGTCTGCGGATTTAAAGATCTAAAGGTGTTAGCCAAATTGAACAGGTAAGAATCAAATTTTATCTAGGATTTAAGATTCACTGTTTTCATAAGTCATCTCTTTTTCTACTTTTTATATTATAGATCTAAATTATCTGATTTTGCTTCCAATTTTTATATTCCATTTGTTATTCATCATATGCATTCTCTTTGTTTCTGTGGTATTTTATTGTTTTCTTTTTGGCATTTGTTTATTTCTTTCATATTGTGTTATTGCTTTTTTCTTGTGTTTTCATTTCGAGTTATTTTCCTTATTTTAGTTATTAAATTTTCAGTAAAAAAAAAAAAGATTGTCAACAACATATCACTAAGTTATTTTGGTCAGTATAAGGAAACACAGCAGGCTTGTGTATTTTTAACTACTGGGAAGCAGGAAAAGGTATGAGCTAAAGAAATTACATGATAACCATTCAACACAAAGTTCCTAATGCTTGGACAAATTATCTGTATTAATATTTGTTCCTGCATGCGTGCCCGCGCGCGCGTGCGCACACACACACACACACACACACACACACACACACAACCCCCCAATATGCCCAAATATACACTTATAAAAGATAACAACTGAGCATAGTTTTTCTGTGAGCACATGAACTTTATCAACGTAATTACTGTATAGCTGAAATGAAATCCACTTCCTCTAATGTATTATAAAGCTGCAGTTAGAGTATATTTATTGTTTCTGTAACAAAGCTTCATTAAAATGTACAGGGGTTCAAAGCCCAGAAGATAAATTACAGCTAATATCAATAGTTTACTTGACCACGATATGGTAAATACATAAATCTTTTTCTCTTTTCCTCAGATATTCAGCTGTTTGCAATTGAATAACAAGGACTAGGTAAGCGATGATGATAAATTATTCCTTCCACTATCATATTCTATTTATAGTATTTTCATTCATTAGGGTTTTTAATTTGTTTTGGTTTTGTTGGTTTTTCATGCTTGCTTATAGTTCTTTTAAAAAAAATTCATTACAGTTCAGATTTCTTTCTTGTCAATATTTTAATCCAATTACATTTCTCAGTAAACAAGCATTCTTCCTATCTATTTGTAATGAACTACAACCAGAAGTGATTTTTGATTAGACAAGCTAATTTTGAAAGGACAGAAGGAACCAAGCAATAAACTGGATAAAAATAATTATGGAAGATACCTTGTTAGATGACAGAGAAAACAGATTTAGAACATGTGGTAAATAGAGGAAATACTTAATGCTAAGATGTATAAATAGGCTTTGTCTTATATATTTATTTATATATATATCAGTTATTTTTTAAAAAGCAGCTTACTTGAAACCATCTAGCTACCTACATAGCTGTCCTTTCTCAACATGTGTTCTTATTACTGTTTCTCTCCTCTTCATCCTGTTTTAAATTAAGCCCCAGTCCTCTTTGCAGGATTGCGGTTTTAGGTTGTAAACTCTTTGGGACTGGAACCTTTTATTTTCCATTTCTACAGAATCCTCATTCTGAGGCCCTTATCTTGTTTATGGCGACTAGGTCCTGCCCCAACACAAATAATAATAATAAATAGTTTTGTTAGGAAATCTGCAAAATGGAAACAATTACGCAGCATGTTCTTCAGACAGTAAGAACCTAAATAAACCCCCAGTTTGGCAAAACAACTAAGTACGTGCTTAACTTTAAGCATGTGAATACTCCCACTGACTTCAATGAGATTTTAGAAATAAATAAAGATACCCTATCTCCTAGAACTGGAAGGGACCTTGAAAGGTCATCAAGTCCAGCCCCCTGCTTTCATTAGCAAGACTAAGTACTGATTTTGCCCCAGATCCCTAAGTGGCCCCCTCAAGGATTGAACTCACAACCCTGGATTTAGCAGGCCAATGCTCAAACCACCGAGCTATCCATCCCCTCAGATTACTCTTCTGCACACAGTTAAGCATGTGCTTAAGTGCCTTGCTGAATTGGGACATTAGTATCATCACCTCTTCAGTTTGATAGAATCTTCTTCAGTTGGAACCTAAGTGCCACTATCCTGTGAGTTGTATGTACAGTATTATTGTTATTGTTAATGGTTTGCTACCATGACACATGACAAACTTGGGCATGCAGGGGTGAAAAGTGAAAGTCATGAATTTATGGCTTACAAATATCAAAAGGAAAATCTCCTTTAATTTGCAATTAAAGCTGGGTTTGGAACACTAACAAATACTCCAAAATAACATAAAATTCTTCCCCAGTGTCTGCCAATTCTGGGTCTCAGCAGCAGCAATGCCGACAAGAGACAGCTGCTTTCCTCCTTTTTCCTTTGCTTCCTTGTCTGCTACAGGAGAAGTAGCAGACGTCTTCAACCAGTTATGCAAGCTGCAGCTCTCCCCCATCTCATGGAGCCCATGTCTTCCCTTCCTAATGACTGCATGAAAAAACAAGTCTCCTAAGCTTTTAGTCTCCTGTGTTGCTCAGGTCACTGGAAGGTTTCAAGCTTTCCATTTGGAACTGGCTTGACTGTTTTTCAATTGCATTCTCTCCCCTCTCTTTCTTGCAATCCGCCTCCTCCAATGAAAAATTCCCAAGTGACAAAAGTTAACATGGCTATTTCTTTTCAAAAGCACGAGTGTTATACAGCCTATGGCTTTTTTGATATCCAGGTTCAAATATATCCCAACACCCCAGTTTTGCAGTCACAGCTGCAAGCACAGACTCCTGAGCTTGTCTGGAACCCCATTGATTTCACAGGCCCTATGCAAGGGCACAGGGTCTGTGTCCGCAGACCTCATTTCAGGATTGGGACCTTAATTATGAGTTATTAACATTAGCACAGGAAGGGCGAAACCAAGGACATTTCTTTTCAACAGGCATTGCCTCTAAACGACGGACTAAATATTCAATAACTTTATAGTCACGGGATATATCTATTTTCCCCACCTTTCTCCATTTTTCCTAGTTTGCTTTGTTTGCTAAATATATTTTGATACATTATTTACCCAGCTCTGTAGCCTCAAGACATTTGTGTGACTGTTTTCCCCTGTTCTGGGAAATTCACAAGTATATCACTGGAGTGAGGTAGCTGTCATATATGCTTAAGAAGAGTTAAAGTGATTTAAAGGAGGGAAATTGTGATTCACAATGAAGTCCATCTCTTGGCAAGGTTATAATTCTCTGTTGGTTTACACCTCAACTGGAGTCAGGTGGAACGAAGGGGAAAGCCTTCTCAGAAGCTTGTGGCCACTGAAATATAACAAATATAAAACAGAAAACAGTGACTAGCAATATTCTGTATCTAATTGCAGTAAAAGGCTTGTTAATTTTATTCATCCAGATCGTTTTTTTTAGTTGAATCCTACAGAACTGAATTGCAAGAGATAGGGCTTGATTCTCTTGTCTCAAATTTTATCCTGGACTTATATAACTGATTTCTCATCTTAATGGAAACAACCTGGTAAGGCCTTGAATTTCAGCTAACTGCTTGGACCAAACGGGCAACAATATCAATGTCTAGAGGGGAAAAGGAGTGCAGAAGAAAAGTTAAACAAAATTAAATGAACCTGCTTCACTCTTGTTATCGGGGAGTTACAATAGCATGACACTAACCACTGTTGCTTATGCTTAAAGCCAAAAGGTAAGCAGTTAGTGGTTGAGTCAGGCCAGCTCACGTGCAGTTAAATTGCCTTGTGTTCAGGATCTCCATTGTGTTTGGAGCAGGGAGGAATTTTACATAAGACCAGTACCATTAT
This sequence comes from Chrysemys picta bellii, assembly GCF_011386835.1. Lineage (NCBI taxonomy): Eukaryota > Metazoa > Chordata > Testudines > Emydidae > Chrysemys > Chrysemys picta. Next base: position 14,772,505 of record NC_088791.1, read on the forward strand.
CCATTTTAATGTATTTCCTTTTGTTAAAGCTTTTGCAGGTTTTCTTTATCCTTTCTTAGAAAATCATCTCTAACACTCCTTAGGTAATCTTGAAGATATTCTGCATTCAAACAGTAGAGAAATACTTTTTAAAACTATTAAGAGGTCAAAGTTTGATCTCAACCTCTAATGGCATATTGTGTCATCATATTTTTATATCAAACAGCAACATTTACTGCTGTGAAAGACTCTGCTAGAACACTATGTCAGTACTGAAGTGAACAGTCACTGAAGAAGGCAGGAGCAGCTGCAGAAGCAGCTTAAGCAGGAACTGCTGCACTGTGGAGGGATAACTAGGGCCACCCTTCTCCTCAGCACCCAGAGACCCAGAATTGTGCAGGGGAGACTCTCTGGGGCACTAGGTCCCAATCAGCATCCCCCCTCCTCTTCTTGCATTTGGCCTTTGGGAAAGAAATTACAGGAAGGAGCCAGCCAAAGATGGTAGGGGCAGCTGCAGAAGTAGCTTAAGAAGGGATCAATAGACACTGATGTTGGAGTATCTGCTACAGTTTTGACTGGGCAGTCTATTCCCTGTGCTGATTGGCCATTTGCTCCATCACCCTCCCATCTTCTCTTTCACAGTGTCGTCACCTCAGCCCCACCTGACACCTGCCCTGCATTCCCTTCTCCTTCCTATCCTGGACAGTTATCCCTACACTCCTCAATGTACCTCTCCTGTTGTTCTGTTTAAGATATCTCCTCCAAACTCAAACCCCACCTCCCAAAAATAAATCATGGAACTAACGGGATGTTTTCTGTCATCCAGTTGTTCACTGTTGTCTATTTACATTGCAAACTTTCTAGGGCTCTGTCTAGTACTAGCTTATCTAGTAGTCTGTGTTTGTACAGTGCCTAGACCAATGGGCCCCGATCTTGGCTGGTGCCCAGGCACTAACGTAGCAAACATGATTAACAGTAAAACGTGATTGATGAGTTGTATGTGCAGATATGCTACAACGTATAATAATTTCTCAGTATACTGTACTCTACAAGCCAGGGCTTCTCAACTAAAGAGATTTCCAATGGTCCTCTCCCATTCAGAGTCACATGGACCACCTCCTCTTTTCTTTGTCATTTGTGGCAACTACAGCAAACGGTTACATAGAAAAGTGATACTGAGGTATTTTAAACTGTTCCACTGATGAGTGCCCGTCCTACCATTCCTGTTCCCTCTCTTCTTATGTGCTACTAGGAGAAGGATGCGAGCTGGCTCCTCCTCCATGTTTCCAGCTGAGTTTACAGGCACCTAGGCTCTTTTTGCAAGATCCCTAAGATCCCTGGTGAGATAGAGTCAGTGCCATTTGACTCACCAGCGCTCTGGAGACTACCAACGAGAGCTAAACAGACCACAGTCTGAGAATCACTAGTAGAGGCTACACCTAAGGTTTGCTATTCAAACAGGTGCTTAATGTTAGGCACCTAGGATGAGATTCTCATTCCCACTTCCCAGTCCCTGTATGGCAGGTAAAAGGGCTGCAGCTGCATAAAAAAGAAAAGCCCCTGTTCCTCCTGGGGGTGGATTCCCCCCAACCCAGGCACTAAAGAGACAGCTGAAGACCCTTTTGCAAGCCCTGGCATAGGGGACATGCTGGCCAAAGCACTGTGCAGATTCCAGGCAGGACTGCAGGCCATAGGGTAGCCCAGGGAGGCTGCTGTAACTTTGACAGGCCCCCAGGGCAGACCAAGGATATGTTGGTACTGCAATCACAGGGTGTGACTGCAGAGCAAGTAAACATACCAGAGCTAGCTTTAATCAGGTCCTGGAGCAGTGAAGCTGAAGCAGCACACGCCAGCCACCTGAGTAATTACTTATGGCTTTACTGCTCCAGGACCCAAACTAGCTAGATTAACACTGCTTGGGCATGTCTGAAAGAGCTGCAATCATACCCTCCGATTGCAGTCTGGACCTACCCTAAATTACACTGGGGCCTCCCCAGCTCCCAGAGCAGCTCATCATTGGGGAGTAGGGGAAGGGAATTGCATTGCAGCACAGATCTCATCCTCAAATAAGTGGCCTGCCTTTCAAAAGGGCTGAGCACTGAGCAGCTCCCATTGAAGTCAATCTCTAACTCTCTCTGTGCTCCAGGGATTAGCAGCTGCTTAAAATCTAGTTGGAATTGAAGTTGGGTGGGGTCAGCAGGGTTATGTTACCTTATAGGTATTTCTAGAGTGTTACCTTGGTATCCAAATCCAGCATGAGAAAGAGTCATCGGAATGATGTGACTTTAAGGTCTGATGGCCTGCAACCTGTCATGGTAGAAAGATAACTAATGCTGTCTGTACCAGTAAACTCTGCCCAACATTGGTTGGGTGGGAGGCAGACAGGAAGAAATATAAGCCATGTATTACCTTTGGCCCCTATTGTTTTTACAGCCAGTTATTTTACACAACTATCATGACTAATACAGGTGTCACCAACACATTGCTGTTAATGGGGAATATTCTTAATGCACTTTTTTCTAAACAATTACTTGAATCCTTTGTGAATTATTTAGAATTCGGCCATCGAGGGCCTGCCCCTTGGGACATTCTTCTTACTGCATCCTGCACTCACGCGCTCACAAGACAGATGAGTACAGCCCCTCGGCTTCCATTGTAATGAAACCTCCGATTGATTTTTACATGACTTTCTCATATGAAAATCTGCACCAGTGCCTTCCGTCAGGAATAAAAAATATTATTTTAAATGAGTGGCTTGTTCTATTAACAAAATACTAACTCATTCTACTGTGTTTGTTTCTCTCTTCCTGCTTCCAATTCCTCACCCGTCAGGCATCTACCAGCAGCAGCAAGCCAAGAGGACTCTTGATGGCCTTGCTGATTGCACAGGAACTAATCTTATTTTGTTCTAAATGATACAGTTTTATAACTTAAAACCAAACATGGACAAAACTGAGCTCTTTATCTTCCCTCCTAGCCATTTCCCTTCCCCCATTCTACATGTGCTCTTTCAAAGAAAATACACCCTTCTCCTTGACACTCAGGGCTATAACCTGGGCTAATCTCTGCCTCTCCTCCCTCCCTTTCCCCATCCAGCCAAGCCGGGTCTATATCCTTTCACTTCTTCCTGCACAGTACCTCTACGATCAGCCGCTTTCTGCGTTTTTACAGCTGAATCTCCCATCCAGGCCCTAATCATCTCCATTTCTGTAACCTACTTTTCTCTGTATTCCCTGACACCCACATCACCTCCCTCCAGTCTACACAAGATGCTGCCATGAAGAGCATCTTTTTAGCTGAGTACTTATATGTTTCCTCCTTTCGTAGCAGTCAATTCATTTCCTGTTGTTCTCACCTTTTCTGACTGCATTGCAAGCCAACACTAAACTTATGGGGCAGCAAAGAGTGTTGCACAATGATCGCTGTATATCTTGGAACATTATCTGTTGCAGGTTAGTAGCTTAGTCATACTTTTCAGTGTATTTAGTGCTGGTGAAAGGTGTCACATAGGGAGAGCTTGCTTTCTTTATCCTAAGTCTATCCAGGATATTATGACATGAGCAGTAGCTATTGAAGAGAAGAGGAGAGGAGAGGAGAGGGATAGCTCAGTGGTTTGAGCATTGGCCTGCTAAACCCAGGGTTGTGAGTTCAATCCTTGAGGGGGCCACTTGGGGGTCTGGGGCAAAATCAGTACTTGGTCCTGCTAGTGAAGGCAGGGGGCTGGACTCGATGACCTTTCAAGGTCCCTTCCAGTTCTAGGAGATGGGATATCTCCATTAATTATTATTATAAGATTCCACATATCCATCCCCAACTGTGTTTCAACATCAAGACTGAAAGGATGTTCTGCTCCTTCTGTCTGTCATAGCCACTCAGGTTGTAACAGGGACTATATTATGGGCAGGGATTATATTTTTGTTATGTTTTTACAGTACAGAGCCCAATGGTTCCAGTTTCTAGATCACATTGTAATTAATAATCATAAAGATCAAGGACGAATTCTCTAGAAGTGTGAGAGTATTTGAGTTTCCAGGCCTATTCAATGGAAGGCCTCGCTGCTGCTGCTACTGCAAAGAAGCTTATAAATGGATAAAATTGATGCTGCAGATTACCGAACCACCCAGAATGAGTAAGCAATACACAGTGTTTGGATTGTCATTGGAAGATCTGGCATATGAAAAATGTGCACGCCAATAAAATTCAGGCTCTTACCACTTCAGATGCTTAATTGCATCTGTATTATATAGCTAAGCTGATTTATAATTTAGATGAAAATCAGGTTAATTTTTCTCACTTCTCAGATATAGTTCTGAAGTTTAGTTAACGTTCTAAGTAGCATAATTTATTTTTCACTCTAATTTTCTCTATTCATGGAGGGAGAACTACGATCTAATGAAACTGACATTAAATTATCAAACAATATTGAACAACCTAATGAAAATCTTAAGCAAAAGTCACTGTAAATTAGTTATTTACTATACTGACAACAAAAGCCTTTGTAAACCTGATATTGTTCTTATGTAAACTCATGAATGGAGACTTTCTCAAATAAATTACTTAATAACATCAGAGAGTCATTGGCTGTGTAAATATATCCCAGGGGCACACACTAAGATTCCTGAATTTAAATGTTCAATAGACTTTCATATTTGTCACCTTTACTAACGAGTTTTTCCTTATGAAATCATTATTAGCATGAAAAAGTTAAATTTTGTATCTAACTTCTGGAATTAATGCTGTTTCAAGACCCTGAGGGTTTGAAAGTTCTTTTACTGGAATGCATCATTTACATAATTTTCATAGCCCGAACACTTTCATGCTCTCAACTATGACTGCACATTGTCATTTTTTTTATGCTTCAAGGCAGCAGCTTTTATTTTTCCCCACACAAAACAATTAACAGAAAATAACAGGTAATAAACATACTTTATTTTTCAAAATTATATTAACAATGAAGGGCCATATTTCATGGCTCTGCGGCAGTACTGTCTGCTAAATAGTAAGACAGCCTGTGGTTCTCTTGTAAGTTTTACACTATGAAAATATTTGATTAGAAAGGGGAAACAATTGAGTTAAATGAGATCAGCGAGCTTGCCATCATTTTCAATATGAGACATTTGCAAGCATGCAGCAGCATGGCCAGACTTTTAAATAGACTAGATGGTATTTCCTCAGACATTATATGGGCATAGTCCATCCCACTTAACATGAATGGATTAGTTACCTGACAGGTTTTTGCCTACCTTTCCTTGCTGATATAGCTTCCCTTTATAACTCCTCTGCTCCCCGAAACATAGTGGAACTTTCTACCTTTTAGTCTACAAGTTTACTGTCTTAACCAAATATTTTCTGGACTTTGACCCATTGCTGGTTATTATTTATTATTTGTATTATGGTAACACCTAAGAGGCCCCAAATCAGATGTGGTAGGCATTGTGCAAACACATCATGAGACACAGTCCTTGTCCTGAAGAGTTTAAAATATGTTGGTGCTAGAGCTAGGATTAGAACCCAGGATTCTGGGCTGACTGTTACCAGAGTTGCCCATTACTTTGGGGTATGCTCATTTATTAGGGTTACTCTTCTGGGGGGTGAGGGGGTTCTGTAATTCTATCAATGTACTGCTTGTGTCACTTGTATTTTCATATGGAGCTCTACTTCTCCCTTCAGAGTAGCCACAGAGTTTCTAGATATTGGGCTAGACGGACCATTGGTCGCATCCAGTATGGCCTTTTTTATGTTTTTAGGTGACTAGATGGATAGTCTTCCCATCCTAATTTTTGAATGTAAACTATCCTTGGTATTGGAGTTGTTGGGTCATCCCTTTCAGGGCAGTGTCAAATGCTGAAAAGAGAAGAGCTTAATCAAAACAGAATTTACTATTAAAAGTAAAATCAAAATTCTACAGATTGTATCAAGTATGAATTATAATCGAGCAGAGATTGCTAGAAATGCCTTGTGACTGATTATAATGGGATTGGTAGGTTACTTGCTATGTGCATGCCAAAAAGAGGTTCAGACATCCAAGTCTGGTCATCATCAATCTTTCCTCTTGCACTAGCTGAGTCTCATCACCCAGATGCTTGCAGAGCTGTAGCGGCCATTCATGCCATCCAAATTAGCATGTGCCCTTTTAATTGTATCCAAACAAACACCATAGGCCCCCATATTTTTTTTCTCCTGGAAAACTTCATAAAGAATGTTGTGTAAATAGTGAATGTCAATACCCAGCTGACAAAGGATTTGAAGTGATTTTAAGCCACTTGCTGCCTCCTAGGTCTTTATGCTTGTAAGTTGTGTGCTGGGATGCTAACTGAATCCAGATATTGATTTCTCTTGTGTTTTGCATGGCAGCATTCAGTGTTTTAGGGCCTAATCCACAGCTCACAGAAGTCAATGAAAAGACTCCAGTTCACTTCAGTGGGTTTTGGAACAGGTTCTAGGTGAGTCTCCATGCTGCATTACCCTGGCCTATTGAGGACTCTCTAGCTATGCCCTGAAACATTCAACAAACATGTCATTTTTGCTTCCATTGTGCAATATGCCTTAGATTCCTGGTTCATTCCAGTGACACTGGCTCCAGGGTAGAGAAGTCATCCCCAAAACTCAAATGAAAACATGTTCCTCAAGTTTTCTGTGTATTAGCAATGTTTGACTGGTTTAAATATTTTTTTTAAAAAGACCCTGCATTGAATTTAGTACCATATTTAAACTTGGTGTGAGGTTGTTGCCCTGGAAAGACAAGGACTACCATAGAGTCAGAAAAAAATGGGAGTAATAGCTCAAGGACAATGGCATTTCCTGCTTAGAGTTCCATGTTGTAATCGATGTTTACCTGTTTTACACTGAATAGCGCTTGGACATCCAAGGCTCCAAGCCTGTTCTGACACTGCTTATACTTTAGTCACTAAAATGTTCTCCATCCACAAAAACTGGTAGCCAAGGGTATTCCCACATGCCTAACTTGTGATTCGCTGCACCACAATTTTATCTTTCTCTTCTTTTTCTTTTTTTCTTTCTTTCTTGTATTCATTTTGCAAATTAAACTCTAAAAGACCAGTGGGTTAAAAGTTCTCCAAGGCATGCAAATAGTTTTCAATATTGCACACCTCTCTCTTGCAATCTAAGAAATAAACAATACATCAAGGGATACTTTATTTCTCAATATAAAATTAAATCATAGTTTGGATGAGAATACACAGGAAAAACCTAGGTGTCCAGTTTTATTTTCTGAGAAATCTATGCTTAGTAATTTTGACTTGTCCACTCAGCATGCCATTGTATGGCATGCCATACAACTTCTCCACTGTTGCCTCTTGACACACACTTACCATTGTTACTTTTATTCTGTGGGATGTGTTTCCTCCACTGGCTTTTGGAAAGGGAGTGGACTGAGTGGTTGGAAAATCGTTGTGTTTATTATCCTTACTATATTTGTTGTGTTGTCAATGCGTGATAAACGCGGGCTTTTGTACTGTAGTGGTGTTTTTATTGTGTATTTCAATTTAGGTAATGGGTGCCCACTTTATAGAGTGGGATTATATACATATTCATTAAAATGAGAAAAGATCAAGCTATTTAGTTTATTGAAGACAGAGGTTAAAAGGCGACTTGATCATAGTACCTATATAGGGAAGAATTTCTGATAGTATGGACAGCTCTTTAATCTAACAGAAAAAAAGCACAATGAGATCCAGTAGTTGGAAGCTGAAGCTAAACAAATTCAGACTAGAAAATATGGCACAAGTTTTTAACAGTGAGAGTAATTAACCATTAGAATAACTTGCCTAGCGATGTGGTGGATTCTGCATTCCTTGCCATCTCTACGTAAAACTGGATGTCTTTCTAAAAGATATGCTGTAGCTCAAGCAAAAGTTATGGACCTGGTGCACAGCTTATTGGGTAAGGTTCTTTGGCCTGTGTAATGCACGCTAAATTATCACAAAGGTCTCTTCTGGTCTTAAAATCTATGAATCTACAAATGCATTCTATAATTCTTTGATTAGCCAAATTAATTATAAATTGATAGCACCACTTGGGCATAACCCAATAAATTAGCCAAATGGTACATCAAAGTAGGATTATATCAGCCACTGTAATACACACAATGCTTATTTACCCAAAAACAACAAAGAGTCTGGTGGCACCTTAAAGACTAACAGATTTATTTGGGCATAAGCTTTCGTGAGTAAAAACCTCACTTCTTCTCTATGCATCCGAAGAAGTGAGGTTTTTACTCACGAAAGCTTATGCCCAAATAAATCTGTTAGTCTTTAAGGTGCCACCAGACTCTTTGTTGTTTTTGTAGATACAGACTAACACGGCTACCCCCTGATACTTATTTACCCAGTGCATACAGTAGAGTGAATATATCCTGCATGTTTCACAAAAGATATTTTTAAACTGAAATCACAGAACACTTATCCTACCTATACTTATAATATGGTGACAACAGCAAGTTGTTTGTACATATATGTCTATGGTGCTTGCTGATATATATGACATGGTGAGGCACAAATGACAGTTGGGCATTTAACTGCCATTAAAAGCCACTGGGAGTGAGGTGCCTACCTGCCATTTATGACTTTGAAAATGTCTCCCCATGCTGCCTTGTAAAGTTACAGTCACAAAGGTCAAGCTATAGGTTATGATGGAACAATAGAGAGGGAAAGAGAAAGGAGGACTAGGGTGTCATCAATAAGATCATGTGGCTGCTTTGGTTATTAGAGCATGAGTTTTGAAAGTCAGCAGTGGTTAGAAGGGAATGTCAAGCCTTTCAAGGAAGAAATGTATTTTTAAATAGGGATTTGGAGTAGGAGAGGGTGGAGATCTCTGGCAGATTGGGTCAGAAATGGGGCTCCAGGCATAGGGGACTGTATGGAAAAAGTCATAGAGTTGAGAGAGAAAGAAACAGAGGGATTAGAGGATGAAATCAATCAATCAATCAATAAAAAAGGCTAAATCCCTTATTATTCATTGGCTCTTACTAGAAAGGATTTAGGCACAGCCAGAAAGGGATTAGGACAGACAATCCTGCCTTCATGCAGACAGTTTCAATCTGAAATTCCCATAACTTTTCATTATTGGAAGAGTTCCAGATCAATTCTTAGTTTAAACTGATTTGTTCCATTTCACACTGATGCCACACACTCTGCGGCACATTCTGTCTACTTCCTTGTTGCAAAATAGATAGATTTATGTGGGTGGGTGAGAGGAGCCTCAGGGCCCCCTATACTGAGTGGCTTCCATACCAACGCAACAGCACTGGAAGGTTTTACTATTAAGAAGACACTGTGCATCTGACTAGTGTCATTAATGTCAACTCTAGTGTAACCACAAGGTTCCTAACTATTTTCGTCTCCAAAGTGTGTTAGTTGTGGGTGAATTTGTATAAATTTATGATTCTGTGAATCGGGTTATGCTGAGCAGTTGGCTCCAAATCAATGACTTGATATGCTGATGTAGAATCAAAACTCACCATCGTCCCAGGATTTGATTGTATTAAGGCAATCTAACAAACTCTAGCCCTAAGCTTCTTCTCAGGCTTGGATGTTTCTAGAGTTCATCCCTTTGGAGTTCTGAGCCGCACACCCTAGACAGGCCAATCCCACATCTTCTCATCCAGGCTGGGATTACACTGTTACACCTGCCACAGTGAGTTAGCACCTCCCAGCAAAGTTCAAATACCTGCTAACAGGTCAGATCAATTGAAGAATCCAGCCACCTACAGTTAGTATTACATAGTTCATTAATGATGGAAATCTATAAAATTTGACTATTTGCATGAGACATTTTGAGAGGAAATCTGTTCATGTGAGATTGTAGCCTTATCCAAAACATAACCAGAAAATGGGCCCCTTCTAATTCTGGATCTAATGACTAACTCAACCCCTGTGTGCAGAGTCCAATCCAATGATTCTAAGCCAACTCCTCCAGGAATTTTGAAAGTGTTTGGATTTGAGTTTCTGGTTTGAGCCCACTCCTGACTATGGTTATTGTAAGAAGATGTGAGCTACCAATCTGAATCATATGAAAATGTAATTGAGTTTGAAATATCAGCCCTGTAGTGAATGAGACAGTTAATTTTGCCAGTAAATGTTGTGCAGTGCTAACGGCTAAACTGAAATTTAACAATTAGTTTAGAACATTTAAAGATTAATTTGTAATTGGAGATGAGAAGGAGGGTGCATCTTCTGTTTATCATTCTTTTTTAAATGCCTACAACAGGTTAGGAAAAGAATGCTTCAGTACAATGGGAATACTAGTTTCCAATAGAGAAATCTGACCAAGAATTGAATGCATGCCTAATTATCTTCAACCAAATTTGACACACGTACCTACTGAATTAGACTGAGCTATGGCTGCAGAACACAGTTTTTAACAGATTGCAAATGGACTGAATCTTTTGCTTTCCACAGTTTGCCAATATTAATGACCTGATATTGACATTATTCACTTAATTACTTATTTAATTATAACAGCAGTTGACATTGTCATGGCATAATAGTTGGTTGGCCATGGGTCCTATCTATTTCCATTCCGTTTAAAAAGGAGGGTCTGCATGTTCCAGCCCCTGGTGTTGAGATTAAAAGGAGATGGCAATACCTTTAGCCAAGCATAACTTCAATAGTGGAAATCAAGTCATTTTGAGCTACAAAGATCTTACAAGATGATAAAACATTGGCCAATATTTTCAAACCTGAATGTTCAAAGTTAGGTACCTAAATTAGAGTTGGGCTTTTTCCCTAAAAAAAGTAAAAATTGAATGTTTTGTTTCAGAAATGCTGCCATGGCGCCTCATGGGTGTTGTAGTTTCAGTGCCTCCTCCTCCCATTCTCTTCTCTAGGCTAGGCTTCTGGTCAGCCTACATCTCCCATGATGCAACGGCCTCCCCTCACATTTTGTCCCCCCAAAAAATTCCATTGGAAGACAATTTCAACAGAAATTGTTCAAACTGTCCTGATGTGAAACCATAGCTAAGCCTTGAGACACCACCTGGTCTTTCAGAGAGTGGGTGGTCAATGCTTTCTCAAAATCAGATGTTTTCAAGCTGGATACACAAAATGGAAGTTCCCAAAATCACAAGTCACTTGTGAAAATGTAGGTGTAAATATCGATTTAGCGGCCTAGCTTTAGACAACCAACTATGAAACATTCTGGCCTTTGACTGGTTTTAAGGTAAAAAAGAGAAAGCTGTGTCTCAGGAGAGTTGTAAATTTGTGAGAAATACAAACAATTTGAAAATTGCGACTGCCCAATAATAGAGAAAATGTACTCATCGGGTTTTCAGTGCAGCTAAGTTTTTTCATTTGTGTCATGCCTTCTTCTGTTTCCCATCTCCGTTCATGATGTGAGAATCAGCGGTCAGTTACCCTGGGTATTCTGATTTTTGTCAGTTCTATAGCAATGGTAATTGTAGAGACACTGCAGTTTGCTCATCTGCAGAATCCATAGTTGAGTACAGGATAAAGCTTGATGTATGTAACTTGGTAATCATGGAAACAATTACTCTTTTAGAAGGGCTCGATCCTCAGCTGGTGTAAACTGGCATAGTTCCTTTAAAGTCAATTGGGAAATGCAAATTTGTGATAGCAGAGGCTCGAAAGGCTTAGCGCAGGCAAACTTCATGTTCTGATACCCTGCCCATCTTTATGGATTCTGACTTAATGAGTGTTCCATGATTGCAGAATAGATCACAATATCAGAATCAAGATCTGCCAGGCAGAGCTGAGAGGAGGATTTTGCCCATGGATTAGCAGCACAAATCCAAACGACCAAGAAAATACCATAGAAGGAGAGAATGTTCAGATATTTCAACTGCCCTTTAAGCAGTGTAGTATAGTCATATTGGACTCACTGCACCAGTATGAGGGAAAACAGTTATTGAAAAGAATTTTAAGATATGAAGCAGAGCCCCATCATTTTGAAATGCTTTGAAAGGACCTTCCCTCCTGATGCCTCAGCCTTTGTATTCTCTTCGCTAGTAAAAAGGCCTTGATTTTCTTTTGCATTGACTGCTCAGAAAGTATCATTTTCTAGCATTATAAACAGAGTATTCTGAGTGCCCCATTCAGTATTGACCTAGGTGTGAAAGGATGGTTCATTATTATAGAGAGTCACTATTGTATATCTTCTCGTCTATTTCCCCTTTGTTTCCATGATGTATTCTATATGCAGCCCAGTGGTCCTCTTGGGGATTGCAGCCACAGAATTATGGAAGGCTCAAGCAACACTAATGACAACCACTTTGAGCCTTCTGGGCAGTACTTTGTACTTAAATGTACATTGTACAGCCACAGTGGCAATGATCAGAAACGGTTTTGAAATTTAAGGATGCACTTAATGAATCGAACATTTTGTTATAATGACTAAATCTAATGTGTAATGACTCATCTAAGTCAACAGATTTTCCTCTCTATATTGCAGATTTGCATTCGAACTTCCTTTCTTAAAAGAGAGAGAGAGAGAGATCAAATTGTGAGTCTATCATAGGCACAGAAGGGGTTGAATATGTAATGTATGTTTCAATGGAAGCCTGTGTATGATTGCTCTGATAACCACAGAGCCAAATTGAATGCAATAGTCTTCTTTATACTTTTGTTGTAACATCAGCAACACCTTTCTAGTTCTCTTAACCCAAAATGAAACAAATGAAATAATCCTAAAAGCAAGATATGTTATATTTTACCTTGTGATCAGGAAAACTGAACAGGATTATATTTCTATTCATTTCCACAAAGAACTTTAAGTACTAAATATGGATTTTAGTGCTCTCTTCATAAAGTACTAAAGGTGCAATAAATTAGTAAGTTACTGTTGTCCATAAAATCAAATGGTAAATGTCAATATAAATTAACTTGCTTAGGGTTTACACAGTAAGACAAGCCTGTAAATTATGACAAGTATTTCTGTCTTTTTCTTACTGTACATGAATTTCAGAATGTTTTTTAACTTGTGTTTGTGAAAAGGAGATTAAGACTGGGCTTTCCAAGGGGTCTAGCCTATGGAATTTAGGAACCCTTAAGATCACAAAAACAAAACAAACTGATGGGCCTGGAAGTTTTTAGCAGCTAGAGTTTGGAGGGGCTGTTGCAAAGCAATATGGGTGTCAAGGAAACTAGATAGCAAAATACTGACAAAATACTGAAGTCAAGATGTGAGATCATTGAGGCTTAGATACGAGGTTTATCTGTTGGGCTTTAGAGGAAGGGATAGAATAATATCCAAGATTTGGCTATGACCTGGACAAGTGGTAAGGAGGAGACAAAGGGCTTTTCCACATGGAAACTTAGTGTGCGGCACATCAGAGTGTGACTGTGCCGTGCTCCAGCCTGCCACACAGCAAGTCGTTGTGTGCAGCATGTCCTACTGAAGTATGTCAAAGCGCACATTAAGTGCACAGTAGCAGGATCAACACTGCCAGTTAGAATGCAGCAGGTTACAGCACTGTAGATTTAAACCCCAGCTTGCTGCGCACTAAATGATTGTGTCGACAATCCCTAACGTGACTGCCAGCTTATGAGCCACAGCCGTAAACAATTCCTAAGTTTTAAAAAAACCTGAAATAGTAGGAAAAAAAGTTTCACTTCCTGTATTATTTATCCTTCAAACACTAATGTAATAGTGAAAAGACATAGTGAATAAGATTGGACAACAGTCATATCAAATAATGTGAATTCTGTCCAAGCACAGGCATAATGCCGATCATTGTTAATTGTAAAGCTAGTCATTGGGCCTATGATCTGAGGCACTATACATGTAATGGAGAATTTCAGCTTATTTCTTTAAGTGGCTAACCCTTTTTCTTGCAAAGACAGACTTGAAAAATGGAAATTGCTGTAACCGAAAGGGAGGGATAGCTCAGTGGTTTGAGCATTGGCCTGCTAAACCCAGGGTTGTGAGCTCAATCCTTGAGGGGACCATTTAGGGATCTGGGGCAAAAATCTGTGGGATTGGTCCTGCTTTGAGCAGGTGGTTAGACTAGATGACCTCCTGAGGTCCCTTCCAACCCTGATATTCTATTAAACCAATCACTAGGTTGAAGGGAAGAAGTAGCTGGTCTTTACTTCTGTATTAGGAGACTAGAAGGGACATATAGACATCATCTCTAGAGAGATAGAGATCATTATATATATATAAATAATGCACACAAACTTTCTGTGAACCATTTAAGTTTGGGTTGTCTTTCAAAGAACCATCTCACTAGCCCAGTCCAAACGTTTAGGTCAACCCCATGTATGATGGTGTGATAATAGTAGATGGGAGTCTGTTATGTTTGTAGACCAGAGAGGCTCCAAAAAATTTGTTTTGCAGGCCTACTCAGATATGCTAAGGTTGACTGTTGTTAATAGGCACTAAGGGTACGTCTATACTTACCCGCTGGTTCGGCGGCAAGCAATCGATCTTCTGGGATCGATTTATCGCATCTTGTCTGGACGCGATAAATCGATCTCGGAAGTGCTCGCCGTCGACGCCGGTAATCCTGCTCTGCGAGAGGAGTAGGCAGAGTCGACGGGGGAGCCTGCCTGCCGCGTGTGGACCCGCGGTAAGTACCTTTAAGTTCGAACTAAGATACTTCGACTTCAGCTACGTTATTCATGTAGCTGAAGTTGCGTATCTTAGGGCAGGTCTTCACTACGGGGGGGGGGGGCGATTTAAGATACGCAAATTCAGCTACGCTATTTGCGTAGCTGAATTTGACGCATCGGAGCCGACTTACCCCACTCTGAGGACGGCGGCAAAATCGACCTCCGCGGCTCCCCGTCGACGGCGCTTACTCCCACCTCCGCTGGTGGAGTAAGAGCGTCGATTCGGGGATCGATTGTCGCGTCCCGACGAGACGCGATAATTCGATCCCCGAGAGATCGATTTCTACCCGCCGATTCAGGCAGGTAGTGTAGACCTAGCCTTAGTTCGAACCGGGGGCTTAGTGTGGACCAGCCCTAAGGGTGGGATGCTTAATAGCATTCTGTTTTTGCCTAGCTCTCCTTCCATTGAAGTCTGTGGGATTTCCATTGACTTTGGTGGGAGCAGAATTTGCCCAATACTGAGTGCTTTTTAAAATTCCACCCACCGAGCATTCATTATACCAAGGGAAGAATAAGTCCCAGGCTTTTCCCTACCTTATATTTATATTTATATTACAATTATTTTAGATTTTGAATTAAATATATAACTTGGAATCCATTGATTTTGCAGTGGTTTTAGTTCTGGAGCATAGAATTAGTCATCAGAAGTTCTGGCCTGGAACTGGGAAAAAAGGTGAACTATATCCCTTTTATATTAATGTCCCACATTACAGTTATATTAAACAAAACCTTACTTGTATTATTAAAAGCATACTCATTTTTTAAATCTAAGTTTCTTATCACCATTTATTTTGTATTAATTTTTCATTCTATGTTGCTTGGATAATAAAGTTTAACTAGTCAGTATCATTTCCTAGTTCTTATGCAATAGCACAAGGCTTTTGCTTGTGTTTCTAGTCCTGCCACGGAATGTTTAATTCTCCCAAGACACTGTTTATGACCACATTTATTTGTATGAAACATTTCTGTTCCTATTATATGTTGTAAACCTTAAAACTTAAATTTGGAACACATGCTCCCAAACAGAGTCTCTTTAATAATACATCTGTGTTGCTAATCAATGCGGGTGAAATGCATTTTATAATGAAGTGGATAAATCCAGAATTTCGAACAGGTGAGGATAAATCATGTTTGCCTGTGAATAACAGTTTTTATCAGTGACTCAGTGGGATCATAATGTATTCTTTCAATCTGCTCCAAAGGTAGTAGCAGGAAAGCTATTTTATAGATTTCTTGGTAATCTGAGCTGATGTTATACCTGTTACAGGACATTTCCAATAAAATAGAAACACAGCAGGATAAAAAAGATACAAATGGTGTTTTTATACCAGTCAATAAAAGCATGACTCTGTAGTAATAGAAAATTTGTTCATGAATTGTGAAGTATCAGCAGCTCTGTTGGTAAGATATTAAAATAATTCATGTCCTACCTCTGTAACTGTTCTTACCATTATGTTACCATGTGCCTTTAATTTGCTGTCTTATTTTCATTGTCAACTAGGAAAAAAACCAAGTCAAGTACACAGACACTGTATAATCAAAATAGCATATTGGAATGATTTCTTAAGCTACTTTATAAGTCATTAGTTTTGGCAAGGGAGGAAAAGTCCAGCACATTTATACATACCAATTTACCTCTAATGATTGTGTTTCATATTATGGAAATGATAAAGTAATGACACAACTTGTCTTTTCCCGTAGCCTAAGGCTGTTTAACAAAGCCAAAGCACATGTTGTTTTAACCTCCTAAGAAATCCTAGACCACAATTGTGCAATCTGAGCCTTGTGGGCAGACACTTGTCCTGATTCAGAAACTGCGCTGATTTCAGTCGGACTTCATGCAGGTGCATGGGTCTGCCTGTCTGGATCACGTGGCAGGATTGAGGCTGTAATTTGTACATCACAGCTAAGCAAGCTAAGTCGAGTGAGCCAGATTCTGATCTCAGTTTCCCCAGTGTAAGTCTGGAGTAATAAAAGACTTTATTGATGATTCCTTGGTTCATAATTTGGCCCATGGATTGTAAATATCTCTCATGAAGCTCTTTAGGTTAATTTTAAATCATATGCTGACAATTAAAAACAAAATCCAAATAGGAGCAGAAAGAACAACATAGGAATTGTCATACTGCATCAGAACTGTGCTTCCCTAGATGCTGGAGATGATTGAGATATAAGTGATTTTGTTTTGAATTTGGACCAATTCTGTTAGTTTTGAATATGCAGAAGTCCAATCTTCTGCCCTTCCCTCTAAATTTCGCATGCTCCTCACATATGCAACTAACTTGCTATGTTATTGGTTTTGTCAACTGTAAGAGAGTCATTTTTTTTCCTTGACGGGGGTTTTGTTTTATACAAACATGGTGCAATTAAAAAACATATTCTGCTAAGCACATTCAAACCATAAGGGATTTTTTTTTCTACCTTCCATGCAAAAAAAAAATATATGAGTAGTATCCATTTTACATTTTTAAATTTTTGAGCTCATTTCCTCTCTCGTATATAAATCTTGCACAAAGAAAATGGGAGCTGCGTTATCTCTTAAAGATAAAAATGTTTCTAATGTGGATAGTCCACATTCCCTCAGTAATATTCTGGGTGGATACGTTAATAAATAATTAACTAAATGCCTTATTTTGCAGACTCTTGGTTCATGATGATGCATCTTTCTTACATATTTTATTACATTTCAATCTTTATTAGAAAGGGTTAGTGGAAAAAATTAGGTTCTCTTGCATAGGTTTATTTAATACTGAGTTATGTAATAAACAGGAAGACTTGTTACATTTTTGTCTGTTTATCATCTTCTGGTGCAGCTGTTCATAATTTTACAATGGTTCACAACTACGGGAAAAGCAGCTAAATGTCCATGATGCTATCCATGGCAGGCATGTTGGCTGCCGCTGCATTAGCTGAAGCACTTGTCAAAATGATTTCAGGGCAGTTTACTGTTAATGGGGAAAAAAGTCAAGAAGATTTGAGAAGATTACACTTAATATTTGAACAACAGTGTCCATCTGAACCACTGTCAGACAGCTCTAAGAATACTGCTTATGCAGGCTCTCCTTAGTCCAAGTTATCCAGAGCTTTCAACGCTGAATAAATCCCAGTGATACGGGAGGCTGTGGATATTTGCTGTCACTAGGCAGGGTACTCATCTCCAAGGTCTGCTGAATTATTGTAGCTTTTAATTTTTTATTCTTTTAATTTCACTTCAGTGGCCCATTGGTCAGTGGGAAGGAAAAACAACTCACACTAAATCGACTCTCCTGCCTCTGATTGGATGTTTCTTCCTGGTTTGGTTTGGTTTAGTTTTTCATTATTGTCCCATAGGTGGTCTTGCACAATGGAGTAGACTTGGGTAAAAGTTTCAAAAACGCCCAAGTGATTTAGGAGACTTGCATTCCATTTTCAAAAGTGACTTAGGCACAGAGAGTCTAAATTGAAAAATGAGATTTAGACTCTATGTGCCCAAGTCACTTTTGAAAATGGGACTTTAGGCTCCTAAATTGCATAAGAACTTCTGAACCTGTTACCTTTGGTGCCCAGATCTGAAAATTGACTTTTAACCAGTGTTAGGATATTTAGGGGTTTTGTTTAAAATATTCTATTTATGTTATGCTTAACATAATATTTTAACATTTAGTAAGTTTGCTAGAACTCCTACCACCTGTCTATAGGCCTCATACTTTCAATCTAATCCTTTTCTTTTTTTCAGCTTATGTCTGGCAATTATTCTTAAAATCCTGGATGGTAAGTTACAGGCTGTGTCACTACAGTCAGTTACAAAAAGATGCAATAATTCCATTGAAGACCTAGCTTTATATTAAAAAATAATAACCATGACCTTTCAATACTTTTACTAGAGCAATGGAAATGCAGAAAATGCAACTAGATGGAGTGGGACTGCCATGGCAGGCCAGGGTTGTTGCACACCAGTTATGGGAGGGAGAGTTTTTGTCAGAATCAGCCTTTGTTGAAGACTGATAGAGATATAGCTAGAATTCTGTATGAATCAAACTTTTGGAATTAGTCATGAGACTAGTTAGGACACTGGCTTTAGATGTGTGAAACTCACGTTCAGGTAAAAGGGGACTTAAACCTCGGTTTCCTACATCCCAGCTGAGCACCCTAGCCATTTGGATATGGCCTATTCTAGAATTGCTGTCTTTCTTTATTCCCATGTTGCAAAAAATTTCAAAAGATCTCATTTTCATTGATACAAAACAAAAACAACTTGTGAAACCTCGAAGATTTGTGAAACAGAATTGATTTCCAGACAGCTCTGATATTTATTATCTCCATTTTACAGGTGGAAAATTAAGGCACAGAGATAGTAAGCAAGACGTCCCATTGACTTCAGTAAGACTTCTTGAATACTTAGTCAGACACATGCTTAAGTATCTCATTGAATCATGGCCGAAGTGACTGGCCCATGGTCACATGGGAAGTTTGTGTTAGAGGCAGAAATCAAGATGCTCCTGAGTCCAGTCCTGGACCTTAATCACAAAGCCATCATTCCTTGGTGTAGTTGCATATAATTAATCAAGTGAATTGTTAGATGTCCCAAACAAAGGGGAATCTACCGCTGACCTGGGGCGTCTATTTGACAGCCTAGGAGATCTCATTGGTGGGAAGTGTCTCCAGATAGTACTTGAAATATTTATTTTATTAATTTTACTTTATTTCTAGGGTGATTGGAATTAGTTTCGAGCCACAAAATAGTTATTTTATTTAGTGTGAATCTGTGTTTACTCCAGTTTTGATGTTATTGCATTGGAATAGTAAGTGAGGGCCATTTGGGACTTTCAAGTTCTTCTGTGACTATCTAGCATTACCATCAGTTCTTTGGTTGCTTAACTCTCAATTGCTTTGCTTTCTGTACCATTTGCTCTTCTAAGTACTATGCGCATAAAGACATCTTTGTTGCCATTATTAGTGGACATTGTGTTGCAGAACATCATATTTATCTATAAATATGTAGATATTTATCTATTATTATATACGTGGATCTGAATGTAATTTCAAAACCTACATGACACTGGTGCCTTAAACATTCTATTTACAATATGCAGGGTGAGAGCGGGATATTTATTTATGGAATCACTTCATCTGCCTCCAGAGTGCCCCAGGGTAAAATGTGGCAGCTGTTCAACAGTGCGCAGCAAAGTTACATAACCATTTAGGACAGGAAGTGAAGACAAATTCCATCTCAGTAGTGGGCATCTAATTATCCTTTTGGAATTGGGCCAAGACACTAGGGCTAATACCCATATGGTATTGTCACAATATGTGATATGAGTTGTTAAGAACCACAAGTGGTCAAGATTTCTGTTCCACTTTCCATAGTAAAGACACCTCCACTGGCATCGTGTCCCCTAGCATTATAACAAAGATATTACATCAATACTAACTCAGAGGGAAGCATGCCATCTAGTGAATCTACCAGTACTATTTCCTGCAGCTGTCTGGCCTTGCCTTAGAGGTCTCCCATGAATGTATTCACCAGGTGAGAGCCTGCTAAATATGTGAGATCTGATGTGGTGTGGCGGCCGGTGGTAGGATAAGGTTGAGTACCAAAAAAAAAGGGAGATTAGAATGTCAAAATCTTAATCGTGAATCACAACTAGATCCTACCAGCACAGAATATTAATTCCTAATGTTGACTCCTCTTCAGGTCTAGGAAAGATACTCAGGGCTTGTCTACACTGGCACTTTACAGCGCTGCAACTTTCTCGCTCGGGTATGAAAAAGCCATGGCCTTTCAATACTGGTTTTGAACACCCTCCTGAGCGCTGCAAGTTTCAGCGCTGTAAAGTGCCAGTGTAGACAGTGCACCAGCACTGGAAACCGCGCTCCCCACACTGGTAGCCATTTCCCTCATTGAGGTGAGTTTTTTATAGCGCTTTAATGTTGCTAGTGAAGACATGCCCTCAGAGTGTTACCACTAAATATAAGGTGAAACAGATCTGTAAGGGTAAGGAATTAACACATGTTTCAAGAAATCATTCAAAATGAAGTGGGCAATTAACACCTCTGCAGTCAGAGGACAAAGGAGAGTTAGTGGATTACAGATTGTTGTAAAGAGACAGAAAACCAGTCTCTCTACTGAGTCCATGATTTTTGTGTCTAGGGGCTTGTTTTCCCTACCAGGGAGATCAACACTGCTGCATTCAATGCAGCAGGTGTCGATTTAGTGGGTCTAGTGAAGACCTGCCAAATCGACGCAGAGCGCTCTCCAGTCAACCCCGGTACTTCACCTCTCCGAGAAGAGTAAGGTAAGTCAATGGTAGAGCGTCTCCCATCAATGCAGCACAGTGAAGACACTGCGGTAAATTGACCTAATCTACGTCAACTCCAGCTATGTTATTCACATAGCTGGAGTAACATAATTTAGGTCAACTTACCCCGGTAGTGAAGACAAGCCCTAGTTGAGCTATGAATTTAAGTTTAGTTTATTGTAATTTGAGTTTAATCAGGTAGGTTACTTAGTCTGGGTGCTAGGAGTATTTGATGAGCATTAGTGCATATAAGTGCTGATCAAAGAAGTGAAATTTCAAAGCATTCACATTCCATAGGCACTTGCAGCGTTCTTTGAGAGCCACATATAATCTTGCCTCAATACTTCAGAATGTTTACACAAGAAACACAATGTGGAATATATAAACACTACTGAATTGCACTCAGCATGCTGTGCAAACGGACTGCATCTTGGATGTTGCCTTCAATTCTGTTTACCTCAATTCCAGAAAGAAGTTAAAAAACTGGAGGTTGTTGAGATGCGCATCAAAAATTATTAGAGGACTGCAAGGAGAGTGGGATTGATTTAGGAGGATAGGAAAAATAAAAAACGAAATAGGACTTAGCCAAGCTATTCGTATCTAAGGTGTGTGGCAGATTTGGTTTCCAATAATATCTTTGTCCAGGATCTACTGCCACTTAAGCGATTTTCATTACTGGTTCAAATGCATCCCTTGCAAAGCTGCGTGTTCACAGGGGCTTCCTCACCGATCCTCTGCAGTTGAACATATTGTTTGTCATATGGTGACATCCCATTCATTTGGAAAAGGTGCTAAATTATTGATGCACATTCCTATAGTATACACAGAATGTTCTTTTTCATTAGGTAAATGCGACACAGGTGTAAACTGATTATGTGATTGCCTCAAGGGACAGCCAAAACATTTGGATAACTGCAGATTCATATCAGCTAATTTTAGTTGCTATATGAATTTTGCATTCAAGGAACAAATAAATTGCAGAGAACCTAAAACCTGGGTTCAGTTGTTGCTTTCCATTTCTACAGCACCTTCGATGGGATAGTTTCAGCAGACATTGCGAACTGTACCTTAGCCACACACCTCCCCTGGGAGGAAGGTAGGTGTATCCACAATTTTCAGAAGGGGAAACTGAGACAAAAAGCAGAGGTTGCTTTTCCAATGTGTTTAGCACATTTGGGAAGAGAATGCAGGTCTCCAGACTCTTAGGCCTGTTCCTTAAACGCAATGCCATCCTACATCCTTGGTACCAACCTTAAAAATTAGGGTAAAATATATGTTCACGTGTCTAAAAAACTTGGTCCAGTATTAGCCAAGACAGCTAAATGTAATAAAGAAGCAAATATGAGGCCAGATGCTCCCCTTCACTGTGTGTAGTAAAGGAGGGGATCCAAAATAATTAAAAAGGGATAGGGGTAGTCCTGCAAGTAGTTGATACAGTGAGCTCTGGCAGACCTGGGACATGCTCTCCAACTTCCCCCAAATCCTCCCCAGGAACACCACCTGGGAGGGGCGCTGTGGGTTTAAGGAAGCATGCCGAGCTAGTGAGAAACCACTTTTTGCTGCAGGATTCCAAAATTTGACAGCAATCCATGTGGGAGTTAAAAGGCTGCTTGTAATAGCATTAACTCCCACTCAGTGAGGGGGAGTACTTCACAGCCTTATGGGAGGGAGTCGGTGACAGCATAGCAGCTGTAAGTGAGACATGCTGATGGAGGGAGGGGGAAGCAGAATAAGCACAGACAGGCCAACAGGATTTGCCTGCAGATCAGTACTTCATGCTAGTGCAGGGGTAGGCAACCTATGGCACGCGTGCCGAAGGCAGCATGCGAGCTGATTTTCAGTGGCACTCACACTGCCCGGGTCCTGGCCACTAATCCGGGGGGCTCTGCATTTAAATTAATTTTAAATGAAGCTTCTTAAACATTTTAAAAACCTTATTTACTTTACATACAACAATAGTTTAGTTATATATTATAGACTTATAGAAAGAGACCTTCTAAAAACATTAAAATGTATTACTGGGATGCGAAACCTTCAATTAGAGTGAATAAATGAAGACTTGGCACACCACTTCTGAAAGGTTGCCGACCTCTGTGCTAGTGCATTCTGCCTCACCACAATCCCCTTTCTCCAGAGTGGAGAATGTTGCAGGAGCTAAAGAAGCCTCAGGAGGTACCTTCAGGGCCGCCCGGGGGGGGGGCAGCAAGTGGGGCAATTTGCCCCAGGCCCCGGCCCCCACGAGAGTTTTTCGGGGCCCCTGGAGCGGGGTCCTTCACTCGCTCCGGTGGACCCGGAAAACTCTTGCAGAGCCCGGGCCCCCGGAGCTTCTTCTGCTCCAGGTCTTTGGCGGCAGTTCGGCGGTGGGGGGTCCTTCCGCTCTGGGACCCGCCGCCGAAGTGCCCAGAAGACCCATGGCGGGGGGTCTTTCTGCCCCAGGACCCGCCGCCGAAGTGCCCCTTGGCCCCCTGAATCCTCTGGGCGGCCCCGAGTACCTTTCCTCCAAACTTAGGTCTTGCATGTATAGTGTGGTCTCTTGTCTTTCAAGTCTGTCTGATACTAAAACATTCAAGGAGTTCTCACAACAATTTTTTTTGGTGGCCTCAGAGTTTGGCTCTTGCTGGTGGCCCCGGGGGAAGGGGCCTCTGCTTCTCTTCCTCCCCTCCCCTCCTCCAATCACCACCCAGGAGGCTGTGGCCACAAGAAAAGCCCCTGGTGGCTGCATTTGAGAAACGCTGCACTAGAAGCACTGACGCAGGGTTGAGGTACATTGCTGTGGCATTATGTGGAAGTTTGCATTGCCTTTAGGACACAAATCAGCCTGTTATGGGGATGAGGAAGAAATTTTACCCTGGAGGTAGGTTATTCCATAACAGCTTACCGCAAGGTTTCCTGCTCCTTCTCTGCAGTATCTAGTGCAGGTTACTGTTGAAGGCAGAATAGTGGACTATATGGATCACTGGTGTCATCTGGGATGGACATTTCTATGTACCTGCACTGAGTTAGACGACTCTAGAAGTTTTCCGTACAGCACCTTGCACAAGCACTACCATTCACTCACAATGCATGTCTCTAATGAGCATCTTATTTAGAGAACTGACCTGCTTCTTTCTACTTGGAAATGCATCGAGCTTGAGTTTTATTCCGAAGATATGAGGCAGGCCGAGGCCTGTCCCAAAAGTTGACAAATTTTAAAATATTAATGATGTGCTTGCTTTCCTTAGTATAATTTATCCATGTTAACCTACACCAGAAGGTCAGCAGCAGTTTATACACAAGCATCAAATATTTAGTAGCGGTTTAGGAAAATAATAATTGGTAAAAAATCAAAGCTGCTATTTGCACTCTTTGATTAATGTTTGCTAGCTGAAGTTTTGAGAATAGAATAGTGCCTCAGCAATTTTCTTTATCCTTATAAACACACTGGGCCAGATCCTGGTGCCTGTTAGGGCTGCTTAATGAGTGGCGTGGGGATTCACCCAGAGTGGAAGCGGGAGGTTACAAGGCGAAGGGGGTATGTGTGGCTAAAATGCTGTTGCTCTCTGGCCATTTGCAGCTAAGAAATAGCCCTTGGGGTCTGTTGCTGCCAGCTAAAGTTAAGAGCGGCCTTGAGGCTGTTCTAATTATCACCAGGGGATGAACAGGCCCCAAAATTGGGGAGTGACAAGCTACCTCGTAGCCCCTGACCAAGCACTGCTCTAACACAGCTCAGGATCTCACCTATACTCTTTTTAAAATGTGGCCTTTCAAGTTTAATATGTTATATAATGGTCTTTTGTTAAGGGCCTGCAATTTTGTGCCCCTTATCCATCCCCTTCCCCCCCACACACACTCAGAACGGACGAGATATTCAGCTATTGTAAATCAGCATGTAGTTCCATTGCAACAAAGTTGATGCCGAAAGTTCAGGTAGATGTTGAAATTCTGTTTGCGCTCACTAACGACTAGTTGCAAAACTGCAGGTGCAAACATCAGGCTCCATCTTGCAAGGCTCTGAATGCCCATAACTCGCTTTGAAGCCCCTTACTGCAATATTATAGTACTTCCATCCTGGGGCCTTGGTTCAGTGCTGACCCTGAAAGAAGTGACATATACTTAAACACTTACATCAGTTCTTTGAATACCCGCGTTTTCCTTGGAGATCTGCTCTGTAAGTATGATGCAGACCCAAACTACCGTAGCGTGAAAGATTTGCTGAGATCAGAGGCCAAGGTGAGTGTGGTGGGGGACTGCATCAGTTAAGGCTGATTTTAATAGAACTGGGGGGGGAAATGTAATGGAAACTAAATGAAAAAAGGCCATTTGTTTCAAACTTTCACACAATTTTGGATGGAGACTTTTTGTTTGGTGTTTTTTCCTGGGGAAAACTTTTGTTTTGCTTTGTCTTTTGACAAGCTATAGTTAACACCCATTTTTAGCACCCTTACACTAACGGGGTGATAGCGTTGCCGAGAATTCTATGTGTATAGTGCTGTGAGAGCTTCAGATGAAAGGGGCCATGTGAATGGTCGTCTTTAGTGCCCCTATCCTCATGAAAACCTGAAGAGTTTGAAATGAACATAGAACTGGAAGTGTCTTTGAACCAGGATTTCATCTTGCAGGCGGGAGCCTGATGACTATTGTAGCGGGACTTAAAGACTTTATATCTTATCATTGATGTGATGCTAATGTTTTAGCGAGGGGCTCCCACAAAATTTTCTCTTTAACTGTGATAAACCCCATGTGGCAGGATGCAAATAAGCTCATACTTTTTCTCCTTTGTACAGGATCTTGGTGTGAAAAAGTGGGAATGTTCTTAAGGTTTTCTCTGAATACTGTGTGGGTGCCTCCATTTCCCCTATGCCTCTCTGCTCCACCATCGCCAGTTCATGCTGCTGCTGCTTCTCCTGCAGCTCTTTCTCGGGCTCTCGCTGTTTACACGGTCCTCTCGCTCCTTCGGACTCAGCTCTAGTCCCATCTGTGTCTGACCCCCTGATGGGGAACCTGATCGTGAAGACTCCCGTCTGGTTGGGGACAGGAGTCTTGGGGGTGCCTGGCTACTGCTCCAGCTGCTCCCAAATCCTCTTGTAGCCCCATTTGGGTCAGGAATCTGCTCCTTAGAGCGGTCATTGTCTTCCAGCTGCACGATTAACTGGGCTTTGGTGAACTTTCCAATGCGTAACCCTCTCTTTTTGCACAGGATTACAATGTCCTTCTTAAGGAGATGGTGATAGGCCATCACTTTGCTGTTCCCAAGTTGCTGTGGATTCACAGGCCTGTGTGCTCTCAGCTCCCCATGGTTTCCAGGAGGAACCGCTAGTGTGCCAACCCTTCTCTAGGGGTATGTCTACACTACAGGATTAATCCGAATTTATATAATTCGAATTTTGGAAACAGATTGTATGAAGTCGAATGTATGCGGCCACACTAAGCATATTAATTTGGCGGTGTGCGTCCATGTACCGGGGCTAGCGTCGATTTCCGGAGCGTTGCACTGTGGGTAGCTATCCCATAGCTATCCCATAGTTCCCGCAGTCTCCTCCGCCCATTGGAATTCTGGGTTGAGATCCCAATGCCTGATGGGGCCAAAAACATTGTCGCGGGTGGTTCTGGGTACATCCTCCCCCCTCTCCAGGGAAGCAACGGCAGACAACCGTTTCAGGCCTTTTTCCTGGGTGAACAGTGCAGATGCCATACCACGGCAAGCATGGAGCCCACTCAGCTCAAGACAGCAGTCATGAACATTGTAAACATCTCGGCATTATCATGCAGTTTATGCTGAACCAGAACCTGCAAAACCAGGCGGCGAGGAGTAGGCTACGGCAGCGCGGTGGCAAGAGTGATGAGGACATGGACATGGAATTCTATCAAACCGCGGGACCCGGTGCTTTGGAGATCATGCTGTTAATGGGGCAGGTTATAGCCATGGAACGCTGATTCTGGGCCCGGGAAACAAGCACAGACTGGTGGGACCGCATAGTGTTGCAGGTGTGGGACGATTCCCAGTGGCTGCGAAACTTTCGCATGCATAAGGGCACTTTCTTGGAACTTTGTGACTTGCTTTCCCCTGCCCTGAAGCGCCAGAATACCAAGATGAGAGCAGCCCTCACAGTTGAGAAGCGAGTGGCGATAGCCCTGTGGAAGCTTGCAACGCCAGACAGCTACCGGTCAGTCGGGAATCAATTTGGAGTGGGCAAATCTACTGTGGGGGCTGCTGTGATGCAAGTAGCCAAAGCAATCACTGAGCTGCTGCTATGAAAGGTAGTGACTCTGGGAAATGTGCAGGTCATAGTGGATGGCTTTGCTGCAAGGGGGTTCCCTAACTGTGGTGGGGCGATAGATGGAACCCATATCCCTGTCTTGGCACCGGAGCACCAGGGTACCCAGTACATAAACCGCAAGGGGTACTTTTCAATGGTACTGCAAGCACTTGTGGATCACAAGGGACGTTTCACCAACATCAATGTGGGCTGGCCCGGAAGGGTTCATGACGCTCGCGTCTTCAGGAACACTAATCTGTTTAAACGGCTGCAGCAAGGAACTTACTTCCCAGACCAGAAAATAACCATTGGGGATGTTGAAATGCCTATAGTTATCCTTGGGGACCCAGCCTACCCCTTAATGCCATGGCTAATGAAGCCATACACAGGCAGCCTGGACAGGAGTCAGGAGCTGTTCAACTACAGGCTGAGCAAGTGCAGAATGGTGGTAGAATGTGCATTTGGCCGTTTAAAAGGTCACTGATGCTCGTTACTGACTCGGTCAGACCTCAGCCAAACCAATATCCCCCATTGTTATTGCTGCTTGCTGTGTGCTCCACAATCTCTGTGAGAGTAAGGGGGAGACCTTTATGGCGGGGTGGGAGGCTGAGGCAAATCGCCTGGCTGCTGATTATGCACAGCCAGACACCAGGGCGATTAGAAGATCACACCAGGAAGCGCTGCGCATCAGAGAAGCTTTGAAAACCAGTTTCATGACTGGCCAGGCTACAGTGTGAAAGTTCTGTTTGTTGAAAACCCGCCCCCTTGATTGACTCATTCCCTGTAAGCAAACCACCCTCCCCCCTTAAATCACAGCTTGCTTTTAAAGGAAATAAAGTCACTATTGTTTAAAAATCATGTATTCTTTATTAATTGATTATAAACATAGGGAGAGAACCGACAAGGTAACCTGGGTGAGGTTTGGGAGGAGGATAGGAGGAAAGTAAAAGGCCACTGAAAAAATTCAATATAATGACAGCCTTTTGGTTGGGCTGTCCACTGGGGTGGAGTGGGAGGGTGCACGGAGCCTCCCCCCCATACACATTCTTACACGTCTGGGTGAGGAGGATATGGAACATGGTGAGGGGGGAGGGAGGTTATACAGCGGCTGCAGCGGCAGTCTGTTATGCTGCTGACATTCCTGAAGCTCCACCAGATGCTGGAGCATGTCCATTTTATCACGCAGCAGCCCCAGCGTTGCAACCTGCCACCTCTCATCTCGAGCGTCCCTCATGACCTCACGTTCACTGGCATCTTTCCTGTATTTAGATACCGTGCCCTTCCACTCATTCAAATGAGCTCTTTCATTGCGGGTGCATTCCATTATTTCCAAGAACATCTCATCTCGCGTCCTCTTTCTCCGCCGCCTTATCTGAGATAGCCTTCGGGACGGAGGAGGGAGGCTTGAAAAATTTGCAGCTGCTGGAGGGAGGGATGAAAAAAAGGAGAGAAGTTTTTAAAATGATACATTTTACAGAACAATGCTTATACTCTTTCATGGTGAACAACACTATTCACATTACATAGTACATGTGCTTTCAGTACAAGGTCGCATTTTCCATCTTAATATTGCGTGCCTGTGGCTTTGGTGTTAGAGATCACAGACGCAGGTCCGAGCAACAGAATTCAGCTTGCATGCGGCCATGGTAAGCCATTGTCTTTCGGCTTCTGTGCCCTCCTTTCCCACATACCAAGCAAAGCCCGTTGACTGCTGCGGTTTTCCTGTTAACCTTCAGCAACAGAAAACAAACTAAACCCCCACCCCCATCCAATTCTCTGGGATGATCGCTTTATCCCTCCCCCCACCGCGTGGCTGGTATCAGGGAAGATCCCTGCAGAAACCAAACTAACCCCCCGCCCCCCCTCCCACCATGAATTATCTGGGATGATCGTTGTACCCCTCCCCCCACCGCGTGGCTGGTATCAGGGAAGATCTCTGCTAGCCAACCGCGAAAAGCTCAGGGCCAATTCTCCCCCCCCCCCCCCACGCGCTGCAGGGAAGGATTTCTTTTCAGCCACAGGCAAACAGCCCAATAGGAACGGCCACCTCTGTCCCCTTAATTAAATTCCCGTATTTCAACCAGGTTACCATGAGCGATATCACTCTCCTGAGGATTACACAGCGAGATAAAGAACGGATGTTGCTTGAATGCCAGCAAACACCGGGACCATACGCTGCCAGGCTTTGTCATGCAATGATACCAGATTACTTGCTACTAGCATGGCATGGTCAAGTGTCCTACCATGGAGGACGGAATAAGGCTGCACTGCCCAGAAATCTTGTGGCAAGGCTTTTGGAGTACCTCCAGGAGAGCTTCATGGAGATGACCCTGGAGGATTTCCGCTCCATCCGCAGACACGTTAACAGACTTTTCCAGTAGCTGTACTGGCCGCGAATGCACCCCAAGTCCTCAGGGCAAAGTAATCATTAAAAAACGCTTCCTTTTAAAACAAGTTTTATATTTTAAAAGGTAAACTCACCTGAGGTCCCTTCCATTGGGTCATGGTCTTGGATACTGGCTTGGGAGGGTTGGGAGGGTACTTCAGTCAGGCTGAGAAAAAGATCCTGGCTGTTGGGGAGAACAGAGTGCTGTGTGCTCTCGGCAAGCTCGTCCTCCTCCTCCTCTTCCCCGTCCGCAGAATCCTCAGGTGTAGCTGATGAGATTACCCCCGCCTCGGAATCCACGGTCAGAGGTGGGGTAGTGGTGGCGGCCCACCCTAGAACTGCATGCAGCTCGGCGTAGTAGCGGCATGTCCGCGGCTCTGACCCGGAGCGACCGTTTGCCTCCTTTGTTTTTTGATAGGCTTGTCTGAGCTCCTTGACTTTCACGCGGCACTGATCTGAGTCCCTATTGTGGCCTCTCTCCATCATGCCCTTGGAAAATTTTTCAAAAGTTTTGGCATTTGTCTTTTCGAACGAAGTTCTGCTAGCACTGAATCCTCTCCCCATATAGCGATCTGATCCAGTATCTCCCGTACGGTCCATGCTGGTGCTCTTTTTCGATTATCGGCCTGCATGGTTACCTGTGCTGATGAGCTACCTGTGGTCACCTGTGCTCTCCACGCTGGGCAAACAGGAAATAAAATTCAAATGTTCCTGTGTACCTGGCCAGTGCATCCGCGTTCAGATTGCTGTCCAGAGCGGTCACAATGGTGCACTGTGGGATAGCTCCCGGAGGCCAATACCATTGAATTGCGGCCACACTAATCCTAATTCGAAATGACAATATCGATTTTGGCGCTACTCCGCTCGTCGGGGTGGAGTACAGAAATCGATTTTAAGAGCCCTTTATTTCAAAATAAATGGCTTAGTTGTATGGATGGGTGCAGGGTTAATTCGATTTAACACTGCTAAATCCGAATTAAAGTCATAGTGTAGACCAGGCCTAGGTCTTCACCTCTTTCCCAAGGTCAAGCCGTCGATTCCTCCGCCCCTGGAACCACTCGCTGAAGTCCCCAGGGGGACCCCATTACTGCAACAGTCCTCGCTGGTCACACATTCCCAGGGGTTAAGCGTAGCTCCTCCGCCACCTGAAACCACTACTCTCTGAGCCTTCAGCATGCCTGGTCCTCGTTAATCCCCCTTTGTTTTACTGCTCCCCAGTCACTTACTGCAAGAAGTATCATTCGTGGGGTGCAGTACATCCTACCAGTTGTCACCGAGTCACCGGGCAATGCTCTGGAACTACTCCATACGAAGCCAGTCTGGACTCTGGGGGAGCATGCCTCCTCTCTGTGAGCATACTGTCTCCAGGACAAGAAGCTTTCACAACTTCGACCTTCCTGGGTCTGACCTCGGAGCATTCAGCATCCCCTTCTCACACTGTGCACTTCCCACAGCGAGTCCGTACAGGCGAGGCTCCTGGGGAAGCCAGTGGGCCCTGCACCCCAATTCCGCAGTCAGATGTGACTCTCAGCCAGCCAGTAAAACAGAAGGTTTATTAGATGACAGGAACACAGTCTAAAACAGAGCTTGTAGGAACAGAAACAGGACCCCTAAGTCAGGTCCATCTTGGGGGCAGGGAGGCCAGACCATGGGTCTGGGCCTCCCTCTCTTTCCCCAGCCAGCTCCAAACTGAAACCCCCTCCAGCCCCTTCTCTGGCCTTTGTCTCTTTCCTGGGCCAGAAAACCTTCAGTTGGCACCTTTGCAGGGGCGGGGCCCAGGCCATCAGTTGCTAGGAGACAGGGTGTCGGCCAGTCTCTGTGCAGACAGCATCACACTGGCCATCTAAAGCTCTGCAACAATCACACACCCTTATCCCATCACCTAGATACTTAAGAAAGGCATGGGGGAAACTGAGGCACCCACACAGTATTCAGAGAAAACATTAAGAACATTCCCACTTCATCACACTTGGTTCTGTAGCACAATGCTCAGCTTGTGATGTTGAAAAGGTGGCAGAAAATGAAGTCCTTGTTTATGGTGCAGGGGAATTGTCTCCTTGGAAATCTTTTGAGATTATTCGCCTTTTGGTGCAATCTAGTCCATTCCAAAGGCAAGCAAAATTGCTCTTCAGAAGTATTTTTATGAACTCCAGGGATTAGTCATTTCTGGCATGAAAGATTTAGCCTGTATCCAGAGAGGGGGTGGACTCCATCAGAGGCAGGGAAATCACTCCCACTGTTTTCAAACTGGCGATGAAATTTTTAACAAGGGGCTCACAAGAGCCCCCTGGAGCACTGCCTGTTGTGTGTCCTTTGAAGAAATTTGCTGGAGACTTGGGGCCATATTCTTCAAAGGGTAATGCATAGATATCCTGTTAGTACAATTTTAGCAAATAAACAGCAATCCTTTTAAGTAATTCTTCTACTTCCTATGGAAATTATGTTCTATGAAATAGTTTAAGCAAATGGTTCCATTAACTGTTTCCAATGTTAGCAATTTAGCAAACCAGTGCCAATTATATTGTCTTCTGGACATAAACTATAGAACCAAATAACCATACATTTTGGGGAGGAAAAGCAGATGAAACAGCAATCAAACATTCAGATTGCAGTTACATACATGTGCTGTATTAGATTAAAATCTCTGACAGATGTACACTAGTATTTCTACTCAACAGAAAAATGGTGGAGCTACAGTAGTCATGCATTTGTCATTTTCTGTCATTCTGCCTGATATATTTATACCAGATTAAGTCTGGTTAAAATCTTACGCTTAAAGCATAGTTACTAATCACACCATAGATGATTAAAACTGATTGTTATAATCATTATGTTTTTGGTTCCTGTACTGTTTTACCTGTCCTTCGGTGCAGACATTGAAAATAGACCTACATTAGTAAACATCACTTTATTTTCTATTCAGCTTCATTTAAAGTCCTCATTGGCTTTTCTACCACATTGGTGCAGTGTATGGGTTACACATATTGCAAGGATTTGGGAGGGGGGGCATTAGAGGAGGTGGGATTTTCTCTATTGGAATTGGAGGTTGGGGAAAATCATGGAAATAAAATTCTCATAGCCATATACAAACAAACAAAAAACCCTTTGGCATCAAAAGCACAAGGCCCTACCACATACGTTATGATATGACTGTGTATACTTAAACTAGTGTATTACGGAAACATTTCTACTAATCTTTGGTTTAGTGAAAATTTGGCTGGGCCCAAATTTGACCTGACTGCTTCCCTGTAAGTAGTTGTTGAAATATCATTGAAAGTCAATGGAACATGGGATTCTAGATGCCTATGTCACTTTTGGAAATTTTTGACATTGTTACCCCTTGGTCACTATCAACACTTTCCATAATATAGAAGAACTGGGGAGATTCCATACCCCATGACTGCTCCTTCGAGCCTCTTACTCATCAATCTGTTATTTAGGTGGTGAAGGCAAAGAGGCATGGGAGCAAATTTATACAAGTACAGCAATTCCTTTCCAGATGTCTCACTATAAAAATGTGGCGCTATACAGCCAAAATTTTGGATCTTTGCACGGTCATTGGATATTTGATTCCAAGGCCAGAAGGGACCATTGTGATCACCTAGTCTGACCTCATGCATAACACAGGCCATAAAACTTCCCCAAAATAATTCCTAGAGCAGATCTTTTAGAAAAAAACATCCAATCTGGATTTAAAAATTGTCAGAGATGGAGAATTCCAATTAGGGGTGGGACAGGTAGCTCAGCCAGGAGGTGTGGCCTTTCCCTAGGGGTCCCTGAGCTGGTTTAACCTGTTCCACTCCACTGTTCAATGATAGAGCCAAATAAGCTAGACTAGGAAACTTTTGTTATTTTAAGTACCCATTACAAGCTGAAATCACTTGTGGTGGGGCATGTTGTTTTTTTATTATTATTAATTATTATTATTATTATTACTTTTTTATTATTTTTTTTTATTATTATTAATATTTTATAGCACTGGAATGGGTTACCTAGGGAGGTGGTGGAATCTCCTTCCTTAGCGGTTTTTAAGGTCAGGCTTGACAAAGCCCTGGCTGGGATGATTTAGTTGGTGTTGGTCCTGCTTTGAGCAGGGGGTTGGACTAGATGACCTCCTGAGGTCCCTTCCAACCCTGATATTCTATGATTCTATGAATTCACCACGACCCTTGTTGAATTGTTAATTATTCTCACTGTTAAAAAATTACCCCTTATTTCCAGTCTGAATTTGTCTCGCTTTCATTTCTAGCCACTGGTTTGTGTTACCCCTTTCTCTGCTAGATTGAAGAGCTCATTATTAAATATTTGTTTCCCATGTAGATATTTATAGACTGTAATCAAGTCACCCCTTATCCTTCTTTTTGTTAAGCTAAATAGATTGAGCTCTTTGTGTCTATCACTATAAGGCACGTTTTCGAATCCTTTCATCGTTCTCATGACTCTTCTATGAACCCTCTTCAAGGTATATGAAAAGTCAAACATGAAAATTCATACTGTGCCTGCAAAGAGCTTATTTTAATCAACAGCAACAGAAAACGCTGAGGATGAAGCTCATATATTTTTTTAGATACCTGCTTAAACTAGGGTAAATCATGCAGGGATATTATTAGGCTTCTTGAGCTTTTTACTGGTTCTGAGAATAATGTTTGGATCTCAACATAATTTTAAAGGACAGTAAAACAGCTTAATGACGCATCATAAAATTTTCCCAAAGCCCTATGTCCCATTTTCAAAAGTGATGGAGGCATTTATGGTCCTAAGTGCACAAGTCGCTTTTAAAAATGAGACTGGTCGTTAAGGCTGTGTCTACACTGTGAGCTAGGATGATTCCCCTGCTCATGTACGTATTCGCCCCAGCTCTTACTAAGCCGGCATCCCGTTTAAATAGCAGTGTAGCCACAGTAGCAGCAGCGGAGGTACCCACTGGTTTCAGGCAGGCAGGGCCAGCTCCAGGCACCAGCTGAGCAAGCTGGTGCTTGGGGCGGCAGACTGTTCGAGGCGGCATTCTGCCCAATCCTAGGGCGGCACGGCTGCTTTTTTTGTTGTTTTGTTCTTGTTCCGCTCCGGCCGCCCTGTAGGGGGCAGCGGCACAGAGAACCAGAGCGCCCTGCAGGGCAGTCCTCTTCCTTCCCTCCCCGCCGACCGGAGTGGAGCCCTCGCGGCAGGCGGCAGGAGACGGTGCAGTGGGAGGGGCCGCGTGGTAGCGCCCCTGCTGTAGCCCTGGCCGCCCCTTCTCTCTCTCTCCCGCCCGCTCCTTTCCCCTCCCTCTCCCTCTTCCCCCCCCCCCCCGCCGGTCCCCCTTCACCCGCACTCCGGCCGCGTCGCAGGTTTTTTTTTTCTTGCTTTGCCGTTCTTTGCCAGAGCCGGCCCTTCAGGCAGGTTTGTACTTGGCACGGCTCAGCCTTGCCTCCACTGCTGCTCCCTGAGCTGGGGCAGCTACACTGCCATTTAGGCACATACTAGCTCTACAAGAGCTAGTGTAAATATGTGTCCCTGAGCAGGGGACTCACAACCCATAGCTTGTAGTATAGACATATCCATAGTCACTTAGGCTTTTTTGAAAATTTTACCCACAGTCTATATGGGATTCAAAATTATCCATGTAGGCTGTGACAGGAAATTTACCCAAAATTAGTCTGCCAAAGGTAAATTATTTAAGTGATCTGGATGGGTACAGTCTGGAAACATTATCTCATGTGATTAAAACGCTTTTATAATATGTCTTTAAGGTCCAGATTTTTGTATCTATACATAGTTGTGTGTTTTATATGAACTCCGGGCACAGGAAAGGGATCAGATGGACTGAAGAGGAACAGGAATGAGCAGCAGCATTGTAGCTTTCTCCACTCATCCTGAACTGGATGGGGCATTTCTAGGGGTGAAAGGTAGTTCAGTTTACATGGTCCATTCAGCCTTCTTCCTCTCTGTTGAGATTGGTAGTTGTGATGTTTTTGTGATATGGCAGCTATCGACTAACAACTGGGTTAACTCATTTCATAAAGAGTAGGTCACCGGTTTTCAGAATGTATCTTGTCGATAACAAGCCAGGTTTTCAACCAATCACCTACTGGTGAAAGGCTCTGCACACAAATGTCAATCTCCCTCAGATGCCAGTCTAGTGCACCACAGACCATCCATGGTTCTACACACAATGCTTGAATAAAATAACCCGCTTTCACCCTCTTAAAGTGTACCTTGCTACTCTTTTCACTTAAACAAGCAGGAGGGACTTGTCATGTGTCATACTGATGTAATAATAATAATAAATAATTAATTATTAATACCTGACTCTTCTATAGTGCTTTCCTTTAGTAGATCTCAAAGCACTTTACCATGGAGGGTAGTATTAGTTTCCCCATTTTACATATCAGGAAACTGAGGCACAAAACAGGAAGTGGCTTGGCCAAAGTCACCCATCAGGTCAGGGGCAAAGCTGGGAACAGCCCCTAGTCTCCTGAGTCCCAGTCTGGTACACTATTCATTAGGATACCCTGCCTTCCATCAACTGTATCTTCTGTAAGAACTTGGCATCTAAGAATCAGTGAAACCAATCAAACTGTTCAGATTAAGGCCTTATCTACCTTTAAAAGTTTGCCACTTCAGCAAGAGTTAAAACAGCAAAAAAAAACCAAGCAGCTACCTAGTGAAGATGCAGTTATACTGGTGCAGAAGTGGCAAATTCTTCCATTGACCTAGCACTGTCCACACAGGGACTTAGATCAGCTTAACAGTACTCCTGAAATCCTCCAGAAGAGGAGCTTCCACAACCTCCCTCAGCAGTCTGTTCCATTGTCCTACTGTTCTTACAGTTAGGAAGTTTTTCCTGTGGTTTAATCTAAAACTATGTCTACACTAGCACTTTTGTCAATAAAACACACCCCTGACCGACATATATTTCACCAACAAAAGTGCCGGTGTGGACAGAGCTATGTCGGTGGGAGATGCTCTCCTACTAACATAGCTAATGCCGCTCATTGGGGGTGATTTAATGGCGCTCACTGGAGAGCTCTCTCCCGCCGGCCTAGAGCGGCTACACGGGAGACCTTACAGGGCATAGCTGCAGCAGTAGTGCTGTGCCGCTGTCATGTAGACATAGCCTAAATCTGCTATGCTGTAGTTTGAACCTATTGCCTCTTTTCCAAGCTGAAAAGTCTCAAACATTTAATCTCTTCTCATATGGAAAGTGTTCCATACCCCTAATCATTTTTGTTGACCTTCCCTATACTTTTTCCTGTTCTAATATATCTTTTTTGAGATGGAACAACCAGAACTGCACACAGTATTCAAGGTGTGGGTATACCATGGATTTATATATTGGCATTATGATATTTGCTGTCTTATTATCTATCCCTTTCCCAATGGTTCCAAACATTCTGCTCACTTTTTTTAACTGTCCCTGTACATTGAGCAGATATTTTCAGAGAATGATCTACAATGACTCCAAGATCTCGTTCTTGAGTGGTAACAGGTAATTGAGATCCGGTCATTTTATATGTATAGTTGGGATTATGTTTTCCAATGTGCATTATTTTGCATTATTCACATTGAATTTCATCTGCCATTTTGTTGCCCCGTCACCCAGTTTTGTGAGATCCCTTTGTAAATCTTTGCAGTCTGCTTTAGACTATCTTGAGTGATGTTGTGTCATCTGCAAATTTTGCCACCTCATCGTTTAGCTTTTTTTTCCCAGCTCACTTATGAATATGTTGAACAGCACTGGTCCAAGCACAGATTCCTGTGGATCACTACTAGTTACTTCTCTCCAGTCTGAAAACTGACCAGTTATTCCTACCTGTTGTTTCCTGTCTTTTAACCAATTACTGATCCATGAGAGGATCTTCCCTCTTATCCCATGACTGCTTACATTGATTAAATACTACATGTTAAGTACAAGTAAGTTACCACATGTTTAGCTAACCCATAGTAAAAACACACACTTTTTCCTAATGTGAACATACTGAAAGTGGCTTTTCTCTTTGTCAGAGGATTTATCTTCACGTTCATTCTGGTCCGAAAGCTTCCTTTCTTTTCAAAGGAGGAGTGGCAGGAACCAGGTGTTTTTGTTTTGGTTACAGCATTTTAATTTATTTTATTTTATTTTATTAAGAATCTGTAATCTTTTTAGATTAATCACAGCTGAATTTCAGGTCTCAAGGGGAAAAAGATCTTTCTCCATTCCCAATGTACCTTCTAATCAATTATTTTAAAAAGAAAAGAAAAAAAGAGGAAAAACCTTTGGGTGGAAAAAATTGGTACTTTTGAAAAGGCATTAGTAACAACTTTTAAATTTTCAAGAAGCAGAGCTTGAGAAACATTCATTGTGTATGTGATACTAATACATCTACACTAGAGTTGTTTTGCAAGATACAAAGAATTTTTAAAGCTCTTGGGCCGTATTTATGATGTGACTCAAAGCATAATACAGTCAAGTCCACTTAAGAACCCATTCAAAGACAAATTCATTCACGCAAGGTTTTCACTAATGTAATATACACCTAGTTTTTCCACCTTGAAAACACTCATCCTCACAAAATCCCTGGAAGAGAGAGAGTTTTTATTATCTCCATTTGGATGGAGAAACAAAATCAGAAATCAGCTGACTTTACCCAAGACCCCAGTCTCGCTGTCACAGTCAGGATAAGAATGGACTTCTTGGCTTGTGGGCCTGAGTTCAGGCCATTAGAACAGATGGGGGGGGAAATAGAGTCAGTGAGACCAAATGTCTGTGCTCAAACCAGAGATATAGTAAATATCTGGTGAGTTTCCACCTGACTCCCATTCCTCTGCTCAGACCACTACACTAGTGGTTCCCATTGGATATTGACAGCAAATGATTCCCTATTCAATGTCAATTGAAAACCAGTGACTTTCTGCTCCTCACAGCACTTACCATTGCATGTAGCACAGAAGTTGTCTACATTATTCAGTTAGCTGCACTATATATTTTAATGTTTTCAGCTACCTGGTCGGTTTGTAAAAGAATGACCTGTACAGGAACTGAACCCAGATTTCCTGAGTCCCATTCTGAGCCTTAACCCTAAGACCATGAAACGCCCATTCACTGAGTCAAATTTAAAATGAGTTGGTCAACACTTTGAGGACTGTACGGCCTGTAAAGCATCCAGCTAACTCTGGGGATTGTAGAAATAATTAATTTTTATTACTCAGCTGCTTCATGAGTTATATGAGAACAGATGAGTGTATTAAGGATAACTGGGACAAAGTAATAGGGCATCTTCTTATTACTGTCCATGAATTGATACTCCTCAACTATAGCCTGTTTTATAGTTAATGACTGGAATCTTCTCCATTTAGAGTCAGCACCATCCAATGTGTCTCTTCTAAAGAGACTTAACATATAACATGTATAGAGACAATGTACTGTAGTATGGTGGGCAACCTGCAGCGCGCGGGCCACACACAGTCCGTCAGGTTGCCCACCACTGTCAGTATAAGTATTTTGCTACCTGCATGAGATTTACTCAGCCAAACTGCAAAGCTAAACAGCTAGCTGGTTTCTATATTTACAAGAACCGAAGCAGTTAAATGATTCAGCTGCCTCCTAATGTGGTTTATATTTGAATTCTTGGGGGGGTGGGGGAGAAGTTATTGCCATAACAAGGTCTACTGCTAAACTGAACATATGTTGCTCATAATGTCACTTTCTAAATCAATGAAATTATCATTATAGAACATGTCGACAAATTAGACGTGTAAAGTGCAGGCTGTATGTGGGAGAGATGTAATTTGGCTCTATAAAAAGAAATTAAACAATAAAATATCAATGACAGATGTAGTTAGCTAAAGGTTTTGAGGTTTAAATACCAATTTGTGAAAAAAAAATTATGCAGATCCAATCAGGGTACAAGATAAAAATACCAGCTTTCATGCAACAAGATGATTAAGTATTTGGACCAGATGTTCGGAGACCTTAGCTGTGCCCTTTATTTAACTGGCAAGCAGGCTGGCAAGTTCTTAAATTTGTAAAATCCAGGTAATGGAGGTTAGCTCAGATGGAAGTAATAAAACAATCAAATATCAAGAGTCATTCATGTCTGTGCACTATAGACGTTTTATAGATTTGAAACATATTTCCCTGCACACCAGCATTAGTTTTAAAGAAAAAAGGGGGAGGGGGTTTAAAAAAGAAACTTACTTTACATTGGAAAAAGGAAATGTTTCCTTTTGTTTGCCAAAATGGGTCTAATCATTGAAATAATTTAACATATTGTAGACGTTATCACAGGTTATCAGATTTTATAGCTCTCAGGTGTCAGCTAATATCTGTATGTCAGGATTACGGATTATATTCCAGGCTTGCAGTTGCTGTGGGTGACTGTGGCTAAATCCTTTAGGACAAAATTTTCAAATGGTCACAGGTCCACCAAGGACGGTCTTGTAGTTAAAGTTTGGCATTTGTAAGATATGGGTTCAGTTTCTGGCTCTTCCACAGACTCCGTGGGGCACTCGTTTAGTCTCTCGGTGCCTCAATTGCCCTTCCATAAAATGAGCCTCTAGTAGCAGCCAGCAGCTCTGTAGCCCATTTCTGTGGGGAAAAGGAAATTCTGCACACACACAACGTTAATTTCTGCAAAATTCTGCCTTGCACACTGGTGCAAAATTCTCCCAGGAATATGTAGGACACAAATAGCAGATTCTCATGCATGGACGTTTCAGAAAGATGTCTGGGTGCATGCAGGAGTGCCGCCAGCTTTTTTGCCACCCTAGACGGCGGAAGGTCCTGCCCCCGAAATGCTGCCCCTGACAGAGGCAGCAGAAGGTCCTGCCCACGAAATACCGCCGACGACTGGGGCAGCCGAAGATCCAGCCGCGGCGGTCGCCGCCCCACAAATGTTAGCACCCTAGGCGACCGCCTAGATCACCTAATGGGTTGCGCCGGCCCTGGGTGCATGTAAGATGTTTTCACTCTAAAGGACAGGCGCTTGAAAATGGGCTGAGTTATGGAGGTGGCCTCCCTCAAGGACAGGCACCCACAGCTTATTTTCCAAATTGCGTGAGGCTGTCTTATTTGTGCACAAGTTAGCTATGGTTCAGTCAGGTGGAAGTCACTGGTGTAGATGGTCTCCTATCACTCTCTATTGACTACTGGGCCATGTCACTACAGTTCAAAAGAGGCAGTTGTAGAGGCATACTGGTGCATAAATTGCTTGTTTGCCAGCCTCTGTATCAGGGGCTCATTCATCTGCACATCTACCAATGTGATATATACCATCATGTGCCAGCAATGCCCCTCTGCCATGTACATTGGCCAAACCGGACAGTCTCTACGCAAAAGAATAAATGGACACAAATCTGACATCAGGAATCATGACATTCAAAAACCAGTAGGAGAACACTTCAGCCTCTCTGGTCACTCAGTAACAGACTTAAAAAGGTGGCAATTTTGCAACAGAAAAGCTTGAAAAACAGACTCCAACGAGAAACTGCTGAACTTGAATTAATATGCAAACTAGATACCATCAACTTAGGCTTAAATAGAGACTGGGAATGGCTGAGCCATTAAACACATTGACTCTATTTCCCCATGTTCAGTATGCTCACACCTTCTTGTCAAACTGTCTGAAATGGGCCATCTTGATTATCAATACAAAAGTTTTTCCCCCTGCTGTTAATAGCTCATCTTAATTAATTAGCCTCTTAGAGTTGGTAGGGCAACTCCCACCTTTTCATGTTCTCTGTATGTATATATAGCTCTCTCCTCACGATATGTTCCATTCTATGCATCTGAAGAAGTGGGCTGTAGCCCACGAAAGCTTTTGCTCAAATAAATTTGTTAGTCTCTAAGGTGCCACAAGTACTCCTGTTCTTTTTGCGGGTACATACCTCAATATGGCATCTCCTCTCCATTCAACAAATTGGGCTTCCTTTCAGGACCTAATCCCCTCCCAAGCTATTTAGACCACTGCTTCTGCCAACAGTTTTGACAACGTTTAACCATAGAGCTGCAGCCTGTCCTGCTTTGTAGTGGTAGTTTTATATGCATGGAGCCATGCTGTATAGATTAATATCTATGTTTTTATACTTAGGTGACCGCAAGAGGTGTTTTCCATGTAGTGCCAAGCAGCCAGCCTTATTGGCACCCAAGCTTTCAAAATTGGCTGAACGGAGGAAGCTGCACCTCTGAATAGCATGTGTCCAATCTGCCAGCCCCACCGGGTGAAAGAGGCAGCTGCAGGCAATTTAGAATCTTGGCTGTCCAGCATAAGTGACTGCCCTTGAGGGGAATAGCAGCTTGGTTTACTCAAAGGTGATAAATGCCTGTTTTCATTTGGTACCATGCACTCATACCAGACCTTGCAGCACCATCTGTTCTAGCATAGAAACATACATGTCCTGTACCTGCCCTTCTCCCCCATCTCCTAG
Source organism: Chrysemys picta bellii (assembly GCF_011386835.1). Classification (NCBI taxonomy): domain Eukaryota; kingdom Metazoa; phylum Chordata; order Testudines; family Emydidae; genus Chrysemys; species Chrysemys picta. The sequence goes on from NC_088791.1 coordinate 14,814,356, forward strand.
TGACCTAGTCCTGAGCCCCTTCTCCCCGAACCCCTTTACGAAATGGAGGCACAGTTTGATTTCATGGTTCTGCTCCATAATATTTTTATTTTGCATATTGTCCCTGGGGTAGGGTCTGGACACAAGTTATTAACAATCTGTTGCTGCCCTGGGGTTAGCGACAGTGGAAGGAGAGCCCATCTCTGCCATTGCTGCGCTAGCTGATTGATGCGGGCTCCCTCATTAGCATCGGTGCACAGGAAAGTTAGGAAACGTTTTGAAATAAGAGAGACGATGCAGGCTTTAAAATGGATGCAAACAGCAGGCTCTGTTGCTTAGTATAACGAGGATGCCTCAGGCACCAATGGCCTGTCATGTATATTTCTCCTCATAAGGAGTGTCCTAATGCCACTGCTATGGAAAGCAGGGTCCCAAGTCTATGCAAAACTTTGTCCTGGATCCAAATTTCCTCCAGTCTGATATTGCCAGGATGATAAAATACTTTTCAATCTGCTCCTCTAATTTAGCCACAAGTTTCCAGTCCTTACTTACCAGGGTCAGAATGCTGGCAGGCAGGAGTTGTTTGAAGGGTTCCAGCCCAGCCTCTCGATAGGCATCCATGGCCCAGGCAGTATAGCAACTCACATGCAGAGGACAGAACAACTGGGACTTTTAGGGTGAGGTGCCTGTGGTTACCTGGTGTGATGGATGTTCTCTTTTCAACCACTCCTGATCAGGAGCATCACAAATCTGTCAACATGATCAAAAAGCATATTTGGCCATATTTTAATTAACCCTGTGGCCACAGCAAACTATTGCCTAGCTGAGAAATGTATAATCCAAGGACAGGAATTCAGGAAGAGAATGATTTGCCCATACGGCCATTTTATCTCCCGCACATTCTAAAGCTTGAAACCATCTTCTAGTTCTTGAGCATGTCATTGTTCTACATGATCAATAATCACCTAATTTCCTCCGCTCATTTTTTGAAGTAGCCCATCCCCTGGCACTCCTTGCACTAGTGCACAGGCAGTTGATGTGATGCCACTCTGAACTGCCGTTGCCTGGGGAAGGGTCAATATAGCTTAATGGCACACGCAAGCCACACGTCCATATTTAGAGCTACACGTGCAGGCAAGTCTGTGTGTGCAACCCGACTTTGGAAACGACCATTTATAGCTTACTTTTGAGCCCACCTAAGCTTGCATTGTTGAAAAGAGCAGAAATGTTATTTAACAGTTTTTCTCCAGACCGGCTTTAGGAGATAGATCCCAGGCTACGTGTGCCAGAGAGCATGCACCTCTGAGCTCCACTGTATGTGTATGTAATTCTTTGAAATGTGGACTTCCGCATTTCTGTTACAATGCCACCGCTCTGGGGATAATACTTGCAGTTCTTCACAGGAGGTGGAAAGATTTAATGAATGTTTGTAAAGCAAGAACAAATGAGTCTAAGCTGGCCATGAATAAATTTAGTTTGGAAACTAGAAGAAGGCTTCCAGCCAATAAAAGGAGAGAAGCTCTGGAGCAGCCTCCAAATAGAAGTAGGAATAGGGTGCAAACAACCCCACTAGTTTTAAGATGGCAGTTGATACATTTATGAAAAGGTTTAGATGGTTGGGTTGCCTGCAATACAGGAAGGGGAATAGACTTAGGACTAGAAGGGGCCTCCTGGGTCATTATATCCTTCCTTCCTAAAATGCTTTGAGTTTCCTTGAGTCAAGGATACCATGAGCTGGATTCTGTTCCCCCTTCTCGTGATGAGTAATACCTTTAAAATGTGACTAAATCTGACAGAATCTGGTCCTAAATTAGCAAGTTATTATTTGCATTGGGGCAAAGGAATCTTTAAGGACCAGATTCTGATACCCTTACACTATGGCAAAAAACCTAACTGGCTTCAAGACTAATCTTGGTAAGTTTATGGAGGGGATGGGATGGTGAGACGGCCTACAATGGCAGATCTGCGACTGCTACCAGTAAATATCTCCAGTGGCTGGTGATGGGACACTACATGGGGAGGACTCTGCGTTATTACAGAAAATTCTTTACCAGGCATCTGGCTGGTGGGTCTTGCCCACATGCTCAGGGTCTGACTGATCACCATATTTGAGGTAGGGAAGGAATTTTCCCCCAAGTCAGATTGGCAGAGACCCTGGTGGGAGGGGTTCACCTTCCTCTGCAACATGGGGCACAGGTCACTTGCAGGTTTAAACTAGTGTAAATGGTGAATTCTCTGTAACTTGAAGCCTTTAAATCATGATTTGAGGACTTCAGTAACTCAGCCAGAGGTTAGGGGTCTATTACAGGAGTGGATGGGAGAGGTTCTGTGGCCTGCAATTTGTAGGAGGTCAGAGTAGATGATCACGATGGTCCCGTCTGACTTTAAAATCTATGAGTCTATGATTCCTCAAGTAGCCCCATTGACTATTGCAGAATCAAGTGCTACTTGCCATGGGTAAGAGTCCCAGAATGTAGCCTTAGATGTTTAAAGGCACTTGAATGTAATGACTACTTTCTTTTTAATGTTTCACATACCATTCATTCTCCTTTTAGTCCTCTGTTTTTGAAGTGACATGGATTTAGGGAGTGCTCATATCAACCTCTTATGGTTTCAAAAAGTGCTTAAAACATCTTTGCCTGTAGATTGTACATGCTATATGGAGAGTTCCCATAGAATTCCACTTGCATAACTGCATTTGATTGAATGTTATATTTTCCTTGTGCATGGGTCAAGCGTGCTATAAATCATGTCTGCAGAGTAATACCTGATTTCTGAGAGTCATTACTCTTTTTAAAAAAATTCTTCCGTCCTTTCATTTCTATCGCACTGCATTAAGTACACCAAATTACACTAAACCACATCATTACATTTGAATTAGGATAGCAAAACACCATAACCTGGAGGTCAACTGATTTTGCCCCAGATTCCTAAGTGGCCCCCTCAAGAATTGAACTCACAAGGCTGGGTTTAGGAGGCTAATGCTTAAACCACTGAGCTATTCCTCCCCCCTAGCATTGGGCTTGTGTTATTTTAAATTGTGTTTTCTTTTGTCTGGACACGATTAGAAATATATTCAATATTTTTCTAAGATACCTTTCAAAAAAGAAAAACCTGCTCATGTCTCACTGTAAACTTTGCAATCATCCATTTTATCTGCAAACAATCTATTCATCTGAACATTATCAAGAGCTCTGTTATTAAGGACAGAATTGCTTTGCACATTGAACTGACGGAGAATGGGATCCACCTACCCTACCCAGCTCCTGATTTTCCTTCCTTCTTTATTGTGTGTGTTTCTAAGGTGCAGTTTACCAAATTGTCTGGGCATCATTTAAGTAAGAGGAACCAAGATTTGTCAAAATCAGGCTCAGTGTTCTCATCTCCTATAAAGCTCACAAAAACAGCCTTCGCAAAAGGACCATATCCGGCAGGTGACCGCCAGGAAATTAATTGTCAGAGGGAATCTGATACTCAGGAGACAGCCTATGTAGAGAAATGTATGGCATCAAAAGGTGATAGGGGCAAAACTCAGGTTTTATTGGGAGCTAATCATCTATAGCTGAGGTCTCTCTTGCAAGATTGCCTTGCCCCTTTGAGTTTAAACCTGGCAATCAAAACCCAGGCCTATTGATCGCATCTGCCATACCATTTTTCACTAACAGAGAAGACATTCTGTAAACACAAATGAAGAACAGAATAATGCAACATTTCTCCAAAATAGAAATCTACTTCCATGTGACCTGAGGCCTGCTATACTGATTCATACTTCTTACATTATAAATACAGACATAAGGAGCATTGGTACAGCTAGATGTTTGGTACTGAAGTCACCAACGGATATGTGACATCCCTTTTAGAATATGGACCAATGGCTTTTAATTTGAGCTGATTAAAGATTTTTTTCTCAAAATGATTTGATGGATTTCTTTGTAATGAAATGGACACATTCATAGACCATGTTATTTTCATCAAGAAATTAAGAGTTTTTGTTGGAAAAAATGAAAATGGGAACGTTCATCCAAAACCTTGAAAAATATAGAATAAAAATTTTGACCAAAATATTTTCATTTTTGTCAACATTATTTTTAGAGAAAAGCAGAAATCATGTCCTGGGCTAGCTCTCTTTTTAATACACATTTTGCATATTACGTAGGATTTCCTCTTCTCCCTCTAAGTTGCTGTTAGCAAAAGTAGATTATTGGCATGGATCCAAAGAGCTGGACTGAGTGGTACATCTTCCCTGGTCATGCCCCTGAATCCAAACACTGCAGACAACTACTCTGCAGTGAATAAGTAACCCCTTTGTGACTGTGCTCCGATTACATCTATTGCTGTATTTTTTGAGGGAGGGCATTTCAGTTTTGCAGCAGTCCCCAAGGCAGTTGTTAAGCTTGTTGCAACATCCTAGTCTGAACTCTCATGAATTGGAAGCAGTTGAACTCCACCATGATTCTCATATACCACAGCCCCTTGAGCAATGTCATAGTTTAGAAAATACCGTACCCTCCTTGCCATGAAATTCTGTTCGCTCAAGTAACTCAGAACCTGTCCAAAAGCCTGAGCCAATGGGTGGGCTCTGCAGCATGTCTAACAAATGTTGGTAAATATCTTTCCACTTTTGTTACTACAAAAAGATAAATAAAATAAGTTTCACAAAGCTAACTCATTGTTGATCATCCTAATCAAACCCACTTAATTCATTATTCGATCTATACCATAGTACATGAGTATCTCAGGTATAGTAGATTGATTGGATTAGACTCATTGAGTTAACTCAGGCCTTGTCTACACTACTGGGGTAAGTCGACCTAAGTTATGCTATCCAGCTACATGAATAACGTACCTGAGTCGACGTTGCTTAGGTCGACTTACTGCGGTGTCTACACCACGCTGAGTGGATGGGAGACGCTCTCCTGTCGACTTACCTTACTCTTCTCATTCCAGCGGAGTACCGGAGTCGACCGGAGAGCGCTCTGCAGTCGATTTAGCGGGTCTTCACTGCACCCGCTAAATCAACCCCTCCTGCATCAATCGCAGCAGCATTGATCCCTGATAAGTGTAGACATGGCCTCGGTGACCTGACATCTGTCAGGGATATGAATCTATAAGGCCAAAACAATTTCCTCCGGATAGAGGGTAATCTGATATTTCTTTATGGTCTTTAATAAAATGGGTGTCTCTAAAGAAAACTAGCACATTGGCGTATCTCTGTACATTTTTCTCCTCCTTTTTGTCATGTAAATAAGAGGAGTTCTTCCCCTCCCCCCCCTCAGGTAAATAATAAAATGTAGTCTCTTAAAAGATACTCATTTTCCATGCATTTTTATACGTCTTGTAAGTTCAACATCTTCTGCTTCTTTTTTGATCATATTTGTAAATGTCATACTCCTTTAAAAAGCTGAAATTAAAAGGTTTTCAAGCAGAAAAAGTGCAAATCTGATAATGGCTTTTTAAAAATCTGTTTTGCCTTTTCTTCAGTCTTTAATTCCCATGAAACCAGAATGTTGAATCTATAATTTCCTGTTTTGTGTTGACTATCTGAAGTCTTCATCCTTCTTGTGGTATCTTAATATATAAGTGCTTGAAATGGAAATGATTATGGTGTTACGGACAGAAGATTCTCACTCTGATAGAGCAATTCCAAAAGCGTGTGAACTCATAAGAAACAGAGATCATATTTCTGGTCCCATTCTTGCAAAGACTTATGCACTTGCTTAACTTTTTAGGCACTCTGAGTAGTTCCATTGACTTCACTAGGACTACTCGAAAAGTTAAGCACATGTAATATGTTTCATATGCTGTGTGGCCTTATTGATTAAGTAAACTTTACACAAATATGTCACATGTGGCTGGCCCTATAAGAGCAATTGGGCCCAGTATCACTTGCGATGGATCAGCTAGCTCGCAGGTGAGTCTGATCCATTAGGAATCAGGTGATGATAAAAGCCATCAAGTGGCTCAGTTGTGGTGAAGAGGTACAGGAAACAGGTTGGTGGCTGTGGCAGGTCTTGAAGCAGGGTGTCTCCCAGGCAGATGGCTTGGAGACAGACCTGCAGCTAGGAGGAAGAGACAACTGGCATGTTGAAGAAATGAAATCTGAGGCCCTGAGAAAAAGGGGCCTGATGCAGACTCTGGGTATGGTGTCACACCTTCCTGGGCTGTGGGGACTGGTCAGCAACCTGCAGGCCAGTATCCATCCCGCTTTTTCAGAAAACTCACTTTTTTTTTTTTTTTTTTTTTACAGACACTATCAATCAATTAATGCAACAAAATATAACTGCAGCAGGTAACTCAGCCTTCATCATGTTAAAACACGTCCAGAACAGCTAATAGGGACAGATCCAAAAGCCACTGGCATCAGTAGGCTTTGGTAACTTTCATAGTTTAGAACAGGGGTAGGCAACCTATGGCACACATGCCAAAGGCGGCACGCGAGCTGATTTTCAGTGGCACTCACACTGCCCACTGGTCCAGGGGGCTCGTCATTTTAATTTAATTTTAAATGAAGCTTCTTAAACATTTTAAAAACCTTATTTACTTTACATGCAACAATAGTTTAGTTATATATTATAGACTTGTAGAAAGAGACCTTCTAAAAACGTTAAAATGTATGACTGGCACGCAAAACCTTCAATTAGAGTGAATAAATGAAGACTCGGCACACCACTTCTGAAAGGTTGCCGACCCCTGCTATAGAAAGATAAATAAAATAAGTTTCACAAAGCTAACTCATTGTTGATCATCTTAATCAAACCCACTTAATTCATTATTCTATCTATACCATAGTACATGAGTATCTCTGAATTTTTTAATGTAGCTCACAACATCACTGCAAGGTAGGGCAGTGCTATTATCCCCATTTTAGAGGTGGGGAACTGAAGTAGAGAGAAACCAAATGACTTGCCTGAGGTCACCAGGAAGCCTGTGGCAGAGTAGGGACCTGAACTCAGGTTTTCAGCTGGCTCCAGAAGCACTGAGCCAGCGTTCCTCTCTCTCTCATTGTCAAATCCTCGTGCGTAGGTGTTTGGCTGAATTGGGACCTAACACATTTGTTTTCAGCCAATTTTATCTTAGTTCCTTTCCCAGAACTGCTTTATGTTGTTGACCTTCCAAAAGTCTTGTATATAAACAAAAGATGTCTTAAATATCACAGATTACTCCCTGAGGAATATTCTTCATTGAAATATTCAGTCCCAATTATAAATGGGCAAAGTTACTGAGCTCCCACCACTTCCCTGGTGAAGCTATTCTACACTCCAATAGCTCTCGCATAACAGTCAGCAAAATTTGTTTTTGTTTAATTTCATCCTATTACTCTCACAGCAGCTTGTAGGACCTAAAAATGTCATTTTCACCTGTACTGTGTTGTGATGCTGTATATAAATCATTTAACTTGCTCTTATACATATCCTTGTCTGACCTTTTAGTCAAATGACATATGAATGGAAACATATGGCAGAGGTGATTTTTTTTACATGTTTTACAATCAAGCTTGAGAGTTAATTCCATAAGCCTCCCATCTTACTCCCTTTTACTATTTCCTATTTTAATTGTCTTAACATGTATAGCCAGAGCAAAGTATTAATCCTATCAGCTGTGCCTTTTAAATCTAAAAAAATCTTTGTCCAGATCAAATCAGCAGTCTTTTTTGTATCCTTCCTCCACAATTCTCTTTCTGGATTGTATCATGTAGTAAAAGCTTCTTATTGTTTAAAGATGAGTTGGAAAGGGAAAAAAATCCCTAAAAAACATTTTTTTTTAAATAATGTATCTGATGTTAGGATTTTCAAACCCCTCTAGGAGATTTACCCATCCAGCTTTGATAAATTCCCGTAATCTGAGTTTGCAAATGTATATCATAACAATCAGCTTCTCCTCTGTTTATCTGTGAAGACCTTTCCTCCTCCCTCCTTCCCCCTTTTCACCTTCAAGACATCACAGACACTTAACATTGAGGATGGGCCTGGATCTGACCTTCCCATCTTCCCCCCAAACTGCTGGGAAATTTGGATCAAGATCTGAACTTTGTAAAATAAGATCCTCTCCCTATTTAAAGGGTTGGGAAAACTGGCTTAGATTTAAAAAAAAATCTTATCTAAAGACAAAAAGGTAATCAAACCATCTTCCAGTTTCTACACTGTACAAGGCAATGCATGTTCCCCAAAATGGACTTAGCAGTGGAGAAGTCAGATGGAGTTTTTGTTGAGTCTGGATTCACTGAAGATGAAACCAAAAATGGGAAGCAGAAACTAGAGAGGAAGGCTGTGTGGTGGTTAGCACACTAGACTGGGACTCACGCACTCTGGCCCATGGACTTTCAGTGTGACCTTGTGCATGTGGCTTTATTTCTCTGTGGCTCCGTTTTCCATCTTTAAAAAGGGGTTCATAATATTTCCCCCCAACCTGTATTTAATTTGTCTGTTTGATTGTAAGCTCTTTGAGGCCAGGATGAGATCTCTTACTATGTATATGTTCAGTGCCTGGCACAATGGAGCCCTGATCTCGATGGGGTCTGGGGTTGCACTAATGAATACTAAAATGCAATCTCAAAATGTGGTTTCAGAAAGTATATACCAGCTATTACTATTAGTATTTGTCTTGGGCACCCATTGCATTACATTTGTTGTCCCGTTTAGAATGGGACAGGATGAGATAGAGGGTCCAGGTGCCAGGGGTAGAAATGGGGAGAAGAAATGTCAGTAATAGGAAAATAAGACTGAACATATTGTTAGCTAAGCACACAACGCTTTTTTCACTTGTTGCATCATTTTTCTTTAGTCCTTGCTCTCTCCCCAATCAGCCAATTGTGCAAGACTCGGTGCACCTCCCAGAGCACCCTTAACTCCCACTGAAGACAATGGCACTCAGCACCTTGTAAGGTCAGGCAAAACAAAATGTGAATAGACGCTGCTATAAAAATGGTGAATATAGCTATTGAATAGCAGAATTTGCCCGTATAAATATATATGTTGCTTTCAGATATAATTTTTACTATTGAATTTAGCTTTCACTCATTTTGGTGGCAATTTTCAATACCACTCTTTGTACCCTTTAATTATTGTCACCCTGTAATATTTGCTGTACCCAAAACATATATCAGAGTAAGAGTTTGTTTTCATGCAATAAAATAAATCCAATTTGTATGGAACCAAAATAAAAACGGGTAATGGTAGCATTAGTTGCTGTGCTCATCTGTTCATGACAGTTGTGTAGTTCCTGTGATAAAGTGAAAGAGCATGGCATTGTCACCTGCCTGTCTCTTCATCTATCATTAGGCTAGAATTGGTTAAAGAGTCACATCCCCTGATTAATGTAGTGGGATGCCATTCAAAGTAGGTTGCTATGGGTGTAGATAGCGAAGTCCCACAGTCACTAATGCCGTTTTATTTCAGTTCAGACTCCAAGTCTATAAAACTGCTACATCCCTTTGTTGAAGACTATGAGTTGACACTGACATCCACTGCACTGACACACATCACTTCTTAAGATAATTGTTGGAATTTCAGATGGATTTTCTGCAGTACCTAAAAATCCTTCAAGATTCTCTCTGTTCAGTATAGAGAGTGTGTGTGTGTGTGTGTGTGTGCGCGTGCGCGTGTGTGTGAAGAACACAACTGTTTTTGTTACATCACCAGACTTAAAGAATATTTGGGAGGTGAGCACTTAGGTATGCTGGCATTTGTTCTGTATATGCCCAAGGCTTGATGCAAGCCTCCCTGAAGTCAATATGAGTCTTTCAGAATGTACCAGTCTTTATTTATTCATTTATTTTTAATAGAGCCACACAGGAGAGCCACTTAAATTTTGGGATAGGAACCTATGCTGGCTGTGATGTTGTGTAATGCCTCAGAGACAGGCAGGTTGAAGGGCAGTCCCAATAAGTGGTCAGAGTTTGTGCAAGAAGCCTGATCACCAGGAGACCCAATCTCAGGGGAAGGTACGACGAGGTGGCTGGCGGGTCGGGTGAGGCAGCAAGGCAGGGTCAGGTAGGTGCAAGCAGCAAATAGCAGGCAATGACTTGTTGTTCAGACAAGGCCAGAAGGGAAGCAGGAAGTTTATATATATGGTCACCAGCCAATCAGGGCCAGGATCATGTGGCCAATCAAATAGTGCATCACAGAACTCTGGAAGTCAGCCCACCCAAGTCTGAAGTGGTATGATAACCGGAGCTGCTGCCTGAAAATCTAGCTGGTAAGGGTTTGAGACCAGTGTCCTGATGTGTTGGCATTGTGAAACCAGTATAAGCTTGTAGTCATTCTTCATTTCCTGTAAAAGAATGTAATGTAGTTGTGACTGTTTACATTTTCATTATATCTGAAGTTCAGAGGGGTCTAAATTTCTAGAGCCTAGTATGGAGAGAATAATTTCAATTATTTTACATTATCATTGTTTTAATTTATTTCTCTGTTCTGAAACGCTCTGATCCCAATCAAGATTATAAGTCCTCACAATCAATTTGAACCTCTAACACAAAACACAGCATGTGTGTTTAAAAAAAAAGAAAAAAACGGAAAACCAAGGTGGCATTGTGGGTAATGCTATGCTAATGGCCATAAAGGCAAGCTCAATAATGCTGACTTTTCAGCAATACCAATAGGTGTCCTTCCAGCTATTTGCATGACATTACCCACAACTGGTGATTTTACTTTTACATTATAATTTGTTCTGTGCCGCAATCATATTACAATACTTTTTCTAGAGCAAATTCTGTTAGAGATTCATTTGATTTCATAGAGCACGGTGAAATCCAAGTGACGAGTATAAACCAATAGCCAGAAAAAGACTATTTAGTATTTCTTTTTATACTGAAGCTGCCTCTTATTGATATTTGTAGCTATTGTGTTTTTATTGAGTTTTCATTATACTACAGATCTTGATGTGGTAACAACTAAAAAAACACATGGAAAAATTCATATCATTGTACATGAAGTATTGTATAGAGAGGCATAAAGTATTAAGGGTCCTATGGTTTGATTCTGGAAATACTTACAGGACTCATTTTAAGCTTGTAGTCCTATGAAATCCAATTGGCACTAACAGCATGCATGATTAGGCACCATTTAATAATGCAATAATTCTTTTTCAAATAGATGCTTGTCTTTTTTTTTTAAATCAATAAATACAGTAGCAAATGTTTTCCATTAGATTACAATCAATTAGAATCCACGATGAGAAAAGAAATACCTTCAGTTGTAAATATTGTATTTTAAAACCAACCCTCAGTGCTGTCTGACTAAACCAATGTTTAAGCAAACAAATATATTCAAAGATATACTTGATGTCATAACCCTATTGCTCAGCCTAATTCAAAAATCATCACATTGCAATAAACAAATCCCCCCCCATAAAAAGCCCAGAGAATATGAAACAAGACAGGATTGAACTGCATATAAATGAATAATAACCAAGATATATTCAACTGTGAATCTCATATCAGTGAAGGAGATCAAGTTCCATGTTAAATATAAGAAGCATAAGACGGATGTTAAGAAAAATAATAATCGTGTGACCAAACAACAGGAAGTCTTTGACTCTACTGCACTATTTCAGTGTTGCCAACCCCAACTGTTCAAAATTCATGAATCAGGCACACAAAGAATCATGAGGGTTTTTTTTAAATAATAAATTTGGATTCTTCTTATTTGCCTTCTAGTTTCTGAGCCTCTAGGTGCACTCGAGTCACATTTTCAAGCTCTGCTCCACAACCCTGATGGCTAGCAACTTCTTTTTTGTAAATGAAAGAAGAGATTCTCATATATTCACATGACTCCAGCAGCCTGGAGCTCTAAGAAAAACACCAACTATCCCGAGACTCACAATAAAATCACAAGAGTTGGCAACACTGCTATCCGTACTACAAGGGACGGACAGGCTTAATTTTTAAAAAATTCAGTTGGTTTAGGCCATGATTCATGAAAACATTTAAACATGTGCTTGACTTTAAGCACTTGCTTAAGTCTCATTTCCTTGAGCACATGCTTAAGTACATTGTTGAATACAGGTCTTAACTTCTTCCTGGTTCTTACATTGTCTGCCAATCCATAAACATTAGGTTCCGGCTCTTTGGATCAATGTTATATGGTTGAGAGATACTTTCATGACTGGGGATGCAATGAATGGTCAGTACTGAACATGCCAGATGAAATTTGTATGCATTGCAGCAGCCTGTTCAGTAGAGGCAAGAAGAGATTACATTGCCCACTGCTTGGTTTAATTGGTGTTAAGTAGATCTATTATGTCTGTGTGCCCCATAGACTAGCTGTTTATTTTGATTAATGTACACAATGCTATGAGTGAGGGTTTGTTTTGTTCTGTGGTGGTTTTGTGTGTGTGTAGGGGCATGTAATGAAATAAATGAACAATAGGAAAGTGTTATGTTAAACTAAATTTTCCATAGTGACTAGTTCATTTTAGGTGGCCCCAGGGTGGGGTACCCAATTTCAGCCTTCTAAAGGGGTCTGCTTTTCAGAGTAGGTCCCAATCAGCGTGTTCTGAAAATCAGGCACTTTTCAAGGTATCTCCAGTTGAGCACCCCCAAGAACTGAAGCACCCCCAAATAGCAGGACCAGATGTCCTGATTTTATAGGGACAGTCCCGATATATGGAGCTTTTTCTTATATAGGTCCCTATTACCCCCCAATCCCATCCCGATTTTTCACACTTTCTATCTGGTCACCCTACCCCCAAATCACCAGTCACTTTTGAAAATTGAGGTTACTGTATTAATGTTTCTAAATCTAGCCCCTGCCCACCCCCACCACCTCAGTGACTGGGCTTTGAGAGGATGCAGGACTGAGAAGAGTCACAATGCAGTTATTTTCTGCAGTTAAAAGAAATGGTTTCAAAATAAGATGTGGAAATAAGATGTGGAAAAGTGAACTGAGAAGAGGCCTTCTGTCTTGGCTATAAATAGATATTATTTAAAACGGGATGAAGGGTTATTGAACTAGAAGGAGATAGGAACCTTATTTTTATGGTTCACTTGCTTTGTACTTCCCCGTCCATCTGTATTCATCTGTTGTTTCTTGTCTTATGCTTAAATTGGAAGCACTCTGGGGCAGGTACTGTCTTTGTTCTGTTTGTAAGCACCTAGTGTAGTGGGGTCCATAACTAGGACTCCTAGGGGCTACAGTAATATAACTAATTCATAATAATAATTTTCAGTGAGAAACAGAAGGTTGGCGCATTAGCCGGAGATCAGAGGACAAAGCAGATGTATTGAAGGAGTTACAATCAAGTCAGTGGCATGTGATGTAGTCTGTTCCAAAGAGCAGTCATTTTCTTGAGGTATAAAGCTATTGTTACTCTGTTTTGACTGGGTCATAGGGAGAGGGGGATGTCTCTACTGGAGGATGAGGGACCGATTAACTTTAGTTGAGGGGGAAAATGAGAATCAGGACAAACCTTTTCTAAACAAAACTTGAAACGCTATCCAGATCTCGTAAAGATCTCCCTCTCCCCAGTAGTTTCTCTCCTTCCTGTAGCTCACCAATAGGATGGCATTTCCAATGTACCTTACCCTTACCAGAGCATGGTAAGTCTTTGAATGAGCTCCTTGGAGTTCAGTGTGAGAGAATGCAAAATTACAATGTACGAGTGAGCTGCTACTGGGTCCCCACAACAGATAGTGAAGCGACTATTTACCGTAGTTTCCAATCTACCTATATGTAGGCTCTCTGAACTTTGGAATACAAGTGCCAAACGTCAAATTTCATGAAGTCACTGGCTTGGGGGCAGCTTTTGCGTATTTTAGAACTTGAGGAAAGGAAGAATCTACTCTGAAGCTTTATTTTGAGCTTTGTAAAAATATGCCTATACTTACAATACATTATAACAAAAGTGTTAGAATCTGCAAATATCAACGCCCTGAACTCCTCTGAAAACACTGCTCAATTCATCCCACGCTGTCACCCCCTGCAGGGTAAAAAAAGCTGAGAAATCCCACAGGCTTCCTAGTGTCCTGAAAGTCAGCAAACTTGGGCAGTGCGGAGGCATTCAACAGGAGATTGAGTTCCAGAGTCAAAGTCCCTCCACCGAGAGCAACTGCCCTTTCTCTGTATCCAAAAAGACCAAGAGCTGATTCTACCAAGTATTTAGCCTGTGCTTCGTGGTGGTCAGCTCTGCTTTATTTTGTGTCCTATTCCAACTGGCTATGCACAAGGAGAATTTTGCTGTGCCCTGCCCCCAAGTCTCTGTCTGAGAAGCTCAGCCCTTAACGGCACAGTCCTCAATACCACATGCCTAATTCTAAGCATGTGAGTAGTACCATTGCTTAAAGTTACACATGCTTAAAAACCTTGATGAACAGGGGGCTGTTAGCAGAAACTCCTCATCTGATCTTAGCTCCTGCACTGATACATAGGGAGAGTAGTGTGTAAATCAGAGAGGACCCATACGGAGCCTTCTGGGATCAAAGCAACCCTTTGAAATGTGCTGTGGGTCTATTGGAGGCTGGGGGCTTTTATTGAAGGTCATGAGAACAGGAGTTGAGTGCTCTTGAAAAATCAGGGAGAGGAAAGGGGAGATTAACTCAAAGTTGCAATAACCGCTCATAAGCACTCAAATTTTCGCTTATCCCAACGAAAACTGAACCTCTGAACCTTTCAAGGTTAACATGTCACTGCTTATAACGTAATTAAGAGATAATGTCAATGGAATGGAACATTGTCCCAGGATAGTCGTTTCCCGATACTAAGTAAATGCTGAGCCAAAGCCAAGATATTTATTTTCAAAGGGGGAGATATTTATCCTATAAACATGTTCTGTTCCAGTGACTTTATTTCTATTACACCAAATTACTAATGAGGTGGACACTGTCTGATGCATATGGATAAACTAATAACACTTTCTCTATGTCCTACTATTAACGATCTGGATTCTTATTGGATTAGAGAACAGATTAGTTCAGCCTTTCAGCCAATCTGAAAACCAGCGGATTCACACCATTGTGTTTTCTAAAATGTGCCCTACTTCAGTGGCGCACAACTTTAACAGATGGAGAGCTACATTGTCATTAAATGGAGCTACACAGCTATCACATAATTGTCTTGCAAGTCTGACATCTGCAACTTGGAACTGCATTGAGATGGGAAAACAACACAGGCTGAGATTTTGAAAGCCACTTGGGAGATTGAACAGGCTTCCTTTTCATCTTCTGGAAACCTGGATGGTAAGCCCTCTTTGTGAATTAAGCAGCATGCATAGTCTACCAGGGTTCCTCTACCAAGGGTCTGTATTACTTATATTCCAGGTACACCACAACATAGCAGCAGTTATATAGAGCACTCCTTCCTGCTCCCGGGCTCAGTATTTTATACTGCTTTGCTTTCTTCTCAGAACTAATGAGCTAATTACTTCATTACCTCAGGCTCCCTACTGCTGCAAGTGTGCCCTTCAACCCTTCCAAACCCAAATAACCTAAGTCCCTCCTAGTTTAATTACGCTGACTTCCCTGGGTATTCTAAGTGACCAGGGTGCTGGTTTCCAAAGGGCTCAATTTATAGCTACTAACAGCACCTGTCACAGAGACTTAGATGCACAATTCTCGTTAATTTCAATGGGAGTTATAGATCTAACTCCCCCACCCCGGCAGTTTTGAAAATCTCAGCCCCCAGTTCCTGACTGAATTTTCAGTCTGAAATCCATACAAATTCAGTTTTTCATTGCCCATATACTTTGAAAAAAATCATTTCAAGCATGAAAATAACAAATCATAAAGTTAAGATTAACAAATATACCATAAAAAGGCTTTATCCTAGCTAGATCTAGGAAAACCCCTCAAAAAATATCCCGGATGAAATGAATAAATTCTTGGAAATAAATTGAACGGCCAGCAAAAGAACGTCATGCCTTAGAATTACCAAACAAATCAGAGTTCATTCATGGCGAAACAAGTGCCTATTAATAGTTGTGCAGCCCTCAGTTGGAAGCTGACACAACCAATTTAAAACATATAGACTGAGAAGGAATGCTTATATATTGCAAGTTTCCTGGCTACAGATGTTTTTTACTGGTTGATTTGAACTGAACTTAGAGTCAGCTTTGTCATTTGCACCAATCTTCTTCCCTAATTTCTTTCATCACTGGGGCTTTGTCTGGCCTTAGCCAAGGAAACTGGATGGGATACCCTAATGAAACCATTAATCCTACTCCTAGATTGGCCATAGAGGCCTGTGTAGAGCTGTGCTTTTCTGTGTACGTACAGATCGCTTTTTCCTTCCGCACTCCCCTGTTAGGCCAGGGAGCACAATCCACTTTTATGGAATGAAACAGGCTCTTAGTTCAGAGCATTAAGCACAAGTAGGATTACCAACCCTCCAGGATTGGCCTGGAGTTTCCAGGAATTAAAGATTAATGTTTAATTAAAGATTATGTCATATGATTAAATCTCCAGGAATACAGCCAACCGAAAGTGGCAATCCTAAACACAAAGCCACCTAGATGGCCCTTATAACATATTTTGTTCCATTTTCTTGCTTTTGTTATGAACTCCCTCAGTGTTGCACTCAGTTCTGTAAGGGCTAAAAAGGAATGCAATTTCCAGGAACAACACAAGACAGTCAACAAAGGGTAAATGCCTCTAGTCAGGCATCATTTGGGGCTTTGTTTTTCAACATTCATCTACATGGAAGAGGCATTCACTCCTGGTATTCCATAATCCCCACTGTTCACAAACCCCAGAGCCTACTCTACTTTTTAGGTTACATCCACATCCTCTGCTCTTTCAATTGTAGATAGGTTCATTTTAAGATATTTCTGGAGAAGGTGCCATTGGGATCTAATAATCACATCTTGTTGAGTCAATAGGGAGTGCGTGGGTGGTGGAACCCCAGACATTGCTTTGTATGGGGCACTTCAAAACCTAAACCCAACTGACTTCCATCCGTTTAGCCGTTAATGTAGAAATAAAGATCCTTTCTCCCTCTTTTAAATTTCAGATCAATTCAATATTACCATGTCTTCCAGGATCAGGAGACATGGATCTCTGGACCCTAATGTTAGTTTCTGTTCAGTGTCTTCCAAAAGCTTTATTAATTTAATGTTGGCTTCCCTGTTAATCCCCATATACCAATAACAAGTCCTGGGAAGTGTCGATTTTCTCACATTTGTTGTCCTGCCTGATACATGCTTGGAGACCAGGAGATGTGAAATGTTAGAGTATCATCTCCTGATGTTGTTAAAAAAGGTTTATTATTAAGGTGTTTCTGATATTATGAAATGTTTTCAGTAAGTTGGTATGATTTGGGAGGTGTTAGTTCCGTCCAATATTCAGATCAGTACAGTCTTATTGTTTTCTGGATAGGAGGGGAGATTGTATGTCTGAGGGAATTTGTAATGGGATTGTGCTGGTTTGAATCCAGCCCGCATTAGTGGTGAATGAAAGCCACATATGTGAAAATCACTGATGGTCTTGGTCCAATTCCTAGAGGATAATTATTATTCACAGTTGAAAAATAGCCCCATATCTGTCATTAAGTGGTACCTTTTTGGTAGTCACAGCAGAGAACAAAGGATTGTCCACCCTTTTACCTGGGTCTTTCAGGTCAGGGTTTGAGTCACATTCATGGAGCAGTGTGGTGAAAGCTTGAACTGCCACTGCCTATGCTTTGTGTTCTGTGGTTTTCTCCAGGGCTGTCAGTTTGTCATCTTTAATAATAATAATTAATAGAGATGTCCCATCTCCTAGAACTGGAAGGGACCTTGAAAGGTCATTGAGTCCAGCCCCCTGCCTTCACTAGCAGGACCAAGTACTTATTTTGCCCCAGATCCCCAAGTGGCCCCCTCAAGGATTGAACTCACAACCCTGGGTTTAGCAGGCCAATGCTCACACACACACACACACACACACACACTTTGAACCTGTAGCACTGGTTTGCCTCCAATGCATTGGACTCAGGAATTATAAAAGAGAAAGTTGAAATACTCTACTTTAAAAAAAATACCATTCCTTTCAACAAAGATGTTAATTGTTAAATAACTGGAATCCATCACAGACACTAAATATTTAGTTTTAGTTTTAAAATGACTTCTATCAGAGAACTGTTGATCAGAATCCCAACTGATGAGCACAAAAAGCAATTGTAGATTTAAGTCTTGCATATGCTGAGCTTTTTACCGGATTTCATCCATCAGTTTCCTGCCACCACTGTAGATGCACCAGGGAAATTCCCTAAGATAAATTGTAAGCTGCCATTTGCACTGGGACAGTTAACCCCGATTTCAACCAGGGCTACATATACCAGTGCTACTATCAGCTTTAGAGCTGGTTGAAATTTTTCAAACTAAGAATATTTTTGTTGAAAAATGGCCTTTTTCCTAAGCTGGACATTTTTGTGAAAAAAGTTCATTTATTTGAATTTTTACTTTTTTTTTTTTTTGATGAACGTGGAAAAATAAAAATTAAATTGCTTTTTTCTGTTTTTACATGTGTTTGTTTACTTGTGGTCCTTCTTTGTACGTGGCAATAAGGGGAAAAAGAAAAAGAAAGAGGAGGGGAGAGGAAAACCCCAAATGAAAAATTTCAAAAACGAAAATTTGGGCTAAAAATGTTCGTGGCAAAAATTTGAATAAAGGAGAAGTTGTTCTTTTTCTAAACAAAAAAAGTGAGTTTGAAATGTAATGATTTTTTTAACCATATCTAGCCAGCTTTGCTTGACAACACTAGCTGTCACATCAGTGCAGATATTTCAATGGCAGGCCAGCAATGGCAGAAATCAGGACAAATTCCCAAGATAGACATGGCATGAGGAGAATTGTTATGAATATGCAAACATGCAAACCAACATTTTAATGTACCCACTATTCCAGATAAAAATTCAGTTCACACCATGTAGGGGAAGATTTGAGACATTAAGTCTGCTGCAGTCTAACAAGAAAGCTTAATTTGTATTTTCTATGTTTATTTATAGGTAAGGTTTTATTATGAACAGGATGTTCATCTGATCAAATGCAATGATGTAATTAAATTGCTGCTTGTTGAGACAGGTTGTATACTGCTTATTAAAAGTAAATATAAATAAATGTTTGGAGATTTGTGTATTCTGAAGCAGTTCTTGATATTGGACTGAAATATTCTGGCAGATAAAATGTATTAACCCTAAGAATGCTGCAGAGGAATATATTAATCCTCGTCATGGTGGATTAATATAGAGACAGCTGACATCATTTCTTTGGATTTTCAAAAGGCTTTTGTTAAAGTCCCTCACAAGAGGCTATTGAAGAAACAAGGTAATCATGGGTGAGAGGTAAAGGACTGTTATTGGTTAGAAATCGGGTAAGAGGCAGAATGCAAAGAGCAGGAATAGACTTTTCAATAGAGCAAAATGGTAACCGTGAGGCGCCCGATGAGCTGTGTAGTTTAATATATTTGTTAACGATATGGATAAGCAGGTAAACGTTTGAAGTTTACACAGAAATATTTAGTTTAATTGAAACTAAAGATTTCTATGAGGAATGTTGAAGGAACATAGCAAAGCTGAATGGGCAGGATGATGGCAGATGATATTTGATGTTGACACATGCATGGTGTAATACCCGTTGGGAAAAAAAATAGTCAGAACTCCTCATTCACATCGCTGGGTTCTAAACTAACTGTAACAACTCGGGAAAAAGACAAGTCATCATTGTGCACAGCCCAGTGAAAGTATCTGCTTAATGGGCTTAAAAATATATTCTATCTGGTTAATATACATGTATAAAGCATAGATGGATCTTTGCTGTTGTATAGCATTGGCTTGGCTATCAGCAATCTGTAGATTTTCATTCTGAACTCTGGCACCTTGGAACAAGCTGGAGCAGAACTAATATCTCTGCATTGTGTATCTGAGTCCAGAGAGATCTAAAGTTCTGTTTATTGATAGGCAATGAACTCTGTTTGTGACTGAAGAGTGGGTGTTTTTTTCCCTATTGCAGAAAAAATAATGATTGAACTACTTTTATTTGAGGAGAAAAGCAAACAAACCCAATAACTCTGTATTAGGTTCAAATTCACCTTAGGCCCTTTATCTACTTTTTTCATCCAGTTTTCTCCTTGCTTTATTCCCTTCTCTGGCCTGTAAGGATTCGTCAGCATCACTGCCCTTCAGCAACGTTTGCTGTACATGGGAGGGCAGCAAAATATTAGCTAGTTTAATGACATACTCCTGTTCCCTACAAGAGCAGCATTCATCATCATTATTTTAAAAAATCCCTCATCTCCGGTAGACAGGCTCAAACAGATTATTACATCCACATCTTATCATGAAAGTGGTTACATCTACCTAGAGGTTACCAAGAGTCAACATACATTTTACTACTATTTCATAGAGAATTAATGTATTGAACCGCCGTGTTAGTTAATTATCTGGATCATTGACCTTGACACCTTAATGGAAAATATTGTTCACCCATTGCATGGCAGTTCATGCAGAATTAGTTTTGCATTCTCAAGATGCTATAATTAAGGGTTATAAGCTGCATAAACTGTTAGGAACAAGGAAAGGCCATTCAATCCAATTTGCTAGGCCACTCTTAATCCCACCTTTCTGCTCTTTCCTCAAATACATCTTTCCTTTCTTTTTCCAGGCATAACTCTGTGCGCTTTGAACTCATTTACTGGACACATTTTGTTTTAATTACTTTCCTTAGTAATATATTTCATATACTTATTATCCTTCTCATAACAGAATTCTGAAATCTCTATTTACTTATAATTTCTAGATGACCATCTATTTTTGAGCCTCTTTTGAATATTGTTATACTCCCCTTATAACCTACTTGCAGGAGTGAAAGTGAGCCAGTACAGGCCGGTACAGCGTACCGGTAAGAAGCCGGTACCGGCCCATACATAGCCCACATAAAACTGCTGCCGTGGCAGAGTTTAATATCCCTACCCCTTTTGCCTCCCCCATCGGCGGCCCTGCCAGTAGGATCCATACCAGCATGGCCACCGACTGGTGGGGGAAGAGGCAGCAACGTTAAAGCGCTGCCACGACAAAGGACCCTGCTTAAAGCACTGCCAGTGGCCCTGCCGGTATGGACCCTATCGGCAGGGCCGTCGACGGGGGAACACAAAAGGGGCAGCGATGTTAAAGCGCTGCCGCGGCAAAGGACCCTGCTTAAAGCACTGCTGTGCCAGCACTTTAACATCATTGCCCCTTTTCTCCCCCCCCCCGGCTGCCCACAGGGAAGGGGGGCAAAGGGAGGAGCTGCCCTGGGGCTGGCGATTTAAAAGGACCCGGAGCTCCGGCCACCGCTGCTGCTACCACGGCAGCAGCTGGAGCCCCAGGTCCTTTAAATTGCCGCTGGAGCCCTGAGCGGCACGGACCAGGCAGCGTGAAAGGGCTGGCTGGGGGACACTTACCCCCAGCCCTGCCCCTTCTGCACGAGGCCCTGCCCCTTCCAGGGGTCGGAACCAGCCCCTGTACCGGTAAGTCTCTGGAGTTACTTTCACCCCTGCCTACTTGTCAAGTCTATTCTTAACTCTGAAAACTTCTAGTAGGTCTCCTGCAGTCTCTACCTTTTCTGTGAAAAACAGCCAGACTCCCAGACTGTTGCCTCATAGCTTAGTCTTGGAATTAGCTCCATTGTCTTACCTTGTATTGTGTCCAAGACACACAATTTTAGTATAATTATTAATAGTGAATGAAGAACTTAGGGGAAGAAAAAGCGCCCAAACATTGTGTATATAGCAGACTCTTATGTTCATTGCCAAAACTTGCTCAATTTACTACAGTGGGCTAGAAATGTCAACAATATTAATTGTACACTTTCCAGTCCCTCCTTTCCCACAGGTTGGAAATATCATTGGAGATGCCTTTGATCAGTATTTCAATTCCTCTGCTTCTGCTCCTTGCTGGAAGCAAGAACTGAGCTTAGAAAATAATTGAGATGGGAAGAAGTTTCAGTTTGTCAAGACATAGGACTGGGAGATGGGAGATATAGGTATTGGGCGGCTTGGTTCTGATTTGTGCCTGATGCTTCAGTGGGCGTGCATTAAGTGGGGATAGTATTCAAGTATGTATGCATGGTAATTTCAGGTAACTAACTGACAAACTTTTAAAGGTTACCATGGTATTGGAACAGTTGCCGTCTTTCGTAAGAAGCAAGAGACCATCATTATGGAACTGAGATACTCAGGGCTTGTCTGCATGTAAAACGCTACAGCGGCACAGCTGCGCCATTGCGGCTGCTCCACTGCAGCACTTCAGTGTAACACTCCCTACACCAACAGGAGAGTTACTCCCGTCGCCATAGTTAATCCACCTCCCCGAGAGGTGGTAGCTAGGTTGACAGAATTCTTCCGTTGACCTAGCACTGCCTACACGGGGACCTATGTTGGCTTAATTATGTCACTCAAGGGTGTGGATTTTTCACACCCCTCAGTGACGTAGTTATGCTGACTTAATTCTCTAGTATAGACCAGGCCTCAGTCTCACACAGAACACAGCTGGATGGACAATGATGAAGTCTTTCTTCTTTGGGCCCTATGCATCAGTGACAGCTTTAGTACTGACTTTTTTATACACTTAGGCATGGTCCATGGAGGTGGGTTATAGACAGATTAAACCATTCATTTAGAAAACACTTTTTGTCTATGTATTTTTAGCTCTTGGGGCTGTTGGTCTGTAACCGTAGCAATTTTTCAAAAACAGTGAGCAAAAAAATGACAAAATACTATAAGTTTAAATTACCAACAAGTAAACATCAATGTGTAATATCAGGACTAGAAAATAAAGCAAATATAGTAAATCTATGTACATATTTTAGTGGATTAGATGTATAATACAGGTGGATGACTGTCCTATGCTATGTCTTATTTGCTACACTTAATGCATCACATCTTACAGACCACAATGAATTGTGCTCCTGTATTAATTACATTTTAAGTGATTTCCTAAGCTTTGGACCATTTAAATATCTGACTCTGTTGCAGAGACAGTGAATTAGAATTTCACACAGGGACTGCTATTTGAAAGAATTTAAATAATAAGCAAAAGCTCTCCATTTTCAGTGTTCTTTCAGCCATTTATTTCTATTAGTATCAAAGTAGGTGTTTTGCAATATGCAAACATTCCTAGCAAAGCCAAAAGCAAGTTGGATAGTAGGTTCACTTGTATAGAAGCAATATATATGATTACAAAATGTCTCAGGGTATGTATGCTAAACTTCCAACATTAGCTTCAAAAGAAATCATCCTTGATATAAAATAAAATCACTGCAGCATCCTAAAGCAAGAGCATACAATGCTATAGAAACACTTATTAGATGGAAATTGTAGGATGTATTCTGGGTTATTACATTAGCTTACTGTACTTTTTAATAAAGGATGGTGTTGTAGACCCTACCGTGCTAAAAGAACATTAAGGATCTGAGGTAAAACCGCCAACGCAAAGGTAATTCTGAATAAAGCGTGATATTTTGGTATAAAACATTGTCTTTATTTATCTCAACAAGTTAGGCCTAGATATTGTCTCATTGAGATGATTTATGGATGCAGTGTTGCAATTCCTGTGAATTTTTGTGCTGTTTCTAGTCTTGGACCCGCACCTGAACTTTACAACATTTTGAGGTTTTCTTGTGCAATAACTAACCTAATAAGTTCAAACAGTTTTATTCATAAGGCTGAAGGAAATCAACAGTGCCCTTGAAGATAGAAAGTGCTACAAAAGAGTTAATTATTAGTAATAGTGCTCTTAAAGGTCCTATACTACATGTTGTAAACACCTTCAAGGTAACTTATTTACTTCACAGTCCTTCAACCAAATGAAGCAGCTTTTCAAATACATCTCATATATTCATGTCAATGTTTTGGGACTATTTTAAATGGATGCTATTGATCCAATACATTAATTCAATTTTATTTAGCCCTTAAGATTTTCTTTGCTAAGCCCCCGCAAATAAAGCACATAGCATTAAATACTAGGTTCTCAGCACTGTCTATTAAAAATAGGAAAAGGTGCATTATAATAGAGCTGGTTAAAATTTTTCCAACAAAGTTTTTTAGATGAAAAATGGTTGTTTTGTGAAAATGGATTTTTTTAATGTCAGTTTCCTGTTCCTTTTTTGGGGTTTTCTTAAAAAAAAAAAAAACCTGGGCACAGATAAAATTTTTGGTTTTACTGAATACATTTGCACAACCAGGCAATCTTTTTCAGCATTTCCTGTGTTAATAATACCTGCTCTTTCCTCAGTAGAGTGCTTTACAAAGGAAACCAGTATCAGTATTCCCATTTTACAGTTGGGGAACCTGACATGCCCATGGTCACTCAGCAGACCACTGCACTGGACTTCATTTTTGCAGAGATGGACTCCAGCCAAAACTCTGGATCCAAACACCCTGGAATTTGTGCTGTGGATCTGGCATTCTTTGCTGGCCAGGTCCAGCCAACCCTCACACACGTGAGCAATGTTACTCACGTGTGTAAATATCTGTTGGGTGAAGCCCCAAAATCCAGATCGCAAAATATCCCTCCTATCGTCACTCAAAAGCTTTTGAGTTTTAGGATCCAGATATCCACATTTTGTGGCTCTAATTTTCATTGGTTTTCTTTTTTAGCTCAGCAGCAAGAGAGTAGAAGGGAGCAGGTGCAGGGAGCAGGGTAGAACAGTGGGACTCCTTCAAGACAGGAAAATATATTCTCAAACATGGGGAGAAAAAGAAACAGGCTGCTATATGGTACTAGGGCCTGCAATGGGGGACTAAAATCCATTCCAAAAAGTGCTTCAGCTGCTTTATCTGCACACCTCATTTGTTTGCATAATGAGAGAAATGGACATGTTGTTTTGCATTAAGGATAAGAATCTCATTAGGTTTGCATGGACCTGCTCACCTATGTACTGTAATTGGTCAGGTTACAATGCTGGGCAGTCAGGCTCCAAGCACATCATCAAACTGTCAAGTATCAGAGGGGTAGCCGTGTTAGTCCGAATCTGTAAAAAGCAACAGAGGGTCCTGTGGCACCTTTAAGACTAACAGAAGTATTGGGAGCATAAGCTTTTGTGGGTAAGAACCTCACTTCTTCAGATGCAAGTAATGGAAATTTCCAGAGGCAGGTATAAATCAGTATGGAGATAACGAGGTTAGTTCAATCAGGGAGGGTGAGGTGCTCTGCTAGCAGTTGAGGTGTGAACACCATGGGAGGAGAAACTGCTTCTCTAGTTTGTAGAATGGATAGCCATCGAGGTGCAACTCTGCCCACATATCTACACCAGCAACACAATCACAGGACCTAACCAGATCAGCTACAACATCACCGGCTAATTCACATGCACGTCCACATATATATATGCCATCATATGCCAGCAATGCCCCTCTGCTATGTACATTGGCCAAACTGGACAGTCACTACGCAAGAAGATAAATGGACACAAGTCAGATATCAGGAATGGCAATATACAAAAACCTGTAGGAGAACACTTCAACCTCCCTGGCCACATAATAGCAGATGTAAAGGTAGCCATCTTACAGCAAAAAAAACTTCAGGACCAGACTCCAAAGAGAAACTGTTGAGCTCCAGTTCATTTGCAAATTTGACACCATCAGATCAGGATTAAACAAAGACTGTGAATGGCTATCCAGCTACAGAAGCAGTTTCTCCTCCCTTGGTGTTCACACCTCAACTGCTAGCAGAGCACCTCACCCTCCCTGATTGAACTAACCTCGTTATCTCCATACTGATTTATACCTGCCTCTGGACATTTCCATTACTTGCATCTGACAAAGTGGGCATTCACCCACGAAAGCTTATGCTCCAATACTTCTGTTAGTCTTAAAGGTGCCACAGGACCCTCTGTTGCTTTTTATCATCAAACTGGTATATGGTTCCTATTGTCCTGAAGCACAGATTCTCTACCCACCCTTCATTGACACAAATGTTGAACTCAGTGCCAGGGCTGCCAAATAAATGCAATGCTGGTTGAGTCAGATCTGGGGGAGCAGCTGTGTTTGACACTTCAGGCAGTGCAGACCCTTTCCAATCCCCAAAAGGTCCTTATGATCGAGAGACACACACTTCCCCAGTGTCCCTAATAAAGAAAGAGGCAGTAACCTAAACAGCGAGAAAGAAGGGCACAAGTGGGAGCTAGGACCCAGGAGCGTTACTGTGTCACTTCAGAGGTTTTGAGAGCAGACAGCTGGATCTCAATGTGTCTTGATTCACTAATGACAGCTGCACTTCCTTTCTCATGGAGGGACCTGAACAGAAAGCTCGGTCCTTAAAGAAGAGAACTGCCAGGAGACCTGCTCTGCATTTTCCCCAAGAGCTTGGAAGTTTACCAATGTTGTCTTTGAAAATCCAGGTTATTTCTGTTTACTTTGGTTTATCTGAGTAACCAGCTTCTGAGTCAGAATTCGGATCACTGGGTCCTATGTTGAGATAATAACAAACCCAATAAATGAGGCCTCTTGAAGGAGGAGGCCTGATTTTTGGCTCTGGGGAGCTGCTAGTGATTGTGCAGGAGACTGGAACTAGGGTCCAGCAATACACCCGTTATCAAACACAGCGGAATAGCCACAGTCTCAGCTTCCATGAGGCTCAGACAGAGCTCAGGTGTGTTAGAGATGAAGGAGTTTTGAAAGGGATATAAAACCTCAAGTTTCAGGACTTAAACCCAAAGCTCTGCTTTGGAGTCAGCACCAGAGTCTTTTGTCTCTTAGGACTTCCTGTTTCTGTCCTAGAAGACGGAGATGCTGGAGCAGCAGACTGCAGCATGGTTAAATTATTATTTGTATTACGGTAGTGCCGAGAGGCTCCAACTGAGATTAGTGTCCCGATGTGCTAGTGCAGTAGTCACCAACCAGTAGCTTGCGATGGACTGGTCGATTGTGGAGCCTCTGAAAGTCAATCTCGGTCTCAGTCACTGAGACTGAGACTGACTGTCAGAGGTTCCTCGATCGACCAGTCCATCATGATCTAGGGTTGCCAACCCTCCTGCAGCCGGCCACTAACAGTCCGGCAGTGCAGTGGGGCTAAGGCAGGCTCCCTGCCTGCCCTGGCCCCCTGCTGCTCCCAGAAGCAGCCAGCATGACTGGCAGCAGCTCTGGAGTGGGGAGGGGAAGGGCAGGTGACTCCGTGTGCTGCCTCCATCCGCAGGGACCACCCCTGCAGCTCCCATTGGCCAGGAATCAGGAATCCTAGCACATCGGGACACTAATCTCAGTTGGAGCCTCTTGGCACTACCGTAATACAAATAATCAATAATAATAATAATGATTATTCCTGGCCAATGAGAGCTGCATGGGTGGACCCTGAGGACGGAGGCAGCACCCAGAGCCACCTGCCCTTCCTCTCCCCAGGAGCCGCTGCCGGTCATGCTGGCTGCTCCTGGGAGTCGTGCAGGGCCAGGGCAGGCAGGGAGCTTGCCTTAGCCCCACTGCACTGCTGCCCAGAAGCCGCCTGAGGTAAGCAGCGCCCAGCTGGAGCCTGCACCCCCTGCTGCACCCCAACCTTCTACCCCAGCCCTGAACCCCCTCCTGCACCTCAATCCCTGGCCCAGTGCTGATGCCCCCCACACCCAAACTCCTGCCCAGAGCCTGCACCCCAACCCCTGCCCCAGCCCTGAACCCCCTCCTGCACCCCAACCCCTGCCCCAGTCCTGACCCCCCCAACCCAAACTCCCTCCCAGAGCCTGCACCCCCTCTTTTACCATAACCTGCAGCCCTGACCCTTCCCCCCCCCGCGACCCAAACTTCCTCCCAGAGCCCACACCCTGAACCCCCTCCTGCACCCCAACCCCCTGTTCCAGGCTCATCTTGGAGCCCCTCCCACACTCCAAACCCTCAGCCCCAGCCCAGAGTCTGCACCCCCTCCTGCACTCCAACTTACTGCCC
Organism: Chrysemys picta bellii; assembly: GCF_011386835.1. Lineage (NCBI taxonomy): Eukaryota > Metazoa > Chordata > Testudines > Emydidae > Chrysemys > Chrysemys picta. The sequence continues at coordinate 14,842,146 of NC_088791.1, forward strand.
CAGCCCAGTGAAAGTGAGGAAGGGTGGGGGAGAGCGAGCAACAGAGGGAGGGGGGATGGAGTGAGTGGGGCGGGGCCTCGGAGGAGGGGCAGGGCAGGAGCGGGGCAAGGGTATTTGGGTTTGTGTGATTACTGTTATTTCTACATTTTCTTTGCGATAGATCCTGGGTTGCACTTACATTCAAAAAATGATCTTGTGCTTAAAAAGGTTGGAGACCACTCTGCTAATGTAACCCACACACCTCCTGGGTATGGTGCTCTGTCCTATCTAGTGGCACCGAGACCACTTAGAGAGAGATTAATGAGTCTCCTACAGCCTTAGGTAAAGGCCATGTGGCTTTTAGCTCAGGCAATAGAGGCTCATGCACTAAGCTTCAGAGGCCCCAGGTTCAATCCCACCTGCTGACCACCAGCGTCTGTCAGTGTTACAAGTGGGGGCTCGTCTGGGATTTCAGCTGGCAAGTCTCTGAAGCTCAGGATGCACTTTGTCAGCTAGGGGAATTATGTAACCCACACACCTCCTGGGCGTGGTGTCCTGTCCCCTCTAGTGGCACCGAGACCACTTAGTGATTAATGAGTCTGCTCTACAGTCTTAGCTAAGGGCCATGTGGCTTTTAAAACATGCAGTATTGGCTCATGCATTTAGCTCCAGAGGTCCCACATTCGATCCCGCCCACCGATGACTGGGGTCTGTCAGTGTTACACTAGGCGTTGTGCCAGCACAGGAAGGGTCAGGCCCTGCCCCAAAGAATTACAGTTTAAATAGACCAAGTAAATATTAGCATCCCCATTTAGCAATTGGGGAGCTGAGTCAGAGAAAATTTAAGTGACTTGCCCAAGGTCATACACAGAATCTGTGGCAGAGACTCATATCGCCTACGATCCAATCCATATCTCCTTTGTGGTTAATCCACCTTTGTGGTGTCTTAACCACAAAGCCATCCTTCCTCTCTTAAGAGCTGTTGTCTATGCTGTTTTATCAGTGCACATTGCTTTCAGCATTTATCCTTTATCCTTTCTAATTACCATATCCCTATTAAGTTTCCTGTAGATGGTGTAAAATGTCAGGCTAAAAAACACCTGAACGCGTGTCAAGAAAAATACCACTGCTTTTCTGAAAGCTTACTGTAAAATAAATAAATAAAGCAGTACTAAGAAAAATTACCAGAGGTGTCATAAAAAGTTAGCTTTAGGCCAGAGAAATGTTACTTTTCATTTCTTTACAGTACACGAGAATATTTTGTGGCCTAACGGTGCATGAATAATGTTTTATTAAAATGTATATCTTTAAAGCTTTATTTTATCATGTTCTTCAAGGCTCGGCATAAAAAAGGTTTAACAAGTTTGACACATGCTGATTTAGCATTTATACCACAAACTGAATTGACTGCTTTGTGTGGGGGAAAATAGGCCAGCTTTCAAAATACAAACATTGTGAAGTATTCAAAGCAAAACAAAACAAAAGGGAGAGTAGGAAGAACAAAAAAACCAAGCCCATTGTCATTCCAAAATGTTATGTGGGTTTCCAGAAAAGGGCTTTGGACTAACTTGGAGGATTGATTGCATTAACTTTTTCAGCAGCTATTGTCTTAGAATCATAGAATATCAGGATTGGAAGGGAGCTCTGGAGGTCATCTAGTTTAACCCCCTGCTCAAAGCAGGACCAATCCCCAGACAGATTTTTACCCCAGTTCCCTAAATGGCCCCCTCAAGGATTGAACTCACAACCCTGGGTTTAGCAGGCCAATGCTCAAACCACTGAGTTATCCCCTCCCCTCTTGGGAGCTAAGTGCTGTGATGAAAAATGTGCATGCAGGGCCTGATCCAAAGCCCAGTGGAATCAAGAGGATTTTCCCCATGGTTTAGAGTGGTCACTGGATCAGGCCCTCACTGGGCAACTTTACTGCTCACAGCAATACATTTTTGCAGAAAAAGAAAGCAAACCAAATCGCTGAAAAGCGGCGAAAGATAAACGAGCCTCAGATTGTGGTCACACACTAGGTCAGTAGCAGAGCCAGCACTAGAATCCTGATGCTCAGTTCAGCACCCTATCCATAGAGCCAGTGTTTCTCAGCTCCCCCTCCGTGGACTGGTGCCGATCCCCAATAGCTCCCTTACACACTTTAGGAAGGCAGCAAGGTGGTCCCTGGTATCAAAAGGTTGAAATGTGCACTAGACCACAACTTTAGTTGTCTTAATGCCACGGAACAAGCTCTGACACACATACTACCAAAGGCAAGGAGTTCCATAAGGGGCAGCTCTCTTAGTGAAAGAGCTCAGTATTCATCCTGGAATTCATTCAAACTACAGGAAGAGGATTCCAGCAGATCTGAGTAAAGTCTCACAGGTAGCCGGATCTGAGGTGATTTGGACCCTTTAATGATGGTCAGCAATACCTTGAATGATGAACCTATGTCACAAAGTCATTTGTGGTCTAGTGGATAGTAGAAGAGGAGTCAGGAGACCTGGCATCTATTCCCTGTCCTGCCACTGATCTATTGTTTGACCTTGGGCCAGTCACTTAGCCCCTGTTTCATCTCCTACCTTCTTTCTTTCATGTTTATTTAGAGCAGGGGTTCTCAAACTGGGGGTTGGGACCCTTCAGGGGGTTGTGAGGTTATTACATGGGGGGTCGTGAGCTGTCAGCCTCCACCCCAAAGCCCACTTTGCATCCAGCATTTATAATGGGGTTAAATATATAAAAGTGTTTTTAATTTATAAGGTGGGTCACACTCAGAGGCTTGCTGTGTGAAAGGGGTCACCAGTACAAACATTTGAGAACTACTGATTTAGAGCATACAGTCTCAGGGGAGGAGCAGTGCCTAGCACAAAGGGGGCCCAATCTTGACTGAGGCCTCGAGGCACTACTGTAATATAAATAGTAATACTACTACTTGAGATGGAGCTGATCAGACTACAGGGTGCAACCATGTTAGGGCTTTAAAATATTTTTGCACAAGATTTTCATACAGTTTAAGGGCTCATGGCTCAAAAGACGAAAGAAAAGCCTTCTCAAAGGGGGCCCATGTATATAAAACATTTTTTATGATATTATTATGTATTATTTGTATTACCATAGCACTCTAGGAGCCTCAGTCATGGATAGAGCCAATTCACGGTCCATTTTGGTCAATTTCACTGTCATAGGATTTTAAAAATTGCAAATTTCATGATTTCAAATATTTAAATGTAAAATTTCACAGTGTTGTAACTATCGAAGTTCTGAGCCAAAAAGGGACTGGGGCGGGGGGGGGGGGGGGGGGGTTGCAAGGTTATTGTATGGGGGGTCATGGTATTGCCACCATTCTGTGTTCCTGCTGGCAGCAGAGCTGCCTTCAGAGCTGGGTGACCAGAAAGCAGCGGCTGCTGGCCAGGTGCCCAGCTCTGAAGGCAATGTCACTGCCAGCAGCAGCGCAGAAATAAGGATGGCATGGTATGGTATTGCCACTCTTACTTCTGCACTGCTGCCTTCATAGCTGGACCCTCAGTCAACAGCTGCCCAGATCTGAAGGCAGCAACGGAGAAGTAAGAGTGGCATGGTATGGTATTGCCACCCTTACTTCTGTGCTGCTGCTGGTTGGGTTGCTGTCTTCAGAGCTGGGCGCCTGGCCAACAACTGCCACTCTCTGGCCACCCAGCTCTGAAGGCAGTGCAGAAGTAAGTGTTGTAATACCGCGATCCCCCTACTATAACACTGTCACCCCCTCCCCATAGTCCCCTTTTGGGTCGGGTTTGAGAAACTCTGGTGAAATCTGTATAGTATAGGGTACACAAAAGACCAGATTTCATGGGGGGGAAGACCAGATTTCACAGTCCGTAACACGTTTTGCATGGCCGTGAATTTGGTAGGGCCCTAATCATGGACCAGAACCACATTGTGCTGCATACTGTACTCATAATAAATAAACAGTATTCAGCTGTATAATAAAACAGTAGTGGGATACTTCAAATTCTGCCCTTTTCATGGGGAATCTCTGGGAATTAAAATGTCTCATAATGTCCTCTAGTGTCTTAAACAACTTTCAAGAGTTTTAAACACATACAGTAGAACCTCAGAGTTACGAACGCCTCAGGAATGGAGGTTGTTCATAACTCTGAACAAAATGTTATGTTGTTCTTTCAAAAGTTTACAACTGAACATTGACTTAGTACAGCTTTGAAACTTTACTATGCAGAAGAAAAGTGCTGCTTTTAACCATCTTCATTTAAATGAAACAAGCACAAAAACAGTTTCCTTTCCCTGTCATATCTTTTTTTTTTAACTTTTCATTTATTTTTTTAGTACTTTACATTTAACACTGTAGTGTACTGTGTTTTCTTTTTCTTTCTTTTTCTTTTTTGGTCTCTGCTGCAGCCTGGTTGCATACTTCCAGTTTCAAATGAGGTGTGTGGCTGAGTTTGTAACACTGGTGTTCGGAACTCTGAGCTTCTACTGTAAGTGTCTTTTCGGCTCAGATTAGGTGTATGTAAATGGGCTACTTAACCATCAGTAGAGGGCAAGATTCAATTTACCAGTTTAAATGACACATTGTACTGCTTGTGGGCCACATCCTTCCAGAATGTTCATGTGAGTTTTCCCACTGACTGACTCCAGGGGTTGTGTGTGTGTGTGTGTGCGCGCAGCTCCATGTTACCATCAGAAAAATATCATTGGTCAAAAAACAATGTGAAGCAAATAGTTATTAGTGGGAGTATTATTATACGGACATATCCCAATGCTCTAAGAGTTAATGTGCATCCTCATATGCAATAATCCCGAACAGTCAATGTGAGTCTGTATGTTAAAACCCTAACTTCCATCACCCTTTCCACCTCCATTTTGAGCATTTAAGCTCCACTTACTGTAAAGCTTCACTCTTCCTACATCTCTGCCAAGATGGAGACAGGAAGAACTCGCCTCTAATATGTCCAATTTTTGGACCTCTACTTCTCGATGCTTTGAACAGCAGTGACCCGATCTGCATAATAATGTCTCAACATGCATGTTGAAGGTGTGGTCGCTGATTCGTGATGTCTGTAATTTTGTGTTGTGTCTCTGACAATTTAGACCAGAGAGGGTTTTCGAGGTTTCTCTGTTTTCCTTACTTTAAGATGCCTCAACTTCATAGTACTTTGATGCTGAGAGGATTTCAGTCATCCCGTAAGTGATTAAAATATTTTGGATTTAGATTGACTTTCCCTGCCAAAACTCTTTCCAAGCTTGAACAGATGCACAAAGTGCTCGTAGGGATCACTTCACCTTCCAGCTGTTTAAGTGGATGCAGCCACCCTGCATAACAATTCAGGAGCAGGAAGCAATGGCAGAAAGCAGGAATATCACATCCAATTGAAGCTTCCATAGTATAATTTCTTTTAAACGCAAACCTTCACAAGCAGCACGATCGAGTGGGGTCACATGAAGCATACAGCATGTTTTTGATGAAACCAACACTCCTTAAGTAAAAGATCTACCAGGAACAAAAGACTATGGGGAGTATATGCCAGAAATTCTGTAATTTACTTTTCAGCTTTGTGAAAGCATCCTTTGTTCTGTTGAAAAGTGAGTGCTTTGTAGTTTTAGCCAATGGTTTTTATCTTAACTCTCTCGTCTCCTGTAAGTCTTTCCTTAGCAGCCTACATTGGCAAAACAATAAAATAAAAAGCAGGGTGAGAGGGCAGTATTTCTTGCGGTAGCTGGTGTGGCAATGTTTACCGACATTGTAAGCCATTTTGTCTGTTTTCAAATCATCTCTCTAGTGTGGAACAGCTTCACGGTCTATTGAAGATAGCACAACTCTATAGAGCGACTGCCAAAATGTATCCACCTTTTTTTTTAATTGCCAGATGATTCAAAAGTGGATTTGAAAAATGCTGAATGTCACCTAGAAACAATTTAGAGAAGAAGATAAGTTTGGGAAAAGAATCTGAAAGTTGGCCAAATTTTTAGCTTTGCTGTAAGGGAGTAGATAAGGAGATAAGATTCCTGGGGCCCTGTTTTTCAGAAGGGCTTTGACAATCTAGCAGGAGTAATCTGGTAAATGAGAAAATTGTCTCCAGATATATAGTACAAATCCTACCAGCCCTGCAGATCTGAAATTCCGGACATTAAGGCTGCCAGTTTTTTCAGTTACTTCCACGGGAGATTTCAACTTTTACTTTCGTTTAGAACATCTCCATTGTGCAGGTGCACAGGATAGCCCTTTTTAATCTTCAGAACACTTCAAAGCTCCATGAACTCTGTGGCAGAAAAGGCCCAAATTTCGGAGCAACAATCCTTAAATTCCAGAGCAAGGACTCCTAAATTATGCTGCAGTGTTAATTGATTCTGTTGAGATCCTTCATTTCCCATTTTTCCACCCCACACAAACTATGGCCCATAGTTGAAAATGCTCATTGACATAAAGTTCCTTGATGTATTTTTGACAATTATATTTGAGGATGGGTTTTTTCCTGCTAGCCTTTCCAGGTGGTGCAGCTGACTTCTGCAGGACTCAAATTCCACAGTGTGGCCTGGCTCCTTTTCTCCATGTGTGTGAGGGGAAAGGGGTAGCTTGTACCCAGTGTCTGATTTATCACCCCAGCTCCCCGAGCCTCAGTGGCTGTACTGTTCTTTAGGGATACCAGTTCACACTTCTGCCTCTGTCCTCCTCTCCCGCACTTCCTGACTCTAAACTGGACTCAGGGCCGGCTCTGGCTTTTTTGCCGCCCGAGGCAAAAAAGCCTCCAGCCACCGCCCCCCGCCCCAGCGTGGCAGGGGAGGGCGGCCGGAGCACCAGGGGGAGGGCGGCGAGCCCCGGCCAGGGCTCCGCTCTCCCCGGCGGCCAGAGCGCCGGGGGGAGGGCAGCGAGCCCCAGCCGGGGCTCCGCTCTCCCCGGCGGCCAGAGCCCCGGGGGGAGGGCGGCGAGTCCCGGTTGGGGCTCCGCTCTCCCCGGCGACCAGAGCGCCGCGGGGAGGGCGGCGAGCCCGCCGCGGCTCCACTGTCCCCGGGGCCCAGAGTGCCGGGGGGAAGGCAGCGAGCCCGCCCGGGGCTCCGCTCTCCCCAGCGGCCAGAGCGCCGGGGGGAGGGCGGCGAGCTCCGGCCGTGGCCCCGCTCTCCCCGGCGGCCGGAGCCGGAGCACCGCACCGCCCCCCTCCAGGTGCTGCCCCAAGCACAAGCTTGGTGAGCTGGTGCCTGGAGCCGGCCCCGACTGGACTCCAACTCTTGCTCCCTGAGCCCTGCTCAGGGGATCACTGTCATCCAATGAACACCTCCTTGTGAGGAAAACTGGAGAGCAAGCGGCAGCAGATCTTGGCAGGGTATTGAGACACGGGGGATGGCAGCTATCAGGCTGCACGCCCAAGAGAGAGCTGCTGCATGCTCAGTATTCTTGAAAATAAACCCAGTTATTTAGGAGCTGAAATATGGATTTATTCAAGGCTCCTGGTTTTTATTAATCTTGAACTAAGGACTTTTTTGGCTCTGGTCTTCTCGTTGATGCTGATTTTCAACTACACTAGTGAAACAAGCATATAAGAATCACTATTGTACCGCAGTAGAGCAGAGCTCTCAGAAAGCCAGTCCTCCCTTGTAAAGCTGGGTTTAACCAGTGAGAGTTGGGCCTCGAACTCAGGGTATGTCTTCACAGTAGCATTAGCCTGGGTGATCTACACCCAGGTCTGAGCAGCTGGGTCAGCCTTGCCCAGGTGTGGACAGGCAGTCTGTAAAGCCATAGCCAAGTTACTGGGTCCTCACTGCTGTGTCACTCCCTCATGTTCACTGCTAGAATACACCGCATGGTTCTCTGTGCTACAGTAAGCTGAGCAGCTCTATGAATCTTTACAGTGAATTGTGGGACCGTTTGTCTGTTCTTCTGGGCGCATGGGGAGAATTGTGGGAAGTATGGGAGGACTATCAGCACTCAATGGGTTTAGCCTGTATCCTCACTGCAAAGGGAGTGGATTAGAAGCCTAAATGGAACTCAAGTTTCAACCCACAGCTCGAGCTGGGCCAATTAGCTTGGGTGTAACGCACCACTAAACTGGGTGAGTGGTTTTCTGTGTGGACAGGAGTGGGGTTAGGTGCAACACCCAGATAAGAGCCCAGGCTGACTCTGCAGTGAAGACAGAACCTTAGCTGTTCGGGCAACTTTATACAACAATGTATGTCTAGTGAGCATACAGGTTTAATTCTGAAACCTCCTTAATTGTTTTAAGTTTTAATCATTATGTGTGCCTGGAGGGCCGTCACTAATGTCTTGGATTTTCTTTTATATATAACGAGTCCCAAATTTTCCACACTGGTAGCAGCCCTCTATCTAAAGAGATTACAGCATACAGGCTGTATGAATTTTATTACAGCGAGTGGGGAAACAGATGGTATTTCCGTTTATTTGCACCTAAGGAACCTTTAGTTTCCATATAAATTTGTCATATTTTGTTTTTTTGGGAAAGAGAGAGTGCCACAAAATTGTCAACTTTGGTAGCTTTCCCTCACTGAAGGGTGTTTCACATTATTCTAGGTTTCCACTGTTTTTGTGAATGAGTGTTATCCCTCCTTCCCAGATAGGGAAGTAGGTCACCAGAAATACGACATGACTTGCTTAAAGTTATGCAGGAAGATTGTGGCAGGAACTGACCCAATGTGACCTGTCTAGAGCCTTCCTTAACCAGCAGCCATCCTTTCCATTCAACACCTATAATGGATAGAGGTGCATATTTCAAGGAACTGATTTGAAAGGACAGAGTTGGGTGCCTAAGTGCCTGTGGAAATCTCCCCCTAAAATATTATGCCATTTGGACACCACATAATTTAATTTGTCTTTCCTGAGCTCAGATTTATATTTTAATAGCTCATGTGATGGGAGTCTCCTTCTTAGCACGTGAATGCAGCTGGGTGGTTTGAAAACATGACATTCACACCAAAGTGATGGTTAAGGTCATTATCTACGTTTTTTATTCCCTGGGCGACATAATGGAGGCCGCCTGAACAATGAGCTTTTCATTGGCTATTCATAAGGCCCTCTGGGCATACACTGTGTGACCTGACACGAAATGGATGGAAATGAAAAGACAGAACAATATGCGGCTTTGGCGTCTCTTTCCAATGTGGCAGTGGAGGGGTTAACAGCTGCGATGTTTTTGAGTGTTCCAAAATTGACCCCTGACTTCCCTGAATGGAATGAAAAGAAACAGATTGTGGGGTGCGACCAGCACTTTCTGAAAATGTTTGGCAAATACAAGGAGCCTTTATTTTCTCCATTCTTTCTTTCTTTCTTTTGAGTTGGGAAGGGGGAACCCATGTATTGGAAGCCTCAGAAGTGCTTTTCCTCTGCCAAAGCCGCAAAATTAAATCACTTTCTTCTTGGCCAGTAGCATGGGATTCAAATATTTGGTACATAGACTGTACATGGTGAGCTGAGAATATTTTAGGGGGTGTTAAGGTGATTGTCTTTTCAGAGACACTGCAAAGATTTCTCTGATGACAAAGTATGCTGTAAAAGTCGCTCTCTGCTAGGTGAATAGGCATAAAACCACATCTTTGTTCATAAGTTTTTTTATTGTGGCAGTTGTCATCATGAGCAAAACCTGAAAGTACTTGAAATTCCATTAAAATCACATTCACATATAAAAATGCCATCTCCTTGAAAGTTTGTCTCTGTAGACTTTGTTAAAGTGAAAAGTCAATATGTATGAGACACATTTATGTAATTTAAGATGAATGGTTAACTGTTAAAGTGCAGGTCTCGCACAATTATGCCGGCTGCTGATCTAAGAAATGAAACACTTAACTCTGGAGTTGTTGGTTAAAGTCAGCTTCTGAGTTGTTTTGTGTGATAAGATGCACTGAATTTCAGATGATTTGGCTATAGAGTATCTGTGGCTATAAGTGATCGCTAATTGTCTCATTGGTGCTCAACCGCAGTAAATAATCCCACCCTAAAAGTGGAAACTGTCTTTAGAATTTACTGAATTCTTGTATTTGGATAACGCTGCTTTTTTCGAAATTCTTCTATATTTGTGCGTGTCCTTGTGCATCTGTTAAGCTTACGGCTTCCCGTTGTGGCGAAAGCAAATTGTGTATTTAACTGAGAGAGCCCAGAATTGTTTTTAAGATTCCGAAGGCTTTGGATTCGCTCATAGAACTATTAATACTGGTGTGTTTTGATTGCAACAGAATGATAAAAACTGGGCAGGATTTTATCCCTCAAGTGGGCCAAGAACAAGTGCCTGGGTTCCCAAGTTTAAGCAATGTCTTGCCAACGATAAAACATTTGTCTGGTCAAGAGGAAAGGAAAATGCATTTTCAATTAGTCATGACATTGCTTAAAAGAAGAGGCATTAGGCACTGTGGGGAGAAGATGGGGGTTGGTAACATGGGAGGGGAGAGACAGCAGGAGGCAGACAGAAGAAGAGCCTTTATCAGACCACAACAGACAGCAGCTGAGTTTGAGGCCATTTTTGAATAGAGATAAGCTTTTGTTTAGCAGTTGGCTCCCTTGGGAGAGAGGGGGTTTAATGGTAAAAGGAGACCTGTGTTTCTTCCAAATAACTTAATATTTCCATGTGTGCGTGGAGGGACATGCTTATGGGGTGGAGGGGGGCTGTGGGAGGGTGCTAGAAAAGCATATACTCCTCCCAACTGCTGCCTTATAAGCTGATGATTGGTCATCCTGGCTGAAAATGATTCCTTTGGAGGACTTTCCCTGACTCCCTCAAATCTCTTGGACAAGATGCCACCCTTGCAAAAGAATTAAATAGCTGAACAAAATTTGCTCTACTTTCCTCTCTCTCAAATCCTCAGCTCAACAGGCTTCTGATGTACAAGCATCTGAAAAAAAAATCACATTGTGACACAAAAACAGCCTTCGATATGCTCAGTGGCTATCTTGATTTATTAAAAAAAAAAAGTTTAACGCTGTGTCCTGTACTTGACCTGCAAATGCTTGTAGCTAACTGATCTAGGACTTTTTTAACTGCTCACAGCATAGCCAGCTGTCTAAACGAGAGATGGTTATTTTGCTAGAGAGGGTGTGTGTGTGTGTGTGTGTGTGTGTGTGTGTGTGTGTGTGTGTGTGTGTGTGTGTGTGTTATTTTGAGAGTTTTTTTTTTTAAAAAAAAAGTCTAACATTGAGGAAAATCTTGGATGAGGTCCATGTGCATGTTAATCATATGAATGGAAAAGTGTGAATCTCTAATTGCTGGTGCGTCCAGTACACATTACAACAAGACAGACCTGAATTATATGATAAGTAGGCTGGAATTCTTTAACGGGTAGAGGAAACTTTCAGCTCCATTGCCTCCTGGCTAACTGTAGTAAATTTACTTAGTAATATTTTACAGATGTCTTCGTCCCTTTCTTGGCAAACAAGATATTTAAAAAAAAAAAAAAGCAGCTTTGAGGGGTAAAGTCAGAAACCACAACAACAAAACAATTTGGCTAAAAGGGGCAACTGTGAACGTATGAAAAGCAAGTCATTTTATCAAGTGCTTTTTGGTTTGGTTTGCATTCCCTCCCACAGCTAAATATGTTACCTAAACTACATGAGTCTGTTTTGGAAAATCCATTGCCTGTTGCAAGTTTCTCTATGCTAAACTTAACCTTCTACATTTTATTTTTAGAAAGTTTATAGTTGGTTTATTCAGTGCTGTGGAGAAGTTGAAATAATGTCAGCCAGGTCAGGAGAAAGAAGCAATTGGCTTTATTTCCAGAGGGGTAAAGTTGAAGCAGAAGTAATAATAATAAAAAATGAAAATAATTCTAATGGGGAGAGAACTATCTATCTTTATTGTAAATGTATTCTTTTAATAGAGAACCATTGGAAAAACAGTAGTGGGATGCTTTCTGAGGGAGAGCCAAAAATTGTGCAAAAATGAATGGATGTAAATCATAAAGTATACGTACTAGAAATAAAATTCTTCACAAGGAGCTAGATTTTGATCTCTGCCACAGCTGAAGCTTTGTAGACTAGTGAAATCAGTTGGGTCTAGGTTTGAGTCCTCTGCAGGTTTTAACACTATCCTGCTGTGTGACTTTGGGCAAGTCACGTAACTATTCTGGGCCTCAGTTTCCCCATCTGTAAAAATGGGGAATAGTGATACTTGCACTCCTCTGTGTATAGCTCTTTGAGGAAGTGTGCTTGATAAGTGCAAAGTGCCTTTAGAGTGTGATTTGGCTCAGGCCCATCTCTATTATGTGCATTTCAAGTAATGAAAAGGGTTATATCCCTAAAACAGAATATAAAAAGAGAACAGCTCTCACTCCTCCCAACCTAGGCTGTGCAACGCTCATCATTTTCAACACGCAAAGGCCGGTGGTATGGTTGCAACAGAATTAAAACAGAGGAAGCTTGAGACAATGGGACATTTTATTTTATTTTTGATGTGTTAAAACATAGCTTCAGTTTTGCCTTTTTGATCTTGGTAATGAACATGAATTAAACAGTGAGAGGTTTGTGTGGGCTAAGATGTAAACCTGGCTTTAAAACAAATGACATACCTAGAAGTGAGTGGAGAGAGAAGGAAAAATATTCACTGTCTATATTTTAACAAGACACTCCCACTAAACTTTTCTCCTCAGTCACGAGTTCCTGTTCTTGCAGCAAGAAGGAAAGACTGTGGATTCTGTTCATTTGTTAACCCCATTTAAACATAAAGGTTTTCTCATCACCATAGCCAAAGAAGAAAGCAACAAGTGGCAACTGAACTTAAACTAGGCACCCTTCATTGGAAATCTATCTACATGGCCCCCAGTATTGTGATAGCTGAGCTCTTCACACTCTTAAATGTTTGTCATAACACCCCTGTGAGGTAGGGAAGTGCTATTATCCCCATTGTGTGGATGGGGAACTGAGGCAGAAAGAGACAAAGTAACTGACACAAGGGCATACAGGTAGTCTATAACAGAGCATAGAATTGAACCAGAATCTTCCAAGTCCCAGGTTAGAGCCCTAACTACTGGACCATCATTCTCACCACTACTCTTCCCTTCAAATCACGATGTGATCACATAAGAGCTGCTAGACTGGGTCAGACCAACATTCATTTTCTGACAGTGGGCAGTGCCAAATATTTCAGAGGCAATTATTGCGATCTATCCCTTGTCACCCAGTCCCAGCTTCTGGTAGTCAGAAGTTTAGGGACACCCAGAACATGGGGTTGCTTCCCTAGCCATCCTGGCTAATAGCCACTGATGGACCTGTCCTCCATGAACTTATCTAGTTCTTCTTTGAACCCTGTTATTCTTTTGGCCTTCACAACATCCCCTGGCAACGAGTTTTACAAGTCAACTGTATGTTGTGTGAAGAAGTACTTCCTTTTATTTGTTTTAAACTTGCTGCTTATTAATTTCATTGGGTGATCCCTGGTTCTTGTGTTACGTGAAGGAATAAATAACACTTCCTTATTCACTTTTCACACACTGATTTTATAGACCTCTATCATATCTCCCCTTCAGTGCCTCTTTTCAAAGCTGACCAGTCCAGTCTTCTTAATCTCTCCTCATATGGAAGGTGTTTCCATGCCCCTAATCATTTTTGTTGCCCATCACTGTTTTTTTTTTTCCAATTCTAATATATCTTTTTTTGAGATGGGGAGACCAGAACTGTATGCAGTGCTCAAGGTGTGGGCATACGATGGAAATATATAGTGACATATGATATTTTCTGTCTTATCTATCCCTTTCTTAGTGGTTTCTAATACTCCGTTAGCTTTTTTGACTGCCACTGCACATTGAGCAAATGTTTTCAGAGAGCTATCCACACTGACTACAAAATTTCTTTCTTGAGTGGTAACAGCTAATTTAGACCCCATATTTTTGTATGTATAGCTGATATTATGTTTTCCAACATGAGTTACTTTGCATTTATCAACATTGAATTTCATCTCCCCCTTTTTGTTACACAGTCCCTCAGTTTTGTGAGATCTCTTTGTAACTTTTTGCAGTCAGCTTTGGACGTCACTATCTTGAGTAATTTTGTACCAGCTGCAAAATTTTCCCCTTCTTCCAGATCACTTTTGAATATGTTGAACAACGCTGATCCCCATACAGATAAATGAGGGATCTTGCTATTTAACTCTTTCCACTGTGAAAACTGACCATTTATTTCGACCTTTGTTTCCTTTCTTTTAATCAATTACTGCTCCATGAGAGGACCTTCCCTTTTATCCCATGACTGCTTACTTTGCTTAAGAGCAGGGACCTTGTCAAAGCTTTCTGAAAGTCCAAGTTCACTATATCAACTGTATCACCCTTGTCCACATGCTTGTTGATCCCCTCAAAGAATTCTAATAGATGGGTGAGGCATCATTTCCCTTTACAAAATCTGGGTTGACTCTTCCTCAACATATTGGGTTCATCTGTGTGACTGATAATTCTGTTCTTTTCTAGAGTTTCAACAAATTCTCAGGAGGAGCAAAGAACAGTTCTGAGGAAGGATGGTCCAGAGGTTAGGGTACTAGCTTGGGAGTTGGGAGATGAGGGTTCAACTTACTGCTCTGTTACAGACTTCCTGTGTAACCTTGGACGCTCTGATCCCTTCCAAAAGTTTGCTCTGAAGATGCTTGCTTGTGGCAAAATTTTAAGAAGGAGGTGGGCTCCCAGGAACTTCTTCCATCCAGCCAATCAGTGGACATGAAGGGGAGAGGACAATCATTTTTATAATGCCTTTCTTTGAATGGGGGACATTAAAAGGAGAAAAACTTAACACACATATTCAAGTGCACTGGAACCAGTGCTAAAAATTTTAATCAAAAGTACAAAGGAAGCAACCCCTTAGGTTTTTTTAAGTTACTACACATTGGCCCAGAGGACTGTCTTTACAATACACTACGCTGTAGTGATTTGGAGAATGCTGTAGTAGTGGTGGGTTTTTCTTTTTTAGAAGCAACAAAAAGAAGAAATGGCTTTGAAGGAATTAAACAGACACCTTTTCCCCATTCAAGCTTCTGAGGGGATACATCCGAGTTTGCTTTTTATTCTACAAGAACAGCAGCCTTGCCAGAAATCAGGCTGCTTTGAATTGTAGCTTAAGTTAACAAATCTGTTGGAGATTTAAAAAACAAAACTAAGCCAAATTTGTAAAGGTTCTGAACAGCTTGAAGGGGGAGGGAGAAAGTTACTTTTAAAAAGTCCCCGCTTTAAAGTGTCAGAGAATCTAAACTGCACAAAATAAGGGGGAAAGCAGAGATCCTAAACAATCTTCAGAAGAGAATATGAAACCTCAGAGGCAGAAGAAATACACAGAAGGAGAAGACTGCAGCTTGCAGTAATCTGTAAATGATTGCTGGCAAAGTCTAGAGGCTTCAAGCTTGATCTGTGTTTGTTCCAAAAGAAAGCCAAGGAGGACGGTGTTAATAAAGAGAGATTTAACTCAGAGCAGTGCTTGGAATAAAGTGGGCTACAAAAAGGTCAAATTTGATCAGTTGGAGCAGATTACAAGGGCTTTAAAAGGTAGTGGTGGAGAAATGAAACTGGGACCGTGAAGCAATATAGCACAAGATTGATTTTGGGGGTGGAGAGAAGCTGGGACAAGTGCTTATCAGCTTGAGAAGTAGGAAGAGCTGTGCTGGGGCTGTTTTCATTCCCACGCTGAGTAGAGTACACTGCTGCTTTTTGTGGTTAGCCTTCTCTTCAGTGTTTTTATTATTATTTAAATACAATGGTTTCTATAATCTCTGAACTGGATCCACTGAAAGGCTGGAAAGTTTTAAGGTAGGCCTATGTTTTCTTCCTTTTGGTACAGTGGTTCACCCCCAAATTAACTGGAACTTGAGTTATAATTGAAACGTGAGCCCTGGGCTTAAGTAACGGAGGAGTTTCTAGTAATTAGATCCCTTTAAGATACAGAAACCCTTTAAGCAGATGTTTAGAGAGACTCCAGGGAGCATTTAAAATATACTTCTCGGTGTTACAGTGCAGTAAGGAAGTACTGATCTTCTTTTTTTTTAAATGGAGATTACTCTGTAAATTAAATTTAATAGTAAGTCTAACACCAGTTGATACTGCAAAAGAATTAACTCTTTGTTTGCATCGTGTTGCTTCCTAGGGGAACATTTAGGAAACTTCTGAATAGTTAAAGAGAGGGTAAGAGCTGATCAGTAAAGGATAAATATTCTTTTAGGGAAAAGAAACAGAAGTGGGCTGTTGTTATGTATTTTGGGCTGTTGAATCTTTAGGTAATCTCTAATGCATAAATTTGACATTTGAAAATTGCTAGAGATTGTTGCTTTATCCCTGAAATGTATTTTAAAATAATAGTGAAACACATAGAAAACTTAAGCTAAAAGTGACCAAGATTGTATCTAATCCTTCTCTTTATTACCTGATGCAGATGTTGCAGAACATTCATTTGAAAGCCCTGAGGTACTAACTGATCAGGCTTACTGATATTCTAACTGCATGTCTTGTCCTTTAAGAGTATGGAATTATAAAAGTTGGAAGTTTTACAGTAACTTACCTTTTAAGAAAATAGTTGGTGATATCAGACTAAATTAAATCTCACTGACAAGTTTGTTTCCTAACTTTTTTACACTATCCCAATACTCAGAGGTAGCACATAACACTCCTGGATGTGTGCCACATTTGTATAAGGAACACAGCACAGATATGTTTGACAGGCAGGTATATTTTATTTTCTTGGCATATACATTTTAAAGTGCTTAGATTAGTGATGTTCTATTTAACGCTGCAGAAGACATTCAAAAAAATGAACGAACATATCTATCTTAAATGTATTGCTTCCCTGAATCTTTTCTCTCCTATTTGCAAGGTGCTGTGCATTATCAAAAATGAAATGTTTCTTTGGTCCTCATCTGGGTCTGGGGCTATAGGGCATAGCCAGATTTACAGCAAGCTTGCTTTTCTAACATCTGGGATTGTCAGTATTTGGAAAGCTTCAACTTATTTTTCCACTAAGCAAAATGCCACAATTCCTTTTTTAAAATGTTTTATTTTAATTCAGCGTTGCTGTGTGCTTACTTACAGCAATAGTAATATTGGATATACAGTGTATGCATAAAATAAGAGTATGTTATGGGTGCAGCATAAAGATTTTATTGGCATGGGTTTTGGATGACCATGTTACTTGCAAGGGGATGAAACAATGAGTGGTTTATGCACGACATCCCAAATAAGTGCCGGTAAAATATTTTAGCCATAACACCATAGCATCTCTGTATGTCACACGCATTACAGGAAAGCTCTTTCAGGAAAGTTTCGGAGAGTAAATTTTACTGGGACTACTTTTGTATCCCTATGCTAGTAAAGCCAGA
Source organism: Chrysemys picta bellii (assembly GCF_011386835.1). Classification (NCBI taxonomy): domain Eukaryota; kingdom Metazoa; phylum Chordata; order Testudines; family Emydidae; genus Chrysemys; species Chrysemys picta. Next base: position 14,859,371 of record NC_088791.1, read on the forward strand.
TTGAACTGGGCCATGAGACAATGAACTTCAGCACAGAGAGAATGCCATTGACCTAGGCCTGAAGCATGCCTGATGAGTGGAAGAAATGTTTCTTTGGCAAATTGTTGTTGTTTTTTAAATGATGACTGTTTGAAGGTGCCCAGTGCTTTGGAAAGTTTGCCTAAGTCACAGGGCCGATGGACTGGTGGACAGAGGGCAAGTGAGAAGGTCAAAGGCGCATGATAATTTATATTATGCTTGTGCGATTTCTCGCACGGATATCACCTGTAATTTAGATTGTGGTGCATGTGCATGCTAAAATATTTTCCAAACAGAGAAAACACAACTAAAGATGACCCAGATAGGTAACTTTGTATGCTGAACCCCTTTATCAGAGGGATAAAATGATAAAGCTTATTAGTTACATGTTTATTTCTTGGCTAGTCCTACTTGATTAAGTTGAACATACTATATCCATCTCCCCTTTCCCCCTAACATTTCAGCCTCTCATCTTCCTCATACCAATTTCCAACTTAAGCTTCAGTGCCCTTCCCATTCAACACTGAAGTCTCTCCTTTTATATAGCTGTGAAGCTTACTCGTGGTATTTAAGGAAATTGATAAGTAGATTAGTTAGTCGGCCCATTTCTTGTAGTCATTGTGGTACCAAGAGAAGTGAGTCTTTGGGACAGATTTAAATGTGGCGAGGGGAGTGGCTTGAGACCAGCTCATCATTACCTTCTATGAGCAAAAGTAGCATGCAGGAAAACACACAGTTATGGAAGAAGCAGACCAACGGGGCAATGAAGCCAGGATTGGTCGAGAGCGGTAGAGACAATATAGTAAGACATAAGGAAGGGAAAGAGTTAGGGCCTTCAAGAATTTTCTGCAAGCCTTCAACTTTACAAGGTGGAACCAAAAGAGCTAGTAGAGAGAGTCAAAGAGGTACCTGTCTATATACACATGTAGACACCAGTACCCCTTTGAATGCCTTCCGCTCTGCACGGACCAACTGAGTTTGGATCCACCTTTTGGACCTTCTCTTCACTATGAATAAGAGGAGTGTCCTTAATTTATTAGATTATTTTGCAGTGAAATCCTAGAGAAGACAAGGCAGTTTGTGATTTTCACACAAGTAAGCAGTCTGAATTAAAGTCTATAGGAGAGCTTTGTCTTTGACACGTGTGAAAACTACATACTGCCTTGAATTCTGCAGGCTTTTAATGGGAGTTAGTTCAAGTTCAGAATATACTTGTTTTTGGAGTGAAGATGAGGCTTTCATGTGATTTGTAACCTTTTTCAATCTCTCCTGCAGTACTGAACCCTTTTTTTCCCTAAAGCAGCCAATCCCCACCCTTCAGAATTTAACAGTGGTGAAGACCGACTTTCCCCTCCACACATTGTCCAAATCTCATTGTAAATGGGGTTCAGGGATAAAGTTTTTAAAACTTAGGAAGATTTATATTTGGCTAGTGAGAAACCAGGAAAAAACCAAAACAACAGACTGGAATCATGCTATTTGTGAGTGCAACACCAACAATTCTCTACAGTATTTTCCCCCCAGGTTGATTGCCCGTGTATTAAGATAGGTCTGGTTGCTGCATGGTTTTCTGCTTATAGAATGGGAAAAGAGGGTTGGACCGTGGTATGTTTGGATGCCAGTTTCAGTTGCTAGCATGGGACTTTCCTGGATTTTGTTTTCTTTATCATTTAACTGAAACAGCACAAGTATTACTGTGTGATGCGTACTCTACCTAATAATCTGCCAGAATGAAACCACCTACATAAATGAGTAATAAACAGAGATAGCTTTGATTAATGGGGAAATGGATGGTAGTTACTGATTATTTTACTTCTGCCACTGTATCTCATTGGTACTAATGAGCATGGTGGCCAGGGCTGCTGTACCCTATCCAGGATGTAGATAGACCATTTCATTGCTATATGGTCACCCAACATGTAACAGCTTTTGGAAAAGAATTTTATAAGCTATATTTTACTCTGAGGCCTTAGGGAACCTTCTCCAACCAACCCCCTTAAAAGAGGCCTGACTATGAAACACAATCCTGGATTCTGTCACTACTCTGAAATACAGATAATGGAATTTGGACGTTAATAGAGAATCCAATTTCCCTTTTAATAGTCACAATATGTTTGTTAGGCAAAAAATAAATATGTGAGAAGGCATGTACATTTGATGTTGACTGAAAACACATTGAGGAAGTTGCTTTCCAGTTAACCCATTCAAAAATACAGATCATATAATACACTAAAGTCAAGGGAGGCCTGTGAAGGTCAGAGTTGGTTACACAAATGATTGATGCTGGGAGGAAGTTAGAATTTCTGCACAAGAGTTCTCTGGGGTTTCATTTTAAAATAAGTAGGTTAGGGTTTCTTTTCTGTAACCCTTCTGCCAGATGGAGCTGGCAGCAAGCAACCAGGGCCGGGTTCAACATCTAGGGGCTACTTTTCAACAATACAACACAGAACTGGCTCAAGCCAATTAAAATAGATAGTCTTTACCCTTGATGCATATACTAAGTTCCTTGCTATGTGTAAGTAGGTTTCCTTCATCCATTTAGTGGGAAAGGGTGGGGTCTGTATTCATTTCACATACCTGACATATTTCTCCAAATGTGCCCTAAAATCACAGCCGAAAATACTGGCAGGGCTGTTTGAGTTAGTGTTCCCATGTTTGGGTTCCAGGTAGAAGTAAAGACAGAATAGAGTATTTCAAAGAATATATTAAGTTCAAAATGGTACACTAGCAAATAGATCAATGTAGGTGTTGGAGACAGATTAAACCAATTAAGTCATCTAGTCCATTTCTCTGTCAGTGCAGGATTTGTTCATACATTATATTTTTTTTCAAATTTGCTTAGTCTATCTTTAAATGGGGCTTCCACCATTTCCACAGTCTTATAAGAAATCTTCCTTGATTTTTATATCAAGGCTGCTGACAAAACTCACTATGCGCCTTGTTCACTTGGACACAAGTTGCTAAATTTTCGAAGTGCTGTGTTGGGGATTTAGCCACGTGACTCCAATTAATAACCTGATCTCCCATCGAAGGCAATTCTACCATGTTTGTCAGCAGTCTGTTCACTGCCCAAATGTTGTTATAAAATTGTTCTTAAACCTGAAATTAAACTTTACTACTGCAGTTTAAGCGTAGTCTGGTTCTGCACTTACTAATTCACTGGCTCCTGGTCCCCCTGAAGTCCTTAGGAGTTTTACTATGGAAAGGAAGTATAGTCTTGTAGTTTAGGCAGGAGACTGGGACTCAGGAAGAGAGGGTTTCAATTTGCAGGTTGTTTCAGACTTCATATGTGACTTCAGTTAAGTCACTTAATCTCGCTGTGTCACGGTTCCCCATCTATAAAAACAAGGATGATAATAGCCTGTCTTGTCTATTTAAATCAGTGGTTTTCAACCTGGGGGGCCGCAGACTATGTGTAAGATTTCCAAAGGGGTCTGCGCCTCCATTTGAAATTTTTTTTTATGGGTCCGCAAATGAAAAAACGATGGAAAACCACTGATTTAGATTGTAAGCTCTTCAGCACACCTGTCTCCCTGAATTTGTACACCACCTCGCACAATGGGGACCAAAGTCTTGGTTTGGGGCCTCTAGGTGCTACCATAATACAAATAATTAATTTATTTCAATGGGATCAAAATGTAGCCCTAGTGAGGACAAGTCATCTCTGGCTCATTTATAACATCTTTATTCTTATTCCAGTGTCTTGTCTTTAGACTGGACATCCTTGGAGTTTCCTAGAATTTTGGTTGGTTGAACTCTGTAATTTGAGGTTCGTAGAACCTTCTGTTCTAAAGTGCCGTGCCTGGAACTGAATGCTGCAATTGTGGCTTAACCAATGGTGAATTGCCTTGCTTGTTTTTCCTGTAATCCTCCTGTTTCGTACAACTCAGTATAACATTTTGCAACCTCAATGTAGCTTTTTGCAACCTCAGTTACATTCTTGACTCTTACACTTTATCAGCTACTGTGTAACCCAAGTTCCTTCTTTATTGCATAGCCATCCTATTCTGCCTAGTTATTATTCCCTGGTTATATGTGTGTGTATTTGAATTATTCCTTCCTATATGGATCTCTCTGCGCTTATACTTATTGTTCCGCATTTCTAAACTCCAACCCATTTTTCCTCTGTATTGCATTTTAATCCTATCTTTTGTGAGATCTCTCCTTGCTTTATCATCCATGAACTTGATATACATACCCCCTTTTGAACCCTCTCCAAATCATTGGTACTATTATCCGCTGGTCAGGGTGTTTACCTCTCCCTCTCTTTGCCTGATCCATAGAGAATGTGAGTCTGTTACCATCCCCAACTATGGAGCAGGAATCCTTCGCTTCCTCTCTACATGTGCTGAAAAAGAAACACCATTTAATGGTGCAGGATCAAGCCCTAAAGTTAATGGGAGTTTTGCCACTGATTCCAATAGGAGCGGGAGTAGACCCTTACTGTCTAGGTGCATCTGATTTTATCCATGTTTACATAGAAAATAACCCATTTCTTTTATTTAATGGCCAGTCATCAAGATTGCACCAGCAATTTGAAAGGGAAATTGGATCTTGGCTCCCAATAGAGTTCATGCTATCACTGCCTCTGGGGCACCTAAAAATACCCCAAGTATCGGGTGTTTAAAAAAATATTTCCATGTGCAGTATAACCCCAATGCACCCTACAAGTTCTTAACTCCTTCCAACCTTCATTTCAAACTCCCCCAGTTGAACACTCTCTGCTAGACTATCAGTATGCACTGTATTTTCCAGGAACAAAATGTTTCCTGTGAATTGTACTTAATATAACTTTTAAGTGCCGTTTCCTTGGCTGTGACAAAGCATCTTTTGTTATGAGTGGGAAAACCAAGTGAATGGATTCCACAGTTCTTCTGCCTCTTCTGTACAAGCATATTCATGCCAGCACATTGAGTCATAGAATAAAGGCGGGGGGGCGGGGGTGGACTGGGAAGTCACCTTTTATAAAACATTGGTAGCACATCACTGCCTGGCATGCTTTTGACTGTCAATAGAGGACAGGATTCTCATGATTTAACGTTATCTTCTCATTCACGTTTTGAGATCTGAAAGATCCGACTCTCCAGGTCACCTGTTTAACTGTTAAGATGGCATGTTGGTGTAAATAGTTTTGAATGAAAGTTTTAGTTTTGATTGAAACTCTAAATTTGATCTTGAATTGTTCTGGTTTTGGTATACATTCTTAGGAAGAAAAGGCTTTTAAAATATACAGAAAGGCAGATGAAAAGTTAAGTTAAATTAAGAGAATTCTCAGTCTTACAGGCTGTAGAGAGGAACTTTTATTTCTAAGTGAGGAACGGTGGAAGGTCATTCTCTAGTTTGCAGCTAATGCACATGGATTCGTGGTCTGTCTCCACACACAACAGGTTTATAACTTGCACAGACAATGCAACGTTACATGGCACCCCAACAATTTACTTCCCATGGCATTTATATTGCAAGAGGAGCATGAATCCTGGATGAATTCCAATCTGGGTGATCACATTCTACCACCTGTACCTAAATTTTAATAGGATGATGTTAACATCATTTCCTGTCCCAGACTCTTGTGCCTTACTGCTCTAAGCAAGCAAATAGTTGCTACATTTCACCCAGCGGGGGTTGCATGTCATTGGATTAATATAGTTTGTATTCCAGTTGGTAGCACCTTTAGGAGGAGAAGGGCTGCATAAATTAACTTTATTGTGCATTTTGAGACTTAATTTACTCTAGATTGCACTGGAAGTGGAGGTGTCAGGCATATTTGCTAATGGTCCCTGTTGGCTGCCCTAAAGAACAGCCTTAGTTTTTGAAACTGGTCCTGCAGGCTTTGAGAGCGTGCGCCAAAAACCGGCACTGTTCATTACTAAAGGTCTAGCAGCCGCTGGGGCTTCAATATAGAAAATTGTCCCCAGCACCAGTTTACAATTTTGGCAATTACAGTCAGAACTCGGCCGAACACTCCAATTGATCTTTAAAATTAAAGGGTTCATATGGACCTGAGGAGTGTCAGAAGCCAGGGAGGAATTTATTTGCGTGGGAAAGGGAAGAAAGGAAGGGCCACGAGGCTTGCACTGTGCAGAGAGGTGGCATTAGGTGCTGATCCCACCGCGTTCATGCACATGTAACTCCCTGTAGCAGGGTGCTGGTGCAGAGGCACCTAATTAGCCCCTGCTCAGCCAGCCCCAGTCAGGGGAAATAGATTGGGGCTGGGGAGAAGTCTGGTGCTGGCCTTTAGAACTGGCTGCACCTGTGGGCCTGAGGGTTTAAGGGCTATAAAGGCTGGCTGGCAGCCAGAAGGAAGGGGGGATGGCCAGGGGAAGGTCAGTCTCCGGGCTGAGAGCAGGCGCTGCGTGGAAGTAGAGATTGTAAGGCCTGCAAACTGTATATAGTATATCACTGGTGGTGGGAGAAGTCTGTAAATAAAGCCACGGGTGCTGCAGAAGGAAAAGCCTCTCTGTGCTTTATTGGGGCAGCCAGTGGGCCCCAGGAAGAAGGCCGGGCAGAGGACTTGTTACACGCCCGTTGAAGTCCATGGGGAATTTTTCATGTGAATGCATTGCTGGGCTTAGATGCTCAGCTGGTGTAAGCTGGCAAAGTTCCAATGACATCAGTGAAGCTATGTTGACTTGCTACACCACCTGAGATAATGTTTTTAAAAAGAACTGTGTATCTTTCTTTTAATACAGGAAGTTTCTGTATCTAAGGGTGGAGGAAACTGTAGCCAGAGCACTTATTACATAAACTATTTCAAGCCTGTTGATGTCCAGTTTTATGCTGCATCTCCTTGGCAATCTGGACGCCAAAACTCTCCTGGAGATAAAGCTACATTAAGCTTTAATTCATTAGTTAAATAGTTTTTCTTATTTAAAAACTGGGGTAAAAATAGATGAACCTGTCTTCTGCTTGTGCTCTCTGGGTCATCTTTCAAATAGACTCACAAAATCAGCATAATCCACTGACCATCCTGGGCTCGTTACACTGGGATGGTAGCTACACAAACTGCATATAACTGCAAATATTGGAAACTGGAGAAACAGAATTTGAAGTCCTTGACGTGATATTTTCATAGTGTGTGAAATATTTTTTTAAAGTGTTTTACACCCATTTGAGTGGTGATTGTCATGATTTTGCAACCACTATTTATTTTCCCCCTGCACAAAAATAGTACATTAGTTTAACCTACAGTAACTGTTCTCCCACACAGCTCTGGGATTGCAGTAACTCAGAACTCTGATCCCACAACCGTACAGTGAGAATTGAAACTACATGTGTAGGCAGTGAGCTGCTCCGCTAGCCATCTTGATCCATAAAACCTCTTGCTAATGAGAGTTTAGACTCTGTGAGCAGTTAAAACAAGTGAGACTCTAGAGGGTTGTTGCACAATGCTTTAATGTCAGGCAGACCACTGCTTTACCTGGAGATCTTTGGGACTTTTCTTGATATATTTTGATCAGAAGAATTAATTGGATGCAATCTTGTACAAGAAAAGCAAGATGCTTACTTTGACTTCTAACAGTTCTACATACCCCCAAAAGTACTCTCGGCAACAGTAATCCTGCCTAGTGATAGCAATCAAAATGTTTCTAGGGTAACAAGTGTTTTGAAAACAATGTATTTAATTATTCCATTCCTTTTACTTCAATAGTGAGAGGGGGTGCGATTCTCTCTCTCTCTCTCACTCACACACACACACACACACACACACACACACACACACACACACACACACACACACGTGTTGTATAGCTGAGGAAGAGATTCTGGAAAATGCACAGCAATACAATTGCTATATTTTATAGCACTGAAAGTGTGCTAGGCACATTACAGAACAAACAAAAAAATGGACATTGTGTGGAAGAGTTTACAATATAATTTGTTGACATGATGTTTATTACCCCCACTCAATCACAATAGGCAGGAACAGGCTGAGAAAAGAAACAAGTTACAGCCATAATATCATTCAGTAACTTAGTTTAGATACATGCACATCATAACGGTAATATTAGTTTGGAATTGTGTTATAATTACACATCTTTACTTGCAGGCATTGTGGAAGAAATGAGTCTCCAAAGGAGGGACTTGAGTAAACTGACAGTTAACCAGTGAAGTGCACATGTACAGTGATAGTGAACAACAACAACAAAAAAGTACTGTACAGAAAACCCTAACATGGATATACGAAGTACTCAGACCAATCCTGTTTCGACTAATTCACTGCCTTGTTTTCCTAGTAAACTCTGCGTATTACAAGATTGGGTCTAGTCTATTTGAGCTTCGGGTTATGGATTAAACGAAGCTGATACTATGAAAATAAAGAGTATAGCAACAGGAAAGATTAAGCTTCATTGATTAAAATGAGCCATGTACATAACCCAGTCTATGATTTGGAGGTGAGATAATGTTGGAGTTTGGATTTCAGTATAATTAAAACACATGACAAACTGGAGGAAAGAAAGGACTAGTTCTCCATATTTTGTTTTGTATCTGTTCCTGCCTTCTGCAGCCACAGTCAGGCCACACAGGATGTTTGCACGTATCTACCCTATACAGTGAAAGTGGGAAGAGGAAGTAGAACTAGTTCAGCAATAGGGTGTTGTGGGGGCAGGGTATTTTTAAAGATTCTCCAGAAGCTAGAAGATTAGACTGTTAATTTTGACTAAAACGTGCCTTTAAGAGAGGCAGTTCAGACACTAAAGTCTGTCTGATGGCTGCTTAGTAAATCCTAAAAATGTAAAGCTGCTGTACTGTAACAAACCAATTTTCCATATATGGGAGTGTGGCATTCTGTCTCTGGTATAGGCCAATTCTGAATGCCTTCAGAAAGATAATAGAGAGAGACTTTTAACAGAAGGCTTCCAAAGATGGTTGGTTGATGATTAGAAGCATGGAAAGACTTCCATATGAGGAGATAGTGAAAGGTTAGGACAGTTTAGTTTAAAGGGAAAAGGATATAAAATAATGGACACTGTACTGTTCACACTTGGTAATAATGCAAGGACAAGGAGATATGCAACAGATTTAAAACTGATAAAGAAAATACTGTTTATAGTCACAGGCCAATTAGTCCATGGAATACAGTGGCAGTAGATATCATTGATGCTAAGGATTTTTAAGAAAGGATTTATATGGATAATGAAAACATCCACAGTTACACTAGACAGGATACAAAATAATTGGAAGGGATATAAGCTCTCATTGCTTTAACCAGCCACTAACTTTTTGAGGTTAGGGAGAAACGTCCCATCTTTGGTAGGTTGCCCATAACTTGTCCATTATAACACTTTCCTGGTACGTGTTAGATACTGGAATATCCAGGGCTGGCTCCAGCTTTTTTGCTGCCCCAAGCGGTGAAGGGGGGAAAAAAAAAGATAAAGCCGCGATTGGCGGCACTTCATCGGCAGCTCTGCTGCGCCGCTTCATTCTTCGGCCACAATTCAGCGGCCGGTCCTTCCCTCCAAGAGGGACTGAGGGATCCGCCGCCGAAGACCGAGACATGCCGCCCCTTTCCATTGGCTGTCCCAAGCACCTGCTTCCTGCGCTGATGCCTGGAGCCAGCCCTGGGAATATCAGTTTAGATAAATCATTGGTCTGTCATATATGGCAATTCCTACATTCCTATGATGGGACTAAAACCATACAAACTTCACGTAATTGTACAATATAATGTGAAGGGAGATTTCTTCATGATGCCAGCCTGTGATCAGTTTATGCTATGAAGAGAGAGCTCACTAACAACATTTGCCTTACCTTGTGTTACTGAAGATGACATTCCTAGTAAATAAATTTCTGTTTTTAAAGTAATGTCTCAACATATCCTGTGGCAGTGAGTTCCACAGATTAATTTTAAATTGCATTAAAGCATCATTCCCTGTAGCCATTTTAACTTCAATTTTCTTTGAACTACAAGTGCTCTCAGGTAGGTAAATAACACTTTTTTAACATTTAGGAATTTGTCCCTTGTTGTGGGGGATATTTACATTGGTGAAACTTTTTTCTTCTTTCTTAAATCTACATAGAAGAAAATATTACTTCTGCACTTTATGATGACACTGCATAAATCTCTGTGTTACAAATTTACCAACCTAACAAAATCTGGTAGAATAATGTAGCGTTAGTTATATTTCAGCTGCAAGGCTGTTCATTTTTAACCTTGATTGGGTGGCAGCTAGCCATACCAACAGCTTGCACATGGTTGATATATTACAACAAAGTTGTTCATAAATAGAATTCTTATTTCATTTCTGGGAGTTTGATCTCTGATGCAGTGCTGGTCATAGATAATTTCACAGCATAGCCCTGAGGTTGGGTATTGGAGCTTTCAAGATCACACAACCTTTTCTATGGTTGCAACACAAACTTTCCCAATCCATAAGACCCAGCTTTTCCTCTTGGGTGTGTGTTGAAAATATATAAGTTAAAAATTGAAATGTGTACACAGATTACCTTGAAATGTCTGTTGTTGGCCCACTTTTGGCTCCTGTTTGTTCTAGTGTGAGGCAGTCCCTGAAAGACCCATATATCCAGGCAGAATTTCTTGCAGGGAGCATTTTATTTTGAAAATACTAAGTTGTTTTCCTTTTCATGTGATTCTTTCCCCCCCCCCCCCCCATCACATTAGAAAGGCATAATGCAGCCAAACTGACTTTCTCAGGTTTCTAGATAAGCCTAAATACACACCTCTAAACTTCAGTGAGTCTTGATGCATTAGGATCAAAGTCTGGATAGCAGCTTTGTAACTAGCTCCCATTCCTGTGCTAAATGGAATAAAACCCCTAGCCCTGAAGTTTGAAGAAAGACTTCTAGACCTAGATCTGGATCTGGAAATCATGTCTCATTTCTACAAATGTTGGAGATGGACAAACCAGCTTGAAGAAAATAGAACAGACTCCAAACCTCCACCAGCCCCCAACTGGAAGTGAGTCCAAACTTTTTTATGATGTTTGGAGAATTTCATTTTAAGTTGTTTTTTCCCCTCCACCATCCCCCCCGCACACTTCCTCTTTCTAGTTGGGAGAGGAAGAACCAAATATACTGCAGTGTTGGCAAGTCTCATGATTTTAGTCTTTCAAGATTTGATGTTGTGGTTACAGCCCCAGATCCCGGAGACAAGTGACCATGTTGGAATCTTTCTTGTTTAGTAACTTTTTAGGCATTGTGGGTGCAGAGAGAAGTTTGAAAATGTGACTCAAGTATACCCTGAAGGCCCCCGATTAATAGGCAAATACAAAGAACCCAAAATGTTAATAAAAATCTCATGATTTTTGCTGCCTGACTCATAATTTTTGAACATTAGAAGTGGTCAGTTCTGGACTGTTAATGTAGCATTTCAGGTTGAGGCAGAAATAGGAAATAATGTAATCTTGCAAGAGACCCACTTCACACAAGATTTCCAGCCCCATTAAGTTTGGAGAGGTAGTTTGGATTGGACAACTATCTGAACTGAGTCTCAGAAACTTCTGATTTACGCTACTTCCGTTGTGGTATTTTTATTTTTCCCTCTACATAATAATCACTTATGATCCAAAGTAACATTTCTTAAACCTGAATAGAAGCATCTGCCTTGTTGTTGACCCAAAGTTTCATAGTAAAGAATTTTGAAGTGCATACAGGAGACGTGAAGCAAAAATTGCTACCTAACTTCAGCAAAAGATGTCAGAGATGTTTAGGCTGTGCTGACTGATGAGCTGCAAATGTGCTTAGGAAAGAATGAAGGTCATCTTAAAAAGAAGTATGATTTGTGCTGGCAATAAATATAAAAGCACAGTTAAAGAGAATGAATTCAAAGACATTGTTTTTGAATAGCTCTTTTGTGAACAATTAACTATCCAATATTCTTATCCTCATGACTATACTCTGAGACACTGTATTTGTGCTTTTGTTTGTCCAAGAAGAATCTAAACCAAGCCAAGGCTTGTGTAATCACAGAATGCTGGGTGGAGTCCTTTCTGTTTGGTTTTGTTTGTCCTGGAGACAGTGCTGTGCAAAAGTCATGTTTTTTTTTAAAAACACAAGTACAAAAATTATCATTTTCAGGGCCAAGTTTTCAAATGAGCTCCACACCTATCAACTTCCATGAGGCAATGGAAGTAGTATAAATTGGAAGTTTCTGAGACTCAGTTCAGATAGTTGTCCATACATTCAAAAGTGCTACACACCAATTATCTCCTACTATCTGGATCCATGACAATCAGGCCGATAATCTACATAATGAGCCAAACGTGACTCTCATTTTTTGGATGAGAACTGCCCAAAGTTGCAAGGTTTATGGTGCTGGGGGATTAAGGCTCAGTCTGGTCCTGAACACATCCTACAACATGCCAACTCGACTCAAAACTAGTCATGAGTTTGACACAGATGTGCCAAATAATTTTGGCCAAAACCACTTTTTTTCTTGCTAGATTCACATGGGTACCTGGGTACCATTCACAAAGTGAGGGGTGTGGGTGGGGAGGTGATTTGTCTTTATTTTGTTTCCCAGAATTCCCAGCAAAAAGAAAAATCAGTTATTTACCCACCTCTACTGCTGCCTGTTCTTAACTACCATTAACTTTTTAATTAGAATTGCTGATATTGTGACCCATAAGGGGTCATACCCTTGACCTCGCCTGTAGAGATAGAAGTCAGTCAGAATGTTTGGAACCATAACTAAATTTACTCTAGTTCTGGGATATTTAGATTGTGGGGCTTTTGATTGAGGCTAATCTCTTGTTCTGTATATATCTTTCTTGTACTTTTAACACGAATGTGATATTTTAGTTGGCAGATGATCATGTTTGCTTATTTGGAGCAGGTTTGGTTTGAATGCTTTGCTTAAAGTTTCCTGGTCTTCTCCCAAATTGTTCTTTACTTGGGAATCTTGCCAACATTTTAAACAGGTGATAGTAAGATTTGTGTTTTCATATGCAGCTTACATAAGGTTAAAGCTAATATTTCAGGGCATGATTAAATGTTTGGTGTTTTGGGGGAAAGGTGGATGTGGATGTAACTAGCTTATGAGTTATGTTTGCTGCTCATTGGGATTCTTATGAAATGTAGCGTGGACTCAACAGGTTATCTGACAGAGGGAACATTTTAATCCATAATACTGACACACACAAATCAAGAGACTAGTGCCTGTCCTTTATACTTTGAAGAAATATTACAGAGAGCAACATAGTTTTTTCACTGAGTGTTCATGTATTTTATCAGAATCAATGTACATATTTATACACACAACAAGACTTCTGGACCATGTCAAATCAGGTGACTTTGCAACAAGGCACTTTAGGGGAGGGGAAATAAATGTATATAATTTTTATGGAATCTTCAAACAATCTGATTCATAAACCTATTTAGGAAACACTTTTTATTACCCTGTTTTAATCAGTGCAGTCTGTGATAGTTTGGAATGCTTGAAATGCTATTTAAAATATCACTTTAGCTTTCAAAATGCTAAAATCTTGTATAACAGAATTACATTTCCTGAAAAAAGTGCCAAAGTATTCCAGGAAGATGCACTGTGGGAGAAGTTCTATTTGTTTCTTTTCAACAATTCTGTTAATATTCCAAGAAGGTATTGATTTCCTTTTTCTTCCCTTTGAAAGCCATTGCATTACATCTAATCTAAGCAGGACATAATTTCTGTTCAGAAGTACACAGCCTATTTTTCATAAAAGTCCTGCTTTAATGTAACAGATGCCCACCCCTGGATATGTACGGGCACTTGTTTAGGTGATGTGAGGTAGCACTTTTCAAAGCACAATACAAATACTGGCTATTAAATTGAATAGATAAAAGAAAAAAACTGCACACTCTAAGATCATATGGAATTATAGTAAGAAGCTAAACAGTATTTATAGTGGATTGTTGGGCTGTGAGTAGAAGTGTAATCATAGGTATTTTACAGTGGTGGTTGTAGATGTCACTTCGGTGCCAGTCTGTCCAAAAGTATAAAATAGAACATGTGACATTAAATTAACTGTTAATCTGTGAAGAGTGGCCAAGCTTAATCATTTCCCTTTTTTGTCTCTTCATTTAGGTCCTTGAAGAGATCATTTTATATTATGCAAACTAATTCATGCCCATTCGTATGTGCAAATCTACAAACACGCATATAATCAGTTTTTAACTTTCTCTCATATACTTCTGTATCTTCTCAAAAATTACCCAAAACTAGGATGGGTGCTTGGTAGCAGTGGGAAGGCAGCCAGTAGAAGGATGGTAGCAATGGGTGAACTCAGTGAGTTTCTGCTCTATACCTATATGTGGGTTTTTTTGTTTTTTTTGTTTTTGTTTTTTTTTTTGGCCCACCAGTTTTGAAGTGTCTTGACTAAGGTCACACACAAAATCAGTGGGAGAGCCAGGAGTAAAACCCAAGTGTCTTCCTTTTCAGTTCCATACTGCCGCCCATTGCTGTAGTGTCTGAAACCCGCATCCACAAAGGGACTAGGTGTCTTGACTCCCTATACAATGAATGGGGAGAGATAGGTGCCTCAAAATACCATCCACAAAAGCCAGCAGTCATTAGGCCAGAGAGTGAGAACAAATCGGTAGTCGCGTGGGTAGGGCATCCAGTTAGTAGGTGGGAGACCGTAGGTCTAGTCCACCGCTCCAATCACTTTAATTAATCCACAGTAAAGGGCAAGCCAGCATGCTGGGTGGTGAGCCTGCCTTGCTCCACAGAAAACTAAGGAGGGAGAGAAAGGAGATAGTTATGCCCACTTACAACTTCTGTCCCAGTGGTTAGAACACTCCTGAGAAAGGATTTGAATTGGGGGCTTCCCTTCTCCCTTCAGTCAGATGGGGGTACTTAAACCCAGGTCTCCTACAGCCCAGGTGAGTGCTCTATAATTTCTTTATCCTGGGAGACCCAGGTTCAAGACACCCCCACCCACTTGAAGGGAAGAAAGGATTTGAATAGGTGTCTCCCATATCTGAGGGAGATGGGAAACACCCCTGAGCTACGTGATATTCTGATGTGGGGCTCCCTCAGACTCTCCAGTTTAAAGCTGTTCCACTGTGGATGGATAAATAGTCATTGGAGCAGAAAGAATTGGGGATCCTGGGGATCCCATCTGCCAGGTGGGTATCCTAAACACTGAACTATCGAGTCATTCTATTTGATTCTTCAATGATTCTTTAATATTGTCAAAGTAGGGGATAAAAAACAAGCTTATTTTGTTTCCGGTTCAGTTTCTTTGATCCACTGGGACTTTCAAAGGAGCTGTAAGGGAGTTCGGGGCTGAAATCACATTGAAATTCAATGGGATTTGGGAGGTTATCTCCCATTTGTGCTTTTTGCTGCACAACTGTCCTGTAACTTTTTCCTCCCCTCCTTCTGACATCATCAGACCTGTACCTCAGCTAGGAATGGGCCAAAATTGGATTTGAGTCAGACTCCGCTAGGTTGCATTTAGAGTAAGTGCATCAACCTTTCAAAAAGGTGTCTTATTAGAATAGGTCAGATATGGCTACTGTGTACTTGCAAATATTTCCATGTCGTCTTTGTTAGTAACTTCTGTCATATAGTAGCAAACATGGGGAACCTAGGCACCTGTGTAATTCAGTTGGCCAGATAGTGTATGATGAATGGCAGTTTTCCTGACAATCCTTAGCTATGGGCCCCCCCATAGCTCCAAGTGGCTGCAGTTCGCCGTTCCCATTGCCCACCACTGCCCTAAACAATGGTGTCCAGACACCACTAGAAATTTGTGCACCGTCTCATATAGCCGTAAAAGGCCATACAAAACAATAAGTCCTACAAGTGTATTTCTGTGTTGGTTAACATGATCCAATGCAACAGAGGGTCCTGTGGCATCTTTAAGACTAACAGAAGTATTGGAAGCATAAGCTTTCGTGGGTAAGAAACTCACTTCTTCAGAACTGATCCAATGCATATTCCTTTTGGCATGATTAGAATATGCATTTAATAATTAAAATCATGGTCATTCCCTCCTGAACTTCTTCTTTTTCCAGAGCAAGGCCTCCTTTTGGTTTTTATTTCCTTTTTCTGTACAACTTGACTAGTTTAAGAGCTTCCAAATTGGTGATAACTGCAGGTCATGACAGGCATTGTGCAAGTTCTTGCCAATGGCTATGCTAGTACTTTCCCACTCTTACCTGCAGCAACCCTGGTATTCTAATCATGGGCCCCGAGCAGAAATTGTCAATTAGTTTGAGCCTTGTGGTTGTCTTTGAGTAAATGTTCCTTAGCAGGTAGATTTTTAGTTTCTAGCTTCTGTTTTCCCTCAGTTTCTATGTACACTAAAATGAAGTACCTTCCTGGGGAAAAAAAATCTATCCAAGTGTATACCAGATAAAGCAGCTACTCTTGCTGAACTCAAGAAAGAAATAAGAGCGCTTGATGAATGCCTTGAGGCCAAAACAATGATTCTCTTGCTGGCTTCTCTTGGAATAAAATTGTAAGAAGCAAAATCTAAGTTGTTTCAATTTAAACAACACTGAGGATTGTGCTAGTAAAGGCAGAATAGCCCCTTTTATCAGGTCTGAATTTGATCAAATTCTTTTTGAACAATTTCATCCCAAGTGGAACAAGGAGAATTGGGATCCTTTATGTAGTTAAAGTTGCAAATTATTGATAAATGGACATAGGACCTCTGTAGAGACGCATGGTTATGTTCTATCCTAGAACGCCGTGTTTGTGTGAGTGCTGATTAAGTTAATATGTTTAGTGTGTAGCATTTAAAGGAATATGGCATGGTATAAGTTAGTTTCTCCGTGTCCATAGCCTAGAAACCAGAGCCAATTGGCATGCTATGAATGGACAAGCAGGAGAGCCGCTAAAGACTCGAAAGGGCCATGGTGATCTTCCAGAGGCAATCTGATGAAATTGGAGTCTGACCATCTTTAGGACACGTTGCAAAACCTTCCTCTTTTTTGATTAAACCTTTTCCGCCAGTAGTGACACTCACAATATGAACAGCCCTGTCTGTTCCCAAACCTCGACCCCAGGCAGAGCTTGGAAACTGAAAAAGGAGAAATGCTGGAGACTCCATGAAGTCCACTAGGGCTTTTGCTATTATTGTTATTGGGTTGTTTTGGCTTTTGGTTTTGCTTTTCTTACATGAAAGGCCTTAAGATAGGGTTTTATGCAATCACCCATCACCAAACTAAGATGGAGGGAACACTTCCATCTCACCCCTAGAGATGGTCTCTCCACATTGTGGTTTAGACAGAGAGGGGAAGCTTTGCCTAGCTGCTGCCTGAATTCTGTGGCTGGGCTTCATCTTCCATGGCACCTTTCAGAAGCTCTAACGTACTTTATCCCTTTCTAAGGCAGAGAGAGAGAAGAAGCTGCTTATCATAGCTTCTGATATTAGACGTGACATTTCTTAGGCCTTCTAGGTGTCTTCACCATCAGAAGGCACACGGAACCAATGATGTATTTAGCTTTGCGTTTGGGGAGAGCTTTTCAAATGTGTACTGTTGCAGGTTAACATGCTGATGGGAAAATTCTGCAGCCATTCAGAAACAAAACTTTTTTGAGAGATGTGAGGTTCTCCCTCCCCTTCTCCTCAATGGCCATTAACTCTGAAATCTAATTATGATCACATGTATTTTGAAAGTGTGGGGTGGAGCTTGGCATTGTGGGTACAGCTACCACTTGTTCCTCCATTCCAATCCCTGACCAACATATTGATGAAAGTGATGCCATGTGTGACACTGGTATTCCTAGCCTACTGCCAGGAAATGGTAAGCTAATGATGAGAACTATGGAATATTTGGCTGTCAGCTTTGTAAATCCATAGCAAGGACCATAAATTCAATCAGGAATTTGAGTCTGGATCTAGAAGCTGGAATTCTCCCAAGAACTGGTGATGGGGATTGTGTGTGGTTGGTTTCTGATGCTTCGTCTTTCCAAGGTTGTGAAATACTACAGGAAAAACCTGCCTAACAGAAGTTCAGCTCTTCTTGTCGTTGCTTGGCTGGGGTCTCCATAAATATACAGTATCCACAAAAATATTCAATTTTGGAGGAAGTTCAAGATTTATCTTATTGAATATTTGTGTTAATGTTATACCTATACAACATAGCCATCATTGTACTTGGCACTGTGCATGTGCCTATTAAAGTATTGCCCTTCCCTCAACGAGTTTACAGTCTAAATAAAAAGTCGGGGAAAGGAAATATTCCTATTTTACAGATGGGGTACTGAAGCACAGCGAGGCACTTTCCCAAGGTTACACAGGAAATCTGTGGCAGTTCTGGGAATCGAACCCAGATTTTCAGAGTGCAAGCCCCTAAGGCTTTCCTTCCTCTTCAAATTCTAAATTTCTCCAAACCCTTGACCACTTTCCTTGCTGTCTGCCCAAAGATTTAAAATATGGGGTGGAGAAGAAAGGACCTTTCTGTTTACTCTTTAAAAGTTGTGTTTTAATATTTAATAGTCCATTTCTTAACCATTAATAATAAAGTAGAAGGGCAGAAGGTATCCGCTGACATTGCTCTTCTGTATTCAACTGGTGTCACAAAACATGGTCCCTCTTAACCAGCAGGAAGCTCAAATGCTCGTGGTTTTTTTTTTTTATTTTTATTTTTATTTCATTATTATATATATATAATGAAAAATTTATTTACATTTTTTTTCACTTGTGTGTAAAAGTAAATAAAACTTAAAAGCTGGCTGGATAATTTGTGGCAGAAAAGGTTCCCCTTTTTTTTTTTTTTTTTTTTCACGATTCTGAGAATGTTGCAGCAAGTAAAATGGAGGTAGCACTTGCTTATACTTCCCATGAAATTACAAAGCAGCTCCTTGTTTGTATTTCTTTTGTCATTGTGAGACAATGTAGCCCACCTACCTGATACTGAAAGAAATTGTCTCTGCTCATGAAGATTCTGGCCAGTTAAAGTGAATTTACTAAATTATTGGGAGTAACATTTTATGTTATCGCCGTCTTTAGGCCATGCTGGACATTTTAATTCTCTCAGAATAATCTCTGATTTTCCTTTCATCTCTTCATTAGTTCTTTCATCACAAGGATGTGAACTAAAAACAACAACAAAAACCCCACAATCTTAAAAATGTTTGTAATAAAGTCATTTTTATCATCCCAATTTGTTGAGTTGTGCTTTTAAAGTTGCGCAGCTTTCAGAGAGTCATAAAATGGCACCATTATTTTTGTGTTGTATTGTCTTGTACCCTGAGGTTCCATTTAAAGCAAAGCAGAGAGACTTGATAATAGGAAGCGTTGAAAGCTGTGTATATGGATCCTGATGTCAAGCCATATTTTACTGAAGTAAGATTCCTTTCTAATCTGATGACACACTCTCTTCTCTACTGAAATAAAATGAGAATTAGGTTCTATTGCCAACCTACGTGTTGTTAAAACAAGATTAGATTAATGTCAAGCCCTGCTATTATTTTTGTAGGTTAAGGTAGTGCCTTAAAGTATAGTTTTATGGAAATTGAGTATTTTTTAAGTAAATATTCTCAGCAGTTTAACTTAAAACTGTAGGACCATTTTGAAAACTTCAGCATATACTCAGTGCTGTATGGGTTGGTTGGTGGGTTTTTTTTGTTTTGTTTTTTGAGGCGGTTTGTTTGTTTTGGGGGTTTGTTTTGTTTTTTGTTTTTGTACCCTGGAGGTATCAGTCCATCAGATATCTGAGGACTTCAATTTCCTGCTATATACTGTGCATATCTTTTCAGATTAAATCTTTTTGAGCAAATTTCATTTCCTCTTTCTATATAAAATTGCCCTTTTAAACAAGTACATTTTAGATAAGATTGAATAAAAAAAGCTTTTTATCAACTACCTCTTTATTGCTGTGAAAACAGCGAGGCTATGAAGGTCTGCTTTTCAAGAAGATGTTTAAAATAACTCTGTTTGTATGTCAAATGCCTGTAGTTGGCTTTATTTAATGTCTACAGCACAGGAGAGAAAATTAGTACCAGATAATGAGCAAAATTGAGGATTATTTTTGGGTATAGTATTATTACATTGTGCCTGGGGATGGGAGTCAGAGGAGGATGACGACTTGACTAAATTGAAGTTGGCTGTATTTTATTGGCCAAAAAAGACTTTGGTCATTCTCTAGGGGAAGCAAGGTTGGAATTAAGATTACATTTGGGATTAGCAAAGGAATCTGAAACTGCTAAAAACCAATGAAGCCTGTGGTTCATTTTTTTTTATGTTTCATATCAGAGAGCAATCCGTTTTTAAAAGATGGTCAGGGGCAATATATGAATGCAGTGCTAACAATGAAATACGGCACCACAACATTTTACTTTGCACGCAAACTGTGATTTCAGTGATGCTAGCATGTCATTGTCTCGGCGCTGCTGTCCCTTGAGGTACTCTGGAAAGTGGCACTGTGAAAATGGCATCCTTGTTCTCTTTTCTTGTGTTACAGTGACTCCGCCACAAACTGTGCTTAATTTATGAGGAAAGAACCATTTTGTTTCTTCTAATTGCCAGCTTTGCAAATTCAGCCTAAGATGTGAATGTCAAGATGGGCTCTTTCCTTCTCATGGATCATTGGTAATGAAGGGCTTGTCTACACTGCCCTGTAGTGCAGACTGTGGGGGGTGCCTAGCAGTGTGCACCACAGTGCTGCTCTGTATCTTCCCCGTGTGGATGCTGTGGGTGCAAACTAAAAGTTCCTAATTTGTATTAATGTAATCCTCTTTGACAAGGATTATATTAATGCAAAAGAGAGCCTTTTAGTTTGCTCCCACAGTGTCCACCTGGGATAGATATAGCTCAGCTCCTCCCCCTCCCCGTATTCCAAACTGTGGGGCAGTGTAGACATAGCAAAAGCTTCTGTATTCTGTTGCAGCTGTTCCCTTTCTTCATGGGGAAACACACTGTCAGGGTCAAAGTGGGATGGGGTATTTCTTTTTGTTTTTTTTTAATCCAAAATAACAATCCAAGAGGCCAAAATTACTGCATTAGTATTTCACAGCCACCAGTGGTGGTTTTCTGTCCAAGCGGCATTGTGCTGCATGTTGTGTTGATATTTTTGTTAATGCCCTAAGCTAGGCATACAGGAAGCGACATAAGGGTGGCAGCTCTGTCTGAAATGTTTCATTCGTATCCTTCAGGAGGAAGGGCGGGTTTGCAGTTACGTTACTGGATGAGGGCGCGGGAAACACGGCTTCAGTTCCTAGTTCTGTATCCGACTCCTTGTGTCACCTGAGGCAAGTCTCTGTGCCTTAGTTCACTTTCTGCAGAGTAGGGATGTTAACGTTCCTTTTGTCTACCCTGTCTCTTTGGCGTGTGTACTGTCTCTTAGTTACAGTACAAACATGTAGTATCCTGCTAGGCCCCGTGCTAGGTTGGGACCTTTGGGTTCTACTATAACACACATATTAAATGCTAATGGAGTATAGTACACCTCTACCTCGATATAACGCTGTCCTCGGGAGCCATAAAAATCTTACCGCGTTTATAGGTGAAACCGCGTTATATTGAACTTGCTTTGATCTGCTGTAGTGCGCAGCCCCGCCCCGCCCTCGGAGCACTGCTTTACTGCATTATATCAGAATTTGTGTTATATCGGGTCGCATTATATCGAGGTAGAGGTGTATATGAAACACGCTTTGTCCATTTTTCTGGCTGTCCCTAAGAGTTGGATGTTCTATGACTCTTGTCTCTCATCCAGTGTAACGAGCATAAAGGGAATGACCTGGTACAGGAAAATCTCCTCCTCCTTTGCCTTTAACCCTCACAAAGAGGGTGTAAAACAGCAAACAGAACCAAACTGAGGCTGTGCGCATTTGGTTACTTGGCCACTTTCAGAAGCTGAGGTGAACTCTGTAACCTTGACTCTTGGCAGTGACAGAGTTGATCCGCAGGTGCCATTGTCCGCCATGTACTTCTACGCAGAACCTGCCTGTGGGTGTATCACATATTTATTTTATCCTTGGGATGTGTCTGGTGTTTGTTAAAGGTTTCTTGGGCCCCTGCTGCAATACAACATGTCAGTTTGGCAGCCTTGTCTATCTGGGAACTCAGTGGCTTCCTTTCCAGTCCTGTTCAGATGCTCTGTTTTGGCACGTGTCAACAAGTGTGATCAGGTGTAAAGAGGCAGATGGCACTAAAGTGACATAGCTGTCACAGAGGATGGACTTCCAGCAGTCAAGATGGCACCTCCCGCAGCCTTGCACAGGCTGCTCTTATAAAACCCACTGGCACCTATGCCCTAGTGACACTGGCTTACCAGCTAGAAAGGGGCATAACATCTTTTCATGAACTAAGCAACACCATGTGTTGATCATGAAACTGCTGTTTTGTCCTGTGCTGCTTTCTATGTCCATGTATGGTCAAGCCAGGGAATGTATCCTTGCTAAACCAGCTCCTGGTTTGATTACTGTTTTTCAAAATTATATAAAGTCACTTTAGGTGAATTTTGCTTGTAGTGAATCAGGATCAGGCTTTGGAGGGTGAAAAAAATAAAGAAGCTCTCCTTCTTTTTTGACATTTAGCAGAAAATTTAGCAGACTCCTGAAATAGTTCGGTGGGATGGCTGGATTTTAGTTGTATAGACTGTGATTCTATTCCATAGTCTGGTATGGCGTTTTTCTAGGGATAATATCCGTGCCACAGAGGGTTTTTGATGGAACTATGCCCTCTATTCTACAGTCAAGGATGAGGCACATTGGTAAATATGAAGCTTGCCACGTTGCTTGTGATGTACCAGCAGTGGTCCATGGCTTCAGACTGTAAAGCTGTTAGTCTAGTATCTTTCACTAGCTTTCAATTAACCTTGAAAATCCAAAGGGAGGGAAGCAAAATCAAATTAGGTCTCGTCTACAGCTATGTTAACTGATTGCATGCTCCAAGGCTACTGGTCCAAACTAAGCAGGTGCCCGTGCTATTTTTCAGTGGTCTGTACAAAGCTCCTGGAGTGAGTGGGGTGGGGGGGGGAATAAAATAAAAGGAACACAACTTAGCAAACAGTTTAATACTCTGTTAGGTTTGTCTGCCCACTTTCAGATTGTCCCCAGCTTCTGTTGCACATTAAATTCTCTCTGGAATTCTAAAGTCATTAAATGTAAGAGATTAAGTGTAGGAATCCAGAAGATCCAAAGAACTATAGTTCAGAACACCCTGATCAAACAGAGCACTGTGATTAAAAATTGAATCCAAGGACATGGTGCAAAATTCCAACCATAATTGTAGTTTTGCTGGGTCAGGGTGTTTGTTCAGACAATGAACAATTGAAAAGCTGTTCACATCACTCCACAGATATTACAAATATTTGCACTGTGAAAATGATAAACAAAAGAAATAGTATTTTTCAGTTCATCTCATACAAGTACCATAGTGCAATCTCTTTATTGTGAAAACACAACTTACAAATGTATAAATGTTTTTTGTTACATAACTGCACTCAAACCAAACAATGCAAAACTTTAGCATCTACAAGTCCACTAAGTCCTACTTCTTGTTCAGCTGATCACTAAAAGAAACACATTTGTTTACATTTACGGGAGATAATGCTGCCCACTTCGTATTTACAGTGTCACCTGCAAGTGAGAACAGATGTTCGCATGGCACTTTTGTAGCGGGCATTACAAGGTATTTACGTGCCAGATATGCTAAACGTTCGTGTGCCTCTTCCTGCTTTGGCCACCATTCCAGAGGACAGCTTCCATGCTGATGACCTTTTTTTTTTTTTAAAGTTAATTTAATTTGTGACTGAACTCCTTGGGGGGGAATTGTATGTCTCCTGCTCTGTGTTTTACCTGCATTCTGCCATATATTTCATGTTGTAGCAGTCGTGGATGATGACCCAGCATGTTCTTCATTCTAAGCACATTTTCACTGCAGATTTGACAAAACGCAAAGAAGGTACCAACGTAAGATTTCTAAACACAGCTATAGCACTCAATCCAAGATTTAAGAATCTGAAGTGCTTTTCCAAAATCTGATTGGGACAGGGTGTGGAGCATGCTTTCAGAAGTCTTAAAAGAGCAACTCTCCGATGCTGAAACTACAAAAGCCGAACCACCAAAAAAGAAAATCAACTTTCTGCTGGTGGTATCTGACTCAGATGATGAAAATGAACATGTGTCAGTTTTCACTGCTTTGGATTGTTATTGAGTAGAACCCATCATCAGCATGGACATATGTCCTTTGGAATGGTGGTTGAAGCATGAAGGGACATATGAATCTTTAGCGCATCGGACGTGTAAATACCTTGCAACGCCGGCTACAACAGTTCCATGTGAACTCCTGTTCACACTTTCAGGTAACATTGTAAACAAGAAGTGGGCAGCATTATCTCCTGCAAATGTAAACAAACTTGTTTTTCTGAGGAATTGGCTGAACAAGAAGTAGGATTGAGTGGACTTGTAGGCTCTAAAGTCTTACATTGTTTTATTTTTGAATGCAGTTATTTTTTTATACATAATTCTACGTTTTCTAAGTTCAACTTTCATGATAGAGATTGCACTACAGTACTTGTATTAAGTAAATTGAAAAATACTATTTTTATTTGTACAATGCAAATATTTATAATCAAAATAAATATAAAGTGAGCACTGTACACTTTGTATTCTGTGTTGTAATTGAAATCAATATATTTGAAAATGTGGAAAACACCCAAAAGTTTATATAAATAGTATTGTTTAACAGCGCAATTAATCGCACAATTTAATTTTTTTAATTGCTTGACAACCCTAGTATTCGTGTAATGAAGGGGTAAATGTGCATGGATGCTTAAACAGAAAGCCAGCTATCCTCCCCTTTTGAAGATTAAGACACTGGAGTGAGACTCAGATCTCCTATTCCCAGTTTTGCCACAGATTTCCTGTGGGACCTTGGACAAGTCTTTAGGCCTCAGTGCCTCAGCTGTAAAATTGGGATAATAATTCCCTACCTCACAGGAGTCTTATGAGGATGAAATTTGTTAATTCTGGGAGGTACTCAGCTCTCTTCACCATAGTATCTGTGATTCTGCTGTCTAGATAAGTCAGCTTCCAGCAGGTGGGTATAACTTTCAGGTTTGCCTATATTCAATCAAATTGCAACCTCTTCTGCTGGTCTCAAGCACATCTATGTCCAGGCTTCTTTGTGCAAGACCTTGGGGATACCAGTGTTGTAGAATTTTAACATGCTACATTTTCAGTAAAATTACATGAAAATCAAAGGGCATGTGGGGGAAACCATACCTGGATTGAAGTACAGTATATTAATGGCAGTTAAATGGCTTCATCAGAATCCCTAACATGGTTATCTTGTATATAAGAAAACAAAAATTCGTGGTCACAAAAATCCATTCCCTGAAGACCGTTCAATACACAAAGGCTGTTTTGGTAGGTTCTATTTTATATCAAAATGTTAATTTTTCCATAATTTAAAAAAACGTATTTTCTGTGACCCTCTCTTTTGCTTCAGGATCTCCAAAGGAGAACAATGATAGAGGAAATATGAATGGAGAGTCCCATTCTTGCACGAGTCTAGCTGTTTTTTGTTGTTGTTAGAAGCCTCTATCAGAGCTAGATCCTATTGTGCGAGGCACTGCAAACACAGAATAAAATACAGTAACTCCCCACTTAGTCATCCTAGTTAACGTTGTTTTGTTGCTGATCAATTAGGGAACATGCTCGTTTAAAGTTGCGCAATGCTCCCTTATAACGTTGTTTGGCAGCTGCCTGCTTTGTCCACGGCTTGCAGGAAGAGCAGCCCGTTGTAGCTAACTGGTGGGGGCTTGGAACCAGGGTGGACCGGCAGCCCCCCCGTCAGCTTCCCGCTCCCCTAAGTTCCCTGTGCAGCAGCCGCCCAGCAGGCTACCAATTGCCAGTAGTTCATCTGTCCCTCCCCCCACTGCCATGTGCTGCTCCTGCCCTCTGCCTTGGAGCTGCTCCCAGGAGCCTCCTGCTTGCTGTGCAGGGGAGGGGGAAGAGGAGGGCTAATGTCAGGATGTTCCCCTCCCCCCTGCTCCTGCGGCCCCCCCCCCCCCCCCCCCCCGCTTGTCCCTTCTCCATATAGAGCAGGATGGGGACAGGACAGACTCAGGACCGAGAGAGCTTGCTGGCCGCAGCTGCTGTCTCAACTTCCTGATTTTTTTTTTTTTTAAAGGCAATGTACTGAGTTGGGTCAGCATACTTAAAGGGGCAATGCACCTCTCTCTCTTTTCCCCCCTCCCCCCCACTCACAGGGTGTGTGTCTCTGTCTGCCATGCTGTTTCCCCTCCCTCCATTCCTGCTTCCTTGTAGAGTGTGAGGCTACATTAACAACAAATGTGTTAACCCTTGAGGGCTCAGCCAAATGCTCGTGTATCATTTAGCAGTAAGGCATTCCCTGGGAAATATCCCATCCAATTCCACCCTCTGACTTCACCACCTCAACCAAGCTTCACAATCATCATTGCTGTGTACAGTATTAAATTGTTTGTTTAAAACGTATACTGTGTGTGTGTGTGTATAGATTGTTTTTTTTTTTTTTTTTTTTCTGGTGAAAAAAATTTCCCTGGACCCTAAACACCCTCCCATTTACATTAATTCTTATGGGGAAATTTGATTCACTTAACATTGTTTTGCCTAAAGTTGCATTTTTCAGGAACATAACTACAACATTAAGCGAGGAGTTACTGTACAGTCGATGTTCCAAAGAGCTTGCAGAGTAATTGACAAGATGCAACAAATGAGGATTTGAGAATCAATAATAATCACGTGTGTTCACATAGAATAGCTGTGAGTACTGGTGGGCATTTTTGAGTCTTTTTAAAATAAACTGTACGACCTAGATGAATAAATAAGGTTAATATCAGAGATTCATACTGGCCCTCTACTTGGACATTATCAATTGGTGGTTTCCCATTGGCATCACAGTAGAAATGGATGTTGAGAGATTTGTAGTAGGACAGGTTAGTGGCTTTATTGACTAGTTTGGGGGATGGTATTCCATTAATAAGTGGGAAGGAGCCATGCAGCAAAGAACAGCCAGGCTTGCTTTATCGTTGACAGAGAGGAGAGCATGCAAGGCAGTGATGCTAATATGGATAAGAAGGGACTGGCTAAGTGACTGCAAAATGAATTAGGTGAAAGAGATTTTACCAATAAGGCAAAGTTTGGGGGAGGTTTTAAAATTGAGCCATAAAATCCCTGCCATTTAAAATGTTGTGATAGGAGAAACTTTTTTGCTCTATTTTAAAAAATTCATGATTATTTTTATGAGAATTTAAAAATGATTGTGTAGAAGTACAGTCTTCATATTTAATAGCTGCTTTTTAAAAACTCCTATTTCACGAACCTTATTTCATAATAGGGATTAGTGTGACTGAATATTTGAGGGAGAGATTCCTAAATCCGGACAACAGGCATAGACCCTAAGTGAACTGATTATTCTATCTACTACCCAAGATCCACAAACCTGGAAATCCTGGATGCCCCATCATCTCGGGCATTGGCACTCTCACTGAAGGACTATCTGGATATGTGGACTCCCTACTCAGACCCTATGCCACCAGCACTCCCAGCTATCTCCGTGACACCACTGATTTCCTGAGAAAACTACAATGCATTGGTGACCTCCCAGAAAACACCATCCTAGCCACCATGGATGTAGAGGCTCTCTACACAAACATCCCACACACAGATGGAATACAAGCTGTCAGGAACAGTATCCCTGATGTTGACAAAGCACAACTTGTTGCTGAACTCTGACTTTATCCTCACGCACAATTATTTCAAATTTGGTGACAATATATAACTCCAGACCAGTGGCACCGCCATGGGCACCCGCATGGGCACCCGCATGGCCCCACAATATGCCAACATTTTTATGGCTAACCTGGAACAATGCTTCCTCAGCTCTCGTCCACTCACGCCCCTCCTCTACCTATGCTACATTGATGACATCTTCATCATCTGGACCCATGGGAAGGAGACCCTGGAAGAATTCCACCATGATTTCAACAGCTTCCACCCCACCATCAACCTCAGCCTGGACCAATCTACATGGGAGGTCCACTTCCTAGACACCACCGTACAAATAAGCGATGGCCACATTAACACCACCCTATACCAAAAACCCACTGACCACTACGCCTATCTTCATGCCTCCAGCTTCCACCCCGGACACACCACACGATCCATCGTCTACAGCCAAGCACTGAGGTACAACCGCATCTGCTCCAACCCCTCAGACAGAGACCAACACCTACAAGATCTTCACCAAGCATTCTCAAAACTATGATACCCACACAAGGAAATAAAGAAACAAATCAACAGAGCCAGACGTGTACCCAGAAACCTCCTGCTACAAGACAGGCCCAAAAAAGAAACCAACAGAACTCCACTGGCCATCACCTACAGTCCTCAGCTTAAACCTCTCCAACGCATCATCAGTGATCTACAACCCATCCTGGACAATGATCCCTCACTTTCACAGACCTTGGGAGGCAGGCCAGTCCTCGCCCACAGACAACCCACCAACCTTAAGCATATTCTCACCAGCAACCACGCACCGCACCATAACAACTCTAACTCAGGAACCAACCCATGCAACAAACCTCAATGCCAACTCTGCCCACATATCTACACCAGCAACACCATCACAGGACCTAACCAGATCAGCTACAACATCACCGGCTCATTCACATGCACGTCCACCAATGTTATATATGCCATCATGTGCCAGCAATGCCCCTCTGCTATGTACGTTGGCCAAACTGGACAGTCACTACGCAAGAGGATAAATGGACACAAGTCAGATATCAGGAATGGCAATACACAAAAACCTGTAGGAGAACACTTCAACCTCCCTGGCCACACAATAGCAGATGTAAAGGTAGCCTCTTACAGCAAAAAAACTTCAGGACCAGACTCCAAAGAGAAACTGCTGAGCTCCAGTTCATTTGCAAATTTGACACCATCAGATCAGGATTAAACAAAGACTGTGAATGGCTATCCAACTATAGAAGCAGTTTCTCCTCCCTTGGTGTTCACACCTCAACTGCTAGCAGAGCACCTCACCCTCCCTGATTGAACTAACCTCATTATCTCCATACTGATTTATACCTGCCTCTGGACATTTCCATTACTTGCATCTGAAGAAGTGAGGTTCTTACCCACGAAAGCTTATGCTCCCAATACTTCTGTTAGTCTAAAAGGTGCCACAGGACCCTCTGTTGCTTTTTACAGATTCAGACTAACATGGCTACCCCTCTGATAAGTGAACTGGAACACATGTGGAGTCTTGTCCTTTCCCTCTGAGCTTCCTGTCTCTTCTGGGTTCAAGACAGACTGCTAATGTTACTTTCATGTATATGTGAGTTATGAAGAGACACAGTGTTCTTTTTCTAACTTGGTATGATTCTCTACTATCATTACTATCTATATGGGAATAAAGCTGATGTGGAATCTGAATTACCCTGATAATATCAAGCCCTGAAACCAAATTATTTGTGTGTGCTTCATAGATCTAATCACTCGATATATAATATAAAATCACTCTCACTCAGAGATCCATTTTAATAGGAGCCTGACACTATGGAGCAATGTATAGTGAAAATCTAAGGGAAACTTGTTTTCTTAATCATCATCTTTCCATGTGTTCACTCAAGATGTAAAATACAGAGTTAAATAAAGCCAATTTGCATGAGATTTTTCATGCATACAACTCTTGCTGTGAACTAGAGAATGTTTCCTTTTTATATTCAGAAAAAAATATGTGAGCCTGCCAGTGGCTAGTTTAACACCTGTAAGCCCATCTGGCTGTTAACCAAATACCGTGTAGCCTAGTAGATAAAGTAGTTTTATTATTTCAAAGATACCAAGTTCAAATCTGGTGGCTGTGCATTTTCTTTTATCTTCTGTGTCCAATCCATTACTGTGTTTTCAACACTCCGTTCTCTTCAAATCCCCAAATATTTTA
Organism: Chrysemys picta bellii; assembly: GCF_011386835.1. Classification (NCBI taxonomy): domain Eukaryota; kingdom Metazoa; phylum Chordata; order Testudines; family Emydidae; genus Chrysemys; species Chrysemys picta. Next base: position 14,889,217 of record NC_088791.1, read on the forward strand.
AATTGAGAGTGAAATTCACCTCTGTACAGTGGGCCTTGCCTGGATAGTATGATTAAAATGAATATGTTTTGGTAAATAGGATACTTTATATGAAAAATGAATATATTTAGCCATTCTTTACATTGGAGATGCAAAGCACATGATGCAGTTTAGTTTTCATGAACTGTTTCATAAATGTGTAGTTCTTTGTATAAAGCACTTTGAACTTCATAGCCTTATTACCCTATCTTTTATTAGTTTAGTCGTATTCCATAATTCATTTGGTTTTAGTGCAGTCTTTTACTGGCCCAAGCATTCCCTCAAAACTGCTGTTCAGCCTGTTAGATAAAGTTTCTGCTTCCTATTTCAAAGATATAGAGATCAAATTATAATTGCTGTTTATGGGCCTTTCCAAAAATATTCTGCCGGATGCAGAGACCAATGGTGGAAAACTTCAGGTTGAGTGGTTTAAAGTTTGGCAAAGTACAAAGCAATTAGAAACAGGGAGCTATAATGGGAAGTGTTAGGGAATCTTAATAATAGGGAATGATATAATTACTTGTCTTGGTAGTGCCCGTGGGCATCCATCAGGAATAGTGCCCAATTGTACTCGACACAGGTAAGAGGACACATTCTATGTTTTGGCAGGGGTGCGTGTCTGTAAATCTGAGGGTTGTGTTTTGTGTTTTTTTGTTTGGGACCATCTGTGACGGGTTGGATCACAGAAACCCCCTTGGGAGCTGCCACCCAATGTGCAAAGACTACCCCTGCTTCTGTTTTCCCTGCCCGCTCAGGACTCCAGCACCCTGTCTTGCTGAGCCAGACACTCCAGTCTGCTCCAACACCGACCCAGGGTCTGAATCACTTGTCCCAAAGCTGCAAGTTTCCCTGAAAACAGCTCACTGTAGTGTGCTTGTCTTTAGCACTCAGATGCCCAACTCCCAATGGGGTCTAAACCCAGATAAATCCGTTTTACCCTGCATAAAGCTTATGCAGGGCAAACTCATAAATTGTTCGCCCTCTATAACACTGATAGAGAGAGATGCACAGTTGTTTGCTCCCCCAGGTATTAATACATACTCTGAGTAAATTACTAAATAAAAAGTGATTTTATTAAATACAGACAGTAGCATTTAAGTGGTTCAAAGTAGTAACAGACAGAACAAAGTAAGTCACCAAGCAAAATAAAATAAAATGCGCAAATCTATGCCTAATCAAACTGAATACAGATAATCTCACCCTCAGAGATGCTTCAGTAAGGTTTTTTTTTTTTTTTTTTTTTTTTTTTTTCCTCAGACTGGACATCTTCCAGGCCTGGGCACAATTCTTTCCCCTGGTACAGCTCTTGTTGCAGCTCAGGTGATAGCTAGGGGATTCTTCATGATGGCTCCTCTCCCCTCTCTTCTGTTCCACCCCTTTATATATCTTTTGCATAAGGCGGGAACCCTTTGTCCCTTTGGGTTTCCACCCCCCCTCACTGGAAAAGCACCAGGTTAAAGATGGATTCCAGTTCAGGTGACATGATCACATGTCACTGCAAGACTTCATTACTCACTTGCCAGCACACACATATACAGGAAGACTCACAGGTAAATACGGCCATCTGCAGACAATGGGAGTCATTAAGATTCCAAACCATCCTTAATGGCCCACACTTTACATAATTACAATAGGCCCTCAGAGTTATGTTTTATATTTCTAGTTTTAGATACGAGAGTGGTACATTTCTACAAATAGGATGATCACACTCAGTAGATTGAGCTTTGTAATGATACCTTACAAGAGACCTTTTGCACGAAGCATATCCCAGTTACATTACATTCATTTATATTTTTATAAAACCATATAGACTGCACAACATCACACCATCTTTTATTTTTTTTAAACTCTATAACAGGGTGGCCTGTCCCTTTCAAGGGACGGAGGGCCTAGGGCCAGCCAGCCCTGATAAGTTGTCGGCCCCAGCTAGGAAAGAGTCAGGTGATCCCTATAAAGGGCTGAGATCACTCGGCAAAAGAAGCTACTGGAGGGAGACTGGCTCCCGCAATGAGGCCCTGAAGCCAGAGGAAGTGGGAGAGGCAAAGGGGGGGAAGCTTCTAGGAGCTATAGCCCGGGCTGGGCCAAGAAACTGTCTTTGTGTAGATGTTTTGCTTAAGTTGTACATTTGGAGAATAAAACTATGCCTAGAAAAAGACTAGGCACGGCCATGAGTGCTTCGTGGGATGGGGAGACAGGTCAGCAACCTACACATGGCAAAGAATGCAGGCAGGCGATCAGCCCCTGGAACTGAGGGGAAACTGAGGAAATGGCTAGCCTGAAACCAGATTGGGTAAGGCAGCCCTGCTACACTCTATTTAATTTGTTTAACCCATGGGATGCTAGATCAATTCTCACCCTTTTCTAAAACCAATAGGGGAAGAAAGCTATAGTATTTGATCCTTAATATAGCACATCAAACTTAAATATCAAAAAGCAAAATTCCACCAGCATACATGAAAATCTATAAAAGCACCAAATGGTTTGCTCTGTAAGGGCTCAAGTACTGACTACTCCTCTGAAGATTTGAGACCTGTCAACTCTCACTGAAATCTGTGGGGATTGAGGGCTCACAGTACCTTTCAGGATGAAACTCTCACAGCTCAAGTTAAATAGGACACAGTTGGCTCCTTGGTCATCCTAATTCAGAGCTCCCCCTTATTAACAGGCAACCAAGTTAAGCCAAACTTTTTCTTTCTTCTGCCCATATTCTAGCTAATATCTCCCTGGTCCTGATTAAATGCCTTGTTGAAGCATAAGCTGAATCTTTAGCATTGCTGGGGTTAGTGGGACTACAGCGGGGGCCTAAAATTAAGCATGTGCTTAAACAGTTTCTGCATTGGGGCTTATGGAGCTGATCTCTTCTTTTTCTAGGTTAGTCTTTTTAATACGTTGAAGTTTTGTGTATTGTTTTTTGCAACATATTTTTTTTTCTTTTCCATGCAACACGAGGGAGTGTAAGGTCTTTTTTTTTTTTTTTTTTTTTTTTTTTTTTTTTTTCTCAAGCAATAAATTATCAATTCCTTGCCAATGATAATTTTCTGTGAAGAGCAACTAAACCCACAAGGAAACCTGATGCTGAAAAATGTAAGCCCCTTTGCATGCTCTCTTCCAGCAACAAGAAAACCTTTATTCCCTTGAAGCTAAGAAAATTAACTTTGAGAACTTTGTCTAACAGCCATTTCTCCTCTTGATTGAAATAAATGAGCCCCAAGATTTAGCCCCATGCCCATGTTCACCCTTCAGAGAAAGGGCTTCTACATTGATTTCTCTCAATGAGCACAATTTTTTTTATTTTGATGTGCAATTAGGGCAAATTTAACTTTCAGCTCTGTACAATGTCCCTTAATTAAGAATGCTATGAAGGGCTGGCAGGTGACTTGATGTGCGAGGCTGAGACTGCTGTGATCAGAACTAGAGCCACAGTTCACACCAATTGTCTGCACTTGCTGGATTATATGGTGGGGAAGCCAAAAACATGATGGTTCAGAACTGAGCTAGTCTATGACAACCAAGTACAGGTCAGCCTTCATTGCATGCAAGGCAGAGGGCTGTAATAAGCACAGCATTGTGATTGCCAGCTGGTGGTCACATACTGTGAGGGGCATGTCTAATTAGTGGAGTCCAAATCCAGCAGCAGGACTCATTGTATCCTTCCTGCATGTTAATTCTGCTCTGACTATTAGCAGCAGACCCAGCCCTGGATGAATGGAAAGGAATTTTTACCACTTGTCAAGTCAGCAAGCCTTGTGCTAATCATGTTAGTGGGGCAGTCTCCTGTTCTGAGCACAGGGCTGGGAACCAGAAATAGACATTAACTCCCTCTGTGGCTTTGCTTAACCTCGGTTTCATAAGCTGTAAAATGGTACTAATACTTGTCTATTATGCAAGGGTTTTAATATTTTCATCTTCAAAACACTTGCAAATCCTAGGTATTATTCTGTGTTAGCTGGATATGGCCACTGTCCAAGGGGGCTGGAACAATTTGTATAGTGGGGGTGCTGAGAGCCATTGAACCAAACTGTAAATCCTGGATATAATTGAATCCACTTCAAGCCAGGGGATGTGGTTCCAGCACCTATGCTACTGTCTCTATCTTCCATGCAAAATCACCCATGGAGGTGCATTGGTTTGTCAGGTGGCGGGGGGGGGGGGAGTGTGTGTGTGTGTAAAGAATGATATAATAAAGTTTATTTAGAACAAATGTCTTTCATACAAGCCATATTCCAATATGTTTTACAGGGTTAAATAGTAAAACAGAGGGGGGCGAAAGGCAATCATGAGATATAGGGAGAAAAGATATTTCCAGGTGGAGATCCGAGGATGCAGAGACGTACAGGAAGGCCCTTCCACATGGCCGAAGTATCAATACAGAGGAGAAGCCTCTTGTACCCATAGGTGCCAGCCTGTGTGCAAGGACAAAGAGGAGGTCCGTGCTGGTTGAATGGGCACAGTGAGGTAATCTGGGGCAATGACCGAGCGCTTTTTAAAAAGAGAGGAGGGCAATTCTTAAGTCAGTCTGAAAACTAGTAGGAGAGAAAGTGGCATTTACTGAAGACTGTGATGCACTTCTCTGAATGGGTGAGGCGGCAAGTCACCATAAACCGTGTATGTTGGGATGTGGGGGAAGGCCTTGGAGGGGAGACCAGTCATTGAGAATGTGATTTATCTTTTTTTAATATAACCTGGTTGCCTCAGTCCATATTTTCTCTGTTAGAAGCTATACAGTAGATGCTCCCAAATTGCTGTAAAGTGCAGCAACCTGTTATTGCCCTGTAAATAATTGAATAACCTCTTCCAGGCAACATGGTCAAGATGTAGATTTAATTTACTGACAGGCCAGGAGTAAAGATGGCTGCATCGATTCGGTTCACTGTCTGTGGTTGGAGATATAGCGTATTGGTACATAAATAGTTTACTGAATCTGTCAGATTCCCTGCAGAGAATAAGCACATCCTCTGGTCTGTTACATGTGCTTATATGAAACAGTTCCCCTTCAGTTCTCAAGCAGCAGGGAGTAATATATTTTTCCAATACTTTCGTGGAAAGACATAATGAATCATATTTATTGTAGCAGAAATGTATAAGGATTTTTTTGTTGGTGAAGTAGTGGGAGGAAACCCCACTTGACTGGCTCTGGTTTCTTGTTTTCCTGTGAAATGGCATGGCCTAATTTAAAAGGTGATCTGGAAAGCTTTATATATGCCAAAATCTGAGGTTAGGGCTCAGTTGTTCCTACTACAGATGCTACATCACTAGTACCTACATTAACTTTTGTTTTAGTGGTTTGTTATTAAATGTTAATATGATTGTGAAACTGAGCGCAGGGAAGTTAAAATTTAAACGCACAACATTATCGCAGTGACCTCACTCATTCTGTGTATATCATGGAGCACAATAAATATCACAGCCAAAATTTTTAAAGGCGATTTGTGATTTTAGGTGCCCAGCTTGATACTTCTTATCAGGGCCTGACTTTCAGAAGTACTGAGCACTCAACCTACTGAAAACCAGGCTCTGTTAAAGTGTCCCATGTTGGGCAACTAAAAATCGAGGGACCCAAAATCAGTAGTGTTGTCCCATAAATGGTGGTGTATTACACTTAAAGCAAACCTCAACAGAGAACACATGGCCACTTAAATGTTGTGCTTAGAAACCTGGGGTGAAATCCTGATTCTAGTGAAGTCAATAACTAAACTCCCAATGACTCCAAAGGGCCTAAGATTTTTACCCCCTTAATTTTTGGAATATTCTGATTTACATCTGTGGTTTCTGGTTTTATATTGCATTCACTTTATTTTTTTGCCTTTACTGTCTGATTCTGTAGCCTTTAGTTCAAACAGTTGCGCGGTTTTGCTTGAGTAAGGATTACTGGACTGTCTTGATTCTCCAGGGGACGGAGGGGGATTAGGAAAAAGTAGGTGGAGAGAGAGAGAAAAGGGAAAAATGGAGCTAAACATAGAGCCCTTTACTGAGGGAGTCCTTAATTGAGACATCCTCATGTGAAGAAACCCCACATCCTAAACTGCTTTTTCAGAACGATTCACAAAACCTGGGTTCGTTTTTGTTGTGTCCATTAACCGATTGGAGCTCCAGCCCCTAAAACATGTTGACAACTCCACTTGTCAACTGCTGCCATTACTAAAAGGCAATGATATAATAGAACCATAGAAGTTCCATTTAACGATCTGTCTTTGTAAAACCAGTAAAAGGCCCTGATCACCTGTGATCATTAGAGATTCCTTTGCTCTTTTCACAATAGTAGGGGAATTTAAATCCCCAGATTCCTGGCCATATTCCAACATGGGCAATTATTTTCCCTATCTAAATTCCCTTTGCACTTTTGATTGAATACGGTACTTTTCTACACTTGCTGCTGTACACTGTTTTATGTAGTGTCACTGTGCACTGTTAAACAGCTGTTAAGTTCCTCTCCAGAGAAAGACGCACTTCAAGGCTGCTGTATGAATAAATAGCGCTGCAGCTTTTTTTAAACTTTCAGATCGGGAGTCACTATATAAATTCATGGTTTTCTTTGAATGTTCCGGCCTTTGAAGGTTTTTAGATATCCTTTTAATAGACGGTCCCATGGTTCAAATTTGGCTGGGTTGCTGACTCTATGCTGTGATTTGAGGTGGTAAATTTGTTCTACAGAATCTCAGCTTTCGGGGGGGGTGGGGTTCCCCTCTTAAAAAATGGTCTCTAGTCCTCATGGTGGTGCAGAAAACTTTCAAAACTGAAGCGAGAAGTAACCAATGCAAAGATGTCTGCAGACGGCCTGAATCAATAGTTCTGAGGGGTATGACCTGCCTCCTTCATCTCCCTGGGATGGGATGTTAACGCTGATGCCCAGTGATGGATCATTTAAATGATGTTAACTATTTCAGTGCTGATCACCACATTTAGGAAAGGAAAGGGAGAATCCCAGATCTGCTCAGTCTACCGAGAGTGGTTTCTCATGTCTGTATAGTAAGAGGATGGAATGTGGGAGAATATCACCTCTTTATATTCTTCCCAGTTTGACCTGTGTACTCCATCAAGGAGGCTCTAATTTCAGAATCCAGTGAGAGCTTCCAGTTTTTCCTCCAACTCACCCCTCCTACACACCTCCATGTTCATATAGTAGAGGCCGGGGCTGAATGCTGGGCCAAAAGGATTCTTCCCTGATTTTTAGTGACTGTTGCTCTGCCATCTGCCGGAGGCTGTCTGCAGATTCAGGAAAATATTACTGCTTCAGTTACACTTAGGGCACGTTTTCAAACCTTTGTTTCCAAACATGAGGGCTAGAAACGTTTTTTAATGAAAGCTTAGATTCCAGTGTAATCACATGACTCTGGGAGCTGGGGACCTAGTCATGTGCCTGTGCCTTTATCTGAATCTCCCAAGGATGTGTGCAGATCCCACTGAAGGAGAATCCGGCCTGTTTGATATCCCTTGCAGACATAATTTGAATGTGGTGGTTTAATTTTGTCTCTGCAGGAGGTGGAGCTTGGCTGGTGGGTGGAGCTTAGGGGAGTACCACTGCTTCTATTTTCCCATACGAACCCTGCACAGTACATTTGGTGGTTTGTTATACAAATACAAAGTAAGGATGTTATTTTTATGGGTTCTGAGGTTAGGCTCTACTCAACTTTTTAAATGCTTTGTTGGCACTTAGGATTTTTCTTGGCTGCTTTACTAAGGTTTTACTGCTTTTCAAGTATATTTGCTTTCAAAGATATTTTCTCCCTCATGTAGATATGTATGTGCATTTGTCTATTTATATCATTAAGCACATGTATGCATAGTCAGTACTGATGGAAGAGCTCTGTGCTGTTTAATAGTTTGTCACTGAGGTTGCAAGCTTACATAAAATCTATGGCTGCTGTAGGGCAAAGGTATAAAACTTTAATGAGTAATATAAAATATACAAAATGTTGTTAATATTTAATAAAAAATTTCAGCAGTCAATGAGCAAAATCAATGTTTATTAATTAAGTTGCTCTGTTGTAATAGCAGCCTTCACTTTTTGGGGGGAAGAGGAATGTATGTTTTGCAATAGAATTTAGCTAGCTCTCTTTAAAACAATTATGGCACATACTGCAATTGTATTAGTCATGCTTCTACTAATTGGTTGCCTTTTGCTTCAGCAAGTAAACAGGGCTCTTTCAGTGACATCTTTTATTTAAACATGTTACATGACAAGAAAGCTGGGTTTTGTCCAAGGTGTTTAAGTGAGATAAATTGCAGTTTGCACTGGTTACAGTAGGCACATTAGTGCTCCCAATATCTGGTCTATTATATCCAGAGGGATTGAAGACAAGAATGTTTAATATGAGTTTGTCAAGATTTGTAATAAGTAGCAATTCAAAGAAATAATGGGCAACTTGATAACTCGCGAGACATATCTTTTTCCCTCCCTCCCCTGTATAGGCCTGAGTGCCGATCTTTAATAGGACTACTCCTGTTCCTGTTGAATCGGGGCCTAAGAGCCCAATCACAAATTCACGTGTGAGGTACGGTGACCAGGTGTCCGGTTTTTGACGGGAACACCCCGTCGAAAAGGGACCCCGGCGGCTCTGGTCAGCACCTCCAAATGGGCCATAAAGAGTCTGTGCTGCGGGGGCTAAGGCAGGCTAATACCTACCTGTCCTGGCTCCATGCTGCGCCCCAGAAGCGGCCAGCAGGTCTGGCCCCTAGGTGCGGGGGACCATGGGGCTCTGCATGCTGCCCCCACCCTGAGCACCTGCTCTACACTCCCATTGGCTGGGAACCATGGCTAATGGAAGCTCTGGGGGCGGTGCCTGTGGGCGAGAGCAGTGTGCAGAGCTGCCTGCCGCGTCTCTGCCTAGGAGCTGGACCTGCTGGCCGCTTCCACTGCAGAGTCAGGCTAGGCAGGCAGCCTGCCTTAACACCCCCACTGCACTGCTGACCGGGAGCTGCTGGAGGTAAGCCCATGCCCCAACTATGAGCTCCTACCCCAGCCCTGAGCCCCCTCCAAACCGGTAGCCCCCTCCTGCATACACAACCCCTCATCCCCAGCCCCACCCCAGAGCCTGCACCCTGAGGCGTAGCCCTTACCGCCCCCCCCCCCGCGCCACTGCCCCAGCCCAAAGCCCCCTCCCACACCCTGAACACCTTTTCCCCAGCCTGGAGCCCTCTCCTCCACCCCAAACCCCTTCATTCCCAGCCCCACCCCAGCGCCTGCACTCCCAGACAGAGCCCTCACCCCCTGCCCTAGCCCAGAGCCACCTCCCACATCCTGAACCCCTCTGCCTCACCCCCCCCCCCCGCCCAGCCTGGAGCCCCTCCTGCATCTCCAGCTGGAACCCTCACCCCCTGCTGTACCCCAACCCCCGTCCCAGCCTGGAGCTCCTTTCCATACCCTGAAGCCCTCATTTCTGGCCCCACCCTGGAGCCTGCATCCCCAGTTAGAGCCTTCAACCCCTCCCAACCCCCAGCCCAGTGAAAGTGAGTGAGGGTCGGGGAGAGTGAGCCACCGAGGGAGGGGGGAAATGTAGTCAGCGGTGGGCAGGGTCTCGGGGAAGGGGGCAGGGCTAGGTGTTCGGTGTTATGCGATTGGCAACCCAAGTGTGAGGAGTCCTATTGATGTCAAGAGAACCACTCACTCGTGATTAAAGTTATTCGTGGCATAACTGTTTGCAGGATCGTGCCACTTACCAGCAATAATTTAAGTGCACTGTTACAACTCAAGTCAGGTCTGTTTATGGGCAGTTTGATCAAGATAGCATGAAAAATGTTAGCCTTGAGGTCTGCATGATATGAATCTCTGACCAACTGTGATTAAAAGCAGACAGCTGCAGATAGTGTTATGGCCATAACAGACCATCTTTTGATTAAATTGGATGTCCAACATTTATTTCTGTCACTAAAGGAGCTCATTAACTAATCTTGGTGTGGTTTAATCTTCCATTTTGCTATGGCATGTGCCTCTTAAATAAAAGCAGATAGTGTCATGATTAAAATATATGTTTCAAGAACAGGCTATTTTGGTATAATGTGAATTTACTGTAAGGCACTAAAGCCTTGCTGAGCAGTCTTCTGAATCTAACAAAATCTTAATGGGTTAAGAACATAGGCGTGGGAACCAGGGATGCGGGGGCTGCTTCAGCACCCCCAGGTTTTACGTGTGGCTGCTGGCCCGGTACCCAGGGCTGCCAGCCCCAGCCTCAGCCCCCTTACCCCTGTTCGCGTCCCGCCCCCTCCCAGAGACACGGCCCTGCTCCCCGCCCCAGCTTTAGGGTGCAGACGGGGTTAGGCATGAGGTAAAAAGCTTGGAGACCACTGCTTTATACTTTCACTGGCTTTCAACACGGACATTATAAAAAGTGTTCCTGCACCTCTGGTTAATAGTTTATATGCTAGCTGAAGTTTTTGCCCATAAAATGTATGGGTATATCATTTCATCTTTACCTGTTGACTGAGGCAGGGTGTACCAGGTGATAGAGCTTCAAGAGAACCTTGACCGGAATATTATTTTAGAACATGAGGTTCTATCAAAACATTTGGGAAATTGGGTAGATTTCTCTGGAATTTTGTTTTGGAATAAAACTGGATTTAAAAAGTTCTGACCATGTTGAAATGTCCCATTTTGACATTTTCTGAATGAAATATTTTGATGTTTCATTTAGAAATGGCTTTGTGTTTTTGAAAACGTTTTTTTATTTTGTGTTGATTATGCATGATGACACACAAGTATAGAAGTTGACATCAAAACGAAATGTTTGAATCACCCAAAACATTTTGTTCATAATTTTCCTATGTAGAGAATTTGAAATGTTCAGGTTTTGTTTTTTAATTCAGAACAAAGCTGAATTTTGAAATCTATTATGAAATGGAACGTCCATCCTCCTCAAAGCTCTTCCAGTAATGTTCTTCTGAAGGCACTAGGAATGTAACCAGCTTGCTAGATAGAGACAAAGGTCTTGTCTCCACTTACAGCACTGCACCAGTGCAGCTGTGCTGCTGAAGTGCTTAATGAAGACACTATTTATACAGCGGCCTAGTTATTCCACCTCCCAAAGAGGTATAAGCGCCGACGCTGTGGGTGCTCTGGGGCTGGAGTACCCATGGGGGAAAAATGGTGGGTGCTGAGCACCCACTGGAAGCCCCCATCCGCACCTAACTCTCCCCCCCCCCAGTGCCTCCCTGCACTTCCCACCCGCCACAATCAGCTGTTTCACGGCGTGTAGGAGGCTGAGGGTGGGGGAGAGGGGAGGAGCGAGGATGCGGTGCGCTCTGGGGAGGGGGTGGAACGGGGCGGTAAGATGCGGGGTGAGGGTGGAGCGGGGGTGGGAAGAGGTGGGGTGGGGGTGTGGCTTTGAGGGAAGGGGAGGAGTTGGAGCGGGGCCTGAGGCAGAGTTGGGGGTCGAGTACCCCCCAGCACAATGAAAAGTTGGCGCCTGTGCAAAGAGGTGATAGCTATGTCAACTGGAGAAGCCCTCCTGTGGACGTAGTGCTGTCTGTCTACACTGGAAGTTCAGTTGGTATAGCTGCGTCACTTAGGGGTGTGGATTGCCACACCCCTGAGTGATGTAGTTATACCGACATAAGTTTGTAACATAGACCAGAGCAAAGTATAGCTGCACATTGAGTGCTAAAGCAGCATGAAATGGTTGTCATTCATTTATTTTGTCTAAGATTATCTCTAAACTAGACCTAAAAGAACATTCTTATTTAATATGTACTTTGGGCCAATAATGACTTGAGATTACCAAGGATTTTAGTAGTAATAACTTTTCTATAACTGTACCATATTATTTTCTACAGCACTTTATTGAAATCTATCAACCTTATTGCTAATATTTCACAGACAGTTCTTCATTTCAGCAATATAGAATTCAATTTACCAGAAATGTGATATTCCTTCTGAAATTTTAAATTCCCAGCAGATGTATAATTCAATTAAGTCCAGAAGATTAAAAAAAAACTGAAATCATTCTCTCTACCTATACTCTTTTTGCTCAGTTCCAAAATAATGAAAAAGTACAGCTGTTCAGTTGTGGTTCATCTATCACTTTGTACAATTTTATGGGTTTTATGTGTAATCACATTTGCAGAGAGAATTTTTATACAGTCTGCTCCATTTTTTCACAGTTATTATCTTTCCACATTAAAAACAGATTGTAAAAATTGATACGCACATACGATCGCTGGTTCCACTCTTTAGGAAAAGTAAAATGCAGTCATTAATCATTAGCTTTTCTTTTACGCACTATAATTGTTATATTTGATTTCACCGTGGGACAGTCCTTTCTCGTCTCTCCCTCTGTCATTTTGTATGTATTGGTTCAAACTTGCAATTGTTGACTATGCAAACCTGACTTTAGCAGACATTAAAGACATACAGAGACTGTAAGCTTAAGTCCGCTATCTACAGTAATATTTTCTGTTACTGATGGTTAAACTTCCAAAGATGAGGAGGTTCAGTTCAAATAAATGCTCACGTGGTCAGAGACATACCCAAGGTCTTCAGGTCTAGAAATGAGACTAAAAATCTTTAGAAAAATGATATTCCCTGAAAGTCTTGATTCTGTTTGAGTCACAAATACTGAGAATAGCCTTTTTTTTTTTTTTAAGGGGAAGGGTAATGTGTTTAGTCATTAGAGAAGTGGTCCGTTTTTGACACTGCTCTAGACGTAGTGAGGTCTTGGAGAAGTCACTTAACTCGTGCTCAGTTTACCCATGTATATAGTGGCTGTAATACATACCTGCTTTGAGGATTCTTGTGGGAGTGTGTGCACATGTATTATGTACTTTTAAAAATACACAGACCACTGATGTGACAGTCACCATTTTGGTTGACACACTTGGGATTCAATTTGGCCCTCCAGAGCTTTTTTTTTAAAAAAAAAAAAAAAGCCAAGCCTCTGTAGCCGGGGGCTGCAACAACTCCTATCCTCTGTGGATCTGCATCAAGGAGGACCTGTAACACACACTGGCCAGTAGATTACACTTAATGCTATATTGTGTTCATAGATTCTGAATACCTTCTCACAGAAGGAACTGGAAATATCTCTTCCAGCTCTGAGTTTCAAAGGTGTAACTTGTTGTTGTTTGCTCTGAGTCTAATGTTCCACAGGCTAGTAAACAACAACAACAACAAAAAGTTTGTTTCCTGACTGGTGAGGATGAAGAGATTTGCAAATACTAACTTACCGGCTCATCAAAGGTAAATCGTTTAACTGGACTCAGCTCCATCTAATCAACTGCCTGCTTGCTGCTCTTGCCCTCCCAGGAAATAATTGGTTGACTTGCTGACCTGTCACTTGACCCTTATAAGCCAAGTTTGAGCTGTGAGTTCCCTGCATTGAACCATACTTTTCAGAATTATTGAGTGGCTTCATATTTATAAGACCGGGGTAGAATATGAGTTGGGGTCTTCCATCCCCAGACAACCCCAGGAAACGCAGACACGTGAAAATGGGTGGGGAGAAACCTAGTGGTTCCAGCTCAGTTTTGATTTACCTGAAGTTTTAACTTTTCAGTTGACTAAATTAGCAATGAACGTGAATGGAGGGAAGTTTGGGTGAGTGAGACTATGATGTAAAGCACCAGCTATGTTTGCAACAATTCGTGTGTAGTAGATTGGCCAGAGCACAAGCCATCACCCATCTGCCCTATCTCTGGCTTGCTGTGTACATCACAAATCTTTCCTGCAGCTATGACTGGACTCTCAAGCCATAAAGTCAATTCATCCACATTATGTATTGGTTTTGAGTGAACAGACTACCTGCAACGTTATGGCAGGGCAGTAAACTGCAGAAGAAGAATGGCACATGCTGCCGATCTGCAGTTATCTCATTTATACAAGACTGAATTAAGGTCTAAACCATACTTTATTCAGTGACATCCATTCTCCTCCTCCAGTCTTGGCTGTGCCGCTGATTTGCAGTGGCATTCAAATAAACCAACTCCTCTATGCCTTAGTTTCCTCACTGGAACAATGGAGGTAATACCTTTACAAATCACTTGGAGATCCTGCATCAATAAGCACAAGGTTATGCTCTTCCTCTTTGCCCATCCCTGATTTGTAATCCAAAGGGCAAGAAGCTTCTCTTGTTAATGAAGTTGGGAGTGAATTGTGATTGATCACCATCCCTTGGCAGACTGTCCACATTGTAGCCACCTGGGCACCCCGTGTCTGGCAGACTGCAGTGAGAAAGCTCTCTCCACTGAGCACAGCAGCCTTTCTTTGCGCTTCCAGGCTAGCCTGCATACTTCATTGATATTCTGCAGAAACTTAAACACGGCAAGAGGAAAAACCTACAAAGAGGGATCATAAATACCACTTTCATGCAGTGTTATAGTTACCTGGACAGTCCAGAGGGGTAGCATTAAATGCAATTGCATTTCACAGCTGTCTGCTGGTGGTGGATGAAATCTCGCAATTACTTTGACCCCCAACGTCTTATGGAGTGTAAATGTAATGCTGACAAACCCTGGTCGTCAGCGGGCAGGATCGAACCGGGGACCATGGGAGCTCAGTGCATGAGCCTCAACAGCATGAAGCCAACTGGCTTTTAGCTACAGCTGTAGAACAGACTCCTTTAACTCACTCTCTTTAAGTGGTCTCGGTGCCACCAGATGGGACAGAACACCACACCCCGGAGGTGTGTGAGTTACATAAAAACTATTTGAACCTTTATGAAAATCAGGGTGACAAGACACTCTGTAATGCCAAACTGTTGCTGTGGGGTGGGTAGAGAGCTGGCCTGCTGCATTTGTCAGCTGGGGTAGAAAGATCTGCTGCTCTTCTGCATTCCAAACTACACTTCCAGTCCTCCCTTGTCTGTAGCCTCACACTCCTTGCATGTCCCTCCACCATTTTTACCCTGTCTTAAGTACACTGGGTGCCCAGCTGCCTTTGCTAAACCCTGGAGCAGCTTCATTGACTCATGCTGTTGGGCCAAAGCTGTAAATGGTACTAGGTCCAGATGAATAGTATTGCTTTATCATTGAACTTCCCATGCTACAATGCAACAAAGCATCTTGGATCACACACCAATAAGCCAGATCACACACCTGGTAGCAGACATAGGCGCTGACTCCCTGGATGCTCTGGGAATGGAGCACCCATGGGGGGGAAAAAAGTGAGTGTTCTGCACCCACCAGCCACAGCTGTTTGGTGACGCCATCACCAATCAGCTGTTTGGTGGTTCAGGGAAGGGTTTGGGGGAGGGTGGAGAGTTGAGGGCGGGGGCTTTGGGGGAGGTAGCAGAGTGGGGGCAGGAAGAGGCGGAGCAAGGGTGGGGCTTTGTGGGGAAAGGGCAGCATGGGGGCCGAGCCTTGGGGCACGGGTGGCGTGCCCCTGGAGAAATCTAGTAGTCTGCGCCTATG
This sequence comes from Chrysemys picta bellii, assembly GCF_011386835.1. Taxonomy (NCBI): domain Eukaryota; kingdom Metazoa; phylum Chordata; order Testudines; family Emydidae; genus Chrysemys; species Chrysemys picta. The sequence continues at coordinate 14,904,571 of NC_088791.1, forward strand.
GTAGCAGACCCATTTCATAGAGGGAACAACCAAAGGGGACACATTCAGGCTAGGTTTACCACCTGGCCAGTATTTCACCCACCTCACTGGCTTTTTATGGATTTGACCGTTGCCAGAAAAAATAATTTAATTTGCGTTGGTGTTTTTTTTTTACGTGGGTCTAAAGATTTTTATTATTATCACAGTGCACTGGGATATCTAATGTTAAAAGTTTGAGTGTCCACCTAAAGATATCGTCGGATCTTGCATGCGACGAAGTGGGTATTACACTCGCGCGCGACAGTGCTGTGAAGTCCCGAGTGTAGCCAAGGCCTGAGAGAAACATGACTGAAGTAAGAAAATGATGTTATCAATCTTATCTATATGTGTTATCTCGCTAGTACTATAAATGGCTGTTGGGAGGTGCGGGGGATTCTAGAGTTGCCTTGTGGTTGGGAGTTGGGAGTTGCAGCAGGCTTGCCTTAGGTGGGGTTGGGGGGGGGGAGGAGTGCTGGCTTTTTTTCCATTTCAAAGGTGGTAACTCTAATTGAGACCCAGATTAGATAAGGCACTGAGAGGTTGTCAGAAAACCATCTGGTTGGTTCTTGTGAAACCAGGATGTCTATATATGAGGCAGTACAAGAAGCAAACCCTGTCTTTAAATGTTTGCACGTTGTTACCCAATCTGTGTTAGAAGATTTAGGGGTTTTTTTCTCCCCATGCAAGTAGTGTGTCTGAATTTTGCATGGCTGTCCCATTGAATAGAACTTCAAAAAAATCTGCCAGTTCCTTTGTTGACCAATGAATGGACAGTTACTTAGTGTATGATCAGGAATATCTGTATGTGACCTTATTTCACTAAAGTCTACTTGGACTTTAAAAATAAAATTTCTATCCAACATTGAATTGCCTCTGAGTTCTGTGTAAAATCTTCAGAAGTAGGGTATTAAACAGCCTTTCAAACCTGCCATTAATTTGTCTGCATGACAGGTCAGATGACTGGAGCCAATACATGAAGTTGAATTTCTTACCTGCACTCCGATATGCATCTCTGCCTTGTTGCAGTGACCATGTTTCATGGTCAGCATATACAATCTCTTAGAGCTATTGCTCCCAGAGGAAGCAGTGTGTTATTTATGGTAGTTAGGGCCCTAAAGTGATTTCTCTGTAAAAGTTTGACAAGTCCACAAGTTTATCACACTCTGCTCTGCCTTGTATAATATACAGTCACCATCTCTTTTATAAGGCTTCCAACAGCTGTTTAAAAGAGAGGTTGGATCGGGCTTGGAAGTGCTCTCAGCAACCTGCTCGTGGTTGAACTTGTGTGCTGTTTCTCTGGGATTACACAAGCAATGACAGCCATCCTTCCTGCAATTTTCTTATGTTTCCATCATGCTTCGGTAGGGTTGCCAGGTGTCTGGTTTTCGACCAGAACACCCGGTCGAAAAGAGACCCTGGTGGCTCCAGTCAGCACTACCAGGTTGTTGTTGGCGGTGCTGCTGGCACAGTGGGGCCGGCAGGCTCCCTACCTGACTCCGTGCGCAGACATGCCAAAACTGTGGGGGGAAAACGCAGAAATTGGGCTTGTTTTGGCTTCATTGGCTTGTGCATTGCTTGTTGGGTAGCTTTTGGCTTGTAGCTCATTGCTTGTTTTTTAAATCAACTCCTGGCAAGCAGTGGCAAGGGGGGGCAAGCAGGGGTATGGCTGGGGGGAGAGAGTCAGGGGTGCACAGCGGGCCCATCACAGTCCCAGACTACACGCCAGGGGGATCTAGTCACATAGAGTGCTGGGGTTCTTAGGGACTGGTTTATTTTGGCCTTGTTTTGAAATGGGATTGGCTTGACTTCTGGCTTATTGTGAAAGTCAGAGTGCTTATTTACCGCGTGAAAGTTGGCAACTGTGTCCGTGCAGCTCCTGGAAGTGGCCAGCATGTCCATCTCCTAAGCACAGGGATGGCCATGGGGCCACGTGCGCTGCCTCCATCCCAAATGCTGGCTCACGGCCAATAGGAGCTATGGTGGCGGCGCCTGTAGGTGAGGGAAGCATGCAACTGTGGCCATCCCTTTTCCTACAAGCTGGCCAGACCTGCTGGGAGCTGCCTGAGGTAAGCACCACCTTGCTGGAACCCGCACCCCAAGCCCCCTCCCATACCACACCCCCCAGCTGAGCCCTCTCCTACACCCCCAGCTGGAGCCCTCATCCCCTCCAGCACCCCAACCCCTTGCCCCAGCCCAGTGAAAATGAACGAGTGAGCGAGGGTGGGGGACAGCGAGCAACGGGGGAGGGGGGGATGGAGTGAGCAGGGGCGGGGCCTTGAAGCAGGTGCAAGGCCTCGGGGAAGGGGTGGGGTAAGGGTGTTCGGTTTTCTGCTATTAGAAAGTTGGCAACCCTATGCTCTTGACATGTTGCAGGTGATGAAGAAATGGTAACTGAGTCCCCCTCCTCCCCCCAGTTCTCAATGGCATTGTCTTTTGTTCTAAAAGTTTAAAATCTGTATCCTAGGTGTCTAGAGAAAATGAGACTGGGTGGAGTTGTGGTGGTGGTATAGGTATTGTCCTCTTCCTTTGTTTTATATCTGGATCCACATTAGGCCTTCAATTCCTTTCTTGTTTACATTGAGAGAGAAAAACAATGCTGGTGTGGTCAGCCGTTGATGTAATCCAATGAAAGCAATTAATTCCTTGCATGCATAGCTATGCACTTGCTCCTAGTGGAAAATAAACACTGCTGCTCTCCATAACTCAGTTGAACGCTAGATGAAAGACCCAGTGAACCTGGATCTCATCTGCCACATTTACTGTAATACTGTTCCTTTATTTTATTTTGGGGCACTCTTGTTGGCCATTTCTATTGCAGAACCACCACCTCAGAGAAAAGAAATTGCAGAACTGTTGAGACTGGTGGTGTGTGAATATTGAAGCATTTTACCTCTGGTACAAATTTCCTTTTCGAGGGCTAGATGTTTTTAAGGAGCAGCTGGTAGTTTTCTCCCTGCAACACCCTAAACTATCAACCACTAGCTGCTGGAAGCAGTTGGGCCCCTGTGCTGCATCACTTCAATCTTAGCAGCACTCTTAAATCTTCCTAGAGCTTGCAGTTTACAGCATGGTGCTTGACGTGAGAAGTTTTGTGATTTGAGAAGCAAATGTGGTCAAGTCCTAGGGAAACCCCGGAGTTCTGCTAAGCTGAAAGACGCTGCAGTAGCACAGCAGAGAAGATACTATCTCCTACCCAGCTGCTGCCACAGTTTAAATCGGGGGAGTAAGAGGGGGAATGTTGGCACATACTGGATGAATAGAGTGGACTGTCCATCCCAGCATTGCCAACCCCAAGTGTTCAAAAATTACAAAACAGGCCCCAGAAAATCATTTTTAAAATAAAAATAAATAAACATAGGGTCTATTTATATCACTTTTGGTGTGGGAGCTTTAGGGTTCATGTTTTCCAGCTTTTTTGTATTCATAAGGGCTAGAAACTTATTATTTTTAATTGAAAGCTGGGGTCTAATCACATGACTCCAGGATCTGAGGCCTTAAGAAAAATACTGAGACTCTCAGTAAAATTAGCAAGTGTTGGCAAACTGCAGTCCCGCCTACCCAAAAGAGGGTAAATGTGATTTGAGAGAGAGAGAGGAGTTCTAACAGGTGTGAGAATCAGACCTTACTGAACTTGGAACTCCAGTTCTGCAAGGGATGAGCAAAGGTTCAAGACAATTCTCAGCTTACATAAATATTTTTTTCCCAAACTACTCCTATATTTTGCTTCCTTACCATTACCGATGATTTCCAAAGTATCTGCACAGAAACAGAAGCAAGAAACCTCCCTCTTCTCTAATTCATTCACAACTTGTCCATTGATATGCATGCATGAATAGATTGAGTGAGATTAAAATAAAGCCCCACCTGAACTATCATCCACATCTCAAACCAAACACTTTTTAAGCATCTCAAAAAAGCTTCATTTTATATATATTTATATAAAGCTTCATTTTATATATATTTATATAAAGAAAAAGTTTTTCTTTTTCACTATTGCTGCACTTCCTGGTTTTAGCAAGGGCCAGATGCAGAAGTAAAGTTTTGCAAGGGAGGCTGGTCTCATGCTATTTCCAGTCTGGCTACAAACAGGAACTTAATGCAAGTTTATTCTTGTTTGATTGGATAAATTGAGTAAAAACTGCTTAGAATGCTAGGGGAAAGGTAATGGGCAGCAGGAATATTTCCTTAGGTAGTAGCCTGCCACCAAATCAGAAATGGAAATGATGACAAATCAGTAGAGGTGATTAAAATCCCAAGGACTACTGGGAAACCCTTTCTATAAGACAACTGTCTGACAAATATCCATGGTGCTTGTCCTTTTACAGTGCAGCAATATCGCTTGACATGTATAGCTTGTATGGCCTATCTTGCCGGTAAAGGTACTTTGAATAAATTGTTTTTGAAAATTTTAAGAGTGTGAGATTGTGTGTGTATACACACACACACAATCAGTTATACTCTGTTCATTGGCACTAGTTATGAAAATACTAGAGGAGAAGGTTTTGCAAACCCTGAATCTTGAAATATAATGGTTTGTCAAGCGTGGCCACAAGCTGTAGTAGGCTTTCCAATGGTTGGCATTAATGCTCTTAAAAATTCCAAGCCCAACATATTCAGTTCAAAACACTATATAATATGAGGAACCTAGCCTTCTCTCTCTCCATTTTCTACCCCTGACAGTGCATACTGAGACCAATTTTGATAAGAGTCTCTGCCTCTTTCACTGAGGAGCTGATAAATACTCTGAGGGCATCAGCAATACATAAGGCCTAATCCAAAACCCACTGAGTTCAAAGGAAAGACTTCCATTGACCTCCCTGGGCTTGGGATCAGGCTCTAAAAGTATCTGTGTTTGTACTACTACTAATAAAAATATAATATATTGAGATATCCTATCTCCTAGAACTGGAAGGGACCCTGAAAGGTCATAGAGTCCAGCCCCCTGCCTTCACTAGCAGGACCAAGTACTGATTTTGCCCCAGTTCCCTAAGTGGCCCCTTCAAGGATTGAACTTACAATCCTGGGTTTAGTAGGCCAATGCTCAAACCACTGAGCTATCCCTCCCTCCACTCAAAGCATGTGAAGTTGTAAGAAAAACTGACTAGGAAATTTGTAAAGTGGCCAATAGGTCATCCCTTGCACTCCTGTGTGACATTACCGGCTCCGTCTGTCCTCTAAGAAATTTTTGCAGTCAGAAAGTTCTTCAAGCAGCACATTAAGTGAACTCTCTTCCTCTGATATCTGACTGATTTCTATCTATAGGCTGGGAGAAGGGGCATACAATAAGCAGAAAATTACTGACTGGTTTAAAAAAAAAAATTACCCTGTTCTCCTCCTATACTACATTCTTCCTTTCTCCTGGTCTGGAGATGCTTGTTGATAGTTTTTTTTTTTTTTCTTATCTCACTCTTTCTTTATTGCTTTGCCAGTTGTATCTGATTGATAGAAAGTGGGTAGGCTGGTACTTGCATACAATACCATCCTTGACTGATAACTCTTTTGCCTCCTCCTCTTCTAAATGGAGGTGGAATCACTACTGTCTGTTGTTACTGATTTCTAATCACACAAAGGCGAAAGAGAAGACTACGACAAAAATAATTACCTGAAGGCAATTTTATCCTACCCAAATGCCTAACCTCCACTGCAGCTCTGATCCAACGAAGATTTTAAGTACAGACTTTAAGTACAGACTTTAAATATGTGAATAATCCCAGTTACTTTGAAAGTTAGGCACATGTTCAAGTGCCTTGCTGGATCAGGGCCGAGGTTCAGTTCAGCTAATGACCCAAAAAGGTTTAATTTGAGGTTTTAATCATAAATTCAATTTTTTATTTTTATTTTTTTACTTTTTTGTTCCAAATCTTCTTGCTCAATCCTAGCATTCATTTCTGATTTTAACACATTTCTATATCCAAGTGAGATTAGGGACTCGGAAGGTGAGGAGGTCTCTGAGTACCTAGAAAGAAATTAGACTGCTCGCATATTTTCAGTGACACTTTGTGTTGACAGCATGATATTGTATTGTGAGTAAGAATCTACAGAACAGCTAACTGGTTACTTAAGAGTTTAAGTTCCTTAGGTGCTTTCCGAAGTTACCCAACAACTGGCACTTTTGTTGGACATCTCAGTCCTTTACCTTACATCCTCTCTCGCATCATGTTCTGTCATCTAATATAAGGTGATTGTATGCCCCTTGGGACAGTGTCTTTGTTCTCTCTTTAAATCACCATGCAAATCTATGGCCAATGATTATATACAATAGGCCAGAATTAGAAAGGGTGTGGAGGAGAAATACTCCTCACACCTAAACAAGTCCCTACTGGGCAGGGTTGAAGTACCTGCACTGCTTCTGTCCAAATACTGCTGTTGTAGCTTGAGAGAAGACTTCAGATTCTAGAGCTGTAGTTCCAGCTACTTTTTCAACAGCATGAAACCCAAAGTCCAACCCCCCCAACAATTTTTTATTTTTTCTTCTACCAACTTTTGGTGAAAATAAAGTTTGGTTGTTACCAAGGTAAGACGTATACCAATTAAAGTTGCTAAGGCACCTGATATGGCAAGAACATCAGCCTGTAAACATTTTTGACAGTTGTCACTGTGCATCCTTTTATCTTCATCCTCTTTACTATGTATCATTGCTAGCACACAAAGTTCAGCTGTGTTTAATAGAACAATTTCACCATTAGCTTCACTAGGACTTTGCATAGTAAGAAAAATGCAGTAGCTGTTACATCTTATGTGATGTTGTTGTTCTAAGCAATTTAGAAACCATCAACGCATACGATTATTACACTACAGTAGTTTGCAGAGTCCATTTGAATTTCATAAGGGGCTCAAACTACTGATTTTGCCAGCAGTTTGTGCATTGAGAATAGTAAACCGTGATAGCATGTGGACAATTAGTGTATGTCGTTAGAATATTTTGATTGCTGGTATGTGTAATATTACAACACTCATGTCAGTTGAATGGTCTGCAAGTCTAGAGAAGAAAGCAAAGCAATAAAAGAAATGAACGGTCTAGTCCAGGAGTAGGCAACCTATGGCATGCGTGCCAAAGGCGGCACGCGAGCTGATTTTCAGTGACACTCATAATGTCTGGGTCCTGGCCACTGGTTTGGGGGGCTCTGCATTTTAATTTAATTTTAAATTAAGCTTCTTAAACATTTTAAAAACCTTATTTACTTTGCATACAACAATAGTTTAGTTATATATTATAGACTTGTAGAAAGACCTTCTAAAAACATTAAAATGCATTACTGGCACGTGAAACCTTTTAAATAGAGTGACTAAGTGAAGACTCGGCACACCACTTCTGAAAGGTTGCCGACCCCTGGTCTAGTCTAACTCAAAACTGCACAATCAGAAGTACAAAGAATTCAGCCCTGACATTCATTATGCTTTGGTAAAGCATCTCACGGTGTATTGTATAACTATAATTTACAGAAATATTTAATTTTAAACCATATTAAAATACATTTTATAAATTGATCCAACCTGAGAATAGCATCTGTATTTACATTGACTAGATTAAAAATTAAATGGTCTGGATTAATCTTTCTGAAATTTATTTGGAAACAGAGAAGTTTAAAGCATGGTCTCCCAGTTTAGGATTTGTATTAATTAAATGTTAATGGATTGTTTTATTTGCTCTATTTGCCTTTTGGTTGACCTTGAAGGCAGGATGGTGGCATGTATAAAAAGGTGTTGCATTATTGATAAACCATTTATTAAAAGGTAAAAGGACCAATTAAAATACACACTTTAAAAAAAAGTTAAACAGAATTTCTACCCTCCTATACTTCATGAGGGAGCAAAAAGAATTTCCACACTCTCTCTTGGTACAGAATTGAACACCTTTAGAAGCAATCAACATTGATTATTCTCAGAGATAGAATCTGTATTGGTGCTGCAGTTCTTATGTTCTTTTTAACTGCTTATTAGTCAGAGAAATACAGCATTAACTGTGGATCTCGGATCTGTAAGGACAAATGATGGGCACAAACAGTATAAATTGCTGAAACAACAAGCTTAGCTCTGTGAGTGCACATCTTACTTTTTTTTCTATTCAATAGTATACCTGAATCATTGTTCTCCATTCATGAGAAGAGTGGAGGATAGTGCCCAGTAAGACACATGGAAAGGATGCTGATAGAAAATGATAGCTGTATATGTGGATTGGTTGAAGCTACTACAAAATAACTGAACTCTTAATGACACAATAATGCATTCAAAGTTCTTCTGTGTTGGATTCAGTCACTTGGTTGTCTTTATCCTTTTTACATCAAATGATTAGCTGAAACCATGTTTATTAAAAATGTAGGCACTGTTTGGTTTTTTTAGAGGACTTCAGGCCATATTATGCTGTCACTTTTTAAGCAGAACTCCCATTGACTTCAGTGAGTTCTGTTTAAAAGCGGATGGCACACTTTGGCCTGGCCGAGTCTACAAGAAATAAAATTGGGGCTTCAACATTCTGCTCAGCAAATCCTTTTGAAATTGGGGTAAATTCTTCTGGCTTTCTCTGATCTGGGTCAGATCTCAGAGTTGGAATGTTTTTTGCACTTCTTTGTGGGATAATTTCTTACTCTATAATGTAAGCAAAGCTTTTTCACATTCCTGCTCATGGTGAAAAATCATTGTGCCCCTATCTTGCTCCTAAGAATTCTTCCGATTAGGAGGGGGTTTATGGCATTTACACATAGAGATTAAACCTTCCTTGGAGTTTAAATGCATGGTATACAGATTTGGTATATCAGAGATCTATAAGAGCAAATTGCCAAGTGTCTCAGGGCTGCACCTATTTTGCATATACATTTACATTAATATTGAGGTGATTTCTATGTCCATCCCAGCCTTGTGGTGGAATATACAACACATTTTGCATTTATGAATAAATGCAGTTTAACCTATGAATCTTCATTTTTTTTCTTACTTCTTTCTTTTCTCTGTTTCCTTACAAGGGCCCGAATACAGCTAGGTGATTAAGCCCCAGGTTAGCTTTAAACACATGAGCAATTTCTTTGACTTCAGTTCGACTAGTCATGTGTTTAAGAGCTTTGCTGGATCGGAGCCTAAATGCAGCAAATTTGACCATGATTTCCCAACAAAAGTGAACTTAAGACATTTCTTCCAGGTGCTCTTCTTCTCCAACCACCCTGAATCTAGTGTTCTGTTTCCATTTTCCATTCATAGGAGCTGGGTTCCTTTACAGTTGTTTCCACTAAAGTTTTATACCCTCTTGCCACATGGTCATTATTTATCTTACATATGTTATTACCATAGTATCTGGAGCATCTCGCAATCTTTAATGTATTTATCCTTACAACACCCCAGTGAGGCAACAAAATATTGTTATCCCCATTTTTCTTAGATGAGGAACTGAAGCACAGAGGAAACAAAATGACTTGCCCAAGATCACACAGGAAATCTATGATAGAAGAGATATGTGGGACTCCTGAGTCCCAGGCTAGTGGCCAAATCCACTGAGCCATCCTTCCTCTTAAAGTTGTCTACCTGCTACTCAAGCATCTTTACAGTAGCATTTTAGATCTGGCTCTGGTAATCTGCATCTGGAATCTTTTGGCATTTCTTTAGTATTTCCACTCATTGTAAAACTGAATATTTGGCATGCTCTTTTGAGTATTACAGAGAAGATTTTACATGATCATGACAGTGAAATCTAGTCTGCATTTTTCTTTGTACATACTAATAGCTGTATCATTTAGGAACATGTGGACAAGTTTTGCTTAATTTTACACCCATCGGCATATAGCGGGTTAAAATATTGACATTTTTTGGGTTTACATTCCACTGGAGAGACTCTGGGAAGAGGCTACAGTGGATATATCATACATGGGGCATAGATAAGTTCCAGCCTAGCTGGGTTTTCGGGCAGAGGAGGGAGGGCGGGCAGATGTTCTCTTCTTCCCAGTACATAGCATGGGCTTGTCTTTACCTGAAATATGGGTTCTCAACGTTGGGACTGAGACCAGAGAAAGATGTGGGAAGGATGGTCTAATGGATAGAGCACTAGACTGACTGAGCCTTGGGTTCAGTTCCCAGCTTCTCTCTTCCTTGTGACATTGGACTAGTCACTAAGGATATGTCTTCACTACCCTCCGGATCGGCGGGCAGCGATCGATCCAGCGGGGATCGATTTATTGTGGCTAGTCTAGACGCGATAAATCGACCCCCGAGTGCTCTCCTGTCAACTCCTGTACTCCAGCCCTGTGAGAGGCACAGGCAGAGTCGAGGGGGGAGCGGCAGCAGTTGACTCATGGTAAGTTGATCCAAGTATGTCGACTTCAGCTACGTTATTCACGTAGTTGCGTAACTTAGATCGATTCCTCCCTTTCTCCCCTTCCTCCCCAGTGTAGACCAGGGCTTAGTCTCTCTCTGCCTCCGTTCCTCATCTGTCCAGTGGAATGAGAGCACCTCCCTGCCTCGCAGGGGTGATGAAGATACATTCATGTGAGGTGTTCAGCTACTGTGGCTGAGCTATTGCTCATAGCTCCTCAAACCATTTTCTGTTGTAGCACAGGGTCACAGTGTGGAAAGCGTAGCTAATCACTGACCTAGAACATTTTTAAATAGTTAACCTTAACTTAAACCCCAGGTTTTTCCATGTCAAGAAAAGATTGAGACTTAAAAATAACTTTTTGAACACTGCTGGAAGCTGAAAAAAAAATATCTGGAGAGAATCGCAAAACCAAAACTCCATTGAGTTTTGCTCATTCTTTGTATTGCCAAACACACATTCTAGCTGTTCACTTGTCCATAGATACTATAGTATAGAGCAATGATACTCAGGCCTCGGTGGTTCAGGGACCAAATTTATGATCCGCATTACCCAAAACCCAGAACCACAGTAGTGTGAATTTATTGTTTCATTTACTATGGTACTATATATTCCTATTTAAACCATCTGACAGGAACAATATTTAGTGTTATACTCACAGCAAAATGACCAAGTATTAGTATTTTATCAACTACAATTGGTTAATAACATAGTAAAAATGTCCTGATTGGTTAATAACTTAGACTGCTTAATAATTAAATCGCTCACTGTTGTGCTGTAAAGAGCTGCAGGAGACGCATTAAAGAGCCACTTGCGTCTCGCAAGCATCAGTCTGAGTATCGCTGGTATAGAACAACATTCGTAGCATTATTTGGTATGCAAGTAAGCATGCTTAGCTGTTACATATTCACTGGGCTGACTAAATATAGTGGTGCCCCCATTTAATCTAATGGGGACAGGAAATGACCACACACATGCTACATGCCTAAGGTAGTTATGCATTTTGGTAAATAGTTTTCATGGAGTAGACTGGACTTGCCTTGATCCTAGTTGTCATATGTGTACACATACTATTGATTGTATTTTCTTTGTGACTTGATGGGAGAGAGTAGTGGAAATCAAGCATTACTCAGCACAATGCTTTGGGTGCATATGTAGTTTCTAGTGCTTACGATGATTGCTGTTAGTGGCTATTCAATAATGTATTCAATGGATGATGAAACTGGACAGTAGAGGTACTGTGTAGATTCTTTACTCTTATATTACGGTTTATGAACCCAGTAAAAGCACAGCAGATGGTAAAAGTGTGATTTATTTGTGTATATATTGTCAGTTTCTAATCACAGTGTAAAATCTCCATGTACTAGCTGTAAGATAGCAGGGGAAAGGATGACACAGGATGTAAAATTTAAAATCCAAACATATAAAATGTTCATGTGTGTGGATTCAACAGAGAGAAGAAACTAAGGCCAGGTCTGCACTACCCCCCTAATTCGAACTAAGGTACGCAACTTCAGCTACGTGAATAACGTAGCTGAAGTTTGAAGTACCTTAGTTCGAACTTACCTTGGTCCACACTCGGCAGGCAGGCTCCCCCGTCGACTCCGCGGTACTCCTCTCGCCGAGCTGGAGTACCGCAGTCGACGGCGAGCACTTCCGGGTTCAACTTATCGCGTCCAGACTAGACGCGATAAGTCAAACCCAGAAGTTCGATTGCCAGCCGCCGAACTAGCGGGTAAGTGTAGCCAAGGCCTAAGCCAAAGGGATTTTGAGTTTGAAATCCCTGGATTTGCTTTCTTATTGTTCATTACTCTTGGCTGTAATTCCACGAGATGGAGATTGTTTGTTTGTTTGTAGGTGTTAATCTATACAGAATGAAGTTTCAGCGAAATCCTATACTGAGGTGAGAACAGAAGCGAAGATGGGTGAGCCAAGAGTGGACCAGGAACAAGGTTGGGTGCAGGAGGCAGGCACAAGCAGGGTCTGATGCAGCCCCAACAGAAACTAACCTTGTTGCTCAGACAAACTTCTTGTGCCTCCTTCTGACTTTAAATAGCCTAGTTGGAGCAACTGGGGGAGCCAAGCGATCCTCCAGCCAGGGCTCTTGTGGGTGGTGCCTTGTCTGAAGCTCTAGTTCTACTATCTTCGTGGCCCACCAGATTTCAGCAGACCTTGAGTGGATTCTAGGATGCAGTAGCTGTCTGGATTCAAGACATGGGACATCCCCAGGAGTTCTATAACCATGGGGATAGTGGCTATTCTGGTGTGAGTGTCAATCTGTGAAAATGTTTGAAAGATCTCAGTTTTGTCTCCAAGCACAATCGAGAACAATTTTTTGAAATTTCAAAATTTCATAGGATGGGAAAACAGTTTCCCATCTAGCTGTAATGTTCAGTTTCTTATACCGTTTGATAACAAATAGCCGTATCATCATTTTTATTCCATTCATTAAAGAGGGAATATTTCAAAACCACATAGAGGACTTTATAAGTCCTATGCAGTGCTATGAAAATTAACCTGTAGCTATTTAGGTCTAGTCTTCCAAATGATAGCTATTCAAAAGAGGACATGCTGCTACTACTAAAGAATACATCCAACTTCATCTTGATTTCCTTTGTAAATGGGTAACCTAGCAAGATAGAGTTCATAACTTGGGGAAATTATAAACAGAAATATAAGGCAGCAAATGTAATACCGGTAGTAAACATATGATAAAGAAAACTGGGAAAATGCGGGTACTGTATGCTAGTCCAAAGGGGGGGTTGGAAAGTATGTAAAGCAAATTGTGAAAGTTCAGTAAAATGAAGTGATAAAATAATAGAGCTGGTCAAAAACAGGACTTTCCATCCTGAGACGGATTTTGTTTTCATCCCAAATCAGGATGTGTAACAGGGATATACTGGCCTTTTAAAAGTCTCTGGGTGAAGATAAAAGGGAAAAACACGAGGAATGTCATTATAGGGGTCTACTATATACCACCAAATTGGGAGGAAGAGGCAGATGAGGCATGTCTAGAACCCATAACAGAAATACCCAAAACACAAGACCTGGTAGTAAAGAGGGATTTTAACTATCCAGACATGTGTTGGAAAAGTAATACGGCAAAACACAAAATGTCCAGGAAATTCTTATAATGAACTGAAACTTTTTGTTCAGAAGGTGAAGGAAGTAACCAGGGGGACAGCCATTTTAGACTTGGTTCTCACTAACGGGGAGGAAGCAGCTGCAAATCTGAAGGTGGAAGGCAAATTGGGTGAAAGTGATCAGGAAATGATCATGATCCTAAGGAAAAGGAGTGACAGAAGCAGAATAAGAACAACTGAATTAAAAAAAAAAAAAAAGACAGACATTAACAAACTCGGAGAATAGGTAGAGGAGGTCCTATTGGAAGAAAATCTAAGGAAAAAAACGGATTCAGGAGAGCTGGAAGTTTCTCAAACAGACTATATTAAAGTTGCAACAGAAAACTATCCTGATGTGAAGGAATGATAGGAAGAATAGTGAGAGGCCAATATGGCTCCATCAGGAGCTCTTTATTATGATGATAAAACCTACAAACAGTGGAAACATGTTGCTAAAGAGATGTACAAAAGAATAACACAAGCACATAGGAATAAAATCAGAAAGGATAAGGGGCCGGCCGTGTCTGCGGACGGTCGATGTAAACACACTCTCTCGCGGCCCGCTAGCAGATTACCCTGATGGGCTGCCTGCGGGCTGCAGGTTGCCCACCGCTGATCTAGATGGTAGCACTGCTGAAAAGGCTGTGGGGGTTTTAGTAGATCACAGATTGAATGAGCCAACAATATGATGCAGTTGTAAAAAAGGCCAGTATCATTGTGGAGTGTATTAACAGGAATGTCCTATGTAAAACACGGGAGGTAATGGTCCTGCTCTACACGGCACTGGTGAGGCCACACCTGGAGTTCTGTGACCAGTTCTGGACACCACACTTTGGGAAAGATGTGGACAAATTGGAGGGAGTCCAGAGTACAGCAACAAAAATAATTCAAAGATTTAGAAAACATGATCTATGAGCAAAAATTTTTTTTTTTTAAAAAGTGGGTATATTCAGTCTTGAGAAAAGAAGATGGGGGGGGGCCTAATAAGTCTTCAAATATGTTATAACAAGGAGTGTGATCATTAGTTCTCCATATCCACTAAAGGCAGGAAAAAGAAGTAATGGGTTGAATCTCCAGCAAGGGAGATTTAGATAAGATTTTAGAAAAACAGCTTTCTAAATATAAGGGTAATTAAGCGCTGGAATATGGTTCTAAAGGGGGTTGTGGAATCCCTCCCATTAGAGGCTTTTAAGAACAGGTTAGACACAAACCCATCAGGGATGGTTTAGGGTATACTTGGTCCTGCCTTGGTGGGTGGGAGGATGTGGACTAGGTGACCTCCTTGAGGTCATGTCCAGCCTTACGGGTCTATGGTTCTATGAAAGGAAACTGGATCTATGGTTATAAAAGGAACTTTTGGTGAAGGTAGAGAACTGAGGGAGAATGGGAAGAGTTGGAGTCAAGGGTAGACTTTTTGAGGACAAGGGAGGTCAGGGCATGATTGTATTTATAGGAGACAGAGTAACAGTAAGAGTAACACTAATATGGGGGTGCAGGTAGTGGAGGAAAGTAACTGGGGGCCACTTGGGCTTGCTGGGGGATTAGCAGTGGAGAATAGATGAGAAATCTGGGTATCCACCACAGAGGAGAGAGAGCAGAACATGCTAGAGTGGGATAAAGGAGATCATGGCAGATCTGTCCATCTCCTTTTTGGAAAGGGTGTTAAGCTCTTGTGCAGACAGCATGCAGGAAGATAAATCCACTCCTTTAGAACTCCTCCCTTCAGTTCCTTTAGATGAAGTCAGAAGCTGGTATTTGAATTTGAAGTGCCGTGTGGTCTTTAATAGGTGGTCGGGATCTCTCTGATTTGTATCTCATCTGAAATATGGCACTTCCAGCAGCACAACTCCCCCTAGCATCATTCCGAGGCATCGATTCAATACTGAGTCAAAGGAAATAATGCTGCTTATTTGAGTCACCGACTACTACTTCCTGGGGCATCTTGGGTTTCCTTGGTGGTTTCTCTCCAAGTACTGACCAACCCTGACCCTGTTTAGCTTATGAGATCTGACGAGATCTTAGCCTGAGGAAGTTTGGTTGCTTTAAAGAGCTCCATAGATGCAAGTAAAAGGACAGAATGGGGTCAAACTGATGAGATTTAGGTTGACGTGTATTTCCTGAGATTAAAAGGTCAGGTTTTAATGAACCACATGCATTTTTATTTTTGTATATTCTCCTGAACTTTACAGTTCCTAATCTGGTCCACACAGTTAGAGGAATGTGGCTACCTCTGAACATAAGGGCATCGAAAGTATAGCAGGCAGAGTGGACATTTTGTCCACCCTTATTTTTCTCCAGATTTTGATTTTCCATTTCCTCCTCCCCTCTGCACACCCCAGTATTTTTGAGAATTATCACCCATGGCCCTTCAAATTAGTAACACCAGAATGGCATTGCAGCAATGTATGACTGCTCTGATATCACTCCCATTCCAGAGGTATGAACTGTAGCGCTGAAATCTGGTGTCTCCAACTAGTTGCAAAGGCTCCTCATCCTTGCAGTACAAAGCCCTAGAGGTGGGAATACTAATTTACATAGGAGTAAACCTCCAGGATAGATGTACTGCACGGGTGTATTATATTGTTGTTTATTTGTAGTGTTGTAGTGCTCAGATGCCCTAGCCGTGAAGCATGACCCCATTGTGCTAGGTGCTGTACAAACCAGAACCCAGTCCCTTCCCCCAAAGAGTTGCCAATGTAAGTAGGGCTTTTACTACTGAGATTCCGCCAGTTTGAAACAAACTCTCACAAATGTCCACTATAGACCAGCTGAATTCCTTTAGTTGAGTTTTTTCATTTGTCTGAAGTTTATCTAGAACAGCAACTGTCCTCACATATTTAAAAAAAAAAAAAAATTCTCCTCACTGCCCCATTACTTGTGCACACGTTTGTAGCTTCACCTACTTTCCAACCATTTTGGAATTGTGCAGATCAAGTCAAGTCTTGGTGCATGGGAAATATTGGTACCCAGCATGAAAACATTAGCCTGCTCTTAGTGCTTGTGTTGTGCTTTGAGATCCTTGGCTGCATGTTCATATATGCCATTGTACAGTGACTATTCAACAGTTATCCTTCATTGACTAAAATAACTATTCAATAATTACCATTGTTTGAAATCTCAAAACATTATTCTCTGATTCCCGGCATGGCTGTCTCCCTATGCAGTGTCACTCACAATTCCTAGTTTTTCACATGAACAGTTTTTCACCAGTACATTATGAAAAATCAGCACTTAGGGTGTGAATCTTCAGCTTACTTAAATGTACACACTGGAATCTTGTTGGAAGGCTTGATTTGGACAACACCTATTTGGATTATCTCTGTAACTGAAAAAGATTATGGATAATGCAGTGGCCTATTCCTACACTTATATCACAATGTGATAGCCTTCTGCAGTCATGCTTGCTTTAATCTGAACAATCAGCACACCCGGAGCCTTAAAACAATGACTTCCCCATTTGGACAAGTACAAGGAAGCAAATTTCCATCTCTCAAAGAGAGAGGAGAGAATTTTACCAAGTATTTTAATGAGAAGGCAGGTCAGCAAGATCATAATTGTCTTTAATTTGCACTTCCAGAAGTTGTAACATTCACCTGCAGCTGAGTGGCACTCAGAAAAAAGTGTGAAATTCTTCCTTACCTTTGAAAACATTAAAGAAATGACTTCAGATCTGATATTTACAACAGAATGTTCTGCTGATGGACCAAACACATCGGCATCAATAGGAGATGCTGCTTTTTATCCATGGATCTGAATGAGCACTGTGAATTCCATAGCATGCAGTTTTGCTTTTATTTTTTTATCCTTTCAAGAACATTTCAGAATGTTCAGCTCTTTTGTACACCAGTCCCATATTGAATTCTTACTAATCTCTCTGAAGTCTTTAGAGACCAGGGAGAATTTGGTAACTGAGCTTATCTAGGTGTTTATCTAGTTTGGGTTATTTTTAATAATGGAAAGAAGAGGTGGTCTTTCTTAGTGCCCTCCCCATTCCCTCCCTCCCGCCCCGCCCCGTCCCCATAGTATTTTATCTCCTCTCTTTAAAACTTCTTTGCCCAATAAGAGATGAATGAACTACACAGTCTTTAGTGAAAGTTAATGTATCTGCTTCAGCATCATTGGTTTCCAGGTGTCTTACAAGCAGCTCATTTTGTTCTGTGGTATCTTGTAAAATTCCCATCCCTTTTTGGATAAATTTTTACAGGAAATACCCTGAGGCTTTAATTTCCTTCACTTACTGTTCGATTTTAGTTCTTTCTTTTATGTCCCCTTTCTTTACTTGTTCTTTTGTGGAGAACAGTTTCCCTTCAGCATTTTTATTCCGTGGGAGGCAACTGTGGGTGGTTACAGCTGACATGTGTGCTTCAGAATTTTGTAGCTTTTGTTTGAAAAATTTACCATTCCATCTGTCCTTCACTCTTTAGCTGAGTGGCGTGTCTCTGTAGTGGGGGATCTTACAGTTCTGGGGCATGGGTGTGACCTGGGTCCCATAATTCCAGAGGGGGCCCAGAGGAACAACTATTTCTTCCACAGAGAGAACTCTTGGGGTCCAAAGGTTGACCTCTATCTCTGAGTCCCTTGTCAGAGAGAAGCTGATGAGGGCCACTAAAGTGTTGGGTAGAGGACTAGTAAAGGTTGCAGACATTAATCCCTGCTGGAAGCTCCCTGTGTTGATGGGAGTTGAGGAAAATGTCTGGCTATTCCTTTAAATCCAATACATCTACTGCTGCAGCACCTGATGGAAGGCAGCTACCCCAGGAGAGCAATAAGCAACCTCTTTTCCTAGCCATCAGCATTAGCAGGCAGACATGATAGTGGGTGAGGGATGGTGAGAGGGAGAACACTGAGGATGGGAAGAGTAAGGAAAAGGACAGGGCTTCCAAGGATGGAATTGGGGGCATAAGTAGCAGGTAGTTTGGATTAGAATGGATATTTAGAGTAAGTGGATGGGGAGGAGACACTTATAGTTCCCTAGGTTTATCTCCCACTTCAAAGTTTTGGTTGGGGCCCATCTGAACATTGTTATCCCCCCCGCCTTCCCCACCGCCCTGCACTCACACCCACGCCGGAGCTCTCCGCAACGTCACTTAAGGGGACATTGTGTTTTAATACTATGACATTTGCAAAGCAAGTATCCTTAACATCATTGTTAGAGAGACCTTTTTTCCCCCTTCCTTGTGTCAAGTATCAAGGTCCGTCGTATGCAATAGAATCTGAGCTTATACTTCTCCTGGCATTGGAAAGGACATTTCTCTTTTTGTAAACGTTGAAATGTTACGCAGCTCATGGCTTTAGTTTTAAATATAGCAAAAACATTTTGCTCAATATAGAAGATGGATTTAGTTCCAGCATCTGGCGGGTGTTAATTTTAAAACAGTAACACAAAAAATACTAAAATAAAGTTCACTAAAATGAGAATTTCAACTGCAATTTAGTCTCCATTTTGTTACTTTTCAAACTGAACAAGGACGCTTGTCGTGAAACTACAAACAAATGGCCACTCTCTTTTAACGAACTAAACAGGCCTAGTTGCTCTTTTTCCCAAATCGCTTACAATTTACATTGGCAATGGGCTCGAGGCTAAACATTTTCAGTCTAGATTTTAAACACACCTAAAGTCTGTGGATGTTTGGGTCTGGGGCTTTGGTTCAGGGCAACATCCAAATGTCCATGATTTTAGTTACTACTTGTTTACTGTTATGAACATTTCTGTTTGTTTGCAGTGATTCTGGGTACAAACTAGTCACATGAAACTTGTGGCTCAGCTTAACGTCGGTTGAGTGAATCTTATTTCTGTTTTATGTGGTGTTGGTTTTTTATCTTGCCTCTTCATCCTGCCCCACTTTCCATGATATATGCCATGTAATATATTTTATGTTGCTATGATTTTCTTTGTAGCTATGATCCTGACTTCTGTGCATTGCATGAACAATGTCTGCCTCTCTCTCTGATATGGAGGGATTAAACATGGAGGATCTAAGAATTAAAGAGATCCTCTGCTTTTCTTTCTCATGGGTATTTTATGTTTTCTTTTCTTTAAGGTAAAGGTAATCATCTACAAGACAGAGAGCATGATTTGCACTTTGGGAGGAGGATTCAAATGTTTCTCACTGAGATTTACTTTGTGCTGCATTGGCCCCCAGTTTCACCAGAATTGCAGCCCTGAAAACTTCTAACTTTATGAAGTCTTTTGGCATACCTGGCCAAAATTGTTTTGGCTTTGTAGGCCTCATCTCAAGTTTAATTACAAAACTTTTGTTCAACCTTTATGGAAAATTCAGGTCCCAGTTTTGGAATAAGAGCCTAGAAGATTGGTGGTGGGAAGGAGGTCCTTAGTTTCTTTTCTTTTTTTTTTTTTTTTAAAGAGAACCTCTGCAAACCCACTACCTAGAAGACTATTGTGCATGAATCTCACCACCAAAAAAACAAAAACAAAACAAACTAACACATTCTCTTTGCCCAGAGCACATTATCTCATTCTTGCAGGGGTATTCACGTCCATAATGCCAACTAATTTTAAAAGACAGTTAATCAGTTAAATCCATCTGACTCTGTGGGAAAACTAGCTCTATCCAGCAAGTCAAGTCTGCTTCATCTGCACATAGAAATATAGGCAATGGTTACTTTAGCTACCATGTAATGCTTCATCAGCTAAATGCATATACATGATTGCAAGAGATCATATGTTTTTCACTGCCCTCTGTCATAGTTGTTAAGTCTGTGGAAAGGAGTTAAATGATAAATGTTGCCAAGCCTAGGATAAAGTGGATTTTTGGTTGGTTGATGTGGTTTTATTTAAGATTTCAAGAATACCAGAGAGAGGGGGTATTCCTGGTTTGGGTTTTTAAGGCATTCCTTTAATTTCACAAAGTAATAAGCGGATGGGTTACTTTCATAATATCTTCCAGTATTACAGCATTGCTTACAATGCCCCAACGAAGGTTGGCCCTACTTGGGCTACATGTTCTACAAGCATGTGATCAAACGTTGGGTGGGAAAACAGAGGTGCACAGAGACAAAGTGGCTTTTCCAAGTTCCTACAGCAGGTCAAGTGGGCAAGGCCAAGAATAAAACCCCAGATTCCCAATCCACTAGCCCATGCTATCTAAGTACCCAAAGGGCTCCATCCTGTGGAAGATAAATGGGACTGGAAGGGCTCACCAGTATGATCCAGCACGTGTAATTTGGTATCTGTTTGTCAGGACATGAATTCGTTTTGTAGCATTAGGAAATGATGCATTACTCACCTGGAGAATTTCACGTGACATCTTCATGTAGAAGAAGCTGTGGCATACATTAAATTTAATTGCTGCTCCTCTGTGGCTTAAAATTGAGGGCAGCTTCAAAAATGAGGGTGGCTTCTATTAAATTTAATTACTTTCCCCCGCAGCTTGCATGGTTACTAATCGGGGCAGCTTCTAAACAAAGATTTAGTTGCTATCCTTTAATGAATGGGAAGTGATGGGAAAGTAGTCTATAAAATACAGACACACAACGTACCTTTTATACCAACCTTAATTTAATAATGATAATAAAAAAGCAAGCTGACTGTAACATCCAAACACAATGTTTCAAATGTTACTTTTAAAAAAAAAAAGCATTTTCCAAGTTGAATTTGGCCTTGAAGCATTTAAGCAATGAAGCCTTCAATTTGTTCAAGTTCCTTTACAGATTTATGGGGTGAAACAGGTTAATGATAATTTTTTTTATAGAGTGTTCTATTGACTATAGCTGGCAGATCTGACAGTTAAAATGAAAATTGTTCCAGAAGCAACTTGAGTCAAACTAATTATTGGAGATGTTATAGGGATGTATAATTATATTCACCTTTTAAAAAAGAAAGGGGGGGAAATTATTACAAATGTGCTTTTTAAAGAACAAGTGGAGAAATAAAAGCTGTAATTGTTCTTAATTATAGTTAACTGTAATTGCACACAATTGCAATATGCAGTACATCAGCCGTAGATTAAGAAATCCTGGCACACACATACATATATATAGTGTGTGCACAAGCAACTTCAAGAGAAGAGAGAGCGTTTTATGAATGCTGTTATGTATAATTTAGCTCTTTTACTTTTGATTCCATCCTTGTTGATTTGATTTTGGTTTTCATGGTTATTGTAGGGAGATAATTGCCAATGGGGAGGTGCTACTGCCGTGAGTTATCCTCTGCAGTTGAGTCAAAATTATCATGTTCCAAAGGAAACTGTCACAGTTTTTCGATTAAAAAAAAACGGTGCTTGGACCTACACGGGCCAGATTTTCAAAGGTATTTAGGCACCTATAGATGTGGGAAAGAGCCTAACTCCCATAGATTTCAACCTGCTTAGGTGCTTTTGAAAACCCTACTTGGTACCCATCTGCATCTTCAGGTGCCTAAGTACCTATGAATTAATGGTTCAAGTCATTAACTTTCAGGAAAAGTGTTCTTGGGCCAAAATCCATGAACTTGGGTACTTAAAGTTAGGTGGTGGTTTCCGTATTATTCACCTAAATAAGAGTTCCCTCGTTTTTTTAAAGGGTACATGCAGCTCCTGTTAACTTCAATGAAACTCAGATCTTCTAAAACATCACGCAGCTCTTATTGGGTGCCTAAATATGGATAAGATACCAAGTTTTGAAAATATTGACATTGATATTTTACTTACAAAATTGGTCATTTCTAATATCAGGTTAGAGGGGCATGTGCTTATGTAAACTATTATTCATCATTGTACACATGTCTTTGATGTCCATTCTTGTACATCTTTGAGCGCTTCAGATGGACTCAGGGCCGACTCCAGGGTTTTGGCCGCCCCAAGCAGCCAAAACACACACACACACACACACACACAAAAAAAAGCCGTGATCGTGATCTGCGGCGGCAATTCGGCGGGAGGTCCTTTGCTCCCAGGCGGAGTGAGGGACCGTCTGCCGAATTGCCGCCGAATACCTGGATGTGCCACCCCCCTCCGTAGCGGCCGCCCCAAGCACCTGCTTGACAAGCTGGTGCCTGGAGCTGGCCCTGGATGGACTCTGCCAGCTTGATCTGCCTGTGCCAGGATTGCTTCTAATATTTCAAACCTCTCAACCTCTTCATATTGTTTCTCTTTTAAAAAGACAACCTGCCACAAAAGTGTGATCTGCCTTCCTTCTAAATTGTTTGTGCGGAATTGGCAATATTCAGTCTTGGACTGTAGCAGGTTTCAGATCTAATAGGTCACTAATCTTAAGACCAGAAATAAGTGCTGTATAGTTTTGGAACCATCCGGTTTCATTTATTTTTTGCATGCCATCAGCTTGCTTAATGCATGTACAAAGGGAAATTATAGTCCCAGATCCAAGGAGCTGTCCGTCTAAATCACACTGCATTGTCGTTTGGGGACACGGGGCAAATGTCCATTCTTGAAGAGACGGAGATATGTTTGGGAGATAATGAATCATTCAAAGGTTTTGCAGAAATACTGCATGTTCTTAAGAGAATAATTCAATCAAGATGAGTAGTAGGTTGATGCACAAGGAGTTGGAAAAGGGTTCCAGGTCTAAGGCATGATGCACAAGATCTCTAAAGACTGTAGGGGGGCAAAGGCGGTAAATAGGGGTGGTTAGTGAATAGTCAGGTAAGGAATGAATGGGAGTAAAGCTGAAGGTATGGGTGAAGCTATTTTTGGAGTTAAGCATAAAATTTTTGAACTTGTTGCAGAAGAATTAGTAAAGGGAGAATCGAGGGAGAGCAGTCATGACAACTGGCAGACTCTGAATGAAAGAGCTCATTTCAAATGGCCGCACTGTAGCGTTAGCATAACTGTTACAGGGCTCCTAATGAGCCAATCTGAGTAATATTTCTTGACAGCAGGTGGTTTTTTTTTTTTTATGCCTCTTCGTTAAACAGAAAATATATAAAGGCTGAAATCCAAATAGCATCCAATTTGGATACAGTTTTATCATTCTGACATTAAGTCTAGATGGATGGATTGACCCTGATCTGAACATCTTGAAGGATAATGCTAGTTAGTGGAAGCTACTTAATGTGGAATTAACTGTGTATACATTTGTGTATGTGTCCCTGGAAAAGCTAATAATATAATTCTGAATGCAAAACATGTTCACCAGTCCTCTTTGTTAATACATAGCATTGCTTGTGCTCTCCAATAAAATATTATTTCTGTGCTACTTCTGTAATTACATTTAATAATCAGCTCTCACAGTCCAATAGTATTAAATGTAGGAGTCTTTTCAACAAACTATGATAAATAGCTGTTTGCAGAACTGTTGTACTTGAGGAAGCTTTATAGGTCTCTTTGTAAGATTTGTCATTTTCCTAATGCAGCTTCAAAAAGCTCTTAAGCTTTGCTGTGTGGTTTCACTTTTTCCACACACACCCCTCCTCTTTTCGTCTGAATGTAGCTGGGTAAATGAAGCTTAATGTGCCATTTCCAAGCACTATGACACTCCTCCAGGGCTGGTTACATTTACCATTGCTAAAGTCTAAATAAGTGAGTTTTAATGAGCAGGAATGCTTGCTAATAGCTGATTCAGGTACTTAGTAGTCCGTGGTATTTAACTGTGGTAGAATTACAGACCATAAATGGTCTGATGATTAATAGATGTACCTGCTATGTATTGCAGCCTAATAGTTCCTTAATGGCACAAACTATCTTAAGAACATACTATTGTTTGGAGGTTCATGTGGGAGAAAAGGCCTAGCTTAGATGTATGTCCTGATGGCATTTAAAAAAATCCATAAAACCATTAATAAACTTGTGAGAGAAAAGTAGTACTTATGCACTTTGGCTTCCCCAAGAGGCTTGGTCAGCAGATTTACTCTTTATCTAGAGCTGAAGAAGAGTTCCATGTAGCTCGAAAGCTTGTCTCACCAGAAGAAATTAGTCCAATAAAAGATATTACCTCACCTACCTCGTCTCTCTATTATTCTGGGACTTGCACAGCTACAGCAACACTGCAGAAACTTAGTTGTTTTTTTTTTTCCCCCCTCATGCAGGCAGAATGACCCAATAGGCCAGATTCTAGCCACATTCTCGTCCATTCGTACTCCATTTCTGTGCAGTGGCAGAATTTAGTTAGTGAGGGCAGAATTTAACCGTATTGTTTTAAATGGTTCTGGTTGGGGGACGAGGGGAGACCAAAAAAACCCAAAGCAGTTGTAGATAGCCAAAAAATAGTGGTATGTGGTGAGTCATGGGAGAATCGCGTAACTCAATCCAAAGGGATAGACTTCAGCATACGTACGAAAATCATGCAAGTGCTGGAGCTCTCCTCCCCCACTCAGCCCCATTTTTGTTAGTTATCTTTAGTGAAAGTCATGGACAGGTCATGGGCTTCTGTGAATTTTTGTTTGTTGTCCATAACTTGTCCCTGACTTTGACTAAAAATAACCCTAGCAAAATTTTAACCTTATTCACTATCTCCATCACCTCATAGACTTTAACGTCAGAAGGGACCATAATGATCATCCAGTCTGATACCCTGCATGTTGTAGGCCACAGAACATCTAGCTCACCTTTCTCTCTCTCTCTCCCCCTCATGGGGTAAGAGTGTGGGGGGAATAATATCAGGAATAAAAGAATTAATTGGTGATTGTGTATAATGGTTTTGTTCTTGATTTAATCAATAAGGGATACACACAAGAACTATCGCAACAAATGGACAAATGTTTTAATATGTTAATGATTGGAATACAAGGTATTATTTACACAGTCATATTATTTTAGTGTCCTATTATCTTCATTGAGTTTGGGTTGTTTCTCCCAAACTGTTCAATCATCTTTGTCCCAGAGACAATGCAATGGGGCCAGAAGAACAGATTTTCTCATGAGATTTCAGGTACTTTCTCGTTTCTGTACAGTGAAAGTAGCTGCTCTCCGAATTAGAAGTAGGAAGTAGCAAGAATATTGAGCCTATTGTCTTGTGTTTTGCAGAACCAAGAAGTGTGCATATTAAATCAGAGAGAGACCCCCAAAGTGTCCCCTCAGATCTACTAACTAATCTAGTTTAGGTACTCCTAACGTACTTCTCCCATTGGTAATCTAATCTAGATCCAAACTCCCCTGAATTTAAAGGGTATGTTCAAATATCCAGAGTTCATGCATGTGCCCACCTTCACTTTGAATAAGGTTCCAATCAGCATTTGAACTTATAGGCACTTAAACAAATCTCTAAACATTACGGTTTGCCCATCAGTAATTTTAATGTAATCGTTTCAGTCCAATGATATTTCTCTAGATCAGAGGCAAAAATAAACTTCTTTAAACTTGGCACAGGAGGAAAATCAAGGGTTACCTTTCCAAAATTACAGCACTTGACTAAGCTCAAAGCTCCCTCAGTGGTGCCAAATCAGTGTGGGTTAGTGAAAATGTCCAATCCCATGAAATCCCACAGGTTTTAGGCTATTACAATGTGTAAAATCCCGCAAAGTCCATTGATTTAACCCAAATCTAAATTAAAAGAAAAAAGGAAACAAGTTCATGATTAAACTGAAATGTGCACAACATTCTGCATATCTTATCCAATAAAGTGTAAATCTTTTTTTTTTAAAACGATTACACATTCAAGAATGACTATTTACAATATAATAAAAGCCTGTCTTCAGTACCAGAAGATACACGTCCAGATTTTATACAGAACCTTCGCAATCAGAGATGGAAAAGACCATAATAGGTTATATACTCCATTCTTCTGCGTAGGTATGCCCACTTGTTGCAGTATTACTTCATATATCACAATGATTAGATGTCATGTTAGGTGTTAATACTGACATATTGAGAGCCAAATTCTGCCTTCGTTATACAGCTGTGCCTTTGAGGCACAGTCTGACCCCAAACTATTATTAAGATCTAGGGCTTAATTCTCAACTGTCTTGTTGTCACTTACACCTGTGCAATCTGATTTACTAGCATTTTTACCTCCAAGTGGCAACACAGTGTGCAGGGCTATTGTCATAATTTCTTAATTCCATCTATATCTGACATCTGGTGAGGGTGAAGGAAGGTCTTGCAGCTAAGGCACCGGATTCAATTCCCACCTCTGCCACAGACTTCTTATATCTTCCTGAGTAATTTACATAATCTCTGTGCCTCCATAATCCATCTGCAAAATGAGGGTAATACTGCCTTTCTCCCACCCTTTTTGTCTGGCTCTTCTCTATAT
Organism: Chrysemys picta bellii; assembly: GCF_011386835.1. Classification (NCBI taxonomy): domain Eukaryota; kingdom Metazoa; phylum Chordata; order Testudines; family Emydidae; genus Chrysemys; species Chrysemys picta. Next base: position 14,931,154 of record NC_088791.1, read on the forward strand.
AGATCATAAGCTCTTTGGGGTGAGGATTGTCTCAAAATACATGTTTGGTCAGTACCTAGTACAAGGAACTAGTTGGGCCTCTCCTAGGGTGACCAGATAATAAGTGTGAAATATCAGCACTGAGGTGGAGGGTAATAGGTGTCTGTATAAGACCAGGCTCTGAATATTGGGACTGTCCCTATAAAATCGGGACATCTGGTCACCCTAGCCTCTCCATTCTACTGTAATACAAATCATAAGGCATCAGAGGTTTTCCCTATAGGGTACTTTTATAAAAAGCCTTCTAACCTATAGCACATTTCTTCAATAGTTGTTTCTTTAACGCAGCCAGAATTTTAGAAAATAAAATAAAAATATTCATGTTTAGAAGGATACGGAAAATATGGTATAAGTCTATCGGAATGTATATTGCATTGAGGGCAAATATATTGTTACGTAGTGCAAGCAATTAAAACTTAGTAATATATGCAAGTCAGAAATGCTGGAGTAGCAAAGTTATAATAACGGAAACAACTTTCTTTAAAAATCATCCTGGGGCAAATCAGAAGCACGTCTGCACATGTCCTCTGTCTTATCACAGTCGGCTAGTTTTGCAAAGTGTCAGCCTGTACAGAAATAGACTGTCCATGTGAACTTGCTACCTCACTTCCTAAGAAGAGTGTTCATATTGTGCTTGAACGTCAAACTCAGCAGCAGTCTGTGCAAATACTATTGCAAACATTATCAGTAGCCTTCGTGGAATTCTATTTCTTTATCATTTTCACTGACATCGGTCTGTTTTTAAGCAAACTTTTCGATTTTTATTGGTTTTGTTGTTTTTTTTAATTTGAAGTTGCGTAGAATTATGGGATTTATGCACTTTTTCCCCAATTTTTATCTATTTAAATTTTCACAGTTGCAGGAAATTATGGGGGAGTCAGATAATTATTTAATGACCGTAGATGTTGAGATCCAGAAAGTTAAATCTTTATAACCCATTAAAATTGTCAACATCACACTTCAAAATATACAAAGTAAATGTCCTTAAATCAACAAGTCACACCTATTTTTACTATTCATTAGATAATCCATTGGTAACTAGCCTAATTCAAAAGTCGAAATCACAGGATTTTGACTCATAAATTCTCAAGCAATATGTTTCTTTCTTTTTCAATCCATTGATAATAAAAATTTAAAGAAATATATTTTTTTATCTGTGTGTGTGTGTGTGTGTATGGTGAAATCAATGTTTACCAACATTTACCAATTAAAAATCTAATCCTTCCATGCCTAATTATTATACCCATTTGATAGCTGACTCTATCATAATTAAGTGCATGTATGTGTTCAATAATCAGGACAGATATTAATACTTTTTAACCTTCACACCATGGAAATCCTTGATTTTGGAGAGTAGGTCCATCAGTGGCTATTAACCAAGATGGATATGGCTGTAACCCCCAGGGCCGGCTCCAGGCACCAGCCGACCAAGCACGTGCTTGGGGCGGCCCCTTGTAAGGGGCGGCCAAGCTTGGGGTGGCGGGGCGGTGCTCGGGGGGGGGGGGGGGGTTGGTTTGGCAGGGCAGCACTGGGTTTTTTTGTTTTTGGTTCGGCAGGGCGGCACTCGGAGGGGTGTTATGGCGGGGCTTTTTTTTTTTTTTTTGCTTGGGGGCGGCAAAAATGTTAGTGCCGGCCCTGGTAACCCCTAGACCTCTGACTGCCAGAAGCCAGCAGGGGAAGACAGGGGTGAATCTCTCCAAAATGTCCCTGTTCTGTACACTCCCCCTGAGGCCTTGGTACTAGCCACTGTCAGAAGACTGGATACTGGGCTAGAGGGACCATTGGTCTGACCCAATATGGCCATTTTTATGTTCGTGATCAATATAAGGAAAACCCCTTTGAAGAACTTTTGGTTAACTTTTTAAATATAAAATAATTTGTAACCATTTTGATTGTTTGATCAGTTTGCTTATTTTATAGGGCTTAATTCTGAAGAGGGGGCATTGTAGAAGTAAACAAAATAATGGGTGAATGAATCCATAGAAGAGAGAATAGCCCTCCTGTAGAAGTCTAAGCCAGTACGATACAAAAGGTTTTTTTATTTTTCAGAGTTTTAGACGAAAACTCAAACTACACCTCTATCCCGATATAACATGACCCGATATAACACAAATTTGGATATAACGCGGTAAAGCAGTGCTCCGGGGGGGCAGGGCTGCGCACTCCGGTGGATCAAAGCAAGTTTGATATAACGAGGTTTCACCTATAACGCGGGAAGTTTTTTTGGCTCCCAAGGACAGCGTTATATCGAGGTGGAGGTGTACATACTTTATTGAAATTGTTTGTTTATGGTGATGAAATCCCCCCTTCCCCCAAACCAAGGAAGTGTCCATATTCAGATCAGTAAGATCTCTCATCTCAAAATGGAGTTTCAGTAGGTGCTATTCATTCCCTTAAGTCAATATTGAACCAATCCCCCTGCAGTGCTGAGATGAGGAGACACAAGACAGTGTCTTTGAGGATGCCATTTTTCAGCTGAGATGTAAAATCAATGGCTTGACCATTTGTGGTTATGAAAGATCCCTTGGCACATTTCTGCAAGAGTAGAAGCATTAACTCCAATGTCCTGGTTAAATTCCAGTTTAGATAGTCACATTCTTCCTGCCTTAAATATCCCTTCGGTTTTAATTGGACAATTCTTCATTTCCTGTTGTAAATTACTGTGCAATTTTGCTTTGCACTGTTGAATAGTCACTGTCTTTGCATCTCTTAGGTCATGCATTTCAGTAGTGGGTGAACTAGTTCATGTATATATGTGGAGTCTGGAAAGTTGTTTGTTACGGGTCTGGTTCAAACCCAATTGAAGTCAATGGGATCAGCCTCTAGGTTATGGAATACTTTTGACAGGAACTGGAAATTACAAATCTAAATTATTATTATCATTATCCACAATATTACAGGATGCTTTCTTTTGTGTGTTACATCATGCCTATGGCAGGTATTCCTGGAGAAATACATAAAGACTCAAATGGTCAAATAGGATTATTTTCTTTTTTAAATTCTACTTCTATTTTATTCCTTTATTTCCATTTGTAAAAAGGCTCCTTTCTGGGGCTATGGTGCTTCTACAATCTTTAGAAAGCTACAGGACCTGATAATGACACAGCTGTGAATTGTCACCAAAATGAAAACCCTTTCCAACTCTTGCTCCTCTACAAATTGCTCCATCCCTGTAATATGACCTGAGGATTAACCAATTTCAGCTTTGGTCAATGAGCAAGTCAAGTGAATTCTGTAGTCAAGAAGTGGGAACCGAAAACACCCTCTGCAACTCTCCTGTTTAAACCAGGACCTGTTGTTCAGGTACCCTCAGCTGATCCCATCTGCACTATCACACAGTTGTCTTTGATGGTGCAAAGACTGATCCTTGGAAGATGGAAAAGGTCTTGGATTTCAGCTTCTTAATGAGCCTCTTAATTATATGATTAATGACAAAACCAAAGAGCTAGATCCACAGCTGTGGTGAATCGACAGAGCGCCATTGATTTAAATAGTGTCACACTGATTTATGCCAGTTGAGGAATTGGCCCTGAAGAGTTAAATTCTTCCACTACCATATTAATCTTTTTTGTAATATAGAAGAGAACACAGATGGAGATCAAGAGGGAATTACAGTAACAGTCCAACTGTGTGTGTGTGTTTGTGTGGTTTTTCCCCCATTTATAGCTATATATTGTGTTCAAATCAGTATATTTACTTTTTTTTTTTTTAAATACCCACCGGTCTTACTGGAAAGAGGCTGTAATAATTTTCTAAATCCTAGTGGCCAGGTAATAATATGGTTCCAAAAGCCATTTTATAACCTGATCACATGCTGTCTTTTACTGGGTTTTACAACAGTGTTAAAGCGAGAACCATTTCTAAGCATGGTTCTGACTAACATGGTTTGAAATCTACTCTGATAAATCTCCTAATGTGGATATAAAGGGATCTTGAGGCAATACGTATAACTCAAGGCTCCTCTCTTTCCTGCATCTCAGTTTATCTCTTGGCAGAAGCACAGACCTGAATTCTGTCCTTTCAGGAATTCCAGAAAAAAAGCAGCCCGTAGAGTTAAAACCTTTGAACCGTGAAATACAACCCCCTGAATGTAGGTGGTAGTAACAGCTGCCAGTCTTCCTCAGTCAACCATACCTCCTTGGGACTGAAGAAAAATCTAATGCTGCAGTATAAGCAAGTGGGTTACATAGAGAAGTCTTGATTTATACATGCCATGTCAAAGAAGGAAAAATGCTCAGTTCAATTTAGATTGTACCTTCCCAAATGGAGCAGTATGCTCATTAACTCTCTGATCGGATAGCTGACAATTTAAGAGGCTATAACCTAATTTTATAGCATTGGTAAAATCATGCTCTGGTTGACACCCTTTCCACCCTCCTTGACTTCAGTGAGGTTGTATGCAGTGTTAATCAGCCCTGTTTCTTTTACGTTGGATTTTCAAGGTCCTCCCAAACTTTTGGCAGGATCTTACAACATGCTGTTCTGTAGGTTTTTCCCTGGAGTGTATTTTCTTCCTCTTGTTGATATATCCAAGACTGACTGACTTTTTTTAATAAACTTTTATTTTTGCTACAGATTCAATAAACACAAATGATGATTTACTGTGTTTGTGACTTGGGGTTAGTAGGAATATGAAAATGTGTTATATAAATCTATGTTCTGTTTCTTGAAACATTGTAGCATGGGCTTCCCTTTGTTTTTGAAATAAACCTTTTTTGGGTATTGCTAGATAAGTGATCTGCACCATAAAGAGTGGTTCTTTACTGCACCAGGAATTTACTTTTAGACCAGTATTAGTGCTATTCCCAATACTCACAGCAGGATATTTACTGTGGTAAATGTAAGAACTGCAGACAGTAAATATTCAGTTTTTATTGGCACTCATTGCAAGGATTTATTTTTAACAGGGGAAACCCAGGTTTATTTTGTAGGAATGCAATGTGTTGCTTACTAAGTTAAAGGGTTGCTTTTGCTAGGTCTTAATTTATTTTTAATAGGGCTAAATATTTGCTTACCCAAGTTCGCACTGCATGACAAAAATCTTCAGATAGCTGGGAAATCATGTTTCTCTATAAAGCTTTTGTTGGGGAGTTATATTTTGGATTTGATCATGATTTTAAAAACATATCATCTTGTTAAAATAAAAAATTGATCTACCAAAATGTGAAATTGACAATGTAATTAATCCCATAAAAAGTTTATGCTGCAGAGATATGCAAGTCGATTATTTTAAATTAATAATTGGAAATTAATTTAAAAGTAAAAGGTTGCTTTTATAGGTCTAACGTCTTTACTCTTTGCTATATTCAGGACTCCACATTCTAGCATTACACTTCTTTTTAATTATCATTCCTTCACCTTGTCATTTCTCAGGGCATAAATTTTGCTCTTTAAAGTACAAGCATGTGGTCAGCCTACTGGGCCACATGTTAGGTTGGGGTTTGTAGAATTCTGGGTTTGATCATATCATCACCTCTTGTGATTTATAAACTAGGCAGTCCCTTTGGGAAAAGGAATTGCTATCTCCTCTCCCACCTCAGGAGATTTCTTAAAAGTTCTTCTGTAGAAGGGGAAAGAGTGGGGATTACAATGTATTAGAAAATGGTTAGTACTGAAACCTTAAATGACCCTGTTAATGTTACAGAAAGCTTAATGCATTAGTGACTTTGAAGTATATAAATTGTGGGTTAAACTTGGGAAATCTAATCTCTTGAAACCAATGCTCAGTAGATCCTAATGGAAATAAAATGTCTAAGAATTATAGCTACTCAAAAACTCTACACAGAATCAAACCGAAATATGTGCTGCCCCAGTTTAGTTCCCTTTATTTCTTCTCCTCACTCTATTCCCCTTCCACCCACCCACCCTTTTACATCCTCCCAGGTCACTAGTACTATTGCACTTTTAATAATAGGTGTCTGAGATAGAGAATACCTAAATACTTAGCTGATTGATACCACTGGGGTTGAATTTAATGGCAGTATACTCCTAACTAGGACCTTCAGTAGGGCCAGATGGTGCCTGGCTCTCCTGCAAGTGTGTGTGGTAGGGTGGAGAGTGTAAGTTGCCCCTATGCCCCTGCACAGCAATTGAATGCAGTCCCTGTATTTCCTGGAGCAAAGCACTCCAAAGAGGATAATGAGGTCTGGGGAGGTGCCAAGGTTCTACTCCTGTATACCAGCTAACAGGACTGGTTGTGCACACATTGAGGAGGAAAAGGGTGTAGCAACCCACATGCATCTCTAAGCATAGGTGAGCTTCTCTCTGAGCCAGAACTCCACCTGAACCTCCCACAAGTCTTTCCGGCTCCACACTGACCCCAGCCTGCTGGATGTGCCTGTATGACTCAGTGAAGACCACAGTTGGGTAATACAAAAAGAAATGAAATTCAGTGTCCAGAAGAGCAAGGCAATGCATGTTAAAAGGAACAATTTTAACTCTTATAGAACCATGTGGCTTGTCAATTAGCTGTAACCACTGAGGAAAAATATACTGGTATCATTGTGGGCTGCTCTAGGAAAACCACCGCTCAATGTGCAGCAGTATCCAAAGATGTCAAATTGTACACCTCTACCCCGATATAACGCTGTCCTCGGGAGCCAAAAAATCTTACCGCGTAATAAGTGAAACCGCATTATATCGAACTTGCATTGATCCGCCGGAGTGCGCAGCCCCGCCCCCCCGGGACTGCTGCTTTACCGCGTTATATCCGAATTCATGTTATATCGGGTCACGTTATATCGGGGTAGAGGTGTATTATGGAAAGGATGAAGAAAAATCCTTACAATATTGTAATGCCATTAGCATGCTTTTTTTTTAATATCCCGTACACCTCTGGTCATCCCATCTCAGAAAGTATATCGCCAAAAACAGGCCTCAGAGGAGAGCAATGAAAACTATTAGAGGCAACAAAAATCTTCTGTATGAAAAGAGATTAAAAAGATTAGGACTATTTAAAGTAGGGCAGAAAAAAAAGGTGTGTGTGTGTGTGTGTGTGTGTGTGTGTGTGTGTGTGTGTGTGTATGATAGTGAATAGCATATAGAAGGTAGATCAGATTTAACCATTGTCATAATACAAGAGCCAAAGCTACACCCAATGAAAAGAAAAGGCAACAAATTTAAAACTGATCAAGCTTTTTGTACAAAGCATAATCAATGTGACCTTTGCTACCACAACATGTTATTAAGGCCAAGAGTTTAGCAGGATTCAAAAAGGATTATTGATATAAATTTATGTTAAGAATATAGCAGCTGTAGCAGACAGGGTAGAAATCTATGAGATCTTCCATCATGCTTTATGATGGCAAGGGTTCCTACGTTTTTCACTGTGTGGACTGCCTTTTAAGGCCAAGGATTGCTTGTGAGCCGGATGCCCTCTCATTTGTGATTCCACAGCGTACCTATGACAGTTACAGCAATTGCGGACATGGAAAACTACTGTTAGGAAAGCATGTAATGTCTTTCAATGTAATGTTAGGAAAGCGTAGGCTGTCTTGCAATGTCTGGAAATGAGGAGACAGCATCATGTAACCAGTGTCCTCTCTGCAGACAAGTGTTCATAGGCCATAGTTTGGGAACCTCGGTTTTGGAATATCAACGGAAGTTAGGAAAAAACGTATTGTTGTTTTTCTCCATGGTGTAGGTTTATGTGGTTGTTTGAAAATCTGACAGTGGATGCCTTAGAAGGCAAGGCGCTAAGCGAGGTGGACCATTGGTGTGGTCCCGTATAACAGTCCCTATGTCTTTTTGGTTTTAGGGTTTTACACAGAGGGCGGGAGGGGGGGGAAATAGTTAAAAATTCCAAAATTCAGTGAATGGTTTGAAGCTATTTTATGGGGTTGGATGCTGGAATAAATCCAGGCCAGATGGATTTAGTAGGTGGAGAGCAGGTGTAGTAGTATAGTGATAAATTTATATATACACCACTTGTGTGGAGGTGATAGTCATGGGATGAATTGTGATAAATCATCCACCTTAGCCTACCCTCCCTGCCTTCTGCTCACCAATCCATTTCCCCTGAAATGTATTACCAACCCAAGAACAGCTTTGAGCAGATCCCCCTTTTTTTAAATCACATCTGTCTGCCAGTAAAATGCTGCTTCATCTCCCAAATATTGTACTTCCTACTTAAAAATTACCACTGTCCAAGGCCTAGAATGGGAAGATTCAGTCCTGAATCAGTGGTGTCCAGTAGTTGGTGCAGAGATAGAAAATGGGAGCTTTTTGCCATTGTGAAATGGGCCTACTGCTTGGTTCTAGCCCTGGAGGAAGCTGCATGTTGGAATTTAAAACAGCAATATAATTTTATATATAGAAAAACTACACCTGGATAATGTAACAGTCAGAAACTCACACTAATAAAATCTTTTGTATTGCTCTCCACCATGATGTGTTTCCAGTTTATTACATGCTTGTGCATATTATCGCATGGACATCAGCTCCACATATGGGCTGTGCGTGATCTTTGCCTTTTAAAATGTTATAACCTCTGCAAACACTAACCAATTTTCCCTTCTGTATATCTTGCAGAGAGACTGCCGCAGAGTTAGCTGGAACATTACCAAGGTAAGCAAGCTGTTCTAAACTAATCTGTATATCTGCTTCTGGTAGCTGAAAGAAGCCTGTCAGGCTGTGGGGAGGCAACATGGATATATGGAGAAAACATTTTGATTTGTTTGCCATACCCAGTAGAATGGCTGTAAAGTGCTGTGGCCCCCAAGAACAGATCATTTTAAATCAACATGTTTAAACTGCTTTGAGGTTCAGCTCAGTTGGCTACCACCTGAAGAAAAGCCTCCCAGATTTGGTCTCCTGCCACGTTCAAACTACGTACATTGTAGGTGGTTTCGACGTTGCCTTACATTTTAACAGTGAGGGAAAAGTAGATTGTGAAAATCCAAATGTTCTTTCCTTGGGAAAGCAGAAGAACCAGATAGATCTGATCTTCCAGCCTTTCAAAGAGAACCTCCTTGTGGTCAGAGGAGACAAATATAAGGCTGTAATCCTGGAGATGAAAATTAATCAAACAAGTAAAAAAATATGGAGTGGCATCCTGAATTCTATTAAGTGACAGATTACATTCTATCAAGGAACAATGCATGTGATCCCTTTGCATCCCATTTCACCCCAGATTCTTTATTATTGAATTGTGTGTGGGGGTTAATGTGGTAGTTATTTTTCAGTGAATATTATATTGTAGTTTTGACACATATTCATAATGAAAATGTGTAAAATGTAAGCCATGACATCTTCATTGCAGTTATAATACCAATTTTTTAAACAACATGGTGGTAAAGATATTTGACACATCAGCTATTTCTCATTCGAAGGCAGCTGAAAAAAATCTGCTTCACTTTTTTGGAGGGTCATGTGAGATCCAAATGTTCGTTCATTGGAAAAGCAGGCGAACCACATTTGTTTATGGTGAGAATCATGGCCGGACTTAATTCCAACAGTAACAAGGTGTATTTTTCCTTCATTTGACGGATATTTTTCTTTGGTTGTTTTCCAGGAATGTTTGCAGGTACAACCTAGTTGAATACAGCTAGGTCTTTCTGCTATCATTCTCTTTTTAGGTTTCCTGTCCTTTTTATCTTCAAATGTGCAATGAAATATGTTGGTGCAATTTAACAAGGCATCTGAAATTCTGTTTATTCTCTGGCTAATGATCTGTGTGGTACATGACACTTAGGGATTTTTATTCTTTGTAGTCGTAAAGGAATGCTTACAATTCTGCATCTGGGAAAAATGAAAATAGAGATTCAACAGCAGCTGACTAGTTTAATCCTTTCTTGAAGACATTAGTATTGACTATGTTTCATAATTTAGTTGTCATTTTCACTAGTTTTAAGGATAGAATATTTCCAATCTGATTGCACTGCATGTCATTAACTTAACTTTGACTTGGCATTAGTTGACAATATATAGTGAAAATATGAAACCTTTGTACAGCAGAAGAGAATTCTACCCTGGTAGTTTTAAATGCTTTGAAGTTAAAATGAGAAATCTACAGTAGGAGCTTGAGTAAGCATCCAGTTTCTATCTCATTGCTAATGGAAACCTAACTGTGTGTTTGAATTCTTGCCACAGCTGAAATTAAAGTCTGGTGGTAATATGTCACAAGCAGAAATTAGATTATATGAGCAATGTGCATGAGGCATTGTAATTGTATTATAAATATTAAAGCCAATGATCTTGTCTAGATTAAAACAAATGTTTACAGCTGTGTGAGTGTAGGCATTCTTCTACTAGTCTTCAAGCTTTTCTCTGGTGTGACCTGTCATTGCTTTTGTTTCAGTAGTAGACTTTTTTGATTTACTCTTTATTGATTAGTTTTTTATATTTTTTGTTCAAACTGCAAATGAATACTTTTGATATTAACGGTTCTAAATTTAGAACCGAATCCAAGAATTTTTTTCTTCTGTCGGTGCTGATTTTCTTCCCAAAATGGTTCATTTCAATAGACACAATGTAGGTATTGGGATTTTCAGAATATAAAAGAAATAACTTCTTTTGTAGATGCTGTGCTAGCCACACATTTGCTTAATGAGACAAAGACAAACAAAAAAGGGCACTCTGCCGCAGTTCTGAATATTAAATCTTATCTATGTAACTAAACATAATGACTTTTATCTGTTTACAAATAGTCATAAGCATATACGTGGCATAAATTGCTCAAATCCTTTCCTTCATTAGTAAACTTGCCCAAAAGAATCTCTTCTTTAACCCTTCAGAGTGTACGCTATGTATTTGTCTGCTCATCTGAAGGATGTCAGCGTTTTCAGGGTTAATGGTGCCTCCGGGGGTTTTCTGGCTTTGTCAACATAATAAAAATAAATATTTCTTTCCAAATGTGTACACCAATTAATTGGATTATATATATTAAGAAAAAGTGGGTGCTCCAATTTCCCAGAAAAGAGTTTATAAATTAGGAAACATGTTTTCTTTCTCGCCTGTCCTAATTAAGAGACTCACTCATAAGTGTGTGTTCAGAAAGTAAAGGTAAGAAAAGAATCCCTCTTAGAACACAGGAGAGTTGTTTTGGGGGTTTTTTCATGTTGGCATCAGCCATCAAATGCTGTTGAGCATTTTCTAAATAATCATTTTAAATAGGAAGACACATTTTCTCCTGATTTACTTAGCCAAAAGATTCACCAACAGATTTCATCAGTGCTTAGGGTCAAGATGGGGGGGGGGGGGGGGAATGAAAAATTGAGTTTTGTAAACTTCTGTTAGAAGGAAATTTAATCGATAATTTTGTGTTTGTAGAGCGAGATAAATTAGAAACAAATACATGACAGGTTTAACTGCAAGAACTTGATAGCTAGGTTTTATACAATGTGTCTTTTTCTTTACTGGCTTATTTCTGTTGATATGTTTAGATAATACAGAATAGAGAGAGAATTGATTTTAAACTTAAAATGCAATAGATTCAACTTCATTATTATATATGTATGAGGCCATTGATTTTTGTTTTTCGAAGAAAGGTTTTCTATGTATAACAGCACATCAAAGAAAAGATCTTCATAAGGAAAATTTCATAATATTGTTAGGTTGTTCATTGCATGACCTATTTAGAGTACTCAGATTCTTCTTGTTGTAGACTACATAATTAAATTTTAAATGGAACATGATAAAGAAATTATACTGGTGATCTCCGGAGACTTGAATACCCTATTTGGCTCTTTACAAGAGTGTAGCAAAGGCATATTTTAAAATTTAATAAAGGTCTGGCCTCATTTTTTCCTTTTAGGTTTTCTAGAGCTGCTGTGCCAATCTTGTTCTAAAGCTACTTTTGCAGATCTATATTATCTACATGTTGCCTGAAATAACAGATCAAAATATAGTTCTTAAAAGCATGTTTATCTTGACTTGAGAAATCTGTTATTTAAGCATGATACAGTATAGCTGATCAATCAAACTCGTCTCATAAAACCTGCAGTTCCTGAATTTGTAGCTGTAGAAAATCGGGCTTCATCTTGTTTTGGTAACATTTGCATTGTCCTTAGAACGTATCAAGCAAAAGAGGCAGAATATTATTTTGCAATGTAGACTGCCTATTCTCAGAGCATAAATTGCACTCCATGAGGGGGTCAAAGAGACAAGACCGCACAGCCAAGGAATAAAGAAGAATACTTGGCTTCCACATCTAAGGAACCATTCCAGTTTCTAGGGTAAATAAAACATGTTTTCTAACCTTCCATGATTTTTTTGTATATACATTTAAAGAGAAATAATCTGTATACAGTCCTATATTTTAAATATTTATCTCTTTACTATTCTACTAATAACATCTTAGGTTATTACCGCTAAAAGAAAATTTAAGAAAATTCTTATTTACTTGCTATGTTTTGTGCTGCTGGCTTCATTTTGCATTTCATTCATCAGTACTTGGGAGAATGAAGTGAACTGGTCACTTCCTGTACTAACTAACCCAGGGCTGTTGTTTGCATTTCCAGAACTCCAGGGAAATGTGTAAAATGCCTGTGTAAATAAAAGTAACAATAGAGCCAAGAGTTTTTATTGAAATTTGATCAAAATTCGGGTAAGGTTTTTTAACTACACTGTGCTATTAATTGGCCTCTTAAAAAAAAAAAGATGAAGATAAAGAAGAAAAAGAAAAGAAGGTGGGGGGAAAAAGAGCAAAACGAACATCTGCATTAAAAATACAATAGATGTTAAAATACAAAGCACCAAAAGAAGACAGGGACATATTAAAATACAGGCTAACAGTCTTTATTTGAGTTCTGTGACTGTATGTGTGTTTAAACAATACACCTCTACCTTGATATAACGCTGTCCTCAGGAGCCAAAAAATCTTACCGCGTTATAGGTTAAACCGTGTTAAATCGAACTTGCTTTGATCCACCGGAGTGCGCAGCCCCCCTGCCCGGAGCACTGCTTTACCGCGTTATATCCAAATTCGTGTTATATCGGGTCGCGTTATATCGAGGTAGCGGTGTATATGTTATCAGCTAAGGTTTACAGTACATTATGACTTGGCATGCATGTGGGATTTGTGTGTAAAATTTCCAAAGGTGCACAAGTCCCATTTTCAAAAGAGACTTGCTCATTTAGGCACAAAGTCTCACCGAGAACCAATGGGATATAGGTTACTAAGTGCCTAAGTCACTTTGACAATGGAATGTAGTTTCGAAGTATGCTTCAGCTGAAGGAGGCTTTTGAAAATTTTATACACAACTTCACTCTTGTTGAAATATAATACAGTTAAGCTTTTATCTAAAGGGAAAAATAAAATTGACAACCCACCATATGACAGGCAAAGTGAAATCTCTTGATCGCTAACTGACAGCCATTTTTATGATACCATTGTGTTATGGAATGATCTGTCTTCCAAGGAGCTAAGTATACAAGATTTTGAAACATTACTGCCTTGACAGACATAATCCAAGTAATTGCTTGTAAATTCTGGGTGAATTATAAAATCTGTGTGGCTATTTCAAATTAGTTAATAAAATATCCATGAAGATTTTAATGAAAATATAATAATAAAAAGGAACATTTGTAATAGTAGTTGCAGAGAGTTGATTAAAGGCCTCCTTGAGATTCATGTTGCCTCGCTTCCATTAATCCATACAAAACCCAGCTTATAGGATCATCTTCATTGCGTGTCACTCCAATTGTGCCACCATCCCCTCCCTTTAAATTTTTCCACTGATTGTTAAACAGCATCAAGTTCAACCTTCTTTTCTTTAAATTCAAGAGCGTCCACAACTCTGAACTTCTTTGCCATTCATGTCTCTTATCGAGACACCCTGTCCTGCCAGCTTGAACACCCATTGTCCGCTTCTTCCATATATATCTCTCTGCTTACTTCTACTCTGCCTTTACCCATGAAACCCTGTACAGAAGTTGTCTCACCAGTTATTGGGCTCAATACAGTAATTACTGGTAAAATTCTATAGCCTGCGTAATGCAGGAGCTTGGACTAGATATACATGATACCTTTAAAATCCATTAACTAGTCAGTTTCGTTTTCCTCCTGCAAATCCCGTCTCAAGATGCACTTCCACTCTGATACCTAGAAAGGATAGGTCAACTAAAGATCTCTAGGTTAGGTGGCAATTGGGAATAGATAATATTGATTATTATTTTTATTTCAAATTATCCTTTCAGTTGTTCATACTCACTTTTTGTGTCTTGTTTCAAACCACCTTTTCAATTTTAGGATGCTCAATTTGTGACACATTCTAAAGGCAGGGTTTTCAGAGGGAGGGTGCTCTGCACTTTGTGAAAATCAGATCCTTTTAAGATCTCTCAAATTGGGCATCCAAAAATGGAGGCTTCCAAAATCACTAATCACTTTTGGAAATCTTGGCCCTAATCTTTCAATGCTTAAGTTCCCCATTTGTGAATGGATACTTCCTTTGTCTTGTTTAGTTAGATTTAGGGAAGAGACTGTCTATTACTGTGGATTTAAATGGCACAACGAAGCCCTGATTTGTTTGGGGTCTCCAGGCACTACTATAATACAAATAATAAATAGTAATTCTTTGCTATGGCAGAACACTTAAGTTGATTTATTGGAAATGTACTGTGCTTTTGAACAAATTATACCAAAGTTATCAGTTAATTTTCTGAAAATTTTCAAGTAAAACTGCAACAACCCTAACAAGTGAGTTGAATATTTGTTTCTTCAGGTACATATGGAAACAATTGTATCTCCATTCAAAACTATTTTTTCAGATGACGATAGTCATGAAACACATTGATTTATGTTTTCTATGAAATTCACCATTTTTGTAATGAAAACAGACAGTTTTCCATGGAGGAAAAAATAGTATTGTTCATAATTCCTAATGTTGTGTAGGATCTGATTCATTTCTGAAGAGGATTTTTAAAATCTACGAACTGTTTGCAGATTAAAATGAAAAGGCCGGTGGGCGATTTACTGTCCAGGTAAATTTTCTAGTGATCATTCCAGGTAACATTTTCAAAAGTGCCAAAGTCACTTAGAGCCAGTTTTAGATGCTTAAAGATGCCTAACTCCCCTATATACATTTTAAAATCTGGCACTTAGCCTCCCAACCCACTTGAAAATGTTACCTTCCATCTTCAAAAGTCTTCTGACCCACAGCTTCTAACTTTAGTAAGAGAGAGAGTTACTCCATTAAATTATCCATCATTTAAATCAACAACTACTTTCACCGCCTGCTAATGACTGTCAGAATACTTGAATGAATTTGGTTTTGCATCATCTCCAAGAGTCTGGTAGGTTTTATCCACATTTTACACTTACGAAGCTAGAGTTGCATTCATTTTTATTCATCTGTCCCAAACTCCTAGGTACTTCTTAAACTTATGTTTAAAACTATAGCAATCCAAAGATGTCCAGTGCTTTCTGTGGTAGAAATGAAAAGAACTCAGCTGATTCACATTCCTGAGGGTGAATCCCAAGATGATGATTTTATTTGTACAGTGCCTAAAGAGAGTGAAGTGCTTTATAGAATACATTGTCCTTTTTTCCAAGAGGCCCTGTAGCCTAATTTTAAGGGAAGGCACTATGAATGTGAACACTAAAAACCAGGGAGAGAAGAAAAGAGAATGTTTGAGAGGGTTAAAATAAGAAGACTGAGTGGTTACTTATCTATGCTTCTTAATGGTACCACTTTTACTTTACTTTGTTAACTTAAATGTACACTGGGCCGGGGACAAATTTTAATGGACATGGGATTAATATTTCTTGGCTTCACACAACAAGGGAGCCTTTTCAAAAAGGCTGAATGAGGAGAGGGAAGGAGGCCTGGCAGAGTGGGATTTGGAAAGTCATTCCATGAGATCAATAGAAATGCTTGTGCTTAAAGTTAGATACATGCTTAAGCACTTTGCTGAATCAGGGCCATAGTGCTCAAGCTCACCCAGAATAGTATCCTTTAGAAACTTGGTGCTGATGATGGGCCTTGTGTGAGTAATTTTGGGAATAATTTCAGATCTAGATCTAGATTTGGAAACTAAATAATAAGGTGAATATCTGAGATTGGGGCAGGAAAGAAGGCTAGCAAATTAGGTCAAGGAGAGGGTTAGTTAGTATGACAAAATGTAGAGAACCTTTCATTTCTAGGTCACTATTTCTAATCTATCCCTGGTAAGAGTTGATACCAACTGATGGCTGTTTGACAACCTATTTGAAATGAGTTGGTGACATCAGTCCATTTATTTACACTCCCATCACCTAACAATTGTTGATGGACAAAGTGAAGAAGTTTGCTTTGCCGCTCCTTGTGTAGTAGATAAACATGAGACTTCAATCTAGCCTCTTTTCTCAGCAGTGCTTTTGCTCGTTTTAATGTACACAAATCAATTTTATTTATAAAGTCTAATAATTAGAGGAGCGCTGTAACAATTATTTTAATTCCAAAAGATCCTGCAATGAATTATGTACAAGTCTTTAAGAATTCTAAATAAAATATTTAAAAGATCAAAAATGTAATACTTCTCCCCAGCGTTCAAGGTTAACAGTTTATATTTCATCTACATTATATTAAAAACATTTTTATTGGAGTCTATAAATGTTAAATGTTTTTAGGAGACAATGATCATAATGGAACTGAATGCAAAACCGGGGACAAAGTTTCAAAGCAAAAATTAGTGTTTTTTTTTTGCATGTTTCAGTTTTTGGATACCAATTTGAGATACTTCTTGGAGTCAATGAGAATACTCACATGAGTAAGGGTTGCCAGGATTGGGTCCTTAGATAGCTCCACAAGAGCAAGGTAACAAAGCAAATAAAACAAAACAAGGTTTTAATGGGGCTAACACGCACACATGCGAGGCCAGATCCACAGCTGGTGGTGTAGCACTGGTGACTGTAATGGCACCATGCCACTTTAAACCACTTGAAGATCTGGCCAATTTTTCCTAAAGTTTCCTGCGACTCCCACTAGGCTTTGCAAGATGTGGCGCTCACAGCGTTTCTACCACAGCAAAATGAAAACTTTGCAATTAGATTAGTTGGGCTATCATGGAAGATATTTTTCATTCAGACGTTGGAATCTTTACAAAATTAGTGTAGCTTCCTGTTGGGAATACTTATTTGTCAGCACATGAGTTAAGCTGCTTTGATCAGGTCTGAGTTACATTTGTTTTAGTTATTCTGAAGTTCATGGGAGTTTGCTGAGGAAGAGGCACGAGACATGGAGGGGAAGGGCTCATATCTCATATGAGAACAAAGACTTTACCATCCAACCTTACTCTGGCCTCCGCTCAACATTCGCGTCTTGAGATTGGGAGAGAGAAATAAAATACTATCTGGACTTTTAGATCCCAAACCCGCAAACACTTACATGCTTAATTGACATCTGTTACTACTCATGTCAGTAAAATTAAGCATGTGCATGAATGCTTTTAGCATTGTGACTTAATTAGTAGTCAGACCTTTCTTTCAATGGACACCTCCTTCTAGTCAGTAGTATTGTAAAGCAATATACTAAATATTAGGCCATATTTGATTTGACAATGTCCTTTGAAAGATACTGGCTGGGATTTTTTTTTAAATGTCTGACTAAAATTAGGTTCCCGAGTCTGTATTTAAAAACCCACAAAAGGGGTTTGATTTTTTTCAAAAGTCCTGAGCACCAGCGGCTTCAACTAAAGTCAATGGCCGTTGCAAACGCTCAGCACTTCTGAAAGCCAGGCCGTTAATTTAGGAGATTGCTGGACACAAATGTGAGTTAAATGGCCCCACTGCCAGTTGCACTTTTGAGAATCCCCCAGCAGGTTTGGCTCCAGGAGCCTGACTTTAGGCATCCGCTTTTTAAAAATCTCGGTTGATGTAATTTGCTGCTATCATAGGCAGGTGCTTACATCAGCAGTGACTTTTGTCTCACTCAATGCTGAGTTTCATTTCAGGATCACATGATATGAGAGAACAGAAGTTTTGCTACTAGGAAGTTTTATTTAACAGAAATGAAATATTATTATTCATGTCATGAATAATGGAGTCCACAGATGTTCTCATTCTGTATCAATGACTGTGGACAATGACACTAGATAGACTATGACAGCATGAATTGGCTTGGGGTTTTGTTTTTTTTTGAACCTGTAAAGGGGCTGTGGCTTTTTAGCTGGTTACTAGGAACTGACGTTACAGGCTGTGCAGCTGTAAAAAGGGCCTTTTCATTTTCATGCAGAATAAATAAAATAAAAATTACAGAAATAGCATTTCTTCCACCCGCTCCCACCCAAGCTGAAATAAATAGAGGTATCCTTGATGTAACAATAGAATTTGGAAAGGCGCGCAAGAGAAAAAGAGATTGCTGTTTAACACTGAATAACCAGAATGTAATAATAAAAATAATTGCTTTAGCAAAAGGCCACCTGTTGACTTTCTTGGATTTTATGTCCAAAATATTGATTTTAAAAAATAGCAGAAAAGGGAAGCTTCTGACCCTAAGAAGTATCTGATTAAACGCAGGGAAATAAACTTTTATTAGATTTAATAATAAGTGAAACGATGCACACTATCCCGTCTAAAACTGCTCATCATGGCCCTTACCACAAGGGAGTGAAATAGTTAAAGAATTACTTGTATGGCACCTGATGTACTGTGAATCCAGCATATATGCCTGGATTGCTAAATTGTTAAATCACACTGAACCATTTCTCTAATAATAGAATAGCGATCGCACCTTCCATCTCAAGGAACCTATAGCTCTGTACAAAACGCAGCCAGCCCAGGGGGAATGGTACCTCATGCCATTGGAGCACAGCATGCCACCTAAACTGTAGCAAAGGAGGGGAAATGTGGATTTGTGCTCCCGTCAAAGAAAGTTCATGTGCAATTGTCCTACTGGCTGAATAAAGATAAAATCAATAAATAAGGCTCTTTTTATCATTAACCTCTCCTATTCAGATCTATTTTCTGAGGCGTTTGAGTTCTCACTTTTGGAGTTCTCCTTTAAAGCTCTGTCTTGTGAATCTGGTGAACATTGCCAAAGTGTATGTGAAATCAGTGTGAATGGACAGTTGCTGAGACTTTTAATCAGCATTTTAAGGCTCAGGTCGTCTTAGTTAAAGAATTCAAGGCATGATGAAGCTCTTATTTAAATGTTTCAATGTTGATATTTTTCCTCTATTATAATATGGAAATTGTCGAAGGAAGCTTAACAGTCCTCTGATTAGAGCAAAAAGCAAATATGCTCCCAAAGGGGTAGTAGACATGCAGAAGTCGGGGAGGAAATTCTGTAATAAAGAGGCCTTCAGTCAAACACAAGTTATGCATCTGTTTTCTCAAAAATTGAGAGGTGGGGACGATTGCTGTGGTTTAAAGCTGACATTGATTATCTCTAAATTCTGCATAAACTCGGCTCACGATTCCATTCTCTCGTCAGTATCTCAATTTTAGAAAGCCATCATAAGCATGTGATAATGTGTCTGAAAAGGGAGTGAGGGTCACAGATGGAAAGTTTCAATGAGAGGCAGGGGGAAGCATACTTTGGGGACTGCGTAAGGTTAACTCGTGTACATTGTGTATATGTAAATGGTGACATAGGGAAATACAGTATTGTGACATCCATACCTAGAGTAAAAATCCTGACAAAGTAACGCACATTCAGGCCATATTAACTTCAGCCCTCGAGTTTCTGTGTGGCAGCAAGTGAGGCTAGCAATATCCTGCACAGGCTGTCACTGCACTTGATGTTGGCCAGGGGTATTCCCAAGCTGGTGGGACATGCCTCTTCCATTACACCATGGGGTCTGCACATACCGCTGGTAAGGTTTTTAGTTAAGCAAACAGAATTGTTCTGTTGAGCTATATATGTAATGGGCTAAAGCATGCTGAAGGGTATTCCTTAGAGTCAGAAGATGGCTGGGAGTCTGATCACCAGCCGCTGATGTACTTTGGACCATTTTAATTTGTACACGTTAAAAAAACAGTATGTTGCCCATCCTCCTTTCTCCTAGCATTGGCACTGTGACCTGCTTCTTTCATGGCATTAACCACATCTCAAGAGTCTGCTGGAAATCTCATGAGAAAACAAAAAATTGTATTATTTATTGAGGGGGTTGGCATTTCTGATTCTGCTGTCATAGAGAACCTGGACTGGTACAAATGTAAAATAATGACAAAAAAGAACACACAAACACCTCTGAACTTTGCAGTTCTGATGAGGTTCTGAACTTCACTGCCGGATTTACTTCTGAAGTGAGCTGATCAAAAATCAGATCAGAATCTCGCAGAGTTTCCATTGAGTATCGATTTGGACTTGAAGTGTGGGCTTGGGTCCAATTCTTCATATTAAAAATCAAATAGTAACTTAATATCTACAGCCTTCAAGAAACTAAATTTTTTGACCATTTCTTGAAATTGGCAATGATTCTTTGTGCTTCTTGAATACATTTGCCTGTCCCTGTCTGCTACTAGAGTCACACACATGGTGACCTTTACATGTTTGTATTTAAACATGTCATTGACTGAGCATTGATCATTGTGAGGAGTATTGTCCAGAAATGCAGATGGCCCATGCTGAAACAAAAATTAGATAAAAAGATAATCCAAAATAAATGCTGATATCTATCTTTTTGATGGCACAAAGAAGAAAAAAAACATTGAACTTCTTAAGGAGAGGGAAACCTTTATCCTGTTTTTCTGCTACACTTTTTATACTAGTTTGGTTTGGGGGTTTGGAGGGGGGGATTGTTTTTTTTTATTTTTTTATTTATTTTTTTAAACTCTCAAAAACCTGTGGAGCTTTTAAAGTGTTTTTATTTCTAAAATATAGAACTATAGTAATGTCCTGTCAGAGAATATTCATGCACCACCTCTCAATATACTTACTGGGACATCAATGTGGAATCATTTTGCAGTATACTATACATAGGAGAAGACACTTCAAGGGGCTTACAGTCTATATAACCATAGTAGATGGTGCAGTACTGTACTATGATGTCATCAATCATGCCTCCCAAACAGGAGCCAAAGATTTCTGATGCGCAGCTGCTCCTCATCCCCAAGAACTCTACCATCCAGACTTCCACAGGATCAGTGCTGGTGGCTCCCTTCCCACCTACACACACAAACCCCGTGGAAAGTTTGGGAGATGCTGTCAAAGCTAACTCTGAACAAATGAAAAAACACCACTTAAGCAAGCCACGGTCTTGTCCCCAGGATGTAAAATGTGCTGAGACTGGGAGAGATGAAGAGTAGACTCTATCTAATTCACTATGGACATCCCCATGCAAATCTTGCTGCATCTGGCAGTTAGACACTACAGTGGTGAACACTGCACAGTACATTTCAGGCACATAATACACAGATTTTTCCATAGGGGATTAGCACTGTTCTCAGATATGCGTGGTCGTGTCAAAGGTGCTTTGCTCACTTTCCACAAAATTCTCTTCTCAGATCCATGCAGTGGATTTGAGTGTCTCATCTTCCTACATGGACAGAGCTCTCACTTCTGTTAGAAAGAGAGCCTGCTATCAAAGATGGGAGGGTCCATATTGTTATGGGAGTAGAATTTTCCTCTTAGTCCTTTGCGTTCATAAATTCTCCCCAACATGCTCTCCCAAAACACAGCAACAACAACAAATCTCCTCCTTTCCTTGTGAGACATCATTCCCTTGTTTATCAGCTATTCAATACACATTTTGGGATACTGAAACTTGATAACTGAAATATGATTTTTATAATGAAAAACCCCCGAGGGAAGCATGCAAATGTACTGTAGAAAGCTATTGACATATTGTGCTCTATTCCCAGTGAGTGTATTAACATTTTCTTATTTTTGAACAGAAAACAATATTAAAAATAAAATAATGTAGGAGTGCGAATTCATGGGTCCTGAAGATAACTTGGAAGTTATGATTGAAAACTACACACCTACATTAACATGGTCCCCAATGATGATCAAGTTGAGGCCTGGCCATATTATAAAACGCTACTGCTATTGCCTGATCTGAGATAATGTTTGACTGCTCCTCTGCTCTCAGTAAAGTTTGTAACCATTTCAGCTACCTAGATGGGGGAATTCCATAGCACTTGGCTTCTGGTAAAAGGGGATATTGTTGATCCATGGAGGGATCCATGCTTGAAGGTTATGTTGTCCTCCATGTAGGAGGAATGCAGGTGTGACTGTGATATGTAAATTATTTTATCCTCCATCCAGAGGATTTAAATCCATCTAGAATCCATCTAAAGGATTTAAATAAAGTGTAATTGAAAGTATGGAATAGAGCTAACCTGCTCACACGGAGAATGCATCAATTAAAGGCATGTAACAAGAAAACAAGCACTCTGATCTATTCAAATAGAACCTCCCCTGGTAAAACCTGTAATTGCTTTAAACTTCTTCTAAAATCTACCTCTCTGCTCTCATCTCATCCTACACACTCTGATGCTCCTTATGTTCTTCGCAGAATGACTCTTTCCGTATCCTTCTCCCACTCCCAGCCTTGCTCTTCTTTCACCCTCTATGCTTGGAACAGCCTTCCACTCCCCAAACATCAACCTACACCTCTCTCTCTCTCCCTCCCCCACAGCCTCCTTGAGCCCCACTTCTTTCTTGAAATTCCTCTCTGCTTATGTCCCCACCTAAGTCTTCATGTTTCATAGGCCTAAACCGAGACTCTAGAGATGAACATAGATTCATAGATTCTAGGGCTGGAAGGGACCTCGAGAGGTCATCGAGTCCAGTCCCCTGCCCACATGGCAGGACCAAATACTGTCTAGACCATCCCTGATAGACATTTATCTAACCTACTCTTAAATATCTCCAGAGATGGAGATTCCACAACCTCCCTGGGCAGTTTATTACAGTGTTTAACCACCCTGACAGTTAGGAACTTTTTCCTAATTTCCAACCTAAACCTCCCTTGTTGCAGTTTAAGCCCATTCCTGAACCTTGGCTCCAGATTCAGAAAAAACGTCAAATAGGTAAAACGCAATGATGCGATGCCAGAGTTCTATTCAAATCCATCTTAAGCTAATATAAATAGCCGATACAAGAATACATGCAGGAGATTTGAAGGCTTCTGCATCAAAAACCTCCTTTCTACACCCTCTTTATTCCTTTCAGATAATTTTTTTAATGTAAGAGCTTAATTGACACACATCTTTCAAATGCATATGCCAACTCAGCTTTGTGGTTGTCAAAAAATGTTTCATTTTAGATCATGACAGATTATTATATTAATCTTTTGTAACCTGTGAAAGGAAAATGCTGAAGTAACATGTTCAAATCCACCACAAGAAGTAGGAGTGCGTGGCTAAGGGAGGGTGACTCTGAACTGTAGCTTCTGCATTTAATCTCCACTCCTTACTTATCCATTAAGTAACTTGATTCTAGAAATTCTACCTAACCTATCGTCCTAGCTGCAGATGATCTGTCACAGTGATAGCAGCTATTACAAAAGAGAGGATGAAGGAAGGTATCAGAAATGCTTAACAAATTTGTAATGAGACTATTAAACTGTGTATTTTATTTGCAGGCAATATGTCAAAATCAAAGTTGCTGGTTTGATAAAGAATGAATAAACAGAGTACATGGTACACTCGTGAGTGTATACTTGAGTGATGTAAAATGCAGGATTTACTTAGAGGTTGTTTTCTTTTTCACAGAATTTGCCCTTAAAGACTGAACTGGATTGTAATCTTGCATAAATTGAAAAGGCATCCAATGAATAAAAATTACTTAGATTAACAATAGAACTCTGTAAATTATAGCATTGTGATTGTCACACAGGAAATAGATGCCACTATAATGGATTTTAGCTGATGGGAGTTTCAAATGTAGTGATGGAGATTTATAGAAGTGCAGAAAAGATTGAATTGTACATCAGAAGGAAAAAAATAAGCATGAATGAAGCCCATATATTTATTTATTTCTCACTGATTGAATGCACTCTTGTTAATATTAATAGACAATTGTGAGAATGTATGTAGAGGATGATATAAAATCATAGAAGATTAGGGTTGGAAGAGACCTCAGGAAGTCCTCTAGTCCAACCCCTTGTTCACAGCAGGACCAACCCCTACTAAATCATCCCAGCCAGGGCTTTGTCAAGCTGGGCCTTAAAAACCTCTACGGATGGAGATTCTACTACTTCCCTAGGTAAACCATTCCAGTCTCCTCATTATAGTTTTTCCTAATATCCAACCTAGATCTCCCCCTACTGCAACTTGAGACCATTGCTTCTTGTTCTGTCATTTGCCACCACTGAGAACAGCCGAGCTCCATCCTCTTTGGAACCCCCCTTCAGGTAATTGAAGGCTGATATCAATTGAAGGCTCACTCTTCTCTTCTGCAGACTAAATTAATATTGTGTTTATCCATCTGTATAGGTACAGTGGTTGCTGCCGACACTGCTTACAGAATTTTTTTTCCTCCTGTGAAATTTAAATAAAAATGAAAACAAAATTGTTTTGATCAGAGTTTTATAAACGGGAATTTTCAACTTCCCTGAGAAAAAATCAGAAATGTTTACCAGAAAACTTCAGCCTGAATACAAATAAATTCAGTTTCCTCATGAGAGTTGTAGTTCGCGTGCCTTAGGTCCCCGTTCTTTTCATTCTACCTGGCCAGAATACATCTCCCCTCTTGCTGAGCCACTGTAAAGCATTATGGGAGTTGTAATCGGCCTGGAGACCACAAAGGAGAATGAAGGCATGAGGCACTTTAACTACAACTCCTATAAGGCATTTGCAATTGGAAAATCTTCAGTATTAAACTCATACCCAAAGAAGTTTTTTTGTTTTCAGGAGTTTTGTGGTTCATTTGTTTTTTGTTTTTTTACAAGAAGTCAAAATTTTCTGTGGAAAGCAAACACTACTTATGAAAAATGTTGTTCAGTCAAAAAATCAACTTCTTGCTGAAAAACAGTTGACAGAATTTTTCAACTCTTCTTGCTGTTAAAAAGCCAACAGTTGCTAACCGTTTACCGTACCATTAGGACTTGATCCAAAATCGGAGAAATCAGTTGCTCTACAGTGGGCTTGCAATGGGGCCCTTATTTCCTATATTTATTGTGGGGGAAAGTGTAAGATCTCGGGTGTCACTATGTAGTGACTATTGATAAATGCTGTATATGTTGAAAGAAGAGACATTATGCTTGTCAATCAGAACAGTCAGAATGAAGAACATGCTCTGTTAAGAATAAAATGTGTTGTATCCTTCAGCACTTAATACCTAGTTCTTATATAACTGTTTACATCAATAGATCCCAAAACACTTTACAATGGAAGTCAGTTTCATTATCCACATTTGACAGATGGAGAAACTGAGGCACAGATTGTTGAAGTGACTTGCCCAAGGTCACTTAGCAGGCCAGTAGCTGAGCAGGGAGTAGAACTCAGGTTTCCTGAGTCCCTGTCCAGTGTTCTATCCATTAGGCACCTACACTATGAATGGCTGTGTGTTTGCTTACCTTTGTGGAGCTCAGGCAAACCCGGTTTTGTTGTTTTGAAAATGGACATTTTGAATGTTAATACAAATGATTAGTTTCTTGATAAGCAGCTATGATTCCTTTATATTGCTTGGGGTGTGCGGAAGGGCAGTTGGAAAGCGCATTAAAAATTGCACCTCTCAGAATTTGCTCAATTAAAGGTCCATAAAATATAAATAGGAATAAAATTAGCTTGGTGCAGCTGTTGGGGGGGAGGGTTGTTTTGTTTTTGGTTTAAAGGTGACATGTTAACATTTGCAGAGAGTCCTAAAATACACTATTGGTTATTACTATGTGCATACAGTTGACGAAGCTAAAGTATCTATTTGAGGGGAGTGGGGAGTCTCTCTCAATCAATCCACTCATGAAGATGAGTAGAAAGCATTGGAGATCTGCTTCTGCATCTGCTTCAGCCAGTTTCCTGTCTTCTCTTCGGTGTTGGATGGGCCTGGGTCAAGCAGTGGAGTGGAGAGTTGATGTAAGTGACTTTATATCCCAGAGCCGCTCACTGCCTCGTTTAACAAGGCTTTACACGACTACAGAGGCATTGTAAAGCAATAATAGTCATCCAGCTCAAAAATGGATGAACTGGACGGAGAGCCTGGTTGGTCAGCTGAATTGATCTTACCAGCTACTGTCTAGAGAACTTCTACTCCTTTGTTTAGTCTGTTTTTTTTTCTTTTTTTTAGACGTGATCTCCTTTCACATGGCTGGGGATGGGGAAATTGCTGGCTCAAGAGCAGCTCCCGTCAGTGAGTCCAATTGCCTACAGTTGAGTGGGGGACAATGTTTAGGAGAGAGCCACACGCTCACTGTGGTCCAGGGAACAGTATTTTTTTTTTCTATCTAGCCAACCTCCTAGCATATCTGTGGACTTGCCCTGGGTGACTTTCACTAAAGTGGTGCATAGGTTCTTTGTGTGGGCTCTCGGCACTGTGGTGAACTTCACCTTCAGTGAGTTCTGTTGTGCATATTACCATGAGCCAATTTAATCTCTGCTACCATGGGACAGTCCGTTTTTGACTTCATGGGGAGGGATGCTGCGGAAAGTCAGAGATGATCTACTTTGATCGCTGCCGTAAAACTCTGTAGAACTGATTCTAATCCTGTTTACATTGGTGTAGATTAGGAATCGGTGCAGTTGCACCTGTGCAAAACGGATGGAAGTGAGCTCCAAATCCAAGTGAGACTGGATCCAGAATTACTCCTGAAGGCTAAGTAGACACTCACTGCCCAAAGTGAAAGAGCTCATTATTGCTGAAGAATAAAGCCATATGCTCTCTGAAGTGGTTTTCCAAAATGGAGAAGGTAGCTTGTTTGCAAGTTCTTTCCTTCCCTTAAAAGGGGAGGGGGGGAAATCTTCCAGCTGCTAAATTTCCATTAATATAAATCACTTACCAAAATATGAAAACAAAATGCTATGGATAAGACAAAAAACACAACAAATATTAACTTAATTTGTATTGTCTAAGAGGGCCAAACACCTTAGGTATCTGATTTTTTTGCTTATGGATGTAGCTTGGATAAAGTGGGGATGGTTGCAAAAACTACTTGAACATTTCTGGATTTAAATTTAGGGTGTAACAGCTCTATTTTATTTTTTTCCATTGAGAGGACCTTACACCCAAATCTTAGTGAAGGACCTTTTCACAAGGGTATTAAATAAATTAATTTGACTCACTAAGGTGACATTAATTAGTCCCTGGGGCAATGCACATAAGAGCCAGCCAAGAAACCAGACAGTAGGTTCAGACTGACTCATGTGCAACAACTGGAAGTAATAGATTCCAGGGCTTGACATCAGGGTCTTGCAACTGTCTCACACATTCAGAGTCTGGCTACAGGTGTAGCCCTTAGTGCCTGAGCACGTTTTTTTTAAAAAAAGCAAAGGCGTTTGGCTTTACATGTTAAAGAACGCAGAAAACAGAAGGAGGATTTAAATCGTTCAACTTGTATGGCTCGTTTTTGGTTTTGGAATTACAGCACCATTTAGGCACATTGATGTTGTGTCCGCAGAAGCATGATGGAATAGCCATGGACTCTCTGAAATGTCACAGCATAATAATGTGCAATTGCTGTGTGCTGAGGAAGGGGAGAGAGTTCTGTCTTCGTAGGGATTCAGAATAAAGAACCAAGTCTTAACACAAGCACTTGATTCGTACTTTGAAGCTCTGCCACTCTCACACAATTAGCATGTTCCAGTAAAAATGAAAGTTTAAAAAAAAAATCTGAATCCGGCTGTTTGTGACCTTGGCAAGTCACGTCATCGCTTTGAGCATCTCTTCTCCATTCCACCCCTTGTCTTGTCTGTTAAGATTGTAAGCTCTCCTCAGGGTGAGTGCTGTCTTATTATGTGTGTACAGAGTGCCTAACACAATAGGGCACTATCTGAGTTAGGGCCTGTAGGGGCTAATGTAAGACAAATAATACATAAAACACTATCTTCTGGAACACAAACCCTTGTCTTAAATTGGAGTCATGCTCTTAAAAATTTCTCTAAAACTGGCCTAATTGGTTTCTGTGCTTATTGTGTCTCAATGACTTCTAGAAAAATTGCTTTTAGTTTACAAGTAAAAAGACATTGTTTTGAAAATCATAACCAATCTTCCTTTAAAATGGAAGATGGCTAAATCCTCTACACGGCTTTGATAATCTCAACCATTGTTTCACCCTTCCACCCCTGCTAATGGAATGTAATCTGAAAGAATATGTTTTTCTTTTGTCACCCAGTAATGAAGATTCTGTTGGGGATGCACCAGCAGAAAAGAATTCTGTGCTAACAGGAAGAAAGTTACTGATAAAAAGTCTCATTTTGTGGTTTGAGGACACTGAATACACATAAGGAGCTAGAAAGTGCATATTTTATTATCAATACTCACTTTTTAATATTTATATTGCTGCAGTGCCTAAAGTCCCCAACTGGAATCAGGGTCTCATTGTGGTAGCTAGACATGGTTGTTGCCCTGAAGAGTTTACAGTGTACATATTGGTATATGACCATATCAGCACCTTAGAGAAATCCCTAGGAGACTTCTGGCAGAACTTCCTTCCACTGCTGCCCAGCAATCATTTCTTGATGGCCCTACTGGGGAAGACCATTTTAAATGGGTTTCACTGTATACTGTAATGACAGAAAAAATCATATTCAAAATATTTCTGCACAGTACCAATGTACAATTTTCCCCCTAATTGTCTGACATTTCTGTATGCCAAACAACTAATCATTATAGCTAAATATCAATTTGTGCTAATTGGCCTGAAACAATGAGAACTCAAAATGAATTCCACGTATAAGCTACCCATTTTCAAAGTATGTTTTAGACTTTGAAATTTCCCTGATTTTATCATGTGTTGACATTTTCTTCATTAATTTCCTTCTAATTATGTATTTCACAAGTCTCAGACTTTGGAGCCACCTTCATATTTTTCTCAAGTAGGCTTTTATGGGAGTGTTTGTCACTTAGGCATTGAAAAAGATCTGTATTGATTCTGGCACCTGTTAAGGCTATAAAGTTTCTTGGTTTATGTTTCCCAGGGAGCACTAGTTGAGATGTTATTACACATTGGTTCTGTACTAGAATAAAGGGTGTTTTATAGTCTGCCATTTTGTTGTCAGAAATCAGTTTCTGGTAAGGTGCAGGTGTTAAGTGTTTTAAATGGTTAGTATATTTTTGGATGAGATCTCCGGGCAGTTGTTTTAATGGCAGAAAAAAAAATATCGGCTTAAATTTTCAAAAGGGACTAATTATTTGGGGTGTGCTGAATTTTGCCCAGCTTGACACCTTAAAGGGGACTGATTTTTCCAGAGGACAGGTGCTCAGCACTTCTAAAAATCCAAGCCCTTTTTATGATGCCTAAAATTGGAAGCATCTAAAATTGGAGGCATCCAAAATGACTAGTCATTTTTTAAAGTGTAGGATATTGTGTCTCTGGAGAATGTCAGCTATGCACCTGTAGTTGTAACCTTTTATGATATTAAAGATCAGTTTGAGGTTGAAGGTGCAGATGCTTAAAAAAAAATTGTTTTGGTTTTTTTTGAGAACAGAAAACAGAAATTATCATTGCACCCTAGTATGACCTCTGATTTCAATAGAGATGTTGTAGAGGACTATGAATGAGACATGACTCCAAATGAACTCAATTTGAGTATACTGGATTTCCAATTATATTGTTTGTGAAAGCTTTCATTCCTTCATTTGTGGGATAAATCATTTCCTAGGACCAATGCTCTATCAGCTGGCTCAATTGTAAAGGTATTAAACACTGGGTGCAAAGTGGTGTTTCAAAGCTGCCTCAATTAAATAAAAACATTTTTCCTAATTTGCAACCTAACCCTAACCTCATTTCCTCATCCAGACAAACCACAAGAGGACAGTCATACATTCGCTAACAGAAGGTCTGAACTCTAAATTCAGTAAATCAGGAAGAAAACAACCAAAAAACCACACAGGTTTAAAAAAAAAGCATGCTTAAATTCATCATTCAATTACTACTCCATGGTGATTAGGCCTCAACTGGAGAATTGTGTCCAGTTCTGGGCGCCACATTTCAGGAAGGATGTGGACAAATTGGAGCAACATAAATGATTAAAGGTCTAGAAAACATGGCCTATGAGGGAAGATTGAAAAAATTGGGTTTGTTTAGTCTGGAAAAGAGAAGACTGAGAGAGGACATAACAGTTTTCAAGTACATAAAAGGTTGTTACAAGGAGGAGGGAGAAGAATTGTTGTTCTTAACCTGTGAGGATAGGACAAGAAGCAATGGGCTTAAATTGCAGCAAGGATGGTTTAAGTTGGACATTGAGAAAAACTTCCTGTCAGGGTGGTTAAGCACTGGAATAAATTACCTAGGAAGGTTGAAGAATCTCCATCATTAGAGATTTTTAAGAGCAGGTTAGACAAACACCTGTCAGGGATAGTTTAGAGATAATACTTAGTGCTGCCTCAGTGCAAGGGACTGGACAAGATGACCTCTAGAGGTCCCTTCCAGCATTATGATTCTATGATTCTACCGTGCTTGCTCTTTGCTATCCTTTATACTCTGCTTTGTTTGCCATCTAGATAGACAACATACCATCTCTGTGGAATACAGGAGCCTTTTCTTCACATTTTACCTGTCTCTGTAGAACACAGTCAGCACTTTGCTAATGCTACATAATAAAAATCAATTGCAAGGAATGTAGGAGTCACTTGATGGTTAATGAAGTGTCTCAGAGGTTTCTGAACCGAAAACTAAGATGCTTTCTGAAGTGTTCAGGTTCAATCTATGCAGATGTGTTTATGAATGAAGGCCAGGGCAGTGTTGGTACCCTATTACAGGATCATTTGGGTGCCTGGGTTAAAGAGGGACCATAATATTCTATAGGAAGTGTGGTGAGAAACTTTGCATCACTAGGTGCTTTTTTCTTCAGGAGAAGTGGATAGGGAGTCAGGTTGTTGTTATCTGCTTAAAGTGCCCTTGAGATCTGCAACATTAGTTCTGATTGGGATACCCCTCTTCTTGTGTTCTTCCTTTCTGGAGTGTTTCTGGGAAGCTGGTAGATTGGCAGTGATGCAAGCATGGTGAAAGATGGGGCAATTTGGCGTACAAACCACAGAAACCAACTTTTTCAGGTTGCCAAAGTCCCCATTGTATTAGAAACTAATGGAAGATATAAATGTACTTAGTCTAGGACAGACTTTTTCTGCCTGTCTTCAATGTATTTAGCAGGTCATTTTATAACTATCTGGGATATGGATGATAGGGATAAGTCAAAGTCCCAGCTAATGTTCCTGTTATGAGGCTATATGTCATTAATGCTCATTGGGAGAGCAAAATCCTCGTTTACGTTTCCAGGCATCTGAAATTGACTGTTACTTCTCAGAGGGCTTGAGTAGGGTGTTATTACAAGCAGATGTTAGGAAATACAGAAAATGGATAGCTGGTACTGATTACTCCACCATATAAACATGTCATAAAAATGTCATTACCTTTGCCTTGTTGCATAGCATGTAAAGGATGAAATGCTACACTCGTTATGGAAGGAATGGTTAGTGTGTCTCTGCATCCTCAAGCTATAATCAATTGCACTTCATTAACACAGAAAATCTTTACTAATTAGCTTTTTATGATCAAACAGTTATCACAAGGCTGATTTCAAAGAAACTAAAATTAAACTCCATATAGCTCAGCAAGACAGAATTATTGAAATATAAATGCCTGGGTCATCTTTACAAGTTAGGGTAAAATGGTCTACAATGGTTCATT
Organism: Chrysemys picta bellii; assembly: GCF_011386835.1. Taxonomy (NCBI): domain Eukaryota; kingdom Metazoa; phylum Chordata; order Testudines; family Emydidae; genus Chrysemys; species Chrysemys picta. The sequence goes on from NC_088791.1 coordinate 14,962,840, forward strand.
AGGTAATTGTAACTACTTGAAAGAAAAAATAGTTACTCAATGATAACACACGTTGCAATATCCTTGAGTATTGGTAACTGATAAAATTAAGATGTTATTAATAAATGAAAGTCAGCTGTAAAAGAGAGAAGGCAATGATGTGTTTCTATCCACTGGGGCATTGAATGAAATTTAGTAGTTCAAAGAGCCACGCATCTAGATTCTGCTAATCCCTCAAAACGTTGTAAAGCAGTTTGCAACCTCCTAAACATTTTGCGTTCAAATGAAACTTTAATTTTATATTTTGATTTACAAAAATTGAGCACACTAAAATGTTATCGGTCTTTGACACACAATAATCATTTCCCAGCATTGTATTTGTTGTGTATTCTTAGAACTGCTTAAATTTGATTTTGGTTTGCAGGTATTCGTGCAAACCTTTGTTATAGGTTTGCATTTGAGCTTAATTTTTTTTCTTTCAGGTTCAGATGAACTGAAAAAGGGCAGACTCTTGCATTGAGTTTCTAACTGCTTTTTTGGCCATACCCTTCCATATTCTTTGCTGTATGTGCTAAATAATGTGTATGTAGCAAATTTGAAAATTTTGGCCATAGTGTATATTAATAAAATAATATTTAATAAACATTAAAAATGTTTAAAATTTTCACTGATTCCTAGATGTACAGCCATTGAAATCAAGGGAGTCTTACTCAGCACTGTTCAAAACCAAGCCATTGTTTTGAACTGCCTGTTTTCTCAGAATGGCTTTAATAAGCAATTGAGACACTGGGAAAGACATCCCACAGGATGTAGAGGGAGCCTCTTCACTCAGGACTTTTGAGTTAGACTAGGGGGAGACATTTTCAAATGGGATATAAGCATTTGGGAGCCTGAATGAGTGAGGCTTAGGTTTCTATGTACCTAGGACACTTTTGAAAACAGGACTTGCAAGCTTTTTGAAAAGTTGACCATAGACCATTTGATCTCAACTGGGGCATCACAACCCCCCCTCCATTTCTTTATGGCTAATTGGAAAGGGAGGTGGCCATGTCCCAAAACTACTTTACTTTCTGGCTGTACCATGGGGTCTGGGTATGGAAAAGGTTGAGACTCACTACACTGGACCGTATACCAGGGGGATCAATCCTGAACTACCCAAGAACAGCAATCAGACTGAATGACCAAGTAGTCCTTTTCAGTTTCTATCTTCTGTGATGAAATTGTCCTATTTATTTTACATTGACTTCTACAGGAGATGATTTTGTAGCAAAATAGATAGGCCTTTATAGCTTGTTGTTTGATGCAGAAGTGTTTTATTTTGTGTGCCCCTCTCAAATATGTTGACTTTTTCAGTATTGTTTTATGGTAGGACTCTGTGCTTTTAGTTCTACTCAATCTGTGATGGAAATATTTTTGCAGTTCTAAAGTGTGTTTTACATGTGTGTGAGACTCCCTACACACTCCTTTCTTTACTCTGTTGATAGTGTTTGCCTAATCAAATAAGTAAAGTTGGGGGAGAAAGGGGAGTAAAGAAGGATACTGTAAACAATTCTACTCCAAACTATTCTGTATCCTAGAATCAATGAAAATCCAACACTTACTGAGTAGCAAAGGATGAATAGGGAACATTTTTATTTGCATTTAGGATGCTTGAGCCAAATGCTTCCCTCATATATACGTGTATAAATCCCATTAACCGCATTGGGAAGTGAGCATGTATATGTATATCATGGTAGAATTTGGCTCCTTCAAAGGTGCTGGATTTACAGCCATGAAGATAAGTCACAGGCAGGACAAATTTTCTCCACACTGTCCTGCCAATTCTATTCCAAATTGGTGGGACCACCTTCAGAAGTGAGAAAGTAGCTTAGCCTTGATGGCCCATTAAGACCTTGGCTTCTTTTTTGATACTGCCAGCCTGGGTGCCAATCAACGCTAAACAAGTTGTAGATTTTTAGGATGCATACGTGTCATGTAGGAATGGGATAGCTTAAATTAACTGATAACTCTTCCTGTCTCTTCAGAGCCATGCAAGTTAGCCCTGTGTAGTGGACGTAAAGAGAATTGCATGCATTATAAAGACCTTTTGAGGGTTAAATTGTGCGATGACCTCCAGCTACGCTCCATTGGGAAAAAAAAAATCTGAATTTTACCAGTTCAGGAAAGTCTCTGTAAGCCTCTGTAAAATAGGTCCCTGTGCTTGGGAAATTTTACACTAAAAGAAATTTGCCCCCATTATATTAGTGAGTGAACTCACTGCGTATTTATAAATTATGATATTGGGTTCTGCTTTAGCAAATTTAAAATGTATGCTATAAAACTCTGTTGTGTGGAGGTGAGTGTGTGATGTTCTGTTACAGGTTAATTTCTTTCCTTGAATAATTAGAAAATAGCATGACTTGCAAAACTGGGGGATGGAGGGAAAGGGAGGTATATGCCCGCACCTGTGCTTAGATATTTTTCCTTTTTAACTTCTCCTTTCATTTTCTAGTCGGCTGCACTTCTTTCACTGATTTGGATGCTGGATGCCCATTTAAATTTCCAGTACATTTAGTGTCTTACAAGACTGCAGAACTGAACAGAGAATTAAGAATGTACATGGCATAGAAAAATCTTTTTCTACAGTACTTTTTTTAACTCACTATGATCACAGTGATAATAGAATCCAGTAAACTATAGCTGCAAAACCTAACAATGTTTATTCTGTAAAGGTGGTTTTTTTTTTCAATAGGGACTAGGCTGGCTGCACTCTCATTGCTTACAATCTGTAGAGGAGTCTTTCACAGATCAACAGACTATAAGATTGTTTTTCTGGATATGAGCCACTGATGGACCCATACAGGCTAGTGTGCTAGCTCTCATTTAAGAGTCTTTTATACTGTCTCAGCAGGGACATATTCCCTATAGGTTTTGTGAAAGAGAATGTTTTCCTAGCTGCTGATTTAATAGTAGAGGGAGGGGGATGGAAGAAAGATTAATGATCCTGCCAGCCCCCCAGCAAGATCACAAAAACAATTGGCTAGAGCAGGGGTGGGCCAACACCGTTGGGTTGCAGACTTTTTGGTGTATGTACAATGGCATGTTTTTAATCAAATGTGAAATACAGCCTTGGCAGGTCGAATGGATTAGCTCTCCTTGTAAGTATTTCTGTCTACTGTAGTCAACGGTGTAACCATTTTTTCTAACATTTCATACTTAAGGTTGTCGTTTTTAACTGCATCAGTTTAATGGGCCGCCGGAGTTTTGATCATCAAAAGTGGGGGCTGCTTAATCCCTTGATGTGTTTAAAACATAAACTGTACAAGATGCCAGGGTCTGAAGGTTCTCGTGGATTGGCACTGGGTAAATCCAAAACCTGACTGCAAGAGTAATTCACTGCAGTACTGAGGTGTGATCAATTTATGTGGCTTCTGACTTATCTTCTGTAGTGATGTTTCAAAGCTGGATATCCTGGTTTTAAATATTTAATTTCCCTAGATTTGGATTTCTGAATCTGCCTAGATTTTAAAAGGTTTCTGGCTTGGATGTGTTTAAATGTAGCTAGTTGCAAAACATGTTCTCAGAATTACACTGAGGAGTTGTCTCTCCTCTAACTTAGGTACTATTTATCAAAGTGCCCTGATTTTTATGCTGTCTTAAAAGATCTCATCAATGACTGTAGAGATTTCAAGTAGCTCATTTCCAGTTCACATTAGCAAAGCTACTGATTAATTTAGGCTACTGTAATATTATGGTTCCCTGTTAGCCAGATGTACTTGTAGCCATTACAGCTGGTTGAAGCCAAATAAAATAATTTGTGTGAAGGATGCCAGATTGTCAGATTTTGTAAATTTATACTGTTCTGTTAAAATGAACACAGTTATATGGATTTACACTTGCTAAGCATCTGACACATGCATTTAACATATATATATTTTTTAAACTACCCTTTGGCATTCAGATAAAAGGTGCCGTGATATTCAGTGAAGTAATACCATATACTGTGTGAAATTTCTTCATGTTATTTCCTGTAACCCAACCTTTTTAAGTTCAAAAATGTGAAGATTGAGCCTGCCTAATTAAGAGTGGCGCTGAAAAAATAAATCAGGCTGTGCTATGGAGTATTGGTTAGGCAATGTTAATTAACTCTCAGACTTTTCCAAGGACTCACTCATTTCACAGAGAATACGAATTTAATGAAGGTTTATAGAAATATTTTTCTTTTAAAAGGGAGTGCATTTAGTGAAAGCCCTGGGATATAGAGAGGAAGGAAGGAATGTGGGAGGATAGGGGAAAAGGTGATTCTTTCTGTTTTATTAATCTAGACTGAATTTTCAAAAGCACTCTGAATTCTCCTAACTGCTCCCATTGAAGTCAGTGGGAATTTTACTATTGAGTTCAATGGAAACAAAATTAGGCCAGCTTTTTTGAATGCTTTTGAAAATCCCACCATAGATATTTATCTCACACTCATCCCCATAGTATGTGGAAAAAATCACTCCTGGTTCAGTTGCAGTAATCAGCAATTTAACTCTGGATAGCACAGAATCTAGCAATCCAACCATGCTATGAGATTAGAAACAACATAGTACAGAGCAGTAGTGAGGTTAGGCCATGTACTGAGTTTTAATTTGATTAAAAAGTGGCCGAAGTCCTTTGATTCCCACAAGAATCCTCTTCCAAACAATGGAAAGGGACAAAAAAAAATTTGTATTTTAAAATATATAATAGATTTATTTTGACAGAATTATTTAATCTTAATTTGTACAGCTAAACTTTATAAAGGAGGCTGTTTAACCTGTTAGGGCAGAAGATTTAAGAGTCAGGACTCCTGGGTTCTTATTCTTGACCCACCGAGTGACCTTGGGCAAGTCTTTTAACTTTTCTGTGCGTCATCTTATCTATCCATAAAGTGGGCACAATAATTACTTATCTCCAAGGGTGTTGAATCTTAATAATGTTTTTAAAACTAGAGCACTGGCTTCCAATAATTAAGGCCGTGGTTCAGGGAAGCACTTGAGTACGTGCTTGCGTCCCATTGACTGTGAGACTTAGGCAGCATCTTAAAGTGCTTGGCTAAACTGAGGCCTGAGTTCGTATGTGGAAGCAATTATGTTACTTGGTTTTATTTGATCAGTAATTGGATGGCATTTTGTTGCTTTTTATAACAAGTTGCTTCTTGTTACTTGGGTGCAGATTCTGTTTGTCTAGCTGTTCAATTGCACAAATGACAAGGTATTGAATTAACAGCACATCCCTCAACCTGCAAAAATATTTGACATGTATAGTGACAATGCCCTTTTTAAATATCACTATGTGACCAAAGTGAGGATTTGGGTTTTATTAGGAATGCCATCCAAAACATATGTCAAATGAAGAAAACATTGAAGCCTTCAGATTTTCTATGGTGCATTTTAAAGAAGCACATTTCTATATGTAACACGATGTGATGCTTATTTGAACTGAGTGAACATTTTGCCTTCAACTTGTTTCTCTTGCATTCCTGCTGCTCTACAGATATTAATATAGATTAATATGCACAAATAAACACATCTGCAGCATAAATGCTGAAGTTTTTTGAAGGTGAGATGAGAAAAGACAATTGCAATATTAAGACTAAGGAGTAATTTTATTATGTGTAGCAGTTTCCCAGTATTGACTTCAGGGCAGGATTAAAATACACACATAAGAAAAGTAAGGTTAGGCCATTATAAGTTGTTGTGGTTTTTTATCCAAATGATAGATTTAGGAATTGAATATTAAAAATTACATTGCATTGATGATCATTTTACCTTGCATTCTCTCAAACTAAGATCAAGTATATTACCAAATAAAGACTTTTCAAAATTCTGTGGAAGACTTGATATTAATACTGAGCGTGTATGTAATTTTTTTACCTTAAAAGTGCTTGCAGACATTATTTATACAGTGCCGTACATTTGCATGGTGCTTTACTGGATTTTAAGTAAATGTGGTCCTTCCCTAACGAGTTTACAGTCTAAAGATCCAACCCTGTAAGCACTTAAAAAAGTGTTTTAACAACACTAAAGTTACACATGTGTAAATGTTTGCAGGATTGGTGAAGCCCTAGTCTTACAAAGTCGATCAGTCTTGGTGCTGGGAGATCCCTCCAGGATTGAAGCCTAAGTAAGGCACATCACAGTGAATGATAATGACATACAATCAGAGCTGGCCATGAAAAGGTTTTCCTGTATTGAAAAACTTTTTGAATTTCCACACATTTTCCCATTCCACACTGGGGCAAAACTGAGACCTTTTCAAGTTTTTCATTGAAAAATGAAAAAGAGAAACCCATCCTAAAATAACCAATAGCCTGTGGTTGGGGAAGTCCCCTGGGATGTGGGAAACCCAGGTTCTGGTCTCTACTCTGCATGTTTCAGTACAGCGACTTAAACCTTGATCTTCCACATCCCAGGTGTCTGCCCTACCCACTGGGCTATAACCTATAACCACTGTCTCTCTTTCTAGCTCTCTCTTCTTAGAGCTGTTCCAGAAATTAAATATTCACTGTGCCAGAGAGAGCAAGAGACTGACTTGTAGGCCAGGGGTTAGGATACTCACCTGAGATGTGGAAGAATCAGGTTTGTTCTCTAATTAATATTTATTTTCTACAAAATGGAACAGCTCTAACGGGAGAAATTGAGAGTGATCCTCCCTAGAATAGCCAGTAGTCTGCTGGTTAGGGCACTCGCCTGGAATTTGGAAAAAATAAAAATAAAAAATGGCAGAGCAGGGACTTGAACTTTGACCTTGTACATCTCAGATTAGTGCCCATGCTATTCTGGCATGGGTTTCTCTCTATTCCTTTCCTGCCCCGTCCCCCAAAATTCCATTGTGGGTTTCAGAAACCTTTCCAAGTTTTGCTAAAATTGGAACATTCCCACAAAAAGTTTCATCTTTGACAAATTGACATTTTCCACTGAAAATCTGTTTCATCGAAAATTTCCCTTCTGCTCCATGCAGTGGTGGCTGGAGGAAAAAGGAAGATGAAGGAAACAATAAATAAAACTCCCGTTTTTTTTTTAAAAAAAACAAACAAACAAAAAAACATCTTTTTAATTCATTGGTGGTGGTTGTGGTGGGGCCTGGTTGTTTTGGTTTTTGTACAGATTGGTTTTTACAATGTGTGACTTTACAAAATGCAACATTTAACAGGAACTTAATTGTAGAGTGTTGTTGGGCTGGATAGAAAACTTCCCATTAAGTTTCTGAAAAACTGGATTTATTTATTATAGTACAATTGCATTACATAAACACCATCCAAGTGCTGGTTTTGGTCCTAAAATAATCCCTAGTAATCTATATTTTGTAATAAAGGTGTCAATTTTTTGTTGTTACTGTTTAATAAGGGCTCAGTTTCCAGGTACCTATATGATACCTGCAATGAATATCCCACCTCTCTCTAAAGAAGGGTTCCTGTATAGACCAAAGGCCAAAATGTTATTGCCAATGAAGGTGATAATATTAGTCATGGGTAGCGATGCAGTCTCCTGATGCCTGGAGCTTTGGATAAAAATGAGCTATTGATGACTTTTGGACTAAAAAAAAAAACAAAAACCTTTCAACTTGTCCAGAATGCAATTATGTGAGCCTGCAGTAAGTGATGCTTGAATGAGATTAACAAGGGCCTCCTTGCTTTACATCACTAAAAAGGGGGTGAGGAAGGGGGCGGCCAGGGTAACAACCATTGACAGTGGGATGGGAGATTCACTTACTAACTAAAGGGAATTTCCAACAGGATGGTTTGTTTTTATTTTATGTTATTACATGAAAATCAAAGGTAATTAATTAATTCATGAAATAAACTACCAGGCATGACAATGTAGTATTTGTATTCTGTTTATTCCATCTTGCAGTTGCTATTTAAAAAAAAAAATTCAAAATCTACACTCTCCATGGTTTTAAGAGAGGTCTGAATATTTAGGAATAGAAATGGCTATCTACTACCTAAATGTTTAGATCCAGCTAAATTAGTAAAAATAAAAACAGAGTCCATATAACTAGAAAGCAATTTAATTTACCAAAACAATATTGGTATACAGAGCGTGGTTCACCTTGAATTAGCAGGAAAGTATTTTATACTGGCTCAACTTGAGACAGACTCTGCTCTTAGTTTATATCACTATAAATCCAGAGTGCTGTAAATCCAATGGATCTAGTGGAGTTATCCCAAATAACAGAGATCTGAATTTGAGGTAAAGAGCATCTCAATGTCAAATTGCAATAACTATGAAGTCAAATGCTTTATAATTTCCTAATGGTATTATCATCAGTAAAATCTTTTGATACTTGGATGAATGTTAAAGAATGTACTAGGCACATGACGTACTCAACTTAGGTCAGAACATTGAGGTATTTTGTGTTTGTTCTCATTCATTGGTTGGTTGGTGTTTTTAACAAAGATGAATGAAAAATCTACTGCGGTAATTGATGTGTGGTAATCCATTCACTACATAATAAGATGCATACATAAGGAGAAAAGACTTGAAACTAGAGTATTAAAATCTGTGAAACTTAAAAAATAGTATTGCAATTTGCTAAACTACTTGGAAAGTTACCAGTATTGACACTGGCTATGTGCAGTAAACAGCAGTGTAAATAAGGAATATCTCCATTGAAATCGGTGGTGAAAATTGCTGTGAGATGAAAGAGAGGCCAATAAAAAGTAGGATATGAACCCTTTACACATTTGTTCACTGTTCTTGATTTGGAACAGGTATATAGTAATTGTGTATGTTCTGTATGCACGTGCCCATACGACCCTGATTCTCTTTTCCACTTAGGACCTTTGCACGATTTACGTAGGTAAAGAAGCCTTAAAATAGTGCTAAATTACACTTACATCCACTTTAAAATTGCTTTAAAGGGACATTGGTGTAAGTGAGAATTAGGTTCCTATGCATGATTTTAAGTCCGATTGCCCTGAAGCATCCACGTGCAAGTTGTGTCCTGGAATGTGCCTACATGGCTCTAAAACCAGGTATTACTATAATGTTTTACACCCAGGTCGTGAATGTTTATTCTAGGCAAAAATCCATAAAAAAGCATAACTTACAAGAGCTGAGCACAAAGTCATAGCTGAAATATGCACAATATTTGAATCAGAAGGCGCAAGGAGTGGTCAGTTTGATGTTTTTTCCTGTAACTGGGACTGGCTTTTTGCTCCAGGGCCCCCAGAACATTGATGCAAATAAATGATAATAATATTGCAGGTGCAAATCTGAGTACTTGTGCCTGTAGCTACCAGGCTGCAGGTGCACATCGGGTAGCTAGAGGGGTGTAGACTCAGATTTGTGCCCACCGTTCAGCCCTTTTGTAAATATATCCACCTAGATCAGGCAAATATTCCTTTTATTAACATTTTCTAATAGGATAGGTTTTTTTAATGTGGACGGTCTCTTTCTGTTTTTGTGCCTCATGGGGCTGCTTGGAAAATCTATAACAATTGTCACATTACATAAAAAAGGACATACAAGTATTACACATCTCGTAGTAATGATACTGTGAGATTTCCAGTGGGGATAAGCAATATTTTCCCCTTCTTACAGGTGAGGTAACTGAGCCACAGAGATGAGATTTAAGCACCCGACATCCCTTTGAATATCCCAGCCTTTCATAAGTGTCCACTAATCATGGGTGTCTCATTTTGGGGTCAAACTCGTCCTGATTTTTAGACTTCCTAAGTGCATGTAGCTTCCATCGACTTCAACTGGTGTGCATGCTCAGAAGTTCTGAAAATCTCTCAGGCAGGTGGGGATGTAATAAATGATAACAAATTAGGTGACACTGGGGAAAGGAAAACCTGAATTATTCCCAGATATTCTTTGTTGCTTTGTTTGAAGATGTAGAAGGTGATGGGGTTTGTTTTTGTTTTTTGTGTGCGTGTGGTTTTTTTTTGTTTTTGTTTTTGGGGGGTTTTTTTGGTTTTGGTTTTTAAGTGAATGACATTTTTGGTGAGAGGAGAGGGAAGTGGAAAGGGATTAATTGTGATCCACTGAAATTCACTTCCAGCCTTTTTGGGGTGGAACTTATTGGTTAGTTGGATTTACAGAAAAGTCCCTTTTTCCATGATGTCATCTTGTTATGCACAACAGTTTTCTACATCTAACCTCTTTATTTCTGGGGACAATAACTAAAAAATTTGTTTATGCATTTTAGTTTTCCCAAATTGTTTTCCAGGAACATATGCTGAACATGACCTTTTGGTAATTTGAGAATAGTAATCGGAGAAAGAGAAGACGGTCGGCTATAGGACTGTAGCTTTGAGTCATGGGAAACAGATTTGGTCTTTCAAGAAGTTTTTGTTAGTGTGTTATCAGGAAATGTTGATTTTGATGCCTTTTAAGTGTGAATAATAACCAATCTTATTATTCTCCTTTACTTCAACAAAGTCACTGTTCTGAGTAGGTGGCAGATATAGCCTCAATCAGGAAGTTATTGCATTATTATCGTTTTTATTTATTATAGTTTTGACTCTTTTGAAATTAGACAACACTTTGTGCAGCATTGAGGGGTCTTCTTTCTAAGTTCTGATCAGGCCTAGCCCTACTTAGTTATGACATCTAGCAGGGTCACAAGCTGAGACACATCCAACAGCCTAGGGCAAAATTTTCGAAGACATGTAAGGGTATGAGTGCACTGCATTGTAAATCTGGGTCCAGGGCTTGTAGATTCACTGTTTCCAAGCCCACGCTTGAGCGTCCGTGCTGGACTGTAAACCTGGATTTGTGTACATTGTGCAAATAAACAAATTACCCTAGAAAATACCTTAGGCCTGTCACGCTAATTTCTCTTCCAATGATGTGAATCTACTACTGGTGGGCAAAGAGTCAAGTGTGTTAAGGTTGGTGACTGGAAGAAGGTGGGTCAGACTCAGGATTCCAGGCTCACGGTTTCGTGTTGATATGTACTATAAACTAACATCTTCTCTTTGGAAATGTATACATCTATTTTGTATCCTTTTCTTTTTGGTTTGATGCTTAAAGAGTCTCAAACCTGGCAAATTTTGTCAAAACTGACAAGTACTGACTTGTTGTTGGGAGTTTGTGCAGTGCCTAGCACAATTGGGCTATGCCCAAGGACCTGAAGCTACTGGGCTCTCCTGCAATTCAAATAATAATAAAAAACTAATGTTCATCATTAATATTTTATCCAGACACCGAATTGCCTCCAGCATGTGCTATTATGCATGAGTCTAGTGAGAGGATCTGAGTGTGGGAAATCCTAACTGGACGTTTTGTGGCGTGCCAATTGTACCGCAAAATCCTATTTTTGTTTAGAGGGAGCAGGAAAACTAAACCTCTTTTATTTCAGATACGTACACACAAAGACATTTGCTAATGAAGCACATCTGATGCTGTATGAAGGTTACTTCCAACTACTTCAAAAGCAAGAAAGATTTTTAGCATTAAATATCCATCAGTAAGAAGACCTTGTTGACATTTGGCAGGTTCATAGTCAGCTACTGATATCTTTCCAAATAAATTAGTCACAAAGGATGTTTAAAATTGCAGTGTCTCTGGAATTAAAAATCTCCCTTTCCTGAGTGGCTTTGCTAGAGTAAAATGTATAGTTTTAAGACTTAGGAGTGACTCAATTTGGGCATTATTGAAACCTGATGATTGAACAAAGCAGTCTTTCCTAATAAGCACATTGTTCCCCAGGTACAGAAGAGGATTTGCAATTTTTTTTCTTAATGAAAATGGAATAGGAAAGAAGAACATTTCATAGACCCATTTCAGAAGTGCTAATGCAAAAGGTACAGTGATAATGAAAGCATAGTTTCTCCTGCAGATAAAGGAGAGTTGTTAAACATGTTATGTCTGACAATGGTCACTTTATTTTTCCACATTGAAACAAACTTTCCAGAAACTTTATTATGAAATTATTTGACATTTAAACATGGAAATTTTATTAATGTATTTAAAGGTCAGTGGGGAAAGTGTAGGAGATGTAGTACTGTCCTCTTATGGTGAAGCCTGTACACAGAAGGCACATCTATCATCCATAAAGAAGAAACTATACACCATATTCCCTTCTAGAAAAGCCTGCAGGACAGTTGAAGATGCCTGGGAAATTTTGTCCAAACCCATGAAGTTTCCTAGGTAGAATGCCATCTAGGGTGTGGGATTCTACTCTCCCCTAGGTCGTGCTTCAGAAAGACTTTGAACGTGCAACGTCTCTTGGAGTCTTGTGAACCTAGCAAAGACCACTCCTCTCTGGAGGAAAGAGGACACAGTGTGTTGAGTCATGCAGAAGAGAAGTGATGTGGGCACTGGGGTACATGGAAATGGACTCAGGAGGTGTCTGAACACCTTTATTGAAACCAAAGATGAGAGATGTACCCCAGAGCTTGACTGTAGGGGTGTAGAATGATAGATGAGTGGCACTTTGGCTGTGGCTCTCCTAAACTCTGTGTGCAGTAAACGCCACTAGTTCCACAGTCCTTGAAGAACCGTCTGTGAAGTAATGAAGTAGTCGTTGAAGTCTTCAGTTTGGTTCCCCAGACTTCCCATACCACTGGCCTTCCTCTGGGGTTCATTCATTATCTATCCTTGGGAATTATTTCTTACCATTTGAAAAATTTTCCACAAAGACTAAGTTTAAAAGTACAGTCTAATGCCACCCTAGATCAGGGGTGGGCAAACTTTTTGGCCCAAGGGCTGCATCTGGGTATGGAAATTGTATGGCGGGCCATGAATGCTCATGAAATTGGGGGTTGGAGTGTGGGAGGGGGTGTGGGCTCTGGGATGGGGCCAGAAATTAGGAGTTCAGGGTGTGGGAAGGGGCTCTGAACTGGGACAGGGGGTTGGGGTGCGAGGGGGCAGGTGAGGGCTCCAGCTTTGGGTGTGGGGTGGGGCTGGGAATGAGGAGTTGGGGGTGCAGGAGGATACTCTGGGCTGGACCAAGAGGCTCAGAGGGCAGGAAGGAGATTATGGCAGGGGATTGGGGAACAGGAGGGGGTCAGAGATGCAGGCTCCTGGTGGCACTTACCTCAAGCAGCTGCCTGAAGCAGCGGCATGTCCCTCCTCCAGTTCCTATGCATGGGGCAGCCAGGAACTGCGGCCAATGGGAACTGCAGGGACAGCACCTGCGGACAGGGCAGCGTGCAGAGCTATCTGGCTGCCCCATGCATAGGAGCCAGAGGAGGGACATGCTGCTGCTTCCGTGAGCCGTGCGGAGCCACGATATGGATCGGGGCAAGCCCCGGATCCCACTCCCCAGTGAGAGCTTGAGGGCTGGATTAAAACATCTGAAGGGCCGGATGTGGCCCCCAGGCTGGAGTTTGTCCACCCCTGCCCTTGATCATGTACTGTATACCATATGAGATTACAAAAGGGTTACCTGAAAGGTAGTCTGAAGCTACAATAAAATATTAAAGTGTGGGCTCCCATTATCTGCAGAACCTAAAGATTGGGTTATATTTAGAATTTTGTACATTTATTCATAATAGATCCCCACTTTAACTTGGAGAAAATTGGTTTCATTTTCTCTCCCTTGCATTAATAGCTATTAGAGTTGAAAATAAGGCTTTATACATATCATTAAAATACACTTAAGTAACTTGCAATTGACAATTAACTCAGCATGGTAATACATTATCATAACATTTTCTCCTGATAGGTTTGTCTTTTAAAAGGCACAAGAAAAGACAAAGGACATCTTTGTAAGACCTGCATTAAAGCTATTCTTGTTTTAATTGTTCATATCATATATACATTATCTCAGTAAAAAATATGTATACATGTAACGGAAAACCATTCAAAACAATTTTTTGTTGTGGAGTATTTGACAATGTATGATTCTGATAAGAAATTGTGCATGTGTTTTATAGATCATATATATGTACGTGCAGTGCGGAAGAGTGAGAGATAACCACTAAAAAGATCGAATCTGGATTTCAAGAACCCTCAAAGTTCAGGGTTATGTAGTGCTGAGATTTTTGTGTTAGTCTATTTTATTATAAGGCATTCTGAAGAGGGGTAAACAATGCCATCTTTTAACTGGATTTCAGAGTAATATACTGTACACTTTCTCTGGAAAGTAAAAATGTAAAATGTGGTAGGCTGAAATTTAAATCACTAATTCACACTGCTTGCTCTCTCTGCATAGTGACCAATGAATGCCTGCTTGCAAAGCTTAGTATAAACGTTACTATGACAATAGCCACACTGATGGAATTCTTATGTAGCCAATGGGCATTGACCTTATCCCATCAAAAAGTGTAAGAAGCAATGTGGGCAACACTGGCTTTGTAAAAATTGGACACTTTTTTATTTATCTAGGACATTTCACCGGTTACCATATACTGAGTTGTAGAATTGTAGCTCAAATAGCTACTGTATTCTGTGTTTTGCAGGGCAGCTAGATCTACAACAGACAACTGTAGTCTGCATGAATGTTACTCTGATGCTTCAGAAGCAAACATATAAAATCCCATCAGCTCTATGCCCCGTATTTTTTTATTTTAACCTTGTTCTCAAAAGTATTCATTTGATAATCTAGAGATTAGAGGTCAGTAGTCTGGCGATTGGGGGTTCTGCGTCTATTTAGAGCACCCTTACCATATTTAAGTCTGCAGAACCTAAAGAATTTACATAAATTCTGCAGAAATCCACAATAGCATGGTCTTTTTGAATGCAGTGCTTCCCAGCCCATTTCTTGCCCTCTCTCAATCACAGCTTGAAAATTCCTTAATAATAACCTTATCCAAACCATAAATGTGAAAGTCAAATAAATCCAAAGGAGATTTATCATCCTCTGATTCTGCATTCCTCTTCTGATTAATGATATTGATTCCTCTAGAAACAAAACAAAAATTCATGTAAAGGTTCTGATGGGTTTTTGTATTCGGTAAACTTAGCATATTGAATGAGCATAAAACAATGATGGGTCTTATTATCAAAATTAGCTGTGGCAAATTTACCAGAAGGAAACTGTTGCTATTTAGCTGCCTAATTATGTCTCGCTATTCTTTGCAACCAAAAGATGTAATGAAAATAATTTGATCTACTCATGCTGCATAGAGAATTTTCTGGGAGCAGCGGAATATCATAACCGGAGTCAAAAATAGGTTTTCCTGGCTTTATGTTTCAGAATAGCAGAGGTCAAGGGCTTCAAAGAACTTTTAAATGGAGTGAAGTTGAACTGTGCTGGGAAGAATATGAAATAATGCTCTGTTCTTATAAATGCTCTATGAAACCCTGTCTGTAGGCAAAAGCTCTTTGAACAGGGCTTTGCCAAATGGTTCATACTATATAAATAAAACTGTAAGGCTCTGGGAAGGTCTGTGGAATGGTTTTGGCCTGTTTAACAAAGAGGCAGACCACTGAGCTTTCATTAATAATGCCTATTGTTTAACTATTTCCCAGCACTCTGCCTCAGACAAGGTGACTTACAGGTATGTTTACGCTGCAGCTGGAGGTGTGACTGTAGCTTGGGTACATGGATGCTTCAGTACTGGCTAGCAACGTCCGTATGTAACCAAACGCCTTTACGTCCCATACTGAAGCCTGTGCCACTGTGTCTTGGCTGCTATTTTTAGCCATGCTACCTAGATTAAAGCTAGCACGGGTGCCTACCCGCGCTGTAATCACATCTCTGACTGGAGTGCAGTTGTATTTTAACATTGGTAAGCTTTTCGTTTTAGTTCTGACAGTTAATCCAACCCAGAGCTTCATTAAATGATAAGCACATATGCCCCAGTGGTAGTCTACTGGTCACTCTTGAGTGGAAATCCAAACTTCGGTGTTTAAAGATGCTCAGTTTTGATTCTTGGATGCCAACATTCATCTGCTGTGACTGAGTATCATGCTATCATAAGTGAGTGGGGCACTAACCCTCAGGAAAAGGTACAGTATTTAGCAATGATCAATTTAGATGATGATCATATGTAGCCTTGTGAATCTCATCTCTTTTAAGAAACTTGTTTCTGCTATTACTAAAGCACCAGCATTCTCACTCAGGTCCTGACCCGAAGCCCACAGGTCAGTGCAAGGATGGCCACTGACTTCAGTGGGCTTTGGACCAGCCTTCTTCTGCTTCAAGGTTCAGGTTCTTACACTGTGTCCATGGCTGTGATATCTGAGCACCTTATCTGAAGCTTATCCAAATCTCTTGGGTCTGCAAAATTGCAGAGAATATCTCATGAGACCATGTGTTTTGTAGGAGCTTTCTAGGCTCTGAAATACCATGAGAGCAGCATTTTCCAAAGTATTTCAGCACTTCTGTTCTGACTGGAACAGACAGGGGCCTAAATGCAAAATAAATGCACATGTGTGTAAATTAACCTTGGGTTGGGTGAGATTCAGGTTGCTACTGAATTTCACAAACTTCTCCCTGGTGCCCCCCTGGTGTTTCTATCTCTTGCTATAGGTGTGACATGCTCTGTCATGTGGTGCAGTAGACTCCCAAATTAATGTGACGTGTTGTAGCGTTTCTTCTATGAAGGGACTTCGTTTTCTTTTGATACCCTGTGGAAACTCTAACGGCGACCTAGCATCATATTCAGTACGCAGCAATGATTTGCAAATTATCAAGAGGAACCATGTCCTTTATTAAAGTCTATTATGTTAAATGAGAAATGTAAAACTCTCTTGTCCTACCGAAAGATTACAATAGGTGTTGGAATAAAAGACTAAATAGCACAATGGTAATTCAAGCCATCTGTCAAAGAGAAGGTTATGGCTTGTGGTATTTGCACATAACTGGCTTACAGAGGAAAACACAACTCACTTTGTGAAAATCAGACTCACAGCCCAGACACTAACCTTTCCTTTCCAAACGGCTGCCATGATGCCACTCATTCCATCATCATGTACTGAGTTGTGCTGCAACGCCTTTCCTTCTCTTCTTATTCCTATGGTCTGTGAAAATCTAGGAGGGTGGGGATATTTTATTCATACAGGGTCAGCCATCCATTGACCACTCCTGGTCAAAACTTGAGGAAGCACAGAGTAAGCCTTGCTTAGCTTATTGTGCACTCGTTAATTAAGAGCACTCTGTTGTTTCTGAGCTGTTGACTGCAGTGTCCATCTTCCATGAAGTCCTCTTGCTACAGCTTTGGAGCCCCCTTCTGCACCACACACTATGGGAACTTAATCCTGTACTCCCTGAAGCTCCCCCATAGGAGCTGGGAGGCTGTAGGGAATGCAGGATTGTGTCTGCTGCAGTGCTAGTGTAAGTGCCTCCACATAGAGCCTCCACCAGGAGAATGGAGGCACTTGGTTTACATAAGCAGCTGTGAATATCGCATTCAGTTGGGATGAAGCTGCATTTATTTCTCCTTTGATTCTGAATGGGGCAATGCCTGCAATGCTCCAATTCATGAACAGACATTTACTGTGCTGTACAGGATACATAGCCACTCCGCGTAACCAGCACTTACAAGGCAAAACAGTAACTGAGAAAATACTGTCCCAGCATATGTTACCTCTGTGGTGGTGGTTTCTTCAGCTGTATGAGTAAAATGCACTCACGTGCCAAGAACTTCTTTCTTTTCTGAGGCTGATTGTTATTAACATTGGTTTTCGCTGTATGCCTTTTTGAAGTGTACTGTGAACACTGAGAGTCTGGCGTTGGGTGTGTGTGTGTGTAACTTGGGCATATATGAAACAGCATCATTAATCTCTGATTGTGATTGACATCAAACAAAAGGGCCAAAACTCCCTTTGTTCTCGAGCACAAAGGGTGTTTGTTTGCTCAGGGTATGTGAAAGGCCCCATGAAGTCCAACTGAAGATCTTTAATGAATTTGGCAGTCTCCAAGCTGTCTGTCCTACAGAGTAATCCTAATGACAGAATCATCACACAGCATTTAACAGAATGTGACAGAAGAATCTCTGTTTGAGAGAGGCTGCGGGGAGGGAAGGGAGGGGGAAGGTATTCAGCTATTATACCACAGAGCAGGCCCTTAAGGTCATTCCTTTCTCACATGGTCAACGGGTGCACTTATGTGTCTAACCTGGAAAATCTGTGCTTTCGGGCACAGGTTCTTAACCCTCCTACGCACTGGTGTAGAATCCCTATTTAAAGCAGGAGGGATTGATGCCCTGTGATTCAGTTAGATTGGGAGTTCGGACTCTTGCAGCTTTCTTGTTTATGGTTTGTAGCAATGCTATTTGTATGCTTGATTCTGTAGAAGTCAAAATTAAGATGAGGTCCCTACTCTGAAGGTATTTAGAATCTCATTGAAACAGACATTACAGTGATGTAAGTGGGGTAGACACCAACTCATAATGGAGGAATGGTGGTGAGGGGGATACAACTCAAGGAAAGAGTCTTCTTTAGGCGGCAGCTCATTTAGAGTAACCAATATTTGAGCTGTGGTGTTACATTGACTTAGGTTTTTTTTTTATTTAGTTACTAACATTTTGTTTAAGTTGAGCAGAATTCTTGGCAGTACACAAGTGTTAAAAGCAAGTGTGTCCGATATACAAGGGAATACCATGGAGATGGGGCATTGGGTGCTGACGGGTGACAGCAGTAAGTAAACCATATACATTATATCAATGGTGTTTGTATCAGTATGTCTGTTGTTTTGGAATGATTAGGATGGATGTGACAATGGGGAGTGACCAAGTACAGATCAGTGGCAGAATGTTATCTGAATGAGATGAATATTTGAGAGATTATTCTCAGCTCTGACACACTGTGTGTGTGTGTGTGTGAGAGAGAGAGAGAGAGAGAGAGAGAGAGAGAGAGACCTTGAACAACTCGTATAACTTTTCCATGCCACAGCTTCTCCTTCTGTAAAATGGAGAGAATCATATTTACCAGCCCAGAGGGGCATGTTGCAAGGCTTAATTACTTAATTTTTTGTAAAGTGTTTCAAGATCTTCAGATGAAATGTGCTACTTGAATGCAGAGAGAAGAAGAAGAAACTATTCCTTGGGCATTGTAATGATTTTAGCTTCATGATACGAGTCAAATCTTCTCCCTGATGCTGAATGTGAATGCATTCATACTTCAAATGTCAGACACTGCAGATGCTCCCGTAAGGCTGAGCAATACCTGCTGGTCCATTTGATACTAAGCCAATTGTCAGACAAAACCACAGTGAGCCATTATAGTGTCAGGACTCATATCTGGGATTTGGACCTACTGACACTCATAATGCCACAGTCACATTTCTATCCTGGAAATTGATACCCAGCCCCTTGTAAGAGTCCTCTGCCTGGCATCACTAGATGAAATAATTGCTCATTTTATCTTCTGGTTGTAAAGAGCATTGTAGGATCTAAAATATCCAGCCCTATTTACCATACCCCCCTTATCAAGTCAGATGTCAGAAATCCGGTGACTCCATGCTCCTCTGACAAGAACTAGGATGTGAAGGAGTGAAGGCGATAACAAAACTGGCTCAAGGTTTTATAAAATGCATCTGGGAACTTGGGCTCTAAATGAGCCATAAAATTCATCCCGTGAGGTGGAAGTAGGGTTTTTGCAATGTTGGATCGGAAGTGGAAAATGCCATTTTGGAATGCTTATTTTTCCTCGTTGTTTGTATAAGATGTTCTATGCTGATTTGCCTTTATGAGGATGCTATAAAACTAATAATGATTTCCCTAAAACTATTGAACAAATAGCAGGAGTATATTTCAACACCACCAGCAAAAAAGCAGCATTTCTGGTCTTCGTGTGAGCCACTTCAGCCAATTAGCATGAAATTTAATTTGCATTAATCAGCACAGGGTCAGCAAGAAATTAACTTGGTGTGGATTTTCCACATATAACAATTTACGGGAGGCTGTTCCTGCAGGGCGCTGAGGTGGAATTGAAGATGCTGAGCAGCTTTCAGGATTGGGCTCTTAAAGGAGAATAGAAAAGTGGTGGGGCAGGATTAGGAAATGTTTAAGGCACAAATCAGTATGGTGTAGTTAGAAATCACTTAAGGCATTTATATATTAAATTAAGAGATTTTTAACAGAACCCTTGCCTTTTCCTTGTTAAGACCTTGCAGGTGTTGTTTTCCCTGCAGCAGATGGTAACATTGCTAACACCTAAGGGCTCTGTCCAGCTGAACGTACATGCTGTCTTCTGCAATGTAGAGGCCCCAGAAGGCTGCAGATAGTGACTATGCAGTGGATTAACTGATTCAAGAGATTAGGTATGCAGCTGGAAAGTACATCCCTTCTTCCAGATCCACAGCAGTGTCTTGCACACCTTTGGGGTGGAAGGAGCTTGTGTAAATGACTAGTTTCCTCTTGTATACTCTCTGTTTAGATTGTTGTCTTCCTTTTCTGACATCATGGGTTTTTACTCCAGAGCAACACCCCTTCTGTAGATGTAGGTCCTTTTCTGGAGCTTCTCGCAATGGTACCTGCCCACAGGGAATGTATGTGCACTATGGAAAATGGGGAGAGATAAAGGAATATTCTACAGTCCTTGAGTGAGCTGGCAGAATTCCTGGGGAGGGTGTATGCCATTTCTTCATGCCCCTGACCCAACTGCATTTCAGAGGAATTGGCCTTGGAAATGTGCAGCCTGAAGCACATGGTCTCCTTGCCAGAGAACAAACAACCTGTTCCTCTCCTCAAGACCTTTGCGGACATGCTAAGCTTATTTCCTTATGTCCTACTGATGAGCCCAGTAGCCTTGGAAGGGGGGGAAACCTTGAGCAAAACTATACGGCCAGTTCCTAGAAGGAGTGGCCATACAGTCTGCAAGGCCCCCCCAAAGTCTCCACAGCTATAGCATCACAAGGAGACAAATCCTTGGGGAAGGATCAAGTCTGTAAGTGTTGGACAGTGCTGATGGCCCTTGGCATCAGATAACACCAGTCAGAGATGAGGACACGCAGCATCTCGTAGAATCAAGATCACAGTTTGTTTATGATTTGGGGCCAAATCTTCAGCTGGTGTATTTGGGCTTAACTCCATTATCAATGGAACAACACCAATTTACACATGCTCAAGAGCTTGGCCCCTTCATGTCTTGAGCAATATTTTCCCTTGTTATATATACAAATTGAACCTGTTGTTCATCTTTGAATGATATGTCAGAGCTCATAGTAGCACATTTGACATTGGGATCTTTGTGGTTTAAAAACCTGTGCTCTGATAGATCAAGGAACACAATAAAACCTAAATTTGGCCAAGAATTTCAACAGTGATTAGTGATTTTAAATGTCTCCATTTTTTGGCAAAAAGAACAGGAGTACTTGTGGCACCTTAGAGACTAACAAATTTATTAGAGCATAAGCTTTCGTGGACTACAGCCCACTTCTTTGGATGCCACAAGTACTCCTGTTCTTTTTGCGGATACAGACTAACACGGCTGCTACTCTGAAACCTCCATTTTTTGGGTGTCTGACTTTAGACACCTTAAAAGGGGCATGATATTTTCAAAACATGCTGAGCACCTAATAGCTGAAAATCCAGTCCCTTTAATATGACTCAGGTTGAGCACCAAAAAATATGGAGGCATTCAAAATCATTAGCCACTTTTGAAAATGCTAGCCAAATTTAGGTTTGGGCAAAACTATTAACTATATGATCGCAGGAGAGAGGCACTTGAAATCAAACTGAAGATTTATATACCAGGCAATCTTTTATTTAATCAATCCTAATGCTTTTAAAAATATATATGTATAGTATTTAAAGAATTGCAAAAGTGAATGATTATTATTTTATAGAATCATAGAATCATAGAATCATAGATTATAGGACTGGAAGGGACCTCGAGAGGTCATCGAGTCCAGTCCCCTGCCCGCATGGCAGGACCAAATACTGTCTAGACCATCCCTGATAGACATTTATCTAACCTACTCTTAAATATCTCCAGAGACGGAGATTCCACCACCTCCCTAGGCAATTTATTCCAGTGTTTAACCACCCTAACAGTTAGGAACTTTTTCCTAATGTCCAACCTAGACCTCCCTTGCTGCAGTTTAAACCCATTGTTTCTGGTTCTATCCTTAGAGGCTAAGGTGAACAAGTTCTCTCCCTCCTCCTCATGACACCCTTTTAGATACCTGTAAACTGCTATCATGTCCCCTCTCAGTCTTCTCTTCTCCAAACTAAACAAACCCAGTTCTTTCAGCCTTCCTTCATAGGTCATGTTCTCAAGACCTTTAATCATTCTTGTTGCTCTTCTTTGGACCCTTTCCAATTTCTCCACATCTTTTTTAAAATGCGGCGCCCAGAACTGGACACAATACTCCAGCTGAGGCCTAACCAGAGCAGAGTAGAGCGGAAGAATGACTTCTCGTGTCTTGCTCACAACACACCTGTTAATAGCATGTAGTGTAATTAATTAGTCAAAGATGAAAGCTACTGAAACAAGTGTTTATAGTTGCTTGATTATGAAATTTGTAGTTTATCTTGTAGTTCTTAATCAGTTTTTGTTTTATGGTAACTGTGTCTAGAAATTGATCATTTTTCCTTTTTTTTTAGTCTTTCAGTGCATGTATAGTATGTAATATACCGTATGTCTGAAAACTTTCATCTTCCTCCTTCAAAGTCTTATATCCTAGAATTATAGCAGTTATTTATTCAAGAGTCCTCAGCTAGCCATCAGCTTCCCCAAGTCAGTAGGAGCCTTCAGTCTTTTTCATTTGTATGTAGATCTCTGGAGCTAACATGTCATTTGCTTCCATCACATTGTTCACGTTGCTTGTGCATTATATCCCTTCCCCCACCCTTGCCTATTCATACTGTAAGCTCTTCAGGGCAGGGACTGTCGTCTACTCTGCACAGCGCCTAACACACTGGGGCTTCATTCTTAGTTGGTCCTTAGTTACTACCATAGTAAGAGAGAGAGAGAATGATCATTCCAGATTACAGGAACAATAGAAGAGTAGAATGTATTATTGTTTCATTTCTCTTTTCAATCTAAATTGATGAGAAATCATAAAACTCTCATACACATTATTGCCCACATGTGTGCCATCCATTCCACCAAGTATACAGTATTTACATTAATCTGAGTAGATGTATATCTGAATGTGAATAGATCTATATTTAAGTACACTGATCACACTATGTCCTATGGTTTACAGGGGAGGGATAGCTCAGTGGTTTGAGCATTGGCCTGCTAAACCCCCAGGGTTGTGAGTTCAATCCTTGAGGGGCCCATTTAGGGAACTGGGGTAAAAATCTGTCTGGGGATTGGTCCTGCTTTGACCTCCTGAGGTCCCTTCCAACCCTGATATTCTATGATGTCATACATGGCAGAGCCAAAAGTGCCAACATAAGAGCTGCAAACAGTTAAAAATAAAGACACCCTAGTTTAGGATGTGCAGTGTTCTATTTATATCCAAGACCGTTTAGTTTATTTTCTATTTTAAGTCACAAACTGTAACTGGAAGTTGTCATCTCTCAGATGTATCTGTTTGTCCCACCTATTTCTCTCTCTGCCTTTGATCTGCTTTCTTCTACTTCTTTTTAGCTGCTGGTTGGATGCTATTATGATAGGTAGACCCTTCCAAATAAATTATTTACTTTGCAGAGGGGGGCACGTCTGAAATCACAGCATAGCCAGTTATTATCTGTTTCAAGTCAAGAATTTTCTTTCAAATGTGCTGATTTATCATATTCAAAATGGTGATTTGCCATGACTTCACCTTATTTTTTTAAACTGGTGCAAAAGGAGTACTGAAGCACATGATTTAAGAAACCTTTTTTTAGTTCCTTCTGGTGCCTCTGTCCTCCAGCTGCTGAGATGCACTGCGTCAGCTCTGTCGAATGGGAGAATGCTTCTCCTCACAAACAGAGAGGCAGAGCTGCAGCAGGACCACTGGCACCAGCTGTGGTAGGAAACTTAAAACAAATCATCTTCTCCTAGCGCCTTAATAATTATTCTTATCATTTACACAGCACTTTACATCTCCCAAGTGCTTTACGTACATTATTTTATCTTCACCACACCCCATGTGAAGCTCATACACATACAGTAAGGCTAGCAAAAATTTCTTACATCACCCAGTCTGACCTGCATTTTGTCACTTCCATTCTTTAGATAGGAAAAGTAGATAGAGAAGCTAAAACTCTTACCCAAGGCCCTAAAAAGTTAATGCCAAATCTGAGACTGGGAAGTTTCCATTCCTCTGTCCTGTGTTTTTACACTAGAGGACCATGGTCCTCTTTCCCTTTGCTTCATTTTTACCACAGGAGTTTGAAAATGTGCCTTCTTCAGCTGGGGTGTTTCATCTTAGCATAAAGATGGCAACCCTAGCAACTGCAGGCATGTATAGTTTGCACAATGCACCAGTACATTTTCTCTCTTGTGCATGCTCCGTTATTTTCAGGGTGGAGTTCCATGGATTTATGAGATGAGCTTATGTCCTGCAAGTGCTGTAAAAGGAATACAGTTTAGATGTTTTCATCATGAAATTGTATCCAGAAATGCCTTGATTAGGAAGTCTGTCTTTGCATAACAATGTTCTGATTGTTTCTGGTAGGATTGAAGAAAGGTATCAACTTGTGGGCGTGTGCATAATAGAAGTAGTGATTGTCTTGGATTACAATACCAGAAAATATTGCCCTAGGATAAAAGTAACTTCTGAGGTTGGGATATGTTGCCTGATAGCAAAGGTTTTAATTGGAGAGCAATTTTTTCTGTTATTGTCCCCAAGAAAAAAATGGATTATTAGTATTTATTTTTTGTACACAGCAGTAGAAAGAGACCCCAGCTGAGATCAGGGCCCCATTCTGCTGGATAGGGTGACCAGATGTCCCAATTTTACAGGGACAGTCCCGACTTTTGGGTCTTTTCTTATATACGCTCCTATTACCCCTCCCCCTCCCCCCTCCCGATTTTTCACATTTGCTGTCTGGTCACCTTAGTTCTGTAGAAACATACAAGAAGAGACCATCCATGTGCCATAGAGCTTCCAACCTAAATAGACTGTATAAACACAATGTGTGAGGAGAAACTGAGGCATTGAGAGGCAAATTGAGTTGCCCAAGGTCACACACAGGTCAGTTGCAGAGCCAGGAATAGAATGCAGGTCTCATGACTTCCAGCTCATTGTCCTATCTACTGGGCTATGTTGCCTCCCATCATTCATGATTTGGATTTTTTTTTACAAAATATTGGCACATAAAGACTTCCACAAAGAAAACATTGTGGTTCCTCTCCCAGTGAGGACGTACAGAAAAATCCCACTGAGTTCAGTGCTGGCAGAATCAATCCCTCTGCTCTGAAGTATAGTGGTGCAAAGAGCAGGTTTTTCAGTTTTCTGGCAGTCCCAAAAAATTAGGGGGAAAAATAGCTTCAGGTGAACTCAAAACAAAAAATTTTCCAAAGAGATTTTGGGAAACCAAAAAGCTGGAGAGAGATTTGATATTTTTTTTTTTTTGGCGTCAAATGAAACCTTTCATTTCGATTTTGAATTGAAAAAATAATAATTCCCCCCCCAAACTGAAATGCTTTTTTTTTTTTTAACCAAAACAATTTGGCAAAATTTCTGAAATGTTGTAGTCACCCCAAATCTCCATTTTGTTTTAATGCCAAAAATGTTCAGCCAGCTCTACCCTAAAGTTCTTATTGGCACAAAGACTTCAGGCCGTCGGAGTGGCTCCCATCAGTGGGAGACTTCAGAGGAAGCAGTTGGCTGCTCTTGGTGGTGGTAGAACCCGGGTGAACCATCCAACTCCTCTCCCCAGAGAGATGCCAGAAAGGACAGCCATGTCACTCTTTTGAGTGGGATGTTGATTACCTGCTGCCTGAAACTTTGTGTAGTCACTTCAACTAGTGCAAAGTGGGTGTAAAATGCTGTCGCATCAGAATTCTAGCTCTTTACAGTATCATTGTGTTCATTTTGCACAGAAGTAAATGACAACACAAGACAGCGCACGATCTGGCCTTGGTTGGCGTTGTAGGTTCCTCTTGTGGGAAGGTGTTAGATAGTGTTCTATCTATCTTAGGCACTGATATGGCTTATTCCATTATTATAGTAGCTGATGACTTCACAGTCTTTAATGCTCTACCTTACAACACCCGTTGAGGTAGGGCAGTGCTATTATTAGCCTCATGTTACATATAGGAAACTGAGGCACGGAGAAGCTAAGTGACTTGCTGAAGACCACGGGGGCAATTTGTGGTGGAACAGGGAGTTGAATCCTGGTGTCCTAAATCTTAGGCTGATATTCTAACCACTGGACCATCTTTCCTCTGTATGTGATCAGATGTAGGTTGGTGCCCTCCACATGCTATTTTGCCTCTTTATAGGGAAGTAGCACAGTTTGTTTTGGACATATAAGTCTGTTTTCTTAAGCAATCTGAATGATTAAAAATAATCCAAGGGGAAGTTACAGAATATAGGCCAGTCCCTCAGCTGGTATAAATCGTCCTTGCTCCATTGACTTTAGGCTGGTCGCCATGAAGCCTTTGCAAGTAATTAACATTGCCACAGCATTCAGTTTATGCAGCACAGTATAATTAGTATGGGAAATGCTTACATAATTTCTAGGAGTCCTGTAGTTGCATTAAATACTAGCTATACGAGTTATAAAGCTTTTAATGGCTACCACTGCATATATTTGTGTATAAGAATCTACAGTATATATGTAGAAGTTATATATGTGTGATCTGATGTGTCCATTAATGGCTATTAGCCAGGATGGGTAAGGAATGGTGTCCCTAGCTTCTGTTTGTCAGAGGGTGGAGACGGATGGCAGGAGAGAGATCACTTGATCATTACCTGTTAGGTTCACTCCCTCTGGGACACCTGGCATTGGTCACTGTCGGTGGACAGGATGCTGGGCTGGATGGACCTTTGGTCTGACCCAGTATGGCCGTTCTTATGTTCTTATGATGTTAGTGTTAAGTGTTGTATTTACCTTAAATTCTATACCTGGGATTTCATCCTGACAGAAACCAAATAG
Organism: Chrysemys picta bellii; assembly: GCF_011386835.1. NCBI lineage: Eukaryota > Metazoa > Chordata > Testudines > Emydidae > Chrysemys > Chrysemys picta. The sequence continues at coordinate 14,989,646 of NC_088791.1, forward strand.
CCCGGTGCATCTGGTTTAATCTTCCCTTAAGCCATATTATTTTAAAGGCACTCCTGTTTAGTATGTCATGCAATGGAAAGGTTGTTTTTTATCTTTTACTGTTACCACTTAGTGGTTTTTGCTTTGCTTTCTTTACACTGTGGATGAGCCCTTTCAAAATCCTTAGACTTCATTTTCCATAACTGCTACTTTTCCTTCCATGTGGGAGCAGAACTAGGTTCAGTCAGCTACCCAACGCAAGCTGCGTTGATTCCATAACTAGGCCCAAAAGACTCTCAGAAGCCATTTTACTCAGTCCTGAAAAGAAACCACTGTACTTTCAACTGGTAGTGTCTTAAGATGGTGATTCCTCCCGTGTTTTTGGACAATTGTAGCAGTTTATTAGCCAGTGCCTGACATTCACCATTCCGCTGTACATTCTCTCACATACCCCAGAGCTTGTAGTACTCTAAACATCAATTTTATGAGTCTGAGACTGGTCTGGACCAACCCAATCATCTTGTCAGGTTACAGCAGGCAAAAGTGATTTGGAAATGGAAAGCATTGGTGCACCAATACAGAGCCCAGAACTTCACCTTGAGCGAGGGAGAGAGAGAATTTAAGGTGCCAGTGAATCTAAAGCACCAATCACCACAGCCTGAAATGGCAGTACTGGAGCTAGTATTTTAGGATTTAGTATTTGGGGGTTGAGTTGCAGGACTTGTCATGGTGGCATAGCATTGTCCCAGCCAATTCTCATGACTGCTGCATGGATTTTCAGTAAAAGCTAAATGCGCAATGCCTTTTAGTGCACTTTGGAGTACGTACTTTTAACAATGAAAATGCGCTATTTGTTTTGCAGTAGTGCCTAGAAGCCTCAGTCGTAGACCGGACCCGATTGTGCAAACACAGAACAAAAAGACGGCCATTGCCACAATGAGTTTACAATGTGTAAGGGCTTTTCTACACAGCAAGTTACTGCCTGACAAGCCAGGGTATGAATCTACAGCACCCCAGCTTGCTGTGCAGTATCTTGCCCTGTAGACTAGCCCTATGTACAAATCTAAGGACAAACCTTTGCCCACCATAGTATCATGTTCTCCTTTCACTGAAGGTGAGAACCCACCATCGTATTTGCTGGGTTGGTGACTGCTTCCCCAGGGCCCTCAATCTCCTCTCCCACCCACCAATGAGACCAAACCTATCCAGTAACACCAAACTCAGTAAGGGAATCCTCCAACTGTGAAATTCTGTTCAGCTGCAAACAGGGATACGCTAGTGAATAGTTCATACAAGATACCGATGTGTGGTATAAAAAGGGGGACTCCCAGGAAAAATTGTAAATCAAAACACACCTGAATTTTGGGAAATTTTGAGATTCAAGTCTGTCTTTAGCTTAGTGTGCAAGGCATACATCAGGCCCTTCAAATAATTTGAGGTCTGATTCTCATTTTCCCCAATAGCTCTTCGCGCCACTCTGGTAGCATAAAGGGGACCTCATGGAATTGGTGCCCACTTTAAGATCTATTTACACTGCCAGAGTGGTGTAAAGAGGCCATAGAGTGAATGAGCCTCAGTCTCTTGGTGTTTTAGCAGGCTGAGGGGGAAAAACCCACTTATCTACATATCTGGTGAAGACCTTAAATACGTGAGATAGAGAGGAGATATAGCGGTTTCTCCAGCGATGGCATGAATGAGTCCAGACGTGAAAGTACACTTCATTTTGACCCCATTGGAGACTAGTGATTAAGGGCCACTGTTTCTATTGAAGTCAATAGCGAGGGTCCCATTGACTTCAATGTGAATAGCCTTTGGCCCTAATTGCTTTACAGATGTGACTCTGTGGTCTCTTTCACGGATTGAAAGTGAATAAATGCAACCCCTAATGGCTGTGCAGCGATGTTTGTAAAAGCCGCACATCCACATAGTCACCGGTGAGAGTGAACTAGGTCATTTGCTAAGGCTTCAGAGGAGTTGTGTCCAGCAGGAAATGGCAAAAGCAAACTGAAAACTCTCCAAAGGTCCCTAAACTCTCAAATCAACAATCCTCCGTTTCTCTGATCAGGGCTAGTAGGTCCTATAAAGCCACTCCGCCTCGAACAGGGTGGGGAATGAGGGGGAGAGTGAGAAATCCTACTGTGTATCCAAAGCCCCAGAACGAGAGCCTAAGCAAAATCCCTTAAAGCCTATCCAGCCACAGCCTCTGTGCCGCGTTATTGATCATTCACAAGGCAAACAAAAGATGCACTTCATGTTTTCATTTCACCAAACAGAATAGGAAACTCATTAATTTATTTTTTTGAAGGGGGGGAGAATTACTAATTTTTTTATGGTAATTAGGAGAGCTAACACCAGCCAGGCAATAGTGAACGCAAACAAGACCCCTATAGGCAGCAGAGTGCATTAATGTAAAATATGCCCAGACAACATAACTTGTCAGAGAGGATTATTTCTGCTTAGTGAATCTGCAGGGGCCCCTTTGCTCCACCACTCAGCGTCTGACTAGAGAGAGAAAGAGTAGCCATTAGTGAGTAGCAACTGTGGCATTGATGTTTGAGCGCACTTCTGAACTGGCTTTTGTTGAGAATATCGGTGCAGAAAGCATGCGCTGTCCCAAATCTGCTGTTACTATGAGAAATGAGGAGCTGCTTTTAAGGTATGTTGTCTCCTTTGTTTAATGTGTGCTTTCTAGTTGCCTGGGCCCGCTGCAACCATAATCATGCTCTGTATTAAGTAGTTTCCCTATTTAAAAATAATAAAAAAAAGACAGAGGGGCATTGCTGTGTGCAAGCAGCATTTCCACTAGTTACAATTGCATTTAACGTGTCTGATGACCGATGTATTAAGAAAAGCAGGCAACAAATATAAAAACAGCTGAAAGCTGGTTCTTCTTTTATCATCTCCTTTGCAATATTTCTGCCTGATTCGTTATTATGCATTGGGTATGGAATAAATATGGAAAGATACTCCATATTAGAGCTAGTGCCCTAAGTACCACTTTTAATTTTCACTTAGTCTACATAAATAGCCATGAATGCTCTACCTCATCCGGATCACTTGAAGCTGTTCAAAAAATGTGTATATATACATGTACGTATGTGTGTGTGTATTCTTAACGTACCATAGTGTAGTGGAGAGCAAGAGGCGGCTACCTTTTTCAGAGGGAGAGACACAGAATTATGCTAGAATTGGCAGCCTGCTTTGAAAAATGTAGTCTTTTGTTTATTTGCTAGCAGACATGGTAGCATTGAATGCATCTTTTGGTCTGACAATGGGACAGCTGAACAATGGAGCTGTCAAACTAGCTTAATGCATGTCTGGGGCTTCTTTTTTTTTTTTTTTTCTTTCTCAGCCCTTTTTTATTTTTTATTTGTATAGCTGTATAATACGAAGCGTTGTAGCATTACTTGTTTGTGGGTTTTTAAAATTTGATATCCACTGTTAATAGTGGGGGTTTTGCATCTTGTAATTATGTCTGTTGCATTAAGTTGGAGATTTATTGCTATCTTCTCCTTTAACTGTAGAGAGAAAACTTACTGATTCTGAATGCTTACAAAACTGATGTCCATCTGGCAACTACAAGGTTACTGGACATGTGTTTACAATATTTTATGTCTGATCATTTTAACTTTGACTGCTATGTTGATGTCCACTATTTTTACATTTTGTTTTTGGTAATGAAAACTAGCTACAAAAATGATAAAGCAGACAGAGATATATATCATTTTTGGAATCCAACTGTTAGTATTACGTTAGGATTTTTAAGGTCAAGCAGAATAATTTACATGGATGATTCCTGTCCTAAAATCTAACAAATTATTACATATAACATTTTTTGAATTATCCATCTATTTATTTGGAAAGACCTTGTTTAGGATTAGAGTGTTGAAGAAATTTTTGTTTTTGGATTTGGACGTACTCTTATAGTCTCGTAAAATACAGTGTTATAAAAAGAAACTCATTTACCAAGCTTTCCAAAATCTTTAAATCATTTCTCAGGACAACTGCATATACTTTAAATGAGTTGTCAATAGTCTAGAGTTTCTACAACTCTTGAAGTCTTTAAATAGTTTACAGATTAATTAACTATATCACTGGCCTTGTTAATATAATAAAAATGTAATCACTGAGTGGATTTACTAATAGAAAAGATTGATATGCAGCTGTGTTGTTTGGCTTTTGTTTAGAACAGTTACTTTAAAGGGCTTGTTTTTGTTTACTGCGTTCCCTTGTGTTAGTTTTATGAAATCATACCGATGTTTTGAGGAGAGTAAATGATTTCTTAAATAAGGATATATTGCTGAGAGAGAGCTCAGCAGCATACATTTAAACAAAATTATTTTACTGAAGCCATTCAGAGTCCCTTGTGCTTACAGTGGTTTTTTTCCATTTAGAGATAAAACAAGGTGAACAGATAAAATGACAAGTCATGAAAAGTGCATGTGTTTAACTTAAAATAGAGGTTATAACATAGAAAACTTTTGCTTGCAGGACATATACTGCACTCAATCACCATAAAAGTTAGGCATGGTGTTTAACATGATGAGATCATGCTCAAAGCCTGCTATAGTCACTCTCTTCCTCCCCCCCCCCGTACCTTAGAAGAACTTTTTCCTTCCAGAGAAGTGTTAACTAGTCCCTACAGGGCCAGTTCTTTTCTGCCCAGGACTGTGCAGCTGGGGTGAGGTATCTTTTGTCGAGTTACCCTCACGTAGGCAATGCATTCTAGCAGCTGCTCTTATCATGGTCCCTTGAGATTATCAGGCAAGAAAGTATGTGATAGCCTGCTTCAGATTTAATGTAAATACTCCATTAATAATCACCAAAGCTGGGTGCTAATGGCAGAATGGCAATTCTCCAACTTGACAAGTCACTAACATGTCACCTGTACAACATATCCAGCTTCCTTTGTTGGGGGATTTCGATTCCCAAACCTGTTTCTAAACCCATACTTCATAATGAGTTCATACCACACTGCCACTAGTATATTGTTTTGCATATTTTGAGATTAGGGTAATTGATAAAACGCAGAGGAAAATATTCTATCTAATCAGTGTTCATCTTGTCCAGAATACTCCAGTGGCATCATATAATACTTTATTCAGATTAAATTAAAACTTGCAATACAGACAAAACTCCTAAAATATTATCCTTATTCTTGTGTGGATATTTACTGGGTCATTGCTCTTTTAGTCATGTATTTAATTATTTTAACAGCTATGATTGTGAAACAGGTTCCTAGTTTCAGAAGAATTTTCAGGTAGAGGTCTCCGGCAGTAATACTTCAGGTGTCTTTAGCTTTAACCGGTTGTGAATGGGTGAGATTCAAAGAGCAATGTGGCACCCTGAAGTTGGTAAACTTGTCAACATCTCTTCCCAGAACAGTGACAAGATAGCTAATTCAGACACTGAAGTAAGTAGTTGTTTGTTTCTGCAATGACCAAGTGTAATGCCAGAAGGAATTACAGTTCTTAGACCAATCTAGCAGAGCAAGACTAGCTTGTGTGTGAACCTGGGAAATGGCTTATCAGAGTGCCGTAAGAAGATGGTAGCTGAAATGTAGATATTTATTAGTCTGTAGTCTCTGTCTGTTTTCTTCAGATTCATGAACTACCATCTCTAACGTCAAATGTGTTAATATTCTCTTTGTTAAATTAAAATAAAGCTGAAGTGTTTATCAAATGTAAGTACGTAAGATTGCAAACTGTACCTTTGTGGCTGAAAAACAAAGGACAACGTTCAGTTAATATTCATATCTAGAACTTTTACTGCAAGTGTAGATTATGCTTGAATACTTAAGAAGTCACTCAGGAGTGAATCAATACTAATTATTGTAATCAGGAGGGTTAATTAGCTGAAGATGCTGCTGATGGAAAGTTCATTGCTTTCAGCCCTGAAAACTCCTAAGTTGATGAAATCTGAAAGCAAGATGCCTAAGAGGACTTTATATCGAGAGTAGTTTGGCTTTCATTTGGCATTTGAGGGGCTGGTTCTTTCAAATAAGAAAACATAGATGTTTTGATTTTATCTATAGAGGAAATGAGAAGATGCAACTGAGTCTCTCTTGAAGAGCTTTCTGTAATAGTTTCTAATTGGATGCCTTTTAGGTAACCAGAAAGTCTCAGTGTAACCTTCATTTGTAGATTACCTAGACATTAATATAGATAACCCTATACATCTGAAATCTTGTTTCAGCAGCTTTATTGGGTATCACTTTACCAGTTTATTATTTGGGTCTTTTTACTGTATGGTTACACAACTTAAAAAAAATCATTGCTTTTTGTCTGCTCTGCCCTCTAAGATACCAGTCACATTTGTTCTGTAGAAATGTATTCAGCTTCTCTTAATTAAAAGGACAGTTATTAAATTACCTATTTGTGACTTCAAGGTATGTGATATGGAATAAAGGCTGAAAGGGAAAAAGAAAATTTTCTTCATGAGTGTTTTGGGATTCCCACACTTCACAGAACAATTGTGTTTCTTAAAGTGAACATCCTTGAATTCAAGATATATAAAAGCTTTTCTCACAAGTGGACGGTGAGAAGTTTGGGTTTTCCCCCCCCCTATGGTCATATCTGTTAAGATTACAGTCCAAATGAATCCCTGTGTTTATTTGAACACCCTGTCAAAAAAGCCCACTAGTAAAGTGTTGTTTTGAAAGGCAGAAATTCTTTCTCAAAACATATCATTCTCCGCTCTCTAATGACATTAGAGAGATTATCTAGTACAGGTGCTATTTATCTTTGCTTTCCTATGACTGTTTTACTGCTTCCAACACATTTACTTGTATGTCAGCTGTATAAAAGGTAACTGAAAATGGCAGCTGTTGAGAAAGCATGTCGCCATGCCTGGAATGACATGCATTATCAGGGCAGCATGAGCTGCTGGCACTACAGCCCATTTCTACTTGACCTGTCGAATGATTGGCTGCCTGGGATAGTGATGAATCACTAGAGTTTATGGAACAGGACTGCTGGCATTCCCACAGAGGAAATCAAAACTGGAATTTTCCTCGAACACTATTGTCGTGGCAAAATAACCCCCAGCTTTTTGTTTTGCTTTTGCTTATTTAATCCTGCAGCTAAAGCAAATGTCTCAGTTAAGCTCATTTTAATGCCGTCCTTGGCAAGCTAAACATGGTGCCAAGGTTACCTATCTCTATTAGATGGAGCCGGAATGATTGAAACCCCACATCGGAGCACTCCCAAGTGTTGGAAAAGCTGGGATCTGGATTTGAATTTGGGAGGTTCAGCCACATCTTTATTTTTTTTATTGGTGTTTACTGAGAGTGACTATCCAGGAACTGGCCCAGTGTATGAGTAACATCTAGGAAATGTCTTTGTCTGGTGTGAGTGTCAGGTGACCATTTAAAGGTCTGATATCCGATGTTCCATTAGTGCTGGGACTCATGGTATACACTTTAGAAAAGCTGGGGCTCACAGTTTTTTGCTTGCCCATGATGTTTACAGTGTCTACCTAGTTCATAAAATATGAAACCTAAAAAACACATTATTTGGACTACCCGGTTTATCCTCTGAGTCTTGTGCTTGTGTGAACCTTCCAGTATGCTGAAGAGATTGAGACGGTGGGTCACTAGCTGCTCTGCAAGGATATACCCATGTGAATATGCTGCTTGCATTTCAGTGTAACCAAGTTCTAGTTTTGTTTATTTCTACATGCAAAACACCTGGGCAGTCAGCTAAATACATCACTATTTGGCTCTGGCAATAACTTTCAGTTTTAGTCCCCATTCAACTTTGTGATCCAAGGGCATGGGCACCTTTTTCTTTTTAAATACATATGCCTGTAGTCGCTATTGTACTTTTTCATCTTCTTCTGAGTCATTCAGAAATTGCTTCTCTTAGGGGTAGGATACCTGAGTGCATGCATAGCTATGATTTCAGCCCTACCCCTCTGCCTGCCCTCCAACATTTCAGAAGCATTCTAGGGACAACTTCTGCCATTCAGCCACTAGTTGGTGCTTGCACCCCTGAACTGTCTTGTCTGACTTCTAGGTGGGTGAGGAGTAAATACTGCACTCATTCTGGAACATTCCCATGATAGCAAATCAGCAGGTCATCTTCAAGAGAAGCCTTTCAGCATATTGCTAGTCAGTAGCCTGCCACTGGTGAATAGAAATGGGGATAACTGGAGAAAGAAATAAAGGGTGTGGAAACTTCTTATCCCACCTAACTAATTGAGAAGAGAGGATAAAGCTGCAGCAACCTGACGTAGACCATTAAGACAACGATGCCGCTTGCACATGTGAATAGCTGCACACATTATAAAGAGATGTGGATGTTATGTTACTGAATTTAAGGCCTGATCCGGCAGCCACGCTCAGTCTGCATCTGCAGAATCAGGCCCCTGCAGAAAGGAAATTCTGTGAGTGATCAGAAAAATCTAAGATTTTATGTATTCATTCTTACCGACCTTGTTTCATCTATAAAAGACCTTTGGTTTTATTTTAGCCTTTTTCCTAACTAAATATGACGGACGTATTTTCAACCAAAATATGAGGAAAAGCTCACTCTACAGCTTGGAAACTTGTCTGCAGCATTTCAGCCCACATTTAATTTTAATGAGAGAGTTATATAACTCCTTTTAAAAATCACAGATATGAGCAGTCCCTGGACTGCAGCAGCAGCGTCAGGTTTTCCCCTGCAGTGCTGTTCAAGTGAATCATACAGAGAGACTTCTCTGTGAAAAGTTGATATATGCACATTTTATTATTTAGTGAGATCCTAAAATGTACCAGTCAGAGCTGGCCGAAAATTTCCTGATGGGAAAATGCTGATTTGTCGAAATTGAAACGTTTTGTGGGATTTTGTCAAAATGTTTAATGGGAAACTATCAAAATATTTCATTTCTATCTCCGTTCCACGCTGTTCTTTCCAATTTGATATTCTGAATTATAATATAAATGACATAACGATAAATTAAAACAAAACATCAAAGCTAAAGCTTTTGACAGCCAGTAAAACTAAACATTTTTATAAAGTTGAAATGAAATACTCCATGAAAAATTCCAGTATTTTGACTTTTTTTCGTGATAAGGGATGGGAAAAAAAAAGTCAAAATCTCAAAATTTGCCATGAGATGGGAATCCCAAATGTTGACCATCTCCAGTACCAGGAGTCTCATCACCAACAGGTTTTTAATTGGAAATGGGAGTTCAGGAAAAATTAAAGTGAGATCCTCTGTTTAGAAAAATAATCAAGGGAAAAGGGTGTAGCTTTCACTTAGAACGTCTTGCAGTTTTTGTACTGCCCTTCCTTTTCACTGCAGTTGCCTTGTTCTAGTGGACTTTGTCTGTTGGAAATAGCAGTGTCAAATGAAGATAGATTTTATATATATCAGTAGTAGTGTAACTTTTATTTCTGAGCACCCAGGTGCGTGAAACATAATTCACAAACCAAAAACACCCATGGAATGCCCTGTCCTAAAGAGCGCACAATTTAAGAATAAGATAAGATACAGCCAATAACAGCAACAAATGATGAAAAGAGAATGAGGTGAAGGAAAGGTGGAAGTTACATTAGTCATGTCTGTCTAGCCAATCAGATGGGCTACACAGACATCTTGGTAGTTTAACAATAGAGGTAAACACTTGAAATAAAATCCCCGACCCGATTTGCATCTTGTACCAAAAAAGTCTGGTTGGGTCCATGTTCTTTTCTAATGTTTCTCCCCCCCACCATCTTCCCCTTTTGATTCCATCCCATATTTTCCCTCCTACCTTTGCCCGTTCTTTCATTGATGAGTTCAACCCCTCACCCTACACGCCTACTGGTTTAATTCAGTCCCTGCTCACTAGCTACTCGCTCACTCTCGCCTCCCCCACATCCACCCCCAACAGTCAATCTCCCAACTGCACAAAACAGCCCACAGAATCCCAAGCAGCCAACATATCTTAGGTGATCCTGGAGCTCCACTTCTCTCCTCTGAAGGGAGGCAGGGACTTCTGCACGTGTTGAGGAGGGGTGGCCCAGTTTACAAAGCCAGATCTTCAAGTCCTTCCAACAGTGCTTAATTTGTAATGAAAGAGGTGCCGGGGCTCAAGCAATTAGGTGCTGGTGTTCAAGCAGTTTTTTTACACATTCTGACTGATGCAGCAAGCCCAGAGGTGCTGGGGCTATGAACTGCCAAGCCTAGAGGTGCCGGGGCTCAGCCCTGGCAAACCCTGGCACAAATTAAGCACTGCCTCCCACCTCAGCCACCATAATATTATTCCATTTCACTTGGGAATGGACTAATACCCAAATTCAGCAATAATGAAGTCCCATCCTATGTTTCTTCTCCATCACTGTCTAGAAAAGAGGCTTTTTTTTGCTCAGTGAATAGAGCAGCTGTTACTTAGTAGGAAATCGGAACTGCCCAGTGCAAGCAGAATCCTAGATTTCTCTCCCGGATAAGCAACGGCTGTTCCATTCACTCTGTTGCTAGGATCATTCAGTGCTACTTGTGCTGTGGGGAATATGCCAGTTATAAAAGGACTTGATGAATAACTGGGTTATGGGAGGACTGGGGGTGAAAGAGAACAAGGTCTTAAAAATTCTCTCTCTCTCTCTCTCTCACACACACACACACACACACACACACACACACACACACACACACACACACACACACACACACACACACACACACGTGTGTACGTAAGGAGGTATGCAGCAGTACACACAAGTAGCACCTACACTTCAGCAGTAATGCTTTTTCCTAGCACTATAAATTAGCAAAGGGATTTTAGAGCCCAATCCTACATGGCATGGTCCCAAAGAAGCCACTGGAACTACTGTAGTTGTGGTACTAAGCGCTACATTCAGTCGTAAACGTTTGCAGGATTGGGACCGTACTTTGTACAGATGACTGTTGACAATATTTGCAGAACATAAGCCTGAGTAGGAACCATTTTAGAGCCAAAGACCTTTTAAAAAACCTCCTTAAAATGCAAAATGGGATGTTAATGTTTGCCTTTTGTCATAAAATCTTGCCTAATTGCTTTAGAAAAGATAAAGTTATTACTCTACAAATGGAACAAAGGCCTTATACCCACAGTCTGATGAAATCACCTTTGCATCAGTATAAAACAGGAAAACAAGAGTGAGTGGGAAGTTTTACTATAGCAACCAAGTTTACATAATATCATTGTTTTTCAAGCGAAGGCTCTAGAAATGCTTAATTCAAGGTACTGTACTAATTTTAAATGACATTCATTTCAGCGAATAACTAATTACGGGGGAACAGACCATAGAATCAGACAAAATCTCTCAAGTACCTAATGTTTATTGGTATTTAAATTGCATTGACTAGACCAACCAAAAATTGATTTTATTTTTTTTTTAAGATCAAATAGTCTCTAAGCACTTTTTAAAAAACAAAACAAGAATAATTTTAGACAATTTTAATTTAAGAATGTGACGCGGTAAACGTGTTTTGATGCTGGTTTAAAATGAAGAGCAAGCCGTGGAGGCATAGAAAAAACCCATACATGAAGTTTAGGGCCTGATGTTGTTATACAACCTCACTCCCAAAAGTAGTCCTGAATCTCTTCAGGAATCAGCTGAAAATTAATGAATTACTCTGAGGAGTAACGGTTTATAGACCCTTTGATTATGCCACACAGAGAAATAAATGTGCAGCATTTGTCAAGCTGCATTTATAATAGTTTTGTTGATTCTCAGTAACATTTAGGGAGAATAGAGTAGAAGTTATACTAATTTTACAGAAAGAAAAAGATTACTTATCTTAATGCTTGTTTCCCTCCCTTCCTGCCCCTCCAGAGATCTGCTACAAAATTAAGCCCTTACTCACTGGGAACCATGAAACGAAAGAATTAATTACCTGCTACTATGTACACTACTACTTTCTAGCCTGTGGTCTGTGTGGCACGGGTGTTTCTTTGTGAAAGATAGTGAGCATTTTACGTGCATAGTATAGAGCTGCTTGGGCAGATTCTTATCTCACGTACATGGGTGTAAATCTGGAATCACTCCACTAAAGTCAAGGGGGTTTGCTCCAGATTTACACTACTGTTAGGGAGATTAGATTTCTGTTAGAAGTTTGCTCTGATGCCCAAGATCAGCTGAAGCTAGAGCAGTGCTCGCTGGCCTAGAGGGGAATAAAGTAGTATATTTGAATTCTCTACACTGCCTTGTGGGCTCATTATGTAATGAAGTCATTCAGAAACTTTCCCTTGAAGTGCTTCCAATAGTAGCATTTCCTGTGTTCAAAAATGGATGGGAAGTTGACTAAAAGAATGACAATTCAGTTGGGGGCGGGGGGGAAGAGGGGTGGCGAAGCATGAGCACTATGCCAGTCTTGACTGAAGGGCTACAAGGGGGCTCTGCTTGATTTCTCACAGACTGAATTAGAATCAAAGGCAATGATGTCAGAATGAGCTCATACCCTTGAAAGTGATGCAATGCTTAGCAATCCCCTTTCTTCCAATTTGCTCTCTTGTGTGGGTCTTTCCTATAAAGACAGATTTTTACATGGCCGAGCTGCTCTAGAATACTTTCCATGGACATAGTACATAGTTCAAAGAACTGTACAAACAGTGACTAATCCACAACATTGTGGGGTAAATTAGTATTATCCTCCCCATTTTACAGATGGAGGAACAGAGGCAGAAAGATTAAATGATTTTACTAAAGCAGCCAGGGCCGGATCCTGTTCCTCTGAAGTCAGTGGGCATTGGATGGGGGCCTACCACAGTGGCATAGATGAGATTAGAACCCAAGAGTTTCTGACTCCCAATCCTGGGTGCCTTCCTCTAGACTAACATAAACTATACCAATTGAACACAACAGAGACTAAATCAGCCAATAACTGATGCTCCAAAAGACCATGTTATATCTATTGTTTGATTTATATCTATTGTTTCTATTGCTGTGAAAATTAAAGGGACCATTCCATTTTTTTCAATATTTTTCAGTATTTGATAGCGATAAGTTCTGCCAAAGCATTCTTTCTCTAACTCAACAGTATTTCTTAATATTTTTTTAAAGTAAGTATTGCGTGAGCATGTGCTTTGATCACAGAAATGGAGTCAGTATTAAAAGTAACAGAGAACCGTGGTTGTAATATTGCTGTGTGAAACACTAGGATTTTTTTTTCACTTACCCTCTGGGTACTACATTAAGTGCATATGCAGCCTCTACATTATTTATATTTGGAAATTAAATTCCTCAAATACAGCTCTCTCTCTCTCTCTCTCTCTCTCTCTCTCCCTCCCCCAATAAGCTTTTCTTGATTAAAATCTCCGTATCCTTTACAGAGTGGGTTTCCTTTTGTATTTGACCCTGGTCCTGCCTCTAACTTTTAAATAGCAAAAGCAAATGTGCTTTGAAAAGTGTGTTACACTGTAGTTGTTAAATAAAGCAATAACCTATGCACTTGTAATGCTTTTGCTATGACCTACTTACATACTACTTCACCCTCCTTATAGTATGATTAAAAGCTGCTTTGAATCCACTATTCCCTCAAGGGATTTGAGGCTAGAATTTAACAAACTGCTGAGAAGGCTTAAGTCAGTAAGAGGGCTTCCCTACAGCTTCTTCCAGCTAATTCAAATGTAATTAAAAGGAAAATAAATATTTCAAAAGAACATATGTTTTAATGAAGCATTTTTAAGCATTCATACCTTAAGAAAGGGACAAATGTATACAGATCTCCTTATTTCATATGCAGATTTTGAACAAAATGATTTGTGATTTTTTCCCCCCTTTGATGCAAAGAACTGATTTACTTAAGGTGAAATTCTTTATTCATTAAGACTGTCTTCTTCCTAAATGACCCATGTAAAGTTTGAGGGCCAGGAATCTCTGTATTTCTCTGAAATTAGAAGGTACCATAAAACTTTGTGTGACAGGAAGCGCGTGGGTGAGGCTCCAAAAGGTCAAATAGTGATGGAGACTTCTTATTTTAAAGAATATCTTCATCCTCATTGAGCTCTCTGCCTGCTTCATCAGGGCTAAAATCTGTCTCTTCTCCAGTTGCAAGATTTTGAAATTGAAAGTTAATCCAGCTCTACTCTAGGCTGGATTAACCACCAGGAAGGCCTCAGATCAAAAGACAGGTGGCTGCAGCCAGCCGGAGAAAGTGGTACTGACTTTCCTTCATTTCTGTTTCACACTGATTCTTCTGCCACTCTATGGGTTTGCTCCCAGGATGCTGATGAAGGTGGTGTAAGGACCTATATAGAACTGCTTAATAATACTGTGAAGTTATTTCTTCAGGTTTATGGCTCTCCTAGGCAGATCAGAGCAACAGCTTAGGGGAGCCCTTTTTCTTTGGAGCTGTAAAATAGGCAAAAATTCTAGCAGCCTGAGGGTTTTTCTTTCTTTCTTCTATTTGGAATGATAAAACGTCTTAAGCAGTGAAATAAACTTTTTAAAATTAGCCCCTGTTGTCAGATATTAACAGTAAATGACAGTTGGCCCGAGTTATAGCATGTTTAGTATTGATCAGCGGGAGTACATTTCAGTGTAAAATTTGAAATGCTAAAGATTAAATGTTCCCCATGTAGTCCTCTTTTGTTACTTCATTTTGTTTGATTTTTTTTTCCCCTCAGTTATATCCAAAATTACAAAATGTAAAAAAGAGACTCGGAAAGAGAAGAAAATACAGTAGAAATAACAAAATTGTCTAGCTGGAGTCCTCAGATCACCCAGTAATCTTTGTAAACATCAATTATTTTGCCAAGAGCTGCATTGCATTGGAGCAAACAAGTATAAGGACATAAAGGAAAATGTAGACAGCTTTTCACTTTGTTTGGTTTTAGTAATTGGGTGAGTGTGTATAAATTTCTGTGCGTGTCTTGATTATTTGTTTTCTATATCAGCTGTGCTGAACTCCCAAGTATATCAGTGGGGGGCAAGGATTTTGGCAGATTTATATATCAAATGATTGCCATTGTTATTTAGACTGACTACTTTTTATCATGGTTAGCAGAGAAGATATTTTCACCCTTCATATTTCTATGGGCTGCTACCATAAACCTGAAATGGCTGTTTAAGCTTAATGGAAGCCAAGACTTGGCTGTGGGAATTTTGAATATATAAAGCCATTACTGAGGAACTAATTGTCTTTCTATTGTTTCAATGCTCCTGATGGTTTCAGGTTCATATAGTAATTGTCTTTCCACCAGTAAATGGCAATTTAATGTTCTTACTGTGAGAGCTGTTTGTGTTTTAACTAGCATGTTTTATAAATTTCAGAAGTGGAATTATTTTTAACAAGAGGCTCAATAACAATATCGAGATTTGTATTTACATGGAACCATGCATTATCCTGATGTAATATAATTATGTGTGTGTGTGTGTGTGTGTGTGTGTGTGTGTGTGTATATATATGTCCAAAACATTAAATTGTATACGATTGGCAAATAAATTAACTATTAGCAATGTAATGAATATTGGTTTGAATATTTTAATGGCTTTTACAGAGTTAATGCATTTTACTTTTTAAAGTTTAGTTAGATGAAACTACATGCTGTGTTAAATGGAAGTGGACCTAAGATTTTAACAACAAGAAGTCAAGTTCCTGAACTACATTTTATGTCATAATTGCTCTTACTGTTTGAAAATGTAAAAGATTAAAGGAAGTGAGTGCAATTAATCTACATACAGATTTTCTCAGTTTCCAGTCGTTTTATAAGGTTTTATCTCGCCTACATTCTTAACATGCATTTTCCAACCCATTGTGAACACCTACAGAGGTGCATGGGTTAAACTCTAGCTGCAGTGGAAAAGAAGCTCCGCCTCCCATTTCAGCACCTGGTGTTCTATAGACAGTTGCCTCAGCAGTAGATTTCAGAGGGGATTGGAGGAAAACAAGAGGGGGAGAGAATGTGACAACTGCTGACTCTGGCTGCTGCCTTGGGGAGGCCTCTCGCACCTGTCCCTGCCTGTCTCTTGGCCAGCACAGTTGTTGAATCAGACAAGCATAGAAACATTCTTATTTGCCAGACCAGAACGGTGTGCACAGAAAGAACATGACTTCTTCATTCAAGCTGGATTTTCTTCCCGAGATGATGGTTGATAGCCGTTTGCTAGTTTCTGACAGAATGTAAGTAGAGATTCAGTTGCCTGACAGCGTACAGATATAAAATTGAGCTCCTCTGCCTCTAGTAACGGAGCTTTTTGACATTCATATTTCTTAGAGGGTTGGGCATATAAACAAAGCACTGGGTTTGCCTCTGACTTGCTGCTGGAAGTCTCTGTGAGGAGTGTTTAAGGGAGAGTAAGGATTTTTTCCCCCGGTCACTTAAAATTGCTTTGTGATTTGTAGTTTGCTGGCCCCCCAGAAAGGCAGCAGATGCATGTTTGATATTTAGTATTCTGAGGAGACAGACTGATAACGATGGCTCAGGGAGGAGGAAGAGAAAGATAAGTATGATTTTTATATTCTGCTGATGCAATATGGAAAAATGCACCCAAACCTCGCATAAATAAATGCACTCTTATGCCCAGTGGGAATTCCGATACAGGATTTTTGTCTTCTGCATGTATCATTTACATTTGGTGTTGGTATGCCATGTTACTTATTCCCTTCAGTAGTATAAATAAAGATTCACTTATAAAAATTAACCACTAATCCAGCTTCAGATTTGCAACGGCAATTCCCTTTCCGATTCAAATGAAATACTAATGATCAAGTGTAAAAATAGCTAGGTGTAGCATAGGGCAGAAATTAGAGGCAGTTTTGTCTTAGTCCCAATGGTTTTATGGTAAATATAGTGTTAATTAATGTGAGGATGGTTGTTTCATATGTAGTGGAACCACTGATAAGATTTATTGGAATATGTGAAGTGCTGGAATTTCAGAGAGAAAAGTATTCCTCTAATTTATATCTGTCCTATTAATCTTGATCTAAAAGTTTCTATTATCATCCGGTTAGGGATTGTCAAGTGGTGAGTATTTTCATGTACTCCGGGCATGTAAAATAAAAAGAGAAAGAAAGACGTAACCAATTGATGAAATGTATGAAAATGGAATACCATGTTATTGTATTAAACATTCCTAAAATGCCTTTTATTTTGATGTTTTTTCTTGTAGTCAGAATGCTAAACGTGTTGAGTTCTTTTAGAATCAAGTAAGAGGCTTTGCCGTTGGCTATATACCATATCTGTTCCGATGGAAGCAGTGCTTAAGTTTAAAGTGTAAATAAAGCTATGTATGTGAAGTAATGACTGCCATCTACAACTTGCTTTTCCCAAATCATCTTGTATATTGCACCCTGTTGTAAGACCATTCTGAGTTTTATTACTTACTTTGCTGGCAACAAACTTTCTTGTAAGGTGTTATGTTCTTTCCCTAGTGTAAGAAGCTTTTTGAGTAGAAGTATTCAATAGTAGCCAATTGTTCAAGCCTCTGAGATTTAATAAAAGGGGGAGGGAGGAAACCTATTTCTTGTGGATGACCGATACCATTCCAGTAATTTCATTCACTGTGAAGAATGGCTAAGTGTTTGCATAAATGACCAAGTCCAGTGTCTCAATTCAGATAATCTTAAATTGAAATAATGAATTTCTTCTTTGAAATTTTTCTTTAAGAACTTGTCTTTGTTAACACTAATCCCTTGCTGTTTAATTTGAAAGGATCTATATTTCTCTCCTTTTACATAAATTACCTTGTAAGCATACGTTAATGTGCAAAGTTGCAGCCTAAACATTCAGATAGCTTCTCTAACAGTCTTTTGAGAAGACCTGTCAAAGCCAAGAATTACCTTGTTTTCATCATCTCAGCTTGATTATATTTCTACCTGCTCTCCTTCCAGTCAGTCAGAAATGATATTGCTAATAAACATATTTGAACTCCCTGGGTCTGTTAACTGAATTTGATGATGCCCCAGTTGTCACTTAGGCTTATGTAAATCTATCTTCTACTTGCCCCTTGCAGGGTGAGTACCATATCAAACTGTTCCTTCTGCAGCTGACTTTGTACATTTCTCTAGGAAACTCCTATCCTGTATTCTAGAACATCTTGAACAGAATAATCATTCGGCAGATGCAGGTCCTATTGCGTGTCCAGAACAATACAACTTATTTTAGACATACTTCACCCTTTTCTAAGCATATCTCCAAAAACTCATGTCTAAATGATGGAGAATTTTTGGATTTTTTTTTATGCGATTTATGCTGTTCTTTTATTTGGAAACTTTAGTCCTCTAAGTTGCAAGTATTGTTGTGTATTGCCTGTGGGAGGAGAATTTACTTATTTACTAGATTTTATTGACCAAATTATGACAAATTCTCGAACTGTTGCTCCATCATAATAAGAAACCTTTGCTTTGCTGCTGATCTAATAACTGTGAAGTTTTATGATTTCAAGGGATCATTTGCCACGCATATACATAAATATTCAGACTAAGTTGGTATCTGCTAAGGGAGAAAAATTCCTAAAAGAATTTTAAAATAAATGAAATATGGAGGCTTTGCTTCACATAGTTTTAGAGATTGATTGCACACGATGGGCCATTTGTCATGTAAGCATATTACCCTTAAAATGGCCTGTTCCAGACATCCAGAGTGACACCATCAGAGTATAAAACAGTTTCAACTTTTAGCACAATGTATTGGAGAGCATACACAAAGTTATCATTTTAAACAAAACTTTTAACCTTGCCAGATGACCTTCCTATAGAACATATCTTAATTTGGTCTTAGCAAGAAGGAATTTCCTATTTTAAAGAATAATAGCTACCAACGAGCAGATAAAAATTGGCAGTTTTATTCACTTGATCCCTTTTAAAAAGTTGAAAAATTCATAACTTTTAGTGTTTGATTTTGTAAAGTAAACCAGCACAGTACAGTACCAACTACACTCCCAGAACATCTATGTACTTAACAGGTATCTATAAAAGAATTTATTTCTTCCTTCTACCGCTCAATCTCATCCTTCAGTTCAACAAGTAACAGAGAGAACCACATTATTTTAATAGTTGTCAATGCATTTTTAGTAGCTTATTTGAAAGTTAGCTGACCTACTTGATAATTATGGGTTATTTACTGTATTTAATAACCAACAAGGTAAGAAAACTTACCACTTTTAAATACTGCCTTTTTTCTTAGTACTTAATATTTTTTTCCCTGACTTGGGAGGTTTAAGGAAAATATGACATTTGGTATCTGAGCTTACCTGTAAACTAAAAGGTCCTACTTGCTTTGATGTATTTTAAATAATTAACTAAGAGAATCAAAACAACCTGCAAAATAAGTTAAATCTGAATCAATTTTGTTAAGGAATTTGAAAAATTCACTCATGGGGGGGGGGGGAGAAAGGGGTTTTAAAGACATCATTAATGATATTTCAGATTCAAAAATATCTTGGTTTTGGGCAGTGTATGGGAAGTTGGACATTACTTCTATCATGAACAGATTGAAGAAAGAACTTTAACTAGTTATTGATCTACCTCACAATAGCCAAACAACTTCTGATCTCTTGTATGACAACCTATTCATGGTCCACATGCATTGCTTATTTATATGTAATGAGCAACGTTTATTCTTCAAAGAGAAGGCCTAAATATACATGAATATTTTGAAAAATAAATTTGTTAACTTATTTACTAGATTATAGTTCATTAACTGAACTTGCTTAGTGAGATACCTCCGTATTCAATTTGGGATTCTAAAGTGACTTGCTGTGAAGATGAGATTACTGAGAATTTCTTAGAGAGATCAGGCTCCATTGGCTACTACACCACCACCAAAGATTTTTACTTCTGTAGTGAAATTTGAATTACATGAGATAGCTTAACATTAGTATTATTTATTATTACTGACTAGAGGGACAAACTTGGGTTAACTTTCCCTTTCGATGGCTGTGAATAAAGTCATTAAAGTACATGATACTGATGTCGTCAGAGGGGTCTAGAATAGGGCCACATGCAACTGATTGGGTTCTGTAGCAAACTGCCATAAATTATCCATTAAAAAACAGTCTTTGAATTTGTGTCTCTCTCATCTCAAGGATGTGTCAAATTCATATATACGTACAATACACTAATTAAGCAACCAGTGAGGATACATTTTTCCATAGACCGGATGAGTCAAATTCATATATACATACAATACACTAATTAACCAACCAGTGAGGATATATTTTCCATAGACTATATTTTTGCCTTACAAGGCATTAGCTAGACAGAATTTCATAAGAGATTTCATTATTCACGTGGAATATTTGCATGTGCATGCGCGTGCACATACACAAAACACATTACAAATAACCTTCAGTGATAACTCCATTCTGTAGCATGCCATATTAAAGTGAATTTAATAAAAATGATACCCCATTTGGAAATGACACTTATAGCCAAAAGTAATCTGTTTGCTAGCTCATTTCATGGTAAGACATCAAAACATGAATTGCCAACTGGAAACGTGTATGTTGGTATCAGCTATTCTCTCAGACCGTAACCTTACCCTGTGTTGTTATCTTGGAGAACATTTCCCCCTTTGATCTGGTTAGTGGTATTATTTTAATTGTTATGGCTTGCTTCTTAATTGTAGTTTGCTCAGTTGAGATTACTTTGGTGTCCATTGATGGAAAGCAAAGAAAAGGAAAAAATATCCTTGAAAGAGCAGATAAAAAGCTTCAGAAAGGACAAAGGATCTTCAGATAAAAACCCAATAATTAAGATTTTATTTGGTCACTTAACATTTTTTCTCCTACAATTTTTCTAGCAGCCTTCCTGTACTAACAATGTTCAGTATCTGATAAGTCTTATTAAAATATATTTTTCCAGTAAGATCCCTCACATCATATTAAAAGTCACACAGGTTTTTTGTTTCTACTTCTTGTTATCCAAATTAAACACCAATTATTGATTGTTTAAAAAAAGTTTCATAATTCTAAATATTTCGGTTAATTGTTTGATATTTTATAGTCCTCTTGGCTAAGGAGATCAAGTTTCATAATTAATCCCAAATGTTGTTTAAAAATATTGCATGGGAATGATAGAGGAGAAAATTATGCAAAAATATCTCAGCTTTTAAAAAATTCATGGAATGCAAGGAATGCATTTCAACAAGAAATGACCCTCTGGAGAATGAGAGAAGTCACTGATGTGGTACAGTGCATGCATATCATCTAAACTCTTTATGTCCAGTGTGGAGGGACAAGTCTTTTTGTTTCAGCAATCCCACATTTCCTATAGTGCAGCATTATTTTTCTGTTTGTATAATCAGAAAGTGTGTGTTATCTTCTGGCAGGATTTTTTTTGATGGTGGGGGTTAGGTAACAAGCGAAGGTCACAGAATATAGAAAGCTTCAGTGCTACTTCTGGCAAAGCTATTTCTTGCGGGGGGGGGGGGGGGGAAGAGGAGGAGAAGGTAAACTGGAAAAAAATCCCTTGATAGATATAAGAAAAATGCAGGAACTAGAAAGCCTATTTAGAAAATAAAAACTAATTAGAGCAATAAATGTGATGCTCTCAGGTAATTGTGAAATAATTATTCCCCTTTAGAATCATCATTGTATAATTGCTTCACCCCACATTCCTGTGCTTCTGTATTCAGATGTGAAGTGATGGAACCACTTGTTTCCCTCCAGGATTTCATTTTTCATTTTCAGTAAGCTGCTGGCTTTCTTTGTAAAGGTTTTCAGAAATGTTTTTGGAAAGCTTTAAGCTGTGTTATGTTGTGTTGTGTTTTTTTTCCGTGTGGTGGTAAATGTAAAAGGAGAATGGCAGATGCTGAATTATTCTGAAGCTATAAATTCATTCTTATGGTCCAGATAAATCTTCCTGAGATTTACTCATGCAGTTTTATCCATCCAGTGAGTTACAGATTTGTAATCAATTTCTCCTTATCTGTGAGTCTATATTACATAAATATGACACTTTAGTGATGTATTCTCCTTGCTCACAGCTTGATTCTTGAAAATCAGCTGACAATAGTCAAAATTATAACATTAATAAAGAAGAGATATCTGGCCTTCAAAAATGACATCTGAAAGCAGCTTCTGTTTTGTGTTAAATCTTAATTACTGTATTTAAATGAATGCCTAGATGAGCCAATTCACAAAGGAGTTACATACTGTACCAACAGTGCTTGTTGGCTTATTTTTCCTTTGGATTCAAACAATTGCTTACATTTAACAGGGAGCAAGGATGGTCTCTTGCCTTCAAACCACAAGACTGAAAGGCAAAATATCTTGGTTCTCTTCCCTTCTGTGCCAGAGGCTTAATTAACTTATCTTTGCCCTAGTGTCCTCATTTGTAAAATGGGGATAATAATACTTATCTCATACTAGTGTTGAGAGACTTGGGGCCTGATTAAAAATTCCATGAAAGTCGATGGAAATGTTTCCATCAACTTCCAAATCCTTTGCATCAGGCCCCTAATTGAGAGCCAAGTCAACGTGACATAATGAGCCACTGCCTGGTGTAAGGGACAGCACGTTGTTGCAGCTTGAGAAGGAGATTGTAACTCATTTTCCCTGCAGCTCACGAGCGGGAGTAAGCTATACTGGGTCTATATAGAAGTACATCAGCACCACTACGTTGCCTGGAATACTGAAAGGGGGAATGGAACCTTCCCTTTCCTGCCTTGCCCAACTATGCCGAGCCTGGTTCCCTTCCTGCACTGCTAGCCACCATGCAGATGTAACTGGGGACGAAGGCGGCACTCACAACCCCTTCCTTGCTCCACTGCAGAAATAGAGGCACAGTTTGGCCCTTGTTGATATTTGTGTAGTACTTGGAGATATTAGGTGCTAGAGAGGTGCAGAGTCTTATGATGTTTGCTATTGTAGGAGTAACCCATATACTAAGGATGCCTAACACTGGTCACTATAAAACAAAATTATAATTGTTTTATTGAAGTCTCATCACTACATACGGCATAGAGAGCTAGAGGTTGATCAGTTTGGTCTTCCAGATAAGACTGTGGTCTCATTCACAAAAATCAGCTACTGGTGGACTCTGGTGCTATGGATTTCTTCCTGTAGATTAGGAAACCTGATTCTAGTTCACCATGTTACCATAAATAAAGTTTAACCTTGACAAAAAGGTCTCAAATCTTCTCACTCTCACAGACTCACCATCCCAGCACTAAGGCTGCAGCTTTCCAAGGCATTGACATTAAAATACTGTGACAAGTAACTTTTAGACAATATTGTAAGTGATGCATGAGGAATGAACATCTCAACTCTGTTAATGGTCGCTGCCTATCTTTAGCAGGCCTGTGTTAGCTCATTGCTTCCAGAGAGGTTGGGGGGGAGGGAGGGAGACAGTTCCTCTATCAGGAACTGTACTGTTTTGTGTGGGCACTGTGTGTCCTTTGAGAAACTCCAGACTGAATGGGAACCCTGACTGAATAGAGGTATCCTTTCTCTCCCAACTCTAATAAGTAATGAAGATCCTAACAGCGTCCCCGTCCAAGGTCATAATGGTTTCTTCTTGTCTGCTAAATCCTGGCTCTTCCCTGGTAATTTTTTACGCTATTTTCCTGCTAACTCTGATTTGCAGACACAAAACTAATGAGTGACTTGCTTAGCCCACCACTCGTTGCCTGATCAACTGCAGACTTCCATGGCACTTGGTTGAAAGACACGGAAAATGCACAGCCTGGTGTCAGATAAGTGTGCTTCCTCTGCCTGAAATAGTCTCAGGCAATTGAAAGCTTTTAACTTGTGGCTGAGGACAGTGGTCTTTGAAAATCTGCAAAATCAAGGGATTCTCTAATGCTTTTCCTGGCTCGTTCAGTTGTTTAGGTCTGTCAGGTCTCCTTCAGACCATCGTTAACAACAATGAAATGTGACCAGATTATTGACAGAACCTCCTTGCAAATTTACCACAAGTACATTTTGGAGTTAATCAAATATGCTTTTTGGAGCATGGCAACCATGACTTATATTCTATCCTACTGCTACATTGGGCTCTGCTCTTACTTCACATCATTACAGATGAAGATTCTAGTTTTTGGTTTCCATTTTTCCTCCATTTCAACATTTATTTAAGCTGCTCGATTGCCTTGCCACTTCTATGAAAACTTTTTTTATAGGTTCATTTGCATTAGACTTACATAAGTGTGACCACAACTTGGTCATTTCATTAGCCAAAAAATATAGACATGTTTTTAAAAACGCATATGTTTTACTTTTTAAAACAGTTTTTATTTATTGTTTGTGTGCTGTGTATTCGCTCTTTATGTAACCAGGCACACACACGTCACTTTATCACACTGCTGTTCAAAGCATGAACTGTAGAGTCCATGAACAGGAAGTGATATGGACTGTCATTTATGTCAGCTAAGATGAACAGAGCATGAAGGGAATCTGGCCATTTTCTGGGTTACTTTTTGCAGCTGATCCTTGAAAACTTCCTGTTGGGGCTGTTTTATAGACCTTTTTCAGCTTAAGCTCAAAACCAGAATGCCTAATTATAGAATGGGCACAGGTAGATGCTCTCAGCATGGAAAGAAGCGAACACAATTCTCATAGTCTAAACCAGAGATGTGTGATTCATCTTTTTCCTTTGAGCACTGAAGTAGGTCAGTGCTAAACATGCCAAGTGAGCCGAAGCTTAGCTTTGGTTGTTTTACTCCCAGCAGGATCTGAGTTACCAGCTTTCCTGTGGAATTAAATGGGGGGCAAGGAAGGAAGAGAAAACAAGTAGTGTGATTAGTTTTAAGGTTTAATTTGCAGAAGACAAAGAATATGGGAAGAAGGAAATGAGTTAAAAGAAGAGTTAATAGGGAGATTTGACTGGACTTCTGCAGCAGTGTTGTCTCTGTTTTACTATGGGCCATATCTTTTTGGTCTTCAGGCAAAACTCCTGGTGAACTTTCTTGGAGTTCTTGAGTTAGGAATGCAGAATTTGGCCCTGTGCTCCCTGTGCCTTGGTACCAAGTACAGATCCATGCATTGACACATTACGCATATTTTTGCTATAGTTTCCCTTTGAGCCATTAACTCAACTTTTACCTTACTATAGATAAGTCTTCCACGTGTGGCTGCCCTTGTTGAAAAGGAATGAATTGACCTGAACCCAGATACATTATGGGCAGTGTAATGTGGCCTATCCCAGTATATTGACTTATTTTAGTGTGAAGGAAATACAACTGTGGTTGCTTTTATGGGAGCACTCTATTCCCCTTTGTTTGGTTTTGGATACATTTTTTGTTGGACTTTGGGTAAAGGACTCTATGGCCCTGGAAGTGGCGGGACTTGCCAAGTGGTCTGGTTGGAGAACCAGGTCACTCTTACAGCCAGAGATGTCCTATGGACACTGTCACTGGAGGAAAGTGAAGTGACAGTGTAGCAATGCCACATCCAGCCAGGAGGGAATGTGTTGGGGTGGCAACTTTGCAACACTGCCTCAGATGTTGTTACTGTACACGGAGGGCCTCTACCCTCTGTTCTCTCTGTCATGTAGTAACTTCTGACCCGCTAGAGGTCTGAGCAAAGGATATCTGTATATGTAAAGAGTGACTGGAATGGGACTACCCCTAGCAGCTTAAAAGCCTGCTCTTGCCACAGAGTCTATTATGCTGTTCAGTACTTCAGTATTTAGGGTCTCACTTGAATCTGCTTAAACTCTTCTTACGTTGCAAAGCACAAAGCTCTTGGGACAGGGACTGTCTTTCTGTTCTGTCTTTGTACAGCACAGTAGGGCCCTGGTCCTTGACTAAGGTAATACAATAATTCATAATAAAACTCCTCAGCAGGTCATGCAAACCCATCCTTTTAGAACACATGTGGCAATACATATTGCAAAGGAGGCTTCATTGGGCCTGTGAAGTCATTTAGCACACTGACTGCTGTCTATGTTTGCAGGATAATGTGTTACTCCAGAATCCTTAGGTACTGCTTCTTCCTTGCTTTTTCCTTTGAGCAAGCAGAGTGGGCACATCTGTGTACTTTGGGACTGATCATGCACCCCTTGTGAGGGCAGGATACTTGCCTTGAGCCTAAGCTCAGGCAGGGGTCCCAGGGTACCACCATCAGGTATGTGCATCTGGGGAGAGAACAGGAAGCTACTTATTGCTGTAGAGGTACAGGGGATCTAGCAAGATGCAGTTCAGTTTGGCCCAAATGAGCACCAGAGGCTGCCACATGGAGAGAGATGTTCTCTGGGGGCCAGACCTTTTCCCTTGTAGCACATTGGCCACCTGTCTATCTTCGGGTTTCCTTGGTCCTCAACCCCCTTTGCGAACAGATGCCAGAAGCTCCTTAAAAAGATCCCTTATTTCTCCGAGAAAGGGAGTGAAGAGCTCTGTAGGTGACACAAGTCAATCAATTCTTCTCTTAGTTTGCTCTCTTGGATATGAAGAGGTCAGGATGGGGATGGGTGCAGGTAGAGGACAAGTGTATGTGGGATAGACAGATGTTCTTGGCATGTGGGAATGGGAAAAGGGGGTGTGTGTATTGTGCCAGACATGGGTTTATGTGTAAGGTACATATTTGTGTTGGGAGAGCTGCCCTGTGAGTAGGGAAGAGTGCTAGGTGCTTTATATGGGTGTTCAAAGTATAAACATTAGAAATGATGCAGACATCGCAGAGAAAATATTTTGAGCTCCAATATATACTAATTTTAAATGTTGTGATTTGCAGTAAAAAGCAAGAAATTTTTTCTTTTAAACAGTAAAAATCCCCAAACCCTGAATATGCAAAACTGTCATGATGATGCTGATGATGCATTTACAGTGTGACTCCTGAAGTCCTTTGTGAAAACTTAGTAGGAAATAACCAAAACCAAAAATGCATTTGAAAAAGAAATATATCTGTAAATAACTAAAGATAAAAAATAAAATATCCAAGAGCCAGCAAACAACATTCCCTTTCCATCTGAAAACATACTGTAAATAATGAGAAACTCTCAGAGAGCCAATGGAAAAAAAGTAAATTTAGAATATAGTATGGGGGAGGGATAGCTCAGTGGTTTGAGCATTGGCCTGCTAAAGCCAGGGTTGTGAGTTCAATCTTTGAGGGGGCCATTTAGGGAACAGGGGTAAAAATCTGTCTGGGGATGGGTCCTGCTTTGAGCAGGGGGTTGGACTAGATGACCTCCTGAGGTCCCTTCCAACCCTGATATTCTATGATTCTACTTCAATATGCCATCCATACAGCTAAAACTGTCATCTAGACTCACATGGTCTTGTGTCGTGATTTCTGTAACATCCTTTTCTCCGGCTTTGAGAGAGATAATCTTGCACCACTCATCCATTCTGAATGCTACCACAAAGTTCATTTTCCTACCTTCGATCTCTCTTTTCATCCTTCACTGGGGGATAGGGGGTCACCCTTCTCTATCACATCAAACATAAGCTACTTATCTTGACTTTCAAGGCCCTTTATCACTTATATCTACCCTATTGTCTCTCATTCACTATTAAGATGTTGACACTTGCCTCTGATTGGCCAGTGACATTAGTCATCATCATCCACTTCTTAAATTGTCAAACAAGCACCTTTGTACTTTCTCCCATGCTGCTCCTCTGGCTTGGGAGGAGCTCCCCGGAAACATCTGCAAAGCTACCTCGTTGTTCTCCTTCAAATCCCATCTTAGCACTCTCCTTTGCTATGAAGCCTACAAAAAACTTGGCAAGAGTTAGCCTCTGGTGTGCTAAGACCACTGCCTATGATACTGAGCAATATTGTCTCATTGTTTCCTTGTGGTCCCCTAACTGTATCTGTCTGTTTTCTCTTGTTGTGTGCTGAGCTTAGGTCTACATTTAAAATGCTGCAGCACTGCAGCTGCGCCACTCTAGCACTTCAGTGTAGACACTACAGTGACGGGAAAACCCCTCCCATCGCTAGAGGTAATCCACCTCCTCGAGAGGCAGTAGCTATGTCAGTGGAAGAATTCTTCAGTTGAGCTAGCCCTGTCTGCACTGGGGGTTAGACAGGCTTAACTACAGCACTCAGGGGTGTGGATTTTTCACATCCTTGAATAACATAACTGTGCCAATATAACTTTTCAGTGTTGACCAGCCCTTAGTTGGTAAGCTCTTTGGGACAGGAATCCTCTTTTTGTTCTGTGTTTGTACAGTGCCTAGCACAATGGGATCCTGATGCATGACTGGGGCTCTTCTGCACTAATAGAAATAATAATAATTTATTGTTGTAATAGAAATCCTGTTGGCCAAAATATAATGCATCTTAATTAAAATGGTTAGGTTGTTTTTTGCCATAATCTAGTAAGATATTTGTCCCAGCTCCATCAGAGCAGTAGTTTGAAAAGTAAGAGAAAATGACTGCCCCTGTTGTGAAGATTTTCATTGTAAAGTGCTGCTAATCTGCTAATTTTCTCTGCAATCAGAAATTGTCCTGCTACCACCTGTATCTGAGTGTGAGCCATTGTTTATTTGTGTAACACATCCCTTCACCCAGGCCCCAACTGCTAAACTGGAGGATCAGCTGGGTGTGTAGAGGGCCATATCAAGATCTCGTAAAATGCGTTACAGCTCCAACTAATAATGGAATTTCCAAAACTTTAACATACTTGATTAAGCTTTCTGTATTAGCAATTGCTTAAACATTAAGGTGTTTGTGTTAGTCCTTTGTCATGTACGATACTTGTTTTCACCAATACAATTAAAATATGTGGTCCTATAATTAAGATGCACCAGGAACATCCATAGGACCTTTTTGGGGCAGCACCATTTTTTATCGTGTATCTGCAACCACAATGGGAAGGAACGTACTTTTTAAAATAAAATGAAAGCTGAGATGCTCCCGTAAGCACATGACTCCAGGAGCTAGGGCTTTTAAGTGAAACATCAGATACAGCGGGACTTGGTAATGCTGGATTCTTCTGGGTTTACTGATCATCCTCAGTATTTTTCTCACCGTGTTTATCCATGCAGTATTCCTTACATGTGTTGTACAGGTTCAAGCTCTACATCAATGGTCTCCAAACTGTGGAGAGTACCCCCTAGAGGGGCATGGAGGAATGTTCGGGGGGGGGGCGTGGCAGAGCTGGGCCAGCCCCCACGGGGGGGCAGGGTGGGAGTGCCAGCTAGCCCCACTCTGCCCCTGGCTCTGCTCCAGCCCCACCGCTGGCTGCAGCTCCACTCCTGGCTCCGCCCCTGTCCCCATCCACAGCTGCGGCTCCGGCCTTGGCCCCTAGCTCCCAGCCCGGCCACGGCTCTGCACCTGGCTGTGGCCTTGGCTCCCAGCCGCGGCCTCAGCCTCTCCCCCGCCCTCAGCCCCCAATCGTAGCCCAGCCGCAACTCCACTCCCAGCTTTGGCTTCAGCTTTGGCCCCAGCCTTAGCCCCCAATTGCGTCCCAGCTGCGGCTTTGCTCCTGGTCACAGACCAGCCTCCACCCGCAGCTTCGTTTCCGGCCCTGACCATGGCCCTGCTCCTGGCCCTGGCTCCCAACCAAGGCTCCCAAAAAGGGGGGTGTCCATTATGGATAAGAGCGGGCATGAGGTAAAAAGTGTGGGGATCACTACTCTACATGTATGTGTAGGTCTATTCAATCTCTAGTCCAGGGGTAGGCAACCTATGGCACATATGCCAAAGGTGGCACGCGAGCTGATTTTCAGTGGCACTCACACTGCCTGGGTCCTGGACACTGGTCCGGGGGGCTCTGCATTTTAATTTAATTTTAAATGAAGCCTCTTAAACATTTTAAAAAAAGTATTTACTTTACATACAACAATAGTTTAGTTATATAATATAGACTTGTAGCAAGAGACCTTCCAAAAACATTAAAATGTATTACTGGCAAGCGAAACCTTCAATTAGAGTGAATAAATGAAGACTCGGCACATCACTTCTGAAAGGTTGCCGACCCCTGCTCTAGTCTGAAGAAAGATTTACCACCTGAATTGCCTTTGAGACTGAGGACTCATATGCCTGTTTGCTCTGAAGTGAAAATGTCCACCTTCTCCCTTTGCTTGGCTGTAAACCTGTGTGCATATTGTACGCTTTATGTGATCCGGTTAATTTCTGAGGAGCTCAAAGTGCTCCGAGGGATCAATCTTTTGAAAGGGGCACCAAAGCAGCATCAAGATCACTTATGCCTCAGGCTGATTCTGGTTTACTATTGAGGCGGTAGAGCTGTTACTTTGAATGTACAAATACCAGACATTTTTATTTAAGATACAGTTAATTTATACGATGCTGAACTCCTCCGATATGGATTTCTTTTTTGAGATAGTTTCATTTTTTCCCTTAAAATCTTATTCATTCTGAGCTTGGCGCTACAGGACAAATTGAAGCTTTGATTTCTGCTTCTCATAGTCACGCAAACAACTGGCCCCATTAGCTCTGACATCAACTTTCCTCTCACTGTTAAGCAGCGCCTGGTTACTCCATCTCTGAGTAAACTGACCTCCCTTCTTGTAAAATTTTATAGGCATCAGGTTTTCAAAGAATCTTGAGTTCATCTTTTGTTCTGATTTATGTGCAGCTTCCTGATGCATAGAGTAGAATTATGGAAAAAAAGTCAAAGTAGAATTTGTGCATGGGTTAGTATAACGCACAAGCCATTTCAGACTGAATATTAGCTTGTCAAAATACCTCTGCGCTTGGCAGGAGATAGGTTACAAAACTTAAGAGGATATGATTTGAGTGGAGTTTTCATGCCCCATGTGTTCATTGTGTTCTTGCTACTGATGCAAACATTATCTATAATTACGATTTCAAGAGACTGAAAATTGCAGTCTTTGCTGAACAAAAATGCACCATGAAGAATGGAATGTATATCCTCTCTGCCATCATTTATAAGGTTTTCAAAAATCAAAATACAAGGCCCAATACTATGGCTCTCAACTACATGAAACCAAGTATCAGAGGGGTAGCCGTGTTAGTCTGGATCTGTAAAAAGCAACAGAGGGTCCTGTGGCACCTTTAAGACTGACAGATGTATTGGAGCATAAGCTTTCATGGGTGAATGCCCACTTCATCGGATGTATGTAATGGAAATTTCCAGGGGCAGGTATAAATATGCAGGCAAGAATCAGTCTGGAGATAACAAGGTTAGTTCAATCAGGGAGGGTGAGGTCGTCTGCTAGCAGCTGAAGTGTGAACACCAAGGGAGGAGAAACTGCTTCTGTAGCCAACTGAATCCAGACTGATTCTTGCCAGCATA
Source organism: Chrysemys picta bellii (assembly GCF_011386835.1). Lineage (NCBI taxonomy): Eukaryota > Metazoa > Chordata > Testudines > Emydidae > Chrysemys > Chrysemys picta. The sequence goes on from NC_088791.1 coordinate 15,020,678, forward strand.
TTTATATCTGCCCCTGGAAATTTCCATTGCATGCATCCGATGAAGTGGGCATTCACCCACAAAAGCTTATGCTCCAATACATCTGTTAGCCTTAAAGGTGCCACGGGACCCTGTTGCTTTTTACATGAAACCAGCGCAATTCACTGATGTTAGAACCCTTTCCATTTTAAACGCTGGCCTTTCAAAGATCATATTGTAATGAGGGTGAATTGTATTACTTTTACACTGTCATGTTTGTGCCACTAGATTCAAGGTCATGGTCACTTCTGTTGTTAGAAAGAGGACCAGAAAGATTGCTACTGATTAGAGTTCCACATCTGAACTTTCCTCCAAAAAACTAAACTCTTCTTTAGAATTTTTAAAAAAATCAATTTTCTAGTTTTGTTTGTTACAGCTGATAACATCTCAGAAGTTTACAGCTTGCAGATTGCCTTCAATATTCCCATTATCAGTGGTGTGCTGTCTGTATATAGTATCAGAGGGGTAGCCGTGTTAGTCTGAATCTGTAAAAAGCAACAGAGGGTCCTGTGGCACTTCTGTTAGTCTCAAAGGTGCCACAGGACCCTCTTTTGTCTGTGTATAGAATGCATCCATTGCGTGCCCCAGAATTCAAAAAACGTGGTCCAACTGGTGGCCTGTGCATCGGATCTGGCCCAGGGGATGATTCCATCTACCCCCATACACAGATTATAGAACAAAATGGCATCCACCGTGTGATCTTTCATGAACCATACATGCAAGGTCACACCAGGTGGAGGACGCCATTGTGTGGAATGTAATTAAAAAATGTTGGACCACCTAGGGCACGCAAATGCAGAATTGAATTGTACATGATAGAACACAGCTAGCGAGACAAATTCTTTGTGAGTACGGAAAGTTTAGTGCAAAATTTGTTCACTAAAAATGTGTTGTATGCTGTACTACAAAATGCTATACCACACCACTGCCTACTACTCAAAATACTTTTGTACACCAGGACTGGAATTTTCAAATGGGCCCATGGATTTGGGTGCCCTCTTTCTTCGGATATTCATTGATACTTTTTGATTTGGGTTGTCTTAAAAAATCCAAGCCGTGTGTGTGTGTATTGTGACAAAGTTCCTCCTCTATCTTGGTGGGTCCTGCGCTTATTGGCGGATTTTCTTGCCTCAGAGATTCACCATGTGGGTTGGGGAACAGCCCAGAGACCTTCCCCTCTGGAAGAACCCACAGTTCAGGTGAATTGGGAGGTTTTGGGGGAACCTGGGCCCGCCCTCTACTCCGGGTTCCAGCCCAGGGCCCTGTGGACTGCAGCTGTCTATAGTGCCTCCTGTAATAGCTGCATGACAGCTACAATTCCCTGGGCTACTTCCCCATGGCCTCCTGCAACACCTTCCTTTTTCTCACCACAGGACCTTCCTCCTGGTGTCTGATAACACTTGTGCTCCTCAGTCCTCCAGCAGTATACCCTCTCACTCTCAGCTCCTTGCACCTCTTGCTCCCAGCTCCTCACACTCACACCACAAACTGAAGTGAGCTCCTTTTTAAAACCCAGGTGCCCTGATTAGTCTGCCTTAATTAATTCTAGAAGCTTCTTCTTAATTGGCTCCAGGTGTTCTAATTAGCCTGCCTGCCTGAACTGGTTCTAGCAGGTTCCTGATTACTCTAGTGCAGCCCCTGCTCTGGTCACTCAGGGAACAGAAAATTACTCATCCAGTGACCAGTATATTTGCCCTCTACCAGACTCCTGTACCCCTCTGGTCTGGGTCTGTCACAGTATGTAAATATATCTATTTGAAAGATTTACCCTAACACCCCCATGATTAGCTTCAACCAAACAGCTGGCATTTAGTTTTTAAATCCACCTGCCAGAGAAAAGTTTCCTTCTTCTCAGTGTGAGTTAGGGATGAGAGAGAAACTATGAGTGAGTTATGTGGATCTCATAAAGGCTGCCACTAACAGAAGACCAGGAAAGGGGTATTCCTGGCCTTCTTGGGGAGGGATAGCTCAGTGGTTTGAGCATTGGTCTACTAAACCCAGGGTTGTGAGTTCAATGCTTGAAGGGGCCACTTAGGGATCTGGGACAAATATCAGTACTTGGTCCTGCTAGTGAAGGCAGGGGGCTGGACTCGATAACCTTTCAAGGTCCCTTCCAGTTCTAGGAGATAGGATATCTCCATTAATTCAAATCCTTTACACTATACTAGACCATCAAATATTCATCACATAGGTTGCCAAAAATATTTTACAGTTTTAAAAATGTGTATTGGGACTACTGTTCATATGCATCTTGCTATAAAGCTGTTTACCTTATTTACCATCAGTAGCACTATACTGGGATCAGTGGGAGCCATAAAACCTAAGTTACCTAAAAATTTTATCTCCAGTCCTTCTGGGCTGGGACTATCTCATTTAACTCACAATCTTGCCATTACATCATTGGAAAAACTTTACATTTTTATGTTTAAACCCCCAACACCATACCTATTCTAGGCCTTGGGCTCATAATTTGGAAATGGGGAGGAGGGGAGAACATTTTGGGTGAGAAGGCTGGTTTTAATTTTTGTAATAGTGTGGTGGCAGGTTGATACTTCTCTGGTGTTTAGAATGGCAGAATATGTCCCAGGTGCATGTGGAATTCTGAGGTTTTAATGTCTCACATGGGTATTACCTTCAAATATGTGGAGGTGTGTACACACACGCGCACACACACACACACACACACACACACACACACACACACACACACACACGTCAATATATTACTGTAGAACATGGGAAGACAAGGTGGGTGAGGTAATAGCTTTTATTGGACCAACTTCTATTAAGGGGAGAGACAGGCTTTCAAGCCACACAGAGCTCTTCTTCAGGCCAGGAAAAGGTACTCCTGGCTTTGTGGCAAACTGCAAAGTGAAACAGATTGTTTAGCATTATTAGTTAGTACCTATTATAAGGGACCACTCAAGGTAGAGTGGCCCGTTAACACCTGTGCATCCATAGGACAAAAAGAGGAGGTGAGTGAGTAACAGATTGTTTTAAGAAGCCATAAATCCAATGTCTGTTCATTCCATGATTTTTAGTAGAATAATGAATTTAAGCTCCCAGGCTCCTCTTTTGAAAGTATTTGTGCAGGTTTCCTTTGAGGATGAGGACTGGTTTTTGTCCTATGATTGCAGCGGTGCTAATGGGCCACTGTACCTTAATGGTCCCTTACAGTATGTGCTAACTACTTATGCCAAATCTGTTCCACCTTGCATTTTGCCTTGATACTGGGAGTACCTTTCCCAGATCTAAAGAAGAGCTCTGTAACTCTGTGTGGCTCGAAAGTTTCTTCTCTCTCTAACAGGATGGTCCAGTAAAAGATATTACTCCTCACCCACCTTGTCTCTCTAATATCCTGGGACCAACACAACTACAAGTACACTACATACATGTAGAGGTTATATATAAAGGTTTTATTGTCTTGAATTTGCGATGACTGCATTATTGGTGACTGGCAAAGCTATAAGTGAATTAGATACATCATCCCAGTAGATTGATCATGAAACCTTCATGCCAGAGCATAGTGTGTTCTATATAAACTATATATTTTGTAGAAAAAGGTTTTGAAAATTTTATTCTCACTGCGTTTCACATGCCTTCATCTGCAAACTAATACAATTAATCCAACTGTATAGAACTAGGAGGAGGCGAACAAATGACTATTGTAGAAAAATCAATTTTTTTTACCCTAAAATACCATTTCAGGGCATACAAATGGATGCATTTTTAAGGTTCAGTAACGGAGATAAAAACAAAAGCCTTATCCTGGTGGAAAGGGGTATTCCTGGCCTTCTGTAATGATATAAACAGTCATTTTTAGCCCTGAAAGCTCATGAGATACTAAACCTCTGGTGTGGCACCAAATATTGCCAGTATAGAACATTTGGGTCATCTCAAGCCTTGGGTCACTGGGCCAGTATAATGTTGGGGAGTAGAACTTCTCCATTTTCCGGGGCGGGGAACAAATATTACTCTGCTAGGGTTTGGTTTTGTTTTCCCAGTTGGAGGTATTTTAATCTTTTCTGAAGTTTGGAATGTTAGAAGCTGCCTCCTTGGAGCTGGATTAGTGGGCAGAATGCAGCTGAAATGGTCAATGTTGCACTTTCTGCCAAATGGGGGAGATGGCTCTGGGGTCTATCACATGGCTATTTTCACTGTGTGTACAGATTTTTAAGGGTTGCATGATGAATGCTTGAAAATAATTCAAGGCTTGATGCTGCAAGCACTTACATATGTGAGTGACCTTTTTGTGTGGGAATGCAGTCAGTATTACTGATGTGAGTAAAATTACTCATGAGAATAAGTGTTTGCAACCTTATTGTGACTGTAGTTCATTTACGCTAGTTAGTTTTTGTGTTGCTGAAAATATAGTGCTTGATGTGAGTGGGTAATACGCTACTTAAAAATGTTTGTTGCAAGGCGACACTGGCCCTTTAAGAGGGAGCCCGGCAAGTGCACTTGTGCCTCATCAGCCCACTCCAATTTGGGCTTAAAAGAGGGCACCTGGGCCCTAGAAGGAAGAGAGATGTGGTGAGTCAGGGCTGCCTGGGAGGAGATTGGCTGGAGATGAGAGCTGCCAGAGCCAGAAAGTGTTTCCTGGGGGAAGGCTGATGGGAAGGAGCAGCAGTAGGAAAGGTTTGCCGGCTGATGGCCTGTAACAGGGTGCTGGCTAGGAGAAACAAGCCAGGCTCCTGTTAGCCCTGTTCCAGAGGAAGAAGGGTATTAGTTGGGCTGGCTGAGGGGCTACGCCCTAATTACCAGAGTGGATCCACCTGCAGGCCTGGGTAACCAGCCTGCCCTATAAAGCTGGCTAAGAGGAAGCCGGGGGAGGGGGAGGAGGAGAAGAAGAAGAGACAGGCAAGGGAGGAGTATGGGCTCTAGATCCCTGCTGGCTGGGAAGTTAGTAGTCTCCCAGAGTGTTGGTCTCTGTAAATACCTGTAAATAATAGGTGGTGAGAACGGACACAAACAATAAAAGGACACGGGTGCTGCACTTCAGTTGGTCCCTGACTGTGTTTGTGGAGGGGCCAGGAGCAGGAATGGCTACACGGCCCCAAGCCAGAGCTGGACGGGTGGAAAGGGTTGAAGGCAGGAGCAGCAGCAAAAGGGGCTTGCTGTCTGGCTGCCCCAAGCCAGAGTCAGAGGGCTGAAGGCAGGAGAGCACTTGAGAGGCTTACCCACTGATGTCTCCATGCTGGAGATCAGCACACAGGAAAAGAGGGGGAGTGACGGATGCTCTCCTAGTAAGAATGACCTCCCAGCAGAGAGGCTATGGGGGTTCCTGCTGGAAAGACCAAGATTGCACGCCGGCTGGGGTCATTGTCTTGGCAGAGGGACAAACGAGGAGGAGCCTAGATATAGTGGAGGACATTGGAGTATGGTGAGGATGCACTCCCAGCAGAGAGCTTGGGCTGGTTCCCATTGGCAAGAGCAGGGTTTTAAGTTCTGCATGCACAGGAGGTGATATTGACTATGTTTGGGACTTCTGTGACAGACTGTTTGCACTATGTTTTGTAACAAAGTGGCCTCCAAGAGGGGTATTACTCAAGTAAGAGAGCCTGGTGTAGAATCCTTTGGTTAACTGAGAGGGGAAACTGAGGCAGGCATTCCTGTCATGGCACAGGCTGGGGCAGGAGGGCGCTTTTGGATAGGGACACCTTCTTATGGTGTGTAACAAAATATACTAACTGGGATTAATATTCTGTTTATGGTGGTCTGCCATCTGTAGGAAGTGGACTGTAGTCAAGATTTTAATAGAAAACTGGGAATGTTACAGAGTGACAAGAGGTGAAGCTAGATTAATGCACTTGATCCATTTCCTGCTTAAGTTGATAATTCTTTAACCAAGTTCCACAGTCTGGTTAGAGCAAGTTATGCACATAAGTACCAATGTGACTAAATGCAAGAGTTCCCTGGATAGCATCTATTCTTAGTGGTCTAGCAAAACTTATTAAAAAAAGTAATTAGAACAAAACCAAAGTACATTACATTAGCCTCCTTAATGTTCCTGAATTCTCAGAGCTATCTGTGAGCATTGGCAAAGGCAGGTTATGTTTCCACTACAGGAGTTCATGAAACATACTCTCTGAAAGTTAAACTCACTTCTTGTCCATCTCTAGGGCTATGTCTACAGTATCACAGTAAGTTAACCTAAGCTACGCAACTCCAGCTACGTGAATAATGTGGCTGGAGTCGACGTATCTTAGATCGAGTTATCGCGAGGTCTACACTATTGGGGTAGAGTACAGGGATCGACTGGAGAGTGATCTGCAGTCGATTTAGTAAGTCTTTACTAGACCCACTAAATCAACAGCCGGTGGATCGATTTCAGAGCGTCGATCCCGGCTCTAGTGTAGACCTGCCCTTAGTACAATAACAGAGGTATATATTTTCAAAGTCAAGTAGAGCTGTCCAGAGGATGACTCTTCCATCTTGCAGAAGTTTTCAAAATGCATTGGAATGAAAACAAAACTTTCCAAGTGTTTCTGCAACAATGAAATAGTGTCAAAATATGCATTTTCTTCTTGAAACCTGAGCTTTTTGGTTCGGGAAGGTTTGAGACTCTCTCTATAGTCTTGTTGTGTAGGGAACTGGACTAGGATGGGTTCAAAGCAGAGATTTTCATCCCAGATCTCTTTGAATCTGACAGAGAAGAGACTTGAACCTGGGTCGTCAGGCCAGTGCCCTAAACTCCAGGCTATAGTGAGACTCGCTCTCACATATGACTGGAGAGCCTTGGACCTGAATCTTCCCAACAAAGTAGCATATTTTGACAAAATTTAATTTTGTTGAAAATGTATCCGGTACCACATTGGCATGTTGCAGCCTATTATCTATCAGACTGGTCTGGTCAGTAAAAACCAGCTGTAACTGTTAGCATATTTGCTAGTCAAAATTCTGTGTCTAGAAGTCCTGAGTTCTAAGTTTTTTGCAGATGCCTTCCCAGAGAGAGTTGCTTTCACCATGATGTCAGCTCCTGAGCTTCAAGAGATGTCATGTGGCTACATCCATTTCCTTTTCAAGGAAAGCTCTTTTAAGAGTGAGAGGAAACCAGCCTTTCCCCCAGGTCCTAGATCTGTGGATGGGGGTTGACATGCAGGTATTCCTCTTTTTGCAGTGTCATCCTACATTTCTGCTATAAGTCAGATTTTTTTTATGTAGTATCATGTTGCTGAGATGATCTTACTGCGTTTGGTTTTCCCATCGGACTCCATAATGTATTTTCAAGCCTGTTCAGATTGTCTGTCTTCTCTGCTGAGCCAAACCTGTCTCTCCACAGGCTTTTGGGGGATTTCCCATGCCTTTGGGGGATTTCTCCAGATGTTAGGCAGCCTCAAAAATCTCAGTACTCTGAGAGCTGAGTTCCAGCCGCTATATCCATGAGAACAATTTTCCATAATGAGATGGGCCCCACCAAACTAGGCCACAAAGAGGACAATTCTTGAGTTCTTCTCATCAGTTCCCCACATTCATTGAGATTAGGTATATATTATCTTCATATTTATAAAAAGAAAGTTCACCAACTCACAGAAAACAAGTCAGGAGAGGCAGGAATCAACAAAATCTCAGGATTTTTTATTATAGGCAGATATCGGAAGCCCCATAATATTAGGAATTGGGCTCCTCTAAGCTTTACAGCCCCAAACTACTCACGTTTACTTTTGCTAGCAGCCTAGTTTGATATAGCAGCACTGATTTTGCTTTCATCATGCCAATTACGGAAGAGTTCCTTCCCTGCCTTCCATCATTCTCAGCTTTTGGCTATGTTCTCCCATTGTTTCAGTGCAGTCCGTGAGTCTGCATTGTTCGCTCTGTAGACTAGTTGGTTGAATTTAGTATCAGTCACAGCTACATGTCTTCCTCTAGGGTGAATCCCATTGAATAATTCTAACTAATGCCTTTAAAAAAAAGGGGGGGGGGGATGTTTTCATCCAGCAGACCAGGTTGAACTTCAACAATCCAGGACTTTATATTTTCCTTAACACCTAGAAGAGCATTTGAGAGAGAGATCACTGTGTGGTTCGTTTCATTGCCTTAGGATTCAGGCCACCATCACAGTAGTCTTGAAGACTATGGGGGGAAACCTTGTTTCCCACCAAGTTGTCTGTTTTTATTTTTTCTTATTAAACGAGATAATATTCAGCTTTTCCTAGGCACCAAGCTGTCTGGCATTCAGTGAAAAACAGTAATGAATTTAAAATTAAATGATTAATTTTAAAAGATGCTCTTTGTCAGGCTGTGAAAGGTACAATTGAAGTGTGCCTGAATGAAGCTAGCTGATTTTCACCTGATATCACAGACAGTGAAACTCGAACCATTCTATAAAATTGTTTGACTGGTAAACATTACAGCAGCCAGAAAATAATCTGCTGTTACCAGCTTTAAAGTGCCTGGTTCCCCATGTTAGGGAACTGAACTCCAGTCCTCAGGCTATTTTAGTCTGTAAAGCTAATAGCACTAATACGGTATTATTGTGTTTGAGACTTCAGAGATACTGTACAAGCATTTTCTTATGATTTCCTGATCTTTGCATTTATACGCAGCTGTTTGTTATTCAGTTCAGCCATCAGCATCTGAGTCTCAATGGACCATGTAATATGCAGCTGTAGCCAGATGTAATGCTTCCTATTCCTAAATGTTTCTGTTAGAAGCTAAGAGTGGCAGGCTAAAGACTACTGATAACAATGTTGCTTGCATTAATTTAAACTCTAGAGCTACACTGATTCTGTTTGGCAAATTTATTCCATGGCCAACAAGCAGAGCAATATTTCCAATCTTCACCGTTGCTAGCAGTGTTGACATTAAATACATCAAGTATGTCTGTGCTGATATGGAATATACTTATATTGCTAATTCAAATAGTGTGAAGATGTCCAATCTACATAAACAAATACATTTTGAGTACAGTTCTATTTAAGAGAGAGAGAGAAAGAGAGAAGCTAGCTCTAAACAATATCTTACAAAGATTAAAACAATTCAGCAAGTGCTCACCCACCCTTAATTTTTCATTTTGCTTGGATAACCGAGAAATCTTATAACATCTTAATTCAGGTTTCAGCCTACCCTTGCTCCGTGTGGTATTTGTGGCTGGGGCAGTGGACTGGGCGTCTGCCATTGAGTAATTTTGGGCAAGTCGCACTGGCCGTGATGCTGGAAGCTGTTCCATGTCAACAGACACAGCGTCCACATGGGGACCCATTAACCGCTGGCATTCTGCACAGGCATAGGGATCTGCCTGAGTAGATCTGTTTGCTGGATCAGTGCCATAACTCAGTGCGCTCTGTTCTCATTTACCCACCTGTAAAATAAGTAGAATAAGAATTACCTGCTTTGCACCCATGTTATGAAGTGCTTAATGCTCGTTAGAACCCTTTGAGTCTTTTAGCCTGGAGAGCACTTACCATTGCCAAGTGTTAGGGGAGCTGCAGGTGTTCAGCACATCTGAAAATCTTTATTTAGATAACTTTATTTAGGGCCTTAACTTGGCTTGAGAAGCTAACGTTGGGAACCTAGGTTAGAAAACTTTGACCCTAGTTTTTATTATTTACAGCTATCCTGGAATATTCATTCAAAACATTTTGTTCCTTCTTATTGTGACTCATTTTTCAGCATGTATAACTTTTCACATAAATAATCCTCATCATCCACCCAAAACAGGAATGTTTTCTTTCCTCTGTGCATGCTTAGAGTGTTTAGTACCACGGAGCAGCAGGCAAACGGTACTCACGTGCTAGGCAATCTGCATACATGTTTTGATTTCAGAGTGATCAGTATTACACAAAGGATTTGAAACAATTGTAATGAATTACATAGGGGAAGTGCTTGTTTGAAATCAACTCCATTAACATGGAGCACAAACCATTGCAAAGTCAATAGTTTTCCAAGTGGCCAGCCCCAAGTATTTCTATTGAAAATGCTAACAGACTGTTTAATTAGTGGGTGAAAATTGTTTACAGTCAGTGATCCCAAGTTTTGTCATTTTAATAATGGTTAAATTCAATCTTTTTTTGATGCTTGGCAACTCTATCATTGTTTCAAAAACTGCTTATGTCTATTTCAATTCATTTGAATGTATTAAAATTGAGCCTCACTCCTGCAGTAGTGATGTTTACTTAACTACGCTGTGTCATCATGACAGGCGGAGAATGACTAATATTCAGCAGTGGATGCTAAATGGGTATAGTGTTGCTAGAGAATATGTATATTTGTGTGAGATGTTTGGCCAGATTAATGGGAACTGCTGGGTGGGAACCCTTTTGAATACCCTGGCAAGTGCTGTTCAAGGTTTTAGATAAGTATGTGACTGAAAAGTTTGTTTTTAGATTGTAACATCTTCTGTTTAGCCCCAAGCTTAACGTAACCTGTCACGCTGGGAATCAGAGAGTCTGCCCCCATATATGTCCACTTGATTTCAGTGGGAGCTGCATGCTTGTGACTGAGAGCAAGATTTTCCTTTATCTCTTTTTATTTTCTGATCTTCGCCTTAGACGGTAATGGGGATTGAATTATTGAAATGCAGTGATCTGGTCATGTATTGTTTACGTAACAGTAGGACGTAGACAGCCCAGCAGCGACTGGGGGCCACCGTGCTAGATGCCGTATGAGCATAGTAAAAGACCAGTCCCTGCCCCAAAGAGCTTGTCATTTAAATAAACAAGAAAGACAAAGAGTGGGGAAACAGAGGCACAGAGATGAAGACTTGCCCAAGGACGCACATCAGATCAGTGGGCCTTCCAGCCCCTCAGAGTTTCCCATCCTTTTTCAATGTCCTGTTTTAATGTAGGGCCTTAGTTACACTGAATAGTATTTTGTACCCAAAATGGGTCCATTGGTGGATAAGGTGCTAGTCAACATGAGTAAAGGTACCAAACCTGGCCCTTAGATTGTAAGCGCTTCAAGAACAGAATGATGGAAAAAATCGTGGCCCTATTAAAACCAGTGGAAGTTTTGCCACAGATTTCAGTGCAACCCAGGTTTCCTAAATCCCAGTCCTCTGCCATGAATTATTATTGTGTTGTTTATGGTAGCACCCTCTATATGCCAGGTAGTTTCCAGACACCTTGCTCCAAGGAGCTCTCAGTCTCAGAACAGGCACATAGACAAGTAGAGGTTTGGAGGAAGGGGACACATGCTTTTTTTTTTCTTTCTTTCTTTATTTAATATATATATGTCATCCACTCATCATAGCAGAAGTGGATCTTCAAGAAGGACTTGAATTTGGAAAGGGCAGGCCCCGCAAATGAGGTCAAGAAGGATATGCCATGCATAGGAGGTAAAATAGAAGAAGATACAGCAGTGTTCATGTGAGAAGCTGATGGAATAATCTTGTCTATTCGGGAGATGTGGCTTTCTGGGGTCTGGTCCCAAGACTATGGAATGAAGCAGGATCTAAGGACCACTGTAAACCTGATAAACTTCCATTCCAAGTGGAAGTGGAAGCACACTTCCTCTGCCTTGACTTTGCTAACACACAAATGTAGCACAGCTTACATATCATTATAAAAGTTCTCTCACAATTTCCCCATGGAAAATGATGGGAGGAAGAAAAAAACACATGACACATTAGCTGTGGGTAACATCACTGCCTAAATGATCCCTCACTCTCACAGACCTTGGGAGGCAGGCCAGTCCTCACTTACAGACAACCCCCCCAACCTGAAGCAAATACTCACCAGCAACTACACACCACAGAAACACCAACCCAGGAACCAATCCCTGTAGCAAACCTCATTGCCTACTCTGTCCCCATATCTACTCTGGCGACACCATCAGAGGACCCAACCACATCAGCCACACGATCAAGTGCTCATTCACCTGCACATCTACTAATGTTATATATGCCATCATGTGCCAGCAATGCCCCTCTGCCACGTACATTGGCCAAACCGGACAGTCCCTCCGCAAAAGAATAAATGGACACAAATCAGACATCAGGAATGGTAACATACACAAGCCAGTAAGTGAACACTTCAGTCTCCCTGGTCATTCTATTACAGATTTAAAAGTCACTATTGTTGAACAAAAAAACTTCAGAAACAGACTTTAAAGAGTAACAACTAAAATTCATTTGCAAATTTAACGCCATTAATCTGGGCTTGAATAGGGACTGGGAGTGGCTGGCTCATTACAGAAGCAGCTTTTCCTCTCCTGAATTGGCACCACCTCATCTATTATTGGGAGTGGACTACATCCACCCTGATTGAATTGGCCCTGTCAACACTGGTTCTCCACTTGTGAAGTAACTCCTTGCTCTCCATGTGTCAGTATATAATGCCTGCATCTGTAACTTTCACTCTATGCATCTGAAGAAGTGAGGTTTTTACCCACGAAAGCTTATGCCCAAATAAATCTGTTAGTCTTTGGGTGCCACCAGACTCCTTGTTATCACTGCCTAAAGGATTTAGACGCCTAAGTCATTTCTGGAAATGGGATGTGGGCTCCTAACTCACTTAGGATAATTTTTTCAAATGCACCTCTGTCACTTTTATTATTTTATTTATTTATTGCTTATATGTATTGTGATAGTGCCTAGGCGCCCCAGTCATGAACCAGGACCCATTGCGCTAGATGGTGTAGAAACACAGAACAAAATGTGCTTCTGGAAAGCACTCAACTCCCATCATGATGAGTATAGAATACCATATAGAACAGAAGCTGTACAGAATAAAATACTTATGGGACATTACTATTGTTTTGCTAATAGCATCATTGACTATAAAAACCCTAGAAAAGTACAAAGAAAATGCAAATGTTCTCAATTTCAGTCCATTGTATTCCTGGAAAGTTCTCTAAACATACAGCACTACGGAAGTACAAGCAAAACAGTTCCTTGCTTCCAATTTCACCCTATTGAGCAAACATAAATAGATATGGTTTATTCTGATTCAGAATGATTCAGAGATAATGGTGTGATATCTAAATAATAGTGAAAGTCACGAATGCAGCGGTTTGCAACACTTTGGCTCTTGTCTTTATTATGTAATCAATACAAAATAGCTTTGTATTTGTGAAAATCATAATGATAAATCCTATTAACATATTATAGTCCAACATAAATGTATTATAGGCATGCCACTTACAGAGCCACTATTGTAAAAGGGTCTTTCAGTATCATCTTGTAAACTTCCCCATTGTAGTGTTTTATTACATAGCAGTAAAAATGTACTTGTGCTTGAAACTTAACAGACCTCATTGCAGGGTGGAAGCAGTTATTTTGTGTTTTAATCAAAACTCTATTGGTTTTATTGCTTTAAAGGCTAAAGAGGCAGGGGGGAAGGATGCAGGGTTTGGTTGGGTTTTTTTATTATTTTGTTGTATTCCTATAACCTAAAATAAGTTTTAATTAAAAATAAACCATTTTGTATACTTCCATGCAGGAATGGTATTTAAATACAGGATCTTTCACCACTGGTATACCAGATTTGATTGGTAATCTGACTTTTTTTCAGCCTCTGACAGCTGTTCAGTGCATAAAATGAGTTGGTGGACCAAGTCCCGTTTATAGCAAGAGAGTCTCCATGTCACAAGAACCACCAACAGAATTGGCTCTCAGTAGCATCCTTGTCTAATCATAAAGGCTAAGGATTAAAGAGCATGAAAAAATGAACTACCCTCACCCTTAGAGGTGATCTAGATCAGGGTCAGAGCAATGTTGGGAAGCTTTGGATTCTTATTGTCCAGGTATATTGCTTAGTGGGACTTTAATGAGTACAAGTCTGGTGATCCAGAACTTTTCTTAAATAACAAAATTCACTGAAGTATAAAGGGAAAGCTGCTGATTCTTGTTGTTGATTTGATGTGGTCGCCCCCAAAAGATGCTGGGTGCTTTCTTAAGCACAAAGGAAGAAGATCCAGTCTTTGCATCAAACAGCATACAGTTTAAGATGGCAAACAAAGAAATGATGCAAAGGAGCTTTATGTATTTCAGTGTGGCCAAAATATTCAGCTTTAAATAGGATAGATGATGTACAAAGACCAACATATTTTCAAATTTGGGTGCCTAAAATTAGGCGCCTAAAATTAGGCGCCTAAAATTAGGCGCCTAAAATTAGGCGCCTAAAATTAGGGGCCTGATTTTCAGGCATATTATTCACAAGCACAGAAATGCATTCGATTTGTCTTCTATTCATTTTCTCTAATACAAATAGTAACCACAATCATGTACTTTTTCTCAGATGTAGCGCTTTCTGTCTGAGAATCTCAATGCCCTTTGCAACTCTTTGTGTCTCAGTGCCCCTGCAAAGTAGGGCAGTCTTATCATCCCCATTTTGCCAATAGGCAGAGTAAAGCACAGAGTGTGTGATTTGTGCATGGTCATGTAGTCTGTAACCGGCAAAGTGAAGGAAAAAAACCAAGGGCTCCCAGCTCTTTGCCCATGCTGTAACCACTAGTCTACACTGTGGATAAGAATGGTATTTGTAAATACGTACAATGTATAAAAATCTTACCTCTTTCTGTATGCTGATCATACTAATATAAAATAATTTAAAAATACAGTTGCGCCTCAGAAATACAATGGAAAAACAAAACCCAAGTATAGTATTAATATTAATTTTATTATGGTAGCACTCTGAGGTTTCAGCTGAGATCAAGGCCTCATTGTGCTATCCACTGTGTATATGTACACACGAATATGAAACAGTCCCTGCCTTGAAGAGCTTAATCTTATCAGAGGGGTGATTAAGGTGCAGGAAAGTGCATAAAGTACTGAGTTTATTAAATAGATCATTCTTGTTTTGCAACAAGTTCACAAGTCTTACGGTGGGTTTTTACATTGCTTTTGTAACCCATGCTCGGAGAGAGCAGGTCTTTGTCTCCCTTTAGGGACTGGCCCACATACTTCTGTTACAGCTGGTAAATGGAGGAATGAGTCATTTTGCTCAAGCAGTAGGTGCTCATGCTTTTAGCTCAGAAGATTACTGGTTCAAACCGGCTGGTGTCCCAAGTGGGGTTGATAAAACCTGCAGGTTTGGAAGTGGGGTCAGACCCATCAGGTAGTTGCTGAGAACTAAGCCTGTCTTTCTGAAGAGCCTGCCAGAAGACATCTCTTCTGTAGTGCTTTGAGACCAAAATTGTCTTCCTTTTTCAGGTTTGTCTTTAGATAAATGAATATATAGTAAGTAACCCAGCTCAAATCAACTTCTTATTATAGGCCAATTCCAAGTGGTGTGCTTGTCCAGGCTAGGGTTGCCAGGTGTCCCGTTTTCGACCGGAAAGCCTGGTCGTTCGAAGTCCAGTCAGTGATGCAGCAGAGCTAAGGTGGGCTCCCTCCTTGCCGTGGCTCCACATGGCTCCTGGAAGCAGTGGCACATCCCCACTCCAGCTCCTATGCGTAGGGGCAGCCAGAGGGCTCCGCACACTGCACGCTCCCCAGCTGCCGGCTCTGCAGCTCCCATTGGCCAGGAACCATGGCCAATGGGAGCTGCGAGGACACTGCCTGTGGAAGGGGCAGGGCATCCACTGCTTGTGGAAGGGGCAGGGCAACCACCTGTTGCTTCTTGTCCTACAATTCGATTGCAAGCTTGTCTGGGTAGGGATTGTCTCTTTGTTATGTGTTTTGCATAGCATTTAGCACGACTGGACCCTGATCCAGCCTGGGGACCCTAGGGGCTATAGTAATATAAATAAATAAGAATTCTGGGAAGTGTAATTTTGCAAAAACAAACAGCATCAGTGTGGAAAGTAGGTAGTAAAAGGTATGTAAAGAAGGTGGCATATTATAGGATTACCTACAAACGGGGTATCTGTGGACCAGCACTAGCAATATTGAGTGTCTACCATACAAGCATACAAAACAGCTACAGCAAAAAAAAATCTACCTCTTCACATTTTTTGACTGGTTTCACCTCTGTTTATTCTCTTCTTCAGCTCCCTAAGGAATGTAGATGAGGTTTAAGTTAGTTGTGATAGTAATAGGTTTGGAATCTAGCACACTTGCACAAAATTAACTTTGCTCATGTTGATTTGGGAATTAAAATGCTTCATTAATTTAGAGAGTCCTGAACTGACAGCCAAATGGTTCATTTTGTGATTTCTACCTTTAAGTGCAAAATTCTTATCTCTGAACATCTCTGAGCCCCAGCACAGCTTGCAAACACATATGGCCTGGAGGGGAGAAGCTATTTGTTGCTATTACTGTGTGTCCATGTCCAAGCATGTCTTTAAGCATAGGGTAAGTAGGAAGCTGTCTAGGGGCTCCATACCTAAGGCAGTGCCACAATAGGCTAGCACAGTTATTGGCTAACAGGCTGATCACTAAGTGCGCCAAATTCTCTCCTCTTCTTTTAGAATCTCTGCTCACTTGATCTCGCTTGTCAATGCATACCACTGAGCATAAAAAGACAGATCCCTTTGAAAGGGGGAAATGAGTCAGAGGGCAGGTGGGTTGCTGACCTGTGTAAGAAGAAGGGGGCAGAGGGCAAGAAGGCATATGGGTATTTGGGGGGCAGGGAGTTCATTATATCCCTTCTTTACCACGTCCTGTCTAGAGTCCTCGGAAGCTCCAGAGATCCCTATGCATTCATGTACATTTGATTCACTGTTTGTTTTTTATTCCCTAGCAGCTGTGTGTTTTGCGAACAGTTTGGGTGCCACTAAACTGGTGGCTCCATGCACACTGCAGACCCCTACAAAATATTGTATTCTAGACACTTTATAATGAAGAGGGGTAGCGACTGCATGAACCATCCCATTATAAAGCTAATGCAATCCTGGGATGCATAAACAGAGGAATCTTGAGTAGGAGTAGAAATGTGATTTTTTACCTCTGTATTTTTCACTGATGGAATACTGAGTCCAGTTCTGATACCCACAATTCAAGACAGATGTTAATGAATTGGAAAGAGTTCAGCGAAGAGCCACAGGAATGATTATCGGCTTAGAAAACATGCCTTATAGTGATAGATTCAAAGAGTTCAATCTATTTAATTTAACAAAGAGAAGGTTAAGGGGGTGATTACAGTCTTAGTATCTACATGGGGAACAAATATTTAATAATGGGCTCTTCTATCTGTCAGAGAAAGGTATAATATGATCCAGTGGCTGGAAGTTGAGGCTAGACAAATGCAGACCGGAAATAAAGACTACATTTTTGACAGTGAGGGCAATTAACTATTGGAATTTACCAAGGGTCATGGTGGATTTTACATCATTGAGAATTTTAAATAGAGACTGGATGTTTTTCTAAAAAAAATATGCTCTAGGAATTATTTTGGGGAAGTTCTATGGCCTGTGTTATACAGGAGGTCAAACTAGATAATCACAGTGGTCCCTTCTGGCCTTGGGATCTACGGATTTATAATGTAATGAGTTTGTGGACTCTGCTTTCCAATGGTCTTCACTGTATGGTGACTGTGTGGTTTCTTCCAAGCTTTCCACACCACAGAAAATAATCTCATTCTTTAAATATGTTATAATGTATACAGGGCCATGAGGTCACCTCTCTTTATATTATAGTGTAGTGCACCATGAAATGTTCTGACTCCAGGCTATAGGAGTGCAGAGTGAAGCCAAATGGTTCTGTCCCAGACAAACTCTGAATGATAGAAATAATACAAAAAATGTGGATCCTCAAGGCACCATAAAAATATATTATAAATCACTGAAATATGAAGCAACTTGAAATAAAATGTCTTTTATTGCTATTTAAGAATATTTTTTCCTTCCATGTAACTTCCAAATGGAGCAGTTCAGCCATTTTAAAATGGAACAATATAAACACAGTTATTAGTTCCACAGCATGAGGCATCCTCTCCATTCCAAGTTATAACGTTGAGAATGTTCAACCAGTCCATGTTCAGCCAGCAGAAATCTCATTGGCTGAATACCTTTAATTGCCTTGTGATATAGAATGTAGCATGCTAAAAACGGATGCAGTAGAGTCAGATTAATTTGGACGTTGGTCTTTTTGCAAACCCTGTAGTTTGTAATGTAATATTCATGCCCATTAAAATGCTCTACAGTATACCAGCCTTGCAAAATTCTGCTAGCTTACTCACCTGGGAGAGTTGGGTTTTTTCCGCCCAGTAGTTGAGTGAATTGTCTTTAGTTCTCTATTATAATCATCATTAGTAAAATTGTAGCTGTAGGGTTCATTAGTAAAATTAATAGATTTTGTACCTGAGCTAATTATATATTTTACCAGGCTGCTGTCTGTATACATTTTAACAACATAGTATCATAACTTACATGTTTTGCCTTGCTTTTCTTTATTAGATTGTTGGGTTTTTAATGGCATTCAGTTATCAACTTTCCAGTATTTCCCCATCATTTTGGGGGGAGTTAATTTTATACTTGTGTTTCCTGGGAACCAGTGATTATAGTTACTCACTTCTTCTTTTTGAAAAGGAGATATCAAAATTCCATATTCAGAGAGCAATGAATAAGATAAAGGGTCATAGATTAGGAGTTCAAATTAGGTACTGGCTCAAGAACCTTTGATAGAAACTTCAGGTTTAACCGGAATTAGAAGTAGCACGACCCAAGATCAGTTTTAAGATGTGTTGTGCTCAGTCTTCAAGATGCCATGGACTCTGGCCTCGATTCAGCAAAGCATTTAAACATGTGCTTTATCTTTAATGACATGAGTCCCACAGACTTCAGAGTTAAGGATGTGAATCCCATTTAGCTCAGAGTTAAGCACATTAACAGTTAAGAGCAGAGTTAAGCTTAAATGCTTTGGTGATCAGCACTTGTATGATTGAGCCCTGTGTATGTAATATTAAAAAAAAATAAAACAAACACTCCAGAATGGATGACTATGCTGAAAACAAGCTCTCCATCTCAGTTTGTACTGCAAATGATACTAAAATTGGAGGCAGAGTTAATGACAAGGAACAATGCAACAAGAATAAAAAAGGATTTGTATAGTTTAAGTGATTGAGCCAGTAGATGACAACAAACACATTCAAATGCAGACAAGTTTAACATTATTATTCTTGGAACAAAGAGCTAAAGTATAAAATGAGTGCTACATGCATCTCTGCACATTCAACAGGCAACGTAGGTTATGTGCTGTATGCTAATTCATGTCTCTGTTTATGCAGAAATCTATGCTCAGTTCATATGAGCTATTGGTAGGTAGATTTTCCTGCCAAAAAAAGTTCTGGATAGATCCTTTTGCTGTTGTTTATTAATAGTTCCATTAGTTAGAATGTGTGTAAAACACACACACACACGTGTATATACACACACAATTTATGAGACTCCTTTCTTGAAAGTGATACAGCAGAAGTGTGCTTTCTGGAGGGATTTGAATGAGGCCAACCAAGTTTGGTTAGGGTATTCCATGCATATGGAGCAGTGTGAAAGATTGCACAGAGTTGGGAATCATAGAATCACAGGGTTAGAAGGGACCGCAAGGTCATCTAGTCTAATCTCCTGTCAAGATGCAGGATTTGTTGTGTCTAATGAATGAAAGACTGAAACAAAAGGATGTGAAAGGGAGGGAACAGCAGAGGAGATATGGCTGGAGGTTTAAAACAAACAAAAGGAAGTATTTTTCACACAACACACAGTCAACCTGTGGAACTCCTTGCTGTTGTGAAGGCCAAGACTATAACAGGGTTCAAAAGAGAACTAGATAAGTTCATGGAGGATAGGTCCATCAATGGCTATTAGCCAGGATGGATAGGGATGGTGTCCCTAGCCTCTCTTTGCCAGAAGCTGGGAATGGGCGACAGGGGATGGATCACTTGATGATTACCTCTTCTGTTCATTCCCTCTGGGGCACCTGGCATTGGCCACTTCGGAAGACAGGATGCTAGGCTACATGAATCTTTGGTCTGACACAGTATGGCCATTCTTATGTTCTTACATAGGTTGGGGCTGAGGGTAAGGACAAAGAACTTGATAGAGAGCACAATGGTGAGTCAGTGGGGGGATTTTAAGTGTCGGGTGGGGAGGATCAAGGGAGGGCATGATACACAGGGGAAGATAATGGTAGATGAGAAAATGGCAGTCTCCTTTCAGAGTTTCTGGTCACTTTGAAAAAAATAGATTTCTATTTACTTAAAGTTTCATTCGTTTTTTCTTCTTTATTGATGATCCCAAGTAATACCTTTTTGAAAGAGACTTCCATTAACGTACAAATGTGCAGGCCACACATTTAGCTAGTAAATTCGGGAATCTGATACAAGTCTGAGAGACAATCAGAAAAATAAACACCAAAGATGGAGAACAACAATAGGCAGGTTCAGGATTACTTCCAGGGTTATTAAGGGAAAGTCACCATGAAGCATGAGAGTGGAACGCAAACACCTAGTCTGGGATAGCTTTCTGGTTTAATTTAAAATATTTTATAATATTTTAAATTAAACCATATATATAGATCTAGTCAAACACTAAGATGCCTAGAGGGTCAAATTATAGAGTACTAAGTAAGAAACAAAACTTTGTGCACCCCTTTTTGGAGATAATCATAATGACTGTGGATATAATAAGCATCCCTGAAGGCATTAAGGAGTAATGTGGCTCCTGTAGGCAAGGTGTAGCCTGATTTCCCACCAGTGTTTGTCAGTGCGCACAGAAGTCAAGGACATGACCCACCCCGATCAACCCAGTCGTACCTTATCATAGGTTGCCAGTACTAGACTGATACCTCCCAACCTGTGTACCTCCCATTACTAGTAGTAATGGTTGCTTCTTGTGCAGTGCTTTATGGTGGGGAAAGGAATCTCCTGTGTCCTCTATACCTCTAGTGCATCATGCAGGACCAGCAATAATGTGACATCTATGGTACAAAAATAAGAAACCTGAGTTATGGTTCAAAGTAACCCATGCATTTCAGTCTGAAGGATTGCCTGCTGAGTACTCTCCCAGGACTATCCATGCCGCATGACAAGCTTTCTCTGCACTGCTTCCCACTGATGCCAACCTCCCAGGGTGCTGCAGCCTTATGTAACTTCCCCAGCTATCCCAGAATGCCCTGTTTTTGTGGAGGAAAGTGCTGATTCATCCTGTGCAATCAGGTGCTTCATTGCTGCCTTAACTACTGCACTCAGATCAGGTGGCACCGAACAGAACGTTCTGTGGAATCCCAATACACAGAGGTGATGAAAGGTAAAGGGGAAGGAGGCTGATCTTTGTTTTTGGGAGAAGGCCACATTGTAGCATCCTTGTTTCTAGCATTCCTTCACAGCTGCAGTTGGGAGGGAGAGGGAGAGAAGAAATAGATAATAGGCTGCGTTAGTAAAAAAACAGAATACAAAGCAGGTGATTCCGGCACTTAACAGACATTGAGCAATGCTCTGCCACATTCAGCTCTGTTACACTGGTGTAAACCTGAAGTAACTACTCTCCTTTCAAGTCAATTGACTTCAAAGATGTCACTTGAGGCTTATGCCAGTATAACCAAGAGGAGACTGTGACTCATTCTGTACAGCACTGCAAAGATGATATTGCCTGAGAGGGTGCAGCAGAAGCTATCCCACGTGTCAAGAATCTTCTAAATTACACGAGGAGAGATGAAGAGAATTGGGTTTGTTTATTATCAGAAAAGAAGAGATTTTAGGGTGACCTGAGAGCACTTTTCGTTGAGTGCAAATTTACTTACTTAATTTATATGTAACAGCGACCCACACAGGGCTGTTGGCAGCAAGGATCAAACCTGGGACCACTGGAGCTAAATGCATGAGATGCTCTGCATGAGCTAAAAGACATCTCTCTCTTAGCCAAGGCTGTAGTAGGCTCATCAATCGCTAGCTTGCCTTGCCACCACTAGAGGGGGACAGAGCACCATTTCTGGTAAGCAGAGTTTACATATATTACGGTAAATTCCTTCACTCTTTTTTTTTCTTTTTTCTTATAATAAATCAAACAGATTTTAGGTGCCAACATATAGCACAAATACAAACATATTATACATGAGAAAAGGCCAAGATATTTATACAGAGCTTGGATTCCTGTGTATTAATCACAGTGTTCCTAGCATATATTCTTACGGCACTTATAAAAAAAAATTAAGGTTATCAAAGTCAAGAGGGAAAAAGGCAGACGGAAAGAAGAGACAAAGAGAAGAGGGATTGGTGAGGCAGCGTGTAGATCTATCTCCTGCCTTTCATCTGGGCCTCATGTAGGCATCTTTAGTTGACTAGTTCTAGAAAACTGTCCCAAATGGACTGAGATTTTTTTTCAAGGTGTTCCATCTATTGTATGTTTGAGTGCAAATTTCTTACAATAGGCAGGTTTGAAAAGCATCTCTCTTCCTCTGCTGACAGAGACCATCCGTGCCCAATAAAAATAAATCCATTTAAAATACAGTAGGTTGACGTGATTGGCGATTAATTATGTGCTCCATAGTGGTGGGGGGTGGGGAATGCTTACAGATGAACAGAGCCCTGTTCTCAAGTGATTAAACTTGGTTGATTTTTAAGTAGTAGGATAAAGAGAAAGTTCTATCCAATAAGCTTACACAAAGAGGGCATTAGTAGCCTTACCATAAAGTAATTGACAGGGTATATCTACACTGCAGCTGGGAGGTGTAATTCACAGCTTGGGTAGATGTACAGGCACTAGCGCTGATCAAATGAGCACGCTGCAGCTCAGCCAGCCCGGGTCGCTGCGGCCACTCTGCTATTTTTAGTATGCTACTTCAAGCAGACCTAGTGCATCTGTGCCTACCTGAGCTGGGAATTACACATCCCCGCTGCTGTGTAGACATAACCACAGTATGATTGACCTATATAATACCAATTCTAAGAAAACCCTCATTGCAAGCAGACATGTAACTCCTGTTACTCTGGGGAATGTGGCGCTTAAGAATATACTACCAACCCAGGTGCTAAGAGCCTAGGGTAAATACCTAAGACAGAGATAAAGGTGATGCATGCACATAATTTAAAGGAGAATGGGCTCCTTCGGTCTCTGCACTTGCAGCTGAGAGGGTAATGTGTCACAACTTGATTGTGTGATTGCTGTGTGAAAAAGGAACAGAGAACTAAATTCTTTCATCTTGTCTGACATTTTTTTTAAAGTTAATTTAATGCTGGTGAAAGGTGACAACCCTTGAGACTGAAAGTCTCAGTTTATCCACAAAAACGTACAGCATGGATAATGGCAGAGCTCGAATTCCCACTCTGTCTCAGCAATATGCCTCTAAAATAGTTTATTTGTCCCTTACCAAAGATTTTCTAAAGGTAAAATAAAGGTTATTCACCCAGTCATTTATAGTGTGCCTATCGCTGTCAGATCTAATAGAGCTGGGTTCTTCTGTCTGCAAGAGAGACTGCACAGATCCTAGTGAGCACCCCCTCTTGGCCACCGACTAGGATTTCTGTAAGGGGAATCCAAGCCTCTGTACTCTAGATCCCCTGGGGTGTGTTAAGCTCGTGGAGCCTTAGAAGGTTGCAGCACTGGTTTCTCCTGTGGCCTCTCTGGCTGATTTCCTGGGCACTGACTCTACCTGTTACCCAAAATATC
Organism: Chrysemys picta bellii; assembly: GCF_011386835.1. Lineage (NCBI taxonomy): Eukaryota > Metazoa > Chordata > Testudines > Emydidae > Chrysemys > Chrysemys picta. The sequence goes on from NC_088791.1 coordinate 15,044,114, forward strand.
CCAGTTGCTTAAATACACCCCTCTCCCAGAACTCCATCCCAAAAGTGTGATGCTTCTGATTTTTACAGTTTAACTCTCTCCAGGATGTGCAGCAGTTGTGAAGCAGTTCAAATACGGAGAAATGCTTTGCTCAGAGTCTAACACCTTTATGCTCTTTTATACTTAATCATGTAAAGCACAGGAGACTACAGAGCATATAAAACAAGAAATACTAAACACGTGTCCCTGCCCCAGTTTCCTCACCATCCATGGCAGGCAGGCAGGCATGGTGTTTGTGGTGAGTAGTCTGTCCCTCATGGACTAGAGAAAAATGGCCCATAACCCAGTTTTTGTAACCTTACTTTCTGCTGCCCCACATCTTCTGTCTTGCTCTCCTCCTGGTTGGCTCATTGTTTAATGAGCTGCTAGTCACTTGGTCTCTTTTTGTTCTATTCTTGCTAAGTTTCCACTGCTCCTGCCTTGTCCACTCCCTTCAGAGGAATCATCTAAACCGGGTTTTCTAAGGATGCAGCTACTTTTTAGCCTAAGCTTTGTTAGGTCAAAGGGCAGTCATTAACCTTAAGTATTTTCCATAATCCCTGTCTTGTGTACATCTACTAGACTAACTAGAGGACCTATCCGCACTGCAGGGCCGGCTTTAGGAAGTGTGGGGCCTGATTCGAACAGTTTCGACGGGGCCCCGAAAGGGATGACTTAAAAAAAAAACACGTAAAAAAACACGTGGGGCTTGTACTCACTGGGCCGCGCTCCTAGTCTTTGGCGGCGGGTCCTTCACTCGCTCCAGGTCTTCGGCGGCATTGAAGGACTCGCCACCAATGACCCAGAGCGAGTGAAGGACCCGCTGCCAAAGTGCAAAGACCTGGAGCGCCCCCGGGTGAGTAAAAATTAAAAAGGCGCCTCTAGCCAGGGAAGGGATTCTCTGCCACTTGCCCCCCACTCTGGGCGGCCCTGCCACTGGGCATGGCGCTTCTTGGGTGCGGGGCCTGATTCGGGGGAATTGGCCTAAAGCCGGCCCTGCCGCATTGCTGCATCCACATTCTTATAGGCATTCATGATACAGCAGTTTTTCATAATAAGACTTCACAATATCAATAGAATTCATAAGTTCTAAAGATATACCCCTAAATCATCACAGGGATGAAAAGTGAAAATCTCAAAAAATGTCAACTGATTGTCCAATAGAGAGAAAAAATTGTTTTGATAATTTTGAAATGTGTAGTTTCTATTTTGCCCTTTTTTATTCATTACCCTTTTTTTAAGAATCTGTTAAAACCAAATTTTGAAACAAACGTCATTTTGAACTGAAAAATGAAACATTTTTCATTTTGAAAATATAAAAATGGGGTGTTTTCATAGTTCTGAACTTTTTTTTCATTTTTTTTCCAATCGTGAGATTGGTCAGAACCAACCCTTTCCTGCAAACAGTTTGTTTCCGCAAATTGGCATTTACTGAGGCAAAACATTTTGTTGGAAAATTCCTGACCAGCTCTAAAAAAAAAAAAAAAAAAAAATAATGGAGATATCCCATCTCCTAGAACTGGAAGGGACCTTGAAAGGTCATCAAGTCCAGCCCCCTGCCTTCACTAGCAGGACCAAGTACTGATTTTGCCCCAGATTCCCAAGTGGCCCCCTCAAGGATTGAACTCACAACCCTGGGTTTAGCAGGCCAATGCTCAAACCACTGAGCTATCCCTCCCCCATCTAGTATCTAAGCATCTTCACAAACTTAAAATTTGTATGTCATGAGAAGTCCTACAAGATGGCCACTTTCTGAAGCTTCAAAAGCTGTTTTTGTTTGAAAGTCTGTTCAAATTGGAATTTTCTAACACTTGGGATGGCCATATTTGTAGGTCCCTCTGCAGAATTTCTCCCTAAGTTTTGAAGGTAAACTGAGTAGTATTTCTTTATGCAAATAATGGTTACCAAACTAATATCAACATTTTATATCATGTGTAAACAAATTAATATATGGAAATATGCCTATCTCATAGAGCTGGAAGGGACCCTGAAAGGTCATCAAGTCCAGCCCCCTGCCTTCGCTAGCAGGGCCAAATACTGATTTTGCCCCAGATCCCTAGGTGGCCTCCTCAAGGATTGAGCTCACAACCCTGGGTTTAGCAGGCCAATGTTCTAGCCACTGAGCTATTTCTCCTTCCCATCCACCCACCCAAATTAGTTTAAATCAAAATATTGAGAAGTCTTTTTTTCCCCCCTTTATCTCCTGCCAAGGTCCACTCAAAGAGCTTTTGCTTATGTTTTTGTAGCACTGACATTGTTAACACCTAAAACTGCATAAGGAATGCAGTGTGTGCTGCTCCCTGCCCGGCTTCAGTTAGTAATGTCATTGTTGCCAGAGAAACACAGAACCTTGGACTGGGATTCTGGCAGAATAAAAACCTTTCAGATCATATTTGATCAAATTTCAAAAGGAGGGGAGAAGAGGGACCTTGTAAAAATGCTGTTTGTCCACTAGAGAGCATATCGGCAGTGTTGCTTTTCCTCAGAGGAAATAAGTGTCAAACTCGTAATATACACAATAATGTAATACAGTGTAAGTGTTTACAACAGTTGTACTCTTCTCAGTAACATACAAAGACTACAAGGTGCCACAAGTCCTCCTGTTCTTCTTTTTACAAAGACTACAGTAAATGGAAATTGGTAGACGGCTTCATCGACAAATAACTGATGTCCAAAAGCCCCGTATATCCTGTTACAGTAGCTGCTCAGCATCCCCTCTCTTTCTAAGGCTTTGTGTACGCTGGTGGGTGAAAGACAAAACTTTTGTCATTCAGAGCTGTTAAAAAAACACCCCCCACCCCCCCCAAAAGACACAGTTTTGCCGACGACAAACACCAGTGTGAACAGTGCTTTGTCGTCAAGAGCGCTGTCCTGCCGACAAAGCTAATGCCGCTCGTGGGGGGTGGAAGCTTTTTGTCGGCGGAAGAACTCTCTCCCGCCGACAAACTGCAGCTACGCTGCACGCCTTTTAACGGCCCGGCTGTAGCGGCACAGCCGTGTCGCTAAGAGCTGTGTAAACATAGCCTAAATCTCAAAGCATTCACATGCTAACAGTGGCAATATAAATAATTTGTGGAGTTATTTTGAAAAACAATAGTGGAGTAAGTTTGAGCCAGGGAATAGCAGACCACCATCCCAGCATTTTTTGGTAGCGCTATTAATTTCTCTGGAATTTTAAGTTTTATTTTCTAGCTCTTATGGTTGTGAAGAAGTTTCTGAATGTAAACGGATGTGCTGTTTTACTAGCTCTGCAGATGGTCAGATTGAAAGGCTAGATCTGAGAAGGGCATACTTTGAAGGCTGATGATAACTATTTAAGTGTCAAAATTAACTTTCGCACTGCTGATAGTATTTAGAAGCAGCATTCAGTCAGGGACAGAGCTTGAGCAGAGTACCTCTCCTTTTTTGTTTCCATTTTGACTCCCTTTTAAATTGACCTCATCTGAGATAACTTCTGTTATTCCTCTCATGTATTTGTGTAACTTCCTTGTAACTTAGGGATTTATGCTCAAAGGATGAAGGGTGGTAGACCCCCATTGTATTAACTGCATGGTATTTTTGGCATCCTGCTCCCATAATTAAATACATTTAGGTATATTATGATAATTTTTTGTGTAGACTATAAATGTTTCTTTCCATGCTGTCTAGAAAAGTTATTCTCCCTTTAGTAATACTCTGTGTTGTATGTGAGAGGCTGCTTTTTCCAGTGGATATGTCACTGACTTTCTCTGTTACCTTAGTTGACCTCATTTTCTCTATCTGTAAAATGGAGACCATTCTACTTATATTTGCATTGTGCTTTGAGAATGCTGGATGAAAAGTCCTATATAAGAGCTAACTACATCTTGTGTTTTCCTCCTATTCCTTTGATTCTGCATTGTCTATTTAAATTGTAAACTCCTCAGATTTCAGGATGCATCTTAATATATTCAGGTAAAGCAACTAACACCTCTTTGGTGTGATAGAAGTAATAAATGTAAAGCATTATTATTTATGATTATGTTGCTTCTCCCTATAACCTATACAGGGTACGTTATTATTTACCAAGCGTCACAAGAGTGCTTAGAGCTTTGCAAAACGTTTGTGTATTACTCAGAGGCTGAATGAATTCCTCTGTGAATGTCAAATGACATGGGTGGAGGTATATAGATGCAGATTATCCTCATGGCTGGCATTTGAACGTTTGCAATGCCTTTTGTCAATGAGCAATTGATTTGTCTGTATTGTATTATGGAGCCCGTAGCAGAACAGTATATTAAAATTCATTTTATTGCAAATAGATCTATTAAAGTCAATACTCTTCTGAAAAAAATTTGATTGTCTTTAGCCCTAATTGTCTCAGTGGTGGACTCATGTCAAAATAAATGGTGATGGCATTTAGGATCAGAAATAAAGAACACAGCGCATCCAGTTATTCTAGATAGCTTTGCATTTTGAGTCTGCTTGATTTTTTTTTTTTTTTTAGTGTTTGCAATACGTATGCCTACCAGACAAATCTCCAGTTCCATATATTTTATTTTACAATGTGGCAATATTAACTTCTGGGACTAATTAGGTCTCTTATTTGACAGCACCTTGTGATTGTTAAGCTCCATTTGGCTGTAAAACTGCACTATTAAAACATCCAAGGTAGAATTTAAGAACACCTACTCACACTGGTTTCACCTCCAAGGTTCTCTAAAAATAAAACTTAATACCTAACGGAGAGCAGCGTCTGTTTTCACATCAGCCAGTATTTTTTGTTCTTTTTTTCTCAGTCAGTGACAGGAAGCATTTTGCTTGCACGTGTGTGTGATGTAAATGTTAAATGACTATATTAGAGTAAGTGCACTATAGATTTTAAACTAATGGCAGTACGTTTCAGACTGAGCGGTAGCAATAGGACAATGAGGTGAGGTAACTATCCCAGCTGGCTGTGGTATTTTACAAAGATATTTAACCAGAGAAGCTGTGAATTATGTAAACTGTTCAATAGGATTCTGGGTGTAACCTATTACCATTATTGCTGGCAGGGAGGAAATACTACTTGTTAGTTTCCTTGCATTTTCTTAAGAAACACTGTACAGACGGTCTCTTTTTAAAAGCTTGAGATTTTATTATTTGACAAAATTATAAATTCCAGGGATTGTGTCATCGTCTTAGTGTCCTGGGGAGCAGGCGTCTAAACTTAGCTTGTATTGAGTACAACTCCTAAACAGATGTATGCTAAGTTACTTAACTATCAAACTGTTCCAGGCAAAAGGATGGGCTCAATGACATTGTGGGTCTTAGAGATGGCAAGTTCTCAGATTCTTTTGTACAGTGAGATGAGCATGGAATAACTGGCTTTAGGTAGCTGGCTACAGTTTTATGTTCATTAGCAAAGAAATGCTTCATATATGTGTATGTTTATTTTCTCACATTACATTTTTGCTCCTGTCTCTTCAATTAAACTGAATGATGTAACGTATTTCATATATTGCTTGAGTCAAACTTCCCCCTACCTCCAGGGTTTGAAACTGGCCTTTCCTGAAACCCATGTATGTTGGGGTGGTGCTCACCTCGCACAAGCACCCCTTTCTACTTGGGTCTGACTGTGCACTTTAGTTTATGGTGACCCCTGTCAGTGGTTTCTCAGGTGACTCAGTCCGGCTGAGTCTCAAGCACTGTATGTATGTGAAACAGAACAAACCCCTTCTGGTGTATACAGTCCACCAGGGGCCGATCTCAGTAACCCTTAGCTAGTGTCTCTCTAGCTCTCCATGGGCTCAGTCTTTAAGTAGTCCCAGCCCTGGTATGGGGCCGTACTCTCAGGGCTTCCTTCATGGAGAGACTACCTTCTTGCAGCCCTCCCTGGGTTCAGTCCCAGCAGCCAGCCTGCCAGCAGCTCTCTCACTCCCCCAGTCCCTGCCAGCATTGAGCTGTCTGTGGTCCTTCTGCTCTTTCAGCCAGCCAGGAACACAGTCCTCTCTTCTCCATCTCCAAGCAGCGACTGACTGCTGCTCTGTTCTACAGCTCCTTTTATATGGCCCTGCTGGGCCCTGATTGGCTGCTCCCTGCAGCGTCTCTCATTGTCTGCTTCCCCACAACCACTCTAGGCCCTTGGAGGACTTCTCCTCTGCTCCTTCCAGGGACAATATGTGGTAGGACCCTAAGGCCTCCAGAAGGCTTACTCCACCCTGTTACACCATGGTATTAACTTGAATGTATAAAACCAACTGGACTGTGCTGGAATACTTACATTTTAAAATTTGCTGCTGTTAACACTATAAATGGAGAAAGAGATCCAGATCCTGAAATCAGTGGCAGTTCGGCACCTACATACCTTTTGAGGTTCTGAGCCAGAGCTGATGTTAGGCAGTAGAAGAGCCTCGGGTCAAAACTTCATTAACAGTGAAGAACGTAACCACAATTCACTAGTGATGCAGCAAATGTGCCTATAGGATAGTAAGTACTGTCTTTTCCATGCTAGATCAGCTAGTTCTACTGAACCCTCAGGACCCCTGACAGAACAAGTAATCCTCTTAAAGCTTCATCTTGATAGTGACCTAGTCTAGCTGTATCTCACTATTTATTATTCATACAGCCCTAGCAATGTGTTTATAGACGTAAGGTCTAAATTATCCAAAGTGACTCATGATTCAGGATGTCTCTATTTTTTTTTTTTTTTGAATGACATTCTTTTGAAAGGTCCTGCTTTTGAGAAAAAGCTGTGCCCTCTTTCTCTGAAAATCAGGTCACCATTAAAGTGTTTTCAATTAAGGCCAGAGTCCCTACACCAAAGAAATAAGTCCAAAGCTTTTAAGGCAAATCCCCACCCAGATCTTTATCCATACCCCTTTACTCTACAGTCAGGATGGCCTACTCCAAGCATTCAAAAATCACGAAATTGGGATACAAAGCACAAAACTTTTTTTTAAACAAAATAATAGATGGGTTCCTTTTATTTCCCTTCTCATTTCTGAGCCTTAAGGTTACACTGGCTTCACATATCTCTGCAAAAGTTGGCGACGCGGTAATGTAATGAGTGGGAGTGAGAGAGGTGTAAAGAGAAGGTGGGACAGTGTTGCCCTCTAATGATTCTAGCTCAGCTCCCTCTGGGTGGGTGTTTTATATACTAATTGTTCCAGTTGTCTGCCGCACAGGAAATGATTACTGCTCTACATACCAAGAAACAAAATAACCAGAGACGAGGCGATCCTAGTTTTGGAGGCATAGGATAGGTGGGTGGAAAGGAATAACTGTCAGAGATTTCAGTCAGGAAAAGAGGGTTCACCTTGCATTGATGAATGATGTTAAGTTGGGCTCCTGAACTCGGCCTGCAGAGGTTTCACCTTTATACAGGAAGTACCATTAGCAGAGTGGAAACGGAGTACAATGCAGTCTGAGTCTTTATAACAGCTTGCCTGTGGTTTCTACTGTATGTTGTTTGTGCAGCTCAGACAGACAGAGCAATCAGCAGCGCTCTGTACAAATAACCAGAATATTTTTCAGTACGATTTTCATTGTTTTTGTGGCCCAGAAAACTCACTTTTTTTCCCCAGAACATCTGAACAATGGTTACTTTGGCATCAAAACCTTGAAAGTTAATAATTTCAAATCTTTTCACTGGAAGTCTTTTTTGTGTTTTTCCCCCCTTTTCTTTTTGGTCTGAATTAAGTTTTTCAAATGGATCTTATTTTATGCTTTAAAAAGATATTTTGAGTAAATATGAACCCATTATCACTCAAAAATTATTCAGTTTTACACCCACCCACCCACCCAGCTGGTAACAGCTTTTTATGGAATTGGCCAGTTTTTCAAAATTCAAAAACTCAACAATTTCTCTATGTTTTCAGTGTTTGAATTTAGTCTGATTTAATTTTAGTCTAATTTAATTTTTACTGCAAGTAATCAGGCACTATTAGCAGTAATGGCAGCTCTAGCCTTCAAAAATTTTGTCAGGCCTCAAAAATCATGAGATATAAAGATTTAAAGACCTGAGCTAGGAGTAAGAATTGTTACTAATTCATTCATTTCTAACAGGATTTCAATCTCAGATTTAGGTGTGTTGGGTTTTTAGTTTGATTTTTTTTCTCCAGAGAAGATTTTTGTGGCTCTTTTGCTGTTACTACCGTTGATCGTTGTGCTGAGACTAAAATGTCATTTGTTCTGACGAACCACCATTATCATGCAACGCAAAATGCATTAATATCTGTGCCCTTCACAAAATCATTCAAGGGAGCTTAAAAAATTAAATACCATCTTAAAAAGCCACATCAAAGACTTTTTTTCAGATTTCATATTTAAAAAGGGATACAACTTTTAAAACCTTAAGTGGGAACTGATGCCTTACTAGAGGAGCATAATTAGACAGAGCTTAGAAATCCAAGAGACTTCAATCAACTCTATGGCCCAGTCAGATAATCAGCAGTTTTTCATCTCCGGCCCCTTCTTAAGCAGAGTTAAACGTTCTTTGGCTGTCCTTGGTCTGACATTTGGTAAGTTCATTGTTGCATAGAAAAAGTTTCTCTTGCATTCCCATACCACCTACTGTTTTCTGATTGGGTTCCCGAATCCATGAATTTCGCACTTGTTCTAAGAGTTGGTCTGTGTCAGCCTTCAGTATCCCCTTGAGCACCTTGAAGCTTTTCACAATTTCCCCTCTAAAAAACTGTCTCTTCTGCAGTGAGATCAGTCCCAGTTTTCCACATGAGCTAACTTTTTTAGCCTTGTTATAATCTTTAGTGCTTTCCTCTGGACATTCCTCCCCCCCCCCCCCCAGCCCTTATCTGAAGTATCAGGGTACTGTGCAGAGCTATGTTTAATTGCCTTTTGGAAATCCAAATAGATTGTTTCCCTTATTTTGCTTGTCTGCTTTCTGTGTTCTCACAAACAATTCCACCAGATGTGTTCAACGTGATTTTTTTTACCTTTTGTGAAACAAAGTCACATAGTTATTATGAGTGCTCGTTTCTCTGGAAGTGCTAGGTTGTCTTTGTACTAAGACTGTCTACATTGGAGCTGGAGGTATAATATCCAGCTCGGGCAGACATGCCAATGGTAGCCAAAATAGCAGGGTAGCTGCAGCTGTGTGGACAGCGAGATGGGCTAACTGTCCCAAGTACCTAGGGTTTCAGACACTGCTATTTTTAACGCACTCGCTTGAACAAAACTGGTGCCTGTGCCTCTACCTGAGGTACAAATTATACCTCCAGCTGCAATGTAGACATACGTTTAAGGTATGTCTTCATGACCAAAAAAAAAAAAAAAGTGTGTTCTTAACTTGGGTTAGCTAACTCAGATTAAAAGAGCAGTGAAGACACAGCTACTCAGATTTTAACTCAGGTTAATAGCTTGAGTCTATTAGGGGAGCCAGGGGTTGAATTTGAGTTGCTCTAATGTGAGCTGAAAGCCAAGTTCATTGCTATTTTACCCCAAGTTTTCTAATCTGAGTTAAGATCACACTGGTCTCTGGCCCCGCATCACTAAATATCTTCAGCATATGTGTAACTTTAAGCCCAAAAGTAGGCCCATTGACTGAATTGAGGCATCTAGGATTTTCCTTACCATTAAAATTAAGACAAACGGGTCTGTAATTTCCTGGCTTCCTCCCCGCAGACACCTGTTCTTGTGATTCCTTCCCTGAAGTCTTAGTTGTCTCCCTTTCTTTTCAACATTAGTCAGATGCTCAGTAGTTGCTGACCTATGTGTCTTTTCTGCCAAATGACTCTAGTACTGCCCATTATGACTCAACTGGTCGTATTTTACGATCTCCAGGTTATGCTGCAGAAATTGTACAGCTGTGGAACGTGCTCTGTCTTTAGAGATTTAAAGTAAAAAATGACTATTGAGATGGACCCTTAGCTTTCTCTAGGGGAAAAACAAGTAGCTTTCTAGCCCTTTCCCTCATGAAGCTAGCCTCAAGAGCATACCTTCATGTAAACCAATCATGAGAGTGGAAAAGAGCAAGCAGCAGGTTCCACTTTCGGAGCAAAAGACTGGGAAGGACCTAACCACCTCCCTTCCCTTGTGCAAGACACACAGAGCCTTATCCAGCTCCCACTGAAGTCAATAAGGGGTCTTTGCACTGATTTCAAGATGAGTTAGATGAAGATTGCAAAGAGCAAGCAAATATACTTGCATTCATTCCATGCAAAGCACTGATGGTCTTATACAGTAAAAGAGAAAAAGTTACGAGACTGGAATGTATTGCCAGCCTTCAGGGTTTAACAGTCATGAGTCAGGCCATAAAAAAAAACAAAACATTACATTGGTTTAAAACCCAGGAGATTGTTTTTAAGTTCTCCTTCTTTGCCTTCTGGTTTCTGTGACTTCAGTGCTTCATGTTTTTTCAAACTTTTCTCTGCCAACATGAGGGTTAAAACTTACTTTAAAAAACAACAACTGAGATTATCATGCAATCTATTGATTCTAGCAGCCGGAGCTTTAAGAAATACACCCAAAATCATGACACTCATGGTTAAATCATGTGTTGGTAACCAACATGGCAGTAGCCAGCGATACAATTGGACACTAGTAAACAAGTGGCATCCCAACTTTGACTGTTTAAATAGTTCCCAAATAAAGTCTGCTGTTCCTCCCCTATGTGAATGTTACAGGTAGCTGTCATTTTCTTTCAAATGGTGGTAGTATTTTATTGTCTTATGTACTGGTTTGTCTTTAGGGATTTCCAAGCAGATATTGTTTTGAGGTTGTTGGGTTATTTGTTTTGTTTTACTCAAATAAGTTCTGTTGTAGTTTGACTGCTAATACTTTTTAATTTGGCTTGAATTATGTATGTAGGTATTGATTTTACTCTCTTTGCCAAAAATCTTTGCTTCTATTTGTAGCATCTCACTCTTTATGAACATGGAGGAGGGGAATATATTTGTAGGACATTTCTTTGGGTAATTAACTCCCCACTCTGATCTGTTTAGTTTTTGTTGCGGTGTCTTATTGAATGCTTTCCTGCACCACCTGTGCATAAGATATTTAAGGGTGGAATTTATTTTTATATCAGAAGCAAACACAGGGGGCAGACCTGTCATAAGTCCTGGAAGTGCCTTTTGGTTTTTGAAACAGAACCATCTTTACAATGAATCACTTCAGCCTATCCTATAACTCCTAGAATGGTTATATTGGCCCAGGGCCTCAAGAACCTCACTGGAAGTCAGGCATTCCTGAGTTCTAATCTTAGTTTTGTTATAGATTCGCTTTTGTAGCCTTAACAAGAGTTAAACTTAGCGTTGTATCATCGGTTGGTATTATTAATAATAATTAATTAACAACCCATCCTGCTCTCATACTCTTTCCCCCACCCTCACCCCCACCCCCAATAGCTGAGTAAAAAAAGGCAAGCTTTGTAGAGTTACTCAAGGTTAGTCAATCTGGGCAGTGGCTGACTGAGATAGCATAGTTCATAGTTATGTGACCCCATGAAGCTACCAATCAGCGTCAAGTGTTGGCCTCTTGATTAGATGCTTGCACATTTCCCTCAGACATAGAGACCTTGAAGATTTCCACTGTCTTATTGCTGGCCTTTATCACCCTGAAGGACATGGGTCCAACACACAGGAGAGAAGTTAGTATCCTAGTATTTTGAACCTGACCAAAAGTAAGAGAGCTTTCAAAATCTTCCAATCTCTGGCCCGTATTTACTCACCACAAGGTTCCAAACAAGCATCTAAACATCTGTGTGTTTATCTGAACCAAACCTGTGAGCTTTCTGAGGCCCATCCAGCATTTTAAAAAAAAATCTGGCCTGATAAAAAGTAAAATGGAGTGTTTCTAAATGTGAGAAGTCAAATGGGTGAGTATCAGAAAATGTTAATAAGCTACAAGCACTGACCTAAAGTTAAGGTATTTTATAAAGATATGAAGAGGGGAAAGATGAAGGACTGCTAAACCAAAGTTTTTAAGTAAAGGCTAATAAGTGATGTCTCTCAAAGATTTAGAACAGATCAAGCAGTGAATAGAGTTGGGGAGAGCATTACAAGAAGTTAAATACAGTTGTACGATCAGTGTGATCTAGGCAGAGGACGTGATCAGGTGAAGGTAGGTAAGTGAAGATGAAAAACACAAGGAGCTGATTCACCATTGTTACTCCAGTTGTCAATGAAATTGTTGTTGTTTGTATTACAGTTCCACTTAAATGCCTCCATTAAGATCAGGCATAGGCACCGACTTCTGCTGGCACTGGTGGGTGCTCGACCCCCCTCTGCCCCGGGCCCCACCCTGACTCTGCCCCATCCCCGCCCCCCCCACCCCCATTCCAACCCCTTCCCCAAAGTCTCTGCCCCCTCCCAGCCCCTATTCCAACCCCTTCCCCAAATCCCCGCCTCTTCCCCTTCTCCTCCGCTGAGCGTGCCGCATTCTCGCTCCTCGTCCCTCCCTCCCAGAGCTTGTTACACCGTGAAACAGCTGTTTTGCGGCGGCAAGTGCTGGGAGGAGAAGTGGGGACGCGGTACACTCAGGGGAGGAGGCGGAGGTGAGGTGAGGTGGGGAGGGGAGCTTGGCTTCTGGTGGGTGCAGAGCACCCACCAATTTTTCCCCGTGGATGCTCCAGCCCCAGAGCACCCACGGAGTCAGTACCTATGAGATCAGGGCCACATTGCCCTAGGTGCAATTGCAAGAGAGAGCCCATGCCCCAATACAATGAAGTCACACCAGACTAAAATTAGCATAATGCAGAGGTGAAGCAGGCCCAAGAATGAGAAGATCTGTGAGAATTGGACCTCCGGTGAAAGACAAAATATAAGAGACAGGAGAAAAAAAATCAGAATTTTCACTGGCAAAGCTCCCCCTCCAAAAGATAAAAACTTCTGCCTTTTTAACTAGGATATAATTTAATGAAATTACATGACCTTTGCAACTGAATGTCTTCAGAGGCAATCAGCCACAACTGCATCTGCACTGTGGTGATTAGGAAGCAGCCGAGCCAAGCAAACCATAGTATCATCTGCATAGCAGCGAAAATACAAGCCACGGTGCTTGAAGAAAATCAATCCATAAGGCAGCATGTAACCACTGAAGAATGTAGGATCTAGACCAGAATATTGTGGCCCACCAGAGTACAAACTATGTGGGTCAAATGAAAATGTGCTAGTAAAATCAAGATGAGAATGTTGGTCAGAAGAAAGTCAATTCCAGCTAAAGCTATGCCAGAGAGCTCCAAATTGCATTTGTAATTGGAGTGAAGTGAATCCCAAATCTACCACCCTATTATGTTACCCCCCAGCATAATCTCTTGCCAAAGGGAACTGTAATTTTTATGACTGCCTTGAAATGCAGCCAGGTAATTACCTGCAGGAAATGTTCATTTCACTATGTGTTAATCTAGAGAGGAAAAACAAGTTAAATAGCATGATAAACAATCTACTTACCATGGACCCCTTATAAAGGAAACCCTAGGTGTGATCTTGTGGGAAATATTTCATTGGAATAAGTGTTAATCCAAAGAGAGAGCTTCACCTCTGGTGGGTACACACAATGCCTGCATTTGAGAGCAAACGCCTTGAAATACTATTTCTGAATGACTAGAAATTGCCTTTGAACCGCACAGGCCTAACATAACGATGCTGATTGTCAGACCATTACTTGTGGTTTTTCAGCAATCAAAAAATAACATTTCTGCTTAAGAGGCTGGTTATCTTCAGATGTATTGATTTATTTTACTTTGGCTACAATTATTAAGTTATTTATTGCATTCCATAAGAAGCTGACATTTACAGGTTGGGGAGCATGGAAAAATTTAATTTGCAAAAAAAAAAAAAAAGAGGGGGGGAGGGAAGACTGCTTTCTGCTTTTAATACTGACTGTGTACGTTACCAAAGATATATTTTTTTTCATATCTGTTGGTTGGTTTCCCATTGCAGCTTTGATCTTGCATGCAAAAAAAAAAATGGGACAGTATAAAAATTCTCTGAGTAGTTTCAGGGGGTTAAATCATTTGTCTTTTTTTTTTTTAATGCTAATACAACCCTTATTATGATTCCACAACCACTGGAGAGTTTGACATTATCACATTAGTTGCTAATGTATAAATGCAATGCTAATGTACTAGAATTAAAATACTGTATACATACTTATCCTTAGCTCAGCCATTAAAAATACATTAATGTTCTTCTTGCAGATTGGCCCTTATATGTAATTTATTCAGCAGTATCTATTTGTGTGTGTGTGTGTGTGTGTGTGTGTGTACACACACACACACACACACACACACATACATATAATTTTCCCTGGAAAGTTAATATTTTGCCTTTGAAAGCTTTTAGTTTAAAAATACAAAATATGGCACACTGATATAGCCTTTATTTTTAAGAACAATGCAATGTAATGGCCAGAACAAGGAAACTAGGACTTCTGGGTTCTATCCTGGCTCTGCTACTCACCTGGGCAAGTTCTTTAACCTCTATGTGGCATAATATACCGATGTATAAAATCAGTAGATTTGCTTACTTCATGTTGAGATTGAGACTTAATTGACAGATGTTTGTAACTCAGGGGCAGGGATAGCTCAGTGGTTTGAGCATTGGCCTATTAAACCCAGGGTTGTGACTTCAGTTCTTGAGGGGGCCATTTAGGGATTTGGGGCTAAAATCTGTCTGGGGATTGGTCCTGCTTTGAGCAGGGGGTTGGACTAGATGACCTCCTGAGGTCCCTTCCAATCCTGATATTCTATGATTCTATTTTCAGATCCTCAAAGGAATCATACTATATAAGTGCAAAGTATTTGTTGTTACAAATAAGAACGACATAATGTATGGGAGAAATAAATTCATCTGTCTGCTTTGGGGAGGGGGAAGGGTTTAAGTGCTTTATTTAGATAGTGCAGTGTTTAAAACTGTGTGTGTGTTTGAAGTAGGTGGGGCATAGGATGACAAAAACATCTTCCATGTGACTGCTGCTTACCCTCCCTTCCTCCCTCCCCCCCGCAGTAGTGTTTTAAAGCCTTGAAAAGCAAGCTCAGAGCTGAGTAGAAAGCTTTCTGGAACAGCAATAGGCATGTAGCCGCACACTTCACGATAACAGCTGTCAGGACACAGGAGATGAAAATGCAATGAAGTATATAGGCTATAGGAAAACTTGGCCTCAGGCAGTGTGCTTTCACTTCAGTAGTTTTAACTCTTAAAATACTACAAGGGACTTTCAAGTGAAAAAGAAATTTCTTTGTAGGTTGCTTTTGGAAATTAAAAGTCTAAAAATATTCTGGTTTTCATCCAGCTAATATTGGTGTGGATCAGGGCTCCAAAGTACAGATGTTGCATTTAGATAGATCGGCTTTTATCTGATTAAGAACCATGTGTGTTTCCTCCGATGGGAACGACCACAGACACTTTAGTCAGTTGCAATTTCCCCTTTAAATATAAATTAGAATATCTAATCTCAAGCTATAACTTCATATGCTCTCTACCAACTGGTAGAAATGGGTTTGTGCAAAATGGCTCAGCGATGAAAGTCCCTGAGCTGGAGGTATATATAATTGCCTCAAGAAATTGAAAATCTTCGAAGTAGTAGGCTCTAAGCCAAAGAGTTCTTGAAGTTCTTCCTCTTCATGGACTGCAGCTTATCTAATTCACTGTACACTGTGTCTTCACCCGAGTATGTCTCTCCGTGGCAACTGTAGGAACACAAAAATCAGACCAAAGGGGCAGATTCTGATGCTAATTTTGCCAAAGTAAAACTAGAGTAATTCCCTCCACTTCGTTAAAATAGTTACCGTATTGCCAATCCCACAAGCTCAAAAATAAGGAGTCAGGCCTCTGAAAATCATGTGATATGGCTGAAAATCACAAGATCTTGAAAGAAAGAGAGAGAAAGAAAGAAAGAAATACATTTATCGTCTTTCATATTTGCCTGCTGGTTTCTGAGCTTTTAGGGTGCACTAGAGTCATACTTCCAAGCTTTTCTTTGCAGCAATGTGGGCCAGAGCTAGAAAGTAATTTTTTTTTTTTAAATAGAAGGTGAGATTCACGTGCCTCCCAGGAGCTGAAGCTTTATAAAACACACAGTCTATCACAAGACTCTCAGGGAAAATCGCAAGAGTTGGCAACAACTGCAGTTGTGTGTAAATAGTGGTATGGGTGTACGTGGTGCTTCCAAAGCAGATGATAAAAGGCAAGGTTTATGTTTTCAAAGTCATCCAGAGGATTTAGCCACATTACTTTCAGTAGGAGTCTCAACCATAGTCTCGAGTTGGAAATCACTGGACCCTAACCTGCAAACACATTAATACCCGTTTATGTAGGGTTTTATACATAAATAGTCCCATTAATACTAACGGTAGGAAAGCAAAATAAGTAGTAAGAATTCATAGGATCAGACCTGAGATTATTTCAAGAACAAAAGAAAAATAACAGATCATCAGGGATAGCGGTGTGACAGTGGAAATATCTGTAAATGCACAGCCTCTAGGACAGCGGTTTTCAAACTGTGGGTCTGGACCCCAGAGTGGATGACCCCATTATAATGGGTCGCCAGAGCTGGTGTTAGACTTGTTGGTGCCCGGGGCTGAAGTCCAAGCCCCACTGCCCCGGGCCAAAACTGAAGCCCGAGCCCCACCTCCCAGGGCCGAAGCCAAAGCTTGAGGGCTTCAGCCCTGGTTGGCAGGGCTCAGGTTACAGGCCCCCCATGTGGGCTGTAGCCCTTGGGCTTCAGCTTTGCCCTCCCCCTCCCCCCACCCAGGGCAGTAGGGCTTGGGGGGACTCAGGCTTCGGTCCCCATCCTGGGGTCGTGTAGTAATTTTTCTTGTCAGAAGGGGGTTGTGGTGCAATGAAGTTTGAGAACCCCTGGGCTAGAAGAAGGTAGTCAGGACAGCAGATCATTTTTGTTGATTATTTCACATACTTCTCATTGGTTCCGTACACTGTTTGAAATTTTAATTAATTTACTTTTTATCTGATTTATTATTTCTAATTCTTTCAAATTTTATGAGAGAACCTAATGCCACTGAAGCTAAAGGGAGTTTTACCATTGCCTTCAATGGCGCCAGGATTTCCCTGCATATTAGGGCTGTCCTGGAAGTCATTAAATTGATAGACAATTCTCTTAAAATAAATAACCAACCAGGGTATTTGCTCTAACCTTTTCTGAGGTTTGAAAGTCTTCAGTGAATTTTGTTCCCCTCTGCCCCGCACGCTATGGCTTTCTTTTATCCATTTCTGGGTTGTGAACATTCATGTTCCTGTCCCAGATTTACAGCCTTAAGTGGCTTGGGTAGTTCAGAAAAGCCTGAAGTATCCAGACTGCTCAAGTTTGCCCATAACTAGTCATAACATGTCCAAGAAACTTGTTTAAACCAGGTTAAAGAGAAATCGTACCTTTTTTTGTGTGTGCGTTTGTTATTTTTTTTTTCTATTTAATCCAAGGATAAAGAAAAAGACTATTCTTTATCCTTCCAATATATTAACAATTCATTTTATTTGTTTACAGTCAACTCTTGTCACCCCAGCTGTATTCCTTAATTTGTTAGGGCTGGTTTCTCAGCTGATGCTGATCAGTGTAGCTTCAATTAAGGATCTGGTCCCTTAAAGTTTAAAAAAAAAATGGTTCACAAAAAAGAAAAAATAAGCTATACTCACTGAGCATATTATTCACAATGAGTAATTTGACCAGCTGTATTTGTAATAAACTTTACGGTAAGAAAAATATTTGTCTTGCTTGGTTATTTTGTTTTTATTTATTTCAAGTTAAACTTTACATAGCTTGCAATTGTCAGTTGTCTCTTGAATGGTAACAACTGAACAGATTTTAACTACTCAGCTGTTCAGAACATTCCTCTGGGCAGCATTAGATACTGTGGTGAATAGGTGCTATAGAAAACCCTAAGATACATAGCATTAGATAATGATTGACTTTCATGGGCAGCTTTTGCCCTGTGGAACCCTGTGCAATCCTACTGAATTCAACAGGTTGTAAGTTAAGGGTAGATTTTGACCAACAGCACGTTGAAATAAAGCTTTAACAGCATTACTTTGGTTCATATACTGAAACCCAAACATTACTGGTATTACAGTTGTAGCATATTTTACATCAGTTTTGTGATTATAAAGTTAAATAAGCAAATGAGTAGATAAAAGGTTCATGAACCATATGTGGAAATCTCCCTGAAGGCTTGACTCTTTAAAACATATCAGTAAAAAGCGTGACTCAGGAGATTAAGAATGAAACACAGGGGTTTTCAGTTAGTTCTGTTGCTATTTGTTATAAAGCCTGGGTTGGTAGTGATTGAAAGTGTTGCAGGTTAATGGCTGTCCAGTGGCATGTGTGAAACAAGTTGGTGGTCTCAGTCTTGCTCCAAGTGGACAAGGCAACCACAACCACATGTGTCACATGTCTCAGCAGACAGGCCAGGAATTGGATGGGCTGTGGAACTAAACTAACCTTTCACCCCTCCAGGTCAAGTTATGTTGGTGGGGCAAGTTCACATTGTACAACTGCCGGTGGCATTTGAGCTGTGACTAAACAAAGCATCCTCTACAAAGTTGTCACTCGCACACTTTACACCTGCATTAAATACAGTTAGAAATTAAAATGTATTGATATGAGCTTCCACTAACATCTATTTTGGCACTGTTTGTCCAAAGCAAGCCGAATGATCACAGCTCCCTCTATGATATTTTGTTTTTCTCCACCAGTTTTCTAAAATCTTAATATCTAGAGCATGAACGCCAAGGCTAAAACGTGCATTCAATTAGAAAACAACACATAACCGACCTATATGATAGTTCATTCATGAGATAATGTGACCTGCAGTCATAGAGATAAGTCAGTTGATTGAGTTGGGTTGCCCGCGTACACTGTAAACTCTCCAGCGACTGTGGAATCATCTAAATTAGATGACACTGCACATTATGGAGAGAGCTTTGAGATCCAGTCTCTATTTCTGTAATATTTCTTTTATAAGATGGGTGTATAATTTGTCCCATAGACTATCCTGGTAATCCTTAATGCTTAATTTTATTAGCTTAAAGTACTTAAGTATCAAATTAAATGAGCAATTAAGTGATTTATATTTTAGGTTTGCTCTCAGTTCAGGGCTTAGCTACCTAACCTCCCATGAAGAGGAGACAGACCTTGCACAGTATTTACCACTTCCTTCCGACAGCTAGAAAATGGTGCTTTTCGTAGCTGAATCTAGTGCGTATAAATCCCACTTGCCAACTACTCTGCAGCAAATTCATATTTTTATTACAGGTTATTGCATTTGTTTGAACTACAGGATAGTTGTCCCACTCTTCCCCAGTTTCAAAACAATAAAGTCAAAGCATTTTGCTCACTGGGGGGGAAAAAAGTTTACCAATGAACGGGTGGTTTAGCATAATGATCAAATGACACTTTTTATATTACCAAGCCACAAAGGAAGCTCAGAGAAAGGTTGTAGGTCTGATATAAACCTACACCAGGAAGCTCATAAAGAGAAAAGGTGCAGAGAAGCAGGCATCACGTCCAGATCTATGGGATTGTGAGGTATTTTAACAATTTTATTACCTTATTTGTCGCATTGCCTTGAAAGATATTTTAATAGAAATGATCTGAGGGTCTGATCCTTTGAGGAGCTAAGGGCCCTTTCAAAGGCAGTTAGGAATTGCTGCGCTGTGTCAGATCAAGCCGTAGGTGCGGTTCCTCTGAAATTCAGCCACCCTGAGTAACGCACATAATTGGAAGAGGGAAAGGGACATTTTGTCCAGAGACTCTGGGTGAATGCCTACTTTTCCAAAAAGTGCCACGAGGTTTTTACATCCTCAAAGAGAAGGATTATGGTTTATAAGGTCTCTTCTGTTACCAGATGAAAGTGCATTTAAAAGAGACACATGCATATTCATATGATCTTCCTTTTTCGTTTTTTCCCCCTCCGATTTGGTGGTGATTTGCTTGTCTTGTTTTTAATTGCACGTTGCCACAGTGACAATCTACTTTTGCGGGGTGGGGGGAAGGTCTAATCAAAAAGCAAGGGAATTTAGAGTTAAGTCTGTGGTTCAGCAACTAATCCACCTCATTATGATTGTTTTGTACAGTATCTAGCATTTGTAAGATCATTTTTTGTTTAGGGAAGCTGCCATGCTTTGGTACATTGGGCGAATTAAACACTGTCAGTTTAAAAAAAATTGCATATCTGTCTTTTTTTTTTTTTTAAATCCATTGTTACAAATTACACCTAAAATGACTAAAACTGAAAGAGATTGGGGGGGGCGGGGGAAATAAGGGTTCCAATTTTTTTCACTTGGTTTACTTTGCACTTTGTATAGTCAGTTTCTTGTGTTGTGTGAAGGCCCCACCTATAACAAGTTTTTCTCTCTTCTCCTCTCCTGGTGCTAACTGTAAAAAGAGGTTGTCAAGGCACAACAATTGGTAGAAAGATTCAGTTTTTAAATTGATAAGATTTCAAGCAAAATGACAAGATCAAGCAAATCGTCACTTTCTGTAAATAAGCTTGGAAGGATTTGATTTGTCTCGGTAAATGCTGATAAGTGTTAACTTCATCATACCCACACACAAACGGGCAAACAATATTTCCATTGGTGATAACTGAAATTTACAGGTAGCCAATCTAAGAAGAATGCTGCTTGAGAGCTTAAAGTTTGATTTTAATACTAAAATTTTGACATGATGTTTGTGTTTTGGTGATTACAAAGCTTTAACTTTTTGAATCTCAGTGTCTACTGCCATTAAATAATTGTCTGACAGCCTCACACACATCATTTCCGACAATTGAGGACATTTAAATAACTAAAAATAAAATATGCTTTTTCATTTTAATTTTCCATAACTGTGAAAATTTAAATGGATAAAAATTGGGGAAAAAAGCTTAAAAATAAACGTCAATATTATCCATTGAAATTATTTTAAAAAACAATAGAAATCGGAGTTTGCAAAGGCTACTTGCAAACAAACTTCCTTATCTTAGCTATTAACAGCTTAAAGCATTGAAAATGAAAGCATGTCAGGGAAGTGACATTATCTGCTGAGAGTGGCCGCATATCGGTTTAAAATTAGGAAACATGTTGAGCAGAATGAAGCAACATCTCTAATGGTATCTTGTTCCCCTTTGAAAAAAGAATCACTCAACCCGGTCAAGTTGGCAAATAGAATCCTGCAAGGCTGAAATGGACGTGAATACACGTTTGAACAATTTTTTACAAATTGATTTATTTTTCAGAGCTCTTTGTGTCCTAGAAATATGTCCTACATAATATTTTAATCAAATACTTTTTATTTAATAGAGCATCATGGTTAGTGCAAATGGAATGCAAACCTCTTATAGGTAAGACCACAGTGGCTCTGAAGAAGCGTGTAAGGAGAATCTGTTGTGAAAATATACACACAATATTTATACCAAGCATTCCTGGAGTTGCCTTTGGAGTCACTAACTGGTTATGAAAATATGCGAACACACACTTATCAAAAATGCATTACAAAAATGCTATGCTGCTGGAATGAATGTACTTGGCGCTGTGGAGGTCTCAGCAGGATTAGGGTGTCCAGTTTTGGGTGCCACACTTTAAGAAAAATGTGAACAAATTGGAGAGAGTCCAGAGGACAGCAACACAAATTATATAAGGTTTAGAAAATCTGACCTATGAGGAAAGGTTTTAAAAACTGGGCATGTTTTAGTCTTGAGAAAAGAAGACGGTGGGGAGGGGATCCTGAGAAGTCTTCAAATATGTGAAGGGCTCTTATAAAGAGCACAGGGGTCAATTGTTCTCCATGTCCATTGACGAAGTAATGACTTAATTTGCAGCAAGGGAGACTTAGGTTAGATTTAGGAAAACTTTCTAACTTTAAGGACAGTTAAGTACTGGAACAGGCTTCCAAGGGAGGTTGTAGAATCCCCATCATTGGAGGTTTTTAAGAACAGGTAATACAAAAACCTGTGAGGGATTTTGTAGGTTTACTTGATCCTGTCTCAGTGCCTGGGGCAGGACTAGATGATCTCTCAAGGTCCCTTCTAGCCCTATATTTTTATGATTCTATGAAATACAGGGATTAGAGCTTCACGTCAGGACAGAGAAGAGGGAGTTAGTAGCAGGGTTTGACTAATCTTACAGCCAGGTAAGAATACAATTAAATTAGAGACAGTCCTGAACCAAAACCCATGAACTATGAGGTGTTTGGAATGTAAACATGAGGATGGATGCAGATTTACAATTATTCCATGTCTCTGCAACATGCCAAAGTGAACTGTTGGAACTTAATATCCTGCACCATTGGAGTCCAGATTGGAGTTTTATTGCTTGAACTGTCCCTAAATTAAATCTTCTAATAGTGGCCACCGTGCTAATTTTCTGGCTGTTACTTGTATGAGGTGGTTGCATAACACAGAGTAATTAATATGGAAGAATACTCAGCAAGACCATAATTTTACTGACCTTTAGGCCTGGGGAAGGCTGACATGGGTTTTGCTGTATCTAAATTAATGCAAAGAGAATACAAAAAATGGTGGGTGTAGTAAACTGCTTATTCTTCTCTTCCAAGTATGTTCCAATCGAAAACTCCCTCCTCCTCTTGTAAGGCATTTTTTCAAATATAGGCAGTAATTTGGAAGAATTAGGCACAATTCTATATTCTTGATTTCTATTACAAAAAGGTGCCATGGTGGTGCTAGAGATACACCTAGAAGGAGAGAACCACTGAGGGCCAGATTCCTGCATGGTACAACTCCAGTGACTTCAAAAGAGTTTAGTGAAATTCCATTGGGGAACTAATACAGTTTATCTTAAGTAGAAAGAATAAGATGCAGTTTTACTTAATAATAATTTCCACAGAAATAAGCAGTACATTGGCAGATCATCCTGAGCAGTAGAATTTTATCAGGTCCTGTGGATTAAAGAATATTCTCTAATGTTCAAATAAAACTTCCATGACATTTCTCAAGAGGCCCTGGGTTCTAGCAGAAGCATCCATGTATGCCCATTCTTGCAACTAGAAATTGGATTGTTCTATTCATGGATCTCCCTTCTGTACTTAATGGTGGCATTTATTTTTAACTCTGCTGCTGTTACTTTTTCTCTCCTTCTTCTAACCCTGTGTTTGGGTTTCAATAGCTCCCAAGTGCCACTGCTAAGCACAACAAGAGCTATCCATGGAGTAGCAGTGAAACAAACCCAGAAATAAGCTACCTTTTAGCTTATAAAATTTGTAAACTCCAAACTCGATGTGGTGATGTTGAAGTAATACCTGTCCCAGGATGGATTGTAGGTGGCAGACAGCACAGAGTTCTTGGTTTAAATATCGCCTACAGTCTTCTGCCAGCCATGCACCAGTAGATGGTCTTTGCTATTTGATGAAATCTGATTTGGGTTTATTCAAGTGTTTATATATTTTGTGTGGATCAGTCACCCAGTCGTATTTTGGAGCATAGAGAGCAGAAAGTTGTCATAGCTGCATAATGCACAGAAGGAAAAGCAGGTGGTTATACAATGTAAAACACTGGATCATATTAATCCACAGATGCATGGTAAAAAAGGAATTCACTTCGCACCTATAGTCATTCTCCAAACTGGCCAGCCATGAGGCTCTGGCCCACTTTGAAACCAGGGCAAAGAGACCAGCTGTGATTGGATAGTTCTGCTGATCAGTTATAAGTGCTTTGAAATATATTACTCAGAGTGTTCCTGCTAGAAGATGAGGAAGGGATTGGTGCATTTGGCTGCATAGCAACATCACAGTTCATTCATTCCCTTCAGAGTAAAGGCTGAATTTCTAATCAAGCTGCTGCTGAATGAACCTTCTAACAGGAGCGGGGTAAGGTTTCTGAACAAGTTAAAGGATTTCATTCAGACTGGTTTATCAGTCTTTAAAAAGTGATTGTGAATACCATTACTTACTGTCCAACTCTAGTGTTTCTCAAGCATGCCACTGAAAGCTAGACAGCATTCTGCAGGCTTAGCAGTAATCTGAATGCAACAGATACATACCTGCAAACCACAGATGTTGAAAAGACTCAAAATCCAAAGGTGCCGTATGTTTCTAGTAATTGAAAACAGGTGCCCTGAAGGAAGTAGCGATTCTGTTTCATTTTGTGAAGTATCCAGTGGCAGTACAGGCAAAAATTACTCTCAAAAGCTTCATTCGTTAGGGCTAGATATGGCAGATTAAAACTGCTTTTACTGTCTATATCACAGTAGCCCTGAGAGGGGCTGATCAGGGCTCCATTTTGTCGATGGGAAAACTGTAGGAAAAAAGCAGTAGAGACGGTCTCTGCCATAATGAGCTTAAAATCCAGGTTAATGACAAGATCCAATAGGGGTATGAAGAATATGCGGCAGAGGTCATGCCCCTATTGGATCTTGGCAACCTGGAAGGTGGTAGTGTAACAATAGTGGATGTAGATTTGAACACTGATCCTAGTAGAGTCCTGCTCCTCTAATACTTTGGATTTGTTCCTGCTGGACAAACTACCACTTGTCCCTCCCTCCTAACTCCACTATAATGGACACTTATTTTTCTCCCACTCCTAAGTACTCTCTCTTCCACCACCACCACCTGTTATTGAGACAGCCTAACCCAACTGGTGGACTACTGACCATTAGCAACCAGCTGTGCGGTGTGCTGCTGTAACACTGACAGAGCCTGGTTGTCGTCGTTGGGCAGGATTGAACCTGGGACTTCTGGAGCTAAATGCCACATGGCTCTTAAATAAGGCTATAGCAAACTCATCAATCTTTAGTTGGGCTAGGTGCCACTACAGGGAGACAGAGTGCCACACCATGCAGGCATATGTTACACTACCACCTTCCATGTTGCCTTGACTTCCCTGTTTCGATCCCAAGGATTCCAGCATCTGGCCTTGGAATTGTGTTCATCTTGATAATGAATAAAAGCTTCATAAGTGGTCTTTATGCTTTGCTGCTGTGGGATTTTTAGGAGGGCATGGGAGGGATTTGTTTGGTTTTGAATAAACTGGTGTTAGGAATGTAGGATTTGTCACACCAATGTATCGGCAAGATAGAGAGGCATGGGAAATGTCTTCGGACTCCAGTCAGGGACTCCTAAATTCAAATCTTGGCATTGTCAGCGACTTCCCTCATGGCTTTGGAGAAATCATTTCACATTTCTGTGCCTCAGTTTACTCATCTGTAAAAGGACGGTGACAGAGGGGTATTAGGAGGATTATTCAGCTGATGTTTGTGTAATACAGCTCTGTGTAAGTGCTGAATATAATTATACCACCAAAATGGGCTCAGCCGGTTTATTCAGTCTAGTCTCCGGCCTATGGCAATAGCAAGTATTTGAGACTTCATAAAATGGTCCCCAGCCAATTTTGTAGGGCTGGAGGTTGGAGGAGCTGGAATTCTGTTTTGGTCTCTGTCACAATCAGCTTACAGCCTGAATCATAATAGCTAATTCTCAGCAGACACAGGCATTGGAAACATTCTTGGTTATAACATTTTCCATCCCTTTAATCCCTTGCAGTAGATAGCATCTAATGGAATTTCACCATATCACCAGTGCAATTCTAGACCCAACCCACCAAAAACACCTAAACCAAGTTCAGAAAGTGCTGACCATCTTATAGTCACTAGACTCAAAGGTTAAAGCCCTCTATGTTCAGTCCTACAGAATGACTTTTAAAAAGCCTATCGTGCTTTATATATGTGTGTGTGTGTCTGGATTACCAACAAATTTGTTCTATTACATATATAGTTGCAGTCAATATTCTCCAAAAAATATAACTTTCCCCATAGTTCAACTAACGCCATCTGTCAGAAAGAGAAAACCTTCCTTGTCACTATTTTACATTCTGGAGATGAAGCATAGATTTTTTCCGGGGAAAACCAAGATTTATTTGAACGCGTTTTAATCAGTGGCCAAAATTTTCAAAATAAGATGCATAAAGTTAGGCCCCCGAAACCACATTTAGGCATCTAAAGAAAAGGGCTGATTTTCAGTGGGAGCTGCTCGATGCTCATCAATTCTGAAAACCAACCCCCTTATTTAAATGCCGTAGGTGCTTAACTTTGGCCAAGATTTTCAAAATCTTTTCAAAAGCTGTCTAATTGCTGTTACGTTTGTTATTTTTGTTTCCCCCATCTCTCAAAAGGGAACAAGCACTTTCCAAGCCTTCTTTTGTACTTAAGAAACATAAAAGAAGACTGTCTCTTCCATAAAGAGCTTTCAATATAAGTTTTTAAAACATTTAGTCCTGGTTGTACCATTGATATGTAGTAAAGTTATATGTAGAAGCTAAAATAAGACCAATCATGGTGTAGTGGTTAGAGTAGAGGGCTAGAAGTAAGGAATCTGGGGAATTCCCAGGTCTGCTACTGGTTGCTTTATGACCTTGGTCAAGACACTTGATTTCCCAGTGCTTCAATTTTCATACCTTTAAAATGTGAATAATACCTTACAAGGGTACTGAGAGCCTACATTTCTTCATGTTTATAAATTGCATGGGATTCACTGGTGGAAGGCACTATAAAAATACAAAGTATAAGTCTATAAGTGTTGCATTTGTTCTTGAAATTGTAATTTTTTGGTATACACAGCATAAAAGTATAGAACAAAAGCTGAAATTAGTAACAGTTGTCTGTGAACTATACCATTTCATGTAAAACATTTGTAGGAGCACATCTCTAGAAGGCATATAGACAGTTCTAGTTAATCTTACAAATAATTTCCTCCTATTTTAATGTGAACTGCAAAGGGAGAAAAAAGCTTTCAATTTTTATGGTTTGTAAATATTTGTATAAAGATTGATCTGCATATGTATTCCCTCTGCACGTGTTGGCTGGCTATACCCTCTGTGTATAAAGATTTTTTTTTTTTTACAAGTTAATACAATTTACTAGTGTGAAGAACTAAATTATGGTTTTATTAAGCACTGTTGAACAATCAACAGCCTTCAATAGGTGCCATATAGCAGTATAGTCATTCTATGGCAAATCTGTTGCCAACTTAATTAGGCTGACCAGATAGCAAGTGTGAAAAATCGGGACGGGGGTAGGGGTAATAGGAGCCTATATAAGAAAAAGCCCCAAATATCGGGACTGGACCTATAAAATCGGGACATCCGGTCACCCTATACTTAACAGCAACCGCTGTATGCGTAAACAGGCAACAAATGACAAAACTCAGTTCTGCTGAGCTCAGGACAATGCAGTGCATCTATTCTACTGTGTGTGTATTCCGGAATTTCAAAAGTCATAAAGAAGTTTCTCTGAATTACGGCCCCGATTCTGCAATTGGAAGCATGTGGGTGGACTCTTGCACCGGTGCTGAGTGCTCTCAACCAGGCATGCATGTAGATCCATTTTAGGGTGACCAGATGTCCTGATTTTATAGGGACAGTCCCGATTTTTGGATCTTTTTCTTATATAGGCTCCTGTTACTCTCCACCCCCTGTCCCAATTTTTCACATTTGCTGTCTGGTCACCCTAATCTATTTGCACAATCAAGGTGTATTTTTTTTTCCAAAGTGCTCCTCAAAGCTTTGGTTATCGAACTCCCAGTGAGGGTTGGGCAGCCAAAGCCCGCTGAGAAAATGTAATGGAAAGAATCATAAAATTAAGTGCTTTGTCCAATTCAATTTTAAACAGTGGGTTTTCCCCCACTTCCCCGGGAGGTTATTCCAGTCAGAGAGCTTGTCTTCACTGCAACAGCTAGCTCGAGTTCGCGCACTTGAGATACTGCAGTCAAGCTAGCCTACCCTGAGTGAGAACGTCCGCGCTTCAGAGCAACACTGAGTCATTTCATTAGTAGAAGAGCGATTGGGTTAGCAGAGTTACTGTTGATGAGTCATCGTAATAGGAGCTGTCGCATCCCCGCTGCATTAGTAGCTGGAGCATCAGCTTCACTGAAGTCTCACCCTCCCCCGCCCTCCCCAAAGAGTAGGTCTTCACTGCAGCTGGGACTGTCCCAGCTCAAGTAGACAGACACGCTAGCTGTGCTGAAGCTACAGCACTAAAACTAGCAGTGTGGCTGTGGCAGCGCATGTATCAGCTTGGGCTAGCCCCTGAGCTTGGGGTCGGGTGAACTTGTACTTGGGCAACTATTGCTAGCGGCTGCTTGTGCCGCTATGTCCACACTGCTAGATTTGGCACAGTAGCTCAAACAGAGTTAGCGCGAGTCTGTCGCTTCCGGCTGCAGTGTGGACATACCCTAATAGGCCATCGAGCTCAAGCTTAAAGCACCACGTAACGCAAGCTAGAGACTTGTGTGTGTGGACAGGAGTGGAGTTGGGGTAAAGCTTGAGTTATAACTCAAGTTAACTGTGCTGTGAAGACATGTCCTTATAAATCTCACTGTTAGGATTTTTTTTCCTGACACCCAATGTCTGGTACCAATCTTGTATCAAGTTCTGCTAGTCTAAGCCATTGAAATCAAAGGGACTCCATGCAGGTATAGAGTCTGTGCTAATGGATCCCAGTGCAGGATTAAGGTGTATTTTCCTTTATTTAATTTTCTGCCAGTATACCATTTTGTATTTATTCTTAGGTGCCCCAAAAACCTTTCCACCTGCAATTTTGCAGGTCTGACCTTCTTCCGGAGGATATTTATTTTTGTTCCAGGTTTGAGGCTAATGAGAAAAGGTATTCCGGAGAAAAATTTGGGAAGATGAGTTTTCTCACTTCAGAAAGGTGTGTGTCCAAAAATGTGTGGTTTAGCACTACGTTTCCCAAACAGTGACTCATTCCCTCCATGGCGGGCCATGGAACATAACAAAAAAATAAAATTGTAACAGGAAAAAGTTCCCATGTCTACACCATACAGCAACATAAAAATGAGGTATAGCTTTTGTGTTCTGACAGAAGCACATGCTAAGTCACATAGTGAATGAATATGAGGAGAGTGAGTGAGTTGAATAGCAGATAAGAAAGGGAATGTGACCATTCATGAACATCCTGAGAGCTCTACTGAGTTGAGCTGCACTAGTCTATCACCCATATAGTATGGAACGGAATCTGCAAGATTCATAAGCTCATCCCAAACCACTTTTTTCCATATTTATTTTCTTATTAGCATGAATCACACAATTAGCAGAGAAATACGGACAAATAACCATAAATAACCATTCTGCGCAGGAGGAGATGAAGGAAAAATAATACAAGAATTTAGACTGCCTTGGACTGGCATGAATTCTCTGTGGATAGAAATGGACTTAGATGGTTCAATGAGTCGTACTTTACACATTCCTATCTAACGTTGCAAGACTTGTCCCATTCAGTGAGGGAACAAGTATTTGGACAGTCAAAAGAGGGAGGAGATGATGAAATAGGAAGTATTTGGCATCAAGGTTGAGAAAATCCAAATGTGTTGAATTTCTTTCTCCTTGACTTCATTGACGAATGGTTTGGAGTGCTCTTTGGAGTTATTTCTTATGAATATCTGAACTTCTGAAAAGTGCATCTTATTTTAAAAAAGTGGATAGAATTCAGGAGTTAGTGAATTTCTCCTGCTGAGTTTTGGGAGCCAAACCTATATAGTTTGTGAGTTTGGGAGCTGAACTGGCTGGGCTGAAAGATCTTGCAGAGTTTGTAGGTTCCAGGAGTTGACCTACTCAGCATCTGAAATTATAAACTCTGCAGGAACCATCACTCAAGCTGCTTGGATTGAAAATGATTCCCTACTACAGGCCCAGATTGCACCAATCTATTTCTTTCTCTCTAAGCATTCCCCTGACTGAGATAAAACTTTGCAATTTGTAAATGATTGTTATGGAGCTTAGGAGTTCCCACCATGACCCCCTCAAAGCCCTATGCCTACTGCTGCAGAGCTTCTAAACTCCATAGAAACTGTTACATACTTTCTCAGCTGCTTCAGAGGTTTGAAGCTTCAAAGCTACTGCTGTGAGTCTTAAAAGCTCTGGAGTCGCTGCTACTTTATATTTAAGTACTTAAACAAATGTCTTAATTTGTTACTTTAAATATATTAATTTATTTATCTGTGCTTTCAGGGCTTTATATCCTTAATATGTTATGTCAGCTGATACAGGAAAATTCTTCTTGCCTTTTCTATACTCTATAGTATGGTCTTAGGGCTGGTCCACACTAACCCCCCAGTTTGAACTAAGATACGCAACTTCAGCTACGTGAATAACGTAGCTGAAGTCGAAGTATCTTAGTTCGAAATACAAGGTACTTACCGCGGGTCCACACGTGGCAGGCAGGCTCCCCCGTCGACTGCGCGTACTCCTCTCGCGGAGCAGGAGTACCAGTGTCAAGGGCGAGCACTTCCGGGATCGATTTATCGCGTCTAGACAAGACGCGATAAATCGATCCCAGAAGATCGATTGCTTACCACCGAACCCGGAGGTAAGTATAGACATACCCTTAGAGTGGATTGTATCATGTTTTGACCTACATAGAGCCTTCCATTCTGTTTCAAACGCAGAATCGAAGGCCCATCTTGCCAGGATGTTCAGGGAATTGAGCTTTGTGGTTTATATGTTGAGGACAGGTATTTAAAATGTTGATCGCCAATCTCTATCTAGAGCAGCAGTTCTCAAACTTTAGAAATCCAAGGACTAAAATTTTCAGGCCCCCCAAGCCTCCTGCTCAGTCCCAGCCCCCACTCCACTCCTTCCCCCAAAGCCCCACCCCTCCTATTCCCTGCCTCTTTCCGCCCCCTCCCCGAAGCGTGCCCTGTTCCCACTCCTTCCCCTCTCTCCCAGCGCCTCCTGCACACCCCTGAACAGCTGTTCCGTAGCATGCAGAAGGCACTGAGAGGGAGGGGAAGGAGTTGATCACCGGGGCCGGCGGACCCTGTTAGGATATAGATATTC
Source organism: Chrysemys picta bellii (assembly GCF_011386835.1). Taxonomy (NCBI): domain Eukaryota; kingdom Metazoa; phylum Chordata; order Testudines; family Emydidae; genus Chrysemys; species Chrysemys picta. The sequence continues at coordinate 15,074,817 of NC_088791.1, forward strand.
AGGCTTGTCTGCAAAGGCCTATACTTCAAGAATTTAGGTGTATTCTTATCACTTAGCTAGTTATAGAGGTATAAAAGAAAGAATCAAAATCAGTGTCTGCCGGTGTAAGGGCCTTCTCTTACTGGGACAGTCTGAGGCCTGGTTCTTAGGCCAAGGCCTTCAGCTAAGCAGCAGAGGCTAGCCATAAACTGGGAAGTGTATGGTCACATCCTCACATTCCAAAGTAGTCACATTGAAATAAGGTGCTATGTTAGGAATAGCAGGACAGGATTGTATTCCTATCACCTCCAGAGAAAGGGAAGAGCCTAGAAGATGTAAAAGGAAACTTAGTTTGATAGCATCCTGTCTGGCAAGAACTCACTTATCAATAGCTGGGATGTGAAATCCTCATTTCTGTATTGTTCTATCACTGTAGTCTCCACTTCCCTATTGTTTGTCTGTATAATCTCTGTCTGGTTCTGTGATTGTTTCTGTCTGCTGTATAATTAATTTTGTTGGGTGTAAACCAGTTAAGATGGTGGGATATAATTGGTTAAATAACCATGTTACAGTATGTTAGGATTGGTTAGTTAAATTTCAGTAAAATGATTGGTTAAGGTATAGCTAAGCAGAACTCAAGTTTTACTATATAGTCTGCAGTCAATCAGGAAGTAAGGGGGGGAATAGGGACTGGGTGTGGGGGAATTGGAATCTTGTTTTGCTAAGGGGGGGAATGGGAACAGGGACACAGGCAAGGCTCTGTGACATCAGAGCTGGGAAGGGGGACACTGATGAAGGAAACTGGAATCATGCTTGCTGGAAGGTCACCCCAATAAACATTGAATTGTTTGTACCTTTGGACTTCGGGTATTGTTGCTTTCTGTTCATGCAAGAAGGACCAGGGAAGTGAGAGGGTGAAGGAATAAGCCCCCTAACAGACCCCCTGGAGTACCCTTGTGGACCCCCATTTGAGAAACACTGATCTACAGTATGCATGTCATAACCAGATCAAAGGGCAACATCTTCAATCCCTAATTGAGTAAAGACTGCAAAATGTGGCCCATAATGTGGCAGATGTGGGACAGGTTTCACAAGGGTGAAGTTTGAGATGTTGTTGATTTTTTTTTTGGCTCTGTAAAGCGTACGGCAGGGGTCAGCAACCTTCAGCATGCGACCCATCAGGGTAATCCGCTGGCGGGCTGTGAGACATTTTGTTTACATTGACTATCCGCAGGCACGGCCTCCCACAGCTCCCAGTGGCCACGGTTCACCATTCCCAGCTAATAGGAGTTGCGGGAAGCAGCGGCCAGCATGTCCCTGCGGCCCAGGCTGCTTCCCGCAGCTCCCATTGGCCAGGAACGGCGAACTGCGGCCACTGGAAGCTACAGGGGGCTGTGCCTGTGGACGTAAACAAAATGTCTCACGACCCACCTGCAGATTACCCTGATGGGCCGCGTGCCGAAGGTTGCCAACCCCTGGCGTACAGGGATGAGGTCCCAGTCCTTATCCTCTAACTGTGGGTGGTTCACAATTTAAAGTTTATCTTTGGAATTTTAAGGATGTGACCCTCAGAGCATAAAAATTAGATTGGATTCTGCTGGAGGACAAGAGGATAGGGATAATGTTAATATTGGAACAACAAGTAAGTATTTCCAGACTTTCTGATGTTTAAATTTTTATAGCATGTCAGCATTCCAACTTATCTATTTTCAAATGTTTTTTTTAAATGAGTTGAAGTTCTGATACTTCTGATAGTAAATAATTAATGGGACTGTATTTACTGTTTTATCTTAATGAAGCTAAGTTTTTGTGCTTTGAAGACATTGAAAGAGAGAAATATTTTATTTAAAAAAAAATACTGTCAGATACAGATACATATGGCTGTGTTTGTGAACTTGAACAATTCTTTCCTTTTGGGTTGGATGGCCTCTATCACATGCCCTTTCAAACTTTAGCTATCATATTGCAGGTCACAATTTGAGTGGCCTCACCTCATTTTAATCTATAGTGCTTACACAACTTGTTGGTAAATTTCAGTGCCCAACAACTGTTGGAGTGAGACCTGTCTTGTTTTCAGGCTGTTCTGCTTTGGTTTACATTTTTCTAGGCAGACATGGACGACTTCCAAATTGGTAACATTGACATCTGAAAATAAGTGTGGTTGTCTTTGTTATGTCAGATTTTGCTCTCCATTGGGCATCTCATGTTAACGCAATGTATAATGTGATACGAATTACTATGATGCAGAGAGTAATATTTGATAAGGAAACAGGAAAATTGTTTGCATCTCAGACAGGCCATATGAATTTGTGTAGCAGTCATCCAAACACAAACTTATGTCAAGGCAAAGCAGTGTAGCACCTAAAGGCAAAAAAGAAATGCACCGGTGTTCACAAATGCCTTGAGAACATGGATTCTATTAAAATAAAAAAATCTACCAGTACTTTACATATCTAGTTGAATGGCCTTTTAACAGCTGGGACCATAACATTGTATTCTTGTTGCATTTTTCTAGTATTTCTTATTTCCTGCATAATGTGGAGAGAGAAATTCTTACAAGTTATTAGTTATGAATGACACTCCAATGTTTAGGAAGTCCAGCTCTTATAGGCACTCCAAAATTTCAGTGCATATCCAAATTCTGCGAGGAACTGCATGACAAACTGCGTAGTTCTAATCCATGACAAGCTGCAGACCCAGTGTAGACCAAACTTCTGCAGAACCCTCCTGCGTTTGTTTGGCCAAATAACAAAAACTGGCTTTCTTAACAGATTTTCAGTATTTCCAGTTCTACTGTTCAGCGTGGATGCAAGCCCATCTTTCCTCACTTTTGGGTTCTGCTGTGGGCTGGAATGCCTGAGTGCAGAGGGTCATGAAAGAAAAAAATTTAACCAAAGATTTAGGATCCTTTAAAACAGGTTTTGTTCCAGACATGAGTGAAGGTTAAAGATATGTTTACTGCCTCCTCTATAATAGGTTTGCATAGATCTACAAATTAGTATTTTGTATGTTAACAGGCATTCCTTCTAGATTTCAGCTCCAGCAAATATGAATGTCCTACCCTCTTGCTTTTATTCTCTTAGAACATATTAGTCTATTTTCCCCAAGGCCCTCTGACATCTTTAATTTAGTATAAGACATATAATCAGGGCCGGCTCCAGCTTTTTCGCCGCCCCAAGCGGCGAAGCGAGAAAAAAAATAAAAAAATAAGGCCGATCAGCGGCACTTCGGCGGCAGCTCAGTCGCACCGCTTCATTCTTCTGTGGCAGTTCAGCGGCGGGTCCTTTGCTCCCTCTCTTCCTCTTCAGCGGCAGCTCAAAGAGGAAGAGAGGGACTGAGGGACCCGCCGCCGAAGACCCAGACGTGCCGCCCCTTTCCGTTGGCCGCCCCAAGCACCTGCTTCCTTCAACAAGGCTATTTGACAGATCACTCCATCACTCCCCAAATAGTACAGCTTTCAGAAAAGGAACTCCACATTTAAATGGTATCTTTGAATGCCGCTCCAGTATTACAATCAAGGCACTGCTGTTTAATGTTGTTTCTGAACTATATTAGTATTGCATTACACAGATTCAGTGCCTGTGCCAATATGTGGCATCAGAAAAAAGTGTCTGGGAGCTGGGAGTGGATTTCCACACATAAGCATGTAAATATGTCAGTTGCTCCTCCACGCCTTCCGAATTGCCAGTGAGCATGAAAGAACTGTACATATTTCTGTGCTTATGAATAGGGTCTCCCATACATTCCATGTGAGTGGGTTCACTAGTCCTAAAATATCCACATCATGGTATGTGAAGGGGGAAACCAACACAGTAGTTCTTATTCAAGAGTAAATCACAGACATTACCACACACTAGAATGCATGTGCTGCATAGCCAAGCTGCATGCCTAAACTGATTTGTCATTAAGTTGGGTTAGCATTACTTACATAACTTGGATTTAAGATTCAGTGCCGGGGATATTTAAGAGGCAGCATTGATATCTTCCTTCTTTTAAAAGAAAATTATATTTACAGTCCTGGCACCTAAAATTCCCCTTTCCTTTTCCAGGAGTTTATAATGATTCAGTGGAATTCATCCTGCAGGCTAGGATATTGTCAGCATGGTACGGGGCATTTTAAGGCTTCAGCACTAGGTACAGCTTGACAGCATTGCCAAATAGATGCAATGCAGAAAAATATGTTTAATAAACCAAGAAACTCTTCCTGGACCTTCTTCATACAGAGCAGTAAGACTACCCAAAACTCCCAGAGTACATCAATTCCTCAGTACATAACTTCATCCTAATCTGTCTAGCAATGGGGTCACAGGTCACAATGACTCTCCTGTTCATACCACTGAATCTGTTGACAGCTGACACCTCAGTGGGAAAATAAGAATGTGAGCTGATGAAAGCGCCATTATCATTTTGACAGATGCACGTTATAGTGGCCTCTTTGGCAGGTTTAGAAGCACATACAAAGCTCACGTGTGTCTTTAAAAAAACGTATTTACACTGCAGCTTTTGGAAGCAAAACCTTTCTTTTTGAAATTCACCCAAATAATTAGATTAATTGGACAAACATTAGATGGGCCAGAGTCAGACTTGGGTTTTAAATAACACACCGGTTATGGCGCAAGCTGCTAAAGGTCCGGAAATTCATAGTTGAGTCTGTCACTGTCTCTCGAATGTGCACGATTATGTCTTTGACATACACTGTGGGCACAAAGTCATCCCACTGTTTACTTCCGACATTTAAAAATTGTAACAGAGAATAAAAAGGAGTCATCTGTGCCCAAGATGTCATAGGAAGTTTCCGGTTTTGCAATCTCTGCCTCCTTGTTAGAGCCTCTGGATAGCTGGGCAAGGATCGGTATAGGGAAAAACACAAACACTGGTTGGCTGTAGCTGAATTTTATAATTTTCATTGTGGTCTGACGTAAGGGGGCCTACGAGGCACTTCACAATGTCTTCTCCCTGATTTCTGTGAATCTGTTACACTGCTAAGCACAGCCCCTGCTTTCCAAAACCATATAATTTAGGATTGGGAAGCAGAGTCCATGAGTGAGCATGATTAGGAAATCCCAGGTGTGACTTTGGCAGTCTATGGATCTATAGTGAAGGGAGGGATAGCTCAGTGGTTTGAGCATTGGCCTGCTAAACCCAGGGTTGCGAGCTCAATCCTTGAGGGGGCCACTTAGGGATCTAGGGAAAAAATCAGTACTTGGTCCTGCTAGTGAAGGCAGGGGGGGTGGACTCAATGACCTTTCAGGGTCCCTTCTAGTTCTAGGAGATGGGTATATCTCCATATATTATTTTGGGATTCTTTAGTCTGCAGAAGAGAAGAATGAGGGGGGATTTGATAGCTGCTTTCAACTACCTGAAAGGGGGTTCCAAAGAGGATGGATCTAGACTGTTCTCAGTGGTACCTGATGACAGAACAAAGAGTAATGGTCTCAAGTTGCAGTGGGGAAGGTTTAGGTTGGATATTAGGAAAAACTTTTTCACTAGGAGGGTGGTGAAGCACTGGAATGGGTTACCTACAGAGGTGGTGGAATCTCCTTCCTTAGAGGTTTTTAGGGTCAGGCTTGACAAAGCCCTGGCTGGGATGATTTAGTTGGGATTAGGTCCTGCTTTGAGCAGGGGGTTGGACTAGGTGACCTCCTGAGGTCCCTTCCAATCCTGATATTCTATGTGAATTTGAAAGGGTCTGATCCCTGTAAGCCACCGAGAACTAGTAGGAGAGACTCATCACCTCGTAGTATTGGACCCAAAATTAGGCTACGTCTTCACTATAGGCGGGGGGGTCGATTTAAGATATGCAAATTTAGCGACGCCGATTTACGTAGCTATGAGGATGGCGGAAAATCGACCTCCGCGGCTCCCCCGTCGACGGCACTTACTCCTATCTGCGCTGGTGGAGTACGCGCGTTGATTCGGGGATCGATTGTTGCGTCCTGCCGAGACACGATAATTCGATCCCCGAGAGATTGATTTCTACCCGCCGATTCAGGCAGGTAGTGAAGACATAGCCTTAGTGACTTCCATTGACAGGCAAGTTCATCACAAACTTGCCAGCTGTTAAATCTCACAGCTTATGAAGATGCCTTGCAGACGGCACGGTTTCAAATATTTAGTAACGACGCAGTAGCCTCGGTCTCCATTTGCAATTAATACACGTTTCTGTTTGCATTTGTTATAGGACTTTTGACAGTGCCAACACAACAAGAAAAACGAACAAACCTGAGTAATAAATCTCTAGAGACATTCAGCAAGTGCCACAGGGCTCATTAATCTTGATTATTCCCCGTAATAGATAACTTCACAAATCATCTATTATTCCCAATCATGCACATAAAGATAATGTATATATAATAGCTTCCTCTGTTGGGGGAAAAAACAAATAGAATTTCATTTTTTAAATATAAGTCTTGACAAATGCAAGCTAAATATTTGCTGGGAAAGGGTGGAGCCCTTTATGCCTTTTCTTTGAGTTGTGGCAAAGTGGGGGAAAGAAATCCAGAGTGCAGAGACTGCTGTGGGAAGAATGTGACAACTGTTTGGTTTGGGGGAGAAGGGTGTTTACATTTAAATCTCTTTATTTTAATTAAGGAATTCATTCATTTATAGCCTAAAGTAGTTGGGATTTTCTTCCTAAGAGTTTTGGCCACGGAGACAAAGGAGTCTGCAGCTGTAGCATCTGTGCATGTTGTTTAAGGAATGTAGCCAGGGAAAAATAGAAGCTACTGAGAAATAGCCTGAATTTCAGGCAATTTAATATTTATAACTTGCATTATGGCAACAGGTTCACCCTCCCCATTGTACTAGTCCTACCTCTGAAAGGGGTCATGCTTTCAAAAAGAGGCGAAGTCAACAAAGGGAGTAATGGCTGTGATTCAAAACAGACTGCACCCATCCATCAATGTTCCCCCTCCTTCCCCCCCCATATACCAGCACATTAAAATAGATCTGCCATGAGAGCGATCAAATTTACAATAGGATTTGACTCTATATTAGTCATTCGGTATGAGTAATAGACATACCATGAAATGCCCATAGTTGGCATCCCATTACAAACCATGCTGCAGCATACAATATCTTGGTTGTATTTTAAAAAAAATAAAATACAGTGCACTGTGTAAGAGGGAAGGAAAGATAGATGAGATCAGACCATTTGTCCATCATGCCCAGTATCTTTCCATGTGCATTGATGTATGTCTGGTGCTTAAGAGTAAGATATATAATTCCTATAAAGCAAATAGTCAATGGTGCAGTGCTCTATGCATTGGTGAGAATTCCTTCGTTATACTTGTGGTGATCAGTTTGTCTTTACCCATGAGCTTTGATTGCCCTTGTCTTAGACAGCAAAATCGTAAATGAAATGTCATATATATATTCCAGATGATTTAAAAAAACAGCACAGTATTTGACTCTCTGACTTGGGGGCACCAAGATAGCATCTCAGGGTGTGTGGGAAGGATTTAATACAGTGGTGAATTAGGCAACTGAACCATTTAAACAGAGTTTTCTCTCCCCTCTTCCCCTCCCCCCCCCCCCATTCTGCATTTCAAGCAGTCAGGGTGGATTTTTGGTCAAATCTAATAGACGAGAAAACAAAAGGAAAAGTGCATTAACTTTTAGAATTAAAACAGGAACAATTTCAACTTTGGACCAGCCCCCTTTTGCACATCTTTCTTTTGTAATCAGTATTGCTACATACATTCCTTTATGCAGCAACACAATGAACACCCACAGAGCACAATATTCCTTTAAGACACTACTAGGCATACCTGCCTCGTCTCTCTCCACAGTTTCTGCACATCTAATGCATTAACGGTATTCAAAAGCATGACGTGATTGAGTGTGCAGGCGAAAGTACTTATTTGATTTGGCTTCAGCGTCCTTTTGGGGGCAATTGCATCTCAAGTGAGGATGTAAGTGAGCCCTGCTTGTCCTGTGAGGGGGTGGTGAATGGAACTATCCTCTAAGGGAGAAAAATTAGGAACATGAAAATGCAAGATTTTACAGATTTTCATTAGCTGGTAAGCATTTGTGTTTAGCACCATAGATGCAAATAGTCACCTTGGCAAAGAACCTGCAGTGGTAACGATACTGTACAATAGCACATGAACTTTATTGATTCTTTTGGTAGGCAGCACTGCCTAATAGTTTGACCCTGGGCTGGGAGTCAGGAGATATAGGTTCTATTCCCAGCTTTTTTACTGGCTAACAGTAACACCCTGGGCAAGTCATTTAATCTCTCTCTTCCTCAGTTCTCCTTTATAGCTATCCTGGTAATACATTCCTTTGTAAAATGCTCCATGACATGCTGATGAAAGGAACAAGTTTAAGTTCAAAGTATCATCCTTAATGAAAGACGGGACTAGCTTCTTATTGAAGAAATGCACGCTATAAACGTGAAAGAACTGTACGCGCCAAGCATTGTTCCTCCACTTGGTGCGTCCGTCTCTCAATTTGCAATGTTATTTTCTCTTTCACCTCTCCATTAATGGGAATATGTTTGCCAGTGATTTGAATGCTGTGTGCTACAATCCCATCAACGCCAACGTGTGCAGTTGAACTCAGTTTAGTGATTGGCATCAGCTGTAATTTCCTGTTCTGTCTGAGAATTAGCATGCCAATAGATGCAAAGTGATGTGCAGTCACTTGTAATTGTTCTCCTTCCATTGCTGTGCTTCAGTTGGTGTGCTGATTCTCTGACAAAGTAAGGAGTTAATGCTGGAGATAAGCTTGAACCTTGCCGTTCAGATCAAGATGCAACAGAGGTTTGGGCTTGGACCTAGCGCTAGATAATGCCACTGTCAATCATCTTGGGGGGTAAAAGTTTCCTGCTCCCTCATGTTGATCAAAATGCAGGAGTTCTTTGTCTAAGAATTAATATAAAAAAATCCACCTATTCAGAAAATGATTGAAACTTGTGGTTAGTCACCAAAGAATAAAACAGCTAGATGGAAAATATGATACTCTCTCTACTGGATTAACAAGTAGGTTTAAATACTCATACTCTTACTAAGGTTCCACTTATTTTCATGTCCCAAGGGGGATTTTTCTGTCTTTAGCCAGCACAGTACTTAAGGTCTAGGGTTCATAGGACTTCTAAAAGAAGTGTGTTTTAGAAGAGAAGGTGAAAATCTGGTAGACCAGGTTAGGAAGCTGGTTCCAGGAATATGGAACAGCATGCAGGAAAGCCAGGACTCTATAGTAGGAGAAAGTCCTCATGTCGGGTATGTCATGTAGAATGGGCAACTGGGGGAGTGAAAAGAGACAAGCACAGATGGAGACAAGAACCTCAGGTTGTGAAGGGCCTTGAAAGACAAAACTGTGCAGGCCTAGAAAAATGAGGAATATCTTTTTTGGCCTGATTTTCCACTGCCTTGTTGCATCTTTTGTGGTCAATAAAGGTCTTGTCTACACACAAAATTTGCACCAGTTTAACTTGAATAATTTTAAATGTATGTAAAGTGGTGCAAAAAGCTGTGTGGAAACTGATTTTGGTTTAGCTCCAGTCAGTTTTTACTCAGTTGAAACTATATTTAGCCTACCTTTGAGGATCTGGGCCCAAGTCAATAATGGATTTAAGATCAACCATCTTAAATTTGCAATCACAGTTTTTCATGTGTGCAGCATCTTTCATATGTAAGCATCCAAGCAGACTCTACCAATGGATTTTCAATATACATATATACATTATTTTGCTCGCCACTGGACTGTAGCTGCCTGGCCAAAGCCCAAGGCCAAAATTTGGCCTAAATTTGCCAAAAGTGCCATGGTATTTTAACGATTACACATTGTTACTCAGAGCATGACTACACTAGAAATGCTATAGTGGCATAACTGTAGCAGCACTGCAGTGTAGATGCTTACCGCAGCAATGAAAGGGATTTGTCTGTCAATGTAATAAATCTATCTCTTCAAGAGGCGGTAGCTAGCTCAACAGAAGAATTCTTCTTTCAACCCAGTGGTGTCTGTACCAATGCTTAGGTGGGCTTAATTTTTCACAGCCTTAAGTGATGTAGTTAAGCTGACCTAACTTGTAGGGTAGACCAGCCCTTAGATTGTAAGGTCTTTGAGATAGGGCCCCTGTTTCTGTTCTGTGTTTGTACAGTGCCTAGCACAATGGGATCCTGATCCATAACTGGGGCTCCTAGATGCTACCGCAATACAAACAATCAGGACTTGGATTTTACCTCTCATTAGAAAGATTGCAACTGTGGCACCACCTAATACCCCAATGAGGCATTGCTTCAAAACAAACTTGGATAAAAGTGTGCCCATACTCCTGAACACTATTTCCTATAGTATCCTTGTTTTTACTCTGTGGGGTCTGCTAACTAGGTAAGGATCCAACCCATTCCTTCTTCCTTTATGATATTAGCCAAGACCAAAAAACCTGTTGCCAGTATAAATGGCAAAGTCTGGTAACTCGTTTATTTTGGAAGTTGTTTGGAAACTTGATGAATACAATAAAGTTAATCCTGAATGATGGCTGACCCCCCAAAATGTTGTTCTAAATATCTGAAAAATTGTTGATATGCACTCAAATCACTTAGAACACGGACTGTATTCAAAGGCCAAAAAAGTATGTTTAAAGTTAGCTGCCCAGTTTGGGAATAAATATGTACAATCTTTTAGTCACTAGAATGGGACCTGTGTTATGGAAAAAGTTTACATAATGCTGTTTCCATTATAAATAGAGACTAATTTTGTCAAAAAGGCACTTAATACTAAGCAAACAAGTAAGTTAGTACTAAAAACATTCTCAGTGCTTCATTGCCTTGGGTTTACAATATCATTTGCACATCAAATTATATTTCATCTTATGATTTAGTAATGCCAGAAGAATAGATCTAATTCCATGTCTCAGGATACCCTTAAAGATGGAAGATTGCTTTCCATGGAGTGTAAAACTCAATTTGTAGTCATGTGTATAAAACATGACTTTATGGCAGATTAGCTTGCTGTAGATTTAGCTCTCTGACAGTGAACTGAAAAATATTAGCATTGCACTGAACACAATATTAATGACAAGAAGAGAGTATTACAGTAATGTGAGAAATATGGAATGGGATTTTTGAAAATAGGACCAGTAAGTGGCAGAAAAATGTATTTAGAGATTTGCAAGGAGTTTAGATAGAGTTGGTTTAACTTTTTTTGTGCAAGTCATTTTGAGAAATGATTGTGAATTTGCAGTATCAAATTAAAGTCCCCCATTGTTATTAGGAACATAAGAATTGCCATACTAAGAGAAGACAATGGGCTATTTACTCCAGTATGTTTCCAATGAAAGTGCAACAACCCGCCTAGTGGACAATTAGGGAATAACGTTCTGGTAGCAGAAGTTCTTTTCTAACTTCCAAGAAGTAAGAGATTGGCTTATGCCCTGATGCAAGAAGGGTTGTATCTCTTAGGATAAAAATTTGTCTCTAATGTAACTGTGGAATTTCTTATTAGTCATATAAATAGCTGATCCTTGTTTGGATCCATGTAAGTTCTTGGCATCAGTGATATCTTGTGGCAGTGAGTTTTACAGGCTTAATTATCTGCTATATTTTTTTTTAAAAGGCTTCTTTTAATCCATTTGTAAATTTGTTGCTTTTTAATTTTGTGACTTGTTTCCTTGTTAGTGTTATGGCAAGAGGATAAGCAGGAGCGCAGAATGATCTTTTCTGCACAGCTCATTATTGTATATAACTTTGTGGTGATGATGTCTCTTAGTTGAACTTAGCTCTGTGTCTAACCCCACTTGGAAATGTTCATCCAGCCAATTCACTTGGTCTGCTGAATATTACTAACAGACATAGGTCTGAGCCAGTTCCACAGAGCTAAAACCATCAAAATGATGCTTTATAGTAGAAGGATGGAGGAGGAAAACAAGTGGCGAATACAGGATTTTTATCTTTAAACGGTGTTTTAAAGGAAGGTTCATTATTGAGAGTACTTAAAACTGTCTCTGCAAGGCTCCTTCTGCAGTACATATCCAACCACAGTCTGTCTACCAGAATGATCCAAAACTCTCAGAAGGAACCACTCCAACAGTGTGGTAGATAAACATCATAGCTTTGTAAATCTATTAGAAGCACCAAAAACTCAGGGTACAAACTCCACCTGAGGAGGCAGACAGCCTCACAAATATATCTGTGCAAAGGCTGAAAAGTAGCCTATGCTTTTATTTAAATTGAATATTTTTTATTTATTAATGTGTCCATTTGTATTCCAGAAAATGGCAAATAATGATGTGTGAAAAGAGCATAATTACATTTTGATATTTCTGCATGAGTAATAACTGAATTCGATCTGCTTTGATCCTTCAAGCAATTTATCGTAGCCATCAATCATTTATTCTTCTAACTAGCTTTTTTGTTCATTGCACTCTTTTCTGTTAACTAATTGTCAGTGGGTCTACCTGCTTCTTTCTGTCACTGCATGCTCTGTATTCTTTTAACATCTCTTTAAAAATGATTTCTGTCACTTTGCGGCCAATTAGACGAGCATTTGAAATTGCAGATGATGTGCTGAATTGCTACATTTTCTATAGAATATCTTTCCACAGCCTACAGAATTACAATTATTTTACTGATACTTTTTAATAAAGTTTTGATTATTCCTTCCTTCATAGTCGGTCTTAGTTGTAATTTATATGTTAGGGGCCAGATCCTGCTAACACGCACGTGAGGAGGAGGAGTTGTTTATTATGTGTATTTTCCTTACAGGAACTAACTGAGATTGGGGCCCCGTTGTGTTTGGTGCAGTACAAACCCATAGTTAGAACCCGGTCCCTGTCACAAAGAGCTTACAAGCTACATAGAATCATAGAATCATAGAATATCAGAGTTGGAAGGGACCTCAAGAGGTCATCTAGTCCAACCCCCTGCTCAAAGCAGGACCAATTCCCAGCTAAATCATCCCAGCCAGGGCTTTGTCAAGCCGGGCCTTAAAAACCTCCAAGGAAGGAGACTCCACCACCTCCCTAGGTAACGCATTCCAGTGTTTCACCACCCTCCTAGTGAAATAGTTTTTCCTGATATCCAACCTGGACCTCCCCCACCGCAACTTGAGACCATTGCTCCTTGTTCTGTCATCTGCCACCACTGAGAACAGCCAAGCTCCATCCTCTTTGGAACCCCCCTTCAGGTAGTTGAAGGCTGCTATCAAATCCCCCCTCATTCTTCTCTTCTGGAGACTAAACAATCCCAGTTCTCTCAGCCTCTCCTCATAAGTCATGTGCTCCAGACCCCTAATCATTTTTGTTGCCCTCCGCTGGACTCTTTCCAATTTTTCCACATCCTTCTTGTAGTGTGGGGACCAAAACTGGACACAGTATTCCAGATGAGGCCTCACCAATGTCGAATAAAGGGGAACGATCACGTTCCTCGATCTGCTGGCAATGCCCCTACTTATACAGCCCAAAATGCCGTTAGCCTTCTTGGCAACAAGAGCACACTGTTGACTCATATCCAGCTTCTCGTCCACTGTGACCCCTAGGTCCTTTTCAGCAGAACTGCTACCTAGCCATTCGGTCCCTAGTCTGTAGCAGTGCATGGGATTCTTCCGTCCTAAGTGCAGGACTCTGCACTTGTCCTTGTTGAACCTCATCAGGTTTTTTTCTGCCCAATCCTCTAATTTGTCTAGGTCCCTCTGTATCCGATCCCTACCCTCTAGTGTATCTACCACGCCTCCTAGTTTAGTGTCATCTGCAAACTTGCTGAGAGTGCAGTCCACACCATCCTCCAGATCATTAATAAAGATATTAAACAAAACCGGCCCCAGGACCGACCCTTGGGGCACTCCACTTGAAACCGGCTGCCAACTAGACATGGAGCCATTGATCACTACCCGTTGAGCCCGACGATCTAGCCAGCTTTCTATCCACCTTACAGTCCATTCATCCAGCCCATACTTCTTTAACTTGGTGGCAAGAATACTGTGGGAGACAGTATCAAAAGCTTTGCTAAAGTCAAGAAATAACACATCCACTGCTTTCCCCTCATCCACAGAGCCAGTTATCTCATCATAGAAGGCAATTAGGTTAGTCAGGCACGACTTCCCCTTCGTGAATCCATGCTGACTGTTCCTGATCACTTTCCTTTCCTCTAAATGTTTCATAATTGATTCCTTGAGGACCTGCTCCATAATTTTTCCAGGGACTGAGGTGAGGCTGACTGGCCTGTAGTTCCCCGGATCCTCCTTCTTCCCTTTTTTAAAGATGGGCACTACATTAGCCTTTTTCCAGTCATCTGGGACCTCCCCCGATCGCCATGAGTTTTCAAAAATAATGGCTAATGGCTCTGCAATCTCACCCGCCAACTCCTTTAGCACCCTCGGATGCAGCGCATCCGGCCCCATGGACTTGTGCACGTCCAGTTTTTCTAAATAGTCCCGAACCACTTCTTTCTCCACAGAGGGCTGGTCACCTTCTCCCCATGCTGTACTGCCCAGTGCAGCAATCTGGGAGCTGACCTTGTGCGTGAAGACAGAGGCAAAAAAATCATTGAGTACATTAGCTTTTTCCACATCCTCGGTCACTAGGTTGCCTCCCTCATTCAGTAAGGGGCCCACACTTTCCTTGATTTTCTTCTTGTTGCTAACATACCTGAAGAAACCCTTCTTGTTACTCTTAACATCTCTTGCTAACTGCAACTCCAAGTGTGATTTGGCCTTCCTGATTTCACTCCTGCACGCCTGAGCAATATTTTTATACTCCTCCCTGGTCATTTGTCCAGTCTTCCACTTCTTATAAACCTCTTTTTTGCGTTTAAGATCAGCAAGGATTTCACTGTTTAGCCAAGCTGGTCGCCTGCCATATTTACTATTCTTTCTACACATCGGGATGGTTTGTTCCTGCAACCTCAATAAGGATTCTTTAAAATACAGCCAGCTCTCCTGGACCCCTTTGCCCTTCATGTTTTTCTCCCAGGGGATCCTGCCCATCTGTTCCCTGAGGGAGTCAAAGTCTGCTTTTCTGAAGTCCAGGGTCCATATTCTGCTGCTCTCCTTTCTTCCTTGTGTCAGGATCCTGAACTCGACCATCTCATGGTCACTGCCTCCCAGGTTCCCATCCACTTTTGCTTCCCCTACTAGTTCTTCCCTGTTTGTGAGCAGCAGGTCAAGAAAAGCTTTGCCCCTAGTTGGTTCCTCCAGCACTTGCACCAGGAAATTGTCCCCTACGCTTTCCAAAAATTTCCTGGATTGCCTGTGCACCGCTGTATTGCTCTCCCAGCAGATATCAGGGTGATTAAAGTCTCCCATGAGAACCAGGGCCTGCGATCTAGCAACTTCTGCTAGTTGCCAGAAGAAAGCCTCGTCCACCTCATCCCCCTGGTCTGGTGGTCTATAGCAGACTCCAACCACGACATCACCCTTGTTGCTCCCACTTCTCAACTTTATCCAGAGACTCTCAGGTTTTTCTGCAGTATCATACCGGAGCTCTGAGCAGTCATACTCCTCTCTTACATACAACGCAACTCCCCCACCTTTTCTGCCCTGCCTGTCCTTCCTGAACAGTTTATATCCATCCATGACAGTACTCCAGTCATGTGAGTTATCCCACCAAGTCTCTGTTATTCCAATCACATCATAATTCCCTGACTGTGCCAGGACTTCCAGTTCTCCCTGCTTGTTTCCCAGGCTTCTTGCATTTGTGTATAGGCACTTAAGATAACTCAATGATCGTCCCTCTTTCTCAGCATGAGACAGGAGTCCTCCCCTCTTGTGCTCTCCTGCTTGTGCTTCCTCCCAGGATCCCATTTCCCCACTTACCTCAGGACTTTGGTCTCCTTCCCCCGGTGAACCTAGTTTAAAGCCCTCCTCACTAGGTTAGCCAGCCTGCTGGCGAAGATGCTCTTCCCTCTCTTCGTTAGGTGGAGCCCGTCTCTGCCTAGCACTCCTTCTTCTTGGAACACCATCCCATGGTCGAAGAATCCAAAGCCTTCTCTCCGACACCACCTGCGTAGCCATTCGTTGACTTCCACGATTCGGCGGTCTCTACCCCGGCCTTTTCCTTGCACAGGGAGGATGGACGAGAACACCACTTGCGCCTCAAACTCCTTTATCCTTCTTCCCAGAGCCACGTAGTCTGCAGTGATCCGCTCAAGGTCATTCTTGGCAGTATCATTGGTGCCCACGTGGAGAAGCAGGAAGGGGTAGCGATCCGAGGGCTTGATGAGTCTCGGCAGTCTCTCCGTCACATCGTGTATCCTAGCTCCTGGCAAGCAGCAGACCTCTCGGTTTTCCTGGTCAGGGCGGCAGATAGATGACTCAGTCCCCCTGAGGAGGGAGTCCCCGACCACCACCACCCTCCTCCTCCTCTTGGGAGTGGTGGTCGTGGAACCCCCATCCCTAGGACAGTGCATCTTTTGCCTTCCAATCGGTGGAGTCTCCTTCTGCTCCCTTCCCTCAGATGGGCCATCTAGTCCACTCTCCGCATTAGCACCTGTAGAGAGAACATGGAAACGATTGCTCACCTGTATCTCCATTGCTGGTGCATGGACGCTCCTCTTTCTTCTTCTGGAGGTCACATGCTGCCAAACCTCCTCACAATCCTTCTGTCCCTGCTGCGCCTGCTCTGAATCTTCAGAACAATGTGGCCGTAGATGCATCTCCTGACGTCTGTCCAGGAAATCTTCATTTTCCCTTATGCAACGCAGAGTCGATACTTGTTTCTCCAGCCCTCGAACCTTCTCCTCCAATATGGAGACCAGCTTGCACTTTGTACAGACAAAGTCACTTCTGTCCTGCGGAAGAAAGACAAACATGGCACAACCTGTGCAGGTTACAACAGCTGATCGCTCACCTTCCACATCACCGTCCTCTTAGGAGCTTCCTCAACTGTTGCAGGAACTACTCTGAGAAACCTGCAGATGAAAGCCTCAGTGCGCTCTCCCCACGCGAACTCCCAGGCAAACTCCTGCTGTTAGCCTCTGCTGTTCGCCGCTCAGCTGGTTCGCTGCTGACTGCCCTTATAAACCAGTCAGGCCCACTCAAGGCCCACCAACACAGCCCCCCTAATGCAGCACTTAGCGTACCTCCTCTTGGACAGCTCCCAGGCAAACTCCTGCTGTTAGCCTCTGCTGTTCGCCGCTCAGCTGGTTCGCTGCTGACTGCCCTTATATACCAGTCAGGCCCACTCAAGGCCCACCAACACAGCCCCCCTAATGCAGCACTTAGCGTACCTCCTCTTGGACAGCTCCCAGGCAAACTCCTGCTGTTAGCCTCTGCTGTTCGCCGCTCAGCTGGTTCGCTGCTGACTGCCCTTATATACCAGTCAGGCCCACTCAAGGCCCACCAACACAGCCCCCCTAATGCAGCACTTAGCGTACCTCCTCTTGGACAGCTCCCAGGCAAACTCCTGCTGTTAGCCTCTGCTGTTCGCCGCTCCAAAAGCATAGAAAAGACAAAGATTAGGAAGGTAAATAGAGGCACCGTGCTGTGAAGTGACCTGCTCAAGGTCACGGAGCAGGTAATTGGCAGAGCTGAGTTAGATACAGGAGGTCTTTGGTGGTGTTACAGCTGTAACCTTGCTCTTCATGAGGAGAAGGTGGTGAGATTCAGCAGCTGGGCTGACTCCTGTGTTTGGCTATGGAGGGTTAGGTAAGATTCCCAGTCTTGTAGTTGTATGACTTAAGGCCAGTTAACCTATTACAATGGGAAGGAGCACTTCCCCTTTAGTTGTTGGCCGTTCTGAATCCTCATCTCTGTGTCTGCTTTCTCTTGAGTGAGCTGATGAATGGTGGTTTACCTACACAACTGGACTCTGTGTAGAGCGGCTGTCAATAGTGTGATTTTAAACCTTTAAATGAAACTGCTATATAATAATATTCAGATAGTAAGCGGACATCTTTTGCAGTCCGATGTCCAGTACTGGTAAGAGTTAAGGAGTTAATTTTTTGCTATTTTGAATACAAGGAAAAACAGGAAGATGTTGAAGTAGTGGTGTCAGTATTGCCCATCTTAAGCTTTTAAAAAATCGTAAGTCACGCGTACTCCACCCCAAACAACAGAGATGTTTTTAATTGGGTCCTTTTTATTTGCCTATTTATATTTGAGCCTTTAAAGTTCCTGTTGTCAAGCTTTTCTCTGCAATCCTATGGGCAAGAAACTTTTTGTTCGAAAATGAAAGCTGAGAGTCTCATGTTGTTATGACTTTAAGAAAAACACCAAGTATTGTAACACTCATGTTAAAAATCACAACAGTTGACAACACTGTTTCCACTTTTTCATTTTAAGGTGGTTAATTTAACAGTCACTACTAGACTACCCATAAACAACTTCATAAACTTCAAAAGCTTCCTTCTTTACTAGACATTCAAATGGCATCTGCACCCTCTCGAGTTCTTCTATACATCCTCGGATGCTGCTGAGTAGGGACATTAAAACAGCAGCTACTAGAAGACTAGTCCCATTTACAGAGGCAGTCAAATCAGGCCAAGAAGCTGGTTTCGATTTATTTTTAGCTAAATATGTTTCTATGGTATATTGCTTATTATTAATAATGTTTATTACAGTAGCATCTAAGGGCCAACCAAGAATGGAGCCCCATTGTGCTAAGCTAGGCTACAGTAATAGATAGCCCCTGCCTCAGTATATTGTATAAGATATAAGGGGCTCAGCAGAACATATAGCTGTCTCAAAATAAAATTACCATGATCTACTAATATAATGGTACTGCCTACCTCATGATTTCATGGTCAACTTATACCTGGTCTATCTACCTGCCTTTTGGGTTTTCTATTGCCATCCATCACTACAGCGTCTGACCGCCTTCCAGATCAGCAGAGGTGCTGGTGGGCTTCCAGGAGTCTCTGGTTCTTCTGCTTTTTCAGGGTAAAAACTTTGCTTGGAGTAGGGTTTTTGTCTTTGGCTTTTAAAATACTGTTAATTTTCTTGTAAGGTGGGGCTGGGGGGAGTTGGTTGATTTGTTACTGGTGGGGGCAGTTTGGGTAGAAGGGGATGTCGATGTTGGGAGTTGCTATTTGCAGGAAGGCATTTTGAAGAGCGAGATTTTTCAGACTCTGGAGTTTCCTAACCTCTTCTGGAGGTTTCTTCCACACCTGGAATTCCGCGCCTGAGAATGTTTTGCCCCCAGCTCTCGCAGGCTTTGCTCTGGGTTTTGTGATCTACCCAGTGGAGTGACTCCCACTGTATTAGTAGAACAAATCCTTTAAATAAACTGGTGAGTTAGTGTGCAGCAAGACAGAGTGGGGATCTACAGTGCTAGGGTGACCAGACAGCAAATGTGAAAAATCAGGACGGGGTGGGGGGGTAATAGGAGTCTATATAAGAAAAAGACCCCAAAATCGGGACTGCCCCAACAAAATCTGGTCACCCTATACAGTGCACTAGCTTGCCGCGCACTAACTCGCCAGGTGGACCCTGCCTCCATGCACTGAAAGTGCCATAATGCACATATTGCTGTAATATATCATAGCGCACAGCAGAACTGTTAGTGTGCTGTATCAGGGTCCAAATGGTGAGTCAGTGCACAGCAAGCCAGTACACTGTAGACCCCTACCCTGGCATGGAGACAAGTCCTGTGAACCAGGGAGCACTCACATGCATGCCTACTTCAATCTACTGACTTAACTTGCAGAGGCAAATGCTGACTTCTCCTCCGCAGCTGCAGAAGTGTCTGGATATGGCTAAAAGGTCTAATTCTGTGGCCATGATTTATGGACCATGCAATAGATCTGCTGTACCCTCTGCAACCCCCGCAGTCCCACTCTGTAGGGACTATCTCTGTAGCCCTGTACAATGGGGTCATGGGGAGATGGCTGCAGCAAGAGCAGCAGTGGCAGATCTAGTGCGTTGCCCATTGTGTACATCCAGTAGCACCTGGAGAAGCTGCTCTGTGATCACTGTGCAACTCAGCTGTCACTCTGGAGCTCGGAAGAGTTCCTTTCCCCAGCCCCTGTGGAATTCTACTGCACCAAGCAGACTCTTCAGCATAATGGCAGAGACCGATTCCTCAGTAAGCACAGTATGAAAATTTGGCTTCCTATTTCTGACTAAGAAGCCCAAGCAAGTTTCTCTTGCTTTCACCTATTCAGTAGAGAAAACCGATTTCAGGGGCGGTTGTGTTAAAAAGCACTCCTAGCACTAAAAGAGCTATTCCCTGCTTGGTTATGAAATCTGTTGTTCTAAAACAATGACAAGTTGATTAAGAGTAATTTTCTAGAGAGGAAATAAAGCTACCTAGAGGAGATAGAGAAGAGGGGAATATTAGGCTGTGTCTGAACATTTGTGTTTCAGTAGTTGTGCTCCAGTAATTAAATTCTGACAAACAGATGAACAAACAATCTCCAGGGGTAATGAGGCTCAGTCAATGAACCATAAGTGTTCACAAGTACTAACATTAAGAGAAAATACAATTGAAACTACTGCCCATGTGTTACTCCAAACACAAGTCAAGAATTAATGAGAGAAATTTTTGTTTACCCTTTGATAGCCTCAAAATGTAGAAGTAGGTTCATACAATATTTTCTTGCTGCAGGAGGATTTGGGGGAATGGTAGGAATAGATGGGGTGGGAGGGTTTATCAACTACCTATACGCTCATGCGGTTTATCAAACCCCTCTCTTGAGATTCCTTCTTGGACAAGTGACCCTAAAGGCTATTGCCCTTTTGTCTATCAGCCAGAGGACATGTAACCAAAGAGGAGTTCAGTTCTTTAAATATAATGTGCCTGCCCTTTAACCAGACTGGAAAAAATGTACACTCATGAAAACATGGTAATAGAAAATGAATATTGTATTAAAGTACCTTCTAATATTTTTGTTGACCGCATTTTTTCAGAAGCCCTATACGACTATCTCCTCTGCTCATCAGGAAAAATGGTAGCATGTGTCATCACATTAGCCCTATAGAACAGTAACTCAGAATCAGTGGAGCCTACATAAAACTGTCTTGTGTCAGATGGTATAAACATTTTGGAATTTTTAAATTTCTTTTTTTTAATAAAGAAAAATGTCTCTTCCTAGCAACTGGGGCCCAGTCCTGCACACCACCGAAGCATTAATTTCTCAATTTGAAGTTTCTTAAGGGTTGATTCCTTAGCGCTTTTAAAACAAAGTGTATGTTTGTGCCAGAAAAGATGGGAGGGGTGGCAAATTTCATCTGGGGAGTGCAGCTGAGAATTGTTAGTAACAAGAATGTCTGTTTTGCCTTTTACTGCTGCTGTTTGACTATGGGAGTTAATCCCATCAGTAATTACCATCATTCGAATTTCAGTGATATTTTGTAATCTGTGCTTTCATCCTCTCTACATATCTACATATCTTAACTACATATCTAACGGCCCTTATGCATTACAGTATTTTTTTTCATTTGAATCTATTACAGGCAAGGATTGTGTGAAGCTGCTTGACAAATACTGTAGATGGTGTTTTGTTCTTTATGGATCAGGCTTTTAAAATATATTCATAAGGGCTATTTGGGTGATACTAACCTCAGGTGATTAGTTCTTGGAATTGCCCACAGTATATAATTCCTGAAAGACAGAGAGAAAAGACCTTAGAGCTATATGGTAACACATGCTTAACCACCTAGGTCTCAGTGATGGTCACTGTGTGCTACATATAAGACCATGGCCTCTCAGAACTTCTTCATGGCAGAAAATTCTCTTAATCCAAAAGCGCAACCCTATACCACCTAAGAGAAAAAGGAATCTCGTGGATTTGTTAGCAGTTTAGGACCTATGATGCATAGTGTGGTTCTAACTCCATCCAACAGATGGCAGTGGCATGCATACAGTCCCCTCTAGGAAAGTCCATTAAAATGAAACTAGAGTACATTTGTAAACTTTCCTAAAGTCTCGGAGCGGTTTGGATCTGTGATTTTTGTTTTAGTGCTATCTCCAATTAAAGATGAGGATGATTCATTTGAATGTAAAGAGAGCTCTAATTTCAGATGGCCTTGGTTTTGTAAAGCCAAAACCTTGGGATGGTTCAGAGCTAGATTCCATTTTCTCTCTCTCTCTCTCCTAACATGGTGCAGAGGGGGAAGTTAATGATTTTAGTTTTGGTCCATATCTGTGCTGAAAGTAAATTTCTACATTATGTTGAGGAAAAGGAAATAAGGAGAACAACCAATTTGTTGCACACCTTGGGTCCTTCAGACGCTGGCAGAACCTGTTGCACTCAGATGTCATATATGATGTCAGTGTTTTTTGGGCCTCTTTGGATCAGAAGGATTCTATATCACAAAGAATAGCGTGTCTTTTCCACATGCGCATGCACTTTCCATATTATGTGTATACATGTGATTATTACTAGGTCAGCAATAATGGGAGATGAGGTGGTCTGCTGAACTGATGTGGCCATTGATGATGTTGGATTTTACATGTAGAGCAGAATGTTATCCATAATCCTAGCTTTAAGTCCTCTGCTTGTCATCTGGGATATGAGCGCAGGAAAAAGAATGAGGAGGCTGGGAGTTGGGGAGAGATATCTGTTGAGGCAGACAGATTTCAGAAATGCAGTGCACATTTAAATTGATGGACACCAGTTTCTTAATCCTTTTAAATTTCATTTTATCTAGAGACTTCCTGCAGCATGGAATATTGCAGCAACCAAAAAAAGTTTTAAAAAATGTATAAGCAGCAAAGAGTCCTGTGGCACCTTATAGACTAACAGACGTATTGGAGCATGAGCTTTCGTGGGTGAATACCCACTTCGTCAGATGAATGTAGTGGAAATTTCCAGAGGCAGGTATAAATATGCAAGCAAGAGTGAGTCAGGCTAGAGATAACGAGGTTAGTTCAATCAGTGACAATGAGGCCCTCTTCTAACAGTTGAGGTGTGAACACCAAGGGAGGAGAAACTGCTTTTGTAGTTGGCTAGCCATTCACAGTCTTTGTTTAATCCTGAGCTGATAGTGTCAAATTTGCAGATGAACTGAAGCTCAGCAGTTTCTCTTTAAAGTCTGGTCCTGAAGTTTTTTTGCTGCAGGATGGCTACCTTTAAATCTGCTATTGTGTGTCCAGGGAGATTGAAGTGTTCTCCTACAGGTTTTTGTATATTGACATTCCTAATATCTGATTTGTGTCCATTTATCCTTTTACATAGGGACTGTCCAGTTTGGCCGATGTACATTGCAGGGGGGCATTGCTGGCATATGATGATGTATATTACATTAGTGGACGGGCAGGTGAATGAACTGGTGATGGTGTGGCTGACCTGGTTAGGTCCTGTGATGGTGTCACTGGTATAGATATGTGGGCAGAGTTGGCATCGAGGTTTGTTGCATAGATTGGTTCCTGAGTTAGTTACTATGGTGCGGTGTGTAGTTGCTGGTGAGAATATGCTTCAGGTTGGCGGGTTGTCTGTGGGTGAGGACTGGCCTGCCATCCAAACTGTTAGTCTATAAGGTGCTACAGGACTCTTTGCTGCTTTTACAGATCCAGACTAACATGGCTACCTCTCTGATAAAAAATGTATGTTATTGGTAACAGTAGCTCAAAAGCCAAAATCTGGCAAATTGAATTAATGAAGTTTAAATGAATCCCTTATATTTAAAAGAGAGCATCTCAGTAATATGTTAACACAGCAATAAACATGCTAGAAATACTCCAAGGAAACTGTAGTATACAGTGGAGTTGCATCGTAGGCACATGTAACTTATGCGATTTTAACTATAAGCGCGTGGCAAAACAAACAAAAAAAGAAAAATGACAATTTAAATACTGTACCTGTAGTGCGGGTGATTCCGCCTGCCACTCCACAAAATGAGCATTTGATTATACGCGATTTTTGCCTTATGTGCTGACTTCAGAACCTAACCCCTGCGTAAGATGCGACTCCCCTGCATAGCTGCATGCAGTCCATACTCAAACTGCCTACAAAAATGTGTTCCTAAACTAATTTTAATAATATTGTATTACATTGTGCCATTCACTCAAGGATCTCAAAGCCCTTGGCAAACATTAATTAAGCCCCTATCTATTACCGTGTTCATATTTTCAGATAGTTAAAGTGAGGCACAGAGAGGTTAAGTAATTCTCCCACTAGTAGAGCCAAGAATAAAACCCAGGACTCTTTGACTCCCAGTTCCATGCTGCCTCTCTATATACCTAGATCAGTTAAAATATGATTACATGCCACCTTTCAAATCTTTTAATATTCTAAATGTAATAGGACTCTTCTAAACTGCTGCCTGTATTACTGGTTAGTGATGACCCTATTACCTGATGCATAGGTCAAAGTTTTGATGGGTATGTATTTCATGGAATGCTTTTGCCCCTTAATTCTAATCTCCCTCACCTTCCCATCCTCCCCAATTTAAATCCATATTTTTACTATTCATCAGTTGTGGAATTGAGGCCTAAATTCCTACACTACCTTCTGGCAGATAGAGTTAACAGCAAAACAGTAAGGCAAAAATTACTCCTTGAAGACACTATTTTAATGGCTTCTATCTTTTGAAAGGAAATCTCCTAACCTGTGTCTTTAACCCTTTAGTGAAGAGCTGGGGGGTTTTTTATGCCACCTGCACATGCTGAATTCATAAGCTATAATGGCAGGGAAAAAAGCTCCACTGACAGCAAAAGGTTAATTATACACAAAAACAAGCCTCTTTTTTTTTTTTTTTTTCCTGTTATACACTTCACTTCGAGAACTCCCCGTCTCGGAGAAATGAAGGCTTGTTGTTGTCATGTCTGGCTCCAATCAATCCTGTTACCATTAAACTCTTGTCACATAACATAAACGAAGTGGACTTGTGCGTACACTCTCCTGATTTCCCCACATCAAGCCGTCGGCCCCGTTTCTCTTGCTTGCTCCTGTCAATGAGTCGCAGCAAAGAGAGAAATTTTCCTTCCACGGATATGTGAACAAAACCTCATTTCCCCTTTGCCTGGAATAATTTTGCTTGAGATAGTCCTGTAGGGATCTCAGCCAGTTTGCCATTACCCACTTCCTACTTTCTGTGGGATTATAATGGTCTTTGCTTTTGTTGACAATTTGGATAATGATAGAGAAACACAATAACTGAGGAAACATTTTGGTTTAAAGCAATTTCCTGTGGGAGAAATCAATGCCTGTATTAAAATTATAGTCCAAATGGAACAAATTAAATTTTTAAAGGTAATATCTTTCAGAAGGAAGCCAGTACTAATTATAATGGTGTGTGGTGCGGCTGGGATAGTTGTCTTTAAGCATATCCATTATGAACCCTTATTTGCTGAAGGTTATAATTTAGGCCATGTTACAGCATCTGGCTGCATTCAGAGCCCCACAGAAATCAATAGTATTCATACAGTCACAGGAATCCACCCATAAAGATCTGGTTTAAGGATTAGTGCCTTAGTCACTGGAATTCACATTGGGCTGTATATTGGCACATCATTTACAGACAAAATGCAGGGAGGTCAAATTTTCTTTGTAGTTTATTAGTTTTTAAATAAACAGAGTAGCATAAATTGGTTTGCATCAAATCACTAGATAGATTTTTATTGTGTTCAGCTTAAAAAAAACTTAATTTTAAATCCTTATAATAACTACATTTTATCATGTACATATGTAATTTACTGTATATAATGCCTTTTATCTCAGGAGCTCAAAGCACTGCTTTAATCATTTTATTAAATTAATTAGACCTCACAAAGCATGTGATATAGAATAGCATTACTACTAACTGTGATAATACTTGACACTTCCAGTATATAGTGATTTTCATCTGTAGATCTCAAAGAAATTACAAGAACAGGTTAGGCAAACACTTGTCAGGGATAGACTATCTTGTCTCAGTGTGGAACAATGGACCAGATGACCTGAGGTCCTTTCCAGCC
This sequence comes from Chrysemys picta bellii, assembly GCF_011386835.1. Classification (NCBI taxonomy): domain Eukaryota; kingdom Metazoa; phylum Chordata; order Testudines; family Emydidae; genus Chrysemys; species Chrysemys picta. Next base: position 15,100,573 of record NC_088791.1, read on the forward strand.
CTAGTTTCTGTAAAGAGAGGCTTATCTTTAATACCCCCATTTTATAGATGGAGAAACTGAAATGTAGAGAGTTGAACTGACACACCCAAGGTCATGCAGCAGGTCATTGGTACGGCCAGGAATACAACTCAGGTCTCCTGATTGCCAGTCCCCTGTGGTAATCACTAAATTGTTCCAGTCCCCCATAACCATTCCACTGTGCTGTATTCAATTCACTGAGCATTTTCTTAGCACAGGTTTTCCCTTGCTTTGTTCTATTAAGCAGCCAACCACTTCCAGAAGAAAAATGAGAGCATTTACACAGATTATTTTTATACATTTAACTTTCTCCTCTTTAAAGTCTTCTGTAACAAAAAGCAGCCAGATTAATTTTTCTCATAAAATCTCTCTCCTACCCTGAGACTTCTTATATTCATACAACAGTTTTTTACAGCTGGGATATGAACTCCTGGAAAGGGAAAATAGACCAATGGAAATTTTGGCAAGCCATAACTATGAAAGACACCATGAGAGTACTATTTTGGGTTGACTTATGTGCTAATCATTGAGTAGCTTTGTGATGGTTGCTGAAAGAAATCTGCACTTCATGCAGCGCTTTGACACAGGTGTAAAACAGATGTTGAGTTAAAGAATTGTGACTTTACACCAAAGAGATATGTTAAAAATCTGTACTTAAAGGTTAATATGATAAAAATTGAGTTCACGTGAGAGTGATAGAAATATTGATCATAAAAAAATATAGTGGTCCAGAAATTCAGTTGAAAAGAAAACAAAACTACTTGATGTATGAAGAATTTGAGTTGTGACACTAAGATCAATGGCTGTATTTTCACCCAGTGAAGCATGAGAGTTTCAGATAAGGGCAGTTTAGTCAGTGAAATACTGACTGACATTGCCCTTTTACTGTTGGCATTTGATCTCCAATATTGATCTCGACTGTCACAGCCAACAAAGTACACTGAGGCTATCTTTGTGTTCAGATAATGTCGCATGTGATACTTCATGAATTATGGACAACAGCTGAGGGCTTTTGAGGGGTTAATTTTAGTAGTCTTCCTCGTTTATTTGATTGCATCTTGTATATTGCTACAAGCCATTATAATCTTCTGCCAATCAATCAGAAAACAGATAACCCACCATAATCTGCCAAGACTCTTCAAATCCTAAGATTCAGCTTCCAGTGAGAAATGCTGTATTGTGTTGTAAACAACAACTATACATCACATTCATGAGATATGAGAAATATCGTATATCCGAGACTAAACAATAATATCAGTTAAACTGGCTAAAGAATAAATCAGTAATAGGAAACCCATAACTCATTTTCCAGCAGAACGGTGGAGTTGATAGGAGTGAAGTTGTAGATGTTAGAAATATTAGTAATATTAGAGATCTAAAACAGGAATGTCGTGTCCTATTGTAACAGGCAAATATCAGAAGTTTGGGTGTCTGTTTTGATAAAGCCTGTTGCCTGGAGATTGGGGCTGGAAATCTTACAAATACAAGTTTTTTGGTAAATCTGGTGCTTTTTGGTTTTGTTTGGGTCAGAAATGCTTAGAGAACAGTTTATTCCTCCTGGTGTGTTATGTTATCCTGGCCAACAGCAGGGAAAGCACAGAAATGGGTGAATGACTTATGGGTGGCAACATAGGTACACTATAAAGAGTGGAACTGCAGAAACCGTGTCAGGTTTCAAGTGGGATTTAGTTTGGTGTGGCCGTCGGGGTGTAGGAATTCCTAAGCTGTTGCACATAAAACTTCAGCACATGAACATGCAATGCTGGATACTCAGCATACGTGATAAAGATCTATATCCTACAGTGCTGTCTGCCGCTGCATCCCTTATTGCTAATGAAATAATAAATATGCCATAGTTACCTGCCAACCAGGATATTTCACTTGTGTCCACCTATTCCCAAAGTACTTTTATATTTCTAGGAGCTCTGAATTTCAGAATACAGTTATAATTCTTTAGTGCTGTAATTTAAAACATCTGCTGCTCCTTACAGCATCAGCACTGTTTTTTAAAATGCAGTCACTTACAATGAGAGACTACTCAACAATTTTCCTTAGAATTTTTTTTTTTTTATGTGCATTGAGCATTGGTGACAGGTTTCAGACAGATCCCTCTGGAGACTCAAGCTCTGTGCGTATCTATAGAACAGAGATAGTGTGGGAAGCAGCAGCAGTGTGTACGTCCCCCAGACCCATGTATCGTGTGCATCAACCCGGACATAGAGGAGGGTTTCTCTTCATTTTCCACAGCCCATACAATTTCAGGGCTCTCTAGGTATTGTTCAGTGGTAGTGGGTCTTATGATGAGGACTTTTGCCTATAGAGCCCTACACTGAGACTACCTATTTCATTTCACATAGGCCACTGAATAGTTGTCTGATGGTAACTGTGCAGTTACATTCAGACTATACCTTGAATTGTGCTATGTTCACTCAATTGCAGGAGACTCTGGGTATATCTATATTGCAGTCACTGGGTGTGGTTACAGCTTGCGTAGACATGCCCAAGCTAACTTTCATCTAGCTAGTTGGGGTACCAGAGCAGTGAAGCTTTCAGCAGCACGCGCTTTAGCATTGGCTGTAAAAGCCCACCCAGAAACCTGGGTAATTACTTGTGGGGCTAGTCAGGTTTGTCAGGTTGGCATCCAGAGACTTTTTTGTAATGGCATTGAGTGAAAATGTGCCAAAACAGGATCCAAGATGGTGTCTTCCCTTACTCTTAGCACAAAGATAGTGAATGGCCATGGACATAACATGAAATAAAACAGAGTAGCTTTTGCAGCAACGGGAGGAAATTGACACGCCAACATTTTTGTTTTATTTTCTTTTCTGTTTTTATAACTGGTGGGAGCAGGGAATTATAACAATGGAGAACATGTAGCTAGCTAGGGAAATACGGTTGTTAGGTTCATTTCATTAAGACATATAAAGTTCTTTGAGATCTTGGGTAAATGGTGCCGTGTAATTTGAAAGCCATTTTGTATATTCTCAATTACCTCATGAACAGCAAGATATTTTGGTGGAACAGGTTTGAAAATGAGCAATATTCTAATTTGCTTTCTTTTTTTAAATCCACTGACTTCGATGTTAAATCAGGAATCTCTTATTTATAGAAGATTGTGAGCAAACACCTGTGAGAGTCACCCAATTCTTGGAAGAATGATTGGAAGCCAGCAGAGAGGGGCTCGGTATTGAGGAGGGTTGTTTGTGCTTCTCTTCAGGAAGACAGGTTGCACACCAAATAGATCAAGCAACGTTTAGGCCCTTGCTCAACACCGGCTCTCCCCTGGATCGATGTTTAGATACTATTAACCTTGTAATCCATTATATTCCTAATCTGACTCCTCCTTTTCTTTTTTCTGGGGGCAACTCAAGATGTTGGTGATTAAATGATCCTATAAACGCTATCCTATAAACGCCTATAAGTGATTTAGAACCCAGTAATCCTAGATAGATATTTCAGATTCCCTAAGGAGCACCTGTTGTCGGTTCCTGGAGCCAGAAAAGCTTCCTCAGCTGGCTGAGGGACTTCATCTTTGGGATATGCTCTCCTTGACATGTCACTGTAATTTACTGGTATGGGTGTTGCATTACCAGGTTCTGATGCAAGATGTATCTCTTCGGCTTAACTTGTTTAATTCCTATCCCCTATCATAGAATTTGTTCTAAATATAACTTTTACTGACAAATGAAACCACCCAAAGATGGAGTTACAACACACTTCGTTAGCAGCTTACAAAGATGTGATCAAACTAAGCCCGTTCCCTACTACTAGCTTTAATGTAATGACAATTTAAGAGCATTAGGAGTCCATATCCGTGTTGTCTTTAGCCCACTGAAAAAGCAAATGTTAACTTAGCCAGTTACAGGCTAGCGTCCCTTTTACATTCCGTTGTGTAGTTTTGACGTTCTAGCTACGTGGTGCCGGGTATCTGCCTCATCTTCGCCATTTTACTGTTCTGTTTCAAACCTCAATTCTTCATTTAATGTTCCCACAAGAGGAGTAAGCCATTCATCCTTTTGGAGGGATTGAGAGCTATTTCCACGTCCCTCACGATCTTATCTCTTTCTGAGATTTTGTTTCCTTTGATCGTTTATATGTAATTTAAATGCCATTTGATGAGTGAACATTTGTCATTTAGCTAATGATTTTACAGCACTTTCAGCATGTGCCTTGTAAATGTCTATTGCGATTAGGAAGTCTGTAAACAAGTGCTTCGGTCCTGATTTTATGAGGTGCTGAGCACTGGTTTCAGAGTCAGCGGGAGCCATGGCTAAAGCATCCCTAAAGATCAGATGCGTTCACTGCTACAGCCATAGGCGCTGTACAAATCATTAAGCTAAACAAAATGCTCATGTATTTGCTATTGTCGAAGAGTACATCAGCACTTGTTTAAGATTGGAGTGTTCTCAGTGTTACTAACGGAGCAACATGGCCTCGAATTAGCAGGGTCGTGATTTCAAATGACTGAAATGACTTTAATACATCTAGTCATATTAGGAATGTGTAGTAGAGTGAGGCAAAAAAGCCTTTGTTCTTTTTGACTGCAGTAGACCTAACTTAATGCCCTATTCTGCAGCCACTCCACACATGCCACTCTCGTTCTCGTCAGTGGCGGTTCCCTGCATAGAGCTCATTTACCCGCCGTGTGCATCTGATCAAGAGTGTTGGCGGTGCCGTGTTTGGAAATTTTGCTAGTTTGTGAAAAGAAAAATCAATATTTGTGACTGGATATTTGTGAGTGCAGTAACTTGGGGGAAATCTCTCCTAAATCTGGGCACTTATCTATGAGAGAGGCAGGCATTTTACTATTGTTTTTAGGTCGTTTGGGATAGCTGTGCAAATCGACCCCAGAGGTGCTTATAATGCATTACTACGTTACCTCACAAAGGGGCAGGTATATCTTACAGCTTGGGGGTCTCCTTTGGTTACTAACCGGGTGTCAAACTATTGCTTTCTATAAGGGTTAGGCAGCTGGACACAAGCAATCAGATTAACAGAAGGGTTTGGCACAGATCCTAAGGCCTGGTCTACACTGGGGGGGATCGCTCTAAGATACGCAACTTAAGCTGGGTGAATAATGTAGCTGAAGTTGACGTACTTAGATCTACTTACTGCGGTGTCTTCACTGCTGTAAGTCAACAGCTGATGCTCTCCTGTTGACTCCGCCTGTGCCGCTCGCCCTGGTGGAGTAGATGCGATAAATCGACCACCACTGGATCAATCGCTGCCCTTCGATCCAGCGTGTAATGTAGTCAAGCCCTAAGTGAGTGGAACAATGTTGAAAAGCGTTCAGCACCCAGTCGCTCCCATTGTTCTCATTGGAAGCATTTGGGTGCTGAGCACTTCTGAAAATCTGGCCCCAGTTATGTGTGCTGAGCGCATATGAAATTCCATTCCAGGAGCTCCAGTAACACTTTATTACAGCCATTTGACACATGCTGCTCTCCATTTGATACATGCTTTGCCTAACAGGTTTCTAGACTTCACTCCGTGTTCTGTTCACCATCGGTTCTCTCATCAGGTTGTTCTAGATCAACAGATGGGAGCAGAGGCCAAAGTTGAATCTGCACTTAAAGCAATGGACCTTCTTCTTCTCTCTTTGCTAAACAATGCTGATTAGGTACATCCCGCTGGCAAAAAGGCTTATCCACTAGTCTCTGGCGCTGTGCCCTACAATGACCTGAACATTACTCGTTTCACTGAAGTAAAGACTTCTCTTTGCCTCAAAAGCTATTTGTGATGTGAGCACTCCGGTCTCCGTGCTGGTAAATTAGCCTCTCTCATTTACACCTGTGACACTCTGGAGCAACTCCTCTGAAATCTGTGGAGTCACTCCAGATTTATGCTGGTGTACATGAGAGCAAACTTTGGCACTGAGTAGGAAGCACACTGAAGTAAACAAACTATATGCAAAATCGTCATACAAATCTTTAAATTTTGAAAGTCTTTACTTTTACAAATATGTTAAGGGCTTTGGGATTTGCTTTTGAGGGGAAGAAGGGGCAGGTGCTTTGTATGATCTAGGTTTCTGTCTCTGCCTGTCTTCAGAATAGAGAGAAAAGAGACAGATGAAATTCTAAATATGTACATTTTAGCAGAGTCATAACTGAGGGAGATGCGGAGAGATGGTCCAGTGGTTAGGGTGCAAGCAGGAACTCGGGTTCAATTTCCTGCTTTGCCACAGACTTCTTGTGTGATTTTTGGGTAAATCACTTAATCTTCCTGTGCCTCAGTTCCCCATCTGTGAATGTGGATAATAGAATTTACATACCTCACAGGGCTGGCATCAGCATAAATACATTCACAATTGTGTGTTGCTCAAATACTGCATTGATGGGAGCCATATCGGTATGAAAGCTAGATACAATATTTGAAGGATGTACACAGCAAAGGGGGAGAGAGAAAACTTCGAGCCACTGGATCGTATTCTACCTTTCTCTGCTAGATTGAAGAGCCCATTATGAAATATTTGTTCCCGGTGTAGGTATTTATAGCCTGTAATCAAGTCACCTGTTAACCTTCTTTGTTAAACTAAATAGATTGAGCTATTTGATGTGTTTTCTAATCCTTCAGTCTTTCTTTTTTGTGGCTCTACTCTGAACCTTTCCCTATATATCAACATCCTTCCTGAATTGGGAACACCATAGCTGGACGCTCTATTCCAGCAGCAGTCACACCATGCCAAATAGAACGGTAAAATTAATCTCTCTCTACTCCTACTCGAGATTCCCTTGTTTATAGCCAAAGATCTCATTAGCCCTCTGGACCGTAGCATTGCACTGGGTGCTCATGTTCGGCTGATTATCCACCATGACCCTCAAATCTTTTTCAGTCACTGCATCCCAGGATAGAGTCACCCATCCTGTGAGTATAGCCTACATTCTTTGTTCCTAGATGTGTACAGTTACATTTAGCTTTATTAAAACACATGCTGTTTTCTTGCGCCCAGATTATCAGATCTCTCTCTAATGACCTGGCTTCATTATTTCTCACTCCCCCGTTTTGTGTGTCATTTACAAACTTTATCAGTGATGATTTTATGTTTTCTTCCAGATCATAGATAAAAAATGTTAAATTCACAATCCTGCACCAGAATAGATATGGATTAGGTGCCAGTACTGGGTACACATTTTCCATCTCTAATTTCTATAATATTAATGCAGGAAATATTACATTTTGCAGATAGCTAATTGGTTTGGTCCTTAAACATAGCCAGTTACATTTGTGAAAAGTGTCTCTTATGAAGCTAAGAAGTAAATGTTACTCAAATCAATTATTACTGAAAATTGCATCACTAATTGAGTTAGGAGAGTACTCTGCCCAATCCATTGTTGGAGTGATTCATCGAATATGACAGCCTGGCTTGACTGGAATCGACTAGTATGTGTGTATACGCACGTGTGTGTGTGTTTGAAGCATGGCTGATGCTTACTGAAAGCCTGCATGCAGTGAACCAAGACATATTAATAGTGAAATCAAGGTTCACTGGCTGACAGACATCAATTTGCCAGAGGCCTTTTTTCCACATTCTCTTCTGCTCTTTTTTTATGGCAAATCCAATAGATATTTGGAATATGTGCTCTCAAGAAATTTGCCAACCAGACCTTCATTCATAATGTCTTCTGTAGTTTCCTCCAGGCTGAAAATATAAGTGAGAAGAATTACAGATGATTCAATTAAACTGAGATTGTGCAAAACAAAACTCAAAGCAAATGCAATTTGGGTAGTGTTTATATGACTTAATTATCTCTTATCTCCCCACTCCCTTTTTAGAATTTACAAGCAGTTATGATATAATTGCCAATACGGAGATCGGTAGATGTGCAGTAAATACCCCTCATTTCAATAAAATTCTCCTTTTCCTTTAAATCAAAAATGGGACCTTATTAAAAATGCACAAATATATTGGCATAAAGTCATCAAATGACCATCAGGAAATAAAGTTCTGTAATACTATATAGCAGGGACAAACACAGTCACATATTAAATTAGTGAACCAGTTAAAATATTGATAATTCACTGTATATATTCATAAGACGTGAACATTTTTGACTCTTGAGGCAAATGCCTTGAACTGAAACCTTCTGAGGTATAGCTTTTTTTTTTTTTTTTAAGGGGACTTTTTGGAGGGAAGGTTGGGGGCACATTTTAAGACCCAAATGTGCCTTTTTGTTTGAATTAGTAACATGTTTCAGAATTTACTAACAGCCTTTTAATGTGTAATCTGCTTGGTTTAATGGGGAAGGAAAAAAACTAGATCATTAAGAATCCCATACTGTGTGAATACATTCATGAGGCAAGAAAGTGCCTTGTAGTATGTAAGGAGTGTTTTGGAATTCGTGGGATCCTTTACCCATATCTGCTGAAGTGCTGTCAGATATGAAGTAAATTTAGAGACCTGCTTGTCCCGTTAGCTATTCATCACTGTTGACTGGCTCTAGTGGCAGCCAGCGGTATTTTTAGAGAAGAGAATGATATGGAATTTCTTCATGTACAGAACATTAGCTGATCCCATTACTCAAAGCTACTCAGAAAGTCACAGCTGACACTTCACGTTGGTGCAAAAGAAGAACAATCGGCTTAGAAGGCAAAACACAGAAAGAGATGTGATGAAAATGCATTTGTGGGGGTATGGCTGAATTGTTTCTATTGTCAATCTGAATGTTTTGTTACTTGGAGTCAGTAAAATAATAATTTAGTAAACAAATTTAAATGCACATTTTCCTGGTATTGAATAGAATATATTTGGGTATATTGAACTTGATGGGTAGAATGTAACCAAGAATAATAAATGTTTTTGTTATCCATATAAGAGAGACAAGGTGTAAACCATCTAGGATTCAAAGATTTTGTCCTGTGCCTTGAGATAGTTTCAGAACAATATGGACAGCTAACTACAAATAAGTTATTTTGCAACAACCGAAGTCATCTGTGTTGTTATTTATCATTATTTCATCAAAGAAAATCCATCTAGTTTAATGTTAATTTGAATTGTGTCTCTTGAAGACCTCCAAACTCTAATAATGTGACGAACACGCTCCTGAATGTCAAAATAGTAAATAGTATGTAATTTTCTTTGACAGTAAGTGGCTCAGCCTTTGCCAAAATTGTTCCCTTTTACAACCATTGTGAAACTATTTCTTTTTTGATTCAGTGATATTTGACTTTTAAATTCCAGAAATAAAAACACTGCTGACCTTTTTTTATAACATTATGGAGAACAAATTGAATCTAACGTGATTTGTGCTGTTTGAGTAGGGGAAACCAGAAAATGGCCGGTTGTCTGTTGGATCTGAAGTTTCATGTGATAAAGAATCAAGAGTGGACATGTTTGTTGAGCATTTCAAAAATTTATGACCCTCTAGAGAATGTACCTTTTGAGTCACTCTAGTACTGACCCCAAGCAATGTGATACTGAACTTCTAGAGCTTTAGGCTCACAATGAATGGCATTTATCTTAGCTCCTTAGTTCTGATCTTGTAAAAGCTAACTCATGCATGCACAACATGATAGACCATGTCACGCCTCAGAGCCTTTTTCAGCACTATCATCTTATACATTTTTTATAAGCCAGAGTGCATTCATAGAATTCTGCCTCAAAAGGCATTCCACTTTAATGACTGCACTTAAATGTGTACTCCCAGTTCTTGTGTTTTTGAAAACAAAACAGTAATCAAAAATATTTAATGTTTTTATGTTTCTCTTTAATAATAAAAAGCAATTAAAGCAGCAATGTTTAAACGTGTAAAAAATGTCTGTAAATAAAACTGGCTCCAGTTATAGTCTTAAACTCTAGTTGCTAAGAAGGCATGCAATATAGGTTTATGTGTAAACATTTCTCTGTGCGTGTGTGTGTGTGTGTGTGAGAGAGAGAGAGAGAGAGAGAGAGAGAGAGAGAGAGGTTTTCATCCAAGCGCCTCACTTTTTTTTTTAAAAAAGAGATTTGTCATTTTAGTGAGTCGTGTTACTTCCAAACAATGATAGTATAGATAGCAAATAGAAATAGTTCAGATATATTTGTGTAGCATGATCCAGTGTACCAAAATTAGACATTAAAAAAAACAATTGAGAAAGAATCTATGACAAACAATACATTTATGCCTCTTCAGTTAATGAGTAAAGGGATATGAACATAATTTTCTCTTCTTCTTCTGAATGTAATTTTCAAAACAAAATAGAGAAAATTAATAAGGTATATCAGATTCAGTAAACAGTGCTCTTGAAGGTAGTCAGAAAGCAGGAATATATTTATTTTGCTTTATATGACCCATTAAAAAGTTACCTCTCAGGGCTCTTTTGACATATGAGAAAACCATCACAAACGAGGATAAACCTAGCTAAAAATGCAGAAAATAACCACCTGAAACCCCACAAGCTGCAACTACCAACCCTTCATGCCCATTCCATCCCTAAAGCTAGGAAAAGGGATGGACTTTGCCACAGATTTGGATATTTTGGAAGGGGGGAGGATGAATTCAGTGCTGGGGGGCCCTTCCATGAACTAAGTCTCCCTTTATACTGAGGAAGCACCTGTGCTAACCACAGCTGTAGCAATATGGCTTAAGGAAACAGGTGATCTCCAAACAGGTCCCAAGCTATTTAGCACTCCACAAGTCAAAGCCAACACCTGAAATGCCATTCAGAAACTGGCGAGTGGACAGTGCAGCTCACAGGGCGCTGTGGTATCATTGAATAAGTGGGTTGCCACCATCTACACCAGCTTTGTTTTCTAAGTGGATTTGAGGTGTGGAGTGCTTTGCAGTGGTCTCATCTTGGTGGGAGACATGGATCCCAGTCGCAGATTCATTATCGGATGCTACATCTACACGAAGAGCAACAGATGCAATTCCCAGCTCGCCTATACATACTCGCACCAGTGCGATGAGAGCCAGCACATGTCACAAAGTGTAGCGATGGTAGCACGAGAAGCAGCAGGGGGCATGTACTCCGCCTGGTATAACTCCCCTGGGTATGTACTCCCCCTGGCTAAGCCAGGCTCCTGCGGCTACGCCACTATTTATACTTGCACTAGTTCTCCTCAAGCTAGCACAGGTCTGAGTAAGTGAGCTGGGAATTACACCCCTATCTTGTAGTGCAGATGTAGCCTGAGAGAAGCAGCCATAGCTTTCGGCCCAGATGTAGACGGTGGGAGGGCGAAAACAGTCTCGGTTTTATATATCACCTTAGCCTTAGCCACATTGAGCTTTAGTCATCTATACCTCAGTCTGTACCAAATGCTCGGTAAGCCACTGAAGAGCACTGGCTGGATCCGATGAGACTGATGTAGGTGTCGACGGGGTGTCCCCAGCATACAGAAAGCACTGCACTCTCTCAGTACCTGCATGTACACATTGCCCAAGAGTGGGGTGCAAGATGGAACCCTGCAGCACCCAGAGGAGCTGGAACTAGGGGTGCTGCTGCACCCCCTGGCATGAAGTTGTTTCCATTATATGCAGGGTTCACAGTTTGGTTCAATGTCTCTCAGCACCTCCACTATACAAATTGTTCCAGCACCCCTGTGTGGCCCACACAGGAGAGCCCCCAGAGCAGAAGAGTGAGTGCCCCAAACTACTCACTGGGATGTCTTAGAGAGAGAGAGAAGATCTCAGCCACCAAAGAGCTGCCCTTTCCACTCCTGCAAGGGTTCACAGGCAAGTCAACAGCTCCTGCTGATCAACAGCACTGCAGATCTAACAACATTAAAGTAGACCTGTGACCTTCATCCATCGCCAGGTCATCTGAGGGGTCAGGGATGGGATGGGCTGCATTGCGCAAACAGTGATCTTTTGGCCCATCTGCTGCTATATGAAAAAACTAGAACGTAACAATTACAAAGGTTCTTACACTGGAAAGTTGTTTTCACATTCCACATTGCACATGAATGGGAGTTCAGTCACGTGATTAGAGTAGGAGATTGTGAGCCAGGATTCAACTGTGATACCTTGGATAAGTCGCTTCATGTTGTGCCTCAGTTTACCCACCTGTAAAATTGGCATGAGAACTATCTATGCTTCTAGGGTGCTTGTGGCTTGAAGTGTGTAAAGCATTTTTGATTCCCTAAGATGAAAAATCCTGTGTAGGTAATAACTTTACAAATTGTAGAGGAACATTTGTTTAAAAATGCCATGATGGCTACGCACATGCCTCTGACACGTGCTACCGTTTGTGTGGCTATGCTAAGACAAAAACTGTTAATTGCTCCTTGGGCACTAGAGATTGGTTGCAAAAATTGGACTCAGATCTGGGTTTATAATTTCAGACATCCCCAAAGGTTAAGAGAGGTTTAGATTCCAGGGTTTGGGACTCATTTCTAATGTGAATGATGAAACCACCCACCTTCTATTAGTTTAAAAGAGAATTATTCATACTGATGACATTGTTTTCCAATGGGACGAAAAAGGAAAGAATATTTGTGTGTGTGTGTGTGTGTGTGTGTGTGTGTGTCTTTGGCTATAATCAAATAAGATTTGGGGGCAAGCAGATCAGCATTTTAAAATAATACCAGGCATGTTTTTTTGGAAATGTTCTCCAGCAGTCATAGAATATCAGGGTTGGAAGGGACCTCAGAAGGTCATCTAGTCCAACCCCCTGCTCAAAGCAGGACCAATCCCCATACAGATTTTTGTCCCAGATCCCTAAATGGCCCCCTCAAGGATTGAACTCACAACCCTGGGTTTAGCAGGCCAATGCTCAAACCACTGAGCTATTCCTCCCCTTTTAAAGGTTTGAAGAGAAGGCTAACATTTTGGAATGACCATGCTTTCCTCTCAATTGGCCTGCTCGTCTCTGCTGCCATCATACAGTCTTTCTACTGCCAACCCTGTCGATCTGGGCTCATTCCAACAGCAATGGCACAAATCTTGCACTTGCACACTCTAGCCTATCTCAGGCTTTCCTACATTTCCACGGGGCTTCGTCAGGGGCTTCAATAACATTTGTTCAGCTGCTTGAACATCATGTTACCCACATCAGGCTGTGTGAGAGTCTAGAAGAGAATGGGGACTTGGCAGCAATAGACTCAAGCTTGACTGAACCGGTGATTAACAAGGGCTTTTAACGTGTGTGTCAGTATCATTACATCATCCATGCAGCAGAAGATGAAAACACTTTAAGAAGCTATTAGCATAAGCTACACGAATGACCCAAAGCACCGTGGTAAATTGTAGTGCATTACATGATTGACATGGAATACCATAATATATTGTAATGAATCCGAGGTTTTCTAGGGTTATCATGGTTGTCACTCTGTTTCGCACTGTGCCCATTTGGATCTGTTCTGATAATAGGGGCTACAAATGTACCCTAATTGTAATCGCAACAGTAAAAAAGTAGGTGAAAGGTCATCAGATGTCGCAACAAATGTTGGTGGGAAAAGATACAAAGACAGACTGAATTAGTCCAACTATAGAACTCCAGCACTGTATTAAGTTCGTGCCCGGTAAACAAGAAAAGTGTGGAACCAGAAATTAGTGAAATGAAATTGGTGTGTCGGAAACTAGGCCCAACAGGTGGACAAAATACTGATGGGAAGGGCTATTCCTTAAAGAGAACTTATACTCGCTTTTTAAAGTTAAACTAGGGTTACCATATTTCAATACTGCAAAAAGAGGACACTCCACAGGGCCCCGCCCCCGCCCCAACTCCGCCCCTTCCCTGGCACCGCCCCAACTCTGCCCCTTCCACAAAATTCTCGCCCCAACTCCACTGCCTCCTCCCTCCCGTCCCCCAGCTGCTGCTGCGCTGGGGAAGTTGCTTCGGCCCCCGCCGCAGTGGAGAGCGGCGGGAGCCGGGAAAGTTGGAGCCCGGGGAGGAGGTGGCTGCGTGCTCGGATGCCGCCCGCCACCTCTTTGCCCCTGCAGATCAGGGGAGTTGTTAGTTTTGCTGCAGCCACTCCACTCACACGCGGGTTCCCCCGAGCATCTTTTGCCCGAGTGCAAGTGGCTGCAGCAAAACTAACAACAACTCCGATTTGAAGGGGCACAGAGGCGGCGGGCGGCATCCGAGCGCGCAGCCGCTTCCTTCCCAGGCTCCGGCTGCCGCTGCGCTGGGGAAGTTGCTTCGGCCCCGGTGCATGGTGGAGAGCGGCGGGAGCAGGGAAAGTTGGAGCCCGGGGAGGAGGCGGTCCCCTTACCATGCCTCCCTATTTTCCCGGACATGTCCAGCTTATTGGAAATTCCTCCCGGACGGGAATTTGAGGACCAAAAAGCCGGACATGTCCGGGAAAATCCTGACACATGGTAACCCTAGTTAAACTCGCAATTAGGGTAAATGTGTAGCAGGGCCGGCTCTAGCTTTTTTGCTGCCCCAAGCAGCAAAAAAAAGCGCTGCCGCCCGAGCCCACCAGCCGAGCGCCGCGCCGCCCCCCCCCCTCAGCTGAGCACCACGCCGCACCCCCGCTGAGCGCTGCCGGAACCCCCCCAGAGCGCCGCCCCCCCCGCCAAGCGCCGGAGCCCACCCCCCTCCCCCCGTGCTGAGCGCCGCCGGAACCCCCCCCCCCCCGAGCGCCGAGCCCCGCGCTGCCGCCGGAGCCCACCCCCGCCGAGTGCCGCCGGAACCCCCCCCCAGAGCACTGCCCCCCCCCGCGCCGCCGGAGCCCGCCCCCCCCACCGAGCACCGCGCCGCCGGAGTGCCCCCCCCCGTGGAATGCCGCGCCATGCTCCCCCCGCCACCCCTTACCAGGTGCCGCCCCAAGCATGTGCTTGGGTGCCTGGAGCCGGCCCTGATGTGTAGGCCCGATTATCCCTACAGATCTCCATGCTGACAGTGCAGATAGACCTCAAATCTTCCTGCTCCAAAAAGCCCCAACCACTTGAGCTAATTAAGGGTTGAGCAATTCTGATTCCACCCAGTAGAAGGCCTGGTGGCCGTGCCTAGAGATCCCAGTAGTGATTTGAGCTGATTGCACTACATGCAGTGCAAACACAGGCTCTGCGCTGCAGACACTTACACACATGCGTAACGTTCAGCGTGTGACTTGTCCATTATCTACCCATGTGAATTGAGTTAAACACATGCCTGTTTGTGGGAGCGAGGTCACGTGCCCTAAGAGTTCACCATCTCATTTAAGAGCGTACGGAAAAAGAGAGCGTTGCAGACAAAAGGAGGAATGAGGATGAGGGTAGAAGTACTGTAATACTGTCCCATGATCACGTAGCTAAATCATTTCAACAATTGTTTAAAAATATATAAATGAATCCTTCTGAGCAGTCCCCATCAGCCAGTTTATGACACTATTTTCAGCAGGGTAGAAATAGTGGATCGCAACTCTTAAGACACAAAAATAAAGAGTTATTTCAGTTTTGTTCTAAATTTAGCTAAAAGGTTATCAGATGGGGAACAGGAGGTTGTGCCATTGGAGCACCCAGGGAACCAAGGAGGTAGCGATGAACCAAAGGGACAGATATGATTAGGTTCAGATAAATGCCCATGGCTTTCTGTTGCTTTTCAGACCAGGACTAGTAGCTCTATCTAACCTGTGAATCTATTATTAATTTGTAATACTGTAGTGCTTAGCAACCCAAACCAAGGTCAATGACCCATTGTGCTTGGCACTGCACAAACACATAGTAAGAGACAGCTTACAATGTAAACAGATAGGATGGACAAATGGTGGGGGGAAAATAGAGGAACAGAGAGGTGAAGTGACTTACCCAAGGTGTCACAGCTGGTCAGCAGCAGACTTGGGATTGGACGCAGGTCTCCTGATTCCCAGTCCAGTGCTGTATCTAATCTATTAAAGGTTTATACCCCCACGCTTATCACCAGGGTATCCACTGATGGTTCCCATACAACCTTTTTGAAATGTAAAGTGCTTCTTAATATTTGGAAGGACGTTTATCCAAGCTGATTTCTACATCAAGGCCTCTACTGTGCACCTCTATCTTTTCTGAATCAGACAGCCTGTCATCCCAGGCAATTTCAAAAGCAACCTTGCTTTAAGCCTCACTCAACATTTCTGCAATAACACCGGTAACCACTGGAATAATATAAACCACTTACTAATCGGTTTGGTAAGCAAGGACATCTGCTTTACACAGTGCAGAGGCAAATTAAGGAGGCTGTCATACTGCTAAGAAATTGCCTGGTAGACAAAAAAAAGAAAAAAGAAACTAAAGGTAAATAAATTGGCTCTTAGTGCTAGTTTTCATCCAGATGTATGCCTCTATAAACACAGCTATCTCAGAAAGCCACCTATTATTTATTAATTCAGGATGACTCCAGAAAGTATGCCCTTGTTGCCAAGAAGGCTTACGGCATCTTGGGCTGCATTAGTAGGAGCATTGCCAGCAGATCGAGGGAAGTGATTTTTCTCCTCTATTCGGCACTGATGAGACCACATCTGGAGTATTGCGTCCAGTTTTGGGGCCCCCACTACAGAAGGGATGTGGAAAAATTGGAAAGAGTTCAGTGGAGGGCAACGAAAATGACTAGGGGGCTGGGGCACATGACTTATGAAGAGAGGCTGAGGGAACTGGGCTTATTTAGTCTGCAGAAGAGACGAGTGAGGGGGGATTTGATAGCAGCCTTCAACTACCTGAAGAGGGGTTCAAAAAAGGATGGAGCTAGGGTGTTCTCAGTGGTGGCAGATGACAGAACAAGGATCAATAGTCTCAAGTGGGGGGAGGTCCAGGTTGGATATTAGAAAAAAGTATTTCACTAGGAGGGTGGTCAAGCACTGGAATGGGTTACCTAGGGAGGTGGTGGAATTTCTATCTTAGAGGTTTTTAAGGCCCAGCTTCACAAAGTCGTGGCTGGGATGATTTAGTTGAGCTTGGTCCTGCTTTGAGCAGGGGGTTGGACTAGGTCAGTGGTTCTCAAACTAGAAAGTCCGCAGGTTCGGCCAATCGCGGCTCCCACTGGCCACGGTTCGCCACTCCAGGACAATGGGGGCTGCAGGCAGGGCCGGCTCCAGGCACCATCCCACCAAGCCTGTGCTTGGGGCGGCACCTGGAGGGGGGCGGCGCGGCGCTCTGGCCGCCAGGGAGAGCGGAGCCCCGGCCGGGCACTCCACCCTCCCCCCGTGCCCTCCCCTGCCGTGGGTGGGTGGGCGGCTGGAGGCTTTTTTGCCTGGAGCAGCAAAAAAGCCAGAGCCGGCCCTGGCTGCAGGAAGTGGCGCGGGCCGAGGGATGTGCTGGCCGCCCTTCCTGCAGCCCCCATTGGCCTGGAGCGGCGAACCGTGGCCAGTGGGAGCCGCAATCAGCTGAACCTGCAGACACGGCAGGTAAACAAACCGGCCCGGCCTGCCAGGGACTTTCCCTGAACATGCGGCGGCCCCAGTTTGAGAACCACTGGACTAGATGACCTCTTGAGGTCCCTTCCAACCCTAATTTTCTGTGATTCTATGAAAGCAGCTCCTCCATAAATTCCTTTCCAATAACCTTCTAATCTCAGTAAGTCATTGGCAGAAGTTGTGCTAGAAGAATACTCTGTCATCAATCATACTTTTCTCTATTGTAACTCAGAGATGAATTTACCTGTAAACACTTGGAAGAAATTTATAGCATTTCAAAGCACACACTTTTGAATCCGGACTTGTCAGCTGGCTGGTGGTATGGCTAAAATACTCCAGCCTGCCATGCAGGAAGTGAAGGAGATACCGTGGGGCTTCAGGGAATATGAACATCTCAGAAGTGCTGAGTTTGGTTTGCTTTATTGGATTTCCCATGTGCACCTGCTCTTCCATCACCCTCCTGGTAGCAGATCTAAAGAGCGGATTTAGATGTACTCCTGAGCTTTGGATGTTGTAGGTAGTCCAGCAAGTATCCTACACTAGATGCTGGAGAAAATAAAACCTTTCGGGAAGTGGGGATGTTAAAGATTTCATTCCCTCTGCTTTAAACCTTGAGATAGGAGAAGAATGTATTTATTTTATATTTAGCAATATCCCCAGTTCTCATTCAAATATTTCCTAGTGCAAAGCATTCTGGGGAAGCAGTCTTTGCTTGCATTTTGCTGATGCTAAACTAAAGATAACACTTGTCCCACTTCCTGCCACTCAATTTCTCTTAACTGAAAAGGGTAGAAATTGAAGCCTGTTGTGGAATTTATATCTATATATATTCCCTTTTAATAACCACATTCTGGATGTGCGTGCCCTTTTCTCTCCTTGGAGTTGGAGACAAAAGGAATAAAGCTAAACATAATGGTAAATGACACCATGAAAGATGCTTAAAGCACTTCAGGAATTATTTCTGATTAAGGTCTGAGCAGTGATGTGTAATTGGAAAAGCAGCAAAGTTCATAAATTGTCTTATTTTTTTCCCTTTAAAAACTGAGTGCACCAGGAAAGTGCCAGATTCCTAGTTCTAGAAGCCAAAATCACCTATCTCCCTGGACTGGACTGGTAAATTATGGTAGCAGCAATGCAAGTCTCTACTAGGCCATTCTGCTTTAGGCCTGACCGGAATGGGGGAGAGAATACCAGTTTTTGTGAGCCATTCAGTTTTTGGCCTCTCTGGTGACGGGGGCCAATGGTGACTGGTGAGCTTTTCCAAACTATTGCCCCAGCCCTTCATGTGTGGGTGGACTCCCGCAGTCCCGTGTGTGAGCTTGTAGAACCAGGGCCTAAATAGAGAGCTCATTTCACATAGGACCTTGAACAGTCATCAGACTGGGTCAACACTGTAGTGACCCAAAAAATGAAAGGATTTATATCCCATTATCACTTTAGCCATCCAGCCCTCTGCTGCCTGATTTCTCATGATCCAGTTAATGTTTGCTAAAATTGTGGTTTCGATGGAGCTAGTGACGGTAGTGAGCGCTGCATCTGTAGTAAGTATTTGTAAAATCAGGCCCTACATCTAACACAATTTAAACAAACAGCATTGTTAAATGACAATACCTAAATTTAATCAAACATTTTTTTTAGCTTCTGATCCCCATCTCCTAATATCCACTGTCTGCCTTTTTTCTCCATAAAAGTGTCTACTTGTCTCTTTTACTCAATATGATGGGCTTATTGGGCAACTTATTCTGTATGTTTACTGTTCTTTGGACAAAATAATTCTTCATGAATTCCATGCTTACTCTATCTCCTATTTGTTTTAACTGTTGTTTTTTTTTCAAATCCTCATTCCATTTTATCCAACCCTTATAATTTATTGTTTTTATTAGGCTCGCTCAAAATCTTTCTCTTCATCAGTGGGAAAAACTCAAAGGCACAATTCTCTACTGTGTAAGAAAAATGCAATTGTTGGGGAACCAGTTATGGCTGCCCTATTCTCAGCCTGGCCCAAGACACAAGATAGAGCAGCCTTAGGACTGCTCCACCCCACACCAGTCAGGGACCCGGAGCCAGCTGGAGATCACTGGAGTACACTGCAGTCCTGCCATGCCCCTTCTCATCCCTTCCTATGCCTTCCTACTTACAGTAGGAGCTGTGAGTAGGAAGGTACAGGAGCTGGTTTCAACCGCACAACATCCACTAAGGACTCCATGCTAGGGGAATTCCCCAACCAGAGACTTGCAGAAAGCTTTCCCACTCCTTTTCCACTACCAAGGTAGCACAAAGGGAGCAGGAGAAAGCTGACAATTTGCCCCCAATTTCTTCAGCCTTTCTATTTAGCAAATATTTTTGAATCCTAGCAGTGTTCTGAGTGGTCTTACATTACACTATATCCAGAGAAACAACCTCCTTCCTACATTAACCAAAGCCGTCCATACAGCATGTGCTAGGCCAAATGTAGCCAGTGCCTTTGTAGACTAATAACCTCCTATCGACATTTTCTATCCCCTGTTGATGCATGCTAATATTCTGCTTGCTTCCCTTTCCACCCGCAAATACAGCTGGGCACTGCTAATGGCTTCAAGGATTTTTCAACAACAGCCTCCAAATTCCTGCCCTGTTCAGGATTCCCTGCGGGCTTCCCCATTGAATAAACACTTTCCTCCTCTGATCCTCGACATATAGCTTTATATTTGTTGGAAGTAAACAAATGAAGAGCTAGAGATGATTCAGTTACTGAAAACGCTCTTAGACAGGTGCTTAGCAGAGGGCAGGATGCACACTTTAGTCAGACATGCTGTCTGAGACATCTGACAGTTATAAATAAATATCTGCCCTAATTAATCATTAGCAGCTCTTCATTAGTACTGTTACTAATAAAGTTGACATGCTGTGGTTACCCTTGAAAATGAACTGGTTGCCTTAAATGACTGACTAATATCCCATCGTTATTTCCTAGGTAAGTATAGGAAATACTGATGCAGCATTATCTAATTGGGGCAAAAACTGGCTTGTGTTTAAGGGCAACTGCTGTACAAGTACGAGGCGCTTATCAAGTACTTAAGAGTAGAGATGGGCTCAAGCCTCAAAGTTCAAACTTGACTCCAAATTTCAGCAAAGTTCAGAGGGGCTCAGAGGTGGGGATTTGATTAAGTGCCATCATTAATAAGACAATAAAGTCTCTGCCCCAAGAAGTTTGAAGCTAAGAGAACTCCATGCAAGCAATGGGTCTGGCCACCAGAAGGGTTGGGGAGAAAACTCCTTTTCAGTAAAATTCCATGGAGGTGTCAGGGTCTACCTGCATATAGAGCTAAGGAAATTGGCTTAAGCTTAAGTCAACCAGAAACAATTGAGGATCATGAGTAAGAGTTGGAGCAGTTTGTAGTTCTTGACTGAGTGGCTTTTACTTTCAGTTTATCTTTAACTGTTAATATGAAACATTTAAAGAAAAGGCTTTTTTCCCTCTAAGCTCAAATTAGACTTAAAGTAAAATTTTCTGGATTCTAAACTCCTATTTTCTTTTAAAAAAAAAAAAAAAAAAAAAAGAATTCTTGGCTAATTTTTTTTTAATAGCCCTACTCCTCCGAATAAAATGTGTGCCACCTACTGATGATTGTGGCACTAGTTAAGGTGTGTTGGAATAAGAAGGTTCCTTTTTCAGTAGGAATGATATTGTTTACCTTCTTTTTATTCCATCTTATGCAACTCTGCTCTTCTGGAGTTTGTCCCTGCCTAAAAGTACTGAAATACTGCAAGAGATTAGAGGCAGAGTTGGCGTTGGTTTGTTTGTTGGCTGGTTGGTTGGTTGGTTTTTTTAAACCTGGTTGAAACACACACAAGAAAACCTGTTCTTGTGAGATATCCAGTCCAATGATTAGATTAGAGAAGTCTGGATAATACCCCTCCAAACCCAGCCTCTGAATTCATTTCCAGGTTTGGCCTTACTGCTTAATAAGTTGGAGATAGTTAATTATTCAAAACGGTTCATAAATTTCAGCTCCGTTCCCAGTTCTGAAAAAGAAATCAATACTTGGTGAGTGAAAAAGGAGGGGAAAATGGCTGACAATGGAATAGGGACGGGAAATATTTTCATGCTTTAAAGAGAGGATGAGAAACAATGGAGAACGAAGGGGAAAAATCAGTGTTAAAGCACAAACTGGACAGTTTCCTCCTTAGACAGCTTTTAAACAAAGGCGAACTTTCTGATATTTGATGCCATAAAACCATGTGGCTGTGGAGGCAGACGCAGGAGTCTGATTCCTCAAGTTTCATTGGGGAGTTTACACGCGTGGGGCCTGATTCTGCCCTGCTTTGCATCTTGTAGAGACACTTACACTTGTGCGGAATGAACGTAAAATGCTACCAAATCGGACTGGCTGTGCTTTGCACAGGTGTAAATGACTGAGCAAAGTGCAGGGCAGGATAGAATGAGGCCCACGGTCATTTTTCCACCCTCTGCCGTCCAGTTCAAACTTTTACATTCATTGTCCCAGGTGGATCCAGACTTAAACTAGCAGCTTCAAAGACAGACCTATGAATAATAAATAAATATAATTTTGGATTAAACTCCCACTGACTGGAATATACTAACAAATCCTGAAGACATTTACCTTCTGCAGAATCTTTCACATACTTTAATATCTCTCTCACTCACATACTGCTTTTAAAGTTGATATTGGTCATGAACTGTAACGGTGACTGTGGTGAAAAACACTATACTGTTTATGTATAAGGAGCTGGATCTCAGCACTAAACTAGCTTTGTTATTTCTTTATCGAGAGAAGGTTTCAACTTGGGATACAACAATGAAAGACTTGGTCCAGGTAATGGGATGCTGTTTTGCACCTGGCTGGCTGCAAAAGCCAGGACTCTCAGATTACAGGTTCTAATGGAAGAAAGATGACTTGACAACTGCATAAAGATAGGCGTTAATTGTGAATAATTTTCAGTTAAGAGTTGGATTTGAAATCAATCCTTTGTGTAATAGGGATCCATTATAACCCATTCAACTTGTGATGCAAATTAATGTGTTTGATAAATGAATGTTATATGCATGGGTATATGGAAATCTAGTTAGAATAAATAATTTTAAACAGACAAGGAAGTTAAGCTAGGATGTAAAAACTAAAGATGTATCGATCAAATCTGCAAAAGATTATAATCAAGCAATGAAAATAGTTCCCTGTAGTAACTAAACAAATATGAATGACAGAGGCATTAGGACTGTATTGCAGGGGCATGCAAATCAGCAAGATCTTGAATAGTCAAGGGATTACGTGTTAAGCAATGACAGGACCCAATGAAATTGTCTTTGTGTTATAAATGTTCAACTGCAGAAAGTTACAGCTCATTCAGGATCTAATATCCATAATGCACTCTGACAGCAGCGAATTCACTCCACCGTCAAAAGGTTTAAATGAAAAGCAATGTTAAATGCTATCAGCATAGATGGGAGAGAAAACTGACACAATCACATCTAATGGCTTCACCAAAGAGTAGCCTATAAATCAAAAGAGTAGGGCCACAAATAGAACCCCAGGCACTACCTGTGCGGAGAGCGTGTATGTGAGATTTCCCGTTTGCTGAAAATAAATTAGCCTTCTCTGGAGGGATATAAACAGAACCAATTAAATGCAACACCGCTAAAATGGACAGTGACTCCAAATAATCTTAAAAAGTACCACCAACGATCGATGGAATCAAAAGCAACAGTGGTATCAGGCAGAATCAGGAAGAAAGGCAGGCCAGTGTCACAGTTGATAAGAATTTCATTAATTACTCGGACAAGTACTGTTCAAAGACTAAAAGCAGCACTGCAGCTCTTGCTAGATAGAGCTTGGAGACAAAGGTATCTCTTGATTTTACAGAAGGTGAGACAGTATGAAGATCTCTCCTGTAATGGCTAATGTGAACATTTTTAAATAAAAGCGTCAATAATGATCATTAAATGGGGTCCTCTCTGGGTGAACTGAAAATAGCATTTTCTAGCCCCAAACTACTGACCAAA
Source organism: Chrysemys picta bellii (assembly GCF_011386835.1). Lineage (NCBI taxonomy): Eukaryota > Metazoa > Chordata > Testudines > Emydidae > Chrysemys > Chrysemys picta. The sequence continues at coordinate 15,123,822 of NC_088791.1, forward strand.
AATGAATACTTGGGGTCCGGTTACCTACTATTAAAGGAGCTGAAATGTGCATCTGATAGAAGATCAGACAGATTAAGCTGGACATGACTATACAAGGTAAATCTAAAATCTAATTCGAAAAGAATAATGAGTGTTTAGGTTCTTAACTACTTTCTCATTTTAGTGTTATTTACCTACTTCACAGAGCACTGGGAGCTCAAATAATCCTTGTAAAGGTCTTTCAGCACCTCATATATAACGTGGAATATAACTTTAATTTTCAATCATTGTTAAAAATCAGAAAAAGAATAACTCGGGCAAGCCCTGATGAATGTGTACAGCAACAGATTGATCTCTCAGATGTTTCTATGGTCCTGTTTTGGGCTGTGTTTTTAATGGTGAATGAATTTCCTAGTGAATAAAGGAACTGAACAGAGTGATGTTGTATTATTTGCATATATTTTACTAAAGATTCCTTCACACCAGTTTAGAGATTAATATTGCGGTTGTTTTCCCTAATGCCTCACTTAACTTAATACCACAGGGTATGTTGCTCAGTAAAGCCAAGTGACAAAAGAAATAACAGTGCAGTAGTAACATTCAAATGGAAGAGTAAGGAATGGTTTGCGAGAGGCCAAGAGCATTACTCTAATCGGTTTTCCTCTGTGTGTAAAGCAGACATGGGTTTTGCAGGGGGCGGGGGGTGAAGAGAAAACAAAGAAACCTGGCTTGTGATTGCTTCTAACTGAAATATCCAGCATACTGTTTACTGGGCATTTTAAACTTCCAGCTGTGCAGGCGCAAGGGATTACAGGAAATCAGTGTTGTTCAATGGCATTCACACTGCAGGTCAGGGAAAACCTCGTGGGGCACAGCATAATTCTGTGACTTCAGGATGTACGTGCCATGTAATTTTGGCTGCCTCATTGTTCAAGCTGCAAGAACAGGTTTTGGTTCCAAATGGTTTGTATGATATTTCACTAGTAGCTTGAGTGTCACTCGTGCGTCTTTCTCTCCCCTCCCCCCCATCTCTCTCTAATATTTAATTTTTATACCTGTCAAGACATGGTTGAGGTCGAAAGTCAGCACTGAGTGCATCATTTGTGCATTGTGTCTCTTTTCCTTGTCTGCCTCCTCTGCCAGAGGAACTGAACTCTCATCCATTAAAAATCCATTTATTGTGTCTCGACTCCACTGAACTAACGTACAGGACATTTAATTAACAGTACAGTTTAAAAAAATTAAACTGTGCTAAGTGTACTAGTGCCCAGCAAACGTGACCGGATAAAGAACTTAGTCATTTAAAAATCTTTCTAAGACCCTCCAGAGATTGTACTTACTGATACTTCAATATGTACTTTAAGGGCCATGATTTTCAAAAATCACTAGTGATTTGGGGTGCCTCAATTTTGGGAACCCAATAAGGAACACCTTAAAGGGGCCTGTTTTTCAGAGAAGGGGTGCTCAGCGCTTCAAGTTAGACATCCAAAAACGGAGTCACTTTTGAAAATCTTAGTCTAAATGGTTCCCAGTCACTGACCTTGGTATTTCAGGGAATTATGACTGGTATTCTACATCGCTCCTCATCCCCTAAACCTAGACATGAGCCTCTATTGGATCCTATTATGCCCATTTCACAATGATTTAGTTGTGTGCTAGAGCTGCCATCCTCAGTCACAAGATAAGGTTTTGAGTGACCAGCTAGAGTATACACAATTAAACAGGAGTTGGCAGGAATAGACTGATTAGAACCCAAAGTCATTGGAGATATGCCCGCTTAGTGACTTTGGACCATGGTGTTGACTCTGATATAAAGTGATATAAATGCCCCACAAGACTGGGGCCCACAGCTTTTAACAGTGAGTTGTTCAGCTGACAGCACCCTTTATTGCCTGTATGCAACCACAAAATACGGTCTAAGGACTAGTTAAATATGTTTACTGCCTAGGTGGTGGTTTCCATAATGTTGATGCCATAGTCGAGTTGGAGAGGATGGTAATTCCCAGATGGATTACAGAATTGAATTGTTTTAACTTACATTGCTCTAATGCAGGTGGGCATACGAACAGGGTTTCTGCAAATCAAACTAGAGCTTGGGAAAACACCGGCTTTTACCAACCAGCAGAACTGATCACATGGGCAACAGCTGGAATTCACAGGGCTCCTTGTTCAGTTAAATTTCAGAAGCCATTATGTTGCATTTTCCCCTGAGCAAAGAAGCAGTAAAAACAGGCTGCTAAATATAACTTCACTATTTCCCCTACCGCTCTACCTCCCCGCCCCCTTTACATTTGCCAAAGAGGCAACCAGGGACCAGGAAAAGAACAGCAAAATGTTTCAAGAGAATTGTACAAGCCTGTTGGGTTGTGCATGTGATATTTGTATTGGTTTCCATCCCTCATTTTAATGCATTATAAAACATGCTGGGGCTCTCATTATAGCTTGCTTCTCTGCAAGACATGTTTGAGTATGTGAGGAGCAACTTCAGCAAGATCGGAAAGAGGGATTACTGGAGTAATAAGTATTCATTATTTATAGGATATCATACTAAATAGGGTTCTAAAGCTCACACAACATGGAGTAATGCAAATATGTTACTACTGCCCTTGATTTAAAGTTACCTGTTCACTTTCCTTTTTGGTATTTATTGTTGGCATTGAATATATACAGATTCTTAAATGATTCTTTTTGGAATCCGCTTATCTTTCATGTATCTAAATGCTAATCGGTTTGCATTAGAGTGACCAGACAGCAAATGTGAAAAATCAGGACAGGGGGTGGGGGGTAATAGGAGCCTATATTAAAAACAAAAACAACCCAAAATCCCGACTGTCCCTGTAAAATCGGGACATCTGGTCATCCTAGTTTGCATACAGGACAAATAGAACCAGTCTGATGATTTTCCAGGGTCCCATGCTGCTAGAATAGAGGATCAGGCCAGGAGACGTATTCCTGTCTGGTCCCACTTCTGGTGGGGAAATCAGGGTTTGGTCCATGAATTGCAGAAATTATAATATAATGCAGTGGCCCCAAAAGACTGAGTCCTCTGTTGGCTGTTTGATTTGCTTCTGCTTGAGGCCAGCCCTGGAAAAAGGAGGTGAATGAGAGTTAATAAACTGCTTGGGCTTGGCAGAAGAGTCATAGACTAAAGATCATTCATAATTTCAAGTGAAATATTGTTGAAATCTTAAAGAGAGGTCAAAGAGGGCATATTTTGCTTTTGCAACATGAAGACCAGAGATGCATCTGAGTTGTATTTGTATCTGAATCACCAGTTTCAGGGCATAGGGAGAGGGGTTCAAATAAAAGCTTTTGTCCCATCTTTGGTTCCATTTTGTTCTTTCCAGCAAAGTCTGAGCTGGTTCAGCTAGAAAGACCCATCTTTGGCCTTTAGATTTGGATTCAGAATTTTGCTCCCTGGGAACACACCTATAATTTTAATTGCAAATATTGTTTTATATCACCATCTAGTTTTCTTTTAAAGAATTCTTTAATTTAAATTGCATCCTTTTCCCATTTTCTTTGACAAAATTACTAATATGCAGCTTGGCAACTGCTTCATGAACAATATAGCATCTGACAGTCCACATCTAACGGTAACTGGATATGCTTACAATATTTTCCTGATGCCTAAAACATCAATACAGTAATAGTAACAATGGGACAGCTAAGCTTAGAGAAATTATTACAGTACTTCTGTACTGTTCTACAACTAAAAGATAATGACATATTACAGGAGTTCTATAATAAAAATACAGCTGTAGTATCTCTTATCTGAGAACCTCAAATTGCAGTACAAACATTTACTTAAATTTTCCTGGCAACTGGGAGTTGTGTATTATATCCGTGGTACAGATTGGTAAATTGAGGAACGGAGAGGTTGTAACTTATCCAAGGTAGATGGAGTGTGTTACAAAGCCCAGAAGTTCTGCTTTGCTGTTCCCTCTCTTACCAGTGAGCGATAATACATAATGTCTCGCCATTACTGGAGGGCATGACTATATCCTGTTTCTACCTAGTGCCAATCACTATAGCATCTAAATGCCAAATGCAGGAGATTTGAAGCTTTGATGTTGTCATGGTTAAGATGATGTTCGCACCACCTCTGCGGATTCTAGATTCATATGCTGTTTGTGTACCACTGCCTATACTGAGGAAAAGCTAGTACAAATATATGAGACTTGTATTGAGCTCCGCAGGGCTCACTGAAATGAGCTCATCCCAACTTTTCTGCTGCAGAGGCTTCACTAACCAGGTGTCCTGTACCAACAATGCAGGTTGGGAATCTCCCGTTCCCATGAGCATCATTCTGGGTACTAACGTCTATATCATACCTGTTGATCACAAGTATCAGAGGGGTAGCCGTGTTAGTCTGGATCTGTAAAAAGCGACAAAGAGTCCTGTGGCACCTTATAGACTAACAGACGTATTGGAGCATAAGCTTTCGTGGGTGAATACCCACTTCGTCAGACACATGACACGAAAGCTCATGCTCCAATACGTCTGTTAGTCTATAAGGTGCCACAGGACTCTTTGTTGCTGTTGATCACAGTATTCTAGGGGTGAGACTTCGGGATAAGTACTTTGATTCTTTCCTTTTTGCATGATGTTGTTGCACTTAACATATTGGCTTAAGTGTGGCATTGTTTGAGAAGGTATTAATATGTGTCTGAGTGGAATTGAAAATAGTATCCGCCTATGAATGACTTGAATTTGGAGAAATAGCTGTTTCTTCCAACTATAAGGTTTCAATCTTGTGCAATACTCCCACTATTTGTGAGAAGCTTAGTTAAAGCTTAGCTGCTGTTTCGATCTAAAAATAAGACACGCGTTAATGAAATGCTTAAGAAATGCCTTTCTCAACATTTATTAAGCATTGACTTCAACAGCTTAGAGAAAACATAAATGACTCTCTGAGAGCTAAGGACAGCTTGATAAAAGTCAAACAACCAGCTAACTGCTTGGTAACAGCTTGAGAAATGTTAAATAAGCAGTTTAGCTTGGCATGGGATTGTAGTCAAGCCCTAGACTACTGAGGACTTGGAATATGAGGACCCAGAACTGTGAATTGGTCCTGGGTAACCAGTGTAGGAGGGCAGAGCATCAGTGTGATACGGTCACATCTGTCTGTTCTGCATTCTGGACTAGCTACAATTTCTGTGCCTTTTCCCACTGTCTTCCCCAGGTGGTGAGCACTGCAGTAATACATCCTTGAAGTAACAAAGGCATTTATGACTGTGGCCAGGTTTTCATCTGAAGAGCATGGCACTGTTTTCTTGCTAGTTGTAGGTGAAAGCAGGCTCAATATCAAATTAAGTTTTTCTCCTAGGAGCTCAAAACGGCAGGGAAATCCACTCAACACTTTTTGTGCTAATGAAAGATGAAGTCTATAAACACAATTATGGACTAAATCATCCAGTGCTGACATGAATTTCTGAGGGTGACTAGCCTTTTGCTCCAATACATTGTGAAAATACCCTTCCTTTTTGCCCCCCTGGTTTCATAATTAGCAGTGATTTAAAGTGGCAGTGAAGGTAGCCTATGAATGTTAATAAAATTCAATGTAAAGAAAAGACATTAAATGCAATTATATGTGATTGAGTTGATGGGGTTAATATTTTTTTAGAATATAGAGTTAGCCATTTTTATTCTAAGTAATGGTGTAATATAATTATAAGTAACTCAGTAGATGGACTCAATTGCTTAAATAATGAAAATTTATTACTAGGATCACGCTGAGGTTGTGGGATATTTTTTTTTCTTTACTCTGTACGTGAAGAAGTAGAATGTTTGTGTGTAAGACTCACACAAAGACTCACATGAAATAACCAAATCCTGTCCACTTTACTGATGTAAATAGCGTCGCTGACTGACCTTCAAGGGGGCTATTTGCATACGGAAGACAAGCCCGTAAGCCTTCTACAAACTGTCTAAACTGAAATATTGTTTAAGGAATTTGGGAGATGAACAGTACAAAAAATGTTGCAATCAATAATAATACCTCGCTCTTGAATAGTGCACCAAGCGTTTCACAATCCATAATGTATTTAGCCTCACAACAGCCCTGTGAGCTAAGGAAATATTACAGTCCTCATTTTATAGATGACTTGAGGCCCAGAGAGGCTAACTGATTTGCCATACAGGATTTGTTCATGCAGGAAGTCTGTAGTGGAACCTGGAATTGACCCCGCGTCTCCTATGTCCTAGGCCAGTGCACTAACCACTTGACCATGCTTCCACAAAATGATAACAGCAGCATTTCTCATCCATAGATTTCAAGGCACTTTACAAAGGCATATGAGTATTATTTCCAGTTTATAGATGGGGAAACTGAGGCATGCTGTGTCTTGCCAAAGAGCCTTCAGCAGAGTGAAACTTATGCTTGAGTATTCCCTTAAAAGTTTTGATGAGTGCAAACCTAATATGCAAAGCTAACATAATTGTTCTCCTGTTTATAAGGAATAAAACGGACAAGAATGCAAAAGGAAACCTCTATGTTAATGGTATTTTTTGTACTCATGGCAACAATCTTCTGGAAAAGTCCTATCGAATGTAATGAGGATACAGCCAATAGGATTCTATTGAAATTTGTCTAAAAACCTATTGAATGTTAGAGATACCAGGTATGTTTACAAGCAAAGAAAAACCTGCAGCTAGCCAGTGCCAGCTGACTCGGGCTCAGGTTGTGGGGCTGTTTCATTGCTGTGTAGACTTCCAGTCTTGGGCTGTGAGGTGGGAAGTCCCAGAGCTCGGGCTCCAGCTTGAAAGTCAAAGAAGTGCTATGTGGTTTGTCTACACTGCAGTTGGAGGTGTGATTGCAGCACATGTAGACAGTGGTGAGCTGGAGCTGGTTCGCAAGAATCAGTTGTTAAATTTAGAAGCCGGTGTAGAACCGGTTCCTAAAGGGGCGGGCGGGTGAGCAAACTCCGGTCTGCAGGCCACATCCGGCCCGCCTGAGCTCCCAGCTGGGGAGGCCCCCCCAGCCCCTCCCCCGCTCCCTCCCTCGCAGAGCCCCAGCACGCCGCGCTGCTGGCACCAGCACTCTGGGCAGCTTGGCAGCTCCTGCCTCTTTGAGCGGCATGGTAAGGGGGTGGGGCTGCGAGCTCCAGCGGCCGCGCAGCATCCTTACACAGCAGCATGGTAAGGGGGCCGAGCCGGGGCTGGGAAGAGGGGTTGGATAAGGGGCAGGGAGCGTTTTGAGGGGGCAGAGGCTCTGGGGGTGGCAGTCGGGGACAACGGGAAGGTTGGTAGGTGTGGGAGTTCCAGGGGTCTGTCGGGGTGGTGGTGGATGGTGTCGGGGCAGTCAGGGGACAGGGAGCGGGACGAGTTGGGTAGGGGGTGGGGTCCTGGGGGGCAGTTAGGGTCGGGGGTCTCGGGAGGGAGGTGGTCAGGGGACAAGGAGCGGGTGGGGTTGATGGGTTCTGAGGGGGGCAGTCAGGGGCAGGACGTGGGGTCAGAAGGGTAGGGGGGAGACAGGCACGTGGGGCTTGTACTCACTGCACTGCCAAAGCACCACCAAGGACCCAGTAGGGAACCTGTTCTTAGGATTTTGGGAGCTCATCACTGCATGTAGACATACGCGAGCTAGCTTTGGTTTAGCGAATATGAGTATTAGTAGCCTTGAGGAAGTAGTATCATGGGCTTCAGTGTGCGCTAGCCACCCAAGTAAGTACCCAGAGTCCCGTGTGGGCTTCTACAGCTCATGCTGAAGCCCCTACACATGCCGCAATCACCCCTCTGATTGCAGTGTAGACATACCCTTAATTACAGGGGCCCGAATTTTCAGCAGCTTTAAATCGGGTGTATGCTGATTTATATCAGCTGAGAGTCAGGCCCGGGGTCTGAGTTAAGGGAGATGACTGGTCCTACAAAATATATTAGCCAGTCCTTTGTCTCTCCTTCAAGCAGTTTGTCATGGCAGGACACTCCAACCCAGTGCACGCAGGGTTAGGCTCTATGGATAAAATCCTGTCCTCGCTGAAGTCGATGGAAAAACTCCTGCTGATTTCAATTGGGCAGGATTTTGTTCTTATTATTACTTTATTTTTACATTGTTCCTTGAAAGTGTCTTTTTAGCACTTTAAAGTAATTGGGTTATGTGCTCCATATAGTAGAATGGCAGCTGTGGTCTGTTTCCCTCCTTCCCTAGCATTAGTGTTTCCTGTCACTCAAAGCACAGATTATCAAGTATTAGCAGCAGAAGAAAAGAAAACCTAGAAATTCCCTGACAGAGAATCCCTTGCTTAGAAATTCAAAAATAGTCCAAATTTACTTTCAAGTCCACATAGGGCTATGCAGTAGCCCATTGCTCTGTTAACTTCTGTTTTCAGGACAAGTGCGTAATGGTATTTGAATATAACTGAATGCTCCCATTAATGAAACAATCTTCATTGCTATAGTGCAAGAGCAAAAGATAATCTCTGTGTTAAGCACTTTCCTTTGCAATCCCTGGAGAGTCGGAACTTTAAAAATAAATATTGTATTTACCATAATCCATGAATGGAAAGAAACATTTGCTACTTTATCCTTTATCCTTGTAAAGTAGAGTTCCTTTTGGCATTCCGTAATTGTATTGTGTACGCACATGGCTATATTTTTTATCTTGTATATAATTTGAGGTAATTGACTTAGACCAATAATGGCTTTAAACATTTTGGCCAAAGCTTAGAAGGACTTTACTGGATGTGATGTGCTGACTAAACAGTTAACTGAACTAGAGATCATATCACTGTATTTTTTAAATGAAGGATTTTAACTAATGCTAATGGAGTAGAGCAGAAGTCAATAAATGCAACACATAATTAGAGCTGGGCAAATAGTTCATAATGAATAACTTATTCTTTGAATGTTGCTTCTAATTGAACAGACCACAATTTCCTCAAATTTATTTATTATTCAAAAATTGTTGCTGAATAATATCTGCAACTAATTCTTGGACAGTAGCTTGTTCGTGAGTAGTTCATTGTATCTAGTCTGTATTCAGCGGGTCTGGATTCACAGCCTGGAGTAGAACACTTAAAATCAGAATTCTGATGCAAACCCTTATGACTAATTAAAAAGCCACTTTGCATGAATTTCCTGTAATGTGTATTTAAAATTCTCTCTGTTTCCATATGCCAGTAAAGTGAGTTGCTAGAATAGTAATGGGAAAGAAACACAAAAGGTGCACAAACACAATATGGTTAAAATTTGGAATGAATATTAACAGAATGTTTTGCAGTATTCGCCCAACTCTACCCAGACTAGATAACACTGAAGGGAACAGAGTGAAGATGGGAGAGACAAGTGGGTCTGAGTCTTCATTGTCTTGTGCTTTGCAAAGTCAGTGTAAAACACGACTGCTTGGCATGCGTGTAAAGGCGTGATCTAAAGTCCACTTAAATCAATGGTTTCAGAGTAGCAGCCGTGTTAGTCTGTATCCGCAAAAAGAAGAACAGGAGGACTTGTGGCACCTTAGAGACTAACAAATTTATTAGTCTCTAAGGTGCCACAAGTCCTCCTGTTCTTCTTTTTACTTAAACCAATGAAAGTCTTCCCATTAATTTAAATAGGCTTTGAATCTGAGCCTATCACAACACACAGTGCAAGGCAGTGGAGAATCAGGCCCAAACTGGGAGCTAGTCTGAATATAAGATCCAGTTGAATGCTACTAACTGCCTTCTCTCTTCCAAAATACAAGAAAATGGGAATGTAAACATGTAGCTGTTGCTAGTTTGAGTCAGATAAAAGCTCAGGTGGTAGCTAAACAACTGTTGGGCATTGGAGGAAAGAGGGCTGGTGTGTGTGTGTGTGTGTGTGTGTGTGTGTGTGTGTGTGTGTGTGTGTGTGTGTGTGTGTGTGTGTGTGTGTGTGTGTGTGTTGATTCTCTTTAGACTACAGCAAGAGAAGAACTAGTAAATGTACTGCAGGGAACAATTCTACAATGGCCAAGGGAAGGATTGGATGATAATAGGTCTTTTCCATTTCTGACTTCCTTTTCTCCCTGTGCCGTGGTGCTGTACCACAGGAGCTAGAGCCAGATGGTAGCTGTATGAGATCAGGGATAAAAGATGCTGAAGGGAAATAACCAAAAATAGGAAAGAGAAATAGATTTGCAGCATAGAATGTGTGTGAATGTGCATGGAACAGTCACCGCTCAGATCAGGCCTGGATTGTTGGGAATCATACAGACGAAAGCCATTTTAAAAAAGAACATATTGAGTAGCTTTAAACGCTTAAGCAATTCACATTTTCCCCCAAAAAGCTTTTACATTCTATTTAGCACCCCCGTGTGTATTGGCCCTACCATTTTCTTTCCACTATGTAAAAAAATAAATAAATAAAATATTAGGAAGCTCCTTCTCACTTCTCCTCCACCCTTTTCATTAGCTGAAAGTCCCCAACATGCAACTGCATAGAACAGACTTTGTGTACTTGGGCACGTTGGAGAAATGAGGCTTTCCCAATAAAATGTATTCTAAAGTATCCTTTGAATACTTCCGTTCCTGAGTTATTTTACTAACATGAGTAGTTCCATTGAATTCAGTAAGACTACTCACAAACACAAAATCACACATGCTGACTGTAGGATTGGGGCCTAGGTGGCTTGGGCTGTGTGGCAGTACTGTATGTACCTAAGGTATGCAGTGTAGTTGTAGCCGTGTTGGTGCCAGGATATTAGAGACACAAGGTGAGTGAGGCATTATCTTGTCTCTCTCACCAACAGAAGTTGGTCCAATAAAAGATATTACCTCACCCACCTTTGGTTTAAGGTGTGTGATCATTTCATCCTTTAGTGGCTAGCTGTCGAGAATGTAAGAGCCTACCATTATCATCAATATCTGTTTTTTATAATGTTTCAAATATTTTTTAAGAAGGGTCTATTTTGAATCATGTGAAACAGAAAAAAACTTCAAAAAGATTGTTAATTTATAGTCTTATTTTTTTGTCTAATTCTAGTAATATATTACAATCTCTTACAGCCCAGATCCCAAAACACTTAAAAAAACTATATAATAGGATCTGCTTCACCTACCACTGAAAGGCAACCACCTCTGATAGTTGTATAAATGTGCTGCACAACAATACACAATAATTTTAGAAGAGCTAAAAAGAACAATGTAGCAATCTGAAACTTCAGTGGAAATTTAAGGAGGCAGAATATGATTACCCACATTTAGATTTAGCCGAGACACTGGAAATAATATCCTGTCTTTTACAAGTGCCATGGAATTTTATTGACAAGCGTACCAGACCTCAGTTTTACATTTTAACCAAATGACATCACCTTCCACTTCACAGAGGATCCCTCTACCAGGCAGGGACATTGGCACAGCATAAAGATGGAAAGTGCAACATATTAAATCAATGGGGTCTCCATTGAGTATTTATTTAGTATCCACTGGGCATCAGCAACTGAACTTTGTTTTTGAATTACATTTTCTACCTGGTTGGTGAGAGGGCTGCATTCAGCCAGAACAGCTTCAACATCTGGAGCTCATTTATTCCGAAAGGAACACCATCTCACTTAAATCGGATCCCTATTTGTCTCTTTCTCTTCTTACAATATTTGCCCTGTACTGATTCCCCTAATTGCGATCCATCCAGCAATATATATGAAAAGCCATTTCTATTGCATGCTTTAATGCTTTTAAGTCACTTTGGCTTTGCTGACTCATTGGTCAACCTTGAAAATCATAACAGTGCAAACACAGCGATGTCACCAGAGGACTAATAGGTTGCATAGGAGCTCTTAGTACTAATTGGTGTCGTCTTTTTTTTTAAGTTGAAAAAGCTATTGTGTTTAAGACTGAGATTTAAAATGAGGAGTAGTTAAAAGCCAAGACTCCTTCCTTTATATTTTTTTAAACAGGAAGAGCCCCAGGAACCTCTGTAGTCATTAGAAAATCCCGTTCTTGTGCTAAGCTTGTCCTTATAAACAGTTCTGTTGTTAGCTTCTCTGAATGTAAAGCAGGATCTTGTTCAGAACAGTTGCCGGGGGAGGGAACGAGGATGGGCAGGAGAGAATATTCTGTGGTTTTGTACTGTGTTCTTAGCGATTGGATTTCTACTCTGCCTACTGGGGAAAAAACAGTTGATTTGAAAGTGGGTCACATTTGATCCATGACCTAAAAAGACAAGTGTAAAAAACAAAATAAAAATCAACTCAATCATTAATGAGGTGAAAACTTTTTTACTCTATGGATCATTCATGAAACTGGGTAAAAATGTTATTCAGGTCACCTGGCTACATGATAGAAAATGTGGTTTGTAATTTAACGGACAACATGATTGCTGCAACGTTAAAAAAACCCACGGTGGTTCGTTTTAAATATGCTCAAGCAATGCAAGGATTAAAAATGACAGTTTGGCTGTGGGGCCTTCCTTTCAGTTCAGAAAAATATAGAACATCGCTGAGTTGCCCTTTCCTCGTAAATGAGGCCATTAGTAAGTCTGTGTATAAAGTTCTTCAGCAACAGAAGAATAGATTTAGAAAAACCCTCTTCCATCATTGCCCTAAAGTTGCAATCTCACTTATACCAATATTTCTGTTAAGAAACGCAGGCTCATTTTTGGTATACAATCAGAAATCACAAGCTATAATTTAAAGTTAATGACCCCTCAAGGATGTGCTGTTTTGATTTAACTATAAGTAGCACAAGCACTCATGTACCTCTGTGCACTCATAAGAGGAATGTTTTTGCTGACTCGCTAAGCTTCTTATTGTTCCATATGGCTAAGGGAAAGTGTGTTGTAGTCTGTTTTCTTCTCCAGGAGGACCTTCTCCTTTCTGAAATATTAAAGCGATCAAAAGGACACTGTGTCAAGGTAGATTTTATAGTTGTTATACTTACTTCTTGTTGTTCATAAGAAGCTCTTAGAAGCGTGACACTTTTATATAATAATAATAATTAATAATATTTTTCACATACAAAGTGAAAATTGACTTTCTTACCCAAGTTATTTTCCCTTGCACATACAGGCTAGCTGTTATAATGCTGATGAGATTACAGTGCACATTTATTGATAGAGTGTCTGTACAAACTCTATCCCAGAGTGTTCATATCATTAAATATTACAAGACAGCAGATGGTCTAGTGGACAAGTGACCATAAACAGTAGAGTAAGGCTTGACCTGGAGCATCAGATCTGAATGCCCTCACCCTTTGGAATTTCACAGGGTAGGTTTGGATTTGAATCCCCACAGCCAAACCTGCCCAGGCAGCTTTAATTCTGGGATGGATCCAAATTGACCCACTTTCTTCATCCAGTTTGGATACCATTCCTAGATATAATTGTAAGAGCAGTTAATTTTGATGAGATTTCTGCCATTTTGGGCAGAAATCTCACAAGAACATCTTGCAAGATTTCATAGCCATTGAACTAGAAACTTCTGGCCCTGGTTCAGCATCTCCACCCTCCAAACCCTAGTCTAAACCTCATTAGGAATGGGAAACCAGTTCCTCCAACCATGTCTTGAGAAAATGCATTGTTTGGGAAATTGAGACAGCTGCTTAGGATTTAAGGCCAATCACATAGGTGAGGGAGAAAACGTGCTTCAATATGTTTGAGAGAATGGTTTAGTAAGTAAGTAAGTATTTGGGAGAAGAGAGTCTATAAACATGCAGGACATGGGCTTGGCAAGCAGGTAATGTATCAGGGCAAAAAAAGTGGGGCAAATGTACATTCTGATTTGGGATCTCTTTAACATCAACTTTTTCTGGGTATGAAACATGTCTCTTAACATTTGATTGCATTATGGAGTCATCTGGTTTTACTAATAAAATTCGTTCACTCTTTCTGTTAGATGCCTGTACACTGCCCAGCACAATGGGGTCATGGTCCATAATTGGTGCCTCAAGGTGTTACCACAATGAAAACAATGCTAGTGGCTCTTGAAAAAGCATTTTACTGCTGTTGTATTTACTTAGGTTTCAAATATTTGTCTTAAAAGACAGATTAGAAACTCTTAAAGTTGAGAGAAAAACATAATTATGAAAAGTTTTTTCTCTTCAATAATATAATAACAGTTTTGATGTTTATGTGGTGCTTTTCATCCAAGGAACTCAGAATACCAGGAAAATATCACTGTACACATTTAACAGTGAGGGAGAGATGAGACACAGAGAGGTGAAGTGGCATGCCCAAGAACAAGCAAAGAGTCTGTGGCAGAGCCAGAAGTCGATCCCAAGTTTCTTGGCTTCCAGGCCATTGCTCTGACCACTAGGAATACTTCCTCCTTATATTCATCCATCACGTTTTCCTCTGTGACCTTATACCTCACAAGAACAGTTATGTCAAACCCCTTTGACAGCACCAATGTGACTTAAAATAATCTGTCCATAATACCCCTCTTAGTGAATTTGAAATTGCTTGAGTAAATCTCCACGTTGTGCGTTCATAGACTAACTGCTTCCCAGCTGGAAGCCATTTATCATGAATGCTTGTGTGGGCGTGAGGCGCGGATAACCTTCCCTGAGTTATACCCTCAGCGAGCTTCACCTTGCACTTTCTTGACACAGCTCTGACTAATGCCAAAAGCATTTTCTAGCCATTCTGATCCTGCTCCATTTTAAGTCACTAACAAAACGACCACGGATTTCAATTCTGCGGGATCGGGCCTTGAATAATTTAAAAAATGTTTAGGTACAGTAATCACTCATCTGCTGGGTGAATTCCTTTCTGCACATTGCGTTCCGATGGCTGGAGCAGGGGCTTGGGAGCCAGGAATCCTTGCTTGCCTTGTTGGCTCTTCCACAATTTTTCTTCACATCCTTGGGCTAGTTATTTTACCGCTCAGTGCCTCGGTTTCTCCATCTGTAAAATGGAGATGATCATAATACATCGAGGGAGGGGGATGTAAGAAGTAATGTTTATAACAGGCTTAAGTGCTGTAAGAGTCGAGTGTTGTTATAAAGCCTCAAGTTCTCCAAAGACTTGTCATCACGAATTAGCCTTTTCTACTCTCTTGAAACTGTGGCTTGAAGAATGGTGATTCCTATAAATCACAACACATCTCACAATAATGTAACTGCTGATGGAAGCCCTGGACTCATTGCTTCCACAGGTTAGCAAGTTACAGTGAGCCGAAAAACATATCTACAAATACTGAAAAATCTTTTCTGTTACCCAGTGCAAATTTAAACCGAAAGGCTTTGCACTTTGTGGTGGCTACAAAGGCCCATCATGTAGTCTCATCTTTTTTGGTTTTCCCCCTCTCACCTCTCAGCTGTCTCTCTCCTGGAAAGCTGTCAAACTATCCACCAGGACTGGAATCCTTTTTCAGCTGCTAATAAAACCACTACGGTAAACAATAAGCCATCAAGATAAGCTCTTCCACAAAATATATAATGAGGAAGTTACCTCATCCTTTTACATTCCCCCAGCTACAAGTATTTACTGTGACCTTTAAAATACACAGTAGTGTCAAATTTTCAGGCATATTTTCCTGTCAATTGGCAAAAGTTCCAAAATGGCTGCATTCTAATGTTTTCCTACGGATACGTTTGCACAGAATACCATGGAAACACAAAACAAAAGATGGATGTTTAACTTTAACCTCAAAAGTGTTTCCCTAAATCACTGCCATATGATTTTGGAATGGTACTAGGGGGCGGTGGTCGTGATTGCTGGGCTTTTTTTAATGGTAATATGTTTTTTATGGCGGTATACTCCAATTCTTGTGAGGCGTTCATTTTTAAATGTCTTTAAAGTGACAGTTGCTGATTTAAAAAAAAATGATGTATGTGTTTGTTTTTTCACAAACCTCAAAGTAATGTTGCAACCACATTGTCCTGTGGAGTAAAACAATTTAATTGCAAGATTAGGATAAATAAAAGATGCTCTAGCACAACTTCAAGCATAATAACTACACCTTCCAGTTTACATTAAAAGGCTGAGATCCTTCGATGGCTAATTTTGTGCCATCTTGTTTCTTCTGTGACCAACATTTTCACAATTGTAAAAACATGAAACTTTGGCAACCCAAAAGCCTAATGAAAACTAGTCCTTTACAAAGGGTTTAGAAAACACATTGCAGTAGAACATGCAGTTCTTAACATACGCATCATGGAAACAGAGCGACTCACTTCAACATGAGCACAAATAGTTTGCTTCTGTCTTGCAAATTTGAATCAAGCATTGTTGTTGTTAAAAATTGCAGCAGTAAATCTCACCGTTTGAGGTTCACAGATGAAAGCCTTCCCAGCTGTAACCCATTTATCATGGTTGCCTACTTGGGCATTGAGACTTGCATAACCTCCCAGTGAGTTACTGAAGATGAGCTGAGTTAAGGTAAACCCCTCAGTGTTTGCACTCTACAAGGGCCTGATCCTGCCACTCTTCTTCACTTTGAGTAGTACCTTCCTCCATAGGCAAACTCCATTGAAATCAATGGGACTACTCATGGCATGATGTACTGTTCAAAGTACTGGCAGAATCAATCCCTAAGGATGGAATTTTCGTAAGCACCCAGGGGATTTAGGAGCGCATTGAAAGACAATGGAACTTGTTCTTTTCACATCCCTGAAGTGCTTTTGAAAATGATTTCATTTAGTGATAATATAACGAGTCACTATAATCTCTCAGCTGTTATCAAGATTCCCTCCTGCACAGTGTTGTCCAGTGGTTAGATCATGGCAGTGAACAGCAAAACAATTGGGTTGTATTTGCTCCTGTGAAATCTTAGGCCAGTTATTTATCTCCCTGTTTACATGGGAGTTATCATTGTTTTCTTTGTTGACCAGTGATGCAGAAACAGCATCATTCAAGTAAGTTTTTCATTATTAAATAGGAAAAAGATGGAAGAGGAGAGAGGGGGGCGAGTCTCACCCTTCTTTTAAAAACTGTAAGATCCACATTTCTTCCAACTTGTGCACAGCGCTGGCTAATTTAGCTACCTTTTATAACAGCATCCACCACTTCAGTATCTGAGCACCTCCCAAAGAGTGAATAACTAAAAGCAATGGGGCTTTATTTTCCTACCTACTGTCCGTGAGGTAGTTGGA
Source organism: Chrysemys picta bellii (assembly GCF_011386835.1). Classification (NCBI taxonomy): domain Eukaryota; kingdom Metazoa; phylum Chordata; order Testudines; family Emydidae; genus Chrysemys; species Chrysemys picta. Next base: position 15,140,786 of record NC_088791.1, read on the forward strand.
GCTATGGAATTTTCTGTTTAAATGCTATTTCCTCCTCCTCTCCCAGCGGACCAAGCCAGTCCCTGAATTTGATTTTCATCATTTTTGTTTGTATTACAGTAGCATTGAGTAGCATGAGCATGGAGAGCAGGGACCCACCGAGCTGGGCACTATTTACAGACTAAGAGTCTTTCCTAACCCCAAAGAGTTTACTATCTAAACAGGCAGACAAAAGGTTGGAGAGGGAACGGAAGCAAATTACCCAAGGTCACACACAGCAGATCACTGAGAGAAAAGCTGGGAACATATCCCAGGTCTCCTGATTCAAAATCCAGGGTCTTTCCATTAGATCACACTGCCTTGGAGTATCTGCCTTGTAACTTTTTCCTGTCTCATCCTGAGCTCACCACCCAGATTTCCATATAATTAACCTGTTCAATTAAAACTCTGATTTTCTGGTGCCGTCCCTCAGCTGCAAATCATGCCCTGAACTCAGCAGGGAAAGTAAGGGCTCAGTCCCCATCCCAGAAAGCACTTTTTCAGCTCTGAGTCGTTGAGCACCTTGTTGGCAGAGTCTCTGTCGCACCAGACAGTGCCATGTTAAACTCTTTGAGCTCTGCATCAAGGTGGACTAGCCGCACAAATCTGGGAGGGGTGCACTAGTGGAGGATGGGAGTGAGGATTTTCCTCCAAGGTGCACATCTTTCTGCCTAACAACTCTCAGCAGCTGTACTGATGCATTATAAAACACACTCCTAAGTGCCATGTGAAAGAGATCATTCCAACCACATGTTGTAAGGAAACAAGTGTCATACTGCGCAACAATGTGTCTGCGCCTGTCAGCAAAGTGATCTTTTGGAGTGATAGCAGAGTGTGAGAATTTCAAAAGGAATTAAGCAATTACATTTAGAGCCAATATCTTTCCTATTCATTGGGAATTCACTGTAGAGTTTCATTTCAAATAAAGATAGTTACACACGCACTTTTATTTTTTTAATATTCTCTCCCCCTGTTATATTTTTTTCCTGGACAGGTTATACATATGCTAATAGAATTATGCCTATTATTGCAAGCATAGTGCTGCTTGTCAATGAAGCTTCATTAACAGCGTTATCACTGCCTGACATTTATCTTATAATTTTCCAGAATTGACTGTTACATCTCCATGGAAACCCAAATTGCAATTGAAACAAGTGAGATAATAAAGGCATCCATAGCGATTGACAGCATGCAAGCCCGATATATTTGCAGGCTACATTTTTTATAGTTCCTTAGATAAATCTGTTGCATTAGAGATTTTTAATATTACCTGTCTGCTCTCTTATTGTGACAGCTGTTTATTGCAAAAGTTTACCACATCTTTGATTCTGGTGTTGAATTAGGTTGAATAATTTTATTGGACTCATCAAGAGATATTAGAGCACAGAAGATGTAAATTTCACTGTCATTTTTTGGATTAAATATGAAATTCTTTATGGCTGATTATGACACTGTAAAGAATTTTTTTTGGAAACCGCAGTAACCTCTGATTGCTGGATTTTTTTTTCCTTTTAGTATGCAAGAAAGATCTTGTACTATTTTTTTTTCTTATACCTAAGGACTTGAGCTCTTTAAGTTCATGACTCTAAATCAATTTAGATAGTGCCTCAAAGCATAGAGTCATGAAACTGGAGTGGGTCCAGAGTGAATTAATCTGAAATTAATTTGATTTTGAAAGGCTCCATCTGGCTATGTTTGGAAAAGGCCGTTAGACAGATATATAAACAAATGATCATCTGTATTCTACGTGCCAGATGTGGTGTCAAAAAAATGAAGAAATTACTTTACTTTAAAAAAAAATCAGCTGAGGGGGATTTTGATATAATGATGCTCATCCACTTGAAATTACAATTACATTACCATTTGGGAAATAATTCTGTTTTGATTGATACTTCTAAAGTGGGTATGGGAGACAAAGGAAGGCCTGATAGTATATTATTTTTAAAAATAAGAAAATTGAATGTCACAACTTGCTTTGACTATTTCAGGTATTTCACATAAATAAGCACAGCTAAATGCAACTGGCTAAATCCTTAATATGAGCAGTGCTGTGATCTTCCATTCCATTTTTAAGAAAGCTACTTGGATAAAGCGGCAATATCGGATGCGAGTTGTTGGCCTCTCCCTTTTTGACATATGCATTTGGACCCTATTAAAATAATATTTTGGGTCTTGTAAACTTCAGCAGTAAGCTGGTGGATGTGTGTGTCTGTGCCAGTCTTGGAACCTGTTAGTCTAAAGTACTTCCTGCAATAATCATTTGGCTTTTCTGCTAGGGAGCTGGTACTGTTTTTCAAAACAAATGTTTTTCCCTCTCTTGGACATTGTGTCCCATTTACAACTAAGAAAATCCTTGTAAACCTCAGAATAACATGTGGATAAATGCCATTCTGGAAAGACAACTCACTAAAATTGGCACGTTGTTAGTTATCCCCTTTTAAAACATTAAAAACAAAAAAAGCCTTTCATATTTGGTGTCTGAAGACTTTTGAGCCAAGGAAGCAAGGAACTGAGTAAGAACTGAGTAAATGTTTAGCAATAAGTGTTTAGAATCTGTGGAGAGGCTGAGGTTGTTGACAAGAAAACAGATGCTCCTACGTGATCTGAATTTTAAGCGCATGGCACTATTCTAATTCAATTGCCGGCGTGTCACAAGTGTGTGAGCATTTTGGTGTAATCAAATTTAAAAAAAAAAAAAAAACCTGTTAACACCAATAAATGTCTCCTGTCGCGCAGAAAAGACATACACTTCATTGTAAAAAGTGTCTAATTAGGAAAGCACAACATTAGTAATCATTTTCATTAATATTAAGTGGTCAGCTACCTCAAAATCAGTTACATTTTTAAAAAATATGTAAACCAGTGTTCCAAGTGCATAATTATGGCTGCAGAACTACATGAGCTCTTGCACCGATTATCTGAATTGCTGTAGTAACTAGAGTCCTTTGTTGGGCCTCATTGTTCATGCTAGACATGATATAAGCTCTTAAGCAACAAAGACATGGTCTCTGCCCCCAAACAGTTTACAATCCCATGTGAAGACGCAACTGGAAAAGATGTGAAGGAGAGAAACAAACAAGTGTACAGTAAGCAATGTTCATTGTTCACCACCATCCTAGGTGTGGTCAGCTGCCAGTGTTTTATTGTGGCAGAGGTGCGTTCTGAGAAAGGATTTGAAGAAGAATAAAGTTAGTGGTTTTTACAGACCTTGGTATCCTTAGAACTAGAATGTCCAATTGAAAAACACAGAGACAAATATATTTGCAAGCAACTGTCTTTGAGTAGGTCAACAGAAAGTAAAGAACATTCAAATGTAAAGCTCCCACAATGGACGTTGTTATGTCATGGCTTTATGTGTATGTGAATCACTTCTCTCTGCAAGGTAGAATAAGGCAGTCAGTAATTAAAGATATGTGTTAAGTGCTCCACAGCCATTGGATACATTTACATACATACATACAGTCACAGTTATAATGGTAATCAGCTATCTACACACACTAAACATCAAGGAGCAGAACTCTGAACCTTCAGCTTCTAAAGCACAGGGCTCTGCAACCTGAACTCTAAGCTTTTCCTTTAGCTATAGCTGTATGATATATAGACTAGGATTTAAAAAAAAAAAAAAACCCTAAGGGTGTTAAACACCCAAATCTCTAGGCTCCTTTGAAAATCCATTTTAGAGGACTAGACCATTAAACACTTAAACAGAAGGAGCTGGTACCCTGTCTAGGTTGATACATATGGTCAGTTGTGTGTATATATACACCTCTACCCCGATATAACACGAATTCGGATATAACGTGGTAAAGCAGTGCTCCGGGGGGCTGCTCACTCCAGCAGATCAAAGCAAGTTCGATATAACGCGGTTTCACCTATAACTCGGAAAGATTTTTTGGCACCCGAGGACAGCGTTATATAGGGGTAGAGGTGTAGTTGTTTCTGCTATTGGCTGAGCTAGCAAAGCTATGTTATAAACTTACTAAGTAGAAGCCTATGTCTGTCGGAACTGAAAGGCATATATTTTATTCCCCATGCTGCATATATGTGGGTAAGATGTGAATTAGGTGTTTGTGTATAGTATGTATGCATCCATAAATCATTACAAGTTGTTCTAAGAGAGAATGTGCGGGCACAGTTAACTGGAAGAGTTAAGATCGACAGGTTTCTCTGATTTTATTCATTGATTTGAACATAGCTTTTTTTTTTAAGTTTGATGCAGCAAATGCACAAAGGTTGCAGGAATATTGTTACTTGACTGCACAATTTAGGAAACAGTCACTCTCCAAAAATATTACATTAACATAAAGTTACTCTGTAGTTTGACTTGACAAAAGTACAAGGCATTCAGAGTTCAATCTGAAATCATGGCCTTAAATCAATCGGTTTTGACTAGACACATAAGCAGGGCTGGCTAAGCAGCTGATGGCCTGGGGCAATTAAACATCCAGTAACTGCATGGGTGACTGTAATTTGGTAGGGGCAGACATTTACAGGTTTGTCTTGGGCAGTAGAACTCCTAGAGCCAATTTATGACGCTGTAAATCCCCATAATAAAGGATCGTATTTGCTCCAATATGTACAGCAAGTTGAATAGTTAAAGTCCAATTGACAGAGATTATTGGGATTTTCCTTTTCTCTTCAGCTGCTCCTATAATAATAATGTATATTCAAGCCTGGCATTGCATATGCTAAATTTGGATTCAGTGATGAAACAAGAGAACATCTATTACAGCAACTGGTCACAGTGGTTTGCGTGATATTACATAGCCAGAGATTTAGCAAATAGATCAGGGGTTGGCAGAGCCCAGCTTCTGGTGCTGAAGAAATGAATTATTTGGGAATAATTACATTTTTGAACTTTGAACTATTTGCGGGCCCGGTAAAAGGGATTCCCTCATCTATTGTCTTTCTAAAGCACTCACATGGCTGCAAATATGTTCTGCAAACCATGAAGGCATCTGTGAAAAATATCTTTGCATTTATTGTTCATTGCTTATTACTTGCTTATTATTAGACATTTGCAAGGAAAACATAATATTGTAATCAACTGGCTCACCCAGAGCATTGCACGCCTGGAGTTAAAATTGCAATCAAAATAGTTAATATCATAGTTTGTGTATGTGCCATTGACTACTGGATGGAGTCAGAACCGCTCAGCTGTTTGTCATAAGCCATAATCTGTTAACAGAATGAGTAAGGGTCAATGATTTGGGGGCTGAAGGGATGAGAGTTCTCTCCCTACTGCGTTGCTGTGAAGTTCCAACTGCCCTTGATATGCAGAAGATAGTGACAACATAAGAAGGGCCATACTGGGTCAGACCATTGGTCCATCTAGCCCAGTATCCTGTCTTCCGACAGTGGCCAATGCCAGGTGCCCCAGAAGGAATGAACAGAACAGGTGATCATCAAGTGATCCATCCCCTATCGTCCATTCCCAGCTTCTGGCTAGCTTGCAATTCTATGTAAATACCAGTTTGTTATACAAGCACCAGGGCAGCATGAATGGAGTTGCAAAGCAGAGAGGGGCATTATACGTCTTGTATTACTCATGTACAATATGATTGCATTCACTGGATTGAAAGCCCTGCAGTGCGCTGTTGTGTTAACGAGCTGTGGTGTCAAATCTTTTCAGCAGTCGCTTTTATGGATACATATGGAACTTAATTTAATTAGAATAATGAAACATAGTGGTTTATAGGAGTTCTGCTAAGGAGAGCACAGGGTGTTACACCAAGAGATGGCGATGATTTGCAAAGAAGCATTCTTCTCTCTGAGTCAGTTTTAAACAACTGCTCCAGGGAAGTGCTTATGGGACAATAAGCTACTGGAGGGGCCATCTTTTCCATGACACATTGTCCTGATCAAGTGTGGTTATTAAAAACCCAAAGGCACTTTTTTATTTTATTGGGCACGTGGCGGTGTCCCTTGGTGTCCTGGCCAAAATCCAATTTGGGTAATTACATTCTGCATCTATAAACTCCCCCACCCCTCACAGTTTCAATTGGATATGATATTGTTCTTTACTTTCTGGCCTAAACTGCTATGTGGTAGTGCTGTGTGGTGTTATGCCACTGTTGCATGTCACCCGAGGATGAAGACGTTCCTGCATATGGCAAGTTTGTAAAGCACCTTGTAATCCTTCCAGGTAAAAGGGCTTCTAAACCTACGATAATACTGTAATTTATATGTTCAGCACATCAGCTTTAACACTATAAGGATTTGAGGGCAGGGATTGGGTGCATGCCCAGAACCCAACCCAATTGGTCCCCAATCCCAGTTGGGGCCTACGGGCACTAAATATTTACTACTATGAAACTAAAGTGCCTCTGTATTAAGATGGATTTAATAGTTCGTTCACCTGCAGCCTATTTTTTCCTTATACATTTCCGAGCCTTTCTACGTCAATAGGGCATTAATACTGTTAAGCGGGGGGTGGGGGCACTTAATCATTTGTTTACAGTTAAGCCCATGTTTTGTAGCACTGGATCATAGAAGGAAAGGCAAATCTGGACAAAACATTAAAATAATTGGAGTCGGGTGAGGCTTGGAATGGGGAGAGGAGCTAACCAAAATAATACTGTCAGAAAGGTTCACATCAGGCCAAGAAATGGGCCTGAATCGAAGCTATTTTGGTCACTACCACTGACTGTTGAACGATTGGCTTGTTGTGAAAGGAAATGAGTCTGGCCTGGAATCTCAAGATCCAGACCCAAACACTGTGGTTCCAGGGCCCATCTCTAATTAGTAATAAATTCACTCCCAGTAGATTTGCTGGGATTAAAAACAAGAATGGGGTGCTGCTAGTAAATGTAAGTAATAGCAAAACAATCCATCACTCCTCAAAGAGTGGCCCTGTCAGCTTCCTGAAATGATGGAACAATAGGTAGGTTATTAGAAGGAAAATTGGCACAAATTGAGAGAAAGGATGCCCTGGCAGCAACCATAAGCAGTCAGCCACTCACTGGCTTAATCTCTGCCCTCAGGCTGCTCTCCACAATATAGATGACACCTTGTCAGTGATTAGGATAACGTGCTGGGTCACCCGTGAGTCCAGTGGACTAAATTGGCCATAGAGGGAGGCTTACTGCAGCGCAGAGGCAGCTGGTCGCATAACCTAAATTTTCTTTTCGATATATCATCATCTGGGTACTGACAGTAATTGTCATGGGATTCTGCTCTCATTAGTGTCCCCTAGACACAGCTCCCTTTTGTGTTCACACTTTCAAGAAATAGTAGAGGCCTTAAGCTTTCCAATGTATTGGTTTGTTTCCTCTTGGAAATAAAGTTTCGTGTGTGGTTTCTCTTTTTTTCCTTGTTATTTCCTGAGTAAGGGGATGAGATGGGAGAGAGCCACTTCCACTGAGTTCCAGTGTATCAGCAAAGCCAAGTGACAAAACGTCTCCTTCTCATTGATGACTAACAAGTCTCAGCCTAATACAAAATATTTTCTAGGCAAGAGAAAGTTAAGGGCATAGGGGGTTTTCCTCCTTTAGTTGGGGTTTCCTTTTTTAGTTTTTTGGGGGGTTGCTTGGAGATTATGCCATTCATCTCATCATCTTCACCATATCCTACTCAAAAGAACATTACTTATTTCCCCAAACAGACAATGTGATAGCTGAAGCTTAATGCAGGTGTTTGTAGGATTGTGATTCTCAGCGTATGCTCGGAGTAAACCGTAGGAATTGGATTAATGAAAAACAGTTCTTCCCCTCCCTATTTTTTTCCAGTTGATTTATCTTTATGAATGATCCTAATGCGTTAGCCTCCTACGGTGATGGGCACAATTGTAAAACCCTAAAATAGATTGTGGGCCCAAGGGATGTGTTAGCCTCAACTCTCATTGAACTCAGTGGCAAGTGAGAGAGCTCCAAACCTACAAGGAGGCATTCTACAGCTTCAAAGAGTAGCCAATGTATGCCCACAGAAACGCATTCTATTTATGTGGCTATAATTTGCCTACCCCCTTTTTCTATTGGTGTCAATATACTTTTACGCCCAACACCACTGTTGCAAATAGGAAAATATTATAAACCCATTGAACAGTTGCGCACGTTTACGTGGACAAGGACAAATTTTGTTCTTCCTTCATCCACCTGCTGTCAATGGGCTTGCACAGGTGTTGAAAAGGGTAGAAATTGTCACAGAAAGGTTTGAGTCACTTGCCCAAGATAATGCAGTGAGTCAGTGGCAAACCAAGAATAAAAACCCAAGAGTTTTAAATTCCATCATTCAGTTATTCACTTAGGTCCTGATTCAGCAAAGCACTTCAGCAAGGGCTGAAATTTAAACACAAAATCAGTAAAGCACTTAAGAACATGCTTAATTTAATCCCCCTTAAATTCCATTAAAGTTAAGCAAGTGCTTAGCTGCTTTGTTGAATTGGGATGGATTTAATCATACACTAAGGGCTTTGCTGAATCAGGCCCATAATGATGACAGGGATTCATTGGAATGAACACTGATTTTGTTTATTTGTGTTGATGTGTTTTCTAAAGGTTGGTTTCACTTGTTTCATTAGTTAGAAACAGAGTGGTGCCATCACATTGCCATTGTTTTTTCCTCCTACCCAGAACAAGTCTACCAATATGTACACTTGTTATCCCACATCAAGTGCAATTTGTGGCATAATTTTGACCCTATACCTGTGTGTGTATATGTTGAATGTACAGACTGGAGGAGTAAAGGAGTAGAGAATAGAACTTTTAATAATGAATTATGTTTGTTAATGTTCCTAAAATATTGCACATTAACATAAATAAGGAAGAAATCAAAGTGCAAGTAATCTTGGCTTGCTTCCTAACCAAAATATATGAACCAGTATAAAGGCTATCAAAGCAAAGGGTACATTGCAGAATTTAGCTAGTCAATGTTTCTAAAATGGTATGAAATACATAAGGGGAGGTTTCCAAAGGCTCAAATGGCAATTAAGTGCCTGAATCTAAATGATGGGGAGTTTGGTGTCTAATAGCCATTAATGTCTTCGAAAATCTCCTCTGAATAGATCAGATGTTTTGGTTTTTGTTTTTTTTTGTTTTTTTTTTTTTACTTTCAAAGGAAAGGCACTATGTAAGTGTGAAATATGGTTCCTCAGTTCTCAAGGCCAGAAGGGATCATTATGATCATTAGGTTTGACCCGCTGCATAATATTGGCCATAGAATTTCATTGAGCGATCCCTACATCTAACTCTGATAAGTAAAGTATTGAAGCCCCAAACTTACAAGCTGCTGTGCATGGGTGAACCTCTGCGTCACATAGGGTGACCAGTCAGCAAGTGTGAAAAATCGGGACAGAGTATGTGGGTAATATGAGCCTATATAAGAAAAAGATCCAAAAATCAGGACTGTCCCTATAAAATCGGGACATCTGGTCACCCTAGTGTCACATGAAATCCCAGGGGAGTCAGTGAGCCTCTGCATGGGTGGGGAAGGCTGCTTGCATGAAGCAACTTGCAGGATTAGGACCTTTGTTTTTCTGCTGCATTATTTCTCTCTCGTTCATTATGCTGAAATGGATGGGTGATGGTAATGATCCCACAAATATCTGAAGAGCCACATTAGAGTTCTTGTGATCAGTGAAAGAGCTTTGAAACTAAGAAGGGATGTAAGATGGGCAAGAATATTTGTACATTAAAGACAATAGAAAGGGATGAGCAAAATCCTTTTGTCCCTTATTTAGGCCAAAATCCTACTAGAATCCATAGGAATTTTGCCTGAGAAGAGACTTGCAGGTTTTTCTCCTGTAGTAATTCAGGAAAGAGATGAGTCATTGAAGGTTAATAAGTGAGTGAAATTTATTCTATTGCCCATTAAGCCACGTTAAAGACACTTGACAAAACTGATGATGGAACTTTTCATCATCAGTTTTGAAATGTGCTTTTCATGTAACTTTTTCTCCTCCCTTCAATATCTAGGAAAAGTTCAAAAGTTAATATGGGCATATTAATGTATCCAGGTGCACTATGCTTCAGAGGAAGCGAACTACCAAAAACTGAATAATTTGTCTTAGCCCTAAGGCAGGGAAATTATGCAGAGCTTTAAAAAAATAAATAAACAAACAAACGGTAAAATGTATGGCTTGGTCTTTGTGCATTCTCCAGCCCTTGAGTGATATGGGTGTTCTCTTCTGGGCAGGTATCAGCTAGAGAACCTATGATCCAAAGCCAAGGTTTTCAAAAGTGATGGGGAATTCTAGGTGCCTCAATTTTTAGCTGATCAACTTTTGACATGCCTTAAAGAGGCCTGAGTTTCAGAGGATGGGTGCTCAGCACTTTCTGAAAACCAGGTCGCTTTAAGGTGTGTCCAATTGGTCACCCAAAATCACTACTAGTTACTATAGGAAATCTTGGTCCAAGAAAAGAGTTTTGAAACGATTAGTGTTAATTACCAGTGGTGACTTGAGTTTTATGCATTTTACCTTTATTTGGTACATAAAATAATTTGTTTTCCTAACATTCAGGAAAAGTTGTACTCTGTGATATGCAATTTTCCTACTCCAAGAAGTTCAAAATTATCAGCGAGAATAAAATATTTTTTTTTCAAAATGCATAGTTGTTTCAAACGTAAATGCACATCTGGAAATTAGATAGGGTAGGGAATTTATGGGGTGTGAACGATTTGAAACATGTAATGTTATTTACATGGCGCTAAACTTTTTGAAGCAGTATTTTCATTTTCTGAACAAAGCAGGCAATTCTGTAGCCGTCTTCCCCTTCTGAATTGTGCTCTTTGTTCCAGGGTGCACCCATTCCCTTTTTAAAAGTGTAGGCAACTAATCGGCAGCAACCAGCCGCATAGCTGGAGTGTTTTCCATTCTAGGCAATATTATCCTAATTTGATGCACACATGGATGCTTCACACAATCTGCAAATTCATCGCTGGCATCTTGCATTAGTCATCTGACAGATTGCCGAGCATTTCATATTCCTTTCATGTGACTTATTACAAAACACACGCGCATACACACACACACACACACACACACACACACAAATCAGGCACAGCCTTATTTCTGCCAGTAGCTGGTTTGGTGCTGTTTACAGCAGCCGTATATAGAAATCTCCACTTATTCATAATTATCCTTCACTTTAAGATGCAAAAGTACTGGCTCGTGGCTTGTATTTTCCAGCTCTTTTCTGATATAACCGTATTAAGCAGCAGCCTGCAGTGAAAACCAGTCTCAATGAAAAATGTAATGCCGTTTTTGCATTGCTTTTGTTCGTAACATTTATACTGTTAATTAAGCACAGTTTTTTCCCCATTGTGCCCTGTTGACATCTTTTTCTGCATCTATTATACATCAAAAATGCTCAGTCTCCTAACTATGCCTATTATTTTTATCTCTTTGTTGCACTTTTTAGTAACGGCACAGCTAACAAGATGAATGGAGCTTTGGATCACTCAGACCAACCAGACCCAGATGCCATTAAGATGTTTGTTGGACAAATCCCACGTTCATGGTCGGAAAAAGAGCTAAAAGAACTTTTTGAGCCTTATGGAGCTGTCTACCAGATTAATGTTCTCCGAGACAGGAGTCAGAACCCACCCCAAAGCAAAGGTACAGTAGTAGGATTGTGTTTGTTTACTTTCTGTTTCAAAACTCTCGTACATGCCTTCAGGATTTCCTAAGGGATGTCTGTTTTTGAAGCATACTGTATTGAGCCAGCCAGAGACCTAAGAGACGAGAATTTCTGAATACCTATAGATTACTGGCTACCTCCTCTTCGTAAATTGCAGTTTAAATATCTGTTATCTTGAAGAGACCATTCCGGCTGCACAAAAAATAACAAAAGAGTGCAGCCCTAGTGTAAATTATTATTGCCGAAAGAAATGGAAACCTGAGCGGTCAGTTTCCTTGGATTAGCTCGTGAAAAATATAATGTTCCACTTCCTTTCACTTACTCTCTCAGCACCACAGGTGGGAATAATTTGAGGGCTTTAGGAGGAGAGAGCGCAGTGCTGGGCTCTTACTACATCACCTCTCTGGAGGCAATAAAAGAAGTCCTGCCTCATTTCCAGATTTCCGATTTCTCTCCTGCGGTCACATTAGGGACTGACTCAGTTGCGGTTACTTATCCAAAAGATAGCTTGCCTTTGTCTTCATTTTTGATGTACATGTAATATATTTATCCTTACCTCTATATTTCTCGGAGTATGTATATAGGTATCTATAGCTAGATATGTATATGCATGCATATGTGTTTATATATGAAACATAAAATGTAAATACTTTGTGTATCCATCTGTGTGTCACAGAATACTTTTCCTCAGATAAAATCCCCTTAATTTTATGTTTAATATTTTTGGCATTTTCTGATCTTCTCCAGAATGTGTGTGCTAAATTTTTAGCAGTGTTACAAATAATGAGTGTTAGCCTTCAGGCATTGGATCCCTCCAGATGTGCACCCATGCCTGTTCCTGACCTGGCAATACTTGATATTTTTCATCCTTCGTTTCTTCTGACCACACCTTTAAAACGCACATTCTGGAGAGAACCTCAGAAAGGGATTTTGTAGGCCAGCAGTTGATTAACGGACCAAGACTGTAAAGATTCCCATTCAGCTGGAGGTGATCACTATCCTCTGAGTCAGGATCCAAAATTTTGGATGTTCCCATGTCTTGTAGCAAGCTCACCTGTCTGTGCTGGGTCAGAATGTTCTCTTCTCTCCTGCGGCTATGGTACTGATAGGTGTAACAGGGTCCGCTCTCTTTGACCTTTTTCCTTGCTGCTCCCCATCCCTGATAACTCATCAGGACAACTTAATCTGTCCTTGTATATTTTCTAGAGTACCACACTGGTGCTTTTGCGGATACCCTACATAGATTACATCTGCTCACCAGGCATCAGGTAGGCATATAGGAAGAGTTCGTAGCATACAATTTATGCGACTAATAGAATTCAAGTTCTAGCATTGAAACTGCAGCTTTGATTGGTGCCCATAAAACTGAAGGCATTTTCTTCTTGCAGCATTGGTGCCGTTCTCCCACCCTTGGCTTTACATATTCTCTAAGCAAACGGAAGATGAAGTATCTTAGTGCATAGACCCCTACTATGGTAGCAGAGTTTTCTCACTATGTATCTTTTTCTCTCACGCTGGATAGAAGACAGTATTAAGAGGTCAGGCAACTGGATTTACTGCAGCCCATTCTGCTATGGATGAGCAAACTCCTGCTTAGTCTAAATCACCAAAATGCTGGACTTTGAGGCTGGCTTTATTGAAAGAGCTGATTCCTGACTCTCAGAAAAGCTTCCCCACTAAGCAGCAAATGAAGTGAGGATGGCATTGTAGTGAGACTGAAGAAGCCCATTTCTCTGACGTTTCCCATTGTTCAATACGGGTCTGTCAGGCAAGTTGAAGGTATGAAAAGGCTTCATAGACTAATTGTCAAGAGTTTATTAGTCCCTCTCAACCAATTGCTTCTCTAGAATGCTGGTCTTTCTTTTGGCTGTTCTCAGCCAGGGGAGCAGGAGAATTATGTGCCACTACATTTTTTTTGAAATATTGAGTGAGTTTCGTCCCAGAAAAAGCCAGACAAACCTGCAGACTTAAATTCTGGTGATACAGCAGCAAGCTGCCCCACCAGTGAGCTCTGCCTGTAGAAACTCTGGCATATGGAAATATGGCCCCAAGCCCATTCAATCCTTGCTCTGCTGGGACTGCCAGCGAGAGTGCTGTAGACACCTCTTCAGCTTCTGGTTGGGCACCTCTCCTCTAGGAACAAGACCTCGATTTTCTTAACCCAGTTATACAACAGTTTCTGTTTGCCTGAGTGAAGATTAGAAAAATATGCGTTATAACCAGAAAAAAATCTCTCTTTACTGAAGGCTGTTTCTAATATTGTCAGTGTCAACAACACACGACAAACACTTTGCCCCATTTTAGAAGCAGGGACAGAGTTTATTGTTTATTCTGAGAGGTTTCTGAGGGGTATACGAAATCAGTGCCTACTCAACCACTCGAACCAATTCTTATTTGAGATAGATGGGTTGGAATAAGGGTTGCTGGCTACCCAGAATTTCTTGGGATTCCCTAGAGTTTTATGGGATAACATGTTTTGTAAGTTTAGCTTGTGATGGCAATAGAACAACTCCCTGTTTTGCATTGCAAGGTCATGGCTTTGTGTCATATACAGCAGCATCATGACATGGCAAGATCAAGAGATTCCTTCTTTACATTCTTCAGCATGCGAATTGCAAAAGTGCAAATGCTCATTGGCATTAGTACCTGTTTTTAAGCATTCTGAATCTAAATGTTGAATAGTGTTTGGTTTTAGAAAGCCTTCACTCCTGCTAGACTAGGGCCCATATTTCTGTTAGCTTGGCCAAAGAGACTTCTCTGGTTTGGGCATAGGATCTCTCTGATGAGCTGTTTGTCAGGCTGCAATCTGAGCCTTTTACAACTCTGTCAAAAATAATCAAACGCTGATTCTTTCTCCTCTGCTGTCATTAAGACGGCCTTCTGTACCCTCTAACCATGAATGTCCTAGTTCACTCATCTCCTAGCTTTTTGTTCCGCTTGCAAATTCTACATAGCTGAAGTTGGAGGAGATCGGTAGAAAGACAGCACTTTACGCACTTTAGAGAAGTACCTATTTCTCTTTTAGAGTACATATTGCGCTCTCATTAGATGAGATGTAGAAGCTACATCTTAACCACTTGTGGCCATTAAAGATCCCATGGGACTTTTTAAAAGAGCAAGGGTTGTCTACATTCCACTAACCTAAATTTCTCTCATATCTTCAGTTGGATTTAAATTATGTTCAGCCCTACTCTCTGTCCTCAACCTCTTGTGAAGCATTGTTAATCAGCTGATGTCTTCTGTCCCAGGGGTAGCTCCGCTGTAGTGCTTGGGATCATGATGTTCCTTCTTTAGGTGCCAATCTGATGGAGTATTTGAAGGGTTTGCACCTCTCCATATTATTCTGGGGGCTTGAAGAGTTCATAACATTTGACTACATGACCCTTTTTTTCCTCCTGTAGCTTATACTCACCCATGTGTTGCTTTCCACCACAAGAGAAATTCAGAGAGTAAAAATATAAAATGTTCTATGGAGAGTTAATAAGATTGAGTTAAACTTTTGAACTTATCATATGCAAGTGGATTCAAAATTTAGGCAGAACAAACGTATCTGTTCCCTGATGAAGTATTTGCACTTCATGTACTTTATATTTGATGGAAAGATGCCCTACTTCTTATCATTTTTATTAATGAGCATTTTTATAACACTACAAATGGACACAACCCTTTACAGATCAAAGTAAGATGTGGTGAAGATTTCCCTTCTTCCTCTCCTTTTCAAAATTTCCTTTATGCCATTACCTTGCTGCTCGAGAATAGAGACAAGCTGGACAGAACTACATTTTTCCTCTGGAATATGATGGGTGGGGGGACAGGGACTCAGAATTTACTTAGAACTCTCTAGGTTAAATCCACCTTAACTGAGGAGAGGAATATTCTGGAAAGCAGAGAGGCTGCCTCGTAGTGAGTAAGGTGCTCTAGTAAAAGGCTGGTGCTGTGTATTATCCTACTTCACATGGTAGTTTGAGTCTATTGGCAGGCAGTGGGTTTTGATAACACAAGAGTGCAGGTGTGGGGAGATGGATGAGTAAAGCATGCCGTGTACAAAAACTATTTGTCATTCTTTGTTATCTAAGAGCTAAATTATTGCCAATCTGATGCAGATGCATGAGTCTGAGCGGGATAAAGAACAAAGGGGCCATCCCTTCTCCCTCCTTCCCCAGTGCACCCATTAGCTATCAATCTGCGCTCTGGCAGAGCAAAAGAGGAGCCCAGGCCGCATGGCCCAAAGGGGGCATGCACAAGGGGGTGCCCAGATATGTCACCATGCTCCTCCCATAAATACACCTCTACTGTGTGCTGCTCAGACACAGAGAAGCTAAGCAAGCAGTCTACGGCTAACAGGTGTCATTGGCTGCCAGTGAGAATGCTCCACTCCAGTGCCCCCGAAGGTGGTGTGATTGCACCTGGCTTCTGCAAGCATGCAAACTCCTGAGGAACCTGTGTAGTGGTGCACCTGATCCCCTCTCCAGCACTGTAGCGTCTTGATTTGGCCAAAAGTATCCTGTTCCCTATCCATAACTCCCCTGTAGTCTAATACCACATGCTCTGTCTATGGAATAGCTTTTAGCTATCAGCTCTAATGTGTTCTGCTAATGCTAGATAGAGCTATCCGTAGTACCCTTGAGCTAATAAATGCCACAGATTGTAAGTTCTACAAACTTAAATGATGCCATGTGTGTGCGTGTGTGCATGGTTTGTAGACCTCATTGAGAGTTAAATAAACTCCAGGCTTCAGACTTTGTTTATAGTACTGTAACTTTATTCTATGTAGCATTGTATAAGAAATTGTAGTGACCACCATTTAAAAGTTAACTTTTTATACCTATAGGAAACAACTATTCTACACAGTGTGGTAATGGTGTTTTTTAAAGGCAAACACTTCTATTTCATAATATATTAAATGCCAATTTATAATGCTATAAAAAGATATCTTGTTTTTAGGCACAAGTAGAAGGGGGCAGAGTTAAGGTTGCATTTTCAACCGCGACACTGGCATTTCTGACTCTTGGATGCTCAGTTTCTAAAACTTAAAGAGCATTCACTCCAGACTTATGCATGGGATATACACGACAATATAAAATATAGTACAGATGTGAGCTGATTTCAAAAAAGGTAATTCTTATTTGACAAATCTGCTGGAGTTTTCAAAGAGGTTTCTCAGAAAGTGGACAGGTGTGAAATTGTGTATATAATCTACTTAGATTTCCCAGGGGCAGTTCACACAGTGTCAAACAGGAGACTAATACACAAAGTTGCTAGCAAAGCAGAGAAGGGGCTGTTTTCAAATGGAGAAAGCAACCGGTTATGTGATCGAGGGCAGATTTGAACAGGGAAAGGTTATGGGTCAGGGAAAAAGGGGATGAAGATTGGAGAACCACAGGGATTGGTATTGGAGATCAATATTTTTTTCACTCTGTATGTAAATGACTTTGAAGAAAGTACCACTAACATTATCCAAGTTCTTGGATAATACAAAATGGATTGGATGGGGGGAAGAACCAGCAAATAACGTGGAGAAAGAGAGCAGATATGAAGAAGTCTGCCTGGATAAAATGACCCAAGAATAACAAGAATAAATTTGAGATTTGAGTCATAGTCTATGTTAAACTAATACATTCTGATTAAAGAGCAGGAGAAGGATTTTAAGGAGTCATAAAAGCTAGAGCCATGAAAGGACTAGCATGATGCATTGTATGACTGTGGTCAAAGAGGCATTGAGCAAGCAAAGCACAGAACACAATTTAAAAGGAAATACTGTAACACTTTTTAAAGATCATGTTTTAACTACTATTCCTAATATTTAGAACCATTCTATAGAAAAACATGAAGGGCAGTAGTCCAAAGGAGAGTAGCATGAATCATAACATGTCTGGAAGGGTTAAGATATGGTGCAAGGTCTACAAGGGTTAACTTGAAAGGGGCTTGGAGGGTTGACTGACAAGAAGGTGGAGAAGAGAAAAATTCAGGACTGTACTTGGCTTTTGGGACATTAAAGGTTATAGGGGAATCTGATGGAAGTTTTGCAATGTGCTGAAGTGCATAGTGAGGCTAGAAATAGATACGCTCTTTCCATTAATATTAAACCCTGGGATGATACAGCATAGAC
This sequence comes from Chrysemys picta bellii, assembly GCF_011386835.1. Classification (NCBI taxonomy): domain Eukaryota; kingdom Metazoa; phylum Chordata; order Testudines; family Emydidae; genus Chrysemys; species Chrysemys picta. The sequence goes on from NC_088791.1 coordinate 15,158,489, forward strand.
TTAGGAATTTTTAAAAGCAGGTTGGACAACACCTGTCAGGAATGGTCTAGATAATACTTAGTCCTGCCTTGAGTGCAGGGGACTGGACTAGATGATCCCTCGAGGTCCCTTCCAGTCCTATGATTCTATGATTCTAAGACAGAGAAACAGTAGGCAAAAAAAGAGTGTTTAAACCAAACTCTGCCCCTTTCCCTCCATGCAGAGAGTAGGATGTTCTTCCACCAGGGGAATCAGTGAATATTCCTCAAGAAAGTTATTCCTTCCACCAGTATTTCAGAGTGCTGCTTCTGATACACAGAGCAGCACGTAACGTGAGCACTGCCCCCAGGTACCAGGTAAGGTAAGGTTTCCTCACTCAAGCAGCTAACAGGATAGAATGGCAAGCCCTTTGTGGGCCCAGCTGACACTTGGTGAGCTGCATTCGGCTTGGTGAATGTCTGAGCCTTCTTGAGACCCATGATATTTTTGCATTGGTTGGAGGTGTGGGGGCAGATGAGGCTAATTTCCCATCACATACGTGACTGTGAACTTGTCTGCATGAATCTGCCTCATCGTAAAATCCAGTCATGGTTTATTGCAAAAGAAGGAACCGCATCAGAACCAACCCCCAAAGCCCACTGCCAGTCAGAGACAACTTCATTGGTGAGCACAGCTCATGAAGATGTTGTAAAATGAGAGTTATTTAAAATGACCCGTAAAGGGGTATGGTGGGCAAAAGAGGACTTTTCCTTTTTTTGCTGCTGTGTGTGTGGAGGAGGCCTGGAAAGATGTTTTCTTCTTGTTTTTAGAAATTTGAAATTTAGCTCTTGTTCTCCTTGTATATCTCTGGATGAGTGGAGAAGCAACACTTTAATAACCTTTTCATTCTGTGTTTGTACAGCTCCTAGCACAATGGAGTCCTGGTCCAGGACTTGGGCTCCTAGGTGCTACCATAACACAAAAGAAGAATACATCTCAAGAGAGGGAAAGAACAGCTTGTTTGCACAAGCTTGTCTACACTATTTTAGTACTGATTTAACTACATTGATTGAAAACTTTCCCGGAATCTCCCAAAATAGGCTATACTGATAAAAGCACCTTTACCTGCATCCACACTAAAGGATTGCACCCATTTAACTGTATTGGTTTCTAACACAGCAGGGTTAAATTGGTAGAAAAACTGTGTGTTGACCAGCCCTTAGAAGAGAAGGGATTTTTAGTCAAGGTAACCACGTCAGCCACCTCCGGAGCACCTCCTCAAAGCCTGGGGTGGCTCTGCAGAGTAACCTGCTTCAGTTTCACTGGCCCACAGGACACCTTCAGCACTCCACACCACAGACCAAGATAGTCAAAACAAGATTTCCCTACTGGAGTCCTATGTATTAAGTCCTGCCAACAGCATGGTATAAATGGAATTCAAAACAAAACAAAAAGCCTTCAGCCCATTCTCAGGCTGCCACAACCCATCCCCCCTGCGGGTCTGTCTTCATGCTCGCCCAGCAGTGACTCCCAGGACTTCTTGCCAGGAGTTTAGCCTTCTCACCCTGGAGAGGACCCAAGAACCTCTCTGCCTTCTTCATAGGCCTCTTCCCCAGGCTTTGCACAGGCCTCTTTTTTTATATATATATATATATACCCTAGGCCTGATTGAGTTCCATGACCCACTGGTCACATGACAGTCTCCATTTTCATCACTTGGGAAGGTGAGCTGATCTTGTCACAGGTGGGGATGAGGTTCATCTCTCCTTGAAGGGGTCAGCCAAGTCTGCAACAGTCAGACAGTTTGCAACTTTGATTTTTGTTAACAACTGTTTAATTCTAACCTCTAAGAAACACTTGGGAGAAAGGAAGGTTATGTTAAGGGATCATTGCCCCTGCCTTTTCAATTCAAGGATGAGATAGATCCCAATCTATATCTGAGACCTCCAGTAAGCCCAGGAAAAGTAGGGAAAGTCAGACTTAACACTCCGAATATTTCTGAGGAGAAAAGAAATCAGAAATTCAGTATTTTATTTATTATAAAGAAAAGAAAATGGGCACAAAGCCTCTTTTAAAAATTCTTTGCAGATTACCTTTCAAATCAATTGCAGGGTAATGGGGGAGAAGAGTTAAAATGTTAAAACGATCGTTTCTCCCAACTGAGATTGCTCTGGGGAGAAAAAAGCATATTGCACTGATATTGATCAAGAAAACTGAGTAGATAAATAGTATCCTCTTTGAAGTTAGAACAGATCTTGTCAAGTAATTAAGACCAACATTTATTTGTGGAGTATTTTGTAATATCTTTACAAAATCAAATATGATTAGAAATGTTTTCATAAATGTAAAAGGATAACCCTGTGAACATATATATTTAATATATGCATTGCCCTGCACTGTTGGAAACACACAGAATAGTTATCATCATCATATAGGGCACAAGACTAGAAATATGAAATTGTATATAAACAAGAATGAAAACAACCAGTCTAGTTTCATTTTCCAAGTTGAATAAAATGCAAAAATATCCATAAAGGCAAGTCGACAGGGCCTGATGATATTCATCCTAGGATATGTAAGGAAGTGGATGAAACAATCTTGGAACCATTAGCAATTATTTTCGAGAACTCATGGAGCATGGGTGAGGTTCCAGAGGACTGGAGAAGGGAAAACATTGTTCCCATTTTTAAAGATGGGTACTAAGAGGATCCAGAGAATTTTAGACCAGTCAGCCTCACCGTCTTACCTGGAAAGGTACAGGAACAAATTATTAAACAATCAATTTGTGAGCACCTCAATGATGATAGTTATAAGATATAGCCAGCATGGATTTGTCAAAAACCAATCATGCCAAACCAACCTAATTCCCTTCTTTGACAGCATTACTGGCTGAGTAGACAAGTCTACATATCTTGATGTTTAGTAATACTTTTGACAAGGTCCCACCTAACATTCTCATCAGCCAACCAGGGAAATGTGCTCTAGATAAAATTACTATAAGGTGGGTGCACAACTGGTTGAAAGACTGTACCTAAAGAGTAGTAATCAGTGGTTTGCAGTCAAACTGGGAGAGCATATCAAGTACGGTCCCATAGAGGTTAGTCCTGGGTCCACTTCTATTCAATATTTTCATTAATGACTTGGATAATGGAGTGGAGAGTATGCTTATAAAATCTGCAGATGACACCAAGCTGGGAGGGGTTGCAAGCATGTTGGAGAACAGGATTAGAATTCAAAATGACTTGACAGATTGGAGAATTGGTCTGAATGCAACAAGATAAAATTCAATAAAGATAAGTGCAAAATACTTCACTTAGGAAGGAAAAAATCAAATGCACAGCTACAAAATGGGGAATAACTGGCTAGGTGGTAGTACTGCTGAAAAGGATCTGGGGGTTATAGTGGATCACAGATTGCATATGAGTCAACAGTGTGATACACTTACAAAAAAAGGCTAATATAATTCTGGGATGTATTAACAAGAGTGTTGTATGCAAGACACAGGAGGTAATTGTCCTGCTCTACTCAGCACCTAATGGAGCCTCAACTGGAGTATTGTCCAGTTCTGGGCACCACACTTTAGGAAAGATGTGGACAAATTGGAGAGAGTCCAGAGGAGAGCAACAAAAATGATTTTAAAAAAAAGTTTTTAAAAACCTGACCTATGAGAAAAGGTTAAAAAAGGCTGGGCATGTTTAGTCTTGAGAAGAGAAGGCTGAGGCAGATAAGTCTTCAAATATGTTACGGGCTGGTATAAAGAGGATGGAGATCAATTGTTCTCCATGTCCATTGAAGGTAGGACAAGAAGTAATGGTCTTAATCTGCAGCAAGGGAGATTTAGATTAGCTTTTAGGAAGAACTTTGTAACTATAAAAAGAACAGGAGTACTTAAATTTCATGAGGTTGATGGATTTCCACTCCATACGGCTAAATGCAGTGCCTTGCATAATGACAGGTTTCAGAGTAGCAGCCGTGTTAGTCTGTATTCTTTTTACGGATACAGACTAACACGGCTGCTAATTTGTAACTATAAAGGTAATTATTCTCTGGAATGGGCTTCCAAGGGAGGTTGTAGAATCCCCATTATTGGAGATTTTTAAGAACAAGTTGCACAAGCACCTGTCAGGGATGCTCTAGGTTTACTTGGTCCTCTCTCAGCGCAGGGAGCTGGACTTGGTCACATCTCGAGATCCCTTCCAGCCCTACATTTCTATGATTCTGTAATTTGTGACAAGCGTAATAAATCCCTGATGATGCAAGCATCTTATCTGAGTTAGTCAATGGAAATAAGGGACGTAGGACATAATGTAATACTCATGAATAAAACTTAGATGTTCAAGCGTGAGACCTATGTTTTTAAATGTATTTCAACTGTAATAATCTAAGGTATTGTTAGCAACACAAATTTTAAAATCTCTCATTTTTATCTCTAACACTGAGAGTCATTCACTCATAACATCATAATAGCAAAATTTGTGAAGGATGTGGAGACCAGATTGTCATCTTTACACTGTCTGGCTGGGCATTGGACTCTGGGGAAGAAAATATTGAGAAATGTTCAGTGGACAAAAAAAAAGTGTGTTATAGAATAATAGTGAGCCTGTACTTCAGACTGTATGGAGCCTCTATATCTATAATGTCTAAGCCTTTGTACCATAAGAATGGCATTCACAACACTAGGACCTCCATCGACCCCCCAAACTCCTACCTACCAACCAATCAAGAACCATCCGCTTATTTCACAGAGGCCAGCAAATAACTTCCTATGGTCTGCCTTTCGACAACAAGCTGGTTGGACTGACTTCAAAGCAGCGACCTATAGGGGTATGGCTGCTTATCTCATACTAATTCCGAGTTATCCCGCTCAGAAAATGAGGCATTTTAAAGAATCTAGGTCTTTCTAATCTTTTATAAAAAACACTTTGAGAAAAGCTGGTGCCTACATTAAAGCTGAATGTTTCCAGTAGATCTTTTGGGGTTTTCACTGTGCCTAATTACTGTCTAATCTATGCCCATGAGCACACAGTTTTAAGTTGGACATGGCAGACTCTCACTCTGCAGATGCATAAATTCATTATTATTTGGAAAGAGAGGGAAACTCCATTCTCTACTACACTGTGGTTTTAATTTAAAATACACTCAGAAATAGTGGCTATCACACACTCCTTTAGAAGAATAAAATGAGCTGCTGAGGGAGATGCTTATATATAATAAGCCATGTCTCTTATTTGCCTAACTGAATTTGGGTGAATTTATATTTCAAAGAATAATTGAACAGTTTTAGTAGATCAAGATGTTAGGCTTCCAATTTCACATTCAGGGAGCTGCCCAATGAGTGAACTGTATGGTAGTGTATGGTTGATTCATGTAATGTATAATATGAGTAGATTTGGAAGGATTAGATTTTTATTGGTAAATGTTAGTAACCATCAATTTCAACGTATACACACAAACAAATGAAAAAATATTTCCATGGGTGATAATCGAAATTTACAGAGAGGCAAAGTAAGAAAAATGCTACTTGACAACTTAGTAGAGTTTGATTTAAGGCTATTTACTTTGTACGTTTTGACATGTGTTTTAACAGTTATAAAGCTTTAGCTTTTTGAATCTCAACATCTACTGTCATTAAATAATTATTTTTGACCCTTCCATAATTTCCTGCAACTGTGAACATTTAAATTGATAAAAATAGAAAATACAGTAAAATCTCAGAGTTATGAGCACGAGAGTTATGAACTGACCAGTCAACCACACACCTCATTTAGAACCAGAAGTACATAATCAGGCAGCAGCAGAGACCAAAAAAATAAAATAAAAAGCAAATACTGTACAATACTGTGTTAGCGTAAACTATAAAAAAAAAGGGAAAGCAGCATTATGCATAATAAAGTTTCAAAGATATATTAAGTCAATGTTCACTTGTAATATTGATAGAACAACCATAACGTTTTTGTTCAGTTATAAACGTTTCAGAGTTACGAACAACCGCCATACCCAAGGTGTTTGTAACTCAGAGGTTCTACTGTAATGCTTAGAAATAAATATTGATTTTATCCTCAAAATTAAAAAGAAAAATCCAATTCTGCCAAGTCTAAATATGAAGATTCTTTGTGCTTTAATAATAATGACTTTAGTACTTTTAGCATAAATAATCACCATAATAATACTTAGCGGTGTTATCCATAGATCTCATAATGCTTCACAAAGGTATGTATCATTATCTCCATTTTACAGACAGGCAAAGTGAGGCATGGGGAGGTGGACGGACTTCCCCAAGGTTACACAGTGATTGAGAACGGAAAAAGAACCCCTGTCTCTCCTGATCCATTGCCTTATCACCTGGGTTACACTGCCTCCCTCACTTACATCCCTGGCTCTCAAAGGACTTTACTTGCACAAATACTTATTAATACTAACACCACCTATGTTAGTTTCCCCATCTATTTAATGGGACTGATGGGGAATTAGAGTGTTATTTTCATGGCATATACACAGAGAAGTTAAATAAAAACTTAGAATTAAAAACCCAAAAACAGAGAGAAAAAAAGCAGGCTGCTCCTTAAAACTCAGAGGCACAACTCAGTCCTCCGTACTTTAGGCTGGCTCTCTGCAGAACTGTCTTTCAACACACACTGCCCTACAGAACACCGTAGCCTGCAAGCAGGACCAGGAAACTCTTCAAAACTGAAGTGTGATAGCTTGTAATTTTAGCATGATTTCAATACACCACACAGAGCGGCTGTTATATGCCGTGGATTAGAAAGCAAGTGTGTATTAGACCTAGGAGCTCTGACTCCCATTTCCTTGCTCTTACCATTTTCATCTCCATTTAATGCTATCAATTTTAAACCAGAGCTTTCCTTTTGTGTTTGCAGATCATGGGATATAAAACTATTGTTGTTTTAAAATGCACTATGTTAACCTGAGCAATTCCACTGGGGTTTTTAGCTTCTATAGAGAAGAGTGTTTTGTTGTCTCTGGTTCAATTAGATTTTTCTCAGTGTCAATTTTAATTCACTTCATCCGAACATGTGAGGAACTCTCTGTGGGAGGAGAACTTTTACTTCTGCTCTATTCCATTCTTTTGTTTAACAGTTTAAAATGCTTAGCGGCGCCGCATTCTCCCTTGATGTCAGCTAGTGCATCCAGTAGGAATGGTAATAAATCGCTTGGGTGTTCTTTAATAATGTGCTGGGTGATTTGGTTTGTTTAGGAGGAGAGAGGTGGGAAAAGAGTCCTATTCTCCATACCTTTTACTTATGACTATCTGGAACAATCTTGCAATGGCCTGGATGACCTAATAAGTCTTCTCCAGTGCTCACTTCATCTCCATAATACTTGTTTCTCACGATTACCCACAAAGGTCTCACATCATGGCAAACCTCCACCTGGCCACAGAGCGCTAGGCAGCACTTCCTTCAGTACCCACCAGCACCACTGAGCACAAGACAGAGGTGAAGTTGCCTGAAAGATTGTTCTTCCCTTGTAGGATATGTCTACACTGCACACTAAGCCAGGGTTCTGACTCTGGTTTAAGCCCAAACCTCCCTTCCATCAACACACAAATCAATCTGACTTGGGTCAGCATGCACTCTGGACCTGGGTTCTAGGACCCTACTAGGGAGGTGGGTCAGAGCCCAGTTCCTGCTATGACTCATGTCCAAGCCCTGTTATTTTGAGTGTGGACGCAGCTCAAGAGACAGACCCGAGTCAGCAGGGTGATCTGGCCAAATTCTGTTTTTAGAAACTATATTTTGCCTACCTGAATATCCTCTGTCGTTTCACTCGGCTACAATCTTTTTCTTCGTTCCCTGTCCTAAATTGTTGTTTAGCATTGCTGTGTGGTGCGAACATGGTTGCCTGTGCTTCATTGCTTGTTAGTTTGCACTTTGGGATCTTCTGAGTTGAAAGGTGCTGTATAAAAGTAGGAAATTATTATAAGTTTGATGCTGCAATCTAAATAAAAGTAGTTTAAAAAAAATCTTACAACCAAAGGTCAGCATAACTTTCAGGTTTGCATGTGCGCAGTGCAAGTAACCTTCAGAAATTTCATCATGACAAGATAAGTGCAGTAATTATGTTTAAATGAGTGCAGGAGAAAATTTCTCTGTAAACTGCATTAGCTGGAGAGACTTTGGTCCAAGAGGATTTAATTGAATTAATGTTACTTACTTTTAAATGCTCCACCCAGTGTTTTACCAGTTCTCCTTACCACTAAGAATAATAACAATATTTAGTTCCTAAAAGCCCAGTTCATCAACGCACTGAAGCACATACATAGTCCCAATGACGTCAGCAAATGTTGAAACCTAAGCCCGTTTTTAAATGCTTTGCTGAACTGGGGCCATATTGCACTTTTTTCACCTGTGGCTCTCAAAACCTCTTCAACTCAACTGTACTGCCGGCAATGTTGTACGGCAGCAAAACATGGGCACTGAGGAAGATAGAGGAGCAACAACTCTCTATCACAGAGAAGGCGATGGAAAGAAGAATTCTGGGGATTTCAATACGCGACCGCGTCCCCAATGAAGTGATCAGACAGCAGAGTGGAGTGCAGGACGTCGTTGTTGAAAGCAGGTACAGCAAAATGTGATGGGCTGGGACTACAGCTGTCGCCGAGTGGTACCTGTGGTAGCTGAAATGACCACTCGGCCGATCTCGAAAGAGATGGGAAGATTTTATTGTGAAAAGGCATGGCCGCACATGGAGAAGGAAGGCCAGGATAAGAGAAGAATGGAAGACGTGTTGTGATCTACACACTCTCTATGAGGGCTGAAGGACCGATCGATCAAGGCTCTCAAAGTACTTTACAAAGGAGAGTAAATCTTCTTTTGGCAGCATGGGCAGTAAAGGAACTGATTTAGGACCTGATCAAACTGCCAGTGTATGCAATGGGAGTTTTCCTGATTTCATGGACAGTTGGGTCAGACATGCCACAGTTTGTAGTCCACAATTTGTAATTCCCACCACTGCTACTGATGCACACTGGACCTTGGGCTACATAAGCAGGGGGCACCGGAACAGGCAGGGTGGTGGGGGAAGGGGCCATGACCCTCCCACTTTTTGAAAGAGGATGGGCCTGATCTGTCCACTTGTTCCCCAAGGCCCCGGCTAGGCCAGAAGCGGAGTCAGCCTGGGGAGCCGCGGATCCTCCACCTACGTGGGGGCGATGGACCCGAAAGCAGCCCCCAACCCGTGTCCCTGCCTCCCGGCCCCCACCACCCAGGCAGGTGGAGGGTCCGTGGCTCCCCACAGCAGTCCAGGCAGCTCTTATCATGGCCCAGCACCAGCTCTTCAGCCCCGCCAGAAGCCAGAGTCGGGTCCGGGTAAGAGCTATGTGGATCGCTGTGGGGAGCCACGGACCCTCCACCTGCCCTGAGCGGCGGTCCGGGGGCGGGAACATGGGCCGGGGCTGCTCTCGGGGGGGCCCCCGACTCTGGGCAGGTGGAGGGACCTAGTCTCCCTGGCCCGGCTCCAACTTGGCCAGGGGGCAGGACCTCGGGGAGGAAGAGGAGAGGCAGGGCCACTTTTAGGCAGAATTCGTCACCCCGGCATAAGCCTAATATGAACAATATCTAATAGGATTAACATAGAGATTCCCATGGATATCTAAAAGCTCTTAACAGAGGTCAGCAACTAGTACTCTTTTTCATGAAATTATCACTGCATGATTCCAAAATCCTGGGTTCAGATAGGTAGGCACAAAATTGCAATCTGTCATGATATTCATGGAAGCAAAAATACCGGTAAGTAATGTTACCACGTCCCCATTATATAAATGGGAATGCTTAGATGCACAGGGGTTAAAATGTCTTTCTCAAAGATATGCAGCAAGTCAATGGCAAAGTGACTGACAGAACCCAGTTCTCCTGACTGCCAGTCCGCTTCTCTAACCACTAGGTAAAGACCATGATTTAATTCCCTTCAAAATATTTTCCCCAAGAAAATTAATGTGCCAAATAAACCCTTGAAGAGTAGATTTATTTTAGAGGAGTAGTTTGATACTGTTTAATTTTTCCTTTGTATGTTTTGTTGTATCATTTTAAAAAACATTTTTTAAAAACAATTGTGTGTTGCATTTACTGGACCAAATGCCAAAAGGTTGGGGGGCGGGGAGGACAATGTTTTAAATGAAGGCTTTTTCTTCAAATACAAACTGATCTTTTATGGAAATTGAAAAACAGTGGAATAGTTTCTAAAGTGACTTTCTTCATTGCTGGCTGAATCAAATGGCAAAAGCTGCTATTAACCTACGCATCCAACATTTCAACTAACCATGTTTCACTCCTGATTTCACCCACCCTTGCTTATGCATGCTGTTGGCGTTCTGTTACAGTCAATAAGGCACGCCATTCAAAGAGCTACAGTATGCTCTTTGTTAAAAAATATATAGTGAGTAATTGCAAAAGTCAAATAATGTTTATGGGGAAGAATTGGGGGGGGGATCTGTTTTTTAACGCGATGAATGCTAAAAGATATATAAAATCTCTGTTTATAAAAGAGATGCCAGTATGTAATGCAGAAGTATAATATTCCATATTACAAAGAGATATAGTGCAATACATCAAAATAGGATCAAATGTATTTGCTACATATCAGAAATACCTTCATTAAAAATTTACTATAGTGATAACCAAAAACACTGTAGTAACATTATGGTAAGAAGTAACATTTGGGGTTATTGCTTTGTAAGAGTGTAGAGATTTTTTTATAAAGGTAAACATTACTTAGAAGTGCATCGACACCCGGTATAATTTTGGGTGGGATAAATTAAGGTAGCATGTGGTATGAGCTATTCCATTTATTTTCCCTAATTTTCATCACTTTGCTGTTTTAAGAGGGAGATTTCAAAGGCACAAAGGACACAAAGGTGCCCAACTCTCATGGACTTTCATTAACTTTGTGGCTTTGAAAATCTCCCCTGAAATACAGATTACCCTGTCCCATCTTTTTTCTGCACAGATGGAATTTATAATATTTTACACGTTGCACCCATTAGAAATTATATATAGACAGCATCACACAAATGCAACCTTCTCTGCTGGGTTTTGTTAAATGCCCAGGTGCCACCCAGTACTGAGGATAAAAACAAGATCCTGTCCAGAAGCGCTTAGAGTCTTGGGATCAGACAGTTATTTATTATTTGTGTGATAGAAGTGCACAGATGAAATCAGATTGTGAAATGTGCTGTAGGAACACATAGTTAGAGATGGCCCCTTCCCTTTAAGAATCTACCGAGTAAGTAGGAGTCCCGAAGAGGTGAAGTGACTTGCTCAAGATCACACAGGAAGTACATGGGCAGGGCGTAGAATGGAACCAACATCCTCAGCAATCTCATCCAGTGCCCTAAGCACAAAAATATCCTACATCCCTTGTTCCTGTCCAGAGCCCAGCTGAGGCAAGGGTCTGCCCACACCAATTCAATTGCAGGGTCAATTTTAGACAAGATGCAAAATGAGATCATGATGATCACTGAAGAAGGAATAAGGAAAAGGAAAACATCTCCTGTCCATGTACTTTAACTTTGCCATTCTGCAGTGTTTGGGGAAAGGAGGTGACATCCCAAGTTCGGATGGCCAACGCAAGTATTAGAGCAAAGCTCGGTGGTGGGGGGAAAGTCTGCACAACCCAATGTTAAAGGTTCGATGACCCAAATATGGGATGCACTAGTCATGGAAACTTTGAGACACTGGAAATGACAAAAAGAGGGAGACTGTCTGAAAACTTGGATCTCTATCTTAGGCTATTCAAACATGAAAAAATTAACGTCATACAAAGAGATAATCCCTTTGGCCTCTGTGCCGCCTCTATTAAGAAAAACAAAACACTACCTAGCATGTTACTTGAAGTAACCAGAGTGTTTTACCACTTTAAAAGGTTACTGTGGGTTTGTTTGTTTGTTTTGTTTGTTTGGAGGGTTGAATGTTAACATTCATTGCAGCTGGACAATTTTTGGAGGCAGGACTCATTTAGTGAATTCTGCACATCCTTAGAATTTGTAACGTGGTTTAATCCTGTTTATATATTTTATTGAATCAATAAACAAACTGCATAGTTTCAAAAGAATACAGAGCTGCTTTGATTCTAAAAATAGCCATTTCAAAGTTCACTGCAGCTTAGGAAGAAGAGAAGCTAACCATCTCAGAAAAGCCCAGCTGCTCTGTTACATTCGTCAATAAAATTATTAGAGATTAAAAATATTTCAGCTATGAAATATTGCTGATAATCTGGCAATTACTGTAACCAGCAATCAAAACAACTTGAATATTGATTCTTAGTATGCAGAAAATCTCGTATTAATTTTGTGGTGGCATAAGATCTATTACAGGCCGCAATCAGCCAGGTACATAAAGTTTGGAGGAGGTTTCTCTCTTATCTGGGCTAACTGAACCTGAGGCTTGACCAGTCATTTAAAAAGAACTATAGGAAAGGACCAATTACAGTTTGAGGATTGAGGAGCACGGGGTAACAAGCTCACATGGTTGACAGCAGTCATTCCTCTACGTGGTGCCTGAGCATCCTTAGGGCCAGATCATGAGAGCTGCGGATCATGAGTGTAATCCACTCAGAGTAGCGCTCTGTTTTCCTCTAGTGGTGTCTGAAACACAAAATAGAGGTCGGTTAGCATGCTAAGGCCTTAGCTAATAGAGTATGGGGGTATTTTAGTTCAGGCAGCAGAAGTTTGTGCTCTAAGAACCAGAGGCCCCTCCCCACTGCTAACACCCCACCCAGGAGCATAGCATTACATCTACAACTCCTGTGGCAATCAGTGGGACTAGTCACATAAGTAAATGGATGCTGAACCAGGGCCCTCTAGGTATTGTAGAATCAACCAGGGAAGTCAGAAAGGAAAAAGACCCGTTAAATCATCCATTCCATCTCCCTACCAACTATTCTGTTGTTCCCCACAGTGCATTTTCAAATGTTTTGTCCAATTTACTTTTGAATATAACGTGCGCTTCCCCTGAGAGCTTGGGTATGTTTTCGCTGCACTGTAAGCACGTGCGGTTTTGGCATCTCATTGGGTGTTTTTTTGCCTCCATTTATTTCCTAATAGTTTTGTAACCCACACTCCGTGCTAATGTTGATAAATGACAGGGCTACACTTTCCGTCGCGTAAAACAGTACAGGGGATAAACTCTGCTTAAGTTTTTGGCTGACCCCTCAGCAGGCTTAGCTCAAAAATTAATTTGTCATTACCCAGGTGCTATGCACTAAGCTTTATTGGCAGTGAGAAGCTCAGCATACTGTATGTTCTCTGGAAGGAAAAAAGTGGTCATGTAATCACTGAGACACTGAACAGTCATTTCCAATCTGGTAATATTTTATGTGAACTGGCACTGTATGTTGCATATCATTTATCTTCCTAATCCTTGTTCCACATTGCCTCCCACTTGAGGCCAAGAACATTACAGCTGTGCCAAAGAGTGGGTGGAAAAATAGCCTTGTTATTAACCTAAGTTGAAAACATAATGGCTTTTTGAATGTCTTCATTCACAGATGCAGTCATACTAAATATTAATACCCTTAAGTATGGCAAAACAGAACTTTCATTTAAAACTCCATTGTTCATGTGTGTTGCATAAAAGAAGGCCCAATGAAAGGAATGATGTCTTGTCAATGGCTTCATCTTGTTCCTTTTGCTGTATCCTGTTAACCCATACATTTCAATAGTCTGCCCTAGTGCTGTCATCGGTGGGGCAAATTCTGCACCAGTGTAAATCCAGAGTAACTCCACCAGCCTCAATAGAGTTACACAGATGTAACTGAAAGCAGAATTTGTCCAGTAGCTTCAGCACAGAGAGTCAGTATGTAGAGAGTTACTGAAACACACAGAATGTTGTCATAGTGGCCTGAGCAACAGAAGGCTGCAGTGTTGCCATTTCAATCTCAACCCCACAAGAGTAGGGCAAATTATCTATTTGGGACAAATTATCTTGCCAAATGGAATTCCCCAGGAGCAGCTGTCCTATAATAAAGAGAGGGAAATTGTAGATCTCCTCAAATTAGTCTTCATGGTATCCAAAAATCTCTATTCTGCACATACAAGCAAGAGAACCAATAAGGTAAATGAGTTAACCCCCACAATTAATTTCAATAGTAAGTCATAGAAATTAGAGATGGAAACTATTCCTTATCCACCCACAGCCCAGCCAGTGGAGACCATTCCCTAAAGCATAATGTGTAATGCTTACTGGTCTGTTTTTTTCTGGGGGCTGTAATTAATTTCTGTAGGGGATACCTTCCAATGTAAAATGTTATTCCGACAGAGCTACTAACAACATTTTTTACGAGTTACTGTTGAATCTTAATCTTTGGAAAAAATGATTGTGGGTGATGTGTGAAAATGTCTCTCCATTTTAATATGAAAACACTGACTGACTGGATTTTAACCTATTGTGTATCAAGCCTTGTATTGTAAATCAGTCTGTGTCAGAGGTCACAATTGTTTCATCACCTTAAACTGGGCTCATTTGATATTTAGTTCCACATTTTTGATAACTCTGCAGGACTAATCTGAGGCCTGCTTTTGCACATGAAAACTTCTTTCATCCATTCTTTTAAGACAATCAAATGTAAAACGGTTGACGTGTAATTGCTTAGTTATCTCTGTGTATCAGAGCTTGTGATATACAATATAGTGAAAGCCTGCATTATGCAATTGCTAAAACAATTTCACTCCCAGGGGAAATGCTGCATTCACACTGAGGGCTTTGCCTGGCTTGGAGATGTCCTTAAACTTTGCTTTCTTGAGGCTTAGCATAGCCAAGTCTTAGGTCCCAGTCCTGCTAGAACCCTGTCTCTCTTCCCTTGCACAAGCAGAGTCTTACGCGATAGAGTGAGGGACTTCAGATCTCTGGGTTGTATTCCTAGTTCTGCTGCTGACTCATAGTATGAATCTACAGACAGATTTGTGAAAGTGCTCAACCCTGCGTGTTCCCAGTGGGAGCCGCTGAGCTCATTTGAAAATCTGGACTCTAACCCTTGTGGGTCTCAGTTTTTCCGTCAGTGACAGTGATCCCATCATATTTACATACTTTGCATGGATGTTTTGAGATATAAACATTTCTATAACATTTTGAGGTCCTCAGACCAGAGATTTTGTATACATGAAAATCATAATTTGCTAGTAAGTTTAGTAAGGTATATTGTTAGCAAAATAGTGTAGTTGTTTGTGTTGTTCTTCCTGGGAAATGGACAGTGAGACAAGCAAACTCCCCTTCATCTGCCTCCCGCCTCCCCCCCCAAAAAAAAAATCAGACAGGGAAAAATCCTGTAAAAGGAGCTTTTTTGTGTTTTCTATCTCCTCTGCCTCAGGAGCACAGACCTTCTTCAAAAGCTCTCTAAATTTTTGGTAGTGAAACAAACTCACACAAGCACATCTGTGACATCTCATTGGATTCATTCCTGCAGCTGCCCCAGTGACCCAGGCAGAATGCTGTAGAAAATCATGCTATACTGCAAGTGATTAGACATATTCAGGATCCTCATGCCGTTGATGCCAAGGAACGCTGAATAGTTTCATCAGCTACGCAGACGTGCTTCAGTGTAAGCCCTCCTGCCACTGCCTAGTCAAGGCCACCTTTGACAACCAGCAGGAGCCAATACAGAACTGTTTAGGCACTCATTTTGTTCCCTTTCTCTGTTTGTCTTTCTCTCCCTGATTAAGTTGCCAATCATTCTCTTACCTCTTTCTCTTCCTGTCTTGATAAGGTGCCAGTCATTTCATACAGCTTTGTCGTCTCTTGCCAAATACTTCTCTTGTCATAACTTGGAAACAGACTGCCATAGCTTTATTTTATATCTTGATCTGATTAGTGGTGCCAAGTATCAGATATAAAGGCTTAGAGTGCAGCAGGGCCTATATATCATTTACTGTCTTGAGCTTGGATTGGTCGGGTATGGTATTAGTTAAGGACCTTGAACTGATAGATGATCTCTCCACCCCTAGAACATTCGTTTCCCATATACAATATGGTGCATCCATTTTTAGCCCCTTTTTTTTTTTCTAGCCAAGTTTCCAAATTCTGCATGGTTGCCTGTTGCAAGAAAAAGATCATCAATAATTTAAGAACCCTGACAGGCAATTTTGATATAACTCTGTGATTAAATGCTCATTTAAATAGAAATTTCAAAATAGTAGCATTCAGGGTGGTTCAGTACAGTATAACTATGAATAATGAGTTGAAATTAAGCAAAGGACAATTTAACCTGAATACCAGGAACAATTTCCTAGCACTGAAATCTAATAGATTGTGGAATTGTCTCCCAAGGGAAGTGGTGAAAACCTCAACACTGGGAAATGTTAAACCAGACTAGATAAAACTTTGGAAAATTATACTCAAAAGTACAAATCTATCTGTGCTGTCAGGGAGAAGTGAACTGGATGATTTTGTTGTCTTTTTCCATTTCTAATTTTTATGATTCTGTAAAAACTATTTTCACATACACCTCTACCTCGATATAACGCTGTCCTCGGGAGCCAAAAAATCTTACCGCGTTATATCGAACTTGCTTTGATCCGCCGGAGTGCGCAGCCCCCCCCCCACACCCCCCGGAGCACTGCTTTACCACGTTATATCCAAATTCGTGTTCTATCGGGTCGCTGTTATATCAGGGTAGAGGTGTATTAGTAAGATAATATTACTTCCCTCTGGTATTTATACTATTAGCTTTATTAGTTCGTTTCCCAACCACGAGCACAAGACTCCATGAATTATCTTGGCTTTCTATCTGTTCAGCAGTATGTATTATGTGCACAAGTATCTGACTTCATCAATTTTACATTAGTTGAGTCATCAAATGAAAATAAAAAGCAAACTGAGTTTGAGTTAACTTCCTTGATGCTGTCCTTCCTCCGGCTTAGGTGCTGGGGCAGTGTGAAATAGCTGCTACTACTTTTTAATTAAAACAGTTTTTACACTGCTAATCTGCGTGCGCTTTTTAAAACTGGGGTGCCTCAACAGCTGGGATGCTGGAAAAACACCCGAGATGTGTTGGGCCAAAAGTCTATCACCAAATGCCTAGCGAACATGTTGGGCTTCATCTGGCAAGTACTGACCACTGCCTTCAAGATTCTGTGCTCTTTGGTCCCAAACCAAGTCCTTATAAGGCACCGCCATTTATTTTTGTGTGCATGTACAAATATACGGTTTTATTGCTAAAGTGTTTTGTTTATCTTTGCTGCTGCTGCATTTATTTTAGTACTCATCTAGACAATTAATTAGGAAAACACTTGAGTGCTGAATATGCTTCTTCAGATACATCACTCAGTTGTTGTTTTTTTCAGGAGCGTCAAGCAATAAAAAAAAAATCTATTGCAGAGTTTTCCTAACAATGGCTTCTTCCCTCCCTTCTTTCCACCTCAGTTGCTTCTCCCTCCCCCATTTGAAGCTTCCAAAGGCAGACTCTATTGCTTTGAAAGACTTTGGGCACCATCAAGAACTCAAAGCAAAGAGTGGTCTTTAATGTTCAAAGGTTCCATGATGTTGCATCTCCATTTGCATAGAACTGTTCCAACCAAGTAGAAAGATTCAAGAGCCAGCAGGAAAGGTTTTGGTATTTTTCTTTTGTTTGGGTTTTTGGTTTTAAGATTTAATAGAGGAATAAATGTGTCCCTGGTACCAAGTTAGGGGGAAATGAATTTTTTTAGATCGAATGTTGCTTGAAGGTGCAAGTACAGAGGGATAGATTTGACATATGCTATGACCCTCCTAGAGTGAAACTGCAGATGTCTTGAAATCAGCAAAAGACACGGGAGAGTTTATATCACTGAAGTTAAGAATAAATGTAACTTTTCAGTTTGGTTTTATTTGTGCAAATGGAACAGGGAGCATAACATACGTTCAGAGAAAGGTGAAGTTCTTCGTATAAATTGAGAGATAGGGGAGCCTCAACTCATTTTGAAGGAGGATTCTCCAATAAATGAGGATCAGCTAATTGAAGTGGGTATATAACAAATATTGGGCCACAACCACACTGACGTAAATCTTTGTCGCTCGATTAACCAGCTGAGGATATGGCCCCTTAACTGGCTCTGAGGGCAATAGTGTGGGGGGTGGGGGGTGGGGGGGGGAGGTAGTACTTATCATTGTGGTATATTGGCCAAAGCTGAGGGCAATGGAAGGAACTATTTTCCCCCTGGGCTTTTTTCCCCTTTCTGTTGCCCTGGAAGCTGGTCTGTATTTGTTTTATTAAATCCCTCCTCTTCCTACATGCAAACTTTTGGAGGAATTCTGTAGGGCTTGTGTTTTCTCAGGCAGAAGCACAGTTTTCAGATAGTGATGATATTCTTTCTATCTACAATACATATCTGACCCCCATTACTCTAGTATATGGGCACCTCACAATCATTAATGTATTTATCCTCACCACACCTCTGTGACTCAGGAAAGTGCCATTATTGACATTGTACAGAGGAATAGAGAGGCTAATGGGCAGTTTTTAAATGTATTTAGAAACCTAAAGACATAGATAGCACCTACTAGGATTTTCAGAAGCACCTAGACATCTAACTCCCATTGGGCACCTACCGGCATCTTCAGATGCCTAAATACCTCTAAAAATTTGGCCATAAGTGAATGGTGCAAGGTCACACAAAGAGCCTGTGGCAGAATTAAACCCCAGTTTCCCAAATCCTAAACTAGCGCCTTAACCAGTGCACTAATCTTCTTCACACTATGTTTGTAAGGAGCAGGCTCCAAAAAGGTAGCGTTTGTTTGTTTCCGGCACTGTTTCCCTGCTCTTCTTCTGACTTTTTTGTGTCACTCTGTCTGTTTCTCGCCTTATTTTGTCTCCTTAACCACTTTATGCTGCTAGATCTGGCCTCCTTCTGAAGCCTGCTTTCTGCGGAAGGCAAGCCCAGGCTCCAGAACTGTCAGTGCAATGATGGGGGGCAGGTGGCCTGCAATTGTATGGTCTTCATACTTAGGCACTTCTAAGCCTGAATTTGGGATCTAAACTAAGTCCCATATTGTAGTGGATATGACAGTGTTGTAGAAACCTGTAACTAAATGAAATGTGTATTAATTCCAACCCTTTAATTCACAAACCTCTGAACGTAATTCTGAAAACAGGGTGTAACACGGACTTCTGGATCCTTGCTTGCTTGACAAGATAGAACACTTTAAGGTTATATTGGATCTGTTTTAGTCTCTCAGACAGGGCGAATTCAAATGCTATTTTTTCCCCTTTCTATAAAATTAACAAGTTATTGAGAGAGTTCTTGAGAGAACCAGTTCTGACACTCTGGCAATACAATACAATGACAAAACATACCAAATTTAGCAATTAAATCCCTGATGTTGTCAATTAAAGTTAAATGAGTTAGCAAGATATCTCTAAAGAAGTCATATTTGTTTAGTGAGGTATCTTTGACTAGCATGCTAAATGTCCTGGTTCTTATTTCCCCAGAGAAATTAGATTCCAATACACATGCATAGGTTTTTCATAGCGACAGTATATTTGCAAACTGCTACTTGCTGTCTGGATAGTCAAGGATTGGAGGGTTGAGTCCTGAAATAGAAGTTTTTTATTTCTGGTTTTGATTTTGCCCCCTTGCAACTTCCTGGGAAGGAATTCAAGGATTATTTTACAGCATGTGTGATATTCAGAGTAGAGCTGCGCGAATAACTGGCTTTTCTAGTTTATTGGCAGTTCTGAAAAATTGGGAAGGAAAATTAATTGTTATTTGACCTGGAAGGAATTTTTTTTTTTAAAAAAGTGGCAAACTGAAAAGTAATAATAATAATAATTAATTTCTGGTCAAACATTAGGTTTTGTTTGGCATAAAACTAAACATTCCATTTAGATTTTGACTACTATAAATAAAATTGAAGTAACGCCATTTGAATCAGAAAATCAAAATGTTTCAGTTTGAAAATGTAGAAATGAAATGTTTTGACTGTTTTGGATATTTGTATTATACTAGCACACAGATGCCTTGAGCAAGCACAGGGGCTCATTGTGCTACATATTGTACATACATGTAATAAAAGACAGTCCCTGCCTCTAACAGCTTACAATCTAAATAAGCAAGTCAGATACAATATGGGAGAAATAAAATATGATTGTCCCCATTTTTACACATGGGGAAATGAAGCACAGAAGAATTAAGAGACTTTCCCAAAATCACATGGGCTGCCCATGGCAGAGTTGGGACTCGAACCTAGAACTCTTCATTCCCTGCCCAATGGCTTAATCACTAGATCATTATTCCTCTCTGTTACAAGCACTGATGACGTTTTTAGTGCTGTCTAAGACCCAAATTACCAGTATTCTTTGCCTCAAAGAGCTAGAATTGTGAACAGGGCAGACACAAACTAGACAATATTCACTGGGGGAAATTATTTGGATTTTTAACAGTTAATATTATTGACTCGCTTTCTGCAAGTGTCGCAAAAGCAGCGCGTCTCTAGGAGGAATTTGAGAGGGTAGTAGCTTGGGTGAGCCGCATTGCCTATGCATGGAATGCTTCCAGCAGCATTCTGTCTCCTAACAGTGGGCAGGGGCAGTGGTTCTGCACTGACTCGAGGGTAGAGAGCTGCCTACTGAATTATCAACACTGCTGCAGCACTTTGTGGGGTTTTATTTTTCCCCTTGGAAGCCTCCTGTCCGCAAACAGTGCTGCTAAGATCACATCCCATGGGGGAGTGGAGGCTGCCTTCAGTCTTGGAATAGTTATTAATTACATGAAACTGCTGTTATCAATCTGTTTTTTTTCTTTTAGTTGATAACTGTCCCCGTACAGCTGCATTTATCACCCTGCCTGGCAATATCCAAAATCTAATTCTGAACCTTTTGTTTACTTATTACCATCCACTGCGAATGTCAAATGTTATTTTCAAGTTGCAGAAATTGAATCTAATCAAACTTTCCCCCTTTCTTCCCACAGCAACCCCTGGTGTCTTGCTGCACGAGCATACTGGCCATAAACTTTCTATTCATTATGCATAGCACAAGAAAGTTCAAGAATCTGCTAAAAGCAATGATTGTCCTATATGAAAAATTTACATTAAAATTCCTGTTTCTTTGGCAGCCATTAGACATTTAAAATTGTTTAATGTAAGAGGCTTATTTCAGAAAGCAAGAAAAACGCAGATTCCAGCAATTTTGTCCTTGATATCTTTTCCATCTGCATCGCACTTTAGTCAGAATTTACATAATAATGCATGGGGAAGTGTTGTGGCCCATGAACCAGTGCACATTAGTTCTTAGTTGCTTTCCCAAAAGGCTTGAAAATGCAGCAGATTTAATCTAGGTCAAAAAAAGACCTCAATTTTCCAGGCAGAGGACATTTAGAGAGCATTTGTATTCACAAGGGTACAGGAATGACTCCTCCAAAAGAACTCCCCAGTGCAGCTGAAGGATGACAGGAAACTAGGACTTGTGGCCAATTAACAGAAATGCAGTCATAATGGAGAGAAAAAAATTGAACTTCATGGGATTGTTTTTCACTGGCTATTTACAAGGCTGTTACAGGCCAGGCGCACTGGTCCTGTAATGTGCTAAGGGGTGTTCAGGGCATCGCTATCCTGGACGTTATAACCAGAAGAAAAAAGGGAGCAGAGAAAGCACAAGTGTTGAATTTGGTGCATCCTGGCTGGAATAGTAGCACTCCCCATCTCCAGATAGCATGTTAACATTATAAATGGCAGCCCTGTAAAATCTGCTGCCATTACAATTGAGTGTGAGTGGCTTTTCTGCTTCTTGGCTGGTGGCCGGATTGGTAATACGGTTTCCATCAGGGTGCCAATTATATCGAACTCTATAAAACTGAGCTAATTGGAATATGGTATCGTTAAAGGGTTGATTTCTGCAGGATATGGCAATTCTATCTGTTTGATTGCCCCTGAAATGAAAGGCCTCATCTTACACACAAGTTACTCAATGTATTATAGAGCAATAGCATGGTACTAAGGGATAATGCGATAATGCATCCATGACCTTTCCTTTTTCCCTTTTCTGTTAAGTGACGGCAGAGACGCAGCTTGATTTCACCTTCCGAATGGGTTTTATTTTCCTGTGCAGGTCTTTGCTTCTATCACCGATCTTTCCCTTTCAGCCCTCGCTTATATGCCTCTATGGCTTTGGCTACACTGGTGCTGTACAGCGCTGCAACTTGCTGCACTCAGGGGTGTGAAAAAACACACCCCTGAGTACAGCGCTGTAAAGCGCCAGTGTAATCCGTGCCCGCTGCGCTGCACGCTCGCTCGCACCGCTGCACGCTATTCCCCTCGGAGAGGTGGAGTACATACAGCGCTGCGAGAGCTCTCTCGCAGCACTGGCGGTGCGACTACACTCGCGCTTCACAGCGCTGTCCCGGCAGCGCTGTGAAGTCCCGAGTGTAGCCAAGCCCTATGTTCAGTTTGGCATGGTTAGAGGTACAGTATTAAGTAACCAAAGCAACTCTCCAAGGCTTGCACGTGTAACCCACACGCCTGCTAGGTGTGGTGTTCTGTCCCATCTAGTGGCACTGAGACCACTTAAAGAGAGAGATAAAATGAGTCTGCTCCTACACAGTCTTAGCTAACAGGCAATTGGCTTTTAGCTCATGTAGTAGAGGCTCATGCACTAAGCTCCAGAAGCCGTAGGTTCAATCCTACCCCGCGACGACTGGGGGTCTGTCGGCGTTATACATGCATCTCTCAGAATACTGGAATGGCATCATCTCTAGAATTTAGTTAACTGCATAATAATCCATATTACAATATAAATGCAGCGCCTCCTTATAACTCCCCCACCCACCCACCCAACTCCCATCTAATGCAGTTGAAAGTTGCTGTTCTCAAAGCACATACCTAAATTACTGTAGCAATAGGTCTTCTCTGTGGCTTTAATGGAAAGATTTTTTGATATCTTAATTGTCTTTTGGAAAATGAAAGTGCGGGTCATGGTGTGTTTGGTTGAAAGTCATGCTGCTCAGGAAGTTGTTCGAGGTTCACGAAGCATGTATTACACTCTTCAGAGGAACAGCTGGAATTCAAGAGACCCCTATAAATGCAGCCCCTTTAAATCATAATGTAATATTTAAAATGTGTGGTGGGAGGTGAAGTCAGAAATCAAGATCAGAACTCCTGGAGAAAACCCTCCTTTGACTTAATCTAGCTTGAACTGTGCCGGATTGACAAGAAGCCAGTGTCCCCATTGAGATTCCAAGCTTGCGTGAAGCCAGCACCTGTTCTGCTTGCTAATTCACTTACAAAAGTGAGCTTCATTCACAGAAAGAGAGAAATATAGCAGGACTTCACTCATTTAGCCTTCCAGGGCCTTCCGTCCCTAGATCTGTAGCCCCTTAGAATTCAAACACAGTCTTTAAAGGAATTTTCAATTCACAACATGATGACTTTGTTGATGTCCTGAATGTGAATGTATCTTGAATTGAATTCGTCTGCTAGGATTTCGTTACTTGCTAAAAGAATACAGAGTTCAATCATCAGATAATCATTATAGCTGTTTTGAAGTGTTTATTTTATTAGTCTAGAAGGTAAAGCAGATTTCATACTTTTAAGTTTTTGCAGGCTTTGAAGACACACTGATAAGCGCTTGTATTCCTATATCCTATGGCTAGGGTTCAGATGCTGGCAGCAGGTGATAATATTCACAACACAGTGAAGCTCCAAATTGACAATTTTGGACAGTTCAAAACTATAAAAGCTCAAAAATCAGTCCAAGAAATATGTTGTTGTTTTTCTATTTTTTTTTCCCTTTTAACCCAAAAAGTTGTTTGGGCCTGGAAAATCTGCACTAGTTTTCTCTGAGCCAAATCATTACAACAGAGCCCTTGTAAGAAAACAGATTTTGCAATTCCAGCCAAAAACTAAGGGTTATCTTCCCTTCTTCTTGCACAGGCATAGCTCCCCATTAACCCTGGAATGGCAACTATGAACTCAGTTTAAAGGGGAAGAATAAACAAGAGCTTAAAAGAGCATTTTCACACCAAAAGCTAAACAGACATTTCCATCCTCACTTGAGCATGTAATTCCTGGTGTAGTGATTCTCTTTTGTGCGCAAATGTCAGGGGTTGATGTCCAGATTCTGTTACCAGAGGATGACCTCAGTATCAAGGGAGGGTAGGTGTTGTAAACTGCGCTCTAGATGTTGGATTGGGAACTTCCACCACGTGAGTTATTCTTTGCAATGCTGCACCCCTGGTCGCAGTATAGGGAGCTATCCGATGCATGGTTTTTGTAACTCAGATCGAGCCACAGAGTGGCTTGTTGAGTACTGGTCCAGCAAGTGCAGTGATGGACTCCTGAATTTACTTAGGTCTGGTCTACTCTTAAAAATTAGATTGACCTAGCTATGTTACTTAAGGCTGTGAAAAATGTAGCGCCCTGAGCTCCATAGTTAGGTTGACTTAACCCCCTCAGTGTAAATGCAGCTAGGTTGACAAAATATTTCTTCCGTCGACCTAACTCGCCTCTTTGAGAGGCAGCAATAAACTACATCAATGGAAAAACCCCTTCCACTCACGGAGGAAACGTCTACACTACAGCAGCATAGTTGCAGCTGGGCCACTATGGTGTTTGTAGTGTTAGCCTGAGTGTGTTAGAGTCTCGTTCCCACCAATACTTCCAC
The DNA here is from genome assembly GCF_011386835.1 of Chrysemys picta bellii. Classification (NCBI taxonomy): domain Eukaryota; kingdom Metazoa; phylum Chordata; order Testudines; family Emydidae; genus Chrysemys; species Chrysemys picta. Next base: position 15,183,029 of record NC_088791.1, read on the forward strand.
ACTGTAAGGGCGTCATTTTCGGCTTCCAAGCTGCACTGATTGTCCGTGCATGGTAAAGGGCCAGCAGCACTGTTTTTCTAGAGAGTTTCAGCTGCCGTAGCAAAGAGATGTCATGAGATCACCTGTCGCGCTATAGTGATTAAGCCTCTTGCATAGATTACAGTGCCATTAAAGGAAGCCGTGAAAGATGTGAGACACAACTCCGGACAGTTCCTTTGTGAAGGAGGCCATGCTACTCAGCTGTTTGAAACTAGGCCTGTAAATAGTCCTCACTGAGCAATTTGCCTTTGTTTGATTTGGGAGAAAGTGATAAAATAATGAAGTGATTGAAAAATCACCCTGAACTATGTTCCATTGACATCTGCTGAGATACTTGCAGTCCAGTGAAGCCCCCACTCCTTTGGTGGCATCTTCAAGCAGATCTGCATCTTTTTCTTCACATACTGGAGTGCAGGTGGGATTCTCAAAGGTATCTAACAGACATAGGCGCACAAGTCCCACTGAAAGTTAGCCGAGTAAGCTACTTAGATGCTTTTGAAAATCCCAGACTGGGGCTCTGAATTGGCTGCTGTAACAATGTGCATGAAGAAAGTTGCATTTGTTTCGGTGTTAAACAAACAAACAGAAAAATCTTTCCAATCTTTGCCCTATGATTTTAGGGATCTGTCTTTTTTTTCTATATTTTGCATATTCTGAAACTTTTAAACTATCATTTAAAAATGCAGAAGATGCAGCCATTACAACATAAATCCATATACTCCGCTGGTGTCCTGTTTACCTAGATTTGCAGAAAGGTGTTTCCCTCCAATCTCACTGAACAGATCCCTACTAATAAACAGAGAGCCTCCACCATTGGCACTAGTTGGTGCCTTTGGCAGCCTCAGCGAAGGCCAGAGATTGAGTATGTCATGGAGAATGAACCACCTTATCACTCCTAGAAACTGGGGTCCTTGAGGTCTTTTTCTAGCACTAAATTTGCTTTTAAAGAAAAAGAAAAAGCATCTGAGATAAGAGATCCTGTTTTGATGAGGCTGAGGTGTTGGTGTTGCATACTTTGGAGCACTTATCTGAACATTTCACCCTCAGAAGTTTGGGGAAATAGAGATGCTTCCTCTCTGTTTTTGTCCTCCATTTCTCGGCTATTTCGTTGTTTGCCATCGTACTCTTTCTGGTGTGATGGCAGTTTTGTTTTGTTCGTTCAAACATCTGGCATCACAGCCAGGGCATTACAGACATGGGAAGGTTGACTTTTGTGCTCCATTCAATGTCTCTTCTTGGTATGTAAACAATAGTGCGTGTGTTACTGTAAAAGCTATTCCCAATAGAGCTCAGACAGCTGTTGCACCAAAGTAGTGAAAGTATTCTTTTTATTTTTCATGTATTAGCAATTGTTCAGTTTCTCTACAATCAAGAAGATGCAATCCACCTGGATTTTCCTCAGAGTTAAACTACTTAAATGTTGGTCTGTAGTAGACAGTCATGGTACCTTCCACATCAGATACTTTCCAGGTTGCCAAGCCCCAGAATGGACTTACCTTGACAGTTGCCCTGACCTGAGGGATTTTCATTCAGGCTTCCAGTTACTTGGGATGCAGAGGGTTTCAGTTTGAGGGGCTTACAAAGTGCCCTCTTGCTTTTAGATAGGTCTAATCCCTCCCTAGATATCTGCAGGTAACACACATGACTCTGAGCTGACTTCAGAGCTAGGTACTGAGGTACAATCCTTCATGTACCATCGAGATGCAGAAATTTTACACTGAAATCATGTTCAAATCCAGGTCTGCTCTGTGGAACTACAGCAGTTCAAGTTGGGGCCACCTATCGGTGAACTCCTCTTGAAAATTCCCTAAGCTGAAGTGTAAAGTTTTCTCTGGGAGTGTGTGGACTTTTGCCAGTCTGTTTTTCTCTTCAGCCCCACCCTCCTTAGCAGATCTATTCAGACCCAATCATTGTCAGCTGAGGTAGTTCTGCCCAAACTACAACCAACTCTTCTCAGTTGTCCATTAGAGATGATTTAAAAAAAAATGAGTTGTAAGTAATTGAAGCATTTCATCTTTGGGCCTTTTTAGATCCACAAATTTTAAGGCCAGAAGGGACCGTTGTGACCATATAATCTGACGTCCTACCTAACGCATTTCTGTGCTGCCTCTTACGCTGCTATATTCTCCCATTTTTTTGTTCGCAAAGTCACTATCCTCTCCTCTTACAGGTACCCCTTAAAAACACTTGTCTTTCATGAAGCCCATGATAATTTCCCAATATGTCCTGTCTTGCTGTGTCCATCTTTCAGATGCAAGCTCTTTGGGCCAATGCCAAGTATGCTACTCTGGAGGGTCGCAAACTTTTCCATACCTGGTGTAATAGGCTCCCTTCTCTGCCCTTTGGCCCACCACAAACAGACTGGATACTTTTGAGTTGATAAGCCCCAGTGTGTTGTTGATCGGGTCCCCTCCACCCAGTACAACTTTATGCAGCAAAATGCAATTGGAAGTAAGGCTATGTCTAAACTAGCACTTTTGTTGGTATAATTTACGTCGCTCAGGGGTGCGAAAAAACACCCTTCTGAGCGACATAAGTTACACCAACAGAAGCACCAGCATGAATAGCACTATGTCAGTGGGGGAGGCTCTCCCGCTGACATAACTACCACCGCTCATTGGGGGTGGATTAATTATGTCAACAAGAGAGCTCTCTCCCATCAGCTTAGAGCGGTTACCCAAGCGCTCTTACAGCAGCACAGCTGCGCCACTATAAGCTCGCTAGTGTAGACATGGCCTAAATTTCCCCCCATGACCCGCCTTCCAGGGAGAGAGGGGGAAAGATCTCACTGTCCTGAGATCCTGCATCCCGTCAGCCTGCCTTCCTGTCCTTAGTGTTCCCAGCTGACGGGATGATTGCTCTCTGAGCATCCATCCCCCAGTTAAATCCACTCCAGGGGGTGGAATATGTCTACACTGCAAGAAAAGACTCATGGCAGCAAGTCTCAGTGCCCAGGTCAACTGACTTGGGTTGCACTAATGAGCTTAAAAATAGCAGTGTAGATGTTCAGGCTGGAGCCTGGGCTTTAAAACCCAATGAGCAGGGAGGGTCTCGGATCGCAGGCTCCAGCCCGACTCTGAACATCTACATTGCTATTTTTGGCCCTGTAACACAAGCCCCAGTCAGTTGACCGGGGCTCTGAGATTCATGGCCATAGGCTTGGGGTTTTTTTTGCAGTGTAGATGTAGCCCTAGTGACCAGAATGCTGGGTCAGCTGTAGGCTCCTAGCACTCTGTCCCACTTGGATAACCCCAGGATTCCCTTCCCTTCCACCTGGGATTTAAGCTGGGCCCCATTCTCATCTAGCAACATGGGAAGTAACATAGAAATCATGAACCGCTTGGCATCTGTTCACAACCCCCAGGTCGAGAGCCCAGGTATTAAACAAATAAAACTAACCCAAGAGGCTCTGATTGACAGTGTGATGTAAAATTGGCTGGTAAAATAGGGGGGGAAATCATTGCTGCATTTCTATGTTGTATTATTGACTGGTGGCACAAATACAGGTTTAATTCTGGAGTAAAATAATCTGAAATCACAAGGATTGCCCTCAGTGGAAGATTTTAAAACTCTGAACTCCTATAAAAAGCACAAGCGGCTAACAATCAATTGCTGACTGATTGAACGATCCTGCTGAATGACCCACAAATGACTGAAATCATTACCAAATGGGCTCTTTTGTAAACTGTGAAATTTTAAGGGGATCTGCTGGCATTCATTTGTGAATGGTGTTTCTCCTGACTGTGATAAGTCTGCATTACCTGCCTGTGTGAGTATATTGTATTGCCTGTGAGTGCATTTCTGTGTTAGGGGATAAGGTCCCCCATGTATTCTGGCTGGGAACACGATTACCTTTGCTTGTTATAAAGGTAACATTTGTAGCTGGCCCAACTGCAAAGCCCCAGAGAGCACTCAAAACACAATCTGCAGCTTGAACCAAGGGAGAGGTGGCAGGAGGGAGTATTCTGAAGATTCCAACCTTCCTTCTAGACTAATTAAGATTCTGTACTAGTTGTATTCTGTTCTGCCTCTGTCCACATCCTGCTTACCACTTGTGTCTATGCTGAATGACTGAATGGAAACTGGAATACTGGGTGTCACAGCATCTTGGTAAGCAGCAGGGGGTATGATGCAGTCAACATCCTAGTCCTCATTCACCACCCAAAGGATTCTGAGCCCTCTGCAACTGCCTGTGTATAGCTGATGCTCTTCTGAAACTCTAGTAAAATATATAGCATTTTGATCTAAACAAATAATGATTTTCACTTTAGTAGCACCTTTCATCCTAGTATCTCAAAGAATTTTGTAAGCCCCCCTCCCGCCACGCATCCCTATAAGAGATATACATAAACTGATCCAAATTCAGCTGAGGAACTGAAGCACAACACTTACCTGGCTAGCTCATGGCCACACATGAAGTTTTGTGGCAGAGCTGGGAATTGAATCCAGGGATGAGATTCTGTGCTTTGCCTTTTGGAGGCACAGCACAGAACTCGCAGCCCTGGGAAAGGGTAGGGAACTGTAGTGGTTTTAAGCCACGTTTTCCCACAAATCCATTCCTGTACCTAAGACCGGGGAAAGATACAGCTAAAGGACTGTCAAACAGCGTCCACAGATAGCAGCAGGCTCCAATGTCCCTAAAAAGGCACATTGAATTCCTTCTCTAAACTGAGGCACTTCTAATCACATGTTTCACAGTGCCCCACCCCCAACTCTCCTTAGGAAGCATGATCGTAGTTTACCAGAAAAGCTTAGTTCCTGTATATGTCTCTTTCAGTAAGGTCCTGCTTTTTAAGCCCACTTTTCTAGCTGGGTTGCTTTGGTAAATTTCTACGGCTCTGAGCTTTCAAGCTGCTTACAAGCTTACTTTAATGGAGAACCTATACAAAATACGCTATGGGGTCGCTTGAATTTTGGTTAACTTAATTTCAAAGTGGTTACAGCCTGCTAAGGGTTTAGGCGTGCTATAGATACAACATGTGGGGGTGGCTTTTTATTATTTTATTTTAAACAATACAAGTTTCCTTTGATTCACGGCATTCATGCAGTCTCATTATACTTCACATTTTCAGCCTTCATAATGCATCATTCAATCATTTTTCCCCCTATTGTAGTCTCGCGAACTATTGTCGGTAATTTCTTTTCATTTCTCTCTTTAGGTTGTTGTTTCGTAACATTTTATACAAGAAAAGCTGCACTTGAGGCACAGAATGCACTGCACAATATTAAAACTTTACCTGGGGTGAGTACATTTTCTTTTTGAACCTAATCACTTTATGGCTACAAAATAGCCGCTTTTCTGAAGATGCTAGTTATAGGCTCTTAGTGCCAGAAATGACTTTGGTCTTTTCGAAGGAGAGTTGCTGACCTGATAGTTCACGTTCAGTAGCCATCCCAATTGGCCAGTCTAATAGCGATGGCATTAGCTTGGAAGAAAAGTGCTCTTATATAGAATGTCCCCTGGCTGGAAATAATAGTGATCCCTGCTGGGTAGCAGCAGCTACTGAAGTGTAAGGTGGATTCAGATTTTTTTGGGGGGGAGGAAAGGCAAATAGGAAAACAAAACTTCACACACCAGGATTTCTTTTTTTCCTAAGTGTCTGGTTTTGTTTTGTTTTTTGAGGGGGAAGGGTGGAAAAGGACAAAATGTAGCTAGCATAGGCATAATGGTTTCTAAACAATACGCAGCAGTTACTTTGATGGCTGTGTACTGATGTACATTAGAAAATATTATAATGTAATTGTATTCAAAATGTTCTCCCATTTTGTTTTGTTTTTCAGCAATCTGTAACCACTAACACATTACGTTGACAGTTATTATAGATACAGTTGTACTAGTGATCAGTTGCTTATGTGTGTAATAAGTAATAAGTAATCTTTAAATTCTAAATTACAGTCATAATCATCACATTTCAAGGTAGTAACTTGATAGCCACAAATCTTTGGAGTTAAACAATCAGTCAATTTAATATTTTACATCATTCTGTTGGATCCAGCTGAGTATTGGTCATATGTGGAATAAAAAACTCAAGTACCTGTTTGCAGTATAAGGTTCCAAACAGAAGTGAAGACAAAAGGCACAGTAAAAATATAGCTCTTGTTGATAAGTATAGGTTCCACACCACTTGATCTAGCAGATACATGACCAAAAAAAATCTTCTTTAGCTCCCATGTGCTGCATGTGAATTCAACTCCATGTGTTTGAAAAATAAGGATCTGGCTGGTGCACCTTGTACAGGTGGGAGAGTCATGGAATTTACCAGGGAAAATGAACTATAGCGAACAACATGGGTGAGGTAATATCTTTTATTGGACAAACTTCTGTGGTGAGAGAGACAAGCTTACACAGAGCTCTTCTCCGGGTCTGGAAAACTTACTCAGGGTGTCACAGCTAAATATTTAAGCCAATCTGATGATCTAAATGTGCACAAGTCCTGCAATAGCGGAATGGATATCCTCCTTTAAATGGAAGCCGCTGAGGGAGAGGGCACTAGAAAGTCCTCTAAGTTCTAGCCCAGATGCAGGGAAATAAATGAAAAGCTTTGTTGCTTGTTATAACATCTCTAGGACTCCAAAGACTGCCCCGTCAAGCCCTCTTTCTCTCTGTGCAGCCCACAGAAGGGCTGTCAAAGTTGCACTCCCAGCTTTTGAGGAAGCCCAGAATATGCCCTAAATGGAGCTCCTCATGTGTGGTTCAGCTTTGCACGGCTCCTTACTTGGGCCAGTAGCCAAATGCTGCAGTTTGCATCTCCCACTTCTTTGTAACCAGTCATTGTGGAGTTGTTGTCTGGACTGTTTTTTACCAGTGTTGCCAAGCATTCAAAGAACATCAGACTGGCTCAGAAATCACAAACATTTTTCAAACAATAGATTTTGGGTTCTTTTTTTAATTTTGTCTTCTACTTTTTCAACCTTTAGGGGTCACGCTTCCAAGTTTTTCTCTGCAGTTTTTAGTGTTAGAAACTTATCTTTTTTTTTAAATGAAAGGTGAGACTATCACATAATCACATGATTCTAAGTGCTGGGGCAAGACTGGATTTTACTTTCAAGTTGCACCTAATTCTTAAATGAAAATAGAATAATCCAAGAATAGCTCCATCACCAGTGTTGAATGCACATATTATTCTACTATATTCTGTACTCACTGCATGCTAATATTTTATAGAGGTTGTAGCACCTCGTTACACTGAAGCAGTGTTTTCACAAAACAAATTCATTGTAAGTCAGTAAGATTCACTGTGTCTGGAGCTGCAATTTGCATACTGAGAACATTGGATTCTACTTCCCTTTAATTGGAGATCCAGCCCAGTTTCACTGCAGGCCGGATCTAGCCCCCACCGAAGATTATGAAAAAAAATCTCATTAACGTCAGTCTTTGGATCAGGCTACATGAGCAGCTTCTACAGAATGTGAAGGAATCAGCATACAGATTTCATGGCTGAAGATGCACCTAATCTCTTTCTGCACAAACAGAAACCATCTCCCATTGCCATTGGGCACCAAACTGGATTTGCACCAGGGGAGAATTGGGACCAGTATGTGCTTGACATCGTCCTCATCCTGCTTCATTGTAATACTAGATTTTGTTTGTGTGGTTCAGTAGTAAGACATCTCCTGCAACCAAAAGGATCTCTAGGTTCTTGGATTAATTGAATTGCTTTTGTGCTTCCTATGTCTCATCCTCTAAATGAGGGCCTGATCCAAAGGCCACAGTGTAAAGACTTGGATCAACTTCAATGGGTTTTGTATTGGGCCCCATATGAAAACCAGAAAAGCTTCTTAATGCTTGGGCTTTGTTTTACATTCATTTGCTGTATGTTCCACTCTCCATTTCAACTTATCTTGGCAATGCACTGTACTCCGCTCTTTTTATTATAGTTTTTAGCTGATAAACTTCATCCTTAGCAGAGAGATGAAAAAATTGATGTTGTATGTATTCCTTTGAGTTTCAGCCTTTTAGTGGACATGAAGAAAATGGGACCAGACATAAATGATTAATGCAGATTCTTGGAAGAAAATATTGCAGGGTGCCTTGCTGTTTGATTACAAGCCTTGGAATTAGTCAACATTTCCATAATTCTAAACCAATATACACCTGTTTTCCCACTGTGATGTGAAGGCACAACTTAATTTAACAGAAACCCCGCTGTGCTAAATCTCTCATTAAATACCAAGCTAGTTCTGTAATTTAAAGTTGCAGCATCACTATTTTAACCAAATTTCCTTTGTATTATGAAATTAATAAGTTAATGATGTATTCCAAGACTTTTTTTAACAGCAACAACAAAAAAGAAAGCTGAAGAAGAACATAGCACCAGCTGACTTCTCAAGGCTTTTCTGGTTTTAATCATATTCAGGAGGATACAATCATGTCAAAGCTTTTTTATATATATATATATTTGACATGATTATATATATATATATATATAATTGTGTCAAACATTTTCAGCATAAGCCAGGATCCAATAGCTTCTTTCTACTCTTGATTAGTATCATTTTTCCTTTAGCTATGAAAATCCTTGTCATATAACGGAGTTTTTATCATCCAAATAAACTTGTGGTTTTAGGTATTTAGGTACCATTTACAGGATAGTATCTTCTCTTGACGGAGAACAAAAAACAGTGTCAAGGGAATACAAGCTGAAGTTGATATACTGTGCATATCAGCAAAACAGATAAACTCCTCTGTTGCTTACTCTGTCTTGATGTCAACATTACTAATAGTATTTGGGTCTTCTAAACAATGAATCTGAACTTCTGAATGAATGTTATATTAGAAATTATATCACAAACTAGTCTAGTTCATGGAGCAAGACCATAATGGATGCAATTTATAAAATTCTAATTACTTTTAAGTTATTTATTTCTATGTGGAAGTGTTGGTTTAAAAAAAAAGTAGAAAACCTCCTTCTTCTTCGAGTAGTGTCCCTATAGGTGCTCCACTGTAGGCATGCTTGCGTCCCTGTACGTCTGATTGAAGAACTTTGGTAGCAGTGTCTGTTAGGCCCTGTAATGGTCCCCGCTCGGGGTCTGGTTGGGAAGCATGGCCTAGTGGTCACAGCCACAACCCCAGACTGCAAATGGGGTTTTATATTGTATGTGCAACACACTTTTGTCATTGTGACCAGGTCTGCCAGGTTTTTGCCTTATTTCAAAGGGTTCCCCTATATCATGCCCATCTCCTATATTGGGGTGGGCAAACTCTGGCCTGGGGGCCACATCCAGCCCTTCAGATGTTTTAATCTGGCCCTCAAGCTCCCGCTGGGGAGCAGGGTCCGGGACTTTCCCTGCTCCATGCCATGGCTCCGCGCAGCTCACGGAAGCAGCGGTATGTCCCTCCTCCGGCTCCTATGTGTAGGGGCAGCCAGAGGCTCCACGCACTGCCCGTGCCCCTAGCACCGCCGCTGCAGCTCCCATTGGCCAGGAACTGCAGCCAATAGGAACCTGTGGATGGGGCAGCATGCGAAGCTCCCTGGCTGCCCCTATGCGTAGGAACTGAGGAGGGACATGCCGCTGCTTCGGGGAGCACTTGAGGTAAGCGCCGCCAGGAGCCTGCACCCCTGACCGTCTCCTGCACCCCAACCCTCTGCCCTAGCCCTGATCCCCCTCCTGCCCTCTGAGCCCCTTGGTCCCAGCCCAGAGCACCCTTCTGCACCCCCAGTCCCACCCCAAAGCCCACAACCCCATCTGGAGCCCTCACCCCCCCCTGCACCCCAACCCCCTTCCCCAGTCCAGAGCTCCTTCCCACACCCTGAACTCCTAATTTCTGGCCCCACCCCAGAGCCTGCACCCCCTCCCACACCCCAACCCCCAGTTTCATGAGCATTCATGGCCCGCCATACAATTTCCATACCCAGATGTGGCCCTTGGGCCAAAAAGTTTGCCCACCCCTGTCCTATATGGTCGTTGGCTGTGACACTGTGCCCTGTACACTCATCAGATCTCATAAAATACGGTCCAATTATTACTTGTGAGGGAGACCTCCAGGGGCAATCCAGGGTGCTGCATGTTAGTAGTGTTAGTGATTCAGTAGCTGGCACTCTCCCATCTGAACCCGTAATGAACCAGTGCTACAGCAGGCTGCTAGGAGCACAGTGCTGTTTGAAGATGCCATACACTGGCTAAGAAGTAAAACCTAGATCACGCCCACTTAGCAGTCATCAAAGGTCCCACTTTAAAGATAGCACATTCTGAAAAAAGCAAGAGTGTTAATCCGAGCGCCTGCTTTAAATTACAATTTGGGTAATTCTGGCATGCCTACTGAAATAGCCCCTCTCCAAATTCAGTAGGAGAATTTAATTTTCACTTCCACTGCTAAAAACCTTTACGTAATGTTGCTAGTGCTGAACGACTGCTACATTCCACCCAGAGTTTGGTGACCCTGCTATACTTCAGTGGCGGTCAAGTGATCCTTATATGTCATATGCCACCTATAAAGCCCTTTTTATGATTTTTCTGGATGAAAGGGTCGGTCTGCAGTACAACCCTGTTTATAGGATGGTCTCTGTAGGCATCCAAAACCTTCAGATAAAGGAAAATCTGAAAGAAATGTCAGCGTTGGCCTGCCAGCTATAAGAAGGCTGTGTTGTGGGTGCCCATCCCAAAAACGTAGCCGAGGATATAGCTAGATGTACTTCTGGAGATCTGAGGTTTCAGAACAACTGGGGGACGTAACGGAATATTGCTTAGTTCAGTGTTTTGGTGATGGGTCTAGATCTTCAGTAGACATAAACCAGTGTAGCTCTGTTGTAAACAACTCCATTTTGCACACGCTGAGGATCCAGCCCAATATGCTATGTTGTCAATGTGCGCGTCTCATTATCACTACATAGAAATACGAGGATATATTTGAATGCCGAGTCTGGCGTTTGTCTTATTCTGGAGCTGTACATCGTTTCACGTGCAGCGCTGCTGGAATCTCTTAATGACTTTGCTCCCAGGATGCATGCTGTAAGTATTTTCAGCAGTGGAGAGGAGCAGTCATGGAAAAGCATGTCACCACAACTCCACTTATTAAGAAAAGCCTCAGAGTAACAGCCGTGTTAGTCTGTATCCGCAAAAAGAAGAACAGGAGTACTTGTGGCACCTTAGAGACTAACAAATTTATTAGAGCATAAGCTTTCGTGGACTACAGCCCACTTCTTCGGAAGAAAAGCCTGTTTCTCGTGCACAATGCCAGGACAATTAAAAAGGCAACCACTGGATATAGAAAACAGTTGGCTAAACAGAGTCCTAACCAATGATAAACACAATGAAGTTTCCTTTGTGGTTGATTTTTATCCAGCTACAGCCAAATATCAAAGTGATATCAAAGGGAAGCTACCCATTAATTAATTCAAACTGACTTCACAAAGCAGTCCCATGCCTTTGCTGATATCGGATTCTGACAACTTCCTAATCTTCACAAGTTGTCATTAGGAGTGGCATTAAACCAGCCTGCAATCAATCCCAGCTCTTGCTCCACTGTATCTCAGAGATGTACCATCTCTAATCATGGTGGGTGGGGGAAGCAACTTTTCTTCTGAGAGAACAATTTGCGAGTAGAATTTACAATCTGCCAGAGAATCTTACAAGCAGATCTACCTCTGTCATACACACCGGACACCCCCACCCTCCACCCCTCACCAGTTACAGCAAAAATAGGTGCCTGTTTCACTGGGTGGAAAATACTCTTATAGGGCAAGAAGAAGCTTTGCAAGGAAAGGAATAATACTTGGGAGTCTGTAATGATCTTTTAAAAGTATGTGTACATCCTTATTATTGATTCAGGACTACAGAACCTGAGATATAGGAGATGAGATTGGGGGGAAGATAAGACATTAAGCAGGAGAAGAGAGATGTTTTTAATCATGATTTAAAAAAAAATACCTCCAAAATGTAGATAAATGAAGGTAGTAATTCCACTTGCGGACATAAACAAAACACTCTAGTGGTTCTCACTGTTACTAGAAACCCTCAATGGGATTACAGCTTCATGTAGAATGTCAAGGTATGCGATGCCTTATATATTTTCATTCAAGTGTCAATGATCTTAATGACTGAAAGTAGCTTGTGTTTGTGTTCTAGACCATCGCTCGAGTGGGTATCCACTAGACAGCAACTAACATTATTTTGTGACCAAATCATGACAATACCTCCGAGGAAAATGTGCTGGAATATTGTATGGTGTGTTTACGTCAAAGACTGTGTTAAAAACAAAGTGGTAAAATGCTGTTGTGGGGGACAGCAACTCCAGCATCCACAGCAGCCTAGGTGTAGATGGTGTGTTGATTTCTGTAAGGGCAAGAGAGAGGGACAGGAATTTATTTTGATCATGCATAGAGGGGAGGATAAAATTATAAAATATGGATAAAACTACATGAAGGAAAATTTAGAGTGACTATCGGGGGAAAATGGGATCTGTTCAGTCTTCCAAAGGAAATGAGACGAAAGCCCTTAGAGGTACCTGGGTTGGGAAAATGTTAGAAATCATACTGTAGGGAATAATCCTGCATTGGCTTGAGGACAGTCTAGATGACTGAATAGATTTTTCCCATCTCCACTTCGTGTGGTAATAAATGGGTCTGGTTGTTTGAACGCACGATCCTCACTCACCATATATGCAAAAATAAATATGGTTGGGAAAAAAAAGATGGTATTTAAGAACTACTGTAAATTGGCCAGGTATTTAAATGCTTTGTTTATATTAATAATTCCTCCATTACGTGATTCTGGTTTCTTTTGGTAGGGTTTGCCATGCATGCTGCAGATATGAAGCTATAACGCCAGCTCGTGTGGTATGGCCCTTTTGCATAGTACTACTGGTGTAATCTGTCCCTAAATGTTATTGACCCAAGGAGGATTACCCCAATGCAAAGGGGGATGCACTGGTAGCGTAGAGCTGACAAAGAGGCTCTTTTGCCACTCATCCTCCCTGCTGACAGTATGGCAAACAAAAGAGTGAGTGGCTAGATAAAAGCAGGTCATGGCTGTGGACCACGACAGTCTTCGGCTGTGTTTCCATTCTACCTCTGGCGGCCTGATATAAGCTGCAGTGTCCCTGATGCTGCTTTAACCTTGTGCAGGGGAAACAGCCCGCCCAAAGCAGTTGCAGGTTCAAGACCGTGCATAGCCAGTAATGTGACACCTGGCTGCAGGGAGGGTGAACAATGTCCGAGCCCTGATGTTGGTTTTATGCCACCAGAGATCAAGCTTATACTGGGGATATCCTCCCCAGCCCAGTTAAACTTTAAACCACCTTTGCAAAGCATCCTTTGACCCGTGCTCTTTGGCTGTAGCTGAGGATCTACCCCATAAAACACAATACAGAGAGGGAACCCTGTAGTCTTTGCTCAGGGAAATAGTCTAGTGAAATACAAGGGAGTTTTCCTGTATAAGGAATAAGTAAGGAAACACGTATTTGCGTATACTATATGTTATGTGTGGTATATAAGAAAAAGTCAGAACACATTTTTCAGGCAAATCAGAGGGCTCAGTCTTTGGGAATATCATATGTGGAGCATAGTCAGGATCAAAGCCCCTGGGACTGAGGGGTTAGGAGGACAGGAGAGGGATTGGGGCTGGGGCAGGGGGTTGGGAGGGGGGTGAGGGCTCTGGCTGGGGGCGCAGTCTCTGGAGTGGGGCTGGGGATGAGGGGTTTGGGATGCAGGAGGGGGCTCTGTGCTGGAATCGAGGAGTTCGGAGGGCAGGAGTGGGATCAGGGCTGGGGCAGAGGGTTGGGGCACGGGAGTGGGGGGTGCAGGCTCCATGTGGCACTTACCTCAAGCAGCTCTTGGAAGCAATGGCATGTCCCCCTTCTGGCTCCTATGCAGAGGCACAGCCAGGAGGCTCTGCGTGCTTCCCCGAACACAGGCGTTGCCCCCACTGCTCCCATTTGCCGTGGTTCCCGGCCAATGGATGCTGCGGAGCCGATGCTTGGTGCAGGGGCAATGTACGGGGGCCGCAGGCTACCCCTATGTGTAGGAGCTGGAGCGGGGGCATGCCACTGCTTCCGGGAGTTGTGCAGCGCCATGGCAGGCAGGGAGCCAGCCTTAGCCCCAGTTCACCGCCGACCGGACTCTTAACGACCCGATCAGCAATGCTGACCAGAGCCATGAGGGTCCCTTTTCGACCGAGCATTCCGGTCGAAAACCAGTCACCTGGCAACCCTATGTTAAAGACATGTAAAATGAACATTCCCTGCCACAAAGTAAGATCAGATAAAGTGCATTAGATATGATAGAGAGATATCAAAGAAGTAGGAGAATGGGTTTACACAACAGAAGGTTATGAGGTTACTTGACTACTCAATGTACACATTTTTGCTGCTGCTGTTTGTAACTTTATATACCTACACAGTGGATTGTATGTAATTTTACAGGTGTGTTCTGGTGTATGTGTGTCATTTAAGAATGCAGTAACATTCCTGTCCTCATAGAATATCAAAATGTTTTGCCATTGTAGAGTATTGTACTAACATTGATGACTTTCATTTTGACACAGTATTTGAAGTTAAAGAGAATTAGTCAAACTTAAGCTCATTCGGATATGGTGGGGTGTTAAATAGAATCTAAGGATCAGATCCTCAGTTGGTATAAACTGACATAATGCCATTGGCTTCAATGGAGCTGTGCCCATCTACACCATCTGAGGATTTGGACCCATTCTGTTTTAATCCCGGACAAGGATAAGCGAAAATTGTAGGGAAACGTTGGTAACTTCAGTGGTGACAGATAAATCCATAAATAAAATATCTGCAGTTCCTTGCTGGGGAGTTGATGTTGGCCCTCTATTAGTCAGATTTTCAAATACAATACATATTATTGGTTAATGAGAATGGTTTAACAGTACAAATCTGGCTAATCATCTCCTGTCTATCTATCTATTAATCAATTGATTGTCAGTGTTATACTACCAAGCATCACCCTAGTACCCGAACAACTTCCATGTAAAGTCAATAGCAGAGTCCCTACTTTGTAAAACACTTTGAGAGGAAAGGTGCTGTTGATAGCCCAGCCCTGCTGATCAGAAAAGTCTCAGCTGACATCTTGATAAACCGATATTTGCATGAATGTGGCCGCTATTAGTCATGACTCCTAGCGGAGTTTTTCAATATACCCCAGTCTGGAGACTTGGAACACTGGCATGTCATTCATTCAAAACCCCTTTTGGCTAAATACTGTAGCTAGTCCTTGAAATTGTTTTATAAACTTACATATTCCAAGGTAGTTTGGGGGCTCATGTAACACTTTCTAAGCAATCTGGAGGAGACTTAGTATTCAGTTGGTAATGGGGAAAAAGGTTGACTGATTTGCACTGGAGAAACGGGCATTGTGAATAAAGAAATGCCTTCCTGGTTCAAAGCTCTTCCTCGCCTTTTCTAAGTGAAAAGTGCAGAAGGTCCACATCAAGACCACTAAGACTTTCTATGAACCTTCATCCCCTCCTTTCTAATTTGAAAGGAAGCATTTCAATGGACATTATATTTTTGCCTATTTTAGGCTTATCGTGATCATATTCTTTAAATATAAGATGTTCTTGCTGTTATATTGTAATGCAAGTATTAAGTACTTCCAGTAGGAATGTTTTAAAAGATATATAATATTATAAAAACAAGCTAGAATTTTAGTTTTGAGTCAAATAATAGACTTCACATTCTGACAGAAGACTAAGTGAGCCAGTGGTCCAAGGTGACCTTTCATTCTGCACAGCAAATCAGGCAGAAGGTTTGCTGGGAAGATGAACAAACGTCTATCAGAAACCCCATAGCGCAAAACAGAAGGAGTGATTGGAGACGGCTGTGTCCCCGAGACTTAGAGAAGTCACAAATGAAGGAGAAGACAACTGGATCTGGGGTGTTGTCACTGAAAAATAGGGAGCCCAGAGGTAGACTTTCTTGCCCTACTAAAATGTTGCTGCCTTTCACATTTTTGCCACCTGTTGTTCATTTTAAAGTGTTAGTTTGATCTTTGCAGTGATGCAGCTTGAGGTATGGGATATATCGCACTTCAGTAATCGCATCATGATTTCCCCATATGCCGGTTACAAAGGTGCTAACGCAGAAAAGTGCAAAACAAAGTGATATGGTCAAATGAAGCTCCTACTTGATAGGCATCTTTGTGTCACAGTAAGAATGTTCTAAGTCCTAGCAGGAGCTTTCATTAGAGAAGACACTATTTTCTTGGGCGGCGGGGGGGTGTTCTAAAAAGCTTTTATTGGGGCCAAAAATTTCTCATGTTATTCCTAGCCTGACAGTGAATTCTCTTTGGTAAACTGGTAAAATTAAATGTAGCTGTTTTTGTGGACTGAGAGCATAAGAAAGAGAGGTTTTCCCCAGGACCAGATTAAAGCCTAGGCACTGTAAGACAGTGCATAGTGCCTCAACTCCTGCAGTCACCTGATAAGGCTGGAATCTCAGCTTTCCTTTAAGGAGCAAGGGGAAAATAAGGTTTTAGCCAGCATGATTGCAAAGAAAATGTTGAAAACGTGTCCCCCAGTGTAAGCAGTGTAGGGGATCCTCTTCCTGAGTCCACAGAGCCAGAAATGATAGCTCTGAGAAGGAAGAACTGTTAATCTCAGTTGGGTGTTAGCGCCAAGAGCCACTGCTATGGGGGTGCCCCCCGCAACACCTATCCAGCAGAGGACTCTGCATGTGGAAGGAGAAGAGAGCAGCATGTCGTAGAAATTTCTGTCCATTCCAGCTGAGGAATAAGGAGAGACGGACACAATTAATCAAGCAAGGAGCCCCGGGAGGGGCGATCCGTTTATTTCAATTGCAATTGGGTTGAAGCTCATAAGTCAGCAAGAACCCCGAAAACACTTACACCAAAGCATTGTATGCAGTTGACTTATGATAATCTATTGCTCCATATTTGGCCTAAATTTGCTATCATTACCACACATAGTTAGCAAGCTACATATATCCGCCTCTCTTGTGACCCCTTATTGTTCATCTACCTCCCCCCCCCCCCCCAATGCGTTATTTGCAAACCAAGCAGTTAGTTATCTACAGGACGCAGGCACAGAAAGTTCCACTGTCTGCAGGTTTGGAGTTTGGCTACATTTCCTCTCGAAGGAACTTCCTGAGTTAAGACTATCCATAGCTAATGCTGCATGTTGCCCTTCTTCTTTCTCCCATGTGTATGTGACAAATTTGCCCCCTGGCAATTAAGTAGAATAATTTTATTTCAAGCAGATTTGTCCCACTCACTCAAGTGTATATGCCTTGCTGCTGGAATAAGTACTGCCACTCCTGGGGAGGACATAGGGACTGCATTCTGCTGCCGTTCTGGGGGGCTACAGGAGCAGAGACGTGTGGGGGGGCCTATATTATGGTATGCCTGGGGCCCTTGTATTGCTTTGCTCCAGCCCTGTTTTCCATCCAAGAACATGGTCCTTTTGCACTCAGATGATTCAAAAATGACTTCATTGAAAACAGCAGCCTTGCCGTTGATTTGGAATGCAGGCCAAAGCCTGAAAGGCTGGTCGGAACTTGAGAATAAAAAATTAGGGGGTGGTGTTATGGCCTAAGTTTCCTGGTTTTACTCGGGAGTTGTGCTTTTCCTCATGCAAAACAGGCAGTTGTGTACACATCTGAAAGTGGCTCATAAGGAGATCGTAGTGCGCAGGCACACAACTGCATACCGCAACCCTGAAGTCATTTTAGTTGTTCGTCTCTGGATTCTAGTGAAGTTGAGTATTTTTCCTTTCTGTGAGACGCTTCTCCTCACGTGGTGCTAGTATTCTTTATGGTAAAGGGATGTGAACTAGCTAGTGAGGAGAAAATTAAATGAATCCTCAAACGGGTACAGATAATAGCCATGAGGAGAGAGTGACAGGGTACAGTTTCAAAGCACCGGAGTGGCATGCAATAAGACTTAGGCTCCTAAGTGCTTAAGTCACTTTTGGAAATGGGACTTGGGATTCTAAGTCACTTAAGCACCTTTGAAATCTTTACCCATGGCAGTAAGGAGGCCTGGTGCCCTTGTGGTGATAGTTATTGTAGGAATGATGACCCACTGATTCTGAGGTTTGAGAGACCTGGGTTCACATCCCTGCTCTGCCACTGGTTAGCTGTATGATCTTGGGCAAGTCACTGAGGGTAGAGCTACACTGCTTACTAAGCCCAAGTGCCCTTCTGTCCACATACAAAACATTCTGACTTGGGTCAGCAAGCACCCAGGTCCTAGGACACTGCTAAGTGGGGTTGATCAGAGTCCAAGTCCTACTGTGACTTGGGTCCAAACCTTCTCATTCTGCAGAGTAGATGCAGATCAAGCCACAGACCTGAGTCAGAAGGTCTGGGTGCATTAGCATGGCTGTGAGACGCAGGCCAAGCAATTATAAATCCCGATTTACCATGCAGTGTGGACATCCAAGCACGGGCTTGCTAACACCAAGTCCACAAGCCCAGGTCCCACAGACCTGGGCTTACCGTGCAGTGTAGACATACAAGTCTCTCTGTGTCGCAAGTCCCCATGTGTAAAATGGGGATAATTACACTATTCTACCTCATACATTAAATACCAATATATTAAAGATGGTGAAGGATTTATATACTAAGGTGATAAGGGCTGTAAAAGTACCATAGATAGGCAGAGCAATGGTGCCGTGGGTTCTAATTCATGCTTTGGCAATGACTCACTGTATTACCTTGGCCATCACCTCATTGTGCTTCATTTTCATTTTCTTCAGAAGTATGGATGATTATATACCATACCTCGAACTGTGGGGCTCAGTCGATGATTAGTGAAGCGCTCTGTGATCTTTGGATGGATGGTGCGGTAGTAGTGTGACGAAGGAAGAAAATATTGGAGTGCAAACTTCAATTGGCAAAATGTCAACAAAAGTTATTGCTGCCACAGACGAGATGAATAAATATCATTGTTAAAACAATATCTGGTGTTTTGCTCAGATGTTTCAATGGGTTTGTTTTTTAAGCCCGGATAATACAAAGTAGCCCCAAGGCATTATTCCAAACAAGATGTAGAATCCAACTTGATATTATTTTTAGGATTGAATGGGTTTTGTAAAGGCTCATTTGTCTGAAGAAAAGATAGTTAATCATTTTTGTTTGCAGATGATTATGAAGGGAAAATGTCAAAGCGAAGTTAAGGAAGGGGAGGTATTTCTATCTGACTTGCATATGTCCCAAAGTCACAGCAACATGGGTGGGTGGAAAGGAGTGAGGGGATCCAATGAACAGGAGCGTACATTATGAAATGAAGTTGCCATTTCTAAAACCACTAGACTGGGCATGGGGGGCGTGAGGTTATAATTTTTAAAGAAGACAAAGTATTAAATGCTAATTCATAAATGTGGCTGGCAGACCTGCAGGATGCGGGAGGTAAACTGTGGAAGGGATCATTAGAATACAAATTTCAGTTCAGGTCTGCAGATGGTTTGACCACACTACTCCTTTACATCAGGGGTCAGCTGAGTAAAATAATTGTTAATTTACCAGGTTAGCTTTAAACCAGTGCTCATGTATGTAGTATCTTTATACAAGGTAGATTACAAGACGCTTAATAAGATGTCAGGAATATTTACCAAAAGAAATGCAAGCTATCATTTGGGGAGACATATGGTATTTACCATTCAATATATATCTCAATTTGATATGCATTTATTTTAAAGCACAGCATTATTTTAAGTCGCTCAAGTTAATTGAATTTTAAAAAATTGAATATAGTGTGTTACAGATGACTGACTTGGAAAACCTCCAAAAGTCATTGAATTTCAGCAGTGTCCATGTTCTCGTATAAAAGAAACAACTTGTTGAAATGAGCTCTTGGCTTGTTCCATATGTTCTTAATAGGACATAATGATGTTATGCATTGTGACAGGGACTATATTTGTTGTGCACCAACCCTATTCACATATATGGATATATTAATGCTTTTATTTATTCGTATGGCATTAACATCTAGGAGCCCCAGTCATGGACCTGGGGACCTTTGTGTTGGGTGTTGTATAGAAACAGAACAAAGAACCTGGTTTATGGACTTGTGAATGGAAGATATTTCTTAGGAACATATTACACATATTAATTGATTGAGCCTGACAACACACCAGTGTGGTAGCAACATATTAGACTCCTTTTACAGATGGGTAAAGTGAGGAAAAAGCGACTTACCTAAACAAGCCAGTGCTGGGAACCTTGAGTCCTTCCTCCAACCACTAAACGATGCTTCTCTAATCAGGGAAACCCACTGAAGCCAATATGAGTCTTTCCACTGACTTCAGTGGGCTTTGAAACAGACCTTTTTTAGTCATTGTTGGTTACTGCAGTTAATATAGAGAATATTCTACAGCTTACAAATTCATTATATAAACCTCACTTCTTCAGATGCATGGTAACTGACGTATCTTTCCCTGAAGGTACATCTCGGTAGAGCCTGTTGCTCTTGAGTCATAGCTACAATATTGGCAGCATATTGCCAAATCACTACTACCCCTGCTTCTTCCATGGTCCCTTTATTTCCCTCCTCCCCAGGAAGTCTCCCTTATAGGCAGACTTGGTTAACACAGGGTGTGTGGAGGTATCTGAACTCCTCTTCATCCCTGAAACTGCTTACATAGTTTCAGGGTAGCAGCCGTGTTAGTCTGTATCCTCAAAAAGAACAGGAGTACTTGTGGCACCTTAGAGACTAACAAATTTATTAGAGCATAAGCTTTCGTGGGCTACAACCCACTTCTGGGTTGTAGCCCACGAAAGCTTATGCTCTAATAAATTTGTTAGTCTCTAAGGTGCCACAAGTACTCCTGTTCTTTTCGCTTACATAGTGACTCTGGTAAACTCCTAGGGGAGTTCTCTGAAGCTTCTCCAGAACATTTGGCCTAATCGTCCAAAGAGCTGCATCATATTTTCTTGAGAGGTGATCTGCAGAAGAAGGAGATGTGAGAGGTGAGCCAAGAGAGGGCATAGTAAAACACAAACAGCAGTGGGGAAGGGGGGACAGATGAACCAAGAGGAGAAGAGGTAACAGTAGAGACCATGAAATGGGAAGAATGGGATTAAGAGCTCCAGAGAAATGAGTGGTATTGATGGGTTGGGGATTTTGGAAGGATTAAGGGTTGGAGAGTGAGCAATATTAAGAGCCACAGAGATAGAGGGGCACTCTCAGCTGAGCTCTTCTAAGCCCCTTGCTTGGAGTCACACTGTGCTGAACTCTGAAGGAAACTCCTCCCTTCACCCAGAATTGTAGGGGGCCAGTGAACGACCAAAGTGTTGAACTGGTTGAAGCCAAAGGATGATCAACATGGACACACGGGACTGCTTGGTTTGTGGTTTTCTTCTGAATCAGAAACAATAAGGACAGGTTGGAAAGTGGGTGATCCCCATCATCAAGCATGGAAATTCACAAAAATTCCACTGAGCGAGTTCCACACCTCCGAAAATGAGGCCCAGCAGCCCTTTTTCCAGCACTGAAGGGACAATCATGCTTTCGGGGTGAATGCCATTGGCTGATACTGGGCTCCTCTTTAAAACAAACACACACATTCAAAAAACCTCCGTTCCGCAGGACAGGTGGATTTATTAGGCACTGGGACAGTAGTATATGTCGACATTAAGGCTGAGATTAAGGGACTAGGCTGCTTTAAAGGTTTGGATACACAATTCCCATCAAAGTTAATGGGAATTAAGTGTCCAAATCCCCAGTGATTTTATAATATCCCACCCTAACTGTGCTAATATTGAAGAAAGGGTTAAGCAACTGCTGCTAGCGAGGCAGATACTGAATGCATACCAATGTCTGCTGAGAATTCTCTCCAATTCACCTTTAGCGCTCCATGTTTGACTACACCTGTTTTTTAATATTCTTTGAATAAATAAAACAAGCTGTAAGCTTATGTTGTTGTGCGATGTGAAAACACACAATAATAATCACAGCTAATGACTCTTCTAAATGCTAAACTGTGCACACCTCCTTGTTTGGTATTTGTTTTGTATACAGAAGGTAACATACACGGAATAACTAGGAAGCCAAGTTACAGATGGGGCTGTGGAATGGTATTTGACAGCCGATTAGAGTAGTCTGACAGAAATGATGACTTAATCACCACGACAGACTCCAAATTCCCAGATAGAATTCCACCCAGGTTAATCTAATTTCCTTGCAAAATTTTTGCCAGAAATAGACTCTTACCTTGCTTATTTTTCCGCCTTACAGATGTCACATGGTTTTGACAAGAATGTAAATAGGTAGAGTTATTACTGTTGAAAAGATGACTTTGAGGCTTGAAAGCGAGACAGGATCTCTACCGCTGAGAGTGTTTTCCCAGCACAGTTGTATTTATGTATGATTGTACCCGCTCAGAAAAAACAATGAAAAACACCTAATTAGTCATCTTTAACTTATAGGCCAGGACTTGGGGTCTGCTCCTGCTCCCAGAAAAGCCAACAGTAAAATTCCTATCGACTTAAGTGGGATTGCACGTCTTGCAAGCAGTTGGTCCAATTCCCGTGTGGACCCACATTAGAATCCGTTTGTCAGATTGGGGTCCTAGTTTTTACGCTCCCTTGCACTGCAACCTTGTGTGGTTTAGTGGGTAGCATACAGAACGGGGACTCAGGAGACTTGGGTTCTATTTCTGGCTCTGCTGCTGGCGGACATTGGGCAAGTCACTTCACCGCTCCGTGCCTCAGTTTCCTCATCTGAAAAATAGGGATAATGATGCTTACTTCCTCTGTAAAGCACTACATAAGAGCTAGGTATTGTTGTTGTCTGTACAGCATCATGCACATCAGTGGAGCTACAGAAAACCTTGACGATGCAGGATAGTTCTCTATTACAGTATATTCTCCAGTCTGGTTTCAAAGAGCTCGAGACATGGGGCTTCTACCAGATCTCTTGGGAGGTTGTTCTACAGTCAACCTTGCTGATAGAAAATACCAGTTGTTTCCTTTTACCATGGAATCTGAGCTGCATTCAGGGTGTCATTGATGTGCAAATTTTTTTACCTGCATTACTTTATTTCTTCCCTATTTATTAACTGCAAAATCATTCTCATAAATACTGCACTTTTATAAGCAATGCTTCCTTCAAGCCACAGAAAAACGTCTCCACTGTTTTTAGTTATGAAAGCATGACATATTGAGAAATCACTCACCTGGAGATACATAAGTGTATGGCTTTCTGATGTATATCTACAATAACTGCTTTCTGATAAGACATGAAATCCTTCATTTCAGTAGATGACATGATTCTAGTGGGTGGCATCTAATTTGAAACAGGTTTATATCATCTGTAATCTTTTGGAGGACCTGGGAAAGCGCAGCTATTTTATTACTTTATAGCCTACAGTTATACAAGCAAGATATAAAATGCTCCGATTATTTTCCCTTTTGCTCATTGTAGAGGGAACGGAAAGTACCTATTTAGCCCTCGTCTCTGCCCCCTTTAATTTTCTTATTCACTGCACACCTCTTCCAGATTCAATCTCCCCCCTCCACACTCACACACTTTTAAATATTTTATGGGTAGAGAGCTTATAATATGTATTGTCACGGCAGCTGTCTCTAGAGGTCAGCAATGAGTTTAATAATGAGATGCGAACCAGTGACTCTGTAAAACCCATTTCAAGTTATAAATGGCATGTTTTATTGAATCTAGTGTTAAAGGTTGCTAACTTATCAATTGGTGATGGCCAGGGTTAAACAAGCTTCAACATGAGCCCGCTCATGTAAGGAAACTAACAGGGTAATGTTTTTTACCACCCTTTTTTTTTTTTCCAGATGCCCTGTTTTTGTGTTTTGTACCCATCTTACTGTGGATAGTCTGCCTGTTATGCTCACGGGGCCTGATTCTGATCTCATGCTAGTTGGCCCTAATGTAACTTTATTGAGTACAATGGAGTTACTCCTGATTTACAGCTTGGTGAGGAGAGAATTGGGCCCACAGTTTTGATTGAGAAATTTTGAAGTTAAGTGCAAACCACAGTCACAACTGAGTCATGAATAGCACTGTTAATTATTTTTGCAAAAAGGACAAACTAGTGGCCTAATAGCAAATCAGTGGTATTTATGCCATGAGGAAAGTTACAAGGTGGGTGAGGTACTATCTTTTATTGGACAAGCTTCTGTTGGTAAAAGAGACAAGCTTTTGAGCCACACAGAGTTCTTCTCCAGACCGAATACCAGCAAGCTCTACAGAAAAGGTTTTAGGGAAAAGGCTGCTTCAGAGAAGATTAATTTGCTAGAGTTAACCTACTTCTACCAGACTAGAACTTATATATTTTGTTTTATTTGTAACCATATCTGTTTCTATTCTCTTTGTTTAGTATCTCTCTGCTCTATTCATAAACTTATTCTTGGTTTTACTATAAGTTCTTCTCAGTGTATTAATACAAAAGAGTGACTCCTCAGCTCAGCTAGCAGGCTGGTGTGCATAACTCTCGCTCTGGAGACCGCCGACTTGGTAATTTCTGAGAGTGTCTAGTAACGGGCTGGATATTGGTGAAGAACCCATTTCCAGGATGTTCGGGAACTAAGTTGCGTCAAGTGTTATCTGCAAGGCATAGTAAAAGCTGGCAGAGCTTTAGAGGAAATTGTATGGTTGGCTAACAGACTGGGGTGACAGGGAGCTGTCACTCACAGCTTGTCTTCACTACCGGCTGCAATTGATGCAGTGGGTGTCGATTTAGTGGGTCTAGTGAAGACCAGCTAAATCGACGGCAGAGCGCTCTCCGGTCGATCCTGGTACTCCACCTCTCTGAGAAGAATAAGATAAGTCGACCACAGAGCATCTCCCGTCGACACAACGCAATGAAGACACCACGGTAAGTTGACCTAAGCTACGTCGACTCCAGGTACGTTATTCACGTAGCTGTAGTAGCGTAACTTGGGTCGGCTTACCCCGATAGTGAAGACAAGCCCTTAGTTTAGTTCCAGCAAGTCTCTCTGTTGCTAAGGCAGAGGGGTAAGAAGGCCACTCATAGTTCTGGGCTCCCTGAAAAAACATTACTTTGGGTGATAAAGTGCCAAACGATTATGGCTTTTTGATGGTAACCGCTACAAAGAACACTTTCCTTATGAGCTTGATCCACAATTGACCTCTATGTCTAACCTCTCTAGGATGGAACTAAAAAGATGCTTCACTTTAGAACCATCAAGTTGTAGAAATTACAGATGGAACCAGCTCTGGTCTAAATCTATCTGCTTAGATGCTGTAGTGTTAAGTGCTGTATAAAGACAGGAAGATAGTTTGATTCCGCATCTAGTGTAATAGGTGGGTTGGGTTGGTTTTTCATGACTTCATGTTTTCCAGGGCTTTGTCAATCTGACATAACCCAAGCAATGCTAATTCCAGCACTTCCCTCAGGAGACTGTTCTATATTACAGACCTTAATGTCAAACAATATATCTGGAACAGTCAGCCTAAATTTTCCTTTGCTCATTGCTCCTAGTTACACCCTCTTGCATCACCCTAAACAATTCCTTTCGCTCATTGATGACTTCATCTTTCAAATGCTTAGCAAAGAGGCAATGCAGATAATGGGCTCATTTTAGCGAGTTATGCCACTTTTTTCTTGTTTGATTTTTTTTCCCTTGATGGGGGCGATGCACTTTCCCACTTTCCCATGAACTTAAATTCCCCTGCAGTGCACATAGTAACGTAGGAATGAAAGGGGCCTCACAAGGTCATCTAGTCCACCTCTTTCACCACGACCCACCCCACATTGAGGCAGGATTAAGTATACTTTGACCATCCCTGACAGATGTTTGTCAAACTTGTTCTTAAAAACTTCCAAGGGGTTTCCACAACCTCCCCAGGTAACCTGTTCCAGGGCTTCACTATCCTTGTAGTTAGAAAGTTTTTCCTAATATCTAACCTAAATCTCCCTTAATATTGCTGATGTCAAGATAACAATTAAACATCAGGTAAAGGAAACAAAGCATAAAACATTCCCCTTCCCTAGATATTAGATGAAAATCAGAAAGATGGCAGACAGGCACGGGGCTGTTAGAGTCCGGTTGGGAAATAAATGGATCAAAGAAAACGGGATTGTTAAAATAAAGTATTTTACACATCCCAGTGACTACGTGCACCATATGGCTCTGCTTGTTCCTTAAGACACTGTAGAGAATGAAACAGAAGAGGTTTTGCAAGCAGTGTAAGGAGTGTATTGATTTGTGGGACATTCTGAACTTTGAGTAGATTCTATGGAAGATTCACAGGAATGTTCGCTACTTGCCAAGGAATCCAGCAAGTACAGCATCGAAAACTAAATACCATTACCAAAAACCACACATGCTACTCATTTTCTCTTCCTCTCTGGCTATGAACACATTTGACGTGATTGTGTGGTTCCCATCTTCTGCTTAATTGTTGATTTTTTTTTTCCAATTCCATAGTTGGCATCTTTTTAAAATAAAGCTGGAATAGCAGTTGACGGTTTCAGGCAGCGCAAACCCTGTTGCGTTCATGGAGTGCAATAATAGTACAGACCATTCAACATGCCTGTGTGAAATGTGGAGGAATTATTGGAGAAAGGTCTATGGCCCCAATCCTGCAATGAGCTCTGCATCTTAAGGTCCCAGCACATGTGCAGAGCCCCACTGAAGTCAGTAGATCTCTAGGCAACCTCAGGTGTCTTTCCCCACAGAACAATTTTCAGGATCAGTGCTTAAGGCTTGAGAGCAGCAATAAGAAATGACCACTGAGGTGCAATGGGAATTTGTACACTGAAATTGCTCTGCAAGCTCATCAGAGAGATCATCTGAACAGCTGTCATGTGCTTGCACTGTGCTAAGAAAGAGTGCATGGTGGAGATTTGGGGGAAGGTGTAAAAAAACAAAAAGAAAAGGCTCTGTTTTGTAATGTGTTTTCGGATCAAAAGTCTTGTAGCTGCAGGGGAGTGACCTGGGGCAGCGCCCCATTCTGAAAGGCAAAGTCTGCCATTCCAAATGCGAGATTGTAGATTGCCCTTGGGTACAACACAATGTGTTAATTGCTATATAAGGCTACACATGGGAGTTTGCTTATTGTTTAGAAGCAGGTTGAAAAAGAAAAGTGCATTAGGAGTTTTGATGAGACCAGGATTGTAGCCACATCCTAAGGGCAGCTTGGTGAATGAGTGATTAAAGTGTTTTGAAGAGAAGGCCAGTCACTAAGCAAGCAACAGCTATGGGAATCACAGATCTTTTCCCCTTTGGTACTGGATGAGTTGTTGTCACACACTCCTTAATCACGAACCAAAGTTCATTTGTTAAACCAAACAAATCAAGACGTGTAGGTTTCAGTTGCTGCCTGGCAGTTCTTAGATTACTTTAGAATTTTTTCTCTGTTCTGCTAGTTGTTAACAAACTCAAGAAAAGAAAAGTTATGCGCTGGTAAAACAGAAATCACGCATGCCATAAACCAGCCAGGGCTGTAACTTGAGAGGTCTTCTGCAACTAAATACAACAAATTAAAGTTTATATGAGTCCTATGGGCCCAATAAATTGTGGAGGTTTAAACTAGCTGGTTATAAAACACTCTTTTAACATTTTACTTTCATTTAAAAGCCAATATTAAGGTATCATTTGAAATTTATATCTTTCTGACTTGCCAGCCTGTTTAATATTGATTGTGTATCGTTTTAGCCCCCTGAGCAACTAAAGTCAGCAGTGCCAATAAAAGTAAAATGCTTGACTTTGTGACTGTCTAACCTGCTTTACTGTCTTTTTATTTATATTTTTAGATGCATCATCCTATTCAGATGAAACCTGCAGATAGTGAAAAGTCCAATGGTAAGTGATTATCCTATTTCCTACTTAATGTGTGTGTGTGTCTTTTCATTTAAAAAACAAATGCAAGGTATAGCTTATGCTTTTCTCTTAAAATAGTGAAAACCCTTTAAGGAAGTATCCCTATAGCGGAGAGGTCTGGAAAAATGTTGACCTGTTTTGAACTCCCGTTTATCTTCAGTTTAAAGAAGGGAGGAAGTGTTCTTTCCTCTCTTCCTTATACATTCTCTGTGTCATGGTTTTGTTGTGTTTGTCTTTTGTTGGCATCCTGCTGACAGTAGTTGTGGAGTTTCTTAGCAATCAGTAACTCCTGATGCTGATAACAATCTGAGATTAAAATAATATGGGAGTGGAAAGAGAAATTCCCATATTCAAGAAAGTGTTTAAGCACTGTCTGAATTGGATTTAGGGATATTCTTCAAGTTAAGCATGTGTCTAAACACCCTTCCTGAATAAGGATGCTTCTCTGACTCTAGGATCAATTTAGGATCAAACTGGATGTTTTGCTCTTAATTATGAGACCCATATTGACTTTTGTTTTAGGTAGGGTACTCTAGACCTCTCTCAAATAAATATTATGACAATAATATCTATTCAAAATATAGCTTATTGACTTAAGGAATATATATGATGTGCAAAATATACAGTGTGCTAATTCTATAAAATACATCAGATCTGCATATTCCAGGCATTAGACAATCTGATGGTAGGGCTGCCTGTGTGTGTTTTTGTTTTAAAAAAAAAATCTATACATCTTTTCCCCCTTGATTCATTCCTATAATTTACTAAAATATATGTTAAAGAAATCACCTTCCTTCTTAGACTGCAAGAGCTTCTTTTCCCCATAAGGCTGACATAATCAGAGCCGGTGCCTTCCAACAGGCATCTCTGCACCTCATTAATTAGTAATCAGGGCAGAAGCCATGCACTTAGAGATCTACATATCTGCAAATGTAAATGATGATTGGGCTCTAAATCTCTCCGCAAGGTTTTGCTAATTGTACTGCATCCCATTTTTAGCCTTCTCCACAGACTAAAGTTTAGAAGGAACTTAAAACTTTGTACTGCGCTCCTTTCCACGTTGCGGGCGGCTTTAAAAACTGGCCAGGTGCACAGCGGAACTGGGCTGGCCCCTATGGTAATGGAAATGGGGAAACTTGCTCTTCTGTTGGAGAGGTGCTCACATAACATCAACCAAAAAAGCACTCACCACTAGCACGAAGTCGTCACCCTTGTTTGGATGCTCAGCAGAAAGGCCAAGTAATCTAAGTATGCAGACTGGGTGAAATCCTAGCCCCATTGAAGTCACTGGGAGTTTTGTCACTGACTTCACAGGGACCAGGTTTCCACCCCAAGTATTTATCATGTTTTCAATGGCTGATTTTTTTCTCCTCTGCAAGGGTACTGCATAAAACCCTATGAACTAATTAAGTCCAACGTAAGCCTTATATGGGCCCTTCTACATAGGGTAAATTTCACTCCAAAATCTCATGGACGGAATAGAAGTGCAATAGAGAATTGACCAAAAATGAACTACCCCCTCATCCCTAGACCGTGTCCTCCCAGAACAAGACTCAAGCACATTGGCGAAACACTGTAGGGAATTTTGCAATGCCTCAACCGGTACCATGCATAAGTGCCTTGCTCTCCCAGGCATTCTCCAGAACCTTTCACCAGCACTAAATACAGTTAAGTTCCTTTTTTTTTTTTCCTCCAAAAGTTTTCCAGATTTGGGGAGAAGGCACAGAAGTCCCAACTGACCAAAGGAAAGTAAGCAGGTGGAATGGCCTCCTTTAGATTAATCTTCTGAAGAAAAGGAAACGATGTCTAATTTTCATATGCACATTTAGAACGTTGAGAACTCTTTGCTGTTTGACGCTGGAGAGAAAAGCTACTGCTACGGTGATGAATGTAGCGTAGCACCTTAGAGATACAGGAAGTGGGATCAGAGCCAGGGTGTGGGCGGTGAGCTAGAGGTTTGGTAGCTACGGGAAGCAGAGTGGTGCAATGCAGAGGAACAGCTGGTATCTGTTTTCCAGCTGCCATTGTGCCAGCAGCTGAAGAAGGGCTGTGTCTGTGCCAATGGCACACTGGAAGGAAATAGTATGCCATCAGCAGGGGACGCAGGGTGAAAAGGGCTCCAGAGGAGGAGAGAGAGGTCTGGGGAAGAGCTAAAGAGCTAACCAAGGTGGTTGGTCTTTGTGATGGGTAGTGTTTGAGCATTTGTGGGGAGTTCTTGAAACCCTTTGTTCTCTCACCATGGGAAGCGATGCATCAGAACTGAATGGTCCCACCGGGCTTTATTGGTAACTAGAACTTCTAAAAGTTCAAAGAGCTTGAAGACGCCTGTGGACCAAAAGTTCCAAGTAGCTCATAGACATAAGAGAACTATAGCAAGTGCAGACTGCAGTTTTCTTGAGTTTACCAACCTCTCTCTAGGGCTGATGAGAACCGATGAAGCTTGATATGAGCTCTGAAGTTCCCTTGGTAATTTTACAGGATTTCTAAGACTCAGTATTTGCTGAGTGACAATGTTGAAAATCCTATTAAGCTGGACGATCTGGTTTGACAACGGTTTGCCCAGTTCTGGACTCAAAACTAAAATTTGTGTGAAGGTTTTGCAATGTTCTGTTTAGTGTCTTTTTAAACAAAAACAAAAAAAAATTGCTCGCTTTTGAATTCCAGGGCTTGACTTGCAGTGCCAAAATATTATTGGAAGGGAATTTCTGCCCCAATTGGAAGCAGAAAGCACAGTAAATCTCATACATGCTTCTTGTGAGACTTCCAGATGCAAGAGGGTTTGGATGAGCGACCAGACTTGTGGGCACTTGCATGAAGTGGCCCTGAACCATGACCCCCTTGTGCTTTATGTGTCACTTAGGAGCCAATCCTCTGCTGACTTATCCTCATATCAACCTCCAGAAGCCAAGCTTGAGTCACGGACCTCTATAGGAGTGATGTGGTACAGACCTCTCCCGCACATGCCTGGTTATGGAATAGCAGTGGAGCAGCACCTCGCCACTTCTACAGTCTGAGGGCATTCTCAGACTTTGTGTCCCCCTATGCAGGGTGGAATGGCTGGTGAATATGGGTAGCAGCCTCCAGACTTGCTCTCCATCCCTCTGTATGAAGGGTGAAGGTGGACCTCTGCAGAGCATGACAGTACCCTGGCCTTCAGATGCAGCAAAATATAATCCGTTTCATGGTACCCGGGGCCTTCTGCAGCTAGATCAAATGGAGCAGCATCCTTAGTGCTAATGAATTTCTTTCACTGGAGGATACTTAAAATAATTAGCTGATAAACTTACCCTCCCTAAAAGTTCTTCCTTCGAAAAGTATGCCGTATACGGTACTCATAAATGCATAGAGTTTGAGGCCAGAAGAGACCATTATATCTTCTAGTCTGTCCTCCTGTACATCCGTACATACTGTCCTCTCTCATTAATGATGGACCTCAGGACAGATATCCCGAGGACAGCATATGCCCGTTTTTATAAAATGCCAAAACTTCGGGAAAACCAAGAAAAATTCTCCATTGCATTATCCTGGACTTCCTTTCTGATTCACTGAAAGGGTGAAGAAATGGTTTTGAAATCCTAAGTGGAGAAACTTGCAGATTTGGAAGCAGTAATTAAATGCCATATGTCACCACTAACACATAGAAAAGTTGTTAATTAATTCAGGCAGTTCCAGATCCAGGTGTGACTTTGACAGATTTTTACACTAGGGTTTTTCGCCAGCTTACAAATAAGGATAAAAAATCTTTTTTCCTTCCCTCGAGGGGGGAAAAAACATTTGTACTTAAATAATTAACCGTTACTTGATTGGCTTAAAGGAGAGGACAACTTATTCTGAGAAGGAAATAGTGTTCTAGATGTATTTAAATATGATAGGTTTCAGAGTAGCAGCCGTGTTAGTCTGTATCCGCAAAAAGAAGAACAGGAGTACTTGTGGCACCTTAGAGACTAACAAATTTATTAGAGCATAAGCTTTCGTGGACTACAGCATCCGAAGAAGTGGGCTGTAGTCCACGAAAGCTTATGCTCTAATAAATTTGTTAGTCTCTAAGGTGCTACAAGTACTCCTGTTCTTCTTTTTAAATATGATAGCTTCAGTCACTTAAGGGGACACTGCCGTGTATTTTCACGATAGAATTTTAGCTTCTGGGAAGAAAGAGAGAAGTTTAGCAAACCTTAATAGCATTGTTTCATTATTTAATTATTTAAACATTCTCCTGTAGTGCTGTGATCCCAAACACAGCCCCTTGGTTTTAACATATGAGAATCCATAACTGAAATGATGGACTGGGAACAGAGAAGTGAAAAAAGATTAGTCAATTTTCACTGTCCAAGCAAACTGAGTGAAGTGTAAAAATCAGACACTAATGCCTTTCTACTGCAATGCAGCGACTTCAATGGGACTCCTCAAGGGCTCCACCCAGGCAGACAGAGCTTCAGGATTGGGTCCAATCTACATTTACAGAGCTTGATTCACTGGTACACTCTAGCTGCTTTGTCCTGCTCCGGCAATGCAAAGCATCCGTACATTTGTTAACTAGCAGGTTATACATCAGGTTGTGTCTGCTTTACATTGCCAAAATAGTGCAAAGCAGCCAGACAGCAGTATTGAGTCCAAAATCCATGCACCAGAACGAATTCCTCCCCGCAAAAAGTGATTTAAATAAATAAATAAATCGTGCTTTTTGATCTGTTTTCTGAATTTTGCACTGCTCCTGTCCACCCCAAATGTCTGTAGGTGGCAATTACAGGGTAAAAATAAGATCTGAGAAATGGGAGACAGTGTTCTCTAGAGGGTAGGGCACTGGACTCAGCCTCAGGAGACCTGGGTTCCATTCCTGGCTCTGCCACTGGTTTGCTGGGTGACCTTGGGCAAATCACTTCCTCTCCCCATGCCTCAGTTTCCCCATCTATAAAATGGGGATAATGATGCTGACCTCTTTTGTACAGTGCTTTGAGAATCCAACCTCCCCCAACCCCCAGGCCAGGCTCCAACAGCTGGCTCTTGTCTCTAACCTGCATGGGATGGGGCTTCCTCTGGGTCTTCTCTCCATTAACTGTCCACTTTCCTGCACTGTTGTGGAAGGTGAGGCCCCTGCTGTCAAGATCAGAGGAAGGAAGCCTGGTCCCATGGTCAGTGCTGCAACTAGATATTTTAGCACCTGGAGTGAGCAAGCATATTTGCACCCCCTACCGTTTTTTTGGGGGGGGGTTAGTTATTTCTCCTCTCCCGGGGCTTTATGCCCTGGGCGGCTGCCTCGCTTGTCCCCCCCCTCCCTCCCCGTTACGGCCCTACCCGCTGTCTGCACCATTTCTGGGGCTCTGCTCAACTCTGAGCACATGCTGACCTGTAACATATGTGGCACAGCAACCTCTAATGGTTAAAGTGGGATGACTAGGTGTCTGGTTTTCGACTGGAACGCCCGGTCGAAAAGGGACTCTGGCAGCTCCGGCCAGCACCGCCGACAAGGTCGTTAAGTTGCCTGGTCAGCAGTGCTGTGGCTGTCCTGGGGCACCACGCTGCATCCTGGAAACGGCCAGCAGGTCCGGCTCCTAGGTGGAGGGGCCACCGGGCTCCACATGCTGCCCCTGCCCCAAACACCATCTCCGAGCTGGCAGGGGGGTGCCTGCGGGAGAGAGGCGCATGCGCCGTGTAGCCTCCTGCCCCCGGTGCCCTGCTTAGAAACCGGACCTGCTGGCCGCTTCCGGGGCGCAGCATGGAGCCAGGACAGGCAGGCAGCCTGCCTTAGTATTGCTGACCGGGAGCCACCTGAGGTAAGCCCACGCCCCAACCCTGTACCCCAGCCCTGAGCCCCCCCCAAACCTGGAGCCCCCTCCTGAACCCAAACCCCTCATCTCCAGCCCCACCCCAGAGCTCTCACCCCCTCCTGCACCCCAGCCCCCTCCCGTACTCCGAATCCTTCGGCCCCACTCCTGCACCCCAAACTCCTCATCCCCGGCCTCACCCCAGAGCCAGCAACCCCAGCCCAGAGTCCTCACCCTTCCCACACCCCAATCCCCACTGCCTCAACCTGCAGCCTTTTCCCACATTCCGAGTCTCTCAGCCGCACTCCCCAGCCTGTAGCTCCCTCCTGCACTCCAATCCCTCATCCCCAGCTGGAGCCCTCACCCCCTCCCACAACCCAACCCCCTGCCCCAGCCAGGTGAAAATGAGTGAGGGTAGGGGAGAGCAAGCCACTGCGGGAGGGGGAATATAGAGAGCAGGGGCAGGGCCTCGGGGAAAGGGGCAGGGATAGGGTGTTTGGTTTTGTGCCAATAGAAAGTTGGCAACCCTTGGTTAAAGTGTGAAACTGCCAGCCACATGGACAAAATCTGTGAGCTGCCTCCATTTTACTGTAGAGACCCCCACTCCCCTGCCAAATTGTCTGGGTGTATTTGACCTGTAATCCTCACAGCACTTTAACTATCAATCCCCACAACACTTCTTGTTTATAATGGAAAGACCGAAGCAGAGAGGTTAAGTAACTTGCCCAAGAACATAGAGATAATCAGTGTAAGAACCCAGGAATTTGTGGCTCCCATCCTATGCTGATAGGAATAGATCATTCCTTTCTCTGCATGAAAGTATATTACATTGTTTTAAATTGACATCATGCCTTACAACAGAGGTAAGGTGCCTATGCAGTTTTTATCTTGGCAGTGCTCCTTTAAACATTCTGTGTGGTTAGGCATACCACTGATCAGCAGTACCAAACAGCATTGGCTGTGAGGCACGTCATCCTACCAATATGTCTTCTGCACACTGAGCATTTTCCTTGAAATGTGCATTTTGAAGATGTGCAGTACACAGGAGCTGGGTGTTTAATTTACTATAAAATCACCCTCCAGCTGAAAACCTGCAAAATCGTTTTAGTTAAATGGCATATTTGTAGATTTACTAGTGAAAGTGAAGGAGGTCAGTGAGGAGTTTGTCATCTGCTAGTGTCTGGAAAATTAAAAAACATCTTCGCATTTGACTTTGGCCGAGTAGCATCTTCCGCCTTTCTTTGTAGGCTGGAAGAAGAGATCCCCTGCATCCATTAAGGTCCCTTATTTTTCATCTTCCATTTGAAGATAAAAAGCCTTCACCCTTCCCTGTAAGCAGGAGCAGATGGGACACCCTCTGGGGCTAGAGTACAGTTGCTTAATTGGCTGAGGCAGTGTCGTTTGTAGGAGGTGGGAGCTAGGGACTCTTGAGTTCTGATCCCTGCTCTACTGCTCAATCACCATGTGGCCCTAGACAGGCCACGTGACTTCTTGTCTCAGTTTCAGCATCTGTAAAATGGATCTTAATAGTACAAATACCTATAAAAAATATGGGTCACACTTTGTTATGGTTCTGTTTATAAAGGATGAACAAATGATTAATAGATGTAATCATAGATGTAATAAATGGTAAAACAACTGTGCCCTATCAAGCACTATCATGGACCCAACTTGCATCTAAATTCCTTTTTTTTTTTTTTTAATCATTTCCATTAGCTTTTGGGGTTCTGGAAAATGCATTTTCCCTATGCTTGCTTGTGTAAAATAGCAGAATGCCTTTCTTAACCATTCAGTAAAGAAGTACTACCCAGTTTAAAAAAAAATTACTCCAAATACCCCTTCTGTCTTCAATAAACATTAGCCTCGGTTTTTATCTCTGAAATTATGTTAAGGGCACTAAAAGTGTCAATACCAGTAAAATCCCATGAAAATATACAGGTTTCTTCCTTCTCAGCTGCAATTTATTCTGTTTGACAAACACATGCTAATACATGCAGGGTAGGTCGGGGTGCAGAGGAAGATTCATTTTTTATAAGCCCAGAAATGAAAATACTTCATTAGAAAAATAATTTGCACAATAGAAATAAATAAGTGCACCACAGATACTCTGGAGTAAAGCTTTCCGTCTGTGTTTGCTTCCTGCAAAATTCTGGCGGTCTGCTCATTAACAGTGAATTGGATTTGCATGCCATTTCAATAGCAGAAGAAAGGAGCATTGTACGTACCATATAATAAGCTCTTAGATTTTTTTTTTTAAATATAGGGAGATTGTGAGTTAGCATTAAGTCTTCCAGATTGGAGTTCGGTTATTGCAGTTTATTCCATCTTTATCACCAGTGTATGACTTGAGCTTCTTTTAAACTTCAGAGCCAGCATACACACCCAGCTAGAACGACCTACTTTACGCTGGCCGCGTGGACGATGTAAAAAGGATATAATCTACCGATATCTTTGGCAAAGTGCTTGTTGTATTTCTTGCAAACTCAACATCATTACCAATCAAAAGATTTGGCTTTTGGAAAGTAATATGCACTCTCCTTGTTGAAGTGCTGCCCTGGAACATACATTGTGTCCATTTGAAGAGAGACTACTGGGTCATTATGGGAAAAGAGAGGAAAATGTAATGCATTATTCTTTACATTGCAGTCACTACAAACCTGCTTCTGAGTGCCATGCATTACAGCTGGTTGAAATGGAAAGCTAGGATCCTTTTCATATAAGAATGTTTTTGTAGAGTATTTTTCATTAACTCATTTTATTATGTGCACTCCGCATCACCACCGCCACCCGCTGCCTGTCTTGCTTCCTTTCATACATTTGGGAGATGGGGGGGGAGAGAGGGAACATATTCAAATTAGAATCTATGCAAAAATATCTTGAGTTTCTGACACAGGATGCTTCCTTCTCTTAGAAATCCTGATGGGGAGGGGGATGAAAAATGTCTTATTCATGCAACTAATATGACAATAGCACCCACAAAAAGAGAGAGAGAGAGAGAGAGAGATTCAGGGAGGAAGAGGGGGAAGGGTTGAAAATATAAAGTGTTTGCCTTAGGACTTGTCTTCAGTTGCAGAGCCAGACTCACATGACTGGAGCTTGGTTTGATGTGGTAATGAAGCATTGATCACAGGAAAAAGATGAAATGGCCTTTGCTCATTCATTATTTTTATCTTCTAGCTGTGGAAGACAGAAAATTGTTCATAGGAATGGTTTCGAAGAAGTGTAATGAGAATGATATCAGGGTGATGTTTTCTCCATTCGGCCAGATAGAAGAATGCCGAATTCTTCGGGGACCTGACGGGCTGAGCCGAGGTGAGTGTGCAGTCTATAAAGTCTCTTTCCTTAAGTGCTAATTGGAGCTATATGTCACAGTCAGGGTAGATGTAGCCACTGTCTGCAGCGAGAGGTTACACTGTAATATGTCCCACGTGACGGAGTTACCCACATGAACTTTTCACAGTGACTGAAATTATCACCTTTTATTTCAAATGTCAGAAAGGTCTCAGTGCCAACATATTAACGTGTGTTATCACGCTGTTTGTCAAATTGAAAAGGTACCATTGAACCCTGACATCTCCTATTTTCCCTACCAGAAAATCAAAGATCCCTCCCCCCACACACACGTATTTTGTACCAGGGAAAACAAATGACTGGTTTATGGCACCTGGGGCCATGCAAACTGGTCCATACTATAGTATCCCTCTACTCCCACATTCTTTGTAACCATATGTAAAATGTGTCTCTGTATTGCCTCTGGAATAAAGGGGTTAACGCCTAGAGTTTTGCCCAGACAGAATTCATGAAGGGAGCTTTCATAGCTCAAGTCCCTATGTCCAATTAGAGCCGGCGCAGGCGTGCCAAACAGCAGTGCATAGTGCAGTCATATGAAAGACCCGAGTTCTGGACCACATGCCAGACTCCTACTTTATTGTGTTGGAAATTAAGTACAATGCAGACTTTGATAACTGATCACCCCCCTCCTCCACCCTTTTAGATATGCAGCATATAGCATTTTGTACCTGGAAAAGGCTCTTGAAAATATATAATAAGAAAAGCAGATCTATATCAATGACCCCTGCTGCATATTAAGCCTTTGTTGTATTGACCTGGAATTACTCAGACAGAACAATCCTTCCCACTAGCTAATGACATATGGAATTGAATTGGGAAGAGGATCAGGGCAAGCTTGTCGGCCTTAGGGGAACAGTGCCATGATATCAGCTGCCATAATTTAAAGGCACGGGAGTAAAAACTACTCTAAAATGTGGGGTTGTTGATTTTATTAAGGAGAAGCAAAACTCAATCATTCTGTTTTGGATATTTTTCCCCCTCTAAACATGAAAAAGTACATAGGAATCACAGTTTATGCATTTTATTACATTTTCAAAACACAGAAAAATGTGTGTTTTTTTTTTAAACTTCTGAAGCATATTGTTTCTTTTAGATTCTGGTTTCTGTATGTGCAGCCACTTGTGTTTTTTTTTTTTTAATTATTCTGAGCAGCAGTTTGTCCACAATGGATATAAAGTCCAGCAGAATAGGTTGGGAACTGGGTGTCAGTAGGTCATCTGTGAAGGTGGAAAGCAGGGGTCGTACCATCTCCATGTAAATAAGGATAAAAAAACACTCACTGAAAAAATGCTCTGTCGATTAATGGGAAACCATATGTTCTGTTTGTGAGCGTTGGCCGAGGAAAATCAGGGCCTACAATTATATGGACTTAGACTCTGATCCCACAGCTGCTTGACCATCAAGAAGCTGCATGATCCTGGCTTAGGAGTCTAACTTTAGATATTCTTTTTATTTATTTTTTAAATCTTGGCCACAGGAAAGTAAAGCTGCAGTGGGGAGTTGCTGGATAACTACACCTCTACCCCGATATAATGCGACCTGATATAACATGAATTCGGATATAACGCGGTAAAGCAGCGCTCCGGGGGTGGGGAGGGGCTGTGCACTCCGATGGATCAAAGCAAGTTCGATATAATATGGTTTCACCTATAACGCAGTAAGATTTTTTGGCTCCCAAGGCCAGGGTTATATCGGGGTAGAGGTGTATTTAAATATTTAGACTAGATTATAAACTAGAGAATCAAGTTTTTGAGTCTTACAAGAGTTATTTGACTCCTCTGCATAATTCAGGAGCAGAAGCCACATAGTGGGTATCCAAGTATTCCCCAAGTCTTGTTCAATAGAGATTTTCCGTCATAATCCCAGATCACGAGAACCTACAGGAAAGGGTAGGATGGGGGTATTTTTATTCCTCAATAGGTGGCAATTGCTATCGCCAGTTACAAATTGATTGAGTATTGCAGTGTAGCCCATTGAGCAGATGTTGTGGTAGTTTAAGGTTAATGTGCAAGGCTTTCACCTTTGGAGATGGAAGAGCGTGTTCCAGGCACGTCACACTCAAACAGATATTGGGATGTATTGGCTTAGTGGAGCTATAGCCTCTCTAATATTCGAGTTTATTCTGACAGTCACTCACAAT
Organism: Chrysemys picta bellii; assembly: GCF_011386835.1. Classification (NCBI taxonomy): domain Eukaryota; kingdom Metazoa; phylum Chordata; order Testudines; family Emydidae; genus Chrysemys; species Chrysemys picta. The sequence continues at coordinate 15,222,051 of NC_088791.1, forward strand.
AATATAATACCAGGCTCTCTTGTTTCCTGCCTGTTAAACTTGACTTGCTTTCTACACCCATGCTACAGCCCAGTTTCCAGGCAGATGTTTGTCAACATCACAAAACCACCAGATCAAGAGAGAAAACCAAGCACTGGGAAAGTGCTGCGTGTTGAAGAACTGAACTGAAGTGCTGCAGGAGAGCTTTGGGTGGGAGGAATCTTGCGTGGCATAGAACCAAAATCAGGTTCTTTAAAAATAGAAGGAAAATTAATACAATTAAATCCTGCAACAAGTTCCAACATTTAAATGGATTCTCATTCACGTTACTATTTCCAGTATGTTAAATTCCCCACACCATCTTTCTTCTCATGTGTAAGAGCCCACAGCTCAACCACGCTTCCAGATGGGAAGTTCCTATAAAGAACATAAGAACGGCCGTACCGGGTCAGACCAAAGGTGCATCTAGCTCAGTATCCTGTCTACCGACAGTGGCCAATGCCATGTGCCCCAGAGGGAGTGGGCCTAACAGGCAATGATCAAGTGATCTCTCTCCTGCCATCCATCTCCATCCTCTGACAAAAAGAAAGGAAGATTGAATGAAGAATAGTCACATACTTGTGGGAATGCTGGCGTCTCAGCACATGGGCATTTGGGAGTGCACAAGCCTCACAGCTCGGCAAAATGAAAATACAATCCACTAGGCTCTGCTTGAGTATTTCATCTTCTTCTCAGTCAGCTTGCCTTAATAATTAGCATATCATGATACCTCAGAAATAAAGAGCATGAAAAAACACATTTACTGATATTTATGCAAACTTTGGAGCTATGTAAAATGTGTTAGGGAAGGAATCGTTAGTATTAACAGATGTGAATTCTCAGTTCCAAAGGACAGCTACTGACTAGAGTGGTAGGCAGAACAGTTCAGTTTTGTGCTCTTATTTTTCTCTTAGTAAGGAATGAAAGCTTTCAGTCAACTTTTGGAACCTGTTCACAGAAGAGTAGCAACACTTTTGTTGCTAGTATAGCAACGTTAGACTATAACGTTGTAGGGTAGACCTAGGATTATAGTCTACCTCACAGTTTGAACAGGGAAAAGAATCCGTCTACAATGGTAAAGGAAAATATAACACTCTGTGATGAGTGTGATATAGGTGCTTAGATAAGGAGACAGAGAGATTGAACTGGTTGTTGATAGTGTAGTTTCAAGCCAAGAGTAGATATGGTTCTAATAAATTCACACCCATTCTGCCGCTGTAGATAAAGGTCCGTCCGCATTTCCACTCTAAATTTGTATTGCCAGCTGTTTGAAACTCATGTGTAAGTAGCTTAAAGACATCATGCAAAGTCTCAGTGATGGAGCAATATATTTTAAATGACCTTTCTAGTGTCTCCATTTAGTCACTTTATTCCCACTGATCTTGGCTCCTGCAGCTGAAAAATGGTTTGTTTTTTCCATCTCTACCTGGTTTGGCTGCAACCTAGGTACAGCGAGTAGATAGTGGCCAAAAGTCATTACCATCTGATGGCTGTTTCACAGCCCCTGTGAAGTTAGTGAGTTGATGTGGAGCAGTTCCCAATTGGTGGATGTCTGTTTTAAGAATAAGAAAACACAACTGACTGTCTAAGCAGTGAACCTGAGGTCTGAAGGGTATGGAGACTGTCCTATTCTCTCACCACTACAACTCAGGTTCCTATGACTGCATAGAGAATCTTGCCAATGCCTTTCCTGTATCTGTTCTATGGGTAGAGGGATTCAGCCTCCAGCTTAGACCACTTTTTTAAAAATTCCCATTGTTGATGTCCTGCACTACACCCCATTGTCATGTCAAAGCAAAAGTGAACTGACTGGGATGATTAAGATTTTAAATCACTTATTGAAAAAGGTTCCCAGAAATCTCGGAACTTTTTAAAGGAACCCCAACGTCCTGGCTCCTAGTCCTGTGATCTGTCTACCAGAACACTGCTGCCAACACAGACAGCTGTGAGCTTGTGGGTGGAACATGCAAATGGTAGCCAAAAGAACCTGAGTTTGAATCCCAACTCTGCTGCTGACTTGCTGTGTGACCCCAGGTGACTCACTTAATCTCTTTTTGTGCCTCAGTTTTCCCATCTACAGTAGAACCTCAAAGTTACGAACGCCTTGGAAATGGAGGTTGTTCATTACTCTGAAATGTTTGCAACTCTGAATAAAACTTTATGGTTGTTCTTTCAAAAGTTTACAACTGAACATTGACTTAATACAGCTTTGAAACTTTATTACACAGAAGTAAAATGTTGCTTTTACCCTTAATTTAAATGAAACAAGCACAGTTTCCTTATTGTGTCAAATTTTTAAAAAAATTTCCTTTATTTTTTAGTAGTTTACGTTTAACACAGTATGGTACTGTATTTGTTTTTGTCTCTGCCGCTGCCTGATTGCGTACTTCCAGTTCCAAATGAGGTGTGTGGTTGACTGGTCAGTTTGTAACTCTGGTGTTCATAACTCTGAGGGTCTACTGTACTTTTGTAAAGTGCTTTGAGATCAGTAGGTCAAAATCACTATATTACTGCTAAGTAGTATTAGTCAGTAATAATAATAAAATCCTCTTATCCTTATCACAGAAGCTCCATATAGCAACTTACAGAGATGTATTGCTAAGTACAGATTTATATAACAGATACTGTAGTCAATTGAGTCAAGAGCATTGAACGAACCTGCTACGTATGTGTAAAGACAATTAGATCTAAAATGTGCATTTGATAAGGTCTCTAAATGCATATTGCCACAGCTTTTAAAGTCTTGTTTGTCTGATTTCAACATGACAGTATTAAGCAAGTCAGGCAAGTGCACGTTTAGAGTACTGTTAAAAATCTGGTAATAGGGAATGTCTGTTTTAAAGAACAGATAGGAATGGTGTGGGAATCAGCCCCCGATCAGGCAGAAATTCAGCTTTGCAAAATTCCATTCATCTGCAGTAAGTAGGGATTGTTCGTTTGTTTGTTTAAAAATAAAAAGGCAAAATATCATTATTCATTTTTTGCATTATCACCTATGGCAGGGGTGGCCAACCTGAGCCTGAGAAGGAGTCAATTTACCAATGAACATTGCCAAAGAGCCACAGTAATACGTCAGCAGTCCCCCAGCACCTCCCGCCCACCGGCAGCCCCGCCAATCAGCGCCTCCCTCTCCCTCCCCATGCCTCCCGCCCACCACAATCAGCTGTTTTGCAGTGCGCAGGAGGCTCTGGTGGGGAGGGGAGAGGAGCGAGGGCATGGCAGGCTCGGGGGAAGGGGCAGGGGCCTTGGGGGAAGGGGTGGAGTGGTGGCAGGACCTGGGACAGAGCAGGGGGTTGAGCAGTGAGCACCCCAGAGCACACTGGAAAGTTAACATCTGTAGCTCCAGCCTTGGAGTCAGCGCCTATCCAAGGAGACGTACATTAACCTCTGAAGAGCCTCATGAGACTCCAGAGCCACAGGTTGGCCACCCCTGACTTATGGTAAAGAGCAGGTGACTAGTTTCTGTGCCTGGAGCAGGAGATTTTCTGACTGATATTCAGAGCAGTTTTGCAAGGCTGAAGTAACGTAACGTGCCACCTCTGGGTTTGTGGCTAGCCTGGCACTCCTAAGGGTATGTCTACACTGCAGATAGACACCTATGGCTTGGCCCATGCTAGCTGACTTGAGCTCACTGGGCTCTGGCTTAAGGTACTGTTTGGTTTTGGTGTAAATGTTCAGGCTTGGACTGCAGTCTGAGCTCTGGGACCCTCCCCCTCACAGAGTCCTAGATCCCAGGCTCCAGCCTGACCCCAAATGTCTACAGAGCAATTGAACAGCCCTTTAGCCGGAGCCCTGCGAGCCTGAGTCAGTTGGCCTCGGCCAGCTGCAGGTTTTTAATTACAGTGTAGACATACCCTAAGTCTAAATGGGGTGGGAGTCAACACTATCGAGACTATATGTTCAGCTTCTTGAAGGGAGGCTTTGATAATGCCTTTTATATGAGGATCTCAAAGCCCTTTATACTACAGGTTTGCCACTCTGCCATTTTTCAGGTTGTTGAAAACTGTGACAAGGTTACAGTTTCATTTGTCCTTTTGCCACCATGTAACTTTTCAAAAGTTGGAGAAGTTTTGATAAATTAGAAGGAAAAAGCGTGTGGGAGTGGGGAATGGGGGCCAAAAAAAGTAGACATTATTCATGCTGTTGCATTCAATGTCAAAACGGAAAATTAAGAGAGAAGGGCAAAAACAAAAATTTGAAATTTAAAAAAAAAATCAAAAACTGAATCAAGAGATATGTTTGATTTGAATCAAACTTGAAAATTCTAATCAAACTTTTCCCGTGAAAGATTTCAAATAACAATTTTGAGTTCAAAATATTTCATGAGGGGGGAATGTCTTTTTCAACACACTGTCATATTAGATGATCTCCTTAAGGCTGTGCAGGAAGTCAGTGGTAGAGCGGGAATAGAACTGAGACACCAAGACTCCAAGCTTCTTTCTCTACTCACTCCATGACAAAGCTAAGTATCAGATTTTCCCACATTACATCTTCTCAATATTCTTTCCCTAGAAAGATTGGCTCGAAGCAGGACAATAACTGACAAAACTTTCCATTTCTAGAAAGTGGGTCACTCGGGTTGCCAATAGAAAGTGGTCTTCAGTGTGGGTCTAACTCTAGTTTGATTCTATGTAAATTCCAACTACTGGGGCCTACATTTTCCAATGTCATTAGTGATTTGGGGCATCCAACTTTGAAACACCTTCATGAACTCTTATTTTCAGAGGATTTTCTCCCAAGGATTTTTTTTTCCTTTTGACATTACAATGGGCATGAGAAATTGAACCTGTCTTCTGACCTCTAGGTGAAGAAAGCCAATCAAGGCCAAGATTCCAGCACATTGTGGGAACTGTGCATTGCTGTTACCTTGCTGTGTCTCTGATATGTATAAACAGATGGCTTCAATTTCCAGGGCTCTCAGTCCAACATCTTTCACCAAAACCCTTCTTTCATATGAGCTGAGATAGTAATAATACTACTTTGCTCTTATGTAGAACTTTTCATCCATGGATCTCAAAGCACTTCACAATCTTTAATATATTTAGCCTCACAACACACCTGTGAGGCAGGGAAATCTTATCAGTTCTGTTTTTACAGATGGGGAACTGAGGCACAGAGCAGCTAAGTGACTTGCCCAAAGTCAAACAGACAGTCTGTGGTAGGGCAAGGAGTGGCACCCCATTTCTCAAGTCCTAGGCTAACTGCCTAATCACTGTACCATCCTTCCTCATGCTTTCTGCACTCATGCTCCGGGCTACCAGATCTGTAGAAAACAACATAGAGTAATCCCTCCATTAAGCAATCACCCAGGGACTACCACACATCTAAGAACATAAGAACAGCCATACTAGGTCAGACCAATGGTCCATCTAGCCCAGTGTCCTGTCTTCTGACAGTGGCCAATGCCAGCTGCTTCAGAGTGAATGAACAGACCAGGTAATCATCAAATGATCCATCCCCTGTCACCCATTTCCAGCTGCTTATCTGTGCCATAAACTATTTTCTGTCTTACAATAAATATGTAGCATAATTGTACTCAGTACATTTGGGGATACTTTGGAGTGGTCTCTTAAGATGGAAGGTTGCCTAATTAGAATGGCTCCTTGTACAGGTTACACTACACTACTTGCCCAAGTTTTACTTTTAATGAAACACACTAACTTGTGAACCAGAGGAATTCTTAGGCACGGAAAACTCCTGTGCAAACTCAACCAGAAATAATTGGACATGAATAGATCCTTTCCTTTTATAGACCTGTTCCAAATTGCTTGTAAGTTTTCATTTTAACAATGTCTTCTATTTCTATAGTGCCTTTCGTCCCAGAGACGCCAAAGCACTTTACAAATTTAAATAGGCTGCGCTCAGGGATCGCTTCAACAGTCACTGATGTACACTCACCTCTGGGAAGAAACGTGGCAACTGATCGACTGGACACAGCACCCCTATCATTTAGGAGAAGACGTGAAGAAGAATTTTGTATCCAGTTGAACTTGGAATTTGGAAAGGCAAAACACAATCACCAGACCACAACCTGTGTAGCCAGAGGCCGAGATTTTGAAAGCAACATTTAATGGGAATTGAGCATCCCAGTCTCTTATCTAGCTTTCAAAATTTCTTCTTAAATCTTTCTTCTAGGTCACGAAATATTAGATTGATAAAAAGCCACTGAGATATTTTTAAATAAATTTGATTCTTTATTTAATGTTTAAATCCATTCAGGCCAGTTTTTTCAAACTTCCATTCTTAACTCCACTTTAGCCACGTAAGTAAAAGTGACCTGATTCATAGATGTCTGTAGTCCTTACAGCTTGCATTGACTTCATTGGGAGTTGTGGGTTCTCTGAAAAACAGTCTAGGTTTATTTAGGTGAAATCACGTTTGAAAATGTTCTGCTTCCTATGTCGTTCACAAGTCTTGTCAAGGTTGTACAGATGTTCTTATGGAGTACTGTGCATATGCTTCTGGGATGGCAGCTTCAAAGGAGATCAATGGTGGCCTAAATAAATGGGGCATCATTGACTTCAATGGGAGCACGGTTAGGCCAAGACTTAGCACTTTTGGAAATCGTCCTGAAGCAGAGATTCCTGGGATTTGGGGGGAAGAGAGGGGAGAGGCATTAGAGATGTATTGGTGATAGGTTTGCCAGTTCTCTCTAAAATCTGTTATAATTGTGAGAAAAGACAAAACATATGAGTTTAGATATCCTTTCAACGGAGGTGACCAGTGTAATAGATGTGTTTCCAAAATCTGTACTGCGGTAGGACGACCTGCTTCCCTCCGATTCCCTCAGTAGGAGGAAATTACTTTGAAAAACGTTTCCCCAGTCAATGGTTTATCTGTTCTAGTGGGTTAGAAGGCAGCCTTACAGAAATAAGTGAAATTCACCCCCTTTCTTTTCTGTTAGTGATCCCTGACATTTTGAAAGTAGAGATAACAAATAATTGCAAGGTGAATTACAGGTTGGCCACATTTACAAAATGATTTTTGTTGTTACACACTTGGTGATTTAAGGGGAAGTAATTTCCATGTTGTCTTGGCAACAAAAAGTTGTCTTCATGTTCTTGTTACTATATTTTCCTCTCCTCTTCCCCCTCTCACACTTACCTTCCCTCCTACCCCCCAACTGAGCGCCACTGCTCCTATTTGTAGTAAGAGAATTGCTGAGGCAAGGGGCTTGGTCATCTAAGGCGCATAGGACTTGCCATAGCAGATCAGACAATTGGTTCATCAGGTCCAACCATGCTGCCTTTGGCAATGTCCGATAGCTGACGCTTCAGAGGAAGCATGCTCCTTGCCTTAGGCAATTATACGGTGTTTTATATGATGAGGTGAGGGGATGTGGAAATCTTCTTGAAGCATGAGATTTGATTAGTCTTATCTTAACATGCATAGCTACAATGTTATTAATGGTTATAAAGCTGTCTGTATGTATCTCAAATAACACCTGTGGCCATGAATTCTACAGGTTGATTGTACACTATATAAAAGGAATAATCCCTACCATTCACTCAACATCTACTACCTATTAATTTTGAGAGTAAGGAGGGTTGTGCAACAGCTGTGGGCCAGAATAGTGCCCTAAATAGTGTATTTATCTGACCCCTCCTCCCAAGCATGGCAGATTTGGATTTTGCAGAAGGAAAGCTTTTATAGAGATATAGAGATATATAAAAGCATTGTTTTTAGCCTGAAATAATGGTTAGAAAGAGTTGTGAACTCATTCATCTCAACGTTGTGCTGATTCTAACAATGACACTTTAAAGGCCAGGTTTTCAAATAATGTAGTAGTGCAGTTGCACACTTAATTTGTGCCCACAATTGTTTGTGCAAATCAGGTAATCATGTGTGCAACTGGCCAGTGGTTATCAGTTGGAAATTTGCTGTGGATTGTGGGTAGAATATGGACCTAATTTTGTAACCCTGACCCCATAATGAAAATGTAATTCAGCCTCCCTTCCTCTATAGAATGATTTTGAGCATCTTGGAATAGAGCAAAGGGTGCACACACATTCGTCATGGGCTTCACAGGGAACAAGTTTCCTTTAAATAAATAGCTCGGTGTATGGTATTTTCTGTTATAAAAATCGTTTCATGCCAGAACATAACCGTTAGAGGCCTTTCAAATGAACTTGGGTTGGGGGTGAAGAGGGAGGTTATGCCATAATATTGGCAGTGAAAGCCCCCCAATGACTTAGCTTTCTGGTTAAAAAGGGAATGAGCAGGGAGGGAGGGAGTGGGGTGGGGGGCGTAATCTGCTCCAGCTATATGGCCACATAGCTTAATTGTCTGCTGCTTCAATTTTCTTTTGAGACCTGCTAATTGCAACATCTCTCAGTAAGTTACTTACAGCTGTACTGCTGGGTAGAAATGGTGATAAATGCATAAACTGTGTCTTATTGATTCTTGTTGACATTTTACATGCTTCTTTTGCATTCTTAACCTCCACTTGGCAATTGTAACTATGGTACAAGCTTCTGGATAATAAGAGCAAGGGAAGTGAATGAAACGGTTCCTTGACCATTAAAAGCAATATTATCAAAGGCTCCCTATGTTTTCCCCCTAATGTATCTCTAATAGTTTGTTCTCTCCCCCCATTGAAGTCACAAGATAAGAAATGAAAACGCTTAGTGTTATTTCCTATATTAATAATAAGAATAATGTTTTTAAGAGAGATTACTTTGAGACTGATGGTAAATTTGGGCCTCTTTAATTTTAGTGCACAGCATCAATATGGAATCTAGCAGAGGTACTGTAGCTTATTTACCATTCTACTACACATTTTGTCTAGAATGCCTTATAGAAAGATGTTTGTGAAATTATTTTCTTTGACAAAAATTTTTTTTCTGGATAACAGTAGTAGCAACATAATGTGTCTAAATAATAAAAACATCATCAGCTGTTCTATTATCTGAGAAATATATCAAGTAGCGCAACACTACTGTAAAATCTGCATAAAGAATTCTAACTTTAAAATTTATAATGCTAATCTATCAGTAAGATGCATAGTGGATTAGTTTCCCTTGGATCAAGGGATTTTATATATTTTTTAAAAAATTACCGCATGATGCAAAAATGCATTGACTTTATTTTCATGACTAGATGTAGTGCTTTTGGGTAATGATCAGGCATTGCTTTCTCTTACTGTTGTTTGATTAAAATGTTAATACAGTCTTGACTTGATAATCTTACCAGGTACATACAGATCAAAAGAGAAAAGATGTTTTATGGCTCACAAATTGATTTACATAAACCAAGCAATCTGTCGCCTGCTGGATTGCAAAATGGTTTATTTTGCCCATTGGCCACAGGGGCAACAATATTGTATTTTTGGTGCCAGAACATAGCTTTCATGCATTAGCTCTAAAATGACAATATGCTTCAGCCTCTCTGTGTTTAGATTTGCTTCATTTGGAAATCTTTTAAGTAGTAATAATAATAATGTTTTGAGGAAATTGAGTGGAACACTAAATTATTCTCTGAAACCTAAGTTCAAACTGTGCAAGGCTAAGGGAGCTGAAAATCAATGCACTGTTAAAGTCATTAGAGATCACAAGTGAAATAAGTCTGTGTTGCTTTAGCTAAGCTTTTAGTGTGCCATGGTATTATTACAAAATCAGCCTGAATCTGCATTAATTTCACAGTCTTTTTCTTTAAGATGCCCAAGGGTGCATGAAGAAGAATAAAATGTAAATTTCAAAAGGCCGTGTTTTTATTAGTTAAAAGGGCAGTGAGCCGTGCAGTACTAAACTTGACCTACACCATGCCCAGTATTGGTATGAGTAGCAATAAAGGGGAGGCTGGCAGGGGGAAACAGCTCCGGCACTGAGCTATTCTTTTTTCTATGATTTAAAAGGGAAAAAGTGGTTTTCAATTATTCACACACACACACACACACACACACACACACACACACACACACACACACACACACACCTCCAGTATATTTGAAGGAGGTCATCGTTTTTGTAGATCAAAGAATTATGCTTGTACCCATAAGTATCAGGACTTCAAAAAAACAAAACTCGTAAAGATTTTTATTTGAAAAATTCATTTTTAAAAAATATTTAAATTCCCCCCTGCATTACTGAATTTGGTCTGGCAGCATCACTGGGTCCTCTGGCACTTGGTTTCAAAGCATTTTATACATGTTTTCCTCATTCTTATTTGTGTTCAGATCATCTTGATGAAATTTACCAGTGCCATTATGAGCTCTTTAAATTTGTACTTAATTGCCAGTGATGCCGGCAGTTTATTTTAAACCAACCATAAATAAAAAGAAATAGCAGGTAGCTGCTAATGCATGCTTTGGAAGGGATTAAAATATACAATCCAAACTTTACATTTGAGAGCATACAAACAAGCTTTGCTCATTTCAAACCCTGTGGCTCAACAACAACAAAACAAAAACCTCCAAACCCTTTTCTCCCACCCCCACCAATCTAATTTTTTTCTTTCATCTATGGTCAGATTAGCAAGTCAGCACTGTTGATAAATAAATTAGAGGAGTTGTTTACTTTTATGTACTACTGAGAACAGTGTCGTCTTGTGGCCGTTCTCGTAGACTGTGTTGGTTTAACAAGCGTCCAATCCTTTTGTCTTGTTGTTTTTTGTCTTTCCTGCTCCCTGTCCCCTTGTTCCCACAGGCTGTGCGTTTGTTACATTTTCTACAAGGGCAATGGCACAGAATGCAATCAAAGCCATGCACCAGTCTCAGACCATGGAGGTACAGTACTGTATCATCTGCCCTTTCTTTGTTTTCTTTGTGCAAATGATTGTGAATGGTAAAGCCATGGTCTCCTGAAGAAGATCAGACACGTGACAATCTCACAGATTTAAACTTTCACAAAACTCACTCTACCTCTTTTTGTGACATTTATTTTTCCGAATGATCTTTGAAACACAAGTAAAAAGATCTCTGGGTTGAACCCAAGCATTGCTTTTATAATGCATCCAGTGGCATTCAATAGAAAATAAACATAAATGAATAAATAACACATATCTGGGGACTAAATTATCCTTTATCTTAAACCAAATAATAATAAAGCCTCACTTTATATGGATTTTAAAACATTGCAGTTTGTACTACTCTGGGAAAAGGCTCAATAGAGATTTTTAACCTGGCCATGCCAAGTTCCTAGTGCATGTGTTTGGGAATTTGGGGGGGGGGGTGCATATGGAATCTCTTTTTAAATTAATATAATTTCTCCTACTTCATGTAGCCAATAAAAATGCTAGTTCTGTCAGAGCACATTGAAGAGCTGGACTAGCTGCAGTGCACTGCCACGCCAGGCTCTGTGCAAGCAGCAATCTTTTATTCCCTAAAAACGGCATCGTGCTTTCTAATAATGAGCCACACGAAGCTTTAACTTTTACTTACCTGGTGCGACTACAGTTTCAGGGTAAGCGCCACTTATCGGCATAGTTATCGCATTGTCACCGCTCATCTGGTGGTCTCAGCTTTTTTAGTCTGTGATTTATGTCACGGTCTTTCCGAATTTGGCACAAAAGGTCTCACAAGAGTACTAAGCCTTTACTTATTCTGGATCTTCTAGTTTAATCATTTGAGAGTGCATGTTATACTGTATTATGTATACCGTATCTTTGTGTACTGATGATTTTCTCGGAGGTGGCATTTTGATGTTATGTGCACTTGTTTCATCTTTTCTTTTCTTTTTTTTTTTTTTAATTATTATTCTTTTTAAACGAGGGCCTTTCAATTTTTTCTCAAGTAATTTTTCTTGGCAATGCTCTAGTCTCCCAAAGCATGCTGGGTACTAAACAATCATTATTGCGTCATGTCGTTGAGCTGCTTTGTGTAATGAGCGAAGGGAAAGACAGAGGAAAAAAAAGAGACAGTGCATGTCAACTATTGTCTGTACTCTTCCAGTAATGATATTGGCATTGCAAAGCTATTGTCTTTCCAAACATCCCATTTGACTTTGGTTAAGTTTATTTTATAATCAATGTGTTTTCTTTTCAGTGCAATGCATTTTTATAGACCCTGAACATACAGTGTTAGATGAGAATCTTCCACAGAGAAAAATCAGAATTATTGAAATTATCTTCACTAGGAAGCTGCTATTACCTAATATATTTTACTGTGCACTATGACACTATATATGGAATAAAAAGTGACATTTTAGTTCATTGGAATAATGCTTCTTTTTATTTTTCTGCCATGCAGTGCCCCATTAATTTGGGTCGCTATATTTTTGCTACTTTTTGGTTCCACATAAAACAGAAGTGTTGTTAATAATGCTGTGGTTTTGATGTGTATTTTCCATGTGTTCCCATGTATTTTTGGTCTAGGGTAATGAGTCTCACATGAATCACCCTCACGTCAGCGGATGTTGTAAAATGAAATAATCATTAAAGGTCAGATTCTCCCTTTCATATGCTGAGTATTGTACCGTACTTCAAACCAAGCCCCACTGTGATGTACTTCCTTATGTTGAATAGTACCTTATGCCACAGGTAATCCAATTGTTTGAAGTGAGGAAGTGCATCACAATTTAGCCCCATATAAATAACTACTCTCAGAGGGAAGTACTACTCAGCAGCCTTAAAGGTTGGAGAATCTGCACCTATAATTAGGGTACACATAAGATCCCAAACTGACAGGACGGGTCAGAATATCCTGGACCTTAGCATCGTGATGTCAGCTGGGCTCAGGTCTGGAGCAGAACTGATGTGCTTACTCTTTTGTGGGAGGTGGAGCAGTCCTTCCAGCTCACCAATTCATGGCATGGTACCAATAGGAGTCTGCATGTTCTATCTTGCCAGCAGAAGGAAAGGTACACAGGCAGTGCTTCCCATTGAGAAGGGGAGATAAAAAGCAGCCATAAAATAATGAGGTAGGAGATACCCCATACATGCTTGCATAATGGGGGGGTACTTCTCCAGACAGAAAGAAGGAAAGAAGGTATTGTTCTGGTCAACATTCAAAAGCATTTCCTGCCTCTTGGTTATTAATGTCAATGCTATGATGGTAAAAAGTTGACTTTTGAGAGGCGCTATTAAATCTGGACACTCTCTGAAATAATATTGCCCCTGGGCACTTTGATTTCATGGGTTTTTTGGGGGGGAGGGGGAGATTTTTAAAATGGAAGATTATGTATTATGCAGTCAAGTTTCAATTGAACCACTGAAGTTATTTTTTCTGATTTCATTATTTTCAGTTCTTTGGCACACATCATTGACTAAAACGTATTTTTCAAAGTGACTCAAACTGATGAGAATGTTCATGTTCAGAAGAGCAAGTGTCTCCTGGAAATAATGAATGCTGCTATTGCTCTTTGCCTTTTACTCTCTATCCTGGTTTAAGCAACTTATTTTTAAAGCCATAATCGCTGCCCTCATTTTCTGCTTTTCTACCTCATTTTTGTGTTTGGTTTTTTTTTTTAAATCACTCAAATGGAGGGTTAGTAGGAGACACTAATTTGTTAACATGGAATAAATAGCAACATTTTTCTCATATAGAGCCATTTTGCTACGTATAATTTCAATATTCAGAATGTTTGCTCCTTTGAAAATGATGAAATAAGAGCAGAACGTGGAAAAAATATTATAGACTCCTAAATTGCAGAGAGATTGTTTGTATACAATTTACCGACATTTCAGCATTCATATATATGATATCAGCTGTTGTATTGAGTATTGAGCTGCTGGGCTGAGTACTAGAACAGCCATATACTATTTCTTCGTTTTGAAATTCATTTATATTCCCTTTGAAATAGACCTAAGAGTTTCACGTATGTACATGTATGTAGCAAGCAGTAAACTATCCCCATACTTAGCCTAATACCACCAAAGCCAATCTGAAATGGGATACAAGCTTGCTATTACCTTTTTCATTAGCTAAACTGGAAAAATATTTCATTTTTTTTAAATAAGAGCTTGATTTTAATATTAGTATAAAATCACCGAGAAGAGACAATTGTATACCAAGCGGACGCCTCCATAATCTTTATTCAATTGCTGAAGTGTGTATCTCAGTTTTTATTCACTGAAAAATTGAAAGACATTTTTACAATGAAATATACAAGCAAGGTGCTGGGGGTGGAATAATACATCTCAAGTGATCATTTTCTAAGATGGTAATTCTAAAGGAATGGTATTGATGGGAGGTCTTCACACAAAAGATATTATTACCATGGCTTATTTCATCATTTTGTCTGTTGATTGTGAATGTTCCTATCATTGTCCTATTGTGAGGTTTCTCGGAGAGAAAAGATATGGCTACTCTTTGCAGAAATAGAGAATAGGAACTTTTCTGAAGAAGCTCACAGTGTAGTGAGAGTAGCCATGGGATGAGTTTGGTTAGATATAAACCACCATTTCACGCTGTAAACTGTGTCTAAAATCCTGCTGTATTTCTGGATCTGAGGCACCCAAGAGTCGAAGGGTAGAAGAGAAATCGGCATGACAGTGGGTAGGGAATGGAGGGGGACTCAGACACTACGACGAAGGGCAGCAGGATAAAACTCAAAGACAGATGGTTTCTACAAATCATGAAATGTCCTAATCCATTTGCCAAAAGTAAACTGGAATCATTATGATGCTACATTGTTCTGTAGATTTAAAACAAAAAATCTTGAGGTTTATATCTGAAAGCAAACAGTTTTCATTAGATAAAAATAGAGGATCTGTTTTCATTCATGTGGCACTGTTTATGTCCATCAGTGTCTTTGGCTATTACTTGAAAACAGACAGAAAAGAAAGAGACAAGTCCATCTTTAAAACACATGAACCGTGAAGCTTAATTAAAGAGCATTGATAAATTCTGTTGTCTCTCCAGGGGCACTCAGATAGTTAAACATCCACAAAGATCTGGAAGGAAAGGAGTTCAGTGAAAAGAGAGAGGAAATTAATAATTTTTCAAGAGCCACATTTTAAAAATAGTTGAATAATAATTAATAAACATAATTTCAGAAATAATTTCCGGTTATTTCAAATGGATTTAAAGGTGGTAAGAAGACGTCAAGGTAGAATCATGTAAATGTGTGTGATGTTAACGAATTTCTTTTCCAATCTGTCCAATCATAGGGCTGCTCTTCGCCTATAGTGGTGAAGTTTGCTGATACCCAAAAGGATAAGGAGCAGAGGCGTTTACAACAGCAGTTGGCACAACAGATGCAACAGCTCAACACTGCCACTTGGGGGAACCTCACAGGCCTTGGAGGACTCACACCACAGTACCTAGCTGTAAGTTCTTGTGAAATGTAGTGACCACGAGATGCATCTGCAGAAGTGGGTTTTTTTACCCACGAAAGCTTATGCCCAAATAAATCTGTTAGTCTTTAAGGTGCCACCAGACTCCTCGTTGTTTTAGTGACCACATATTTAGACTTAAACTGATTTATTTTAGCACACTGGAAGCTAATTATAGTGAACCATGATAAAATGGAATTCCCTACATTTTAACTTAGGGGCAGATAATGTGACTTATTCCTGAAAGCACCACGTAAATTTATGGCACTATATAAAACATTTTGTAATAATAACAGCGATTTAGAATGAAAGTCTCAAGTTATTTCAGTGCCTTGCAGTCTTCTGAAGATTTAAATTCTATTTCAGCTGGAAAATACATCTTCATTCTGATGTTTCTGCCGAACATTAAATTCTGCTTTTTTAAAAATGTGAATACATTTTTTGGATGCTTTCTCTTATCAAAGTAAAATCTTCAGCTTTCAGAGATCAGGTAGACATCTGAAAACCTTCTTCAATTGTGTTTGTGAATGGTCTTTTGAATCCACAATGTTTGAATTTAATTCTACTCGGCATATCAGTTTCCCATGGAAATATTCCCTGTGCTCATTCAAGTTAATCTTTTAATATATTTGAAAATGGCTATCACAGTAACTAGTGAAAGTCTGTAAATTAAATGCTCTTTTATTGGTACTAAATGTGCAAGATTCATATTACTTTATAGAAGGTAGATTTGATGAGCGTTTGGGCATTTTTAAAATGACATTTTCTTTGACTCTTTGAAAGCTAGGAGAGAAAAATGAGCTCGCTACCTGGCATTGTACAGCTGCCCTCTACTGCGGGGAATCTGGAACAGCTTGAGTGTGTCATAAATCATAGGCAGATGACAGAGATTCTCTTATTGTTCAAGTGGTCAGGGGTCTCTGCCTTTTGCCGCTGTGAAGTTGTGTATGGTCACGCTATATGGCGTATTGACAACTGGGACGTTCCCACGTGCTCAGAGATTTGTTTCTCTGTAGCTGCCGATTGCATAAATCAATTGTGTGTATATGTGGGGTGGGGTGGTTATAAATCTGCATAGACATTCATTTAGCTGGCAGTCTTTTAAAAAAAATACCCAGTATATCAAGGGTTAATAGTGAATCTTGACTGTTATATCAGCGAAGTGCCAGCCTATGAACTAATGAATATCTGTGCACTTGATGTACCTTGTTCTAAGGATGATAAAGAAAGAAACTGAATTTAAGGGGCTGGGTGAGAATGGACCATGATTGACAGAGATGAGTTATGGTAACTACTAGACTGCAGAGGGTTATAATTAGTCACGCTATGTTGGTTTAAATAGATTCAACACCTGGTTGTTAAAAAGAGTAAATTGATTAATTGTTTTAAAGCAGCGATGTTATTGAGTTTCCCCAGTGTCTGTGTGTTTCTTAATAGAGATTAGACATTAATATGGATTTACAGCATCAACTCTGGGGATGTTCATTCCAACAATAGGCAGAAGCAAGAGACAATATAAAAGTAAAGGAAACTATAAGTACTCCAACTTTAATTTGATGGATAATTTTGTTTTAATCTTGTTGCTTTTTTGTAACATCACTTAGATGACAATGATCGTCTTATTATTAATTTGCAGCTTCTGCAGCAAGCAACTTCCTCCAGTAACTTGGGTGCCTTCAGCGGCATTCAGCAAATGGCTGGTGAGTTAAAAATTATTTCATTTTGTCCAATTATATTTTATTTTCTTAGGCTCTTAAATTCCGTTTTCTGTAATGATCACATGATGTTAGTCTTTGTATATAAAATGTGTTGTGTGTATGAGCAGGGGGCAACTCATGATTCAGATTCAGTCCGTCTTTCAGAAACTGAAATTAAACTAACCGCTCCTCGGTTGTACAAACAGTTTGTCTTGCATTAGTCACCTGCCATTTGTCCAGAGTAACCAATTGTAAATTGCAGGAGAGCTCTTAGTTCCTGCAGCTATATCCTACCTACTAAAAGTAGCAATAAAGCAACAGCAGGATTACATTTTAATTTCCAGTGAGATTTCTGTGGCCTGAAAATCAAATTAATGGCAGCCCTCAAACATTTTAATAATAGGTGACAAATAAAAATGTTCTGACCTTCTTAATGAAACCCAAGATTACAGGCCTACCATTGATACAAGCTTGCAGTCTTCTTTTTATAATCATGGGAAATTAACTGGGTGCCTTTTTGACTTCAGAACCCTAGTTGACAAAATTACACAACAGAAGCTTTTATGTAAAAGTATAATCTTTGTTCTGAAGGAAAAAAGAGAGAGAGAAAGAAAATCAAAGTGTAAGCATATTTGAAAGCCAGCTAGTTGGAGGATTTCTTGGTAATGAGCTGTGTGCCAGTAGTAAGTGATGTGTAGTGATTAGTAAAAGGTCTCTCCCACTGTGTGACCTGCCATGCTGATACCCTAACTTAACATGATGCTAGAGAAGGCAGCATGTGCAGTAAATCAGACCACAGATGCACATTATGCCTGCCGTGAGGAACTGTTAAAAAGCCTTTTTTCCTTGCTTGATTTCAAAAAAAAAAAAAAAAAAAAGGGGTATGCTAGTTTATTTTAATCATGAACTCGGTGAATCAATGAAATGTAGCATTGGACTTGCTTTGCCATCACAAAACAATGGCTGAAATATTCATGTGTCTTTAGGAACGTTTTTAATACTTTTTTTTTTAATCCAAGCTTCTTCTGGCTTCCCTTTGAATGAATCTTGAAATACTTTTAACAAGTATAGATATACCACATGATATAGCCATACCCCATAGGTATTCTCTGCTCAATCGTTACATTATGCCATTATTGCGATGGCATCAGAGACTAACGTGAATCTGCTGTCTGACAATATAAATTGGCCTACAGATGACAATATCCCTGAATTATTTTCTCTTCCTCAGACCTGCTGGCAGTGCTTGCTGTTTCTATTATGTTACACTTATGATCTAGCATTTTTCTCATCAAAAAATATATCTTAATATGATAAACAGAGCAGAGTCATTCAGCAACATTTTCACAGTTGGCATTTTTGGAGCTGGCTTTGAGCTCAAGGATTGTGTTTAATGTTTCATATTTGGTTAGCTCTACAGAATGAAAAAATTGAGAGACCCAAGGGGGAAAAAATACTCAGGGAGATTTTTCTGTATAGCATACTCTACTGTACTTGTATCCAAGTAGGTTCCCATTGTCTGTTCACAGTTATTGTAGGTTTAGTTTTACCTCCAATAACTGAACCATACCTGGACTGAAATTAGGGATTTTCCTCACATTAACCCTAGGGTGCCCCTCAATCCAATGTATGAATCAGTTATGCATAGTAGGCCATTTAGTCCAAGGAAATTATCTTCTGGGGTCATAGTGGCATGTCATGTTTACTAGAACAATGTACTTCCTCAGCCAAAGACTAGATTTCTAATGGATCCATATACTGGATAATAATTTAAGAACTGTATGTGCCTCCTGGAATGTTTTAACAAGGTGGTTTTCTTACGTGCATATTAACAGAACTTAATGCTTTTCTGGGTTTACCTTTTCTTCTCCAGAAATGCAGGGCTCTTAAATCTCAATGTCCAAGGTCAAATTTCACAATGTTAAATTTCTCTCCACGCTACAACTCAACACGAAAGGGCAAAAGTCTTAGCATTATTGTATCGTTAAGTTTTTAAAAGTTCAAAAGTTGTATATTTTTCCCAAATTTCAGGTTTCTCCTGTAGCATTAACCAATTTACATTGCACATCCACTACATTTGATACTTTAATAATAAAGAGTAATTTATTAAGGTTTCCAAGAGACAGAGGAATAAAAAATTCTAGGTGTGTGCAACATGAATGGGTTAATATTGCTGGAGCATTGATCTCACAACCTTCATGTAGCATAAGAGCTAGATTTGTTCCTTTTTTCAAAATGTATTTTTAATTACATCCTATCCACACATCTTACACATATAAATATAATAATATTCATTTCCAGCTGATATGGAGCTTGTGTATTAATACTGGACTAGTTTTTCTTAAAGAGGAAGAAAATCTAGAAGCAGTCAGCTAAGATACGAGACAAGCTCCATGGTTAGACCTTGCAAGTTTTTTGAGTGAAAAAATGTTCATTTAGAATCAGATCTTTTGCCCCCCTCCTTGTGTTGATTTGAGTGGGAAGAGTAAGGTACTACTCAACGTGAGCAATGATGGCCAAATCGGATCTTAAATTTACCTGTACATGTATGTAGCACCCAAAAGTATTTTAATTAGCTCAGTCCTGCACCTTTAAAGTCAATGGCTGTTTTCTCTTTGGCTTCATTGGATCTAAAGCCCATTGAAATCAATGGACGTCTTTCCATTAATTTAAGTAGACTTTAGATTGGGCACCTAATTCTGCAGAGGATTTAAGTATGTGTCTAAAGCCCATTAAAGTAGGAAAACACTTAATATCACAAGAGTCGTCAATATCCCTTTTGCTGTTTTAATAGCAGTCTTGATTACAGGAGCTATCATTGTCTTGCCAAACTCTGCTTTATTGTTCTTACATAACACATGCACATACTTACGTCACTACTCTCGGTCATACTGTAGTCTTTTTTCCACTGACTACTGTAATGCTTAATAATTTAAAGGCATTGCTTTTACTTATATGCATAATATTAGGCTGCAGTGTATGGATTGTACTTTCTCATTGTTTGTGGGGAATGTCAGTAATACGGGTGAAGTACATCACATGATTTGATTGTCTAATAAAACAATACAAGCTACAGTTAATGACGGTTCAAGCCAGAGAGTTCCCCTCTTCAAATGTATTCAAGTTGCATTGACAGCCTGATGCAAAGCTCAGTGAATCACTTGGATCTTTCCATTAACTTCAGTAGGCTTTGGATCGGACATTAAACAACTGATTTACATTAGGTGAGCTAAGTTAACCTACTAGTTTTAAAAGTACATTGAAGATGTGACATAAGATTTTACATAGGGTGACCAGATAGCAAGTGTGAAAAATCGGGACAGGGGGTGGAGGGTAATTGGCACCTATATAAGAAAAAGCCCCAAATATCGGGACTGTCCCTATAAAATCGGAACATCTGATCACCCTAATTTTACATTATGTGACAGAATGCCAGGGGATTATAACTCAGAAGAGATGTCAAAAAATATTTTTCTTTTTCCCCGTGAAGGTTTTCCATTATCAATACAATTAGTTTCAAATCTTTTGTTATAAATGTAAATAGATATATGCATATAGATAGGTATGTATACACGTGCATATGCAAAATACACACGCACGCACGCACACAAAAGGGGTTATATTGATTCAGTTGGATATGTGAAAACAAAAAATAGGTTGAAATAGGAAAAAGTGATCCCTACGTTTGCATTTATCTTCTTTGGATTTCAGATTGATAAATGCCATACAGCTGGGCCTTTTTCTATTTTCTAACGTATGTTCCTAATCCTTTTGAAATTCTCTCATGGTTCGATTTGAGATTTGGGCTGAGCTTCTGACTGGTTCTGATTTTGCTTCAGTTAGGTTCACCCTTTCCCTTTTACCTGCACTAGGTTTCCTCTGAATCCGTGGGAGCAGATGGGTGAGAGAAATTCCACACAGTTCTGCTTCCTGAGTATTTCCCTTAATCACGCCATTGGCTCGGAGGATCTTGGGGGAATGTGTAGAAGCCAGGACTTTCTGCATAGAGGCGCTGTGCTTTTGCATCGGCTCTAAGGTCCTTTACCACGGCTCACTCCTTCGTAGCTTTTTTCCACTGGAAGAATACTGGAAGGGCTTCTCCTGCTGGGCATTGCCCGTAGGGCCTCTTTAAAGGGGTGTCCTGTTCAAAGTGAGAATCTCTGTCGACTCCAGGAATAGTGCCATGCCATGGCTGCTTCTTACATACGCACAACTGAAAGTGTTGGGCTAAGTGACTAAAAGCAATGAGATCAAACAACTGCGCTTCCCCTGAAGATGCCATTTAATCAAAGCCAATCGGTCCACATTTTCTAGGTTTCACAATGAAGCTTTAGTTGACTTTTTGGAGTGTACACCATTGAAGGGAAAGGGTTTGTTCTCTAGTTAGAGTACACACAAACTCTTGCAAACAGGAGTGGCACGAACACATTGAGGAGACCACCAACCCTCCGTAGCCTGGGAGATTTGAGAATACAAAATGGACTCTTTGAGTTAGGTTGAGTCTGAAGGAAGGAACTGCAAGTCTGCCTGAGCCTGACTGCAAAAGACCTGGAAGAGGCTCCTTATTCCCGCTCCCATATTGGGCACTCCCATAAAGACCAGGCAGAATGCAGCAGGAAAGCTTTGACTCACCAAACCACTAAATCATGTGCTTAATGTCATTTCTATTCAGGAAAACACGTAAGCACATGCTTAACTTTACAGCACATATTGAAATCCCATTGAGGTCAATGGGAAGTTACTGAATTCAGTGGGACTTAAGGATGTGCTTCAGTGCTGTGCTAAATAGGGATGAATTTAATATGTGCTTAAAGTTAAGCATGTGCTTAAGTGCTTTGCTGAATCAGGGTCTCAGTGATTAGAAAAAAGTTAAGTACTAAGTATTAAATAAACAGCTGTTCTAAAGATGGATTCTAAATATATGTGATTTGATAGAGCTGGAAATCGGAATTTTCTATTCTATCCATCTTGCCTGGTGCTTGTAATTTCAAGAGCGCTATTTTGGACCTCTCCCTATCTGAAGTAAAGCCCTTGAAAATCTGATTCAACTTTTTAAAATAAAATCTGGAGTGTCTGATAACATCAGTGTTAACAAGTAACTTACTTTTTGATCAGAGATGATAAACTGTACTTGCTTTGATCATTAGTCCATGTTTCTTAAACTTCAGTCAGGATTTATAGATTCATAGATTCTAGGACTGGAAGGGACCTCGAGAGGTCATCGAGTCCAGTCCCCTGCCCGCATGGCAGGACCAAATACTGTCTAGACCATCCCTGATAGACATTTATCTAACCTACTCTTAAATATCTCCAGAGATGGAGATTCCACAACCTCCATAGGCAATTTATTCCAGTGTTTAACCACCCTGACAGTTAGGAACTTTTTCCTAATGTCCAACCTAGACCTCCCTTGCTGCAGTTTAAACCCATTGCTTCTGGTTCTATCCTTAGAGGCTAAGGTGAACAAGTTCTCTCCCTCCTCCTTATGACACCCTTTTAAATACCTGAAAACATGTCCCCTCTCAGTCTTCTCTTTTCCAAACTAAACAAACCCAATTCTTTCAGCCTTCCTTCATAGGTCATGTCCTCAAGACCTTTAATCATTCTTGTTGCTCTTCTCTGGACCCGCTCCAATTTCTCCACATCTTTTTTAAAATGCGGTTCCCAGAACTGGACACAATACTCCAGCTGAGGCCTAACCAGAGCAGAGTAGAGCGGAAGAATGACTTCTCGTGTCTTGCTCACAACATACCTGTTAATACATCCCAGAATCATGTTTGCTTTTTTTGCAACAGCATCACACTGTTGACTCATATTTAGCTTGTGGTCCACTATAACCCCTAGATCCCTTTCTGCCGTACTCCTTCCTAGACAGTCTCTTCCCATTCTTTTTTTTTTTTTTGATAGAATGTCAGGATTGGAAGGGACCTCAGGAGGTCATCTAGTCCAACCCCCTGCTCAAAGCAGGACCAATCCCCAGACAGATTTTTGCCCCAGATCCCTAACTGGCCCCCTCAAGGATTGAACTCACAACCCTGGGTTTAGCAGGCCAATGCTCAAACCACTGAGCTATCCCTACCCCCATTCTGTATGTGTGAAACTGATTTTTCCTTCCTAGATGGAGCACTTTGCATTTGTCTTTGTTAAACTTCATCCTGTTTACCTCAGCCCCTTTCTCCAATTTGTCCAGAAATTTAATGTAAAGGGAATAAACCCTAATGTTTGGAGAAACTAACGAGACAAAAAGAAAAAAGGTAAATAAATAATTGGGCCAATATTACCGATTGTGGGATGCCGCTGTGTTGGGGTGACCAAGCTGAGACACTGTAAAGGGACCTGATCAGAAAGGGCTCAGAAGCCATCCTCTGAAAATCAGGCCTCTTTAAGATGACCAGGGCGGGGCTCTGAACCAATGCATATTTTCCCAGAAAGGAAGGATTTAAGCAGGAAATTCTTCAAGGTAAAGACTCAAGTGATCCTCAATTATTTTAATACTTACTAAATGCTTTGCATGTAAAACTTAAATAAGCCTAAAAAGCTTTTAAAAATGGCCCATGATTCTGCTACGTCCTATACAAACAAGCCCCTGATCCTTACCTCTTGCATCTATCACAAGGAGAAAAACTATGGTGACTAAAGCAAGGCAAATTGCCTTATTGCATGAAAGTTTGCATTGGAGGTAGCACAAGAAGTTGTAAAATGTAAATCTTGTGCTCTCAAATTTACCCGTGTTTTCACAGAACTGCATCTGTGACTGCGCAGCACTACAAAAATTTCCTGCGAATGTGCTAATGGGCCTTATGAGAATGTTCTATAACCATCCATCTGTCACTTTTTAACAGGCCTGATTGGCAAGCACTTGTAACAACTGACATCTGTTCTTGCTTATTGATATGTAGATTTATGGTAATTGCCATGAACAATAAGACACGAAATTACCTAAGGTGAACATTAAATTAAATTTTCATGCCCCTATCCTTATAAATAATTTTTTTTTAAAATCTTAAGTTTCAAGCAGGCATATTGTGCATCTGTTTTGTACATAATTTAATTGTTTTTTTTTAATTTGCCAAGTAACAAAATGAAAGTTGTGTTCCTTGTAGTTCTGACTATTTGCCAAGCTGATGGCACATTGGTAAATACACATTATTAAAAATTGAATCAAATTGTAATGTGGTTCTAGCTCTTTATAAATCATTTTGCTTTAATTCCCAACATTTTCTCCATCATGAAGATCAAGAGTTCTTTCTTACCCAGGAGTTCTCTCCCTGCAGGTGGAATTTCATTCTTTTTTTTTTTTTTTTACATGCCTATGAGGCTGTTTTTCAGTGTTAAGCGGTTTGCATTTCTTCAGCGAGAGGTACGGTTGCTGAGTATGCAGCAGTTTCAAATAAAAAGGATTGAATCACTTTCTGTCTAAGTTTGGTCCGGGGTTTGGGGCTGTTTTGAAAAACCTACGTGATGTGAAAAGCGTGGACTGCAGGAATGGAGACCATGTGAAAGGATAGAATGTGCCAGGCAGCAGAATAATCCCCAAATCTATACATTGGCTAGAGATTAACTGAACCGGAATCTACTTCTACCATGTAACCAAATCGGCTGTCGGATCTGAGGATCAACAGTACTTGGTTCCCTGTTCTGAGTTTGTACTAGCAAGCTGTGATGTTGACACATTTCACATAAAGGAAAAAGCCAATAAACAGGGAGCAGCAGCAATGATAAAACATCTGGAGGAAGTGGAATATAGTAACGATGAGGATAGATTATTTGTGTATTTTAGCGGTCAGCCTTTGGGATGGGAGTGAGGAGATACGCCTGTTGATTTCATCAGTTCTACAGCACCCTGGGCACTGGGTGTGTTCTCAGCCTGTTATTAACATTTTCACACTCTTGAGTTCCACTCGGTTCAATTCTTTGGTTTTCTTCTCTGATGCATTATGACAACAAGAAACGGATCTTTTCTGGAGGCCCCATAGCTGACACCACATAACATCTGAAGAGCTGGTTTGTGGCCAGTGTGTTGTAGTCACTTTTCCAGTGACACATGCAGGGTGGGGAGAGGACTTCTTTGATGTATGTTTCTTGCTTCTTAACATTCTTTTGGGTTTGAAAAAATCTTCTGTTAGTGGAGAAGATCTCCCTTTGCTTCCACAGGAAGCTAGTCTACCTGCTTCTTTGTGCTATAAAAAGGTTTTGTGAGATGAAGAGAGGTGGGCATTCATTTTGCCTCCACCTGGGAGCTAGACTGGCTCCCCAGGCTAAGGCGAGCTGTTGCTTTTGGTGCTGCCGATTAGCCTTGTCTCTAATTCTTTGTGTTTTGTTTTCCTCGAGCACTGCATACATGCTGTCTCTCAGCTCCCATAGCCTTGCACCCATGTAGTTCTTCACTGGCCATGAAATAGAAAGCAATAGCGAATTGTTTCCGATTCTTTTTGCTTATCAAACGAGTTTCAGAGAAATCTGCGTGCATGTTGCAGAAATTGGTGGGATTCCACCAGTCAGAAGCTATCTCCAAAAATTCTTTTCAGCATTTGCTGTGTGCATCTTTGTTCACCGCTATTTGCCAGTCTAAATTGTGAACTGTTTAAAAGTACCACAAGGAAGCATCACCACACAGAAAATATAATTCAACTGCAACCTCCTTCTGATCGGCAGCCAGTCCAGTGGAGAGAGAGGCTGCTTTATTGCGTATTTCTACCAGCCAGACCACAGAATGGCATTAACGGTGGCCTCCATGAAGATTTGCATTGTTTGCTGGAGTCTTGGTGTTGAGCTCTGTAGACTTCTAGTGGACCTGAAACTTTATGAAGGGCACATTGGGGCCAAAGAGCAATCTAGAATGAAACCTGAGCCCACACCCCATCTTTCAAAATGTTTCCTGCCCTTGCAAAGAGATGGAGTCAGTAAACTAATAGGTTTCCTCTGTCTCTAAATTTGGTGATCCACTGGCTGAACTACTCTGGAGGCTTTCTGTATAAATCAGAATTGTAGAAAGTACTTTACACACCTCGCCTCATGTAGTGGCAGATTGTGGGTGGTCTATATGAGTTCACAAGTGTGTGAGCAAGAGGATTCTAGAAGTTTCTCTCTCTCTTTCCTCCCCTACTTTTGTGCCCCTGCATAAGGGCCAGGCACAATCTTTACTCTTGTGCTTCCTGAGAGCTAGGAGATGGGGGCCTCTAGTATCAGAAACTGTAGAGGATGGGGAGGGACCATAGCTAACTTCCTTCTCCATACCAGACAGCACAACTTGTTTGTTGCAGGCTGTAAAAAACTATAAGCAGTGGCTCTGCTTTCCAAGAGGACTTGCGCCTGCCTCCAGCAGGGACAACATACCTCCCAATTCATCCCTTCACTATCATTGCCGCAATTGATGAGCAAGTATTCAGCTATGGATAATGTCCTAAAAGCATATACATAGAAATTTCAGATTATTTAGTGATGGACAAGCTCCTAAAGGCATGGATCAGCATAAAAAAAGTGAAGCTTCCCCAAGCATCCGCACTTAATCAAACCTATGCATTCAAAAGTACCTAGCCAAACCACTTTGGGTTGGAAAGCTCACAAAAGCCGTCTCTCATAAGAAGTTTCCATTATTCCCTAGTTTTAGCCTCTGAGGAAACACTACAAGGAAAGCCCGTCTTGGTATACTTTAGTATTTCCTTGTCCTATCCCATCTGAAATGAAGACGTTCAAGACTCAACCTTTTCAAAAAGTTCACCAAATTCTTTCATGTTTCAAAAGAAGACTTGGTTGAAGATGAGAGCTGTGTTTCAGGCTGTTTATTTTTTTCAGACAGGTTTGCCCGTCCCTAATTCTTTGGTAATTATAAAGTTTCCATGTAATTAAACTACAGAGTTTTTAAAGTATTTTTCTAAAGCACTTTGAACGTGATGAGTGCTATGTATAATCATGATAAAGCTCTAGCTTAAAAAGCTGAGCAAACTCAATGACGACCTGTGATTACAGGATACAGTAGTTACACCTAATTACCTTGGTTATTAGTACCTTGTAATTAGAGTAGTTATATGTTGTATTGTGCCTTGTAAACTATTATAGGTGATGGGGATTGAGAAAAACCTTATGGTTTATATAGTTCTTAAATTCTATGAGATGTCATGAGAGAGGTTTTCCTCTGTTAGTCCCTCAAAGTATATGATGTTGGTCCCAGATTCCTCTAAGTGATGGTTCTTCAGCCACATTACTAGGAAGATCATCCATCACCTATTTCTTTTTTTTTTTTTTTTTTTGGTAGAGTCATTATTGAAAAGTGCTTGACATCCACAACTGGGGCCGATTTTCAGAAGAGCTCCATTCTCAATTAGACACTTCTGAAAATCTGGATACTGTATTGAAGTTCTCAGCATTTAGAGGCTCTCACGGTAGATAAATGGAAACTTCTGGGTGCTGAGCATTTCTACAAGTCTGGTTTCTAATATCTAACCTAATTCTGTCCTGTGTTAGTTTCAAGCTATTGCTGCTCTTTATTATGCCATGTGGTCTCAGTCTCTGTAAAATGTCCCTTCTGCTCTTTTATTTTATTAGCTCTCAAATACTTGTAGAGTGTTATGATATCCCCTCTTCTCATTTTCTCCAAGTTCATATTAAGTTCTCCTGCTCATATGGTCGTAGCTTAATTACTTTGACATTCTTCTCTGGATTTCCTCTAATTTATCAATGTCCTTTTCATACGGCATATGCAGAACACCCACATGTGGCCAAACCAAGGTGGGGGAAAGAGGCGTTATTTCTTTCTTTGTCCTACAAATTATGCCTATGTATATAGCTGTGATGCCCATATATATACACACTCTGTACACCATTTTCATCTTTGAGCAGCTGCATCCCATTGAGATTTCAGGTTCTTTGTCACATTGTTGTTCTTTAATCATTCTTCTTCCATTTTGTATGAGTGTTGTTTAGTCTTTGTCTGCAATAGATGTCCTATTTCATATTTATCTAAATTAAATGCAATGCTTTTTAAATTTACCCCTCTCTTGAAGGTCTTTACATCATTCTGAAATGTAGATGTATCCTTCACTACATCTCGTAAAGTACTGAATAAACTAACTAACAAGTGGTTTTGAGAATCTGGATGGCTTACATGATACAGAACATTCTGCCTAGAGGTCCCCAGTTCTAATGTGGCCCCAAATGATAGTGACTGGAAATCATTACTGTCTGATAGCTGTTCCGTGCTGAATTTGATGGTGTCGATTCAGTTCCAAATAGACAGAAGGAATTTCAGGCAAAAATTGCTCTCACAATTGGCTGTTATTGTGCGGTAGTCTAAGTAGAGAAGTGAAGAAGGGACTTGGGGACTGAACTTGATAGGATCCGAGTACCTCTCAAGCAATAATTAATTTACCTTCTCTCCACCTGTGGTGAGGTCAGGAAGTATTATTATCACATAGAGAGATTAAGTGACTTGTCACACCACAACTCGTTGACGGAGGTGGGAACTAAACACAAATTTCCTGAGTTGCAAGCCCGTGCTGTAACAACAAAACCATCCACCCTCTCACCTGTAAGACAGATATGAGGCACATTGGCTGGGGCCAGTGGGGGGTAGCTTATACTGCCCAGGCTGTAGCTGTTCTGGGAATGAAAGGAGGGTTTAAATCACTGGTAGGACTGTCAATCTGGCAACCTTTACCAGTCTTATATTCCTTTAAAATGAATACAACTTTTAAACTAGAAATCTCTTAATTAACCCTGTTGCTGAAGCTGCATTTTGTTCTCTGCACAGGCATGAATGCTTTACAGTTACAGAATTTGGCAACTTTAGCAGCCGCAGCAGCCGCCGCCCAAACCTCAGCTACCACCACCAATGCAAATCCTCTCTCCACAACGACTGGTGCGCTGGGAGCGCTCACAAGTCCTGGTAAGAGTAGATTACTTTCCATTCAGATTCTGCAGTAAGAGTAGACTAGACGGAGAGCCTCAGAATGGTGATCCCGTATCTGTTTATCACTTCCAAAACCAATCAACTTGCACATGAAAAGTGTGGAGGGTTTGGGGGTTTTTTTTAGTAAAATGTTTTAATTAAAAAAGTGTGTTTAAGCAGCTAACTAAAGCCTGGATTTTGCAAGTTGTTCCATGCGGGCACATCGGTCTGCTCTGCCCAGCTCACTGCAGGGTTAGGGCCCATGTTGCAGTCTTACAACACCCAGCAGGCACAAGAAAACTCTAGTTGCATGAGGAACTCAGTGAGATTTAACGTTTCAGAAAGAATCCAGAACATGAGCCAAGTCCTCTCATGCTAGAAAAAAAGACAAACTGAATTTGTTCCCTCTTTTTTTTTTTTTCTTGCCTTTTCTTTTTCTTCCTATGGTGCCTTCAGAGATTGCTCCTGTTGGTAACTGAGAGGCAATTATGGAAGTAAGACCAGAGGCATACTGAAAATCTTGCTGGATTCTGATCTCCATACACTGGTGTAAATCCAGTAATCAATAACTCCTCATCATCTCCAAAGCCAGTGGAGGGTAGAGTTATTTACATTGGTGTAACTGAGCTGAGAATCTGACCCCTTATCTTTATATAAAGGCTTCAGGGTGTAGTAATTTGCATCATGAAGTGTGTTTATGGCGGTTCTAAAAACATTCATATCATTTTAGATGCCACTAAAGAACATTTGTGTTTAATCTTGTTTCTAAGTATATTCATCCCTCATGATAAAATAATCTGTGGCAGAAGGTTTGAGCTCAACCACAAGGGAGGCAATCTTTGACATATGTTATAGGCAGAGATTGTAACACCACCTATTATTATTAACACTTCCATTGTAAAACTCTGTTTTCAGTTTTCAGAGTAGCAGCCGTGTTAGTCTGTATCCGCAAAAAGAAGAACAGGAGTACTTGTGGCACCTTAGAGACTAACAAATTTATTAGAGCATAAGCTTTCGTGGACTACAGCCCACTTCTTCTATATGCATCCGAAGAAGTGGGCTGTAGTCCACGAAAGCTTATGCTCTAATAAATTTGTTAGTCTCTAAGGTGCCACAAGTACTCCTGTTCTTCTGTTTTCAGTGGCTTTTACCTTTTTACCAGACTATTGGACTGAATTTTTCCATACCTGGTGTCTGCCTGAGGCTAAATGTGTTAGACACAAGGGTGCAGCCATTTCCAAGGATAAAGCTAGGGGGAAGTACTTCGTTTTGCAATGTTAAAAAAAAAAATCTGCAACCTTTACTTTGGGAAGCTCTAGAACACCAGGCTTTGGAGTGGGGACTCGAAATTTGTCAGGGGCGAGGCCTTTGTTTCAGAGATTTGTCTGTTTCTGTTTCCCTGGAAATCTGCCCAAATTTGGTCAAGTTTAAGTATTCAAAAAACTCTCAGTTCAGACATGCCCAGTAGAGACTTGTTAGGGTATGTTTAATCACTTGAGCTGGAGGTATAGCTCAGATAGAAGTATGCACGCTAGCTTTTCTCGAGCTAGTGCGCTAAAAATAGAAGTGTAGCCATATTGGCACAGGTGGGGGGGATGGACTAGCCACCCAAGTAAGCACCTAGGATCCAAGTCAGATTGTACTCAGTGAAGCTAACCCCTCCTGCTGCCTATGCTGGCTCCACTTCTGCACTTGGTCAAAGCTAATGCACTCATGACTACCCAAGCTATAAATTACATCTCCAGCAGAAGTATAGACATACCCAGCTAAAATCTCTGAAGATTCCATCCTCCCTGAGCATGCTCCCTCCCCATACAGCTCCTAGGCTCATCAGACTGCACATGTACCATTCCCACAAAGCAACTGAGCAGGATCCAACCCGGGGCTTAGAAAGACTTTCCCTTGAATTACTACTCCCCAGCCAGGATGGGGTTGGGCATCAGAACTGACAGCAGAAAGCCAGTCTCTCCTGTGCTCTCGATGACACCCCTGCTGGAGCCCAGGCAGTGTGGAGGAGGAAGGCGCCTCACTCAAATGCAGAGGAGGCAGGAGCTAGACTGAGGGAAGGGGAGGCATAGATTGGGGCAAGGAGGCTGGTGAGACTGGGACTGTGGGGAAAGAGAGAGAAACCGTGACTTGAAATTTGGGGGAGACTGGGACTGATTGGGCAAGGAAACTGGGACTGGGAACGAGTGGAGGTGAGTAGACACATCTGACCAGGAGCTAAGATGAGGGGGACAACAGGGACTGGCTGGATAAAGACCGGGGAGTGGGGAGGGGAAATTAAGACTGGGAGCCAGTGGGGATTGGACAAGGAGTTGGGGTGGGGAGGAACTTAGACTGGCTGGGCAAGGAAACTGGGAGTGGGGAAGGAAAGATACTGGAAGGGTAGGAAGACTGGGACTTGAATGGGGACCTTAGAAGGGAAGACTGGGTCTGAGGTGAGACTGGGTAGGCAAGGAGAATGGGCCTGGGCCTGGGACGAGGAGCCAAGGGGTGGGAAGAGACAAGACTGGGACAGAGACGGGTTAGAGGGGATGGGAAAGAAGGAGTCAAGCTTAGAGGAACTGACAGAAGGGTCTGTGATGCCTACTGGAACACACTCTCCTCCTGGTATGGCACCCAAGATTCCTGAGTCTCACTATTCTTTCTGCTGTCATCAAATCTGTGATATGCACTGGCAAAGTGTGTGTCTCACACTGCTGTCAGAAACGCTGTTAGCGCAATTGGCAGACATCTGTGCTGTGGATCTAAAGGTTCCAACCCTGCTGATGGTCCATGTGGGCATATGGATGCCACATGCTGCAATTTCTGGGTGGGGGGGGGGTTCAGTTTGCTCTTTTAAAAACCTAGGAATTAAGAAACAAAACACTATGTTAAAAGAACATTAAGGTTGCAAAGTCAAGCACTCAAAAGCTAGGAAATTCCATACTGAGGACCCTTGCCTTATTTGTTGCAGAACTTGGAAGTTGTGTAGTGCATGAGGCAAGGGACTGCATGAAGAGGAAGGACAGTCTCATGGTTAGGGCAGTTGAATGCTGCCCTGGAGAACTGGATTCTATCCCTGCCCTGCCAAACTACGTGATGCTGGGCAAGTCACTTAACCAAACTTTTCACAGGAGGTCACTATTTGTATTTTCATCATGTTCTGGGGGCTCAACTTGAGACCCTGGAGTCTGACATGCACAAGTCACTGAGCACTCACAGCTGCAACTGAAGTCAATAGGATCTGTGCTTTGAAAAGATACAATGTTATATAATACTAAGTGCTCTGAAAATTCATGCCACAATTAGTAGATACTTTTGACATTAATTTCTCTGGACATCAGTTCCCCATCTGTAAAATGGGGATAATACCACCCTTCAACAGGGGTTTTGTGAACCTAAATTAATTAATGTTTGTGAAGCCCTCAGATACTATCCAGATGAGTACCGTAGGAAAGTCAGTGAGGAAATGAATAATTCTGAATTTAGAGCAAGGTTTGACTAGTGTGCAGTAAATAAGGAATGAGGCCACACAGTGAACAATGAGGAGAAAACAAAATATTGAATAGCTGCTCACCAGTGAGCACCATTCATCCTGTGCACTGAATGAGACAGGGTCCTCTGGAAAAAAATAGTGTGATAATATAATAAAGACTGTATTATCATGCATATGTATAAAGGGGCTGAATGAAGGTTGCAGAGGCAACGTTAATTCTATAATGACTCTCCTTGAGGTCTGTGGTACAAACAGCTGTCTTGAGGATTCTATACACTATGCATTTTGGAGATGAAAAAGACTCCTTAGATCAAATAGTCCAACTGCTGCCAACATAGGATTGTTCTAAAGGACATTTCCAAGTGTTGCTTAACCTGAATAACGCCAGAGATGGGAATATTTACACTTCCCTTCCAGTATTATTTAATGGCCGAATTAACCTTATTGTTAGAAAATGTTTTCTGGTGTCCAGCCTAATTATTTGCTTGCATCCCACTTTTCCATTAGCCACTCTAAATAATTCTTTCCCCCACAATCAGAGCATTTTAAAAGTTAGGGATGGCCTATTTGGCCATCTAGCCAGGGCTGGCTCCAGGCACCAGCTCACCAAGCTTGTGCTTGGGGCGGCACCTGTACGGGGGCGGCATGGCGCTCCAGCTCCAGCCGCCGGGGAGAGCGGAGCTGCGACTGGGCTCGCCGCCAGGGAGAGCGGAGCCCCGGCCGGGCTCTCTGCCATCCTCCCAGGGCTCTGGCTGCCAGCGGAGCCGCGGTGGGCTCGGCGCCCTCCCCTGCCGCGCTCCGGAGTGGGGAGGGGGCACGGCAGGAGGCTTTTTTGCCTGGGGCGGCAAAAAAGCCAGAGCCAGCCCTGCATCGAGCCCATATTGCTACCAAAGGATTGTTCACTACTGCATGGTTTCTGCTGTGTTGGGAAGACTAGCTTTGAATGTCTGAATATATCCAGGCTTCCACTAGTATCTTAATCATCTTTATCACCTTTTTCTGGACCCCCTCCAATGTAATTATGCCTTCATTGAACTGGGGCACCCACCACAGCATGCAGTGTAGCTAATGTATTTAATTCAATGCTGCAGGAAGATAGGCTAACCTATGTACTTGTGCTTGTGCTTCATATAATGCAGGATATATTGATCAGCATATCACGTTGTAAAATCGTATACATACATAGCTATCCAATTATATCTTAGCATCTGTGGTGAGCATCTCCTCCCATTTATCTCTGTCCGTGTCATATGCCAGTGTTTTAGATTATATTTCCCCCAGTTATGTTGATTTTGCATTTTTGAGATAAAATTTCATTTTTTGATTCCTTCCAGTTTCTCTGATCTGGCAAGAAATATCTTAACTCTTCTCTACTTCCCTTGAAAAGCGTGGAAGACTTAAGACCTTACATAGGATTGCAGGGCTCTTCTATTGAGTCAGATGCTAAAGCCCTGAATTAAGCGTCAGAGTAATTACTCCACCCAGGAAGGAGGTGAAGTTTGGACATTTCTCAGCGAGTGTAAATCAGCATAACTTTACTGGCTTCAGTTGTGTTTTATACCAGCTGAGCACCTGGCTCAGAGACTTCCCTATGAAACCTGGGGAAGCTTTGGAAGAAGCTGGAGGTGGCCTTTTCTTTCACCGTAATTTCATGTATAAAGCTGAGGGTACTGTATGGACGCTGTTTGTATTATGCAAACCTCCCAAATACGCAATAAAACTAAATACTAAAGAGTGTTAGCGGTAAGAAAACAAAACTTGTACCATCGCTGAAAAGCAAAGGGCCCAACAGTTAGAACTTGCAAATCCCCCTGGGAAAATAGATGTTTTCAGATGATGGCGGTGAATGGGATGCGCTGAGGCAGATGTTTCAGATGGGATGAGTAAATACCTCCTAGGGGGCAACCCAGTATGGGGGGGGGGGAGTGGTGGCCCCCTAGTGGCAGAGACCATGATTTTCAGAAATGACTCATGATTTTGGGTGACACCTTGATGATTTTCAACAAGGGCTGAACACCCGACCCCCCCAAGTTAGGCACCCCCAAATCACAAATCCCTTTTCAAAATCTTAGCTGGAGTTACTAACCACAGGAAAACCATTTTCAACATTTGAAAGCTTACTGTGGTACTGAGTGCATATTTAATAGTCTCTTTATGCCCTCCACAACTAACCAACCATTGTTAAAATGTCCTTCAATTTAACCTTTCTTATCTGGTTCCACATTCTTCATCCTATTATGTATTTTGTAAACCTGAACAATATCTTCATGGATTCTTCTCTGCTCTATGAAAAATACATTTAGTTCCATAAAGCCTTTCATAGTAGCACAAAGTATTTCCATTAAAACTTGAAATAGATCGGCAGAAAACTTTTGACTCTGCCTTTCAGTATTGGAGGTTTTTTCCAGAGGAATGGGGGTACTTTGGGTCTAATTTTCTCCAGGTTGTTGGGTTTAGTGGGAGTAAATTATACTGTCCGATTACAAAGCCCAGAGTAAGCATAGGAAGAAATGTTTCTGTCTTTCTAGATAATACATTAAATAATAGGCCCTGATTCAGGAAAGCTCCCATATTCAGGACAGCTTAACTTTAAGCAGATATTTAAGTCCCATTGATGTCAAAGTGCTGTCCTGAATAGGTATGTACATAAATACTTTTCTGAACTAGGCTATTAATAATAGTCCAACACCACAAAAATTCAAATCCAGCTTTATCCCCTATTCCTTCAAAGTTCATTTCATGCTCAGATCCAGGGTTTTGGTTCCATCTAGAAATTGGAGCTAGCAGTAAAATCTGGTATCCTCAAAAGATGGGTGTTTCAATTAGGGCTCCTCTTTAGACCTGGTCCTATGAGGTTCAGAGCGCCCTGGACTTGCACTGAGTTCTGCACGTGCTCAGACACACTTGGATCAACTCAGCACCTCATGGGGACACAGGAATAGAGATGACCCCAAACCAAAATCTTGCCTGATATTTGAGGATGCCACGTTTTGCGGCTGGTCCCCAAGAAGACTTAAGAGGACTTGAAAGGTGATCAGCATCTTGCAGGCCTGGGCCCTCTAATACTAACTGTTGAATTTATATGAAACACCTCCTTTCAAAGTTCAGCCAGTTTTATATTTCAAAATAAAACCCTGCATTTTACTATAAACACAGCCCAGTACAACTCCTAAATGGCTTTGACGCCACTCTATGGACAGTCATTCCCTTCCCTGTGCCAAACACTTTAAAGTATTCTCTCTCTTTCTAAATACTTTCTTTTAAGCTTCAGACAATATTAATCCAGAAAGGACAGAGACAATGCAATCCCCAAAACTATTAATTTTTTTATAATTGTAAATTTATATTTTCAATTTTGCATATCCATGGAAGTCTCTCCCTACAGCATTGTTAGAAATTATTTTTTAAAAGCCTTTGCTTAAAAAAAAATATGAAAGATTAAGCTTTCATTTTAGGGGAAAAAAATCCCCTCAGGCAATAAATAGGTTCTTTTGTCTAGTGGCCTTGGGAAAAAAATTAAAATAGTTTTAATTGCCTATGATTATAGAGTGGGGTTTTTTTTGTTTTTTGTTTGGGTTTTTTTGTTGTTTTTTGCAATTATTAGATGGTAGTGGATAAAAATGAAAGAATAAAAACCAGGTAAATGCATATTACTCTTCCATGAATTTCTCACAGGTCTTTAGAAGCCTCATTTAATTATCGTTCTTGTCTTTTATTTTGATATGATAATTGTTTCTTTTATTTACTTTAATCACCCCTATTTAGTTAATGAATTCTTCACTCTTTTTTCCCCCCCACTTGTTTGGAACACTTTTCTTTTTTAAATGATTGGAACTCTGTATCAGTGTAGGGTTACCATACGTCTGTTTTTTCCCGGACATGTCCGGCTTTTTGGTAATCAAACCCCCGTCCGGGGGGAATTGCCAAAAAGCTGAACATGTCCGGGAAAAATAGCGGCCGGGCACTTCCCCTCCCGGGCTCCAGCTGCTCTGCTCCGGCGGCGCAGGGTCCGGAGGCAAGGGGGCTGCCCAAAGCCAGAGCGCTACCGGCTTCACGGTTTGCCGGGCAGCCTCCAGACCCTGCGCCCCCGGCTGGGCGCTTCCCCTCCCGGGCTCCAGCTGTGCTGGGGAAGCGCCGTCCGGTGGCGCGGGGTCTGGGGGCTGCCCAGCAAACCGTGAAGCCGGTAGCGCTCGGGCTTCGGACAGTCCCCATGCTTCCGGACCCTGCGCCCCTGGCCTGGGCGCTTCCCCTCCCGGGCTCCAGCTGCGCTGGGGAAGCGCAGGCCGGGGGCGCGGGGTCTGGGGGCTGCCCGGCAAACCATGAAGCCGGTAGCGCTGGGGCAGCCCTTTTCACGTGGCTGGAGGAAGGAGGGGGAGTTAGGGCTGGGACTTTGGGGAATGAGCGGAGTTGGGGTGGGGAAGGGGCAGAGTTGGGGCAGGGCCGGGGCTGGGAAAGGGGCGGGGCCAGGGCCCCGTGGAGTGTCCTCTTTTTTTATTTTTTAAATATGGTAACCCTATATCAGTGTAGAGAGGCAATATTTTATAATGGTTAAAACTTGGGACTAGAAATCAGGAATCCTGGATTCTCTTCCAGACTGTGGCTAGATCTTATAAATAGATGCACTAGCACAGATCCCAGTGCCTGCACAAAATGCCAGGAAAGTCAATAGGACTCCACATGGGTGCTAGGGGGTACGCTAGCAAATGTATGTTCAAGAACAGGGCCTCTGCCTTCAATTCACTGTGTGACGCTTAGCTTGCCTTGATTTACCCACATGTAAACTTCGGGATAATATAGTTCACCTACCTCACATTCGTGATGTTAGGTTTAATTAATGTTTACACAGCACTTTTTAAATCTCTGGTGAAAGATGGTACATGAGCCCCCAGTATTATATAAACGGATATTATATTCCAGTAAATATACTACAAGACTGGAACATTTAGGCTGCACACAAAAGTCAGGAAATACAAAATTTATGATTTCACATACACCTTTAATTCTGCCCTCTTGCACATATGCATCACAATACAGTTTTTAATCACATGATCCTGTACTATTTCCTAAATATAATATGGTATACATTTTTTTCAACAGCCAGTAGCACAGCCTTCCCAGGTGACTGCAAAGAGAAGGGAAGAGGCAGCAAATTGTACCTGCATACATGTCCACAATGCAATTGTCTGGTACCATGGGGGATAAAGTAGCTAACTCAGAAGCTAATTTAGCAGTGCACATAAGTAGCCTTTGTATTCCCTCACATTTTCACAATTGTCCTATGTCGCTATAGTAAATATGCAGTATGTTGTGTAAGAATAGTTTACTATGTATGTTGCATATAAATGACCTTCATGGACTGTGAGTTTACACCAGTAACACAAAGTACTACGGGATGCTAGCGATCTGTATCGAAAGTTGTAGAAAAGAATGTTTTCAAGAAAGAGTATGTGATTCTGTCATTACAGAATGTATTATAAGCAGATATGGGGCACAGATAATTAGACATGCAAAGGTAATTACCCCTCCACAAGATATTTTACAGGGTTGGAATGCAGGACCTTTTCAGCCCCAAAGCATAAATCTCTACTACCTGAGCTAAGGGAGTAACTCTGTTTGCTCCCAGCCATAGCAGTTTTATATGTGCACTAACTGCTAGAGGGGAACATGACATGCACTCACTTTACAAGGATGCTATACAAACTTAACTTTATCATTTCCTGACTTTTGAGTGCTTATCCATGCTCGCTGGAGGCCAGTTTCAGTGCTTACGGAAGTCAATGGGTATTCTAAGATAAATTTTTAATACATTTTTCTAAAATGTGTTTTTGTTTTGTTTTTTTCTTAAAGATGCATATATTTTCAAAAAGTAAAATCCAAAAGGTTGAACTTCTTGGCTAAACAACACTGGAATGTCTTATCCCAGATACTGTACCTTATAAGGAGCCTCTTTATTCTGACAGAGTTTGCACTTTATTCTGCAGGAGTTTGCAGCTTTTACAATATAAGATGAGCAGTGAATGAGGCATAGTTCCCTGAAAACCCTGTCTCATTCACTGTTCATCTCACCACACAGCTAAGCTGGCCTTGCATGCTCAGGTAACATGGCTTTATCAGCCTGCATACTTGGAATCTAGAAGGAAGTGTGTATGCAAAATATATTGTGTGTGCAAAGAATATGATTTTCAACAGGTCATTACACTCAAATCAAAACCAATTTTGACTGTGCTTTTTCCATGCCAAAGTTCAACTTTCTGTTCCCATCCAT
This sequence comes from Chrysemys picta bellii, assembly GCF_011386835.1. NCBI lineage: Eukaryota > Metazoa > Chordata > Testudines > Emydidae > Chrysemys > Chrysemys picta. Next base: position 15,260,609 of record NC_088791.1, read on the forward strand.
TTTAAGCAGTAGAGCTGTTATAAAAATAAAATAAAAATAAAAAAGCTGCAAACATTTTTAATTAGAATAGTAAATAAATTATATATATCCCCATACTCAAAATAAGCTACTTTTGGGCAGGTGCCAACACTGGAAAATTTCATCCCCAAAGGAGGAAGTTTCTGAAAGTTATAAAGCAACTGAAAATGGGGGGTTAGAATAGAAATGCTTACCCAATTTAATGAGGGCAGTTGATGCCAGTCCTATTACAATTAATCTGTTCTTTCCCTTCTTAAAAGTACAGGGTGGTCACTTACAGTTAGTATCTGTGGTTCATTGGTCAAAACTTTATTTGCACCAACATCGTCTCTGTTCATTTTTCTTAAAGATGAAGTAAAATGATTCTTAGGACATTTATTATTTTATCTGCTCAATAACATAGCACAAAGATTGCCTTTGTTAGTTAAAAGTATTCAAGTTGGGAACACGATTGTTGAAACGTTAGGCATTTTACAGAAAATTTAAGATACCTCAGCAGAGACGCAGCAAAGAATGTTCAAATAGACCTTTTTAAAAGCTCCTCTTTTTATTCACTTCAGTACAATACCTATTTCTCCAATCAGCAGTTCACGTCTGCCACAGTGACATTTTGTTATAGGCCAATGCACCCACTGTGCTGTCTATGATTTGCTTCCAGGATGATCCAAAAATAACCATACCTGTAGGTGAATATGAAGCTCTGACAGTTTTCTACAGAATGAATCAAGGTAGATGGTTCACGCTGGAACAAATCCGTTTAAAACGCAGCAGCTTTCTCTTCCACTTCAATACAAGTTAACCACTTACATGTCTTGGTATAGAATTAACATGATCAAGTACAATATATTGTACTATCATTTAAAAAGCCATTCATTACATTTGGGGGCGGGAACTCACTTGAATGTTAAGCTATTATTTTTAGGGCAAAAATATGATCTGACAGATAAAGTAGTTTTTAAAAGGCATATTCTGTGCACTTATGTAACCAAAGTACATAAATTCTTATGATATATTTTAATCTAGACTGATTTCTTTTGTAAGGTTTGGGTTGTGGCTTGTACATTTGAGAGAAACAAGAGAGAGAAAAAATCCTGATAGAGGGTATGATCTAGTGGTCTGAACATGGGACTGAGAGGCAGGAACTTCTTAGTTCTAATCCCAGCTCTGATACTGTCTCCCTTTATTTGGCCTTTTGCAAGTCATTTAATCTCTCTGCCTAGCTTTACCCATATGTAAAACAAGAATAACATGTACTTGCTGATTGGGTGTTCTGGAGTCTTAGTTGATGTTTGTGAAAGCTTTGAAGTTGAAAAGTGCCATGTAAGAGCTAAATACTATTAGGATAAGCTTTCGTGGGTGAATACCCACTTTGTCAGATGCATGTGGTGAACAAAGTGGGTATTCACCCACAAAAGATTATGTTCCAATACGTCTGTTAGTCTATAAGGTGCCACAGGACTCTCTGTCGCTTTTTACAGATCCAGACTAACACGGCTACCCCTCTGATACTATTATGATGTTTGTGTTGCAGTTGTTGATACACTTTGAGGCAAGTCATTATTTCATTGATAGAGAGCACTGAGCCCTGGTGTAATTATTGCTATAATGGGCATTGCATAGGATCAATTCACTTTCTATGTGTGATGTAATAATGTTAGTCATAATTATGTTACTTCTTATTAATGGGAAGATTTTATTACCAAGCTGTGGATGCCATCTTGGTTCACTCACCAAGGGCTGAATTAGAGGCCTCTACAGCTGAAAGCGTGCGGTGCTCGAGTTAAAGAGCAAAGACTCTATGCTGAGGCCTGGTCTACACTGGGGGGAGGGAGATCGATCTAGACTAGACATGATAAATCGTCCCCGCTGGATCGATCGCTGCCCGCCAATCCAGCTGGTAGTGAAGACATACCCTTAGATACTCCAGGAATCAGGAAGAGGTGAACACACAACACACATTGACCAGTGGGTTACAGTGGCAAATGGGTCTTGATTTTCCTAACGTACAAGAGGCTATGGCTTCAAGTAGAATTTTTGTCTGCAAAACATTCCCTTTAACTGTGAGACTTGTGTCTGTATTTTTTCACTCTTTGATGCCTAAATCCATAATTTAGGCACTTAAGTGACCTGATTCTCAAAGGCTGCAAGCCACGAACAACTCACGTTGACTTCAGTGAGATTTATTGGCACTTAACACCTCTGATAATTAGGGGATGGATTTAGGAGCCTAAGTTTAGACACCCAGGTTTGAGAATATTGGCCGATATTTAATGTTTTTAATAGCACCACAAAAGTAGGCTACACCTCTCCCAATGAAATGTGGCCTGAGAAGCTCCGAAACTAAAGCCCCCATCTTGCAAAGAGCTGTGTGGTGAGCTCGGCAGGGAGCCACTTTGAAGTCAGGATGTCCCCAGCCTATCTCACTTACCTGGGAGAATGACAGCTACAATAATGACCTGAAGGGTGAAGTGGGGAACCCATAAGAGCTGTCGAGCAATCAACAAGCCAGAATGGTCTGTTTGTAAAATATAATTATCCCTTCAAATGTATTAGTTCCTTTGCACATATTCCTAGAAAGTGCATATTCCATCTCAGAGCAGGGTGTATTGCTGTAGCATCGTCACTAGGATCATAAAGAAGTTCAGTTGCTGAAATGCCATTTAGTGGTAGTGTGAATGAAATCAACAGAACTTGCCAATAAATAAGTTTGAGTTCTTCCTGAAACTTTAGGAAGGGTCTTTCTACAGAACTTCTTGTCTCTTTTTAGAGTGACGATTAAGATTGTACGAGGTTTGACCCAGAAAAATCTGACTGTTTCCTCAGGGTTGCATAAGTCTTCTTTACACTAAGCCAGAGCAGAAGTGTCCTACTGTATGCATGGAACAAGATTTAAAAAATACCAGCTGCTATAAAAAGGATAGAAATGCATTTGTCTTTTTCAGAGTATAGCACTGTGCTCGTTAAACAAATAATTTTTTTAGGAATCGGAGTATAGAACTTAAACTGAACCCTCGTTTTGAAGGATCTAATTCAACACAAGAAATGTTGGGGTTTTTTTATATATAGTACATTATCTTCTGCCTAAAGTATTAAATCCATTGGGTTAGCACATTTCAGGTTGTACATTTCATGCTGTGTACACCTAACACTGTGCAATACAGTACATTTTGGCAGTGTGTCTCTACCACACAATCTGTAATAATTTTCAGCTGTGGTCAGCCACAAGAAATTCAATTTAAAAAATAAAAAAACAAAGCTCATCAGTACAAGTTGCACGTAAGACACAAACCATGGCTATATTGCTGGCTTGTTCAGGTTTATTTTCTGCCAAAGAATCATCAAGTGCTGCTGTCACCTCGGCTACAGAAGGTGGACACTCAACCTCAGACACCACGTGCTTTGCAAGAAGCTCTGACTGAGAACAGGAGTTGCTAATTGTCGTGAATTAATTTAAATCTTGATAAAACCTGCACACAGGAAGAAGTTTAATAGTAATGGTTCACCACACCAGTGCTTGCCCCACACTGCCCGGAATTCTACCTTGTGCCCAAAGATATGCTGCTTGTGATCTCCTGATAGTCTGTGGTATATTACAGGACAAGTTCATGGAAAGTTTTTTATCCACTGTGACCTAGTGGATTGAATATGGTGCTAAGAAACCTGGGTTCTGTTCCTGACTTTGCCACATCTGTGAAATATTTATCTGCCTTTGTAGGTTTGTAAGGCACGTTGCTATCTTTGGAAGAGATGTGCTATGTTAAGTGCAAAGTGTTATTGCCATATTGAATTGGCACTGATATATTATTTTACAAAATTATATACAGTACAAGGGGAACCGGTTGTGTAATTTTACATCAAATCAAATAGTTTTCTGCAACTTTTTGTCTAGTAAAGAGGTGAATGATACACACCCTGGCATGTCACTGCCCATGCATGCTCAATCAAGAATCTACTCCGCAATCCACAGACTGCTGCACCGACTGGATTGTAATTACATCAGCCAGGAGTTCTCAATTTTTTTCATTGTGTGACTACCTCACTGTCTCCTGGACACCTCTCCTCTCATTTGCAATCATGGGGACCACCTCTCCTGTCATTCATAAGTGAAAAGCATTCTTGTGGCAAGTACACCAATTGCTTACCTTAAAACCACCGTCTAGTGTCTCTCTCCGGACACTGTCATGATGGAAAGATGATCATCATTTATTATTGTGGCTTAGCACAGAAAAGGTCCCTGCTCTGAAGTCCTTATGACCCAAGGCCTTGCTCCTACAAAGAGCTTTATGTAGGTGGACCTGTCTCAAGTAGAGCTGCATTGACTTAAGCTCATAAGCACTTCGGATATTGACTTCAATGGGGCTCTATGTTGGGGTCTGTCTGTGTAGAGCTCATTGTAAGACTGGGGCCTAAATCCTTGAACTGCAGCTCCACCAAAGTCAAAAGAGTTTGAAATAAAAATAATTGGAGAAGCCCAATGGTACATCTGCACAGGGCTGCCCAGAGCTGGGGGGGAAGCAGCAAGTAGGGCAATTTGCCCCAGGCTCCCCAGGGGTCCCGGCCAAGAATCCCTTTCCTGGCTAGAGGCGCCTTTTTATTTACCCGGCGGCAGTCCGGGTCTTCGGCGGCATTTCAGCGGCAGGTCCTTCGGTGCTGCCGAAGACGTGGAGCAACTGAAGGACCTGCCGCTGCAGACTTGGAGCGCTGCCCGGTATGTCCGCTCCCCCGCTTTGCCCCAGGCCCCCTGAATCCTCTGGCCGACCCTGCATCTGCAAGGAGAAGGTAAAACTCCATTGTTGGGTATAGCTCACCGGTACCTTAGCTAAAGGCTTGTCTATGCAGTGCTGTGGTCCGCAACGGAGGAGTGTGAATTTTAGTCCACACTAGCATGTCGTGCATTAGCTGGTCAGCATGGACCCTGCTAGCACACGCTAGAAGTTCCCTGGTGTGTGTTTATGTAGTCCCTTTTCAAACAGCTCTTTGTTAATGGGCACCAGGGAATCCTCCATACAGGCCGCTTAGTGCGTGACATTAAATGTGCGCCCCTCCTTCATGCGGACTAACTCACCGAGTAGACAAGCCCTAAGGCAGGGTCCATAGTAAGCAGGGTACAATCTTTGGCCCCATTGAATAAGCTGGGCTTGTAAAGTTTCAGTACTGGCTCAGCATTGTCTTCGCATGGTAGGGTTTGTTTGTTTGTTTGTTTTGTTCTGGGTTTTGGGGTTGTTGTTTTTTTTACCCAATTACAGTTGGAACTATTGTACGCCATGAAATGATATTGCTCCATCCAGGCTAGTACATGTGCCCTACTTGTGATTCCACTAGGTGTCTTAAATGTATGGTACATGCAAGACCAAAGTCGAGGTTTTCGTTGTACAGCATGTACAATGTAGTGCTATGCAAAGGGTAGGAAAGGAAAATGAAACTTACAGCAGCGAAGGCCAATCTTTGCTGATCAGTACAGTTCAAACAGAACAGAAGTAACAATTTCAGACCTGCTCAATATGTTACCTGCTCTTCCCAGTCTCTCCCTCTCCATAGTCTCCCAGGCTCCCATGGCCTTAACGCAATATATTTGCTACCAGAGTGGGCTTCCTGTAAATAGAGCGATGGTGGTAGAAAAAACATGTCAGTGAAACAGAAAACAACAAAAAATAATCACCTTGTACATGTTTCCACAATCTCTGCAACAGCTTGGATGTTCTCTGATTTCTCCCCTTTTCTTTGAGTACTGTGAGGAATTATGCTCTTGCAGGGCTAGGAGCTAGGGCCATGCTTTAAAAAAAAATAGGAGCCAGAAGTTTGGCTCCTAAATCCATATTTGGGCTGCTATGTAAGTGGCCATTATTATTATTATTTATTATTATTGTAGCACCTAGGATCCACAGGTATGAACTAGGTCCCCGTTATGCTAGGTACTATACAAATGCAGAAGAAAAAGCCAGTCCCTCCCCAATCTAAGTATAAGACAAGAGACAGCAGATGGATACAGACAGACGGGGGAATACAAGGAAACAATGAGACAATATTGTCTAAATAGACAAGACAAACACAGAGTGGGGGTGCTGAGCACCCAGGAGATCCTATTTGCACTTTTGAAAGTCAGGTCAGCTATTTAGGAGTCTAAATTTGGGTTTAGGAGTCTAACTTTGGGCTCCGCTTTTTGAAAATTTTGGCTCTGGACTCCTGGGTACTGTTTCCAGCCCTGTTACTGAATTGCTGTGTAGCCTTGAGCAAGTCACTTCACCCCTCTGTGCTTCGTTTTCCCATCTGTAAAATGGGCATAAGAGCATGTACTCGCGGCACCTCACCAAATGTTAATCAATCTTTGGAAAGCCCTTTGCAAAGCTTTGATTAGAGCTCCTTAGAAGAGCTATGCTAAACTCCGATAGAAATTGAGACATTCCTGCTAAAATGTTAAGACAGCTTTGGCTTGGGCTGGGAAGGTCAGCCTGAAAAAGGCCTCCTTGGTCTCCTTTGCACATGGGAGATTTGAAGCTGAGGTGGCAGCTATTACTGCTTTCCCTTCCTCCTGTCTAGGAGATGGTTGTCTTGCAAGACATCCTTGGCCTCTTTTTTCCTCAAGCCTGGATCAGCCATTACGGGAGTCACTCAGCCTGGACGTGACGATGAAAGGGAGGGCCTGGAATCTCTGAGTCATCCCCGAGTTATTATTACATTGTCTCCCCTCCCTATGTTGTCACTCCACTGCTTCTACGTGACTCTACTGCTCCCCTGCTCTTTGTTCCCCTTCCCATGGGGTGTCTGTCTCACTCTTTGTTCTATCCTGAGCGTGGGTAGAACACTTACATTTACTAAAATCTTGATCTTTGACATGCCGTCAGGCAACACTTCAGAGATCAGCCTACCAGTCTTACGTTTTTAGTTTTCTTTTCAGCCCGTCAATGGCGTGTTAATTAGACAGCCTGACAGAAAGCCAGTCTCTCCAACCCAAGAAAACCCTCTTGCCAAAAGTTGCCCCAGGACACAGAATTGAATCTGTGCATGCCTGCCTATACTCATGACACAGACTATAGCACCACCAGTTTGGATGGGAGTGAATCTTCTGATTTGCTGGAGATCACCATAAAGGGCAGACGTTTTAATGCCAGTTGCATGTGCTAGTTAGATTAGAATACTGATGAGCCCTTTTGAAAGGCCAATTGCATCTTCCTCCAGCACAAATATTGAATATACCCATTTGCTTCACCCCACCAAAAAAAAAATCTTCACAGGAATAAATTAAAACTTGGAGGTGTGGTTATTATCACAGAATAATTAGACCCCATGGGATAAGAGACACTCGACGTTGGTTAATGCCCCTGGGTTGTGATTATCTAATAAAGATGATGCCTCTGTCATTGCTTAATTGTTCTTCCCTTTTAGAACGTTCCTTATGCAGTCCGAATCCGTCATGTGTGCTCATTTCAGACAGAAATATTACCGCAAATCCCACCATGCAGTGTTATGTGGGCTGTTTGATTGACTCGACCAGTTTCCTCCTCTCCCCCTCCCCGCAACCCCCATGTTTATAATTTTTATTTAATAAACCACAGCATCACTGCACTTCAGTTGCTCATTGCTAACATGGCAGACATTTAACAGATGCATTAGAAATGACGTTGTTGGTCACACCTTCTTGAAAACCAGCCAGTCCCTGTCAGTGGCTATGTTGGTGGGGCTATGGAGAGGGAGTTGGTTTGGATGCTTAAGGTCAGAGCTAGGACTGATCCTAAATAACGCCAGCTGGATGGTGTAAGTCCCATGCTGCATAAGAAACTGCCCACAATTCAGAATAATTAGTCTCCCTCTTCAGGAGAGGGCTGGGACTGAAAGACCAGGGTATGTTGCTGATAACAGCTGAGTGGGAAGGTTTGTTTAGAGTCTGTCCAACAATGTAAAATTCTGGCCAATGTCCTTAGTCTCTCGCTTTTGCCAGCACTAAAATTCATTACCTTCACATAACATTTGAGAGAGAGACCCAGTTACCATTGTTTTACAAGCTAAACAATAAAATGACAATGGAGAACTCTGCCTTAACTTGATTATCCTTAAAGCCAGTCTCTCATTTCGCTTTGTCCTCCCTCTTGTACCAAGCGAGAGATTAAAGGATTTTTTTTTTCACTCAAGGGACTTTCTGGGGGAACTTGTAAATTCCATTCCCCGGAATTAGCCTTCTTAGATTTTTAAAGAACTTTTGGTCCTTACTTCCACCCCACTGCGCATTTTCTCTTCCTTCTTTATCGCTGACTGGGGAGCTGTCTTTATTAGATACTTTATTAGAAAAATGACATCTACATCCTTTTGTATTATTCTTATTTATTTTCACTACAGTAGCACCTAGCGGCCTCAGTCGAGCTCGGGACCCCATTGTGCGAGGTGCTGTACAAATACAGAGGGCTTGTCTTCACTGCGTTGTTAGCTCGAGGTATAACTCCAGTGTTGCCCCTAACCCAACTCCTGTGCATACACAGAAATCTCTAGCCTCAAGTTAAGCAGAGCTTTAAACTCAAGCTACCTAGCCCTTTAGGGAGGGTGGGTTGAAACTCAGGTGCTGCTGGTGCCGGAGCTAATAATGCAGTGGGGACTCAGATACTTTGCACTGCTTATGTTCTTAATCACTCTGTGCTGCTCATGTGTTGTTTTGTGGTGTGGCATCTTTGACTCTAGCCAGCCCATCTTGAGACGGGTTAGCGTGAGTAGATAACTCAAGCCAACGCTGCAGTGAAGACATGCCCAGCTAATCTGGAACTCTAAATAGACAAACCAAGGAGAGGGTAGGAATGGAAACAGACACACAGCTTGGTGAAGTGATTTGCCCAAGGTTACCTGGCACATCAATGGCAGAGGTGAGTACAGAACCTAGGTCTGTAGACTCCCAATCCAGTAGGCACACCACTAACCCACACTCATTCTGATGTTTTCCTGGGGTCTTCATATATGACTTGCACTCAACTAGAAATTACTGCACTGTTCTTGCACCTTTTTTTAGTCAGGAACAGATTAAAGCAAGACCCATGCAATCTGCTCCCTGAAGTCAGAAGGGACTGTGGATGCAGTGGTGAGTCAGAGACAGACTCGTGGTTGAGGGCTGCCTGGGAGGAAGATCAAGGACTCAAGAAGGGAAGAAAAACAAGTCTTGGTAGCTTTGAGAAGAGGAGACTTTCCCAGAGCAAGAGTGAGCCTTGGCTGGAAATCTGTGCATGCTTGCAGGGGGAAGCTGAGCCTAAAATTTCAGTAACATTCCATTAAGAAAAACACCAAGAAAGAACAAAAGTGAAGTCTCCATGTGTGAGCACTGGGGGTTTGTTGGTGAGCATATACACATCCTCTGGAACTGGCTGCAGAGGATGAGAGAGGAAACTGGCTGCAGTCTCCAGGCAGGATTCTTAGACATGGCAAAGGTGCAGTATCCAGAAAATAAAATCACCAGTGTCAAACTGCCTCCGCCACCAGTATTGACTTTTAAAACACAGGCAGTCATGGGGAACATAACTGAGAACTGTCTAAACAGCACTAAGGGAAAGGTGGTGTGCACAGCAAATTCAAGTGCTCTTAACCTAGTTACTGACATGAATCTTTATGAAGAAAGCACCAAAACAGACACCAGTTCCACAGACCCTTTTTTTAATATGAGATCAGAATTATTTCCCAGTGCATCTGATGGATGGATGGATCTCTTGGGGCAAAGCACTGCTTTCAGAACTGTACAGTGGGGACGAGTGGAGCTCAGCACATCTGACACGGAAGGTGCGGATGCCCCAATCTTGGGGCCATTCACTATAATGTAGAGGCTCCTCTAATTTATGCAAGCTGCCCATCACTGCAAGCCATCAGAGATCACCAGCACATAGAGATGGCCAAGCCGTGCCCCAGGTCATGCCCCTGTCCTGGGCTGAGGGTGGTGCAGGAGCTGATATATCCCTTGGGTAGGAAGAATCCTTAAATTGCTGACTAAACCAGAATTGTGGCTGCTTTGAAACACTGGAGCATTACAAAGCAGCCTTGGGACAAAGCAGGATCTGGCCCGGTGGATCTTGACTCCTATATTTTGCTCTCCCCAGATACGCGGAACTAGTCGAAAATGTGCTATAGCGAGATCCTCCATGCAGCTAGGAGGCCCCTGCTGAGGCTTGGAGAGGAGAATTCTGCCCTTACATTGCTTGCATACTCTGCCACTTACAACAAGAGCACAAGCGTTCCTTCCTTTTAAACCAAGGCTGGGGGGGGCGGGGGTGTTAAATAGGGTTACCTAAAACAAATACAATATTGTTAAAAAGAAATAAATCCCACTTGCAAATCATAGAAAACACCATTTGGAATATTGCTATTTGTTTTTTATGCCTTGGACCAGGCCGACATCGTGTTATTTTTGTGGTCCTGTCATCAGACATCTGCTCCAGTCTTTTGGAACCCAGCACGTTGCCCAAGAAAAGGTGGGACGCCAGTGACAACCTTTAAGCATATGGTATGCAGCTTCCTAGGGTCCCACTTTTCCGTGGGATGTGCCTTCACTAAGAAGTCATCGGAGACAATTATAATCTGACATTTATCACAGAGAGTGAAGATGGAAAAGGCCTATTAGATCATCTAGTCGGTCTTCCTGCCAGTGCACAGTTGTGGGCTGCATGATCTAACGGGTCCTTTCATCCAGAACAACAATGATAATAATTAGCATTTATACAGCACTTTAGTTCATTGCAAAGTGCTTTATGAGCATTAACAGATTCTTACCGCAGCCCTTTGAGGTGGATAACGGGAGCCAGTTTATAGATGGGGAACTTGGGGCACAAGACGTTGTGAGTTGCACAAGAGCATGCCAAATGAATTTGTGTCAGACTCAGGAATATTGTTCTAATTTTATCACATGTATCACAGTCACTCGTAAGGGCCCAGCCAAGATCATGGCCTCATTGTTCTAGGCTCTATGACAAAATACACATAGGAAGAAAGAGTCCCTAACCCAAAGATAGTACAGTCTAAGGTAGGAGAAAGGAAATATTAGTATCCCCATCTTACAGATGGGGAACTGAGAGAGATTAAGTGACTTGCCCAGGGTCACACAGAGCTGGGAAAAGACACCAGATCTTTTGACTTTGAGTCCAGTAACTTCACCGCAAGATTACCTAATACGTTTTCATGCAGCATTGTCATTCTTTCTGTGCTCCATACCACCGTACTCCCTTTGCCCAAAGCACTGACTGGTTGTGCAGTGCTCAGACAATGCAGAACAGGGTATAAGTAATATTACACATATCACTGACTTCGCTTGCATAGCTACAGACTTCACCATCCCTGAGCGCTGAGCGTCAGCCTTACGTAAATTGTCATCGCTCTATTGACCTCAGCGGCGCTTCGCCAGTTTACAGTATCTGAGAATATGGTCCGGGGTCTTTACGTCAGGATTGGATGTCTTGCTAGGCTGGCATTTGGAGATAGGTGCCCAGATTCCATTGAAACTTTACTTCTTTAGGCTCCTGCAAAAATCCTAGCCCCAAGAGGTAATACCAGTTGCTCAGCTTGTCGCAGAAACAACTGGGTGAAATCTGTGGCCTGTGTTAATGCAGAAGAGCAGGTTAGATAAATGTAATGGTTCCTTCTGGCCTTCTGTGAAATCATCATTATTTGAATACAGCTATAGGTGTGACTGGTGCCTTGAACTTCAAAGATAGACCTGGCCCAAAGAGCATGCAGTCTGAGATCCAGATCCTATTCCCACTGAAGTTGATGGCAAATCTCCCACTGACTTCAAAGGGAACAGGATCCAAGCCTTAAATTCAATATGTCATGGTAAAACAGCAGGTGAGGGTGGGACAATCCGGTCATGAGGTTACTCCTTTTGGTGACATGCCCTGTGACTGAATGCACCCCTATATTCCCACCCTACACTCTACTGTAATACTCTTTGTACAAAATATGCCTTATGCGATATCATTTGAAAACTAATGACTCACTGGTCAATAATATTATGGCAGATGGTGACACAAGCCCTCTCTAGTCTGGACTGCGCGCACACACACACACACACACACCATATCTAGTCTGGTTATGACATGCTCCCATCCTGGTTCACACTTTCATGATAACTTTGATTTTATTCATTTGCATGGGTATCCATTGAAAAGAATGGGGGTGGTAATGGAGGTAATAGGAGGCAGACCAGGTGGTTTCATGAGATACTGGATCAGAGAAATGGTTCCAGGCATGAGGTGCAGTGGGGGCAGTATGAACTAAAGAGCAGAGGCTGTAATCGGAGAACAATCATCTTGACCTTCTTATCTTTCACATATAGAACTTTTCATTCCAAAGAGGTCCCAAAGTGATCTACAAACTCTCTATAGAGGAGCAATGCAGACCCCCTCTGGGAGAGAGGGCAGCAGACAACTGGAACAGAGTACAGCATTGGGAATTGGGGAAAATTTGGCCCAGGATTCAAGTGCAACCCCTAGTCTTGAAAGTGCAACTGGATCTTTCAGCTTGTCGCTCAGATTGTTTTTCATATGGTCATAATTTTTAAGATCAGAAGTCACCATTATACTGTTGTAATCTGGCCTCTAAAGCAGGCCATAGAATTTCACCCCGTAACTCCTGCAATGATCCCAATAACTTCTGAAGGAGCTAGTGCAGTGTTTCTCAACGACTGGTCCATGGTCCAGCGCGGGTCCCTGAGATCTCCATGACACAGTTTAGGAAGGCAGCAAGTCGGTCCCTGGTATCAAAAAGATTGAGAAACACTGAGCTAGCGCATGTCGTCTAGAAAGAGACATCCAATCTTTCCAATGACTGGTATTATAGTGGGGAGTGCCGTAGAAATGCCTCTAAGCGAATAGAATCTTGTCTGTCATGTTACAAATGGTTATAAAATGGATCCAGCCCTTTAAAAAAACGTGAAAAAATTCAGTCATAGTCTGAGGGCAGCCCTATTCTCCTACCATTAGTTCACAATCACCCAATATTCACCTGGCTAGAACACAAGCTGCTTCTTTGTTCCTTTTATCTGTCTCTGCGAAGCTAGCTAGCTTCCTTGATGCTGCCCTTGTAGCTTATTGAAGCTCAAATGGGTCTAGGTTTTAAAGGAGGCAGGGATAAAATTCCCAGTACAAAGTGAAGAATAATCAATTTACTGCTACGGATACAAGACTCCATAAGGAAGACTAAGCCACTATGCACGTTTTGTACATTTCAGTTTTTCGAACAATTAGACTAAATGTTGGTAGAAAGGCAGCATCAAGAAAAACCTTCCTAACAGTGCTACAAGTCAGTACATCAAGCTTTCTCGGAATCTGGAGACTGCTTATGAGGCACTACTGTGAGGCAATTCAATTCAGAGCAGCAATGTTCCAAACTTTTTATTATTATAATTTGGTGACATGGGAGCTCCAGAAGAAAGCAATTTATAAATGCAGTAGGTATCCAATAGATATTTGTCACCTGGACAACTAAAAGCAATAAATATAAAATAACGCTGTGATGGCACTGAGTTCTGCTCCCTTTGCCATAAGTAAGAGCAGCTGCCGAGACCAGGAGCTTGGTTGATGCTAGAGAGTTTTGCTGGTTTCCCAAATGAATGGCACAGTATTCTAACTTTACCACAAGCCGTGTAATTTTTTTTTTCCTGTGTATTCATCATACATTACGTTTCTAAAGCAAGGTCATTTCAACTGAAGGAAAAGAGGGAAGAGACAGGATAAGCTCCTGTAATCCTTAGCTTGAGACCGATTTCAGTGTACACCACAGGTAGGAGAAATAAGAGTTTAGATAACAGGCTTCTATACATAAAGCTTCCATGGTATTTTACCTTTTCCTTTATTACATTTTTGTGTTCTGTAAGTAATACCATGTTTCATTTACTGGTGGTGTCGAGCGTGTTGTGGAAATTTTTTCAGCTATTTACCTACCTATGGTACTTATGTGGTCCCTGTTGCTGTAGTATCTCACAATCTTTAGTATATTTATCACCACAACACTCTTTTGAAGTCCACAAGTACTCTAACTTCCATTTTACAGCTGGGGAGCTGGGACACAGAGACTGAGTTGCCCCAGGCTCACACAGGAAGTCTGTGGCAGAGCAGGGAATTGAATCTGGGTTTCCTAGGTCCCAAGCTAGTGCCTGGACCACTGGACTGTCCTCCTTCCCTCTCTTTACTCCATGCTCAAATTATATTGTGTGCATGTAAAATCTTCAATCCTACGCCCCTCAAAGTAGCAGTCAGCAAAATAGGAAAGACCCTCAAGTGTATCTGACATGTCTTATGGCTAATTCCTCCCATCAGGCTTGCAGTGCATATCATTGCCAAGCAGTAAAAATAATTGCAACACAAGACCTCTGATTTCTGGGCTGCTTCACTGCTCTCAATAACATATTATAATAGTTCTGAGTTACCTGAATATTCAGTCAAACTAGGATAATGTGAGCTCTAAATTCAAATTATGAGAAAATCAGAGGAGCCTGCTCAGTGTTAACTGATAGAATACCGAAACTTGAACCCAAGAAAACGCACTTAAATTTAGCCCAGATTTTGGTCAGTCACTGACCATGCATTTGAGTTGTGTGGATCTGACACCAGTAACCAGAATGAGGTCCTGGGACCTTACGGAAGAGAAGGATTTGGACTGCCTTCCTCACTCACAAGGATGTGTTAGCAACCTATCTGCTCATTAATCTCTCACACAGGAAGAATTTTAATCTTACATTTTATGATTTGTTCTAGTTTTGTTCTTCATAAAACGAATTGCTGATGTAACATGGAGCTGTCCACCGGATAGCATTAGCCACAGGGAGCTTATTACACCACTCATTTAGCCACTGTACAGACACCTTATTTGCTTCTGGATACAATTAGACTTTAGCCTACAAGGCTTTACGTACCTTGGATCCTGGCTGACTGAGAAATCATTGGTCTCCACCACACGCACACACGACAGCAGGGTTTAAGATCAGTGAGGGCTCTCAAGCTAACAGCGTCTGTATTGCAAAGGCCAGAAGGCTTGTTGACTCTTCGGAATTTGTTGACCTTTAGGGCAGGGTGCAAGGAAGTTTAAGGGTGTCTTGGAGTTGTGGGGAGGTAGGTAGATAGATGTGTGTGTGACTTTGTTTAAAGTAAGGAGGAATTACTTGCACTTTCCTTGGACTCTGTTAAGGCAACTCCTTGTCTTTGATAAAATTGTCTTCCGCTCTCTTTGTTGCATCCTGTCAGCCTAGAAACTTTAACTTCTTGGGTTTTCACTGCCCAACGGGGTGCCTCTGATGGAGGAGACGGCCCCTGAAAGGATTAAGAGGATTAGGGACAGAAAGCATTCGTGCCCTTTTCACCACAGCCCAACTAGAACGTTCACTTTAAAATAAGATATTGGCATTTCAGATAACGCTGCTACAGAGGAAAGATGGTCTTGAGACAGATGCACTATACTGGGATTAAGGAGATATGGCTATAAATCCTACATCTGCCACAGATTCTATGTGTGGCCTTGAACATGGGGAGGGGTAGGGACGGTTTTGTGGCCTGCAGCATGCAGGGGGTCAGACCAGATGATCATAATGGTCCCTTCTGACCTTAAAGTCTATGAGTCTATGTCCCTTAATCTTCCTGTGCCTCAGTTCCTCTTCTGTGAAATTGCAGTGATAATACTTCCCTCCCTCAACAGGGATAAATACATCTCATATTTGTAGTGTGCTTGGATACTGTGCTGATGGGGCCACAGAAGTACCTACCTAGATACCACAATGGACGCCGACAGAAAAATTAATTGTATTTGGTATTTCGTTCTTTTTTTTTTTTAGTTCATGTTTCAGTGCTTTATTCTCCATTTATATGGTGCCCTAAAGATACAATGCCTTAACAGTGTCGCACTTAAGACCAGAACAATTCAGGTTTTGCTTGAGCCCAGAACAGGAACTGTTTATGAGACCAGATCTCCTCAGATATCAATACGAAGACCTATGAGTAACATGTGGTTGCTTAATGGCCATGTTAAGAAGGGGCAGCCTCTCTGGCAGTCTATCTGGCTGATCAGCCCTTAGTGCTTTATTGATAAGCTTTTGAGAATGTGATAGAGGTTTTTTAACTGTTCACAGGTTTAGTATTTCTGCAAAGAAAGCCAAATTACTTAAATTTCACTATCAAATCCACACCACTAAAAAAATCAGCAGTGCTTTCCATCAGCAACCAATACGGGAACTTATTGAGAAAGTTGGTCTGATTCCTTACATTTTTGCAAGGAGTCCAGTTATTAAGATTAGAATCGGTGCATGATGTTTTGTGATTGATACATTGCAAGTTCTGTTTACTTTAATTAATATTGCCCTACTTTCTCCCCTTTTAGTGGCTGCGTCAACTGCTAATTCCACGGCTGGTGCAGCCATGAATTCTTTGACTTCTCTGGGTACTCTCCAAGGATTGGCTGGAGCCACTGTTGGACTGAATAATATTAATGCACTAGCAGGTACCGTAAACAGTGAGTATTTATTGCTGTGGTGGACAGCCTTCCCCAGTAATCACTGTAGGAAAACTATCAATTATAAACAGATTGTTGCTTTTAATAAATATGCAAAACAGCGGATAAAGTTGATCAACTTCCATTCTTGGCATATATATAGGGCCCTACCAAATTCACGTCAATGGCCATGAAATCTGGTCTCCCCCTGTGAAATCTGATCTTTAATGTGCTTTTACCCTATACTATACAGATTTCACGGGGGGAGACCAGCGTTTCTCAAATTGGGGTCCTGACCCAAAAGGGTTGCAGCGGGGTCGCAAGGTTATTTTAGTGGGGTAGTGATATTTCCACCCTTACTTCTGCATTGCCTTTAGAGCTGGGTGGCCGGAGAACGGGGGCCGTTGGCCGGGCGCCCAGCTCTGAAAGCAGCGCCCCACCAGCAGCAGCACAGAAGTAAGGGTGACAATACCACACCATGCCACCCTTCCTCCTGCGCTACTGCTGGTGGCAGCTCTGCCTTCAGAGCCGGGCTCCCAGCCAGCAGCCGCTGCTCTCCAGCTGCCCAGCTCTGAAGGCAGCACTGCCGCCTGAAGCAGCGCAGAAGTAAGGATAGTACCGCAACACACACCCCCAAATATTGCAAGCCCCCCCACACACACACACACACACAGCTCATTTTTGGGTCAGGACCCCTACAATTACAACACCATAACATTTCAGATTAAAATATCTGAAATCATGAAAATTACGATGTTTAAAATCCTATGACCATGAAATTGACCAAAATGGATTGTGAATTTAGTAGGGCCCTACATATATACAGCCCTGAAGTCTTAAGGTTTCATTAATCTTGCCCTCCTAGGTGGATTCTGTTGAGTTCCTGGCGGGGAAAAAAGACTTGCAGGGCGTATAATTTTAGGACCTGTGCTAGATCAGAATGGATTCTGGAGATTGGTTTTGGTTATATGAAAAGCTCCTTTTGATTTCAGAAACCAAAAAGATAAACCTGTGAAAACAGGTACAGCACCTCAGCACAAGATATAATTCAGGAATTTAGGTTATTAAGAAACACCCATTTGCTACAACTTTTCTATTAGTTATAGAGACAGAATAGGACACCTCCTTTGACTTGGGAGCTGCATATTTGCTTAAAAATTAAAACCAATTTCTTGGTTTTTAATTTGCAAGTATGTGAGGATGGCTCAGTCATCTGTAGTACTAGAGCATGTAAATTTCTCCCGTGTGATGTAAAACAAGCACTGACATTTCCAGCTAAAAGGAAGATGTCAGTCGTTAATCAGAACCTTCATCCTCATTATCAACCACAGTAGCCAATCACAAGCTTCTACTGCAGAACAATGATCCCTTCTGCTCTTTCTGTTACAATGACTTCACTTTTGCCTTCATTGGAGGAAAGTCATCTCGCTGCATCTTTCCCCTCCTGCCTCGCTGTTTTTAGCTGCTGCTGTTCCTTGCATCTACCCTACAATGCAAGGAATCTATTTGGTCACCACCAATCTCTAGTTCATTAGCCATCATAATGTACCCGCAGGAATGGATGTCCTCCTCAGTATCACTTGCTCACTCTGATGCTCTGCATGATGTCCTTTTTGTCACTGTTATCTAGCTGCTCATCCAGTCATTTTGTTACGTGAGCTCTGGTTGTCATTGATGGGAGGTGTGGGGTGGAGAGGGTTCATTGATGTCCGTGAAATTGTGGTGAGCATTTGCATGGGGCCTTGTGTAGGACAGGTCTTGCTTCTGGCAAGGACAAAAATACTAGAAAACCAAACCAAAAAAACTTCAAAGTAAATATGGTTCAAGGGCAGTTTAGCAAAAGTAAGCAAATCCAGAAATGCCCCTTGTCAGATTTTGAAGCAACATATGCTTTTTGTTTCTATCAAACTGAGCCACTGAAAATGGCACTCATGAAAGATCTGGTCTCATTAATGATATTAACAATGTCTAAGGAATCACTGTGTGCTAATATTAAGATTCTTATCCCTGGTAAATACTGAATGTATGTTATGTAGGGCATATAAGATTACAGCATCAAGGGTAGAATGTGGCATGCCACCCCTTTTCACAAGTACTAAGAACCCAAGCACACTGGCACGCTCGGAAAGATAACATCCCTTCACCAAGACTGATCCATAGTAAGCCACCTGTGTGGTTTCACCTCTTGACAGCATGTGGGAATCATACCATCAGCCATTTAGCAATTCTTGCTAGATTATGGATGATGGCTTTAGATTTTCCTAACAGGTATTTTCAAATGACATGAATACAAATCCCATTTGCATGTGACATCTGAAGTATTATTGATGAGTACACAACCAAGGACTAAATTTGATTCCCATGGACTTATACCACTGTGGATTTGGTTCAAAATCTCATTATTTGTGAATGTTTCTGCAGATGGCATGGAATTGTGTGTGTGTGTGTGTGTGTGTTTGAGTTTGAAATAAATGTTTTGCAGTGAGATTCAGAAAGTGCACTGCTTTCTCATATGCTGTGAAGTGATTGACACCTCTTTCTCTCTTGAAAATACTATGACACTGATTATCAGCTTCTAGCACTCGTGGAACTAATGGTAGTTAACCCTTTTGAGACTATAACTAGAGGCATCCCCTATCTGTATTGACAATATGCTGTTTCTGGGCCCAGGTATGCTCCCACTAACCATCTCCCATTCAGTTGTTTGCACTCTAACCTGTCATGGAGCATGTAGTCATGAAAATTTGGTTGGGAACCTTCTGTGTCCTGTGGCAGGGCTAGACCGTGAGCAGTTTAATGGGATATAGAATCACTGGCCAGTAAAACCAAGCTCTCAGTCGTGTGAAATGGTATAATTCCCCATAAAAGCTGGAATGAATGATACATGCTAGAGGAATTAATGCTAGCCTTCTAAAGCACAAGTGGAGCTAGGTACACGCCATGAATGAGTTAGAAAAGGGTGCTGAAGACAAATGCAGATTTGATCATTTGTTTACACAAATGGTTGAGATTATAGCTGAAAGGAAACAGGTTTGAGAAGTGGAATCTGAAGTGGCCAATGGTAAAAGGCAATCTTTCAGGAAGGACTAGGAAGTGCAGCCAGCCACAACCTATCCCGAAGTGACTTTCTTTCAATTAAGTTTCTCTTCTGGGAACAGGAAGATTCAGCAACTAGGAAGACCCCAAAATCTTTGGATAACTAAAAAGCCAGTTCATGGAGACTGGGTGGCACAGTGGGATAATGTGTTAGACTGTGGCCTTTGAAGAAGTAAATTCAAATAAAGTTACTAATGAAAAGAATCTGATGTGTATTAATGAAATCACTAATGCGAGGAGGGGGAAAAAGATGGTCTTGTGGTTAAGAAAGAAGACTCAGAGTGAAGAGATCTGAATACTATTGCCGGCTCTGACACAGACATTTCATGTGATCCTGGGTAAAGTCATTTATCCTTTCTGTCTCTGTTTCCTCATGTGTAAAACAGGAAAAATGGCATTGATCTACCTCACAGGGGCAGAGAGAAACTTTAACATCATAATGTTTGTAAAGCTCTTTGAGATTCTTTGACAGAGGGCAGTGGAACTGCTAAGTATTATCATCTATTATTTTTATTCATCACTTTGGAAAATTCAAGACCGCTCATTAGAAACCCCGGGATGGAATAATTACTTTATACAGCACAGAACAAGTGGAGGTGCATTGGTAGAGCTATGTGACGATATTTACACTTTGCCTCTCCATACTCTGCTTAACTCAAGCCAGTGCTATTAGGCCATAGAACAGTTTATAAAAACAATGGAAGAGGAGAGTAAATAATATCAAGGATCAGAGGCCTTTCTACAGATCTGTTTTGCTCAAGGTAGAAATAAATTTAGCCGTGTCTATTGTAGTGATGGTAGCAGTGTCCTTCCCACTAGCAGTGCTGTCAAACAGGGCTTTCTGTTTAATGATCTGAAATAGCCTGGTGGTAGAGGCTATAGGTTGATGTGAAGAGGACTTGCCAAGAGCAGAGTTTGGTAACACAGAAAGTGTTTTGTTAATGGGCTGATGACTCATAGAAGATAACTTGTTATCTTGATAGTTTCTCTATCATCAAGTTATTTCAACACTGTACAAAAAGGGCCAGAGACAAGAAGTGGTTTATTGGGGTCATTTAATTCAACCAGTGTTGCAAAAACAAACACACACACACACACACACAAGCAATGGCAGAAAACAATATTCAGATCTCTTGGTAGGGTTGCAGTTAGATTTCAATACCAAACTGTAATGGGGTTCACGCTGCGCCCGTAAGTATTTGGCCCCTGGGCCTCCCTCTTCAATGAGTCAGGGACATTTCAGTCTGGTGCAACACCCGAGCTCTTTATTCTCAAAAGGTTTCCCACCACCAGTTCCCAACTATATACAGGTTTCACAGCTACTTTGCCTACAACAGGCTTGATTGGGGCTGGAGTGGCAGGAGCTGATTAACCAGCACGAACCCATTATTTTAACACAATTGCTGTGCTGAATCCTTATTTTCAAAAGCTCTTCCTCTTGGATGGAAAACATTTCATAGAGGTATATTGGTGTCTCATTATGGATAATGAGGTTTTTCTTACACTTATTCAGCCCCGCTTACCAAAAAAAATCTGGCTATTTTGTGTTCCAAAACAGGCTTGGCTCTTTCGTTTTTGTGATGTGGTGGGTTGGCATCCACCACATCAGCGTCCTTTCCTCCCTCTGCCGCCCTCCCAGTTCTAAAACTTCCAAGTGCAAGACATTTTACTAAACAGAGATGGCAGGATATCGCATCTCTGTCCAGTGTTAATGTTACACAAATTATGCTAATATCAAAGGGTATAATTTATATAGTAGAATCCTCCTAATTGGCATAGACCGTAGTGAAAAGCAAGAAGGTGCCACTTGAACAATGGCCATGGTTATCAGAAGCTCATAGGAATACACTGTGCTAGGATCAATACATTTGAGATGGAAAAGAGCTATTCAGTAATCCTCTTCATCGTTCTCTATCAAGGCAGGATTGCTTCCCGCAGTACACTTCTTAGTGCCAGTCCATCTTCAAATTACTCATATGATAGGGTTTCTGCCACTTTCCTTGGAGAAGACTGTTGCACAGTCTAATAGATTTAATGGTTAATTTTTTTCAAACCGTTTCCCTAAATTGTGCTCAGCTTAACTTCCTCACCTTTCTCCAACATACATGCCCCATTATTCCCACTCCAAATAATTCCTCTCTCCCTTCCTTTGGGTTTGCCACCGTTGATATTTAACATGTCCCCCGGCCCCACCTTAGTCATCATTTTGCCAAGCTACTATCTACGCATCATAGCCTAAATTTTCAACAGTAACTAGTGATTTTGGATGTTTCCATTTTTATGTGCCCAACTGGAGACACCTTGAAGAGGGGGTCTGATTTTCAGAGGGCAGGTGCTCAGCAGTCTCTGAAAATCATGTCCCATTGAAATTCCCTCAAGTTAGGCACCCATAAATTCAGGCACACAAGTTCACTAGTCACTTTTGAAATCTGGCCAGATTTTCAATTTTGCTGAGTCCCTGCAGCTCCCATTGCCTTTGGTTGGAAGTATGGGTCATCAGCTCTTCTGAAAATCCAAGCCCTTAGTTCTTTTAATCATTTTACTGCTCTTCCTTCAATTTGTTCCAATCTGCTGCCCTTTCCAGTACTGCAGGGCCTATATCTAAATGTAGGGAGAAAATTCACTTTTATTCCACGAATTGCTGTAAAAATTAATATTAAAACTTTTCACTGTAGCACTTGAAGACACAGGTGGCACATTTAACAACTATAATAGGAAAAAGAAGTGGCATAGAAGGCTGCGCCACAAGAAGTTTTTGCTGTCAACCATCAATTCAGAGATATAAAACTCTCATCACAGACAGTGCCATATAAATGGATTGGGTGTGCCATTTATCCATAGCTTAGAGTCCTTGCCCTGAACGTCCTCCCTGGCAGTCATCCCAGTTAAGTTAATATGCTATTTATCAGGGTGCAGACCAGTGTTTATAAAGTGATGTTACTGCCAATAAGAAGCGAGGGAATGACAACACTAGAGACCAAAGATTTCTCTTTATCAGCAAGACAGGCACAGCTTAGATTGCAGCACTGCTAGCTACCCTACACCACACCGCCAATGCTTCCCAGCCCTGATCAGGAGATACCAGGAGTGAGAGGATAGCCATGCCTCCATGCCCATTCAGTTACCTTGCCCATGTTCTGCAATGCACAGAAGGGTGCCAACTGTAGTGGTGGTGGTTTTGGAATGTGGGTAACTGAGATTGGTGGCCTATGTAAAATTAATTGGCAAACTTCATTCATATGGTAGTAATTTCCAGTCACTAATGACCAGTCTGGATTTGAACTGTGTCCCAGTGAACACTCTGTCCCATTGCCAATACCACAAGGAATCCACCCTTGATCAAGTGAATTTCTTTCTACAGTCTTTGGATAGCCTCACGATCATGTAGCCCGATGTGTGTGTCTTGGGGCATGTGGAAGAGCAGAATTTCAGAAACACGGTGTTACAGTACTTGCCAGTAGCAGATTGCATGTGAATAGATTTGGTCATCAAACCATTGTGCCGAAGCGATCTTTACTGAAGTTGTGTTTCGTTGTTTTCAGTTCCATTTGGTGAAGTGCTGGCTTGCATGCCCTGCCGTCATTGTTGGTGTCATGTAATGCCAACTACTTTTGGAAAGCACTAATGAACAAGTGCAATTTCTTTTCTCTATTGTTGGGTTTTTTGTAAAGTTGCTCAAATGCTCTCAGGTATGGCGGCCCTGAATGGAGGACTTGGCGCAACAGGCTTGACGAACGGTACGGCAGGCACAATGGACGCCCTCACCCAGGCCTACTCAGGAATTCAGCAGTATGCTGCAGCAGCGCTGCCCACATTGTACAGTCAGAGTTTGTTACAGCAACAAAGTGCTGCAGGCAGCCAGAAAGAAGGTAAGCAGCACCTGCTAGGGCCGCCAAGCACACGTCTCAAGCAGCAATATCAAATGTTACGATAAGCTAAATTCAGCCTTTCTACATTGGTTGGGTTTGGCTTATGTCTTCATAGATGCTTTCTGAAGAAACGTGATGAGCCTAACCACTGATTTTTAACCTTTTCTTCTTTCCTGTTCAGTGTTGTTTTTGTTTTATCCTTTAATTTAGTTTTTGCCATCTATCCTTCAAGGTGTATTTTACCACCCATTGTTTGTTAATGTAAAAGTACTCATTGGCTGCTGCTTACAAAAGACACTGCTAATGAAAACCATCCTAAAAGCATTTTTTTAAAATTATATATATAAAAATATATACATTTGTTGTTGTTGGAAGGTGGGTAACTCTCCCCTTTCCTCTCCTCCTTGTGGTTTCTATGTATGCTATGATCATCTAGCTGCTATTAGATTTTAGTTTTCAGGTTAATGACGAGATCCGTCGTTACATCGAGTGGTTCTTTGTTTAATTGTGGGTCTTGAGGGGAAGCAAGTAAGTGATTGGTTGCCCCTCTTTCTGAGCCAACAGAGCAAAATAAACCTCAGGAAGTTAACGCTAAGAATAAATTAATACTAATCACAAAATGTTTAGCGAAATGAGGATAGCCTCTCTCTCTTCTCTCCCCCGGCAGCCTTCTTGGGGTTTTGTTTTTAATTCCCACCCCCTTAACTTTCCGCTAATTTTAGAAGTTAGAAAAGTTTTGTATGCCTTCTAAGAAAGAGTCGTCATTATACTTACTGTTCTTGCCAGAGATACACTGGAACAAGGGCTAGTGAATGGCATCAAAAGAAGTTTTTTATCCTCTTTTAAAATAGTCTCTTGAATCGTTATGGAACGTGGTGTCTCTTAGGCAGACAATGTTGAAACCCTCAATGCTAGGGATTTAATAGGGACACTGTCAAATTAAAATAAATATGTATTTTATAATTTTCTTACCATTAACAATTTAGATGATTGAAGTTGAAATAATTTTTTAAAATTCATTTATTTTTCTCACTATTTTGGCTCCCTGGCTTTGTTCGATTGTTTTTTGTGTTTTTGATTTCCATTTCATTCAGATTGGATAAAACCATAAACCGAAGCTGATTCTCTGTTGTGACTGGGTGGCAAATAGTGTAGGACTAGCTTTTATTTTTTTTAAATTATCTTCATTGTTTTTAAGTTCACAAAAGCATTTTTATCAATAGTACATTTTATCATTCCCCATGTGACAGTGTCCCTTATAAAGTAAAGGCCTTTGTCATCTTGCTGTCTTTTCCAGTGGGGGACTGTTAAGGTGAGCGAGTTTTATTATTAAATTCTGCTGGCTGTGTTTGTGTTTCAACATATGATTTCTGATGGAATGGCTAGGAGTCTGGAATATTTAGAGGAGGATAACCAGCTACCAGAGGAAAATATTGCATTAAACGTTAAATGAAATGGGGTAAATTGTTTTATGCATACTGCTATCAATCTATGTTAAACCAGTTTTGCTCAGTGATTAAGAAAGTTCATTTTGTTGAGAGGACTTTTTTTTTTTTTTTTTTTTTTTTGTAAGAAGAAACTTCATTTGACTTCTCTTCCATATTGCCAGGTGATTTTTTTTTCCATTTCATTTTATAAAATTCTTTTTTTTTTCACCCTGTTGTTTTGTTGTTGGTTTTTTTGTTTTGTTTTTTGTTTTCTTCCAACCCATGCACCCCCTGTCTAGGGCAAATATTGCAGCCCCTCCCCTCAGGCTGTGAGAGGGCAGGCAGTCTGGTTCCTCTATTGTGAACACCAGTGCGGCTCCATGAATCTGCTGCAGAAGGTACTCCATAAGTGTCTGGCCTGCACTTTCCTCTCCTCCCCTAGACAGTAATGAAACGCAGCACATCTGCGACACATCTAGTCTCCACTCAAGCCAGGGAATATCCATTTAGTCTACTCCAGAAGATGCCTGCACCAGAATTGTGTGGCATCTTAGAATCCCCGTGATGCTCTGTGTCTAGGAAGGACACATGTCCAGTTTCACACTGGAAAGTCTTCTTTAGTCTCTTCTTTTCATTTCCAGATTATTATGGTAATAGGGAGGCAGAGCTGATGATGAGAAACTTCTGACTAGAGCTCAGTGAAAAAATCAATTTTATTTCTGTTAACTGGCTTTCAAAAACCAATACAAAACTCAGTTTGAAAGAAAAAAAATTCCAGTTAAAAACGAAATGGATATTTTCATATGAAATTTCATAGAACTCAAAAAGATTTTCCAAAACACTTCCATTTCAAGGAAAATTCATTTTTGTTGTTGTTGGGGGAAAAAAATCAGTTAAAAATCGTGACCAGCTCTTCTTTTGACAGAGTTCCCTGCCAGGTGGTGAGGGCTTTCTAACCGGATTCTTTGTTGTTAAAACAACACGTGTACTGTGAAAAATGACTACACATTTTATTATGAGCATTCCTTTTCTTTTTTTTTTCTTTTTTTTTTTATCCCTCAGTTATTTTTATTTATTTATTTATTTTTTGCCAGCTCAGTTTGTAAGTCAAAGGAAGGTTTGTTTTACTTCCCCTACCCCCAATTGCCTGCCCTGCAGGCTTAAACATGGGATCTTTAGAACTGAGCTGGGCTCTATCTCTTACGCTAATAATGTCTCTGGTTTAGCTGACAAAAGATGTGTGAGGTAGCATAGAACTCAACTCGCTCTTCCAGAGCTGGACAGCCTGAAGAGACGCAGAGAGCAGAGTTGTCGTAAGAAGACATGCCACTTTCATGCAGTCACTCTTCTAACCATAACCCTACTTTAGGACAAGCTTGGCAGTCTTACGTGAGTTTAGGAAGGAGGCTGCAGTTCAGCGTCTCTTATAATAGAGGTATCAAGTACAAATCTATAAAAGCCACTGCTATTTTGTCCATTTGCTTTGTTTTTGTTACTTCAAAAAGTCTGAAACTGAACTGTGTTTGCCCATCACCTTCTAAATTACCAAAAAAGATAGATGAAATAGAACTCTTCTAATAGCTCTTTTCATACTGGTTTTTTTGTGTGGTTTTCCTGTCTCTAAAGGTCCAGAAGGGGCAAACCTCTTTATTTACCACCTCCCCCAGGAGTTTGGAGACCAGGACATTCTGCAGATGTTCATGCCCTTTGGGAATGTTATCTCTGCTAAAGTCTTCATTGATAAACAGACCAATCTGAGCAAGTGCTTTGGTAAGCAACATTTAATCAATTGAAAAGTAAAACTGTACATGGTGAACCTGATCCCAGAGCTATGGCTTGTAATCCTCAAAAGTACAGAAAGATGCACAGACGAAGCCGTTCAAACTAAAAACTGGATTTGAAAAAAAACCTTCCAGTCTGACATCTACTATGGATGTGTCAAGTACATGAAACTAATTACACCCTGTGTGGGGGGAATGCCATTTACTATACTATTAAGCTGCCTTATTATGGATACCTAATTATCCTCTATTGTATAGCCGAACCTCTTTAAAACTCTCTGTGTTTAACCCATTACTTGTACTTCTGGGTTAAGTACAGTACTGTGCAATTAGTGTTTGTATCGTGTACACATATGTAGCACAGAATATGTTACAGCTAGTTGCTGTCTATACGTGCATCTACAAGTATTACAAGTAGGTTCAACTGTACAGGTAGCATCTGTCGTTATGATAGGGCAGGGGATGAAGAGGGGTACAGTCAGTGTCAGGTTTCATGTAGAATGCTTGAGGTGCAGGGAAATTAGATAACTAAGGATCACATGAAGAAGTGTGTCTGATGCTTAAACCCTTCTGAAATAAAACAGGATCTAGGGTTGATCAGATGCATACCAATACCTTGATTACATACATATCCTGTCTCTATACTTTGATACATTTTGTAATACAGTTTAAGTAAACACCTCTGCTTGCAGCATCAATGTATTAAGTTCATATATCAAATAAATGATATGATCAGGATCTGAGATGGTGACAGTCTACAAAAGAAGCTGGTTTTACATAAAATATCACAGCCCCTCAGCTTTATTTAGAAGCATGTCCCTTTCGTTTTACATTTTGGGCATCTTATTTGACTTTAGAAAAGCCAGTTTGTGGTTTCTTAATGAGAGTTCTCACTTTTTCCCTGAAAACGGAGATGGTCTGTCTCATGAGCCCATTTCTCTCATGTCAGAATTGGTCATTGCACGTGGAATAGAGTTACTTGGGATAACAGTAATGGTAATAATGCTTTGCAATCATCCAGCACCTTTTAATCTGAAGATCTCCCACGTTTTATAAAGGTGGGGGAAAGCCCTTTCTAGATGGAGAAACTGAAGCATAGAGGGGCTAAGGGACTCATCCCAGGTCTCTCCCTGAATCACTTGCAGAGTTGGGAACATAACCCAGGTGTGCTGACTCCCGGTCTGGTGCTCTAACTTTGATACACGCTGCCTCCAAAAAAGAGAAAATCCACTTTCAGCAGATAGGTGGCCACAGACACTAATTGCATTCTTGTTGTCCATCTCAGCAGAGGCTCCACGATTTGAGGGGAATAAGGATGAACCTGCCCTTTCACATCTGGAGAGGTCCCTCCAGGTCAGGGGTGGTATAAGGAAGTTTTCATAGCAGCTGCCTTGGCAGCACCTGCTGTATAGATGAACCAAAGGGTTTCAGTCTACAAGGTTGTTGATCCACCATCACAAAAGTGAGAAAGTCTAAAAGGAAGGGGGGGGGGACACTCCAGGGAAATGGTAAGTGAAGTCTGCCATGTGAGAGAGAAAAGCACTGGCACTAATTATTATTAAAAATATTTATTATTTATGTTACAGTAGCACCCAGAGATAAAGATCAGGGCCTCGTCATACTAAATTCTTTGCAAATGCATAGGAAGAGGAAGTCCTTGCCCTGAAGAGCCTACAGTCTAAATTTAAGACATGATGTAACAAACAGATGCAACAAGGAAAGGAAAAAATTAGAGGGGAGGCCAGATTCCCACAGGCAACATAAAAGAAATGGTTCTTGATGCGGGACTGGAAGGAGGACAGGATAGCGATTT
The DNA here is from genome assembly GCF_011386835.1 of Chrysemys picta bellii. Classification (NCBI taxonomy): domain Eukaryota; kingdom Metazoa; phylum Chordata; order Testudines; family Emydidae; genus Chrysemys; species Chrysemys picta. The sequence continues at coordinate 15,289,044 of NC_088791.1, forward strand.
GACAGACATTTGGGTAAAATGTTCCATGCCTAGTGGCAGAATGCAGGAATTGTGAAAGTGCGTGTGGGAGAAGTGAATAAATGATTGAGTAAGGCTAGCTTCCTTGACCAAATAGAGTGAAGGGGGTTGGATCTATTTCATTAGATGCGAGTGTGAATAAACGAGAGGGTCAGAGGTGGGAAGGCCCCCTAAATGTAAAAGTTTGAATCTGATGTGGTGGAGAAAAGGAAGCTAGTGAAGGGACACAAAGAGGGAGGCGATGATCAGGAAGATGATCTTAGCAGCTGCATTTTGAATGACTTGAGAGGGAAAAGTGAGTGTCAGGAAAGCCAGAAAGGAGGAAGTTGAGTAATCAAGACAAGAGACGGGGAGGCTCCGGGTGAGCATTTTATCTGGGTGAACACAAACTGGATATGATGAAGGGGTTAGCAGAAGAGTGTGGGTGAAAAACCTCAGTGCCAGTGCCAGGGGAGAAGGAAAAGAGGGTGATGAGTAAGAGAGGGATACACACTTTAATCTAATCTAGAATAATTCATTAAGACAATTTCAAGTGGAAATTAAAGGGAGCATGTCAAAGTAGATGCATAATACCAGGCTGCAATGCAGTAATTAGCCAGAGCAGAGGTAGAGTGGTAGTCAGGAGTGCTTTGCAATTAAGAGTGGGAGGCCCAGATATGAAAATGAGTTGAAGCTTCTAGGCTCAGGGAGATTAGAGTGTATTATGAAAAGAGTGCGTTGAGTCTCCAGGGGACAAGAAATTTAAACCAAACCAGCCATAGTCTGTACAGGGAAAGAACAGTATCTAAAGGTCAGTGCTGAGGCCTGGGAGGCAGAAGACCTGGGGTTCTATTCCCAGTTCTGCTATTAACCTGTCATTTAACCTCTATACTTGCCTACCCCCATTCCAGGGCCATGACACTTATTAATTAAGGTGTGCAATGTCCATTGGGATCCTGAGATGACAAGTGCTATAGAAGTGCAAAGTATCATTATTATTAGAGCCATGGGAAACCCATGTTTCATCCCTGCTCTGCCACAGACATCCTGAGTGACCTCGAACAAATCACTTAGCCTCTCTGTACCTGGGGATAATAGCACTTCCCTACCTACAGGTGTGTTGTGAGGATAAAGACATTAATGATTGTGAGGCACTCAGACACTGCAGTGATGGGGGACCATCTAAGTACCAGAGAGAGAGATACTGTACTGCCCCTTGTCATACAGCTCTTGGACACCTCAGCTGTTTGATTGCTGTCCCAGCTGCATGTGGTGAGGTAGCAAAATGCTGAACCCTAGCAAGATAAGGGGAGAGTTGGGATGGATTAGGAGGGAAGGAATGTGAAGCATAATCAAAGGAATGAAGGAAAGTCGTGAAATGAACATGTCACTTAAAAGAAAAAATACTAACAACGAACTCTTTTTCTGTATATCTAGCCAGTCCCCTCTTCTTTTGTTCTAACCTATCTTCACTTTCTTTCCCCCTCCGTTCTGTATTTTGTAGGTTTTGTTAGCTATGACAATCCAGTCTCTGCGCAAGCTGCTATCCAGGCTATGAACGGCTTTCAGATTGGCATGAAACGCTTGAAGGTTCAGCTGAAACGCTCCAAAAACGACAGCAAACCTTACTGATCTTAACCCCAGATGCTCACTGCTCTTGTTTTAGCTTTCTTAGGGTAAGTCCCATGAGCAAACCTGCCCTTCTGCGGGGGGGAGGGGGGGCTAAGGAAGAACATATTGCCAATCTTCACCAAGAGACAATTATTTTTACAGTTATCGCTTCCATTTCCCCACTCACCACAATTAAACTTGGCTGCTGTTTCCGGGCCAAGTAATTACTGAGTTGTGTTACTGTATTTTATTTTGCGACATAATTTATCTCCGTTTTTTTCTTTTTCTTTTTTTTTTTTTTTTAAAGAAACGATATCTTAAGTATTAAAAGCGACCAAAAAAAAAAAAAAAGGTGCAATTTAACTCTGTGAACCCTGGTGCCATTAGCACACTTAGGGGAAATAAAAGCTGTTTTGTATGTATGGACCCAGTCTTATCAGGGTGGCACCAGCAGTTTATAGGTTAAACATAATGGTCTTATGCCAGCAGAAGCACTTATTGTGAGACAATGACAACAAAAAGTCTTTCCACTACATCGGTTTGTTTTTGAAAATGATTTTTATTTTTATTTTTTGTTTTTGTTTAGGGGTTCAAATCAACATAACATTCTATTAGTCTGATATTACACTGGTCGTCTTTATATTTCACTTTTTTTTTTTTTAGTTTTCTTTAGTTTTTTGGAAAGGAATAATGTAAAAAAGATTTAGAGATCTGTTTCTAAAGCTACAGGGTTTAAAATAAAAACAAAATAAAATAAAATGAGTGACAATACTTGATGTTTCTTGAGAGATAAATTTAATAATAATAATAAATAAAAAAGAAAGCCACAGGCCTGTAAATTTTATTTGTAAAAAGCATTTCTATTTTTATACAAAATTTTTACTGCCTCAGAAATAATGGAAGTTATTTATTGCCTATTGTTAACTTATTGGATACCTAAAGAGCAGCTCTCTATGCTAGCTAGATCCTTTGAAGTAGTCTCTAGAGTAATTGTGCCAAGAATGGGCGCTTTTTCACCGTTGAACCCTACACCCTTTACAGTTCATGCTTTTATCCTCTTGTTTGTACTTGTCTGGTTATTTTGTTTGTAGTTTCCATTTTCTAGTTTAAAGTTCAGTTGTCTGACTTTTTTCTTCCCCCTACCCCTTATGTTACATTTGTTGAAAATGGTTCTTTCTTCTCTCCTCCCCCCAAAGATGAATCCATCTTCTCTAACTCTTTTCAGATGGATTCTTTTGGGTTTCATTGTGCTGTTGTTGATGAGTATTGTAAGTTAATGCAAATTATGTGAATGGCTCATAGACTCTAATGATGAAAGATTTGCATTAGTTTTCTCCTGCACCCATAAAAGTGATTTTGTTTCTGCTGCATAGATTCTATGTAACTTTTTTCCTCTTCCTTGTTTTTTCCCTAGACATCTCCATGCCCGTTAGTTCATCGTTTGCCTAGCATGTCCCTGTGGCGTCTAAAAAAAAAAAAAAAAGTTTCATCGTCCCGTCATTGTTTCTGATGTCTTTCTGACCTCACATCATATTTGGTTCTCCTACTGACCTTTGATCTAGTTTGACCTTTGAAATTTGCATGTGACCTCATCTAGCTATGAATTCTGGGAAGTCAATGTGAAAAAACATTGCTGCATTCATGCAAGACTGAAATTTATTATTAGACAAATTAATGATAGGGTTTAAAACAAAACAAAAAACAACAAAAAAAAACAAACAAAAAAACCTGTGGCAAAAATGTTTTTGCTTGCTTTCTTTTTTTTTTTCTTTCTCTCTTTTTTTTTTTTTTTTCCTTTTCCAAAAATAAATAAATAAATAAATAAAATAACAGACTTGAAAGTATTATACAGGGATTGGCATTCTGCCTGGTCACTGGTGACAATAGCAATATGTGTCCAGAGGCACAGAATGTTGGTTTCTAACAGACTACTTCCAAAACAGTTTGAGAAAAAAAACTGTCTGATTTTAAGTCTCTAGAGGTCTGTAATAGTTTTTACATTTTTCAGGCAGTGTAAAGTTTTTTGATAAGGCCATTTTAGGTGGCTCACTTTCTCATTAAAATATATATATAGAACCACTTTTTGTAGATTAGTATAAGAAAATATTTACCCTGTTTTAGGGCAAATGCTACCTATTTGTGTCACCTTTTGCTGAACTGACTCACAGTTAGACAATCCATGGTTTAATGCACATGAAATTACCTATATTTTATACTGTTTCAATGTACAGGAGAAAGGTTACTGTAAAATGTGTTACGTTGGTGCTTCTGTGAATTAAGTTGTGGTTTCATCATGAGTCTTATGGTCTTAAGTGTTCTGTGTTTATAAAAGACAAGTTTGAAATTGGTTTACTTGAACAACAACAACAACGAAAAATGAGTTTAAAAAAAAGTTGTTTGCTTAAAAAAAAAAAAATTTCATGTGAAAAATTAAAAAATATTCCAGAATAAGTTTGTGTTGGCTTGTGACGCATTGATGTCATTTTTTTATTGTGGACAATTTAGATGTGTTTGTGTTCAGCAAAATGTGATCGGTTTTTCTTTTAAAGAAAAAAAATCAGTGAAAATATAGTGCCAAATTCCAAAGGTACTTTCTTCCTAGAGCTTCAGTGTGTTTCTTGTGTGAAGTAATTTGATAACATGGGTATTTTATTATGTGTTTTGTATAAATCCCTAATATTTAAAGAAAAAAAAAGAGGTTAAAAAGTTTGTTAACTTGCTATCCTGTGGTCTTGTTGCCTGAAATTGTTATTGTTTGTTATTTCTCTTTGATGTTTTTTGTAAAACATTGTATAAGTGCCCATGTTTCACTTTTTTAACCACTCTGCACATCAATGCTGTGAAAGCAAACCTCACAATGTATTTTCTTCATAATGTATGGAAACCTCTAAGGTGAGAAAGTTTTGAACTTTTAACCCTTTCCACCCAGAGCTGTCTTGAGTGTTAATACCTTTTATACATTCACCATTTTGCTGTTTATTTTTATATATATATCTATATATATAAATATATATATATATACTTAGTTTTTTGTGGTTTATTTAATACATGGTTGAAATCAGAAAAATGCACAGGGCAGATCTGAAGGACAAAAAATTATTTTACTGCTGTCTAAATTTCTTCTGTATCTATAACTAAAATTATTTAAAACAGTAATTAACTTGTGGTTTTCCTTTTTAGATTTTGGGTTTTTTGTCTTTTCTTAAAGAGCTTTTAATATGCTGCTGGAATATGCTATTCAGTATTAATAAAATAAAATAAAAAAAACAATTCTTTAATTATCTATTGTGTGAGCCACTCCCAGATTGGAGTGGTTATTCCACCATTTGAAAACATTGAGGAGAAAAAACAATATTTTTGTAATTAAATAAATGAACTTTTGCTTAAATCAGATGCACTAGATCTTCCTGGGTGAAAATTCAATGTGTACTGCAGTTAAACTACTTTTTATGGATAAAGTTTACATATGCTGTAATGCTTGGTGTTATCTGCCGTTATTCGTATTGACAATATATGGGCCCAATCCTACAGACACTCACCCAAGTAACTTTACTTGTGCCAGTAGTCAATGAGAATATGTATGTGACTTAAGTGGTTGTTTGTTGGATTGAGTCCTATGTAAGGAACCCAAAAAGAGATGCTGGTAGCCTTTTCACTGCCTTTTAAATTTGACTGGATTGCATGTCTACAGCACGAGTCGCCACCAGTGACCAAATTTGGTTCTTTACTACTGGAAAATAGACTCCATTGCCAATTCAATGCATGTGAGCAGCAGTACCTGCTTCTGATAACTAAGTGCCATATCTTCTTCCATTATCTATTCCTATTTGGTTATATTCAAAGCCTCTAAAATTAAAAGTGAAGCCCTATATGAACAGCATAAAGACACAGGTGGTGCACTCTGTCTCTCGTCCCCAACTTTGCTTAAATGCTCGTTTATGTAGAAGCCCTGGGATGGAAAGGACTAGCCTCTAGTGATGCAAAAAAGTTTCCTCCTTATAGCACATGCACTTATAACTAAATGATCTATATTATTCTCATATGTTTTTACTACTGCGGAGGCCTTCCTACACCCTTTGAGGGCTATTTTGTAATTCTTGCAGCAATTTTGCTTATTCAAAGTATCATCACACATTATATTATATATATGCACATATATATATATATATATATATATATATATATATATATATATATATAATATGAGAATATAATCTGATTTTTTTTCTGTTTCACTAATTCTTCTCATTTTATCCACCATATAAATTTCCAACGGTTTTTCAGATCCCTTCAATGCAGCAGCCCCAGTGCGAACTGCAGGTTTAGAGTCCAGTTAGAATGTTAGAGTTAATATCCTAGAACGCCAGCTGCTGTAAACTGGCATAGCTTCATAGACTTCAGAAGACACCCCACCCCACCCCCATGATTTACACCATCCGAGGATCTGGCCCAGCATTTTTAGCAGGGAATATTTCTGTGTTTCCAGGTGACGACTGTGGGTCATTGGGGGAAAAGTTTGCCTTTATAAATAATAATAAAAATAAAGCTTATATCTCCCTAGAGACGAATTATCTCCCAGTTCTCTTTCAAAATATTGAAAGGAAAAAAGCTGCAAGGTTGCAAAGGGCCTAATAAGAAAGGAAGAAAAACAATGGAAATTGCTTTCCAAAATTCTAATCAAAAGAAGAGACTAGTAGTTTTTCAAACAAATTAGCTAATTGCAATGAAATGGCAGTCCTCAAATGACTAACAAGTTCATCTTTCTTTCACCATAGGGGTTACAGTTCCTTGGCTTGTGCTACTCTGAAATCATATTACTGTTTCTGTTTTTATTATCTTAAGTGCTAATTAACAAAAGGAAAAAAAACCTGTAGTTTCATTACCTTTTGGATAATGTCATACAAAAAAACCTATGTATTTGTGTTTTGTTTTGGGGTTTGGGTTTGGGGTTTTTTTTTTTTTTTTTCGTGCTGTGAGAATTGTTGTTTGTAGATTAACAATACTATTATTTTGTTTAGAATTACAAACTAATTTTTAAGTATTGTCTGAGAAAAGCCAAAGTTAATGCAACTTAGTGGAAACTGTAAGACCATTTGAGTATTGTTTCTGTTTTATTGATGCATTTGGATTTTGTTGTTTGATGGAATTTGAGCCAAAAAAAAAAAAAAGCAGGCTTTCCTATTTCTACAACTTGATTGTACTTATGCATTTTGTACCAGTGGAACTTTTTATACTGGAGATTAAAAAACAAATGGAATTTTTTGTGGCTTACTCTTGTGGGCCCCCTGACCATGACTGATTTTCGAGTTTGATTTCTGGTTGGTAGAAAGAGAGTTGGTTTTGTTTAGAGAATTAAAAACTTTGGCTTGCTATCTTTTTTTCCTTTTGCTTATATCTAGTGTTTAGAATTTTGTCTTTAAAAAAAACAAGCGGTAAGTTTCACTTTTTATTCTGTATTGTGCAGTTACACAATAAGATAATTAGAATTAGGAGTACTCGGTCACTTTACGTGGATAAATGTATTAGTTACAACTTTAGGGGTTTGCTTTTTTGCTGTTTAGATCAAAGTTTTTTCTGATTCTTCTGTCCTCATTGTGAACATAACCGTGTAGTTGAAACAGTCAGACTTATTTTTGTAATGTATGTTATTGTGTGATGCAGTTTTTTGCTTCTGTCTCCAATATTAAACCATTTTCCTAATACTTGTCTCTCTCTTCGTGTGTTGTATTGTTGGTGGTCATTATGTGTTGGTAATACATCTACACACCTCACTGTTTCACGTCCCTGTTTTTTTTTATTTTTTTCCTATTTGTTGTGTACAAAAGATACAGTCGATTCCACCTAAGTGAATATCTGATTGGGGGGTGAAAGAGGACTTGCACACTTAAGCTGTCTTTGGTTTATTTTACATTTTTCCCCTCCCCTAGTGGTTTTGTCACTTTGATAATCTGAGCAGGAGATCATTTTAAATGACTGCCTGCAAAGTCATATTAAAGATGGCTTTTGTTAGTCTTCTGACCACAAAAGCTGATACACACAAACACACGCGCACACAGAAATGTGAGGCTATGTGAAAAGTTTTTTTGCTTTGCTGTTTCAATCAGTCTGGAAGAAGTGGATTACAGAGATCAATTCAAGTGATATTTTTTTTTAAAATGGCTGTGCTACTGCTTTGCAGAGGCATCTGAAACATACAAGAAAAGGAGGCTATAGCCGTGGGATTTCTTCCAAACTGTACAGTAATCTGGTGGCATCTGGTGTTCATCAAAGACTCCTTAAAAACTAATCACAATTTAACTAGAGTTATCACAGACTGAGAAAAATCTACCAGGTGAACAAGCTTGTTATATATAGTATATGTATAGATATCAAAAAATAAAAATAAAGTGAAGTGCACCCAAGCAGAGCTTTTAACTATTAAAGGCAATAGAAGTAAAACATTTTCCCCAAGTGCACAAATGGGCAATGTTTTCCTTGGGTGCTTACAAAGTGGATCTTTCTCAGCGCTGCATATTAAAACGTCAAATCTCCATGCAAAAAAGAAATATGGTAGCAGGGGGCAGGGGTTGGCTCACAAGAATCTCTCCACTGTCCCTTGGACTGGTGTCTAATAAAATCAAATAAAATCTGCAAAGAAAAGTAAATGCTGTCATGGTTCGCAAAGTCTCTCTTCACTCTTTTGTCTGATCACAGATATAAAACTTTAAAATCTGGAGAGTAAAATAATCCCACGGGATGGGGAAAAAGCACTCCGAAGTGTTCTCTGGAACTCAAGCCATATCCCCCATCCCCTTCCCTTTGTCCCACTCTCTCTCTGATGCTCAGGAATCGAAGACCACTTAAAAGTGCTCTTATGAGACCCAAACAACACTCCTCCCTCTTGTATCCTCTTTTCCGGTCTCTCTGATGCTCTGGCTTTGGCTCACACACACAAACACGCCCGAAACGAACATCCTATTAGAAGGTCATGGCACACTGAGTGTTTCCTTAAGGTTTTGGCAGCTATGTTGGCTCCTGTGCTTGGAACAGTTTTGAAATTTTCTGGCTCATGAGTTGGCCTCGTTTTGCTTTTAATTTATTTGTCTTTCTCATTGTTTTTCTTTCTTCTGTGAGCATAAAAGGCAAGTGGGGCATGAGTTCTGGAGCCCCAAGCAAGCTGAAGTCATCATCTACAGGCTTCATTGTCAGAGTTCAAATTTCTAACAAACACCTCCTATGCAGCTCTGATTTTAATCTAAAATTACAGGAGCCTGTAGGGGACAATCCTGCACTGGGAGCAGAAGGATACTCTGGGTGACCTAATAGGTGTTTTACATCTCTTGAGTCTATGATGCTGATTCTGATAACAGTGGTTTCAATTGAGTAACTCCTGATTTACACCAGTGTGCGATCAGAATTGAGGCCTCTGTTTTTAAGTCATCGTAGGTGGTTCTTTTGAAACTCATCAGTTTGTTGGTAGGGAAGATCAAGTTGAGTTCAAGATCTTTTCTTCTGAACACAATTTAATTAAAAAGATCCAATATTACAGTTTAAAAAAAAAACCAAAAAACCTCATGAGGACAAAAATCCCCAGTTCTTAAAAAAAAAAAAAAAAACCACACCAACAATGGGGGGAAATGAGTTGTGTAAAGCCATGCAGCTGTACAGTTTGTCCTGCTTAAATGCATGCTTTTAATTTCAATTAAGTCAGGCACCTTGCAGTGTTAGCAAAATGTCTCTTTGTTAGCTGTATGTGTATCACCATGGGAAATTACCAAACTGTCACAAGACTTGCTGATGAAAAAATACCCCGCCAGAGTATGTGTGCCTTTGCCCAGTTTGGTTCTTAGGTATTAGGCTAGGGAAAACAATTTAACCCACAAAATGTACTGTGAATCATTCCTGATAAGTGAATAAAGCATTGTGACCAAGCAATCAGATTATTCACTTATCAGGAATCGACTGTACTACTAGCTCGCTTGACTGTTTTTGTTCCTCATCTCTGTTGTAGTTTCACTACTTTGCTGTGTTCTGTTTTTCTCTCTCATGCTCTAGCAAAATCACTGGGAGTATCCCTTCGTGTGACCATGAAACATGCTATTGAGTGAAAAAATTATATCGTAACAAAATCTATGCACTTGCTATCAGGAACACAATACTGGATGTGTCTTATATATATTGAACTATAATAGTAATCGATTTCTTAAATAAAGCTTAAGAAAGGATTCTGTTGTCTGTAACATTTTATGAGCATTAAAAGGAAAAAAGTGTTTCTAGGGTTTGTTTTTTGTTTTATTAAATCTCACGGGGTACACAAAGTTTAAAGCTACCTAGGCAAACTGATTGTACGGAATACTTAATCTTTCCTTAGTAATTGAGAGAAAAGTAGGTTCCTGGAATTGGGGGAAAGTCATATCCCCACTGAGATTTGCAGCAAAAAAATATCAAAAGTCAGCACTTTCCAACACTGTTATCAAGATATGGTTGTTACAATGTTAAGACTATATCAAAGAAAATAGAATATTGTTCTCAGTGGTTACAGACTTCAGAGAACAGTTAAAGTGTAAGATTCCTTCCATACACTTAATAAATCTATTATGTTTCTGAATGTGATCTCTTTTCTTCTCTATAATTCTATAGAATATGCTTAGAATTTAAAAAAAACATACACAAGTAAATAGTAAAATATACGCAATGCTCTACAGGTTGATATGTCTTTTGACATATATATATTGCTGCATTCAAGCTTTAAAAAAGCAATAAAAGAAATATTTGATCATCAAAGATGACGGGTAAATTTTCAAAGCGTTCTGTGGAATTGTAGCTGCGTGACTCGCATGGATTTTAATGGGAGTCACAACTAAAACCCTGCAAAATGCTTTGAGAAGTGTATTCGCTAAGGTAGTAGATTTGGCATGAAGACATAAAGTTGAAACAATCCCTCCACCTGAATACCTATATTTATGGAAATGTCTAGACTTGTTCTGATTAGTAAACTTAACAACAAATCTCAGCCTTTATGCAGGATAAAGCCAGGAGCATGTTCATTTTAACTGAATTGCTCGGTTCATTTTACATCCACCAGTATCATTATCAAAATTCCTGGCAATCTAATAGTTTCCACCTAGAAAATGGTCCTAGGTGATTAGCAAAGTAAGTTAAGAAGCGACATCCAGTGCCCAGGCCTTTGGGGAAGAGACCATGAATGAAATCCTGGCCCCACTGAAGTCAATGGGCGTTGACGTCAATGAGATCAGGACTGCTCCCCATGTCTTTGTGTTTGCACAACACTCAGCAAGGTGAGCCTGAGCCCAGTGGGGCTTCGTGGGCACTGATGTAGTATCAATATTAAATTCCATGCAAACGTTACACAAAGAGAACATTAAAGGTGCATAGTCAAAAGTTAAGAAATGCCAGATTTAAAGTTGCCCATGCAACCTTAATTCTGCCCCCTCGTGCCTGTGCATTATGATACAGTCTTTGATTACATGATCACATACTATTTTTTCCACAGGACCTCTGCTTCATTCAGTGCACAGAACAGACCTTGTCTGGGGATGAATCAGGGTTGTGTAATAAAGGAGATTGTTATAGGACCCCTTGCTTCATTTGTTGCAGAAGTTGGAAGGTCTGACAGGAATGAGGCAGGGGACTGCAGGAAGAGCAAGGATGGTGGTCTCATGGTTAATGCAGTTGAATGCTGCCCTGCACAATTAGAGTCTCTCTCTCTGCCTCTGCCACAGAGTTCTTGTGTGATGTTGGGCAAGTCACTTAAATCAAACGTTTACCAAGTGGTCACTAATTGTGTGTGCCTCATTTTCTGGATATACTACTTGAAACCCCAGGGTCTGATTTTGCAGAAGTGCTGAGCATTCACAGCTGCAACTGAAGTCAATAGGATCTGTGCTTTGAACATATAAAGTGCTATCTCCCCCTCCAGTCTTGCTGTTCAAGTCTCAGTCTGCCTCCACCTCACATCAAGTCCTAGGCTCCATGCCCAGCCTGTCCCTGTTTGCAAGCCCTGCTCCTCATCTAATCTACCTCAGTGACTCTCCTAGATTTGCTCTCTGGGCCCTTGTCCAAACTCATTCTCCCCTCTGCCACCTTCCTTGGCCCCTTCTCCTAGTCTTTTTGCCCAACCAGTCCTAGTTTCTTCTCTCCAGCTCCTCATCCGATCTCGGTGTTCCCCCTCGACCAACTGGCTACCAGTTTTCTCCCCTTGCTTCCAGTCTCCCCTTCACTCTCAGATCCCAGTCCCTCACCCTTGCCCCTCCTCTAGTCCCAGTTTAACCAGACCTGTTGTCAGTTAAAAGACTGGGAACAAAGGGTAGGAATTAATGGTAAATTCTCAGAATGGAGAGGGGTAACTAGTGGTGTTCCCCAAGGGTCAGTCCTTGGACCAATCCTATTCAACTTATTTATAAATGATCTGGAGAAAGGGGTAAACAGTGAGGTGGCAAAGTTTGCAGATGATACTAAACTGCTCAAGATAGTTAAGACCAAAGCAGACTGTGATGAACTTCAAAAAGATCTCTCAAAACTAAGTGATTGGGCAACAAAATGGCAAATGAAATTTAATGTGGATAAATGTAAAGTAATGCACATTGGAAAAAATAACCCCAACTATACATACAATATGATGGGGGCTAATTTAGCTACAACAAGTCAGGAAAAAGATCTTGGAGTAATCGTGGATAGTTCTCTGAAGATGTCCGTGCAGTGTGCAGAGGCGGTCAAAAAAGCAAACAGGATGTTAGGGATCATTAAAAAGGGGATAGAGAATAAGACTGAGAATATATTATTGCCCTTATATAAATCAATGGTATGCCCACATCTCGAATACTGCGTACAGATGTGGTCTCCTCATCTAAAAAAAGATATACTGGCACTAGAAAAGGTTCAGAAAAGGGCAACTAAAATCATTAGGGGTTTGGAACAGGTCCCATATGAGGAGAGATTAAAGAGGTTAGGACTCTTCAGATTGGAAAAGAGGAGACTAAGGGGGATATGATAGAGGTATATAAAATCATGAGTGATGTGGAGAAAGTGGATAAGGAAAAGTTATTTACTTATTCCCATAATACAAGAACTAGGGGTCACCAAATGAAATTAATAGGCAGCAGGTTTGAAACAAATACAAGGAAGTTCTTCTTCACGCAGCGCACAATAAACTTGTGGAACTCCTTACCTGAGGAGGTTGTGAACGCTAGGACTATAACAGCATTTAAAAGAGAACTCGATAAATTCATGGTGGTTAAGTCCATTAATGGCTATTAGCCAGGATGGGTAAGGAATGGTGTCCCTAGCCTCTGTTTGTCAGAGGATGGAGATGGATGGCAGGAGAGAGATCACTTGATCATTGCCTGTTGGTCCACTCCCTCTGGGGCACCTGGCATTGGCCACTGTCAGTTGACAGGATACTGGGCTAGATGGACCTTTGGTCTGACCCGGTATGGCCGTTCTTATGTTCTTATGTCAGTCTACTTCTTTCCCACCTCCTGGTCCAGGGGAGGGGACACTGAGAACACCAGAGGGGTAGGCTCCCTGTTCTCAGTTTCAGTGCCCATCCCCCAAGCCATGAGTAGCCATTTCAGGGAAATTCTGGCCTTTGCCCCTGAAGCCCTGGGTTGTGAGGGGATGGTGACTGAGTAATCTGGTCAGTACAATGAGCTGTGAAAAGCTCAAGCATGCTCAGTGAGGACAAAATCTTCGGAGCTTTTAGCTGTGAAGCTTTAGCAAGTCTCTACTGAGCAGGAAAGGCTGATAACTTGGTCAGATTTGGACAGATTTTCAAGGGGATGGCAAAAGGGCACATGGATGATACAAAGGCTATGTTTCAAGTCCCTGCTCCAAAGCATGTGTGCACTAGAACTGTTCAAAGAAAAGGTTGCCAGAAATTTTTTTTCATAGGCAGTTTTCCCTAGCCTCATTCTCAGAAACAGCTGAACTACTTTGGCTGACATTTTCCAAAAAAATTTAGCCTGAGGCGCATATGCACAGCATGGAAAATTTCAGCCCAAACATTAAAGTCTGGCAAAGTTACAAGCAGCTGAAGACAGGGTCTTACAATGGGAATTGTCAGGCAACCTGAATAATAGGTGGTGCTACCAGCTCAGCCTAAACAGTGATTACCCCATGTTTATATTCCCTCTGATTTTTCTCATCAACATACTTTCTTTTTCTACTAAAGGGATCTGGAAAGTTGCAGTCATTTTCTGAATCATTTGCCCACGGTTAATAGCCTAATTGTTTTACATGAATGCTAATATTTCCTTCTCACACACATCTATATCCTTCAGCTAAATCAGCAGTAAAGTTAACACTTCTGGGATACATTCCTATATCAATTAGCGGGGATTTATGCACCCAAGCCCCATTAGCATTAATAGCAGTATGCTCTTTCGCATAAACAAGTTGGTTATAGGTCTGGTGGACCTTGTAATAGAAACAAACAGGCATCCAACTGACATTGTTGCCTTTTGAAAGAAATACTTCAGAGAGTGATGTCCTAGTCTGAGCTCGCTGCTGTTGGGAATACCTTCAGGTACAGCATGTGAGTAAATTGCTGGGTTATCGGTGAAACATGTGAGATCAACTTGGAGAGACTGGACCCTTTGATTAACTCTTAGTGCAAAGGTTTGTTGGTATTTTTGCTGAGACCAAAATAGATTTTTCTCAGTCTTTCTAATCAACACTGGTAATTTCTGATTACCAGCACACAGCCCCATTAACACACTCTGGGTAAAATTTCAAAAGCACCTCATCACGTTGATAGTTTTACTCTCTAGCACACATTGCATACTGTAAAGCAGCAAAGGCCTTATGTTCCCATGGCAAAGCTCTGTGCTTTGGTGATGAAAGTCTGGGGTTCAAACCCTGCCAGTGACTTGGGATGGTGAATGTTGCATGTGCTTTGTTCAGATTTTCCATGAGTCCTTCCACCATATAGACAGTTGCTAGTCACGTATCTTAAAGCACTGGAAGCAGCTCCGATACTATAATGTTGTGTATTACAAGAGCCTGAATCAAATATTGGCTTGGGTCAGCACTTCCTCTCCCTTAAAAGCATTTACAAGTCACTTTGTTGTTGGGACAGATGGCTATATCTGATTTCATGTTAAACTGCTGAACTTTCATGTGATTTCTCTGAGGGGAATGCACATTTATAAATCAACAGGGGTAGGCAGACCACAAAGGTTTCATTTACCCTAGTATGGATAAGCACACCCCTAACTTAATGACATCAGACAAATTTCTAATGGTGCTGTTTAAAGGATCCATTCCTTTAAAGCAGGCTGTGGAAAAACAGTGACCCTTTCTGGGGGGGATGGAGAATGTGCAGGTATATAATACATGTTGGAAAAGAGCATCATTTGGAAAACAGAAGAAACCTGAGTCATACAAACTGAGCTGAAACCAGTTGCATGCTCTTGAGGCAATGTCCCCAAATGCTAACCTGGACATTAAATTTGCAAACCGGCCTCTGAGAGCCTGGGTGGTTAATAAAGCACAGAGAGCCTGGGCACACGACCTCAGCTGAGAAGAAACTGACTGCTTGTCTAATGAGAGAATTTGCTGCAACGCAGCCTCCATCATGAGAGACTGACAAGATAAGCTCCCTTGTAAATTGAGAGTCAGAAGATATAGCAAATATGCTAGACTTGCCACAAGCTTGTTAACCTGACTAGCAATATTAGTCCAAATCTAAAAAGACTAGCAGTGTTTCTTGCTAACCTGTTCCTCATTCAGTTCAGCTGATGTTTGGAACAGATGATGGCTACTTTGAGGAATAATTACTTTCAGACAGAGAGCGAAAGAGACAGACCAAGCTTCTGAGTGCAGGAAAAACAGAACCAATGGAGTGGTCACAGTCTAAGAACTGAGTCAGGGAGGAACGGTAGCTCCATACCCTAGCTGTCTGCTCTGAATGTGCTTCCTGCGTTGAGGAGGAGATTAATGCTCAGCAGGAGGTCCAGTGTGGCCAAATAGCAGCAGTGTGTATAGGAGGCTGGGAGGAAAAGCTGGCCTTGTAGTAAAAGTGCCAGTCTGGAACTCAGGAGATGTTCATTCCTTTCCCAGCTCTGCCACACACTTCCTGTAACACCTCGGACAGGTCACAAAGGCCCAGGTCCTCAAAGATATTAGGCACCTACAGGGTTAGGTGGAAGCTGAGCAGTGATGACTAAAGTCCCCACCGGGTGACATTTGCAAAGCCACCTAAGCCTTGAGGCTGCCCCACAGCTAATGAGCTCAGCGTCCTAATTCAAATCAAAGCCCCCAAAATGGGAATCTCTCAAGCAGAGATCAGTCCCATAGGTGTGCTCAGAGCACATCTGATAGCTGCAGCAGACGAGCCAGATGCAGGCCACTGACAAGTTGGGGAACAGCACACACCCATCTAAAAGAGAGCCACTGGCGACATGTACAGCAAGCATGAGAGCGGTATAAAATGTGAGCAAGAGCAATCGAAAGAGGGAGCGATGATTTCAGCTGCTAGGCTATGGGCTACCTAAGTGGCTGATCAGGCTTAGGTGCCTCACGCTAGGAAAAGGTTCACAGTTAATGATCACAAGCACCTGTCAGCCAGGTGCACCCAGGTCAGCTACTTAGCACATCTCCTTTCCTGGCCATTTGCCTCAGTGGTCCCTAGCCTCTCCTGGCTAGTTTAGTTGGCTCCCCAGCCAGCTGATTGGCTTCAGGAAATTATTCCCTTAGGCACCTACTTTTCCCCATGCATTGTGTGGGGAGCCTAACGCCAAGCTAAGGATTCCACTAGGTAAAAGGCCACCTAGGGGACTAGGCATTGCAAAATGGAGGGGGTGCAACACGCAAGTGCTTTTGAGCAGTGGTTCTCAACAAGGGGTGTTGAGAACCACCCCTGGGGGTTACACAGAGGTCTTCCAGGGGGGGAGGGGCTAGTTTTACAACAGGCTACATAAAAAGCACTAGCAAAAGTCAGTACAAATTAAAATTTCAATGACGTGGTTATACTGCTCCATATACTATACACTGAAATGTAAATACACTAGTTATATTCCCATTGAGTTAGTTTATAATTACTTGGTAAAGATGAGAACCGCAGCAATGGTGTGCTGTGACACTTTTGTATTTGTATGTCTGATTTTGAAAGCAAGTCGTTTTTAAGTGAGGTGAAACTTGGGTACACAAGATGAATCAGAGGCCTGAATAGAGTACAGTGTCTGGAACGGTTGAGAGCCACTGCCTTTGAGGCTCTGGGCCTTAATCTCTGAGACCTGGGCTACACTTAAATGTAGGTCAATGTAGCTACTATGTCAGTTAATGGTATGAAAACGCCACAGCCCTGAGCACTGTAGCTATGCCAACCTAATCCCTTGCCCCCCAGTGTAGCTGCCCCTACGTCAACAGAGGAACGTTGTTGGGGGAGGTGGTGTTCCTCAACGCCTTCCATCGGGATAGGCGGCATCTATGCTATGGGCTTATGCTGGCGTAGCTAAGGCAACCTAGCTATCGCAGGGTAGTGTATCCCTGTAGTGTAGCCATACTATTAATGTCCCAGCTGTAATATGACGCTAGCACTACTTCCTTACCTCATAGGAGTGCTGTGAAGATAAATGTATCCATGGGTGCGAGATGCTTAACTACTCTAGTTACGGGGGCCATAACAATAGATGGACAGGGAGACATTGCAGACAAACAGAAGAAGCAGTTGCCCCCGCTAACCAGGCAACAGAGTCGAGGCTTTCTCCCTGGCAGTTCACATATATAGCCATCACATCACGAAAATGGCCTTTCTCTCTCATGCTATGTCTATATGTAATGCTGACGGAGACCGGTTGTTGGCAGGTGGACTCAAACCTGTGACCTCTGGAGCTTAGTGCATGAGCTAAAAGCCAACTGACTCTTAGCTAAAGCTGCAGAGCAAACTCATTTTTTTCTCTCTCTCTCTACGTGGACTTGATGCCACTAGATGGGCCAGAACACCACACCCAAGAGGTGTGTGGGCAGAGGTGAAAGTAAGCCAGTACGCCCCAGTACAGCGTACTGGCAAGAGCCGGTGTGCCCTATCGGGGCGGCCAGGCTTCCCCGAGCAGAAATTTAAAGGGCCTGGGGCTCCCAGCAGCGGCTGGAGCCCCAGGCCCTTTAAATTGCCGCTAGAGCCCCACTGCTGGAGCCCTGGGGTAGTGGCAGCAGGGCTCCGGCGGTTATTTAAAGGCCCAGGGCTCCCGCTGCCTCTACTGCCCTGGGTCCTTTAAATAGCTGCAGGAGCCCCACCGCTACCCCAGGGCTCCGGGGGGCTATTTAAAGGGCTGGAGCGGTAGAAGCAGGGGAGCCCTGGGCCCTTTAAATAGCCCCCGGATCCCTGCTCCTGGAGCCCTGGGGTAGCAGCGGCAGCTAGGGGCTCCAGCAGTGGTTTAAAGGGACGGGGCGGTAGCAGCGGCCGAGCCCTGGGCCCTTTAAATCGCTGCCAGAGCCCCCAGCTGCCGCTGCTACCCCGGCAGGGGAGGGCACTTACTGGTACAGGGCGGGTCGGGGCTGGTTCTGAGGCCCCTCCATCCCCGCCCCTTCTGCCCGAGCCCCCCCCCCCCCCTTCCGGGGGCCAGAGCCGGCCCCAACCCAGCCCTGGACCAGTAAGTCCCTATTTCCACTTTCACCCCTGTGTGCGGGTTACATATACTTACGGCAGTGCATAGAGTGCAGACTCTGCCAGCGCCGCTAACCTGGATAGAAATGGCAGCGGCTCTGGTGAGGCACGGCTTAGGCAAGGAAAGACATGCCAAGCCTTTAGAGTAGATACCCTATATGGCTCTGTACACACTCAAGCAGAGCCTATTTTCAGTAGTGTAATGTCCCATTGCCGCCTCCTACTGTCTCAAGCTCACTGTCTCAAGGTCTGCCCTGAGGTTGCTGTCCCACGCTTCGCCAAGGCTCCTTCCTGGAGGCTGAACCCACCCCACCCTTCCCTGGTCCCTTCTCCAAGGTCCTCCCCTACCAGAGCCAATGGTTCTCTCCGCCCCTCTGCCCTGCCCTGGCAGCTTCTTTCCACCACTCTGCTCCCTCTTCAGTTCCCCCAGCCCCCCAGGATGTATCCACCTCTCCAGTTTCCCAGTTGAGGCTATTCCCACACATTCTCCTAGGGCCCCTCCCAACTGTCCCCCCATCCCTCCCCTCTCTCATACCTGACCCTCTGTCGAGGAGGAGGTGGGGGCTCAGGGTCTTTGGTGCAGTCAGCTCAGCCCCATCCCCAGCTAGTTGGGCATCCCCTTCTCTGCACGTAGCGCTGCGGGTAGGGATAGGGGTAGGCGTGGGCTCAGAGGGCACAGGGAGCTGAGGCCACCACAGCGCCAGCTACTGCCATTGTCACCGGGGGAACAGAGCAGCCCCAAGGTGCAGGATGTTGCCGTGCAGCTGCCGCCTCTCTGCCGCAATGATCACCCCAACAGTGGCGGAGAGGGAGTACGGAGTGCGCTAAGCCGCAGCCCCAGACCCTCTTGTACCTCCACCTAAGCCCCCCACTCCAGGGGCTAGCGTCACAAAGGGGACTGAGGCTCAGCACACCCTAGCTAGCAGCCAGGCTCCCTAGATAAGGATGGAGCTAGGGAGCTAAGAATGGTATTCACAAAAGTCACCTGAGCTATCCAATGGGGCATGCCAAGGAGAGAGGGGTGGGGGGGCCTAAGCCCTGCCACTTGGAGAGCTAGGCAGCTAACTCTGGGCTGGATGGAATGACCATCTTCCACTTGAGCGTCACAGCTGTGAACCCTCGTCTAGACTTTAGACACCTAAGCCAGGTCAGTCTTTTCTCATAAGAAACTGAGCAGGAGCTGGTAGTAGCAATCCCCCTATCAGGGGTGGCTCCAGGCACCAGCGCACCAAGCACGTGCCTGGGGCGCCAAGCTGCGGGAGGGCGCCTGCCGGTCACCATGAGGGCAGTAGTCAGGCTGCCTTCAGCAGCACGCCTGCGGGAGGGCCGCCGGCCCCGTGGCTTCGGCGGCAATTCGGCGGTGGGTATGCTGAAGACGCGGGACCAGTAGACCTCCCGCAGGCATGCCACCGAAAAGCACCTGACCTGCCATGCTGGGGGGGGGGGCAAAATACATAGAGCCACCCCTGCCCCCTGTAGAGGGTTAGAGCCCTCATGTGGGCTGTGGAGTCCCTGGGTGCCAGGCTTCACTTTGCTCGATTGATTTGACCCAGATCTTACAGGTGAGTCGCCTCAGCACAGAGCTGTTGGGCACCCTTAGCTCTTCTCTTGAGGCGGTTCCATGGTGTAGAAAACACTTTAATGTTCATTGCAGCAGGGGCTGGACCCAAGTCATGCTCGCGTTCTGGCCGACTGAATATTTCATTATTTTATACAAAATGGATTGGTGTCAACAGGAGAGATCCCCCTCCCTCTCCCCCCCCAAGATCAGTGCCAGGTTTACAATGGCGTCAGTGGTTCCAGGCCCATGCTCAGAAGGGGCCCCGGCCTCTCGGCTTGCACCGCACCCCGAGACCCCCACTGGCTCCCCCTGCCCACCACTTGCTCCTCTTGGTCTGTCCACGGGCTCCTCTTCGCTCCCTGGCCCCAGCCCCTGCTTCTCTCAGCCCCCTGACTAGACCCCAGTGCACCTCCGGCTCTGGGCAGTCTGTGCTTCCCACCACCTGTGGGGGCCCCACCTGTCTCCCCGGCGCTGAGCCACCTGGGACTGGTGCAGAAGCCTGGCCAGGCTCAGCCAAGTGTGTGTGGGGTGGGAACAGTGTGGAGGGCTTTGCTGGGCCCCTCCAGGCAAGTGCATCTTGAGGGACTCTGGCCAGGCCCTGGCCTGGCTGATTGCGCCACTCCTGAGGGGCCGGAGCGATTCCCGGCCCTGGGAGCAGCCCTGGCTGTGCTGCTGGCTCAGCCCAACAGACACAGTCGCCTCCCAGAAGGGCCAGTGAGTGGGTCTATGGGTAGTTTGGGGGGGGGGTCTGGGCTGTGAAGGGGCGGGGAAGATCTGTGTGTGTTGGGAGTGGGGGTGGTTTGTGGGGGTGGGTGCTGGGCAGTTGGGCAGGGGTGGTGTTGTGCAGGGCGCTTTGTATCTGTGGGTGGGTCCGGGGGCCTCTGGCCATAGGGAGTCGGGTGGGGGGGAGGATGTTGGGCGGGGGGGGGGGGGGCTGTGTGGTGTGGCATGGGCCTGCCCCCAAGGGGAAGGGGCATGCTGGCAGCACAGGGTCAGGGAAGCCACTGTGCGTCTAGCAACTGCCGGTTTGTAAATAGTGCCCTTGCATTGGGCGGAGCAGGGCTTCCCATTGCCTCTGGCTGGCCCCTCGGTCCGGGGCCTGATCTCCCTGCACCATGCTCCATTTCCTCCATGGGGCCCACAAATATGTTTGGCGCCGGGCCCACAAAAGGTTAATCCGGCCCTGCCCAGGGTTAGGGTACTCATCTGGGAGTGGGAAACTCGGGGTCAAGAAACTGTGCCGAATGACCAAACCTTACAGTGGGAGCATAAGGGCAGCAGCACTAGTGGCTCCTCTTCCACTGGCACCTGTGTTTTTTTGCATAGCCCAATCCCATAGGGATGCTCTTAGGAGGCTTCTGAGAACACCTATCAGATTGAACCCCACAGCCAAGATAGGAGGAGAAGAAACACCTACAGGGGGTGAGGTGCTGAGGAGCTTGGTGGCATCAGGACTTAGGGAGCTGTGCACATGCCCACTGGCAGAAATTTGGGCACCTAGAGGACTTTACCAGTGCAAATTTAGGCACCTATGTCATTAGACAGCAGCTGAGCAGTAGTTTTGTGGATCTAAAATTCAAACTCCGGTACCTAGGCAGTTAGGTAAATCCCTGTAGCGTTGGTATGACAAGCATGAATGCATACTTTTTTCTGCAGGGAGAGTGGTTTTAAACAGATGAAGATGTATATGTTGACTTTACAAAGGAATATGCAAATCTGAGTCATGTAGGTCAAAATTTGGACAGAGCAGCCTCCATGGAATCTCTTTAACTGTTCATCAGCATTTTGAGCTTTGTGAGGCCAGCGTCCAAGTGTCCTAACCGGAGCATTACCTTTCTAAAGCCTCCCTTCCCCTCTCTAATCTATTTCATTAAAATAAAAAAAAATCTATAGGCCTGCCAAAAAAAGAGACACCCCTGCACACACTTCTCCCCGAGGGAGAAGATGAGGGACCAACATGTGCTAGATGCCTAGTCATGTTATTTAATGACATAGTGGAAGGAGCTCAGATACAGTGATGGGTGCTGTCTTAGAACCTATATAGAATAGAGTAGACATTCAGATATAGCTCTCTTTTGCTTATTCTTGGTCCCTACTCTGTAGTCTACAAGTATCTAAAACCAGCACGGGAGATTAATTATTTAGGATGGTACAGGGGGCATCTAAGCTAGGTGCAATGAGAAAGAATTAATAAAAAGAAAGTTGAGGCCGAAGAACAGGAAAATATTTCCCGATAGTGAAATGTGTTAGACTGTGATGGTACCCTTAGGAGGAAGTGTTAGAAGTCCCAAACCTTAGGACTTTTGAAAATGGACTGTAGGGAACTGTCCTGCAGGGACAGGGAGAGAGAACCCCAGAGGGCTGTTCCATCTCTAATTTCTAGGCCCAATTGTGGGACACAACGTGTGACCAAGTTCCAAAATGAGGAACACAGAGATTTATTCATGCAGGAAACTTAAAATGCTGTGGGATTTTTTTCTTTCAGTGCAAACAACGCTATCTGTAACCTCAGTTTCATGATTCTTTGCTTCTGATGTAATTAATTTTCAACAACAAAAGTGAGAAGTCATCAAATTAGCACAGCAGGTACGTAACTTTGGGACTGAAATGAGCGACAGCCCTTGAAATGAGGTTATTTGAGAAGAATGCATCTATGATTCCTAATATGACTCTGAGAAATATCAGGGGGTTTCTTCTTTCCCTTGCTGTGCTGTCTCCTTTCATTACTGAATGTCCAATCACAAACCCATCTGCCATGCTACTGCAGCCTTTTATCTCAGTTTTCTTATCATTTGACCATTTCCTGCTCATGCTAAGACTGTTGCTATGTTTCCTAGGATACATCCATGCTGCAAAAAAAGTCCCACAACAGCGAGTCTCAGAGCCTGGGTCAACTGGCTCAGGCTCATGCTATAGGATAAAAATAGCCGTGTAGGCATTTGGGCTCAGGCTGGAGCTTGGGCTCTGGGAACCACCCCCCTCACTAGGTCTCCAGAGCCTGGGCTCCAGCCTGAGCCCAAATGTCTACACTGCTGTTTTTAGCACCGTAGCCAAGTCCATGAGCCCAAGTCAGTTGACCTGGGCTCTGAGAGTTACTGCTGCAGGCCGTTTTTTGCAGTGTATACATACCCTTAAATTTACATAGACTAGATCAGTGGTTCTCAAAGCCGGTTCGCCGCTTGTTCAGGGAAAGCCCCTGGCGGACCAGGCCGGTTTGTTTACCTGCTGCATCTGCAGCTCCCACTGGCTGCGGTTCGCTGCTCCAGGCCAATGGGGGCTGTGGGAAGCAGTGTGGGCCGAGGGACATGCTGGCCGCCCTTCCCGCAGCCCCCATTGGCCTGGAGCGGCAAACCGCGGCCAGTGGGAGCCACGATCGGCTGAACCTGCAGACACAGTAGGTAAACAAACCAGCCCGGCCCACCAGGGGCTTTCCCTGAACAAGCGGCAGACCGGCTTTGAGAACCACTGGACTAGATGACCCTTGCAGTCCCTTCTAACCCTACGGTTCTATGAGTCTAACTCCTTGCAAAGATGCAGGATTTGTTGTGTCTGGTCCTGTGACACAGATTAATCTCTGTGACTCTGTCATTCTTGGTACTGATAGACATCCAGTACCCCCTAGTAACACAGGGCAATGTTCCACAGTCAGTATCCAAGGATACAGGTTCCTGTGGTAAGTCTGGTTTGACACAAGCAGACTGTATCAATGAAGACAATTTGGGAAGAACTGAGACAGTTTGGGAAGCTTGGCATATCACCCATACAGAGGACATCTTGGTGGTCAGCAAAGGTACTGAGAAGACCAAGGGAGTTGTAGGTACCACCTTTTTAGATGTAGAGTGCTTAGACTCCTTCCCTGTGGTGTCCTGCTTCTGCAGTACAGAGGACGGTCTCGGTACCAAGGCATGTTTGGTGCCATCAGTCTTAGGGGAGCTCAGAGCCCCACCCACAGGGTCAGTACTAAGAGATCCTGCAGCCTCAGTGGTACCTAGAACAGGATGTGAGGTTGCCAAGGCGGTCTTACTTTGAGGAAACTGAGGCTTTCTCAAAGTGGACTCTAGGAAGAGAATGAGACCACCTTCGATGGGTCTTCCCTGAGTCTTCCATCAGCCTCTTAGTTTGAATTCACTGGTCTACAATTATGGGAGTTATTTAAAGGCCCCCACCTCACAGTAGATCAGGTCACATTGATTGAACCAAAACATCTTGTTACTAAACAGAATTGTCCATTTTTCCTTTTGTAAGTTTCATATCCTACACAGAAATTATACATGCAGTGCTCATTGTGGTACAGTGAGGGTTGGAGCTAACTGTGTAACACATTATGGCTATAAACATACATGCACCACAAACAGCAGCAAAGCTAAGATCTGGGCCTTAAGTTAAAGGAGAAACTCACTGAACTATGAACAATGAGCAGGGTGCTACTGTAATGGAGATAGGGGGTGCTGAGCCAATATTCTGTATAACAATCACACTCCCCTTCTTCCTGCACCTCAATTTAACTCTTTGCTGAAACACAAGCCAGGGTGCTAGCTTTTCAAGGCTTTTCAGATTACACTGAGGAAAATTTCAGGGCTACTGTATGTAAAACCCTGATAAATAGATGTTGTTAGCTCCAAATCAATGTCAAAGAGCGAGTACCAGCCCTGGGGTTGATAGCTGACTGGTCCTCAGTTGCTGGCGAAATCTGTAACCTGTACCCAAAGTGGTACAGGAATTGGGACCCAGCTCTCACAACAGACATTCATTTTGGTCCTGCGTTGATCAGCCCTTGAGTCCACAAAACTGGCTTCAATGCCTGTATTTATAACCTCCCCCAACCCTGCCCTTGCACTCGGATTGTCTTAAGTCTCAGAGAGTGACTAAGGTGTGACATGCCAGATGGATTGTGCCATTGCCACCCCGTGTTGTGGATTTACTGAGCCCCTTCCAGCTGAGTTGCCCTGCCCTGCACTTTGTATGTGTGCAGAGACAGCATTGCGGCTAAAGTCCATGTCCTCTCCCTACTGCCTTTCTTTGGACAAAACAAGGTCAAATGCTGCATTTAGGTTAGTTATCTTTGGTGGAGCCAGTTAATTGACAGAGACTTGATCTCCTGCGCCAGTGTAGAACGATCATGTAAATCATCCAGAGGTAGATTACTATTCCTGTCACTGATCCCTGCTCTTTCTGCAGAAGTCACTACCTTGCTGCTGCACGGTGATGGCTAAAATAGTGTCACTAATTGGTATGAACTTTGCCATTGACATGTCACCACTCCGTGTGCCTTTTTTCTGTGTGAAAGTGGCCGGTGCCCCATTGAGTTCCTTGTGGTAATGCCTCATGCCCTCTTTGGGGACTCATCAAATTCGCAGTCAAAGATACAGCACCATTGAACTTGAAAAGTGGGGTTGCACTGCAACAGGGGACAGCAGCCGCACACTGGCGAGACGAGGCCGATTGGTTAATAATTAGCAATGGTCTAATAGCAACAAGGAACACCAGCTCGTGCAGTCTGGGCATTTTCCTAGCCTCTTGTGTACCACAGAGCTTTTGGTAATGTTTGATCTGCCCCCTTTTTGCTGAGGCAGATTTCTTTTTTCTTCCAAATCTGCAGCACCACAAAATTGCTGCTGCAGCCGATTCAGCCAAACTAACGAGGCTGAAGTAGCAGAAAAACAATTTTACTCTAGTTTTACACTACGGGCACTGATGCTTCAGAGCTACCCCCAGACACAGCCCTTGAATACAATGCAGCAGCAGGGAGGTTTCTCACCGCTTAATTTACTCCCCAACCCTCCCCCCACTACAATTAGCTGTACATTGATGCCACAAGATATAGTGCAGGTGCTTTAGCTTGGCACAGGACCTCCCTTCTCAGCGCTTTATCGAATCTGCTTGATAACACTATCGCTTCATCTTCTGGCTCCTCAGCTGGAATTTCCCAGCATACCAGCAAACAAAACAAAGCTTTAGGATGTCCTGATGGTTTACAATTCGCTCACGCTCATTTAATTAGCTTCTGTAGTGTAGCTAATGGCCACTCAGTCTGCTCTATTTCTCCCCATTGGGTATCAGTGTATCATTTATAAACGTTCTGGGGGAGGGCCGGTGCGGAGGGGGGGGCGCTGTGCCAGCTTTCATTTGCTTTCTGCTGATTTTTCCCTTTAAGGCGAATTGCCGCAGCAAACCGAGCCTTTGCCCACAGTGGGCGGCACCAGGGCGTGGGAGGAGTGATTCTCTTCTCCCTGCTCTGCCATTTTCTTGGGACTTCCTGGCCCTACGACACTAAAGCGCCTAATTGAGCTTTGTCAGCTGCTAGGCCTGGGTTCTACCCTCTCCTTACACACCTTTCCCCCCGCCAACAAATTCCCCTTATAATCACACCCATCTGCTGCATCATGCAGTGCAAACCACTGGGCATAACCAGGCAACACTAGGGTTACCATATTTTGTGCCTCCAAATGGAGGACACTCCACGGCCCACGGCCCCGCCCCCAGCCCCGCCCCCTCCCCAAAGTCTCCGCCCCCTCCCCTGCTTCCCGCGAATATTTGATTCGCGGGAAGCCTGAAGCAGGTAAGGGGGGTGTGGGGGGAGGAGGCGCGGCCCAGGCTGGCCCCCCGGCGTTTCCAGCCTGGGTCGGCTCGGGCCCTGGGGTGCCGGCCCCGGCCGACCACCCCCGGCCCGCCCAGCACTGCCGGCCCCCGGCGGCCCGGCGCACCCCCCGGCCCCGGCTCCCCACCGGCCCAGCTGACCCGGCCGACCCGGCTCCCCGCCGGCCCGGCTCCCCCGGCTCCCCGCCGGCCCGGCTGACCTCCCGATTTTCCCGGACATGCCCGGCTTTTGGGGATTTCCCCCCGGACGGGGATTTGAGCCCCCAAAAGCCAGACATGTCCGGGAAAATCCGGACGTACGGTAACCCTAGGCAACACTTTCTGATGGAATCGGCCTCCCCAGTGCCCAGTCTGCTCTTCAACAAAGGACTCTAGATGGCAAGGTAAGCCTGGTTTAACCTTTTGGAAATTAGCGGATTAGTGACTTTTGCCTGGCACTAGCTCATGTCTGGGTAAGAAGGGCCTCTTAGAGGACCCAGCGGGGAATAAGAAGCATCTCTGGCTATTGCTTCCCTTTTTGGGTCCCTCCATGTCCCTACTCTCTGTTAGGAGAATGTGAAGTAAATAGGGCAGAGAGTAACCAATAATCATCTTGCTTCTGGCCTTGCTTTTAGCTTAAACAGGCTGACTAAGCAAGCAAGAGAATGTAGGTGAAAGCACAAGGCTGCACCCTACCCCCCACCCCAGCTGGTAGCCTTGCCTTTCAGTAACAAGAGACGATAAGGGGCTAATCGAGCAGCGGGAAGGTGTAAGGAGGAGATGCCAAGTCTCTAAGAAAGTGACCCTGGCCAAAAGTAACCCTGCTCCTTACCCCTCCCATCAGGTACAAAAGAGGTGGTCTTATCAACCCCCGCCTCAAGACCCCCCCAGAACAGAACATGACCATATATGGGAAGGGGTGGTATAAAGGAGGGAGGGACACTACAAATATAATTAAGTTTGCCAAGAAGAGCGGGGGCAGGGGGAGCTCCGTTGGCATGCAGAGCTAGGGGTCAGGAGAAGAACGGGGTTCTATTGGCGTACATCACAGTGGAAGAGGGAGGGGAAGAGGAAAACTCTATCGGCGTCTAGAGATAGCCCGACTGGTGTGAAGGGCTTCGGAATAGGATTGCTTGTTTAGCCCCAGTAAACCCATCGAATTGCCTGCAGACTGGACTCTGGACTGCTATTTTCTGGCAAACTGTGTCTGGGAACTGAAGGGAGGAGGGAGCAGGACCCCGCCAATACTCTCTGCTATGCACAGTGTTCCCCACAGGTCCTAAGTGATGTCCTTCCTCATCCCATTAACTAGCAGGGTAGAAGTGGGATATGGCTGCAGTGGGCAAGGGATGAAGTCTGGGGTTGCTTCTTGCTGGAGAGTGGAAGTAGGCAAGAAGCACCAGGTTTTGTGGGAGGACATAGACCCCTCTTCTATAGCATAATGTCAGTCCACCTAAAAAGGTTGGGACTTATTCTCAGCTGTTCAGCTAAAGGTAGCACCTGACAGCTGCATTTTAAACACCTCCATGCTGGAAAAAAATGTTTGAAATTTTGTCTTTTGTACTGGAAAGGTTTGAATGCTACAGAATAGCGCGCCTTTTCCTTTTGTATATGGAAATAAGCTCAGGCAGGTTTCCCTTTCGATGTCCTCTCACTAGAACAGTAAAATGGCACTAGAAGTTGTCTTCTGCCCCTCTCTGTTTCTAAAACTAAGCATCAGACCCCACCGTGAATGTTTCACAGCAAAGCTGCGAACCGTATTATACTCTGTAGTGCACAAGGACACCAAGTCTTCGTTATCCCTATGGCAACTGTTAATCATTCATTTATAGTAACATGATAAATCCATGCCCTAAACTAGAAAGCATGTTATAAATCACTGGTACCCTTAGAGAAGCTCTGTGTATCACTGAGTCACCTGAAGACACCTGTAAGTAGAACAAGATATATTTGTGTGTCAACCAGCACCTATTACTCAGGGGGCATGTAAAGTAAGGCCTATTCTCCCAACCTTTCATAGTCCAACTCGCCTCATCTGTTTTTTTCGTTAGTAACTGCAAATGTTTGTAGTGAAATGCTGTAAATGGTGGCAGGTTCACAACCCCAGGGGGGATAGTCATTTATTTAGGTAAAGATCTGCAACAAAAGCAACAGGAGCCCTGCAAGTGTCCCTAAACTGCCTCTATCTTAGCCTTGATCCAGATAGACCACCTTCAAGAGTAAGGCCCAGAGCCTCCAAGGCATTTAGATGCCTAACTTCTATTGAAATCAGTGAGTAACTTTGAGGCACTGGGCCTAGGAGCCAAGTAGTTGTTAGACTCTCTTTTGAGACATAAGAACGGACATCTTCGTCAGACCAAAGGTCCATCTAGCCCAGTATCCTGTCTTCTGACAGTGGCCAATGCCATGTGCCCCAGAGGGAATGAACAGAACAGGTAATCATCAACTGATCCATCCCCTCTCGCCCATTCCCAGCTTCTGGCAAACAGAGGCTAGGGACACCATCCCTGCCCATCTTGGCTAATAGCCATTGATGGACCTTATCCTCCATGAATTTAATCTAGTTCTTTTTTTAATCCTGTTCTAGTCTTGGCCTTCACAACATGAAGGGCAAAGGGGTCATGGAGAGCTGGCTGTATTTTAAAGAATCCTTATTGCGGTTGCAGGAACAAACCATCCCGATGCGTAGAAAGAATAGTAAATATGGCAGGCAACCAGCTTGGCTAAACAGTGAAATCCTTG
This sequence comes from Chrysemys picta bellii, assembly GCF_011386835.1. Classification (NCBI taxonomy): domain Eukaryota; kingdom Metazoa; phylum Chordata; order Testudines; family Emydidae; genus Chrysemys; species Chrysemys picta. The sequence goes on from NC_088791.1 coordinate 15,318,134, forward strand.
CTGATCTTAAACGCAAAAAAGAAGCTTACAAGAAGTGGAAGATTGGACAAATGACCAGGGAGGAGTATAAAAATATTGCTCAGGCATGCAGGAGTGAAATCAGGAAGGCCAAATCACACTTGGAGTTGCAGCTAGCAAGAGATGTTAAGAGTAACAAGAAGGGTTTCTTCAGGTATGTTAGCAACAAGAAGAAAGTCAAGGCAAGTGTGGGCCCCTTACTGAATGAGGGAGGCAACCTAGTGACCGAGGATGTAGAAAAAGCTAATGTACTCACTGCTTTTTTTGCCTCTGTCTTCACAAACAAGGTCAGCTCCCAGACTGCTGCACTGGGCAGCACAATATGGGGAGAAGGTGACCAGCCCTCTGTGGAGAAAGAAGTGGTTCGGGACTATTTAGAAAAACTGGACGTGCACAAGTCCATGGGGCCGGATGCGCTGCATCCGAGGGTGCTAAAGGAGTTGGCGGATGAGATTGCAGAGCCATTAGCCATTATTTTTGAAAACTCATGGCAATCGGGGGAGGTCCCAGATGACTGGAAAAAGGCTAATGTAGTGCCCATCTTTAAAAAAGGGAAGGAGGAGGATCCGGGGAACTACAGGCCAGTCAGCCTCACCTCAGTCCCTGGAAAAATCATGGAGCAGGTCCTCAAGGAATCAATTATGAAACACTTAGAGGAGAGGAAAGTGATCAGGAACAGTCAGCATGGATTCACCAAGGGGAAGTCGTGCCTGACTAACCTAATTGCCTTCTATGATGAGATAACTGGCTCTGTGGATGAGGGGAAAGCAGTGAATGTGTTATTCCTTGACTTTAGCAAAGCTTTTGATACGGTCTCCCACAATATTCTTGCCGCCAAGTTCAAGAAGTATGGGCTGGATGAATGGACTGTAAGGTGGATAGAAAGCTGGCTAGATCGTCAGGCTCAACGGGTAGTGATCAATGGCTCTATGTCTAGTTGGCAGCCGGTTTCAAGCGGAGTGCCCCAAGGGTCGGTCCTGGGGCCAGTTTTGTTTAATATCTTTATTAACGATCTGGAGGATGGTGTGGTCTGCCTCATAAGAACAGACATGCTGGGTCTCCATCCAGCCCAGTATCCTGTCTTCTCACAGCAGCCAGTGTCAGATGCTTCAGAGAGAGTGAACGGAAAATGACACTTTGTCGAGTGATCCGTCCCGCGTCATTCAGTCCCAACTTCTAATAGTCAGAGGTTTAGAGACACTCCCCCGGCAAAAATTATGGTTTGTGTCCCTGACCATCTTGGCTAATAGCCATTGATGTACCTATCCTCCTAATTCTTTTTTTAACCCAGTTATATACTTTTGGCCTTCACAACATCCCCTGGCAATGAGTTCCACAGGTTGATTGTGCATTGGGTGAGGAAGTATTTCCTTATGTTTGTTTTAAACTTGCTGCCTACTAATTTCATTAGGTGACCCTGGTTCATGGGCTGGGTGAAGGGGTAAATAACACGTCCCTATTGGTCATTATTTATTCATTTTGAACACTTCATTATTGCTCCTGTGTTCAACTGAACACAACAAATCCTACAAAATATTCATGAATCGTTGTTTCCTACAGTCCTTAGAGATGCTAAAATGCAAAGAAATCAATGGGAGTAAGTGCACCAGGGTTGGGGGATGGGTCAGGAAATCCTCTCATGATATTTTGACCCAGCTCCAGCCTCTGCATAAAGTGATTGTGCTACATATTTACAAACTCCCATTTTTCTTAAGGGAAGTTCATCACAAATCATGAGATAAATATTTCCACGGGAAAAAGACGGTATGGCAAGTGTGTACAAGAAGTAGTAGTGAGATAGACTGGACATAAGTATGGCTAAGGAGTTCCAGAATACCAAGCACTGTCGAGGTAGAATAGAATAGACAGACTGGTCTTACTGTATCTTGATTCGTCCATTGTGCTCATCGCCATAATAGCCGAGCACCTTCCAGTAGTGCATTAAACAATGTGACTAACATCCAGCACGTGGTTGTTCTCTCAGCCTCTCTGTGTGTGTGAAATGCAGTGCTTTGTTGTATTTTGTTTTTTCTAATATAAACACACACAGACACACACTTCCTTTGCTATAGGTTTATGATAGAGAAGGCCAGGTAAAAGAAATGCACCTTGCAAACCCTCATCACCTTTCATTCTAAGCGCAAGGGTCTATGTAAAGATTTTAAGAACTGGAAAGAAGACATTGACCGTTTTAAAATTCAAAAGTATTTTTCCCCCCTCCGAAAACCTGAGTGGTTGATGAAAGCAGCATGAGAAATGGCTAGGAAAAAAACAAAGAGCAGTGATCAGTCCTAAAGCAAAATATTAAATATGTTTATTACAGTGAAAAAATAATAATGGAAGACAGAGTGTACACGCTGTAAACACCTTTAATGTAATTCTAATGTTATTGTTGCTTCAAGAGTCAGATTGTTATGGCAACAAAACAGGGGGAGAGGGGATACCAGATCGCATTAATTTAATATCTCAGCGTCATTTGTTCCACATTTATGTTTCAACTCATGCATAATAAGCAATTCCAGTTAAAGGAAAAATAATATTGAAGCCCTAATAATGGTATAATGTAGTATCCACTCAATCCCCGAGTCTTGTTTTTAAAAAATGTTATGAGTCTATTCCAGTGCCAGCTGCAACACAATTTACATTATAATCAATAACCCTTGAAAAGCAGGAAGGCTAATCTTTCATAAAAACAGTCCTTCTGCACACTGAAAAATATTAACATAACTACAGCTCAGGTGGCCAAATGTCCGAGAGGTAAGTCCTTTACATCTCCTTCAAAGAGACTCAGCTTCAACATTAGCTCCTGGTCTCTTGCCTTGTTTTGGCAAACAGTAGGCCCACCACACACAAGCACCCTTCAAGAGGAAGAAATGCAACAGCGACACAATCCCACTAAGGAAAAAATGATATTGGAGAAATGGAAGATATGACCTGTACTAAGCGGAGGAATCTGATGTCTGCAGCTTACTCAGGATTTAATTCCAGAAGCTTTGATGTGTGGTTGGGTTTTTTTAGTCTGAAAAGTGACCTGGTAAAAATAACATCATGAGATTCCATGATCATAGTGTCTCAATGGATTATTGGGGGCTAATTTGATCATTTTACTAGTAAAAATGTTTCATTCCCCAACACCTAGACCCGTGGGTGCAGGGGTGAAAGTAACTTACAGGCTTACCGGTACTGCCAGAATCCTGAGGGGGCGTGGCCTCACCGGAAGAGGCGGGGCATCAACCGGAAGAGGCGTGGCCTCTCGAGATTTAAAGGCCCTGGGGCACCGGCTGTGGCTGGGAGCCCCAGGGCCTTTAAATCAACCCGGGGGGGGGGAGGGATAGCTCAGTGGTTTTAAAGGGCTGGATTTAAAGGGCTCTGGGCTCCCCACAACGGCAGAGAGCCCCGAGCCTTGCTGGGCTGGGGCCGGGATTTAAAGGGCCTGGGCGCCAAGCAGCGGCGGGGAGCTCCGAGCCCTTTAAATCCCAGCCCCAGCCCAGCCACCGAGCTGTGGGTGGGATTTAAAGGGCTCTGGGCTCCCCGCCGCGGAAGCCGGTGTGGTCCGGCACGGCGTACTGGCTCTTGCTGATATGGTATACCGGAGCGGACCAGCTTACTTTCACCTCTGCGTGGGTGCCAACTAGCAGAGGACATAAGAGGGCATCACAAGCCCCAACTTCCAGTGCTGTAAATGCGGCCAAGGATCTGAACATTAAGCTGGGTTCTTTCTGGCTCATCCATAAACACCAAAAGTTGTTCCTTGAGGTTGCACGAGCTTAACAGTTTGAAGGCAATGGGGTTGCATAGTTGACCCTACAAATAGAAATTAGTTATCAACTCTGTGGATGATGCACAAACCAGAAAAGAATCCAATTTACTCTCCCTCAACCTGTGTTGGTGGAGTAAGGCTGACAGTAGTAGAAACATACCACCTTTCTTTAAAAGTCAGAATATACAGCTCTGAATACACACAAGGAACATGTCTGCTGAGTGACGGGGTGCAATTTATTTAAACCCTTTTCAGAGCAGAATGTGCTTTAACGTGCTCCTGCTGCTTCAAGAATTGGAAAGACTATGGCGAAGCCTGTACTAGAGTAACTTGAAGATCAGCAAAAAATTAATGCGGTGTTAGTATTGTGCACTGAATTAAAACAGAGAAGACTGATTTGTGCAATTGGCTAAAAAACCCAGCAAACCAGAAATCTTGGTTATGGGTGCATTGTGTTTTGTCACAGTGAGTGACCCTATGTAAATAAGAGTACAAATGTATGGTATCCATAATAATTAGGTTTTGTCTTTCATGGGCTGGGAGGTAAGCAACCCTGTTTTGGTCAAGTGGGTCCAACTGCATAAGGATTAGTATGTGAATGATGGATCTCTAGCTACTGTTAGTCCTTCAGTGACAAGTGGTCTTGCAGCTAACCACTTTCTATGGGGTTTTATTAGCATCCAAGTAAAAGAAAAGAGTTTCTTTATAAATGACTCTCAGGTTCATACTTGCACCTGTATTTCTAAACCACAAGCGAACAGTATAGCCAGTTGCTTTAACTACCCTTGTCTTTCGATATTAAAAAGGTTCAAGAGACCAAATCACCAAACTGAGCCAACCAAGTAGTACCCCACCACTGTCTCCAGGAAGCAGTTTCTTGCAGCATACATTTACCTTATACAGAAGGTAAGCTCTGAAGTATGACCGCAAAACAACATCTATTTCTATCAGAGCCATTTAGGAGCTCAAAGCACTCTGTATGTGACCTAAGACTGAACCCACCGGTACCTTAATTTGTTTTTCTGTATCTTTCCTTCTCTCTCGTTTTGGACAACACATTCCAAGTGCTAGAGGCCGTGAAGGTAACTCCCAAGCTTGTACCAGGGCAGAACATTCATATGTCTTGTTTCCGACAAGTTTCATATCTGCCTATGCCAAGTGCTGAGTTGTGCAGGGGACTGTTGGATATATACCTTGACAAGAGTGAGCAGAAGAGAACAGCATTGTGGGAAAGACTAATATAATTTGGTCAATTTGACTGCCCACATGCTGGGTATTATGCAATATTGATGTGTACTATGCAAATAGGCCTATCGCAGATATGTATTGACTAACAATAGTAGCATAAAATAGCATTATACTACATAAACCATGAGCAGCACTGGTACACAGAATGGGCCTGTGAGATTCCAATAGATCAAAGCTCTTGCTGTTTCTTTTACCAACTCTGACCTGAAAATCACATGAAACAGTAAGAAAAAACAGAAACCAGAGTTTAACCCGTCAGGCCATAACACTTAGCTCTAGATTTTTCAGACGTGCCTAGGGATTTTGAATGTCCAACTTGAGACAAATCAAAAGGGGACTGATTTTTAGAGGGTGGCTGGTCAGCTCTTTGAAAAATCAGGCCCTTTTGGAGGTCTTGCAAACCAGACACTCAAAATCTCTAGTGGCTTTTGAAAATCTTGGCCTTAAACCCTACTAGGAGTAAACCAAACATAGTCTTTCAAGTTTTACAATACAGCTAGCAGCTGCTTCTGTCTTTAATAGAGCAAGCTGAAAAGCACACAGAGTGTTGGAAGAATTGGTCAGCAATTCATGGCTGGAAGCTGAAACTTGACAAATAAAACCTCAATCTAAAAATAAGGTGTAAAGTAGGGGCAGCGTTAGCAGGGTTTATTTTATGGGTTCAGTTGTACCCACAGAAATCAGTACTCTATCTTGCATCATGGTGGGTCACCCCACCCATATGTCTATGGTGCTTGGAGACTAGGACACAAGGGAGCATCCCACCCTCCTCCCCAGGTGTGCCCCTAAGATGGGTTATTTCCAGTGTGGCAAAAGTGTTAACAAGAAGTCTGAGCCAGAAGGGACAGCCTTGTGTAACATTCTCTTAGCTCTTTTCATAGCTGATTCCACCTTACCATGACTCTGTGGGTATGCAGAGGAGAAGGTGTAGTGGCCAAACTACTACTTGTGTGCAAATTCCTTGACTTCTTCCGAGGCAAACTTGGGTCCGTTGTCAATGAACACAGTGTCTGGAATGCCGTATCTTCCAAGGTGGGCCTTTGGTTTGCCAGTCACTGGCTTGCTTCTTGCATCAGGTAGGACATTGACCTTCCAAAGATTTGAATAGTAGTCCACTGTGATCAAGTCCTGCTTTTCCATGGTCAGGTGGGTAGCTCCTATGGTCAGGGGGGAGGGATAGCTCAGTGGTTTGAGCATTGGCCTGCTAAACCCAGGGTTGTGAGTTCAATCCTTGAGGGGGGCACTTAGGGAGCTGGGGCAAAAATCAGTACTTGGTCCTGCTAGTGAAGGCAGGGGGCTGGACTCGATGGCCTTTCGGGGTCCCTACCAGTTCTAGGAGATTGTTATAAAATAAATATATGGAGATATACCCGAGTCTCTTTCTGCTAGCGGTTATCACACGAGCAGCATGTGTCATCTTTCTATCAAAAAATGGAGTTGTGTATTAATTCCTACCCAGTCAACACAGTCTTGAGCCTGTCTAAGACAGCTGTCCATGCCTAGGTGTGAGGCAGGTATTTTTGCATCACATCCTTATGTAATGAAATGGGGACGACAGCTTTCTGTCCTGAAAATATGACTCCTACGTCCACACTCAGATGGATGGTTCTGCTCCCCCTAGCTTTTGTCTTCTGGCCACCCTGCTAGTATCACTCTTGACTGCCTGTAGCTGGATGTCCTTTTCCATCAGCTTCACTATTGAAATTGGGAGACAGTGCAGAATGTTAATGGATTCAATGTTCTCATCCCTTTCCCCCAATTCACTGATGCTGGCTCAGGGCATCAGTTCACACCAGTAATCACTCTGGACAATATCTGAGCTCTACCGGATAGTGCTTGAGGTACATCAATATGAGCGGCAATTTTTTTGAAGCACTAAGAAGGGGCTTTGCCTTAATAGACCACAAGCTCCTAAAGACTATGACTGGCTGGCCACAGGGTGTATTGATAGACTCACTACACTCCAAATACCACAGTCAGAAGCTCTTTTTCTATTTGGGTGTACCCCTGTTCAGTCTCTGACAGGGCTCTGCTGGCATAAGCAACCAGCTGCTCCCAAAAAGAACTACAGCCAATCATTTCTCTGGTGCATCACACTGGGGTGTCAGTGGCCGTTGTGGCTGGTAGTACTTCAGGACAGGAGCATCCATTATCATTTGTTTCAGCATGTTAAATGCTTGCTATTGGGAACCTGCCCGGTCCCATTCAACAACATGCCTTATGAGCGGACATATTGCTACTGCAGCCAGGTGTGGACAGAAAATGTATCATTCCAATGAAGCGCTTTTACCCCATTCTCAGCTACTGGAGCTGGCATGTTTGGCTGCCTTGATTTTATTGGGATCTGCTTTCATTCCCTCTGCTGTGAGCAGATGTCCAATGTACGTCACCACACACTGGTTGAGTTGCATTTTTTCCTGGTTTGAGTTTTATGTTCTTGTCCCTGCACGGCTGCCATGGTGTTGTTCAGCTTCTATATTGTTGATCCCTTCACCTATGATGAGGATATGGTCTGCAATTATTTTCAGCCCAGGCAGTCCTTCGAGTGCTTGGGTGAGTCTTCTCTGGAACACCTCTGGTGCTGGGCTTATGCCCATTGGCGCACACAGCCATCTGCAGTGACCAAATGGTGTCACAAAGGTTGTCAGCGTGCTGGATTCTCTATTCAGTCTCATGAGCCAAAACCCATTCCTCACATCACAGACCATAAAGACTGTGGCTTTGGAAAGTTCTGGCAAGAAGTTATCAATTGTGGGCCAAGGCTAGTGGCATATTTTCAAAGCCTGGTTCAATGGCTTTGGGTCTACACAGATGTGTAACTTGCTTGTTGGCTTCTTTACCACCACCAGGCTGCATACCCAGGCTGTACTGGCATAGGCGCCGACGTCCCCGCTTTCCCCTGGCCCCACCCCACTCCACCCCTTTCACGAGGCCCCACCCCTGCCACGTCCCCATTCCAACCCCTTCCCCAAAATCCCTGCCCCAACTCCACCCCCTCCCTACCCCTATTCCAACTCCTTCCCCAAATCCCCGCCCCAGCCCCGCCTCCTCCCCTGAGCACACCACGTTCTCACTCCTCCCCCTCCATCCTGGAGCATGCTAATGCCACCAAACAGCTGTTTGGCTGCGGCCAGGCGGGAAACGCTGGGAGATAAGTGGAGGAGCGGGGATGCGGCATGCTCGGGGGGCAGGAAGAGGTGGCAGTGGTGAGGGGAGCTTGGCTGCCAGTGGGTGCAGAGCAACCACTAATTTTTCCCCGTGGGTGCTCCAGCCCCGGAGCACCCACGGAGTCGGTGCCTATGGGTACTGGCCTCTAGAGGAACTAATGTACCTCTGATCTTCAGACTTTCAAGTGTCTTGCATACTAGATTACATAGTGCCACTGGGATTTTCCTTTGGGATAAGCCATGGGTTCCACTGTTGGGTCTACTTCCAATCACAGGTTTCCTGGGAGGCACCTGTCACCTTTGAAATCATCCCCATATGTTTTGAAATTGTCTCCATTGGCCATGGCACTCCCCCTTTCATTTCTTGCACTGCAGCTATAAAACTCTGAAGCTGCACCCTGATCAGATCCATGGGTTATTGTGGCTGTATTCTCCAAGAGGGGTCTGTGATTCTGGCCATTCACCGCCACAAACTCAGTGGTACCATCTTATTTTTTTCTGGTTAGTTGCTATGCAGTCACATTTTCCTATGGGCTGCATTGTGCTCTCATTGTACATTATTAGATTATGCCTGCTGTCTGTAATAGGTGTGTCCAGGTCCAATTCATTCTGAGCCATTGCATTGCAGGGGGGCCTGTTATCCAGCTGAAGTTGCACAAGTTGTTTCCCTATTAAAAGTGTTACATGCACTGAGGTTGGTATTGTCCCTTGTTGCTTTCCGGTCCTGACAGCCTGAACCTGATATGCTCTTGGACTCAAGGAGAGAGTCATGATGTCATCCCCTTCTTGAACAAGTCTGAATGAATCTTTCTGAGTCCTTCCTCTGCTCTTGTACACACCGCTAACATGGTTCAACTTGCCACATCCCTAGCAATGCTGTCCTAGTGCCGGGCACTTCTCCTTTACCTGTTCAGGCTGTCTCACACAGAAAATTCATCTCACTATGGCTACGGCACCCTGGCCACCTGCTCTTCTTTGCTATTGTTTCACTGCATGTGTCCTTCTGGGTTGTTGTACCTCCTAGGACTTTCATCCTCTCTCTTGAGTCACCGCACGTCTAAGCGTCTGCCTAATATGAGATCACCTTTCTGGAGCAGCCACTGCCACAACTGGTGGTGATTCCAAGTGCCACAGATTATCCTGTCCTGAATCAGGGAGTTTGTCAAGTCCCCCAAATTACGGGTAGTAGCCAATGTGCTTAAGATACTAACATAGGGATCTGGTCCCTCCCATTCAGCTTAGGCCAAATGAAAAACCTGTGTCACTCCACAGTTATGCCCTGCTTTGAAAATAGGGCTTCTGAGACTCAGAAGCGCTGACTCTGTGGATGCTCCAGGGCTGGAGTACCCTGGGGAAAAGTAAAAATCGACACCTATGGTGACTCTTGAGGCAGTGGTGAGCTGCGGAGGGGTGCAGAGCCTTATTCACCAATAAGGTAAAATAAGTTTTACTGTCCTGCTGTTGTCATCATCCTGCCTGGCCAAGTCGATGTACAGATCAAACCACTCCTTCCACCAGATCCACTGCTGGAGTAAGTTTGTGTTGGTAAAATCCAGGGCTTCAGACTGAATTCCATGCCTCATGCTGCCAGCCACTGCACTTCAGAGAACTCACCACTCAGATGCTGCCACCATATGCCGGTAATCCCTGTGCACTGCTCTGTCCATGTGGCCGAGTTGCTTCCACCCATTTTCCATTTCCCTCCATAATTGTCCCTCCAGGTACATGGGCTCACTGACTCCAGTTCCACTTATCATGATGCAGTCCATGCATATAATGCTCCATCTTGACATGGGTAAACAGATGTTTAGACCAAGATGGAACATTGCAGCAGGGGACCAATTGTCTCCCGGGGGCCATTTTCAAGATGTCTGCATCTTGCTATAAGCTGCACCTGCTAAACTGTCAATGTTCCCCCCCCCACGCACTAAATCCCAGGCACCCTGCTCTATAACATAAGGAATGACTTGAAACAATGTTTGAATTATAATCAGGACCGGCTCCAGGGTTTTTGCCGCCCCAAGCGGCAGCTCCACCGCGCCACTTCTTCGGCGGGAATTCGGCAGCAGGTGCTTCCCTCCAAGAGGGACCCACCGCCGAATTGCCGCTGAACAGCCCAACGTGCCGCCCCTTCCCCGTGGCCGCCCAAAGCAACTGCTTGCTAGGCTGGTGCCTGGAGCCAGCCCTGATTATAATGAATCATCCATAGTACTGCTTCCCTTTGTCCTATTACTGACCAGTTTCCCTGACCGCTATTTTCCAGAACTGTTAAGAATACTTCTCAAAGAATTATTCTTTGAGTGGGGAAGTTATTAGCACCCTAGTCAAATTCAGATTTTTTTTTCAAATATAAACAGTGGCACTTGTAAAACTTAGCTTCACAATTGCCTGTCCAGCCAGCTAATTGGGTTTTTGGTCTCCCCACACAGTTGCACCGTAGCAACACCTCTGAGGGCTGACAACAAAGATGGTGAGCATGGACCACAGACGATGCTGGCAATTTGACAGCTTTGGCCAGAGCACAGCCTTTGACAGCTTTAATGGTAAGAAAGTTGAAAACATCTGCTGGTATCTCTCAGATGACATTGACTTCATTTGAGAGAGAGAGTCTGTGATTTGTTCTCCCTCCCTCACACCACACACGAACAGCAGCAGATCCACAACCTCCTTAAAATAAAAATGCTTCTGAGACTATCCATCTCTTTTGGCTCCATTATCCCAGTTGGGATTAATGTAACAATATCTGTACTGCTTCTAGTCCTGAAGCAGAACTTTACAGTGGGTTTGAACTTTTTAAACTTTGTAATATTGAAATTAGTTTGCTTTTCTATAATGCTAGTCTTCCGATGCTCTGTAAGCAATTCACGTACATTAAGGAAAGCTCCACCACTCTCCCATGTGATAGACGAGAGACATACACAGGTTCTGCAGATTTCTCTTCTAGGACTGAAAACTGCAGTCTCTGAGCTACTACTATGTGATAATTGCAGATGAATGTTGACTTTAATGGCTCTTGGGGAGCTCTCACTCAATCACTAAAATTCAGCAAGCTCAAGGGGTGGACTATAACTTCTATTCGGCTATTCACAGCCACATTAAGCAGTAGTTTAGAACAGGGAATGAAGATGATATCCAAGAGGAATTGTAAGTAGGCAGAAGGTTGTTGGCATTTGACCAGGACACAACAGTCAACAGCTCAATTCTTTAAAAAACAAAAAAACCCACCACGCCATGGGATCCATTTTGCAATGATCACAAGTCATCAGGACCTTTGTTTTACATCTCCTCGGAGAACCGGCACTCCCAGGATCCCATAACAACATGGTGGAGCGTTAGTTCAATAGGTTTATGTTTGTGTTATAGTAGCGCATAGAGGCCCCAACTGAGATTGAGACACCCCCACCCGCCTCATGCTATGTGCTTTGCAGACACACACAGGCAGTCCAGGCTACAAAAAGCTTATAATCTAAACAGAGGCCTATAGTGGCGAACAGTCTTGCCCAAAGTAGGACAGTAGCTAACTCAGGAATAGAGCCCAGGTCTCCTGACTACTGCTCCTGTGCCCTTTCTACTGACCCTCATGGTCAGATTTTATTGCAGTCCCAAACCAGAGCCTCCTCTCCAGGCCCTCTGTCAGGCTTAATATCACGGCAGGGCTTGGCTTTCTGACATTTCAGTCTTTCACCTCCCTTCCTACTGTAACTGACTTGACTTTACAATGAAAACAAGTGAGCAAATTAGCTGTGCTTAATGTAGTCAGCATTCCTTATCTCATACAGGATGGTGTTTCCTGGCAAAAAGGACATAAGAACATAAGAATGGCCTTATGGGGTCAGACCAAAGGTCCATCTAGCCCAGTATCCTGTCTTCCGACAGTGGCCAATGCCAAGTGTCCCAGAGGGAATGAACGGAACAGGTAAACACCAAGTGATCCATCCCCTGGCGCTTATTCCCAGCTTCTGGCAAACAGAGGGTAGGGACACCATCCTTGCCCATCCTGGCTAATAGCCATTGATGGACCTATCCTCCATGAATTTATCTAATTCTTTTTTGAACCCTGTTATGGTCTTGGCCTTCACAACATCCTCTGGCAAGGAGTTCCACAGGCTGACTGTGCATTGTGTGAAGAAATACTTCCTTTTATTTGTTTTAAACCTGCTGCCTATTAATTTCATTTGGTGACCCCCTAGTTCTTGTGCTATAAGGAAGTGTTGTTTACTACTTCTCGTATCTACTTTCTCTACACCAGTCATGATTTTATAGATCTCTATCATATCTCCCCTTAGCCGTCTCTTTTCCAAGCTGAAAAGTCCCAGTCTTATTAATCTCTCCTCATACAGAAGCCATTCCATACCCCTAATCATTTTTGTTGCCCTTTTCTGAACCTTTTCCAATTCCAATATATCTTTTTTGAGATGGGGCAACCACATCTACACACAGTATTGAAGATGTGGGTGTACGGTGGACTTATAAAAAACAACAGAGGGTCCTGTGGCACCTTTAAGACTAGCATCTGAAGAAGTGAGGTTCTTACCCACGAAAGCTTATGCTCCCAATACTTCTGTTAGTCTTAAAGGTGCCACAGGACCCTCTGTTGCTTTTTACAGATTCAGACTAACACGGCTACCCCTCTGATACGTGGATTTATAGAGAGGCAACATGATATTTTCTGTCCTATTATCTATCCCTTTCTTAATTATTCCCAGCATTCTGTTTGCTTTTTTGACTGCCACTGCACATTGAGTGGATGTTTTCAGAGAACTATCCACAATGACTCCAAGATCATCTTCTTGAGTGGTAACAGCTAATTTAGACCCTGTCATTTTATATGTATAGTTGGGATTATGCTGTCCAATGTGAATTACATTGCATTTATCAAAAATCTGCCATTTTGTTGCCCAGTCACCCAGTTTTGAGAGATCCTTTTGTAGCTCTTCGCAGTCTGCCTGGGTTTTAACTTTAGTAATTTTGTATCATCTGCAAATTTTGCCACCTCACTGTTTACCCCTTTTTCCAGATCATTTATGAATATGTTGAATAGGACTAGTCCTAGGACAGACCTCTGGCGGACACCACTATTTACCTCTCTCTATTCTGAGAATTGACCATTTATACCTACCCTTTGTTTCCTATCTTTTTAACCAGGTACCAATCCATGCGAACACCTTCCCTCTTACCCCATGACTGCTTTCTTTGCTTAATAGCCTTTGGTGAGGGACCTTGTCAAACGCTTTCTGAAAATCTAAGTACATTATATCCACTGGATCCCCTTGGTCCACATGTTTGTTGACCCCCTCAAAGAATTCTAGTAGATAGGTGAGGCATGATTTCCCTTTACTAAAACCATGTTGACTCTTCCTCAACAAATTATGCTCATCTATATGTCCGACAATACTGTTCTTTATTATAGTTTCAACCAGTTTGCCTGGTACTGAAGTCAGGCTTACAGGCCTGTAATTGCCGGGATCACCTCTGAAGCTCTTTTTAAAAATTGGCGTCACATTAGCTATCCTCCAGTCATCTGGTACAAAAGCTGATTTAAATGATAGGTTACAGACTACAGTTAGTAGTTTTGCAATTTCCCATTTGAGTTCCTTCAGAACTCTTGGATGAATACCATCTGGTCCTGGTGACTTATTACTGTTTAATTTATCAATTTGTTCCAAAACCTCCTCTAATGATACCTCAATCTGGGGCAGTTCCTCAGATCTGTCACCTAAAAAGAATGGCTCAGGTTTGGGAATCTCCCTCACATCCTCAGGCATGAAGACCATTGCAAATAGTTCATTTAGTTTCTCTGCAATGGCCTTATCGTCCTTGAGTGCTCCTTTAGCACCTCGATCGTCCAGTGGCCCCACTGGTGGTTTAGCTGGCTTCCTGCTTCTGATGTACTTAAAAAAAATTGCTATTACTTTTTTCTTCCATGGTATAAAAGCAGTAGAGGCTCTTGTGTAAGTCTTGGATCCAGAGGACTGGTTTTTTTCCCCTCCCCACGGGTACATATGGAGCTGTGGTTAGCTTAGTAACCTACTCATTGGGTTTGCCATGCCTAGACCCCTTGGCACTACACGTTTAAATGCCTGCCACAGACAGTGACAAACCATCTTTCTGAGATAGGTAGATGCAGCAGTACACAATGTGTGAGCGCTTAAGATGAGATTTAAGACCAGAGGCTTTGTCAGCTCTACACTGGAATTCACCTCTGTGCAGAGGGCTGGAGCTTAAGCTATACAGACCTTGTATAAACCTTCTGCCAGCTGTCATCAAGAGCAAAAACGGCCACACTCAAATAGAAAGGGGATCCCTCTGAAAACTAATGCCACTGGCCTGAGCTCACCCCCGCCCCCCAAAAAATGTCTGGGATCATTAACTATCTTCCCTGGGCACATTTAATAGGCAATACTGCCCCACTTGCAGGTTCTGAGTCTATGTATAAAACAAGGAAAACTTCACTGGGGGAAAGAAAACACAGCATCTTCTTGGGTGAGTACAGTAACAATGTACCTAAATAAATGTGAAATAAAACATGCCCCCATGCTACCTAGGGCAGGAGTCCATTAACTCTGCTCCCCACCAGCCAGTGGACTGTCCATAGACAAATGTTCCTTTACCAAGTCACTTTCCCCGCCACATCTGCTAAACCCCACTCATAGTCTGGTGTTAGTGGGTATCATCATCCCAGATCGCTGAAGTGAACTCAGGCAGGCCTGTCGCCGGTGCCTTGGGAAATGCTGCCTGTTCCTGTCCTGAGACTCCATCGCCTACCCAAGCCACAGTGACTTCAGCTTTATTTAGTGGCTAAGTAAGAGGGGCCTCACCAGCGTTCACTCAGCTCTGCTGCTGTTCTCTGTGGCTTCACCAACGCATCCTCTCCACAGTGCAAGATGCTCAGTGGAGGGAAAGCAATTGCTTATAGGAGCCATGAAGAGAGTAACTCACTCCTCGCTTAACGTTGTAGTTATGTTTCTGAAAAATGCTACTTTAAGTGAAACGATGTTAAGAGAACCCAATTTCCCCATAAGAATTAATGTAAATGGGGGGGGGAGGAGAATAGGTTCCAGGGAATTTTTTTTCCACCAGACAAAAGACAGGAAGAGGCGGGGCGGAGCAGGGGCAGGAAGAAGCGGGGTGGGGTGTGGAAGGGGTGGAGTGGGGGCAGGGCCTGGGGCAGAGGGGGAGGGGTTGTCCCGGGCCCTGCACCTCCCTAGGGACGGCCATGCTCTCTAGTCATACTTCCCACTGTTCACCAACCAATCGGACAGAGAGCTCCTTACCTCTCAGAGCTTCAGGCCACAAGAGTTACATTTGTACTAGCCCTCTGCACATGGGTGAATTTCACCTTTAATGAATATTGAAGATTCCTTGAGGCCTTATATAATAGGAGGGCTTTGCCACACACCCCCCCCAATTCCCACAGCTGTGCAGTTGCTGGTAGCATCTGTCCCAAATGTGGCTGTAGTTCAGTGGTGCTCCACAGGAGAATGGTTAAGGCACGACACCAGAGATCTGGGCCAGATGAATTCAGCGAGACTAGATGCTCACATCTGAAAAGAAACAGGGCAAGGGGAGGGATACCTCAGTGGTTTGAGCATTGGCCTGCTAAACCCAGGGTTGTGAGTTCAATCCTTGAGGGCACCACTTAGGGATCTGGGGCAAAATCAGTACTTGGTCCTGCTAGTGAAGGCAGGGGGCTGGATTCGATGACCTTTCAAGGTCCCTTCCAGTTCTAGGATATCTTCATTAATTTATTTATATACTGAAGGGTCTATATGGCCTTAGGCTCAGATCCTCAAAGGTATTTAGGTGCCGAACGCATTAATTTCAGTGGGAGTTAGGTGCCTAAACACCTTTGAGGATCTGGACTGTGAGTATCTAATTTAAGGCATCCAGGTTTTGGCCTTCATCTGTGTGAGTTCATGAAACTTCCCTAGCCCACAAGAGTACTGCCAAGCTAAATCCATTCATGACTGTAAAGCACCCTGAGATCCTTGGCTAGAAGGCACTATGCAAAGAGTTATCATTATATAGGGTCTAGAGCACGGAGGATGAAAGGCACAACAGACATGTAAAATATGACTGCTATTAAAAGCAAGTGGTTACCATATAGGCTGGATGGAGATACTAGAATGCTGACCACATCATTTAAAAAAAAAAAAAAAAAGTCCGCAATATTCTTGCCAGACACAGGAAATAAGAGCAGAGATGAACTTTCAGTCATACAAGGAAAGGTCACCCTGCACCTTTCCGTTTCCCTTTGGTCTGCAAAAAACTAGAACAAGGTTCAGTGGAGAAAATGGGGAGCCATTATGCAGAGAGATGAAAGGGGGAGAAAGAATAAGGTTGAAAAGAGAGTGTGTTAAAAGGGAGGGGGTGTAATAAAAAATGGGCCAAGTGGCCCTGCAGAGAAGCCTTAAGCAGGGAGAGGGGAGAAGAAAAGATCAAAAGGACAGAAAGCCAATTAGTCAATCAAAGGGTAAGGAGCCCAGTTTGGAGATAACAGGGAATCGTTTTAGGCAGTTGTGGTGCGAGGAGATTAGGCGCGGGTTAGCGGACGGCTGTGTGGTTTAGCAGAATGCAGGGCAACACATAGCAGCAGAGAGACAGTTGTCCTCACTGTTATTTACTCCCCTCCCTCCTGTCTTTGCCACTAATGTATTTTGTCATTTTCCTCTGCTTTGGAACCGTTCACCACCACCACCTTGGTTTTTCTAATCTGTTCCCCAGCTGCTTGAAATTGTGCCCCTGTGTGTCTGAACACGGCTCCTTCCCCTTTGATCAAATAATTGCCTTTTTATCCAGCAATCCCTTTTGTCTTCTCCACTGGTAGCCTGATCATTTATCACCTAACCCTTCCCCCTGTGATGTCATCCCTCCCTTTTTATCTCCAGCTTCTCCTTTATCCAAATAACCTTGCTCCATTCCTCTCCAGAGCCAAAAGCAAGTGCCTTGGTTCCACACCCAACGTGACTATGCTAGGGCTAATCCACTAGTTCCAGCATTCATTTCACTAACATCGAAGTGTAATGCCAAAGCAGCGCCTGTGTCACTCATCGGGCCATTAATGAGCTGTAAATGTAAGTTTGTTAGTAACTAGGGAACGTTTTCACCGCTTCCAAGTGCTCAGGAAGGTCTAGGCTTGAGAAAGGGGCTATGCCCTTGTTGGGAGGGCCAGGAGTTCACACAGATACCAGGTTTTTCATCCTAGTCCATTTATTTATAATAGGCACACTTTGGGGGAGTAACATTGGATAAATCCAAAACATCAAAAAAGCAACTCACAGTCTGTTTTCAACCACAGCGTGGTCCCAGTTCTCTGTTCCAGCCAAGCTCTGCTCAATGAGGGATTGGGTAAAGAGGGAAAAGGTGGCTTTATGTCACCTTTCAGCTCCCTCTCCTCTGGGTTCCTCCAGGAAGTGGATTGGCACCCGATGTAAATTTTAGCAGCCTGAAGTTTGCTCCTATTTGTGCTCATCTGCTTGTAAAACTGAAGTGATTCTTCCAGCCCGGCCATAACTAGGCATTTTAGCACCCGGGGCGAGCAAGTATATTTGCGCCCCCTACCATTTTTTTCGTCATTTCTCCACCTCATTTTTCTGCCCTTGTGGCTTTGCACCCTGGGCAGCTGCCGCACTTGCCCTGCCCTGGTTACGGCCCTGCTTCCAGTAGCCGGAGTGTAGCAACATTCTGTCCACACTGTTTGTCCCAGCTGCACCTCCCACACGTGGTGCTGCACAAGGGACGGGAGATGTACCCAGCTGTACACCACCCAGGGATTCTCCCAATATTCAAAGATTTTAAGACCAGAAAGGCCTGTTAGATCATCTAGCATGACCTCCAGTGTAAACCAGGCCATTACATTTCACCCTATTACTCCTATATTAAGCCCAATAAGTAGTGTTTGACTAAAGCATATCTTCCAGGAAGACATCCAGTCTTGATCTGAAGTTTTCAGGAGATGGATAATCCATCAGTTCCCGGGGTAGTTCATTGTAACGGTTAATTACCTCACAATGCGTGCCTTATTTCTAATTTGAATTTGTCTAGCTTTAAACTTCCAGCCATTTTTTCTGTTTGTGCCTTTCTCTGCTAAAGTAAAGAATCCATCTAGTACCAAGGTATTGCATATCCATGCACTAGCCATATTGGACTAGATGACCTCTCGAGATCCCTTCCAGTCCTACAGTTCTATGATTCTATGGATTTCCTTAATCCCAATTACAGGACTCTTAGAAGCACCAACACATTGAAGTCCTGTTTAAAACGCTAGCTATTCTTCATACTTACAAAAGATAAAGATCATCCAAACATGAAGCCCCTGTCTGCTGGCCAGCCAACAGGCCTCAGTCTCGAGTGAAGGGACCATGTGTATGGATGAATGGGATTCCTTATCCCTACCCATTCTTTGAAGTCTCTGTTGAGCCAGCTGCCAACAAGTTGGTGACACTCAGGATGTTGTGTTTCATTACAGGTGTCCACATCATGAAAATTGGCCCTGTCAGCTCATTGCACATAGGCTACAAAATGAGCCAGTTCCTGGCAACAGCTCTGGGTCACAACCAACTTCTGCTAAATTCAAGCTAGCCACCTAGAAGAGAGAGCCTCCCAAGTCTCACTCTTCATACCTTCCACCATCCAGTCCGGCAGCCAAACAGTAACTATCTGGGTACAACAATTCAATAAGTAAGTTGCTCATCTTGGGGGTCATGACCACCCTACCTTCCCATATGGATAAATGGTAGAGGGGTCCTAACATTGGTACAGAAAAGGTTGAGAACCACAGAGACTATGGTGTGATAGTATGAACCCATAAAGCTGCATTGGAGGTTTGAACTGTTAAGGTGCAGAATACTTGAATCTAACAAAATAATGGTTCCAACTATTTTTAAATGTTTAGTTTCTAGATTGAGACATGAATGTTTTTCTGCTAGTAAAATTTTACTTAGAGCATGTACATTAAAAATAAATTTAAAAAACACCCAACCAAAACAAAGTACTATGCTATCAACACAATTCTCTTCCTGGGATAGGGAGACCAGATGTCCCAATTTTATAGGGACAGTCCCAATATTCAGGGCTTTTTCTTATTTAGGTGCCTGTTACACACACACCCCCCCCCCCCAACCCCAAGTCCTGATTTTTCACACTTTCTATCTGGTCACTCTATCCTGGGATGAGAGGAAGGAAAGAACGAACTATGCATGCCAGATGCTGGTCATATCGCTTTATACACTGCTGAAACATACTCAGATACCAAGGTGGTGTAAAAATCTATATAGACTGGAATAGAATAACCCCCAATGTATATCAAACAAAAAAAAAATCACACCAGCCTACCCATGAAACCCACAGCTGAAGACAAAGAATTAATAATACTGTTGCCCCTCCGCTGAGTCACAGCAGAATTTGGGGGCCTTGCAGTCAGCCTTCTGGTGGAGAAGAAATCTATGGACATGGAATCTGGGTATGTTCTCAGGGTAACTTGCTCTATCTACACACATGCACCAGTTATGCAACAGAGGCCATCATAAACGGCATACAGGAAACCCCCTCTTCCAGAGATCTCACCCCATACACCCAGGCCTGGTTACCAGGAAGCTACTCTATCTTAAGAATAGCCTCCAAATATAGAGCATAAAGCGGACAGCAAACTCTTTGAAAGAAGCTGTTGCAGGTAGCAAAGGTCCATTGCATAAAAAACTAACAACAATACAGCATTTCTTCAAAGACTAAACACTTGTTTGCACACAAAGAAAAATAATATGTAAGGCTTTCTGTAACAGAGCCCCTGGTGACTCTGGCCATACAATACTTGCTACCAAGCACCTATCAGAGGGCTTGTCTACATGGAGAATTAGTACATGGCAACCTGGGGGGGTGAACATACAATGCACTAGTCTGCCACGCAGTATGTCGCTGTGTTGACCCTACTACGGAAAACTAAGAGTTCCATAGTGCACTTTGACATACCACAGCACTTTTAGTGCATGGCAGCAGGCACAGTGCAACTGGCAGCGTGATTCCCAGCCCGAGAAGAGAGACTTGTGCTAGCTGGGCTCAAGCTTAGTGCACTAAAAATAGCAGCATGGACACTGCAGCACCGGCGAAGGCTCTGGCTAGACATGCAAGCTTGGACCTAGGGGGTTGGGTGGGCTTGAGAGGCCAAGTTGCCACCCATGCCACACCATCCATGTTACTATCTGTAGTGCAGTAGGTCAAGCTGAGCTAACACAAATGTGTTTACCCACCGTGGGAGGCACGCTCGCAGCTGCAGTGTAGACCTAGCCATAGTGCATGGCAGGCTAGTGCGCTGTAGATTTACACCATGATTTACACAGCTTGCCACGCACTAAATCTCTGCCTAGACAAGCCCAAAGGGTATCAATGCGCTTTGTCATTCTGACAAGGTGGTGGTGGGTTTTGCACTCCAGAGGAGTCAGACATCAGATGGGCACAAAATGCCCCACCAGGAACCGCCACCCAGAACACAAAGTTGAGGTGCCCAATGACCACTTGTAGCTCCCTCGGCTGAATTTTCTTTGCCCCTTTGAGAGCCTGTATCTGTGCCCTGACTGATTCCAACTTCTCTGTAGGTAACCTAGACACACCTCAAACTTTGTCTAGCTCGAAGCCCAGATATGTTAAACTTTGGGCAGGGCCTTCTGGTTTTTTCCCCATGGTGAGGAGGGCCCTGAGGCACTTGGCTAGGATCTGAAATGCATGAAGCATGTACTCGCAATTGCCTGTCCCCAATCTTCCTGCAAATAAGTCATTTAGTGCGAGAGGCCAGACTGCGTCATGCGGTGCACTATCACCCACTCCAACGTGGAGTTGAAGCTTTCGAAAGTAGCACATGACACCGAGCACCCCATGGGCACGGCTTTATCAAAATAGTAGTGTCCTTCAAAGTGAAACCCAGCATCAAATGAGCAGTATGTCACTGAACACAGCGAGGGGTCAATATAGTCATTTACCAATGAGCCCTAGCAGCTAGAACAGGTGATGGATAAGCCTGTATTCCCTTCGTCTTCTTTGGTACCACACCCAGGGGAGATGCGCACAACTCTGGCATTGGCAAGCATGGGAAGGGGCCTGTTACTCTCCCTGCTGCCAACTCTAAGGTGATCTTTTCCCTTACTATATGCTCAAAGGCTTTAATGGACTTAAAGTTCTCTGCCCAGGTGTGGTACCTCACTCCTTCATATGGGATTTCAATATATCCCATAAATAAGAGGTGTCTTTTTTCCTGAGGTAGTCCAACAACAAATTGCATAACACCTCAACTGGGACTTTGAAAAGGGAAATCATGCCTCACCAATCTACTAGAATTCTTTGAGGGGGTCAACAAGCATGTGGACAAAAGGGATCCAGTGGATATAGTGTATTTAGATTTTCAGAAAGCCTTCAACAAGGTCCCTCACCAAAGGCTATTAAGCAAAGAAAGCAGTCATGGGATAAGAGGGAAGGTCCTTTCATGGATTGGTAACTGGTTAAAAGATAGGAAACAAAGGGTAGGAATAAATGGTCAGTTTTTAGAATGGAAAGAAGTAAATAGTGGTATTCCCCATGGGTCTGTACTGGGCCCAGTCCTATTCAACATATTCATAAATGATCTGGAAAAAGGGGTAAACAGTGAGATGGCAAAATTTGCAGATTATACAAAATTACTAAAGTTAGTTAAGACCCAGTCAGACTGCGAAGAGCTACAAAAGGATCTCTCAAAACTGGGTGACTGGGCAACAAAATGGCAGATGAAATTCACTGTTGATAAATGCAAAGTAATGCACATTGGGAAGCATAATCCTAACTATACATATAAAATGACAGGGTTTAAATTAGCTGTTACCACTCAAGAAAGAGATCTTGGAGTCATTGTGGATAGTTCTTTGAAAACATCCACTCAATGTGCAGCGGCTGTCAAAAAAGCGAACAGAACGTTGGGAATAATTAAGAAAGGTATAGCTGTTAAGACAGAAAATATCATATTGCCTCTATATAAATCCATGGTATGCCCACGTCTTGAATATTGTGTGCAGATGTGGTTGCCCCATCTCAAAAAAGATATATTGGAATTGGAAAAGGTTCAGAAAAGTGCAACAAAAATAGTGAGGGGTATGGAACAGCTGCCATATGAAGAGAGATTAAGACTGGGACTCTTTAGCTTGGAAAAGAGATGACTAAGGGGGGGATATGATAGAGGTCTATAAACTCATGACTGGTGTGGAGAAAGTAAATAAGGACGTGTTATTTACTCCTTTGCATAACACAAGAACCAGGGGTCACCAAATTAAATTAACAGGCAGATTTAAAACAAACAAAAGGAAGTATTTTTTCACACAACGCACAGTCAACCTGTGGAACTCCTTGCCAGAGAATGTTGTGAAAGCCAAGACTATAACAGGATTCAAAAAAGAACTAGATAAATTCATGGAGGATAGGTCCATCAATGGCTATTAGCCAGGATGGGCAGGGATGGTGTCCCTAGCCTGTTTGCCAGAAGCTGGAAATGGGTGACAGGGGATGGATCATTTGATGATTAGCTGTTCTGTTGATTCCCTCTGGGGCACCTGGCATTGGCCACTGTTGGAAGACAGGATACTGGGCTAGATGGCACTTTGGTCTGACCCAGTATGGCCGTTCTTATGTTCTGTATCTTAATTGGAGAAGGAGCCTTTTTCATGGTTACTGCCTCCCCTGTAGCATCTCCTGAAGCACTGGGATCTTGCATACTCCATTTTTTACTGGCCTGTTGAAACCGCCCTTTACCCCCATAACAGGAAAGTATGTTCTGCTGACCCCTGTGCCTCCTGTAGCAGTGTTCATACATGGCAGCTGGGTTTATATGGCGAGTCTGGGTTGGTCTACACTGCAGCTGGCAGCCTGCTTCCCAGCCCAAGAGCAAAAACATTTCCCACTGTTGAATGAAAAGCACACGTTGGCTTTTATATCTGTATTTTGAAAACGAGGTTTTGCACTGGCAACCTGCTGTCTGAGGGTGCCACCTGAGCAGGGTGATAAGGAGTTTCATACTGCAGCCATAGTTCGTGGTCTATTTTACCCCAGGACTCCAATGCCACCCCCTGTCTAAATTGTCTGTCGTGCTGCCTTCCCATACATAGAATGAGCCCTGGCTATAAAGTCCTAATACTCGAGCAAGAAAATACACCTCTCTCAGTTCCTCACACACATTATATACACACAAACGCAAAAGGCTGTGGACCAGTTCTCAAGAGTTTGAGGTATCTTATGTTTGCAGGATTTATCCTCTTCTTTTTTGTCCTTTTCACCCCCTTCCTCTGTTTCTTCTTCCCTTAACAGCAAGTTAACTAAAATTCACAGATGCGTCCTCAGTGAGCGATCAGATCACACAATCTGTAGGGTGTTATCTGCCTTGTCTCCTGCCTGTGTTTTGTTAGGAATGCTGCCACTGGGTGACAGGGGGAGGGGGAAGTGTCCCTCCCTAATTGCTCCACATTCCATTGCGGGATATCCGTCCCACTCCAAACCTGAAACTGATTTACTCACTCATCTGAGAGGGGCCCACTCTTGTCAGGCAGCCACCAGTGCCAATAATTTTGCCATGTCACCCAAAAACCCCCTCCAGGGATAGTCACATGGAAGTGCGACCTGGGCCGCCAACCTTGCCCCTGAGCTCCAAGGTTCGCAATTCCCCACTTTGTTATCTGTGGACTGCTGGAAAACACCGCTGGTCATATCCCGAGGATGCCTGTTGGTGAGGTATAGGAGTAGCCACAGCCCCAGTGTTGCTCCCCAGCTTCTCATCATCCTCAACCACCTCAATGAGGCTTGGATCCTTCCTATCCTCAAACCAAACCCTGAATCTATCCCATGGACCTTCTGTATAAAGGCTTCAGGACTCCCTCCAGGAGGAATGCACTCCTCCAACACACCAACATCCACAAAGTGAACTCTCCCTGCCGAGATCCTGGCTTCCTTGTAGCTACTCACTCCCCTTGTCTTGTGACTCTCCCCTTGCGGGCCACTGGTCCTCGCCTGATTTCCATTCCTGTGGAGACTGAGCACATCCTTCCCCACAGGACAACCCCACAATCCCCTGGCCAAGCTGCCCAAAGGAACCCTCGCCCACCTGTGAGGCCACCACTCTCAACGCCTCCATTAGGGCAGGGCTGGGTCCCTCATGACCTATGGCCCAACTCCTGCCCCCTAGCTCCAAGGAGTGGGGAGGGACTGGGCATTCTGCCTGGCTCCCTCAGAGCAGCTGCTGGAGTGGGCACCCGCAAGCTGTACCCCGGGCTGAAGCACTGGGTGCCCTTCCTCTCCCCTCACGAGAAGCCAGCAATGAGGGGGTAGAGCAGGACACAAGCAGGGAGTGGTGGGGCTGAGGCAACAGACCCAGCTCCGGCAAGGCCACCCAGGGATAAGCCGCCCCCCACCCCGCCAATGCAGTGGCACTACGTGACCCCTGTCCTTCTCCCCAGTGAGTAATGGGGGAGGGGAGGGCCTGCAGCAACAAGCTTAGCTCCAGCAGGGCCACCCAGGGACCCAGCGTCCCTTTCTGCTGTCGTAGAGGCACTGTGATCGCTGGCTTCCCACCCCCCAGGAGCAGAGGAAAGGGGGAGCAGATGCCACAGTCCCAACAGGGCCACCCAGGAACACCGGGGCCTCCTCCCCAGGTGGAGGGGCCGTGGTTCCAGGCCCAACTGGGTGCACTGGTTTGGGACCCAGACGTCCCAGTGGCTTTCCCACGTGGTCTTCCGCCTCCCTTCCCACTCAAGCAGGGATGGGGGGAGCCAGCATGATATCCCTCCCTAAGGGGGCTCCTAATCCGACAGCGAGCAGAGCCCTCGTGCAGGGTGGCAGAGGTGTGACCCCCCCATGATGGGGCAGAGACACCCTCCCTCTCCGCCCCCCCTCCACCAGAGTGGACCCTCTACCCCTGGAGAGAGGGACCCTGGACTCCTGACTTGTCATCCTCTGCACCGTGGGTGCTGCCGCTGGAATGGTGAGGCCCTGTTGCTGCTGGAACAGAGCTAAAAGGCTCCTTAGGGCCCCCACTCCTGGTTAAATCCTGGGAGCTGGGGAATGCTGGCCAATCAGCATCCTTCTTCCCCAGCTGGACAATGGATGCCAGAGACTCCCAAAAAGAGAGGTGCTACCTGGTGTCCCTGAGCAAGTGTTCCCTCCCCTCCTCCTCATCAATTTCCCCCCACCCTAAAGGGAGGCAGGTGGTATTTGCAAATAATTAATTAAGACCTGTGAGGAAGCGAAACCTCTTCCCCATTTTACAGATGGGGACACTGTCAGAGCAGAGCTCAGCAGTTTGACCAGGCTCATGCAGCCTGGAAGTGGCAGGAACAGAATAATTAAGTGATCTCTTGCAGCTGGGAGGACAGGGAGTCAGATTCCATTTTGCATATTCAGCGCTTCCTTTTATATCCAGACATTCAGATGGGAAAAGGAAAGTGGCGTTTTTCTCCAATCATAGATGGTTCTTCTGAGAAACACTCAGTAGAGATTCCTATTAGGACTGGTCATTTATCGAACACAATGTTTTTTATGCTGAGAAAGGGCTTTTATCAAATGAAATTTTAAATAAATTTTATTAATATTGTTTTAATGAACAATGTAGTGCCTTTTTCAAATTAATTCTTGAAAATGTTATCAAATGTTCTAGACACTCAGGTTTCTGGTAAATGGAAAATGTCTAGAACTATTTTTCAATCACTGGTTTTCAAAATTCTGAAACTTAACACAACATACACGCATCCATTTCAGTCACCTGGAAATGAAAACAACTGCAACATTTGTCCCAAATGTAAATTTTTGTTTGTTGGCAATTGGTGAATTAGTGAAAATACTAAGTGATGAAAATGGACTTGTGAAGGACTTGGCTCTTTACATTTCTTAGCCACTTGTGCCTTTTCTTCCAATATTTACCTTCAACAGTGTTCACACACTCACAAGAAAGAAGGGAGAAAACTAATATTTGCTCATTAATTTATAGGACCACTAAACAGAAGGAACAGAGATTTAAGCAGTGAACAGAGTGAACTACCTAGTAGTGCCAGTAACTGTCACAGTTCAAGTGCCCTAAATTATACATCTTCAGGAAACATGCCAATAAACCAATGACTCTCCAATGGGCTCCTGTGGAGAAAGGGTTGTCTTTGGTTCTGCTTCATGATGTATAAAGGCCTGAAAGAGTTGTTTGTTTATAAATAAGGATTTTTCCTCTGGTAGTTTGTTAGTTATCTTAAAATTATCAGAAATATAAAATCTTGATTTCCCTGAGTTTGCTAGAAGACTGCAGAAGGAGCATTTTCATCCCCCAGTTAACGGGCATTGGAGGAGTCTGGATCTTTCACAAAGAAAGCTTTCCTCTCAAAGTGTTTGCCAACAAATTCAGTTAAACAGGTGTTAAAATGAGCCCAAGATTTTAATCAGTCAGACTCAAAATTCCCTTTCTCCTTCACCTGTCCATGATTCCGTCTCTTGTGATGTTGTAACGCCAACAGTCCTCTAGAAAACCCCGGGAAACCAAGACCTAATATTTCAAATGGAAAACACAAGCTAGAATTATTGTTCTTGTGAGAACAGTGAAAGGCAAAGTACTGTCATGGATCAAAAACTGGCAGAAAAAGAAGAGAACGTAATGGTCAATTTTCATCATGGCAAAAGGTTATCTGTGAAGTGCCTCATGTAGGTCCAGTTATGTTAATATATTTATTAATTACACTCTCAAAAACTAAGTTAAAAGAATATTATTAAGGTTGCAAAGTCAAGCACTCAAAAGTTAGGAAATCCCAGAATTCATTAGGTAGCATGTGCAACCTTAACTCAACCCTCCTGTGCTTATGCATTATGATAGGTCTGTAATTACACGATCACATAGTATGTTTTCTAAAGACCTTGCCTCATTCAGTGCACATGATGGACAGTGTTTGCTTAAGGAGCAAATTTTTATTATTTGGTTTCTCCTCATTTCAGTGTGTGGCCCCAGGCCTTACTTACTGTACACTGTTCAAACCCCACTCTGAAGACAGAATTATTAATTTACCCCTGGGCTTTTTTAGGGTGCTCATCACATCTGAGTGCTTCTTAAACATTAATTAATCTTCACAACACCCCTGTGAGCTGAGAGGTATTATCCCCATTTTACAGATGGCAAGCTAAAGCACAGAGAGATTTAAGGTCAAAGGAATCTGCTCATTTGGGTTCCTATTGGAGATACTAAGGACCTTTACATGTTCAAAGCACAGCTCCGGTTGACTTCAGTTGAAGCTGTGGGTGCTCAGCACTTCTGCAAATCAGACCTCAGGGTCTCAAGTCAGGCATCAAGAAATTGAGGAAAACCACTGTGAAAAGCTTGGCTTAAGTGGGTTTTTCGGTTTAATTTCCTCTGTTTTAAAAAAGCAGGCAAAACACAGAAATCCCATCATGTAGCATATTGTCATCCACATGGTTTGTCACCAAGGTTGGGAACCTTTAGGTTCACCATACAGATCTCTAACTTGAACTAGTGGAGTAACTGATAAAAGTAGTAGGTTGTCATCCTCGGTATTGTTGAGCACTTGATGGGGGTGAGACATTCCAGGCTCTGGAGGGAAGCCTATGGGCACAGACTAGTCTGCCTGTTTCCGCCCAAGCATGACTCCTGCTGCCCTGTCCTTTGAACCTGTGCTAATTCCAGTCCAGTCTCTTCCCCACCACTGGCAGTTTCTCCCAGTCCTATTTTCCAAATTTTCAAAAACAATTCAGCCAGAGGCAGACCCCAGAATAGAAAATTTCAGCCCAAATGTGTCTGGCAAAGTTATAAACAACTGAAAACAGGGTCTGATAATATAAAGTGTCAAGCAAACTTAATAACAGGCAGTGCTACCAGCCCTCCCTATAATGATCTGAAAAGAATGAGGAAGTTGTGAGCTAACAACATTTGCAGATGACACAAAATTATTTAGGTTATTCGGGACCAGAGAGGACTGTGAAGAACTTCAGAGAGACTCAAGGAGTTAGGTGAATTGGCATCACTGTAATGAAATTCAATGTCAATCAATGCAAAGTAATGCACATTGGAGAGAAAAATTTAAACTACTTGTATACCTTACCAGGTGCTAAATTAACTATGAACCCAGGAAAGGGACCAGGGCATCACTGGAGACCAGTGGTTCTCAATTTATTACACATTGTGGGCCCCTGCATATACAGCCCACAACGTGTTACCTGGGCCACAGGAGCCGGGTGGCAGGGCAGCGGCAGCCCAGACCCCCACCCCAGACCCCTGCCATGAACAGAAGGTGGCTGCCCCAGACCCCACCACATGGGGTGGGCTGGTTGCCCCGGAGCTTGTGGGGCTGGGCAGCAGCCCCGGACCCCGCCACGTGCAGCAGGTTGGCTGCCTGGGTCCTGGACCTCACGGTGCTGGGCAGGAGCCCTGGACCCCCACTGTGCAGGGCTGGCCAGCTGACCCAGACCCCTGCTAGGTGGCTGCCCCGGAGTTCAGGGGTTCAGCTGTGAGCCTTGGACCCCTGCCACGCAGGGCTGGCCAACTGCTCTGACCCCAGACCCCCACCACGTGGCTGCCCTGGACCCTGGGCCTCCAACCCCGCGGGGCTGGGAGCCCCAGACTTCCGTCATGCAGGGCAGGCCGGCAGCCCTGACCCCACTGGGCAGCCCTGACCCCTCCATGCCAGGCAGCTGGGAACCTGGTGACCCCGGCACACTGGCAGCCTTTAGCACACAGCTGAGCTGGGCCGCAGCTGTGGGTTAATTGGGCCGCATGCGGCTCGCGGGTTGAGAACTGCTGCTGTAGAGTGTTCAATGACACCCTCTGCTTAATGTGCAGCTGTGGTCAAAAACAGACTAACAAGATGTCAGGATTAGAGGTGCGTGAACATTTTTGGATGAATACTTTATTCGCCGCAAAAGGAAGTATTGGTGGACCCAGGACTATTCACAAATGTGTTGAATAATTTTGGCCAGAAACACTGGGGGTCAGGAGGGCTACATTCACAAAATGGCTGAAGGAGTTGGTGGAGGTGCCCTCCTTATAACTTTTAGCTGAGTGGTTAGGACCCTCCCATGGGATGTGGGAGACAAATGTTGGAATTCCCACAGTGGTGTAGGGATCTGAACTCTCCCATGTGAGTGCCCTAAACACCAGGCTATAAGCTATTCTGAGTAGGCCTCTCTTGTTTTCTATTGTTGAAGCTGTTCCACTGTGTGTAAAATACTTGAATAGTCTTTGGGCTACAGATTGAGAATGAGAACAGCCTGGTGATTAAACCCCTGTTCAAATCCCTGCTCCAGAGCCCAGAAACAAAACGTTTTGGGTCAAATGACATGGTTCATTTGACCCGAAATGGACATTTTTGATTTGTCAACATTTTTCAGACCTTTCAGATCCAGTTCAAACTAAACTAATTTCTCCCCCCGCCCCCAATGTTTTGGAACTGCCAGTGAAAAATCAGTTCTTCACTCAGTTCTAGTTAGGATGCATAAGGCATTGAATGGATAATAATACAGAGCGCATTATAATTTATTTATAATAAAATCAATGGTGAGGCCTCACTTGGAATATTGTGTGCACTCTTGGTCATCCTGTCCTCCAAAAGGATATTGCAGAATTAGACGGGGTTCAGAGAAGGGCAACAAGAATGTTCAAGAGCCTGGAAAAACTCCTACGAAGAGAGATTAAATGATTGGAATTATTTACCTTAGAAAGAAGATGAATAAGAAATGACATGTTAATAGCATATTAAATAATGAATGTCATTGGGAAGGTAGAACAGGAACTTCTGCTCTTCCTATCTCATAACTCAAGAAGGAGACATTCAGTTAAAGTAAAAGGTGGTAACCTGAAAACTGATGAACGGTCATATTTTTCACATGGCAAAGTTAAAATTAGGAACTCATTGCCACAAGAACTGGTTAAGGACAAAAATTTAGCAAGATTCAAAATTGGATTGGACGCTTATTTAGATAAGAATATCCACACTTGTTTATATTTAAGGATAATACATTTTGCAACAGATATTAAACCTTGTGCTTTAAGGCTTAAGCCAATCTCCAAACTATTAGAGATAAGGATAATGGGGCAGAGGGCTAGATTATCGCACATCTGCCTATTGTGAGGTTTTTATACATTCCAGTGGTGCTGCGCAGTGTCGGAGAGAGGATACTGGACCAGATGGACCTGGGGTCTGGCAATTCCTATGAGAAAAGCCTATCAGGCCTTGGTCACATATGCATGGTGCACAGCCTAAAAGAACCAAGTGAAAATCTACGTATTAGTCCAATCAATGCTGAAGTTGTTCCCAACTGCAGGCATGGAATGCTGCTGAAGATACTTTTGTTAAATGTAGAGGCGAGTGAAATTCTTCATCAAAACTTTTATTTAAGTGAAAACAAAATTTGGTCAAAAATGGGACGTCTGCACAGAAAATATCCATTTCAACTAGACGTTTCCAGGTTTTTCATTGGAAAAGATTTTTTTTTCTGTTTTCAGCATCTGAAAATTTTTGGCCAGTGAGTAAAAGTTTTCAGTTTGGAGGGTGGGGTGGGAGAGGTTTTGCCCAGTTGGATGAAGTTTGTTGGTTTTCAGCTATCAAAAGTAAAAAAATAAAACAAAAACCAAAAAAAAACCCATTTTTTTGCTGAAACTCATTCCCCAAAAAAATTTTGGAGAAAAAAATTGCAATGTTACATATTTTTATTGAAATTCTTCCTGGGAGGGAGAAAAAAAACATTTCCCAACCAGACATGATTAAAACATTAATGTGACCATCTTGCTGATGTGAATAGCACATGTGTGTAAAGAACAGTGATACCAAGGAGATCACAACAAAACCCCTAGTCTTACAAAAGGTGCCCTCAGATCTTTAACATTCAGGTAGAACGGAAAGGACATTGGGCCCAAATTATCAAAAATGACTAGATTCATAGATTTCAAGGCCACAAGGGACCATCTCTTCAGAGTAGGCGGTATTTTTCATAGTAGCTAACCTCATTATTATGTCATTTTAAAAATTACCAGTGACTAGAGTGACCACTGCCACATTCCCAGAATACTGAACATTCGGGTACTTCTGGGAACAGCATGACCCTGACCCTATCGGCATGACCTCACCTGCTTAGTGCATGCAAGGTCACACCACATGGAGGATGCCATTTTGAAAAGTGTACTGCTTTGCTCCCTGCTGGCATGACTTGGCCCACACCATGCGTGCAAGGGGGGGACAGGGCAGCATGCTCTTCAAAATGGCGTCTCCCAGCCATACCACCAGATAAAATCACTTCCGGTTTTGTCTCAGTTCCAGACAAGGACAAATCTTACCAAAAAAAAAAGAGGACTGTGTCTTTAAACCAGACGAATGGTCTGCCTACCAATGATAAAAATTGAAAACAGCTTGGATAGAAACCCAATAGTTTCTGATTGTTCAGTTCAATGTATCTGAGCCAAAAAAAAGCCTTCAATTTGCAGCCTACAAGTCATACATGTATTTGTACCGGAGCAGGAGAGAAATATGCCCTGGAAGTTCAATTAGCCATTCACATGCTGAATTGATAAATGCTGCTGCATACTTCAAAGATGTTTTTTAAAAGGAAAAGATGGGAGGCCTGATTCTCGTGTCTGGTACATGGCTCACATCTCTGCATATCTCAGAATATGCACTCCTGCATTTAGCTGCATGGATTTTCAAGACATAGTGGCAAACACCAAAAAGTGAAACCGCCCACAAGGAACAATTAGCAGGTTGTGAAATTATGCAGGGAAATCAAAGGCCTACACATCAATCTGCACTGTCCTACAGCCCAAAGCTCATAGACTGGACCTAGACACATTTTCCAGAGGACTGACTACTTGATAAAATTAGCACCCAAAATTCTTTGCCTTCTCTAGGTTAAAGATAGCTAAGCCCTGGAAATCAAATGCATACCTTGTGTAACTCCATTGACTTCAGTGGAGTTCCACAAAGGATTCATTTGATGCTGGATCTGTAATAATACACAGACAAGTTAGATCTCTTGGTTTGTTCTGACATCATTTTGTATGAATAGGGCCACAGACTGCATTCGTAGTTCTCGTCTTTAGCAATTTCAAATCTGCTTTGTCTTTACTACTAGAGTATGCTGTGTGAGTTCAAGTAAGGTGACCAGATGTCCTGATTTTATAGGGACAGACCCGATATTTGGGGCCTTGTCTTATATAGGTGCCTATTACCCCCCGACCTCCATCCCGATTTTTCACCCTTGCTATCTGGTCACCCTAAATTCAAGGGTGAATCTTCACTTATTCCCTCTCCCATGATCCCATCGGAGTGAGCACAGCCAGCAACTGAGGCAAGAGTCTGACATCCTTAAAGGGCCATACCCTACAGTGGCAGGGTCTTATGCTGTGGTCCAGTTTACCCAGGATGGCCAGTAGTTTTTGCTTCATTAATTATTGCATTTGCAAACTCTCAGTGAAGCAAACTTACTGATTAAACAGTAAGCTTTGGGGAATAAAAATATATTTTTAAAAACCTTATCAGGCTTAGTCATCAAATGACAACATCTTTTCCAGTTTCACTAGCACAGCAACGTAGGTGAAGGTAAAATTTTGGTCAAGGAGACCAAGACAAAACCTCTAGTTTTACAAAAAGTGCTCTGGGATCTTTAAATTCAGGTAGAGCAGAAAGGATATTGGGCCCTAAATTACTAGGTACAAAAATGGTTCAAAAATGTCTAGGTTAATAGATTCCAAGGCCACAAGGGACCATTGTGATCATCTAGTCTGACTTCCTGCATAACACAGGTCAGAGAACTTCCCCATGATAATTCCTAGAGCCGATCTTTTAGAAAAACATCCAAACTCGATTTAAAAATGGTCAGAAATCGAGACTCCACCATGATCTTTAGTAAATTGTTCCAGTTTAATTACCCTCACTGTCAAAAACTTACACCTCATTTCCATTCTGAATTTGTCTCGCTTCAACTTCCACCCATCGGATTGTGTTATACCTTTCTCTGCTAGAGGGAAGAGCCTATTAAAAAGTGGAAGTTAATTGTGAAAGGAGTGTGCATTTGTGCATGCAGTGTATACAATAAAGGGAGTTAAAGAAATGTAAACAAGACAAATATAAACAAGAAAAACAAGACCAGTGGAATGTAGGCGTGCCTCGACATGAGTAATTGATCATGAGTGAGGCCTCATTTTTTGGGAGAGAGCTAGAATAAGGGGGAATATCCACGGAACCATGGACAAGACAGGCCATCTCAAAAAAGATGTATTAAAAGTGGAAAAGGTACAGAGAAAGACAAGAAAAACAATTAGGCGCATGGAACAGCTTTCACACAAGGAGAAATTAAGAGGACTAGATCTTTTCAGCTTTGAAAAGAGATGACTAAGGGGGTAATGATAGAAATCTGTAAAATCATGCATGTGTAACCTTTGGGTGGACCACAGTTCACTTCATTTCCCATCTCCAGTGCCTTAAAAAAACCCTCAAATGCCATAGAAAGTAGCTGGAGACCCAGAGTTCAGTCTTTAGGGATTTTCAGTAAGACTTGCACAGGGTCAACCTCCCCACATTCAAGTCCCAAAAGGAACTAAAGAAATTAATTTAATTACATTATCATAACATAAGTGCCCAGAAGCTTAGGATTTGTTCACCTAAGTCTCAGAGTATTTCATCACCAAATCTGGACAGTCTGCTGAGTCTAAAACGACATCTTCCCTCCACTTGCTTGTAGGAATCTTCAGTTGGAATCCATGCAGACCTTTCCTTTGCTGAAATCCCTGCTAGCCAGACAGCTGACTGATTTAACTGACTGATTGGCCAATCACTCAGTTAAGTGTAGAAATTTAAAGAAAACCGTTATAAGAAAATACAAAACTGAGAATAGCAAAATAGAAATGACTCTTTCCCCAGTACTACATTTAAAGAAACGTTGGTGAATAAGGCTACATCTACACTACGGGGGGGCAGGGGGGGCTGATTTAAGATACGCAAATTCAGCTACGCCAATAGCGTAGCTGAATTCGACGTATCGCAGCCGACTTACCCCGCTGTGAGGACGGCGGCAAAATCGACCTCTGCGGCTCCCCGTCGACGGCGCTTACTCCCACCTCTGCTGGTGGAGTAAGAGCGTCGATTCGGGGATCGATTGTCGCGTCCCATTGGGACGCGATAAATCGATCCCCGAGAGGTCGATTTCTACCCGCCGATTCAGGCGGGTAGTGTAGACCCAGCCTCAGACTAGTTGAGACAATGTAACTAGAACAGTTTGGCTAAAATCAAAACAACATTCAAAGCATACAATTAAAACAGAAGTTATTTTTCCCTCCCAATGTCCTCTTACTATAATTAGCATTGCCCATGCTTCCGTTAGAGGGTAACAATAGCACTAACCTGCTACAAAATGCTTCAGAGTTAGGGACAACAGCCTGCTTTCTGCTCCCAACTCACCCAGGGCACCTGGCCCCCTGCAAAGCAGCTGCCCTAATTGCTTGCCCTCATGGAGTCTGACCCCAGCAAGAAGGAACCTACTGGAGCATCCCCAAAACTACCACATGCAATTCCAGAAGCTTCTGGATGCGGAGTTCTTAATCTGCCTAGCAACAATGACCCAGACACAATTCACTCCTACCTCCCCCCCATGGGTCTCTTAAAGAGATACCTCCCTATTAAGCACATGGGTTACACACGGTGTGGAGAAAGTGAATAAAGAAGTTTTATTTACCCCGTCACATACTACAAGAACCCGGGGTCGCCCAATGAAATTAATAGGCAGCAGATTTAAAACAAAGTACTTCACACAATGCACAATCAACCTCTGGAACTTGCCAAGGGATGCTGTGAAGGTCAAAACTATAACTGGGTTAAAAAAAATTAGATAAGTTCACAGAGGATAGGTCCATCGATGGCTATTAGCCAAGATGATCAGGTATACAACCCCATGCTCTGGGCGTCCTAAGCCTCTAACTGCCAGAAGCTGGGAGTGGACGACAGGGGATGGATAACTCAATAACGGCCCTGTTCTGTTCACTTCCTCTGAAGCACTGGGCACTGGCCACTGTCGGAAGACAGGACACTGAGCTAGATGGACAACTGGTCTGACCCAGTCTGGCCGTTCTCATGTTCTTAATTCAAATCCTATAAAGACTCCAAAGGAGCCACAATAAGTTGTGGTTTTTCTTTTCAGATGTCTGCGTGCTTTGAAGATAGAAACTAACCCAGCACCAAGGGGGGGGGGAATAAATCAGTAAATATAAGGGGTGAAGTCCAACCACCTAAATCCTACTCGAAAGTCCCATCCAAATTTTGTTTTCTTTAAACAGGTTATTAATTATGGATGATGGAGCTACTTTGAATAGTGCAATGGCCATTCAAAAATGTGACAAAAGCTCCAACCACTGACAGCCTATCCAACATTTCCATTTAACTGTGGTGTAAAATAAATGTTAAGGGAGTAAAAACAAAAACTATATGGTGGAGTTTTGTAAATTAAAAATAATTAAATAAATAAATAAAAGACTAAAATGGCCTAGACTAGAAACAGGTCCAAGTGGATTAGGGTTTAGACCTATTCATGAAAGATTGTACCAAAACGTTTAGTTTATTTATGGGCCAATGTTACTGAATTTTACCAATCTGCAGTTACCTAAAGAACTGTGTCTACTAAAATTTGGCGGAATATAGTTAAAAACGGTTGAAAGGAATTACTGTACAAAAGGTATACTTTAGAATGCATAAAACTGCCAAGGAGGCAACCACATCAAAAGAAACTTAATAGGATTGGCACAGGAACTGAATTGTTTGCAATTGGTATATAGCTGACAGAGATGCTGTGGGAACATGACCAAGCATTTCAATAGAACATAGCAGCAAAAGCACTGCATCCACAGAATGAGGATAACCAAGGGCTCATTAATGAAGCTTTGTTAACAGTGTGTGTGTGCACGCGCGCACACACACACACACACACACACACACACACACAATGTTGCAATTGCTTTTAAGGAAGTATGAAATTAAGTCAATGTGTTCTAATAATAACATGCATAGTATGTGGAGGATACATGCTATACAAAGTAAAAGCCAACTTAAGTGATATGGAGCAAGTATTATCACCACAGAAAAGTTAAAAATGTGGTACAAAACAGGTGAGACAGTTGTTGCAGGATAAGAAAATTAACAAGGATCCAATACTATGAAGTTAAAGGTGAAACCCACAGCAACCCAATGTGGAAGAAGTTGGTTTTCCCTCCTCTAATACTGGAAAGCCGAAGACTTGCACTGTGGTTTGCACCTGCAAGGTACTTCCATGAGCAGGTATAATGTCTCACAGTGAGTGTTACTGGCACATAGGTTCACTCT
The DNA here is from genome assembly GCF_011386835.1 of Chrysemys picta bellii. Classification (NCBI taxonomy): domain Eukaryota; kingdom Metazoa; phylum Chordata; order Testudines; family Emydidae; genus Chrysemys; species Chrysemys picta. The sequence continues at coordinate 15,354,664 of NC_088791.1, forward strand.
GGGGGGGAAGTCACCAAATTGCACAGTATGGTTGAGATGCTAGGATGCTGGTAAAGTAAAAACTGCCTATGCTGGTGATAACATGTATTGTATGGTGGCTGAAGAAGACCAGTTCTGGTATGGACCCAGGGAATGCTATTTTAATTGGCCTGTGCTCTGTTTCACACCTAAATTTCCTGTGGTGATAAATGGAAAGATTTTTATATTTTGTGCCAGTTTTTTATAATGTAATAAAAGCAAAGTTAAAATTACAGAAAGACGCTTTAAAGGCCAAGCAAACTTATAATGCAAAATTACACCATGGTGGGCTATACCAGAGGAGGTGAGCTTACACCCTCTGGTTCATACTTTGAGCCTAGTATTCATGGTGGTTCAAATGATTACAACTACAGTGGTCTTGCTGGATAGTGTACTTAAAGAAAGCACAGAAAGACAGGAATATGATGCAAATGAAACAAATGCTAATATAAAAACAAAAGCAATGGAATTTAGGCCTGGCTTGACATGAGTAATTGGACATGGGTGAGGCCTCATTTCTTGGGAGAGAGAATAAGGGAGGTAAATGGGTCATCAGACTGAAAACAGAATGTCTGTACTAGCTAAGATAAGGAGGAACAGTCAGGGAACCATTTACAATGGACAATATAGGCCTGGAACAAAAGAAGAAAAGAGTAAGTTGTGCACAGACAGCATGTGCTGTACAGAGATTGGTTCCTACAAAGTTACCAAGCCAAACCCAAAATGTGTGACGCAATGTATAGTAAATGCAATGTAATTGGTAAATGTATATAAAGAAAGAGGTTTCCTGTGTGACCTTGGATGTGTGGTATGCCTTGTACCACCCCCCTGCTTGAGTCAGATCACTCAGCGTAGTTTTGCTGTAGGCCAAGTGAAGGAACCTGATTTACGCGACTGCAGTCCGACTGAATTCTTGGGGAACCAAGTGGAAGAGGTCTCGGGAACCACAACAATAGACTGTGATCAAATCACCCCTTAATCTTCTCTCTGATAAGCTAAATAGAGTCATAGACTTTAAGGTCAGAAGGGACCATTATGATCGTCTAGTCTGACCTCCTGCACAGCAAAGTCCTCAAATCATGGTTTAAAGACTTCAAGGTGCAGAGAATCCTGCAGCAAGTGACCCGTGCCCCATGCTGCAGAGGAAGGGGAAAAACCCCCAGCGCCTCTGCCAATCTTTTCCTCAAGGAAAATTCCTTCCCAAACCCAAATATGGCAATCAGCTAAACCCTGAGCATGTGGGCAAGACTCACCAGCCAGACACCCAGGAAAGAATTCTCTGTAGTAACTCAGATCCCACCCCATCTAACATCCCATCACAGGCCATTGGTAATATTTACCATTAATAGTGAAAGATCAATTAATTTCCCAAATTAGGCTATCCCATCATACCATCCCCTCCAAAAACTTATCAAGCTTAGTCTTGAAGCCAGATTTGTCTTTTGCCCCCACTACTCCCCTTGGAAGGCTGTTCCAGAACTTCACTCCTCTAATGGTTAGAAACCTTCATCTAATTTCAAGTCTAAACTTCCTGATGGCCAGTTTATATCCATTTGTTCTTGTGTCCACATTGGTACTGAGCTTAAATAATTCCTCTCCCTCCCTGGTATTTATCCCTCTGATATATTTAGAGAGCAATCATATCTCCCCTCAGCCTTCTTTTGGTTAGGCTAAACAAGCCAAGCTCTGAGTCTCCTTTCATAAGACTGGTTTTCCATTCCTCGGATCATCCTAGTAGCCCTTCTCTGTACCTGTTCCAGTTTGAATTCATCCTTCTTAAACATGGGAGACCAGAATTGCACACAGTATTCCAGATGAGGCGTCACCAGTGCCTTGTACTAACACCTCCTTATCTCTACTGGAAATACCTTGCCTGATGCAGCCGAAGACCACATTAGCTTTTTTCACAGCCATATCACATCATAGTCATCCTGTGATCAACCAATACTCTGAGGTCCTTCTCCTCCTCTGTTACTTCCAACGATGAGCCCCCAGCTTATAACAAAAATTCTTGTTATTAATCCCTAAATGCATGACCTTGCACTTTTCACTATTAAGTTTCATCCTATTATTACTACTCCAGTTTACAAGGTCATCCAGATCTTCCTGTATGATATCCCGGTCCTTCTCTGTATTGGCAATACCTCCCAGCTTTGTCTCATCTGCAAACTTTATTAGCACACTCCTACTTTTTGTGCCAATGTCAGTAATAAAAAGATTAAATAAGATTGGTCCCAAAACCGATCCCTGAGAAACTCCACTAGTAACCTCCCTCCAGCCTGACAGTTCACCTTTCAGTATGACCCGTTGTAGTCTCCCCTTTAACCAGTTCCCTATCCACCTTTCAATTTTCATATTGATCCCCATCTTTTCCAATTTAACTAATAATTCCCTATATGGAACTGTATCAAATGCCTTACTGAAATCAAGGTAAATTAGATCCACTGTGTTTCCTTTGTCTAAAAAATCTGTTACCTTCTCAAAGGAGGAGATCAGGTTGGTTTGGCATGATCTACCTTTTGTAAAACCATGTTGTATTTTGTCCCAATTACCATTGACCTCAATGTCCTTAACTACTTTCTCCTTCAAAAATGTTTCTAAAACCTTGTATATTACAGATGTCAAACTAACAGGCCTGTAGTTACCCAGATCACCTTTTTTTCCTTTATTAACAATAGGAACTATGTTAGCAATTCTCCTGTCATATGGTACAACCCCTGAGTTTACAGATTCAATTCTTGCTAATGGGCTTGCAATTTCATGTGCCAGTACCTTTAATATTCTTGGATGAAGATTATCTGGGGCCCCCGATTTAGTCCCATTAAGCTGTTTGAGTTTGGCTTCTACATCGGATGTGGTAATATCTACCTCCATATCCTCCTTCCCATTTGTCATCCTGCCATTATCCCTAAGCTCCTCATTAGCCTCATTAAAGACTGAGGCAAAGTATTTGTTTAGATATTGGGCCATGCCTAGATTATCTTTAACCTCCACTCCATCCTCAGTGTTTGGCGGTCCCACTTCTTTCTTTGTTTTCTTCTTATTTATATGGCTATAGAAACTTCAATAGATTAAGTTCTTTTGAGTCTATCACTATAAGGCATGTTTTCTAGTCCTCTCATTGCTCTTTTCTGAACCCTCTCCATTTATCAACATCCTTCTTGAACTGTGGACACCAGAACTGGATGCTCTACTCCAGCAGTGATCGCACCAGTGCCAAATATAGAGGTAAGACAACCTCTCCTACTTGAGATTTCCCTGTGTATTCATCCCAGGATTGCATTCACTTTTTTGGCCACAGCATCACATTGGAGTTCATGTTCAGCTGATTATCCACACAACCTCCGAATCTTTTTTAGAGTCACTGCTTCCCAGGATAGAGTCCCTTATCTGTAGGTATGGCCTACATTTTTTATTCCTCATATATTCATTTACATTTAGCTGTATTAAAACACATATTATTTGCTTATACCCAAAAGTGAGACTTTGCACTGCTAAGGGGGAGTGTGTTCAAACATTTAAAGGGATAGGACATCACATTACTCCACCCTACTTTAATAACACTGCTCTACAGCCAAAATGCTTCTGAAATAAATGTAGTCAAACTTTACTAATTCTGGGTCACTGAGAATGAAAATGATGCTTAAAATTGTTGATTGGCTCTAGTTTTCAAGATATGCTATTGGGTCAGTATATACAACCCTTGACTTGGGAATGGCGGAGGATAAGTGAGTTATAAAGGGAAGGGATCTCAATTTAAACCAGAAATGACTAAAATACATCTTTGACTGGATCTATGAATAAATCTATGACTGGGTTTGGACAGTACTTGCTTTTTAGGCAAAACAATGAATGATGCAATCTGAAGCTGGTATTGCGTCATACATGATATGAATTGCATCATGTTATTCCTAGAAGTCATGGATGATGCAATCATAACGAAGCTTACATCACTCTGCTGAACAAATTGCCCTATATCAGCTCTAGAAATCATACAGTGTCGTGCTCTCTTATTTGTCAGTGTTTGATTTTGCAAAGGGACACATTTCTGTTTACCCAAAGTGAGCAGAGATGCCTCGTACTTGTGTGAACAATGCAGATAACTTCTGCTATGTTTGTGGTGAAGTGACTTTTGCATCACAAAAGCGCAGTATAACCACTATGGTTAAGAAAGCCTATCACCTTTATTTTGGCTGAAAAATTGGAGATCAGGACAAGAGGTGGGCCCCACACATATGCTGCAACAATTGTGCAACAAATCTTCACCAGTGGTTGAACAGGAAAAGGAAATCTATGCCTTTTGCAGTGCCAAGGATTTGAAGAGAGCCAACAGATCATACCAGCAATTGTTACTTCTGCATGGTGCCTCCAGTTGGGAAAAGTGTGTCAAAGAAGAAAAAGTGGACTGTGCATTATCCAAACATTCCATCAGCTATTCGCCCAGTACCCCACAGAGAAGGACTGCCGGTTCCTGATGCACCAGAATCATTCTCACTTGAGTCAGACGAGAAAGAGGAAGAGGATGAAACTTCTGGTCCTGAACCATCAATGTCACAGGACCCCCATTTTCTCCCATCCTCCTCCTCTGAACCACACCTCATAACACAAGGTGAACTGAATGACCTTGTCAGGGATTTGGAACTACCCAAGAGTAAGGCAGAGCTGTTGGGCTCCAGACTACAGCAGTGGAATCTCCTGGCAGGTGATGTTAGGGTTTCCATGTTCCGTGACCGTCAAAAGGATCTTGTCCCATTCTTCTTCATGGAAGGTGATCTTGTAGCCTGCAACAACATCGATGATGTGATGGCAGCCCTCAACATCGTTCACGATCCAGATGAGTGGAAACTGTTCACTGATTCATCGAAGACGAGTCTTAAAGTTGTTTTACTGCATAATGGCAATGTTTTGCCATCAATTCCAGTTGGTCATGCAGTCCATATGAAGGAAACCTATGACAACATGAAAACTTTTGAGGTGCATAAATTATGACCAACATCAGTGGCAGCTTTGTGGCGATTTGAAGGTTGTTGCTCTCTTGCTTGGTCTGCAGACTGAATACACAAAGTACTGCTGTTTTCTCTGCGAATGGGATAGTCGTGCAAGAGATTCCCACTACATCAAGAAAGATTGGCCACTCCGACAGTCATTGGAGCCTGGGAGGAAAAGTGTTCAGCATCCACCACTTATTGAATCAAGGAAGATTTTGTTACCACCCTTACACATCAAGTTGGGTCTGATGAAGAACTTTGTCAAGGCCATTGACAAAACACAAGCAGCTTTCAAGTACCTCCGTGGAAAATTTCCAAGGTTAAGTGAAGCTAAGATAAAGGAAGGTGTCTTTGTTGGTCCTCAGATTCGTGAACTTCTTCGAGATGATGCATTTGACCATGCACTCTGTGGCAAGGAAAAGACGGCATGGAAAGCCTTTCAGTTAGTGGCAATAAATTTTCTCGGAAACAACAAGGCAGACAACTAAAGGTTGTTGGTGGAAAACCTCCTCAAGGCATACAAAAGCCTTGGTTGCAACATGTCACTAAAGATACATTTTTTGCACTCTCATCTAGATTTTTGTCCACCGAACTGCTGAGCAGTGAGCAACGAGCACGGCGAGCGATTTCACCAGGACATTGCAACAATGGAGAAACGCTATCAGGGCAAATGGAGCCCATCAATGCTTGCAGACTATTGCTGGACAGTGACAAGAGATGCTCCATTTAATGAATACAAGAGACAAGCCAAGAAGCGCCGAGTAGACACTGAATAGGACTAAACTATGTACATAATAGTTTTTTGCCTTTTGTTTCATAATAAATTTTATTTATATAACCCTTTTGCTAATTTTTAAAGTGTTACATAAACAGGACAGGTGAAATATTATCATGTAAAGCAACCATAAACACATGAAAAGACCTAGGTTTACAATTTATGATTAAAACTCTACTATCTACACAATATACATAGACAGAAAATGTAAAAACTTAAATATCTTAGAAACAGTAGCCAATCAGTTGTTTTAATTGTCATATTTGAATTCAGCACATTAAAATACATAATAAATAGCACATTTTATCTCTGAAGCAGACGACTTCTCAAAACTTGTAGACCAGTGTAAACTTCCGAAATATATTCTCACATTGTTTGTATGGCTAACATAAAACATATAACCTAACAAAGTTGTGGGTGGACTACTGCAGACTCAAGTTGCAAGGTATTATTCTGCTCCAGAATAGCAACTCACTAACTAGACAATTTATAAGTTCAGGCACCCAACTGGATTTCACACTTTCTTGGTGGTGGTGATGGTGCAGCAGTGTCCTGAACAGGCTGGTATGGAATCAACTGGATCTGGTACCAAGGGCGTAGACAAAATGGACCAGGGTCATGCTGAATTTGCTGACCCATAGTACAGTTCTTCACTATCCTCTCAATATCTTTGTTGATCCTCAGCCATCAGACATGACTCTGGGCCCTGGTCTTCATCTGGAAATGGACTAAAGAGTGTGAGTGTGAACAATGCCAAAATGACCTTTGTGAAGAGCTTCCAAAACCTGAAGTGATTTTGGAATGATCACTTGCATTCACCATAAGATGCAACCATGATTCACAGATAATTCACGTTGACTTGACACGAATTGTGCAAACTGGGGATTCTGTTGATCCAACACTGTACCTTGTAGTACCATTCCCTTCACAAGAGAAAGCAAATCATCCTTAGCGGTTTCTTTGTCAATGTCTGTGTTAGTGATGGGTAACCTATCCATCAAATTGAGATAGAACTCTTCATCTGAAGTTTCTTTGGGTTGATGACAGCTGGCATGGCAGGCATGACAGCCCATCAGCATTGCCTTGCTGAATCCCTTTACAGAACTGAATAGTATAGGAATGAGCTGAAAGTAGAAATGCCCATCATTGCATGCAAGCACCAGCTAATGACGAAATTCCATGTTTCAGTCCAGAAATTGAAAGCAATGATCCACCAGCAACGTAAAATGCAGATAGGTATGGAGCTTCTGAATTCCAAAGATAATGCTAAGAACGTCTCATTCCATTTATGCATAGCTCTTCTCAGGTGTGATGAGTGTACATGATGCAAAGACAATTGGTTTCTTCATGCCATTGAAAGAGTGTGGGAAAGAACTGCTCCCACTCCGAAGCATCACAAGCCAATTGCAATGGCAGTGAAGCATCAAAATGCATAAGAACTTCAGCTGATGTCAACTGTTTCTTTGCTTCCTTAAATGCACACTCACACTCTTTAGTCCATTTCCATTTTTTCTTCGCTTGTAACAGTTCATGTAAAGGTGCCAATACTGCCACCAGATACTTAAGCAGTCCCAAGAATGAATGTAATTGTGATATGTTTTCTGGTGGTGGCACTTCAAGACCCACCTTTTCTTTCTCTGGTGATTTCCGTAAGCCTGTGGCATCAATAACAAGTCCAAGATATTCAACGGAAGGTTTGAAAAACTCACGTGTCTCAATGTACTCTGAGCCCCTCATTTTCCAAACATTGCAAGACAGCATCCAAATTTCAAAGATGATCCTCTTGAACCTTTCCTTGATCCTAGGATGTTGTCCAAATAGCACTGAACTCTGTTCAGTCCCTTCAGAATCTCTTCCAAGGCTTTCTGGAACAGGGCAGGTACCAATGTGATACTGAAAGGCAACCTGTTGTAACAAAATAAGCCTTTTTGTGGGTTGATTGTGAGAGATTTGCAAGATGCCAAATCAATCTCCATTTGTAGGTATGAACTGAGCAAATCCAATTTACTGAAACACTGTCCTCCACTAACCGTGGCAAACAAGTCTCCAATATGAGGTAGTGGATACTGGTCTGCACATATAATTGGATTCAGTGTCACTTTGAAATCTCTACAAATTTGGACAGAGCCATCCTTCTTGATCACTAGTATGAAGGTTGCAGCCCACTCACTGTGTGAAACTGGTGACAAGACTCTGATGTTCACTAATCAGTCCAAATCAGCTTCCACCAAACTGTGGCTTACAATATTTTGGCTAGCTTTCAGACTTAAGCAATGTGTTAGTGAAGTTCACTGTTATCTGTCCAAGCTCTTGTTCAAAAATTTTGGAGCATCTGTCCAGTATTTCTTGAAGATTTCAACATGCTTTCATGATCACCTTGATCTCGGTCCAATTCACCTTGAATTTCTCAACCCAAGCTCTGCTAAATAAGGATGGATACTTTCCTTACATCACATACCAGGGTAAAATGCCTGATTGTCCATCTAGTTGAACTTTCACCTGGAGCATCTCCTTTGGGACCAACTTTTCTCCAGTATAAGTCTTCAAAACCATGGAGCTCTCTTCCAGAGGAACTTATGATGACATCTGCTTCGCAGATGCTCCAGTATCAAGCACCATTATTGTAGGAACTCCTTCAATCAAAGGTGTGACCCAGAGGCCATCTCTGGGTACATCTACACTACAGCGGGGAGTCGATTTAAGATACGCAAATTCAGCTATGTGAATAGCGTAGCTGAATTCGACGTATTGCAGCCGACTTACCCCGTTGTGAGGACGGCGGCAAAATCGACTTCTGCCGCTTTTTGTCGGCGGCGCTTACTACCACCTCCGCTGGTGGAGTTAGAGCGCCGATTCGGGGATCGATTGTCGCGTCCCGACGGGACGCGATAAATCGATCCCCGAGAGGTCGATTTCTACCCGCCGATTCAGGCGGGTAGTATAGACCAGACCTCTGACTCCAGTTTCTGATAACACATGTAGTGCTAGGTTTTGGTCAGTGTCAGAGTTCTTGTCTTTTTCCAAGTTATGAATTCCCAACTTCCATCCTCTCTTAGGTTCAGTCGTCACAGGTGTCTTCTTGGCTGAATGATTACTCCGTGTTGCTGGTCACTGAACTGTGCAACAGATCCTGGTAATGTGTCCTTTCTTCTGACAGTTTCTGCAAATAATCTGGGGTGCCCAGCAATCCTTGTCAGAGTGCGTAGTTTGTGCACAATGGTCACATGGAAATTTCATCGTTGGGCTAGAAGAAAAATATTCCTGCATTACTGCAGTAGGTGTGGCATTCATGCCGTTCCAGGCATAGTTTGAGACAATAGGTCACACAGCAGCGCATATGCTTTTGGTCCTATCGCTATCAGAAAGGTTGAAACTGATCGCCATCTGGATGGTGTTGCAGGACATAAATTGCTCAAAACGTTCGAGGTACACTACCCATGATTCGCAGTTCACCAACCTGGGCCACAAAAGTTGCCATTTTCTCTGCTCTCCTGTTGAACTTCACAACTTCCAGAACATCTTTTATGCCACAGGAAAACACTTTTTTTTTTTGTTACTGAACTATCTGCATTTGGCCTGCCTCTTCTGGCTGCGTGCCAACACTGCAGAATTCTTCCTTTAGCTGTTCTTGGCCTCCCTCTGCTGGCTATAGACTTTCAGTGCAGGCTAAGCAGCTTTTCCTCCTTTGCCTGCTTGCAGGCGGTCAACCAATATGACTGCTTACTTCCCCCTCACTGCTTTTTTTTGCAGTAGCTCGGGGCAGCAGCCTATTCCCCTGTTCTGTTTTTATTTGCCTACTCCTTCCTCTCTAGCTGGCAGGTTCATGCCGTCCCAGCAGCAAAAAGCAGCAGTCTGTCACCTTGTGCCTCCAGGTGCCTCTGGTATTATTTGCTTACATTTCCTTCCTCAGGCAGAGGCAATACTGAACACCATGGGATAGAAACCCTTCGGCATCAAATGTTTTATCTGTACCCGCCAGAGGAGGAGATAGACAGTGATTTGCTCTGGTGGTGGCTTTACTGTTTTGGCTGCAAAATGGAATTAACCCAAAAATGAGGTTTTGCCCTAGGGAGGGGGAGAGTGCTCAAACAGTTAAAAGAATAGGACATCACACCAACTGTGGCCAACTGTCATGATTTTGTCATAAGTCTCATAATATTTGGTGTTTTTCTGACAGCCCCAGCTCCTGGAGTCATGTGAATATGTGAAATTCTCAGCTTTCATTTAAAAAGAAAAGAGTCCAGCCCAGGTGGTTGCAGAGAAAAGCTTAAAAACATGAACCCTAAACATTCTGACACTAGAAGGCAAATAAAAGGACCAGACATTTTAATTTTAAAATTAGATAATTCGTTTTATGCCATTCTTATGATTTTGAGAGACTAGACTCATGATTTTTGAAAGCGTGGGATTGGAACTGAGGCATCCACTTTGAAGATGTAGGCCTCAGCTTTTATGGTTCTGATGAAAGACCTCTGCTCAGTAAATAAACTGCATAGTCCTCAATTTAACCACCACAGAAAGGTGGAAGGGTCAAATTAACCCTGTTGGGATATGGTTCAAGGGAGCATAGGTACTTAAAACCTGAGGCTTAGCCCACCAGAGTTGGGAAATGTCACAGCCACTTGAAGAACAATGAGAATATGGAACTATCTCCTCGGGAAATGTATGTCAGTTCCTGTGCCTGTCAAGGAAACTGTCAGCAAAATTTCAACTGACAAACACACATACCCCAGCCTCCACACTACCATAAAATGACAAACCCAGCAAACCAAGGAAGAGTGATTGTCAAACACCTTCAAAGAGCGCACTTACTGCTCCAAGGGCAAACAAGGCATAGGAGAAAAATAAACCCAGTCCAGTGGAAACTGCCATGCTTACTGAGAAAATGGCCTGTCTCAGTCCCAGAACAAGGAAAACGCCTCTACCATGGCCAGAGTGGGCAATGAAGTACCAAAGTGCCACGTCCCCACTCTTCTGCCTAACTGCCCTTCAAAAGAGATAGGCTGAGAAACACCCAGAGTTTCCCACCAAGAGCGTAGGGTGAGGCAAACACCACCCAGCAACTAGCTCTCATATAGAATTTTTAAATCAGTAGATCTCAAAGCACTTTACAAAGGGAGTAATCATTATCACCATTTTACAGATAGGGAAGCTGAGATACAGAGGGGTGAGCTGACTTGTGCAAGGTCATCCAGCAGGCCACTGGCAGACCTGGGAATAAAACCCAGGTATCCTAAATTCCAATTCAGTGTTCTAGGCCATGACTTATTGCATGAAACGCTTGACTTCTGGGTGCTGTCTCAACATTGAATTGCATGAAGAGAGTTCTAAGGGTGGAATCTGCACTGCCAAAATCAGGCATGGACCCTGCAGTATCTCTATTGCCTTCTTGGGTGTTTAATGCACACACACTCCTGCCACTTCAGAGAGGCCTGTCACCAAGCTGATGCATTAATAGGTACCCATCACCCACAAGCTGGCCGTGATGGGTAGCAGAGAAGTGGGCTCGTGCAAAACGTAAAGATTTCTGTCGCCCTATACCCGCAGCTTCCATCACAGCCTAATGGCTGGGGGAAAGTTAACTCCAAGAGAGAAGAGAATGGGAAGAGCATGCCTACTGAATTGGGCCCCACAGGCAAGATGGGTGAGACAACACCTATCTTCACCTGGTTTGAGGAGTGTGCTGGGGCTTAGGCATGAGACAGCTGCCCAGACTCCTGCCTGAGGCAAGAGTACACCTGCTCAGAGACAGAAAAACCTAGACTCCTATAGAACTTACAGCAGAAATGTAGGCACCTACACATTTAGGCAGGAGCTGACTGGGGGGTTGTGGCAAAACACTGATCATCCCAGTCATCAGCAGTAGGGATACAACCTTGAGCTCGATGCATGAGCCTCCACTGCCTGAGCTAAGAGACAGATGTCCCTTAGTCAAGGCTGTAGCAGGCCTATCAATCTCTAACTTCCCTAGCCTCCATTAGAGGGGGACGGATTGCCACACTAAATAGGCAGGGGCTCCATTCTCCCCTTGGGCAGGGCAGCACAGTCTTGAGTTTTAGAGACTTCCCAGTTGAATTCCCCGCATGGGCCACTACTGGTAACACCAACCACCTCAGTCATCAGCAGTGGGGATCAAAGGTTGAACCTCTTGAGCTTAATGCATGAACCTCCACTGCCTGAGCTAAAAGACAGTGTCCAACTGGCCTAGATACCATTAGAGGGGGACAGAGTGCCACACCGAGCAGGCAGGGGTTACAAGTGGATCACAATAGCACCTAAATCTGGGGGTCAGGTGCCTAAGTCACTTTGTGGACCTGGGCCTCATAAAAATCAGTGGGAATATATCCACATTATTAGCATTACACCTATGAAAGGCTGATGGCTAATATAACCATCTTGTGCATGGGGAGCGTCTGCTTTTGTAACAAACGCCTTGAACGTTAGATCACAAAAGATAGCTACCATTGTCCTTACTTAGGGGTACGTAACTTTTCAGCGGCCTCTCCAGATCTAACTCATAAACCTGACTTCATGTCTATCTATTTAAAGCTAGCACAGACAACCGGAAAGAGAAGAATGACTGTTAAAATGGCTTAAAAGAGTGCGTTTTAAAAAACATAAAAACAGCAACCAAGGCAGCCTGAGAGCTTGTGTGCCAATTTTAATCCCCTTGTTAATTTAAAACAGCTGAATTATAACCCTCTTCAAAAACTGGGATTACAATGGAAATGCCAAGCGAACAGAGGCTTCGCTGTAACAGCGCTGCTGGTGCCTCTGGAACAGAATCGCAAAATGGCAAAACATATTGGTGCCTCCTGTATATGCAATTGAAATATTCACTCAGTGCTGTCTCTTCCTGTTAATTGCTGTGTGGAAAGTGGGCCCCTTACAACCTCTTTATCTGTCTGCTTCAGGAGCATTGCCTACCTCTGCGCTCTCTCATGGGGCGCAGTTGGCTAGGCTGCAAGACACAAATGCCAAGCTCTGAGAAGGAGCTGGTATTTTTTTTTCCCCCAGCAGTGGCATCTGGATCTTTGTTTGGCTTCTTGTCTGGTGCCTTGGCTGGTTCTCTTCTTGGCTTTGCGGGGCTGTGGAACAGCTTGCGTGCATCGTCTTGGAACAGGCTCACTGCTACTGCTACTAGACTAGTTCAGAATCGCTATTTTTTCTTTTTTCATTTCACTAACCCTTGCTTGTCAGAAGTTTGCTCACTGATCACATTTTTCAGGCAGCCCCCTGCTTCAATAGCCTTTTTACCATGGGCGGCAGTGTGGAATAATGGATGAGGTGCTAGACTGGGAATTGAGAGACCTGGTTTCTAGTCCCTGTCAGCAACTCACCTGCTGCATGAACTTCTGCAAACCAATTCACCCCTCCCTTTCCCATCTCACCCTGTGTCTGTTCTATTTAGATCATGAGCTCTTCAGGAAGGGAACTGGCTTACTTTGTGATTATACAACTCCTAGCTGTGCATAGTGCCTGTGCAGTTATACAAAGGGGCCCTGGCTTCTAGGTGGTCATGTAATACAAATAATAAATAGAATTAAACTGCAGGTGTAATCATAAAAGTGAGTGTAAAAATGGCTCCTCCTTTCTCAAGAGACCTAGTTCCTGTCTGCAGCCAGATCCTAAACTGGAGCTATGCCAGTTTACACCAGCTGAGGATTCGGCCCAAAATTTGTTTTTAGTGCTGCTAAGCATGGCAGTGTCCGTGCAGCTACGGAAGTTTAAGCTGGATTCTATTCCACCTTGTATCATTACCAGAAGTGTCGGCTAAATCGTGATTGCAGAATCCTTATTAGCAGTGATGATATGAGAGAGTGAGGAAGAAGCAGATCACAGGCTGAGTTTTGCAAAGTTGGCAGAAAAATCATATTTTTGTCTTAGATTGGGGCCTTAGTCATTAAGAAATAATATAACACTTAATTTATATACCACCTACCAACAAAGGACCACAGAGGAGCTATACAAACATGAATTCCCAACCCCCATCCTTTTATGCTGGCTAATATCGCCCACAGTATACAAATAGAGAACTGAGGCACAGATAGATTAATTGACTTGCCCAAGGTCACACAGCAAGTCAGTGTCAGAGCAAGGTGGAGTCTTCTGACAGCTTTAACGTCACTGTCAGGGCTTAGGGCTTGAAACTGCATTGCCTTAAAGTGCACTAGGGTTTACCTGGACCAATTAATGGTCAACACATTAGTGCACTTTAGAAATCACACCCCTTGTAGAGCCCACTATTTTAGACGAGCCCTTAAAAAACAAAGCCATTTCTTTGGAAGCTGAACTATTCAACTGTATAGTTTAACTGTTGATAGTGAAGGAAATGAAAATCACTCTGCGAGAGAGGAAGAAAAAGCTTTTAATCTCCCCATAAGATGTTCTCTAGATTGACATGACTAGAAATACGAATGGAAGAGTGTAATTAAATAAGGCTTGCTAATGTTGCTGTTCAAATTAAACATTTTTTAAAATGTAAATAAAAAGACAGATAGACAAGGCTCAGCATGTTATAATTTGCATAGCTGTTAATCAAGGAGGATTAGAAACATATAATATAGAAGTGCAAGGGATGGCAATATTTGATCAAGCAAACTACTTTAATGATTTCCCCTCCCAAGTTTCATTACGGTCATACCATTATGATTTGATACAAAAATACATGAGGGGGACAAGACAGCGCCATGGGGAATTTTTCAAAATCTGCAGGGTTTGTTGAAAGTTTTGTAGAACTTCTGTTTTTTTTCATTTTGGCTTCCTCTTGGCCCCATCCTTTGGAAATTACAAAGAAGATCATTCTAAAGATATTTATCAACTCAAACTGTGAGCAAAAGTTGTAAACAGGACCAAAAGCCAATAGAAATATGCCAAAGATTCTAGCCAAGTCTAGCTATGGAACATTATGGAATAATAAAGCAACACGTAGAGCAGACTTTTGAAAGTGGAGCCACGATTTTCAAATGAGCACAGCACCCACAAGCTCATAACGAGATTAAAAGAAGGAAGGATTTTTATTATTTGTATTACAGTAGTAAAAAAGAGGCCTCAAGTGAGATTGGAGCCCCACTGTGGTAGACACTGAACAAACACAGAGGGCTGGTCTACACTGGGGGGGGGGGGGAGATCAATCTAAGATACGCAACTTCAGCTACGCTATTTGTGTAGCTGAAATCAAAGTATCTTAGTTCGACTTACCTGGGCGTCCTCACGGTGGCAAGTCGACCGCTGCGGCTCCCCCGCCGACTCCGCTTACTCCTCCTGCCGAGGTGGAATACGGGCGTCAATTCGGGGATTGATTTATCACAATTAAACGAGACATAATAAATCGATCCCCAATAGATCAATTACTACCGGCCGATCCAGCGGGTAGTGTAGACATGGCCAGAGTGTGAGACAGTCCCAGTTCCAAAGATCTACCAACCTAAACAGCCAAAGCAGACAAAGGTTGGGTGGGAAAAAGAGAAGTAAAGCAACTTACCCAAGATTGCACAAAACCCAGGTCTCCTGTCTCCCACTCCAACACTCTAGCCATGTAATCAGGCTGGCTTAGCTGAGTTGTTCGGTACTGAACACTTGACACTTTTGACCACGTTATTTAGATGCCTATCCCAGAGATCTTCTGAAAAAATGGCTCCTAATATTTTAGTAGAGGTCCACTTTTGAGGGAGCTAAAAGGGAACAAGGATTGCTCGTGGGGTCCCAAAGCCTTTCACCTCTATAGTGTTGATTCAAGTGCAACCCTGGTCATATCACTGCTGCTTCCTGCTCTTTTGAAGGATTGCGTGAAATGCATTGATAGTCTCAGTCAAGATCCTAGCAGCAGGTTATCATCAATACTGTGCTGATATAGCCTCCCTGACAGTTAAGCACTTGAGAATGAGACTGCCTGAATGGTTTTAGTTTGAAAAATAAACCAACTCAACCTTTGACTTTTTTCCTCAAAGTGCTTCTTTCTAAATGTTTGGATCAGATCGAAAGACAGCCTTGTTGTTCAAATGGTTAAAGCTGACATGTAAAGGTAAAAACTTGGGTTTGTATTTCTTTCTGCTTCTCCGTGGATATACACCAAGGGCCTGAAACGTGTGCGTTACCTGAGAAATATCAGGAATGTGGTTTAAATTCTGATCTTTCCTGCTTTGCTGGAGGATTTTATTGGAAAATCTAGACACATAAATAGAAGCTTTCTTAACTGATAATGCAGGGGTGTTGAATATTGAACAAAAGAGCTTTTCCTCCAACCCTTTGTTTTCAATGGGGCTTAAGAAAGATACCCACAGCTTTGAGTATCTGATTTAAAAAACCCAACACATTTCATTCTTCAATTATATTTTATTTGAATTATTTCTCTGATGTCATTATCTACCTCTCTTCCACCCCATCATAGTGTCTCCCAGGAAAAACAATGTAAGCAAGACTTGAAATTCTAACTTCTATTCCATTCATGTTCGTATACTGCCCTCATCACCATAGCATCTTAGTGCTTTAGTACCTTCTAGGTTATCTAAAAGATTGTCTAAAGCTCGAGGATGAAGACCATGGTCAACAACTATGTTGCTCTGGTAGAGTGGAACTCTCAACAATAAGAGTAAAGTTAGTTTGTGAAGAAGATGGAACTTTCTCCAGGGCTGGGCAGAGACTGTGGGATGAACTCCACCTCCCCAGAACTAAGGACTATTACAAACCTCCCCACCTTTCATTCCAAGTGCAAGGTGCATTCTTTTGACCAGGACTTCTCCAATGTAAACATATAGCCACAGACATATTTATATTCAATGGGGGGGGAGGGAAAGACATCCAACCAAAACAAGACACTCCACTGCACATACTTCTCCCTCTGGGGAGAGGAGGAGAGAACAAGCAACACACAACAGACATGTGGCCATGTTGCTTAATGCACTACTCAAAAGTGCTCAGATAAAGTGATGACTGGAGTACAAAAAATGATATAGAATAGTTGAGCATTAAGTGACATGACTAACAGCTGCCATAGGCAGTTCTTCCTTTCTCCTCCCCAGGGGAAAACTGTATGGGGATTTATTCTTTTAGCTGAGAATACACACACACACACACACACACACCCCTACCTGTTTGTTTATATTAGCAGTGGCAAGGTTACAGAAAAGCATCTTGGATGTAGAAAAGAAGGTGGGAGCCTTGTGGTGGTCTTTCAGTTCCACAGTAGTTTATTATAGAGCAGGGGTCGGCAACCTTTGAGAAGTGGTGTGCCAAGTCTTCATTTATTTACTATAATTTAAAGGTTTCGCGTGCCAGTAATACATTTTACATTTACAGGGGCCGGTGGAGGGAACCCCAAACCGGCAGTGGGGGCGGCAGAGGAACCCCAGACCGGTGGCGGGCTGAGCGGCTTAGCGTGCCGCCTTTGGCACACGTGCTGCAGGTTGCCAACCCCTGTTATAGAGCCTTGGCCCTGCCTCCTCTGAAAGCGCTGTCTCCTGCACAAAAAGACAGTTACCTGTTCCATAACTGGTGTTCTTCAACATGTGTTGCTCATGTCCATTCCACATTAGGTGTCTGCGCTCGCCAATTGCACCAGTGCCGGAAGTTTTTAACTCCTTTCCCTCCATAGGGGAGCAGCTCTGGCGCCCTCTGAAGTGGCGCCCACATGTTCCTTCCTGCCGGAAACTGCAACAATGGGGAAGGAGGGCGGGTCATCGAATGTACATGAGCAACACACCTCAAAGAAGAAAAGACAGTTACCTGTTCCGTAACTGGTATTCGAGTACTTGCTCATGTCCATTCCACATTATGTGACTCCACGCCGTTCCTGTGGAGGCGGGTAGGAGTTCACGGCTGCACAGATTGTAATACAGCTCTGCCTAACCCAGCGTCATCTCTGGCCTGCTGAGTGATGGCATAATGAGTGGTAAATGTGTGGACAGAGGAACACGTCATGGCTCTACAGAAGTCCTGGATCGAGATGTGCGCCAGGAAGGCCGCCAAAGATGCCTGTGCTCTAGTCGAATGGGCCCTGACAATCGGTGGCTGCAGGACCTTTGCTAGCTCGTAATAGGTCTTATGCAAGAGCTGATCCAGTTGGAAATCTTCTGAGAAGATACAGAAGGCCCTTCATCCTATCAGCTGTAGCGATGAAGAACTGGGTCGATTTATGGAAAGGCTTGGTACTCTCCAAGTAAAAAGCCAAGGCTCTCCGGACGTCCCGCCCATGCAGATGCCTGTGCCTTGGGACAGAACACTGCAGGAATACATCCTGGCTCATGTGGAAGGAAGATACCACCTTCGGTTGGAAGGCCGGGTAGGGCCGCAGCTGGACTTTATCCTTATAAGACACTGTGTAAGGCGGTTCCAAGGTCAAGGCCTTAATCTCTGAGACTCATCTTGCCGACGTCACTGCCACCAGGAAAGCGACCTTCCAGGACAAGTAGGAAAAAGAGCAGGAGCCCAGCAGCTCTAAAGGAGGGCTGGTGAGCCTGGAGAGGACCAAGTTAAGGTCCCACTGCAGGACAGGGGCCCGTACCTGTGGGTAAAGCTTCTCGAGGACCCTCAGGAACAGTCATGTCATGAGAAAAGACCGTCTGACCTTGGATCGGCTGGTGGAACGCGGAGATGGCTGCAAGTGCACTCTGATGGAAGAATGCGCCAGACCCTGGTTCCTGAACTGCAGTAAGTGGTCAAAGATGGACTGCATTGAAGAACATGAGGGACAAATGCCACGCTCCAATGCCCAGCGGGAAAACCTTGCCCTCTAGGCCAGGTAAGATAGTCTCGTGGATGACTTCCTACTTCCCAGGACGACCTGCTGGACCTCCTCCGAGCAGGTACGCTCCCCCGGGTTCAACCACAGAACATCCATGCCAAGAGGTGTAGAGACTCGAGGTTGGGATGTAGGAGCCGACCGTGATCCTGTGACAGCAGGTCCAGACAATAGGGAAGGGGCCAGGGAGGGCCACTGTCAGGTTCATGAGCATGCTGAACCAGTGCTGGTGAGGCCACACAGGAATGATCACGATAACCTGTGCTTTATCCCTCTTGATCTTTACTAGGACCCGGCTGACCAGAGGGATCGGACGGAACTCATACATCAGACCCTCGGCCCATGACAGGAGGAAGGCATCTGAGAGGGAGCCCTTGCTCAGGCCCTGCCGGGAACAAAACCGATGGCACTTTCTGTTTCGCCTGGTGGCAAACAGATCTACTTGGGGAGTTCTCAAACTCTGGAAGATCATGCAGGCCATCTCCGGGTGGAGCAACCAGTCATGGTGAGAGGAGAAGTCCCTGCTGAGGTGACTTGCTAGGGCATTCCTGATGCCGGTGAGGTGACCAGCTTCCAGATGGATGCTGTGGCCAATGCAGAAGTCCCAGAGACAGAGAGCCTCTTGGCAGAGAGCCGACGAGCACCCTCCTCCTTGCCTGTTGATGTGGAACACCAAGGCCGTATTGTCTGTCAGGACTCTCACCACTTTGCCCGACAGGTGCGGCAGGAAGACCCCGCAGGCCAGCCAGCCTGCTCTGAGCGACATGACATTTATGTGTAACGTTGCCTCCTCCAGGGTCCACATCCCCTGGGGTCCAGAGATGTCTGAGGTGCGCCCCCCAACCAAGGCCCGAAGCATCTGACACTAGCTCTGGATGGAGCAGGACAGTCAAATGGGACTCCTTCCAGGATCTTCTCGCCATAAATCCACCACTGCAATGAGGTGAGAACCGCTGGGGGAATGGTGACAATCGTCTCCAGGTGGTCCCTGGATTGGGACTAGGTTGATGGCAGCCATTTCTGCAGGGGCCGCATGCGGAGCCTAGCATGGCGGACCATGTATGTGCAAGCTGACATGTGGCGTAACAGGCACAGGCACATCCTGGCCATTGTCAGGGGAAACACAGACACTTCCGCAATGAGATCCATCAGGGCCTGAAACCTGTCTAATGGCAGGAATGCTCTCGCCCAGGTCGAGTCGAGCATGTCCCTGATGAATTCTATCCTTTGAACTGGAACTAAGGTGGACTTTTTGTGGTGACCAGTAGTTCCAAGGAGCAGCACGTGGCTTGTAGTACAGAAACATCGCGATGGACCTGAGCCTTGGAGCTGCCTTTGACCAGCCAATCATTGAGGTACAGGTAAATCTGGATACCCTGACGCCTGAGGTAGGCCGCAACTACCGCTGTGCACTTGGTAAATACCCTTGGTGCTGTAGCCAGGCCAAACAGAGGGATTGCAAACTGGTAGTGGGCTGAACCCACCGAAAACGGAGAAAGTGTCTGTGTGAAAGTATACGTCTTTCAGGTTGAGGGCGGCATACCAGTCTCCCGGATCCAGGGAGGGAATAATGGAGGCCAGGGAGACCATGTGAAACTTTAGCTTCTTTAGGTATCTGTTGAGGTCTCGCAGGTCCAGGATAGGTTGCAGACCACCCTTGACCTTTGGGATCAGAAAATACCGAGGAATAGGAACCCTTGTTCTGGTAAGGGGGCGGGACCTCCTCCACCACCCCAAGCTGTAAGAGACCCTGGACCTCCTGCTGGAGGAGACTCTCATAAGAAGGGTCCCTGAAGAGGGACGGGGAGGGGGGTGGAAATAAATTGGCCATGTGCCACTGTACTGAGGACTCAGCAGTCCAAAGTTATCACCGACCACGCTGGGAGGAAAAAGGAAAGGCGGAGGGTGGGGTGGGTGGCTCGTGTGCTGTCTATAGCCCTTGGGCGTTTTGTGCAGTGGGTCCTGCCTGCCTTGCCCCTGAGGTAGTTGAGGTTTGAACTGCTTACGTGCCAGGCCCGGAACGTAGAGCCCCAGGGCTTTTAGGGTGGTTTGGAAGTCCTTCGGCTCATGTAATTTATTGTCTGTCTGCTCCGCAAACAGGGTCTGGCCATCGAAGGGAAGGTCCTGAATCAACTGCTGAGTCTTGGAGAACAACCCAGAGAGGAGCAACCAGGACGCTCGCCGCATGGAGACGGCAGATGTCATGGTGCGGGCAAAGGAATATGCCACGTCAGATGCCGCTTGAAGGGCATCCCTGGCAGCAGCCGTGCCCTTGTCAAGGATTGCCTGGAATTCTTTACGGGAACCTTCCGGGAGGGCATTCTCGAACTTCGCCACGGTTTGCCACATATTAAAGTCGTAGCAACCAAGGAGGGCCTGGCGGTTGGCCACCCTCAACTGTAAGCTAGACGAGGAATAAATTTTCCATCCAAACAAGTCCAGTCTTCTAGAGTCTTTATTTTTGGGGGTAGCTCCAGGTTGCCCCTGACGCTCCCTGTGGTTAACTGCCTCAACCACCAGGGAATTTGGGGCAGGATAGGTGTCAAGATCCCACACACACACACTCTGAACTCTGGGGTATAGATGTGGGGACCCTCATGAAAGACACCCTAAGCTTATATTCTACCAGCTTAGCTTAAAAGCTTCCCCAAGGGACAAATTCCTTTCCTTATCTTTGGACAGTATTGCTACCACCACCGAGTGATTTACACAAAAATTCAGGGAAGGGTCACTTGGAATCCCTATCCCCCTAAAATATCTTTCCCCCAACCCCTTCACCGGGAGGTTTGAGAATAATATATAAACCAATTGGTTATCAATGCGAGCACAAACCAGACACTCTCTTCAGGGCACTGAAAATCAATCAGGTTCTTAAAAGAAGAACTTTATTTAAAGAAAAAGTAAAAGAATCACACCTGATTGATTCACAAGCTAAAACAAAAGATAACCTAATACATTTCCTTGTCTACTTACAATTTTTGTGGTTTTATATTTATTATTCCAGGTATATTTTCAGGAGATGTACCTGCTTGGTCTCTCCCTCTGTCCAGAGAGGGAACAACGAAGAGAGACCCCAAACAAAACCCTTCCCCCCCCCCCCAGATTTGAAAGTATCTTCTTTCCTCATTGGTCCTTCTGGTCAGGTGCCAACTAGGGTATTGAACTGCTTAACCTCTTACAGGTAAGGCAATTCAGTACAGCTGCTAAGGAGGTGTTTTATGTTACTCTTTCCTCTATATTTATGACAATGGGAGTAAAGGTATTTGGGCCCTTAGTCGGGACAAAGTATTTACACTTTGCCCGTTTGGAAATGGGGGGCAGAGAGGAGGGGGTTTGCCACAAGGGCCACCCTAGCAGGGGCTGTGGAGGAGAGGACGTCGAACAGGGAGTCCACTTGCTCCTCCAACTCCTCTGCCTGCAGGCCAAGGTTGGACACGACGCTCTTCAACAGCTCCTGGTGCACTTTAGCATCATCCTGAGGAACTGGGTGAGGGGGCTCCGTGATGGCCTTGTCCGGTGACGATGAGGAGGAGGCCGGTACCGTGGGTTCGATGGCTGTTCCCCTTGGTCCACATGGACATATCCCCTGGGGTCTCAGGAACAGGAAGGAATTGGGTTGTTGAGGCCACCGGCCTGTCCGAGGCCCCCGACACCGAGAGGGCAGGCTGGGAGGGCTGGGTGAACTCCCACGGGTTCCTGGGGTACCATGGGGCCGGCCACTGGACCTGGGGCACATTTCAGTACCGACGATGCAGACAGCACCGAGGATCTGGGAGGCTGCCCCACCAATGTGGAGCCTTGTTCCGTTCCGGAGCCATATCCGGAGTGATTGCTACCCAGTACCAGGATCCACTGGAGCGGCGATTCTGTGCCTGGCGATAATCACAGTCGCACATAGAGGAGGACCTGTCCGAGCAGGACGTGCACCTGCATGGGGACCTCAGTGACCAGCGGCACTTGGCAGATCCACGACAGAAGACCGGCAAGCCAAGCCTCGTGCTTCAAGACCGATACAGGGATGAGGAGCGGGACCTGGAGGTATTGCAGGCTGGGTGCTGGCGGGATCTCCCCGAATACAGTGACACCCATCTCAGGGATTATTGGCAGGGCCCAGAGCTCTGGTCTTTCCATGGCTCCAGTCTTTTCTGGGATCTGTAACAACTTTCTGGTGATGCAAAGGACTGGTCCCAACATTCCTGCCAGGGAGTGCGTGCATCCATGGGTCTGTGCCAGGTAACCGGCAAGGTCCGCTGTCCAGTGAACGTAGAGGGCTCCGATGTGTCTGCCTCCCTAACTCCAATGCATGACGACTTCAAGTGGGTGAACGATGGCGGGACGTCCCTCACGATGGCGGACGGAAAGGTCCTAAGGTGGGCTTACCCCAAGGTCTGGGCACTGCCGGGCCAGTGTGGGCAGCACCGGGAGCGTCAGGATCTCCTGAACAGCCTGGAGCACGTCAGGCATCGACAGCACCTGAAGCTGACGAAGGCCCGCCTCTGTGTCTGGGCTCCCAGACAAAGAATGAGATGGGCTGCATTGCTTGACATGAGCTGAGGCCCAACTTCCTGATGGGGGAGGTGAGCCACCCGGCACGGGTCTTAGCTTGCCCCCAGCCCTGTCCTTCCCCTTGTGGGGAGTAGGAGACCTTCCCCTACTGGTCTTCTTCGACTTCTTGGCTGGGGATCGGTGCTGGCTCGTCAATGCCGTGGTGCTGGGTGCCGAGTTGGAACCTCTGCTCCGGGGCCGGAGTGGGCGTCGAGTCCATCAGGAGAGCTTTGAGTCTGATCTCGCGCTATTTCTTGGTCCTAGGTTTAAAGGACTTGCAGATACAACACTTAGCACTTATGTGCCCTTCATCAAGGCACCTGAGGGTGTGTCTACACTACGAAATTAGGTCAATTTTATAGAAATCGATTTTATACAGTCGATTGTGTGTGTCCCCACTAAGCGCATTAAGTCGGCAGAGTGCATCCACAGTACCGAGGCTAGTGTTGACTTAGAATCATAGAATCATAGAATATCAGAGTTGGAAGGGACCTCAAGAGGTCATCTAGTCCAACTCCCTGCTCAAAGCAGGACCAATTCCCAGCTAAATCATCCCAGCCAGGGCTTTGTCAAGCCGGGCCTTAAAAACCTCCAAGGAAGGAGACTCCACCACCTCCCTAGGTAACGCATTCTAGTGTTTCACCACCCTCCTAGTGAAATAGTTTTTCCTGATATCCAACCTGGACCTCCCCCACTGCAACTTGAGACCATTGCTCCTTGTTCTGTCATCTGCCACCACTGAGAACAGCCGAGCTCCATCCTCTTTGGAACCCCCCTTCAGGTAGTTGAAGGCTGCTATCAAATCCCCCCTCATTCTTCTCTTCACTTTCGGAGCGTTGCACTGTGGGTAGTTATCCCACAGTTCCCGCAGTCTCCGCCACCCATTGGAATTCTGGGTTGAGCTTCCAATGCCTGATAAGGCAAAAACATTGTCGCAGGTGGTTCTGGGTACATGTCGTCAGGCCCCCCTTCCTCCCTCCCCGAAAGCAACGGCAAAAAATCGTTTCTCGCCTTTTTTCCTGGGTTACCAGTGCAGACAACATACCACGGCAAGCATGGAGCCTGCTCAGCTCACCCTACGTCTCCTGGGTGCTGCTGACAGACACGGTACTGCATTGCTACACAGCAGCAGCAGCACCTTGCCTTTGCAAGTTAGCAAAGACCGTTAGCAGTCGTACTGCACCGTCTGCCGCTGTATCCTGGTTGCTCCTGGCCGACCTCAGTGATGTTGGTCGGGGGCTCCTGGGCAGACATGGGTGCTCCTGGCCGACCTCGGTGAGGTCAGTCGGGGCGCCTAGACAAAAATGGGAATGACTCCAGGTCATTCTCTTCTTTAAGTTTCATCTAATGAAGATTCAGTCCTGCCTGGAATATCATGCCAGCTGGAGGCTTCTGCTCTCCCAGCCGGCAGCACTGTGCGGTCACGCCTACCCCTTGCTCCCATGGTTAATGAAGCCTGGACAGTAGTCAGGAGCAGTTCAACTATAGGCTGAACAAGTGCAGAATGGTGGTAGAATGTGCCTTTGGACGTTTAAAAGCTCACTGGCGCTGTTTGCTGACTAGGCTGTTTGCGATTAGATTAGAAGAGCACAGCAAGGTGCACTGTGCATCACAGAGGCTTTGAAAACCAGTTTCATGACTGGCCAGGCTTCGGTGTAACAGTTGTGTGTTTTTCTCCTTGATGCAAACCCGCCCTCTTTGTTGATTTTAATTCCCTGTAAGCCAGCCCTGTAAGCCATGTTGTGAGTTGCCCCTCCCTCCATAAGAGCAATGTCAGACAATCGTTTCGCGCCTTTTTCCGCAGACGACATACAACGGCAAGCATGGAGCCCGCTCAGATCACCGAGGCAGTTATAAGCACTGTAAACACCACGCATTATCCTGCAGTATATGCAGCATGAGAAACTTCAAAAGCAGGCGAGGAGGCGATGGCAGCGCGGTGATGAGAGTGATGAGGACATGGACACAGAGTTCTCTCAAAGCACGGGCCCTGGCAAAGGTACATGATGCTCGCATCTTTAGGAACTCTGGTCTGTGTGAATGGCTGCAGCAAGGGACTTACTTTCCAGACCAGAAAATAACCGTTGGGAATGTTGAAATGCCTATAGTTATCCTTGGGGACCCAGCCTACCCTTTAATGCCATGGCTCATGAAGCCATACACAGGCAGCCTGGACAGTAGTCAGGAGCTGTTCAACTATAGGCTGAGCAAGTGCAGAATGGTGGTAGAATGTGCATTTGGACATTTAAAAGCGCGCTGGTGCAGTTTACTGACTCAGTTAGACCTCAGCGAAACCAATATTCCCATCGTTATTACTGCTCGCTGCATGCTCCACAATATCTGTGAGAGTAAGGGGGAGACGTTTATGGTGGGGTGGGAGGTTGAGACAAATTGCCTGGCCACTGATTATGCGCAGCCAGACACCAGGCTGTTTGCAATTAGATTAGAAGAGCACA
This sequence comes from Chrysemys picta bellii, assembly GCF_011386835.1. Classification (NCBI taxonomy): domain Eukaryota; kingdom Metazoa; phylum Chordata; order Testudines; family Emydidae; genus Chrysemys; species Chrysemys picta. The sequence goes on from NC_088791.1 coordinate 15,380,185, forward strand.
GCAGGGCGCGCTGCGCATCAGAGAAGCTTTAAAAATCAGTTTCATGATTGGCCAGGCTACAGCGTGAAAGTTCTGTTTGTTTCTCCTTGATGAAAACCTGCCCCCTTGGGGTTCACTCTACTTCCCTGTAAGCCAACCACTCTCCCCTCCCCCTTTGATCTCCGCTTGCAGAGGCAATAAAGTCATTCTTTATTAATTCATCACACAAATGGGGGGATAACTGCCAAGGTAGCCCGGGAGGGGTGAGGGAGGATGGAAGCACTGGGTGGGGTGGCGGAGGAGGGAAGGAAAAGGCCACACTGCACTTCAAAACTTACTGAATGCCAGCTTTCTGTTGCTTGGGCAGTCCGCTGGGGTGGAGTGGTTGGGTGGCCGGAGGCCCCCCCACTGCGTTCTTGGTCGTCTGGGTGATGAGGCTATGGAATTTGGGGAGGAGGGCGGTTGGTTACACAGGGGATGCAGTGGCGGTCAGTGCTCCTGCTGCCTTTCCTGCACCTCAACAATACGCCGGAGAATATCAGCTTGATCCTCCAGTAGCCTAAGCATTGCTTCCTGCCTCCTGTCATCACGCTGATGCCACCGATCATCTCGATCCCGCCATCTCTCCTCTTGCTCCTGCCTCCTAGCCTCACGTTCATTTTGTGCTTTCCTGCACTCTGACAGTGTCTGCCTCCAGGCATTCTGCTGGGCTTTTTCAGTATGGGAGGACTGCACGAGCTCAGAGAACATTTCGTTGCGAGGACGTTTTTTTCACCTTCTAATCTTCGCTAGCCTCTGGGACGGAGATAATACGGGGAGCATTGAAAAATTTGCAGCTGCGGGAGGAAAAAAAGGGAGAGTAGTATTTAAAAAGACATTTTAGAGAACAATGGGTAGACTCTTTCATGGTGAACCAAGCTGTTAACATTACATAACACGTGTGCTTTCTTTACAAGGTCGCATTTTGCCGCTTATATTGAGGGCCTGCCGGTTTGGTGTGAGGTCACACATGCAGGGCCAGCGGGCAACAGAATTTGGCTTGCAGGCAGACATGGTAAGCCAATGTCTTTTGGCTTCTTTAACCTTCATAATATGTGGGGATGATTTCAAACAGCAGCGCTCTCATTTCCCATACCAAGTACCCATTGGGTTGGCCATTTAAAATGGGTTGGCCATTTAAAAGGAGAGGCTGCGGTTTTCGGGTTCAAGTGCAGCACAAATCCAACTAACCCCCCCTTAATAAAATTCCCCTATTTCAACGAGGTGACCCTGGGAGTACATCCAGGAGGGCTTCACTGAGATGTCCCTGGAGGATTTCTGCTCCATTCCCATACAAGTTAACAGACTTTTCAAGTAGCTGTACTGGCCGCCAATGAATCCCAAGTCTTCAGGGCAAATTAATCATTAAACATGCTTGCTTTTAAATCATGCATTATATTTACAAAGATACACTCACCAGAGGTCCCTTCTCTGCCTTCAAGGTCCCAGAGCCCACCTTGGGTGGGTTGGGAGGGTACTGGCTCCAGGGTGATAAACAGTTCATGGCTGTCGGGGAAAACTGTTTATCCGCTTTCTTGCTTGCTATGCGCTATCTTCAACCTCCTCCTCCTCCTCATCTTCCTCGCCCCCAAAATCCGCATTCCAGTTGCATGAGAATCCATTGACGGAGTCCATGCACAGGGGTGGGGTAGCTTTAGAATGGCATGCAGCTTAACATAGAAGCGGCATGTCTGGGGCTCTGACCCGGAGTGGCCATTTGCCTCTCTGGTAGGCTTGCCTGAGCTCCTTAAGTTTCACGTGGCACTGCTGCGGGTCCCTGTTATAGCCTCTGTCCTTCATGCCCTTGGAGATTTTTTCAAATATTCCAGCATTTCATCTTTTGGAACAGAGTTCTGATAGCATGGATTTGTCTCCCCATACCGCGATCAGATCCAGTATCTCCCATTCGGTCCATGCTGGAGCTCTTTTGCGATTCTGGGACTCCATGGTCACCTGTGCTGATCAGCTCGCCACACTGGCCAAACAGGAAATGAAATTCAAAAGTTTGCGGGACTTTTCCCGTCTACCTGGCCAGTGCATCTGAGTTGAGAGTGCTGTCCAGAGTGGTCACAATGGAGCACTCTGGGATAGCTCTCGGAGGCCAATACCGTCGAATTGCGTCCACACTACCCCAAATTCGACCCAGCAGGATCGATTTAAGGGCTCTTAAAATCTATTTCTGTACTCCTGATCCCCTCGTCGGGAAGGAGTACAGAAATAGATTTTAAGAGCCCTTTAAGTTGACAAAAATGGCTTCGTCATGTGGATGGGTGCAGGGTTAAATCAATCTAACGCTGCTAAATTCGACCTAAACTCTTAGTGTAGACCGAGCTTAGACAGCTACTAAGCGGATCGCTCATGGGCATGGGCCATTTGCAGTAATTGCAGAGGTTAAAGCCTGGGACCCGGAGCATGCACCGTCCCCCGGCTAAGTCCCCGACAGGACTAACAAAACTCTAACTAATGCTAACTAACTAACTACTAACTATGTACACCAACTTTACAAGAATGCTAGTAAGAGCAGCCAATGTTTCATGCACCGTCACTGGCAGCAACAAGGAGCTGAGGGTTGGCGGAGCCAGCGGCACCCATTATACCACGCCATGCGGGTGCCACTCAAGAGCCGCTCCCCTACAGATACTGCTGTAACTTCCAACACCGGTGCATGTGCCAAGCACACACATCTAATGTGGAATCAAGTATCAATGGGTAGCCATGTTAGTCTGTATCCACAAAAACAACGAGGAGTCTGGTGGCACCTTAAAGACTAACAGATTTATTTGGGCAGAAGCTTTCGTGGGTGAAAAACGCACTTCTGGGACTCCTTGTTGTTTTTCTAATGTGGAATGGACATGAGCAAGCACTCAAAGAAGAACAAGTTTTACCCTTGTAGCAGATGATTCCATTGTGCTTGAGCAGCAGATTTGATTATTGCAGTCCTCCTCCTGGAGCCTTACATGATCTATTCATGTAATAAACAGAAATACAACCTCCCACCCCATACACACTCCACACACACACACACACACACACACACCCATACACACTTTTTTTTAAATACATTTTAGGCCTTTGATTTTACAAAGCATAAAGGAGTCAAAAGAGGCATAAACCTAAATCTTGTTCCTTCACAGGTCCCCTCCAGCTTATTATTGGTTTCTGTGAACATTCGTTGATTTCCCATGTGTCTATCCTTAGCTTCTGAGTTTGATGTTTCCTTTTCTACATCCCCATCAGCGATACTAAACACAGTCCATCTTCTACTGAGACAAATTTGGTCTGTTGGCTGCTCAGTCATGACCATCTAGTCTCATCAAAATTCAGAGCCAACATTTATTCAGTGTGTTCAGTTATTTACAAGCTACACAAAAACTGAACATAATGCTGCTGGGGAGGGGGGAAGAAATATAGTTTTCCCTTCAAATTCTCTCTTATGTCCCCACTATCTTCCATCAGTCTGAGTCTAAGCTGTTTGCTAGAACCTTTTGAAATGAAGAATTGAATATACAAAGATTAGCCTTTGCCTGTACTGCACTCTGTATTCTACTGGAACAATTGGTAAGAGAAATGTTATTCGGCAAGAGATTTTATGGAAGATGGAGGACCAGGTGGCACAGTGGGTTGGTACATTAGCCTCTTGGCTCTGGAGACCTAAATTATAAAGTCTGATTTTTGCAAAACCTAATTTCAACCCGAGAGAGTGGGTTCATTTAAATGAAATGCACAGCATGTGCTTCTCCACCATCCTCTGTGGTGCTGTGGAGTCACCACTCAAATGTAGGGTTACCATATTTCCACAATCAAAAAAGAGGACACTGGGGGGGAGCCCCGCCCCATCCACTCCCTCTCACTTCCCACCCCCTGACTGCTCCCCTCAGAACCCCAACCCCCCCTGCTTCTTGTCCCCTGACTGCCCCCTGCTGAGAACCCCCCACCCTAACTGCCCCCCTAGGATCCTACCTGTCCCCTGACTGCCCCGACCCTTACCCATTCGCACAGGTGGCAGGGTTGTAGAAATTTTGGTGGTGCCCAGAACCCCCTCCCCACCTGCCTAAGGCTCTGGGAGGGGGGTTGGGTGGGGGGAGGAGGTCTGGGGTGCAGGTCCTGGGCTGGGGATTAGGGTGCAGGAGGGGTGCAGGCTCTGGGATAGAGTTTGGGTGCTTGGTGCAGGCTCTGGGCTGGGGGTGGGTGTGCAGGGGGGTGAGGGGTGCAGGCTCTGGGATGGAGTTTGGGGGTGGGAGGCGGTGCAAAGGGAGGGGTGCAGGCTTTGGGAGGGAGTTTGAGGGCAGGAGGGGGTGTGTGAGAAGGGGGTTGCGGGGTTGGGATGGAGTTTGGGGATAGGATGGATGCAGGAGTGAGGGTTGTGGGTCTGAGGATGAGGGGTTCCTGATGCAGGAGGGGGCTCAGGGATGGAGCAGAGGATTAGGGTGCGGGGGGATGAGGGCTGGGGCTGAGGGGTTTGGGGCGTTGGAGAGGCTCAGGGCTAGGGTGGAAGGGCAGCCTTCCCATTAGTGGATGGGGGATGCTAGGACCCGGGGGCGGCAGACAGCAGTTGCTGCTGGCTCTGGCAGTACAAGCAGGCAAGGGAGAGGCAGGCAGGGAGGGGGGGAGATTCACGGGGGAGACACGTGGAGGGGGGGTGGCAGGTGGAGGCCGGGGACCCATCCAACACTCCCCCGCTCCCTGACTGCCCCCCCCAACTCCCCTTACCATTCTGGCTCCACGTATAGGCAAAACACGTTGCCCAGTGGGTCGGTTTGTGGGTTACACAGGGCTGCAGACAGAGGGAGGGGGGAGCAGGGGAGGTCTCTGGCTGCTGGAGGCCAATGGGAACAGCTCAATTGGCCCAGCCGCCCAATCAGCAACCGTACTCTGCATGGAAGGGAGGGAGGGAGGCAAGGGAGAAAAAAACCCCGGACATTTTAACCTTGTTACCAATTCCTCCCGGACAGCTATTTAGAGATGCAAAAGCCAGACATGTCCAGGGAAATACAGACGGATGGTAACCCTACTCAAATGGATTCTATAATACAGGGTTTGGGCTGACCTGTGTTACAAGAAAAACTGGAATTATTTTGGAGAAGCCCATTAAAAAGTAAAGAAGTCCATGCACACAGTGGCTGTTGAGGGTCTTCACAAGATCTACATGGAAGCAGCTCAGGGCTAAGGGATTATGGATTGTTAAGGCATTAGATCTGAATCCAGGAGATCTGCGCTCGGTCCCTATCTCTGGCACAGACTACCTGAGCCTCTTTGGACAGGTTATTTAATCTCTTTATGCCTCATTTTCCTCATCAGTAGAATAGGCAATTTCTACCACATAAGCAGTGGGGGGATAAATTCATTTTTGTTTGTGAGGTGCTCAGATACTATTGAGATAGGGCCCAGATGAGTACCTGGATAGACAGACTTCATGTACTTGGAACAAATGAATTTACTAGTTTATATTCTCTCTCCACATAATTTTCTAGTGTAACTTTGCTTCCAAGATGGCTCATGTCCTTAAGACCAGAGAGAATGATATTCAGTATGTCCATGTGTCGTTATCACTTAGGTCTAAGAATAGAGCAAGTGTCACAGTGGGACTGGTTGTTTCTCTAGAGTCCTGGATTTTGGTCACAAGTGAAATGAATTAAGAACTTTCAGTCTCGTGCCCCATGTAAAGACCCTCTCTCCACCAACTACCCTCAGTTCTTTGGTACAATTATCAGATTGCTCCACAGTCATTTGTTAAAAAGATAAGGAAAATTGCCCATCGTTTATCAAACCCCTTTTAAAATTGACTTAACCATTAAATCAAGGTAGCCTGAACCAAACATTATGTAAACACTGGTGGATTGAGACAGCTAAACCAGAAAAAAAAAACAGTTTGTAATGAAAGAAAAAGATTTTTTTATAAAGATTTAATTAAAACAGTAAAAACACAACTTGAATTTAGTCCAAGTCCTTTTTAAACTTGAGGCATTGATTAAAGAAAAACAGGTTTCCACACTGCTCAAGTTCCAACTTTATCCCTCTTGTTTACCAGGGACTACATCCTGTCTAGAATGCTATGCTGCACAGAGACATCTAGAGGCTGAATAATATAGTGCAAGTAAACATTGTTACAAGCAACAACAAAACCTTCTAGCAACTGGGCATTGAGCTCTCACATCAACAGAGTTCCCCATCCCCCCGGCTTACCAGAAAGCTGTTTTTTAAAGAATTTTCTGCATTCCATCTGGAAAGGACTTCTGACCCCGCTGTTACTTTACTTGTGTGAGATCTAAGCAGGGAGGGCCTTGTCTCACACAGTTTGGGATGAAACCAATTTGGGTGTAAGCAGAGCTTAGAAATCACACACTGTATTATAATGTATCTAACTGTATTTAATAAGAGGAGGATGCATTCGGCATGCTCTTTTCCCCACAAATTTGTTGAGTAGTGGACCTTCAGAATCCTCTAGATACAGGTTATGAATATGGGCACTGGGAGGGAGCTGAAGTAGAAAGATGGGGTGAAGGTGGTGCAGGGGTCAGGTAATGGAAGGCATGCTAGGCAGTCGGAGACAGCAGGTGGAGGAATCCAGGCAGGAGAAGGGGACCTCAAGACATCTGCCAGGGTTAGGGAAGAAGCAGAGTAGGCAGTAGGGTGTAGGCACAGCCAAAGAAAAGGCAGGCAGGGGCTAGGGATGGGTGGCAAAGAGCAGGTGATGGATATCTGCAGGTGACAGGAAAGGCAGTGGATTGAGGCCAGACAGCAGGAGGGGGAAGAGAATCATTGTAAATCTCCAGTACCTATTCTTGATATTCATATCAATATGAATCAGGTCAACATGGGCGAGTTGTATATGCACATTGTGTATGAACCAGAGATTCCTCTCATACCCAGCATTTGAGAGTTGATTAAAACATGGATTAAGACAGACAGTTTAGAATTACTTCAGTCATACTCCTGCTTGTTCTTCAAACCCTGCAAAATAGAATTTGGCTTCAACCCTGTAATTTTTCATTCCAGGGACACAGACTGTTCCCACCTTGCACACAAACAAATTCCATGAGATTAAAATTCTCTCTCGCAAGATTGTCAGATGCTGCCTTGGAGTTTCTCTTTCTTGTCGTTTTCAGAGGCACAGCTGCCAGCCTGCAGTGTGTGTGAATTTTAAAAGATTTTAAAACTTTAAAAAGAGTTTTATGGGGAAGGGGGAAAAGAAAGAGGAGGCTACATAGTTCCATATGAAAAATACTGACCTTTACTCCTCCAGGCAGTCAGTGCAAGTGCATGCCTGCAGGCGACGGGCGTCCTGCAGAAAAAAATCAGTGGTTCAAATGTGCAATCACTTGACACACGGAAATTGCCAGGAGAAGGTCAGAGCTGACCTAGCAGAGAATCTGCATTGGTGACCTGTAGAGAGAAAACCTTTCTTGTAGAGCCATAGTTGGAGACCACTAGCTGCTGGCAGACCCTTGCTCCACAGAGAAACACTGCATTAGTAATCTCCAATGTAATGGGTTTCCTAGCAGGTGACAGTAGTATCAATTGTGTGGAACAGAGGAAAATTTTGAAATGAGTTTGTACATGGAGGGTGAAATTCTCCCCTGTGCAGATGCCAGCACAAGGACCTATGTACCGCTTAGCTCTCAGAGTAGGGCGTAAGTGGTAGGTAGGTCCTTATGCTTGGCCTTCTATGCAGGATGAACTGCACCCTTATCTGAACAATGGCTCATCTGAAAAGCCCTGATCACAAACTGCAGTTTTACCTTCTATGAAGAATAGTTTAAAATAGCTTCTTTTTTTTGCAGACCGAATGTTTAATTACAGCATTCACAGATTGAAAGAACCACAACAAAAAACACCCCCGCTCTGGCTCCTGAGATTACGCTGATGTCTGGCATTAAAAAAGCCACCGAATGACAGTGCATGCTGTGGTAATTCATGTTCCTGACATTAGAGTGATTGGCTTTTAATATACTCTTCAATAAATTACCCCTATTCAAATGAACAGCTCTGGAGAGAAAAACAGGAGAAGAAATAATCAAGAACCTTGAATGTTCATCAGTCGGCTGAAATGTTCAGAAACCAAGAGAGCATTATACAGCATGGCCAACGCTCACCTCCCAGCAGTGCTTACTTTGTAATGAACGAGGTGCTGGGGCTCAAGCAATGATTTCATTTGAATTTTTAAACTTATGACTTTATTGCCATTACCAAAAACTGATGCTCGCCGTGCGAAGCACTGACGCGAGTACATCATGTAAGCAGCAGTGCTACTCACCAGGGACGTTCCTCTGGCAGCTGAGTGGCATGGGAGTGGAGGTGGAGCATTGCACGGCTGGTGCTTGAATCTCTTCTGCGCACGAAAGAACTTGCAGAATGGATAAGTAAGGGTGGTAGGATATGCTATGGCCACCCTTACTTCTGCGCTGCTGCTGCTGGTGGCGGCACTGCCTTCAGAACGGGGTGGTCGGAGCTCAGCGGCGCCAGGGCTATGAACTGCTAAACCTAGAAGCACCAGGGCTCAGCCCCAGCACAGATTAAGCACCACCTCCTAGATTAACAATCTTTCATGCACATAAAGGGAAAAGTTACATTTCTATTGAGGAAGCATATGTGTGGGGGGAACCACACACAAACACTACAGTTAGTCAAGATGGTGCTGACAGGCTGTGGAGTCTAGCAGCTAGAGAGATTGGAGAGTCACAACTCTTAAGGTTCTATTCTTGGCCACACTGTTGACTGTTTATGAGTCCTCAGCCTAGTCACCTGGGTCCCAATTCAGGAAATTATCCATATTCAGGAAACCACTTAAGCACAGGCTTAACTTGAAAAAACAGACTTAAATTCCTTTGAAGCCAATGGGATTTAAGCATGTGCTTAAGTGCTCTCCTGAATCAGGGCTTTAAATCTGTCTCTCTAGGTACTGATCTCACACGTCACTATAGTATCTGTCACAGTCATTAATGAATTTATCCTTGCAATACACTTGTGAGGCAGGGAAGTATTATCCCCATTTTACAGATGGGGAACCAAGTTGCGGGGGAATTAAAGGGTTGATCCAAACCACGCTGACATCAACAGAAAGATTCCCATTGATATGAATCGGCTTTGGACTAGGCCTTGTGTGACAAAAAAGGTTTGTGGCAGAGTTAGGAACAGAACTCAGGTTTCCAGAGTCCTAGACATTGCTCCCTAAAGGGGACACTATCTGGTTAAAAACACGTTTTAAAATTTGTGTTAATTAAAAGTACTTTAAACTTCTAATTTACTTTTCATTCTTTATCCTGCACTTCACTCAGAACAGGCAAAGGAGCCCCCCTAAGCAATTTCAGCTTTTTCCTCTAGTCAGTTTCACCCTCTGGCGCTCATGCACCGGCACAAATGCTGCAATATCTTGGCTGAGAACACTGCTCAGCTGAATACTTACATCTACACAAAACATTGCCTTCCGCTGGCATTTTAAAAATATTTCACGGAAACAATTGGGTTAACATTAGGATTTGTCCACACATTTAAAAACTAAAATCCAAGTTTCAGGTCTAAACCCCTGCATGTCCAAATGTTATTCATTGATAAACTGGATACAAGACTTACCTTCTGAGCGTAAAGACATCATCACGTGGAAGGTGCAATGTTAATCAAAGGAAACATCAGCAATAGAAAAATCATTCAACTCACGTTGCTTATAAACAACCCTTTGGAAGCTTGAAAATTTAATATTTCCCTACTAACTTTCCTCTCCATCACATTTGCACACTGGCTTTTTATTGTAAGGTTGCTATTAATGAGTGCTGAAGTCTTGCCACGGATTTTTATTTATTTATTTATTTGTTTTTAAAGAAAACCTTTAAAATATCTAAGGCGAAAAAAAAAACAAATACCGCGACTGTGCAAACAGCATGCCAGCCCACCCTCGATAGCATCCCTCCAGCTGAAGTGAGGAGCGTGACAGCTGCTTCTCAATTTGGTCTATGCTGGACGATGATATATGCAATAATTTCTACATGAGCAATGGGAGATAAGGACCCCTGATGTTCTGAATTGCAGCCATGTTGGACTGAATGCTGGTGATAATTTAATACTAACGTTTCGTGACAGAAAATTACTGCATATGCTAATCTCTAAAAACTTCTCTTCATCTCAAACGGTCTTTCATATGATAATTTGTCATATTTATCCTTGTCACTTCCAAAAAAATGAGACAAAAGGCCTGGAATGTCCTAAATGTTTTACCATTGATGCATATTTAACACAACTTATTGAAGGGTTCCCAGTTGGCCGTGCTAACGCAGCACATGCTGATGTCATTCTTAGCACTTGTATACAAACCTCCCAACATTACCTAGTGTCGCTAGTAGCAGTTTATAGACAGGAAAATTGAGACAGGGAGAGTTCAAATAATTTGCCTGTGGCCGCATGCACAGTAAAGCCTGGGCCAGGGTTGGGAATTAGAACTCAAGTGATTTCTGCTAACCAGGCCTTTCAATAATTCACTAGTCCACTGTAACAACATTTGAATATGTAAATACTTGAATGTTCATATCTGTAATGTTGCTCATTTTGGTCCTCGGTATTATACAGGAACAGAGAAGATCCAGAGGAAAGTCACAGGGAGGAAAATTAGGCTAATAGAGAGAAGAGAAGAGAAGAGAAGAGAAGAGAAGAGAAGAGAACCCCCCCCCCCCCATACCTCCTCAGTAGGGTGTTAATTCTGAAATTTTCCCTGGAGGACAATTTAAAATGTCAAATGCTCCTAATTTACTTCCCCAGGGAGAACCAACCATAAGCCTCTCTTCAAAACCCCGGCAGCATGACCACAGGAAACCTATAGGACTCTCATCGGTCACTATAAAGGAGAAAATAAAACACTGACAACAGCTATTGTCTTACAGGACTGGAAAGGCTGCTTTCAGACACACAGCCCATAGCCACTGCTGGTGCCAGCCCATGCTTCAGAGGTGAACATCATGGGCGGTGGGTGAACCCCCCTTTGGGGATGCTAACTCCCTTGCCCCGCACCTTCCGTCCAAGTCTCCCCTCCCCCCGCCACCAGAACCCCAAGTCCCCTGTGGCTGGAGAAGCCCTGTCCCAAGCTGCCTGTGCCATCAGCCCAAGCCCCGAGCTCCAGACTGCCGGCTTCAGGGGAGAGGGGGACTGAGGGTGGGGCCTCGGGGTGGAGCATGGGTGGGACCACACCATGGGTTAGGGGAGGCTTAACCTCCCCTGGCCTTCAATACCTGCCACCCATGGTGAACGTCATGCCTAGCAACACCAGGACAGTCTCTCTTCCTAGCACCTGGAGTCCAGTGAATGATTATAATCAAAAATTAATAAGGGGCTATTGAATACTGTATATACCGTAGGACAAGCTATTTTAATCCTCAAACAAAAACCTTTACAAAGGTCTTGAGAACAGCAGTGCCTGGCTTACTAGGCAAACTATAATCCCCTTGTTTCTCTTTATTTTGTCACATCTGATCCTTCCGTTTCAGGCTTCTTTGTTCTCTTTTATTGGGCAGAAGTTTCCAGCCTGGCCAACCTTTGCCTTCAGCTGGTTTCTGATGGGATTGTTAACACTCTGCTCCTCTATTTGCTGTGAAGTTGCTCTCTCTGAATAGTTAGTTTTGCTGGCAGCTCGTGGTATGGCCACTGGGCAACTTACATTCCGCTCCATACGCATTTTTTTTTAAATGTTCTTTTTAATGTTTCTTCCCACCAACCAGCTGCTATAAACCTCTCCTCTGGGCTTGAGCCCACAAGACGTGCTGGGAGCGCTCATCACCTAATAGCATCAAGTTTTAAGTTTCTCTTTATAAAGGTGGTGCCTTTTTCAAGCCATTTTAGCAGCTGGCATAGAGACCTGGAGCGCTGCAGCATTCCTCATACAATGTACATCTTATCCATATATGTACCCCATCTGGAATCCTGGGAACACTGAGGACAAATACCACTCTTACCATGAGACTTCCCCTCCCACCCGTTTGACCTTTTTCTAAAGGGCATCCCTGCAATTGCTGAAAGAACCGCACACTCCCCATATACCTTAAAAACTGCCTCCCCGCTCAGAACCGCTCTGGGCCAAAGCACCAATGAGTGTCCCTTTTGCTAACACACAAGGAAAGGACCCTATCCTGAAAGAAATCCTTCCCGAACCCCCTCTCCTGGTCTTCAAACAACCCAGCCTCTTTAAGCTCGACATCAGAAGCTTGCTCCCCTCAGAGCAGGCCAAACCAACTCAAAGCAGCACCAGACCCTGCCAGAACAACAGATGCAAAAGCTACAGACATATTTCCACCACTGCAATGACCAACACTCCCCTCAATATCCATGGATCCTACATACACCTATCACTACATGTGGTGTACCTCACCCAGTGCACTAAAGGCTTGTGATGAGGTGTACCAGGTCCTTTGAGGCCCCCCTTGAAAATCTAAGGAGACCGGTGTTGGGAGTCTGGTGTCATAGATCAGCAAGTATCAGGTGCTGGCAATCAAGGACGCGATGTCGGTCCCGTGTGCCAGTCCTCTCCCGGTGCTGGGAATTGGTGCCATTCCGCCCTCGGAGCTGGAGAAGGGGAGCACCTCACCGGTGCCAGAGATGCTCTGACACTCAGTGCCGGGGAGCGGAGCCGCAGATGGTGCTGAGCTGGGGACTGTGAGCACCGCATCATGGCTGGCTTACCCCTAGACAGTACCGGACGTATTGCTACTGGAGGTTTGTCCCTCAGAATTGGGGGCTGTGAAGCCATCATTTCAATTAGGTCTCTGGCGGCTTCAAAACTGTTCAGGATGGAGGATGGCTCAAACTCCTTCACCTAGCACTGCCCCTGTGGCAAATCACTGCATGCCGGACTCAATAGTCCCTTCCGGGAAGCCAAAGTCAACAGCACGGGCTCGTGTTGTTTTGGTGTTGATTCAGTGCTGAGGTGCTCCTGTGCATCCTGACAGTCCCATGGCTTTTCTAGCAGGTGAGCGCCCCCTATTGGCCTTCTTATGGGCTTACGCGGTGCCAGCAACGTCAAGCGGTGCCAGGGCACTGTCCCTGGCTGCAGTGCTGGGGAGCGCCAGTGCCGAGGATCTCTTATATTAGAGTCCTTCCTCGGCACCAGGTTGCGCACCAATGCCGCAGTGCTTCGTACTGATGCGCTCGGTGCCACGTCCTGGCAGTCCACAGCCGGCTGTGGGCGGAGAATGGATTCCGTTAAAAGTTATTTCAGGCGGAAATCACACTCCTTCTTGGTCCTTGGCCAAAAAGCCCTGCAGATTTTGCACCTCTCCATTCGGTGCGCTTCCCCCAGACACTTTAAGCAAGAGTCATGGGGGTCACCGAGGGCCATAGGCTTATTGCAAGCACTGCAGGGCTTAAAGCCTTGGGCTCATGGCATGCCCTGGAGCCCAACGGGGCGTTAAGGATTGGGGAGAGACCCTGTTCCCGACCTACTATCTAACCCATCTACTAAACTATGAAACTAGCTTGAACTCGAATGACTAACATAAGAACGCTAAGGGAGCACTTGCTGAGCAAGTGAGCACTGAAGGGGGTCGGGTTGGCAGGGTCATATATTGAGCGCCATGAAGGCGCCACTCCAGGGGGCTCCACAACCGACCAGACCGGAGCTGCTAAGGGAAAACTTTCCGACAACCGTGCATGGGGCACGCGCACACCTGATTGGAATTGACATGAACAAGCACTTGACGAAGAACTTTTGTTACCCCAGAAGGGGTTCACCCTTTGTGGACTGTATGACTTAGAGGGCTGAGCCACTGAAGACCTGCCGAATGAGCCCAACACCCTACAGAGTGGTGCCAGGAGAAAAAGAAAATTGCAGCACCATACTCAGCTGACAGGAGGCACCTCCGAGAGGTGAGAGCACCCCATCACAATGCCCCAATAACTGTGTGGGTGAAACCAGACAATCACTGTGCTCGCGCATGAACTCACACAGGAAAATGATAAAAGAAAACCACCACATCACCAGGGGGTGAACACTTGTCACAGTGCGATCACTCTATATCTGACCTCTCAGTCCTCATCCTCAAAGGAACCCTGCACAACACTTTCAAAAGACGAGCCTGGGAGCTTAAAATCATAACTCTTCTAGGCACGAAAAATCATGGACTAAGGAGACACTGGATTTATGGCTTAGTACAACAACGTAAAACCCATTTAACCCCCAACTTCCCTTCTATGACCACTTCCCCTTGAATGGTCCATTGAAATGTGTGTTAACTACTTATGCTAAACAATCTGTTCCACCTTATATTTAGCTGTGACACTCTAAGTACATTTTCCAGGCCTGAAGAAGAGCTCCGTGTAGCTCAAAAGCTTGTCTCTCTCACCAACAGAAGTTGGTCCAATAAAAAATATACCTCACCCACCTTGTCTCTCTAAGGAAAGACCTGGCTTTGGAGAAGAGGCAAAGAATGCTGGGAGGCCAAACTATGGGAATGGGGGCATCTCCCAGTCAGAAGTTGGTGAACGTTTTCAGATGAATAGTTTATTTGCTGCAAAAATGTAGTTTGGGGTCTAGCAAAGCTATTCGTGAATTTGCTGAATAGTTTTTTGCGGAAAAAAAAATTCAAGTTAGATTGACAAAGGGACTTGGGTGCCATGCACAAAATAGAGGAAGAAGTGGACGTGAAAGTGGCTCCCTTATATCCTATGGCTAGACTACTCACCCTGGATGCACAAAACCCAGGTTCAAGTCCTCACTCTGCCTGATTTGGAACAGGGCTTTGAACTTGGGCTATAGGGTATTCCAGGGTGGGTCTCTCCTATTTATGTTGTTCCACTTTGTTTAAATAATTAAATATTGATTAAAGCAGGGACTGAAACCTCTTCCCAGTGAGTGCCCTAATCCCCAGGCTACAGAGACACTCACTCTTTCTCCATCTCTGGACCAATGAATATTTAAGTATGAAGTAGAGCAGCTTCAACAGGAGACAGACACACCCACCGCAGAATACCCTATAGGCCAGTTGTTAAGGGCACTCACTTGCAATGTGGGAGACCCAAATTTAAATCCCTGCTATCCATCAGGCAAGTACCACTACCACCACCACCTCCTTTGTGAATGGCATTTCCAAATTTCCTTTGCTTCTTAACAAAAAAAAGTAGTTAAATGCCCTAAATTAAAATGAATCATTTTGTTTCAGGTCAAATGGAATGTTTAGTCTGATCCAAAACAAATGCCCCTTCCCCCCCCACACACACTCTTTTTTGTTTCACAAAGAAAACCAAAAATTATTGATTACAGCTTGATCCAAAATGACTTATTTTTCAGTTTGGCCAATGAATCAAAAAATCAATTATTCGTACAGTGCTACATCCGGTAGGTGGGAGGTACTTGCTGCAGACACAGGTACTAATCTAGCCTTGCTTCCCAGTCGCTAACGACTGTCAAGCTCCCTGGAGCAGCTCAGGGCAGAGTGTTACAAACCAGGGCACAAACCCCAAACTAGTTCTATGTTCTATAAATTAAATTTCACCAACCTAGTATTAAGTGTGAACTCCTCAAGTATTGTAATAGCCTTAACATGGAGTCACAGACAGGTCTCTTCTACTCCAGTCCAGGGCTTACATTCAGCTGGAGCTGTCCGGAGTAGAGCTCTGCTAAATATTTTGGCCCCATGGGGCTAAAGCCCCGAGCCCCAGCACCTCCCCAACAGGGCTGAAGCCCCGAGCCCCAGCGCCTCCCACAGAGAATGGGGGTGGGGGCTCCAGGAAATACTCTATGAGAATTTAAGCCTTGCTCTGGTCTATCTTGCCACTTAGACAAGCTTGCCTTTATGATAGATGGCCCCCATACACCAAAAATCACAATACTATTCAAGCTACTCCAAGTCTCAAAGGACCAGTCGCTTATCCCAGGTCCAGTGCAATCTAGCTCTCTCACCAAAGACTATGCTTGAACCAAGGGGCTCACTACAACTTGGCACGGCTCTGGGTTAATCAGATTGGACTATGCTTTAACTTTCTTTTCTCATGCTAAGCTAAAGACTTCCTATGCTGTGTTCCAGCTGACTAATGACCCCACAGTGCTGTGTGAGTGTCACTGCAAAGGCTTGGCGAGGTGCATTAACCCCCGGAGAGCGTACAAGTCTTCATCCGGGGTCTGTCTCAGTCGGACTCGCTAAACAGAGCTCACGGTGTGAAGCAGGAGTGCTGCAGACCTAGAGGTTCCGTTTAAGGAGGCAGCGAAGCTGTGTGGCTTTCCCTGGGAGGAAGTGGCTTTCCCTAGGTGGTCTGGCACATTGCAGGGGCTCCTCTTAAGGGCAGTTCCAAAGCTGGGGCCACAGCCCTGAACCTGCGGATCCGTGACTGGAAACTATGCTTCAGTTTAAAAGATTGGTCAAAAAATGTTCATTTTTTAACAAGCTCCATCTATGGGGATACAGGGAGTTCCGAAAGAAAGTGGAATGCTCTGTGGTTTCATTCACACTTGTGTCCTTAGAATGCTTTGCCAGCTCCCAGCTAAATGCCGATATCTGAGCTGGAAACAAACTGGGAAGTGTGAATGTGGTACTGGGGGCAGGATGCTTTTCTGACTCTCTGACCTTCGGATGCAGTGTCTCTCTCTTCCTGAAACCGTAAATCCCTTGGCTGGTGCATGAAACCATTTAAGCGATATTACCAGCTTTGCCCATTACTTTGGGATACGCTCATTTATTAGTGTTACTCTTCTGGGGGGGAGGATGGAGGGGGATTCTGTACTTCTATCAGTATACTGCTTGTGTCACTTGTGATCTCATAAGGAGCTCTACTTCTCCCTGCTGCAAGTTCCCTCCCAGTAGAGCTATCCTGCAGGACCTAGGTTCCCCAGGGCTAGGTTCTTCCAGCCCCAGAATCAGACGAACACACACACACACACACACACACACACACACACACACAGACTCTAACAGAGCGCGTCTGAGAGGACTGAGTTAATCAGCACTCCCAAGCTGTCACCCTCATAGGCCCTCGGACTCGGCAGGCTGGGTCGAACAGCACCTCCAAGCTGTCACCCGCATGTGCCATGGGCACCGCACCAGAATAGAGCACGCCTGAGCAGGCTGGGTCGAGCAGCACTTTCAATCTGCCACCCTCATATGCCCCAGGTTCGGCACGTCCCTATCCCATTTCACATTACACATTACAGTTGTTCTGGTAGTAACCCACTTGATGAGCAAACCCCTCAGGATTTTTGGGCGCTGCAGGGATCTTTTAGCTTAGGTACAAGAAGCGTTGCTGCAGAGCGAATGAGGAAACCAAAAACCATCCACGTGGGGGCAGGGAGAGAGAGAGAGAGAGAAGCAGCAACCAGCTTAATCATGAAAGTTATTTATTGCCAGTAATAACCATACAAGGGGAGCCAAACAAACAAAACAGTTATAATATTAAATTAACTTAAATTTGATTATAAAAGTCAGGTTTACAAAACTATAACTGATCACACAAGGTAGGGTCAGAAGGCTATACCTAGAAAGAGAGCGCGCTGGGTTCTCACCACTCCATGAAGCTGGAATCGATCGGGGATCCCAGGTGATGGTGGTAGCTGAGGGTCCGGAGTGCTGGAGACAGGCAGAGCCCCCAGCATGATCAGTCAGGAGAAGATGAAGTCCCAATGGAACTGATGCAGATTCTGGATCCAGGCATCAGAACGGTTATTTGAGCATGGATAGGAGTCTTTGTAGAGAAACAACAATGGTTCAAGGGAGAACACTAGATTTTGTTTATGTGTAAACAAGGGAGAATACCAAAGTTGTTTTGTTCAGGCTAGGTCATGGGAACTGATCTTTGGGCAGAGTTCCTTGGAAGGAGCTCACAATGCAATTAGGCAGCTTCACTATTTTGAATACCAATAAAGGATTGATTAGTAGAATTGGTCTGATAACCACTGAGCTGGGTGTGTGCAGGTGTGGGTTCATTAACATCTGGAGCAGAGATTCCCCATCATGCAGTGCTTCCCTGCTTTTCAGGTCCCAGAGTTCAGTGTGGTTCTTGCCTTGGAATCTCTGTTCTCCATTCTGTATGCTAATGGAGATGCCTCCTTGTCCCATCTCCGCTGCAAATGAGGCTAGAGGAGTTTCCTTAATCCTGTCATCCTTATCCCAGAGGTTTAGGTGTGTCTCCCACTGACTTTTCATTGCTTTTTGTAAGTTTTTCTTCTGATGCAGATTTGGTTCAAGCAGAAGCTGAGGGGCGGGGGGGGGGAAGGTGTTTCGTGAGTTGGACAGGCTGGGTACTGCGCCTTGGTTCCCCAAGAACACAGAGCTGCTAGGTAACAGCGATTAAGAGGGAAACGACTGATGAAACCCAGCAAACAACATTACAGATCACATAAATGAAGAGCTTTCCCTGTCCACCATTATTGGGTACATTAGATCCCGGCAGATAGCACTTGTACAAGGGCCATAAAGCGCACCAACAACAACAACAACTAGTAATCACCAAAAACATTTAGCAGTTTTGCAATTAGTAGTAAAGTCCACAATGCCGCTGTCAGGAATTGCTCCTCTCAGCAACAAATTCCAGACAGTAAACGCTTGTAATGAAGTCAAGAGCTTATAGACTTTTAAGAGGTCACAAATCCTTTGGCAATAACATGAGGAAGTTTGGGGAAAAAAAACCCACTACAAGTATTGTGAAATCTATCTGGGTATTAAAATGGCCAATAAATATAGCTCTCCTTTGTAAATACTGTATGGATCGGGGGATTGGAGAAAGGGAGAGTAGCAGAATATAATGCACTGCATTTTGTGCCAAAGCACAGAGGAGCTCAACACCAGCCATCCCATGTTTATAAATGCTGAGTGGGTTGTTTTCAGAACTATCTAAAGGAGAAAGCCTACAACGGTCTACATGAAAATACAAAATCAATGTTGTTTATAAGTAAGCAGAGCAATAACTACAGTGAGGAATTAACTTTAAGTGCTTCAGCCAATATCGGCTTAGAAAAAAAACGAATGCCTGAGAGTGTCTAGGGACATGGATAGACAATACATTCAGTGATGCAGTTTGCATTGAAACGTTGATCAACGTGCTTAGGGTCAAATCCCTTTTATTCAAATGCAGAAACGGATGGTTCCTTTCTGCAGTGCTGTTTCAGAGGCCATTGTCTATGGAGGTGTTTTTGCAACTCTGAAGGGAAAAAAAAAAAAAAAAAGAATGTGCCCCACAGTTATATATGAGGCTGCTGATCAATGTTAGTTCCACAACACATCTCGGTACTGTTTAAAGAAAGAAAATATTACCTTAGTAATTCAGGTTCTGAGTTCTGCTGCCCACTGTGCAACTCTTTCTAGACAGGAATAATCAACTGAAACCCTCAGTGGCAGTTCTTGCAGAAAAACAAATATCTTGAATGGGCAAAGAGAGACTTACCTTCAAGGTACTGTTAGAGGTTGTCCCTGCAGATCAAGGTGATGCAGAAGATTTCAAGCCAAGAAAATCCAGAGTAACCAGTGATTTTGGATGCTCAGTTGGAGGCAACTCAAAGGGTCTGATTTTCATAGGGCAGATGCTCTGCACTTTCTGAAAGTCAGGCCCCCTTTGAGGTGCCTCCGGTACACATGTCCAGAAACCGAGGCACCCAAAATCATTGGTCACTTCTGAAAATCTTGGCCTAAGTCTGCAGTGCTGCCCATCTGGAATCACTCCTTTTAAAGAGAAGCTGGAATTTATGCATTATCACCATTAATTATTTGTATTACCATAGTGCCTAAAAGCCCTGGTCATGGACCATGACCCCATTGTGCTAGGTGCTGTACAAATACAGAACAGACAGTCTCTACCCCAAGAGCTCAGAATCTAAGCATAGGACAGGAAACAACAGAGGTATAGACAGACACACCCAGATGGAGGAGTATAAGGAAACAATAAGAGAACACTGGTCAGCATGATGGGCTGTGCAGAACGGAGTTCTATGTACATGGGTGACATGGAAGAAGGCATGGAGTCCTTATGGGAGGACCCAATAAAAGAGCCTTAAAGATAAGCAATGTGAAAAAAGCTAAGAGCTGATAAGCTGGGAAAGGCAGAGGTACACAGAACTTCAAGGTTAAGACAAGAGGTTTGAACTTGATGCATTGGAGAATAGGGGGAAGCCCAAGGAGGGCTTCAAAGAGAGGGGTTGGACTGATGGGTGAGTAAGATAATTAGTAACTTTTTAAAAAATAAACTAGAAGAGGGCAACATGAGTTTCAAAGGGGCCAGAGAAAAGAAATTTGCAGCAACTAAGATAGGAGAGGTGTGTGTCTGAAGAAAAGTTTTAGGTGAAAGGATCCAGGGAAACCAATGGATCTTGGTAATGTTAGGGTCAGAAAAGTGGTTGGAAGATTTCCAAGTTCTACTGGTTTGTTTCTATCCCTAGAGCTAAAGTATAAAACTATAATCCCTACTGATGGATGTTTACCGTCTCTTCTTCACCCCAGGGCTGTGATTCTGAACAGTGCTTAAAAAAAAATTCTTCATCCAAACCTGTCTAGTTGTTGTTTTTAAACTAACTTAGGTTTTGAATTTAGGCTGGTAACTTCTGGGTTTGGTAGCCTACCAAATTCCAGTTTAAATAAAATTTAACCTTGGGGATAAGATTGTAGCATGTATCCCAAGGGTCCATCGCTATACGTAATTATCAGTGAAGAATCCATTTAGTCTCAGAGGCCAAAGACAGTGTCGCTTGTTCAGCCTTTGTGTTCAGAGCTGTTGAAGGTTTTTTTAAATTCTGAAAGAAGTCAGAATGAAGCAACGAAGCTTTCATACAAGTTCTGCCGCAAACCCTCCATATTCCAGCAGTCTTTGTCTGCATCTTTGTCCTTGATTTCAACACTTCTTTATACCAAGGACCTCTGAACCAAAGCTGTAAAGAACTTGCAGAGCTGCAGTAAGTTTCTTGAAGTCTGTTAGAATTCATGTGATTCATTTCCCTTCTGCTACATCTTAGCATTGTATTGCCACTTCAAACACGGAGCCCACTTAACTTGTTCTGGACGACTTCAGATGTCAAGGCTATGAGGTTTTTGAGCATCCTGTAGCATTTACAATGCAATTTCATTTCAAACAGCATCTTTTAAACAATATCTTGAAAGAAAGAAAAGCCACTGCCAAAAAAAAAAAAAAAAAAAAAAAAGGAGAAAATGCTTTCCAGGATGGATTAACAATGAGCGCACAGAGCGAGAGGTTTGTCTGACAACTAAAGCAGACCCAAATATTTGGGAATGTATAAAGAATGCTCAGCATCAACCAGAGCTCAGATCCTGCATTTTTAAATGGACACAAAAGCGTCACCTTTTTTTTAATTAAGAACAGAATAAACTGAATGAAATAGAAGATTCAAGAAATTTTTTTTTTTAAATGGGAGGGCAGAAAAACACAGTTGTTTGTATGTTGCCAACACTGCATGAGATGCTTTACGATGAGGTAGGAACACCTCCCAGGTGTCTATAAACTACAGCCCCAAACCTGCAAGCACTGATGGAAATATCTAACTTTACTCCCATTGGACTCAATCTTCAAGCACTGTAATACATGTGCTTACCTTTTCTCATGCAAGTAGTTCCACTGAAGTCAAGTCCTGTGTATTTGCAGGATGATGGTCTAAGACAATATACACGCTAGGAATAGTGAGGTTGGGGAGTTCATTCTCAAGTTTGTTCTGCAGTGGTCTTTCCTACTTTAACACAGATTTGTCCTGCTCCCCAGTTTAGACTGATTTTTTCCATCCTTGGAACTAGTTGAAAAGTTAACAATGGTAAAAGGCAAACAAAGGGAGCCATTCAGAACTGATCCTATAATAATATATACTGTACATCTAATATTTAAATATCAATTTGAGTTGATAGAGAAACATGGTGGCCAGTAACTACAAAAGAATATACCTCAAGCCAGAAAGACAAGCAGACAGAAGAGCAGAACTAGTTTATCAAAAGCATTGGAATGAGAAATATTTTGAGATAAATACTGCTAGACAAAAAGAAGCACTGCAGTGAGGATTTTTTGGAATGAAAATGTTAAAATACAGTTTTGGGGGAAGCAAGTTAAATTTCTTCAGGGTCCTTTTAAGCTCACTAACAATCACTTTCCTAATGAAGGGGAAAATTCCACTCCTCCTTTGTCACTTAAACTTATTACCATTCATTTATGAAGTTACCATAACATTTTAAGCTGTACCATAAGTTATAATAAAGTGCCAGCTGATTTTCGTTACAAACTGCATTGCAATTGAAGTATAATTTAGAAAATGCAAGATTAGGAGGCTTTGTTAAATATATTATTCTAAAATAAAACTATGGCCTAGTATAAAGTTGGGCATCTCTGTTGGTCTGAGCAGGGATCCAGGTACGAGGAACTATGATGCCCCCCCTGGATTGCGAAGTACCTCACCACCACCTGCCCATAGCACAAGCAATTTTGTCTGTCCCTGCTGTAGCTCAGCTCCCTGAAACCAACAGCCACGGGCCACACAAGCATGTATGGTCTCAGGTATGTGCAGAGCTCAACCTCTCCATGCAGGCTAGTGATAGACACACACCAATCCCCACGGCCTCAGAGCACATACCCTGGCAATGTCCAGCCCTTCACCACTGAACACTCAAATTACCAGATACACTGTCCCCAGAGGAACAGTGCACACACACCCGCTTGTTTAGCTCAACTGAGGATGCACTCCAAGATAACATCACAGCACTGAGATATATTTACAGTGAAAAGAAAGCATAAAAATATGAATAAGCATAATTATGGAACCAGAAACGGTTATATATAAAACACAAAAATCATAAAGCTTCTTAGCCTCTAAACTTAACGTTAACAGGCTGAAAACCTTTATCCAAAGCAGCTTCCCTCACCTAAATGATTTCCAACCAACGTGGTAGGGATCTTGCTTTCCTGAATGCTAAAAGCGGCCTTTTTGCTTCCTCAGAAAAGGATAAAACGGTGTCCTTTCACCTTCTTTTTATAGCCCCAAAGGGCATTGTTTCATCTCCCAGAGTGAGGATGACCCCCCTTCCCCTCCCCCCCAGGGTTTATTCTCTCATGTTTTATCTCCTGTTGACTTCCCATCCCCCTGTTGACTTGGAGCTTCCATTGTGTTGGTCTACAGTTCTTAATTGACATGGCCAACAGATAGGTGAATTAACATCCTTTGTCTGACCCAAAACCTGTTTGTCAGCTCTGCCTTGGATACAGATTTTAAAACATTATAGTACATATATACAACTCCTTAAATATCATCCATCCTTCTTGTAACAATTATGAGAATCGATACGCTATCAGCTTTTATTAGATGCCTCACTTGCTTCGCTGTGGATAAACACTATGAAAGCAATGTGTTGGGTGTGGTGAGTTTGTCAGGCCTGTCAGGAATTACTGCATACCACACAGTGAAACCTTTACCAGTTGGCGTTGAGGGGTTCTTAGCATCACGGGAATGTCTGAATCTTAAACCCAAGATTCTCTCTCTGCTCTTAGTAAGTCATTTAGAGCCTGATTTGCAGAAATGCTGAGCCCCCACATGTTTTATTGAAGTCAATAGAAGCTGTGAGTGCTCAGCTCTCTGAAAAATCAGACACAACCTTTTTAACCTCCTTTAGTCATTGGTACACTAAAAGTAGGAATAATAATACATAACTACCATATGGGGGTGTGGTGAGCATTAATGTTGGTTAAGTGCTCAGTAAGTGCAAAGCATTATCTCTGTGGATAGAAGCAATTATAAACCCATGACAATTGATTTTACATATTTTCAACAGTAAAGAGAGGAATTTCAGGATAGCAGTACAGACTGTGGAGTATTCCAGCTTCCGCATCCTAGGGCTTAATCCACAGCTCACTGAAACCTGTGGAGAGACTGACTACTATGGCCTTTGACTCAGGCTCACAGCCTGCAGTGGGAAGGGGGTCCTGGGTAGCTCAGTTCCTCCCTCCATTATCTCTTCCACCTGAGTTCCTGTGTGCTCAGTGACCAAGGTATCAAAGATGGTCCTATTGGCACCCTCCCCCCGCACATAAAATCAAAACCTAATGAATCAAACAAAAACTGCCTTTAGCTTCCATAACGTGGGAGACTTAAAAATATTGGGTAGTTCAAATTGCGTATGACGCGTGTTCCTTTCTATAAGTCTGGACACTAATCCAGCACTCCATTCGTAGGTAGGATTTTTCCTTCATCATTCCAATCAGGAATGAATCCGAAATTTTGGAAGTTTTTGACTCCCCTCCTACGAGACCCATTAATCCAAGTGAAAAGGAAATTATGAAGCCCCAATTTAGAGAGATTCTATATACCAGACCATGATTCATGTCTAAAGAGAGGATGGGTGAATCTACCTTTAGAGAGGACATATTGAAGTAATTACCAGGGCTGAAAATGTTATTTTGGAGGCTGACGGCCTCTGTAAGAAACCCCTTAGATGAGAAGGGAAAAATATATAACAAAAAGTATTAAGGATAAAAGTCATACATTGGAAGTGACCTGCTTATACCCTTCCCAGGCTACATTTTTTTTTTGTGCCCAAAGTCATAACTTTTGAAAGCATTTCAAAGTACTTCAGACATAGTTTTTAAGAAGTTAAATGGGTGCACAGTGTACCGTAAGTACCCAACATAATTGGCATCACAAAGACTTGGTGGGGTAATTCGCATGACTGGAATATTGGTATAGAAAGGAGCAGCTTGTTCAGGAAGGACAGGCAGGATAAAAGGAGGGTGTGTTGCCTTATATACCAGATGTATACACTTGCATTGAGGTTGAGATAGGAATGGGAGGCAGACTTGTTGTAAGTCTCCGGGTAAGGATAAAAGGGGTAAAAAACAAGGGTGATGTTATGCTGGAGTCTACTATACATCACCTATTCAGGAAGAGGTGGATGAGGCTTGTTTGAAACAACTAACAAAATCATCCAAAGCACAGGACTTGGTGGTAATGGGGGACTAGAATTAGAATTCAAAATGATCTTGACAAACTGGAGAAATGGCCTGTAATAAATAGGCTGGAATTCAATAAGGACAAATGCCAAATACTGCACTTAGGAAGGAATAATGAATTGCACAAATACAAAATTGGAAATGACTGCCTAGAAAAGAGTACTGCAGAAAAGGACATGAAAATGGATCAAAAACTAAATATGAGTTAACAATGTGATACTGTTGCACAAAAAGCAAACGTTCTGGGATATACTAGCAGGAGTGTTGTAAGCAAGACATTAAGAAGTAATTACTCCACTTGGCACTGATAAGGCCTCAACTGGAGTATTGTGTCCAGTTCTGGACACCACACTTCGGGAAACATGTGGGCAAATTGGAGAAAGTCCAGAGGAGAGCAACAAAAATGATTAAAGTTCTAAAACACATGACTGATGAGAAAAGTTTTTTTTTTTTTAACTGGTTTATTTAGTGTGGAGAAGAGAAGACTGAAAGGGGGACATGACAACAGTCTTCAAGTAAGGAAAAGATTGCTAGAAAGAGGAGGATACATTGGTTTTCCTTTTCCATTGAGGACAGGACAAGCAGTAATGGACTTAATTTGCAGCAAGGGAGATTTCGGTTAGATATTAGGAAAAGCTTCCTAACTGTCAGGGTAGTTAAACACTGGAAAAAATTACCTAGGGAGGTTGTGGAATCTCTCTCATGGAAGATTTTTAACAACAGGTTGGACAAACACCAGTCAGGGATGGTCTAGATAATACTTAGCCCTGCCTCAGTGCACGGGGGCTGCACTAGATGACTTATTGAGGTCCCTTCCCGTCTACAATTCTATGATTGTAAGATTCATCCGATACATGCTCTTTTATAAAGTTATTTAAGAATCTAAATTCTTTTCTTCCTCTCCACAATTCCTTCTGACAGAATTTTATTCCACGAGGTGCACAGAAGAACAGAACGGTACCAGATTCAGCAATTTTAGAGCCCGTGAAAGTTAAAATAATGGAGGAATTATGCAGCATTCAACAGCAGTTTTACCCTTCCCTTTAATGCCTTGGCAAAACTTGGACTGTCCAAGGAGGGGCGGTGGAGGAAAGAAGTGATTAAAATTGAATACCTCTTTGTGCCTTTCCATAAAAAAGAAAATTTACTATCTGAATAGCCATGAATGCTTACAAGGGACAAGGGACTCATTTGATTGTTTATGAAGATAGTGTTTTCAACTCTCATTGGGCAAGCCTGGTAAAACAATTGCTGGAAGTGGAACTTAAAGTTACCAGCTTAGTAGTTTGGCTGCAAAGAAAGAGCACCAGATGATGCTGCTATTAACGCATTTTGTAATAGTGTGCTATGTAGCAATATCATGTTTTATAGCAACAAAGGTTTAGGTACAATTATGAAGAGTGGACGAACTCCCTTAATTGCAAATTAATTGCTTACTCTAGCAGGGAGCTTGCTAATTCTACAGCTAAAATAGGCTATTTATCTCCTGCTGAGCTTGCGGCTACTTATTAAATATTTCCACAGTGGCAATGTGCCCGGTTTATCCGAGTCACTGTGAATGATCCTGCACATCAGGGTGCCTGATTTCAGAGGGTAGGTGCTCAGCATGTTACGAAAAACAAGTCCCCAGAAGGTGTCTTCAGTTGGGCTCCCAAAAATTGAAGGCAACCAAGAATTGCTAGTCACTTTTGAAAATTCAGGCCATCTTCTTTACAACTTATGATCAGAACTCAAATAATTGCAGGTACTCAGGCATAATCTTCACTAAGTGTCCACTTCCCCTGATGCTTGTGCTGGATCAATAGTTACAAGGTTTGTATATCAGGGTGGCTGTTTGCCTCAAAGCCCCTCTCTACCTAGTAGGTAGTGGTGGTGATGATTATGGAAAATGTTGAAGTGTGGTTTTCTGATTCAACCGTTGCTGATGGCTCATTAACTGCTAGCAGAGGCGGATGTGGCTCTTAAAACAGAGGATCTAGGGTGTGGGCTGAACAGCCCTTGGGAGGAAACGCCAGGAATACACAATCATGGGCTTGACCTGGATTTTGTCTCATTGAATTTGGAGTTCTTTCTGTGAATAAAAATAACCGTCACGTTGATTGCGTTTGGAGCATGGTGGGGAAGACACCTGTTCATAATTATCTTGAACACATATCTTCCCAAAAGAAAAGGTGTTGCAAATTCAGACTATACTGAATATCTTAATATCCATTAAGAAGGCTGACATACCTTTTATCTAGTAGATTCTCCTTCTGAATTGCACCTGCATTGCTAAATATGGAGGGAGAGACTCAGATAATATCCTTAGCAGTTTCCATAACTCCAATATCAGCTCTAATATGTTGTCTCCCTATGCAGCATCATTTTAGCCACTGTTCTAAAAGAGTTCTTGGACAAAGCAAGCAGACAAAGCGGCATCTCAGTCAGAGCTAAAGTGGCGAGAGAGGAAGGCAAAAAGATGAGAGACAATAAATGGAGTGGTGAAGGGAAATGTACATATATATCCAAGAAAGAATTTGTCCCTACCCCTTTTGTATTCTTGAAGTGTAACTGTATCTTCAGAGATCAGCACCAATATATCACTCTCTCTTACTCACATACACTTAAGAAAGCCTTTAAAACCCCCTTGAAAAAAAGTTTCCACAACAAGAGAGGCTTAGAACATGTATAATATGTAACCATGCCCCTAAGTAAACTTTTACCATTAAGGCTTGTGGATAAATGCATTCAATGCACAGAATACAGTTTTACTTTGGACATTGTCTGGAAAAGGCTGAAGAGACATATGATAACCTCTGTTGTCTTAACCATCTTAACAGCCATTACCAATGAATAGCAGTAGATGGGGAGGAATGGAACACAGTTGTTCAGGAAACTCCAGAGAAGGGGTCAAGGGAGGTTACCAGAATGAAGGGAGAAAAGAATAATGAAGTACAGCACAGCTTAGTTTTCTCTGACCTACCCAAATAACATAAGCAGAACAAACCAATTTCAAAATCAGTGTCAAAAGCCAGAGGATGAAATGTTGGTTCTCAGAAGATTCAAAATCTCTAGTTTTTGTACCCGTAAAAAGCATGAGTGGTTTTCTGTTGATGCACTACAATATAAGTACAAACAAAACTAGTCAATGCTAGGCAGTGGAGGGACGAAGAAACTCAGGTTCTTTGTTCCTCATGCCTGATAGATGTGGCAACCATTTTAAAGGCCATGTTCAAATTACTGCCATCATGGTTCAGATTTTTTGTTACTAATCTAGCTATCTCCTCGTTGTGACAGTGTATTGAAAAGCATTTGTGTTGGCTTAACATCCCCTAAAAGGAAAATGCTAAGAAACTACGGAGGTTAAAATGTTGTTAAATTTTAAGTATGCTACATTCACAGATCTTCATAAGCATGCCATGTTTACAGAACTATAAAAAGGGTCTTTTTCTCACTGAAGTACTGGCAGCAGACTGCACACTGCTGGAAAAGAAAAGGTGGGCATTCGATGGCGTATATTGTGCAGGCAGTGTAATGGGACTCACACGGGGGAGATTTAAAAAAATCTATAATTTGCAAGTCCAATTTCAAAGTCATATCTAGGATAATGTGAAACTCAGGGTAGGAATCTTTAAAAAAATATTCTTGGAAAATGTACATGTGTTCCTCAGAGAATCAAAGGGATTTACCTCTCTGCTTCGCTAGGCTGTTCTGTCTTTTTGACATTTTGATGTTGTTTACTGTTCAAATCAAATTTTGGAATTATTGAGTGGTTCATTTGAAAGGTGTATTTTTGACTAACATTCAGACAGCTCTCCTAAGCCATGGCCAAGGAGTTGCTAAACTCCTCAGCATCAGTACTGGCACTTTTAAATTCATTTTTGTGGGGGATATGTGTTACTTTTACCATAAAGGCTCAGTTCTGCTCTCAACTGTGTGAGTACAACTCTCACTGAATTCACCAGTGTTACTGAAGGAAAAAATGGGCCCTAAATTTGTTTATGGAGCTATATTTACTGTTTGCACGTTTTAGAATTATAAAAAGCAGAGAAGGAAAAGCTCCAGTCAGGACATTTAATCCATTACACCAGCCAATGCAGAATTGTTTCTTATTGTAAGCTACAGATAGAGTTGTCTCCTACTGTTTCCTGTAATATTGAGCTTTTTGGTAACTAACATGAATAATTCCTTTGATGCTTGCAATGCATTTACCTTAAATAGGCAGATGAAGTTTACCCATAAATAAGACTTTTATTCTACAAACTATGATGTGCCAGTTTCCCTTTAGGACAGTACAGATCACAGCTACACAAATCCTGAGTAAAATTATATTTTTCAGTCTGATTAGTAAAATTGTATAGATCTATCATGTCAATAAGTCCACTGTTGTTGACGGATATAGGGTGAGAACACTGGGATAGGGCAGGAAAGTTATAATGACAGTTCAGTTCGTCGTTTCTAAAGCCATTGCTGAGGGCTAGGTTTAGCAATGAAGAAGACTATAAGCTGTAACTTCTGAATTATATATTGATATTGCTCAGTCTAAAAGAAAACACATACAGACAAATTAAATAGGGCATACATTATACAAGAGTATACCATTAATTTTTTAAAAATAATAGTTTATCCTGGGAAGACCAGAATTATGGCTTTTGCCTACAAGCATAATCAAACACGGTAAAAAAAGACACATAACAACATAGACTTTATTATTATTATTCTACATGTTAAAAATGCAACCACATCAAAATAGAATAAACAGTTAAAAAACTGTTGCAGAGGACATAAGAAAATAGTGTGTATATATTTTATATATAAAAATCTACAGTATTTACTAGTGTTGATACATATTTTGGAGCAGTCCCAGGCTGCTAGCACAAAGTAAATTGTACAGCTTTATTTATTATGAATCACAGAACCATGGTTAAAACTTTGGGATTATTACACTTAACCACATTATATACATACATTGCTAAGCTGCTGTAAGCAATCAGAACTAAGATAAGCCCAAGTACTATTCATCATCTCAATTTCAGTTTAGAGTTTTTCAGTGTAGTGCTTAGCTACTGTTCCTTCACTGCAGTTTGCAATCTTTAAAATATAAAACTGCCCCGGTCATCACCAATTACACCGCTCATTATATACACAAAAGAAGTGTGTGAAATATAGTAAATGTTACTTCCATTTTTAAAAACAAACATTTTACTTCTGTACCTTAAAACCTAGACAGCTAACCTGCAGCAAGAATAGGCACTACAGCTCATTCTTTAAAAGACAAATTGATCTGTTTTCTAGTGTTCAATGTACTCAGCTAACGCATCTCAAGAAAATGCAAATTGACAAAAACCTCCCCAAACAAAGACTGATTTTTAAGTGTCCCGAACCTACCAGTGTTTTGGTATTTAAGTATTAGAGCTTTTAACAGAAAAGATTTATAAGGACTCAGTCTTGCAAGAGGTCTGTCACCCTCAGCTCTCATTAACTTCAATGAGAGTTCAGAGTGCTTAGCAATTCCTACATTCAGCAGCTCATAAGACTGCACCCCAAGTATGCCACTTAACCTGCATTTTTTTTTCTTTTCACAGTGGATGAAAGCCAAGGAGAATGTAGAGTACAAAAGGCTGCAAACACTAATTTAAAAAAAATATTTAATTACAAAGAGTCTATTAAGCTTCTTATTAACAGTCCAAGGCTGCACATCACACAATCTCTCAATGACCTGACAGTGCAGCAGCACTTGCCCATTCCTGGACATGAACCTATTGCTTTCTGGAAAAAGGAGGGCAAAAGCAAAACATGTCATTGAACTGACATTATCGAGCTCATGGGAAAGAGCACTGAATGCATTCATATAGCACTAGGGTTGCCAATTTTGGTTGGATGTATTCCTGGAGATTTCATCAGATGACAATCTTTAATTGAAGATTAATCTTTAACTCCTGGAGACTCCATGACAATCCTGGAGGATTTGCAACCCTACACCACACACAGAGGGTCAAAATAGCTACACAACCCCCATGTTCGGCCCTCAAGTTTCAAGTAACTGGCAATACTCTTATACCAGTAAGAGGACTGTTTGGCAAGCCAGTAGCTCACACTATGACTGGTTTGCTAAGTTAGACCCCATGGTAAGGCTGCATGCTGTGAGAATGCAGCACCATTTCTGCTTCTAGCATTGTATACGTTGTGCTCAAATAGTTCAGGGGACTTAAATGGGAACACAAAGCATTGCTTTGCAACATTGGATTTGGGTACAAAGGTACAGACTCCGTGCTGAAAGTTCACCCAGACCCTAAAGACTTGCTACACTCAGACTGCCCTGATTTTAAGCACCATTTGTCGGCCAGATCAGAGTGACACTCTTTTTGGCTCCATGGTTTGCTTGTCTGTTCCTTCTGGCTGAGGGAAAGGCAAGATAGCAGCCAAAGGAATGGAGATTAACTGGGAAATAGCATCCCATGTAAGATTACATTAACAACCCAGAGCATCTCTCCATCTTCAATCCGATCCTGGGTTACTGAGGCAGTTTGTATACAAAGACAGGAAAGGCCATCCAAAATGAATGGGTCATTTATCAAATAAATTACAAAGAAAATAATTAAACTGAAATAAAATACTTCACTAACCTAGCCCAAGAGTAAATGCATCTACATTTTAGACTCTTTAGTTCTTCTCCAGCTACATGTTTGTGTATTTGCACAAGCACACTTACTGCATTGTAATGTCAGTCAAAATACAGCTTGCAAATGTGTTACAGTTGCTAGGCAGAAAGATTATAGCTCTGTGCAAATTATTTAAATTTCAGAAACATGGTAGTGTTAGACACATTTTGCAGATGACTCTACTGCTATTGCTATGTTTATATGCATCAGATCCCTTTCAACAGGTTCAATGCAAGTTTAAAAGCTCAACTACCTTTCAGCCAAAGTTTAAAACGGCTTTGAAATAATGTTATTACTTTATCGGAGAACTGCATGAACTGCCCACGTTCTGTATAAAATACTGACTTGGACAATTATAAACACAGCAATATATATCTAATGTTTTCGGTTCTTGCTTATTAGTTAGCATTGATGGATTCTCACAGAAGCACTGATTCATGCATAGACATCCCATCATTTTGGTTTCTGTAGTGCTGGGCAGGGGCTGGTGGGCCTGAATATTGATATTGTGCTGAACCATGTTCTTCCAAGGTTGGTGAAGTCCTATATCTTATTGGACTATCCACAGAAACAGTTGGAAGATTATGGTCCTGAAAAGGTGTTGGCTGACTGGCTGCATACTTCTGTAAATTACCCAAGTGGCTTTGGTTAGCATCTTGGTTCCAGGGCTGCCTGTATATCTCATGTCTGTACATATAAGCAGCATCCGGCCTCTTTCTGTTGTCTGGCAAATAATCCACTGGAGGAATTATAAATTTGACACCTGAGGGTGATCTAGAGTTGCCAGGATAGGCATCAACAGGTAAGACTTCTATTCGACTAGAAGGTGGAGAAATAGGATTTTGGCGATTGGCAGGATAAGAGTTCATATGTGGTTTATCTGGAGAAAAATCTGTTGAAAAAACAGAACCATATGGTCTACCAGAAGTGTTGGTTCGATTCCCATGATTATACTGTGACGGTACAAAACTTGCACTAATTGCGCTGGAGGCAGGCTTTGGAGTGTTTCCATGGTACGTAGGTGGGTTACTATAAGATGGTGGTGGCTGTTTAACATTTGATCTGTGATCTGACCCATCAGACTGAGATGAATATCTTGGGCTTCTCTGTTGGGAACTGATGGCATAATTGTTGGATATTTTTAGTGGGCCAGGAATTTTTGCACCTTGCTTTCTAGGACTACTAGAGTATGTTACATTCCTGGGACTTTGTGGATGAGCTCTTTCTAGCATCTCCTCAACAGGATTCTCATTCTCATGGTCAACACCTGGAATATTGTCATACTGCGATGCGTTAGACCCTCGCTTACCTCCATCAGCATCCAAACCCCTCATCTTTTGCTTTACATTCAATGGCTGTGGTTCACCAGGACTTGGTGGTGTCCCTGAAATAGCATGGTTTACTGACCTACCTTTTACCTCCACGGTAAGTTTTGTAGTCTTTTCAATAACTTTGATATCTGAAGGTTTATTCCATTTAGGTACAAATCCCCTTCTTGTATCTGAAGTAGCATTAGAATTTTGGTTAGCAGCTGCATTGTTATATTGTCTAGAATTGTCTTGTACTGTTGACTGAGGCTTTTTTCTGATATCTACGTCATTCTTAGATAGCTCACTCCGGACTGCTGGTCCAGGCTTTTGTTGTTTTAAAGAAGGCTTCTTTTCCAGTGAATTAATTCTTCTTCGGTTATTTGGTGAATCTTCTTGTACTTTTTCAGGAGATAGTCTCCTTTCTGTCCTTCTTGCTGTCTGTGTTCTTGAAATACTAGTGTTGCTCTGTCCATTGAGCATATGAGTAAGATTAAGCACGGCAGGCTGAGGTTCCAATAGAATTTGTCCCAACGGCTTCTTTGGAAATTCATCTTCTTTACCTAAAAAATAAGTAATAAAGTAAATTGAAGTTTTTTCATATGGAACTCTGCGTGTGTGTTAAACACTCTCTCTCTCTCACACACACACACACACACACACACACACACACACACACCATAAAAGACAAAAGTCCAGACAGCCAAATTCAACTCTGGATTTAGATCTCAGACCCAAAGTTCAGTTATATTTGGATCTAGGGTTTTTGTTCTGGTCTATATATAATGTCTAAGGTATGGGTCTGTTTTACCACTGTTATACTGAACATTGTGGAAAGAAGTACAACTGAGAACTGTCATGTCATTTTTACATTACTGCTGTTTGGGAAAGCAACTAGCAGTGGACTACTGGAGTATTCATGGAGGGGACCCTCTTCATCCCCACAAAAACCTCGTGGGCAGGAGTAGATTAGGAAGTCCCATTCCACCAAAGTAGTTAAGAGGCTCTGGAGGAAGGGGAAAGAGATAGATAGAAAATGAAGACTTCAATTTTATTAGTGACCTTCTACCTTGAGTCCATAACAGAGGTTGAGGGACAAAACCTTGGTAAGAATCCCAGTCCAATCCTCCTGCTCAGCAGTTGAAGGTGAGCTGCTGAGTTTCTCACAAGCCCATCATGAGTATGAGCTCATACTTCTTCCTTATTAGGTTTAGACCACTGGCTTGCAGCTGTCTGGCAAATTTTTGAAGCCCTTTATATTACACACACACACACACACACACACACACACACACACACACACACACACACACACACACACACACACACACACACACACACACACACACACACACCCACCCCTAATGACCCCAGGGGAGTCAAAAATAAATTCAGCATATAAATGCTTGTTTCTTAACTTTGTTAGTATAAGTATGCAATCAGGTGTGCAGTTATGTTAGACAACTATACCATGCGAGGTGAAACACAAGGCCAAGAGACTTCTAAACACAAGAAAAATGGGTATCCAGTGTAGCTATACACCCAAAGTATGCAAGAGCTTTTAATTTTTAAACACAAATTTTTTGTTAAACACTGAACAGTAAGTTCACTAAAACTGACTAATGGTTACATTAGATAGTTACACTTAAATGCTTTGTCAGCCAATCAGCCTCTTTTCATAATGACCCTATTAAAAATGTACAGTATAGCTAAAAGATTATGCTTACCACCTTCATTTTTTAACTTCAGTTCTTTTTTATGATCATTGTAGTTTGAAGAGAATTTATTTAAATATCTAGGTACTACTAAGGTCCCCATCACCACAGAATCTGAATGCCAAATAGGAACACTAATATTTCTGTTCTGACAAAGATGGCAGTAAAAGACAACAGCATTTACTTAAGAGCAGCATATAAGTGGAGAGTTCTCTTTTGGTTATGAGCACAACATATCTTCCATCATTCAATGTTTAAATGTCAGTCTCTTAAGGGGACACAATATTCCAGATTGCAACCATGTAAAAACTTAATTATAAACAGAGAAATGAGAGCTATACAGACTGTCTGATAATGCCCATATGACTATTTATACCAACATTTCTGTTCAAATTACTCTCTCCTTTCAAAGCAGTCAGAGCTATTTTCCCATTCTAAATTAATACTAGTAAATAAGTTATTTCCACACCTCATAAAATTGTAGCTTCCCTACTTACGTACAGCAATTTCTTTCAGATTATAAATAGAAAAAAGTTAAGTATGTAATTTTTAAATGCATCCCCCACACAATCTGTTTGAAAATTTGCCTGTAACTTTTAAAAATCAGACAGGATAGCCAAATAAACTCTATCATATATCAGTTTACTAAGTAAAAACTGCAAGGCCAGAAAAAAAAGCCCTGGTTTTGCTGAAAAATTATATAGAAAAGCTATGTAAAATTGTTGGTAGAGAAATAATTTAGTGTTTTGATCCTCATTGCTGCACTAGAGACACAGGACCATGCAACTTTTCTCTATCACTGGAAAATCTGAAGTTAAAAGTTAACATCTCATCATCACCAGTTATTTGTATGAACAATTCATTCTGCATCTCTGTATAGTGCACCTGAACGAACACTCAGACATACTTGTGTCTCTAAAACAGGGATCGTCAACCTTTGGCACGTGGCCTGCCAAGGTAAGCACCCTGGCGGGCCAGGCCAGTTTGTTTACCTACCGCTTCCACAGGTTTGGCCAATTGCAGCTCCCACTGGCCGCGGTTCGCAGCTCCAGGCCAATGGGGGCAGCGGGAAGCGGCAGCCAGCACATCCCTTGGCCCGCGCCGCTTCCCGCAGTCTCCATTGGCCTGGAGCAGCAAACCGCAGCCACTGGGAGCCGCGATCGGCCAAACCTGTGGACGCGGCAGGTAAACAAACCGGCCTGACCCACCAGGGTGCTTACCCTGGCCGGCCACGTGCCAAAGGTTGCCGATCCCTGCTCTAAAATATAATGTTTAGAAGTATTAATAGCGTCATGGAAATTGTACAAACAATATGAGTTAAATCTTTGACAGCTGATTCTCATTAAAGGGGGATGGCAGAAACTGAGATTATCATTGGATAGCACATAGGAACTGCCATCAAGGATCAGGGCCACATCATGCTAGATTCTGCATAGGCAAATAAAAACAGAATTTACAGTCTAGGTGTCAGACAGGAGGTGACAGGTCCACAAAACAGAAACGTGATGAGGGTGGGCGAGATGACAAAGTAACAAAATGAGAGTTTAACAGAGAAGTCTCTGTTTGCTGCTTGCCTAACTAATGCCAGTTTCATAGTTATTGTATGCTGGTGGTCATTCTCATTCTGCTCCAAATGAAGTCTACAGTATTGTGTAAGGTCAAACTTACCCCCTGCCTGAGGTCTTGCTGCAGTAGTAATTTAAAACAAACGTCAGCCTAAACTTAATCCTTCCAGCCTGACTGTTCTTAAGTTTTCTCGTGTCTATCACTGGTTTCACTCCAATCAGGTGGTCTCAAAACTTGGCAGAGTTAACAAGCTTCCTGCCACAAAGAGTCAGCAGAATCCACTCAGCTGATTTATGCAGGGCACTAACCCCTGCTAGCCTGATAGGTCACAGAAGAGTCCAGCATCCCTATGCAGAGGGGTCGATCGTGCCACTCTGTTACAGTTATATTTCAAAAGAAGGTAAGTGAACCTTTCAAGCTGACGATTAAGAAAATAAAGTTAAGTTAGAATTGTTTTCCCCACAAATTTCCAAGACACAGAAAAAGACATAAAAAAGAGAAACTATGAAGGGGCTAATAGCAAATCCATAAATGTCTTAGAAAACCTCAATCAGCAAGTGCACTCAAATCGCACAGACGACATGATCAGTAAGAAAGAACTGACTGCTTTTCTGCATGGCTCTGTTTTTTTTTTTTTTTTTTAAACAATCCATATAGAGTACATAGAAACTATGATGACAGGTGCTTTAAGAATGCTGAGAGATTTCTTCATAACGATGGCTTTCCAAGACAATATACTGAACACTACATCACACAGTTAAAAAAATTGTCCCATATTCTTTTTGTCCCCTCTGTAGGGGGTGGAATTCACTCCCTACAGAGGCTCTGCAAAACCTTTAAATCATTTATGTCCCACTTACGCCCTCCAACTAGGGTGTATGCAGGACTTAAGACCTTGTGCTTGTCTTCTGCACAGGGATGAATTTCACCCTTAATAAATATTCCAACACCAGAGCCATATGTCGTTAGTTTTTCCCATCTTATTTGTCTCAATGAATTTTTTTAAATTAAGTAGTACAGCATTTCAGAAAAATGAAGCAATTCTGTGTAATACTAAATTGTCTATTTTAATGATAAGAATGAAGTCTGAATCGGGAAGTAAATACATACAATATGCCCTTCAAAAAAAAAGTTTGTGTAAATTATACAGAAGTGATCTTGGTTTTATATGCTGTTAAGTAGTTTGCAACTTTCAGGTGATCCATCAGGTGTTATGGGATGTTGTAAGAAAATGGCCCATCAGTAACTATAATGATGTAATTTTTACACAGATAATTTAATGTGCTTGTATGCAATAAACATTATTGGGGGTTGGACTAGATGACCTCTTGAGGTCCCTTCCAACTCTGATATTCTATGATATTCTAAACCTCTTAAGAAAAAATGGTCCTCCTTTGTCAATAATGTCTTCCATGCTTGAAATATAAGTATTCAATCTATTTTTAAACAATAAATAGTTGCATTCATATTTAAATATGCATTCCAGTGCTCTTCCAGTACCTACATCAATGCTTTCTGTATTTGCATATACACATTTAAAAGCATCAACTGTTTTCCCTTCTCTTTCAGTCTTGAAGAAATTCACATAGAGCAGATTGGAATCCTTTGAAATGTGCTTGGTTGAACAATAAGTTTTTTGTTTTTTTTAATTCGACACACTTAAGGTCTCTTAATTACCATTAAGCTTTCATAAAACCCAAGCGAGAATATTGCAGACATTTTTTATTGAATTCTACATTGCTTTGAAGATTATTTTCTGTAATCTTTCTCGCATGGTTCACAGTAACCGAGTGCATTAGCATTGGTGTGTGTGGTTTATATGATGTATGCAATAACCTGAATTATAGTCATAAAAAGGATGTCAGAACAACCCTACACCGTAATATTAGTTATGGAACACTATTGTGAAGCTGTTAAACTTTAGACTGAATGTTAAGACCAGAGTAACAGCCAAAATGTTCCAAGCCTACAACTGTTCTTTCGAAAGATAAAACCGTGGGCATTCTAATAACGTGATACCAGGCTTTTACTTTCTATGACTTGATGACACTGGAGCTTAGAGTCTGCATAGAAACAAAAGATAAGATATAGGATGAAAAAAGACAGAGCTTTATATCTTCATCATAAAGCCTCCACACAACACAAATTAACTTGGCCTCGCACTCAAACATCGAAAATCTTGTCTGGATCAGCAGAGTATTGGAGTACAAGAAGCATTTGTACTCCAACCTTTAGATACAGCCACTTTACTAAACTCTGTTAGCTATGCTCCGTTTTCCTAACAGGTAAAGCAGCAAAACACATACCTGGATCCTAGGCTCAGTCATGCTCAGATTAATATTCACTAAGGTTTGCCCACCTCTTACCATAACACAACCAAGGCTAAAGACATCATCAAAAGTGATGGGGTAGTGGCATAGTCCAATAACAAGAATCTTACAGCATAAAGGCATATTCCAAACCACTGCCACCTCCTACAAAAAGAACACTGTTTTAAGCTATAAACAGACTATATTTAATTAGGGTGTTGGTCACTCCCAGTAAATCCACAATCATTCTTAGGGGCTACCAACTGCATTAGATGCCAAGAATAATTTATTGCCCTTGAAAACAATAAGAGCTCTTAAATTTAACCTAAAATTAAAGAAAATGAAATCCTTTGAGGCACATGAAATAAAAACAGGAAGAATAATTTGCACACCCATCACCATGCATATTAATGCAAATATATATGGCTCAAACTCACAAAGAAAGCATGCAAATCATGTACATGAATGTTGTGAAAAAGCCAGAGATAAAATACCAGGAGACACTTGGGGGGTAGTAGCGAACAGGAAGACCACGATGTCGGGTGCTGGTAGGAACAGAGGAAAAAGAAAAACAGGTTCATATCCTCACCTCTAAAAAAAGCAAAATGAGAAAAAAAATAAAAAGAAATACCCAGAGTGAAAGAGCAAGCAAATAACCATAGAAACAGAGAGAGAGGGAGAGAGCGAGCGCAAGCCCCTCTGTTGAGAAGAAGTATGCAAATAAAACATCTCATGACTTGTCACGGTAACATGCCAAATATTCCTTTGCAAGTTCTGCATCATGTTCCACCACACTTCAGCCTAAAGCTTCACCTGCAGCCTCAGCCATGCTTTCACCTTGACCCCTTCAACTGCGATTTTTAAGCTCAATTGTTAAGAGTCCCCAGAGCTGAACCCCTAAGAATTAGCAACAGGGTGTTCTCAGTGTTGCTGCCTTAACTGGAATTAGTTTCCACCATTGGCCCAAAGATTGAGTTTACTAACATTCAGGGCACATTCACTTGTTTGACTGCAGGGCACATTTTGATCGAGTTAACAGTTGTTTCTGGGCTGGGAATTGTTATATAGTTTACAGAGGTTAACAAATCTTCTCTAAGATGCATTTGCACCAAACGATAATATTAATAGGGCAACTGAAAAAAAAAAAACAGAAAATATGAAGTGGAAACTGTCAGCTGGTGGCTGTTTTGGCAGCAGCAATTAACAGTATTATTGCCCAAATGTGCTGGTTTTGTTTTCTCAAGCTTTCTGGGCAACTGGATTTTTCTTAGCCTGCCATAATTAGATGCATAGTGAGGTGTGAAATTGTATTCTTATTCCTCCTCCCCTTTAACATACCAAGAAACTAAACAAAACGTTTAATTATTGGGCCTTCCTCAAAAGGAATCGGATAGAAACTCTGCATGAGAAACGACACAGTTGATACTGTGCCATTTTTTGTGTGGAAGCGTGTAATGATTTGGTTATCCTGTGTCTAAAGTTAGGGGAGTCCATGCAGCAGCAGTACAAAAAACCAGAGAGAGCAGCAAAAAAACGGGGGAAAACAAAGAAGTCAATACAACTAGTCCTAAAATGATCTGAAATTAGAGTCATATTAAAAGGGTTTTTATTCTACTGACTTACTCTTGATCTAAAAAGTCTCTGTCACCACCCAGTGGAAATCAATCCCAACTACAAGACTTTACAGATTAATTGCTTCAGCAGGCACTAACAGCTTCTTGCATTGAATAACAGACATATAATTGGACTAAAGTGCTTTAAGTGCTCTCTCCGGTGAATAACAGTCTAGTCCTTAATTTCAGCACAAGCATATACACACTTTGTTCTAATACAGTTTTCAAGCATAGTAAAGGGTCAGAAAAATTATTCAGTTAAAATGACATCTTGGTATTTTGTGTTTATTTAGCATCAGTGACTTTCTCCATCTTATTTGCTCCATTTAAGAGTCAAAAAGGACTTTTTAAAATGTTACTGCTTGTACTGGACGTTCAAACTGCTATCAGAAAGTCAGACTAGCTTCTTGCTCCTCAAAATGCCATCATCAACAAAAGGGGATTCTGGAGTTATAACTTGGATGGCAATTTTGATGATGGAGCATGAGGCAGATGAGAATACACAGTTTGCTTTTCTGTAGCTATATTAGGTTTGCAGTGCTGATGGTTGCAAAAACTCACTTTTTAATTATAAACATTTGTATTTAGATTAAAAACAATGCAATTAGTGAAAAATGCTTAACAGACTTCCAGGATAGTTTTGTGTCAAAGCAAGGTGACTTTTTATAGTCATTTTCTAGTTATAATCACATTACATTTTATATCACTAATTCTTACATTTCTTGAGAAAAATTGCACTGAAAGATTCAGTAAAAAAACTGTGAACCACCAGCTGCATCATAATTTCATTTATAGCGATATAAAAATGTGCAAACTAAAGAGGTCAAGCAATAAAAGATTTTTAAACAGTGCAGAACCAATATATAAAATTGCTGGAAATAACACCATTCCATGCTCTACTATCCTTTTATAATATCAGAAAATACACATCAGACAAGCACTAGAAAAATTATAGGAAACACATGATAGAAATGCATTTTGGTTTAGTTGGTTAATAAATAAAATGCAGTACAAAAATTAAAAAATAGCTACGTTTGTTTTCTCCAAACATATAAATGAAAAATCCCAAATTCCTCTGAAACAAAAAACAATAGAAGATGCATAGCATCAGAAATAGTAAATCAAGCAGAGTTTCATAATTTTGTTGCCTTACTTGTCAGTGTCGTAAGATGCATTTCACTGTCTAACGTTTACAGCTAACGACATACATCCTTTGGCAGATTATCACTAAATTATTACATACACGGCTGCAGAATTAATAGAAAAATATTAAACTGAAAAACAAAATCTGTGAAAAACATAATATTCAAACTTTCCACTATTTTTTCCGCACACAGAAAAGCGAGACATGTGGGTGCAACTGAGGCAGCCAAACTTTAAAGCAAGGGTTACTACACACACAGAGTGTAAAATGACTAAGCGGACAAAGGCAGATTCTAAGTTTGGAATTTGACAGAAATAGTGCCTATGTAAAAGTGGAGCAGTGCCTATTAGATGACCTCAGGAGAAATTTTCAGCTACTTTAAATTGGTGTAGCTCCATTGAAGGCTTTACAGACATGAAGAAATGTGAGATTTGGGTCACAGGATGATTTTTTGGGCCTCTTTTGTACTTTGTGGGTCACAATATGGATGGTAGGTGACTGCAAGAGTGGACTTCAGGATCTTCGAATTTTGAAATCTGACCTGACTGACTTGTTCAGGAACTTTAGACTCAGAATCCAGTTTCCACCCAACTACCTAAGGTCTACAGAGAAGGTAGAGGCAAGCCTCTTGGAAGCACATTGATTTTGTTACTGGTTCTATGACTAAGAGAATAGGTGGGAAGTTATTCCCATAATTTAGGAGCATTTCAAAGGATTTTTTTTGACACTGGGCAAGTAAAGAATCTGTATTAAGGAGTTTTTTTGAACTCAGTGGCATAACTCAATGAGTTACTTTCATTACCCATTGATCTACGGAGCAAAGTACCCACAGAGTAACAGCCTGTTCCAAAAGGATCCATCAGGAGGATGGAGACTGGAGTCATGCAGACTTAGAGGTAGTGTGCATTAGCAGATTTTAGAAGTTGTTCCTTGGCCGTGTAGCCCTCATTGCATTGCGATGGCCCCAGGAGATGTTATTTTCTCTTCTGCTAAGACTGTTTGAGGGGATGCAGAGGAGAAATCTCAGAAGGGTTGCTTGCCTCTACATGAGCATTTGTAGTCCTCCTCCTGGTGCCTTGATGAAAGGAGGGGCTTGAAACTATGAGGCATCTTCTGAAGCACTCCACATTCCTAAAGCTTCCAGCAGGTTAGCAGAGGCCATCCTGGCACAGATTGACTCACAAGAGGATTCTGCCAGAAAGGTTAAAGATCTCCAATCTGCTCTATGAACAATATTCCTGGCTTTGGTCTTCGGCATTTCAGTGGGTACCCTATGCTTTATGCCTAGCTTCATGGCAACTAACTTGATTGTGATCTCATTGTGCTCCTGGAACTTGGATGTTCACACTAAGTATTTAATGGCTTCATCTCAACACACATAGGCAAACCATTTAAACAAAAAAAAATCAAAACAAATATTGACATTTTTCTGCCTCTTCATCCCCTCCCCTTCTTCTGAAGGAAGGGAGCTCTTTGGTTCTGAGTTTAAAGCCATGCAAGAAGAAACCAAGGGAACTCTGTTGCAGGTTTCCTCCTAGAAGTGCTGGGCAAAGTTAATACCTCTTTTGATATCTGACCACAGCCTGCCCATATAGGGTGTCTGGATTTTCCTGTACTGACAAAGACTGACAGATGGAGAATTCCACTGAGCTTAATTAGTTCTCTGCTATTTTTGGATGACTGATACTGATGCAGTCTGTTGAAGGCTATATTTTTATGTTAATTTTAAATGGTTTTTAGTTCATAACAATTAAAGGTGTAATTGTTGCTCAGTGCAAGAATGTAAGAAAGGATTTCTCTCCAATTTTAGTTGAGAAAAAAAATAAAACAAACATTTTTTTTCCCCCAGACTCTAATGGGTGCTTACATGACCAGACTAGTTTTTCTAAGCATTGCTACATGGCATATAGTGATTTGACAAGTTTATGTAATAAATAAATAAATAAAAAGGGCTAAAGATCATGCAGGTAGCAGAATCAGACAGACAGACATTTGAGCAAGGTTAAATGTCTAGAGAATGCTGAGAGCCTGTAGAAAAATATTATTGCCTGAAGACAGTGATTAGAAAAACCAAAATGAACATCAGAGTGAAGAAAAATCAAAGGCTTGTGAAATTCATAAGAACAAATGAGGCATCAGACTTACTCAGCTAAGGATAACAGGAGACAAATCTGCTAGATTTCTGAGGATTAGGATAAAGGTATTTTATATTTATTTTGTGAAAAAGGTGAGTAATATTTCCACTCACCCCAAACAAAAATATACCACACATACAGAGAGTTTCCCAGGCTATTAAGGCAGAAATAAAGGAAAATCGAAGTCTCCTCCCCACATCCAGCAATAAAACATAATTAGCTTTCTTTGCAGTGATTTTACCCAAGCAGCAGCACACCCCATGTTAAAAAATAGTTATTTTTTTTCACATCAGTGGTACTTTGGCTACCCAAGGTAAGAGCAAAAGAAATTCTGAAAACAAACTATTATTGGCTCATCAAGGGCCACACCTTTTAACAAACAAGATATGCATTGTCTACTGTGGAGTATGACTTGCATTCCATTTCCAGAATTTCTCATGGTAGAGATACATGCCCTGCACCTCCATGGATCATCATTCCCCAGAGATATTTACTCCTAAATACTCCCTTCCTCTGTGATATATCAAACACTCAAATACATGCATCTCTAGTGCACACCTCACTCCCTTAAAGAACGTGCCTGCTCCCTTCCCCTGGGAGACCTATGATTGGACACTTGTCCTATTTCACTATCATCAGTGAGAACTGGTATGAAC
Source organism: Chrysemys picta bellii (assembly GCF_011386835.1). NCBI lineage: Eukaryota > Metazoa > Chordata > Testudines > Emydidae > Chrysemys > Chrysemys picta. The sequence goes on from NC_088791.1 coordinate 15,424,168, forward strand.
CCAATCTTTCTTTCTGCTTTAAAGTGACACTCCAGGATGAGTGGGCAACAGCAAGGCCGGAACCAGGGACCTCTGGATGTAAAAGGAAGAGCTCCTACTGCCTGACCTAAAGAATCCAGCTTCTGCAGCACAAAGGCTGTCGCCCTATATAATCAGTGGTTCTCAAACTTTTGTACTGGTGACCCCTTTCACATAGCAAGCCTCTGAGTGTGACACCCCCCTTATAAATTAAAAACACTTGTTTATATATTTAACACCATTATAAATGCTGGAGGCAAAGCGGGGTTGGGGTGGAGGTTGACAGCTCGTGACCCCCCATGTAATAATCTCACAACCCCGAGGCGTCTCGACCCCCAGTTTAAGAACCCCTGCTGTATATGGACTAGCCCCTAGAAGGGGGTCAGAGCAGCACTGTATAAACGTGGGTTACACATTGAAGAGAAGTATGATTTCTATCATGAGAAGAAACAGCATAGGAAGGTCTCCCTCAGTCTGACACCTCTCTTTCAGAAGAAGAAAATCAAATGGAAAGTGCTTTCACAGATTATTTTACTCCCACTGGAGCATACATCTTATTGGGAAACTTCACTTAGCCTCTTTCTCCTTTCAACAGGAATCTGAAAATGGGGAGAGAAGTCCTGTCTGGCCTGGTTCTTGCTTCCCTCCCTCATCTTGAAGTAAGAGAGAAGGAACACCAGTGTGTGCATATCTCCTCTATGCTATAAACTCAGGCACATTCGGGGCGGGAGAGGTTAACAGGGTTCCCAAAGGGGAGGAATTGAGATCTCCAAAGCAGGGGCTCTCATACTTCTGTCAATGCTCGATGGCTTTGACAGAGACACCTCTGTGTTGAAGAGCTGTACCTGGTCCAGCAGAACAAATACCATACTTAACAGGCTCCCTAACCTAGAAATCCTGGATGTGCTGGAATTATTAGGTAAGGACGGACCCTACAATCCACTGCCTAGTTAGCTCACTCAACTGTCCCATCTCATTTGTTGATGGAGAACTAGAGTCCTCCAGCCCATCTCCCTGGTGCACCACGATGAGATGAGTTGTGGGGGAAAACAAGTCTCCATTCTCTACCAGTACCCAATCATCCCTTTTCCAGCAGGGCTTCCTCTGCCTCATCAGAGTCCCGGGGATGCCAGGGTGGTGAGACACATACCAAGGTGTTCTTATTCTCCAAACCTCCCTTCTCCATACTATTCCCTCTGATCATTCTCTCCCCTGATCTCCACCTCAAACATCTCCAGCTACTTCTATATTCCTGTACACCTCAGGGGAAGTCAGGGTGGGTTATTGACTCTGCAATATAGAACCATAGAATCGGAGAACTGGAAGAGACCTTGAGAGATCATCTAGTCCAGACCCCTGGACTCATGGCAGGACTAAGTTTTATCTAGACCATCCCAGGTTTGTCTAACCTGCTCTTAAACGTCTCCAATGATGGAGATTCCACAACCTCCCTGGGCAATTTATTCCAATGCTTAACTACCCTGACAGTTAGGAAGTTTTTCCTAATGTCGAACCTAAACTGCCCTTGTTGCTTATCCTATTAATTGTCCTATTAAAACCCTAGGAAATTCTCATTAACAAAAACTTCATTAAGTTTCCCATCCCCCCAAAATAAACCCTAAATAGCAAGGAAATGCCAAGTTAGGGGACATCTCTTAACACTCGTGCAGAATATTTCCACTGACAGTAAAAATTCTGCACTTCACAACAACTCTCTTCTGCTTCCAACAAATAAAGAAACACTAAAGAAACACTACATATTAATCTTCCTCACAGGATAATGTAAAAACCCATACTTCCCCCACAAATACATAACACACCACACACTTGAATGAGGCACAGGTCCCGTGGAAAAAAACATGTGAGATCACATAACTAAAAACTGTATCATAATGCACAGGCAGGTGCAAAGGCCAAATTAATGTTGCACAGGCACCTTTATTCTGAAATTTCTTAAATTTTGATAGGCTGACTTTATAACTTAATAACGTTCTTTAACTTAGTTTTGTGTGCATAATCCCTAGGTTTTTAAAAAAGAAAACTGAAAAAAATTCATCATGTGGTACCATGTGACACCACCTGGGTCACTAGCAGTATTGACCCTTATGATCCACCAACACAGACCACTACCACTTGAGTTAATGGAATAACTCACAGCAGTAGTCTGTTATCTTCTAAACTGACCAGCACTAGAAGGGGATGAAGAGATGCTTTTTCAGTGGGTTTCACAGATATTTGGTGACAGCAAAGGAATGGTGAGACTAAGGAATCATGGGTTCCATTTCAGGATCTGGAGAGGAGTGCATTCTAATGGTCCCAGACCTTTCTGCCCATCTCCCCCCTCCCTCTCTCCCTCCTAGTCCTACTCTCCTTGCCCAACCAATCCCAATTCTCACTCTGCAATCTGGCTCTTCATCAGATCTGTCCTCCTTCCCCTTCACCTCCTTCCATTTGCCTCACTAGTTCCCAGTCCCAGTTTTCTTGCCCACCCAGTCCCATTCTCCCCGCAGCTCTCAGTCCCAGTCTCCTTGCCCAGCCAGCCCCAGCTGCCCAGTCCCAGTCTCCCGCCCCTCACCCCACAAGCTCCTTGTCACAAGCTACTCCCCCTCAAGTCTGGCTCTTATCCCCTCTGCATTTGAGTCAGGCAGCTTCTTTCTCCAAGCTGCTTGGGTGACAGCAGGAGGAACACAGGAGAGAGATGCTCCCACCTTCTAATGCCCAGAACCAGCCCATACTGGGGTAGTAGCACTGCGTGTTATTAAGGCAGCCCAACCCTTTCCATGATAAGCAACAGAAAGTAAAGTCTTATAACTTTACCAAACTTCACCATTTGGGCTGAAATTCTCCATGTTGTGGAAAATTTCAGCCAAAACAGTTCAGTTTCTGAGACCAAATGCAGGGAAAAATACATTTTGCAATGTTAAAAAAAAAAATTCGGGTGACCTTTTCTTTGGAAAGCTCTAGCTTTCAGACCGCATTTGTGCCATTGTTGCAGAGCAACTGAGCCTGCCCCATCCCAGGGCTAGGGGTGCAAAGCTGGATGACTTTCCCGTAATTGCAGCTGCCAGCTGCTCTGGGCTGTGGTGGGGTTGGCACTGGAACTGAGGTGGGGAGCCTTTTTCTCCTGTGCTCACAATGACCACTCCTGCTGGCATCCTGGCGATGCGGCACAAGAAGTCACCTGACTCAAATGCAGAGGGGACAACCACCAGACTGCATGGGAGAAATACCAGTGGTTCTCAAACTTTTGTACTGTGACCCCTTTCACATAGCAAGCCTCTGAGTGCGACCCCCGCCCCATATAAATTAAAAACACTTTTTTATATATTTCACACCATTATAAATTCTGGAGGCAAAGCAGGGTTTGGGGTGGAGGCTGACAGATTGCGACCCCCCCCCATGTAATAACCTCATGACCCCCTGAGGGGTCCCGACCCCCAGTTTCAGAACCCCTGAAGTAGACTGAACAAATAGGTGGGAGGGGAAAACTGCATGAGGAAATTAGTAATTCTGTTTTTGGACACTGTTGAATAGTTTGCACTAAATAAAGTCTAGGGCCACACAATGAACAAGGATAAAAAATGAGTGAACATGTAATTAAAGACTGTATCCACAATGCATATGCAGAAGGAGGCCAAATTAATGTTGTCCGAGCAACCTTAATTCTGGCATTTCCTAACTTTTGAGTGCTTGACTTTGCAACCTTAATATTCTTTTAACATATGTTTGTGTTATAATAAAATTGTATTATTTATAGCTATAGAGAGCTGTAAATAATCACAAGATAATTTGATATTTTTTAAGATGGAGTGCTCCATTACGCAGTTCATACATAGCTCTGAAAATAAAAAGGAGGAGGTAAATCAGTTCAAGATCTAGAAAGGATGACTAGCTAGAAGGAATTCAAAGGGTATATTTGAATAAAAGGAGGATGTTTTGTTCTTGTTATATTTCAGGGGAATAGCAGTTCTGTGCAGTGGCTAATCTATAAAACAATATAGAACCTTGGACTGAAATTTGTTGGCTTGAAAAGTAAGCATCCTCTGATTTTTATCTTCTTGCTTGTAAACATCTCTATTTTAAAAGTTCAACTTAATAAAGTTAATTACACAGTTACCTGAACCTAGGAAGTTTAAGTGTGTTGCATATAAATACAATTAAGTGCTAACCACTTTTTTTAAATGTAGCAGGCTCAGGATTCAAGGTGGCAGTTTTGTTTTATAAACCTAAAAGTCATTCAAATGCAATAACCACTTTGTAGTGATGAGGAAACCATGTATTCATGGATGTTAATGGCAGGCAATTAACACTTTACAAGTGGGCAACTATATACTTAATTTGTTCAAAAAGTTCTTAAGGTACAGATCAGTATGTGTGGTGGACGTTTCTTACCAGCTGCTGGTAGATCCAACTTTGCTCGTTTCAGTTCAGACATCGAATTTTGGAGCTGCTCTATTACAAAGTCATCTTCTAAGAAGAAATCCTTGGCTAGAGTCTCCTGAAGGAATTCTACAAGTTCTTCCATTTGTAATTTCAGCAGATGTTCTAGATTGGAACAAGAACATTATTGTGGACAAATACGTTTTTATGATAAAAATTCAAAGAAAAAGTCTACTAGAGAGGTGAAATGCCTTTACGGATTCTTTAACAATTTTGCAGATGGAATGAAACACATCTAAACTAATTAAACAACAACAACAAAATCACAGGCAGTTATTTTATACTAGACATTTACTAAGCATGCTAAAAAATACACTCACACATTACCCCTCTAAATATTTTCTCTCTTTTTCATACCCATATATTTCTCTCTAGGTCAATGTTTGAAACTTTAAAGCTGAGTCCCTCTTCAGAAAAATGAAACTAGTCACACACCCCTAAAAGTCCGATATGAGACATTAAAATCTACAGATTTTTTTTTTCAATGTATATATCTTCCATCCCCTGCCCACCTTGGGAAATGGTTCATAATGTACTTATCCTCCTTTCAAAATGCTTTGAAGAGCAGTGAAAATTTAAGACATTTAAGGTGCCCTCATTTGCAAATGAGTCAGTACTCATTGAAATGACTGTGGCAGTTTAGAGCAAGAGAGATTGTTTCAGGCTCTCTGCAGATTCAGATATGTATTGCTGCATCAGTTACATCCAGGTCACATTCTGAAGGTTTATTCTGCAGTCATAACAGCTAAAACACCAACTTATATATATATATATATATATATATATATGAACGCCAGTTCTACGCTTAAAAAAGTTTTACCAGCACAGCTATGTTAGGTAAGGGGGATGATTTTTTTTTTTTACGACGTTAGTTATACCAGCAAAAGACCTTCTTTAGAAGCAGTTATACTAGCAAAAAATGATTTTTTTCTGGTATAGCTTATTTTGCTCACTGAATCAGAATATGCTGTACCAGCAGAAACACTTTTTGGATAGTATAAATGAGTCTACCCTAGGAGGGTTTTGCCTGAGTAGCTATAAAAACAAAACTTTTAAGCACAGACAAGACTGAAAAGCTGAGTCTCTGGAGAACAAATCAGAGGTTTGACCATGATGCCTCTTCTCTGCCTCCCAATGTGGTCCACTCCTTCCCCCGACTTTCCCTTCAGGAAACACGGCTCAAAGGGTATGTCTACACAGCAACAAGACACCCATGGCTGGCCCATACCAGCCGACTCAGGCTCGCGAGGCTCAGGCATGCGGGGCTGTTTCATTGCTGTGTAGACTTCTGGGCTCGCCCAGGCTGGAGACTGGACACTAGGAGCCTGTGAGGTAGGAGGGTCCCAGAGCTTGGGCTCACATCTGAGCCTGAAAGTCTACACAGCAATGAAACACCTTCACAGCTGGAGTCCAATGACCCGGAGCCAGCTAGCATGGGCCAGACACAGGGTTTTTTTTTTTTTGCTGTCTAGATATACTCCAAGCGTCTTTGATATTTTTATGTAGTGAGGTGCTAATACTGAACATGTTTAAAAAGCCAGTGTTAAGGTAAAAAACCTCCAAATTATCACTATTGCTTCTCAGAGGCTTGAGACTGAACACTCTTCACTTCAAACAAACAAAATCAAACCAAAAAAAGAGGGGGTGGGACAAGAATTACATTGGTTTTAAGTTTGCAAATAAAGAGGAAGACTCAAATCTGATTCCTACCATTACTTGTTCTTTAGATTCTTGAACATTTTAAGAAGTGTAACAATTATAAACATTCTTCATCTTCAAAACATTTTATGAACTAATAAGCAGCTCCAGAGAGCGAGCGAGCGAGAGAGAGAGATATACCTATCTCATAGAACTGGAAGGGCCCCTGACGGGTCATAGAGTCCAGCCCCCTGCCTTCACTAGCATGACCAAGTACTGATTTTGCCCCAGATCCCTAAGTGGCCCCCTCAAGGATTGAACTCAACCCTGGGTTTAGCAAGCCAATGCTCAAACCACTGAGCTATCCCTCCCCCCGATGCAGCATCTCCATAGTTAAATGGGGTAAATTACCTAGCGAGATTAAGATATTAATTCTGCAAACTCCTCCACATGGACTGCTGCACTCCCATGGAGTCATAGACACTTCTTTGATGGGCCCATATGACTTATTCAAGGACACAGAAGACAGCACTGAAACCACGACTAGGGGTAAAATTTTCAGAAGCATCTAAGTGACTTAGGAGCCTAAGACCCACTTTCAAAAGTGACATATGCACTTAGGAGCCTAAGTCTGATTTAAAGTCAATGTGGCGTGGGCTCCTAAGTCACCTCAGAAAATGGGACATGGGTGCTTTTGAAAATTTTACCCTGGCAGTATGATGTTCAGGCTCTTAAATCATATGCTCAGATCATTAGACCAACTCTCTCTCAAAAAAAGCTGCAATACATACAATCCTTGATTTGTTTGCTTTTAGATTTCAGAACTCCAATTCAGGTGTTGGCTCCCCTGCTTCCAGTACATTCTAATAAAAACCTACAGCAACCTTATTACTTTTAGGTGTAGGTGATTATCAGTATTTAAAGAGTTTACTCATCACAATTTAAAGCTTTAACTCATGTCTGTATTTCTTCTTACTGCAAAATATATGTGAAACAAATGCTAATAGGAGTACAATTTCAAACCATGCCTGTGGACTGTAATAAACTTATTGCACTTTGGTAAGGTATTATGGTAATGTCCAGAAGCCCCAGTCAGGATCAGGTCTCCATTGTGCAGAGCACTACACAGATACAGAAATGGTACATTTCTCTAGGTATGGATGTCCATCTAAATAATCTAACAGTTACCACCATGTAGTAAACCTAGGTATTTTGTTTTATATAGCACCTTTTGCCAACAATCTCAATCCACTTGAGGACAATAATTTATCCGTTTAACATACGATAAAACTGCAGCTCTATGAAAGTAGTATCTTGTCAAAGGTCAGAAAGCAATTCAGTGGGAAGTGGGGTCCGAATCCAGATTTCCTAATCTGAGATCCTCCTGCTCTAATAATTGGATAACACTTGTTTTTACTAGAAGCAAAACAGTTCTAAAATGCTTCTGTAGATTTTGAAATAAAGACTCTGAAGGTGAACTTAGCCTAAGGGCAGGTCTACACTAAACATTTACATTGGCTCCGCTGTAGTGTATCTGGTGAAGACGCTTTAAGATGACGGGAGAGAGATCTTCATTCGGCTTAATAACTACATCTCTGTGGGAGAGCCTCTCCTGCTGACATAGCGCTGTCTACACTGGGGCTTAGGTCGGTATAATTATAACACACCCCTGAGAAACGTAGTTACACCCAAGTAATTTTGTAGTGTGGATTAGGGCTAAATCTTTCAAAACCGTTAACTTTTCCTTCCAAAAGCAAAGTGATCTTTAAATTAGAGAGACAAGGTGGGTAAGGTAATATCTTTTATTGGTGAGAAAGACAAGCTTTCGCGCTCACACAGAACTCTTCTTCAGGTCTGGGAAACTAACACAGAATATCACTGCTAAATATAAGGAGAAACAGACTGTTTAGCATAAGTAGTTACATATTTCAATGGACCACTCAAGGTGAAGTGGCCCGTTAACACCCCTTCAATCAGCGGGAGGAAAGAAAGGGAGGTGAGGGGGAAAAAGCAGCTGGGGTGGGGTTTGCTAGTGGGTTACAGATTGTTGTAATAATCCATAAATCCAGTGTCTCTATTCAGTCCATGATCTTTAGTGTCTAGCAAAGTCTCTCTCACCAACAGAAGTTGGTCCAATAAAAGATATTACCTCTCCCACCATGTCTCTCTAATATCCTGGACCAACACGACTACAACTACACTGCATACTTGAAAATAAATGAAGTTTAAAAAATGAGTCAGCAATGTTTTCAAAGGAAGTATAGCTTGCATATAATGCTGTAAAATATATTGGTGTCTTACTGTGGAGATTTGTCCAAAGCCATGTTCTGGCTGTACCTTTTTGATATCACACTCAGCATCGTATGGTTAGGACCTCATAAATGAAAATCAAAAGAAATACCTATGGTATTACATATACACACAAAGTACATAAGAATTACTTAAAAGAACATGAAGGCTGCAAAGTCAAGCACTCAAAAGTTAGGACAGATGGTGCTTAATTAATGAGCAGTGATTTAATATTTTATTTTAGCTCACAGTTCAATGTGTGGCCCCCGTGCCTTATTTACTGCACAATATTTTAACCCTGCGCTTAAGACAATTAATTTCATCATCGGCTTTTCTATGGCACTCATCACTAATATCTGAGAGCTTCACAAATATGAATATATATTTCACAATACCCTTCTGATGAGGAACTAATGAGGCCAAGAGAGATAAGGTCAAAAGTCTGCTGGTTTTGGGTGCTCAGTTTGAGATACCTAGGACCTGATTAATTGTACTTTATATGTTCAAAGCAGAGCTCCCACTGACTTCAGTTGCAACTGTAAGTAGTCAGCAATTCTGTAAATCAGACCACAGGATCTTAAGTCAGACATCCAGAAAATGAGGACACAATTGCAATCTTAATAGTGTTCTTTTTAAGGTAGTTGTATTTGTGTAATTTTCCTAGTTTTTAAAAAAAAAAACTGAAAATAACCCTAATTTAATCATGCGGCATCATATTGACATCCATATAGCTCATATGCAGGGTTTGAACCTGTAAATCCACCACACATCTCTGCTACTTGAGCTAATGGAGTAACAAAGTAGTAGTAGGCTGTTATCCTCTGTGTGGACCAGCACTAGAAAAGGATGGGACACTTTAACACAGGGTTTCAAAGATATTTGTTGACATCATAGGAATTCCACCTGTGACGCATCAAGGCATGTATCTATGCCATGCCAAGAGACCTAGACCATTGTAGTATCAGAAGTAACTCAATCACCACCCTTATTCTACAGCTAATTTACATGCAATGATTTCATTGGTTGTATGACGGAGACTGCACAAATGGTGGATTATCAGGCCCAACTGCCACATCCATGCAACCACAAAGGCTTTCAGATACTAATAAGATTAATAAACCACTTTCTAATAACTATAGGACACTGCAGGGTGTTACCTAATAGGCTTTTAGTGTACTTCCCTAGTGGCTGAAAGTACCATGTCTTTGGCGGCGTGTCTCTCAGTGCACCAACAGCACAGTAATGAACAACCTGTTGTAGATTATTGTCATATTAGCCTGTAATGAGTAACTGCACACAGCTAGGAAACTACCACATTGGTTTGCTTTAGGAAGGCAACTGGGGATGAATGGGAGAGAATCTGTTTCAGCTATGAATTTTGTCTAAAACTACATTTCACACAATTGTTTTCTGCTGCTTACAATAAGGGGAGTTTAATACCTTGTATAACAGCCAGAAAGACAGAAAGACTGCCTATGTACCAGGTTTTTATGTAGCCAATGGCACTGAGTATACAAGCAAAGAAACAGAGTTAAAGAAAAATTATACAGGTGATTATTTTAGTAGCTGGTAAGGAAAAGAGAAGCAGTATCCACCACAGAACAGCCTTAAATATAGATGGTCCACCAAAGAGTAGAATTAGGCTTAGATGCAGCATGTCATCCCCCATGCCAGCTAAAGGAAAAAGCTTCTGGAAAATTGTAGCAGGGAAAAGCAAAGAACAGGAAAGGGCCAAACTTGAGACTATTAACCCTCTTTTGATCTAGCAAACACTACATTAAAGAATTACCAGAACCAAGTAACTACAATGCTTATTCCCACAATTTTCTAGAGGCTGTGTCATTTACTGAGTAAACACAATTTAAATCCCTTTTTACTATTGTTCAATTGCATAATAATGAGTAATTTACTCTACCAAATAAGATATTTCTTCTCCTGAGAGTCACTTTAGATTTCCTGGCACAATTACCCACGATTTCAGATAATTAGCTTTTCAAGTCCTGCCATGCAATTGGACAATATTCTTTGTCAGTTCCTTGCAGAACAGTAATTCCAGCATCAGCTATATAGCATGAGCTAGAAGGTTGCTAATTTAAGGGCATCACAGTCACGCTGTGCTGTGATGAAAGATCACACAGTCACAAAGGAGAGATGAAAACAGGAGAAAAAAAAACATTTGTCATATATATATATATATATATATATATATAAAATATATATATATTTTTTACAATAAAAGCCAAATAGAGGAAATGGCTATTTTAAAAAAACGATAGACTACTTAAAAACTAGTTGAATCTTTGTTTAGCTTTTAAGTTTATGAGAGATCTCTTACTTCTATGTAGTTTCAGAATTGTGTAAGACATAGCAGTGAGAACTCGCTCTCCTTCAAGTATGTAGATATCCCATATCCTGAGAGTTAATGTAAAGGGAGTCTGTAATGACAGAATCAGCCAGAAATGTCAAAATAGCTTGCCCCAACATATGACTAAAAATAGAAATATAAAAATATAAAGATACTCACACGATCAAGGAAACACTGAAAAAACCACTTCATTGTGTAAAAGCTCGTGGAGATCTCCTGGGAGTCCTGTAAAAAGCAACAATTTATAAATACTCAATTAAGAACGCTGCAATGTACTGCCTGGCACATAAAGGCCTCCCACTTTTTAACCTGGAGCAATAGCAAAGTACCTTCAGCCCAAAACTTGAAGTGAGCTGTTAGACTAACTCCTTTCCTATGTCTTGCTCACTGTACAATTGAACTTAGCTGCTACTGCTGTCTGGGCACAGTGTTTAACCATTCTTCACATAAAAGAATTCTGACTGCTTCAAACAATGTTGCTTCGGTCCAACAAATGCTTTCTCTCTCTTGTTTATATTTTTCATTCATCTCCTTTTTCTGAAGAGAGATGTAGATGTTTGAGGATGAGTATTAACAGATACCCCTGGAAACATTAAGTCTTCCACTTATCGTCAGAACAAGTATAGAAGAGAGTGCACGTTTCTTTCATGTTCTGGAGGAGCCAGAGCTCAGTCTGCAGGCCCATTTAATCTTTAACTTCTCTGCTGACAAGGCTGCTAGCAAGGGTGCCTATTAGTGCTAGATGGGGTGATGATCTGGTGAGGTGGATATATATCCACCAGGAAACAGACTAAGACCATCAATTCATTTCATATAGGACCTCGAGTAATTAGAATGATAATGAATTTCACTTCCTACTAACAGGGGCTTAGTTTGAACTAGGGGTTTAAGAGATGAAAGGTTTTGTATTCCATTAGTCATCTACTGTCTTCCCACCATGTACACAGTTTATATTTCTGCATAGGAAATATTATTTTCATTCTAAATAGGAAAAAGCTCACTATGCCTGAAATAACTTTCCATATCTTGAGTATCGATACCAGCTAACAGTAACAAGAGGCAGAAAGACATGCCATGCTTATACTTTTCTGTAATTGTAAAACCACTGCCATTCCTGTCACTTGCATTAGCACTAGTTACAATGTTGAAAGTCTTGGAGACTAGGCTGCTGTTTGAGTGGTGAGGCAGCCAAGAAATTAAGTGACACTGAATTGGTCTTCTCTGATGACTATGGGATAGCACAATTTTAAATTAAGCCTCCATGCCTGTCACAGTCAGCTATTTCACAAGTTTCGGAAACATAAGTTCTGAAATAATGAGGGACTGACAGTACAAGAGTCAATAGTCATCTGGCATGTTCACAGGCCGTATACGTTTTGCCATTCCTTGCTGTTCTTCATTGCTCATACAGGTGCAGCAGGGGTCATCACAATCTAGTAGGTAAACAAATTCAGTCTCTTTGTTCAACCAGTGTTACAGCTCTCTCTCTCTCATTTTAAGATATATATAATGAAAGTTTTTAAAGAGGTGGATTATTTGGAAAGACAAAACTATGAGATAGCTCAGTGGTATGAGCATTGGCCTGCTAAACCCATGGTTGTGAGTTCAATGCTTGAGGGGGCCATTTAGGGAACTGGGGTAAAAATCTGTCTGGGGATTGGTCCTGCGTTGGACTAGATGACCTTCTGAGGTCCCTTCCAACCCTGATATTCTACGATTGTTCTTTGGATTCAGGCCTGCGTTAGATCAGTAAAACCAATGGCATAGTCCAGTCTTGCAGTTCCTGATATAGAGAGTAGCGACTGGTTAACTGCATGTACAATGTTATATTATGTTATAGTCAAGACTCTGTAAACCATAACTTCCATTTGAAAATAATTATTCATAGGTATTATTAATGTAAGTAAAATGTGGCATATCCCCAGTGAGAAATTGTGACAATTAACTTCTAAAACCATCTGAAACCATCTTACAAAACAAAGAATTTATTTATAGGATGAGCCATTTAAAAAAATGGGCTTGTTTGGGGATTTCCCAGTAAAACAAGGTGAATCAACAGTCTACTACATATAAGAAAATATAGTGGGTCAGGTTCTCAGTTGGTGTCAATTGATGTAGTTCCAATAAAAAAATATCAATGCAGCTAAACTGATTTACTCCAGCACATGGCCTGGTATATATAATTCAAAGATGATCTAGCAGGTTCTCGTAATGAATGTTTATTGAGATTTCATATATTCCTGTTTTCAACTGGCTCAAAGTTCCCTCAGAAGGTGAGTGTTATTAAGATACTCTAAGTAAAGTATGTCTACACTAGATATGCTACTGCAGCTGACATTCTGTAGATCTTTCTCAAGAGGTTCCGAGGAAAAACTATTCTTGGTTATTAAATGTATTATAATGGATATGGGCAATAACATCATATCAGCAAAATGACTGACCACCATGAAGTTTTGTTATCTAGTCATATCCTATTGCTCTTATTAAATATTATTTTACTTGTTGGTTTACTTTGATTTGTTAAAAGCATCTATTCAAAAACGAAGGGCCGAGAGTATAGCACTGTCCATTATAACCGTGGCTCTATGCCTGGTAAGCCAAAATCCTCGAAAATTAAAGCAAGAAGCAGCTCTGACCTATAGTCCAAAGCCTTCATGAACTCTACTGTGAAAATTGAAGCCATAATTTTCATTCCAGAGGCAAGTGAGCTACTGGAACTCTGTTTTCACTACACAGTAAGTAGTTTAAAAAAACCAACAAGATACACCCTGCGATTTTGGATTAATCTTTTACTGTAATGAAGAGAATGTTTCCAAACTAATATATGTTGTAGCATGGCCTGAATAAGTCTCAGCACATTGTAAAAAAAATTGATTAGATTTTAGTATATACTATTCATGTTCAATAGAAACAGATTTTAGTAGAATCTGAGCCAGCTACAGTCATCAGGAAGTTATTCTCGCCATAATGCATGTGTGGACCATTCCCACTAAAAAGGTTACATGAACATTACTTATTGTTTGGCTTGAATATGCTCAACATTGTAATGAAAATAACAAACAGTCCCAGCCCAAGGATTTCATAACTGAGAGGTAAGCAGAGTGTACACTCTATTTCTTATGCCCAAGTTCTGAAAAAAATTCATTCCTCCTACCACGGCTACCCTTTGGGTGAAGAAGAGGCTACTCATCTTGCGCAGTAGTTGCAGTTCTTCGAGATGTGTCTCACTATGGGTGCTCCATTTAAGATGCGCCTGCTCCCCTTGAGCCCTTGATCAGAAATTTTTCTAATAGTCACATCCTTTTTACCCATTCATGTGTCCTATGTATCCTTGTGCTGCCCACTGAGGGTATATAGCCCTCAGTTCCTTCTCCATCCAAATATCCTAAGAGAACAGAGGAAGGAGGGTGGGTCGTGGAGCATGCATTGGGACATATATCTTGAAGAATTGTAGTTACTGCAGAAGGTGACCTCTTCTTCTTGAGTAGGATCCCTATGAGTGCTCCACTTCAAGTAGTACTTCGAAGAGTAACTTCTTTTTCTTCTTCTTCAATAGGTGTCCTTATGGGTGCTCTATTTCAAGTGACGCCCAAACAAGATCCTCAGAAGGAGGAGGAAGCTTCAGAATTGAGTCTAGAACTGAAGATAGTACCGCATTACCAAGTGCCACATAGGAGCTGGTGGCACGGATCAAGGCAGAGTGCTTAGAAAATGATTGTGCTGAAGCCCATGTAGTGGCTGTACATATCTTAGACATTGGGATGTACTTGAGTAATGCTGTGGATGTTGCTTCTGGTCTGGGAGTGTGTGCTATCACCCTTTGGGAGGGTTGAGCAGCAGCTGTATTGTAACAGGCAACAATACATGAGAGATCCACCTCGACAGTCTCTCAAGAGAGACTGCGAACCGCTTGGATTTGTCTGCAATGGAAAAAACTGCCTATGTGACTTCTGAAATTGCATGGTCATATCTAGGTAGAAAGCCAATATTATTCCTTTCTAACATCTAAGGTAGTAAAACAGGTCTCCTGTTGAGATGTATGCAGTTTTGGGAAAAAACGCTGGTAGATGAATGGACTGGTTAAGATGAAATTCCGATAGTACCTTAGGTAAGAATTTATGGTGTGGCATGAAGAGACCTTGTCTTTGAAGAACACCATAAAGGGGGGGATCCGCCATCAAGGCCCCAATTTCTCTGACCCAAGGGGCCAACTTGACAGTTACCTAAAAGGACATTTTCATACATAAGTGGAGCAAGGAACAGTTTGCCATTGGCTTGTATGCAAGTCTCATAAGATATTTAAGTACCAAGTTGAGGTCCCAAGTCTGAGTGGGAACTCTAACATGGGGATAAAGGTTCCCAAACATTTAATAAATCTTGGCGACATAGGGTGAGCAAATGGTTCTGGCTAATAATTCACCATCCAAGATGATGGGCTAAGATTGTTCCCTATGTTCCTAAGGAAAGTATTCAATAAAAGCCAGTTTATAAAATTATATTTGGCCATGATCACCTATAGTTTGTGATCTGAAATTGCAGGGTCATGGACGAATAAGACTTCCATTCAGAAAGGTCTAGTCTTTTTTGGTCCTTGTCATACAGCGTAGGCTTGGAGTAGCATTGCTTACCCCATTCATTTATTGCATTTATCACCAGGGAGTTAGGTGCGGAGAGGCAGAACAAAAATTTGGAGTCTTTGGGGGGAACATAATATTTTTTATCCTCCCATTTACTAGTTGGTGGAATGATAGCAGGTGTTTGCCACACTGTCTTTGCCAGGAGCGTCTCATTAACAGGTAACACAACCCGTGGGAATGTTGCTGACTTCAAGATTTTAGACCTTGACTTCTTGGAATAGTATTTGAAGAGTGTCAGCTACCTCTTTATAAGGTAATCAAATTGCCAGAAATTGTCAGCCAGGGACAGTGGTGGAAGCATAACTGCCTCATCTGAAGACAAGGCCACCACTCAAATAAGAGTGAGTGGTGGCCTTCTTATGCACCGTAGCCCCCTACTCCTCCAACTTCTTCTGTTCGTGAGCTGGTTGGGGAGAAGACTATTGGAAAACTCTAGTCTTCCTATGTGATGGAGTCGGTGGTCTGGCAAACTGCTGCCCATACACAGCCCACAGATCTCAGTATGGCCACTGAGAGGGCTCATATGGGGGAAGGGGTGACATTCACAGTTGGTTCCACCACATTTCTTGTTGCGCACAAGGTTCTTCCTAAAAGTGTCAAAGAGCAAGTTCCTATGCAGATGGGTAGGAGAAACCCATACCCATCCTCCTAAATATCCTCTAATGGGCGCGGTGCGGGGGGACAAGCAGAAAAGGGTAGGCAGTCCTGAGCAGCAGAGACTCCAGTTTCTCCATCACTGACAACTCATTAGAGTACCTGAATTCCTGCTGTTCTGAGTAGATCAGTACTGATGTGGTAGCCAAAGAAGATGGTGCCATCGACTGGGAACATACCGTACAGGGGCCAATGGTGCCTTGGTGTGCCCAGTACTAAGGGTGCCAAGCAGAGAGGTACCAATGGCAGAGCTGTGTCAGATGGTACCAGTCTGGAGGAGTGCTTATCCTTGCTCTCCTTGTCCCTCGTAGACAGTACTGGGGCCCTGTCAGAGCCAGGTACTTCTTTAGAGCTCCAGGACTTTCCAGCCTCGCCAGTACTGGAGGAAGTGTTATGAGAGAATAACTGCAGCCATCTTGTGCATTCAGCCACCACTCCTTTGAAGTGAGAACACCACGTAGTCAGGAATAATTTTGTCTTTGCTGAAGAAGCAGACAAAACAGCTGCACGGCTGCAGTGTTGCTAATAAGGATTGATAAAGTGACAGATTCATGAGAATGGGAGAGGGTGTGGATAGCTGACCTTGGATCTGGGTGTCTGTGATCATGAGTTTTGGTTTTTTTTTTTTGCTGAGAATTGCTTTGTTGATAAGTAGAATTATGAGTTCTTTGTTGTTGCTAGGGAAATTGTTAGCTCACTAGAGGTTACTATAAGTTATGTGCTTTGTATTGAGCAACCTATAAAAATATTAGAGAATACAATTTGGAGAAGTTTTGAGAAAGATTATGACGAGCTAGGAGACTGACATCCAACTTCCCAGCGGCTATGATGAAGGCTGGCCACCAGAAGCCTGTTGCTGACCACTCATCATCTCAGACTTTGGGTAACTACATCTGGGGTGCTCTAGACTATTGTTATTTTAGATGTGTGCTTTGGACTCAATAAAAACAAGGATTTGGGGGTGAAAGCACTCGTGTGTGTACCAATCATTTATCACACGAAGGAGCCATGTCCCCATTAAATTATGTCCTGAAGCCGCTTGGAAAACAAAGACTATTTGAAAACCCCAGGTAACAGAGGAGTCTTTTGCGTCTATGGTATGGATTCGAGAAGTTGAGGACTTTTAGGAGCCAGCTCCTTATGATGAGAGTTCAAGCTCCTCCTCTTCAAAGCTTTCCCTGAGGCCTCCATTGCCTTCCCCTTCTTAGGGGAAACCTGTGCTGAGATGCAAGGGGTGTTGGATCTGCCCAGAAACAGATGTATTGGTGGATGGGGTCTTCTGACCTGACTCAGAAGCAGGTTGAAGGGAGCGCTCCATCAGCAGCAGCCTCAATTTAATCTCTGTTCCTCCTTGCTGTGGATTTGAGAGCCAGGCAGAAGTTACACTTCTGGGAGACGTGGGAGTCTCCCAAGCAATTGACACCCCTGTTGCTAACCAGGATAGCCTCTTGACAAGACAGGCAATGTTTGAAACCTGGCAAGCCAGGCATGCCCTGCCAGGAGAATAAGGCTCCCTGGAGGAAGGGGAAGGAGATGAAAGAAAGAAAGCCAATCCTTTCACTATTTAGATAGTTGTTATATGTAACTAACTGTAAACTAACACTAAACTTAAAAACTATAGCTAAAGTGTTTAAGCGAATAGCCGAGGCATGCTCAAGGTAGATGCGCTAAGGCTCCATCTCAGGCCAAGGCAGTTCAGAAGGAACTAAGGGCAGTTTGCCCACACAGCCCCGCCAATGGGAAGAGGGGAGGAAAGGAAGCAATTGCCCCGGGGCCCAGGCCGTTTTATAGATTCATAGATTCTAGGACTGGAAGGGACCTCGAGAGGTCATCGAGTCCAGTCCCCTGCCCGCATGGCAGGACCAAATACTGCCTAGACCATCCCTGATAGACATTTATCTAACCTACTCTTAAATATCTCCTGAGATATTTAAAAGGGCCCGGGGCCCCCTGCCATGGTAGCGGCAGCCAGGAGCCCCGGGCCCTTTTACATCGTCCGGGTGGGCTGCAGGGCTCCTAGGCGTGTGCTTCCGAGTCCCAGTGCCTGCCGTGGGCTGCAGAGTGGCTCCGCCAGGCCAGCCCAGAGGTTCCGTGCACCCCGCTGGACAGCGCTGGGGAAGGAAGGGCCCTGGGGAGCCGGAGGGTGAGATGGGCAGTAGCCCCTGGGGGCAGAGCCGGGGGGAGGAGCCAGCCCGGCTGCGGCAACAATTGCTACAACTTTGTATCCAGGAGCAAAACTTTCTGCATCCGTTGGAGTGAGCCGGTGGGGGTTGTCGAGCTGGGAACAGAGCATGGGAGCCGAGCTCGAGGGGTAGAGCCGGGGGGGGGGGGGGGGGGGGGCAGAGGAACTGGGCTGGGGATGGCTGCAGGGAGCCAGGCTGGGAAAGGAAAAGAGCGGGGGGATGGGGGACAGTGGTAGGCAGGGACAACTGGGGGCAAGGAAAAGAGCGGGGTGGGGGAGGGCACAGGACCGCTGGGGGACAGACTCGAGATCGGACTCAGGATCCAGTAACCACTGGTCCAACATCTGCAGCAAAGGCGCTGGCAGCACCCCGCTGGGCGCCAGCCAGGCTTTGTCTGGGGTCTGCCAGGGAGACGGGTGGATCTTGTAAGAGGGAGGGTGGGTCTTGTTTCGGTGACAGCGCTGAGCTGGTGTGTGTGTGGGGGGGAAGGGGGGGCAGTATTTGAGGCTATTTTGATTTGGGGCTGGTGGCTGTTCTTTGGGGTCATGTGGCTGATCGCATTAGGGGATTATCTCTGGTATCTGGCGATGGTTTGGGGGTGATGGGATGATTGGAGATGGGGGCTGGTAGTTGGGTGTGGGGAGGTATTTCTGTTGGGACTGCTGTAAAGGGAACAGTGATGGAGTCTCACCAGAGGATTTATCTATGTTCACTAATAATAATCCTGGTGGATGCTCCCTCACTGACCATTTTTAAATCAAGATCTAAAAAAAATCTGTTGTGGGAATTATTTTGGGGAAGTTCCATGGCCTGTGTTATGCAGGAGGTCAGACTCACTAGATGATCACAATGGTCCCTTCTGGCCTTGGAATCTATGAATAAGAATGTAACGCTCCAAAAAGAGCTTCAACTGGTGCATGAGTAACATGTCAAAGAGGGACATACAAGCCTTGGGGGATTATCGTGAGAATTTTCATACATCCACAGCTGTGGGTTTAAAAAGCCCATGAGCACACAGTAGGTAAATTTAATCATTATTTAGGTCACTGGTTAATGTTGGGACTCTCCCTCTCCCATATATTAGTACTCTGTTTCAGCCAGACTTTCAGTTGGGATTTTCCTTCATGTTCTGGGTGGGAAACTGGCAGAGGGATGGGGATTAGCTGGAACACAATGTCACAATGAATTTGGCTCAGGGAGATTAAATGACTTGCCTAAGGAAACCCAATGAATCAGTGGCACCGAGATAGAACTCAGACAGAGATAGAACCCAGTGTGCTGCTCTAACATTTAGGCAACATTATATTAAGTATTCCCTAAATTTAGGCATAAAAGGCCATCTTTTTAAAGGAACCTCAGTTTGGCCTTCTTTTCAGATTATTGCATATGCAAATGATTGTGTGTGCAGAATTGTGTGCCACAAATGTAGAGTATTGGGGTTCTTTTAGTTGTAGGCTTTAGGAATGGGTCAAACAGCTTGACTGCCTTTCAGTGTATTTATTGTCATCTCTTGGAAGTTCATCCTTTTTTCTGGGAAGAGTTTTTACACAGAGATGAAGGATGATCCTGGGGGTACAGCAATAGGAGGTCTGTGTTCAATTCTCTGCCCTAGACTTCCTGCCTCCCATGGCTGGAGTGTGCAGTGGGGGCAGCGAAGAGCTGCCTATGATGGCACAATGCAGTGCCCATGGCAGGGGAATTCTCTGGCTGCTTGTGGTCTGGTTCGGGTGGGACCGGGGGCGGGTGGGGGGGAAGGGAGGGGAGGGAGAAATGGGACAGAATGCCACCTTGGGTAAATCAAAATCTCTTTGGGCCTCCATTTCCTATCTGTAAAATGGTGATAGCAATCCTTCCTTTGTTTGTCTTGTCTGTTTAAATTGTAGTCTCTGTAGGGCAGGGGACTGTCTCCATGAGCGTGAACAGCACCCTGCACAATAGGGACATAATCTCAGTTGGGACCCATAGGTGCTACTGTAATACAAATCCATAAATAATAACAGCTGTAATGGTTCCCCACTGGGACCCGAGTTATGGCTTTGCACGCTCAACTACCTTTCGATACATTCCTAGTTTTTTGACCAGTTGTCTGGATTTTTTTTTTTTTTTAAGGTAAGACAGATCTCAGCTGGTTACTAGCCTTCAGGTAGTGACACAGTTACAGAAACTGCAATTTATTCTGCCTCATCCTCCCGAAGGCCAATGAGAAGAGGCTGGATGGTACCTGAGAAACAAGTAAATTCAGAAGCAACTCTGGAGTTTGCACCAGTCCCAGGTGGATGGGAAAGGAAGCTGGATGGATACCCATGGGGAAGAGCTGAAAGTTAGGGTCTCTGTGGTTGGTAAACATGTAGCAGAGAAAATGATCCATAGAAACACTGACAGTAGGAGACTGGAAAGCAGCAAAGGTTCCCCTGGGCCCATTTGTAGGAGATGCTGTGCCCATCCTTTCTAGGGGGCCCACTGACTGTTCTGCCCTGGGGCCCAGAATTGCTGTGGCGGGCCTGGCCCCATATACGCTTGTGTGAGGCACAAGGATACACTGGATGCCAAACAGACACTGCTAACGGAAAATCTCTGATCAAGGGCTCAAGAGGTGCATGCGCACCTGAAGTGGAGCACCCAGAGGGACACTACTCGAAGAAGAGTAAGTTATCTGATTACAAAGTCTCCCTGGCCCAGA
This sequence comes from Chrysemys picta bellii, assembly GCF_011386835.1. Classification (NCBI taxonomy): domain Eukaryota; kingdom Metazoa; phylum Chordata; order Testudines; family Emydidae; genus Chrysemys; species Chrysemys picta. The sequence continues at coordinate 15,445,072 of NC_088791.1, forward strand.
GGCACTGTGTGGTCAGTTCTGCATGTGATAAATCCTTTATAAAGGCATTCAGTGCTCAGGGGTTTGCTAAATAGTGAAATTGTGAATTGCATTTACTGAAGACTCAAATATTTTCAGGAAACCAGCACTCAGAGATGCGACTCCCAATCTGATTATTTTATGAGCCCAATCAATGTCTCAATTCAGCCAAAACTCCATGACTTCATTCATATAACAGCAATAGGACTTTTGCTGGTTAGAACCCAACATCCATCCCCCAAATTTGTAGCATTCTAAATCAATAGATTAGACTGGACTGAAACAAGATGATTGACTTTGGTGCAATAAACACTACTTTTTTCTGGCATATTTACTTACGAAGTGTTGCTTAAGTTTAGACAAAAACTTCTTCAATATTTTCTCATGATGTTCTTGAAACCGCAACAGTTTTGGAAAACCAGGAACAAAAAAGCCTAGGGGGGAAAAAGAAAATAAAAGGCAAATGTGCAGCATAACAGGGATAAGTTTCACAAAAAATTATCTAAAAGGTATCTAAAGATTTAAAAATGTGTTGGTTTCAATTACATCCATTTTCAAGACTGCAACACTCGAAATAATGTACACAGTACATTTTACTACATTGATGCAAGAATAAGTGTAGGTTTTATTGTTCAAGCTACTGTGGTAAAATCTCAACCATTTTCCTTTTGCCTATTTTCAATTTAATAATAGCTATGATGGATACAAGCTACATCAACTCTGATTTAGTCTGTACCACTATAAAAGCCCATGGCAAGCAGACTTTTTTTTTTTAATGGCAGATTCCAAAAAAGGTTAAAAACAGTAATCTAAAGTGTGGTTTTGCCCTCGACAGGGAGTGTAGAAAGGCACCTTCTTAGCAAGTCTGCTCTCCACGTGTATTCACAAACCACACAGCTGCCAGAACTTGTGCAGCAGCAAGGGTAGAGAAAGAGAGAGAATATTAGGCAGGGCTCCCCACCCAGATGTGGAATTAATAAGAGAGCGTAATTGGAAGACCATGGGCTTGTACAGTGAAACTAAGGGCATAGGTAACCTGCGAAAACTTTATTGGTGATGTGTCTGAGAATGAAGCAGACAGATTGAATTTCATTGCCTCAGCTGAGTTTGCAGGGCAGGCAACAAGGGGGAAAAAACCACACATTTTTACTTGTAAACTGAGATAGCTGATATGAAAGTTAGTCAGGCAAGGTGGTTGAGGTAATATATCTTTTATTGCACCAACTTCTGTTGGTGAAAGTAAGAAGCTTTTGAACTTAAACAGAGCTCGTCTTCCTGGTATTTTTTCAGCAAAAGTAGTCCAATAAAAAAATATTACCTCACCCTCCCTGCTTCTCTATTATCCTGGGACCAACATGGCAACAGCACTGCAAACAACATGGAAGTTAGCGCCATAATAAACAAGGACCCCAAAATACTATTTTAATGGAACCAGTTTTTTTAGAATACACTCAAATTTTAAAACCAAAAGATGCCTTCTGGCCAGCTGCCAATTCAATAATTCAGCACAATATGCAGAATCTCTAAGCATTAAGATCTCCTATCTCAGAATCATGGAACCTATGTTAATATAGCAACTCCTCTGTCATACGAAAAAAGGAATGTCTGATGTTACCTACACTCAGCTAAGCAAAATTGTTTTCTTTTTACATTAACTATGAATCAGTACCTCAAAGCTAATTGTGCATCATTAATAATATTCAAAGATACCCAAAGATACCGTTGCTCTTTCCTTTCATACACTAATTCTTTAGCCTGAATCTGGAAAATACTTATGGAAATCCTAAGGGAAATAGCTTTCAAAAATTTAGATGATTTTTAGATTATACCTACATTTTATGATTTGGAGACTTCATGCCATACATACAGAAAACATTTAGGGTACATCTACATCCGGGGGGGGGGGGGGGGAAGGAGAGAGAGAGAAGAGGGGGACACATGGGGTTTCTGTCTTTTTTTCCCTGCAGTGTAGATGTACCCTTACAGTCAAGTTTCAGAGTATGGCTGACTTAGAACAACGCTTCCTTAGCTCTCGTCCCCTAACGCCCCTACTCTACTTCCATGGGTCCAGATTGATGACATCTTCATCATCTGGACCCATGGAAAAGAAGCCCTTGAGGAATTTCACCATGATTTCAATAATTTCCATCCCACCATCAACCTCAGCCTAGATCAATCCTCACAAGCGGTCCATTTCCTGGACACTACTGTGCTAATAAGCGATGGTCACATAAATACCACCCTATACCGGAAACCTACTGACCGCTACACTTACCTACATGCCTCCAGCTTCCATCCAGGACACACCACACGATCCATTGTCTACAGCCAAGCTCTAAGATATAACCGCATTTGCTCCAATCCCTCGGATAGAGACAAGCACCTACAAGATCTCTATCAAGCATTCTTAAAACTACAATACCCACCTGCTGAAGTGAAAAAACAGATTGACAGAGCCAGACGAGTACCCAGAAGTCACCTCCTACAAGACAGGCCCAACAAAGAAAATAACAGAACACCACTAGCTGTCACCTTCAGCCCCCCAACTAAAACCTCTCCAGCGCATCATCAGAGATCTACAACCTATCCTGAAAGATGATCCTTTACTCTCACAGATCTTGGGAGACAGACCTGTCCTCGCTTACAGACAACCCCCCAACCTAAAGCAAATACTCACCAGCAACCACACATCACTGAACAAAACCACTAACCCAGGAACCTATCCTTGTAACAAACCCCGATGCCAACTCTGTCCACATATCTATTCAAGTGACATCATCATAGGACCTAATCACATCAGCCATACCATCAGGGGCTCGTTCACCTGCACATCTACCAATGTGATATATGCCATCATGTGCCAGCAATGCCCCTCTGCCATGTACATTGGCCAAACAGGACAGTCTCTACGCAAAAGAATTAATGGACACAAATCTGACATCAGGAATCATAATACTCAAAAACCAGTGGGAGAACACTTTAACCTGTCTGGTCATTCAGTGACAGACCTGCAGGTGGCTATATTACAACAGAAAAACTTCAAAAACAGACTCCAAGGAGAGACTGCTGAGCTGGAATTGATATGCAAACTAGACACAATCAACTCCGGTTTGAATAAGGACTGGGAATGGTTGAGCCATTACAAACATTGATTCTATTTCCCCTTGTAAGTATTCTCACACTTCTTATCAAACTGTCTGCACTGGGCTATCTTGATTATCACTTCAAAAGTTTTTTTTTTTCTTACTTACTTAGCCTCTCAGAGTTGGTAAGACAACTCCCACCTGTTCATGCTCTCTGTATGTGTGTATATATATCTCCTCAATATATGTTCCATTCTATATGCATCCGAAGAAGTGGGCTGTAGTCCACGAAAGCTTATGCTCTAATAAATTTGTTAGTCTCTAAGGTGCCACAAGTACTCCTGTTCTCCTTACAGTCAAATCCATCCATTGATTTCAGTGGACTTATACCAGAGGTTAGTTGGGTTGTATATTCTGAGAGACACTTGGTTGCACTGGAAAAACAGTCTGAGTCCGCAGGTCACAGGTGGATGGCAGATGAAACAAAGCGCTTTGTTTATTAGAGAGGGGAACTTTTTAGCCCTGCTACTCTAGGCAGCACCTTTTTTTAATTGCACGACTCAGCCATCACTGTCAGCCATTTATTTCAGAGAGTGATGTCTTGATTATTGGCATCAAGTGGGAGAAGAGTAATTTCCCCCAGGTTTAGAATTGAAACGCATGCATAGCAACAATTTAGACTTGGAATAATTTAAGGGCTACTTTTTAAAAGATGTACACAGGAAGAAACGCAAATAGCAATGTGCATGCATACTTCACGTAAATCAATTTGAAAGTTTACTCTTTAGCATCTCCAGTGTTTATTGTAATGCTTTCACTGCTGTAAATGGATTTTAGGTATATAAACTGAAGTGCATTTGATTATTTGGGGGCAGGGGTATTATTCATTCAAACTATAGTTAAGGTTATATGTTAGCACATCTATAAACACAAACTTCCCCACCGGGGTGCTGTAAGGCTTAGTTAATACTTCTAAAGCACTTAAGATCTTCCATTTGAGAATCTCAAAGTGCTAAGTATTTTATCAATCATGTTTTTAGGAATTGTATAGCCTTGATGGAAAAGAATTCGCTCCAAGCTCAAACTTGTCAAGCAATAATTTGGCCTGGGAGGGAATATTTTAAAACAAATTTCATTAAAATTAAATCCAGCCATTTTCAGCTTACACAAGCGATGGTAATGGTTTGTGAGGGGGAGATGGGACACACTTATTTTTATTCTGTTCCATTTATTCCAGTCTGCTCATAGCCCAATTGTTCATATATGTAAAAATGTACATGCCCAGCTCTGGCAGTAGTGTTTGTTAACTACCAGCTCAGTGCAGACAAGCTAAAGGAGCATACACACAGCAACCCTCATGGAGCTCCTTCACCATCAGCCAGTTGGGTGCACTTGGGCTCACCGTAGCAGTATGAAATGACCCCTGCAAAAGCGAATCGCTTTAGAAATTTATTCTATCAGAGTTCCTCAAAGGCATCATGTTAAGAGCACAAATCCAAGGGTAAGAATCTCTCCTGGCAACAGTGTGATGTGCCCAAACACCAACATTTTAAATCTGGAGGACGTTCTTTATCCTATTTAATAGTTTACAGAAGACTAGCTTTTGGCCCAAAACAGCATCCCACGGTGGTGGTAGGGGAAAGCCTACAGGTGTATAGAGGTCATATGTACTACAGATGGGTAAACTAGTTTGGAAAATAATAAGAATGGATTAGTTTAGTTTACATTGGTTTGGAAAAGGTAAAGAGAAGGACAACAAAAATGATTAAGGGTATGGAACAGCTTCTGTATGAGGAGAGATTAAAAAGACGGTGACTGGGCTTAGAAGAGAGACGACTAAAGGAAGATATGATAGAGGACTATAAAATGAAAAAAGGTGTGGAGAAAATGAATAGGGAAGTGTAATATAACCCTTCACATAACACAAAAACCAGGGGTCACTCAATGAAATTAATAGTCAGCAAGTTAAAACAAATATGAGGAAGAACTTCTTCACACAACACAAGTCAACCTGTGGAACTCATTGCCAGGGGATGTTGTGAAGGTCAAAAGTATAACTGGATTAAAAAAAGAATTAGCTACGTTCATGAGGATAGGTCCAAGATGATCAGGGCGGCAACCCCATGCTCTGGGTGTCCCTAACCCTCTGTCAGAAGCTGGGAGTGACAGGATGATAGGGGATGGCTCACTCAATAATTGCCCTGTTCTATTCATTCCCTCTGAAACATCTGGACTGGCCACTGTCAGAAGGTAAAGAACACATAGAAAATACTAAAATTTAAAAGTAAATAAATTAGAGAGAAAACACAATTATATTTAATTAACAAAATGGTGGAACGATAGAATTCTGTGTGAGGCAGAGATACAGCTTGCCAACAATTTACCCTTAGCTCATACCATTGTGACTACCTACAGCGTTAGTTTTAACCGTGGATTTCCAGCTTTGCCAGTTGATGTCACAGCCATTTAACAGGTTTTTTTATATGGTTTTCATTATTCTTCAATTGCTATATAAATGTCTGCACTACCAAATTTTGACACTGCCAGGCAAAGATAACTGAAGTAACTTCCACGAATATCAGCAATGAAGTCCAGAAACACAGTCCTTAGAATAAATACCTGTAAGTGCAGCATTTAACATAGAATAATAGCTTTATCTGCATTTTACAAGGCTCTGACAAAGTGGCATTTGTAACATTACTTTACAGAACAAATCAGAGGCATTAATAGCTGAAGCAAAAACACTGATACACTTAAACAAAGTGACAGCTCTAAGAGAACTTTTGGGTATTTTCCCAGAATAAATCACACTCTTTCTCTCACACACCCCTTTTAATGGGACACAAGCAGAATAATATTAAAGGATGGGAAATTTTCATTGATGACTACTCGGAGGATATAACCTATAAAACAATCATATGTAATTGTAGATAAGTGTTAACCATATTTATTAAGAAATTATTAAGCATTATTTGTTCTGCAGTAGAATGCAATAGCCCCACACAAGAGAAGGGCCCCGCTGTGCTAGGCACCGAACACACGCAAGTGGATATGACCCCGTCTCAAACAATTTATAATCTAATTAGGACATGTTGAAATTTAATTTCTACTATGTGAGCTGAAATACCATACCATGCATAGCATGTTTAGGACCTGAGAGTAGTTTCACCAGGGCCCAGAAGGCATCTTCTTCATTCATGTACATGAGGAGTAAAGCTGTGATCTGGCTCATTCCCTGACAGTATCCAACCTCCTGAAATTTAGAGGACAGGAAACATTAACTTCGTAAACAAAAAAACAACAACTATTTGTGTATTTTTTTAACATGAGAAAATACACCATTTTTGGAATAAGCTCTCTAAATATGGCAAACCCACACACCCCTCAAATTTTAATCGTTAAAATTTTCCTTTAAACTCTATTACCATGTCTATTCAAAGACAAAACATATCATACTATAAGTGATAATTCGCTGTCTTCCAACTGGTGCTTGAACTGGCTTTGGCCTTTCATTAAAATACAGTATATTTGTACACTAAATCCTTTATTTTAAAATGTTCGCATATAATTTATATGAACCTACTCCCAGAACAGATGTGTTTTCTATTCTCCATGTGGAGCAGCACAGTATATGGCAAGAAGATATTGCAGATACATAAACAAGTGAGACAGATCTCTCTCCCCTTATTCAAAAATGGTAGCAATGAAAAACAGGAAACCCTACAAGACTACTGTACTAATATATTAAATACTACGGTGGGAACCAGCAATAAGAAATATCAGACTGCTTAAGTAAGGATTATTACTGACTTTACAAAACCAGCTGCTAATGTATATTTGATGAGAAAGATAATTATTGAGAAAGTCTTTTAGACAGATGGTTTCGTTGCAAAAAGTTTGGCCAAGGAAGCCTTTTAATTTGCTTTAATGCTGAAAGATAAAAAGGAAACTAGCTAAGAAGTCTGAAACAACTGATATATAATAAAAGAGAAAAAAATGCAACAAACTTTTTCTACTTGTTTAAACACTTGTTTAAACACTACCAATGTCTATATAATATCCATTGATTTTAAACAGCATCTTTCATGTAATATAAATTATCACGTAATATAAATTATTATTAGTTAATCCAAACAATGTGCTGTGGAAAACAAAGGAAGTCCCTGTCAGAGTTTTAATCCTAATTGTAACCCTAAACACCGTACAATCAAAAATCTAGGGCACCTATTAAATGACAGAAAACATAATTTTAGAATTAAAAACAGTAATATTAGCTGTGTAAAGTTAAACACAACTATAAAAATGTCTGCAGGATGGGGGCATAAATGAGTGAGCACAGAAGTGGACATCTGACAACATTTACATTACTTACGTTTTTAATAGGCAACTCAGAATTAAATGCTACAAACCAGGAACGTTTCTGGCACATAACACGAGATCTAAAAACCCCAGTTTGGGAAAGCACCGCCATTCAGGACAAGAATGGAAAACTTACCTTACGAGAGAAGACTCAAAGAGCTTGGCTTGTTTAGCCTAAGAAAAGGCTGAAGGAAGGAGATATGATTGCTCTCTGTAAATGTCAGTGGGATCAAATACAAGGGAGGGAGAGGATTTCTTAGTTAAGCGCCAGTGTTGACAAAATAAACTGGCCATCAATATATTTAGGCTTGAAATTAGATGAATGTTTCTAAACATCCGAGGAGTGAAGTTCTGGAACAGCCTTCCCAGGGAAGTAGTGGGGCCAAAACACCTAACTGGCTTCGAGACTGAGCTTGATAAGTTTATGGAGGCAATGGTATGAGGAGACTGTTTACAATGGCATATAGCAGTGGTGAGCAACCTACGGCCCATCAGGATAATCTGATTGGAGGCTGCGAGACATTTTGCTGATGTTGACCGTCTGGAGGCACTGCCCCTCGCAGCTCCCGGTTCTCTGTTCCCGGCCAATGGGAGCTGTGGGAAGTGGCGCCTGCAGGCGAAGGGGCTGCAGGGACGTGCTGGCTGCCGCTTCAACAGTGCTTGAACTCAAGCGCCAAACAGTGTTTGAACTCAAGCTCCCAACCCTACAACAGCCAGATTGAGCTGGCAACAGTTCAGATCTTTATGTAAGTTGAGAAGTATTTTCAGTAACTTTTGCAACATTGTTTAAAAGACCCATATTTAATCTCAACTGTACATGAAACATGACTTACCGTATTATATATTGAATATGCAGCTAAAACATGGAATAAGGATTGTTGCCTGGAGAAACAAAACAGTAAGTAAATGAAAATAGTTAATATTGTTTTTAATAAAAAACAGAAAGCTACTGAATCTACTTTCTGAATATCTGTTTCTCCAATTTGTCTAATTTTAAAAACAGAGAAATATACTTCATAATCAAAATAGATGTAATATAATCAAACAATACCTACTACTTATAATGGTTTACATAAGAACATAAGAATGGCCATACTGGGTCAGACCAAAGGTCCATCCAGCCCAGTATCCTGTCTACCAACAGTGACCAATGCCAGGTGTCCCAGAGGGAGTGAACCTAACAGGTAATGATCAAGTGATCTCTCTCCTGCCGTCCATCTCCACCCCCTGACAAACAGAGGCTAGGGACACCATTCCTTACCCATCCTGGCTAATAGCCATTAATGGACTTAACCACCATGAATTTACCATGTTCAAAGTACTTAAACAATAACTAATAATGTAACATCTCTAGGAGATGAGTGGGGAAACACATCAATTTTACAGCTGGGGAAACCGAGGCATAAACTGGGTAAGAGTTACATTTTCAAAGCATCCACTAGTTTTGCATGTCAGTAGGGTTGCCAACCCTCCAGGATTGCCCTGAAGTATCCAGGAATTAAAAATTAATCTTTCATTAAAGACGGTCATGCGATGAAATCTTCAGAAATACGTCCAACCAAAATTGGCAACCCTACGTGCCCGATATGAGACTCCTTGGATCCGATTCTTAGAACTGCTGAGCACCAGCAGCTTTTATTCATTTCAGCGGGAGCTACGGAGGTTCAGCTGTTCTGAAACAAAACAGGCCCAATGTGTCTTAAGCTGGGCACTCAAAAATTGAGGCACTCAAAACTAGAGACCAATTTGAAAATTTAGGCCTATATGACTTTCCTGAGGTCCCACAGTGCATCAGTGGCAGACCCAAGAACAACACTTGGGAGACGAACTCCTATTCCTGTGCCTGGTCTTATGCAACTTGCTGACTCTCATACATGCTTTGAGAAAGCTTTGCCCTATTTAATAATTACTCTCCCTTTTTCTTTCTATATTACCCCATCGTGTTCTAAGTACTACTTGTTAATCTATTAAAATTGAAAGTGTGAATTCTGCTTCCTCTTCAATTTAGGAGTTAAGTAATGTTGAGTGTAGAGTTATGCAGAACTTTCATAAAGAAATCCAAGATTTGCTGGAACTGTGTGTAAACTTCAGCAAACAAACTTCAAGGTTTGTTCAGAACTTAAGAGTCTGGGAATGTGAGCCAATATCAACCAAAACTAAAAACCATAGAAATGAAACTGCTGAGTTTTGCACAGGTCTAATCAGCTATCCTGCATCCCCAATGCATTCTTCCCCTTCCCCATCCCTGAACCAAAACTTGTAAATGTCTTTTTACTCTTCTGCTGACTGTCAAACAAAAATGTTATGTTTCCCGTTAATGGAGATGGGAGGGAATAATCTGTTAACCTTGGCGAGCGCTTCCCCTAGGTCAATTAACAGTGTTTCCTCTGAACATGCTCACTGCATGATTATGTGAGTAGATACCACTTATTTATAAACATGTGTGGGTGTGCTGTTAACGCTGTACAGAGGTCAGGAATGTGTGTGTATGTGTATTGTGGGGTGTGTTGTTTTTTTGGTTTTTAAGCCCTAAACTCATGCACTTTGATTCCAAAGTTTTATGATTGCCAGAGAAACAATATGGGCAAAAGAATGGAAGTTGGACTTCAGTTTCTACCTTCCTTTAACTATTGAATGATGATGAATTATTATGGTACTAGACATTAAACTTGAGTCTTATTTCTTTCAAAGGACAATTTCTGTCTTTCACTTTATTTGGTCTTTGATTGCATTGGGTGATTAAAGCATGTTTATTTTCATTTGAAGAAAATTTGCATTTAACCACATATTTCTTCTTATTCATCCAACACAGACCCACTTCACAAGGAAAATGGGGGACATTTTAAAGACAATCTGCACTGGCAGATAAACAAAGAGGTGAGTAAAGGCTCCATTCATATCTAAACGTGGGCTTCATAAACAGATTGTGTTCTGCATTTTAAAAAACTGCATCACACTTCATTAATTCAGTTTAAGAATTTTAAAACAAAAAAGCGCATTCAGCTTTCTCTCAAGGTTTAATGTTAATGTATGTATGAAACACTACACTTTCATATGTCAGACACATGAAAATTAAATTAAGACTACATTAGATTAAAAAATCTTGGTTTAACTTCTCCTGGGGTAAGTGCTATAGGATTTAACTGAGCAAAGACATCTTTGATCAGACATAAAATTATTCTTCTTTAATAGTATGTGTGCACATGCATGCACACACACATTATTTCCCTTCTACACAAACATGCTTCCTTCACTAATTTCTTTTTGTTAATCTTTAGGTATATACTTGAGCAAAATATTCTGACAGTTTTGATTGCTGTTGTTTTAACAATGAAATACTGAACTTGCTTTTTAAACTATTTATATTGAAGCTACATTGCTTTAAATTATTTTTAGCAGGACAAACTAAGTGCCAGTCATCATCATGTTTGAGCAATTCTGCTTATCTTTTTCCACAGATTTTAGAACCTGGACTTGGACCAAACTCTCAGAGTGGCCATGCAGGGGAAGAAGCCACCCTGATTTCTGCGCTGCCTTCAGAGAGTACAGCTGCAGAGCTTCTTGCAGCCAGGGGAGGTACCTGGAAGTGGAACTGATCTCCCCCAAGAGCGGCTGTGTAGGGGAAGAGGACGACCTGTCCCTCCCCAGCCTGGCTGGGACCAATAGCTAGGAGCCCCCAACTGGGGTGCTCCAGCAGCACGGGGGAGATCAGACCCACCTCCACGAACCTCCTCTGGCTGCAGGAAGCTCCACAGCTGCTACCTTTGGAATCCAACTCTGAAGGCAGCATAGGAGTGAGTGTGGCAATCCAGCAACCCCCCTACAACAGCCTTGCAACCCCCCCGTGATCCCCCTTTGGGTCGGGACCCCCACGGTTACAACACCGTGAAATTTCAATGTAAACACCTGAAAACATGAAATTGACTAACTTTAAAACCCTCTGGCTGTGAAATTGACCAAAATGGACCCTGAATTTGGTTGGGCCCTAATTATGAGGTGTCAAACTTCACAGGGACGCTGCACAAATCAGATGGAAGAAAGTAGCCAAACGAAAACTAAATCTAAAGGGCACAATATTACTATTATTGTCTAACATTAACTAGCTTTAACTAGTAACATTTTAATACTATTTACCCTAAATGTTCCCACTAAAGGCCTAAAATTGGATGAACACAAAAACATTCAGAAGAATACAAACTGTTGAAAAGGTAAGCAATTTACTTTCAGGAAAAAAAAATAACTGGACTCCATTACTGTAGTGCAGGATATGGTTACTGCACTTTCACCAAATGCCATTAGAAGTACACAATGTGGAAATTCCACAATCTACCACGGATTTAGGGTCACTACTCAAAATGTTTATTTCTAGATTTCTACAGAATTTAAGGATTTCATTTAGACTCTACGTTCTCAAGGACACAAATCTTGGGGTATTTTTTACTTGTCTGTGAAGTATCCTACGCAACGTTCTACAATAATATGAACAACAAAGTAGTAAACAAAATAACACATTTTAGTTTATCGCACTTATAACTGAATATAACCTTTGGAAAGTGAACAAATGCAGTGAGGTCTTCCAGAAGCTACTGAAAAAGAATGAAATGATACATTTGAAGAGGAGTGAGATGTGTCTAAGGGTACGTCTACACTACCTGCCGGATCGGTAGGTAGCGATCGATCTATCGGGGATCGATTTATCACGTGTAGTGTAGATGCGATAAATCGATCCCCGATCGCTCTCCCGTCGACTGCTGAGCTCCAGTCAGGGGGAGCCGCGGACGTCGATCCTGCACCGCGAGGACGCGAAGTAAATAATTCTAAGTCGATCTAAGATAAGTCGACTTCAGCTACGCTATCCTTGTAGCTGAAGTTGCGTATCTTAGATCGATCCCCCACCCCCACCCCCACTGCCAGTGTAGACCAGGCCTCATTCATCTCAATGGGGGTGTTGACCCTGAAGCCTAAGAACAATGCTGTCATTTGGTATGTTTATGTTAAAGATGTTTAAATTGTGAAATAGTTAACTAATATTCTTTATCCAACAACTGTAAAACAAAATATTGCAAAAAAAGTCTGAAAGTATTAAGGTGGCAAGGTTTAATTATACAAATATATTACATGTTCATAGCTAAAAAGTCGCTTTATTTGGTTCTCAAAACTACACTCTGAAAGAGGGAAACTACAGAAAATCTAGGAGAAGGCTAAAAGGCTAGAGGGGAGAGATTAAAGTTATCAGAGAAGTAAGAAAAAAAATTTTTTAACAACATTACTCTATAAAGGTATACATAATTTATTAAAGAATTTAGTCTTTTCTTGTGCTTTGAATTTGTTTTAAATAGAGGCCAACAAATTTTCTCAGATTTTGTAAAAATGTCTACAGCATCTGGGGAATAAGAATTTAGACTTTTTCCTTTAGATTTCCAGTGGCCATAGCTTTAATACATTAAAGGGTAAAGCTAGCAGGTTGGAAATTAAACAAGCTGATTTTGAACTATTCAGAGACTACATTCCTTTAAGCTATATGTGGTATTTTCTGAAATCTGAAACTTTTACATTCAAAGCTCTGTCATACTTCTTGGGTAGTAAAAGGAGTCTTAGGTAGGTCAAATCTATCTGAAAGACAAACCAGGAATGACTGAATTAAATACATTTTTATTCACTTACTTAACACCATATCTGTCTCTAAACATGATATGATCCCTATATGTTCGATTTACATCAAGATCGATTTGCCGGATATCTGGTGAAGACCCTCGTGCTCGATATTTTAATTTCTAGGAAAAATGGCAATAAAGAAAAGAAATTAGGCAAAACTCTGCTGACATCTAAAATAGGAAGTGCTTAAAGTCACAGAATTTATTAATGGACAAAAACATTTGTAATCTGTGAACTTACAATGCTTATTATAGAAAATGACGGGGAAGCAAAGAAAAGCCACGCGGGAGTTGGGAGTGGGGACACACATGGGCGTAATGGGGAGGGCATTGTCCCCCCAACAGAGGCAAAACATGAGCGAGCATGCAGGGGCACATGCCATTGCCACCTTTCCCCCATTTCTGTCAGCGCAGAGCTGCCCGGCTAAAGGAAGTTGGTGCTCAAACGCTGCCTCCTGGATCCTAGTGGTGATTGTGCTCCCCCTGGGGCATTTCTGAAGCAGGTCCAGCCCTGGCACGGTGTCAGGGTCGGGTGCAGCCTCACCACCGAGTCCTTGTCCTGGGGGGGTGGAAAGGTGGCTGCAGCCAGTGGCTTGTGCTCCCCACTGCCATGCTGAAGTGTCCACAATTTATTTTATCTTTATTGACAAATAAAATTTGCAGAATTTTTATTTTTTTGTCACAGAATTTTTAAATGTTTGGTACAGAATTCCCTCCGGAGTATAGTTTTTAATTTCCCAACTTTGCACATAGCTGGCACCTTTCCAAATTGGATTATGACTTTTTTCAGCATTATTATGAGAAGCCTTAATAAAATCCTACCAAGGCAGAAAAGGATAAATGAAGACTGCTATGACAGCATTAGCTTACAGGTTTCGTTGTTTTACTTACAGGTCTGGCACTTTGGCAATATCTAAGTTAGAGATTGGGTTTCTTTCTCCGTTTGTTTTTGTATTTCACGTCTCAGTATGTTGTTTGGGTTGAATTGTATAATCACTTTACGAGTTCCCAATACAATTTTAAATTTAAGATATATTGTTGGATGGGAGGTAGATAGACAGTGCTTCTGTGTCTATCCCCTTTTGGGGGTTAGACTGACAATCATAACCAAAGAACTCCAAATATATCCTCACTTCCACACTAGAAAAAGGATCTTCTCCTATATCTTATATGTATTCGTCACAGAATAGGTCTCCTTCTTGTTTGACATTTTCTTTAATATTTTCATCTTTGTCCTCCAAATGCCTGATACACCACCCTAATTGAACCTGTACAGTATTAATATGACAGTGTACCAAAAAGTTATTCTTGTGTCTAGGCATACTTTCTATGTAGAAAGTTCCCCCATCACAAATTTCTGTGACTAACTTGTAAATTCTTTTAGATTTATAAAAGGCATATTCATTTTTGTGTGAATTCAGCAGAACCTCACTTATCCATATTTTATGTAAAATTACTACCTCCATTTCTCAGCAAAGATTTAGCAACAGATAGCTGAAATGGGTCTCAAAAGCCAAAGACTTAAAATACATTTACCAAAAAAACCCTACAGAAATGTGCTTTCCTCCATTAGAACATTGGCTAGGACATTATGAAATATTATAATAAACTAAAATACAGATGCCAAAATAAATCAATAAAGCACATTTCATGATACCTAGATTTGTTTATTTTTATTGTGCTTGTTCTCTTAAGTTCTCAAAATTCAGTAAATTGCAATATCCTCCCCCAGTAATTACTGCAAACTAACAAGGTTCTGTTTTAATAAGCATTTGCGGAGTACTTTACATCTTCAAAGTGCTTTACAAACATTAAATTAATTCATCTTGGTTATTCTCAAAGCTTGATTTTAATGTTTTCCCTCTGACCAATCATTCAAATACATGAAACTCCTCTGGAGTCAAACAACCCAGTAATTGTTTTATTTTTAAAACTTACTGAAATTTTTATTTACCACCATACTTTCTTTTTAAAGAAATCTGCCTCCAGCTCCAATAGAACAGTGGGAACCACTGCCAAAGTTTCACCAGATGAGGGCAGGATCACGAGATATAGTGCTTCAAGCTTACTTTCTGGCTAGTGATTAGTATGGTCTTTCACCTATTGCTGCCTCCTTCTGCAAAGCAGAAATCAATCTTACAGGGCTTCAGGGTTTTTTTAGGGCTTGTCCGTACATGAAAATGAATCCAGAATAAAGCAGGGGGTGAATTTGAAGTGGATGAACTATATTCCTTATTGTTTGGATGTTCTTATTTCAAATTAACTTAATACGTTTCCAAAGTGGATTAAGCTAATTCAGAATAAGGAGTCATTCTGGAATAAGAGTAAAAAACAAAAGGGGAAAAAACCCACACACAAAACTCCCCTCCTAAAATTACTTTTTTCATGGAATTAAACAGATAGGGCGTTTTGGGGGGAGGGGTGGGGAACGAGAATCTGGGAAAAGATTCTGCTGAGTAAATGATGCTACTTTTATAGTCATTTCTCTGAGTAGAACTGCACTTTAATTATTTTATTAATGGGGGAAGGAATCAGAAGAATTATATACATTACAAACCCCAAAATAACTGGGTCAAATGCTGAGCCCGCATGGGTTTCTCTTTGACTACAGAGTTGAAAATACAGTTAAATACAATTTCTTCTCCTTTTGATACATTGCATAAAATAAAAGCTCAATATTTCCCAGGATCTAAGAGTTTGTGATTGGTAATTCTAAGGGGAAATTTGCAAACTCACATTATAAAAGTCTTTCATTTCTTCTTTCATTTTAGGGACATCAAGTAGTAAACACCAGATTTCACCTCTCAGCTGCAGTGGGATTCCTTTATAAATTCTCCTATGGAACTGTAAAAAGAAAAAAAATAATATAAATGCAGAACAAGCCAGAAAACCTTGAGCTGAGTGAGGGCCTTCCCTGCATCAAGCATTATTATTAAAAGGAGAAGGTCATAATATTATCAATCAGCCCTGAAGTAGTACTGGAAGTATTTTGGCAGCTTCAGCGTGTCTAATAAATACTGGTAACTGGGGTCCCTGTTGGCAGCCTTAGTAGAGAGGCCAAGGACTAGACATGGAGACCGAACTATCCTCTCATTCCTGGAAGAGGCTCTTCAGGTCAGGACATGCACAATGGCAGGACTAGTTGGAGAAACTTACATTGCTGCTGCCTGTGCTATACTTATTCCATGAGTAGAGAACTGAAGCATTGTCAGTCTGGCACTGTACATAAGCTCAAACAAAATTAGTTCCAAAGTAGTCCACATGTAACTCGCTATTATTATGCAGTGTGAATTAAGAAGTTAAAGTTTCTGAGAGGTGAAAAAAAGATAATCCATATATACAACAACTCTGTGAAAAATAGTAATACTCAAAACATGTGGCACTATCCTTTTTGAAAATTTCTTGTGGGACTAAACACTGAGGGTATGTCTACACAACAATCAGGAGGTGTGAGCGCAGCTCATGTGTCATACCCAAGACGACTTTTGATTTAGCTCAAAATGTAGCCATAGCAACATGGGTGGTAGCATGGCTAGCCACTTGAGTATGTCCCCATGGTCCTGGGCAGGGCTGTACACAGGAGGCTAGCCGTCCCGCTGCCCCTGCTGCCATGGCTACAATGCTATTGTTACTCAAACCAGCTTTGATCTCTAGCTAGCTCAAGTATGCCTACAGGAACTACACTCAAACCTCCTGATTGCAGTGTAGACTTACCCTGAGTTGAAGTGCATGCAAGTATAAGACCACCACAAATACAGGAAATATTACATATCAAACTAACAGATTTCAGGTTAGATATTCCGGTAACTGTCACATTTGGAGAGATCTGATCAGAGTCAACTAATAAGTAATCAGACATTTTTTCCACTTAGCTGTGCATTATGACTTACAAATTATACAAAAATGCATTCTCAGAGGATTTAATGCTTTTGGCTGCGGTGACAAATACTGCATGGTAGATAGTCATGATGTAATAGTATTGCCCGATTCAATGCCAATACATGTTGTGAAAGTTAGTTTTAATTATGCAATACAAATTAATTTCCCCATAGATACGTTGTTACACTAAGACACATACAGAAAGGATGAGAAATGGGGGAGAAAGAAAGGCACAACTCAGTCCTTGTACATCTCCTTCCAATTACACAGCCCATCCACCAGCACATAAAAGCAACCACCGTGTTTTTCCATTCTTTTTGGAAGTACTGCCTCTAAAACATGCTACTGTACTTGGGCTACAGGAAACACAACCAAAATTGTCAAACACTGGAAAAGCCCAGCATGAACCAGAAGAAGTAAAGGTTGGTTCAGTGAGGACTCATCCAACCCTCCATTTGCCACAGGATTTGTGGCCCGGTGTGGAACCCTTTGAGGGAAGGAAAGGAGATAAAGAACCGAAATGGATGATACTCTGGAGCATTCTTCCCACTTACAAAATCATTCCAATCATTCCTGGAAACAATGCTTTTAAATGATGGTATTTCTTGGAATGCCATCTACAAAATAGTATCCTTTTGGAGATATGGTTAAGCAAGCACATGCACCTCACCCACAGCAGGTCTCAATAGCTCTGTGGTAAGCAAAAATCCCTGTTGGTTAGCAGTAGAAAGATCATTAAAATAGTAAACAATAGGCCAGTATTAAACCAAATAGTTCTGATGCTCCTATATCCAGTGCAATACATTTCTCATTCCCCTATGGAGCAAGCAGCATGTTCCGGTGTTAATATACTTGAAGATATAAACCTGACCAATATGTGACTTCAACGTAAAAATATCTTTGAGTTCATATATTTTGAGTTTTTTTTAATATATATACACACACTCCCACGCTATACACCCCCAGAGGAATATGTAGGATGGATATTGAAAATTTTAAAAAGTATATATTTGGACAAATGGACTGGAGGTTAAGAATGAATCGTTTCTATTTACTTTTCCATTTGCAGCGTCTTATGTTGTACCCCCCACTGTAGTACTTGTGCATCTAAAGATTTTGCTGTTATTATATCACAGAAAATCTAGACTGACTCTTACTGTGTACTGCATTTCTTCTCACCCATTATCCTAGTATATCATAACTGAAAGCGTGAGACAGTACACAATATCAGCATAATTAAAAAACATAGATCTTTCTTCTGAAATTTGGTAACTGGTTTTGTAGTCATTTCATGCAGCTAAAACATTGACTATAAACCAAATGAGAGGTAATTCAATATTAGATCGATTGGATTTTTTTTTTAACATGCTTTGAAAGTCGCAACAGATCAAGTGACAAGTTACTGCATACATAAAGCATCTGTATGAATTATGATTGTAATCTAGGCAACAATTTAAAAACAATTCTCCCACCCCAAAGAGAGAATCTTAGTCTTACTTGTGATTTTAACTCAAGTTTCCAGAGGAGAAAGGCTAGTAAACAAGCCACGGGGTAAACCTTAGGCTAGTGGTTCCCAAACTTTAACAGCCTGCGAACCCCTTTCACAAAATTGTTAAATCTCGTGAACCCCCTCCTAAAAATGAATATTTCCAGGGATTTATGTTTAAGTTTCCTCAGTGTGATGGATGCGCTTGCTTTGCTCTGCATAGCTCTTGGAAGTCCGGAACCACTGGAGAAAGATAAAGTCTCAGGTCTGGTAACACAGACTGCTAACAACCAACAAACTGGAAAATGAGAAGATTCACTCAAGTCTCACTGAAGCAAAGCAGCACTCCAGAGAAAATGACAATTACTGAGGCACCTTAACACTGCTACACTGGCTACAACGTGCTTCTGACTGGTTTTGACCACAAACAGCTTTACTTCTGCCACAAGGGTTCCCTGCGAGGGTGCCCTGTGAGAGACAAATTAGCTTGGACCATCCCCCACATACAGCGTGTCCCCTGTTCACTCTGCCCTCAATGCCAACTTCCCCTGTCTGACAAGGACAGGGGTCTGAGCTGCCACCTGTGCTACTGGGGTCTCGCTGCCGCCCTGTCCACCACAGGGTTCAGGCTACTGGCCCCGTGCCAGGGTCTGGGCTGCTGGCTCTGCACTTCGTGGGGCTCCTGCTGCTGGAACCCATTGACCGCCCCAGTCCACTGATCTCGGGCTGCTGGCCCCAACTGCCTGGCCCAGCTCATCCTGGGGCTTGGGCTGCCAGCCCCGCGTGGAGCGCTGGGGTTTGGGCTGCCGGCTCCCCCACTGACAGGGGCAGGGCTCGGGCTGCCAGCCCAAACTGCCCGGCCCCGCTCTCCCTGGAGCTCGGGCTGTCTTCCCTGCAACCAGGTCCCACCTGCTGCCTCCAATGCCCGGGGTCCTCTGGCTGCCATTAGTGAATTTTTTCTGGTGAACCCCCTGTAATGTTCTGCGAACCCCCAGGGGTTCATGAACCCCAGTTTGGGAACCACTGCCTTAGGCTATTTGGGCAACAGAACTCCCTATCTTAAAGATACATTATCAAGTAGTTCAGATCCAAGCTTTAGGTTTAGGAATGTACTAGAGAGACGAGACAATTATTTAAATTTTTAAAAATCCAAGGACCAGAGGCCCGTTCCCAAGTACAATATGGAAGGCTAAAAAGCATGAAGAGTAGTGGCCAAGTTAGAGTTTCTCAAAGATAGGGGAATTTATCATTCAATTGCCATCTCTACAATACAAGGCAGATGTACAGAATCCTTCACCATTCCAAAAAGTAAATTCATATCAACCAGAACGATTGTCAACCTCAAAAAGCTTGCTGTCTAAAGGTACAATCAGACACGCTTGTATATGCTATAATTTATACACAACACATATTGCTGCTATTATTCCATAACCTAAATTTCTACATGATTTAGTCAGCTTCATGCATGTTAAAAGGCCGGCAAATGCTTGGGTGAGAATTTTCATTTAAAATGTTTGGGTGACATTTGTTGCTTGTAAAAGGAAGTGGATTGCCCATCTTGGAGGCTGCAATACTCTGTTTATACACAGAAAGACATGGTGACAGCAGTATTGTAAGGCCTTCTTTACATTACAAAGTTTTGCTACTTTAACTATACTGGTATAAGGCACCTTTATTCAGCTGACTTAACTGCATCCACACTAGGGCTTTTACCAGTTTAACTATTTCAGTAAACAATCAGACCCCTAGCCTGTAAAACTTTTAAGTGTAGACCCGACTTTAGTCAACAGTCCCACCAGTAGGGTTGCCACTCATCCAGTTTTCACCTGGACAGTCCAGGTTTCAGCTTGTGTCCGGGTGCCATTTGACAAGCCCTGATGTCCCTCTTTTTTTTTTTTAATCTGTGGAAACTGCTCGCTGCCAATTTGAATTTAACCCACTGAGAGAACGCTCACCACCCTCGTGAGGAAGGGGACAGAGCCCAGCCAATCATAGCTTGGCACCATGCCCATCCAGCCAATCACAACCCACTGCTCTCCCTGCCCGACCCATTCCCAACTGCGGAAAGTTCATCCAACAGCCATCAGACAGTAATGACTTTCAGTAGCTATCAAAAAAGGCTGGAATTGATCTAGTAATCAGTAAGTTAAAGCTCATATCCTATTACCAGTCCCCTACATCATGCCCTTCTCCTAATCAGGTGATAATTATTGCAGTACAGGTGTACTTTGATAACTAGCATTTTTGCCATTTCATAACAATGTTTCTTCATCCATTTCCATCAACTATTCTCTTAATCAACAACCTATACATTGGAGAAAAAATTCCTAGCAGATATATATTCTAAATAACCACACAGGGTTGGGAAAAGAAAGAGTGGGGAGAGGTCAGCAGGATACTAAGAATCTGCAATTAATGGAAACTCCATAATCTATGCTTTGTGATACAAACTTCTTGCTAAAATAAAAACAAAACTGAATCATGTATGGAATAACAGCCAAAGGCCTGAGCACTGTATTATTAAACAAAATACCCTTTGATAATGAGTAACACTAAGAAAGGAGAGAGATTTGTTTCCAGGGTCTCAACAGAGTGGGCAACTCTACCACTCTATGTGCCCACTCAGGCTGAAACAACCAGCAACTAGGACAGCTCTCTGAAATCCTGACTTGAAGGTTGATGATAAAAGGGCTAACAGAACTTCTGTGGAAGCAAAGTTGGAAGAACAGTCAGCACAAATAACCTGAACAAACAAGTGAAAGGTTCACAAACCAGATCATCCATGGAAAAAATATTAGGACCCAACAGGGCTATTCAAAGCTATGGGAAGATTTTGATGTGAGCAAACATTTTTAATTGATTTGATCAGAAGTTTTGCAGTACTGGAGAAGCATGTAGACAACCTGCAGAATAATGCCACACCTCATTTTGGTCTTCCCTGCAAGCCCTACAGACTCAGATCCATTGATTTTGCTCTCCAAACTATTGCTTAATTTAAACAGAGGAAGATCCTCTCATTATTGAGAGATGTTGCAAGATTCTGACTAGAAACACCACAGAACACTAGATTAAGGACTCCCATTGTCTGACAGGTTTCAGAGACAGAAAGAAGCTCAAAAGCTGCCAGAAACAAGATTGATATTTCCTTTGAAGGAAGAAAATCTTTCCTGACATAGGCTCAATTACACAGGCAATAAGAAGGGAAAGGAATGTGAACGATTTTTTTTTTTTTTTATATATAGAAGGGAAGAGACAGAGCTGTACCATATCCAGCAAAACCAGGAGCTATACACAATAGAAACCCTCTCCTTTACGATAAGTCTTCAGTTACCACATTGTTAAAGAATGGTCAAATGAAAAAGCAAATGGAACATTAGCATATTTAAGTCTATCACCATAAGTTGTACATTGCTATTACCCTATATAGCAAATGTAAGGTATATACATGTGTTGGAAATAGCTGTTTTTGTATATTATCATAGGACTTACATGATCATAAACAGATTTTGTATTCTCTCTAGATTCAAAAATAAAACAAAATACACACACTAGAACTATTAGTCCTCCAGACATGGAGGAATTTTCATTAACCGAACTATAACCATATTTGATTTAAAAGAAATTATAGTGCTAAGTTTAGATATTTCTATTTCTTGTTAGAGATGTTATTATATGTTTCAGTTAACTGTTACTGTCTGAAAATATTTCTCCATAACAGCATAGCATTATGAAATTGGAACAGTGCCTTTAGCATTAAACATGATGAAAAAATTATGCAAGTATTACATACAAAAATGTAATCAATTTTTTTTTAAAAGGAGACTTCTACATCTGGCACACTCTGGGGCTGATCCTCAGCTTGGGTAAATTGTCATAGCACTATTGATATAACTGAACTCAGATTTCAATGGAAATAAGACAATTTACCATAAGACAATAAGCTGAGAATATGCCCCCCTGACTTTAAGAGGGAGAGGAGTGGCTATATTGGATCCTTAAGTAGTTCTTTCCAACTCTGAAGTGAAAACACATGGCATGAATTAAAATGGAAAAGAAAAGTTAAAAAACTAACCCATTTTGATTTTGCAAGATGAGTATCTTTGATGATTTGGGGATCTGTTTGTACAATTTAGGAATTCTGGTTGACATTATGAAGTTGTTCTTCTGAAACTGCTGTATCATGGAAAGCCCCTATGTCTGTGTCTCCACCATTGCAGACAGGACCTGCAGCAGGTACACAACACTGAGGACAATAGGGAGGACTTAACTTTAATAATTGTGTTTTGACTACACAATAGTTATGCTAAGGAGACTGCTGGAGTGGAAAACCAGCTCAACCTTTGAAGGAAGGCCAAGTTGATCTGCAGGGGGGCTGGGAGTTTGGAGAGTGGAAATTTCCCAAGTAGCACAAATATACAGACTAAAAGAAGGAGAATATAAAAGGATTCACACGGGGCAGACTCAAAGGAGAGACATGGGAAGTCTGAGCAGGAGAGGGGAAGGGGGGATAGGCCATAGTCAGAGAGGAAGAGCTGGGGGGGTGGGGGGAGAAGGCTCCATACTTCTGCACACAAATGATGCATTGCAACAGAAGAACAATGAATGGCCTCAAAGGACTCTGACCCCAGCCCAAAGCATGGTCTGGATTAGTGAGGAAACTGAGGAAATGCATGTAGGGTTCACTATATCTTTATAGGTCTGTATTTCTTATGTGATAAGTAAAGAGTAACACTGTATTTGAATTCTGTGCAAAGTCTGTATGGGTTATGTGCTATACCTTATCACATGCCCCATGAGAAAGTTAACAGTAACCTAGAAGGCTCATACCTTTGATGGAGTTCTGGGAGAGAGTATGTTTGAGCTACAGAGGAATTCTGAGAGCTCAGCACTGCTTTCGGGGACTATGCAGTGGGCCACATGGTCTAAACTCTCAGGACAGGGTGCTCAATTAGGGATCTATGCACCCTGAGCTGGTGCCAAGACTGGGCTCTATTCAGACTCCAGAAGCTTAAAACGTGAGCATCTGGATCCCCTCACAGCAGTCTCTTGAGTGGCCACAAAGTGGGTACTCAACAAGATCTGTTACAACAGCCGATTAGTCAATCTACCTGACTGTAAAATGCACACCACCTAATGAGACTTGCGCACACCCCCCAAAAACGTTCCCACATACTCTGTGGGCCACTCTGAAAATATCTGTGAGAAATACAAAAACAAGACACTTCTCAAGCCATGTTGCAAGAGCAAACTCACAAATCTAATTGGCCCAGGAAGGGAAATGAGGCAGCTATCAGAAAACCTAGTTTTTAAGAGTGAGAATTGTCATTCAGGCTCCCAGGAGGCTGAGGGAGGCCACCAGCTGAAAAAGAATCAGTCATGGCAAGGATAAGAATCAAATCCTGAGGTCCTAAAGGAATATATTGCTATAATGGAGCCTTCATTAGGTATTTCATCTTTCATGGGTTTTGTAACAATAACAGGCGAACGCAAGCATTAGAGCTCTGCACTATCTTATTCTGAAATCTCAGAGAGGGGAAAGTGATACTTTATTCAGGCTTTGGAGACTGAACATAAAGCAAGTGGAGATTTGACTATCACATGCTTTATGAATTCTAAAATAAATTTAGCTACCTTTTCTTGGCAATTTCTCCTTCCCTTCCCCCTCCTCCTCTCTCTTTGGATAGCTTCTCAACTAAAGCTGAAGGCAGACCATGAAAGGCAGACATACACTGTTGTCAATATTCAAATGGGAAGATAGTAAGTGGAATTTTATTTAATATTTCCTGAAAATTGTGAGCACATTAAGTCAGGAAAGCTTTAATATGAGTAGTGACTGATGGCTTGATGTACCTTGGCTTGTTATACTGTAGAATACAATTAGGAAGTAAAAGCATAAACTAGAAGAACTGGTGTCAAGAACTAGAACATAGAAATTGAGGAACTTTGCCATTCGATAGACACCTTCTACATAAGAAGCTGCTGCTGGAGAAGAGTGGTATTTTATTTTGACAAGCAACAGACATGAAAAAGGCAAAAGGGAAGTTTATGCAGCTTCAGGAGACCATTACACAGTCTGAAAATGCAACCTGTTCTTGAAGAGGTTTTGGAACCAACGGGCTTCATTTTGAGATGTAGCTATTGAGTTACCTTAAAGATGGTTTCCATTAAGGCACTTTGGAACACATTTAGGTCACCAGTTCAAATCTGACAGCGGCTTGACATCTTAACCTTCAGATGGCTGTTTGGTCTCAGTCCAGTTCCTAGTGGTCAGATTTCACAATCCATTCAAACTAGCACTTTGTAAGCTGTATCAATAGAGAAGTTAAGGACTGAATGACCTCCCTTCCTCACTCCTACCTCTGCAACACAGGTTAGGAATATGGGAAACATAGTGAGATAAAACATGACTAAAGAAGAAATTCAGTGTCCAGGATTCTGTCTTACATCTTTCATAACCTCTAAAATACTTCCTAAATCTGAAGTGGCAGATCTAGTTTCGCCTAAAAATTATTTCTCTCTCTTTCTCTCTCACACATGAATGCTTTCCCATTAACTCCACCTGAAAAATTAAGAAGGAAAGAATTAAGGAAGCAGTAGATAAGTAGCTTTACAAAAGAGAGGATTAAAGAAAACTGTATTTTGCAATTATGAATAAAAAAGTTTTAGAGGAATATAATCAAATAAATTGACTCTCATATACAGAACGTCGTTTCTTGAAGGCAAAACTTTCTCAGTTATACATTGTGAAAGGTCACTACAGAAGTGATGCCCAACTACTTATACTAGTTGTTCTCATGGTTGTTCTATCTTTAGGGCCTGCACCTCCTCTCTTTTTTCTGCATTCCTGGAATATCTCATTACTGCATTTTCCAAAAGACATTCACAACTACAATTATAGTCCACAGCTCTGCAATAATATGGTGCTATTCTCTTTACAGTGCTTTATAAACATACTGATTTCAGGAGCAGTCCTCACCAAAACTGCAGGGATGTCAGATGGAATGAGACCCTCTAAGATAATGTCTGCAAGTTTTCTTTAGGTATAAGTTGCTTCTCTGGCTTTTAAACACACAAGGAGAAGACAGAAAGAGAAAGATAGGAGTTACTCCAGCAACTGTGGCACTGTTACTTTCTGCCTTAAGAATGGCAGGGTTGAGGAACTACCATACTCAGTGCCTGTCTCTGCCCCCCCACAAAATAATTGCAGCACTAGCCACACACACACATCCTCTTTATGAAGGCTTTGTACAACACTGAGAAGCAGCAACAGCTCTCTAATAAATAGTAAATAATAAACAATACTTTATCTTACCATCTATGGCATATTTTGGGAGGCTGGAAGTCTACTCACTTTGTGCTCTCGATCACTCATGTTGTGCATATGGGGAGAGAGGGTGGGGGAAGTACTCACTCCTTGTTTTAAGTGTCTCTTTGTGCTCAGTAGTGTTCAGATGATCAGGGTGGACAATGAGTTCCTAGCCTCTGGCAAATAAAGCCCCTGGCTGAATAAAGCTCTATCCACAAAATCATAGAATATCAGGGTTGGAAGGGACCTCAGGAGGTCATCTAGTCCAAGCCCCTGCTCAAAGCAGGAACAATCCCCAACTAAATCCATTATCCCTGCTATTATTTATAGTGCTCTGTTCAATTAGTTGCCTTTACTCAGGTATTCCCCATTCTATTGGGAACAGTAAACGTCCATCTTAACGGCATGCACAAGTGGCCATTGTTTCAATCATACCCACTTTATAATTGCAATATGACACTTCAGATTCATCACCCATCACACCTGAGATACAAATTTACTCAGTACATTTACCATCTCTATTGTTTTATTGGGAATTAGGAAGTGAGTGTTATTTAAAGAGCAAATTTCTGCCCACAAGAGTGCAGCTCAAGATGTATTATCCACAATCAGTACTAATCCTGATCTAGCTACATTTACACTGAAGATAAAAAAAGAAGGTGGGGACACAGACAAAAACATAATCATCAGCCAATCTCTTGCACTTAGTCTCCAAAGTAACAATTAACTTTATTCAAAACTCAAAGGAACTCATACTTTTTCATACTTGAAAAAATTCTTCACTCATTTTTTTTTTTACTAGTAACACTTTAGGTTAACTTTTTTCTTCCAATGTAATTTATTAATGTGCTATGTATTATTTTAGATCCATATAAAATTAATACATTATAAATAATTTACATAAAACCAAACACACCACACACACACACACCTCTCATCTGAGCAGGAGTGCGCCTCAGGCATCTGAATCGCACACACATACATCTCTCTCAAATGAAATTCAGGAAATAAAGTGGCCCTGTGGATTTTTAAAGGGACACTATCAACCTGAAACATTATCAGTTTTAAAACAAACAAGCATGAGTTAAAAATGGTTTCAGCTGCAACAGAGTCCAATTGTGGTTTTACAGCCATGTTTTCCTATTTTTAAAAATGTTGTATGCAAGACCCACAAATGACAGAGAAGAGTGAAGCTGACTGTGCATGAAAGTCTGTCCAACGCCCAAAACGCCAGTAAACTCGAGTTTTATAGCTCAAGTGTTCTCTAACATCACTTCAGTCCACACACAAAAATCTCTAGCTCAAGTTAAGCGGTGCTTAAAGCTGGAGCTAGCTGACCCATGAGGCGGGGCGGTTTGAAGCACAAGTGACTCATGCTCCAGCTACTAATGGGATGCAATATCTTGAGTCACACCAACTCAGTAGCAGTTAATCAGGCCGTGAGTCTAATCAGCTCACTCTGTGTAACTCCAGTGTCCAGCTGGAGCGCAGTAACTCAAGTATACTAACTCAAACTGTTGTAATGAAGACAAGCCCAAAGTAAAACTGGAAAATAGTGAGAAATACCGTTATCTAACCTTAGGCATTGCTTGTATCAGCAGGTACAAAGAACTGCAGACTGAAAGGACAGAAAGGTGTGTAACTTTAGCGCCTTCGTGGCCAAAATGGAGTCTGCTCTGCAGGCAGCTCTGGCCAAGAAAAGACATGCGCAGGAATGCAGCAGGAGAAATTCCTTTCACCCCAGGGGCACCTGTTCCAAACCCCCCAGAGTGAACACCCACACCCACAGGAAAAGTACCATGGATATAAGAAAGGGAAATATTTATTTATAGAGGGATGAGAGGAGAAATACAACAAGGGGAAATATAGGGGAAGCAGTAGAACAGGGCTGCATTCAAACCAAGGCCCCACAGGCCCAGTGGTAGCACAGTTTGGAAGGGCAGACACTGAGCAATGTGTCTGCACACAGAGTTCAGGAGTCCTGAGCAAAGTTCCAGTCCAGTGGTGAGTCTTGGGTGCTCCTGGTCGTCTTCGGCGCCAGTGAACTTTCCCCCAACAAATCCCTCTGGTGCCCTCTTCTGTCGCTCTCTGCAAAGCCACACAGAGCGACCACCTCCCCATTTAACTAGCTAGCAGCCTCCCTCCTTGTTCCCAATGCAGAGTCACAAGCTCCAGTACTCTCAGCCCCACGCAGCTCTGGGCAGCCATGATACTGGGTTCAGCTCTGGCCTGTCCTTCTCGGGCGATTCCTCCCTGGCACAGTGCTCCTCCTGCCTCCTGTCCTGGGGTGTCCCCGCTCGGCTGCCCTGCCCTTCCCAGGCTTTAGGCAGGTTCTGTGCTGCTTCCTTTGCAAAGGCCTGTGGGCTGCTGCTTCTCTCTCCCTCGGAGCTCCAGAGCCACCCCCTGGAGTTTCCCTCCTTTTTTCTCACTCTCCCGCTTCCCTCTAGGAAAAAGATTTAAAGGGGCCATGCTCTCTAAACACCAAAGGGGTTACAGGTGATTTAAGTTGATTGTCACTTTAATCTAATTTACTCTGATATTTAAAGTACAAGGCTAAGGCTTGTTTGCATGCTGATAATGAAACTAGACTGGACAGTGTGTCTTCTTTCACTGTTTCATTTATCGCTCATTTGTACAATGCTGATATGCTCAGGTCTACAATGCTACAGAAGAATGGTTTAAATCCTTCACCACAAAAAAAAAAAATAGAAATAGAAATGTTGCAAGAGGTCATTCATATTAGGTTTTGTACCCCCTTCCTCTTTTCTCTTTTATAAATTGACTTTAATATGAAACATAAAAGATATTAACTATTTCCCAATAGTTTCTTCCTTCATCTTTAAGAGATGTTAAAGCGAAGAAATGAAAACAAGTCAAGAATTCAGAGGTATAAACTGAGCAACATTTTCTAAGAGCACCATCAAAATACTAAGGGCTTGTCTATACTTACCGCGCTGGTTCGGCGGCAGGCAATCGAAGTTCTGGGTTCGATTTATCGCGACTTGTCTGGACGCGATAAATTGAACCCAGAAGTGCTCGCCGTCGACTCCGGTAATCCTGCTCGGGCGAGGAGTACGCGGAGTGGACGGGGGAACCTGCCTGCCGCGTCTGGACCGCGGTAAGTTCGAACTAAGGTACGTCGACTTCAGCTACATTATTCACGTAGCTGAAGTTGCGTACCTTAGTTCGAATTGGGGGGTTAGTGTAGACCAGGCCTAAGATTCCCAGTCTGAACTGGCACAGGTGTTTCTTACAGAAGACGCCATCTCTCTCACACAAGTGGCCCCTATATCACTTAAAGCTACTGTTGCTATAGTTACAGTGTAGTACTTTTAAACTATGTATCAGAATAAACAGTTTTGTAAACCTGCCATAATGGGCAATCTGTGTGTTGCCCTTTACAGAAATATTTATGGGTATTTTTAAAAAGTTTGTAGGAAGGGAGGGCAGGAATCTATTGTAGGTAACCAGTACCTCTTCCATCTCCTTCCAAAGAGGGTGTTGGGACAGCAAACACACATTGCTTAGCACTTAATTGTGTAAACATCATTATCCCCATCTCACAGATGAGAAGTGGTGCTAAGAAAAATGAAGCCTTAGACTAAGGGTATGTCTATGCAGCAGCTGGGAAGGTGCTTCTCAAAGACACTTGCTAGCTCTGTTTGAGTTAGTATTCTACAAATAGTAGTCTGGCCACAGCAACAGAAGCAGCAGCTCAGGCTAGCCACCCGAGTGCAATCCTGCGCCCAACCCCCTGGGTACACACTCAGGTGGCTAGCCTGGTCTGCCCTCCTTGCTGCTCTGGCCACACTGCAATTTTTAGCACACTAGCTCAAGCAGAGGTAGCAAATGCCTGTCCACCCATGCTGTGAAGTACCTTCCCAACTGCTGTGTAGATATACCTTGAGAGTTCACTCTCAGCCCACATTAGGGTTACCACATTTTAGTTTCCCTAGAAGAGGACACTGCTGGAAGGGGGGAGGAGCTGGGATGGGGAGCTGGAGAGGGGTACAGTTGGGGATACCTGCAGAAGGGGTACTTACTGGAGGTGGGGACAGTGTTGCTCCGTCACAGGGCTACTGATGCAAGCCCAGGATGCAGGGACAGCTGCCAGTCAGTGCCTCCCTGCGGGACTCCCTCCCCAGAGCTGGGGCCTGGCTGGGTGGGATCCAGCAACTGTGGCTTGCTGGAGAATGGACCAATCAGGTACAGATGCAGGGGTCTGCTCTGAAAAAAGGTGGGCCATTGCCTGTTTGAAAAAATCTGCCTGAACAGAGAAAGGAAGTTCAAAAAAGCGGCTATGTCTGGGAAAACCTCGACGTATGGTAACTCTTGCAAAGGGTAGTGTATGTTCACCACTCCAGCTTCGGGAAGAAACTGTGATTCAGAGAGTAACAATTCCTTCCTTCCTTCATTCCCCCTTTCTCCAGCAGACTGTAACTCGCTGTAGCCAGGAAAATGTGTAGGTTACTTCTCCCTCGCAACACCAGCCCAATTCAGCTTGCTATTGCTTGGAGGGGCACAGCCGTGCTTCTCACCCACTTCTGGCCTTTTTCTAGCCCCTCCTCACCAATTCACTCACAGTAAAGGAGGAGGAGGGCAGTGAGAATGCAAGGGCTGTGCGCTGCAGGAGACACAGAACGAAGATCCAAGTAGATAATGTTTTCACCCCTCAGCTCAGAGAGCCGCAGGGCCTAATTCCCCTATTTGGCTGTGCAAGACATGGACATCTAACCCGAAGTGACAGACAGAGCTAGAGAAAAGTTCAGGTTTCCTGACTCTCAATCTAGTACCCTATCATTACACAACTGTCTCTCCACATGAGGAAGCTATTACCCACAGAAGTACAGTTATCATACATGTAAATGTAGTCTATTTTCTTTTGTTGTCAAAGCTCACTTGTGGTCATTAAAAATCCCACAGCCATTTTCAAGACAGTTAGTGATGTTAACCTCTGGCTGAATCCTGAGCTAAATACCAAATGGCTAATTGTACCTATTTAAAATTCCCCTGTAATTTCAGTTGAACAATGCTTTTCTGTACTTTTTGTCCTGACCTGTTGTGTGGCATTACTGTGCACTTTTAAATAGCTACCTGCAGTATTTCAGGGATGGCCCCCTGTCAAATTCAGTAAAACCAGTGCACCAACATGTAAGCATCACCCTCCTAAGAGAGAAATCATTTCCACCACAGGGAGGATCCACCTGTATGAAAGGCACTTTGCATTTTTTGCTTAGTAACATGAAATCAACATAAGGAAAACTTAACTAAATAAGTTGTACTTAAGATTTAAGTTGTAATTATTTGTTCCGTATGTTAAAACTTACTCTAGGCACCCACTTCCAAGAGGATCTTTAAGGCATCTTTTAAATCTCCTTTAAAGCATCCTCATGGTGTCTGGTTTGTTCAACATGTAGTTCGATATCACAATTTATGACTAGTCAGGCTCCCTGGGCAGGAACCCAAGACAACTTTCAATATACAAGTAGCAGAGGCTCTCTTAGCCCATCCATCAAACCTGTGGCTGCAAAAGGAGGCTGTTTCTCTACATAGCTACCTGCTTAATATCATACAAAGAATTTAAAAAGGATTCAAAATGAAGAGCCAGCAGATTCCATTATGGTTATACACCACCTGTTTATCAGTTTGATTAAAATTTTCAGCATTAAATACTACAATAATGTTCAGCATACAAACAGCCACAAAGTCAATGCATAAATTCAGATCCAAATTTTTCCAGAGTTCTCATGTTCTAATCTGGACTTTTGGATTGGGCCTCTCTCTGCTTAACTTTATAAAAGTTTAATTTTTTTTTACTATTTTCAAATATAATTATGTGTTGACTGTTCCTCCTGAAGACTAGTAGTTTACTCTCTATTTACCTGCGCATCTTGTGATGTACAGTTCCCCTTCTACCACAGATGCACGCTAACACGGTGTGCTCCCTGGCTCTGCATGGCCCAATCCCATTCCACAATTATAATGCAATACAGGAATTTATAGGCAATGGTAGTTCTGAATATGCCACGTGGCCCCCAAAATGCTGTCCTTCAAAACTCCTGTATTTCAACACCCGTTTCTTTGTTAGTTTGTTACATTGGTGCACCATGCAATCATAAAAACAGCTTTTCATTTTTATTTTTAAATTTATTTTTCTGATTATATAAATAGGTATGAATTATCACTATACTTAATGTAATACTGCTACATCCAATAGAGGAAACTGACCAAGAAACATGTATAACTTACCTTTTCGCTGTTCTTATATTTTTCCCAGCTCTTCAGCATTTTTAGCCATTTTGTAGTTCTTTCAATTTCAAGGTGCTTTTGCTGAAATAAAATGACAATTAATAATTTCAAACCTAATTTTTTTAAAAATATCTAGCTTAGAGTCTTCTAAAACTATTAGAAACAAGTTTAACCAAGATATTTTCCACAGCAAGAACATTTAACATCAAGAATTATAGTGGCACCAGTGGCATCAACTTTGCTAAATTAGTCTTACCTGGAAAGAGACGTTTCTTTGCATACAAGCTGTCAGCCTGGATGTGCTTTTATTTATTTATATAAGGGCTGTCAATTAATCACAGTTAACTCAAGTGATTAACTTGAAACAGATTAACTCAATTAAAAAAATTAATCATGATTAATTGCAGTTTTAATTGTACTATTAGACAATAATAGAATACGAATTGAGATTTATTATAAATATTTTTGGATATTTTTCTACATTTTCAAACATATTGATTTCAATTACAACACAGAATATAAAGTGTACAGTGCTCACTTTATATTTTTATTACAAATATTTGCACTGTAAAAAATAAATAGTATTTTTCAATTTACCTCATACAAGTACTATAGTGCAATCTCTATCGTGAAAGTGCAATTTACAAATGTAAATTTTGTTTCATAAATGCAAAAACAAAACTATGTAAAATTTTAGAGCCTACAAGTCCACTCAGTCCTACTTCTTGGTCAGCAAATTGCTAAGACAAACAAGTTTATTTACATTTATGGGAGATAATGCTGCCCACTTCTTATTTATAATGTCATCTGAAAGTGAGAACATTCACATGGCACTATTGTAGCCAGCTTTGCAAGCTATTTATGCGCTAGATATGCTAAACATTCATATGCCCCTTCATGCTTCGTCCACCATTCCAGAGGACATGCTTCCATGCTGATGATAGGTTCTGTTCGATAATGACCCAAAGCAGTGCGTACTGATGCATGTTCATTTTCATCATCTGAGTCACATGCCACCAACAGAAGGTTGATTTTCTTTTTCAGTGGTTCAGGTTCTGTAGCTTCTGTATTGGAGTGCTGCTCTTTTAAGACTTCTGACAGCATGTTCCACATCTCATCCCTCTCAGATTTTGGAAGGCACTTCAGATTCTTAAACCTTGGGTCAAATGTTGTAGCTATCTTTAGAAATCTCACATTGGTACCTTCTTTGTGTTTTGTCAAATCTGCAGTGAAAGCGTTTTTAAATCAAACAACATGTGCTGGGTCATCATCCGAGACTGCCATAACACGAAATATATGGCAGAAAATGGGTAAAACCAAAGAGCAGGAGACATATAATTTTCCCCCAATGAATTCAGTCACAAATTTAATTAATGCATTTTTTTAACAAGCGTCATCAGCATGGAAGCATGTCCTCTGGAATGGTGGACGAAGCATGAAGGGGCATATGAATGTTTAGCATATCTAGCGCATAAATAGCTTGCAAAGCTGGCTACAATAGTGCCATGTGAATGTTCTCACTTTCAGATGACATTATAAATAAGAAGTGGGCAGCATTATCTCCCATAAATGTAAACAGACTTGTTTGTCTTAGCATTTGGCTGACCAAGAAGTAGGCCTGAATGGATTTCTAGGCTCTAAAGTTTTACATTGTTTTATTGTTTAGTGAAGTTATGTTAAAAAAAAGTTGCACTTTCACGATGAAGAGATCACACTAAAGTACTTGTATGAGGTGAAATGAAAAATATTATTTCTTTTGTTTATCTTTTTTACAATACAAATATTGTAATAAAAAATAATATAAAGTGAGCACTGTACACTTTGTATTCTGTGTTGTAATTGAAATTAATATATTTGAAAATGTAGGAAACCTCAAAAGATATTTAAATATTCTATTGTTTAAAAGTGTAATTAAAATTGCAATTAATCATGATTTTTTTAAATCTCGAGATTAATCGCAATTAATTTTTTTAATCGTTTGGAAACCCAATATATATTTTACTCCTGTGAGAATTCTGTGCCACTGCACGTGCACAGAATTCATGTCCGATGCAGATTTTTTTTCTGCACAGAAAATACATTCTTCCTGAGAAGTGCTGCAGTTCCACCTTTCACGCATCAGAGGCCGCTGTGGTGACAGGATAGCAGCAGCTGACAGGAAATAACAGCCAGTAGCCAGCTGCATTCATCACAGCACCCCACCTGCAGAGCCAGGTTAGGAGGTACGATATATTGGGAGGGGGGGAGAGACACAGACAGAGTGGGGCACATGGGACTGCTGGGGGGGGGGGGGGGTCACAGGCTGGGATTCAGAAGGGCTAGTGGGGGGGGGCAGACTAGGGCAGGAGCTTAGAAGCTAGTGAGGTGACAGCATTGAGCCAGAGGCTGAATGGGAAGAGGGCTGCAGGGACACATGGGGATGGGGACTGCAGGGACACAAGGGGATGGGGGCAGATGTGCCTGACTAAATGGGAGAGGTTCAGGGTCAGCCTGGGTCTGCATAGGGGAGGATCCTCAACTCCCTAACAATCCCCCCCCCCCCCCCCCAAAAGCTGTTCCATACTAGCACCACCCACAGGCAACAACCCACCAAGTTCACTCCCAGGCTCCTTCCCTCTCCCTCAGCTCCTCCATTACTCCTGACTCCCCCAAAGCCTTTGCACTGCTTCTGACTGGTGCAGGAAATAAGTTTCTGTATTGTAGTTTAAATGAATTACTCTGTTCTCTATTAAAAGTTGTATATTTGTATAAAGTTCTGTATTAATTTTCCTAGTAAAGAATCTCTGTCAAAAAACATTCCTGAATCTTTTTTTTGTCTGTATTATTACAGACATAATTGCTGACAGTTATTTTGAAATAAATTACCAGCATAATTGAAATTGGTGTTGTTATATTGTATTATTTTGACAAATAAAATATGCAGAGTTTTAAAATACTGTGTGTAGAATTTTTATTTTTTTGGCACAGAATTCCCCAGGAGTAACTCTAACACACACACACACTTTTGCAGTAGAGAGGGTTTAAATTTCTTCCTGTCAAATTTTTGGCAAGTACCAAAAACATTAAGTGTCTAAAATCTCCAGGCAGTTAATTTCCAATGCAAATGTTTGAAAAATTCTACATAAAACTATTGATGCTTTGAGGTGATGACCTCCCTTGCCCAGGCTATTCAGCATAATTCAAATGCAGAATTGCCCCATATATAAATTAACTTTTTTTCACCAACAATCTCAAAGCTCTTCCCAAATCATTAAAAATCTAGACTCGATTGTTAGGCAATAACACTATTACATGAACCTAAATGTATTAGCAAATTTTAGGTACCAATACTGCAAACCCATAGGCTTAACTTTACTCACGAGTCAAATACTCACATGCTTAAAATTAAGCACATGCAAAAGGTTTTGCAAGACTGTTGCCTTAGGTGGTATTCTACTTAAATGAGAAGGAATTTTAAAAAAAAATCTAACCTAACTCCTCTCCCATGTCTACACTACATACCTTGCATCAGCACAGCTGTGCCACTGCAAGGTCTTCTGTGTAGCCACTCTTTGCCAACAGGAGAGAGCTCTCCTGCTGGCAAAATAAAACCACCCCCAACAAGCGGCATTGGCTTTGTCAGCGGGAGAGTGTCTCCTGCCGATAAAGTGCTGTCCACACTGGTGCTTTTCGTCGGTAAAACTTTTTTCAGTCAGGAATGTGTTTTTTTTCACATCCCTGACCAACAAAAGTTTTACTGACAAAAGTGTGGTGTAGATATAGCCCGGGATAGGCAACCTATGGCATGTGTGCCAAAGGCGACACGCAAGCGGATTTTCAGTGGCACTCACACTGCCTGGGTCCTGGCCACCAGTCTGGGGGGCTCTGCATTTTAATTTAATTTTAAATGAAGCTTCTTAAACATTTTAAAAACCTTATTTACTTTACATACAACAATAGTTTAGTTCTATATTATAGACTTCTAGAAAGAGACCTTCTAAAAACGTTAAAATGTATTACTGGCATGCGAAACCTTCAATTAGAGTGTTAGAATCACAGAACGTTAGGGTTGGAAGGGACCTCAGGAGGTCATCTAGTCCAACCCCCTGCTCAAAGCAGGAACAATCCCCAGACAGATTTTCACCCCAGATCCCTAAATGTCCCCCTCAGGGATTGAGCTCACAACCCTAGGTTTAGCAGGCCAATGCTCAAACCACTGAGCTATCCCGTTAGCACAGAAGGGAAGAAGAAGACCATATCCAACTGAAATTACAGGTGGGGAGATTGATTATCATTAGCTATTATTTGTATACCTCACTGAATACGAATAAATGAAGACTGGGCACACCACTTCTGAAAGGTTACCGACCCCTGATATAGCCTAACTCTGTAACTGCTAAATACAAGGTGGAACAGATTGTTTAGCATAAGCAGTGAA
This sequence comes from Chrysemys picta bellii, assembly GCF_011386835.1. Lineage (NCBI taxonomy): Eukaryota > Metazoa > Chordata > Testudines > Emydidae > Chrysemys > Chrysemys picta. The sequence continues at coordinate 15,481,523 of NC_088791.1, forward strand.
CACATTTCAAGGGACCATTCAAGGTGAAGTTATGAATTTAAGCTCCCAGGCTTTGCTAGACACTAAAAATTATGGTCTGAATAGAGACACTGGATTTATGGATTATTACAACAATCTGTAACCCACTACCAAACCCCACTCCAGCTGCTTCCCCCCCCCGGCCCTTTCTTCCCTATGACTGGGGGTGGGGGTTAATGAGCCACTTCAGCTTGAATGGTCCCTTGAAATGTTTGTTAACCGCTTATGCTAAACAATCTGTTCCACCTTGTATATAGCAGTGACACACCGAGGCTATGTCTACACTAGAGACCATACAGTGCTGCAGCAGTACCGATGCAGCTGTACCGCTGTAAGATCCCCCATGTAGCCACTCTAGGCTGACAAGAGAGAGCTGTCCTGTCGGCATAATTAAACCATGCCCAATGAATGGCAGTAGCTACGTCAGCTGGAAGTTACACACTGGCACTTCTGTTGGTGTAACTTATGTCGCTCAGGGGTGTGTGTTTTTTTTCAAGCCCCTGAGCAACATATGTTTTACCTACTAAAGTGCTAATGTAGACACAGCCTGAGTTAGTTTCTCAGACCTGAAGAAGAGCTCTGTGTTGCTCGAAAGCTTGCGTCTATCACCAAAAAAAGTTGGTCCAAACCTGAACTAACAGAAATAGGGCTGAGGCCAGGTCTAAACTACAGACCTACATCAGTATAATTATATCACTCCGGGGTGTGAAAAATCCACACCCTTTAGCAACATAGTTATACTGACCTAACCCTTGTGTAGACAGCACTGTGTGGGCGGGACAGCTTCTCTCACCGACAAAGCTACCGCCTCTCGGAGAGGTGGATTAACTGTGATGATGGGAGAAGCTCTCCCATCAACATAGTAGCTTCTTCACATACAGCACTACAGCTATGCCACTGTATCGCTGGATGTGAAGACAAGCCCTAAATGACCTAACAGTTATTGTCCATCTTTAAATTAAATTCCATGATAAAATTCATGAAGTGACCTGGAAAATAACAATAACTGTGTTAAAAATAAGTTATCTTCATCCATCTGGCCTAAGTCTACAGGTAAGGACAATCCACTTCATGTATCAGATATCTTATTGTAATTAAACCATGCATACTACTACAGTTTTGTGTAATAAGATAATGGCCAACTATTTCAGAAATGCTTTTAAAAGCTGTGTACACAATTACACACAAAATCTTAATTTACACACACACACAGAGAGAGACAACTTCTGTACTGTCACACAAGGGGTTTGCTAGACAAAATAAAATTACACCATATTGATAATTGCCACAGAGGATGTGTGGAACAGCCAAATGCCATGTGTAGGCTAATGATAGCATTGTACTGCTGTGTTAAATAGACCAACAGAAATAAGCTCCTGCCAGTCAGAAACCATAACAGTGATTTTATAGCATTTCAGGCCATTATAACAGAGTAGAAACACAATGTGCATAATTTTCTCTGACTCTCACCTATAAATAATATGGCAAGCTATTGTTATTCCATAAAGTTTGGTATTAAAAAAGGAAGGAAGCACTCATGAGATAGCACTAGAAAAATGTGAACGTGGATGCACAATAAAAACTTCATTTTTAAATATGCTGATCAGTAATTTCATAAATGACCCCATAGCATGAATTGACTCCATGTGGATTTACACTTTAGAACTAAGGTAATAGTTAAGTTCTGATCAGCAGAATTTATGCAGAAATAAAGCAGATGGATACAACTACAGGTCTGAAAAGCTGAAATAAAGTATTAGGAAGTTAAAGGTGTCCAAAGAGCTTTTTCCACAATAAAATGAAAATCAAAAATATGGTAATAGTAAATACATGGATGACATGTATAATGAAACAACAATATTATATCCATTTCTTGGGTAGTTTAATACCAGCTCCTACTAACAGGTATTGCTACTTTGCCAGTCTTACTTATCTGACTTTTCATATTGCATTTCATTGCCCTGAGGTTCTTGTGGAGTTTCATGGTGTTGAGGCATCTTTATGAGATTTTACAGATAGATACTGGCATCTTCAGCTTTTAAAAATATTCTTATTTTCTATCATGTAACGTTTAGCTTAAAAAGGGAACTGTAGAAAAACTGCTGCCTTCCACATATCTTAGGTCTAGCATCACTGCACTTATATATTTTCACAGTGAGGCTGAGAAAATACAGTGATCCCTTATAATATCCCAGTAGCAGAAGTTTTCCAAATTATTTCCCTGGGCATAGTTCAGGCTTGGGGGGGGACTGTGCATACAAGTCTCCAGTAAAGCAAGCCAGGTCTCTGCTCTGGGCAAGTTATTCAGTTAGTTGGTCAGAAAAATTCACCCTGGGCCTCTAATACTGAACTCATTTCAGCTTTAGGTTAATTCAAGCTTCCTGACTCCTGGGTCAGTCTATGCTGGTTCTTACACTCTTCTAAGTTTGCTTTTTGGACAGTTGTGGGTTTGGGTTTTTTTTGTTTTTTAACCTAAGCAATGCTCATTTTCACATCCAACAAGAGTTGCTTGGATAACATGGCTACATCTCAAGAAGCACATTGCAGAGGAAATGGATACTACTGCTTTATCAGGAAATCTAGAGTCCATGTACTAGTCTCTGAAGAAAACTACTGTTCTGTCTTCTGCAGTAGGTTTTAAAGGCTACCTCTACACTAGAGACCTTACAAAAGTACAGCTGCACCACTGCAGCTGCACTGCTGTAAGGTCTCCTGTGTAGCTGCTCTCCCACCTCCAACGACCAGGGGTAGCTATGTCAGTAGGAGAGCCTCTCCCACCAACATAGCACTGTCCACACCAGTGCTTCTGTTGGTGTAACTTATGTTGGTTGGGGTGAGTTTTTTTCACACCTCTGACTGACAAAAGTGCTAGGGTAGACAGTCAAACTGAAGTATTTTTACCTCTGGGAATACTAGAGTCAAACTGAAATTGGGAGGGAATCTTATTCCAGGTAAAATAAATAATGGACTGTTGGAAAGGGAAAGGGATGAAGCTTAACTGTCAAATATCCATCTTTGTGACACTCTAGGGTTACCATACGTCCGGATTTTCCCGGACATGTCCGGCTTTTGGGGGCTCAAATCCCCGTCCGGGGGGAAATCCCCAAAAGCCGGGCATGTCCGGGAAAATCGGGAGGCTCGGCCGGGGCCTCTTTGTCTGGGGCCGGGGCCGGTGCGGGGCTGGGGTCGCGGGGCCGGGGGCATAGTGCCGGGCCGGGGGCCGGGCCGGGCGCATAGTGCCGGGCCGGGGGCCGGGCCGGGCCCGCGGGGCCGGGGGGCCGGTCCGGGGTCGGGGAGCCGGGCCGGGCCCGCGGAGCCGGGAGCCGGTCCGGGGTCGGGGAGCCGGGCCGGGCCCGCGGGGCCGGGAGCCGGGCCGGGGTCGGGGAGCCAGGCCGGGCCCGCGGGGCCAGGAGCCGGGGAGCCGGGCCGGGAGCCAGGGGGTGCGCCGGGCCGCCGGGGGTGGTCGGCCGGGGCCAGCACCCCAGGGCCCGAGCCGACCCAGGCTGGAGCCGCCGGGGGGCCAGCCTGGGCCGCGCCTCCTCCCCCACCCACCCCCTTACCTGCTTCAGGCTTCCCGCGAATTAAATGTTCGCGGGAAGCAGTGGAGGGGGCGGAGACTTTGGGAGGGGGCGGAGTTGGGGCGTGGGCGGGGGCGGGGCCCCGGGGAGTGTCCTCCATTGGGAGGCACAAAATATGGTAACCCTATGACACTCTCTTATTTATTATTAATATTGCAATAGCACCTAGAGTAGAGAGCCTATTGTAGTGCCTTGGTAGAGACCCCAACCAAAGTCAGGACTCCATCATGCAAGGTGCTGTACAAACACATAGTAAGAACTCTTAAAATCGAAAGAGTTTACAATCTAAACAAATAAGACAGAGCAAGGAGAAACAGACACAGAGTTAGGGTTAGACACAGAGAGATGAAGCGATTTGGACATTAGAGACAGAGCCAGTTATAGAACCCAGAACTTCAGTTCAGTACTCTATCCACTGGACCATGATGTCTCTCCTAATTTTACATTTTAAAACATTGCATAAATTTGAAAGTGAATTGGTTTATAACATAGTACAATGGTTTCTGGCATTTAAGCATTCAAATGGCCTATGCAATGAAATGTGAAAAGTAGTTACTGTGCAGTCACATTAACCCCATCCCAAAGTATTTTTACATGTTACACAAAGAAAAGCAATTTAGGCTGTACAGTGGAACATGTATGAAGGACAGGTTGTGATCAAAGGGAAAGAGTTTCAAATTTAATGGGAAAGAAGTAAAAGACTCTTTATGTAAATTACAAAGTGGTCAAAATACCACCAATATTTGCTTCTGGACATCATACAAGGTCAGAAATTATACAGAAAAAAAGCCTGGGCAGTCCCCCACTATCAGGTAAGTTAATTAAAATAGCCCTCCATCTTTTCTTTATTATTAGCCCACAATGAAATGACATGCTAATTGTCCTATCAACTACTGTGGTAACATAGAAATTGCAGAAAACTAAGTGTCACTGACTGGAGTAATGCAAACCTCAGCCTCAGGCCAGCAGAGGTCAGGATATCACCAAAAGTATAACTAGAATACAGTGTAATTACTTTTTATAACTACATTTGCAACTTAACACTGTAAAGCGTACAATAAATATAGTTCCTATGCAAACACTCTGTCTGGGAGAGTATTATTAAAACATGGGATATGAGAATTATACACTCTTTTCATAGCATAGCTTTAGGATACTATATATCTCATGCTTAGTTAAGTGAATCAGAGCTTCAAGTATCACATATGACAATGAAAAATAATTTTAAGTTGTCTAATATTTGAGACCATGAACATTTATAGCCTCACACAAGAGCTGTGTCCTTCGGATTAAAATGAAGTTAACAATATATGCTCATTATGCTATAAATGCAATGAAACACTGCAGGAAAACAACGCATTTTCAGGTTGCAGAAACACGCTGTCATGACCCAAGAACCACCTAGCAATGCAAAACAGACAGGGACTCGGGGATTTTTCTTCTCCTCTCATAAGCAATACTCCTTTCTCTTACTCTCTCATACACACTGCCCTACACTGATCCCCATCAGCTTCTCTCTGTAGCTCAGAATACTGCAATTTTCCAAAGAGACAGCTTTTAAAGACTATGAGAGCTGCATTCATTTAAAACAAACACTCACCCCCACCTCCATGCACTAGGAGGAGCTGATCTGAGCAGCACAGAGATGTTAACTTGAAAAGACAATAGTAGAGGGTATCAATTAACCAAAGGGAACTGAACTAGGACAAGAGCCAAATGTAACTTGAAATATTTCATGAATGGAATTGTCTTCTTATTAAGCAGCAGCTCAACATGCAGGCACATTAGGGACTTGTGTTTGTCCGTAATTCATCGAGGCCAGCAGAGCCTGGGATGAATGTGAAGGCAGCAATGTACAAAGTAAGGTGGTGACCTTTTGTGGTTAACCCAAGAGAGGTGTTAACAATTCCAGAGGGAGTTAATGGCATCTAGTCGTATATGAACAGAAATGCAGTTCAACCAAATGTGTGATTTTTAAGAGGAGATTCCTATCCTCTAGCAGATGCGAGAAATCTGTTTCTATCAATACGAAAGTCCATAGTATGACACTATATCCCCCAATCATAAAACGTAGACATATTAGAAAGGACACACTGTCAAGTGTTGATGCTTACTGACAGGTTTAAGAGACATGAGACATAGGACTTACCCTTTCTATTGCTGCATCATGAAAAGGAAGCTCCTCTGTACTAAAAACAAAAACAAAGATGTTAGTTCTGCTTAGCTGGCACAAATTCATTTTTTTCATAGGTTCTTACAAGTATGTAGTTACCGAGGTGAATGCAGAAAACCAACTGTTAACTCAAATTACTGCAAGATTTCCTGCAAGCGATCACAACAGCACAGAAAAGCATTGCAAGATTTTGTGCAGTAAGAGTCCCAACAATTTTAAAAAGCAAAATACAGATGGCATAAATAGAAAGTAAGCCATCTAAATCAACATGGGTTAACCTAGCTTCAAATATATGTCAAATGCTTATTAGAATACATAAAAAAAAGTCATTTTCTGACGTGAAAAAAGCCAGTGAAATAGAAATTAAAGTCATTGTCCTACAGGATTTCTAGATGTATACTGTACAGTTTCAAGTAAGTTAATGAAATCTTTTCACCCAAATAAATGTTTCTAGTGAATAGCTCTGTCTTCTAAAGATTAGCTAGGTCCAAAATATGGGCCTGGCAATCCTTAGTCCATTTCAATCAATGCCAGTCCTGTTTAGTAAATTGTATGAGTCTACCACTTTCAGCTAAAGGACCTGAAGACAGTTTTTATTTTTTTGTATTTTACTCAATTTCATGACACAGATGGACTCAAACAATCTTTGAGCTAGAGGGAGACACTTCAATATTTCAATTACCTCGTAAACTCACTCAGATTGGTAGGAAAAGTGCACGTAGTGCTTTTAGTAGTTATCTAACCTATAAAGAGAATTCTTTCATTTCTCACCCTAATTCTAAAAGGCAGCTTGAAATCATATGAACTCTAACTGAAAATTTACCACCAAGGGCTCTTTCAGGCTCTCTTAGCTATTTACATTTTGAGACTCAAAATTTACCCCTTCTCCTTGCTACGAGCAAACAAGGTTAACGGAACTTGCTGCCAACTAGCATTTCCTTCTCATGTGTGTATCATCTTCAGCCTTTGTGGAACTCTAGCAGCTGATCTGTAATATTAACAGAATTCCCCTATCTTGTTTTAGAGCTTGGATAAAGAATAACGAGGTAAACACGAAGGAAAGTAATTGCTTGAAGCTGGCCAAAGGCTTTGCAGGAGAAATGTCTAGGTATATGAAATCCTCAAAAAACACAGGAGCAAAAATAATAAGGTCACTTATGTGCAATTGTACCTGAGAACAGCGCTGGACTCACAAGCAACACTAACCTTTGAACACAGAGGGTAAGAGCTGAGCTGTCATGCCAAAACCCTCAGTGCTTGCAGAGCAACAGACTAAAAAAATGGGTCTTTATATGATTCACTATTTTAGATACCATTTATACTGTAAGGAAAAAAGGGACAAAGTTGAAAAGGTACTAATGTTTAAGCTGAATATATCAGAAAACGTCCTATTCTTTTGCCAACCTAGTGGTCTAAGTAGGGGGCCATTACATGCCAGCATAACATAGAGCTCCTCCAAGCTGCACAAGGGCTAAAACAGGGGTTCTCAAACTAGGGGCGGGTCACGAGCCCGGCCAGGTGCAGGGGCTGTCAGCCACAAGTCCCTGACAGCCACAAGTCCCTGCTACATTAAATTACAATTAAATTCAATTCCCCCATTTTTAATTTATAAGGGGGGTTTCACTCAGAGGCTTGCTGTGTGGAAAGGGTCACCAGTACAAAAAGTTTGAGAACCCCTGAGCTAAAGGGACCCCCTGCCAGAGCCAGAAGAAAATTGCAAAGGTAGTTTAAAGCCTCCTTCCACCTCTTCATTGCTCCTGCAGTCAGCACAGAACTGAAGGAACACAGAGTCCAGCACAATGTGAGTAAGTGATGTATGGTCACATTCACTTCATTTAAAAAACACTGGCATTTAAAATCCGGGGTCTACATTTGAGCTGAATATTGATGAAAAATAATTACTTTATTATTAGAGCTTGCCCCAGGCAACACCCTCTCTAGAATTCCCATGTTTAGGTCACATGGCTTCCAGCTCACATACTGGAAGTTAATGTGAAAAACCAGACAGTTAATCTTTTGAACAATATACCTACAGTAGAACAATAGGATCAATTAACTTCATAACATTTTAAAGGTATCTGAATGCCTTTCTGAAAAGAAACAGCAAGGTAACAACTTCTAACCTATTGAAAGGCTGCTAGACTATCACAAGGCTGACTTGTTACTTTATGTGCACCATTATTCTATCATACAAGTTTTTCTTTATACAGTAAAAGCTGTTTTATCCAGATGGGGGTGCCCATAAGTGAAAAATGCCAGTTAACTAAGAGGGAGGGAGTTTGGGTGCAGGGCTGGGGCGTGGGTTCTGGGAGGGAGTTTGGGTGTGGGAGGGGGCTTGGGGCAGCGGATTGGGTCATGGGAGGGGGTGTGGGGTGCTGGATCTGAGGGGCGCTCACCTTGGGCGGCTCCCTGCAAGCGGCGACCTGTCCCGGATGCTCCTAGACAGAGGCCTAGCAGGCAGCTCAGTGCACTGCCTCCACCCACAGGCACCGCCCCCGCAGCTCCCATTGGCTGTGATTGGGAGCTACGGAGCTAGTGCTTGGGGTGGGGGCAGCATGCAGAGCCGGTTGCTCGCCTCCACCTAGGAGCAGCCGGGACAGGTCATCGCTTGCGGGAGCTGCCAGAGGTGAGCGCCCCCCAGATCCGGCACCCTAACCCGCTGCCCCGCATCCCGTCCTGCACCCAAACTCCCTCCCAGAGACCACACTCCGCACCCCCTCCCACGCCCCAACCCCCTGCCAGCCCCGCACCAACCGGACTATAAACTGGAATTTCAATGACGATCAGAAATGCCGTTTTATGGAGCTTTCCAGTTGGTGAAATGATGGATAAAATAGCTTTTATTGTATATCAATTAAACTATATTAAAGTAGGCCCTCAATTATACTCAATATCACCTAAAATTAAATTACCTTGAATAAAAGTTGTAATAAATAAATACAACTTCACTAAAAAAAAAGTGTTTTCAGTTCTTCAATCACCACCTTCATTTCTCCCCCCGTGACAACTCTCAAGTGTCTTGTTCAGCTGTTGGCACCATCTGCCTGCACCCGGAGATCTGGCTTCATTTGTGTTGTATGAATATACAGTAGCTGCATTCTGCATGACCTTAAGGATGACGCAAGCAACTAGTTCCAAACACACAAGAGGTGTCTTTTCTCAATGCCAAGGCATATCACCATCAGCAGCAAACAAGACTTGTTTTAAACTCTCCATATTTCTATGTATCTCATATAAGACACACAGCTATTATACCACCAAGCTAGTCTGGTTTGGCAGCTTAACTTTTCATTTTGTGGTTTGTTGTGGAAGCTAGTTTACTATGTACTGCATGTGTTCTACACTGTCCTACCTTAGTCTAGCACACCGAGTAACTAATTTTGGTTTCACCTATAGAAATACAGCAACGGCAATATGTAAACTTTATACAAAACTGCAGTGCTTATCCACACAAAGGAAGACAGTCAGCTGGGTCTGCTGAGTAGACACAAGAAGGCTCCTTTCTCTTGTGAGGTGTGTGTCTCGCTCTCTTTTCTCTATAATAGATTAGTTTAGATCAGAGGTCCCCAAACTGTGAGGCGCGCCCCTAGAAGGGATGGGCCAGCTCTCATAGGGGGCAGGGAGGGAGCGCCACCCAGCCCCTCCCTGCCCCCAGTCATGTCCCCGACTCCTAGCCCTGTCCCTAGCCTCAGCGCAGCTCCGCTTCTGGCCCCATGTCAGCCCCCAGCCTTGGCCGCTGCTCCGTTCCCAGTCCAGGGCTGAGGCTCGGGGTAAGGCGGGGAGTGGAGACGCACCTAGCCGTAAGCCTGGCTGCTGGTCTCCTCAGCAGCCTGGCTGCAGCTCTGCTCCTGCCCCCAGCTGTGGCCCCAGCCTCGGCCCCCTTAGCCTTGTCCGCATTCCTCTCCCCCCCCCCCCCCCGCCTCCCGGAGCTGCGGCCCCTGTCGAGGCCCCAGCTTTGGGGGGGGAGGGGGGGAATGCAACCCACAAAAGTTTGGGGACCGCTACTTTAGATAAACTGATGAACAAATTAAAACGTAATCCTTTAATGATGTGCTTGAACAATAATATACCTAGCACTTCAATAGCACGTTGGAACATCGAAGCTCTGTACAAACGCTAAAAAATCCTCATGACCGCTCTCGGATATTATTCCCATTTGACAGATGGGAAACTAAAGTAGAGAAGTTGACTGTCTTGCCTAAGGCTTCAAAGTGAATCAGTGGATTGGAACTCAGGAGTTCATAGCTGCTGGACCTACATTCAAGTCCACTACATCACACTGCCCGTGCACATATGCCAACACACAGATGTTCAAGTCTACACGACTGATGAGTTCCCTCATCACTTATATTTAAAAAAAAAAAAATCAGTGAACTACCATTTTCTCAATATGTTTTGAAAGTAATGGGACTAATAAACTTGAATATAAGAAGCCGTTTGTTAGGATCAGAGATAAAGAAATAGTTAGTGGTCATAACTGAACCTAATTTTATTATTCCCTTCTTTTTTGCATACAATTTGTGGCTTTATCATCTTTCAAAGCGGTTTAAAGTTGCATTTTTCTATTTTTAGATCAGTGCATACTGTCCAGTAATAATGTGAATTTGTAAATTAAATATTATCTTCCTCCATCTATTTTCTACCTTGTGAAAAAACTTTAAACAGTTATGGTAATATGGATATGGGGGGGGGAAGAAAGAGGGGAGAGAGACGGGCTTTAATATAAACACCTTCAAGACATGCTACTTGATATTCAAAGAGGGGGCCAGGGACAAAATCTTTAGCCATGACAAACTTAACACACATCTAAAATAAGAATCTAATAGCAGCAAAAACTTAATAGTCTTTTATTCTCTGTAAAAAGGATCCACTAAATTGCACTGTACAGTCAGCTTAAATGGGCAGAAATTAAAGGTCATTACACCTTGATGTGTTTTTTGTCCATACATAAAGAGAAGGGCCTGGTGTACTGGTCTAGGCATAAGCCTGGGACCCAGGAACTCCAGAGCTCTAATCTTGGCTCTATAGCAATGGCCAAGTCACTTATTCCCATCTATAAGGATGGAATACTACCGCCTCCCTGCCTCACAGAAACACTGAGGATTAGTTCGTCTTTGCAGAGCTGTGCACATGAAAAAAACTATATCGCACCAAAGAAACAATATTTATTTTTGAGCAATACAAGAGTTTTGCTGGCAAATGCACATTTCTATTAGATTTGACGTGATGAATGAATTTAGATCTTTCAATTTATTATGGCCTCTAAGGGGCTGGTGCAGGGTTTCATACATCTTTCAAAATACAGAGACCCTCACATTACTCATAAGTTGTCTAATATAAAATTGTGTGCAGCTTTTATAACACTTGACAACATTATAACCACACATGTGTGTTTGGCCATTATGACAATAACCTGCGTAATTAGCAGGCTCCAGTATCAGTGACATAAGTCAAAAACGTTGCTGTCCCAAAATAAAAGGAAAGGAAAGAGAATGAGTTCTTAGACTATAACTGAATACAACCTACTGCCTCTCCATAGCAAACTCAGACAGCTCCACTGTTACGGTTTAAAGCACAGTGTAAACAATGTACTTGTATATACATTTTTATTAATAAATAATAATCATAATGCAGTAGACTTCACCCCATCCAATCATCAGGTTTGTTTGATCTTCCAAATTTAATAGTTTTTGTTTAACCCTAAAGGGCGAAATTCACTACTGGCACAGGCCAGTGCACAATTTGGCTCAAAGTATGTATTTTGGAAATATATATGTCCTCCTTTTCTGCAGTTTGCAACTTTGATTTTCAGCGTTCCCTATTTAAGCATTCCCTATCTCAATCTGGAGGGATGGTTAGTGGTCTAAACATCAGTTCTGAAATACCTATACTCCCTAGAACCATCAAGTTGAATCCTGAGAGAATAGATTCAGTCCTTCGTATTTCTAAAACAGATAAATTATGTACCATATGCAGAAGGTCTTTCAGAAACAGTCTAAAAAACCCAAGATCTTGTCGACCACGCATGGACACTGAAGTCCCTATAGCAATTTAGGTAAGAGTAAAGATGTGATCTGGTGTTCCTGGTCAGCGTTCCCAACCTGCGTTCCCCTACCTCCACAATGTGTGCCATTTGGCCTGGCTGTAGCCCTCTCTCCCAGACATGACTGCATTTCAGTATGCTATATATCAGTAACATTTATAAAGAGCTTTGGGATCCTTCAGAATGAAAGATGATGTATAAATCCAATTATTGCTACAATTTTATTCCTAAATTGGAGTATTCAAAATGTTAGTGTTCATTACATTTTTAAAGCCAATTCCTTTATTATTGATTTGACTGCAGGGCACTCATACAGCAAACGTGCAACAGCTACACAGAATGGTCTTCTAAGAAGAAATGGTTACTTACTGTACCTGTGGTTCTTCGAGATGTGATGCAAATGTGTACTCCACTTACGTGTGTGTGCACCCAGCGCACTAGAGCCAGAAAATTTTGCCTAGCAGTACCAATAGTGGGGCAGCAATCATGCCTTGTGGCCATATCCCCTCTCCTGGCTATATGAGGAGGCGTAGCCCCAATCCCGCTCAGTTCCTTCAAACCAAATGCCAGAGAGCAGGTTCCAATGCGGAGAGAACAGGGGGTGGGTTGTGGGTCTGCATCATATCTCCAACAACCACAGTTACAGTAAGTAACCGTTTCTTCTGCTTCGAGTTGATGGTCCCTAGGCCAAAAATTTGAACACCTCGGCACCTCTGGTAAGTGGCCACTGGCACTATGCACTTTGTGAATACTCTTACGGCTGACGAGAGACCAAATGACAGCGCCGTGAATTGGAAATGGAGCTGGCCCAGCACAAAATAGTGGAGGCGCCTGTGCCCTGGGAAAATGGAAATATGGAAATACGCGTTCTTCAAATCGAGGGCAGTGTACCAGCCTCCAGGATGGGAATAATGGAGGCCAGAGAGACCATGGAAAACTAACTTCTTGGGAGGCAGGCCAGTCCTCGCCTACAGACAGCCCCTCAACTTGAAGCAAATACTCACCAGCAACTACACACCACACCACAGAAACACTAACCCAGAAACCAATCCCTGTAACAAACCTCGTTGCCTACTCTGTCCCCATATCTACTCTAGTGATACCAGAGGACCCAACCTCATCAGCTACACTGTCAGGGACTCATTCACCTGCACATCTACTAATGTGATATATGCCATCATGTGTCAGCAATGCCCCTCTACCATGTACATTGGCCAAACCGGTCAGTCTCGATGTAAAAGAATAAATAGACACAAATCGGACATGAGGAATGGTAACATACAAAAGCCAGTAGAAGAACACTTCAATCTTCCTGGACAGTCTATAACAGATTAAAAATAGCCATACTTGAACAAAAAAACTTCAGAAACAGACTTCAAAGAGAAACAGCAGAACTAAAATTCATTTGCCAATTTAACACCATTAATTTGGGCTTGAATAGGGACTGGGAGTGGCGGCTCACTACAAAAGCAGCTTTGCCTCTCCTGGAATTGACATCTCCTCATCAATTATTGGGAGTGGACTACATCCACCCTGATCGAATTGGCCCTGTCAACACTGGTTCTCCACTTGTGAGGCAACTCCCTTCTCTTCCTGTGTCAGTATGTTTATGCCTGTATCTGTAATTTTCACTCCACGCATCTGAAGAAGTGGGTTTTTACCCACAAAAGCTTATGCCCAAATAAATCTGTTATTCTTTAAGGTGCCACCAAACTCCTTGTTGTTTTTAACTTCTTGAGAGACTTGTCGAGGTGACGCAGGTCCAGAATGGTCTGAGGCCCCCTTTTGTTTTTGGGATTAGGAAATAGTGGGAGTAGAAATCTTTCCCCTTTAAGTCTGGAGGGATCTCCCTTACCGGGCGCAGGCAGTTGAGGACAGAGCAGGGGGGTGGATCCTGGGAAGTGACTGGGGCACATCCTCAAAATGCCTGCTTCTGGCTTTCTTGGCCTTTGGAAGAACCAGAGGAACGGGAAGACGAAGGGTAATGCCATTTAAATCCTTTGTCTCTGTCCTTCTTGCTGTGGAGCTGGACCAGGGGACACCACAGGACCTCGATGGAGATGGGGCACGGAACAGCTTTCTAGCCTGCTGAGTGGTGTGTAGGCCCAAAGAACGATGGGTGGCATGGTAGTCTTAAGGCCATTAAGCCATGCATCAGTCAGCTCCTAAAAGAGCCCTGCTTCTTCAAATGGGAGTTCCTGAAGGTTAGTCTGCATCTCCTGGGACAGCCCAGAAAACTTTAACCAGGAGTTGTGCCTCATGACCAACGCAGAGGCGACTACCCTGACCACCAAGTCCGTAGCATCCCAGGCCATCTGGAGGGTGCCTCTCACCACCACTTTGCCCTTTTCTACTAAGGTGGCCAACTCCTGGGCCCGGTCTTGTGGGAGGCCCTCCTTGAACTTGCTGATCAAGTCCCACAGGTTGACGTTCTACCTGCCTAGCAGGGCCTGATGGTTAGACACCTGAAATTTCAGGCTGGCTGTCAAATACATTTTCCTGCCAATCAAGTCCAACCTCTTGGTATCTTTATTTTTCGGTGTGCCACTCGCCTAGCCCTGCCTGTCCCTTTCGTTGATGACAGGTATGACCATGGACCCCACTGGAAGGTGAGTATACAGGTACACAAATCTCTTCGCTAGGACACAGTACTTCTTTTCCATCTCCTTGAAGTCATAGAATCATAGAATATCAGAGTCGTCGGGGGGAGAGGTGGACTGCTTGTTTGCAAGGGGTCCGCCACCGCTTCGGCTGGAGACGATGAAAATGACTGCACCACAGGAGGAGGGGCAGCTTCCCCTTGCTCATCCGGGGACTGATCCTTGGGCATTGGGGCTCACTGTGTCGCCCCCACGTCAGATCCGGCACCGTGCTCCGACTCCAGTGCCTGCTATGCCGGGGCAGCTTGTCCGATGAGGCCTGGGAGGAATGGTGGGAGTACGGGACTGGCATAACAGGTACACTCCACCAGTTCCAGTACTGCCACTGAGCCGGCCACAGCCCCTGCCTCCAAGCTGCCACCATAGAAGCCGAGCCAGTCTCACGGGTTGGTGGAGATTCACCTTTTATAGGTGAGGAGCTGAACTCTCCTTCAGAGTCAGACCATTGCCCTTCCAGTGACCAGGGGGGAGCTGTAGATGCCCGAGTCTGCCGACTGACCCTTATCGGCGACTGGTAAGGAGAGGGCAGGGACTGGTGTCTGCCCAAAGAGCAGTGCTGGGGAGGCAGAGATTCGTGCCGCAACTGGCAACAATCCTGCACCGGAGGGATCGATATCTGGGAGACTGCATAGGCGATGGTGATCTGCGCCGTGGCGATCTCTGGTGGGAGGCCCAACGGTACTGTGGGTACAGGGATCAGCATCATGACTCAGGTGTCCTGTGCCTGGCAGGTGGAGACCTTGGCGTCAGGGACCTGTCTCTTCTAACCGGAGACCAAGGCTGTGGTGATGGGGACCAGCGCCTGTGGTCCAGGAATCGGGGACACTCCGCTGTTTTAGAGGGCGGTCCCATAACCGGCTTGCCCGTAGATGGCTTGGCCTCTGCGATGCCAGACAGCCTACTTGCTCTTTGGCCACTGGGCCCACTTCGAGCACAGATGACTGTGCTAGGGGCCAGGACCCCCTGCCGCTCTCAGAAGTCAGAGGTGGGTCCCTGGCTGGACTAGGGGGGTCAAACTGCAGCAGTACCCCTAAGCAGCTCCGGGACAGGCACGTGGCCTGTCACAGATCCTTTGCCCGAAACCCTATTTTTCTGCGGTGCTGTCGGGCCCGTTGACATCAGACGCTTCTTAGGCACCGGGGAGGGGGAACGGTGCCGGGTGGATTCCGGTGCCAGCGGTGTGTTGTGCGCCAACGCCGAAGTGCAAGGCGTGGAGTCCGATCGAGAGGTCTCCGAGGTAGGATGAAACACAGCCTCCATGAGGCCCCTCAAGCGGATATCCCGCTCCTTTTGAGTTCGAGGATGAATCCTGCACTTGTCCTTTCTGTGGAACTCCTCCAAATATTTTAAACAGCTCTTGTGGGGGTCACTAATGGGACTCTAACTCCTAAACTACTATTCTAACACTTAACTTAATGGTCTAAGTACCTATCAATTAAAAATAAAGGAGACAGAAGGCAAGACAAGGCACTCTGACTAACCGTCATGGGTGGTAAGAAGGAACCAAGTAAATTTTTAGAGAGCTGAATATGCATAGATTTGATAAGAGATTAGAGAAGCAGCAATATAAGTCTGCAAATATTTGATGGATGGAAAAACAAAGCTGGATATGGAGTTATTTAGTGTGGTATATGAGGGTACAACTAGCATATATTTGATAATAATAAAAAAAATTAAATGTATGAGGAAAAACATCCTTAGTGTGAGCGGTTATTGGGCTGTGGTATAGCTAGCCAAAGAGAAAGAGCAGAATTTCCAGTATTTAGGACTTTTACATCTTTGCTGGACAAAATATTAGTAATTATACCTTAGGGGAAAATTTCTGCATTGGCAGACATATTGACTAAATGATCTCATAGGTCTTTTTCTTTTACCTTTTGATTCTATGACACACAAAAGTTGTCAAAAGAGTGATACTTAGTATAAAAATACTATGATATTTAGCAGTAGCATATATTCTAGTTTTGTGTATGCAAACATGTCACCCTTTCATAATAGCTTTCAAACTGATGCCCTATAATGTGAAATGAGGCAATAACAAGATATTCTAGAGCAGCTGAACTCCATTAAAGAATTAACTGACATTGTCATACACAAGGTAACTAAAACTAATAGTAGAAATCAGAGTTTATAATATCAAATCTTACTTGGGATGAGTTTTGATATTTATCACTGCATTAAAGTATTGTAAACAGTATGTGTCAGAAAACAAACAGACCTTTAAAATGAACCAGAAGATACCAATTACTTTTACAAATAGGAATAAAACAATACATTTATTTTGCATTTGTTCAGACCCATCTTTAAATTGTTCTACCCTTATACAGAGTACATCTAAACATTAATTTTGTTTGTGTCCTTTCCCTCACTCTACCCCCCCACATTTTTTTAAGTCTAGCACTGAGCTCAGAACAAAAACCAAGATATCCTTTTGTATAACAAAACTAATTTGGAGGTGGTTAAGGAAGTAGCTTTGTGGATGTTTATGGAGAATGCCTCCAAAGCATAATGGGTAACATGGATCAGTGCTGTGCATACCCACCTTCAAGTCCTTCCTCAAAACTCTTTGTTGCCATGACGCCTACACAAAACTTCACAACAGTTAGACTGCTGGTGTGTATGACCATTGCTCATCACCAATATGGCTTTATATTGTCCTGCCTGTATCCATCTGCTGTCTCAGACTTTACATATGCAAAGAGTGAAGGAATGGTACACAAAGTTATCGAGGATACCATAAAAGAAAAACATACATGAAAAATCCATCCTGAGACACAGATTTTCCTTCTCACTAAGGGAGACATAACTAGGGCCCTACCAACTTCACGGCCATGAAAAATGTGTATCAGACCATGAAATCTGGTCTCCCCCACCCATGAAATTTGGTCTTTTGTGTGCTTTTACCCTATACTTACAGATTTAATGGGAGGAGACCAGCGTTTTTCTAATTAGGGGTCCTGACCCAAAAAGGAGTTGCAGGGGATCACAAGGTTATTTTAGGGGGTCAAGGTATTGCCACCCTTACTTGAGTGCTGACTTGAGGGCTGGGCGACATGCCATACCATGCTACCCTTACTTCTGTGCTGTTGCTGGCAGTGGCTCTGCCTTTAGAGCTGGGCTCCTGGCCAGCAGCCGCCACTCTCCAGCTGCTCAGCTCTGAAGGCAGTGCTGCCACCAGCAGCAGCGCAGAAGTAAGAGTAGCAGTACCGCAACCCCCAACACACAATAACTTGCGACCTCCCCCACAACTCCTTTTTGGGTCAGTACCCCTACAATTACAACACCGTGAAGTTTCAGATTTAAATAGCTGAAATCATGAAATTTACCCCTTTTTAAAATCGGATAACCGTGAAATTGACCAAAATGGACCGTGAATTCGTTAGGCCCTACAGATAACAGTAGGAAGAAATGGAACAATGTCCTGAATGCCATCCTTCTGATCCTGAAGGAACTGGACAGAGAGAGACTAGCTATCATCCACAAGACGGTTAGGAACAGACTCAAAGTTGACAAAAAAAGGTGCTTTTGGAGGGGCTAGGGTGACCAGATGTCCCGATTTCATAGGGACAGTCCGATTTTTGGGTCTCTCTTATATATTCCACCCCCCAGGTCCCGATTTTCACATTTGCTGTCTGATCACCCTAGGAGGGGCAATAGTGACCATTAAAGAATTCTCCAAAGTAGCCAGAACTAGTACCCGCTTGCAGCACCATTTCTCACCACATTTCAGTCTACAACAAAATGCTGATTTCAGAAATGGATGCAATACTACTGCAAAGGAAAGACATGTGGCATATGCATTCAGAATCTTCAAACGTAGAAGCTTAAAAAAATTGTTTATTAAAAAGGGAAGGATGTGTGATGCAGCTGCCATTATTGTATAAGAATGTGGATGTAGAGATCAAAGCTCATCCTCCATTTTGGAAAGCAGGTTCCTGAACTACAAGAGGCATGGCTGAAGTTTACAGCACGTGCACTATTGCTGTGTTATGCAATATTTAAATAAAAATAATTGGTTGTTAAAATACAAAGTTATCCATATCTTAACACCATCACCACATTCAGTGGTTTGCACAATTTGAAAAGGCCCTGAATGCCATTATTCTGTATGCTCCTGAGTTCAGAATTTAGTCAGACTTGCTGCTAAATTTTTAAACAGGAATGATAATAATTAAGACAAAATAATACAGATGGTTTCTTGACCTGAAGCTTGTATATCTTCAAGAGTATTTGTGTATTATATTGTTAGTTATGTTTTGTAATTCTTCTAAAATATGCAATAAAAATATTTTTTTAAACCGCTGAATGCCTTTGAAATCACCAAAAGGATCTTTTCTTGTGTTAGTAAAATGAATCTTGAAATTTATTTTGACTTTCCATTACTAATCTAAGAAAAAACTCCCACTATGCTCATTTTTAAAAAAAGCTTGACTGTACAATAGGTTATAAAGGCCAAAAGGTTAATTGAAGCTGAATTTGCTTTTTTAACAGCACTTCCCCAACAATTCCATCAGTGCTGATTAGCAATGCATAATTTCAGAGACTAGAATCAGTCTAGGGAAATGCATCACACATTATAAGGCAGAATTCATGGTACACTATGTAAGGTTGTGTTACAACTTTGATAATAATTCCCTATTCTCTAGCGTAAAAAAAAAAAAATCATAAGAAAATAAAATCTCTGCCAATCAAACTCCCATATACAAGGGTTCAATCCCAAAGAGAATTTATAAAAATAAATTTTGAGCTCTGAATTTGTCTGAGGATCTGCCAGTGGCGGAGACTACTAGGATCTCCACAGAGAAGGGGTAGTCAAGTCACTATCTTGACTGACAGGCCTGACCCTTCCTCACATGCAGATGAGAAGGAGGAAAACCCTGACCGCAAGCCTGGATGCGAGGCAGAAATACCAATAATGTAACAAGATTTGAATTCATAATTAATCTTTGTACAGAACAAACATTTCACTGATTTTTTTTAGTACACAGACGCAATTTGGTGCCACTTGAGTTCATTAATGCCTGGCTGGGCCCAGGAATTGAAGGATATTGGTTATGCCTCACCATAAACTATTCTCCAAAAACCTTACTTAATGTTAATACAGCTCTGGTGTATGGGTTTTTCTATTTATTTCTACCTCCAAGATCAAGTAAAGTTACAGTACTTCCATTTTTAATATTACTCGATGCAAAGCTTCAGCAGCCTGGTTTCCATCTTCAATTTATATTCCCTAGTAAAACCCTACTACTTTTATATGCCTCACTAGAACACAAACGTGTTTGACATCCAAATTCAAGTCAGTGAGATCAGTTGCATGAATAAGGGTTTGCAGGACCTAGGGCTATGACTGCTTTTGGAAGTCATGGTGTTATTCTGAGCTATGTAGAAGTGATCTTGGGAAATGTATAAATGATGTAGTGATGGTATTAAAAGGAACTAATGTTTTAGGGGCTAAAGACAATACTCCAACAAGGCCAATGCATAAATACACTGAAATGAAAAGAAGAAGAAAAAACATTATGCTTTTCAAAATGTTTCCACTAAAGTTAGATGGATAAAAAAATCAATGCCTTCATTTGGAGGCATTTAATGGAGCATCTAACAGTTCTTGATTGAAATCCATTTTTTTGCTTCATTATTTTCATTTTTGCCGCCTGCTGCAAAAATGCATTAGGCGACTAATAAAAATTCAAAACACTTAAAGAATACAGTTTGATAGGGGAAAAAAATGGATACATATCAGTCTCTTAGTGAGAGAAAAAGTACTGATCTCTGCTGCCTGATGTATGCCCCAGGCAAAGCAATAATCTCCAGCATTAGCAAACTATTCTGAAACATGTTCAGTATTTTAACAGACTCTTAGGATAAAGAGAATAAAACTATGAGCCAAAAGCTCAGATGTTGTAAATCGGTGCAGCTCCACTGAAATCAATACTTGAACTAAATAGAGCTGCCTCAATTTACAAAAGCTGAGAATCTGGTCCAATACCTTTTTTTAAGGACCTAAATTTCAATGTTCCAATATCAACGGATAGACTTCTAATTTAAAAAAAGTTTGTACAAATGTGCACTTTCCAGAATCAGCCCCAAACAATGCTTGACTCCAACACCTTGGTGCTACTTGCAGTCATGGGCGGCAGGTACTGAAGGCCAGGGTAGGTTAAGCCTTACCTAACCAATGCTGTGGCCTCGCCCCTGCTCTGCCCAAGGCCCCGCCCTCAGTCCCCCACTCCCATGAAGCCAGCAGCCTGGAGCTCGGGGCTCCTCTGGCCCTGAGAGACTTGGGGCTCTGGTCACAGCAGGAGGGGGGTTTGGGCCTCCAGCAGGTGGGGGTAGGGCCTTGGACGGAAGGTGCAGGGCCAAAGGGGTTAGCCTCCACGAAGTGGGGGTTCCACCCGCCACTCATGCTTGCAGAACAAATATAGCGGTCTCTGCCCTGAAGCATTTTACTCCTATTTCAGACATGACAATGGGTGACAGCAACAAAGTGGGAGATGGGATGAGGGGGGAAAAAACAAAGTTAAGAGACGCTTAAAGTGGGTAAGATAAAGTTTATTATTACATGTGATAGGTTTTTTTAAAAAAAACTGTAAATTGATAGAGAAATCTCTATATTGTTACAGTATATTTTTGACCAATAGATTTTGAGAGAGTCAAGCCTTGACCAAGATGAAATGAATGAAGAGGAAAGTAGTAGTTGCCTTTGGTAGCTCTCAAAAAAAATACTACATATCCTTCATAGACAGTAGAGCTATAGATAAAGGAGACAAAAAGATGTAGACAACTCTGCAGTGGATAATATAGATCTCAGTAGCTGGTTAAACAAAGGAAATACAGATGTAGAATTTGAGACCTATTGCTGAATCACTGTATACCTGATGAGTAACTGAAGTAATTAGCTCTGATTGGTGCCAAATGAAGTATCCAAGCATACTTCAGATGACTGAGACTGCTTAATCTTGCAGGGGAATGTCTTTCAGTGATTTGGTAAGTGAGCTAATATCTTTTATTGGACCAATTTGCGTGGGTGAGAGAGACAAGCCTTTCAAGCTGACACAGAGCTCTTCTTCAGGTCATATTTCACTGACTTGGTGATTTCCATATGGAGGAGCATGAAGGCTCTGGCTACATGTTGCCAGGGGCATGCCTGATTGGAGAAATAAGCAAGGGAGTGTGCTTTTTGCTGTCCTGACTTATCTACAGGCTATGCCCCCCTTCCACCCTAGGAAGCTGCTGAGGCTGCTGTATTCATATTAATCTTTAGTTCTCCCTCTGATGCTGAATAGTCTGAAGATTAAGTAGTAGTGGCGTCACCTTATGCAAATACTACTGATCTTCACGGCCACCAAATGCTGCCTCTCCGACATCTGTCCTATGTTCTGGGAACATGCACAAGCTTTAGAAAGATGTAGTTGCACACAAGACATGCAAATATGGGACATCTAGGCTCCTTTGAAAATCCCAGCCCAAGGCGCTGAAGTAAGTATACAAGCAGGAAAAATTCTACAAGGTGTTACACACACCTATCAGATGCGGAAGAGGTAGTATAAACCTTAACTCTAGGTATACGTGGCAGTCCATTATAATGTGAGCAATAGTAGGGGCAAATGTAAAGACTATGCTAAAATGCATTTGCACAAGGGGGTAGAGTTGGGGTTGTGTGTTCCACTTTAATTTTGGCATTTCTTGACTCTGAATGCTTAACTGTGCAATCTTAACACTGCCTTATTGTAGTTTTTAAAATATAATTTGCAAACAGAACTCTAGCTAGCTAATAGGAAAATGATGTGTTCAAATTCACACAAAAAAAGATCTTGTCTTATGTGTGTGAGATAATTCTGTTCTTTACTGTAGTTTCAACCCATTTGCCTAGTGCTTAAGTTAAGCTTACCAGCCTGTAATTGTCAGGGTCACTTTTGGAACCTTTTTATAAAAAAAAAAATATTACATTAGCTATCCTCCAGTCATCTGGTACAGAGGTTGACTTAAGCGACAGCTTCCATTCCACAGTTAGTAGTTCTTCAATTTCATATTTGAGTTCCTTCAGAACTTTGGGGTAAATATCATCTGATGACTTCTTACTGTTTAGTTTATCAATTTGTTCCAAAAACTCTCTACTAACACCTCAATCTGGGACAGTTCCTCAGATCGGTCTCCTAAAATGAATCGGTCAGGTGGGAGAATCTTCCTCACACCCTCTGCAATGAGAGCCGATGCAAGGAATACTTTTAGCTTCTCCGCAACAGCCTTGTTTTCTCTGAGTGCTCCTTTAGCACCTTAATTGTACAGTGGCCCCACAGATTGTTTGGTAGGCTTCCTGCTGCTGATGAACTTAAAAAAAAATAAGAACAGGAGGACTTGTGGCACCTTAGAGACTAACAAATTTATTAGAGCATAAGCTTTCGTGGACTACAGCCCACTTCTTCGGATGCATATAGAATGGAACATATATTGAGGAGATATATATACACACATACAGAGAGCATAAACAGGTGGGAGTTGTCTTACCACCTCTGAGAGGCCAATTAATTAAGAGAAAAAAAACTTTTGAAGTGATAATCAAGCTAGCCGAGTACAGACAGACAGTTAGATAACAAGTGTGAGAATACTTACAAGGGGAGATAGATTTAATGTTTGTAATGGCTCAACCATTCCCAGTCCTTATTTAAACCGGAGTTGATTGTGTCTAGTTTGCATATCAATTCTAGCTCAGCAGTTTCTCGTTGGAGTCTGTTTTTGAAGTTTTTCAACCTATCCTGAAAGATGATCCTTTACTCTCACAGATCTTGGGAGACAGACCTGTCCTCGCTTACAGACAACCCCCCAACCTAAAGCAAATACTCACCAGCAACCACACATCACTGAACAAAACCACTAACCCAGGAACCTATCCTTGTAACAAACCCCGATGTCAACTCTGTCCACATATCTATTCCAGTGACATCATCATAGGACCTAATCACATCAGCCATACCATCAGGGGCTCGTTCACCTGCACATCTACCAATGTGATATATGCCATCATGTGCCAGCAATGCCCCTCTGCCATGTACATTGGCCAAACCGGACAGTCTCTACGCAAAAGAATTAATGGACACAAATCTGACATCAGGAATCAAAATACTCAAAAACCAGTGGGAGAACACTTTAACCTGTCTGGTCATTCAGTGACAGACCTGCGGGTGGCTATATTACACAGAAAAACTTCAAAAACAGACTCCAACGAGAAACTGCTGAGCTAGAATTGATATGCAAACTAGACACAATCAACTCCGGTTTAAATAAGGACTGGGAATGGTTGAGCCATTACAAACATTAAATCTATCTCCCCTTGTAAGTATTCTCACACTTGTTATCTAACTGTCTGTCTGTACTCGGCTAGCTTGATTATCACTTCAAAAGTTTTTTTTCTCTTAATTAATTGGCCTCTCAGAGGTGGTAAGACAACTCCCACCTGTTTATGCTCTCTGTATGTGTGTATATATATCTCCTCAATATATGTTCCATTCTATATGCATCCGAAGAAGTGGGCTGTAGTCCACGAAAGCTTATGCTCTAATAAATTTGTTAGTCTCTAAGGTGCCACAAGTCCTCCTGTTCTTCTTTTTGCGGATACAGACTAACACGGCTGCTACTCTGAAACCTTTAAAAAAAAATGTTTGTTGTTAGTTTATGTCTTTTGCTAGTTTCTCTTCAAATTCTTTCTTGGCCTGCCTACTTATATTTTTACACTTGATTTGCCAGAGTTTATGCTCCTTTCTATTCTCACTAGGATATGACTTCAAATTTTTAAAGGATGCCTTTTTGCTTCTACCTGCCTTTTACTCTGCTGTTTAGCCACAATGGCTTGTGTGTGTGGGGGGGGGTCCTTTTTCTGTTTTGCTTTGTTGGGGTCCTTTTTCTGTTTTGCTTTGTTTTTTATTTTTATTTGGGTGTAAGTTTAGTTTGAGCCTCCATTACGGTGTTTTGAACGTTTCCATGCAGCTTGAAGGCATTTCAATCTTGTGACTATTTCTTTTACCACTTCCCCTGGAGTCTATTCTGCAATCTAGTCTATCTGTCAGCAGGCTTTTCCTGATATTCAGCTTAAAAATTTCCCTTTATTAATCCTTATTACTGTACTGCCTTGTACTTCTCTGAGAACACTGCCCCATTTATGGCCCCTGTTGCCTTAATTTACCAGCAATTTATTTTGACAATTCATTTTTAAAAAACATTTTAAATAACTGGGCCACACCAATTTCTTTTCAATATCCAGAATCAATAGTACATCTAAAATTCATCAAAAGAATTACAAAATGGAAAATAACATGAATGTGAATACTTTGAATAGTTTTCCTGAGGCAGTAGTTATTAAAAATGGAATAGTATGCATTAGAAGCAGGCAGTACTAAGTCCCTGTAAATAACATTGTAAATTACCATTACAATAATCATTGGAATTGACCAAAGCTTCACAATTGATATTTCACTGTGGTTTTAAATTACACTTAGTATCAAGGTTAGGAATTTACCTTGAAACGGAATCTCACTTTTGTACTATTTTTGTTGCCAATTTGTCACATTGCCAGAATGTTATATGCAATGATATCTCCTCCCTCCTACTCCACATAGACTCAGAGAAAGATCTAACTCTTGTTCCAATATTAGAGGAAGCAGGGAAAGTACTGGTGCCACTTAGGTCTTCCCAAGGTGCATAATAGCCAGCTTGTACTGGGTAATTTTTTTAAAAAGCGAAGCCAGTACTTCCTGGTGTGCGACACAAATCGTGAGGACATGAGGAAGGCTGCATAAACCTGGAATCACCTCTGCGCATCAGCAAAAAGACCGTTACCTTTTCCGTAACTGGTGTTCTTCAAGATGCGTTACTCATGTCTATTCCATATTAGGTGTGTGTGCTTGCCACATGCACTGGTGCGGGAAGTTTTTCCCTCAGTGGTGTCCGTACGGGACTGGCTCTGGTGCCCCCTGGAGCGGTGCACACATGCCGTGGTATAAGGGGCACCGCCGGCTCCCCCCACCCTCAGTTCTTTCTTCAGGAAACTCCGACAGTGGGGAAGGAGGGCGGGTTATGGAATGGACATGAGCAACACATCTCGAAGAACACCAGTTACAAAAAAGGTAACTGTCTTTTCTTTTTCGAGTGCTTGCTCATGTCCATTCCATATTAAGTGATTCCAAGCAGTGCTAACAGAGGCGGGTTGGCGTTCACAGAGATGTAGATTGCAACACAGCTCTGCCAAACCCAGCATTGTCTCTGGCTTGCTGAGTGATGGCGTGGTGCACCGTGAACGTGTGAACCAAAGACGACGCCAGCCTCTGCAAACGTCCTGGATGGGAACGTGGGCCAGGAAAAC
Source organism: Chrysemys picta bellii (assembly GCF_011386835.1). Taxonomy (NCBI): domain Eukaryota; kingdom Metazoa; phylum Chordata; order Testudines; family Emydidae; genus Chrysemys; species Chrysemys picta. The sequence continues at coordinate 15,507,351 of NC_088791.1, forward strand.
CACTGAGGATGCCTGAGCTCTGGTCGAGTGGGCCCTCACAATCGGTGACGGCAGCACCTGTGCCAGCTCATACCATGTCCAGATGCAGGAGGTGATCCAGTTGGAAAGCCTCTGCAATGACACCAGAAGGCCCTTCATCCTTTGGCAGAAAGGCCAGATGGGGTCGCAGCTGAACTTTGTCCTTGTAGAACACTGTATACAGAAGCTCCGACATCAGGGCTTTAAGCTCCGACACTCGTCTTGTGGATGTTATCACCACAAGTAATGTGACCTTCCATAACAGGCGGGAGAGGGAGCAGGAGCCCATAGACTTAAAGGGTGGGCCCGTGAGCCTAGAAAGAACAAAGTTAAGGTCTTACTGTGGGACTGGAGCCCGGGCCAGCAGGAAGAGTGTCTGGAGCCCTCTCAGGAATCGGACCGATATGTCACGTGAAAACACCGTCTGACCTTGGATTGGCAGGTGAAACGCGGGGATAGCCGCAAGGTGCACTCGGATGGTGGAGAGGGCCAGCCCCTGGTTCTTAAAATGGAGCAGGTAATCTAAGATAGATTGTAAAGAGGAGCGCATTGGAGAGACGCTGTGCCAGGAGTTCTCAAACTGGGGGTTGGGACCCTTCAGGGGGTCGCGAGATTATTTACATGAGGTGTTGCGAGCTGTCAACCTCCACCCCAAACCCTGCTTGCCTCCAGCATTTACAATGGTGTTAAATATATTAAAAAGTGTGTTTATTTATTAGGGAGGTCGCACTCAGAGGCTTGCTGTGTGAAAGGGGTCGCCAGTAAAGAAGTCTGAGACCCACTGCGCTACGCTCAGATGCCCAGTGGGAGAACCTCATCCATTTGGCCAAGTAGGTTGCTCTAGTGGAAGGCTTCCTGCTTTCCAAGCGGATTTGCTGGACCTCATTAGAACAGACCTGCTCCTCCAAGTTCAACCATGCAGCATCCATGCCTTGAAGTGGAGGGGGGCAAGGCTGGGGTGTAGGAGATGCCTGTGATCCTGCAAGAGCAAATCCAGTCGGTCAGGAAGGGGCCAGGGAGCAGCCACTGCCAGGTCCATCAGTGAACCAAACCAATTTTGGCGCGGCCACGCCGAGGCAACCATGACAACTTGGGCCTCGTCTCTCTTGACCTTTGACAGGACTCTGCTGATGAGCGGGGATTGGCAGGAATGCGTACATCAGAACCCCCCTGACCATGACAGGAGGAAGGCATCGGAGAGGAAGTGTTTGCCCAAAGACCTTGTAGGGAACAGAAGCGATGACATTTCCTGTTCTGTCTGGTGGCGAACAGGTCCACTCAGGGAGTTCCCCATCTCTGGAAGAGAGTCCGTGCTACCTCTGGGTGGAATGACCACTCGTGGTGAGAGGAAAAAGATTTGCTGAGGCAATCTGCCAGCGTGTTCCTGACACCAGGAAGGTGACAGGCCTCCAGCTAGATTGCGTGGTTGATGCAGATATCCACAGTCGGAGTGCCTCTTGGCAGAGAGCCAACGAGCGTGCTCCCCCTTACCTGTTGATGTAGAACATCGAGGCCGTATTGTCCATCAACACACTCACCACCTTGCCTGCCAGGTGCAGTAGAAAGACTCCACAGGCCAAGCATACCGCTCTGAGCTCCTTGACATTTATGTGCAACATTATCTCCTCCGAGGACCACGTGCCCTGGGTCTGGAGATTGCGGGGATGCGCTCTCCAACGTTGGTCCGAGGCGTCCGATATCAAGTCGATGGAGTGATGAAGGCTGGGAAATCGAACTCCCTTCCAGGACTGCCCTGGGGTCGGTCCACCATTGCGGCGAGCTAAGTATCATCGGGGGGATGGTAACAATCTTTTCCAAGTGATCTCTGGACTGGGAATAGACCAACGCTAGCCACTGCTGTAAGGGCCGCATCCAGAACCTGGCATGGCGGACAACATATGTACATGCTGCCATGTGGCCCAGCAGGTGCAGGCAAACCCTGGTCGTGGACAGGGGGAAACGCAAAGACTCCCGCGATGAGGTCCACCAACGCTTGGAACCTCTCCTGCGATAGACACGTTCTGGCACAGGTGGAGTTGAGCACTGCTCCGATGAACTCTATTCTCTGCACTGGAACTAACTGTCGACTTTTTGTCGTTAACCAGCTGGCCCAGGGATGGGCACATGGCCTGCAGCACCGCAACATTCCTCTGAACTTTGGACCTGGAGCGGCATTTGACAAACCAGTCGTCGAGGTACGGGTAGATCTGGATACCTCAATGGCTGAGGTAAGCAGCTAGTACTGACATGCACTTGGTGAACACCCTCAGTGCTGTCACGAGACCAAACGGGAGGACCACGAACTGATAGTGGTCGGGTCCCACCATGAAAAGTAGGAAACGTCTATGACCTTGAAAGATCGCTATGTGGAAATATGCGTCCTTCAAGTCGAGGGCAGCATACCAGTCTCCCAGATCCAGGAAGGGGATGATGGAGGCCAGGGACAGCATGCGGAACTTCAGCTTCTTTAGGTATTTGTTGAGGTCTCGCAGGTCCAGGTTGGGCTGTAGACGGCCCTTGGCCTTTGGGATTAAAAAGTACCGGGAATAGAACCCCTTGTTCCTGTACTCGCAAGGAACCTTTTCCACTGCACCCTGCTGCAGCAACCCTTCTACCTCCTGCACAAGACGACTCTTGTGAGAGGTGTCCCTGAAGGGGAAGGGGGGAGAAGGTGGCGGGGGTAGAAAGAAACTGGAGGGTGTAACCCTGCACCACAGTATTGAGGACCCAGTGGTCCAAAGTTACAGTGGTCCATGTGGGGAGGAAAAAAGAAAGGCGGTTGGAAAACAGCAGGAAAGACAGATCCGGGGTATAGTTTGGTAGGTCGCCCTCAAGCGCACCCTCAAAATGCTTGCTTGCCCCCCCCTGCTTATTGCGGGTCGGGCCCGATTGGGCAGAGGGTGGAGGGTGGGTGGCTCAGGCAGCACTTGTAGCCCCTACTCTTCTTATGGGGCAGCTCCTGCCGGGGTTGGCTCCTTTGACCCCGAGATGGCTTACGGGCTGGCCCGGGGACATACAGCCCTAGAGTTTTCAGGTAGTGCTGAAGTCTTTCAATCCATGAAGCTTACTATCTGTCTGTTCTGCAAACAGGGCCTGGCCATCGAAGGGGAGGTCCTGCATCGACTGCTGACCCTCAGTCGACAGACCCAAGAGGAGCAACCAGGATGCCCTCCACATGGAAACGGCCAAAGCCATGGTGCGAGCCGCAGAGTCTGCCATGTCCGAAGCTGCTTGGAGGGCCGTACTGGCCGCCTCCATACCCTCTGAGGATCGCCCAGAACTCTTTCCTGGACCCTTTGGGCAACGAGACCTTGAATTTGGCCTTGGTCTGCCACATGTTGCAGTCGTAGTGGCCAAGGAGGGCTTGGTGATTGGCCCCTCTCAACTGAAGGCTGAAAGACTAATACATTTTTTGCCCAAACAGATCCAGTCTCTCTGAGTCTTTATACTTGGGCATAGCCCCGGGTTGACCCTGCCTCTCCCTCTGATTAACGGCCTCAACTACGAGGGAGTTTGGAGCCGGGTGAGTATAGAGATGCTCCATGGCCTTTAGCTGGCACAAAATATTTGCACTTAGTCCTTTTTGAAATAGGTGGCAGGGAGGAGGGGGTTTGCCATAGGGCATTAATAATTTTGATACCCCCTCATGTAAGGGTAAAGCCACCCTGGCGGGTGCCATGGAACAAAGAAAGTCAAACAGTGAGTCCGATGGCTCCTCGAGCAGCAGGCGTTCCAGCACCATCACTGGCGGCAAGAAGGAACTGAGGGTTGGGGGAGCTGGCGGCGCCCCTTATACCGTGGCATGTGCTCGCCACTCCAGCGGGCACCAAAGCCGGTCCCCTATGGATACCACTGAGGGAAATACTTCTGGCACCGATGCATGTGTCGAGCGCACACACCTAGTATGGTATGGACATGAGCAAGCACTTGAAAAGAACATGCCCCTACAACTCTTCCTTGAAAACCTCCCACCTTTTCCTTTCTTACTGCTTCTTCCACAGTTCGTAACGTAAATGTCCACAGAAGCAGCTTGTGTGTACATGCCTCCCGGCACATGAAGTAACCCACCAAATTAAACTTTTCTGTCCTATCAGCAGTCAGCTCAGCCGAAGGTGTACGTACATAGAGCTACCAAAGGATGATACAAACAGAATGCAGCTTTCTAATGGGGAGAAAGAATGAAAAATACAAACTATGGACGATAATCAAGTCCCACTGCAGTCTGTAACTAGTGAGACCTAATCTTGTGATAAGTTCCCTACAGTCTGCGCTTTCCGCTACATCAGACAGGAAATTCTGCAGCAGTTTAAATTAAACTTTTAAAATGAAGTTTTAAATAAAATGAGAATTAATTATACAATCACTACAGATTTCCTTATTTTTTTTATTCTGATGCCTTGTTGAATTTTAGGCTGTCCTCAAATTTCCAATTTTTTATATTCTACATTTTTTTTAATTTCACAATTCAAGGGCATTATAAATGCTGTCAGGAAAAGTTGGTCTTGACAACTGAGTAAGGAACAATTGGGAAGACAAAAACCTTCAGATAAGCTTTGTTCCCATAAAACTATCAACCAGTGAAATCGTTAATGCAGACTTTTGTTACCTTTCGATTTCAGAGTTAACGGCAAATTGAAAAGAATGGGGCAGTTCACATCTCTTGGGGCCATTGTTACAGGCTTGCTATAAACTGCATTATGACTACATTGTACATATTTTCAAGGCTATCTTTACAACCATGAAGCTAGAGTCTTTTTTTTTTCCCTTATATGAAAGCTTACAACCTGAATCACAATTCTTTGGCAAACGGATAAATTCTGAAGCTTCAGTACTGCAAAAGACACAAGACCGTGACCATAATTAAAAAGTGAACCCAGTGTAAATTGGCTTTCCCACAAAGGGAGTTTGACATTCCTGTTTTGAATAAATTCTTCTTTGGGCACATCTCAGAATAATATAAATGTCATCTGGAACGAGTTCTAGGTTTGAGAATCATGGAGCCGCACTGATGGCACTCAAGCGAACTCTCATTCTCAAGGATTAATACATAAGCAGACAGATACTATGTCTCTTCACTAATTACACAGACCTAAGATCTTTGCTAATTTATGCAGTCTGTGGGCATTATAAATCTTTCCATTTCCATCCCATACAGTTGAGTACACAGGGACTGGATTTTGTACAGTACCTATGTACCAATGAATAATGTCAGTACTTGAGAGGAAATACGATCTAATGATTAAGATACAGGACTCGAGTTCATGAGATCTGAGTTTCCGGAACACTGACTAGCTGAACAGAAAAAAAGAATTATAGTAGAAGTGAGGGGTTGAGTGACCTTCAGAAGTTAGTCAAGAAAGAGAGGGTTATTCAGGTAGCAAGCATTAAAAATCAACTTAAAGGGGTAGTTCATAAGAGATGCCTAAATGCAGACTCGGTTTGCAAATTTCCAGCAGTTTGATTCAGCTCCTCAAAGTCAATGGGTGACTTTTTCCAATGACTTCAATGATCTTTGAACTAGGCCCTAGGAAACCAACAAGAAATAATTTTTCTTCCCCGCCACCCACATATGTGTTTTTCTCTTTTTTATCCAAAATACATGCAATGTAATAATAGTAGTTTACAAAGTACAGCATCTTTCATCCCACTTGACTCAAAAGCACTTTATAAACCATATATGCAAGAATCAATTCACCCACTAATGAAGCAAAACCATCCCCAAGGCAAAATTTGACAGCTAATTAACAGCTTGCAGCAACATCACAGAACAGTATGGGCAGGAAGTGAGGAAGAATGCTATAAGAACATATTTATTAGGCCTTTTAAATAATGTCTTCACTAGCCAGTAAACAATCTAGACTTCCCAATTTCTGAACTTTTTTTTTTTTTTTAAACATTGTTGGACAAATATTCCATGAAACGCTAAGGCCTAGTCTACGCTATAAAGTTAGGTTGACATAAGTCACCTTGCATCAACCTATTTGTGCATGTGTCTATGCTCAAATTTGTCTCCAGCTGACAAACACCCTGCTACAGCAACACAGTGAAACCACATCCTCAATAGCGTAGAGCTATGGTAATCCTACGCAGAACACTGAGGAGGAAGAGAAAGAAGAGGATTAGGGAGGACACGTTCTGTGAGATCCCGTAAACTAGTGCTGCATCAGACCGTGAACAAAGAGCTTGGTGGGCCAATATGACTGACAGCATGGAAAACCAGTCAGTGCTTGTTTCTCAATGAAGCGCCACTTATAGATCTGTCTGCAGCTGCTCCAGGAACACCACCAACAGCCTTGAATTGTTTGTCTCTATGTCCCTCAGCAAATTGGCCTAGAAGAAATCCTCACATCCCTCATTATTGCAGTACATCCTGCAGGTCTGCAAATACAGGAGAATCATGAATCCTGTATTTGCAGCATTCATGAGAATACTGCAAAGCTCTGCGCGCTCCATGCTTCTGACAGAGATTGCAGAGACAGAAAAGCGCCACGTGGATTTGTGGGATTTTTTTTTTTAAAGGCACGAAAATTATGGAATATTAATGGTATTCTGAGATGGAAAAAGCTGCATGCTTGGAACTTGACCCCTAGCTCCCAGAAATTCCTGGCCAAGTCATTTCTATCCCACAACACGTGGCAAAAATTTCTCAAAAGGCACAAATACCCGATGGTGGCATGATGCACCACATTTTGCATTGACACAAGCACCCCTGGTGAGTACACCAGCACTGACACAAGCAGCCAAGTATGCACAAGTCCAAGCGATATAAAAACTTCAGTGGCTGTATGCCAACATAATTGCATCCACCACAGTTTGTAATGTAGACATAGCCTAAAAATACTGAAGAATCCTGACTGGCTAGTAGAAAGGTTAGCAAATCATTCTGTGCCGTTCAATATCTGTAAATTGATCTTCTAATAATATGCTCTTACACCCATCTAAAGGCACTAATGGAACACACGCAGCTTTGGTAAAGACATTTCCAGGTCTTAAGGCTTATTTATGGCCTGATCCAATCCTCTATGAAGTCAATGGAAAGATGTCACAATGTTAACAGACTGTCATAACTGTTACTGAGTACAGAAAAGTGAAGAAATACCAATCTTCACTCTGCCTCCTTTTGTACATTTGTTATGCTGGTCTTTACTTACAATATCACATACTACAATTTAATCCTGGTTGTTTTTTTTTTTTAATAAATAGTATGTGATCAAGTCTGTATTGGAATGCACCAGGGGTGCACACAATCTGGATTCTGGCATTTCCTGATTTTGAGTGCTTAATTATTTTAGGCCCCAACCCTGCAAAGACTTATGCACGAGTTTAACTTTACGCAATATGAACAGTCCCTACAACTTTAATGGGACTAGTCAGTGAATAACCTGAAACACAGGCATATGTCTCTACAGGGTCAGGATCTTACTTTTTTATTAGTGTAGAATTTTGTATGGAATTTCCTACACTTTTTAAATGAAAACGATGGAAAAATTCGTAAAAACATAAAAAGAAGCTTCCCTCTCTAGGACTTCAAAACTTCTGACCTGCACTTTTCAAAAATTGCATATGTATGCTACAATTTTATTTTGAGAGAGACAAGGTAGGTGAAGTAATATCTTTTATCGGACCAACTTCCGTTGATGAGAGAGACATTTTTGCACTTACACAGAGCTTTTTTCTTCAAATCTCTAATATTCTTGAACCAACACAACTCCAATTACACTGCAAATTTTAATTTTGTAATTAAAAAAATACAAATAACTTATCCAATCTTAATTCAGATGCACTATAAGTATCCACTTTAACTAAATATAACATTCACACCCAAATAAAATAGTCCAAAACTTTTCTATTCCCAACTACAGATCAATTTCAATCATAGAATAAAAAAAGCTGAGAATATAATAATAGAAAAACCACAGTGCAAGACCATTTAGAATTTATACACAATGGAATTCTGTTCTCACAGCAGTTCTATTACAAGTAAGCAATCAATACTTTCACCAATTAGGCATACATCAAAAAATACGAATAAGTAATAAACTTTTAATCTTATTTCCTTTTCAAACTAGCAACTTACTGTAGAAAACCAAATCTATCTGTGACTTTGTAAAGAAGGTAGTCTGCATCTTCCCAAGGTTCAATCTGGGCACCCTCTCGTCCCTAAAAAGAGAAAGAAAGGCAACAATGAAGGCTTATGGCACCACATAGCAAGCTGATCTAAAACTTAAAGACAGGACATGAGTTCTGCAGTTGGAGGCATATTCTATATCTGTCACACAGAACACCACCATAGAACTCCCAATCTAACCTACGAAGGATGAGAGAGCTCCCAACCATCCCACCAACATTACTCATTTAAACAGTATTTCCACCGCAGAAAAGTTCCTCAGGTTGTCTTTTTTGTACAACCCTTCATGTCACTGGTAGAGTTGGGGAGCAATGTGGTAAAAGATGAATAGTGAGGAACAATGTTTTAAAAGGCTTTGAAGGGCAGGACGTGTCTTTAACTTGATGTGGTGGACAAGGGAGAGCTAGTGGAGAGATTAAAAAAGGGATGGAGTGATATGGACTGATCAACAGGGAAAGATAATTTTAGCAGCTGCATTTTGTAGAATCAGTGGGAGTAATATGTTTGTCACAGAGGTCTGAGGTGGTGGTGTAGGCAGCTGAAGTCGTAAAGATGGGAGATCGTGCAGCATTTTAGCTGTATGTGCAGAAAGAAAGTGATGAATCTTAGACATATGTGGATGAAGAGCAGCCACACTTTGATACTGTCTGGATACGAGGAGTGAGAGGGAGACGAAGATTTCCCCCAGGTTTGATTGATACAGAAGATGACAATTTCTAATAATAAATCAAAGCTGATGTGCATGTATGCACACACATCCTTGTTGTTCATGACAGGTGCCATTCTGACAGCCTCAGCACTGACCTGCCAAGGCCTCCTCCATGAGTAAGTCCAGTCTTTGATGCCTATACATTCAATAACCCCTGTGATAAAGGTGCTAGAAAAGGTCTCCATTAGCGCTAGCTGTGATGGCTATTTTACAGGAATTCCTGTCTCCCAGAATATTGAATGGATCACCAGAACCATGGTAGAGCTGGAGGTGCAGGAGCTTGGGGTGCACTAGCAGAGTTGTGTAGTGAATGGGAGTTGGAATGCAGGGGGCTGGAGTGGACTGGCAGGGCTGAGATGCAGGAAGGTTGAAGTACACTGACAGTTGTGAGGTGCAGGAGTAGTAGTACAGTGGCAGAGTGTTTAGTGCAGGAAGATTAGGGTGCAAGAAGGTTGGGGTACAACGGCAGAGCTAGGGAGTGTGCCCCCACCCTCTCTTAGAATCATAGAATCATAGAATATCGGGGTTGGAAGGGACATCAGGAGGTCATCTAGTCAACCCCCTGCTCAAACCAGGACCAATCCCCAACTAAATCATCCCAGCCAGGGCTTTGTCAAGCCGGGCCTTAAAAACCTCTAAGGAAGGAGATTCCAGCACCTCCTTAGGTAACCCATTCAGTGCTTCACCACCTTCCTAGTGAAAAAGTTTTTCCCTAATATCCAACCCTAAACCTCCCCCACTGCAATTTGAGACCATTACTCCTTGTTCTGTCATCTGCCACCACTGAGAACAGTCTAGTTCCATCCTCTTTGGAACCCCCTTTCAGGTAGCTGAAAGCAGCTATCAAATCCCCCCTCATTCTTCTCTTCTGCAGACTAAATAATCCCAGTTCCCTCAGCCTCTCCTCATAAGTCATGTGCTCTAGCCCCCTAATCATTTTTGTTGCCCTCCGCTGGACTCTTTCCAATTTTTCCACATACTTCTTGTAGCATGGGGCCCAAAACTGGACACAGTACTCCAGATGAGGCTTCACCAATGCCGAATAGAGGCCTTGCCTCCTCTACCATCCCCATTTATCTCCCTCCTGATAACCCCCTCCCCTTGCTGGAGCTCCAAATCCCAATTCCCCTAACCCCCCACTCCTCCATCTCCTAATGCCCCTCCCCCTCCCAGGATGCATAACATCCAATTTCCCTCCCCACCAAAAGACTTCAATTACATTCCCCCCAAACTAAAACTGCCACCCATGACTCAAATTGTAGCAACCTCCAGCTGCTCAGTTAAAAAAAAAAAACTCCTTTTGTCTTAGCTGGGGGCTTGTGATTAACTTATCCTTAATTATGTTAATTAAAGGGTAAGTTCACAGCCATTGTGATTCAGCCAATCATTAACGTGTCTCAGTACAAGGCAGCGCTAGGAAACAATTTTTGAAGGTGCCTGTAATTCAGGAACTCCTTGGCTGAATAACCCCAAATTTGGATTCCTAATGCTACCCTGCATCCTGTCCCCCTTGAGGGGCACTAAATTTCAATGTAATACAAATAACTATTCAGATTTTAGTGTGCTTACAAGAGCTGAGTTTTAAAGCACATAAAATGGCAAGACTATAAACCTTCTGGCTGATTTTCTGTATTGATGCATACATAAAATTAAAAATGTATATTTTCTTAAATACTGTTCTCAGCATGGGTACCCAAAGATTTAGTGTACCACCTTGGGTAAAATGTGAGATTAGAACCATTTTGACCTGCATCATATCAATAGTTTGACCTTTAGCTCTGTACAATGAAAATAAAGTAAAATCAAATCAAATCAAATAAAAGACACACACCACCTAGCCATTTTTTTAAATTTCTATTTTTTTCTGAGCTTACATATCTGGAACCCCTGGCTCAAATGACTCCAAATTTAAGTCATTAATCCTAGCCTGCACACTTCAGAGGCGCACCAACTTTCGAAGAAATCTGAAAAAATTTGTCTATTCTAGATTACTGAGCAAGGTCAACCTTTAAACAGATGTGATGCAACCTCAACTGTAGTGGCAGTGCTGCACCACTATAATTAAACAGTCTTTCAGCCATGATTGCTACCAACTTTGCACTAAAGCTATTGCTACAAAACAAATGTCAGTGAAAAGAAAATCCCTATGGCTCCCTTAAAATCAAATATATTCCACATTATATAGATACAGCTTTACTTTATATACAATTTTGCATAATGTTTCCTTACCTCCACAAATTACAGTCTAGCACAGTGATACTCAGACTGAGGTTCGGGAGCCGCAAATGGCTCTTTAATGTGTCTCCTGCGGCTCTTTGCAACACATGATATTAAAACATTGTGTGATTTAATTATTAACCAGGCTAAATTATTAACCAATAAGGATGTTTTTATTATGTTATTAACCAATTAAGTTATCAACCTGCACTAAGTTATTAACTTATTTGCTGTGAGAATAATATATACTACTATTTTATAGATATAGATGTATTGTGCGTGCGTGTGTGTATGTATATAACTATATATTTCCCCGGCATACTATTTAAATATGAATATATACTACTATAGCCTCCTACTACTGTAGCTCTTTTGGGTAATGTTGATCACTAATTTGGCTCCTGAACCACTGAGGTCTGAGTATTTCTGGTCTAGCACGTTGTATGACTACCAATGATACCGTGATGAGAATATGTGAGTAAGGTGTAGGCATGCATAACCCAACTGTATTATATGACAGTCTTACTTGCTATGTGGTACAAAAACAGCACAGGCTGAAATTTTTTTCTTTACATAAAATAGGTTACTATAGCAAATCAATGTGGTTATTTTTTTTTCTTTTCAATCGCCATTACTGATTTAGCATTAAATTTCTATTATCATGCATCAATAAAGAGTTAAAGTATGTGTATCCTCAAAAAAAAAAATAGTGTCTCTAGATCAATACATTGGATTCACTAACCAGCATCAATCAGAATAAATAAAATCGAACTGGTTGTTCGACACGGGCATCTCAATATAAGTGAGAGAAAAATGACAAAAATCTTAAAATAGCCCTGAAGCAACTTAAGTTCATCAAACCAACAGCAAAAACACGGAGAAAAATAAAATAAAGCAAACGCTCCTTGATGCAGAATATCACACCGAATATTTTAGGAGAAGACTATTTATTTTTGAACTTGCCAGAGGAAGCCCACATTTCAATTTCTAATAATCAATGCCAAAATCACACTATTAACAGGAGTACTTACTTTGTCATACTTGGCAACTATCTCAGCTCGTTCTTGGGCAAGTTTGATAGCAGCATCCTGCTCGGCATCTGAATCTGTTCAGGATTAAAATAAAAAAGTAACTGAGGTTTGCGCTCTCTGTAATCGAGAATTGTTGAAAGTAATTAAAGAATAAATCTTATCACATAGAGACATTAGGCCTCAGGAGTACCAAAATGAATATAGCAAAATGAAATATGGTGGTATTTGAAAAGTAACAATTTGAATACTGTTCAAGATCAATAAAATTGTGCACTGTTCCAACTGCTGAACGGCCGCAACTTCAACTCTCAAACCTGTAATCTAACAACCTATTTTATTTCTATACTATTATGAGAAACGGAAGAGCTAAAGCTTCTTGCGATAAGATGCATTAGGAACTTCTGAGATACCACTATGAGTTTTTGTGATTCTTTCACAATTTTCACTAACCATAGTGCTTCATTCATTGATTTTCTCTCTTTTTTTAAATTACATCCATCATGATTTGCAATATTACAATGCTATCTTATGCGGCAAAAGGTTGGCATGCCAATGCTGAAGTATTTTCTCTAACCTTTCCAGAAGATGGACATTTAAATCTTGAAAAGAACTGGAAGACTGAAGGCCTCAGGGCTAAGACTTCCACATGTGCCTTACCCTTAAGAACTCAGATATTGTAAGTAATGCCACAATGCAGGTTATTGCCACTTTTAAAAAAATCTAAAATTAACGGTGTATGAGTAATTCCCAAGATTCATAAAGTGACAGGATTTGAATATACCAGAACTATTAAAGTAGCAGTGCTTGAATTAACTCTTAGGACACTGTAAAAAGCGACAAAGAGTCCTGTGGCACCTTATAGACTAACAGATGCATTGGAGCATAAGCTTTTATGGGTGAATACCCACTTCATCAGACTCTTGACATCTGTTAGTCTATAAGGTGCCACAGGACTCTTTGTCGCTTTTTACAGATCCAGACTAACACGGCTACCCCTCTGATACTCTTAGGACACTGACTATTCCCAAGGAAGCAGTGAAGGAAGAGATGGGTCATATCAGGAACTGAAGCTGGGGCAAGAAAGAGCTAGTGCATGGGAACAGCATGACACATTAGGATGGTAGGTCTGACACATGAGAGTAGATGGAGCCTTCCAGGTGACTGATGAGGTAGCATGGGGCCTTCCAGCCAAATGATGAGGAAGTAACATTTCAGTGTAGCACTGGGGTCAGAGCATTAGAAAGGATCTTGTTGACGGAGAAGGGAGTAGAAAACAGAATAAGAGAGTGAACAGCTAGACTAGCTTATCTGGCTCCAATCCCAAAGTACACTCAACCTTTAGTTTTCCAGTGGTAAAGGAGACATAAGAAAATTAAGATCTATCTTACCACCCAACATTTGACAATGATCAAGTAACTAATTCAAAAATGGTTATAGCATCAGAATTAATGAAGGAAACCATCTTCCACCAATGGAAGATTTTCTTTTTTCTTTTTTTTTAAATATCAAAAAATTTTGAAAAAACAGCTATCAAAAAAGATTTGGTATTTAAAGAATACATTCATTTCAAAACTGTATTTTCATTCGCCATTTAGTCCTTGAAGTGGGCATCCTTGTAGTGTATTATTTCTCTAGAAAGGGAACACTCCAAAAGTATATGCCATGAAAAATGATACATTGTAAGGGATTCTATATAAAAGCATCATATTCCAAGGACAGACTTTTTATTGACATATTTTCACTATTTGTTCAACCCTTATATTTCCTTATGGGATTTATTATGACTATTTTTCAGGACAATGGCTTTCCTAGATATTTCCACTAACCCAATTACAAATAAAGGCAGAACATTCTTGAGAAGAACACACATTTTCTTACTGATACCTAACTCAATAGAATATTAACTGTGACAAATGGATTGTAATGAGCAATGAATGACAGTTGAGTATCTCTTAATACGAAAGGGAAAAAGATAAAAGCTTAAATAGGTTAACCATGGAGCCAGTTAAAGGAAATCACTGTTAGAAAATACTTTAACACATCAAATTTTGCGTTTGATGTGGTGGTTTTGGTTTTTTGTTCTTTTAAAACCACAGTTGATAGAATAAAACGTGCAGATGTCCCATCTGCAATCAGGTTTTGGGCAACATACAGTACCTGTACAGTATCAGAGGGGTAGCCGTGTTAGTCTGGATCTGTAAAAAGCAACAAAGAGTCCTGTGGCGCCTTTAAGACTAACAGATGTATTGGAGCATAAGCTTTCGTGAGTGAATACCCACTTCATCAGACGCACTTCATCTGTACAGTAACTCCTCTCTTAACAGTGTAGTTATGTTCCTGAAAAATGCTACTTTAAGCGAAACAGTGTTAAGTGAATCCAGTTTCCCCATAAGAATTAATGTAAATGGGGGTGGGAGAGTTTTGGGTTCCAGGGAAATTTTTTTCACCAGACAAAAGATTACATATACACACACAAATAAACAGTATAAGTTTTAAACAAACAATTTAATACTGGCACACAGCAATGATGATTGTGAAGCTTGGTTGAGGTGGTGAAATCAGAGGGTGGAATATTTCCCAGGGAATGCCTTACTGCTAAATGATGAACTAGCACTCCGCTGAGCCCTCAAGGGTTAACACATTGTTGTTAATGTAGCCTCACACTCTACAAGGCAGCAGGAATGGAGAGAGGGGAGACAGCCTGTCAGAGAGAGACAGAGACACTCACCATGTGCGTGTGTGTGAGAGAGAGACTTGCATTGCCTCTTTAAGTACGCTGACCCCACTCTAAGTACATTGCCATTTTAAGTAGATCAGCAAGTTGAGACAGCAGCTGCTGCTAGCAAGCTCCCTCCAGTGTGGGGAGGGACAGCTCAACTGCCTGGCAATGGATAGCCTGCTGGGCGGCTGCACAGGGAATTTAGGGGAGCTTGGAGCCAATAGGGGGGCTGCCAGTCCACCCTGGTTCCAAGCCCCCACCAGCTAACTCCAACGGGCTGCTCTGTCTGCAAGCAGTGGACAAAGCAGGCGGCTGCCAAACAACGTTATAAGGGAGCATTGAGCAACTTTAAATGAGCATGTTCTCTAATTGATCAGCAACGAAACAACGAAACGTTAACCCGGACGACTTTAACTGAGGAGTTACTGTATTAAAAGATTCCGTGACTGTCATTCTGTAGCCTAGAATGTCTGTTGAGTCAGTATCAGAGAGGTAGCCGTGTTAGTCTGGATCTGTAAAAAGCGACAAAGAGTCCTGTGGCACCTTATAGACTAACAGAGGTATTGCTCTGACGAAGTGGGTATTCACCCATGAAAGCTTATGTTCCAATACGTCTGTTAGTCTATAAGGTGCCACAGGACTCTTCGTCGCTTGTTGAGTCAGTGTGAAGCAATGGAAACTGCTATAAGCATGGTTGAGAGCTCTTTTTGTTTAGATATCACCAGTTTCAATCACCACTGGAATTTGCTGCCTGTTACCATACAATATTTAAGTTCTCAGCCATTTCAACTTTACAAATTGCACCCATGTGAAAAGCTTTCAGGTACCGTCAATCCAATCACCACACTTACTTTACAGCTAAGTTGCATGCACAATACCATATGTGGTATGAGAGATACTGCACATATTGTGCATTATTTGGCCCAACTGCCACAGTTCTTACAACATGGGCTTTTGCCTAATATAAGAAATAGTGTTCCATACTCCCAGTTTCTCAGGTATCTATCCAAATTTTTATGCCCTCCCATCAGCAGAGTACAAAAATCTACACAAAGACCATCACCTTTCAAAAAGAAATCTAACAAGTTCTACTCCTGAGGGAATTCTGCACCAAAAATTAGACATTCTGCTTAAAAAACAAACAAACAAAAAATCTGCACACAGTATTTTAAAATTCTGCAAATATTATTTGTCAATAAATAAATGTGGAGGCTCCAGCATGGTAGTGGGGAGCACAGGCCACTAGTTGCACGGAGGTGGGAGATCACCCTCCAGCCCCATCTCCGGGGACACGGCTCAGCAGTGATGCTGCACCCGAGTGCCCCAGCGCAAGAGCTGGGCCTGCTCCAGCGGTCCTTGGCTGGGGGCAGGGGGTTGCAGAGTGCTCCCCAGTGCCATGCTGGAGCCTCCACATTTATTTATTGACAAATTTGCAGAATTTTACAATCTTGTGTACAGAATTCCTTCAGGAGTAGCAGGTGAAGCAACTCCCCAGGGTTAGCAGCCCCACGTTAGGAACACCAGGTGTGGGCAGGCAGGATCCAAGTGTGGAGGGGCTTAGGGTGGGGGGGGGATCCAGGTGTGAGGTAAGAGGTTTCTGTGTGGGGCAATCTGGGTACGGGCAGCTCAGTTGGCGGGTCCGAGGGGGTCTGGATGTGCCAGGGCTCATTGGGGGGAAGGGTTCCAGGTGCAATGGGAGTCTGCATGGGAGTCCAGATGAAGGTGATTGAGGCTCAGCTTGGGGGGTCTGGGCACGGGAGGGATGTGGCTTGGCGGGGGAGGTCGGTCTGACCCAGCACAGGACAGGGCATCCCAGCCCAGCACCCCCTCCCCCAGCAGTGATTTACCTCTCCATTGGCTGCTCTGGACACCCCAAATAACACGCCTGTGCTGCTGGGGAGGAGTGCGTGACCGTTCTTGCAACTTCCCTTTGCTTCCCAGTCAGAAAGTCATTTTTCTACGGGGAAGCAAAGAAATCTGCTCAGGACATGAATTCTGTACATGCACAGTGGCGCAGAATTCCGCCAGGAGCAAAGTTCAGATAAATTGTCTTGAATCTCATTTACTTATTTAAAAGATGAAAAATAAGTCATGCCACTTCATTGGAAGCCTGACACCAGAGTCTTAGAAGTCTCTGAAGTATTTCATTACATTTATATTAGTAACCTTTACGTGTTAATAACATAAGTGACTAGGCAATACAATTATTTTTTCTTCAGTGAAAAATAAGAACTAAATTCCATACAACTGAACAGGCTGCAGGAGTTTTACAGTAATATTTTCGTCCCGTGTTTCTATTAGTTTTCTTTATGGGAACACATACTGAAGTAGGGATGTAAATACCATTTAAAAAGTTAACCATTTAAGCAATTAAAAATATGTAGTTTAAATGGTTAACCGATTAAGCAGCTGGGGCTGATCCAGGTGGCCAGTGTGGCTGGGGCCAATCTGCCGGCGCAGCTGGGGCACGGGCTGCTCCGGCCTATCTGGCCAGGCAGCGCCTGCTCCAGCCAGTGCGGGGCCGCTGGGGCTGGCCAGCACAGGGTTAACAGTTAGGGCGGGTTACCCGGTAAGACTGTTGCTTACTGGTTAACCTTTTACATCCCTATACTGAAGCTATAAAAATGTTTTTTTTTCCTGTATTTGTCTCTATGTACATTTCTGTAGCAGCGTGCTCTTGATCTGAAAGAGACTTACCACAAGTCATGTGGCAAAAAAGAAATGTAACTGCATAATAAGATAATAAAATAAGCTATTTTAAAAAAAATGGTTGTGTATTAACGCAATGCCATGGCTATGTCTGGCATTATGAGAGATAAGATGCAGTTTGTGCCCAAAAAGCTTTAGATCCTGAAAAAACAATGCATGTGCTTAACTTTATGCATGGGAGTAATCCCACTATTTTCAATTGACGGTGTATATTCTTATACCTATGGATGTGCACAATTTTTACAGCATCCAAGCCTTAGAAGACAAAATCCTTGCTTGGCAGACACAACGGTGAAGAGGTAGAACCCTGCTTTCACTCCTGAAACTCTAGAAATGTATTTCTAAACAGGATCAAGATATGAATGCTACATTTTAGGGAGCAGAACTATGTCCCTATTTAAATGAACCTTCCCTTACTGAGGGCAGAAATACCAAAAGTTCCTGCTGCTGTGGGATATTTTTCCACAGCCTCCCCACATCTTCCAAAACTATATTCCATTCCCTTTGTTATCTCTCGCCTCCTTTCCTCATCATCGTTGCTGACAGTCATATTTCCTCATGTTATCAGGGTGATTTATAGTGTAAGTTCCTCAGGGCAGGGAGCTTATCTTTTTTAATGTGTGTTAAGTACCAACACTTACATAACACCATAAGTAGAGAGCCCTATTTGAGGAAGAAAGGAAGCAGAGGTTAAGTCTGAATCTGCTACCTTTTTAAACTTCACATTCCTGTGCTGTGAAATTGAGAGATATTTACTTCTCATAAGCCAAGGGCATTTGAGACATTTAAAACTAGTGTAGTTCTTGGTGTGTTGTACTTAGCTCTCTGTATGCTGTTCCTCTTGCTGCCTTGGTTGCTGCATCCAAGCTACCATAGATACTCGTTCATAAGGCGAGTATTTTTGGTAAAAAAGTGACGCATCGAAGAGCGGGGGTCGGCTTATAAACGGGTCTACACCAAAATTTGATGATTTTCAACTCTATGGAATCATTTAATTGAAAACATAATTGAATAACATTGTTATTCCCAACCAATGGGGAACAGCGAACCGCGGCCACAGGGAGCTGAGGGGCTCCATGCCTGCAGACGCTCCAGGTAAACAAAACGTCCCAACCCGTCAGCGGCTTACCCTGACGGGCCGGGAGCCAAAGTTTGCCAACCCATTTATTGATGTCAATACTGCAGCCTTTTAAAGTTGCAAAGGCTTTGTTTAGTGGACTAGATTGGCTTGAAATGAATACTAAAAGAGCAGTGCTGCAGATCTGCATGACATTTGACTCATGCATTTCACAAAATGTACACCTTACAAGCCAATCAGAAAAATACAATGAATGATAGTATATAACTATAGCACTGGTGTCAGTCCGCTACTACGTAATTTGATCTCTTCATGCATTTCTACCAATGGACCTCATAAGTCTCGAGCCAATATGAAAATATAACGTGCAGAATCGATGGAATCTCTAATAAAATTTAAATAGCCTGTTATCGCCACAGACATGCCAATCTACAGGGCTGCTTTGAAATAAAGCAAGAACAATATTAATTTGACAGTGATAAAGCAGGTGACATTCCTATATAAAGTCCTACAAAATCTATAACCACAATAATCTATTTTCATACTAGTATTTAAAATGAACAGTGAAATCAAAAGAAAACGATCTGCTTATCACACAGTGTTCAAACTTAAAGTTGTTGAATATGCAGAAGCAAACAATAACTGCGTCGCTGCTTGTGAATTCTGTATCAATGAGAAGCAAGTAAGAGAATGGCAAAAAAACAACTCACTAAAAGACATGCAAAGAAGCAAGAAAAAATGTCCGAGGTGAGCTTCATTTCCTGAGCTGCAGAAAGATCTCAATAATTGATTTGTTGAATGTCGACAAAATGGGTACATTGTCACTAGAATTGGAATTCGTCTGCGTGCTCTGCAAATGTCGAAAGACTACAGATACAAGTCAGTAAAGCAGTCAATGTTTGTCACATCAGCGGGTTGGTGTACTCTCTTCATGAACCGTCATAGTCTCTGTCTTAGTCAGTGAACAAAGATAGCACAAAAGCTGCCGAGAGATTTGGAAGAACAAAATCTAATCTTTCCAAACGTTTATTATAAAATATCGAAAGGATTATGCATTTGAACGGTCACAAATAGGAAACATGGACGAAACACCAATGACATTCGATCTCCTGAGCAACAGAACGGTAACCGGTGTTGGTGGAAAAAAAACTGTTTTAATTAAAACCACTGGTCAAGAAAATATCCATTTTACGGTGGTTTTACCGTGTTTGGCAAATGGATCAAAGCTCCCTTCTGTTATTTTTAAAAGAAAAACCTTGCCTAAAACATGAAATTTCCTGCTGGTGTCATCGTACGTGTACACGAAAAGGGATGGATGGATGAAAGTGGGACTATTGAATGGCTGGAAAAAGTGTGGAATAAGAGACCAGGAGCACTTTTCAAGAAATCTGCTATGCTCGTTTGGGACACACAAGACAGATGAGGTGAAAAAGGTGGCCAAAAATATGAAAACTACTTTGGCTGTAATACCTGGAGGCTTAACTTCAGTTCTACAACCGCTTGATGTCTGCCTGAACAAACCCTTTAAAAGACAGGCTATGCAAAATGTGGTCTGGATGGATGTGCTCAGGCAAGGCGAAGTTGACAAAAGGTGGGAATCTTATGAAGCCCAAAATCAATCTGGTCGCCCAGTGGATCAAGGACGCATGGGTGTCCACTCCCTAGGAAATGATAGAAAAATCATTTCAGAAATGCTGTATCAGCAGTGCACTTGATGGGTCAGAAGATGATGCCATATTTAATGATGACACAACAGAAGCTGATGAAGAGAAGGAATCTGAGTCTGTAGACGACACTACCGACATCTACGATAACAATGCAGGTGCAGCTGTGACTGAAGCTGAGTTTAATGAACTGTTTGGTAAAACATAGACTGATTCAGACTTAGAACAATATGAGACTTTTCAAAGTCTTAAAATCCTTCAAAGTTACTTGTTTTAAATATCCATTTTAAATATTGACTGTAATTTTGAAGGTGAATACATATTTGTTGAGTTATTATAACAACAACAGTTTTTTCGTTAGATTACATTAAAATAATTCTAGCAAAACTTTTGAGTGTTTCTTGTGATGCCAACTTTTAAAATATAGCAGGGGTCGGAAAACTTTGGCTCCCGGCCCATTAGGGTAAGTCGCTGGCAGGTTGGGACGTTTTGTTTACTTGGAACGTCTGCAGGCACAGAGCCCCTCAGCTTCCGGGGGCCGCGGTTTGCTGTTCCCAGCCAATGGGAGCTGCAGGAAGTGGCGCCACTTCCCACAGCTCCCATTGGCTGGGAATGGCAAACTGCGGTCACTGGGAGCTGAAGGACTCTGTGCCTGTGAACGCTCCAGGTAAGCAAAACATCCAGGCCTGTTAATGGCTTACCCTAACGGGCCAGGAGCCAAAGTTTGCCAACCCCTGAAATATACAGTTGGCTTATGAAAGGGTCATACAGTTTTTGCTATTTTTACTTATCCGTTTTGGGAGGTCGGCTTATAAACAAACGGGCTAATGAACAAGTATATACAGTACTTCCTCTGCTATGCTGGTTCTTACTCTGCTTAAACAGGACTGCAGGACACAGAACAGTTGTGTTTTATTTGGCAGAGATTTACAGCTGCAATACTGGAGGTCTTGTTTCCCACACCCGGTCTAACCACTTAACTGAACACTAACCAAACAGAATCTGCCTCTTCCTCAGGAACTCCCAATACCCCTCTAGAACTCTCTCTGCTGGGATATATGAGATCACAGTGTGATGATCCTTAATGGATTCTAAGTTTATCTCAGCATATTTATAAGCCATATATTGCCTAGGTCCCACCACAATATTATTTTTCCCTTTAGCTTTCCCTCTGTTGTATCTACGGAGTGGACACCATCCACTAACTTTCCACTGAAATCTACACATCAGGACATACCTGGCATGTGTTCAGCAGCACACCAGAGTGTATGGTATTTTGAACAACCAGTAGCAGTTAAAAGGACATTGCTGGTTTTTTGTTTTAATTAAAACAAAAAACACGTGTGCCTATAACAAATAACTTCTCATAGAAGACAAAAATGAATGAATTTCAAACTTAAAAGTGTACTGTTCACCATAGGCGCTGTCTTTATGAGTTGCTGGGAGTGCTCAACCCCCTGCTCTGCCCCAGACTCCGCCCTTGCTCCTCTCCATCCCCTCCCTCCCAGAGCCTCCTGCACACCGCTAAACAGCTGATCCACATCAGGCAGGAGGTGCTGGGAGGGAGGGGGAGGAGGTGATTGGCAAGGCCACTGGCGGGCGGGAGGGACTGGGGAGAGGAGGAGGCACTGATCCACAGGGCTGCCGGTGGATGCTGAACACCCACAATTTTTTTCCATGGGTGCTTCAGTCCCAGAGCACCCAGAGTCGGCACCTATGCTTTTCACTATTTATGATGTTTGTTGTCTTATGAACTGCTCTCATCTTGGAGAACAAAGTCCATTTCTAGTCAATTTTTACTGTTGAGCAGGTTGCAAACTCTTCAGGGAACAGGTTTATTTGCTTAAAAAATGGTTTCTAAAGGACGTCAACAAACATTACAGAAATGTTTTTATTGGTCTTAGGTTTAATAAAAGCTTACTTTTGCAAAACAAATGTTTGGTTAGATTTGACTTGAGAGTCCTTTAAGTGAAATAATTTCCAGTTATAGTGCTTTTTATTAATAGATCTGAAAGTGCTTTATTAAAGGTGGAGAAGATTTATATTATTTTTTTTAAATATAGATGAGGGAATTCAGAGGGAAAGTGACTTGCACAACATCACAAACTAAATCAGTTGCCGAGTCTGAAGTTGAACACAGATCTCGTATCCTTATAACTTAATCCTTGTGTTAAAAAAAAAAAAAAAAAAAAAAAAAGATTTAAGGTCCTAAAACTTTTACATTTGTAGGAACATTTGAAAAAATAGAAAGTTTGCTCTAAAAATATATTCAAGATTTGGCCACTTTTCTCCTGTATCAGTAACAGAGGAATCACAGTTTGGCATGTTCCATACTTCATGACAATTTCAATTATATTTATTGTAGAAATCATCATATTCACTGCCTTTAAGTAATCCTACACACGCCTGCCAGCATCAACTTAACCTTCTATCAAGCTATACCAAACTAATTTAATTATATGCTAATCCAGCCACACACAAAAATTGGAGAGCAGCTTGAAATGGGGACAATAGGTTATATTTTGGGAGATAAAGAATATAGCGTGGTCTTCCTTATAAAAAGAGTGCTTTAAATATTTCCAAGTTAGAAGTTATGTAATGGCTCAGCATTGAGTCAAATCTAAAAACAGAAATCTGATAGAAAAGTTATTGTTGAAATATCTGTTCAACTCCAAAAAAATATAATTTCACCACCTTATATCACAATGAAAAACAAAATTTACAAAATCAGTTAGACATAGTACTGTATGGAAGATCTACAACAAAACATTCTAAACTTTTCTGATTAAAAATTTGCATTATTCAAAAAATCAATGATTTATTCAAAGGCTAACTGATAAGATTTCAAATGAGGTTGACAATGGAGAATTATCAACTTGAGTTGGTAAAGGGACATTACCAACTCATCAGGTTCCTTTGGGATCTGTCCTTATGATGCTATTCAATATTTTTATCAATGACCTGGAAGAAAATATAAATTCATTCCTAAGCAAGGTTGCAGATGACCAAGATTGGCAGTGAGTGAATAACAATGAGGACAGGTCACTGATACAAAACAATCTGGGTCACTTGGATGGCTGGATGCAATGAATCAAAACATATTTTACATAGTCTAACTCAAGGAAAGAATGCAGTCCATACTCACAGGATATGAGACTGTATTCTGGAAAACAGTGACTTCAAAAGGGACTACAAAGTCATTGTAGATAGCCACCGGAATATGAGCTCCTACTCCGTGATGATGTCACAAAAAAAGGACTAACAATACTTGGATGTATTAACCAAGGTTAACACTGAAAAGGAGTAATATATTACCCCTGTGTACAGCACTGGTGAGACCACTAGTGTGACCCCTAGTGTAATACTGTGTCCATGCTTTTAAAGGGGAATTGAAAAATTGGAGACGGTAATGGAAAAAAGTTAGAAGAGCTATGAGAATGATTTGTAAACATCAAGGAAAACTGGAAAACATTCCTCACAAGGAGAGACTAAAGGAACTCAATCTATTTAACTAATCAAGGCGAAGATTAAGAAATGACTTATCTTTCTATGACATATTTTAGTTCAACCATAAAGTTGGTGGGCTACACATACGAATCCCCAAGTGAAATTAATGGTCTGCATTATACAGGACATGAATATGATCATAACAGTTCCATGTGGCCTTAAAATATATGAATGATGATTAACAATGACATTTGTCATGGTCCATTGTGGTATTGATTGAATTTTGTTTCTTTAAAGATATTTTAAAAAAACCCACTGGTAAGAACACATGAAAAACAAACTTCCTGGTTAGTTAAAAGGCTCTAATCACATGGTCAGTTTATAGTCATTCTTGAGCATATGTTTAATAGCTAAACAGGGAATCTGGAGGAGTGGTGGGGAGAGGAGAACGTTACTTTTATATTAGGAGGGAAAACACTCTGAGAACGACACTTAGAAATAAAGCAGATCATCTTGTAGATTTGACTTTTCCACATTGGGATGCTACTTTCAAATTAAAACCAAAGGCTGACCTTTAAGTAATAAAGGTTGAAAAATGTTATGTTTATACATCGTGTTAGAGATATATACTGGTAGGCTTTAAAGATTAAGTCCCCTATTTATCCACAGAACAGGAACAGTACTGATACCACCATTGCAGGTTTCTAATGCACCAATGTGCCTCCAACCTGACCTGAAGAAACCCAAAACTTCCAAGCCCATTTAATACTTGACCTCTCTTCTGAGGCTGTCAAAGGTGCCAATTAGTATTAGTATTTTTAGATGTGTTCACTTGTCCATAAAAAACTGGACTCCAACTGCCAACTAACTTCATACAGAGCACTAGAAAGTAGCAGCTATCTTATTTGCAGCTAATCTTCGGTTTTTAAATTAATCAAAGGGAAAGTAAGGCCTGCTGAACTGGGTAGCTGTGGACTGGCATCAGAATTAAAGTTGCCAACTGTCTAATCATACAAACCCAAACACCCTTGCCCCGCCCCTCCTGCCCCACCCCTTCCCTAAGACCCTGCCCCGCCCCCTTCTTCAAGGCCCCACCTCACTCACTCCATCGCCCCTCCCTCCATCGCTCGCTCTCCCCCACCCTCACTCACTTTCACCAGGCTGGGGCAGTGGGTTGGAGTGCGGGACGGGGTGCGGGCTCTGGGCTGGGGCTGAGGTTCAGGAGGGAGTGAGGGGTGCAGGCTCTGGGAGGGAGTTTAGGTGCAGGAGGTAGCACCGGGCTATGGCAGGGGGTTGGGGAGCAGGAGAGGTGAGGGCTCCGGCCGGGCAGCGCTTAACTCAGGTGGCTCCCGGGCAGCAGGGCTAAGGCAGGCTCCCTGGCCCCGTGCCATTCCAGGAAGCAGCATGGGAGCCTCCCTTAGCCCCACTGCAGGAGGCACCACCCCTGCCTGCAGGCACGACCCCCGCAGCTGCCATTGGCTGCAGTTTCCAGCCAATGGGAGCTGTGGAGTCGTGCGCTGCCCCCACCCCCAGTGCCCGAGACCTCTTGCTTCCCTCCACCCCCACCCCAGGGGCCACAGGGAACCTGTCTTAGCCCCGCTGCACTGCTGGACTTTTAGCGCCTAAAATTTCCTGGTTTGGCTCCCATAGCCTCTGGGAGATAGAGCCCGATTCCGGGACAGTCCCAGCGAAACCAGGGGGCTTGGCAACCTTAATCAGAACAGGTCTTATAACTGCTTCCTCCTCTGCTGCTGAGCAATATTCAGCACAGACAACTTATTTTCCTCCCCCTACCCCCACTTGGGGGCTTAGGAGATCCTCTTGTTTCAGGAAGAGTTAAAATACCTTCTGAAAACGGGAAGTAAGATTGGACACCCTGATGAAACAAGCAGATGATGGAAGGCAAAACATTACATAGCCTTATTCAAGAGATGTAGGCAACAAATTTTGAGGCCTAAATAGATCTTCTGTAAAAGGAAAGCAAAGGAGTTTCAGATGTCAGCATTACTTACTAGAGACAAAGCCACAAGTGAGTTATGGAAGTCATCCCAAATGAATATAAATAAAACTTCTACCACAACCAGGTTTCCTGTATATGTCATATTTTAAATGAAAACAATATTTTAGAAGAGGTTCTATAAATGTTGAGACTCTTGTATCTCTCCACCTGTTAAGCGAGTCAAAGCATACTGGTCTCAAAGGAAAACAAATCGGAAAATTCAAATTTAAAATACCTCTACAATTGATATAAAATAGATTTCCTATACAAAAGGGCCAAGATTTTCTTTAAAAATATATTCAAAGCTAAGACTAGGGCGACCAGATGTCCAGTCGAAAAGGGATCCTAGCACTGCTAACCAGGCAGTTGACTGTCCAGTTGGCAGCGCCACGCAGCAGGGCTGGCAGGCTCCCTGCTAACCTCCACACTCCCGGGAAGCAGTCGGCATGTCCCTTCTCCAACTCCTATGCGTAGGGGCAGCCAGGGGGCTCCGCACGGCCAATGGGAGCTGGTGGGGTGGTGCCTGCGGACGGGGCAGCGTGCAGAGCCGCCTGGCCGCGCCTCCACATAGGAGCTGGAGGGAGGACATGCTGCTGCTTCTGGGAGCTGCTTGAGGTAAGCACTGCGCGGAGCCTGAACTCCTGAGGCCTCCCTCCCGTGCCCCAACCCCCTGCCCCAGCCCTGATCTCCCTCTGCACCCCAAATCCCTCATCCCCGGCCCAACATCAGAGCCCGGACATGCACCCCAACCTCCTGCCTCAGCCTGGAGCCCCAGCCCGCACCCTGAACCCCTCAGCTTCACCCTCAGCCCCCTCCTGCACCCCAAGCCCCTCATACCAGGCCCCACCCCAGAGCCCTCACCCCCTTCCACATCCCAGCCCCCTGAGCCAGCCCAGTGAAAATGAGTGCATGAGTGAGAGTGCGGATAGCGAGTGACGGGGGAGGGGAGGATGGAGTGAGCGGGGGTGGAGCCTCAGAAAAGGGGTGGCATCGGCGGGGCCTTGGAGGAGGGGCAGGGCAAGGGTGTTCAGTTTTGTGTGAGTAGAAAGTTGGCAACCCTAGCTAAAACTCCTAAATCCATATTTAGACTCCTATATAAGTGACCTGATTTTAGAGAACTGAGCACCAAGCAGTTCTCACTGAAATGTTTTTCAGAGAAAAAGGAGAGAGAACAGACAACTGAAGACAACTCTGGAAAAATAGATAACCCAGAAGTATTCTAGGAAAGTAAAAGAAAATTGCAGTGAACCTAGGAAGGTTCTAAACAAAAGCAAAAGAGATGTAGTAAAACAAATAAATACATAACTGAAATGCATTTATCTCTGGAGTAGAACACAGCAGTGACTTAGCTACTGAAATGTGTACAGTAACACCATTTATCAGTTAAGGAAACAGAGAAGAATAATGTATTCAAATGAAAATAAAGAATAAACCACACTACTTTTAAAAAATAATCTGGAATAAGATTGCATGTGCACATACTATAATGAAGGATTCTCTCACCCCTCCCACCCCTGCCCCCTTAAGGGTTTTTCCTTTTAGGATAACCATTCAAAGAACAAGATCACCGAAGGAGAAATGGTACTTAAACAATATATCTCTCTGCAATGTAATTTACAAAGTCTAATGTTTAACAGAGCTAAGACAGAACATGTCAATCTCACAAGCCCTTCAGCGAATACGCGCTCAGCTACCTCAGAAGAATACTGAAAACTGAGAGACAACAGAACTGTGTAGAAGGGACAATATATCAGCACAACATATTTTCTCAGGTCATTTGTTGATTATAAAATGGTTCTATGTATACACTCTTATTTAAGGACTGGATCCCAGTTCACTTTAAGGGTACTTTTATAAGTAGTTCATAAAGAGTGAATAAATGATTAAAAGATGCTATAAACATGTTACAGATATGAGTGGTATGTGTTATAGAGGATTATAAATTACTGATGATTTTGCACCTTGGCTACAGGTAACTTATTGACAAAGTTGGAGTATATAACTATTTATATAGCAACTGATTAACCATTTATTAAAGCATCTATTTATCATTTATTAATCCTTTATAAGTTTATAATTTGGCCCTCAAGAAACTTAAGACACTACAATGTTTTCTCCCCAGAGAGTAACACTAATGTCTCCCTTTCCCTATGGATAAAAGATACCTACCCCTTGTCATTTATAGTTTTTCAGATTCGCCTCCCTCCAATCAATGCTCCACACTTCACTCTGTGCTACAAGGATCATAACTAGGATCCTATCAAAGTCACAGCCATGAAAAACGCATCATGGACCAAGAAATCTGGTCTTGTGTGCGCTTTTATCCTATACTATATAGACTTCAGGGGGGAGACCAGCATTTCTCAAATTGGGGGTCCTGACCCCAAAGGGAGTTGCTGGGGAGGTCAGTATTGTCACCCTTACTTCTACGCTGCCTTCAGAGCTGGGTGGCCAGGGAGCGGCAGCTGTTGGCAGGGCATCCAGCTCTGAAGGCAGCGCCCCGCCAGCAGCAGCGCAGAAGTAAGGGTGGCAATACCATACCATGCCATCCTTACTTCTGCGCTGCTTCTGGTGGCGACTCTGCCTTCAGAGCTGGGCTCCCAACCAGCAGCTGCCACTCTCCAGCTGCCCAGCTCTGAAGGCAGAGTCACCGCCAGAAGCAACACAGAAGTAAGGGTGGCAGTTCTGCAATCCCCTCCTACAGTAATCTTGCGACCACCCCGTAACTCGTTTTTGGGTCAGGACCCATACAATTACAACACTGTGAAATTTCAGATTTAAATAGCTGAAATCATGAAATTTACCATTTTTAAAATCCTATGACCATGAAATTGACCAAAATGGACCATGAATTTAGTAGGGCCATAATCGGAACACTAATCCAAATAAGCACAGAAGACCCACTAACATGAGCAGCACGGGCTGCTGAAGCACGGCATTACATTTTTTGCAATTAAAGTTATGAAAAAGTTACTGAATTTTAAGATGTCCAACAAACTGCCCTACTACCCTGCAAACAAAAGACTATCAGAGAGCACTGGGCTGGGAATCA
This sequence comes from Chrysemys picta bellii, assembly GCF_011386835.1. NCBI lineage: Eukaryota > Metazoa > Chordata > Testudines > Emydidae > Chrysemys > Chrysemys picta. Next base: position 15,536,122 of record NC_088791.1, read on the forward strand.
AGTGAACTAGGTTATAATCTCAGCTCTGCCAGTGATTCACTATTACTTACTTCACTGTGCCTCAGTTCCATCTGTTAGTTGTAATTAGCTGCTGCATGACTAAGTTAATTTAGTTCTGCAAACTTCAAGGTGCTCAGATGAAAGGTGCAATAAAAGTAAAAAGGATCATTATGTTATTTCATATATATGGAAAAGGAGTGCCCCACTATCTGGTCATTTTCCCCACCATGTTTCATTTGCAGCTGCAGGGGTAAAAAGAAACCAAAGACCCATGGAAGATGCAAAGTTATTTCCCATTACTTCACTCAAATTCTTGCTTGTTTGCACATTCCACAGCACAAACAGCCAGCTGCATTGGTATAAACTAGTAACTGCAAGCACTATTAACAGCTGTTCTGCATCTGCAACACATTCAAAGCTCATCTCAGAACGACGTTTGGAGTTTTTTTAAACTGTGGTCAAATCAGAGGGTTCTCTAATGACAATAATATTCATTCTCCCTTCCTATTTTAAAATCACAGTACTTTACTGTGAGTAACTAACATATCTGCCCACTGCACTCTGACCAAAGGAATATCCGGACTCCTACAAACCAGCCTCACACCACTCACCACACTAAGGGCCAGCTTCCTCCAGGACACAACTGAGTTCCTCCACAAACTCCACCGCATTTAGAGCCTCCCTCAGAACATTATCCTTGTCACCATGGATGCCACTTCCCGATACACCAACATCCTTCACAATAACGGCATAGCTGGCTGCCTCAAATATTTACAAGTCAAAGGACAACCCTCAGATATCCACCCCATCGCCAAACTCATCCATTTCATCCTCAACCACAACAATTTTACATTCAAAAACAAAAACTTTGTCCAAACCATGGGAACAGCCATAGGTACTAGGATAGTTCCCCAATATGCCAACCTCCTCATGGGCCACCTTGAAGAAAAAATATTGAACAAATACAACAAAACCAATGAAACGCTTGAGATTCACCGATTACATTTTCATCCTCTGGACAGATGACAAACTCCCCCAGATTTCCACCACAACTTCAACAGCCACCATCCATCCATTAAACTCTCTCTGGAACACTCCCATGCCAGTCAACTTCTTGGACACCACAATCAGCTTCAACAATGGAACCCTACAGACAACCATATACAAGAAACTCACGGAATACCACACCTACCAAGTAACCACCTGAAACACACCAAGAAATCTGTTATCTACAGCCAGATATTCAGATACCACAGAATATGCCGATGATCACAAAGCGATCACTCTATATCTGACCTATCAGTCATCATCCTCAAAGGAAACCTGCACAAGATTTTCAAGAGACGAGCCTGGGAGTTAAACTCATTACTTTCCTAGACACTAAAAATCATGGACTAATGAGACACTGGATTTATGACTCATTAGAGATTACAAAAATCTGTAATCCACTAACCCTCCTTTTTGTCCTATGACTACAGAGATGTTAACAGGCCACTGTATCTTGAATGGTCCCTAGAATACGTGCTAACTACTTATGCTAAACTATCTGTTTGATCTTGTATTTAGCTGTGACAGTCTTAGTACCTTTCCCAGACCGGAAGAAGAGCTCAGTGTAGCTCAGGGGTTGGCAACCTACGGCACGTGAGCCGATTTTGAGTGGCAGGCAGCTCCCTACCGTGGTCCCGGCCCCCAGCCCCCCCGCCCTCCCCTGCGGGGGCAGGAGGCAGAAGCTTGGTTCTGCAGCAGCCAAGCTTCCTCCCTCCCCCGCTTCTTTCCTGCCCCTCCTCCTCTCCTTCCCTGCGCCAATCAGCTGATGGCCCTAGTGAGGGGGAGGGGGAAGAATGGCAGCGTGCACACAGCTCCATAGAGGAGGCAGAGAGAGGTAGGGACAGGCCTTGGGGAAGGGGATGGAACAGGGCATATCCCTTCCAGCCCCTTGCCATGAGCCGCTCAGGGAAGGGGGCTGGGAGCACCCCCACGAGCCGAGCACCCCAGCCTTCTGCCCTGAATCCCCCACACCCCAACACACCCAGCCTTCTGCCTTGCACCTCCCACACCCTCCAGCCCTCTTCCTTGAAACCCCCCCCCACCCCACACACCCAGTCTTCTACCCTGCACCCCCACACACCCCCAGCCTTCTGCCCTGAACCCCCCCACCCCAACACACCCCCAGCCTTCTGCCCTGCACCCCCACAGTCCCCAGCCCTGATCTCTGAACCCCCTACACACACACCCCAGCCTTCTGCCCTGAACCCCCTCCCCCAGCCCTCTGCCCTGACCCCTAAAACACCCTCGCCCCCCCCCCCCAGGTCTGGGGTCCCGGCCGCAAGCCCTGATCAGCCTGCTGCTGGCCTAGGTGAACAGAACCCCAGGCTGGCAGCGAGCTGAGCAGGCTAGTGGCGTAAGATCAGCATTTTAATTTAATTTTAAATGACGCTTCTTAAACATTTTGAAAACCTTGTTTACTTTACATACAATAGTTTATTTATATAATATAGACTTATAGAGAGAGACCTTCTAAAAAATGTTAACATGTATTACCGGCACGCGAAACCTTAAATTAATTAGAGTGAATAAATGAAGACTCGGCACACCACTTCTGAAAGGTTGCCGACCCCTGGTGTAGTTCAAAAGCTTGTCTCTCTCACCAGTAGAAGTTTGTCCAATAAAAAAATATTATCTCACCACCTTGTCTCTCCATTTTAAAAATAATGATTTATCATGGCAAATATCTACACACACACATAACCTATTCTAAGCAGGTGTTGGAAAATATTAAACACCTTTTATTGTATTTATTTCATATATATACACACACACACACACACACACACACGTATGTCAAAGGCAGATGTTCTGAGCTGTGAAAACAAGTTAAAATTAGGGTTGGAAAAAAGTTGAAATACCACTTAAATAAGACTTGTCAGAAAAGAAATGGTATTAAAATTTAATTATATTTCTTCAAATTTCTATTGTTAAAGCCAGGGTGATTTATTTTAGTACTATTAGATATCCATATTGAAAATCATCAGCAAAGTAAAACAAATTAAATATGCTAGGATAGGTGAGCAACCTCTTCTAATTCTTAAGGAAGCTAAATAAGAATTATAGATTCTTAAATTAAAGCCCTTAAATTTAAAATAATTTACCATTCTTTAGATTTTGATTTCCTGTCTGGTCCTGGTAATTATACACGGTCTTAGTCTTCATGGCATACACTTATTTACTTTTGGATCATATTCTAAACTACTGAATCAAGTAAATAGTAAGTGGCATAAAACATGTTAAACTTCTCTTTCCTCTACTTGGAACAACTGCTTCAGATAACCAAGTCACTTTGTGCTTCCCCCTTTTCTAATTGCATTATAGCTATGTGGACTACAATCATTCAAACAAAGATTTTATTTGTTCAAAAGAAGCATCTTTCAGGCTACACGCAAGTATTATCCATTGCAGCCTACAGCCAGCATTCCGACTAATAATAAACAAGTGAATTTGAACAAGCAGCTTCACTATACGTTGTTCCTGAAACATACCATCCTCATAGCCGCACTCTTGGCTAAGAATTCTTTTTGGTGTTTACCATAAACTAAAGAGACCTTATTCAAAACTTTTGGAGAGGTATAGTTCCAGGTGTCCCATTTTGAACTCTGCTAATTTAGAAACAAGTTTAATTCTGGAAGCAGGAAACAAAGTAAATCTGTAGAAATATAGTTCAGTTTTCCAGTCTCTGCCTGAGCTGGAGACCTATCTGGAAGTCCCTGTTCAGCACTCCTTAAAAACAGACTACAGGGTTTCCTTATTCTCTAAGTTATTGACAGAACCCTACATCTCAATTTAGGTCTAGGTATTTAAGTATTATTTTAGAATCTGAAATACCTAGCAACAAAACAAGACACACTTTCAGGAATTGATGGCAATCCTTTCCTAGACAAACTGGCTCAATATTCAGAAGTGACAGAATCCATCTTTTTCTTCCTCCTCCTCCTTAGCATATGCGCAACGTGCCTCAGGTAGCATGTGACCACGATTCATCACCAAATTTGGTCCGCTGGTTGGATCATTAGCTTCCCTGACCCAGGCCAGATATGATGGGGAGTGTGACGTGATGAAAGCTTGAAACTGAGTACAGTACCCTGAGAACTGGAAAGCAATCCCAAATTTCACATTCATACATACAGATCAAGACATCAATCCAAACTTTAAGCATATTTAGGCCTTTAAGATTATTTTCTTCAACAAAATGCTAGTAATTATAGATTCATAGATTCTAGGACTGGAAGGGACCTCGAGAGGTCATCGAGTCCAGTCCCCTGCCCGCATGGCAGGACCAAATACTGTCTAGACCATCCCTGATAGACATTTATCTAACCTACTCTTAAATATCTCCAGAGATGGAGATTCCACAACCTCCCTAAGCAATTTATTCCAGTGTTTAACCACCCTGACAGTTAGGAACTTTTTCCTAATGTCCAACCTAGACCTCTCTTGTTGCAGTTTAAGCCCATTGCTTCTTGTTCTATCCTTAGAGGCTAAGGTGAACAAGTTTTCTCCCTCCTCCTATGACACCCTTTTAGATACCTGAAAACTGCTATCATGTCCCCTCTTTTCCAAACTAAACAAACCCAATTCTTTCAGCCTTCCTTCATAGGTCATGTTCTCAAGACCTTTAATCATTCTTGTTGCTCTTCTCTGGACCCTCTCCAATTTCTCCACATCTTTCTTGAAATGCGGTGCCCAGAACTGGACACAGTACTCCAGCTGAGGCCTAACCAGAGCAGAGTAGAGTGGAAGAATGACTTCTCATGTCTTGCTCACAACACACCTGTTAATACATCCCAGAATCATGTTTGCTTTTTTTGCAACAGCATCACACTGTTGACTCATATTTAGCTTGTAGTCCACTATAACCCCTAGATCCCTTTCTGCCGTACTCCTTCCTAGACAGTCTCTTCCCATTCTGTATGTGTGAAACTGATTTTTCCTTCCTAAGTGGAGCACTTTCCATTTGTCTTTGTTAAACTTCATCCTGTTTAACTCAGACTATTTCTCCAATTTGTCCAGATCATTTTGAATTATGACCCTGTCCTACAAAGCAGTTGCAATCCCTCCCAGTTTGGTATCATCCGCAAACTTAATAAGCGTACTTCCTATGCCAATATCTAAGTCGTTAATGAAGATATTGAACAGAGCCAGTCCCAAAACAGACCACTGCAGAACCCCACGTTATGCCTTTCCAGCAGGATTGGGAACCATTAATAACAACTCTCTGAGTACGATTATCCAGCGAATTATGCACCCACCTTATAGTGGCCCCATCTAAATTGTATTTGCCTAGTTTATCGATAAGAATATCCAGGGGTTACATGTGGGGACTGGGAAATAAACTCTGTTGCAGACCCTGTAAGTGATTCACTGCATAACTTGAACTTTGCAAACTCTAGATGCAAGGTATATTTGGGTCTGATCCAACTCCTATGAAGTCAATGAAAAGATTCTCATTGATTTCAGTGGGCCTTGGGGAGGGCCCTAAAAGTGCAAGGTATTATTACAGATGTAATCAGATTCATTTTATTATTTTTCCTATTCAGTGGTGCCTCCCACTGATTCAAATGACTTTTCCAGTGGTTTTAACCCTCCTCCTTACACTGTTCATTGTGATACTGAATCTGGCAATTAGCTTTAGCTCCAATGTATTTAGCGTTAACTGCTAGACTGTATCAGCTACTCTACAGTAATAAGTTTAGATGGTTTATCTTCTCAACATAGTATGTTAATAAAATGTACCAATACCAAATGCCTTTGTAAATATAGTGAGGATACATAATCAACACCAAAGAGTTAGTTGTAACTGAATGCAGACCTATTTGCTGTGCTCTCCACTACTCTGCATATTTGCTTCAGTTAGTGATGGTTCCTTGTGGTAACAGGTTTTCCATATAATTTTTTTAAAGTATTTTACCAACTTTTCTTATGATAAATGACTAACTAGCCTGGTAAAACTAATTACATTTATTTTTCCTTATCTTACAAGCTATTACCTTACTTTTCAATGTCTAACTTTGGTAGGGGAAAGAGCATGCAAGGAATTTGTACAAATTGAGTATTTGCTCATTACACAATAGCTCAGGTTTCAACATAGATACCTCTGAATTATGTAAAAATAGATAACTGACATTTTAATGATCCTGAAATTCTTATAGAAGGTTCTAGGTTAGTGGTTGTAAACAGCTGTATTCTCCTACCTTTTTTTGTTTTGTTTTTAATTGGTTTTCTTTAAAAAAAAATCAAAACTCACGAGAGGAATTATACAAAACATGAAAAAACTCACAAAGGATGAAAGGGCTAGTTTTTGGCCTGAGAACTAGAGTTATTTTTCCAGATGAGTAGTCAGACAAGAGGAAAAACAGATTTTTAAATAATTTTCAAGTTTCCCTATGTGGCTATTTTCTACACTGAAAACACACTCCAAGTGTTTTCAAACATGTGCCAAAAATAAGCTGAACACTATTAAGGTTTCTTCAATAGAATTGGCTATAGTTATAGGCATGGGTGGGAGGGGGAGAAGGGGAGAGATGGGGGTAGAGAATGTAACATATATAACACAGGAAAGCGAAAATTTAACTAGGCTGTAGGGAACTTGACTCAACACTCACCTTTACGAAGGATCCAATTTCATTGCAACAGAAGACTGACAGTTCTGTAAGATTTCCTGTGAGATTCTGCATATTACACTGATGCAATAAGGATTCTTTGGAAACCAGGCTCCATGATAAATTATAAATAATAATACTACAGCAACTGTCAACTTCAAAGCACTTTTACAAACAATCCTCAAAGGATGCCAGTAAAGTAGGTATTATTCACTCTTTATAAATGAGGAGACTGAGGCAGAGATGTTAAGCAATTTATCACAGAATGAGTACCTGTCAGAGACAAGATTAGAACTCAGGAGTTTGTCACACAGTTACAACAAATTTAAAAATAAACTATGGACACACCACACTTAAACAACAACTCATCTGAGCATCCAAAGAAGCTTTACAAACATTAAAATCAATCCTCAACATCATTATTAAGTAGGTACGAATTTTTATAGTAGAGCTTTACTAATCTGTACTCCTTATTGCAAGAACACTGAAAATGACTGAATTTTACCAGCTAGTAAGTGAGCAAACAAAAAAGCACATCACAAAATGTATTTTGGTAATTTGACACATGTTTGGTTTTAATTAGTAACACTTCACATTATAGTAATTTATATAAAATTACTAAGAAAAACTTAATATTTAGCCTTTACACTGTACTTTACTATAACTAATATTTGTATCCAATTTGGAAGCTGTAATCTGAAACCTCACTACAGCATCCTACTATTAAATCTTTGCTCAGTACACTTTTTATCATGTGAATTATGGGGTATAGAGATCATCAGTACACTGGGAATTAAATACCCATTTTACAGCTGCGCCCTATGTGCAAGTGGATAAGCACTTGTGGATGAGGGCTAGGTTTTAATTTACTGAAGGTCAACACAGCAAATCTCTGCCAGAGCCCAGAGATATCAGGGCTGCTAGACCACTGTTCTAACTACCAGAATTCCCTACAAGCGATTTGACAATATTCCATTCAAGAAAAACAAACAGGATTCTGGAAATACAGTCAAAATGTTTAAGATAAATATTCAATGGCAGAAAAGTTAAATGAAAGACTTGGGCTGGGCACACTTTTGGGCTTGGCAGGACAGTATCTATGGACCAGTTCTGCTTGTGCTACAACTAGCTAATTTCATATGTTCTCAGATTAGGTCATCTTTAGCTCTCCTTCCTCCAATGGGTGTAGTCAGTATCAGTATCCTTGTTTACAGTTAATTATTTTCTGTCTCTCACTGGTATGAATGAATGGCACTTATGATATAATCAAGTATCACTCACTACATGTGTAAATCATCCTAGATGTAGAAATTAACCACTATTCTGTCTAGATTAATGGCAACACTGCAACCAGCTGTTGGGTGATCAAAGCATACTGTATTGCCACTGTTTAAGAAGACAGTGAAGCACTGTTTCCAGAAATACTATAACCAGAAGCAATGAAACTGTAGAGCAGTCTCTATAGAACACAGTATGCTTTCGAATATGCATTTTACAACCTTTCATGAAAAAATTTAATTGACTAAAAGAATTCATAAAACTCCTATTCTGGCTATAATTCACATACTTGTAATGTGCTTTTGACATCCCACATTTGTATAAGTCATTGTCAGCCTTAAACATGAATTTCACAACTTTTCCCAATTTTTGCCATAAATAAGTAAATCCATGTATTCATGTCTGAATACCAACAACATTATAGCAGAATTTTCAGAAGTCCTCATGACCATCTCTAACTTCGAGCACTCAGCAGTTGACCTTCCAGAGATCGGCTGCATACTATCCATCCATTTCCTTGCTGATCGTCCTATTACAATCACCCTCCACCATAATAACTTTGTCAAGGTTATCTGCATCTCCACACCTGTGGCCAAAGTACATAAGCTTGCATCTGTTGATTTCTGACATCAGGGATACTTCTCTCCAATAATTTGTGCCATAATCCTTATACTATTAGCAGTTAATCTACTGACATTAAAGTGCATTGAGATGTGTTACCACACAAGCGGCATTAACAAACATTGCCAAAAAATTTATCACCACCACCATTGCAAGCCAACTGCCCTCCGCCCTACATTTTCACACACAGTTATTGTTTATGGCAGCATAAAAAGAGCACTTTACTGAAATGTTGATTGTATGTCCCTACTGTCTCTCAGAATAACATCCTTTAAATTACTGCTCCGCAGATTTATTTTGAAAACTGAATCACCAGTTCAGGATGATGAAACCAATCAATCCATTCAATCAGGTCATAGAAATAGAAATTAGAAATATAAATAGAAATTAATGGAGATATCCTATCTCCTAGAACTGGAAGGGACCTTGAAAGGTCATCGAGTCCAGCCCCCTGCCTTCACTAGCAGGACCAAGTACTGATTTTGCCCCAGATCCCCAAGTGGCCCCCTCAAGGATTGAACTCACAACCCTGGGTTTAGCAGGCCAATGCTCAAACCACTGAGCTATCCCTCCCCAGTTTTGTTAAAAATGTATGCACAATTAGCTTTCACTTAAAACAGATTGTATAGTTCTTCAGGGCACGGTATTTCTTTTTTCTTACATGTTTTGATAAGCAGTGAAATAGTTAACAGTGATGTCATTTAAAGTATTATCATTGGCACCCACTGAACTGAATGGAATGGTTCACATATCAGAGCTGTTTGAGGCTCTTTCCAAACTCACTCAGACATTGCTGCACAGGTTACACTGAGGGCATGTTTTCAAGGTTCTCTTTGCAACCGTAACAGCTAGAAACTTGCATGAAAATGTAAAAGGAAAAAAAGAGAAAAGGAAAAAAGGAAAAGAAGAAACTCTGTAAAATAACTGGAGTTGCCTGTCTACTCCACCTTTTGGCTAGTGCTTTACATCCCTTAGGGAAAACCAACATTGGAAAACACTGTTAAGTATAAAAAGTCACTTGGTTTTTTAGGTCATATATTAATAAATGTAAACCTATTTTCACACACATTGTTACAAATAGTATGTATTTCATATATGCATATACTAAACACGAACAAGAAAACACATTGTGAAATCCAGTTAAGACAGACTTTCTCTCTGTCAAATGAACACTACTCAACCAGTCACCAAGGTCAACCCTAATTCCCTTTGTTTGATGACAATGTTCTTGTGGAATTAAGCTTTATTTCCTACTACTTGCAGCTTCAAATTTGGCATAATTTCCCCTTATGAAAATAGTGTGCGTTAACAATTGTTAACGTTTTGTTTTTCCCTCTATCATTTATGTTCCTTTGGCTATATGTAGGACCCTACCAAATTCACGGCCGTGAAAAATGCATCATGGACCTTAAAATCTGGTCTCACCTGTGAATTCTGGCTAGTGTAGGGGAGAAGCAGGGCTGGGGGCTCTTATCTTATGCTAGTCCCTAGATGCTAGTCCCAGCTGGGCTGGGGAGGGCTGGGACTTCCTCTTCTCCTGCAGGGGCCGCTCCCGGAGCTGGGTCAAACCCATCTCTGGGAACCTCCACCAGCTGCAGGTAGCTCCATGGCTGTGGGCTGGGAGACCAGCTCTGAACACGGCAGCAGCAGCACAGAAGTAAGGGTGGCAATACCGTGACACCCCCCCCCATAATAGCCTTGTGACCGTCCCATGACTCCCTTTTGGGTCGGGACCCCCCCAATTATAACACCATGAAATTTCAGATTTAAATATCTGAAACTGAGAAATTTATGATTTTTTAAAATCCTATAGCCATGAAATTAACCAAAATGGACTGTGAATTTGGTAGGGCCCTAGTTATATGTCATTAGCAGTGTGGTTGTGTTGATTTCTGGTATCTATACTGCTTTGCATTATTTCTTATCCAGGAAACACATCAAGGTTGTAGCAAGGATTTTTTTTCCATTCAATTCACAGAAGACAAAGTTAGGGTGTCTGGATGTGACCTTCCTTGGTGACTATGACTGAGCCAGGTTGATTCACTAAGAAATGGATGGTGTATGTGTAGATGTCTGTGAGAGAAGCTTATGTAGGCAGATACAATTGTCTACATATATCTATATAAGCTTCTCTCACAGACTTTCACACATTAAATATAGTGCATAACTCTTCCATCCAAAATGGTCAGCATTCTGTATTGCTGTCTAAAACACTGGAACCCTACCAGTGATCAGGTTTATATTAAGCAATGTTTAATGGCATTATAAAGTTCAACAAGAAGGCTTCTAGATGTCCATTTAGTTTGTGGCAGATTGCAAACATGCTTTCAAGGTTTTCAAATTTAAGGGTTTAACTATCTTCCCTTTATAAAAAATGGGAACATTTTTCAATACATTTACTTTTACATTTATTCTAACATTTTTAAGTTACTTTATTATATTTATCAGTAATAAGATGTGAATGTTTTACTAGCACTAAGATTTGCAGCATTATTATGTACAGCTCTAACTACAACATGGTTCCAATTTTAGACAAAAACAGAATTTTGAACATTTTATACAAACAAGTTATACACTTCACAGTGATAGACTTAGCTATAAGTAAAGACACCACAATGTACTCACATTTTGCGTCTTCTAATCAATAATTTTTTTCCTCAAGATTAGCCCAAATTAATTATACCAAAGATAAACCTGTTTTAAAATTCATTGTTAGTAGAGCACTTTCTATTCCTGGCTTCGACTTTGCCCAAAAAAACCTCAGAAGAGCACAGTTGGTTGGAACTCTTTAGTGAGATAGTTTCTTTTTTTTTTTTTTTTTTTAAATGAATTTGTATCTGACCTCCTCCCACGTACATGGTGGTCTCAGCAGTACAAGTTTGATCATGTGTTCATTCCATTCTACAGATTTTCCCGGCTTTCAAAGAAAACATTTGGTCCCCCACCCACACACCCTTTCAATTACATACTGGCTAACGACAGAAATCCACTGTCAATAATGTACCCACACTGAATGTTTCACTACTTTTTCCACAAGTTACAGTAATTGCCTTCTTCTCCAAACATGTTCTAATAGCCCCTCTACCTTGTGGTCCAGTGACTGTCTCCATGAGAATTTGGTCTCCAGAGGAGGGTATGAGGGGGATCAGATTATTTAGAGTAGAATGCTACTACTTAGCCAATTTTGGGATCAGCAAGCCACAGATTATAGAAAATTAATCTAGTCTGAGCATCTCCAGCCACCTGGGCAAGGCAGTGGAGAAACGTGCAGCCCAATACCCTGATGCCATCCTATTGATAATACAAGAGTATGGGTGGCAAGGACTTATTCAGGCTTGTCTACATGGGGACATTCAGGAAAATTAATCTAGTTAACTAAAGGTGTGAATTAAAAGTGGATTAGTTAAACTGCATTAAACAATCCCGTATATGGGGACACATTCAAAATTCAAGTGACCTTATTTTGGCTCAGCTTAATTCATTTATATTCTCAGCTAAAGCAAGAACTTACTCCTCTCTGCACCTCCTCCCTGGTTCCGGGCCATACAGAGAAGGGTAAGGTGGTCGGGTCCCCCCACCTCACCAGGGCCACTTAATCTTCTACAGACAGCCTCTTCAGAAGAACGACTACTGCATGATTGATAAATGTCTAATATGTATCCATTTCTAAAAGTTTATCCAGTGGAACAGAAAGTGCTGGAGGAGGATCCACAATTGCCTATTTTCTCCTGGAGCATAGGGAGTTTCCTCTGAAGTCACTGTGGCTTACAGAGAAGGAGGTTAGTAAGGTGGCTACCTAGGGTACGTCTACTTTGGGATAAAAGACCCGCGGCACAGCCGCAGCTGGCTCGGGTCAAGTTAACTCGAGCTCACACAGTGTTCTGCTTCCAGGGCTTTAAAAAAAAAAAAAAATCACTGTGCAGATATTCGAGTTTGGGCTGGAGCCTGAATGCTGCTACCCTCCACCCTCGCTGGGTCCCAGAGCTTAGGCTCCAACCCAAGCCCAAACATCTACATAGCAATTTTTCAGCCCCGGAGCCCGAGCCCTGCAAGCCTGAGTCAGCTGACCCATGTCAGCTGCAGGTTTTTTAATCCCTCTCTAGACATAGCCTTAGCAGCGTAGCTTCTTGGGCTAGGAAGACAAGGAATCCCAGAGTGAGAAAAACAGGGAGACTGCATAATCCCCATGTAACCTTCTTCGATTTGAGGAATTCTCTACTGGGATATCAAAGATTTTGGCTTCTGCTACTCTCCACCCAGCTACTCTAAAGACAAAAATAAGCTACTTGAACTCCAGAAACAAGCTAAGTAGATGAATATATTGGAAAATACTTGAGTTTACAAACGGGATTTTTAAGTTTGGCTCCAAAGACATAAGAAGGAAGAGTCAGACTCAAAACAGTTTAAAAAGGAAGGAAAATTCCAATTTAAAGTTTTTACATAAAAAGGGTGTTAGATTTAAAGCTATATTTCCCTGTACTACAGTGACTAAAAAGGCAACCTAGATAAAAAATGGAATTTTTATTACAAACATTTAACTTTTATACCATTTCATAACTGTACTGCTAGTGTTTAGTAGCTTTTAAAGGGTTTGACAAATCACTAAATAATATTTAATTGTTATTCAATAAACAGACTGGAGGGAATCAATGCTCTTAGCAGGTATTTGCTGGGTGCTAGGTTGGTGCCTGACACATTTTCATGAGAAATATATTCCTTTATGCTTTTCCCAGAAGAGGGAAATTGCGTTTCCTGGACAATGTTCTTATTTTAGCTTGTATTTCAGATTGAACATGGTCTTATTAAAAAGGTATACCACCAATTTTAAAAAAAAATCACTTGTCTGATTTCCCCGCCATTATTGTTGCAATAAAACACCTATGGTTACCATAAACTGAAAGATTAGAGAAAAATCTCTCTGGTTTTCAGTTTTTGTCCATTTGACAGCACTGTGAGCAGCTTTTCCCTCACAAATAGAGAGTCAGTCAGTTTCCCTTTTTTGTGCTATTCTCCCATACCAAGATTTTAAAAAATGGGAGTATAAAACTACAAGTATATATATGCAAGGGAGACAGGTTTAGTATCTGAAGTTATTTTAATTCAGGTTTTGGGGTTTTTTTAATTTGCATGATTTCAGTTTAAGGGTATCCCTTTAATTTAACAACTTTTTGAGTTCAAATTAATTATGATTTAGAAATATGAAATATTTATCTTATTTACCCTATCTTATGTGAACTGAGCATTGATGAAAATATCATTCAGGCTAGAAGATTTGGGGTGAAATTTTGGCCCGTGGACTTAAAATGGACCAGGCTTTCACCCTTGGAGATTGCCAGTATCCTTTTTATTTAACAGTCCAAAAAACTCTGTGGATACTTAATGTATGCCCTGCTATTGACAGCTAGATACAAGAGTTGATAAGCTATCTTAAACTTAATTCTTAATTACCCTAAGAAAACAACCCCACACACTTTATGAACTTTGATTAGTTTATGGCCTCTACCTCAGTCCTGAAGAATAAACTTGTATAATTTAAGTATGGAGAAAAAAAATCATCTCAATCAAGTGTTAAAGAGCCATAATGGATCGGCTCTGCTTCAAGCAATCCACATATTATGACAAATTTGCTCTGAATTGTGCTCAGAGAATTGCTTCCCTAGTTCAGCACAAAATACAATGCAATACAAAAAATGGTAATACTGGTCATCTATCTAGAAGTATTAAACAGTAAGTAACCATCATATTTGTTCATAAAGTCCAGTCCCTGAAGTTTATTTTATACTATTCCAATTCCAAACCTACTGTGTGGACTTGTCTAGGAAAACTAAAAATATTATGCAAATAGGAAAAAATTGTTTCTAACCCTTCAAGTAGTGAACAAGTTCTTCCAAATAATCAATATTATTGATTTAAAAAAAAAACTATTGAGAAAGATGCAATTCTTAGAATTTTCAGAAACAATTTTGTACTTCAAAATGTGAAATTAAGAAGTTCCTAAGCATTGCATTTAAGAAACAGACTTTTGGGATATGGGCTTTGGAGTTGCTAAAAGCAGGTAGCTTGATAGTCATGAATGGATGAAGTTGAGAACAACTGAAAAAAATAGTATTTCTAATAGTTAACCAGAATAACAAACTTTTCCTGTATACCACATTTTCAATTGTTCAGTAACAGAAAACTGTATTAGCTTTCTACCTATAAATCACTTGCTGGCTCTCTCATGCTTCTCCACATTATGCTTTACAGTCCAACTCAACAGCTACACAACACACACTGGAACACCATCTCTAACTTCAAGGTAAATACACTAACTCTGAATTACACTGAAGTTCCCTACAAATACAGCAGACCAGATTCTAAGGACCACTCATCCTCCTTTGCATTGCTTCTCCTGAATGGCGCGGCCATCTCTCTTCTGTTGGGGATTTCCAGTGTGGGCAAGTCACCAGAGGGCAGATAGCTAGTATAATTGGCTTCTACTTCACCATCCTACCTCCCACAGTTCCCAGAATAGAGAATAGAAAGAGTCCTAGTCCAAGCACATTGTGCTCCAGTTATCACTGGCTGGAGGACAGACCCCTTGTGAGCCATAGCCATTTGGTGTGGTTTAGGGCAGCCCTCCAGCTGCTCTAATCTAAACTGAGAATAGCAGAGAACCAGCCCTATAATCAAGGAGCTGCAACTAGATCCCTTGTGATCAGTCCCCTCTGGGTGTGGCTCAGAATCTAGACAGGTTTCTCTAACCTACATCTTCACTTTAAAAGCCTCATTGTTTGAAGCAGTATTGTTTCCACCAAATCATTGAGTAAACTAATTTTAAATTATATGCTGCAATTTTGTCAACGGCTTGCTGCAGGTTTAACCAGCTTTCTTCTGCTACAGCAGTTTCTTCTGCTAAGCTTAGCAACTTAGAGCAGATAAGTACAAACATACTTATATATGACAGTACAAATGGGAAGCCTCAGGGTGAGATCTGTGAAAAGTATGAGTGGTGCTAGGAAGCTCCCCTGTGACAATCTACTCATTGCTTCAAGTTATATTTGAATAAATGTGCTGAAACACATTCGGGCAGTTTTAGATACCTGCCCACTTATATATTAGTCTTATCTATGCAGCACTAAGTACACTCGCTTTAAAAATCTGAGTAAGCAAACACCTATGTTAAATCATGGTGCTCATATAGGATTGGGGGCAAAGAGGGAAAAAGTCCCTCCTACAACATTTTAAGTGCGCTTAATAGTCATGCACAATCAGTCTCATGATTTTTACATCTACCAGCTGGCTAGGGGATGAGTGGGAGGTGATGGAAAGAAGTAGGCGGGGAGAAGAGGGCTGCTAGAAAAGAGAAGTGGACCTGTAGGAGAAAATCTACTAACTCCATTTTGTTTAGGCACTTCGCCATCTTTTTTCTAAATAGTTGTTGTTTGTCCACCATTTTGGTGACCACCTCCTTGAGACAATTGGCGCCTTTTTCCCTCTAAGGCGGGAAAAGAGCAAGGGTCACATGGTACATGTTCCACCTAGTAACAAGAGAACATAAATGACTGCTGCACCTGAGAGAAGGGGCTGTCCTTCCTGGTGGCAGCGCAGTGTATGTCCTAGCCAAGGCTTCGCGGGATCTACAGAACACCACAGAAGAAGATCCAAACTCATGATCCAGCTACCTATTCCTAAACAGTTCCTGTCTTACCTGTGTTTGAGGATCCTGTTGTACTTGGTTCATGAAGTCCATGGTCATGGGTCCATTCCTCTGAACCTGGTGTAGTATCTGTACCTTACCTGTGGTAAACTCCCTTGTCTTGTGGGTTTGGGACCTAGACTTCATGTCCGTTTGTTAAGCCAACCTGTACCCGAATACCCTTTTGTATACTTTGAAAATTCGTGGCGATTGGGGGAGGTCCCAGCCTAACTTCAGTCCCCGGCAAAATCATGATCCTCAAGGAATCCATTTTGAAGCACTTGGAGGAGAGGAAGGTGATCAGGAACAGTCAACATGAATTCACCAACGGCAAGTCATGCCTGACCAACCTGAGTGCCTTCTGTGATGTGATAACTGGCTCTGTAGATATGGGGAAAGCGGTGGATTTGATACATCTTGACTTTAACAACGCTTTTAATATGGTATTCTTGCCAGCAAGTTAAAGAAGTATGGATTGGATGACTGAACTATAAGGTCGATAGAAAGCTGGCTAGATTGTAGGGCTCAACGGGTAGTGATCAACAGCTCGATGTCTAGTTGACAGCTGGTATCATGCAGAGTGCCCCAGGGGTCGGTCCTGGGGCTGGTTTTGTTCAACATCTTTTTTAATGATCTGGATGATGGGATGAATTGCATCCTTAGCAAGTTTGCAGATGACACTAAGCTGGGGGAGAGGTAGATATGCTGGAGGGTAGGGATAGTGTCCAGAGTGACCTAGACAAATTGGAAGATTGGGCCAAAAGAAATCTGATGAGGTTCAACAAGGACAAGTGCAGAGTCCTGCACATCGGAAGGAAGAATCCCATGCACCGACAAGCTGGGGACCGACTGGCTAAGCAGCAGTTCTACAGAAAAGGACCTGGGGATTACAGTGGATGAGAAGCTGGATATGAGTCAACAGTGTGCCCTTGTTGCCAAGAAGGCCAATGACATATTGGGCTGTATTAATAGGAGCATTGCCAGCAGATCAAGGGAAGTGACTATTCCCCCTATTCAGCACTGGTGAGCCCACACCTGGAGTATTGCATCCAGTTTTGGTCCCCTGACTACAGAAGGGATGTGGACAAATTGGAGTCCAGTGGAGGGCAATGAAAATGATTAGCGGGCTGGGGCACATGACTTACAAGGAGAGGCTGAGGAAACTGGGGTTATTTAGTCTGCAAAAGAGAAGAGTGAGAAGGGATTTGATAGCAGCCTTCAACTACCTGAAGGGGGGATCCAGAGAGGATGGAGCTAGACTGTTCTCAGTGGTGGCAGACGACAGAACAAGAAGGAATGGTCTCAAGTTGCAGTGGGGGAGGTCTAGGTTGGATATTAGGAAACACTATTTCACTATGAGGGTGGTGAATCACTGGAACGGGTTACCTAGGGAGGTGGTGGAATCTCCATCCTTAGAGGTTTTTAAAGCCCTGCTTGACAAAGCTCTGGCTGGGATGATTTAGTTGGTGTTGGTCCTGCTTTGAGCAGGGGATTGGACTAGATGACCTCCTGAGGTCTCTTCCAACCCTACTATTCTATGATTCCACTGTTTTATTTGGGGGTCCTATCAGTTACTGTTTAAGTCTTTGTTAAATAAATCAAATCTGTTTAATTAGTTAAGCCTGTCTGTAGTTTCTCGCCGATGATAGATGTGGGTTGGGGAAACGAATCTGCTGGGTGGGGCTTTAAGGTGTGGAACCTAGGGCATATCCAGTTAACAACTAACAAAATATAAGTAGAGAGTATTCCTAGTTAACAGAACAGGAGGGGATAAAAATGCAGCTTATGCTATTGCTTCTTACTTTCTCCAACCCTACTGCCCGATAGGGAAGTCACGATCAGCCAGCAAGTTTCCACTACTTCCAGTTCCACTGTTGACTGAAGTGGGAAAAAGAAATCAAGCCATCCTGGGAGTTTCCCAAAGACTCATTATCAATGGCCGAAAGACTCCAAAGAATCAGGAAGCAGCCACATAGAAGCAAAGAGGACATGCTGCATGAAGTAATGCAGCAGTCCCTTAATGAAAATCAAAAAGTGCATGAGTGGCAGGAGAGTGAAAGGAGGGTCCGCCAGCAGAATGTGGATCACTGGCACCAAAGCACGGAGCGACTGCTAAGCATCATGGAGCACCAAGCAGACTCGAAACAGGTGCTCGTAGCAATGCAGGCGGAGCACTTCTGCGCCCGCCGCCCCCTGCAGCCCTTGTCCCAAAACTCTTTCCCTTGTGCCCCCATGTCACCGCCATGCAACTTTCCCCAACATCCGGGGGCTTATCTCCACCAGCTGCCTCCCACACCTGTAGCTTCACCACCCAGCCCTGCAAACTACGACCCTTACTCACTGCACTCAACCCCCATCACCATGCATTTTAGCCAGCCTGAAGTGCAGCACTCACTGCATGGCACTCCAGACAGGAAGGCTGAGTAGGATAACAGGACATACACAAATCTGTGATTGTCCCATTCCCCACCCCACCCCTTTCTCTCGTCCCAAACACCACAGATGTGTCATTCCCTTTGTGTTTCCCAAGCAGTTGCATTTCTTTTCAATAAATGAATTTTCTTTTCAATAATGAATTTTTTGGCTTTGAAAATGTTCTTTTTTATTGAATTAAGTAAAAGATACTGTAGCCCAGGAAAGCAACAGGCACTGCAAGTCAGTGCATCATACGTAGCAAACACAGATTCCTACTAACATTGGAACCACTGCACTAAACTCCTGTGCAGGGCATCAAACATTACTGGTGGCTTTCAGCCTCAAGGCATCCCTAATCCTTGCAGCCCCACGCTGGGCCCCTCTAATAGCCCTGCTCTCTGGCTGTTCAAATTCACACTCCAGGTGTTGACCCGCCATGCCTGCGTGAATCTTTCATCCTTCCCTTCACAAATGTTATGGAGAGTACAGCACGCAGATATAACCCTGGGGATGTTGTCATCGGCCAGGTCGAGCTTCCCAACAGACAGCGCCAGTGGCCCTTTAAACGGCCAAAAGCATACTCCACAGTCATTCTGCACCAACTCAGTCTGTTGTTGAACCGCTCCTTGCTGCTGTCAAGGCTCCCTGTGTAGAGTTTCATGAGCCATGGTATTAAAGGGTAAGCGGGGTCTCCAAGGATCACAATGGGCATTTCGACTTCCCCTACGGTGATCTTCTGGTCTGGGAAGAAAGTCCCCCCTTGCAGCTTCCTGAACAGGCCTGTGTTCCAAAAGATGCATGCGTCATGCACCTTCCCGGACCAGTCTGCATTAATGTCAATGAAAAGCCCACGGTGATCCACAAGCGCCTGGAGAACCATAGAGAAATACCCCTTCCGATTTATGTACTCTGAGGCTAGGTGGACTGGTGCCAGAATTGGAATATGCATCCCATTTTCGCCTCTCCGCAGTTAGGGAAACCCATTTGTGCAAAGCCAGACACAATGTCATGCGCGTTACCCAGAGTCACGGTTCTTCGGAGCAGGATGCGATTAATGGCCCTGCAAACTTGCATCAACACGATTTCAACGGTCAACTTTCTCACTCCAAACTGGTTAGCAACTGATTGGTAGTTGTCTGGAGTTTCCAGCTTCCAGATTGCAATAGCCACCTGCTTCTCCACCGGCAGATCAGCTCTCAATCTCATGTCCTTGCGCCGCAGGGTGGGGACGAGTCAGCACACAGTCCCATTAAAGTGGCTTTTTTCATCCGAAAGTTCCGCAGCCACTGCTCGTCATCCCAGACTTGCATGACAACGTGATCCCAACACTCAATGCTTGTTTCCTGAGCACAAAAGCGGTGTTCCACTGTGATGAGCATGTCTGTGAATGCCACAAGCAATCTCGTGTCGTATGCGTTATGTGAGTTGACATCATTGACAGACTCCTCACGGTCAGTTTGTAGTTTAAGGAGTAATTCGACTGCAATTAGTGACGTGCTGGCGAGACCCATCAGCATATTCCTCGGCAGTTCGGGATCCATTTCAGAATAACTTCAAAGGGAAATTTCTAGGAAAAACACTTCACACACATTGCCCCAAGCAGTCCTTCCTAGAGACTGCATTAGTCATGTCTCCTAGAGAAGTTGCATACAATTCCACAACAAAAAATTGCATTTTTAATACAGTGGACTCTCAAAGTTATTAAACTTAATCCCAGAAGGTTTGCCAAGGATATCGCAAGACAAGTCATATCTGCCACATAAAGCATCTCCACAATTTAGTTAAATCAATACCAAGAAAAGGTGTTTAGACAAGCCTTGAAGAATTAATTTCTGCTTATCCTCTGATCAAATTCAGCAGTGGCAGGACAGATTTTCCCATTCCACTTTGCCCAGGTGCCTGAAGTGTGACCTAGAAGGATCAGCTCATGCACTACATTCTTCCTTTCTCCCACCTTCCTTTCTGATTGCTGGTCCAAGAAACATTTGCTTGTCCTCAAAGCTCTTCATGGATCTGTCAGGACAGTTGTAGTATGGGTATTTGTGATCAAATGGATCAAATGCCATGTCATTCTAATCATCTTATTTATTCCACCACCTTCAATATCACTTCAAATTTTGGTATGATTTTAATTATTTATTTAGACTTATTTATATTATTTATATATTATAATATTACAATATTATAATTTATATTTTATATATATTATATGTAGATTATTTATTTGGATTTTAAAATCCACCTATCCATATACTAGGTGCATCTCGCCAACATGCATTTTGACAATCCATTGGAGACACCTGGTACATAAACATCCTGCATAGGTATGCTTTCTCCTGGTCTCAACCGGAGCTTAGAAAAAAAGCAGCAGAAAGCAAAAGGAAAAGAAAAAAGAAGCACAAACTGTATAAATGAATCAGCGCTCTGGACCAAAGGAACATACTCATGCTAAGTGTAGATCGCACCCTCATATATCTACAAATAATATGTATTGTATGATACAAGAATACTTATTCGGCTAATTCTTATGTTGCATTGAAAATATTTTATAAAATCTGGTTTAAACTTAAGTTTCTCAGTAATTTATTCAGTTGTGATGTCCATGTCAATACATTCACTGACAGGTATCAAAATATTGCATTGCATCTTTTCACTTGATCATTTATCATAAAATTATAAACAGTACGATATCTTAATGCTACCATTGCAACCTTGACAATGTCTGCAATTCTCTTCCCTCGGGAACGTCAGCAACTTATATCAGCACTAAAACGAAGAGACAGCAAAATTCATTGCTAAGAATGTGGGAGATATCTGTATTTTTATGAATACTCTCTCTCTCTCTCTCTCTGTTTGCTTATTGTGGTGTGGCTGGTTCTGTAGAACACCATGGGTTAATTTTCTGATCCACACATGTATTCAGGAACCAGGCAATTGACAGTGCTCAAATTGATAGTACAGTAAATCCACAGCTGAAAGTCTACCTGCAACCACCCGTAGAGGTGCATAAACCAGATTCAGGTGCCCCACAACAAACAAAAGGACTTTGAAAAAGATAAAAGACTGCTTTTGAACTAGGGCAGACACACTTACTGAGGACCAGACTAAGTGGCAGAAGCTCCAAGGGTACAGCCAATTTCACCCAGCCCCCAAATATGGAGGGATGCCTGGAAAGAGGGGAGCCTATCTAAATATGCAAGAAAAGGCTACGGTACAGGTCAGGGGTCTCAAACATGCAGCCCACGGAGTTATTTCCTGTGGCCCACCACAGGTGCCAACTCCACTGGCAAGCTCCTCTCCCCCCCGCCCCAGCGTGCCACGTCCCCGCTCCTCCGCCTACCTCCCAGCGCTTCCTGCTGCCAAACAGCACTTAGGACTTTCCAGGAGGGAGTGGAGAGGAACGGGGATGCGGCATGCTCAGGGGAGGAGGCGGGGCTGGGATTTGGGGAAGGGGTTGGAATAGGGGCAGGGAGGGGCGGAGACTTTGGGAAAGGGGTTGGAATGGGGGCAGGAAAGGGGTGGGAAGAGGCAGGGCAGGGGCGGGGCCTCATGGACTAGACAAGCAGTCTGAGGTATGAAGTTCAGCATGTATGATTCTTTGCTGAGAGTAGTTGGGAAGAATGTTTGTTAAAAGTAGCAACATATTTCGTATGAATAGTTACTTTAAAAAGTTCCTGCCATTACAGCTATGTTGATAGACTGTTAGTGTAGATCATCATCAGTGTTACTGACCACATAAGGAATAGTTACAGGTGTTTAATGTGAACCGGGGTTTTAATAAAATATAGTTTTAAAAAAATTAATACATTGACTTTTAATAGCATACTATATTACTCTTCATTTTTGACTATACTTTTGTATTGTTGTATGAAAAGATTTTAGTGATGTGGCTCTCGGGCCAACGTACTAGCCCTCATGTGGCCCTCGTGGTGATTTGAGTTTGAGATTCCTGGTTTAGGTAACAGAATAAGCATACAGGCCTTCTGTTGTTTTAAGCCGTTCCCTTTCTCTTCATTATATTCCTGAGGATAAATAAATTATACTTCATTCTGAACTAGCAGTATTCTGTCACTCTCCTTTCCTACTGCTCATAGGCTCCTGAAGAAAAGCCTATAGCAGGGGCCAAAACCCAGTTTGACCTCCTGAGGGATGGTAAACAGGGTACTGTAATCTGGTGACTCAGACTGAGGGCTTGTCTACACTACCAAATTTTGTTGACAAAACTTATGTCGACACCCAAAAGTCAACAAAACAAACTGCCAAAGGGTGTTCACACTTGCTCCCTCTGTTGACAGATCATGTCCACTTTGTTGACACCATCATCGACAGGGTGAGCAATGCACCGTGGGTACGCATCCTTCAGTGCAGTGTCATGGGAAGGAAGAGCTGAGCGCTGCGCATCTTGGGATTCTCTCAGAGTTCACCCACATCCCCCTCAGCTGCCGAGAGCAGCATCATGAGTAGCTCTGTGAGCTCTCTGTGCTGAGGAATGGCAAAGCAACTCAGCAGTCTGTCCCCCTCCCCCTGCAGCAACAGTCTGCCTGCTGCTGTGTTCCTAGCGCAGGGCAGAACAGGAGCATTCCAATGAGTTGCTCTTTGTTTGTTCCCCAAATGGAGGAGCACACAGATACTTCCCAGAGCTTTGAAAGGGGAGGGATACATGCCAGCAGGGCAGCAGAGATCAAAATACTGAGCAGAGCAATCAAGGCAGGCATTGTGGGATACTGGCGGAAGCCAGATCTGTCGACAAAACAATCAGCAGTGTCTACACTGGCTCTTTGTCGACAATAAAGGGAGGGAAAAAAACAAAAGTTTCTCGTAGGGATGGAAGTTTTTTTGTCGCCAAAACTAGGCGGTTTTCGCAACGAAAGTACCATTGTAGTGTGTACGCTCTTGCTGTTTTGTCGTCACCAAAAACTGCCTTTTGGCGACAAAACTTGCCAGTGTAAACAAGCACTGAGTGGGGATGAATTGCATGATTCCACCCTGAGAGAAATACAAGTGCAGGCCTGTCACTTGGAAGGGATGCCCATGAGAAGATAGAGAGAGAGGTCAAAAGATAAAGCCCACCCTGAACCATAACACTCTTTGTAATCTTTATAGCTTTTATGTTGAAGATTCAGAGAAAAAAAGATCGAAGAGCAGAACTCATTCAACAATCTTCACTAGCAGAAACAACCAACCACATAATTTGTGTGGGGAAAAAATTACAATATTTCACTTTGAAAAGAGAGTTCTCTTTGAACCTTACCACTGAATACATTCTCTTCAGTGTACACTAAAATCCAAGCTTAGCTGTCTTCCCTTTGACCTGAAATCCTTTTCAATAATATAGCCAAGGTCTCTCTCTGAAGGAGGAACTATAAAGCAGTAAGAGTGCTTCCCTCAACTTCATAAACACATATTAAATATACCTGGCTCCTCGAAAAGATAGTATAAGGTTGAACACTCTAAACGTTTCCATAATTATGGGATGTTGAAAGGCTACAAATTCAGTGAAGATCTAAAATTATTTTTCATCAATGTTTGCTCATCACCAAGTCAAAGTTACTTGCTACCATTTTATTCACACAAGCAGGACAAAAACTTCAAAAATTGGGTTCATGGCCTGCTAACACATGTGAAAACTACAAACATTTCATTTCATTTCACAGCTACAATTTGCCCCCTCTCCACGAGGATTTTAAAATGTGCTAGCTAGGAAATAAATATGCACTATAAATCAGGCCCTACCAAATCATAGCCATGAAAAACATGTCTCGGACCGTGAAATCTGGCCTCCCCTATGAAATCTGGTGATTGTAGGGGGGTCCTGGTATTGCCACCCTTACTTGTGCACTGCCTCCAGAGCTGGGAGGCCAGAGAGCGATAGCTGCTGGCCAGGCACCCAGCTCTGAAGGCAGCGCCGCTGCCAGTAGCAGCACAGCAGCAGAAGTGATGGTGACAGGATATGGGCAGGGTCATTGCTTTTGGGGGGAGGGCAGGGCTGGCCTTACGAGTGGGTGATGAGGGCGACCGCTCAAGGTGCCATGGTCTGGGGGGAGGGGTGTGCTCTGGTCACCCAACACACACATAGGCAGCCCAAGGTCCCTTTAACCCCCCAAGTGCTGGGGAAGGGCCGGGTTGGGGGCACCCCAGCTGGGGGCTCCTACAGTGCACTAGGCTCCAGCTGCAGTGTGGCTGGGATTAGCAGAGGTACAGGACTTCCTCTTCTCCTGCATGGGCCAGGTCAGACCCATCTCTGCCAGCAGCACAGAAGTAAGATTGGCAATACCATACCACGCCACCCTCACTTCTGTGCTGCTGCTTCTGGTGGCACTGCCTTCAGAGCTGGGCTCCCAGCCAGCAGACGCCGCTCTCCAGCCACCCAGCTCTGAAGGCAGCGCCACCCACCAGTAGCAGCACAGAAGTGAGGATGGCAATACCGTGACCCTCCTACAATAGCCTTGTGACACCCCACACACACAAACACACACACACACACACACACACACACACACACACACACACACCACTTTTGAGTCGGGACCTCCAAAATTACAACACCGTGAAATTTCAATGTCTGAAACCATGAAATTTACCAGAATGGACCAAAATTCTCAGTTCATAAACACAGAGTTGTGTGGGAGTGTGCTACCGCAGACAAATGGCAGGTTTACATAGCCCCAACAGCTGACTTAATGATAACAGCACTGTCGAAAGTTCAGATACTATGGTTATGTGTGCTATAAATAACTGGTAAGAATAAAAACATCAGATAGGTTATTTAACATTGAGTCCCTCTCCAAAACTGAATGCTGAGAAGTTTCTATGAAAATATGATTCATCTCCTGGGCAATGTTGTTATACTTGCTCTATTAAAACAACACCCAACCTGTTATTCTATCTGCAAGTGTCAACTGAGGAGATGTTTTACTGAACCATTGGTTTTGTAAAGCAGCTAAACAAAGTTTCTGTTTTTTTTAAATAAACCATTTTTATTCATTTTGTTTTTGTTCTATTTAAGTAAAAATATTAAAGAATAAATACTTAAAGTACATGGATCTGCAATTAAACTAATCAGATTCTAATAGATATCAGGCTATGATGAATGTGTAAAATGACTGCTTCTCTATCATAAAATTATCTGTTGTGATGAGCTAGCTATGAACTAACACAACATGAATGTAGCCATACAAGTCAAAACTGCCTTTTAGAGGTATTCACTGTGCAGACCTCAGTGCTATAGTTCAGCTCCAATAGTACAAAATGAACCCAGATGCACAAAATTTTGCAGAGTCAATGACATATATAATTACTTTCTCGTAAAATGGCAGCACATTCTAAGCTCCGAAAACAGATTATTCAGAAGTTCTGTCTAAGTGGCCAAAAAACACCACACATGAAAGATACAATAGAGAAGCTACAGTATATGGGAACTGAGAAAAAGAGCAGCAGTGTTAAAAATTATGGAAATAAAGCCTGAGAGGTTGAGGTACCGAAACAGCTTGACACAATAAGCTTTCAACTTAAAAAGTTAAGTCATGTAGGATGGAGAACTGTGACAAGACAATAGGGTACCAGAACAATTCAACTTATAACTTATATATAAAGTAGACGATAAGCAGACACCAAATTAGATGTTTGGGCCAGTGTATTATTGAATTGTTCTGGTATCCTACGGTCTTCTCATAGAACTAATTATATCAAATATTGGGCCTGATTCTCCATTGCCTTGCAACCATTTACTCATTTACAGCCAAAAGTTAAAATAGTAGTGTTTTATACCCAATTTGCACAGGTGCAAAGCAATAGAGTGAAAAGCCAAAGCCTGAGGAAAGCTTCTTAGAGCAACTTCCTTCCTCTGAGTTCGGACGCTTGGAAGAGATGCGTCTGCAGCTCCAAAAGGTGCATCACCAGAGGGAGCTGTAAAGCCACAGCTTCATTTTTCCTGGGGCTTGCAGAGGCTCAGCCCCAGCATCTCTTTTCATACTATTTCTGTTATGGCATCTTACATGCATTATGAGTGTGAGGTCACATCAGCAGGGGCATGCAAAATGGTGTCCTCCATGCAGTGCGCTCTGCTTAAGCCTTGGCACCTTTTTCGTTACAATTGCTGTAGGGGAAGGAAAGCTGTAGGGGAAGGAAAGCTATAAAAAAAACTTACTGCTGTCATGGAGACTGTAAAAAGATGGAAAACCCAGCCATTTCCTAAAGGCCATGAAAAGGGATTAGAGAGAAATGGATTGGAAGGGAGACCATTCTAGTTTGTGTTTATTAAAACTGATTTACTGGAATTAGTCATTTTTAAAAGATATAGATAGCTGCCATACACACAAGCCGCTGTATTTATTGAACAGATGAATATCCTTACCTCTATTTCACCATACTTTCACCAAGTATTTGGAGTGTTGTTCTAAGATGACTGTAACTTAATGTAACTGCCTCTTCCAACTTCATTATCATGCTATATTCTAGACAGTGCAGACAACTAGACAGACAACTTCCATATAACTATTACTAATCTGGGCTCTCAGAGACTGAATCCTAGTCTAAATGATGTACCGAACAGGTGCAGGTTCTTGTGCTGAAATCCAGAACCTAAGAACAAACCTAATCGGAATACTTTTCCACAGATTTGTCTCAAACAAAAAGGCATGCATTGGAAATGAACTTATCTGAGTTTTTTAATTGTGAAAAATAGATCATTAAGAAAACAAGAAGAGGGAACTGAAATCCTTTGCTTGCTAAAGCAATTTTGTGACATCTTTTCATAAAAAGTTCTTTTAAAGTCAGATGCTGAAAAATATTTTTTACTTTAAGTTAGAAATCTGTTTTCCTCCCAACAACAAATTAATAAACCAAATTGATGAAAGCCATGAAACATATAAAAGGAAGAAAAGAGGGGAAGAGTAAGCTTATACAGACTACTGCAGAGGGCTTGACTTACAATTTTAAGGCATCAGAAATGTAAGAAACAGCTGACAAATATCAAAGCTAAAAATCACCACTTATATAGCCAGGAACATGTTCAAAATGTATATCAAATAGGCTCTGCCAAACAAATCACATCCAACAGTATTTCCCATCAATCTTAATCCAGTTCTCTCTTTTAAAAGCTTCCTGTAGCATGCAGTCTTTATTTCTCTTGCAACACTGCCACAATCTGTCAAATATTTTTTTAGGGCACCAAGCACTTCAGTAGCTCTACCACTCACTAAGGGGAACTGCCACTGCACATTTTAAAAGACGCTACATTCATAGGCTATAAACGAAGTAATATTGCAAACCTGAACTGTTTACATTTACATATGGATTCAGTAAGATTTAAAAAAAATTAAAAGCTAGTGCAAACTTTAAGTTACTTTTGGCATTAAAACTAGTTCAACCTAATAGCAATAAAATGACAAAAATGAAATTTGATTTTTCTACATGTCAATAAAAACTACACTTTTAGATGATACAGCAAACATTCTATACTAAGTTCTATGGATGTATGTTGTTCTTTTGTTCAGTGATGAGGTGATAAATGTTCACCTCTACTAAGAACGGTTCAGTATTCATGGAAAACTAGTGTACAGGACAATCTGAATCTAACCACAATCATTCCATTCATTGGGAAGCAAGGAGAATTATTAAAACTGTCAGTTAAAGAAGATTTAGAATCAGTCAAGTACAGCAAGGACTACAATTCATTCTAAGCATACACACCTCAAAAAATATAAGCAGATATTTAACAACAAAATTTTAAATTATAATCGCTTCTTTATAAAATTACACCTAAATGCTCTATATATTTGGTTACATCTCTTCAGATAACAGTTGGTTATATCTCTTCAGATGACAGCATATATAACTGAACATATAACCTTATATAAGAACACACAAATGACCATACTGAGTCAGATCAATGGTCCATCTAGCCCAGTATCCTGTCTTTCAACAGTTGTCAGTGCCAGAGGGAATGAACAGAAGAGAGCAATTTTGTATGATCCATCCTGTCATCCAGTCCTAGCTTCTAGAAGTTGGAGGTCTAGGGCAGCTGCTCTCAACCTTTCCAGACTACTGTACCCCTTTCAGGAGTCTGATTTGTCTTGTGTATCCATAAGTTTCACCTCACTTAAAAACTACTTGCTTACAAAATAAGATATAAAATACAAGTGTCACAACACACTATTACTTAAAAATTGCTAACTTTCTTATTTTTACCATATAATTATGAAAAAATAAATTGGAATATAAATATTGTACTTGCATTTCAGTTTATAATATAGAGAGCAGTATAAAAAAAGTCATTGTCTGTATGAAATTTCAGTTTGTACTGACTTCGCTAGTGTTTTTTATGTAGCCTGTTGTAAAACTAGGCAAATATCTAGATGAATTAATGTACCCCCTGGAAGACCTCTACATACCCCTGGTTGAGAACCACTAGTCTAGGGACTCCCAGAGCATGGGGTTGAGTCATTGACCATTTTGGTAAATAGCTATTGATGAACCTATCCTCCATGAACTTATGTAATTCTTTTTTTGAACCCAATTATACTTTTGGCCTTCACATATCCCTTGGCAATGAGTTCCACAGATTGATTGTGTGTTGTGTGAAGAAGTCCTTCCTTATGATTGTTTTAAACCTGACTATTAATTTTATCAGATGACCATCTTGTGTTATGTGAAGGGGTAAAAAAAACACTTCCCTATTTATTCTCCATATCATTCATGATTTTATATACCTCTATCATATTCTCCCCCCTCCCCCACCGCCACCTCTTTTCTAATCTGAACAGTCCTAGTCTTTTTACTCTCTCCTTATATGAAAGCTGTTCCATACTCAATCATTTTTGTTGCCCTCTTCTGTACCTTTTCCAGATGGGGAGATCAGAACTGCATGCAGTATACAAGGAGTGGGCATATCATGGATTTATATAATGGCTTTGTGATATTTTCTGTTTTATCATCTATCCCTTTTCTAATGGTTTCTAACATTCGGTTAGCTTTGACGACTGCCACTTCACACTGAGCACATGTTAGAGAACGATCCATGTGGACTCCAAGATCTTTCATGAATTGTTCTAGCTAATTTAGACCGCCCCTCATTTTGTATGTGTAGTTGGGATTATTTTTTCTAATGTGCATTACTTTGCACTCATCAACATTAAATTTCATCTGCCATTTTTGCTGCCCATTCACCCAGTTCAGCGAGATCCCTTTGTAACTCTTCACAGTCCGCTTTGGACTTATCTGAAGTATGGTAATTTTGTATCATCTGCAAGTTTTGCCACCTCACAGTTCACCCCCTTTTCCAGATCATCTATGAATACATTGAACAACACTGGTCCCAGTACAGACCCCCGGGGGAACACCACTATTTACCGCTCTCCATTCTCCATTGATTCCTATCCTTTGTTTCTTTTTTTTTTTTTTTTTTTAACAGGTTACTGATCATGAGTATCCCAAGATACTCCCTCATATACCAAGATTGTTTAGTTTGCTTAAGACCTTTTGGGTGTGAGACCTTATCAAAGGCTTTCTGAAAGTCCAATTACCTTATATCAATTAGATCACTCTTGTCCACATGCTTGCTGACACCCTCAAGGAATTCTAATAGATTGATAAGGCACGAACAACCTTTACAAAAACCGCGTTGACTCTTCCCCAATACATCATGTACATCTATTTGTCCGATAATTCTGTTCTTTATTGTAGTTTCAACCAATTTGCCTGAAGTTAGACTAACTGGCCTGCATTTGCCAGGAACACCTCTGAAGCCTTTTTAAAAATCAATGTTAAATCAGCCTCCATACTAGGTGGCTGGATGTAAGTGATAGGTTACATACCACAGTTAGTAGTTCTGCAATTTCATATGTGAGTTCTTTCAGACCTCTTGAGTGAATACCATCTAGTCCCGGTGACTTATTGTTTATCAGTTTGTTCCAAAACCTCCTCTACTGACACCTTAATCTGGGACAGTTCCTTAGACTTTCATCCAAAAACAATTTTTAAAGGATGCCCTTTTGCTGCTAACCACCTTTTTTTTACTCTGCTGTTTAGCCATGGTGGAATTTTTTTTTTCCTGTTGGTCCCTCACTGTTTTTTACTTGAGGTATACACATTTAGTTTGAGACTATTATGGTGTTTTTAAATAGTCTCTATGTAGTTTACAGGTTTTCACCCTTTCGTTTAACTAGTTTCCCCATTTTTTATTAGTTCCCCTTTTGAAGTTACAGATTCCACTCTAGGGGTGGGTACATGCACATGAGATCAGATTCTTTTGAACAGCAGAATCCATGGGAGGCCTGCCAGCTCCAGAGTACCTTGGTGCTCCCCAAAGCCAAAGGCAAAAAGAGTGGGGTGGATGCAATCCACACGCAGATCCTTTGTTAATAAGAATCCCAAAGAAGCAAGACTCTGATCAGCGGGAAAGGAGGGCAGGTTATGGAATCTGTGTGGACAACACATCTCAAAGTACCACATTCACTGTTAGGTAAGTAAGCATTCTTACCTCGAGTGATTGTCCATAAAGATTCCACTCAATGACTAACAAGTGTTTGCCCAGATGCTGCGAAGCAGGTTAGCAAAGGCCTACTTGAAGAGTAACTGTAGGACAGCCTTATCAAAACTATTATAAGATTTCAGAGTGGATACCAGAAAATAATAATAATGCCTAGTTCTTACATAGCAGATCTTGAAGCACTTTACAAAGAAGATTAGTATCATTTTCACGGAACTGAGAAATTTTCCTAACACCACAGAAAATTTCACTGACCTAGCTAATATTTTTCTTACATTGGTTTTACACTGCCTGTCTGGGTTTTATACTGCCATCCACCACTATAATATCTGAGACTCAGCTCTTTAAAATATGTAGAAAATAACCTTGCAGCTGGAGATAGAGAGGAAGACACAGCTACAGCTTAAAAGAAATAAGTATGGCAAGAGGCTATTGGGGGGGGGGGGGCGCACACATTTAGGAACAAGAGCATTTAATAACAATTTAAAAAAATTGTACAAAGTATTTTAAACAACTCGATCTTGCTCTTATGCTATTTTACACTGGCTTTCAATAAGCCATTTAAAAACAACCACCATCCCCCCCAGGTAATTTGAGTAAATACATGTAGACCAGGGGTCATCAAACTGGGGGTCGGGACCCCTCAGGGGTTCTGAGGTTATTACATGGGGGGGTCGCGAGCTGTCAGCCTCCACCCCAAACCCTACTTTGCCTCCAGCATTTATAATGGTGTTAAATATATAAAAACATGTTTTTAATTTGTGGGGGGAGGGGGGAGGTCACACTCAGAGGCTTGCTATGTGAAAGGGATGACCAGTACAAAAGTCTGAGAACCAGTGAATTACTGCATAATATCTATTAAGCACTGATTTCATCTAAGAATGTACACAAAAGGTAACGAAAGGATTTCAGTTCCCATCTCCCTCACCTTTAGTGCAAATACATCTTTGTTTTAGTGAAGTTTTACAGACTATTAGTCCATATAGTGGAGAACCTTTGTCTATGCTGGATATGAAAGAAGCAATGGAGCTTAGATAAATTATTACAGTAAAAGCTGTGTTATCCGGCCCTGTACCAACCGGAAATCTCTATGACCCGGCATTTCTAATATTCAGAGAAAGTCCGATTTATAGTCCAGTTGGCATGGAGCTGGCAGGCTCCCTTCCCGGCTCTACGTGGCTCCCCGGAATCAGCAACATGTCCCTGTTGCTCCTAGGCAGAAACGCGGCAGGCAGCTCTGCGTCTGCCCGCAGGCGCCGCCACCGCAGCTCCCATTGGCCGCAGTTCCCAGCCAATAGGAGCCACGGAGCCAATGCTCAGGGCGTGCCGGGGGCAGCGCGCAGAGCCACTTGCCACACCTCCACTTAGGAGCAGCAGGGACAAGTCGCCGCTTGCGGGGAGTTGCCCGCGGTGAGCACCCCTCGGCTCCGGCATCCCGAAACCCCTCCCACGCACCAACCTCTGCCCCAAGCCTCCTCCTATGCCCCGCACCCAAATTCCCTCCCTCTTAGTTAACCTGCATTTTTCACTTACTGGCACCCCCCATTCCCCCAATATGCCAGATAAAAAAAGCTTTTACTGTACTATGAATACACAATCATCAATCCTCACACACACAAAAATGATGTATTTAAAAGAATGACCTGATGCAGGGAGCAGGTATAGTATCTCACAATGGGTCTCAATCTGAATCCTGTGGAACTCCATAGATGAGACCACTGGTGGAGGAGGAACAGTTACATATCATAAGTTCCTTCTGAACAAGAGAACTCAAGCCATATCTAGGTATTCCTGACCACACTTGCAATCCAGTGGAAGTAAGGCCAGGAGTATTTAGACTCAGACTTTAAAGCCAGTAGGGACCATCATCATCTAGTCTGAATTCCTGCACATTGCAGGCCACAGAACCTTGCCCACCCACTCCTGTAATAGACACAATCTCTGTCTGAGTTACGGAAATGCTCAAATCATGATTTAAACACTTCAAGTTACAGAGAATCCACAATTTACACTAGTTTAAACTTGCACGTGACCAGTGTTCCAAGCTGCAGAGGAAGGCAAAAAGCCTCCAGGGTCTTTACCAATCTGACCCACGGGGAAGTTCTTTCCCAACCCCAAATATGACAGTCAGTTAGATCCTGAGCACTTTGGCAAGACCCACTGGACACACAGCTGGGAAAGAACTCTCTATATTAACTCAAAGCCCTTTCCTTCTAGCGTCCCGTCACCAGCCATTAGGAATATTTGCTACTAGCAGTCACAATTGTGTGATCAACCAATACACCCAGGTCTTTCTCCTCCTCTGTCACTTCCAACTGATGAATCCCCAGTTCATAGCAAAAATTCTTGTTGTTAGTCCCTAAATCGTGACTTTACACTATTACATTTCATTCCATTTCTATTACTCCAGATTTCAAGGTTGTCCAGAGCTTCTTGTATGATATTCCGGTCCTCCTCCATACTGGCAATACCTCCCAACTTGTGTGTCATCCACAAATTGTATTAGCACACTTCCACTTTTTGTACCAGGGGCATTAATTTTTTTTTAATAAGATAGGTTCCAAGACTGATCCCTGGGGAACTCCACTAGTAACCTCCCTCCAGCCTGAGAGTTCACTTTTCAGCATGACTCATTGTAGTTTCCCCTTTAACCAGTTCCTCATCCATCTTTCAATTCTCATGTTAATCCCCATTGTCTCCAATTTAACTAATAATTTCCCATGTGGAACTTTATCAAATGCCTTACTGAAATCCAGGTAGATTAGACCTACTGCATTTCCTTTGTCTTTAAAAAAAAAAAAATCAGTTATCTTCTCAAAAAAGGAGACCAGGTTGGTCTGGCACGATCTACCTTTTGTAAAACCATGTTGTATTGTATGCCAATTACCATTTACCAATATGTCCTTTACTTTCTCTTTCAAAATTTATTACAAGACCTTGCATACAACTGAAGTCAAACTAATAGGCCTGTAGTTTCCTGGATCACTTCCTCCCCACCCCCTTCTTAAAAATAGGTACTATATTAGTAGTTCTCCAATCACAGGGTATGACACACACCCCGAGTAGGGTTGCCAGGCATCCAGTTTTCGACCAGAACATCCGGTCGAAAAGGGACCCCCAGTGGCTCTGGTCTGCTCCACCAACCGGGCCGTTAAAAGTCTGGTCAGCAGCGCAGCGGTAGCCCAGGGCTAAGGCAGTCTTCCTGCCTGTCCTAGCTCCGCACAGCGCTCAGAATTGGCCGCCAGGTCCCTGTAGCCCCTAGACTCCTGGGTGACCAGAGAGGTTCCACAAGCTGCCCCCGCCCCAGGGCTGGTTCTGCAGCTCCCACTGGCCAGGAACCACGACCAATGGGAGCTGCGGGGGCAGCACCTGCAGACATGAGGGCAGTACACAGAGCCTCCCTGGCCGCCCATGCACCTGGGGGCTGCAGGGACCTGGGAGCCGCGGTAAGCGCCACCGGGACCCCGAACTCCCTCCCACACCCAGACTCCCTCCTGGAGCCCACACCCACCCCAACCCCCTCCTGTACCCCAAGCCCCTCATCCTTGGCCCCACCCCAGAGCCCACATCCCCAGCTGGAGCCCTCAGCCCCCCAACTCCCCCACATCTAGGGAATGCAGGGACCTGGCGGCTGCTTCCCGGGAGCTGCGGGAAGCACCACTGGGACCCCGAACTCCCTCCTGCACCTGTGAGTCCCCTCCCACACCAAAACTCCCTCCCAAAGCCCGCACCCCCCGCCCGCACCACCCCCACCCCCAAACCCCTCCCGCACTTCAAACCCCTCCCTATGCTCCTCATTACCCTTATTAAAAACTGAGGCTAAGTATTCATTTAGGTGTCGGACCACATCTAGATTATGTTTAATCTCCACTTCCCCTCTGTGCTTAGTGGTCCCATTTCATCTTTGTTTTCTTTTTATTTATATAGCTATAGGTCCTTTTACTACTGATTTTAATTTCCTTTGCAAGGTCCAACTCTGGTTGGCTTTTGGTAGTTCTCACTTTTTCCCTACACTTTCTGACCTCCACTTTCTGACACCCCCCTCCATCCATCGCTCGCTCTCCCCCACCCTCACTCACTTTCATGGGGCCGGAGAAGACAGTTGGGGTGCGGGAGGGGGGTGAGGGCTCCGGCTGGGGGTGCAGGCTCTAGGGTGGGGCCAGAAATGAGGGATTCAGGATGTGGGAGAAGACTCGGGGCTGGGGCCGAGGGTTGGCTTTCCTTGCTGATCCATCACATCTTCCATTCCTTGTAGGCTCTCTCTTAATAACCTGTTTGAGATCTTTGTTCATCCAGCTTGGTCTGGTGACTAACAGTATCAAAGGAATTTTAGCAGGATAAGTATGGATTAAATTTCTCTGTCTATAGACAGAAGGCCATCCACCACAGCTATGATGGTGTCTGTGCACTTTCCCCCACAATGATGGCTCAAAGAAGCTCAGGATACTGGTAACAGATGAAGTTAGAGACTGCTTTTTGCTAGCTTCTGATTAGCATGAGATTTGCACATTTGTTTACTTATTTTCCCATTCCTACCAAGAATGTAATTAACTGACATTAATTAGGTTTTCTGTTTGAACTTCAGATTCCATTTGAATTAACATTTTTCTGGGTGGCTTTACTACTAACACTGATTTGTAATTTTTGGGAGGGGCAGATTTCTTGGGCTTCCAATGAGACTACTTACTGAAAGACACTTTTGTTGATCTATAATGATTTTCTAATTCTTACAATGGAACTATTGTACCCAGCTGGGAAGAGAAATATCTTCCACTGAGAGTGTAGTATTTAGATTTGCTATGACATAACTGGTTAACAGTGGAAACTACTGTCTAGTACAGTGGTTCTCATACGTATTTGATCACGCCTCCCCTTCTTTGTGTCTGTAGTAGTTTACACCAATACTATACCATGCCACCCTTACTTTTCCGCTGCTCTGGTGGCGGCTCTGCCATCAGAGCTGGGCACCCGGCCAGCTCTTTGGCTGCCCAGCTCTGAATGTGCACAGTAAATGTGTTTTTTTCCTAAAGCGTCTCACGCCCCCCCAGAATACGTTCCGCACTTTCCCCACCCTCCAGTCTGAGAGCCTCTGGTCTAGCAGAGTGGAAGCTATTATTCAGTTCAAGGTATCTGGATGCTAGGTTGCCTATAAACCATAAAGAGGTACAGGCACATGAGAGCATCTAAAGACAAGACACTTTGGAGAAAGCCAGACAAACTATCCTGGAAGCTGTGCGAACTCAGGAAAGAGGCCAAGACATTATGAGCCAACAGACTAAGATAATCATTTGTTGTTGTGGCTGTCTGGCTGAGACCTTCTCACTTTTGAAGATTTACGAGGTTCTAATTCACCAAATAATCCACTTAATGGCATTTGTTTTTTCACCAGATTATTTTCCACCCACCAGTTATTTTCTGTTTTTACTCTTTATTTTCACACACTGTATTTTAACACAAACACAAAGCCTCGCCCACCACAGCAGTTAGTGAATAAAAAATTCTGTGTACATTTCACAACTGCTAAACCTAGAGGCTAATATTCATATTTAACATATTAATTCCAAACTTGATAAGCATGAGAGTATAAAATTGCTCAAGGCTTACAATAAAAGCAATAATTTTAAAATTAGGTCAGCTCTAACTGCTTTAAGCATATGCATCATATTAACATTACAAGTTTATCTTTAGGGAAAAGAGGGCCTTTTAATTGTCTAATAAAAGAAAGATATTATTGTATAATTTATTGTAAATGTAACACTGAGGATCCAAAAGAAAAAGCCTGTGTATGTGTCAAAATAATCTTTGCCATCATAAAGAGCTGCAGAATTCTCAGCATATCCCCCAAACATAAGTATCAATGAAATGTTCATCTGAATGTACAACTACATTAAATTAGTAAAATAATTTGCTTTGCCACAAATTCTAAAATACTGGGCTAATGTCCAATGACATGCAGTCAAATTTACAATACCCTTCCTAGATATTCCTTTATACCAAAAGTAGAGATGTACCCATGTTGCAAAATTCACATCAAGATGCAATATCTCTAAAGACCAGAAACTACATGATGAGTCAACTCACAGCCTCAGGCTCAACAAAAAAAAAAAAATTGACAAAATATTGAGTAAGCATTTGAAAAGGCACTAATTCCTCATGCACAAATTGTCTTTCCTCTTCTCTTTCAAGAATCTCCTTAAAAATCAGGGTACTTACTAAAACTATCTTGTTTTTGGTTGGTCTTTGTAACAGACTGCCAGGTTTCCTCTGCTATGGCAGACTGTGAAGGAAAAGCTATTTCAGAGATACCTGTCTTGGGCAAACAAGCTCTCGGTTAGAAGCCAGCACTCCCAGCATTTTAGAAGATGTGTATAAAGATAGGTGGATATGGAGACTATTTACCGTCACTGTGTTAAAGAATCCGTCAATTCAATACCTGATATGGAAAGATTTTTAATACGGATTGTCAATTTTGAAAGCTATTTTTATTTTCTAAGAAACAAAAAGATAAAGAAAAGAAGCCTATATAAAAAAAAAAAAAATTTAAAGTTTGCCTATTGCAGGGATCTAGCCAGCCAGCTGAGTTGGTAAAAGTACTGCAGTATTAATGACTAGTGCCAGCACCATAACAGTAAGCGAACTTCTGTTTCTTCAACAGATCAAATATGAAAAGGCAGGAAATATTATGACTCCTGCTCCAGTTCTAGTGCCATGGGTAAATGTGCAGGGCATGCAGACAGAGGCAGATGTGACTCTGCTGGCCTCCATGTATTTATTTCTGTTAGTACCACAATATGCTAGGAGCTGTACAAACGTAAGACACTCAAAAGCTCATATCCTAAAAACGTATACAATTATTTGTTTAAAATCAAGAATGCACTCAGCACCATATAGTACATGGAGTCCTCGATATAAACATTTTACAATCTTAAATAGAGAAAGAAAGACACACAACACACACATCTATCATCAGGCTGGAATTCAGAGTTCTCTGTTTAAAAGGCAGCAGGCATGGCATCCAGGTGCAATCCAGGACCAGTGAGGGGGTGTGTCACCACCTGACCTGTAACCCTGAGTGCCTCAAATGGTTTGCTGCTGTAACTCCCCACCTGGGACTATCATAGCCAGCATACCAACATACAGGTAACACCTGGAGTCTCTATGTAGTAGAGCGCCCTGGTTCAGCAGCTCTGACCCCAGCCACCTGTCTACAGCCATACAACCCCACTCTGGCTTCCACCAGCCTTGTTTACAACCAGCAAGGTAACCCCCAACACATTCCTTTCCCAGATTTTCCCAAAACCATGTGCCCTGAAGTGACCAGCCCTCACCTGGACCACTCAGAGAAATAAGGTTTGTTGCTCCTTTAAAAGAGACAAAAGCACATTACAGCTTAATGACAGGTTTCAGGGTAGCAGCCGTGTTAGTCTGTATCCTAAAAAAAAAGAACAGGAGTACTTGTGGCACCTTAGAGACTAACAAATTTATTAGAGCATAAGCTTTCGTGGGCTACAACCCACTTCTTCGGATGCATATAGAGTGAAACACACACACACACACACATATATATATACACACACACACACATACAGAGAGCATGAACAGGTGGGAGTTGTCTTACCAACTCTGAGAGGCCAATTTTTCTCTTACTTAATTGGCCTCTCAGAGTTGGTAAGACAACTCCCACCTGTTCATGCTCTCTGTATGTGTGTATATATATCTCCTCAATATATGTTTCACTCTATATGCATCCGAAGAAGTGGGTTGTAGACCACGAAAGCTTATGCTCTAATAAATTTGTTAGTCTCTAGGGTGCCACAAGTACTCCTGTTCTTATTACAGCTTAACTTTACTGTGGTAAATAGTATACACCCTTCCCTTCAAACACAGAACTGAGCTGGTTTATAGTAAAAATAAAACAATTTTATTAACAAAATATACATTGGATTTAGTGAGTTAAAGTATATAGAATGAAGACCGAGTTACAAGTAAAAACAAAACACACTTTTTAGTGACTAAGACTTGTAGTCTTTGTTCAAGGTAGATATCTCATCAGTCTTTCTTCTTTCCAGCCATAGCTCACTCTCTGTCAGGATCTTCCACGAAGAACAAGCGGCTGGTTTCCCTTTTCTTCCTAGGTGAAAGATCTTTGCCTAAGCAGGTTTTTCATCTATATTCAATTTCCAGAGACTTCATCTCCCCCTTGGTTGAAGGACCCACTTTGTCAGCTTGCAAGAGCTCTGTTCCTTTGTGTCCATCTACCAGTGGATACCAAAAATTCTGTCTTTGCTTATATCTTTCAAAGTTGAATTATCTTGTTTCAAGAGGGAGGATGACCTCATGCAGTTCTTTCCGCCCTCTGGTCTTCTCATCCCCCTGCTGATTTGAATGTAAAAGGGGCCTCCATTGGTTTTGGTCACACCTTACTTAATTTTATTGGAGTCAGGTAGATAGCTGCCATTCTTCCTATCAGGGGGAAAGCCTTTTTCTCCCTTTGTTAGGTTACAGACTGTAAAGCATAATATCAGCGCGTATTCATAATTCCTCACATAGTGTTAATACATACATTTCAGGATGATATCACCAGTGTGTCATAAGCTTCATCATGCTGTCTCCTCCCCCACTTATAGCTTGATAGCTTTGTAAACAAAACTTCACTGGCTCTCCCTAACCCTGGGGCTAGTCAGAGAAGCCAACACATTCCTTTGTCTAGGACAGAACGGTCTACCAACTCCCCCAACATGCCTGGTTTAAACACACTTTAGTCCTAATTCCAGCATATATCCATAACCCAATATACCCTGTACATATATCATGTAAGAATATTAATGATTCGTGAGATAATGGCTTTCCAATGACATTACAGCACACCTTTTAGATACAGATTATAACTCCAGTGAGTTGGGGTACACTGAATTAGTCAGGCCAGCTGAAACTCATTATTTGATACCAGAGAGCCCCTTGCCCTCTGGCACTGAGATGCTCTTAGGGTCACACCTCCACCCTCTTTCGCTGCAGAAGGGTTAGCCACTGGCTAACCTGAGATAGGTCAGAGCCCTCTTTCCTGGGTAGAGTGTCTGCCACAATATTGCCTTTCCCCTTTATATAGAAAAAAAACCTGTTTTGTCTCTTTTGCCTGCTCACAATCTCCAGGACTTAGAATCAGAGAGTATCCATCATTTCACCTACAGAGTTGTTACAAACATTTCACAGTAACATTAATGACTCTTATCCATAACTCTTAATACATACCCTGTAATGCAAGAATATTAATGACCAGTGAGATCAGATTTCAAACTATACGTTACGTGTCACCTTTTAAATAAGTATCAAGTGTACGAGGTGCAGTGAATATGTCAGGCCTGACTAGAGTTGCTGACAGTAGTAAACCACAAATGGGCCTGTGTGTCACTCAGGGCTAATAGAAATCCATGCTACACAAAAACACCAATTTGGTTCAGTTTGCTCCTGCAAAATCTGCTTACGTCACATAGCACCGTGAAAATTCTTCTCCAATGCCTGGACCAAAATCACATTCTCCAGTGTAAGTGCATATGATCACACCACACTTTTCATCCCAAAAGGGTTGGCTGGTGCCTAGGTTATCCCTCTCTCTCTACCAAAGATCACAGCAATTACAATAAAGAATAAAAGAGTTCTGGTAAATAGGGAGGAAGAGAACAAGATGATCTCAGAGACAGTGAGAAAAATTAAGATTTTATTGTGTTTGAAGAAGCAAGGATTTAAATTAAATTCTCAAGTTCTTGTGTGTATTTAGACACTCATTTACATTTTTTACACATTTGAGTGCCAAGCTGTGATAGGAAGCCTGGAGAGCAACTTCATGTGCTATGACTATCTCAAGCCAGATTATTTGCTTTCTTTCATTGACCTCAAATTCACACACACAACAGTTATTTCTTTTTCTCTGAATTTTTTTGCTTTCATTGGCTAGATGTACATTTTAATGTAATGAAGTTGGCTGACAACATCCAAGGGGCTAACATAAAACCAACCAACCCTCTCTCTCAGACAATAACTGTTACTCCTGGGGGAATTCTGTGCCACTGTGCAGAATTCACGTCCCTGCAGATTCCCCCCACCCCTGCAGAAAATAGATTCTGCCATAGAGGCACTTCAATCACACCCTTTGCCCACCAAGGGCTGCTGTGGCACCAGAACAGAGAGCAGCCTTTTAGGATGGCGATTTAATTGTTGAGGAATGTCTAGCTTTGAATTAGAATAATTCTTGAGAGATTTTTGTCTACGGTGTCTCTGATCTTAAAAGCACTAACCAAGAGCCCATTAAAATCAGTGAAGCCATATTAACTTCTATGGCTTCAGATCAGCCCTTCAATAATTACAATTTTTTAAAGATTTCTGTAATAGAGGTAAGAAAAAGCCCTAAGATTTTTAAAACTGAAAGTTTTAACAAATATCATTACATTTCATATGTCTCTGAGTTTGAACAGTGAAAATTAACTAGACTTTCACTTGTATTGTCCCATCCAGATACTGAGAATATTAATTGGCCTTCCATTAGCATAAGGGTTTGGGGATGGCAGTAATGCAAAAGGAATGGTTAAATAACCTTTCCGCTAGAATTTCTGAGTGTCATGAAAACACTTCTATTATATGATGTTTGTTTTTTTACAATACCTAGTTTGGCTTGGATTTAATCTGACAGCAGCCCAAAAATCAAATATAGAATTTTTTTTTAAAATGTATAAAACAAATGAAAATTATTGGTCATTATCGGTCATTTTGTTTATCAGCACTACATTTTTTGACAATCCACTTTACATACTGTTTTGACGACTAGTTAAATGGACAATGAATAACTATTATTCAGCAATAGCTAATATTAAATACAAAACACAGCTATGGTTCCTGCCCTGCAAAAAATTATGTATGCAAATATTTTTACTCATATGTCTAAGTGTTTTCTGGATTTGAAGCTATATTGGTTAGTCCATTTCTTCAATCACATTATCATGAGATCTACTAAACTAAATCCAATTTGATTGGTTGCCTTGGTCACCTTAGGCTGAAAACAAGCTCAAGACTCTTTGTGATGTGCAGTTAGAATGGACTGCTTTGGCAAATTGTTCAACTAGCCTGTTAGAATTTCATTGGTTGCACTGTGCATTTAAGTATGGGTGATAAAAGTTTTCTTTTAGCAAGCTTTCTGGAGTCCTCCAGGAAATAATACACAGATCTGCTATTTGCTTTACTATAAACTCCTGTTTTCAAGTCTAGAAGCTACGGCTGTAAAAATGTGCTCCTGGCTAACATTTGCCATTCCAGATCTCAGCCTGGAAATAAACGGGGGGGGGGGGGTGGGGGAGGGAGAGAGAGAGTTCGTTTTAAAAATACTGATTTGTAGGTCATTGGCTTGTACATTTCAATGGGAAAGTAAAACTTTTAAAAAGAACTATATACAATATGTGAATTCATTAATACATGTATTATAAAAATGGTATAACACCTCCACCCTCACTGTGCCTGAATTAAAGCATATTTAAATGATACATATTTTCATCTGACATCTCCAGTGCCCTCACCTGGCAAAGACCACTCTGTCATTTTGAACATCAGTTCTCTCAGAGACTTTCAGCACAGTGTAGTCACTGCAATAAGTCGACCTAAGCTACGTCGACTCCAGCTACGTTACTCATGTAGCTGGAGTTGTGCAACTTAGGGCAACTTAATCCCATAGTGTAGACCTGCCCTTAGTGTCAGATATGGGACTAGCAGAGTTTTGTCAGAATTTAGTCTCCGATTTTGAGAAATATGATCTTAAATAAAACAAAACAATTGTAAGATTTTTTTTTTGTAACAAATAATTTTGCTCATAACAAACTAGCACTTTTTATTTATGGGAGAAGAGTACCTGTGAACCACACTGACCTTTGTCACTTAACAGTGATTTGAAAACACATCTATACAAGCTTCGCATATCTATCATACCTCACTAAATCCACCACACATTCTAATACACTGGGCTTCCTAGCAACTCTTCCTTTACAAAATTTATTTTTCCATTTACTGAAAACACTAACAAGAATGACTCATTCTATAGAATATAGTCCTTCACATACACAAACTGTCCAAGGTTGAATTCAATTACAGCTTCAAGTGATATAAAACTGAATATTTATTCACACTGCTGTGTATCCAGCTCTTAGCATTTTCCCATTTTTGATGATTTCTTCAAATATTTTAAATATTTAAATATTTGAAACTTAATAGCCTTAAATAGTGTTATACAAATAGGTAATACAGTTAAAAAGTAACAACTAGAACCTAGTTGGTTACTAGCAGCCTGTGAGCTTTGGCTATGTAATGACCAAGAAGTAGGAAGAATAGATTCACAGCCATTTAACAAGAGAGAGATAGAAAAACAAAACCATAAAACTATGAAAGTTAATTTGCATTCCCTCAGCTTTTTCCAGACATAGTCCAAAACAAATCTTGATTTCAATGCAAAGTGAAAATTTATAGTCAAGTGTTTTTTTGGGAGGGGGGAGCTTCTGGGTGGGATTAAACCCAGTTAGTCCACTACTTCTGTAAAATCAAACACTACTCCATGAATTGCTTGATCAACTAGCTATGCTCATATCAAACAATCCAGTCTATTTTCCCATCAATGCATGTATCTAAATTCCACTGTCATCAATGGAAGCTAACCACAGAGATCAAAAAAGGAGACTAGGCACCCTCTCCTCAATCATTTTTTAAATTATAAATTAGACATACATAAAAAGATAAATCAAACTGACTGAAGAGTCCATCCAAGAAACTATTGTAGAATTTCATTGATCAGAATGAGTTAGCCAAATTGCCACAAAATCATATAAGATACGCAAATAATTTTAGGAAGTTCAGTTTTATTCAGTACCTGCTCTCTCTGAGTAATGGGTGGCCCAATTCTGCGCTCTCCTAGGTTTTACAATGATGTAGTTCCACTGATTTCTCTGGAGTTACTTTGGATTAATACTGGTGGTATGAGTGATTTAGAATCAGGTCATTGGCCTCTCAGAGCCTACTTGAGAGGGATGCACACAAAACAGGCAGACAAATCAAACACAGATGTTTACATAGTGAACGCCTTAAGGCAAATTACACACAGTATGAAAAATACTGCAATAGTCTCAGGAAGTGAATTTCTATAAAAGATTTTTTTTAAAACCCAGTTTTCATTGTTAAGGGTCCTTTCAAACAACACATTTGTCATCAAACATTCTTCTAAAAAAGATTTAAGTAAACAAATTAAAACTAAAAATGGGCAATTTAATAAAAATACTCCAGCATTTTAACAAGTTTCTAATCAGGTTAAATGTGCCACTTTCTGCAAAGAATTCTATCACTTTAACCAAGAAAAGCAGCAAATATTTGATACACTGAACAGATTAAAATTAATTGATATTAATTGTTTTGTTAAACAGTGACAAAATGTTTCAAGTAATGTTTGGCAACATTTGTTTTCAACAGCCATTTAGGATTTTAAAGTAAGAAATATTCCATATTTGTGTTGCTGTTTAGGGGTTTAAAATGGGTTATTATTGGACTTTCAGTCTCTCAT
Organism: Chrysemys picta bellii; assembly: GCF_011386835.1. NCBI lineage: Eukaryota > Metazoa > Chordata > Testudines > Emydidae > Chrysemys > Chrysemys picta. Next base: position 15,580,836 of record NC_088791.1, read on the forward strand.
TTCAATCAGTATTGATTAAGTCTTTTTTTAGTCTTACTCCAATTTAAAATACTTACATTCAAAAAAGCTATTCTGATCAGATTACACAGGACTTTTCACAGGCTCAGATTATGTGCACAAGGCAAATATTTCTAGTACAGAAAGAGAAGGAAATAGTCCTTATGAAAAAGTAATAGTTGCAAATACTGAAACTCCATCTTTAGCACAATAAATCTGATTAGGTTTCTTTTTAGAACAGCTCCAGTTGCAAATAATTATAACGGGTTTAATGTAGTTCAAAGCCAACTACAATAGATGAATGTCAGAGTGCAACAATATACAACCTTATAGTAAGGGTTGGGTATACATTTCAAATAATTATACTAGAACTAACCTGGGAGATAATCCTAATTGATAAATTGCTTAAAGGGTTAAGAATTAATATTTCAATGCTGCTCCTACCTTTCTTCACAGCATCTGTTCTACGTCTTGCTGGCGACACTAGCTCCTTCACAATCTGTAACACTTGAATCATTGCTAGTTAGCAAGATCAAAGACACCAGCTGCTTCTCTAGATTTCCAACAGGTTTCATCACTACAGATCATTACATGTCTGTCTTCAATGAGCTCAAATAAAACTGATGCAGGAGCAATTCTGTTACCTTTCAGAAAAAAATTTTCTGCATAACAACTATACAGTCTGAGGAGAGGGATTTAAAGTGGCTTCTGCATATGGAGACAAAATCAGTCCCTCAAGGACCGCCAATTGTATTAGCATAAGGCGTTTTAAATTAGTTACATATTAAAGTAAGCATGAACCTTTTAAATAAATAAAGTTTAAAGAAAAGGTTTCTCCAAAAAACTAACTGAAGGGGGGGGAAAAAAGCTAAAATTCCTTGAAATCAAAGTTGACAGATGCAACATAATCCTTCAGGCACACCATCCAAAAAAAGCATATTTCAATGCATGATTTTTTATGAAAATCATTTAAAGAAAACTCTTGGTTCAAAGAAATCTGAAAATATTGTAATGAAGAAAAATGAAATGTGTCAGATCTACTAATGAAACTAAAAATCTAGCTTACTAAACTCCAGGTTCCCAGCAATGCCAAAACCATCAAGCACATTCTCAAGCACCTGCTAAAAAGACCCCTTTGGTTCCTTTCCCTACCCCCCTTCACACACACACACACACACACACCCCTACCTCTCTCTGACATTATTATACAATAGAATTCTTATACATTACACTGCACACTAGAAATCCTAGGCGTATTTCAAACATTCTTTTCTTTCACCACCAGAGGCACAGAGAACAGAGTTTCAACTGAAGTATTATCATTGCTTCTGTCAGGTAATTTTAACAGCTGAATTGCAACAAATGCCCAATTAATTTTTAATACCCTTTTGCAAAATGTACACTGATCATTCAGAAATCTTTTCTGTCAAAGTAATCCACAAAGCTAACAAAAGGTGAAGGGAAAAATCATTTTTATAAAAGGCACGTTAAATGATTGATAGTCAGCTCTTTCTGTGTGAACGTTTTTAAAAACTGAATCCTACAAAGAATCATGTGGCCTGGACTACACAAAGAGAACAGTTTAGGAAGCCAGCTACATATTCCAGGAAAACCATAACATTAAAACAAACCACAGGCCACAACCAAAGCGCAGCAAGACCAATGCTCTGGCCTTTAGACCTTTTGTTCCTGAACACACTGCATGGCTCAAGTTTTGGAGGGGGAGGGAGGTCAGCTCTTTTCACTTTCCAGCTGCACAGTGAAAACATCTATGATTTTAACTATGCTGGTACATTTCTGTGTATGTCTCTCTCTCGCGCACACACACACACACACACACACAAAATGCATGACAAACTACATTTATCATGTTAAACTCATCTGCATTCTGCCCATTAATCCATCCTCACCATAAGTTACAGCATTCCAAACAGCCATCAGACCTGATTTAAACAAAGCAAAAATAAGAACTTCAGTCAGACAGTTTGTCAACGAAATACTTTCTTCCCCTCACACCATGAATAATCAAGGGCTGGATCAATAGGAAGTTTAGAAACCACTACTGTGCAATATATTCCTGTTAGAAAAAAGTGCTTTATGCTGTTAGAAGAACAGGAATCCCCCTTTCTAACCTTGGCACATCCCCTAAGATTTCAGGCTTTAGAATAATGACTTTACTGTGTAGAGTAAAGCCATTTTAGTTCTATTTAAAGGATTTTAAAATTTTGTTGTAATTTCTCTATCCCTGAGATGTCTGTACAGTTGGACATACGATAGTAAGGCTGGAAATGAAAATGATAATTCCAACAGGGAGCAAAAATACAACTCTAGACTAATTACTAAGAAAGTTAATTTAAATTAAGCGACCTATTGAATTCATGGCTGCGTGGTACAGAGGTTTCATTAGCACTTGTTTAGACTGACCTCACCTCACAGGGGGCCGTTGTCTGGCTTTTTGGAAAAGGTGTGTGCCCATTGAAGGGCTAGAGAGCCAGGCAGTTACTTTCCACTGCAACAACAGACCAGGTCAATGAGGGGACACTGACCCATTCCTACCCAGGTAACTGGATCAGGGGCGAGGCGGATTATCTAGAAGGGTTGCCAACCCTTCCAGTTTCTCTGGGAGTCTCCTGGAATCGGGCTCAATCTCCCAGAGGCTACTGAAGCCAATCTGAGAAATTTTAGGCCGCTCAAAGTCCGGTCGGCAGTGCAGCGGGGCTAAGGCAGGCTCCCTACGTGCCCTGGCTCTGTGCCACTCCCAGAAGCAGCCAGAATGTCCGGCAGCAGCTCCTAGGAGGAGGCATGGCCGGGGGGTCTCTCTGCATTGCCCCCACCCGGAGTGCCGACTCCACAGCTCCCACTGGCCGGGAACAGGGAACCGTGGCCAATGGGAGCTGCAGGGGTGGTGCTTGCAGGCAGGAGTGGTGTGCAGAGCCTCCTGGCCGCCCGTGAGCTCAGGAGCCTCTGCCTGACATCCCACTGCTTCCAGGAGTCACCTGAGGTAAGCACAGCCCAACCAGAGCATGCCACCCAAAACCCCTCCTGTACCCAACCCCCTTACCCACCCCGCACCTCAACCCTCCTGCACCCACCGCCCAGCCCCCTGTGATTAAACACTTGGCAACCCTATTATCTAGGTACATGCCAGTGCAGGAAAAGCCCTCTTTTACCAGCACCAGGCTAGGCAGCACAATGACCTGCACAACTCATTTAAAGCTTCATCACTTGTCAGTAATGTGAGCCTCCCAAACTCATGCTGATAATACCTTTATACCACACCATTCCATTCTGTTAAAAGAACTTTTTAATTAAAGAGGACTATCTCACTTCCACAAAAGCGAGTTTTTAGAGTGTTTGAATAAGGAGAATATGGTGACCTTGCTAAAAGCGACTCACAGAATAGGTGAAGAGGCTTCATTCACACCATGCTTAGAACAGCAACTGCTGTTGTGTTAGAGGTAGTTTCATAGGAGTTATATTCTCCATGTGCCAACAGGGGAAAAGGCTAGAGAATGTACCCAAACCCTTCCATGGCTCTGGGGTAACACCCAGGAAAGGGTTATAGAACTTTTAGTAAATGTAGGAGTGATGCTGTTTCCTCTTCCTAGCAGAAGCAGTTTCTTCCTCCTGTTGATAATAAGGCAGAGAAATGCAGAATGATCAAGCTCTTAGTTGTCTGGCAGTTTTGCTGGGACTACAAAAGGAATGTAAAAAGATTCACAAGACGGGAGGCAGGGAAGCCTTTAGAAAGACTGCTGTCCCATTCCCATGTTCTTCAGTAAGCCTCTGCCTCAATTAGGGTGACCAGATGTCCTGATTTTATAGGGACAGACCTGATGTTTGGGGCTTTTTCTTATATAGGTGCCTATTACCCCCCACCTCCTGTCTCGATTTTTCACACTTGCTATCTGGTCACTCTAGCCTCAATGCTCCAGGAGGCAACGAGCCATGCCATGGAGTGAAATCATAGATAGTTGCTGCATGCTCCCAGTGTTGAAGCAAGAACTTCAGGATCAGAGAGCCTGGGGTCACTTGCACTGATCTCCTTTGGCATTCAATAACCTGCATTGTGTTTCCCCTTCCTACTCATTAGCGAGGTTCTACTATAGAAAGTAAAGAATTCTAAGTATTAAAGTGGTCTTGGGAATATAAACAGGTTCATCTGAACATCCTGTTTGCCAAGTGCATAAAAAGAGTGAAGAAACCAGCATGAGTCGGAAGCAAAGACACATTATTATTCGTGATAAACAATGTAATGAATAATTTAGGAATACTCACTCACACGTTGCAGTATTAGACACCAGTTTTACTGGTGCTACTTCCCCCGCCAAAAAAAAAAAAAAAAGTGTTGCACAACTCCTGTTTCTAAAGAAACAGACAGGTTTCCTTAGGCTTCATGACAGTCCTACTGATCTCCCGTCTAGACCTTTCCCCCCTCCCCCCAAAAAAATTAACAAACCAGTACTCAATCTCCTTTTACTCTTGAACGGTTACAGAGCAATAGTTTAAGTTTGTTTTCTCATCTTCAAATCATCTGCCACTGATAGTTTTCCTAGAAATATGTATTCGATACAGATATGGCTTTTCGGGACATATAATCTTAAAACAAATAAAAATGATTACCTACAGTGATTCACCTACAGCTGGCCAAGAACAGCTTGCAAGAATTCTGAAAATTATGGAAGACTGATTCAGTACTGACACACAAGGGAAATTATGTGCATCTTACATAATTCCACTACATACAACTATTTAAAATCAAACAGATTCTGTTCAAAGAAACATTCTCAATTTTAAATTAGTGCTAATGCAATTAATAGAAGTTGGTGTGGTAAGAAATCAGCACTAATACACCTCTACATTGATATAACACTGTCCTCGGGAGCCAAAAAAATCTTACCACGTTATAGGTGAAACCGCGTTATATCGAACTTGCTTTGATCTGCCGGAGTGCGCAGCCCCGCCCCCCCGGAGCATTGCTTTACTGTGTTATATCGGGTTGCGTTATATCAGGATAGAGGTGTACCTGTCAAGGCTAGTTGACTATGGAATATACACCTGTTAAAATAGAATATAGCAACTTCCACGTAACATTGAAGAATGCTTGAAGATTAACGTACAGGGTAGTAATGTTCTGAAACCAGTTGTTATATGCAGAAGTTAACTGATGTTGGATTTTATGGATCACTATAATCAACTCTTAACAATCCTTCACCAAACAGAAAGAATGACCTCCATTCTGATTAGTCAGCTCTCATCACTCAAGATCAAAAATGCCTCCATTAACGTAATTACAATTAGCTGTTCTTTGAAAACAGCTTTTTATGAAATGTACTGCCAGGAGGCAACACATTTACAGCACAAAGGGAGCCAAGAAACTATTCTTCAAACCTATAGCTCAACAGAAATCTGTCAGAAATGCTTGCAAAGTCAGCTTCTTAAGTATGAGGAAATCCCAGCAATGTTTTCTCCTTATCTTTCCTTCCAACATTTAGTCTGGAAAGTTTTTAAATGCTCATGGCATTCTGTCTAGGTTTTTAAAAAGCCATCAAGCATCAGCCAGCATTACAGCTACCCAAAAAAGCACGAGTTTGTTGTGCCCTCATTTAAAGAGAGGAAGATGTACATGCTACTAAAGAAAAAAAGCTTAAGGGAATGCAAACAAGCAACAATAAAACGCCACACGTTTTCTAGATGCAATTTTATCACAGCCACTCTGTTTCCAATTTTAAATAAAGCAAGCCTTCATAGGAATTGAGCTGCACTCTAACTCTACTAGGCAGCTCACTGATGAGCAAGCATCTTAGTTTTCAGAGATTTAAAAAAAAAAAATCTCCAATAAAAAATAATAAAAATCCACATTTTTCCACGATTAAAATGAAATGCCAAACTTTAGTTTCCCATGCCACAACATATATAGGTGTCAGTTGAACACATTTTACTGGTATTTTTTATATATTATATATAAATTATATATAAAATTTTTAAGCTGACAGCAGGAGCCCTGCCCATTCTCCTGATTATCTGATCCGGCCCCAGTCCTGATTAAATTGGATAATTGGGATTCCACCGTATATGTTTTTTTTTCCTCCACAAAATGTAGAAACCCGAAGATTCTCTGTAAAAATGTAAACTCCACATTTTTCTGTTGCAAACAAATTTCGGCACACAGATTCATGCAGATATATCTATGCAGACTTCTCCACCAACATAATACAGATCTTAAAGTGGGAGTTGTGTATGGCCTTGTTGCCACATATACAAGAACTCAAAACATGGTGTCCAAATATGTTCAAAATTAACCAGCCATAGCATCCTGACAAAGCCAAAGATATAAAAAGAGCTACCACTCATAATGGACAGGGAGACAGTTAGATACCACACACAGCAATATAGGGAATATACCTACTGCAGATCATCTAGAGCAGTGGCTCTCAACCTTTCCACACTACTGTACCCCTTTTCAGGAGTCTGATTTGTCTTATATACCCCCAAATTTCACCTCACTTAAAAACTACTTGCTTACACAATCAGGCATAAAAATGCAAGTGTCAAAGCACACTATTACCAAAAAAGTGCTTACTTTATTTATTTTATAATTCTATGATAAAAATTTGTACAGTACTTAAGTTCAGTGTATAGCATATAGAGCAGTATAAACAAGTCATTGTCTGTATGAAATTTTAGTTTGTACTGACATCACTAGACTGTTTTTTATGTAATCTGTTGTAAAACTAGGCAAACATCTAGATGAGTTGATGTACCCCTTGGAAAACCTCTGCTTACCCCCAGGGGTATGCATACGCCTGGTGGAGAACCACTGATCCAATCCTGTGCCATTGAAATCAGTAACAGATGGATCAAGCCTGTGTCTTGGCATTACCATCTAAAGAAGCAGGTAAGTGTGATCGAGGATAAAATGACATGGTACCAAAGAATACCTTTAAGATTTGTTTCAGAGTCGTAGCCGTGTTAGTCTGTATCAGCAGAAAGAATGAGGAGTACTTGTGGCACTTTAGAGACTAAAATTTATTTGGGCATAAGCTTTCGTGGGCTAAAACCTACTTCATCGGATGCATGCAGTGGAAAATACAGTAGGAAGATAGGCACAGACACACACCATGAAAAAATGAGGGTTGCCATACCAACTCTAACGAGACTAATCAATTAAGGTGGGCTATTATCAGCAGGAGGAAAAAAAACTTGTGGCGTTTAGTCTGACAAAACGAAGGCTGAGGGGGGAATATGATTGCTCTCTTTAAATATATCAGAGGGATAAATACAAGGGAGGGAGAGGAATTATTCCAGCTTAGTACTAATGTGGACACGAGAACGAATGGATATAAATTGGCCGTGGGGAAGTTTAGGCTTGAAATTAGACGAAGGTTTCTGACCGTCAGAGGGGTGAAATATTGGAACGGCCTTCCGAGGGAAACGGTAGGGGCGAAGGACTTGACTGGTTTTAAGATTAAGTTAGATAATTTTATGGAGGGAATGGTTTAATGGAAAAACATGATTTTAGCCAAGGAATACTGAGCCATGGCAGGTAAATAGTATAATGGGTAACAAGGGTCAGGCTGGAGACTCTTGCCTACATGCTCGGGGTTTTACTGATTGCCATATTTGGGGTCGGGAAGGAATTTTCCTCCAGGGTAGATTGGCAGAGGCCCTGGAGGTTTTTCGCCTTCCTCCGCAGCATGGGGCAGGGATCGCTGGCAGGAGGGTTCTCTGGCAATTGAAGTCACCTCAGGACTTGGGGACTTCAACAGCAGAGTCAAGGGAAGGGGTAGGGACGGCTTTGTGGCCTGCAGCATGCAGGGGGTCAGACCAGATGATCATAATGGTCCCTTCTGACCTTAAAGTCTATGAATCTAAGTACTCCCCGTTCTTTTTTTAAGATTTCTACTACAGTATTTGGTTAGTTCTGCAAATGCTGGTGCCAATACTTATGTTTATATATTTGTCATCGAAGACTAGCCATTTGCATCTTTTTATTAGTAGTAGTTAGGGCTGACTTGCTCATTTCAGTCATGAAGTATTTGGTTCTAAAGCTACAATTTTAGAAAATTACACATGGCAGCATCTGTCCAACTCCACATGGGTTCTAACCTGTCCCAGCAAGAAAAATTTTTGCTCAGAAATTGAAACAAAACTATTACCAGAAATAACTGTTCTTCCACTTGCAGGCAAATTTTCACCCATTGATATTTTGGGCTTAAAACATTTCTTAATGTATAGGCATAAGTAAAACATACTATTTTGGAACAGGCCCTTTTTAGATATGTGACGTACAAACAGTGAGATATTGATGAGGCATCTGGATAGTAATTTGGGAAAAAAGATTAGACTTCACCGAAAATAGTTGTTTGGTAGACTGTATCAATATCTGAATTTTACTAAGTTAATAAATTACTAAAAACAAATAAAGTATCGTTAGGGACTTTTGTTTCAAAATAGTCATCTCGGACTTCAGTGTCGGATTTATCTTTCAAAAGTCCCAAAACACATAGACAATACATCATGATGTAAGTTAATATTAACAACATTTGTAAAATAGGTTATGTACCCTTTCTCACTAATATTTTGAATTAATTCTTTAGTCTTTGAATTAAAGTCTACACTTTACATTCATTAAATTTTAATAGTCTACTATAGCTAGAATCTTATTAATATGGAACACTAGGATTCTGCCAAATGCCTCCCATAAATCTCCAAAACCTAATGAGAATCAGACACTTCTTTCAGCACTATACAAGTGTACTCCATGGAGAAGAGGATCACAAGAGAGATGAAAGGGAAAATAATCTACTTTCCTCAAGAGATCATAGCTGGAATTGTGATACCATATGCTAGGAAACTGCTTGCATCTTGTGAAATGTTCCCGTTTAAAATCCAAGGCATAGATTGAGACACTTTAAAAGGGCTCAATTTTCAGAGACTAGGTTCTCAGCACTTTCTGCAAGTCAGGCCCCCTTTAAAAGTGCCTCAAGTCAAACTCAAAAACTGAGATTCTAAAAATCACTTAACACTTAAATTAGGCTCAGAAGCAAAAGGGTTGGAGGTTTTATTTTATAAAGTTTATTAGGTTACAAAAAAACAGAAGACAAAAAAAACAGGCTATGAATCAGTGTTTCAGTCTTTGGATAAAAAGTCTTTTTTCAGAAGAAAGGTACATTTTTTTTTCCTTTTTGCTAGCTCTCACTTTAAAAGGTGACCTGCAAAGCAGGAGGGAAAAAAAGTGTGTGCCCCTTTTTTCTAATTTAGAATATACAGAGGCATGAAACTTCTCTCTTTCAAAAAAGTCTGATTTTTATTTTTATTTTTTTACATTACAAATTCCAGTTTTCTCTACTGTTTTTTCCTGGAAGACTCTGACAACGTCTGCATTTCAGAACTGGTGGAAGTCAAAGTGAAATCCTGACCCCTCTGAAGTCCATGGGAATTTTGCCACGAACTTCAGTGGGGCCAGGATTCATCCATAACGTACATAATCATTCAACCAGGGACGTAAGAATGTAAGAATGACAGAGAGGAGAGCATACAAGAAGCCAGCTAATATGGATGGTTACATTAAGCAGTAGTCATGAATAATGTTCTTAAAACTGAAATAACTATCAAACTGTGCACATAGCTATCATGTGGTATTATTACCATTACTCATGTCCTCCCTCCTCACTTCCCTCCTAGGCCTTTTCTACATTAGCTATAATCCTTATTCTACAAGCCAGCCTAGACAAACTCCTGTGCCCTTGTAGTGACCCAATGAAGTCAATGGGGTTCTCCCAGATAGAACATCTTTCAAGACCAGGGCCTAAACTACCAGCTGATAATGGATGCCAGCCACTGATGCAGTCGAACACAGTTTAGCTACAAGCATAGCCAAGGACTGACTGTATTTAGCATAATTTCAGAAGCCAGGTTTACAGCACATACAGATGCTCCCCAACTTACGCAAGCGTTCCGTTCCAGAATGCCTTGCGTAACTCGAATTTTGCGTAAGTCGGAAAGGTATACCCAACAATTACTGGGGGGGGAGGGGGAGGGGGAGGGGAGACGAGAGACGACAAAAAAACCCACAACCTCCTATTTCTAGCTTACGTGACTTTTTCCGTAAGTGCAGATTTGCGTAAGTTGGGTTTGCATAACCCGGAGGGAACTCAAAATGCATGAGTTGAACAAGGGCACAGGAGTTTGTCTAGGCTTAAAATACACATCAGAAAAAATTCAAGTAGCAAAGGGGTAGCCATGTTTTTTGCTTTTTACAGATCCAGACTGAGTCCTGTGGCACCTTTAAGACTAACAGATGTATTGGAGCATAAGCTTTCGTGGGTGAATGCCCACTTCGTCGGATGCATGCACGAAAGCTTATGCTCCAATACATCTGTTAGTCTTAAAGGTGCCACAGGACTCTCTGTTGCCTTTTATCAGAAAAAATGACAGCTACAGATTTTGAAAGCAATCTTGTAGGGTACTCTATTCTGCATTTTTTCTGACAGGCATCTGTTTTACACTAATAGTCTCTTCCACCAAAATGCATGAGTTGAACAGTTTTTGGGTACAGTTTTATGGTAACTGAACCAGTCACATACAAAACTTTACAACAAATTTAAGCATGTGAATAAATGAGTTCAATTACCTGCAACAACCTTAGCCCAGCTGTCCTGTACGCTAATTGTGCAACAATGGCTATCCAGAAATCTGAGAAATGTATCCTGCATTGTTTTTCACAATTGTGTTGTTGAGAAACTTTGATAAAGAACTGTTTAGCTGTTACACTGAACTCTGTAAGAATAACAAAGGTACTGTAGCTCATAGGGCTGTCAAGCGATTAAACAAATTAATTGTGATTAAACAATAATAGAATACCATTTATTTAAATGTTTTTGGAAGTTTTCTACATTTTAAAATATATTGATTTCAATTACAACACAGAATACAAAGTGTACAGTGCTCACTTTATTTTTGATTACAAGTATTTGCACTATAAAAAAACAGAAATAGTATTTTTGAATTTACCTAATACAAGTAATGTAGTGCAATCTCTTTTTCATGAGAGTTGAACTTACAAATGTAGAATTATGTACAAAAAAACTGCATTGAAAAATAAAACAATGTAAAATTTTAGAGCCTGCAAGTTCACTCAGTCCTACTTCTCGTTAAGCCGATCACTCAGACAAACAAGTTTGTTTACATTTACGGAAGATAATGCTGTCCGCTTCTTGCTTACAATGTCACCTGAAAGCGAGAACAGGCGTTCACATGGCACTGTTGTAGCCAGCATCACAAGATAATTACGTGCCAGATGCGCTAAAGAGTCATATGTCCCTTCACCTTCAACCACCATTCCAGAGGACATGCGTCCAGGCTGATGATAGGTTCTACTCAATAATGATCCAAAGCAGTGAGGACCGATGTATGTTCATTTTCATCATCTGAGTCGGAGGCCACCATCAGAAGGTTGAGTTTCTTTTTTTTGTGGTTTGGGTTCTGTAGTATCCACATCAGAATGTTGCTCTTTTAAGACTTCTGAAAGCATACGCCACACCTCGTCCCTCAGATTTTGGAAAGCATTTCAGATTCTTAAACCTTGGGTTGAGTGCTTTAGCCATCTTTAGAAATTTCACATTGGTACCTTCTTTGTGTTTTGTCAAATCTGCAGTGAAAGTGTTCTTAAAACGAACATGTGCTGGGTCATCATCCGAGACTGCTATAATATGAAATACATGGCAGAATGAGTGTAAAACAGACCAGGAGACATACTATTCTCCCACAAGGAGTTCAGTCAAAATTTAATTAACGCATTTTTTTTTAAACAAGCGTCATCAGTATGGAAGCATGTCCTCTGGAATGGTGGCCAAAGAATGAAGGGGCATATGAATATTTAGTATATCTGGCATGTAAATACCTTGCAATGCCGGCTACAGAAGTGCCATGAGAACACCTGTTCTCACTTTCAGGTGACATTGTAAATAAGAAGCCGGCAGCATTATCTCCCGTAAATGTAAATAAGCTTGTTTGTCTTAGCTGAACAAGAAGTAGGACTGAGTGTACTTGTAGGCTCTGAAGTTTTACATTGTTTTGTTTTTTGAGTACAGTTATATAACAACAAAAATCTACATTTGTAAGTTTCACTTTCAGGACAAAGATTGACTACAGTATTTGTATGAGAGGAACTGAAAAATACTACTACTTTTGTTTATCATTTTTACAGCGCAAATATTTGTAATAAAAATAATTTAAAGTGTCAACTGTCTAAAATGGGCCATCTTGATTATCACTACAAAAGTTTTTTTTTCTCCTGCTGATAATAGCTCATCTTAATTAATTAGCCTCTTACAGTTGGTATGGCTACTTCCACTTTTTCATGTTCTCCGTATGTGTGTGTGTGTGTATATATATATTATCTATATCTCTTCTTACTACATGTTCCATTCTATGCATCTATTTGTTAGTCTCCAATTGGTATTCTATTGTTTAACAGTGCGATCTAACTAAAAAAAATTAATCACGATTAATTTTTTAATCACATGAGTTAACTGCAATTAATCGACAGCCCTAATTGCTATTCTTAAGTCCTTTCAATACAGTCATGTCAGTCTAGATACCTGATTATGAAAACAGTGAATACAGATTCTTAATGATTCTTCACCCCACTTCTTCCACAAAAAATATTTCACAAAAGACACCAATCCACATTAACCAAGTCTACACTTTTTAAAAAACTAAAGCCAAATATCATGCAACTGTAAATACTGTTTTAACTGATCTATTTTTTAAAATGTTATATCCTAACGGTTCATTTGTAGATCAGATTTCATCTAATAAAATTTAAGAGAGAAATGGAATCAATGGAAATGTTAATAGGAATCCAGGCACCAAATCTCATCTTAGTGTACATTTGTAGGGAAAAAATAAAAGTATACAATTTCTCATACACTATATATTACAGTTAGAACCGTAATATACTTTTTTTTAAATGATATACACTAACAATTGCCAGATATACAGAGGAAAAAATTACATATTAGAAGATTAAAATAGAAATAATATTTTATTAAGTTGAGGTTGTTGCAATAAAACAGTCAAAAAAAGAGATTCAAAGCAGAAATGTAAGTTACTAATATAACATCATGGTAACAGGTACAGCAAGATGTTTCCTCAACCTTGTACATCCTGGCTTTTATGTCACAACTTTAATGTTATTCACAACTACATTTTAATACTCACATTGTGGTTTTAAGTGATTCTGTAAAATCTACATATTGTGCCAAAAGGAACCATATTAAAGACTAACAAGACTATAGATCAATTCAAAGAAACAATGGAGAAAAAATATATATTTTTATCCTTAAACATAGTCTGTCTTCAATTTTCTGCTGAGAAAGATATTAACAAGATTATTTTACCCTCCACCAAGGTAACTACACAATTCCATCTGTCACTATTTGTTAGCAAGATCAAATTCTTCGCTGAATGAAACAGGCCTTTGTTGATATTTAATTCGAGAAATAATAGGATGCAGCTGCCCACTGCCACTACAGAGAAGATACCATACCTTATTTAACCATTGCAAAATATGTGGATTCATTAGCTGCACAGAACAAACAGACAGCAGTAATAAATATTGTTCACTAAAGTGTGAATTTTCCTTTACCCAATAAGGCCAAGATACACAAAGGGAAATACATTCAAAAGCCTTCAGTTTAAATATATTTGATTAGACTTTGATTTATACACAGAGGAAATTTTATTTATCTTTTCATAGTAATCTAACCAATGCCACCACACAAGTGAAACTTTACTCAATTATTCATTTAAAATAAATAGTAAAAGAAGGCTAATACAGAGATTTTGCTATTTAAAACATTTAAATTTGGAAAATTGATTTTAAGAGCCTACAAACCCACAATGTTCCACCTTCATTTTTAGGACGTGTACTTGCTGCTGTGCATATTTTTTACCAACAGTAGTAGTTTTACTCAGACAAAGCACTGTGTTTTAAAACATATTGTTAGCATATTTTAACTTGTAAGTTAAAATACAATACAATTTGGCACTTAGCGTAGACTAGGATAGGCAGTGTTTTAAAACATGTTGGTTAAATATGGTTAACTCTAGGATTACATCTACAAGTCACTGCACCTCTCTCTCTCACAATTTCTCTAGCTATAAAATAACATGGTAAAAACATCTGTGTGCCTTTGTTACCACTAGTGGAATTGCACTGATGCTCGACAAAGGGCAGGAAAAGCACTAGTAGACAAGGTCTCAGTATGCAGCAATTCTCATTTTAAAGACAGTCATATGGTGTACAGGGGCAGCCAGGCCTCCCTTTTCTGAAAGTAAAGATAACTAAACCAAACTGTGTGTGGAAGTTTTGTTAGGTTAGAACTACCTGTTTTTCCAGACAGCAGATTGCAGTACACTTGCTGTCCTCAGTGGTCTGGTCGGCAGCCTCAGTCTGAGAGTGCACAATGTTCCAACCAATGACCCAACCAGGTTTAGACAACTTTTTTTTTTTTTTTTTTTTAAACAAAGACTCCATCCTACCTGTTTGCTATCACCTTTGTTATCTCCAGTGGAGATGCACCAATGTTATACAAATGGGGATAAAAATACTAAAAATTAGAGAAATTCTTAGGCCCAGATCCTGCACTTTTAGGCTTCAGGAGGCTCTGCACAGGTACCTGCACACAGCAACTTATAAAAGTGAGCCCTCCGAGTATAAAATGCTGAGGCGGACAAAAACTGAATTTAAGTTTGAGACTATTTCTGCCAGAAGTTCCACTGAGTTATAATTTTGCCACAGAAAGAAACAGTCTCACATACTATTCATTCAAAATTTACTGTCATTTCTTAATATTTCATTTTTTATCCATCAGGCATCACAGAATACTGAATGAATTGGTACACCTCTACCCCGATATAACGCTGTCCTTGGGAGCCAAAAAAATCTTACCACGTTATAGGTGAAACCGCGTTATATCGAACTTGCTTTGATCCGCTGGAGCACGCAGCCCCCGCCCCGGAGCGCTGCTTTACCGCGTTATATCCGAATTCGTGTTATATCAGGTTAGAGGTGCATTAACAAATAGTCACTAGAACCTTGGATTTATTTTTAATACTTAAAATATATAGAGAGAAAGTACAATTAAACATTGTGTGGGTCTGTCTCCCCATCTCTCAAAGGAGAATAATCACTCACAGCACTATCATTAGGGCTTAATTCAGTAACATCATCATCCAACAGAAGGAATCACAAAAATGCAAAGTATTACTAATACTAATAGAACTAAGGAAGGCATTAATCCATGTATCATCAACAGGTGGTGAGATTCCACATATTAAAAGCTCAGTCTTGCCCCAAGACATGCAGCAAAATGTACCGGCGTATCATGGAGGAGTTACTTATTACGTTGAAGAAGCATTTTGAGGCCCCAGTCAGAGAGGTCATCCCCATTGTGCTAGGTACAGTGAACACATTAATGGATTCTAAGACTAGAAAGAACTACTGTTACCATCTAGACTGACTTTTTGCACAACACTAGCCACAGAACTACCCTGAAATAATTCATGTTTGAACTAGAGCATTACTTTTAGAAATACTGATTTAACAATGG
Organism: Chrysemys picta bellii; assembly: GCF_011386835.1. NCBI lineage: Eukaryota > Metazoa > Chordata > Testudines > Emydidae > Chrysemys > Chrysemys picta. The sequence goes on from NC_088791.1 coordinate 15,596,453, forward strand.
TCAGTGATGGAGAATCCTCCACAACCCATGGTAAATTATTCCAATGGTTCATTACCCTGTTAAAATGCTGCACCTAATTTTCAATGTTAATTTGTCTGTCTTCAACTTCCACCCATTGGACCTTGTTATCTTTGTCTGCTAGACTGAAAAGACCATTATCAAATATTTATTCCCCACATAGGTACTTATAAAGCGTGATCAAGTCATCTCTTAACCTTCTCTTTGTTAAGATAATAGATTCAGCTCCTTGAGTCTATCACTATATGGCAGGGGTGGCCAACCTGAGCCTGAGAAGGAGTCAATTTACCAACGTACATTGCCAAAGAGCCACAGTAATACATCAGCAGCCCCACATCAGTCCCCCGCCCCCGCTCGCTCCCAGGGCCTCCCCCTCCCTCCCTGCACCACCCGATCAGCAGTTTCGTGGAATGCAGGAGGCTCGGGGCGGGGGCAGGAGGGAGAGGAGCGAGGGCATAGCAGGCTCAGGGGAAGGGGCAGGAAGATGTGGAATGGGGGCAGGGCCTGTGGCAGAGCAGTGAGCACCCCCTGGCACATCGGGGCTGAAGCTACAGGAACCAACTTTCCAGAGTCAGTGACTATACAAGGAGCCGCATATTAACTTCTGAAGAGCCGCATGTGGCTCTTCTGCTAGATGTCATGTCTTTCAATCTTTTATAATCATTCTCATAGCTCTTCTCTGAACCCTCTCCAATTTTTCAACATCCTTCTTGAATTGTTGACAGCAGAACTAAACAGTCGTTCAGTAGCAGTCGCACCAGTGCCAAATACAGAGGTAAAATAACCTCTCTACTCTTACTCAAGATTCCTATTTTTACACATCCAAGAATCACGTTAGCCTTTTCACCAAAGAGTCATATGGGGAGCTCATGTTCAGCTGATTAACCACCAAGTCTTTTTCAGAGTCACTGTTCTCAGATATTTACAGCATGGGGGACTCTATGGCCTACATTCTTTGTCCCTATATGTATACATTTTCGTCTTTGTGTTCCGTGTACAACTAACATAATGGGATTCTGGTAGATGAAGAGGGCCTGTAGGCACCACAGTAATACAAATAATAAGAAGTAATTTGGCTGTATTAAAACACACATTGTTTTCTTGGACCCATCGTATCAAGTGGTCCAGATTGTTCTCTATCAGTTACCTGTCCTCTTCATTATTTACCAGTCCCCCAGTTTTTAAGTCACCTGCAAAGTGCAAACTTAATCTGTGATGATTTTGTTTTCTTCCAGAACATTGATAAAAATGCTAAATAACATAGGGCCAAGAACCAACACATGCGTGGCCCCACTAGAAACACATCAACTTGATGATGATTCCTGTTTACAGTCACATTTTGGTACCGGGCAGCCACTTTTTAATCTATTTATTATGGATAAGGCCACGATTATGTCACAGAGGTCACAGAATCCGTGACTTCCATTGACTTCCGTGACATTTTCTGCCCCGGGGCTGGAGCTCCAAGCCAGCCCCACCCACACAGCTTCCAGCCCCCACCTTGGGGGGGCGGAACCCACAGCTGTCCAGCCACAGCAGGCAGGTGGCAGGCAGCTGGGGGACTCTGCAGCTCCCAACTGTCCCAGAGGCAAGGGGACCCCACAGCAGCCCAGCCCCACGGCCAGGGGGACCCTAGAGCTCCCACGCAGCACAGCAGTGAGGGACCTAAGAGCCCCAGCAGCAGTGGGTACTGAACCCACCTACCCCTTTTGTCAGGGATATTTTTAGTGAAGGTCAGGGAGAAGTCATGGGCTTCCGTGAATTTGTTTATTGCCTGTGACCTGTCCATGACTTTTACTAAAAATATCAGTGACAAAAACGTAGCCTTAATTATGTGCCATGTTAATTTTATCTCATTCTAGTTTGTTTGGTTTTTTTTTAATTAAAACATCATGCAGTACCAAGTCAAATGCCTTACAGAAGTCTAAGTGTATTACATCAACATGTAATGGCCCAGTAAGTGAGAGAGCATCTCTCTTGTGCTAGGCACTCTCCACATATATAACAAGGGGTTTGGGGTATTTGTGTGAGATATGGATGTGCATGCATGGCTTAGAAGGAGGCTAGAAATTTACAGAAGTTCATTCAATTTGTTTTCTAGAAAGGACAAGGAATTTTTAGACTGATTCAAGAAGTAGATTGTGCTTAATCCACTCCATTCAACCTCCTCGGGTCTTGGTTTAGAAGAATCTGAGTTATGTTTTAGTATTAGTTTGAATAATTTCAATACTGTTTGTACATAATTCTATATAAAAATACAACAAAAATAATAATCAAAAGATGTTTCTGTTCATCAATTGGTTGTAAATTTCCCTCCCCACCAAAAAAACCCATTAAAATATTTTCATCATTTTACATCTGTTTTACAATAGAATACTTTTAACGGACTACAACAAGCTGACCACATTTACAGTGGTCATCAAAATGATCAAGATCATGGAACTGTTCCCCATGGACGTACCAGGAGTCCTCAAGCCATTTCAATGGCTGTTCACCACATCTCAAAAGACATCGCCAATCACATTTGTGCAGATTACATACACGCCTGAACAATTACACCTACGTTTTTTGTAAGCTTACAGTCACCATGATATACAAACAGCGCATTGTGGCCTACCTACTCTACCATTTATTATTGCAAAATACCTTTTTCGTAACTACAGAAATCACTTACATTTCTATGTAACACCAGGAAAGTATTTGATGTATCTGTAGCTGACTTTAAGGCAATTTAACAACTGAAAACCAAGAAAACATCCAGCATCACGTGATCAGCCAGCTCTCTCCGGAGTACAAGAGTCCACAGCCACAGTTTGAGAACTGCTGGTTTTAACCTTACAGATTGGTCTTATATATTATGTAGACCAGGGGTCGGCAACGTTCAGCACGCGGCTCGCCAGGGTAAGCACCCTGGCGGGCTGGGCCAGTTTATTTACCTGCTGACGCGGCAGGTTCGGCCGATCGCGGCCCCCACTCGCCGCGGTTCGCCGTCCCGGGCCAATGGGGGCGGCGAGAAGCGGCGCAGGCCGAGGGATGTACTGGCCGTGGCTTCCCGCCACCCCCATTGGCCCGGGACGGCGAACCGTGGCGAGTGGGGGCCGCGATCGGCCGAACCTGCCACGTCAGCAGGTAAATAAACTGGCCCGGCCCGCCAGGGTGCTTACCCTGCCGAGCCGCGCACCGAACATTGCAGACCCCTATGTAAACCAAGGGAGGAAATAAAAAAATAAAAGAACCACCAACATATTTTAACTACAGACTTTTTAATTCAAGATTTCCAAGTTTATTCGGAGAAATTAGAATTAGACAAAAGAAAAAAAGTTCTGAATAGATCATTCAATATTCTACCAGAGAATTGAGCAGATTTTCCAAAGGCTTTCAAATAGTAAACCAGAAAGACTGCATTTAAGAATCTTCTCATGTTGCAAACACAAATGCATTATTTAAAACAAAGTGCTCTTTTATAATAGCGATTTACGAGATTAGCAGTTGCCTGGGCATCCTACAGTATAGTAGTATCCTTTCCTACTCAGAAAAAAAAAAATACTGATTACATAAAATAAACCAGAAAAACAGTTTCAGCTTTGTAAGATAACCTGGAAGATCCATATACAGTAAAAGCTGTTTTATCTGGCATATTGTGGGTATGGGGGGCGCCAGTATGTGAAAAATGTCGGTTAACTAAGAGGGAGGGAGTTGGGTGCAGTAGGGGCTCGGGAGGGGGTGCCGGATCCTGGTGACACTCCCCTCGGGCAGCTCCCCGCAAGCGGCGACCTGTCCTGGCTGTTCCTAGGCGGAGGCGTGGCAGGCAGCTCTGTGCGCTGCCTCCGCCCGCAGGCCCAGCCCCCGCAGCTCCCATTGGGTGCAGTTCCCAGTCAATGGGAGCTCTGGAGTTAGCGCACAGGGCGAGGGCAGTGTGAGGAGCCACCTGCCGCACCTCTGTCTAGGAGCAGCCGTGACAGGTCTCCACCTGCGGGGAACCGCCCAAGGTGAGTGCACCCCCGATCCAAAACCCCACACCCCCTCCTGTCCCCAAGCCCCCTCCCGCACCCAAACTCCCTCCAAGAGCACACACCTCACATCCCCTCCAGCACTCCAACCCCATCCCGCACCCCCGCCTGCATCCAAACTCCCTCCCGCGCCCCAACCCCCTGCCGGCCCCGTGCCAACCAGACTATAAACCTGAATTTCAATGAAGATCAGAAATGCCAGTTTATAGAGCTTTCCGGTTGGCGAAGTGCCAGATAAAACAGCTTTTACTATATATCCTTTCCTACTCACTTTAAAAATGTTGACCAGCAAAGCGGGCACAGATATGCCAATAGCCTGGGAGGGCGGAAGGGGGAGAGATCCAGTCTGGTCATTCTTCTGTATAATTTTGAGACAAGGATTTTAACTATAGTTTTTCCAGTGAGAGATTAAACAACTTTTTGACCAGCTGCTAGATATTATATCACCTCAACATAGCTACCTAATGCACAAAACATCTGCAAATACCCTTTGAACAACAGCTAAGAGTCAACAAGTTAGATGGTTTAAAAGAAGAAAAGATCTTAAATTTAAACAAAAACAGAACCAGTCGTGGAATCCTGCTGGGATTACTTGCATTACACCACATATGGTATCAATCCCCAGCATCTTCCATCTGTGCTACAAATCAAAGAGGTTGTATCCAATAAGAAAACATGTTAAGAACCGATGAATGCCACAGAGTAGTGTAGCTTTTTGGTTAACCACAAATCAATCAATCGTAGTTTAAAATAAGCCTGGCTTTAAAATCAGTAAATTGATATGCTGAATTAGAACATCTGAGCAATAAGAAACATAACCATTTAAAAAGCTGTTGCTTAATGTTTACTGCTATCAACAATTCTATTCCACTGGTGGATGGTGGCTGCTCAGTCTTTTCAGTGCAGTGCAAAGCTGTATATAGCTTGATCAACAGCACAGACAAAAGGAGAAGAACATCATGACTCACATTAGAAAGCTTTCTATTTGCTCAGCATCAGTTGGTTTTGGAAATCTCCCTTCAACCCATCTGAAGCCTCCCAACCCTTCACATATAGGGGGAAATGTTCTCATGAATGGATTTGAAGATAATTCACATCACCAAGAGATTATTACTATTGCCTACACCCAGGAGCCCTAGTCATGGACCAGGATCCTTTTGTGGTAGGTGCTATACAAAGAGAACACAGAGGGTCGTTGCCCCAACATTTACATCTAGTGCTATCCATTTTTTCCTGTATTTTAGATGTGAGCGCCTGTGTCCTGCATCTTTGGAAAGTATCTGAATGTGACAGATTATCACTGGTGATAAGGATCTCAGATAAAATGACTCTCTTCCATCTGTGACAGATATTTGATGTATATTTCATGAAACTGTTTTGCTGCTGTTGTTACTTAGGGCTTGTCTACACTTAAAATGCTGCATCTGCACCACTATAGTGCTTCAGCGTAGAAACTACCTACGCCAATGGGAGGGATCTCCCACTGGCACAGGTCATCCATCTCCCCAAGATAATTCTTCCGTTGACCTAGAGCTGTCGACAGGGGGACTTAGGTCAACTTAACTACACTACTCAGGGGTGTGGATTTTTCACACCCATGACTGATGTAGTTAAACCAACCTAATTTTCTAGCATAGACCAGGCCTTATTATTTCTATTGCAGTTGTGTCTAAAGGTCCCCAATCAAGGCCCCATTGTACTAGATGCTGTACAAACAAAAAGTACAAAGATAGGCCCTTCCTCATGGAGCTCCCAATCTAGGATCTAGATTAAACATGGCACCAGGGAGAGGACAAGGTTATAGTAGAGTCAGGAGTGCAGGTATCAATTAGTCATAACACTGATCTCGGTAATCACAGGTGGCCAGCAGTAGTTATTTGAAGGCATCACAACCAAAAATAGAGAATTTGAAAAAGTTATAGACCCAAAAAATTCCCTGTGCCATTTGGAACAGATATGGCAGCTTTTTTTTTTTAAATGTTTCATAAACAATCTATTCCAGGCTCTTATTGTGATGATATGGCAATAATCTGAATTTCTGAAGAGGACAGATGTGTCCTAAAAAGACAAATCATTCCTTCAATACTCAGCGATCCAATAGAGGAAATCTCCCACAAGATCTGTTGTCCTAGCTTTCCTTGTTTAGCTATCCTGACAGTTCAGGGTAAAGATGAGGTTTCTACAAGTGTCAATGGTCTGGTCTACACCCAGAAGTTGTACAAGTTTAACTAAACGTGCTAAGTTAAATTTAGTTAAATTAGTGCATCTTGATTTGGATAATGTTTTCACCCCTCAGCTCATAGAGAGCCAAGTATTTCACCAGTTTAAACCCACCAGGGTAAGCTAAACTGCGGGAAGCCAGTTTTAAACATGAAAGAGTGTCCACATACAGTTATACCAGTTTAACTAAACCAGTGTAACTTCTGTGTTTAGACAAGCCACGTAATAGCTCCTACACAGGATAATATCCAAGATGGGAGAATAGCAGTTTTCTCCTCCATGACTAAACTACCTGTTTGTGTCTCAGAATACATAGGCCAAACATAAAATTAAAGCCAGATCTACATTTGGAAGGCTTTGATGGTATACCTTTACTGGAATACATACTGGCATAGCCCTCCTAGTGAGGATACAGCTGTGCCAGCATTACTGCACTTTGTACTGGTAAAGTAAAGCCATCCTCCAGGAGCAAAACAAGCATTCCAGTAAAAGCACAGCTTTGCCAGTATAGCTGTGCCTACAGTTGGGACTTCTGTCGGAAGAGGTATAGTGGTCAGGGAGGGATTGCACCTCTTCACACCCCTGACCAATGTAGACATGTCAGCTGAAGTCTCTAGTACAGACCCGGCTTAATACACAAGATCTATCAGCAAATGCATGCCTTGATTCAGTGAGACTTGCTATCCTCCAGTTCCTCTTCAGAGAAATCATGCTGTCCTTGTGCCAGGGAGAGGCTGCAGAAGTTTACCTTAGAATTAGATGCTATATTGCTAAAGACACTATGGCTGTAGAAGCCTAACTGCCCACAAATTCAAAAAAAAGGAGCTGCCATTTCACAATGGCAGTTCTTCCTCCTTTTGACCTCGCTATAGGGTCCTGAAGGATGTCACTGTATGTCAGGCACTAACGTCCATTCTTCCCAAGAACAGACAACAACATAGCAATGTACTGAACTAAACAAGATGTCTTCAGTCTAAAGGAAGACCCATATAAGGGAAACAAAATAGCTTTTCAAAAAGCTAGTGATTAACAAAAAAAGCCACTTGCTGGGGGGAGGGGGAACACCATGATCAAAAAAGCCTCCATTTGGCTCACTTCCTCAGAGGCATGAAGCATAATTGTCCTATGGAGTGAAAAGTGGAGTTAGCCCTCTGCATATTACCAAAATGCTCATTTTCTATTGGTTGCCACTTGCCTGACAAGCAGCAAAGGGATTTTCTTATCTGCAAGGGTAAAATCAAGGCACAAGAGAATAAGTTATTTCCTCAAATTTTTGCAGTGTTTTTTTCTTTAAATGGAGGGAAATATGTTGAAATATACACCTCTACCCCGATATAACGCTGTCCTCAGGAGCCAAAAAACCTTACCGCGTTATAGGTGAAACCACGTTACATCGAACTTGCTTTGATCTGTCGGAGTGCGCAGCCCCGCCCCCCCGGAGCACTGCTTTACCGCATTATATCCAAATTCATGTTATATCGGGTCGCGTTATATCGGGATAGAGGTGTAGTCAATGTGGAATCACCTCATCCACTCGAACAGAAGTCACACCGTAATATAATATGCTCTGGGACTCTTTACTTAAGAGGTATAGATCAGTGGATAGGGTCTTGTCTGTGGAGGCCACTTCCCTTTAGCAATTCATCATTGTGACATATCACTGTTTTGCAGACACAAAATGCAGCCTTTAACTGACTGTCTGACAGTTTGCTATAAAGAAGTAAGTATACTTAGCACTTAGACAGTGCTTCACACTTTCAAGCACAGCACTGAAATTAAGTTACCAGACAGCACTAGACAAAGGCAGTATAATCCAGCTATGTGAGGTGTCTAGTACTGATCTCAGTGAAGTTTACCCACAAGTATTATTAAAAAGTAACAGTTTATGATATGCCAGAAAAAAAAGATTATGGGAGTAAGAGTGATAGTAACTTTCATTTTCCTATATATCAGCTGACAGAAATTCCACTTTCCAGTGCTCTACACATTAAGATACAGTATCTTAGTCCAATCTCTGCTCTCTCTCCAGAACTTCCTAATTACGGCTCACTCAAGGCCTTTTTTCAAAGATGAGAAAGTTTCCGTAACTTAGTCATTCTGACCTAAACACCAATTCCCTATTTAGGCCAGGCACCTGCCTTTAGCATGGTGCTACTGCTGTAAGCACTCTGTTCCCTCTAGCACTGATTGCAATCTCTGAAGTGCAGAGAAGCCAGCTAGCTGACCCACCATGCACAGTCAGTATCTAAAAAGAGTGGAAATTACAGTAAAAAACTGCAGATCGAAGGAAGAGAAGAGTAGACCAAAAGGCAAAATATGCCAAGAATAAAACAGCAAGAGAGGAAAGTATTAACCCCTGAAAGGAAAAATATTTAAGTGAAAAAGGTGACTAGAAGTACAGATTTAAGTTTTTAACTACTTCCGCTGTCTTTCTACTATGCCCATGACTGGGCTTAACATGATTATCCTATTCTTTCTCCTTGAGACCTGAGAGCCTGCCACACCAGGTTACTATTAAATTCTTCTTCTGTGTAGTTTCAGGAAGAGGCAGTTCACAGGTCTTTTCAAGCAAGATATGTGTGACACTGCAGCCCATATTCATTATAGTAATATGATTGTGATACGATTTTGGCATAATTATGATGCATTTGGTACAAGATGGGTCACATGAGGTCATCGGAAAAGTTATGATTTGCTGAATATGGTTATCCTATTTGTGTGCATGCATCATTTTTGTATCTGACGTTATGAATATTGACTATCTGTAATTCAAACGTGCTTACTCTGGGGAACACCCACAACTAGCCTTTCGGGTACAACAGTGAAGAAGCTACACAGTGCTAATGGCTCATCAACAAAGAAAATGGACCCTAGAAGAGCTTAGCCTTCCTGTGAACGTTTCACCCAGCCTATGAGTAATGGCTGCTATGACTCAGCAAGGCATGCAAGGGCATGTGACCAGACCACCTGACGCTGAACTCCATTTTGGTACCTGTATTTTTCCCGCAAGCTAAACTGGGAACTGAGTTTGGAACAAAGGGTTCCCACCATATGGAAAAACTACATAAATTGGGGAGTGACATCCTCTCTTGACCTTACTCCCCACACAAAAGAACTCCTGGAAACACCTGAGGAACAAAGTCTGAACTGGGAGAAGTGCTGGTCCCAGGCTAAAGGGATTTCTAGCCTGTGTATGGAAATTTGGGTGAACTGCTTGTATCAGTCAGGGTGAGAAATTGCTAATTCAAATCCCATCTATCTAGTATATTAGGTTTAGTTTCCGGATTTTTGTTTATTTGCTAGGTAATCTGCTTTGATATGTTTGCTATCACTTATAATCGCTTGAAATCTATCTTTTCGCTGGTTAATAAGCTTGTTTTAGGTTTTATCTTAACCAGTGTGTTTTGAGTGACGTGTCTGGGAAAATCTCAGCTCTGTAAACAAAGGCTGTTGCATATCTTTTCCACGTCGAGGGGGAAGCGAATATATTAATGAGCTTGCATTGTACAGATCCCTGTGCAGCGCAAGACTGTATAATTCTGGGTTTATATTCCAGCAAGGGTGCAAGACTGGGGAGCTGGGAAATTGGCTGTTTGTCTTTGAGTGTCTTAGGTAAAGCACTTGGGTAGCTCAGTTAGTGTGTGTGTTGCCAAATGCGATCATGTTGGGTGATAACAGGGCCTGGAGAGGCTGGCTGAATCACCAGCAGAGCAATGTGCGAAGGGCCAACCCAGTTTACTGGTTAGGGGGCACAGTGGTTCCCATAGCTCCCAGACCATGACAATCCATCAAAATATGCAGTATAAATTTCCCTTTGTAAGTATCCTGCATTGAATGTTGTCAATCATAGACGTTTTAAGACGCAATAGTGCTTAGCAATTTACTTATCTTATCTTTAACTGGGGAATTCTGGTTCATTCCTGTTATTTAAAAAACCTCAACAACCCAGAAATAACTGTGATCCCTAAAATATTCCACTATTTCACTGTGAATACATCTTGAGTTTTTCAATCTAAGCATTTGTGAATTTGTATGCATCACAGCTCTTCAGAATTCCGAGTCCATGGATTCACAGATTCCAAGGTCAGAAGAGACTACTTTGATCATCTAAGTCTGACCTCCCATACAACACAGGCCAAAGAACTTCCCCAAAATAATTCCCACCACAGATTTTTTAGAAAAACAAGCAATCCATTTAAAAACTGCTACTTATGAAGAATCCACCACAACCTTTGGTAAATTGTTCCAGTGATTAATTACACTCACTGTCAAACATTTACACCTTATTTCCAGTCTGAATTAGTCTAGCTTCAAATGGATTATGTTATACATTTCTCCATTAGACTGAAGAGCACATTATTATTTGTTCCACATGTAGATTCTTATAGACTATGATCAAGTCATCCCTTCAACTTCTCTTTGTTAAAATAATAGACTGAGCTCCTTGAATATCACTATAAGGCATGTTTTCTAATCCTTTAATCATTCTTTGTGGCTATTCTCTGAACCCTCTCCAATTTATCAACACCCTTCTTGAATTGTGAACACCAGAACTGGACACAGCATTCCAGAGTAAAATAACCTCTCTGCTCAAGAGTCTCCTGTTTATACATCCAAGGATTGCATTAGACCTTTTGGCCACAGCATTGTACTCGGAGCTCAGCATCATCTGATTATCCACCAGGACCGCTCAAGTCTTTTCAGAGTCACTGTTTCCCAGGATAGAGTCCCCCATGGTTCCATCACCAAGCTTTTGATATCTGACTAGTGTTTTCAAATTACAAGGATAAAGAGCCGGAAACAAAAACTTAATTTTTTCCATCTTCCTATTCTTTAGAAATATAATGACTGGAAGAACATATACTATCCTGTGAAGTTAGGACAACTCTTGGAAAAAAGTCACATTCATACAACATACATTTAGGCCGAATTTATAAAGCTGTGTGTTGTTAAAAATGATAGTACAAATAACTCAATACATCGCATAACTTAATCTCTTTGGCAGCTCTTTATTACCCTTCATTATAAGTACATTTAAATTCACTTTTTCTTTTTCCAAGGGATGCAGTTTATTTTGTGGATATGAGCCACTTGGTCTCTTTTCCTTTTTTGATGTGCTATTGCAACTCACTGGCAGCAGCTGTAACGAAGTATTTTAAAAAAGCTTTTTAATCAGTCTTCGAGTTATTTGCAAAACTCTTTATATGGAACACACAAAGTACATAACAGCCTCACACTTCACGATAGCACAGAGAACTGTGTCTCCCCCAGCATTTGTGTTACAGAACACCTTAACTTAGTCCTACAAGTTCACTCCAAACACAACCTGGCTTAGAAAAACTGAAAATATAACCCAAAATTCAGATCCTGTTTAACAGGATAAGATATGTGCAAATGCCAGGAAGCCCTACAAAAACAAAGGCCCAGGATATTCAGTTCTCAGTTGCAGCTATGTGACCAAATGTGTACACACAATGCTTTTCTCTATGGTGCCTGTCTGCTCCAGTCTCTTTGCCCCCCCCGCTTTTTTTTGGGGGGGTGGAGGAAGCTATGTATGAATTTATTTCTCATGAAAAAGTGTCAGGTTGACAGCTGAGTCCACTTTATCCACAGAACATGTTACCAACTTCTATAACAGGGGTCGGCAACGTTTGGCACGCGGCTCGCCAGGATAAGCACCCTAGCGGGCTGGGCCAGTTTATTTACCTGCTGACGCGGCAGGTTCGGCCAATCGCGGCCCCCACTCGCCGCGGCTCGCCGTCCCGGGCCAATAGTGGCGGCGGGAAGCCGCGGCCAGCACATCTCTCGGCCCACACCGCTGCCCCCATTGGCCCGGGATGGCGAACCGTGGCGAGTGGGGGGCCACGATCGGCCGAACCTGCCGCGTCAGCAGGTAAATAAACTGGCCCGGCCCGCCAGGGTGCTTACCCTGGCGAGCCGCGTGCCAAACGTTGCCAACCCCTGGTCTATAATGTACATTAGCCTAGAAGAAGTGAAAGGCTTCAGATCTCATCATTACTAGTCCCACCTTGTCTGTTCTTATACGAAGACAGCAATATATAGTATTTAGATTGCAGTGGCATCCGCTTTCCAAATAAAGGAGACATCAGAGTTCTTGCCCTACATATATAAAGCCCAACATAGCTATAAAGTAAGAAATGTTACTGAAGCATGCAAAACGGCAAGTTATTTTCCCAAACTTATGCATTGTAAGATTTTTGGGGGTGTGGGAAATTGATGTACAAAAACACATAGTCAAAGCAGAATCATTTTGTCCAAATAACTATAACAGCAGAGTTTATTTGGAGAGATCTGAGGGGAGGGAGGAAAGAGCCTTAGTACTACATCCCATTGATTTTAAAAAATGAAACTGTCAGCAGCTTGTTGCAAGAATGATAGTATTTAGTACAACAGTGTGTACTAACATTTAAATTTCATTGTTTCTAAATTCCAAGTTAATGTAGCAACTCAAAATAAAATTCACTGCGCTGACCTTCTCTTTCTTCAATGGAGTAATCAAAAAAAAAAGAAGAAAAGAAAAAACACTAAAAGCAGAGAGCCTGTAATCACAGGAAAATTATGAGAGCCTGTAAAGTTTCCTGCAGCTAAATGTCACTAAGAAGAAAAAAAATTTACAAATGGATTGAACAAACTCCTGCTTGTGGGATTTTAGCAAGATTAGGTACAGCAAGGATTTTTACAATAAGCAATTTATCTTTAAATATTTAAATATGAAATAAAGCCAGAATAGTCTATCTTCGACATAATATATATCTTTACCATGTCTTCAATGTATCATCTAGTTGTCACACCGTACAAATAACAATTTTACTATATGCATGATTTGACAGCTGGATTTAATTGTCTTTCTGTAAACATAGCAGACATGTATAAAAAGCACTAGATATCAACCCAGTGAAACAAATACTTCAATAAAAGCCACTTACATTTGAACATGTGAGATGATCAATTAAAAATTATCCATGGGCCATAACTTCTGTGTATGATGGATTCTATCTTTCCATAGATATTCTTCACTTAAGCCTGTAAGTGTTTGCAGTATTGTGGCCTAACTTTCAGACCAGGAGTAGTCCCAACAAAGTCAAACGAAACTACTCACATGCTTAAAAAGTTATTGATAAGCATCTGCAGTACCAAGGCCTTACATGTTAGCTTTTATGTTCAATCACACTGTTCAGATGGTAAGACAGACAATATAATCTAAAATACTTTATTGCAAAATTAAAGAGACTGAAATTTTAATATTTTATATTACACATCAAATGTGCATTTGGAACTTCACTACCAGGTGTGAAAATTAGGCAAAATGAGAACCGCATAGTTAAATTACTTTAAGGTATCTGACTGAAGATATAAGACCCTAGCTCTTCTCGATGCATGGGTGATTAATGACATAATTTACATGTTGAGAGAGATACAAGTAAATACCTTTTCACTGATATGGGAAATACCTCTGAGTCTACAAGACAGTTAGAAGAGCATAGTTTAATATTATAGGGAACAACTCTTACTGCAAGACATTTTTAAGGAAGCAAACTTTAACTAATGCTTCCTCCAACCAGTAGAGTTGTAATACTTCCTACAGCTAACATCTGTAAATAAACATTCTCCTCTAATCTCATTTAGAGGAAAAGGCATCTTTACAACTCTGTCCTTGAAATCCATGACTTACCATGGAAAGGAGCATCTGCACCTGACCGAGAGATATGCTGCTCCCCTGAATACAGGTGACTACATACTGAGTAACATTAAATGCCAATAAATCAAAACTGGCCAATTTTCAGAAACAGACACTGATTTCAGATGTCCAACTTGAGATGCGTGAGGTCAGATATTCAAAAGGTGCTGACCATTCATAGCTCCCACTCAGCACTTCTGAAAAATCAGTCTAAAGTACCTCAGACTAGCACCCCAAATCTGTGGTCATGGTTGATAATGTTGGCCTTAGCAATGCTAGTATTAACTTTTATCTGAACTGATTTGCAGAATGGACTTCTTATGCTTCCAATATCAGACCAAATCCTCCAGTCCATAATCAACCAAAACTCCCACTGAAATCATTCATTGTTACAAAACCTGCAATGACTCTATAAGCAACAATCACAAGAATACTGTACTTTATGAACCAGACTGACATAGCAACTATGCTCTGAGAGGAAATAAAATTTATCAGACAAAACAAATATCCATACTTCACCATGCACTGACAGTGTCCTTGATGCTGTATCAGATCAAGGAAGACTAATCTAGCAGCGTTTGACAAACTGGTATAGTCAAGTTTATGGAATGCTTGGTATATTTAATAAGAATCATCAGTGAAGGGTGTTATTTATGCAATAATATAAATGCTTTAAACAGAACCAGATCCCATGCAAACTGCTGTGTGCAGGAGAAAACATTTTACTAATTTTACATAAAGAAACAGCATCCAACCACAGTAGCAGCTAAATAACAACACTTAAAATTCAATAAATTAACCTGATAATTCTTTTTAGATAGCTGCAGTCTTTTTGAGGGGGATATGGGGAGCAGATCAATTAATATTTACTCTATCAGTTTTGCCCTTTTCTAATTGACAAGAAAAAATGGTTTTTCCCTTGTTTTGAATGGAGCTGAAATTAACACCTGTTTTTCTTCAAACAAAGCAATATAAACAAGGGCCATGTTAGAAATGAATGGGACTTTTGCCAATGTGTTCAACAGGCGGGGGATCCAGGTCAGAGGTTCTGTGCATGCCCATGTTGTTAATGAAGACTTCATGGACATGGTTTTATTAGTTAGCTATTGCTCACACAGGTAGAAAGAGGAATACCATTGTGGTTCTTTGTACTGGGAAGTGAAGTAATAGACTTAAAACAAGACATAAACCAGTGGACTCACAATTTAGAAGCAGATTAAGTCTTGAACTAAACTTGATATTGCCTTCTGATTACATAATACTTGTAATTGTAAAAGGGCTGTACTGAGAGGTTTCACTGTAGTTTCTATGGAATGTAACTCCAGATAGTGTTGCTGTCATGGATTTTACTAGGTCTTACCAGTGTGAAACTCCCTAATAAACAACTCACCTTTATCTTTAAAAAAAACACACCTTAATTTGCTAGAAAAGGAACAAAAGAGAAATCTCCACAATCAGATATGGCCTTAGGTCTGATACTGGAGCTTTTGGCTTCCTTCCTTCTCTATTTTTTGCCAGACTAATCATCAGATTCTCCAGCTCAGGCCTCCTAAACACAGGTCAAAGCACATTTGCTTTAACACCGTTTCACTGAAACTTGTTTAATATATTTCCCTGTTCCCTTAAATGAAATCCCTTCATTTTATGCTGGATTTGTACCAAATATTCTAATTTAGTGGAGTTCTTTAGTAGCACAAAGACATTTTCTAGCTCAAAGCCTGTGGCATATTTGATTCAATTGAACAAGATCAACTTGTTTCAGAATTTTCCTCCCTAAATTATACCAAAAGTCTTGTCAGCATAGCAACTCTTATAAAAAAACAAATAATTTACCATATTTTATTGTTCATTATATGCATTCTAATCAATAAATCAATTTTTCTTTGCTTTAAGAATCATCTTGACTAACCCTTGGCTTATTCTTTTTTAAAAAAAAAGAGGAAGCTTTTCAGATGTAAATTCTACCTAAACATTTTTTGTGAAAGAGGAACTTTCAAAACCTAATACAGAGGCACAGGTTTCTTTTAAACTATGAAACAAGTTTTACAAATCCTTACTTTCAACTCTATTATGAAGATATGGTCAAATAAAGGAATTTACTCACTCATGACTGGAAACTTCTTTGCATATAGCGCGAGGCAGGTATAGAACCAAGGTATCTTCTTGGAAAAGATTTCTCAGAGGTATACATGTCCTGAACAAAGAAAGAAAAGGGTATTATTCTCACAACTTATACCCAAACAATTAAAAATTATTCTTCCAAAATAAGTTATTTTCCTTGTTAGCTTGTCATCCCCTTTCTTTAAAAAAAAAAAAATTAAAGAAAGAAACCTCGCAAAAAAAGTGTCTGTTAATTCTTGGATTTCATTGTTTTATGATATGAAACAACATTCTTGAAATTTAATCTTCTAATATTCTCACTTTCTTGTAAGAGTCATTCTAGTAGGTCTTCAAAGACTAATTCATAAACTGTAACTGCTCCCTTATGGGTAATAAATGTTCATCAGGCATGAAATACAAGATTGAGCACATTTTTTCTAGTAGATGTAGCGTTATTATAAAAGTCATACTTCTTCCCAAGTAAATTCAGTTAGCAGTAAGATGCAGTAAAAAGTATTCTATAACGAGATGACCACACACAAAATTTAGTAAATAAATATGGTTTTGGCACTAACTTCTAATACTCCCCCGCCCCCATCCTCCAAGAAACCAAGTCTTGAAAAGTGACAACTCCATCTAGTGAGTGTAAGCCATCACACTTGTCAAAAATAAAAATCCAAACCTAAACAAGACATCTAAGGAGGACAGATGTTGATTTTTTTTTTGTTAACAATACATGCCTAGCTTTATCCATAGCTAAACATGCAACGTTAATTTGTAATTGTAAAAGCACAGCAAAGTATGCTTTAGAATGTTTATTAAATAACCTCCATGATCAATTTTATACAGATGTATGAAAACTGTTAAAATTGAGATGACTGGATCTCATAATTAACTTAAAATCAAAAACAAGAAACGCAAAATCCATTATATATTAGGCTATAAAGAGAGTTTTCTTTCAATACCTGCACAGGGATAGACTTTCTGTAAACTAAGGAATATTCTCTAATATCTATTTCCTCTTTCCAGGACCAAATATAACTTGCAGAGCCTGAACACCTGTGCTAGTCAAGCCAGATAATTCCTTCTGCTGACTCAGATTTCAAGTCTCAACTCTCTTCATCTCATAAGGCTAAAGAGAATACACACAAGGAGAGACAATTATCAAACTTCTTTAAAAGTGTGACTGAGCACAACATTTACCGATTTGCAGCAAATGCCAAAAGAGTAAAGGAAAGAGCATAGTATGTACTGCTGAGCCAGCTCCAACTGCTGGATCAATTGCTAAAACTGGCAAAAGGGGCACCTAGAAAGAAGACTGCCACAGTGCTGTGATCTTACAAACACCAATGAATATTGCAACCAGCCCCTGTGCACTGGATGGCAAGTGAGAAGGGCAGACTTAGGAGGAGGAAGAAAACAAAACAAAGACCACAAAGTTGTGAGATGCTGCAATTGGTAAAGAAAAAATTTGACATTTCAAGTCCTGTTGATTCTCTCCATGAATGACTGCTCAATTGAACATCTAAGCACACAGAGCTTAATAAAAAATAAAATGCCTAGTTAAAACATATCATTAGAACTGCAGTCTTGTCAGTTTTCTTTTGATTATTGATGTCAAAATTAGCAAATGTAACGTTCACTACATTTAATCACTTACTACACTAATTACAGTTATTATATTAGAGTATCATTACGGCTGGAGTTGCACAGATTTGGGCCCCAATCTTGCAATTGGGACTGCATGTGTGGAGTCAGCTGGAGAATCAGAGCCCTGCACTCAAATGCGTTTTCAGGGGGATATTGTTTCGTCTACACTACAGGAAAAATAGCATACTAGCATAGCGCTCTGCTTTAGTAGGGGTTTCTGTATTACAATACTTTCTGTTGCTGACGTGGACAGGAAAACACAGCTCTATAAACAAAAACAAACCCTTAGTTTTGAAAAACAGTCAGTGTTGTTAAGTGACAACAACAGTTATCCCTCACATCATTTACAAAATCCAAGCACCTAAAATTAAGGAAATTAGTAGTTAAGGTCATCATAAATTTTACACTGCCCACATATTAAGTACAAAGTGTGTGTTTATTAAGTATGAAGAAATGCGTATTTCACTATATTGTAACCTGAACTCTAATCTATGGTGGGGGGGAGAAGGGCAGAGATAAATGATTTCACTATCTAAATATTTTCTTTGAAGATATGCTATTAACTGATATGTATCATTTAACATTTTTTATGCTGAAGTATACTTTCTGTTCCTCAAGAATAATGCTGCATATGAGGTGGGGGGGGGGGTTTAAAATGATGCAGTAAGTACCTCTAGCGTTGTCACTTACCTTTGTTAAAACATAGAAAAGATGTTTGGGGATTTTTCTGCAACAGTTATAGACTGTTTTCTTACATACCAACAACATTAAGAAGTGTTATAACGCACATGCTCCTCAGTCAGACAGGAAACTGTTAATTGTTTTTCTTGTAGTGAAGTGTGTCCCTTAGAAAGGTTATCTTCATGTAAGATGTTGAATCAAGGTCCTTTCTGCCTTCTGGTAGCTAGCCAGTAAATAACTCTTTCAGAAAAGAGTATAGGGCATAAGGTAAGCCTGGCCAATATTGCCTCTATGAATAAAGCAGGTTCTAATATCCTTTGGTGGTACGTAAGTTATTACTGAGCTTTAAATGCTGACATGTTTGCCTACACAGTCACTGAGCTACCAATACCCAACTCTTAGCTTTGAAAGGAGCATTTAGATACCTCAAGTATGGGAAGGAAGCTCTTTAGAACACCAAATTCACACCTACTTAAAAAAAAAATCCAAATACATCATATCCTACCTAACATTGTATCAGCATTTACATTGAACTTTCCTCTTGTAAACTGTAATTTCTACCTAAACCATCATGAATGTAATCAGGGCTGTAACTAAATTACAGGATACGATAGCCTTGTTCTATGCAGTTTGCATCATCCATGCAATGCCAAAGTAGAATCTCACAATGCACAAGAGTATGAGATTCCTTTAAAATTATAATTAGAAATTCAGCTCTAATTACTGTTCTGTGCATACTCAATTTTAGTACCATTTTAACTTAGATGCACAGACGTTTCAAATAAGATAGAATGTACATTTCCAATCATCAGGAAGCAGAAAGACCATAGGATCTTTGTCCTGCAGATTTCCCAATTGTGTGTCATATACCCACATAGTTTATATACATAAAATCATGATAAAGTGATCTAAACAGAGCCTAAGTGCAAATAAATTATTTTGGTGTATTTTACTTTCCCCATAAGCCTAAACTGCTATTATCCTTCAAAAGGTAACAGATTCAGAGCTTTCACAAGGGCATATTTGAAATTCTGACAGGCAGCAAATGAACAAAATATAACATCTGAAATGATTAGTTTCCAAGACACATAATGAGAGAGCAAAGGGACTGCTGGTTTAAAGGCAATTTCAGTAATCTAAAAATATTTTACACTGCACTCAGTTTACATCTGAAGTAAGAAGTTATAATCAGTAACATTATATAAAAGATTTTTTAAAGTTTAAAAACAGGCAAGCAGTGTCACCTAAGGGCAGTGCCATTAAAGAGAAACTTACAAAAAAATTAAGAACTTCTTTTATCTGGTGTTTAGATATGCCCAAGCGAGAGAGAACATAAAATTCACAATAATGAAACTGTCCTATGGTTTAATGAGACAAGGTGGGTGAGGTAATATCTTTTATTGGGTCAACTTCTGTTGGTGAGAGAGACAAGCTTTTGAGTTTACACAGAGCTCTTCTTCTGCCTTGTTCCAATAAAAGATATTACCTCGCCCACCTTGTTGCTCTAATACCATGGGACCAACACAGTTACAACACTGCATACTATTGTTTGACCACAAATGAGGAAGCATACAGTAGAAGCACAAATCAAACACAACACCCTCTTCTTTGAGCACAACTGGAGTACTTAAACTACAAAAAAGTGTTCAGCAAATTGCTTTTGGCTCTCTGCAATGTTGATTGGTTCCTGGATTTAGTATATGTAAGCCTAACAAACTTTGAGTTTCTACTGTGCAATAGCAGCTTTAGAAATTAATAGAATACACAAGTTTGGTGACGCACTAAGTAATCATACAAAAGTTACTCTTTTGAGCAGGGCTTTGGAGCTGTGCTCCGGCTCCGCTCCAGCTCCAGGCAAAAACCTGCAGCCCCACTGCTCCGGAGTTGCTCCACGCTCCAGGCTCCGCTCCAAAGCCCTGCTTTTGTGAAGATACTATACAACACTGGTCCCCCATGAAAGCTACTTATTTGTTATAGAGAAGGGATTTACTTTCATTCCACCAAAATTCACCTTTAGAGCTAAAGTCCAGCCAGCCCCTAGCAGTTGAGTTTCTATGCCACTACTTGTTCCAAACCGCAACTACACAAAGAAACTTGTTCTTTAAGTGTGCATGAGCAACTGAATGGTTCATGAGATGGTAGACGGAGGCAGAATATTTCTGTCTTCATTTGAATCCAGCCCCAGTCAACAGTGAAATAAATTTGGTTTCATTCCAATTCCCTGCAGACAGATGTCCACAAAAACCACAATATCGTTTGACAACTGGCTCTTTTGTTGGCAATCTCAGTAGATGCCAAGGACTGAGAGTGCCACGGCGATTGAAGTATATTGGCAGCAAACTATGTCGGAACCTTGTTTAGTCAGGCTGTTCTATACTAAGCCTGTGCACTTCAAACTCAAGGCTTGGCTGGCTGGCACCTTCAAGAAAGTAACCCAGAGTTTTGATAGTCTCCATAGTTATTAGCACCAGAAAGTTCACATTACTATTTCAAATATCCAGACCTCAATTATCCCAAACTCCCCCATTCTCCAACAGCAATGACACCCCAGCCATTTTGACACAGAGCCCCATCCCCAAAAGCAATTACAACAGAGAGACCCCAGGTTATCAAAGACTTGCCATCACTCTGACAGAGTCCAGTCAGCAATAACCCCAGAGAGCCCCCAAATTATCAGATAGCCCCCATCGCCCTGACACAGAGCCCATCCACCGCTCAAAGGCAATGACACCAAGGAGCCCCCAGTTTATCTGAGCGCCCCCATCTCCTCAATGGCGATGACACCAAACTCCCCCTGGATCACCAAACCCCCTCATCCTGCTGGTACCGCTCCCCAGATCCCCCACAACAATGATGCTTCCCCCCACCCAGCCATTCCCCAGAACTCCCCAACTCCTGACACACTGTCCTCACCTGCTCCCTCCCCCCAGGCTGAGGCCCACCTCCCTCCCCAACAGGGCGGAGACACACACAGGCTTAGCAGAGGGGCCTGCGCCCCTTCTCTGGTTTGAAATTGAAAGGGGTCCTGCCCCCTCCGTGAGTGGCGGGGTCCAGCTCCCCCCACCCGCAATGGAGAGCTCCGGCGCTCCACCCCCGTAGCACTCGGAATGGAGAGGTCCGCCTCCTCAGCCCCTCGGAACAGAAAGGTCCGCCCCCGGCTCCTTACCCGCGAGTGGAGGGGCCCGGCTCGCCACCCCCCCCCCCCCCCCCCCCGCAGGGTTCGGAATGGAGGAGTCCGCCTCCCCAATGACCCACCAGCCGCGGGGCCGTGAGGACGGAGCGGGGCAGCCGCCAGTCCCAGGGGGAGCGCAATGGCCGGACGTCCCGTCCCTACCTTGCCTCGGCCTCTGTCCGCCTCCTCCCCGCAGGCGCTTCCCCGTGCAGTGCCCCGGCCCCAGCGGCCTCCAACCAGGAAGCGCCCTGGTGTGTGACACTTACTCACTGCAACTATGGAAACCCCCCCTCCCAGCCCGCCTGCGGCCACAGCGCCGCCCCATAGGGCGAGCCCGCAGCCGCCGCCATCTTGGGCTCACAACGAGGCTGAGGGGGACCGACTGTCGCCACACAGGGCGAGCCCGCGGCTGCCGCCATCTTGGGCTCACAACGAGGCTGAGGGGCCCAGGTGCTGCCCTGTGCGGGAGTAGGTGGTTCTCCCTCCGTGCAAAGGGAGGGCTGGCCCTTGCTGGAGTCAGGTAACGCTGGATCCAGTGGGTATGGTTCCCTGAACAGGGGACAGGTGTGCATGGTGCTGTATAGGTATTAAATGTGACAGGGGCCCTAGCCCAAGGGGCTTGCAATCTAATGCAGACACCAGGCTAAGCTAACCTGGCAGGCACTGACACAGTGCGGGGCTGGGGATGGGGAGAGAATTAGTGGGGTAACAATACAAGAGGGGAGGGAAAGGGGACGTTCGGAAGAGGGATCACTTTTCTCTGTGTATTACAGACACTTCTGGTTGTGTTCATTTGAGTTGTACAAGACTCCTGACCCCACGTCTTCAGAAAGCATGAATCAGGCCCCCAAAATCATATCTTTAAAAAAAATTGTGACATTGAAAAAGAAGTAATACCTTTGAAATGCTTTTTATTATTTTGTTTCCTAAGTTTAAAGACCACGTGATTGAGCTTTTCTCCACCACCAGGAAGGATAGAAATGAACTTTTCTTAAAAAAAAAAAAAAAAAAAAAAAAGGAAAGGAAAGAAAACAGATTTTCCCATAATCACATTTCTTTCAGAGCTAGGACCTCAAGCAAAACAGCAAATATCACAAGATTTGGCAACACTGCCATGGTGGTTGGGAGTTTGTTTTTTAATAGTGTGTAGGAGGAGTGCAGGTGCAAAGAGCTGCAGACATGAGTTGCTTACGTAGATGTTGGCTTTAAGAAACAAGTTGTTAGGGGGGATTTGATTTGAAGAAGAGGAATGACAGAGATAATGGAAGACATTTTGGAAAAGAGATGCTCTGGGAATTAATAGTTCTGGGTTTTGTTCCTGTCTTTAACCTCATAGTTTTTTTAACATTCACTAACTAATCCTTCCTCATGACACCCTATCTAATAGGTAAGTATAATTTCCATTTTATAGATGGAGACTGAGGCACAGTGAGAATAAGACACAGATCCCCAACAGTATTTAGAAACCTAAATACCATTGAGAATCTGGGCCTAAGTACACAACCCAGGTCACACACAAAATTACCAGCAGCCATCCATACCCAGAAACAGAATCCAGGATTCTTAACTCCTCATCCTACACCTAGGTAACACTGCCTTCCTAAATTACTTAAATGCCTCATTTGGAACTGCTGAAGTCTCTGCATAGTCACTATCAAACATATGAGAGCTGATATGCAAGGTAGTGGCAGAACCTTATGGAGTGTAGAGTGGCATCAACCTTAAGTTTGCTTGTCAGGGCAAGGACTTCTATGGCCCATATCCTACAACAGGGATCAGCAACCTTTCAGAAGTGGTGTGCCGAGTCTTCATTTATTCACTGTAATTTAAGGTTTTGCGTGCCAGTCATACATTTTAATGTTTTTAGAAGGTCTTTTTCTATAAGTCTATAATATATAACTAAACTATTGATGTATGTAAAATAAATAAAGTTTTTAAAATGTTTAAGAAGCTTCATTTAAAATTAAATTAAAATGCAGAGCCCACCGACCGGTGGCCAGGATCCGGGCAGTGTGAGTGCCACTGAAAATCAGCTCGCGTGCCGCCTTCGGCACACATGCCATAGGTTGCCTACCCCTGTCCTACAACCACATATGCACACATGTAACTTCCCACATGTGAGCAATTCTATTAGTTGTCTACAAATAATATACACATACTTGCCTGGTCCTTTAAAATGGGCCAATTTACCAAAGTTGAAAATAATTAGGAACAAAATTGGGAAGGAAAAATAAACAGAAAAATGTGAAAGATAACTGGAGCTGTTTGGAAACATTTCATTAGATGAACTCTCAGTTCCACAATCACCAAAGGCAGCTACGTTGGTTTAGAAATAAAAAATAAATTGTGGTCAAGAGGGAAGAAAACAGTAGCAATAAATTATATATATAACAATTTGAAAAAAAGAGGAAGGTTGACAGCAATGAACATTAATTAGAAATTAAAAAATTAAGACAATAGATAAGACATGATTAGGAATAGAGGTATGAAAAATATACAGCCAGGAAAATAAGGACAATAAGAATTTTTTTTAAAAACATATCAGGAAAAAAGGAATCCTAATAAGGATATGGATACATTACTAGACAGATATAGTAACTGTGCAGAAAAAACAAATGTTAAATAAGTAGTTTTATATTTTGAAAGATGCTGGATAATGTATTCATATTATAATGATTATTAAATACTTTCTAGTACAACAGTAACTAAGGAGGATGTTAAAAAGAATCTACTAAAGTTAAACATTTTAAAATCTGCAGCTCCAGATAACTTGCATCCATGAGTTGTAGTGCTTTCTAGACCATTGATGTTGTTTTTAATAAATCTTAGAATACCGATGAAGTTCCAGAAGACTAAAAAAAATGTACTGTTGTGCTGCTATTTAAAAGAGGTAACTAACATGATCTGAGTAATTACAGACTGGTTAGCCTGAGGACAAGCCCAGGCAAAATAATGGAACAACTGATATGGGATTCAATCAATAAAGAATGGTAATATAATTGAATGTCTATCAACAGAGCTTAATGGGAGATCTAGTCAAACAAACTTTTTTTTTAATAGATTTCAAGTGTGGCTGGTAAAGATAACCTCTTTTACTAACTGGTGTTAAGAATTTACTGCCCAATGCATGTTACTGAGCAAAATCTCATGTGCTTCTCCTAAGTAGGAGGTAAGTATGAGCCCCCTTCCAATTTTACAGAAAGAATAACAGGTTGCACTGGGTTGCTTCTGGCAGAACCGGAAGTAAAACCCAAGATCTCTACTATGGCAGATCCCCCATCTCAGCGACACGGCCTCTCAGAAAGCGTCTGGCAAATCAGGGTGCTCGGGTGTGAGTGGTAGCATTTCACGCTGATTTTGTACAGTGATAAAATGATTCCAAGGTGTAGACGGTGAAGAATCAAATCTGTAGTGTCTATATGTCCCCTCTGTTTTCATTCTGTTCAGAGGAAAAGTCACAAATGGCAGTGATTTATGCTTTCAAATGTTTTAGAAAGTAATTGTGATTGACTGGCATGTCAGCACCTCACAAACCCTGAGAGACTTCCAATGACCTGTTCTTACTCCTTCCAGTTTAAAGTCTTAATTGTCTTGTTCAAGATTTTAGAAGCTGTTCGAATACATAAACACATTTAGTTTTCTTCAAGCTGGGGATATTTTCCCTTCCTAAATGGCTAGTTACTTAAGATAAATGTCTTCCAAAGAGAGCGCTC
Organism: Chrysemys picta bellii; assembly: GCF_011386835.1. Classification (NCBI taxonomy): domain Eukaryota; kingdom Metazoa; phylum Chordata; order Testudines; family Emydidae; genus Chrysemys; species Chrysemys picta. Next base: position 15,621,716 of record NC_088791.1, read on the forward strand.
TCCTTCACCTAACCCATCTGCCCTCCACTTACTACACATTCAAACTATATGTCATCATTTTCTATTTCCTGCATGATCATTGGTTTCTGTTGTAATGTTACAGCCGGGGTTGTGAAATTGTTTTAAAAGTGGAGTTTTCAGAGTGGCTGACAGTGATATCATGTTTGTGTTAGCAATAACCCTACAATTCACAGGTAATGTCTCCACCAGCACTCCCTTTTTATTGCAGTGCTTAGACAGTAGAGCAACAATCAGTCTTATTTATATAGCATCAAAAAATATATGTGGTACTTCAGAGGCAAATAAGAGAAACAGGGTCAGCTCATCAGCTGGTGTCTGTCTACTGAAGTCAATGGAGTTGTACTGATTTGCATCAACAAAGAGTGTCACCCATGGTCCTAGCTTTTAAAAGGTTACAGTCTGTCAGGTCTTAGGTAGTCCTCATGGTCAGAGCAGGAGTCAGGCCTACTGGTCAGAGTCCAAATGCAAGAGCCCAAGGTCAAGGCACAGTCAGAGCTGGGGATCGGAGCTGAAGGTCAGAACCAAAGTTAGAGTCCAAATGCCAGGGCCAAGGATTAGGATCATTGTCAGAGTCCAAATGCCTGAGCCCAGGGTCAAGACAGAGTCAGACCTAGGAATTAGTGCTGATGGTCAAAGAACAACACTCAACACTCAGCCATGGCCCCAACCCCACCCCATGCATTGGCCTCCAGTCACGGCCCCATCCTTGGTCTCCAGCCCCAAACACAGCTCCACTCCAGGCCCAGCCCCTGACCCCAGACCCACCCCCAACCATGCCCTGGCCTCGGCCTGTGGTTCCCATCCTGGATGCGACTCAGGCCCTGACCGCAGCTCCGCTCCCAGCCACAGCTCCTGACCATGGCTCCCAGAGAGAGAGAGAAGTGCGGCTCGTAGGCAGAGGAGCAGTCAGAGGGCCTCCGCGCGCTTCCCCTACCCAAGTGCAGGCACCACCCCAAGCACCAGCTCCAAAGCTCCCATTGGCTGGGAACCACGGACAGTGGGACCTGCAGGGGCAGCACTTGCGGACGGGGGCGGCGTGCGGAGCCTCCATGACTGCCCCTGCGCCTAGGAGCCAGAGGGACATGTTGCTGCTTCCCAGGAGCTGCCTGAAGTCAGTGCTGCCCGGAGCCCCACCCCGAACCCCCTCCAGTGCCCCAACACCCTAACCCAGCTTGGAACCCCCTCCTGCACCCAAACTCCCTCCCGAAGTCTGCACCCGTGCCCCAGCCCAGAGCCCTCTCCCGCACTCTGAAACCCTTGGCCCCAGCCCGGAGCCCCCTTCTGCATCTCAAACCCCTCATCCCCGGCCCCAGCCAGAGCCTGTACCCCTCCCATACTCCATCCCAGAGCCCCCTCCTGCATACCAAACCCCTCATCCCCATCCCCACCCCGAAGCCCACACCCCCAGCTGGAGCCCTCACCCCCTCCCATACCCCTGCCCCAGCCCAGAGCCCCTTCCCGTACCCTGAACCCCTCATTTCTGGCCCCAGCCCAGAACCCCACACACACACTCCAAACCCCTCAGCCCAGAGCCCCCTCCTGCACTCCAAACCTCTCATCCCAGCCCCACCCCTGAGCCCACACCCCCTCTCATACCCCAACCCTCTGCCCCAGCCTGGAGCCCCTCCCACACTCCAAACCCCTCATCCCTGGCACCACCCCAGAGCCTGCACCCCCAGCCAGAGCCCTCATCCCCTCCTGCACCCCAACCCTCTACCCCAGCCCGGTGACAATGAGCAAGTGAGGGTTGGGGAGAGCGAGTGATGGAGGGAGGGGGGATGGAATGAGCAGGGGGCAGGGTCTCTGGGCAGGGGCTGGGTTAGGGTGTTTGGTTTTCTGCAATCAGAAAGTTGGCAAGCCTAAACCTATTCCTTTCTACTAGATGCAAGACAAATGTCAAAGTTCATAATATAAGGATTGTATGATCTTCTAGGCAACTGTTTCTCATTAAGCTGTGCCCTTTATTTTTGTCTTTCCATGGAGTCTTTAAAACCTATTGCTCTTTTCAATAAAACAGTATTTTTAAAACATTTGTGAAACCTTCAACATATGTGCAGAACCATCCAAAGTAACCATGACATCTTATTGTTGTAACCTTGGCTATCAGCAGATTTTCTATAGAGCCTTTCACCATAGTATCTACGGGCTTCCCAAGTAAATTGGATTGACATTGTGAGGGCTTCACAGTGTCTTCTGCTCTTCTCCCTTCCATGGTTGTTAGGGGCTCTGCTTGGGGGTATAATTTGTGTGTCCTCACTGTTCTGTTTATTGTGGCATTAAATGGAAGGTCTTCCAATGTGTCTTGAAGATTATCAGACTTTGAATGAGCCTCATCTCCTTCACTAGCTCATTTCACAACTGAACTCTTTCAACCAAGTACATCTTATTTCAAACTCTTAGGTGTTGTATCCTGGGCTTTTTCAGCTGTCTTTGTGGGTCACAGATGGAAATGGAATCGCTGAGGTAGTTAGATTCCAACACATTAATGGCTTTGAATATCAGGACCAAGTCCTCAAATTGGTAGCAATAGCAGACTGACTGGGAGCCAAGTGGAAGTATCAGAGCATAGTAGTAATGTGCTCGCAGCAGCCTATCCCAGTGAACAAGTCCGTTATGCTAGGCACTGTACAAATCCAGACAAAGACTCATTCCAGGCTCTGAAAAGCACAGCTGTGACGTTACAGAATGATGCATTCTGGGGCTTCAAATAACAACAGTCAGTAGGACTTTGTTGGACTTCAAACAAATTTTTAAAGGTTTTGGTTTGCTTTGGTTTTGTGCTGCATACTCATCTTAGCTTGGTTAATGTGAGGAAATTCAGCACATGCTTGTGTAGCATATGGCGTTTCCCTTTTTGTTTGCAGATCACTTTTAAGGTGTCTGATTTGGTGTTTTAGTCTGTGTCACTTGAAACGTAAACTGTTCATTGCATGGCCATGTAGCCCTGAGAATGGCTTAGGATAACTTGCATCTGAACAAATACATGCATTAGCCTTAAAATCAAACACTCAGTGTTCAGTCTTGGAGGCTTGTCAATTTTAAAAACTACACTAACCATTATAAAGGATATTTTTGAAATGTGATATGATATGAAATCATTAAAGCAGTAGGAACAATAAGTGCCAGGCAGCTATTCCAGTGTCATGCAATAATTCATGTCAATATTATGTAAAGTTAAATGTACTCAACTTTAAAATACTGTTTGTTATTGAAAATAATTGGGGGGGGCGGGAATTGCTGCAGAGCAAAAGTGTGTTGTGGGAAGGGATGGAAGTAGGAATCTGCGTAGGAGTGTTTGCCCTTTACCCCAGTCAGGCTTTAGTACTGAATTGCAGTCCTCTCATTTTTCTGGCCGCCTAAACCTTATTTTCTGTTCCCTTTGGTTCCGATTGTTCATTTGGCCTCATATAGTTCCCCATTGTCAACTGACTTTTTTTGTTTTCTTAGGTTCAGCTCAGTTGATTGAGGCCTCCGCTCCTGCTGGCTGCTGTCTTCCTAATCGGTTTTGAATGTATGTAGTGCTTCCTGTCACTGCCTGATAAAATGGGCTGTTTCTGTCAAGACAAATTTTCTGCATCTCTCTGCCTCCCTCTCTTCTCTCATATTTTCTGTCTTCTCTCCGATTTTCTTGCCTTTCTCCATTAACCTCCTTCTGTCTCTTTCTCCCCTCTGTTATCTCTATTTCACATCCTCATTGTTTCTTTGTCCCTTTCTCTCTACTTATTTAATTTTGATTGAGCCCTCAGTACATTTGCAGGGTCGATGAAAAGTGTATACACCCCAAAATTGAATAAAATGGTACAACACAGACCCACTTTTAAAAGTATTTCTGTTGTACCCCATTGCCTTTTGGGAAAATTAAAAGCTACACAGATATTAAAAAATACATTACCTGTCGGCAAATGGAAACTGCAAGCACGGATGCTACAGTAGAGCTTTCTCCACGACTCTGTATAGAACAACAGGCAGCTATACCTGGATGTGTAGAAAAGGCCAAGAGCCTAATTCAGGAAAGCCCTTAGGCATATGTTTTAACGATGTGCTGATGCTTAAGTGCTGTCCTGAGTCGGGGTATCAGCTTAGAATTACCTGGCCTGATCCTGTTCCCAAAGCAAAGTGAGCAGGAAGGTGATCAAAGAGAGAAAAAGAGGCCATAATCAGATGGTGTAATTTACACCCCAAGGAGAAGGGGGTGTGACGGAACAGGAAAGAAACCAATTAAGTTGTACTAAGATAAAGCGGAGGGTTGTTGGTGATGATGCACAACAAGGGAAGATGCCAGCTTACAGTTTTGCATTCCCATGTGTGTTTTCAAGGCTAGCAATCGGAAAAAGTATGTTTTTGTTAACAGTGCAGATCTGATAGGGAGCCATTATGAGACAATAAACCTGGAATATCAGGATGCCATTTTTATGGAGTCACTTTTCAGAACACAACTACACTTAAAGCTAAAGTTAATTTATGCCATTCATCCATTGCTCAAAAAATGACTGAAATTATTTTCCTCACATTTAGAAAAATTCATCTCTGGGCTGACAGCAAGATGGCAACTTTCAATGCCAAGGAAGAATTTCCCATAAAGTTACAAGCAAATGAAAACCGGAGACTATAATGGAAAACTGTAGGTACCCTGAGCTATAGCGTTTGTTACCGCAAAAGCTGTAATTACATGTCTAATGTAGTGCAAAAGTTAATCTTCAGTATCTTTTCCATTTGCTGCTGAGACAAGCAGACAGGCAGATAGAGAAGTGTAATGGATTCTGATGGATAAGGAACATATTCAGTTCACCCAGGTAAAGCTCCTTGTGGGATATCAGAATACATTTGTTCAAGAGTGTGATGTTCACAGCCTTTTCCCTGACTCTTCTGTTTGCCTATTTCTAAATAAAATGTACACCAAAGCTACCTTTTTAAAAATTACTGACTACAGAATAGTATTTGAAATGATTCAAGTCTTCTGTTCAAACATAAGTGATGCAAACAGAATTCACTACAAAATTGTAATTTATACATTTGTATTCTCTACAGCCCTGATCCTCATCTTCAGCTGAGGAATGCTCAGCCAAATGCAGGGTGGAGGTACAAAGGTGGCTTTAAAACACATCTTCCCCCTGTCGTGGAACACTGTGTTAGACCAGTCCTCAGTGTAAGATAAACAGGCCATTACCACAGCATAACTTGCCAGGGAAAATGGAAGACCTGGCTATGCCACTCACAGGGTGGAACTGGAATAGTAACCATTGCAGTAGCTGTACACCACCAGAAGATTCCCCCCTACATCTGACCACAAAGCCAGCTTTAAGACAGCTTCGCAGCGTTGGAGCCCTGTAAAGCTACCTTAGCAGAGGAGAGACACTGGCCTACCCACTTGTGGGGTATAATAATAATAATGGAAATATCCCATCTCCTAGAACTGGAAGGGACCTTGAAAGGTCATCGAGTCCAGCCCCCTGCCTTCACTAGCAGGACCAAGTACTGATTTTGCCCCAGATCTCCAAGTGGCCCCCCCCTCAAGGATTGAACTCCCAACCCTGGGTTTAGCAGGCCAATGCTCAAACCACTGAGCTATCCCCACCTCACAAAAGTCATTAAGCAAATCAGGAGTTTTGTGAAAGCCAAGACACCAAATATAGAGTTTTCAGTCATTCTAGATCCCTATTTATCCTAGTAATTTACTATTATCACTGCCATGCTCATTTTTTTTCCTTTCCCAAACTGAAAATATATTCAGGGTTCAATCTGGCTGCATTTCAGATCAATCAAGAACAGGAAGCATTGATTTTCTTAAATACCGGGGGGAAAAAAGTGAATTTGTGCAAGAGCACACATACCTTGAGATATATGAGCCAATCAGCTTAAAATGTTGTTTTGCCCTGACCTGACAAGGCTGACTGTCTCAGGCAACACATAATCTCTTTTAATATACTACCAGGAATGTGATGGCTGTTTGAAAATGCTTCCAAAATGCAGTTTATCTTGAGGGTTGACACCTTAATAGAAACTATACCATCTCTTTGGGAACTCTATTAGAAGCAAAAATTAATAAGGGTTACTGTTGATTCTGGGGAGAGACGGATGGTGAGAGAGACTGAATCAACTTGTCATAGGTTTTGAGCAGGACTTAAAAAAATTATGTGCCCAGCATATGAAGGCTTTCTATAAACAGACCTGTATGACAAAGCCATTGGAATTGTCTGTTTAACCCGGGAAAGTCACAGGGCTTTGTCCTTTGCATCAACAGCTTTCGTAATAGGGTCATTCTCTCATTCGTCAGCATGATTTAAAGTTGTGCACTTAAGACTCAAGTAAGCTTCTTTGCAAACACTGTCAAGTATGGGATCATAATGAGAAGAGATTACATGTAAGCTAATTATGTTATATTGCATTTGAAATTAATTTCCATATAAAAATTAAAAGAATACTGGGTTGCAAAAAGAATGCACACAGTAGTTAATCATGAAATTATATGAGAATATATAAAAACAATGCAGTATGCAGGGAAAGGCCACATATTGAGTGTAGGACAGAGTTTTCTTTAAAGTGCCTACTCCTGAGAACTGTGATGGCTTGTGGGACTGAGAATAGATGAATTTGAATCTGGCCCAGGTCTGTTACCATCTGTCTGGTCTATATGAAATGAGCTGGTGGTCACTAAACAAATGCCTTAATCATATAGAACATAAGCAGAGGTCTCATCAGCAACGTGGTGGATTTAATGGGCATCAAAACTAGACTGATGCTTCCAGCTTTATGCTGGTGGGGCAATTGGTGGAGGCGTGCACTGCCACTGCTGTGCTATATTTGCTTTATGGCCAGACGGTGGACTTGCATCCGTAGTTGGTCAATAACTTTGCATGCACAGCATTTACTTTTAGAAAAATTGGAGTCAAGGGCTATAGGGGAATATAAACAATTAAAGATTATTTTAACTGATCCTTCATTTTCACTATAATTTCAGTTGACCCAATGAGTCGAATTTAGCCTCACTGTGAGTGGGCATGACTGCAGTGGAATTGAACCTTCTTAAAGCCAGACTGAATTTGGCCCAGTGATACTAACCTACAGTTCTGCCAATCTCCGTGCCTGAAATTACAAATTAGGAAGCAGGCCAAGGATTGCATGTTCAGATTTAGAACAGGACTGGATTTAGGCTATAGATCAGAGTTTGGGACTGAGGCTAACCAGCCAGGTTCAACAGCATCAGAAGTTCTTGAGCTGTTCTTGTGAGATTTCCACCTCCTTTAGTCACATCAAAACCAAATCCAGAAAATAGGTCCCTTCTGGTTTTGGATTCAACCCATGAGCTAAAGAGGTGGTTTTCAAGTCCAATCAGTCCCTATAAAGTTCACTGAGGAGTGGTTAGTTGAATTTCAGATTTCAGTTCAGGTTTTTCTCTAGTTTTAGAGACTGGCTCAAGCTGCAAAAGGGTCCGATCTGGATTTTACATCCACCCACATGTCTGCAGCAGCTTGGATCTAACGTTTCACTTGGGCCCATTATAAAGGTACAGGCCATTTACAGAGGCCATTTTTATCCCTCTCAAAAAGTGGGGGAATGTTTTGATCTGGGGTTGTGGTCTGGACCTGTCTGATCAGAGGAACATTCTTTATAGCTGATGCCGTATAATAAAGAATAAAATTGTCAGACACATAAATGAACATCATTTGTTGGGGAAGAGTCGATATGGTTTTTGTAAAGGGAAATCATGCTACTCACCAATCTACTAGAATTCTTTGAGGGGGCCAACAAACATGTAGCCAAAGGGGATCCAGTGGATACAGTGTACTTAGATTTTCAGAAAGCCTCTTAAGCAAAGTAAGCTGTCATGGTATAAGAGGGAAGGGCCTCTCACGGATTGGTGACTGGTTAAAAGATAGGAAACAAAGAGTAGGAATAAATGGTCAGTTTTCAGAATGGAGAGAGGTAAATAATGGTGTCCCCTGGGGGTCTGTACTGGGACCAGTCCAATTCAACATATTCATAAATGATCTGGAAAAGGGGGTAAACAGTGAGGTGATAACATTTGCAGCTGATACAAAACTACTCAAGATAGTTAAGTCCCGGGCAGACTGAAGAGCTACAATAGGATCTCACAAAATGGGGTGACTGGGCAACAAAATGGCATATGAAATTCCATGTTGATAAATGCAAAGTAATGCACATTGGAAAACATAATCCCAACTATGCATATAAGATGGAGTCTAAATTAGCTGTTACCACTCAAGAAAGATCTTGGGGTCATGGTGGATAGTTCTCTGAAAACATCCACTCAATATGCAGCAGCAGTCAAAAAAGGTAACAGAATGTTGGGAATTATTAAGAAAAGGATAGATAATACAGAAAATAGCATATTGCCTCTATATAAATCTATGGTATGCCCACATCTTGAGTACTGCGTGCAGATGTGGTCACCCCATCTCAAAAAAGATATATTGGAATTAGAAAAGGTTCAGAAAAGGGCAACAAAAATGATTAGGGATATGAAACAGCTGCCATATGAGGAGAAATTAATAAAACTGGGACTTTTCAGCTTGGAAAAGAGACGACTAAGGGAGGATATGATAGAGGTCTATAAAATTATGACTGGTGCGGAGAAAGTAAATAAGGAAGTGTTATTTACTCCTCATAACACATGAACTAGAGGTCACCAAATGAAATTAATAGGCAAGTTTAAAAGGAAGTATTTCTTCACACAATGCAGAGTCAACCTATGGAACTCCTTGCCAGAGGATGTTGTGAAGGCCAAGACTATAACACGGTTCAAAAAAGAACTAGATAAGTTCATGGAGGATAAGTCTATCAATGGCTATTAGCCAGGATGGCCAGGGATGGTGTCCCTAGCCTCTGTTTGCCAGAAGCTGGAAATGGGCAACAGGGGATGGATCACTTGATGATTACCTGTTTTGTTCATTCCCTCTGGGTCACCTGGCATTGGCCAAGGTCGGAAGACAGGATACTGAGCTAAATAGACCTTTGGTCTGACCCAGTATGGCTGTTTTTATGTTCTTATGCCTTCTAACCAAAGAAACAAATACCTTTAAAACAAAATCTGTACCAGTTGCTGGCCAGATGGTAGTGAATTGTTAGATTCCATCAGCAAAACAGAGGAAGGAAATGTTTTAAAACAAGATTATGTTATTTTCCCCAGTTCTTATTATGAAACCTTTCTGAAATGAACTTTAAAAAATTGGAACCTCTTCCTGGGGCATGAATGGAACCTGACAAACCGGAGGCTCACAAGGAAGCAATTAAAAACAAGGGAAATGTATAGCAGCAAGCAACTGAAACAAAATATCCATGGCTGAGTTTCCAATTTCGGAGGACATATAGTAAAATATATTGAAAAATAAAAGGAAAAATAGTTATTCCATTAAAATACATGGTGTTTGTTTCCCCTTTAATTGCCACAGATTGGATGGTAGCTGGGTTCTTCATTCTCAGAGGGAAATAAGACTGAAAACTGGGAAAGGAGATGAGATAAGCAACTGTGTATCCACCTCACTGGGGTTATGAAGTTTAACTAACTAGTATTTGTAAAGTACTTTGAGATCCTTGGATGAGAGGTACTGAATAAAGGCAGCATACTATTATTATTATCATCAATCATCGTCAAAGAATCATAGAAAATTAGGGTTGGAAGAGACCTCAGGAGGTCATCAAGTCCAACCCTCTGCTCAAAGCAGAACCAACCCCAACTAAATCATCCCAGCCAGGGCTTTGTCAAGCCAGGCCTTAAAAACCTCTATGGAAGGAGATTCCACCACCTCCCTAGGTAACCCATTCCAGTGCTTCACCACCCTCCTAGTGAAATAGTTTTTTCTAATATCCAACCTAAACTTCCCCCGCTGCAACTTGAGACCATTGCTTCTTGTTCTGTGGTGGCAGATGACAGAACAAGAAACAATGGTCTCAAGTTGCAGTGAGGGAGGTTTAGGTTGGATATTAGGAAAAACTATTTCACTCGGAGAGTAGTTGAAGGCTGCTATCAAATCCCCCCTCACTCTTCTCTTCTGCCTAGTTCCCTCAGCCTCTCCTCATAAGTCATGAGCCCCAGCCCCCTAATCATTTTTGTTGCCCTCCACTTGACTTTCTCCAATTTGTCCACATCCTTTCTGTAGTGGGGGGGCCCAAAACTGGACGCAATACTCCAGATGTGGCCTCCAGTGCCGAATAGAGGGGAATAATCACTCCCCCCGATCTGCTGGCAATACTCCTACTAATGCAGCCCAATATGCTGTTAGCCTTCTTGGCAACAAGGGCACACTGCTGACTCATATCCAGCTTCTCGTCCACTGTAATCCCCAGGTCCTTTTCTGCAGAACTGCCGCTTATCCACTTGGTCCCCAGCCTGTAGCAGTGCATGGGATTCTTCTGTCCTAAGTGCAGGACTCTGCACTTGTCCTTGTTTTCTTTTGGCCCAATTCTCCAATTTTTCTAGGTCACTCTGGACCCTATCCCTACCCTCCAGCGTATCTACCTCTCACCCAGCTTAGTGTCATCCACGAACTTGCTGAGGGTGCAATCCATCCCATCATCCAGATCATTAATGAAGATGTTGAACAAAACCGGCCCCAGGACCGACCCCTGGGGCACTCCGCTTGAAACCGGCTGCCATCTAGACATCGAGCCATTGGTCACTATCCATTGAGCCCGACGATCTAGTCAGATTTCTGTCCACCTTATAGTCCATTCATCCAATCCATACTTCTTTAACTTGCTGGCAAGAATACTATGGGAGACCGTATCAAAAGCTTTGCTAAAGTCAAGGTATGTCACATCCACCGCTTTCCCCATATCCACAGAGCCACTTATCTCATCATAGAAGGCACTCAGGTTGGTCAGGCATGACTTGCCCTTGGTGAATCCATGTTGACTGTTCCTGATCACCTTCCTCTCCTCCAAGTGCTTCAAAATGGATTGCTTGAGGACCTGCTTCATGATTTTTCCAGGGACTGAGGTGATGCTGACCTGTCTGTAGTTCCATCGTTAAAGAAAAAGAATGGAATGGAACATCATGAGGAAAGTCATCTGATAGGTAAATAGTCCTCAGTATGGATTTAAGTTCCCTCCAATCCAATGAAATACTTAAATACTATTTTTGTATTCCTCTTATACAAGCCAAATTGAGTACAGAAGACTAGATCCTGGTCTGCACCCATTCACACCAACTGAGGATTTGACCATAGTTCAAATTTAATGTATAACAGATAAGGCAAATCACAAATGTGAGATATAAGACTGAAAAGATACAAACGAGGCACAGTGCTTCTGCCCTGATCCTTCTTCTGTTTAGAAGAAGAGTGAAAATTTCATTTGGGAGAAGGCAGAGAACAGCAGTAGAGTGTTAGCTCATTATGTTGGCTCCCACCTAAAATTAATCCACTATCCCTTCATAGCACAGAGGGCTTAGAAATATACTCTGACAGGACTAATATTTCCATTGTGCCAGATAATTAAATTACACAGCATTTGTCCCTTAAAATACTTTATGGGTTTTCATACAACAGTTCAGATCTGTCTCACACCCTGCTGTATCAGCCTTTCCTTGATGATTTAACTCTTGGACATCTGGGTTCCACTGTAATTTTTCACACACGCAAAGTCATAACCTTGTCAGCTATATTCCATTAACCACCACACCAATCATTCCGAAGGGGATATCACACAGGAGCAGGGACCCTCCATGTGTGGATACTCTCCTTCCTGTGCAGAAAAGGAGCTCAGGTCTCTCTGTGATACTGTCTCTCCACACCTTGTGAGGGGCAGGGCAGATCAATACATACTCTTCCAACTCCATGGAGTTTCCATGTTTTTTCCTGTAGCATCCCCTCCACAGTAAGAGGACCCTGGATGGTGATGACCCACCAATAGGAAGCCCTGGTAGTGCATCTCCAATGGAGCCAAGCTGGCAGTAATAAATTTGGGGAGGCCACCAGGGACACAGAGCTGCAACAGAGGCACAGGATTTACACATAGATGATCCCAGGTTTACAGTGGATCAGTGGGCATCTGCAGGATTTCTGGGCAAGCTCCATGCAGGTGGGGATCACAAGGATACCCTAATTTAACATACTCAGAGATTACTTACCCAGCTGTTGCTGGGTGTGATTCTTTTGGCCTGTGTGATGCGGGAGGTCAGACTAGATTATCATAATGGCCTTAAAATCTAGAATCTTAATTGCCATGATGGTATAAATGGAGAAAAGTGGTCTCTCAAGTAATTGGCTTTGGAAAGTATAATGAATGCCCTGAACACATAGCCTGTACAAATATCAAACAGTAGATTGCATTAGGTGGGAAAGTCTTTCCCCCACTTCCTTTTATGCTGTTTCTTTGTTAAATATCCTAAAAACAGGATCTGCCTTTGCAGAACTAGATTAGGCTGATTTGTTCTTTTCAGGCTTATGGGCATTTTATCTATCTTTGACTTTGTGAAACATTCACTGTGACTGGCTGTTCTCATAGAAAAGAAAATGTTTACTTTTAATGGAAATGTGCTGGATGGATGACACATTCCATTAACAAGTGTATAATTCACAGTCTTCTGACTGCAGACAAAAATTCACAATTTGTAGGTGCTAATGTCCTCAGGTGATGATAATACTTTGTGTATGTGCATGTATGTAAAGTTTGGTACATTCACATATGCTTCAAAATATTCATAGTGCAATCTGTTTTTGCCTGAGATGATGATAATGCATGTGTATATAACTCAGTGTCTTAAATGCTAATGAAGGCATTCAGATACTACTGTACAAATACCTTGTAAGCAGATGGCTCTGCCACTCCATTCCTCATATCACGCACACTGGATATTGCCCACACTTACCCCCTTCTCAGGGTTTTTCTTTAAATAACAACAAACATAAATATCATCCTTCCTCTTAAACTAGTCTGTTCTGAGAGTTTCTCTTTGCAGGTCAGGGACTGCTTTATTTTATTTTTATGGTTAGGGACTATTTGTCTAAGAACTATGATAGAAACACAATATGGGCCACCCACAGAGGTTGAGAACAATGTGGCTTGCACGCAGGGGCGGCTCCAGGCACCAGCGCAGCAAGCACGTGCCTGGGGCGGCAAGCCGCGGTGGGCGGTGTGCTGGTCGCAATGAGGGTGGCAGTCAGGCTGCCTTCGGTGGCGTTTCTGCGGGAGGTCCGCTGGTCCTGCGGCTTTGGCGGCAATTCTGCGGCGGGTACGCTGACGGCGCAGGACTGGCAGATCACACGCAGAAATGCCGCCAAATCGGGTGTGCCACCGAAGGCCGTGCTTGGGGCGGCAAAAACCAAAGCCGCCCCTGCTTGCACATTTGTCCTTAGGAAAACAAATCTCTGCCCATGTAGGTAAATTGGGCTAACACTTTGGTACCAACAATAGAGTCTAAAAATGATTTAAAGGGGAGAAGCAGGTTTGCATGTGAGGAGAAGAGGGTTATTCTTTGGCAAAAGCAGCTTTCTTTCTGCTAAGGACAGGAGACTCCCTTCTTATCCATAATCAGAGAATGTTCCTAAAAACAGAAAGCTGTTGCTGAGCCACATTGAGCCATCTGGATCCAATGACACACATTAACAGTGCCAAGTTCTTCTCTTAGTTACATGGATGCAGCTCCTAGTGCATAAATCAATGGAAGTTGAAACCATGTAATCGAGAGCAGAATATGGCCTGCAAGCTTTATTTCTTCACACAACAGAAACGTTCACACTGGTGTAATCAATGATTGACACAATGTAGCCATAAAGAAAAAAGGGATTCCTGGGCTCAGATTCTGGTCCTTGCACTGGCAATGCAAAGTAGGCAGAAAGCCAGCTCAGTGAGTTATCTCAGAATTCCCTCCATGTAGGAGGAATCCTGAGGTGACATGGAGCTGGTGTATGGGGGGTGGAATAATAGGAGTGAGGCCAGAATGTCGCTGTGCTCTGGCTATTCCTGGTTGTCAGAATGTCCACTTGGGGCTATGGGCAGCTAGACACAACTTAAAACAGCCTTTGAGCTGCTCTAACTTGCACTGTGGACAGGACTAGTGCTTAAATAAGCATTTAGATGTCTAACTTTAGGCCCCAAGGTCTGACGGTTTTGGCCAATATTTTTTAACAGGCTGCTGTTTCCTGTGTGGTTGTTATGTAGGCTGTGTTACATAACCTTCCCTCCATCTTACCTTACTTTTTTTTCTTTCTAAACCCTTTAAAAAAAAAAGAAAGTAACAATAGAGCCCTGGCTAAAGGCCAGGCAATTACATTGTGTCTCCCTAGATGTGCGAACCTATCTAAGGGTCTGTCTACACTGGAGCTGGAAGATGTAATTCCCAGCTCAAGAAGACATACCCATGCTAGCTCTGATCAAGCTAATGCACTAAAAATAGAAGTGTGGCCACATTCACACTAACAAAGGGAGTGGTTAGTCAATCCAAGTATGTACCTGGAGTTTCAGATGGGCTCATATTTGGGGCGGCTAGCCCCACCTGCTGCTCACGTGGTCGTAGCTACACTTCTATTTTCAGTGCGTTTGCGCTACTTGATCAGATTAAGTGTGGTTATGTCTACTTGAGCTGGAAATTACACTGTTTAGCTCCAGTGTAAATATATGCTAAGTATTTACATGGCTCTGTGCAGTCTGCTGAATACATTGGGAACTTTTAATGAAAGGTGATGTCTGAATATAATTTATTATGATTGTGACTCTGTGCTGTAGGAAAGGTAAGTAAGCTATGCTGTGTTTACTAGTGAGTTCATCATATCCATTATGGACAGATCCTGGAATTCTTATGAATCCCAAACTGGCTTCATTAGAAGTATTAGTGTTCAAGGACTGCAAGATCAGGTCCATAAAGTCAGCAAGTGAAATCCTAACCCCAATGAAGTCAAGGAGATTTTTGCCATTGACTTCAATAAGAGCCAGAATTTCACCCAGAAGGCCTGCAAAAGTCAGAAACCTTTATATTCTTAGCAATTAGGATTAAACCCTGTTGCCACAGTGAGATACTGAACTTGTGTTTTCTTGAAAAACAGCAAGTCCCTGAAAAACTTCACAGTCACATTTAATTTTTTGAAAAGATTTATGCTATCTCAGCTTTCCAAATATATGCAGCCATCTCCCTGAAGGATCCTGCTGAAAACAGTAATATCATCTGTGATGCTCACATTTCCAGAATGAACTAAGAACAGAATCATTCATCCCACTATTCATGAAACCACAAGAAAACAAAAAAGAAGTGCACTTTGCATAAAATATTAGCCAGTAATGCCTTTGTTTTTCCTCTCCCTTATCTGGGTGTATAAAATATTGATGAAGGGGAAGTGCAAGTAGCCATGGTAATCCAGATTTTCAAACAAACCATATGTGATGTGCTAGACAATGTTATTTTAAAGAGACACTGCCAAGCCCTTCTCTTTTGCATGCCCTACAGGTCACATTGGATGAATAATTTATCAAAAATTAAGTAAATTAATGTCAGTGGGATTGAGCAGGTTGTAAATCAGGGCAGAATTTTGCCCCATTGACTCCAGTGAGGTTGAAAATCAATGAGCACACACATTTCCCTGCTATGTTGGAAGCCCAAACACAAGTACACTGCACAGGTTGAATGCAAAAGTGAAAATGAATATGAACAAAGAAACTGACCAGCCTGATCTCTACTGCCTACGGTGAGCAGAGTCCTAAAAATTCACTAATATAACTTGTGAAAAGTCCAGTAATATGTTAAAATTCTTCTGGTATTAATAATCCCAGATCTTAATACAAATAGTGTTACATTATTCTACTGTAATGATCCAAACCACTACAGCTTACAATAGTGATACTGCAGTGAGTGGGGCTAGAACACAGTAGTTTGTGGGGGGGGGGGGAGGCTTGTTAAAGAGGAGGCAACACTAAGGATATCTTAAAAATAAAATCTTATATCATAACAATGTCCCTTTTACTTTGTGTGTTAACATTTTCCAAATACAGATGAGCTTTCTTTGCTCACTCTCTGTTAATGCTGCCTCTGCCTGAAATCAGGAACTGCAGACATTTGACACATGGATTGAAAGGATGTTTCTCCACAATATCACACAGCTGTGTTGGATCAAGCCATCAGCCTTTCCTTATACTGGTGCCAACACACTGTGCACTTAACATGAAAAACCTAACAGAAGAAAAATAATGCAGTAATTCCACTCAACGAGCCAATTGCACAAAATACTGGGGGCAATGGAACAATGTAAGCACAGATCCTGTAGCCATTTTCTGCCCTGCCCCATAGCATCCTTCCACAACAGTCTATTTGACTTGGAGCCAACACACAGGACCTTGCAGAAATGTATGAATGGGGCCTGATCCAAAGCCCATTGAAATCAATGTAAAGACTCCCATTATTTCACTGTGTTTGGCTCAGGCCTATGATTTAGGAACACATATACTGGGTTGCTCTATCTGCAAGCTTCCTCCCACAACTGTAATGCAGGGCTTAAGTGGGGGGACTTCACCTATTCTGACTCTCCACACCAAGAGTGAATTTAATCTATTTTATCTGATCCGAACCTTCGCCTTTTGTTGGGTCCGCCATAGAAATTTTGAGCCACTGGGTATTTTTTCCCTGTAAGACTCAGCCTGTAATTTTTATGTGTCTGATCTTATTGGTCAAAAACCTATTTCAATTTAAAAAAAAAATAATTAATCCCCATTCTAATACAGTATCATCTCTGGGATAGTCTTGGAGGTTAGAGGGAAGGAAAGATGGTACATGCTGGACTGGAAACTGGCCAAAGGACAGGAAACAAGCTAACCAGAAGAGCACAGCAAATTGAACATATTCCACTGGAAATAAGTTACTGGCCATGGGAAGTATCATGATGGGAATTAACTTTGCAGTTGAATTTATTGCCTGCAGGAGTGACTTGGAACACAGCACTGTAAGTGAAAGTGGATATTCCAAAATTTAGAATTTTAGGCAAAATTCTACTCTCATCCACATTGCAACTCCGATTCATCTCTCATTTAACAGCAGTTTTAAACTGTCTGGATAGTCTCCTCAACGTCTGTGAGGTTATTCCTCATATATGAAGACAGAGGAAAATCAGACACAGCGGATCTAGACCTGATATTCTGCTCTTTCTATAGACCTTGAATGTCCACTGAAATTAATTACACACTGGTGTGTGTAATAACAGTGGAGAGGATCAGTGAGCAGAATTTGGACCCTTTGCTTCTACAGCCTTCTATAGATTATCATTTCTATCATCATTCATGGCATGAGAAACTGACAATAGAACAGTACATAAGAAAAGTTTAATGCTGTAACCTTTGGAATGCGAGTTTTAAAATTCACACTCTAGGCTGAGGAGATAGGAAAGAGGATAAGAAAAGAACCTGAAACAAGTTGGGTGAGGGTAGGAAGGGCTGCAGGCAAGGAGCATGAGAACAACAGCAAATAATGAGGGAACAGTGAAGACAGATCAGGTGACAAAAAGGCTTTGATCATTCAACTGGTCTTGAAGCAGAGAATAAAAGTAGGCAGCATCTCTTCAACGGAGAAGTGCTGCCACACCGTGACAAGGAAAGAGATCTGAGAGTTGCAGAGGCAATTACGCTAGAAGCTTCATGCAGCCATGCCTAATGGCTAGCTGCAGCGAAGAAGCTTGTTTGCTGGGGGAACACCAGGGAAACCACAAAGGGCAGTGTTATTAACAGATAAGGAACTGGTTTGATCTTGGCTAGAGTGCTTGCTACTGTACTAGTTACCATGCTGAAGAATTCATTAAAAAGGTGTTAGTAGCAAGTGTAAATCCATAGTTAAGGCTGTATTGAAATCCTTTAGGTGTGCACAAAAGACAAACGTTGATGAGAACCAAAATCATGTCACTTACTGCTAGGGCATAGGATAGGGTGACCAGACAGCAAATGTGAAAAATCGGGACAGGGGGTGGGGGTAATAGGAGCCTATATAAGAAAAAGACCCAAAAATCAGGACTGTCCCTATAAAATCGGGACATCTGGTCACCCTAGCATAGGATGTCTTTTGGGGAAAGTCTGAAGTGACTCTGCTCGTAATTTAGCAGTCTGAATAACTTTAAAATGTCTTTTTACAAAGGGCAGGGCTGGCATTTAACATCGCCTCAGAGCTCCGTCACCATCAGTCACACTTAATGTCATTTGAGCAGGTCTCACTCACAGGTGAGGTAAATTTAAGCAAAATGTTGTGCCCAAGATAGGTTATAAACAAAAATATTTTAAAAACAACCAAGAATTTTCACCAGTCCTTAAGGGGTTTAAGTGCCCAAATCCCATTGACTTTCAGGAGGCAAGCACCTAGGGAGCCCTTGGGGTCTTGGAATATCAGCCCAAATTATTAACATTATTTAATGTTGCTATCGCCATCACAAGAGCTGACAGAGGAAATATTACCAGTCTGATAAAACTCCAGTCTGTACATTTTCCATATGAATCCTTTGAACAAAGAGGAGCAGGTGGAGAGCGGTATGATAAAAAAATGTTATTAGCTAATGACTTTTAGGTGATCCATAGTCTTATTCCAGTTCTTCATCTCAGAAAGCACCATACATTAATCTGCCCTTTTGTTGGCAGATCAAGCAGAAGGCACAAGCATGGAAACTGAAATATTCTCCTAACCTGAGTTGTGGGAGACACTTGCTCTCTCTCTGCTCATGCTGCACTGATTCAGTGGCTAATGAGAGGATTTCTGCTGATTTTAAAAGGTGTTGAGCACCTTTAGCTCCCAGTGGAATTTGTGGGTGCCCAGCTCTTTTGAAAATCAGGCCACAAGATCCCCCACAGTTGTCAGTTTTCACCAGCAATAAATTTTCCATGAGAATTAACTAGGTATGTGGGGCCTCATACTGGATTCTATAGCTACATGCACTTGAATTCAGTAACATATATATCTAAGCATTGGATAATATCCTGCAAAGTCTCTGTAACATCCTGCCATTGAAGGATTGTACCCTATCGTCCCGTATCATGCTAATTTTATATTATATGAAAAATAATAAAAAATAAACATTAGAAATGCCCTATTGGAGTTTGTTGTCCTGGCTCCCACCCACCTCCTATTGGAAATGCCAGTTCAGCCATAACTACAGTGCTGCTAGAGGAGTACTATGAAAAGCAAAACTGCCTAGAAATGAAATAGATAAGGTGGGTGAGGTAATATCTTTTCTTGGACCAACTTCTGCTGATGAGAGAAGCAAGCTTTCAGGCTACACAGAGCTCTTCTTCGGGAAGTGTTTCCGCGCAGAAGACAGCAGCAGGTCTCTTTAATGAGACGGGGAAATCATGGCAAAAAAAAAAGTCTGTAGTGGGTGCAGCTGGGAACGGAAATGTCAGGGTGATGACTGTCAATCAAAGTGAAAAAGAACAGAACTTCCAGAGAGCTGAAAACACTTTTGCCTCAAAAGGGATGTATTCAAGAGAAGACTAAAAAACATATTCCGTTGAAAACGAACAGAAAAGGGGTTGGCAGAGATGGGCCCAGAAAACAATATCTTGTGTGAGAAAGATTAATTTCTTCACTGTAATGTAGAAAGGCAGCTTCCAACTGGGGCTGATTGAGGGAGGTTACTAAGTTGATTCTGAATGCCTCGCAAATTGAAATACAGGACCTTAGCCACATGAAGCAGAGACTTTGAAAACCCACTTGCGATGAATTCAAAATGAGGGAGTCTTAGCTGGAGATTATCACCTCTTGTTTTAAAAATCTGAAGTTTTGGCACAGCTCAGACGGGGCTGAAGAAAAAAGGCCCATCAGAAAATGAAATGAGGGTGGAGGGGGTGGGAAAGGCTCAGTGTGAGACCCATCCTGGAATGTGGGAGGACTAGCCCATAGGAAATATGGGTATTCTTAGTCATTTGGTTACACTGAATATTTTTCAAATACACATGAAAATAGTAATAATTATGAAATATTAATTAATAATAACAATTTGTATTGTGTTGCTCCCAGCCGCAGACCGGCCAGGTGCAACCCAATATAAAACCACAGAACAAGAAGATAGATTGTAAGACTTCGGGGACGGGGCTAAGTAAATAAATATCTTTTAAACCACTAGACTCAGATGGAAACAATAATGAACTAGACCAACATTTCTTGGGGCATGATTTTCAAAAGTACTGAGCAACATCAGAACTCTGGTATTGAACCAAAGCCCACCGGCAGCATCTTCAGCTGCTACACCACCACAGTGCACTGAACTACTACCATGACCAACAGTCTTAGGACAAGTCTACACTACAAAATTAAGTCGACCTAAATTACGTTGACGGACAGCCACCACAGTAATTAAATCACTTTTGCATGTCCACACTATGCTCCTTGTGTCGGCAGTGCACATCCTCACCAGGAGCACTTGCACCAATTTAATTGTCAGTGTGGGGCACTCTGGGACGGCTTCTAAAAGGCAGCAACAGTCAATGTAAGCAATGCAGTATCTATTGACACTGCTTCGACCTAACTACATCAACCAGAGCGCTACATGTCCCGTGGAGGTGGAACTATTACGTCAGTGTAGTGGGCAAGTTACATCGGTGGGAGCTGCATTTTAGTGTAGACACTTACAGAGTTAGGTCGATGTAAGCTGCCTTACATCGTACTTGACTATGGCTCTGCAGTGCCCCCTAGCCTACCTTGGCCCCCAGGCATTACAGTTTGCTCAGACCACTTCAGTCTCTTCGTAGGCCCATCCAACTTGAAAAGGGTATGAAATCCAGTGGTATAGCACCACAAAACACAGACACACTACCCCCTAAAGGGAATATGACTGCCTGATCAACTTGCAGCCTGGGTCCAACATTCTGTTCGGCCAAATATATTCCCTCTCAGAATCCGTATTAGCTTCCCCTAAGGACTACATCCACAAGGATCTGGAGAAAGGTTTTACCAGCATTCCACATCCCCAGCCAGGGCCCCTGTCCTCTTCGTGAAAAAGAAAGATGGCTCCCTAAGACTCTACGTGGACTACTGTGCCCTAAATAAAAATCTCAGTATAGAATCAATACACGCTACCCCGATCCCAAAGCTCCTGGATCGGGTAAGAACTACCCGGGTACTCACCAAGTTACAGCTTAGAGGGGCATACAATCTAGTCAGAATCTGATCAGGGGATGAATGCAAGACCACTTATCCACACTCAGTATGGCCACTTCGAAAATCTGGTGATATCTTTTGGACTTACTAACCTGCCCAGGACCTTTCAGCATCTAATTAATAATGATTTACGGGATATGCTGGACTGTCATGTGGTCGCCCGTTTAGATGACATCCTAACTTGCTCTGAAGACCAGCCTATGCTAAGCTGGAGAAATGTGTCTTCAATCAGCCCACAGTAGAATCCTTAGGCTACATTCTGCCTGGCAAGGGAGTTCGCATGGATCCTTGGAAGTTGGAAGTGGTTCACGGTTAGGCAACACTATGAAGCATTTCAGAAATTAGTGCTACTTTGGGTTTGTGAATTTTAATGAATGCTTTATAAGGGGCTAGTCCTGAATCCTGATCCCTATAACATCTCTGCTGCAAAAAAACCACCAAGTTCACTTGGATGCCAGAAATCCAAGCAGCCTTCAATCAACTAAAGGCAGCATTTGCTTCCATGTCCATCCTGACCCTGATCCTGACCCTGATCCTGACAGGATCCTCTCACATCCTGTTCATGCTAGAAACGGATGCTTCCAATGTCACCAGCAGCGTGATGCTGTCCCAGAAACAGGGCCTCAATGAAGAAGTTCATCTCCATTTCTACAAGTTCACTCCTGCCAAGCACAATTATGAAATTTCAGACAAGGGCTATGTTCCCTCTAATTTTTTCCATCCATGTGTGGAATAAATTTTGTTATGTGCACCAAGGTATGTGCGGATGTGTGCCACCAGTAGAAACAAAAACCTAGATATAATATATATTTTTTAAAAGTTACCATAGGGATAATTACTCCAGCCAGGACAGGTTAGGCATTTTACAACTCACTACTTAAAGAATTAAATTTAAGTGTAAGAGAAGTAAAAATTATGAAATGCATAGACCAGTCAAAACACTAAAATAACACACTTTGAAAGAATAAAATGACAGAATATATGTGCATTGCAGGAAGTACCAAGAAGTAACAACAATAATACAAGTATGTGTTGGGAGGTGAGTGTGAAAGAGACAGTGTGTGTGTGTGTGTGTGTGTGTGTGTGTGTGTGTGTGTGTGTGTGTGTGTGTGTGTGTGTGTGTGTGTGCGCGCACGCGCGCTGGCTGCTGGGGAAAGCCGTATGCTGTCTCTTTAAGACACTCACTGAAAGCTCTCCTGCTCTGACCTGACACCTGAGCCCTGTTGTCTCCCTTCCCTTGCTCAATGGAGATGGGGTACATGGGGAGGGGAAGAGAGAGAGACTGTGAGATGGCTGCTGGGGAAATCTCAGCAGCAGTGCACTGTCTCTTTAATAAAGGCACTCAGTCACTCACCATTCAGACCTCAGACTGCAGCAGCTTCGAGTCCTCTTGAGCCAGGCTGTTCCCTCTGCCCTGCTCTGTGGAGATGGGGTACAGAGGCGGGGAGAGGGGGACATTCTGACATCAGCACCCCCTCTCCTCTTCCCACCCCCAGGAGGGTCCTGGGAGCAGTTGCAGGACAGAGCAACATGGGTGGAGGGACACCTGAACACATGCTGCCTGCTGTGCGCTCTGCTAATCAGCTCGGCAGCACTTGAGTCTCTCCTGCACGGCCACCCAAGCACGCAACTTACAGGGAACTACTTGCCATCAAAGCAGCTTTCAAGACCTGGAGGCATTATCTAGAAGGAGCCAGACACCCAATTCAGGTGTTCACTGCTCACAAAAATCTAGAATACCTGTGCTCTGGTAAAGCCCTAACTTGGGGTTCCCAAAAATCTTGGTTTTGGATGGTGTTCCACTTTCTAGAGGTGCATCTCCATGCATTGACTGCCTACCATCTACAAACCAATGGCCAATCAGAAAGATTGAACCAGATATTGGAACAATACCTGCAATCCTTCACAAACTACCACCCAAATAACTGGGCCTCACTGCTTCTACACACAGAATTTACATACAACAATGCAGACCACGCCTCAACCAAGATGAGCTCTTTTTTTCTCTCCCTCTCTCTCCTTTTTTTTTTTTTTTTTTTTGGGAGCAAATTATGGCTTCCCTGTTTTTACCCTGCACTACTCACAGTACCCACAGCTTTAGACCTGGTTCTTCAAATCCACCAAACACAGGAAGAGTTGAAACAAAACCTCGATGCGGCCAAGACGGAGTACAAACCTCATGCTGACCATCACCATCCAGAGGGCCCTATATTTGCAGTAGGATTAAAGATATGGCTATTGGCCATGCAACTCAAGACCAGCGACCCATACATAAACTGGACCATCAGTACCCTACCAGAGCTGCAGGCAAATCAACCCAGTAACCTTCAAACTTCAATTTTCCAACTGCCTTAAGGTTCACGCTCTATTCCATGTCTCCCTCCTTAAACCCTTCTCCAACATTCCTTTTCCCAAATGAAAACAGCCTCCCCCTCCATCACTCCAAGGCCAAAGCAAGTGCCTTGTCCATGAGATCCTGACTCCCAGATATAGTACCTTGTTGACTGGGAAGTGTACTGGCCGGAGGAGCAGTCCTGGGAACCTGCCCAGTGCCCACTATGAGCACGCTCCCAAAAATGTTAGAGCCTTCCACAGAGCCCATCTGGACAAACCCAGTCTTTTGGCACCCCAAGAAAGAAGAGTGGTGTCTGGATGGTGGTATTGAACCCAAGTCCAGCAGGTCCTGAGGGGACATCCTTAGGGCTGCACCATAGCAATGTGCTGAAGTACTGCCCCGAACATCGTCTTAGTGTTAAAGGCCTGCAGATGCACGCAAGCCACATCCCAGGCTCCTGATTGGATGACAGGCAGCACTCTCAAGACCCTGACAGGAAGACAACGCTGTCTGAACAATAGACCATTGCCTGCTGGTCACTGCTTAGACTGCCTTGCTGCCTTGCCTGACCCTGCCGTGCCACTTCGCCCGACCTTGCCTTCCTAACCTGCTGACCCGGCTCCTTAGATTGAACCTTCTTGTTACTAACTCCAGTGAGAACGCCAACCATTTTCCCAGACAGCCTCTGATATTGATCAACCTTCCAGCTACCTAACCACCGGGGCACGCTTAATTACTGCTCTGAACTGCCCCCCTAGCATGCCACAGCCACCAGGCATTACAAGCACCCACAATGAAAACTAAAGTCTATGGAAGCTCTGGGTATTCAGTAGGTCCCTCTGAAAATCAGGCCCTTATTCTAGACATCGATAGGTACTTCACAACAGTGATTCCCAACCAAGGGTACATGTACCCCTGGGGGTACGCAGAGGTCTTCCAAGGGGTAGTCAGTATCAACTCATCTAGATATTAGCCTAGTTTTACAACAGGCTGCATAAAAAGCACCAGCAAAGTCAGTACAAACTAAAATTTCATACGGACAATAACTCAATTATACTGCTCTATATACTATACACTGAAACGTAAGTACAATATTGATATTCCAAATTTATGTTATAATTATATGGTAAAAATTGGGTATGCAAGACAAATCAGACTCCTGAAAGGGGTACTGTCTAGAAAGGTTGAGTACCACTGCGTTACAAGATTGGAGCCAGACTAGCAAAAGTGGGGAGGATTGTTTGATCAGGCAATGGAATGGGAGCAAAAATTCACATCCACAATGCACATATCTTGTTGTTGTATATAACTTTATACATTATTTCTACTGCACCAATCACCATGGTAAAGTATAGATAATGGAGACATGCTTGTGCATAAAACATTTATCATTTTCAGTATTTTCTCTTAACACATGGCAGGGGGCCTGGGGTGAGCTGGTGTGATTGTGGATGAGGATTGAAATCTATGGGGGTGTAAGAACCTTGCTGAACGGGGACTGGAATGCATAATGCCAGTGTGCTCTGTGTACAATAGCATCTTTCCCAGCTGATCAGCAGCGCCTTGTTGGCTGCCTGCCTGTGGTGATTTATGCACACTGCATCCCCCTTTGAGGTGGATTGTGGGTGTGGTGACACCACGGTTACACTCTACTAGACCATTCTGGGACTCAAGACAGTACGGCTCAATGGCCAGAGTCAAAGCGGCAGCCTAGGAACCGGGGTCCATATGGCGGCCCTCGAAAGCAGGGCTGTGTGGCCTAGGGATCAGATCCAGGGGCCGCTACCAAAGTGGGGGTGGCAGCCAGGGTAGGGGGACCCAGGCCCACCTGACTCCACTGGGTCCCAGCCCAGGGCCCTAACAGTGGCAGAGTGGTCTGCCACTGGATCAGTGGGGAATCCAGCTGCAACACATTGGCCTTACACAGGTGGCAGATACCACTCACTCTATCTCCCTGGGCCACTTCCTACCATACTACCTGAAGTTTTAGTCCCTATAATGTAGGGGTCTCTGGGCTCCTCAGTGCAGGAAACTTTCAATTTTTCCACTAGCAGTGGGATTTCAGTCAGGGCTGACTCCCTGGCAATGAGGCTAGAAGCTCCAGCCCTTTTTTCTAGAGTAGTTCAGCCCTGCCTGGGGGGGGGCACCTTCTTTGATGGCTGCTTTCCCCCCAGTGCCCACCATGTGGGTTAGAGCAGCCAATCAGAGCTGCTGTAGGAAGCAAGTTGAGCTGACACCATACTCACAGGAGGGAAGGGGGAAGGAGGGAGCAGAAAGTCCAGCATCTCAGGGCACCTCCACTCCCACTCCCACCTCCCCTCCTGTGGTCTGGGAAGGGGGGTTGAAGAGCCCCTGGAGCTGTCCCCCCCAACCTGGAAATGGGAAAGAGGACCCCGCTGTAGCTCCCCAAGGCCTGGGAAGGGGGTGAAGAATCCCAGGAGGGGCAGAAGGGAGGTTGTGGGGGCAGGGGACAGAATTGATGATCTGGGACGCTGAGCAGATGTGAGGGTGAGAGCTCCTGCAAATCACCTCACACAATAAATATGGGAGGGTGGGCAGCACCAATTGTCATACACACACTGGGGATGAGCAGAGAGAGCTCAACAATCTAAGGACAGGCCAAAAACTACAGTGTAATGTTTTTTTTAATCTCATGATTTTCTTCTATTCCCTAGTCTGCGATCAAATCATGTGATCTCTAGAAAGTCACTGCAGCTCTGTGCCTCAGTTTCCCCCTCTGTACAAGCAGAATAAATAATCAGACTGATGAGTAGCTGCCTCACAAAGTGGCTGTGAGTCTTAATTAAGATTTTTAAAGTTCCTTCAGAACTTCAGCTAGATGGTGCCAGAGACAGACAATATCACTCCAATCTGCAAATTAAGACAAAATTTTCAGAAATTAGTATTTCTTCCCACTGTTTCGGGATGATCAGCATCAGCCCAAAAACCGATCGTTGCCCATTATCAAAAGGCCATTTAAGACAATTTACTGATGCAGACTTAGACCTAAATCCCCAGCTCCCAAAAAAATCAGAATGTCACAGATCCAGGCAGTTTTGCTGAGGGTAACTATGGCTAGGTCTATACTACCCGCCTGAATCGGCGTGTAGAAATCGACCTCTCGGGGATCGATTTATCGCGTCCCGTTGGGACGCGACAATCGATCCCCGAATCAGCGCTCTTACTCCACCAGCGGAGGTGGTAGTAAGCGCCGCCGACAGAAAGCCGCAGAAGTCGATTTTGCCGCCGTCCTCACAACAGGGTAAGTCGGCTGCGATACGTCGAATTCAGCTACGCTATTCACGTAGCTGAATTTGCGTATCTTAAATCGACTCCCCCTGTAGTGTAGATGTACCCTATAAAGAACAGCAGAACTCTATTCAAAAGAGGGAAGAGTAATTCCTTCTACATGAATGCTTCCCACGGATGAAGAGTGACCTGAACAACCTCCTCCCTGATACATTAAGCATCTGCAAAGAAATGGTGCCAAATCCTGTACTGCAGTAATTCTCAAACTTTTGTACTGGTGACCCCTTTTCCTACAGCGAGTCTCTGAGCGCGACCCCCCTTATAAATTAAAACCACTTTTTGTATATTTAAATACTGGAGGCAAAACAGGGGTTGGGGTGGAGGCTGACAGCTCTTAATCCCCCACATAATAACCTCAGGACCCCCTGAGGAGTCCCGACCCCCAGTTTGAGAACCCCCTGCTGTACTGGGCATATTACGGTCACTGCTGCTTTGGAAGCCTGCATAACAGCATCACACCAGTGGCTGGGGCTGGAAGGAATCATTAGGTCCGGTTCACCATTGTCCTGCTCTAGTGCATTGTCACGTACACCTGTGCACGATGAGTGCTGCCAAGTCAGACTGGCGATGGCTTTGCACTGAGGGGCAGGGCAAGGCGGCATCAGGCTGCGAGTGCCTGTAGAGCAGAGGCGAGCACGATAGCACCCAGCTCTCTGGGCAGGCAGAGGGAGCAGGCTGTCTGTGGGTGACCGGGTGGAGGAGTAGCCTTTCCCCGGCTCGTTTCCCTGCAGAGCCCCGCCAGCCTAGGGGTCAGCAGAGAGCCAGAAAGGCTCCAGCAATCGCACCGCAACTCCTCCCACTCCTTCCCCAAACGAGCAATGGCTGCGAGCCTGAGACTCTGGAGGCTGAAGCCCTCCCGGATCCTCCGCGGCCCCGTTGCCTCTGGGTTCAGCAGCGGCGCCACAGCTGGATCGGGGCAGCAGCCACAGCTGGAGAAACTCACCAGCACTCGGCAGCTGGATGGCATCAGGTGAGGCTGCGCTGTACCCGTGGGAGCCGCTGAGCAAAGGGTCCAACAGAACCGACCAGCGCTGGGACTTCAGAGTAGTCCCCACTCTCCCCAGTGCCCTCATGGGACATTCCTGTTGTGGGATTGTGTCTATAACCCAGACCCCAGAACGAGGGGTGTCTGTGTAACGCACTAGACCCCACCCCCAACTCGCCCTTAATAGCAAAAGGGCTGATGGATTTCCCTGACATGCAGACAGTTTTCTATGCAGTTAATCTTCATAACACTGGGTTTCTGGTGTCAGTGATTTAACGAGACAATGCCAACTTTCGTGGAGGACCTGCATAGATTTGGCTATGCATTGAGTGAGTGTAACTGAAAGGTGGTTGGGGTACAGTTCAAGGCCAGCATGACAATCAAAACCCAGGGGAATCATTTTTTAAACGTCCTTTTAAAAATAAGGACATAAAATAGTTTACAGGAGCAGGGATGGGGCCTTCCCACCTATCTGTTACTCTGTTCAGTTCCTAGCACAGTGGGTGTGGCTTAATAATTTTGACAGAACATTTGCACTTCTTAAATTTTCCTTGTGGTATATAAAATCCTGAATTCACCGCCCATGGTGTGCATGGTGCTGTCTGACCTATGAAGAGCCGGGAGTCTCCCTGCCACAGAGATTTACCAATCAAAGGGCTTGTCTACACTGGCAATTTACAGTGCTGCACCTTCCTCGCTCAGGGGTGTGAAAAAACACCCCCTGAGCGCAGAAAGTTTCAGCGCTGTAAAGCGCCAGTGTAAACAGAGCACCAGCGCTGGGCGCTACGCCTCTCGTGGAGGTGGGTTTTTTTAGAGCCTGGGAGAGCTCTCTCCCAGAGCTCTGCCGTGACTACACAATCCACCGTAAAGCGCTGTCAGTGTTTCTCAACAGTCAGTGTTTCTCAAATGCAGCCACCAGGGGCTTTTCTTGCAGCCACAACCTCCTACGCTGTGATGCAGGGGGGAAGTGGCATAGTAGTGGCCCCTCCTGGGTGCTTCTGGATGCACCGCCTGTGTGTTGGTTGCTGTATCTGCCAGCAGGGGTTGGGCCCTGCTCCCCTCCAGAGACACCTGGGGCACAACACTGGAGGAGCAGCTGGTGAGTTCCCCACCTTCCCAGGAGTGGTGGGGCTCAGGCTTTGGGCTTTAGCCCTGGTGTGTTGGTTGGCAGGCTCTGCCCACGGGGCTTTGGGCTCCAGCCCTGGGCTCTGGCTGCACAGCTGTGGGGCTTCAGGCTCCAGCCCCCTGCTGCCTCCCCCGGCCACCCACCTACCACCCGCATCGCCCCTAACCCTTCTGCCTCCCCTGACCCTCATCCAGTGTTTCATTTGTCCCGGGCTTGCCAGGGTTGAGTACGTCTGCTGTGAAAAGTGATACTTGTATGTTTGTTAATATCACTTTTCACAGCAGACTTACTAGCTAGCAATAAATATATTACAATAATTTGGACATGTGTATGTGCATATTTATTTGTTTTTCCTAAAGCTAACCAAATATTATAGGAAAAAATATGAGAGCGGCTATCAGCGAGTGCGGCCACCAAAAAATTTGTCCTGAGAATCCCAGGGCTAGATCCTGCAGTTGCTTCTGTATGGATGGACCCCTGTGCCTGCCTGGAGCCCCATTGCCCAAGGCTCCCATGCTTATTCCCATCAAGTGTAGTCCTGTTGACCTAAATGGGATTATTCACAGTCACAAGTGTTATGCCTGGTCTTAAGTGTGTGCTGGATTGGGCCCTAAACAGACACAATGAGGTACAGGACATAACTGTGCCTTCTTAGTCCCACAAAGTGTGTGGCTTGGAATTTTTAAATTAAATTTTGTATTGGGCGGGGGGCGGGGGGGACTCCTGCTTTCACTTTATGAAATTGTGATGCTCTTACCCTTTGCCACCATGGGAGAGAAGCGATAATAGAATAAACATGACTTCGGTCTGTTCCCAAGAGGTGACCTGCCAAGGATCTAATGATGAACACATCTGGTATGTATAAGTGAGCTCTGTAGCCAGTCCATATCTGATACAGAGGAACACGACAGCCTCCGTCAGGGAACAAAGTTATCGAGAAATGCTTTCTGGTGGCAAGTTTAAAACCACATTCAGCTGTAAATTCTTTAGCAGCGGGACAGTCTTTTTGTTACATGATTGTACAGTGCCTAGCACAATGGGGTCCTGAGCACTGATGAGGTCTCTTGGCTCTACTGCAATACAAATAAATAATATTAAATAAAATAACAAATTTCAAGTGCCCGTCCTTACTTTGACCAAAGCTTTGATTCCAGAAACAGTCAGAGAGATTCTATTTTGTTTGACTGGATCATGACCAATTTGTTATTAAAATCTTTACAGACACATTATCTTGAATAACCCTAAGAAAAGAAATGCTCTGTCACTCTCTATGCTGAAGTGTCTCCGCGATGATATTCTGCATGATATCGAAAGCAAGGCTCTCAGAGTCATCATCATTTCAGGTACTTCCTTGATCTCAGGGGAAAATAAAGGTTGGAAAAAAAGATGGGTTAACTGCCGTGTTCTACAATGCCATGTACCTAGTGGCGGTTTGGACAGTGTTAGAGTTGGGCAAATAATGGATGTTTTGGTTCACTGTCAGTTCCAAATTTGCAGCGTTAGGGCCATTGTTTACCCAGCTGTAAAATTGGAATAATACTTACCCAAACTCTGTTAGGTGTTTTAGATGAATGTCATTACAGATCTGGGGATCCTGCAAAGACTTACATATATGTAGGGCTTCTATTTTTCAGGGCTTATTAATTTCATTTTTAGGGGGTTATTTTTAGCCGTTTTTAAATTGTATGTAGCTGTAGATGGTACAGTCTTCCAGGGGAGCAGTGGGGGCAAAAAATCTAACTTGTTTGAAGACTGAGCTTGATAAGCTTATGAAGGGCATGGTATGATGAGGATATATGGCCCATATCTCCAATGGCTGGAGATGGGACACTAGATGGGGAGGGCTTTGAGTTACTACAGAGAATTCTTTCCCAGGTTTTTGACTAGTGGGTCTCACCCGCATGCTGAGGGTCTAATTGATCACCATATTTGGAGTCAGAAGGAATTTTTCCCCAGGACAGATTGGCAGAGACCCTGGGAGGTTTTCACCTTCCTCTGCAGCGTGGGTCACAGGTCACGAACTGGTTTGAACGAGTGTAAATGGTGGATTCTCTGTAACTTGTAGTTCTCAAATCTTGATTTAAAGACTTCAGTAACTCAGCCAGAGGTTATGAGCGTATTACAGGAATGGGCGGGGGGTGATATTCTGTGGCCTGCAATGTGCAGGAGGTCAGACTACATGATCATCATGGTCCCTTTTGGCCTTAAAATCGATGAGTCCAAAAATCAGGGATGTTGGAGTTTTCTCTTTGTATACACTGTAATGAGCAACCTCTTCATAATGTTCCCCGGTGTACATCAACCTAGTACTGTCTCGAACCACACTATGCTAAAGCGCACCAGGGAACCTTTAGTGCCCACCAGCAGGGTCTGCCCGGACCAGTTAATGCGCAACACATTCGTGTGCTTTAGAAATCACCCCCTCATAGTCTGCATTACTGCTCTGTGTAGACAAGTCCTTAAATACAAGTAACCATTGCCAGGGTTTATTTGATAAACACTATTTTTTTTTATATCGTGTTTTATTGGTTAAGACTTAAAATCAGAAGTCCTACATATGCTTAATTTTACACACTGAGCAATACCTTCAAAGTGACCTGAGAGAGTACTACCCACACTGTGTGAAGCTAAGCATGTGCTTAAGTCCATGCAGGGTCCGGCCCTACTCTATACGTGCAATAATAAGTACTGATGGTAGTAATAACGAAACTTTCCTTCACTCAGTAAAAATACAAATCTACACCACTGACAAACACTGCAGAAACCCTCTTGTAAGCTGCAGCGTTTTGGACCGTTACTGCAATATATTTTTAAGGGTTCATAAGTCCAATTGCTACTTTTCTTTTAAAAATCAATTTTATATATAGGGATTTTTTAACAGAATAAAGCCTAGGTTACAATGACCATCAGGTTAAAGAAAATTCCTTTTTCTTTTTAAGGGTTTACTGTTCAGAGGTGTTGAGCTCCCACAACTCCCATTGATTTCAGTGGCAATTCCAGAGGCTCATGTGCTTAATGTTGATATTGTGATCAATGTCACAACATGTTGTGCAGAAGTTCAGTGGCTAGGACACGATATTGAGGCTCAGGAGATGTGGATTCTATTCCCAGCTCAATCACTAGCTGCCTTTGTACTCTTGCGCAAACTTCACGGTCCCTCAGTCTCCCTATTTGTAAAAGGAAAGATGACAAACATGATAAAGATCTAAAAGTGACCAGCATTATATAAGAGCCAAGTTTTATTATGTCCCTTCTTCCTTCTAGATACTCATATAACCCCTATCACTATAGGTAAAGTTGATGGGGATGGTATAAGAACTGGAATAAAACAGTAATATCTGAGCACTTCCAGAGTATATAAAATAGAAAAAAAACAATAAACAATCTTTTTTTTCTTTTCTGGCCTATAGGAACAATAGCTTGATTGGTTTATAATTCTTTTTAATTTTGTGTGCATTGTTGTGAGAGTTGGATTGTGTGTATATCTCTGTGGGTGAAGGGCTTATTGAGGGAAAGGCAGGTCAGAGAGATGAGGTTTCAGTTAGCTTTGAAAGTCCATGGTACTTTTTATGACTTGCTGTAATGAGTTTCATCATCTCGGTGCCGCCCCTGTGAAAATTCTGGCTCCGGTACACTCATGAGCTGCCTTGGGATGCTCCACAGAAGAGAGGGTGAAACAAACAGGGGAAAAGTGACCATTTTTTTGAAATTTTCTACTAATTTTTCAAAATAAAAAAAAGTAAACGTTTTGTTTACAGGAGGCTGCAGCCTCCTGACTTCACAGAGCTTGAGAATCCTTGGAGATATATGGTTCTATCCTCGCAGATCAAAAATTTTTACTTGGGGGGGTTATTTCTTGCTATTTTTTTTTTAAACGAGAACTTTCAACCAGCTCTACTCCAGTTTCATTGTTTTAGTGGAATGCAGCTGATATGGAGGAGGAAGTGATCTCAGGCCGAATCCTATGGGATGGTTTTTCATGACCTAGCAGTGGAGTGGCCCATGGGCTACTGTGTTTTGTATAAATAGGAGCTTTTTAAGGGTGTGCGTGTGGCTTTTTCCCAAACATAATTAGTTACAACAATCTGGCACAAAGGGAACAATTACATGGCCAGGGCTGCATCTGTCTGCAGGGATGGGACACAGTCTTTGCAGTTGGACATGGATGTTTTTTGGTGCCTGGCTACATAAGTACCCATTAGTAATGAGGAGCTCTAAAGAACCCCAAAACTTCCGTCCAACTTATCCTGAGGGCAAATGCCCTCAACAGAGAGGATACTTCATTTTTCCTATCACTATTACCTTGCTGTGGCCAGGATTCAGCATTCATCTAGATGCAGATCTCTAGTAGGCATTGAGAGAGCTGGGGGGTGATACTGTTTGTGTTTGACATAAAGGAGATGTATAGCTGGGTGTATTCTGCATACTGATGGCACTTCAGTCTGTGCTGTCATACCAGCCTTCCTGACTGCATCATATAGTTAAAGGATCCTGGGGAGAGAGGAGAGAGAGAGAGGACTTAGCCATGTGGGACTCCACAGATGAAAGCTTTGGAGGTGGAGCAACCATTGCCCACAACAACCATCTGAGAAGAAAGACAGTTGTTGTCTGTTGCCCTCCTGAACAACCTGGCACCAAAATCCTGATCTTTATTTAGCGTGGGTGAAATATTAACCAGAGCCTGCTGAGTGCTGTGTAAACAGGAGAGAACTGTGTTAATCAGCCTAAGAACAGAGCAGCTCCCACCATACTGGGTAGGAGCTGTTATTTAAGTTGCACTGAATAACTATTTTGTGGTGTTTTCTGAAAAGCTTGGCTGAGCCCTGTAAAACCACATCACTTCCTATTGACTGAGGTAGGAAACTGCTAAACACAGGGGGCCAAATACTACCCCCCTCCCATGGAAAAGCCAAGGGGATGAAGGAAAGAATTTCAAAAATTCTGTGGGTGTGACCTCACGTTATTTTTGAGGGGCTGCAGCCTCCTGACTTTACAGAGTTTGAGGATCATTGGAGATACATGGTTCTATCCTTGCAGATCACAAGGCAAACACGCAGAGAGCCAGCCCCACTATGCTTTTCCCTTGCCTCCTGCGCTGCCCAGCCCCCCTCGCTCAGGAGCAGTGCATTTGGTATACCACCTTCTCTCCGAGCTGAGGAGGGGGTGTCACTACTGCAAGAAGCAGCACTAACTCCCCTCTGGATTTCTCCTAGGAGACCTGAGTTGCTAGGAAGCATTTCACACACAGCAGTAATATTAATAAGGTGAACATGTGGCCTGTCGTGATTTGTCACAATGGAGGTACCAGGGCCTGCTCCAGGCACCAGCTAAGCAAGCAGGTGCTTGGGGCGGCCAATACAAAGGGGCGGCACTCCGTTTGCTATTGGGCCGGCACGTCCGGGTCTTCGGCGGGAATTTGGCAGTGGGTGCCTCAGTCCCTCTCTTCCTCTTTGAGCTGCCACCGAAGTGCCTTGCCACTTGGGGCGGCAGAAAACCTGGAGCCGGCCCTGGCAGGTACCTCTGCATTGAACCGATTCGTAGTGTTAGTATACAATTAAGAAATTGTCATGTTTTCACCCCAGAGGTGACTGCATTTCAGCAGCTTAAGAGATCCCTTTGTATGGCTTGTGTATCAATTTACGATTATAAGGTGCCTTGGATGACTTTGGGATGAAATATATTTGAGCTACGTGCATGTAAATTCTTATTATGTCTGCCATTTTGTGCCTCTCCTAGATGACCAGTTGTCATGGCTTGCACTAAGTTACACAAGAGGTGCTCAGTAACAAGTGATGTAAGATCACTGTTGCATTTCACTGGGTACTTACAATGGAAGGCAAAGTGAAGCTGAAAATGAAAGCTCATGGGCTTCCTCTACAGATGTGTCCTTACAATGCCCATTAGAGTCCATGGGGCTTATGTGACTAAATGCGGTACAGCAGTCTGTATAATGGCAGTTGAAATCTTGATCTAAAAAACAGGCGCCAACATTTTGTGATGTTTTTGCAAAGTACCCCCGCCCCCATTTTTTGGGTCTCTCTACTTCTGCCATGTACTGACTGCATGTACTGACCATGCCGTGACTGCATTGTCACCGGCCCAAGATGCTAGATTCATTCAGATCAGTGACGTTTACAGTTTTTTTTCTTCATTTTATTGCATGCTTTGCAGCGGAAGGACCTGTATTTTCCGCTGGCCATGATTTAAAGGAATTGTCTAGTGAACAGGACACGAAGCACCATATTGAAGTATTTGAGACCTGCGCTGAGGTAAGCCAGGGTGCTGGTTTTGCACTAATGCCAATGAAGAGGTGTTGGCGTTTCAGTGAGGAGCTGAATGGAGCAATGAAAAAAGTTTAAGAAGGGAGAGAATGTGGTGGTCTAGTGGTTAGAGCAGAGCTTAGTCCCTCTAGACTCCTGACTCCAGTTCCTGACTCTGCCACTCTCTGATCTTGGACATGTTATTTCCTCTCGTCATTTCTCCATATGCAAACAGAAGTGCAAGGATTATGCATGATTAAAGGCTTGTATCTGCAATATGCAAATGCCCTAAACTAGGTATAATTGTTGCATGTTCCTTTAAATCTTTTTAATATTTGATCCATGTATCATCACTGCATGAGTCTTGCACTTTGCGCAAATATGGATCAATTCCTTATCTGTTTCATAGGCATAATACTCCTAACCTATCTTGCATCAATTAGGATCTGTTGTCCTATTCCAAAACCTAGTTGATCAACTGGAACCAATAGGGACACATGGTTAATTTACTGATATTTGCTAAAAGCTCTGAGAACCTCATGAGAAAGTTGCTATGTAAGTGCCAGGTACGATTAGACATACTGATAACACCCATGGATTTGCCTGTTTTGTATGAGTAAGATACATGTTTAATTTAAGGCTGATTTTTTTCTCCTTTCAGTTGAAGACAGGGGTGGCTTGAGGTTGGGTTCATGGGTTCAGTTGCACCCACAGAAATCATGAAACCAAGGGTGCAAAACCAGGAAAACAGGATGGGGAGGCAGCCAGGTCGAACCTGAGTGGCACTGTGACCCTATGTGCAAGATTTCAACACCCAGAGTGGGGAGCCAGCCCCAGCTCCGCAGGATAGGAGCAGCTACTTCAGGGTGAGTGAGGGGATGGTCTCGCTCTCCAGCCCCTGCCTCTAAGGGCCTCCCCTCAGCACCAGGCTGGGATTAAGGATGCAGTGCTAGGAAGGAGGGGGCTGCTGCAGGTGGGCAGTGCCCCCTCAGCTGTTTAGTATAGTGCACCCATTGAATCAGGGCTGGCTACATTTACCCCTGGTTGAAGATAGTCATGTGTTATTCTTACAGGCTTGTGCCTAACCCCCATCTGAGCAATGTCCTGCCATGCTGACCATGGGCAACTCAGCAAACAGCCACTGGTTCATGGAAAAGGGAAGATCAAACTGGAAACATAAAACCTGTTCTACTGTCATATCGAGTGGAATCAAGAGTTTGCAATTTTCTCCACTTTAACACCAAAGGAAATTAAACTGTCCTGTGTGTATAATTAATACCATGAACGTGTGCAGGATTTCAGTTATCGGCAGTTCCAGCTGTAATCAGCAGGCAGATTGGAATAGAATGGCTCAGCTATTTCATTCTTTGGGATTCATGATGTAGCAAGGTAGGCTTTGATTTAATAAAGAAAAATATAGGAAGATTAGCAGACTATTTGTAGTGTAAAAAGCTAAGTCAGGGCATAAGTCTTATACAGAATCAGGGCCTTAGTGTATGACGAGTGTAATAATTTAGCCATGAGTGTAAGGAACAAATAAGGCACAATGCTTCAAATAAATATCCTGGGACCATGAAAATGATAAAGAAGGTTCAAGAGGAAATGAAATGCCAGGGACTAAAATAAATAAGATATGATCTTTTTTTCTAACAGGAATATCTTGCACTTCTGTAGCCCCTTCCATCTGAGGATCTTAAAGAGATTGAAAAGCACTAATCAAACCTCACTTTACCCCTATGTGGCAGAGAAGTCTGATTGGTAAATAGCCACATCTTACATGTGGGGAAACTAAGGAAATTAAGTGACATACCCAATGTGGTCTGGTGAATAGAGCACTGGACTATGGACTCAGGTGATATTAGTTCTAGTCCTGGCTCTACTAGTGGCCTGCTGCATGCCCTTGGGCAGATCACTTCATCTCTGCCTCAGTTTTCCCATCTGTAAAATGGGGATAATAATACTGACTTCCTTTGGAACACACTTTGAAATTTACTGATGAAAAGCACTGTTTAGAAGCTAGGTATTATTATCCCACACAAAACTCTGATACATCTTGGAGTAGAAGCTAGCTCTCCTGACGTGTTTAAACACAAGAAAACAAATACGGTAATTTTTTTTTATAAGGATGTTTTGAAGAAAGTACCTGCAGATGTGATTACTGTACACAAACGGATTCCTTGCCTGGTTCCATGTCTCAAGAAGTGCTGGACACTAGTTTTTAAACAGTAGCACAAGAACTGAGATAAAGGCAGAGCTAATGTAAAACTGAATTTGGAGATTTCAGCCAAGGAGGGTAAAATATGATTAAGCAGAAGTGATTTCCCCCCCCCACACACAAGAAGAGATGAAGAAACCAGCTGAAATTTGTCATCTGGTCACAATGTGCTGATGTGAGTTGGTAATCATAACAACACTTAGCAGGTAAATAGCACTTTTTATCTGCAGAACTCAAACATGGGTAAGTATCATTATACAGATGGATCAGTACCACAGAAGTGTCCTGACCCCCAGCTCTGTGTAATACGCTTTGGGGGTAGGGACTGTCTTTTATTGTATGTTCGTTCAGCACCCAGCACAATGGGACACAGTGCTACCATATTACAGATAATAATCAGTGAAGATAATTATTGTATCTGTAATAACATCTTCAAGTCACGGATTATGGGAACATGTTGCACCTATGCATCCGTGACCTGCTGACCACTTCCTTTTGCACATACAGGTCATGACTCTGCTCCAAAAACTCCCCGTACCAGTGATTGCCAAGGTAAATGGCTTGGCTACGGCAGCAGGCTGCCAGCTGGTGGCGAGCTGTGACATTGCAGTAGCGAGTGAGAAATCCAGGTTTGCTACACCCGGAGTCAAGGTCGGGCTGTTCTGCTCCACACCAGCGGTGGCTGTAGGGAGAGCCCTTTCTAGAAAGGTAGGCTGTGTTCAAGAGAGAACTGTTCTCTCCGGTGTCTGAAAGTAGACCCTGTATTTACGTGCTCTAGCTCCCATCCGTGCACCTTCCTCACTCAGCACTTTGTAGTGCAAAACATTCCACTGCCAAAAGCAACTTTAGAAAAAAACATTGGTCTGAGGGGGGTTGGGAAGTCCAAGAATCGTGTAGATGTGGCCTGTATTCCAGGACAGCAGCTCTGCTACCTCCCTGATCCCAAGCAGCGGGTCCCCACAGCAGCAGCAGATCAGCACAGTAGTCCTTCTCCCTCCTGCCAGTAAATTCTTTCCTTTAGACAATGATGCTTTCCCCCTGCTGAGAGACCCCTCCAAGTGCAGGATACCAGTCCCATTAGGTATCCTTTCCTGCCAAGCACTGACATTTCAATGCCAGCATGATCTGCTTAGATCTGTTTTAAATAGCATCTATGACCCTCCTTTATCTCCTCCCCTTTTCTTTCCTGCTGACTGTGAGTATGGCCTCACTCACTACATAAGGAATACGATGCACTTCACAAAGCCTTGTTTGAGCTGTGCAACCTCAGGTGCCAGTCCTCATACTGTATCCATCTGGGCAGAAGCTCGTCAATGGGGATCTGCTCAAGTGCAAGGGTCCTCCTGTGCAGGTCAGATTTCAGGAAAGGGATCTTAACCCTTAACTTCCCGGCTCTGATGCCATCATCTTGAAATCTAGTCCATTTTCTATTGAGTGAGTTAGAATGGTTTGATACTACAGCTCCTCCTGGATCATCCTTCCAATATTTCTGATTGCACAATTCCATGTTTAAAATATGTGTCAGTGTATTGTTTTTAAAGTGCAAGTGCTCCCATATCAGATTAAAAAGCACCATTGTTGCAACTGTTAGAACTTCTGTTTTTACATCTTATCAAATGAAATGTGTCTGAGATGCTTCTATTTGTAGCTACTGAAGCAAAGACGATAACAAGGGTAGTTAGACCTCATGATTCAGGATATCAGCTGATTGCCCCTACAGTCAGCAAGGCATTTTTCTCCCCATATTTAGCACTGTACAATTAGCCAAGTACATTATGGATTTTTTCCCTCTCATTTAAAGCATCAGACACAGGTCACTGCAGGAAGCAGGATACAGAAATAGATGTAGCCGTGATCTAACATGAGCGACAGGGAGTCTAATTAAAAACACACACAAAACTAAAACTAAGGCCAACATTTTCAAAAACTACCCACTGATCTGGCATGCCTTCATTTTTATTCTATTTTGCTTTTTGTGTGCCCAATTTAAAGCGCCGAGATGGGCCTATGTTTTAGAAAATGCTGAGTGCCCACCCCCCTCCCCTTGGCTTCAGTTGGAATCGTGGGGGTTCAGCAGTTCTCGGTATGAGGATCAGGTGACTCAAGTTGGCACCTAAAATCTGTGGGCACTTTTGAAACATTTTTGCCTCTGGACCCCACCCTGCTCCCATGGAAGCCCATGAGAATTTTGCCAGTGACTTCAGGGGTGAACAAGATTGGGTCTCATGTCTCCATTTTAATTGCTGACGTAAACCAAAGCAAGTTGAACTGGCTCAGTACGATTTATTTTTTCTGTCCAGGTTGCATTAGAGATGCTGTTCACAGGAGAGCCTATTTCTGCCCACGATGCATTGCTGCATGGACTTATCAGCAGGGTGGTACCAGAAGACAAGCTGGAAGAGGAGACCATGAAAATTGCACGCAAGATATGTGAAACTAGCCGGTCTGTTGTGGCACTGGGGAAAGCCACCTTTTACAAACAGATGGCACTGGACCTTGATGCTGCCTACAGAATGACCTCCCGGGTCATGGTGGACAATCTGACCCTGAAGGATGGACAGGAAGGAATAGAGGCCTTTATTCAGAAGCGCAAGCCTACCTGGTCACATAGTGTGAACACAGCTTGCAAATGAGTACGCTCAGGCTTAGCTAACTCACACCAGTGTCTTCTCTGTGAAAGTCCCAGGGACTGTGTTTTTGGTGTTGCTGAAAACTATATTTCACTTCTGTATTGTGTAGCCCTTGTGAGGATGATGGCCGCTGGCATTGGTGATGAGGAAGGTATGTTCAGTTTGGACTATGGGCAAGTCCTCAGATGGTATAAATTGGCATAGCGCTGGTAAAAGTCACTGGAACTATGTTGGTTTACACCAGCTGAGGATCTGGTCTTCTGTCATTAAGAGGCAACAATATTGCCCAGCTATTGGACGGTATGTCCATGGTTCAGCAGGGAGAGTGCCTCTAAGCAAAGATACTTGGTTCCTAACAGTGACGTTCTATGCTACTTTGTTTGCTTCCTCAGGTTTTGCATAGTCAATTAATGCAGTTGCTAAATCTCATGGATTTCTTTCTTCCGAATGTTGGGATGGAGAATGCTATCCCCACTCTCCTTCTTTTTTCCATCTGTAAATATTTGGCAATGTTTGCCCCATTTATCACATACATCGATTTGCTAAATTTACTATATTTAGCTCTCCTATTCCCCTTATAGTTCATTTATATCAGGAGCATGATTTTCCACTCATAATGCATTTTCCAATAGCTATATGTGGTAATTTCTTTTAGGTCCTTCTTTTCTCTTCGTTCTTTTGTACTCAGCTCAATCCTGTAGACATGAGGCATTTTTTGGGTTCTCCCTCCCAGCCCCATGTTGTCCACTGAATTCCCAGCATTCTGCATATAT
This sequence comes from Chrysemys picta bellii, assembly GCF_011386835.1. Lineage (NCBI taxonomy): Eukaryota > Metazoa > Chordata > Testudines > Emydidae > Chrysemys > Chrysemys picta. Next base: position 15,662,443 of record NC_088791.1, read on the forward strand.
TTGTTTAGGGTTTTCATCTTCTCTGTTTCCTATAACTTTTGCCCAAACGCTTAAGTTCAATAACTTCAATCTTAACGCTACGGGCACTTCACCAGCAGCTAACTGCATTATACACAATAGTGTTGTGATGAAGACACCACATACAATGCATAATGTATGAGCTTGGATTGCGTCTAGCTTCCTTACGATTGTTTGCGATGCTGAATTAATGCTTGGCATTGGTACTTAGTATTTGGTCTTATTAATGCTCTATAATGCATTACCATTGCTTTCTTTTGTGCTCATCGGGTGGGTCCAGAAATACTTTAAAATAAGTTGAGTTTATCTTTACATTTATCTACACTATTTTCAGTGTGATCCTTCCATGTTAGCTTCCTATCAAATGTGACACCCAGGAATTTATAGCTTTTAACTATACCTATTTGCTGTTCATACAGAGACAATTCATCTTTTTAATTTTCTTTTTAGTGAATATCATTCCTTTCATTTTGAGAATTGAAAATCCAAAGCCCCACATTTCCCCATTTGGCATTTTTCCTAAGCACTTCATTAATTTGTTTCTCACCTATTTCTTGGTTTCAGTTTTTAGCCCATACGGCGTGATCTTCTGAAAACCAGGATGGGCCTATTCCTGCACTCATCCTTTTGGGGAGATTGTTTATCATTACATTGAGTAAGATACAGCTGATAACACTCCCCTGCGGACCGCCATTTATGATTGTTTTCAGAGGAGCAGCCGTGTTAGTCTGTATCCGCAAAAAGAACAGGAGTACTTGTGGCACCTTAGAGACTAACAAATTTATTAGAGCATAAGCTTTCGTGGACTACAGCCCACTGTAGTCCACGAAAGCTTATGCTCTAATAAATTTGTTAGTCTCTAAGGTGCCACAAGTACTCCTGTTCTATTTATGATTGTGTATATATGCTAAAGTAGGCTTTTCTTTCTCTGACCTGCATAGTTCTTTTACTTAAGAAATCCTTTATCCACCTATATATTCTTCCTTTTATGCTAATGGATGATATTGTACGCAATAAGCCCTGTCTCCATAACATGTCATATGCTTTTTCAATATTTAGGAAAGCTACCATCATTTACTCTTTTTCTCAGACTTTTTTGTGCCTCCATCTCTACTCTTAGTATGTGATCAACTGTACTCCTTCCCCTCCTGAACCCAGTTTTCAGTCTATCAGTCCTTTTTTTTCTAGATATGTTGTTAATTGTTCATTCGTTTTTGCCATGGCTTTCCCCATACATGATGTAAGGGCAATTGGCCTGTACAGATCAGGTCTTTTTCGCAGCTTTCCTGGTTTCCATGCTGGGACTGCAACCACATGTTTCATCTCTATTGGTAGCTCACCTGTTCCCCACACACTGTTGTATAGTTTTAATGGTATTTTCAGACTTCCTTCATCCAGGTGTATTAGCATTTTGTTCCATACACCTTCCATGCCTGGTGCAGAGGTATTGCTTTTACCGATAGCTTTTTGAAGTTCCCTCATACAGAAGTTTTTGTTTAATATTGTATTCTCATCTCCCTCCCACCTCTTCCCGTTCTCGTGATTCTCTTTAATCATTTTTCCCGATCACACAGATTTCTATATCTGATCTTCATCATTACTAACATTGTGGAATATTTCTGCTAGGGCTTCTGCTTTTTCTTTGTTCGAGCTTTTTGTCCCTTGGCCTTCTACAATGAGGCCTGGTACAGAATTGCCCTTAGTCCATATTCTATTCATTTTCCGAATCTCCCTGATGTTTTGGTATCTTTATTTATTTTCCCATCGTACTTTCTCCAGCTTTCTTCTCCCCCCCTCATAATTACCTTTCTTTTATATTTCATTAAATCCTTAGTATTCATTGTATTTTTGCTTTCTTATATGCCTTGTTCCTTTCTTTAATTGCTTTTTTATATTCCTCATTCCACCATGGTACGTGGTTTCTACCTTTAGGGTGACTTAATATCTTAAGTATTGCTAACTTCGCTGCCATTATAATTCCCTTAGGTATATTGCTACTAAACTCCTCAGTGTTATAACTTATACATTGTTCATTAATATTTTTGTTACATTTGCTCCCAGTTTGATTTTTTTCATATTCCAAGTAGGGGGTCTTCCTCCATCCTCAACACTGTCTTTACCTTGATAAACTATAAATACTGGGAAGTGATCTCTTCCCATTCCCTCCTCTTTATCGACTTCCCGGATGCATTTGCTTGCTATACCACTTGACACAATTCCAAGGTCTAGACAGGATTGATTTCCATTGGCTGCATTAAACCTAGTAGGTGTACCATCATTCAGTATTACTAAATTATTTTCATCAATGAATTGATCTACACATTTGCCATTCTTATCATTTTTTCCACTTCCCCATAATCTGTTATGGCTGTTTAGGTCTACACATATAATATATGGGCCTGTGGCATCTTCAACTGTCTGTCAAATCCTTAAATCTCCTGTTTTCCACAGGGTTTGTATACACTATATAGTTTCAAAGATGCAGATTTATTCTGCTTTGGAATCTTGAAAACATTATACTCTATATTAAATTTCTTCAACTCAATTTCACAATAATTTAGGTTTTTCTTAGTGAATGTACAAACACCTCCACCCCTTCCAACTTCTCTTTCTTGCCTATAGATGCCATATCCTGGTATTCTAAAATCTAGTTTTCCCTATGAACCATGTTCTTTGTGTTCAAATGATATCAGGTTTAGTATCTTTACCGAGGATATTTTTATTTAGTTCCTGTCCATGTGCTATTAAGTGGTTCTCAACTTATTATATGTTGTGAGTCCAACCCTGGACCCTCGTTGCGTCGGGCCGGCTGGCTGCCCGCCCCAGGCCCCCACCGTGCAACAGCCCCGGCCCTTGCGGGGCCGGCTGGCTACCCTGTGGGGCCGGCCAGCTGCTCGACCCCCACCGCGCAGCTGCCCCGGCCCCCAGAACTCGTGGGGCCAGCTGGCAGCCCCGGACCCCATCACACGCAGCAGGCCAGCTGCCCTGGACCTGGACCCTGAAGCTCGTGGGGCTGGGAGCCCTGGACCCCCGCTGCGTGGGGCTGGCAGCTGCTCCGACACCAGACCCCTGTCGCACGGCTGCCCCAGACTCTGCAGCTCACGAGCTGGGCGGCTTCCCCGGACCCTGGGCCCCCAACCTCACGGGGCCAGCCGGCAGCCCTGACCCCGGAGTCCCACCAAGCAGGGCAGGCCGGCAGCCCTGACCCCGCCCGGCAGCCCAGACCTCTCTGCACCAGGTAGCCAGGAACCTGGCAACCCCGGCACATTGGCAGCCTTTAGCACACAGCTGAGCTGGGCTGCAGCTGTGTGCTAATTGGACCGCGGGTTGAGAACCGCTGTATTAGACAGTAAACAGTAAATACTTAGTACCATTCTATTTACACTTCAGTGTTTCCTTCACTTAAAAAAGCATGGAGTTGTTCTACTGATAAGTTGCTAACATGTAGGTACTTTCCTGCTGCTTTAACCATAATTTTCATTTTCTGTTTTTTATCCCTGCCTGTGATGTGCAGTTTATTGCTTACATCATAAATGGTATAAAACTCTTTGTCCATACATAGTATGTCTTCTCCTTTTCCCCCTGTAGCACTCATTATATCCTTTGATTTATTATGTTGTGTACTTATCTCTTCTTACTGAGTTTCCTTTCCTCTTCCCCTTTTGGTCTTAGATGCCTCCTAGTAGCTTCTGCATTGTTTTTGTACCTCTCTTGCTTGGCTGCTGTACACTTTCCATAGGTTGCACTGTGCTTTCCTCCATATTTGCTACACTTTCCCTTCCTGAGGCTACGACTGCCGTGCTCTGTATTTTGTATCTTGTTTGTGACTTCGAGTCTCGCACCTTCCCTGTATTCTTAAAGAATTGCAGAAGAGCTTTTTTTTTTTAATTGGGCCCTATTTTCCTTGTATTCTTGCTAGATTTTGCAAGGAAAATGTTGTTATTTTAAGGCCTCTGAGTTTTCTATATAAACACCTCCTTTCACTGGTGCAGTCTTTACAATCCCAAAGGATATGATCTATCATTTCCTGCGCCTTCCATGTTACGCATAATCCATCTTTATGCATATTAATTAGAAATAAATTACTATTTAATCTGCAATGCCCTGTTAGAATTCTAAATAGACCCACTTTGCTCTTCCTCTCAGAGCCTTGGAGAATATCAACATTTTCAACGGTTGGGCATACTTCTCCAAGTCTTTTCCCCTTTGTTTTGTTCACCCACAGCGCTTGCCATTCCTTCCTTATCACATTTTTATTTAGGTGTTTAAATTCCAATTTGCTTCAGGGGATTCACAGGTCAGTGCATTCAGAATTAATTGTACTTTTTGCCTGTTTGTCCGCCTCTTCGTTGCCTGCTGTCTCTACATGCATCAGGATCCATGTGATTACTATGGCTACATCCAGTTGCATCAGTTTGGTTGTTACCAGTAATACTTCATTAAGAAAATCATTTCTGCTGTCAGACTTGCCAATGTAAATTGCCTGCAGCTCTCATAAGGAGTCAGACAGGATGGCCATGGAGCTGGCATCCCCTTCCTGTTCTCGCTGCTCGCTTTATAGTGCTCGCCCAGCCCTCTCTCAGCTGAGATTCACTCTGTTAACCCTGGCCCTCCTCTCAGGTGATGCCAGGTGACTAACTGGTCTCAAACCTTCATTAACCCTATCAGGGCTGATGTGGTCTGCACAACCCATCATGGTTACATCAGACTGCTCAGACAGATAAGGAGAGGGAAAGGGTTAAATATGGGGGCAACTAACCTTGACAATGTCCTTTTCAATATAATAAGATGCTCTACTTAGTACATCTTCCTACATGGCCATCTGAGAGCACTGAGGAGACAGTAAATTGTTTTTTATGTTTATATTTAATGGGGGTTATTCAGCTACTCAGCAAATCTCTGTTGGCTCTTCTGTTCCAGGCTTTTAGGAATAAGTACAGTATTGGATTTTTACAGAATTCTGCTCTCCCCAACTGGCTGTGGAACTGAAGTGGTTCACCTGGCCCATCCTAGACCACAAGTGTTGTTTTTTATGTGTGCGCGCTCTCTTTCAGTAGATAATTATATTTTTAGAAATTGTCCTCATGTAATTAACTACCAGCTGCAAAGCAACTTTTTTAGATGGCTCTATTGACACTGTCTTGAGGGGTTGGTTTGGTTTTTTTAAGAAAGTCTGTTTCTGATTAAATAGTTACGAGTCAGAGTTGTTTTACTAAATAAGGGTCAAACCCTGCTCACCTTTCTCCTGTGAATAGGTCTACTGCCTTTAAGCGCCGTATCCTGCCCATCTTATTCACAGAAATAGGCCCATTAATGCCCCAGTCTTGCAAAGACGTATGGGCGTGCTTAACTTTAGGCGATCTTAGCAGTGACGCAGTCTCATTGAAATCAACAGGACTATTTGTCATATGTAAAGTTAAGCACATCCATCCATACACCTTTGCAAGATCAAGGCTTAAGCCTTTAAGCGAGGGAGTGTTGGTTACTTATTAGATAGACCAAGGGAGTAGGATGCAGGGCTCCTGAGTTCTCTTGCAAACTCTACCACTCACTTGCTATTTTGGGGTCCAAACTTCCAATGTCCTGGGTTTTGTCAACAACCTCAGTGGAAGTTGAGGATAATCAGCACCCTGAAAGATCAAGATCAAACCCTTCATAAAGCTGGCTCTTTAAGTCCAGTGTCTCTGTATCTGCTCAGAAGCCTGTTATGAGGCATGACAAATTCTGTGCTACGTGCTTTGAGATCTTCAAATGAAAAGCACTACTGAAGTATCACAGTCACTTATTTTTTAAGCTGAAGATATTTCTTTGTACTATTTTTGCTCAATACAGCAATTGTGTAATTAGTATAGGCCTGGTTTGACTTGGGAATCCCCACAATTAGTCATCCATCTGTCCCTCTAGTGCTGAAGTCTGTGGAACAGCCTCCCCCCGGGGATTGCTGCATACCCTATTGCTGGAAATGTCTCTCGCTGGATTGGGCAGAGCTGTGAAAGAACAGAAAAGGGACTGACAAGGTGACCTAAATTTCCAGCTCTAATTTCCGCACAATTTTTTTTTTTTAATCCACAAATGCCTTTATCTAATTTCATGAGCACACAGACTATTACTGTAAAGCAGAATGGTTGCAAATGTGTTAATTAAGTTCTACAGCCCAGGATCAGCAAACCAGATGATAAATTGAAAGCCCTACTGCTGTGCCGAGCTGCTGCCCAAGGACAGAATTTGCCCTGAAATAACTGAGTCTGTCCCTCATCGCCCCATTCATTTCTGTTAAAGAACCTGCTCTGGAGCAGTCAGCCTGCCAGGTAATTAGCCTAGTTCCAAGTGACCCCAATCACAAGTGACATGTCTGTGTGTTGGGCTTCTAGGAATGCAGCTTATCATTACAAGTGGCTCTGAGAGGAAGGGACAAGGTTTCTGCTAACTGTACAAAGTACACAGCAGCAGCTGGAGTTGGGTCTGGTAGAGAAAATGTAACATATGAATTGCCAGCCCAGGTCAGCGCATTGATCCAGCAGGTCAGGCATCTTGCCTCATAGAGTGGCTAGGACTAGCTGCCTTAGAGCAGTGGTACCCAAACTGTGGGGTGTGCCCCCCTAGGAGGGCCCGGAGGAACATCTGGAGGTGCACAGTGGAGCCTGGGCCAGCCCCCGGGGGGGGGGGTGAGGAGGGAGCATCACCCAGCCCCACTCTGCCCCCAGCTCCCCTCCGGGCTCACCCCTGCTCTTGGCCACCAGCCCCTGGCTGCTCGACCCCACTCTCAGGCCCCAGTCCCAGCCCGGTGGGGGGGACAGACACATTCAATACTGGTAAGGGGGGGGGCACGATAGGAAAAGTTTGGGCACCATTGCCTTAGAGGAAGGTGTGTGAGCCCCATAATGGACTCAAGTGTCAAATAATATAATGCGCACATATGATATATAAACATATTCCTCTAATGCAGAATGTAAGCAAACAAGCTAGGGTGCAAAAATAGGTCTTAGCTTCATTGAAACTGTAATATAGTAATGACCGCTTTGGCTCAAAGAAGAACATCCTATGGGCCACACCATATTAGCTGGGGCAAATATGTTGAAGGTGCCCTTAGACAGACACACTCGGGATACTAGGCACCAGACATTTGATGTTAAATGTGCAAAACAGTAGGAGATCAGAATACATCCTAATTTTCCCCATACTTGGGATTTTATCACAAGCATCACAATATTTGGCCTTTTTCTTAAATCTCTAGCTCCTGGAGTCAGTTGATTATATGAGAGTTTCAGCTTTCAGAGTTTGTTTGTTTGAAATAAGGTTCTAGCCCTCACGGTTGCAGAGGAAAGCTTGGAGACATGCACCATAATGTTTCAAAACCCAAAAGGCAAATAAAAAACCCCCCCAAATTTAGTCATTTTAAATTGTGTTATTTTTAAGCCAGTCTCATGATTTTGGGGGCTGACTCTTGATATTTGAACATCTGGGGCTGGCGATATTGGGATTGGACTGTACTGGTAGCTAATAATTACTATTGTCCCCATTTTACAGGTGGGGAAAATGATGCCAATTGTTTTGCCCAAGTTCACATGGCCAGTCAGTAGCAATATAGCTTTTTCACCAGCAAAGTTTTCAGTGAAATCAGCAGAAATGCAGGGCATACATACTCTGAAAAGACGCTGAAAAAGCTTTTGGGAAGGAATTATATGAGCTACTGCATCAAAGGCCCCATGCTTGACATTTATTGGCTTTTTGATGAATGTTGGGGTAATTTTACTGTCAACAATTCCTCATTAGGAGCCGAGCAAAGTTCTTTTCTGACCATTATCTTGCTCAATATCACATCATGTTGCCACAAAAAGCAGAGATTCTATGTAAAAAAAAATCTCTCTGTAGCTGCGACATGGTCCAATAATTCTGCGTTTAAATAATTCCATGGAAATATGGGCAGCCTGCTCTAAACAATAAAGAGAATTCAGACAAATGGCTACATTTTCATGAAGAGCTAAAGCTTGTTGGACAAAATTCATACTGAGAATATGCAGCGGGATGCAATTCTGTTGGTTTCAGTGGCAATGCACCCAGTTTATACTATCTGATTTTTAACCCACGGGCATCCTGCACCCCTCAAAAATATGCCTTTTTTGGTAAGGAGACATACAAAGGGATATAAAAACTTCAGGACTGTACCTTTTCCCCCTTCTCTATGATGTATAAAAAATGCCTGCATACATTTGTTTCCTACTTGTTTTTAACATTAGAAATGTAGGTCTTGTCTAGACTTGAAGCCCTTCTGGAAAACTGGAATCACTAATTCCACTGATTAATTGCAAGGGGGAAGTGATTCTATTGAAACTGTTTCAGTCTGAAACAATGTTGCCAACTCTCATGATTTTAGCATGTGACTTGTAATAGTTGGTATTTTTCTTAAGTCCCAGCTCCTGGAATGATGTGAGAATTTAAGTGTGATTCTGTATGTCCTCTCATGCTTCCTTCTCTTCTTCCCTCTGTCATTTCCCTACACCCCACTTCCATGTCTGCCCCCCAGCACTTTCCCTGTCTCCCATATTCATTCTGCCTACCCTTTTCCTTCCCCCCATATTCTCCCTAGCCTCTTATATCCTCATCCCCCCACATTTATCCACCCTGGGGTTCCTAGGTGTTACCACAATAAATAAGCAATTAACAATTAAACATTTTCTAACACAAAATTTAAATTTTCCCTGCTGCAGCTTAAGCCAATTCCTTCTCTGTGGCACTGACAGCGCTTTCACCAGGATGCATCAAAATCTGGACCCATGATTCTTCACTGGCACAGCTGCACCAATGGAGGCTGTACTAGAGACAGCGCACCAGTATTTTTACCAATCCATGGTCTAATACCAAGTTGGAATAATAACCATTTCTTCACTCTGATGGTCTTCACAACCCCATTTGTTTGCTCTCCATGAACATTCCTGGGAGCGAAATCTTTGTACACAGGAATGTTTGCAGAAAGAGAGAAAAAAAGGCCTTGTGAATACGTGTGTAAATATTTATTCGAATGAATAGTCAAGCCAGAGGTCTTGAAAGCTTTTTGTGGGATCAGGGAACGGAAACAAGTCCCTGAGATGTAGGTAGCCATTCAAACTGCATGACTAGTGAAATACAAATAGCAAATGTCCAAAGCAACACTCATGGTTCACAAGGAATTCCTAGACTAACAGATCTACATCAATCTCTCTTAGGCATTTTTATGACACTCATCACCATAGCATCAAAATATGTTTCCATAAATCGTGTGTTGCATAATTCTGTATGATGAACAAGAGAAGATTGTCACGTAATAAAGCCCTGGACTGGGACCAAAATGATCTGGATTCACTTCCTGGTTCTGTCACAGAGTCCCTGTGTGACCTTGGACAAGTCATATAGATTCATGGAGTTTAAGGCTACAAGAGAGCATTAGATCGCCTAGTCTGACCTCCTTTATAGCACAGTCCATTAAATTTCACCTAGTTACCCCAGTAATTTGTGTTTGCCTAAAGCATATCTTGATTTGAAGACCTCTAGAGATGGAAGAATCCACCGCTGCCCTGGGTAGTCTGTTCCAATGGCTAATCATCTCACTGTTAAAAATGTGTGCCTTATTTCAAATCTGAATTTGATTGGCTTCTGCTTCTAGCCAGTCCAACAGAGCTGTTTGCACTGCAAGCTCCAGTTAGTCTCTTTGTGCCTCACTCCTCATCTGGAACGGGGCGGGGGGGAATTAATACTTCTTTTCTGACTCCTTTTGCCTGTCTTGTTGTATTTAGACTTAAGCTCTTCAGGGCCACGACTATCTCTTACTATATGTATGTTCAGTGAAGTACTTTGACCTCAGTGGTGCCACTGTAATACAGATGAGAATAAGAATGAACATAGTAATAGCAACCAGAGGCTGTTTGTGGATATGCAACCAGACAGAAAGACTAAAGTCAGGAAAAAAAAGTGTCACTTCAAATAATTCACCCAGTTTATCACAAATCCTCAGAATTCCGACTTTGAGCTGCAACGGTAGGAAACATTTTTTAAAAGAGTGACGGAGCTATAGAGCAAACTACCAGTAGAGGGCAGGAATAGCTCATGTTTTGAAGCAACTGCAGGCTAATGGCCTAGTATCTTTCATGTGTTTTCTTTTACTGGAGTGTGTACATGGAACAAGCAGCTGATGTAAGCACAGAGCTCTTGACACAGCAAGGGTGAGAAAATATCCTTGTAGTCAAGAATATAGATGGACTCAACATTTCTTCTTTTTCTGACCAAGGCTTCCCATTAGTTTACTGAGGCCCTTTTCATCCAACCTCACAAAGGGCTGGTCTACACTGGGGGGGGGGGAGTTGACGGTGAGCGCATTCGAGGATCGATATATAGTGCGTCTTAACGAGACGCAATATATCGATCCCGGATAAATCGATTGCTACCCGCTGATACGGCGGGTAGTGAAGACGTACCCAAAGCCTGGATTTGTTGTAAAAATAGCTCCAGGGTGGCCACTTGCCTCTATAGTAGGGATGAGCTACCACCTGCCAGAGAGCATTTTAGGGGTGGTTTAGAACCTCTCCAACACCCACTCCACCGGGATATATTCCCAACCTACCAGTCAGTTTTGTGTCTCTGTGGCTGAATCATTCCATCCAGCACAACTAGTATGTCTACACAGCAATTAGACACCCACAGCTGGCCGGTGCCACCTGACTCAGGCCTGCAGGGCTCAGGCTAAGAGACTGTTCAATTACAGGGGAGTTGGGAGACTGGGCCCAGGCTCTAGGATGCTGCGGGGGTCAGCTGAAGCCTAAGTCTGAACATCTACACTGCAATTCGATGGTCCTTTATCCTGAGCCCTGCAAACCGGAGTCAGCTGGCACGGGCCAGCTGTGGGTTTTTAACCGCAGTGTAGCCAGACCCTTAGAGACCAGTGATCTGTGCAGCAGTGAGGCTGGTTAGTATATAGACGGCAGGTGGAAGGGAAGTTGCAGGACACTAACTGAGCCACCCAAAATTAGTAAACACTGGAAAATTTTGACCTTAAAAACCAATGTGTGTCTCAGTTACCCAACGGTAAAATGAATGAATGAGATTCATTCGTGTTGTGAAGAGTATTAAGCCCTTCTTCTAAAGGGAGGCAGTGTGGCCTAACAGATAAAGTGCTAGTTCAAGACTTGGACGACCTGGATTTTAGTCCTGGCTCTTTAACTGGCCTGGGGGGTGATCTTTTGCAAGTCACTTTACAGCTCTGTGGCTCAGTTTCCCCATTGGTAAATTGGGGATAATACATACTATCTTTGCAAAGAACTTTGAGATCTGTGGGTGATAAGAACCAGATATTATTAAACGTATAACACATGGTTACTACTGTTTGTGCTAGGTACTGGTCAGTTACTAACTAACATGCTTGTCACACTGGTCTGGAGTCTAAGGCTGTGTCTACATTACAGCCTATGTCAGCATAACTTGTGTCGCTCAGGGGGCTGAATAAATCACTCCCTGAGCAACATAAATTACACCGACGTAAGTGCTCGTGTGCACAACGCTATCAGCAGGAGAGCGTCTCCTGCCAACATAGCTTCTGCTGCTCAGAGGTGGTTTTATTACAGCTACGGGAGAGAGCTCTCCCATTGGCATAGAGCATTTACACCTAGAGCTGTATCGGTGCATCTGTGCTGCTACAGCACTGTACATATAGACATGGCCTACAAGGTACGAGTGAAAGGTATTTAAGGTGACAACATGGGTGAGCCAATATCTTATTGGAACAACTTCTGTCGGTGAGAGAGACAAACTTTCAAGCTACACACAGCTCTTCTCCAGGTCTGGGAAACGTACTCAGAGTGTCACAGCTAAATACAACGTGGAGCAGATTGTTTAGCATAAGTAGTTAATACGTATTTCAAGGGACCATTCAAGGTGAAGTGGCCCGTTAACACCGCTCCAGTCATAGCAGGGAGGGAGGAGGTAGAAGGCAGCTGGGTGGGGTGTTGGTAGTGGGTTGTAGATTGTTGTAATAAGCCATAAAGCCAGTGTCTCCATTCAATCCATGATTTCTAGTGTCTAGCAAAGCTATGAATTTAAACTCCCCAAACTTCATAACTTTACTAGACATTAAAAATCATGGGCTGAATAGAGACACTGGATTTACGCTCATTACAACAATCTATAACCCACTAACAATGCCCGTCCCCCGCAGCTGCCTTTCCCCTCCCCTTTCCTCCCCTATAACTGTAGTGGTGTTAACCATCCACTTCACCTTGAATGGTCCCTTGAAATATGTTAACTATTTATCCTAAACAATCTGTTCCGCCTTGTATTTAGCTGTGACACTCGGCGTGGTTCCCCAGACCCGAAGAAGAGCTCTGTGTAAGCTCGTCTCTCTCACCGGCAGAAGTTGGTGCAATAAAAGATATTACCTCTCCCACCTTGTCTCTAATCTCCTGGGACCAGCACGGCTACAGCAACACTGCATACAGGTATTTAAGGTGTTACTCAAAATAGGCAGTAAATGCCACGCCACAGCAGGAACTACTAAAAAATAAAAAACATTCTGTAGAGTCCCTTCCCAGTAGGAACAATGTTCTATTTGTGACACAGCTTTTCTGCAGAGTCACTCTGATCCCTCAGGGCAGGTGGACACTTTGTAATGGTCTGCTCCTGTAATCATTAGACTACTGTAAATATTAAAGTATCCCAATGCCAGGTGTTTCTTCATCTGGGCTGGAATGTTATGCCTGTCCTCAATGACTAATACAACAATGAAGTATTAAGCACAAAGTAGTGATAGAATTAATACTACTTGGAACTTTTGTTGCTTTACAAAAAACTAACTAATAAACCTCACAACACTCCGTGATGTAGGGATCGCCTAACTCCCAGGATGAACTCCACAGCAGCTTAATGTATGGAAACAACAGCTAGAACAAGAAGCCAAGAAGAAGAATACTGGATCTAATTCAAACTGTAGAGGAATTCAGGTAAACATTCAGTTACCCCCCCTTGGAATGTGGCAAACACACCTGGATCAACAAACTCTAACCAGTGGGGAAGGTAGATCAACAAGGTGGGGGAGGTCATATCTTTCACTGGACCAACTTCTGTGGGTGAGAGAGACAAGCTTTCGAGCTTATGGAGAGCTCTTCTACGGGTCTGGGCTTCAACTGCATGCAAGTATGGAAGGTGATATACGGGGTCCGACGCTGTACCATACCTCCAGGAGCCATGAGGAAATGGGGCAGAGATGGTTTTATGGCACCTTGCAGGTCCTGGGCTGCTCCAGAGGCTGCATAGTGCGGCTCCACTAATGACAGATATGGTGGAAGCTGCAGAGTAGAAAAGATGATGACATTTGTTTTGTGCATGTCGGACACTGGGTCAGTAATGAAACAATTGGCATTTCCCCCTCTATCCAGCCTCTACTCCTCTCTTTCTGTTTAGACTTTGTTCTTCTTCAGCTGCATCCTATCTACCCTTCAAAGAGATGGTCCGAAACCAGCGTTGCCTATAACAATAGAGAGGAAGCATGGTCTAGTGTTGAGGCCACTAGCTTGGTACTGAGCAGTTGTGGGTTCAGCTCCCAGTTCTGCAACAGACTTCCCATGTGACTTTAGTCAAGTTACTCAGACCCAGATCCTCAATGGTATTTAGGCTTCTAGCTTCCATGGATCTCCTGGAAACTAGGTGCCTAAATACCTTTGCGGACCTGAGCCTTAGTCTAAAAGTGCCTCCTTTCCCCATCTGTAAAATGAGGATAATAGTATTTCCCTACCACACAGGAATGCCAGGAAGATTCATTAGTGATTGTGAGGCACTGTGGTAATGGAGGCCATATAAATACCAGTGATAGAACATCTATTTATATGGTCTCTTTTATGCCAGGGCACTTTGCAAAAGCAATGTTAAAGTTTATCCAAATACATTTTGACTAAAAGTGGCAGCAAATGCCCATTTATTTTGTTTAGCTTGAAATGCCAGCATTAGTGTACAGTTCAGAATGGAGTCAGAAGCGACATCCACAGCTGCTGAGCAATTAAAATTCATAGTTCCCTAGGGCAGGTGTTCAGACAAAGAAAGCTTCCTATATGACCAGGACCTAAAGACCTCTCAGAAATATTGTGACACAACCGAAGGGTTCTTTAAAAGCAAGCAGTTAAAACCTTGAAACAGGCAGAATTTAATGGAGAAAGATTGTTAACAATTTCAAATAGCAGGGCACCTGTAACAACTGGAGCTGGCTGGGAATTATTTTCCCCCACCAAAATTTCAATGAAAAAGAAAATATTTTTGTAGTTTCTTCAAAACTTGAGTTTCCACTAAAAAAAAGCACACCTGAAAACCAAATCTTGCTTGGTTTTAGGCAAAGGGATACCAAACATTTTAATTTTTGACAACCAAAAACGGATTTTACTTTGTTTAAAACTGAAATTTCAGTTTTTAAATGAAAACCTGATTTTTTTTAAATGAAAATCAAAAATATTTTTGCACAAGTTTCCATTTAGTTTCATAGATGCCAAAGCCAGAAGGGAACATTGTGATCATCTTGTCTGACCTCCTGTGTAAAACAGGCCATAGAACTTCCCCCAAAATAATTCCTAGAACAGATCTTTTAGAAAAATAGCCAATCTTGATTTAAAAATTGTCAGTAATGGAGAATCTACCACACTCCTTGATATATTGTTCCAATGGTTAATTAACTTAATTGTCAAAATTTTATACCTTATTTCCAGTCTGAATTTGTCTTCAATTTCCAACCATTGGATTGTGTTCTATCTTTCTCTGCTAGATTGAAAAGCCCATTATTAAATATTTGTTCCCCACAAAGGTACTTGCAGACTGTAATCAAATCACCTCTTAAACTTCTCTGTTAAACTAAATAGATTGAGCTCCTTGAGACTATCACTGTAAGGCAGGTTTTTAATCCTTTGATCATTCTCATGGCTCTTCTGTGAACCCTCTTCAGTTTATCAACATCCTTCTTGAATTGTGGGCACCAGAACCTGGAACAATATTCAAGCAGCGGCTGCACCAGAGCCAAATACAGAGGTAAAAGAACCTCTCTAGTGCCCCTCAAGATTTCCCTGTTTATGCATCCCAGGATCGCATTAGCTCTTTCGGCCACAGCATCACACTGGGAGCTCATGTTCAGCTGATTATCCACCACAACCCCCAAATCTCTTTCTTTCAGAGTCACTGCTTCCCAGAATATGGTGCCTTATTCCATAAGTATGGCCTATACTCTTTATTCTTAGATGTATACATTTACCTGTACAGTAACTCCTCACTTAAAGTTGTCCCGGTTAACATTGTTACGTGGCTGATCAATTAGGGAACATGCTCGTTTAAAGTTGTGCAATGCTCCCTTATAACATCGTTTGGCAGCCACCTGCTTTGTCCACGGCTTGCAGGAAGAGCAGCCCGTTGCAGCTAGCTGGTGGGGGCTTGGAACCAGGGTAGACCAACAGCCCCCCATCAGCTCCCTGCTCCCTTAAGTTCCCTATGCAGCAGCTGCCCCTCCCCCCACTGCCATGTGCTGCTCCTGCCCTCTGCCTTGGAGCTGCTCCCCGAGACTCCTGCTTGCTGTGCGGGTGGGGAGGAAGAGGGGGCTAATGTCAGGGTGTCCCCCCTCCCCCTGCTCCTGCACCCCGCTTACGCCATCTTCCATAGAGCAGGGGGGACAAAGCACAAGGCTCAGGACGGAGGGAGCTTGCTGGCAGCAACAGCTGCGGTCTCAGCAAGCTGATCTAATTAACAAGGCAGTGTACTTAAAGGGGAAATGCGCATCTCTATCTCTCACACACACAGAGTGTGTGTCTCTGTCTGCAATGCTGTCTCCCCTCCCTCCATTCCTGCTGCCTTGTAGAGTGTGAGAGTTAACCCTTGAGGGCTCAGCCAATTGCTAGTTTTTCATTTAGCAGTAAGGCATTCCTTGGGAAATATCCCACCTTCTGACTCCTCCACCTCAACCAAGCTTCACAATCATCATCACTGGGTACCAGTATTAAATTGTTTGTTTAACACTTATACTGTGTGTGTGTATATATATATAATATAGTCTTCATCTGGTGAAAAAAAATTCCCTGGAACCTAACCCCCTCATTTACATTCATTCTTATGGAGAAATTGGATTCACTTAACATCATTTCGTGTAAAGTCGCATTTTTCAGGAACATAACTACAACATTAAGTGAGGAGTTACTGTATTAAAAATACATATTGTTTGCTTGCACTCAGTTTGCAATGGAATCCAAAACTATTATATGTTCAGCCATTCCTGGCCATATATTAAAGGATCTTATGGAAGACACACCTTGGGTGTATCTCTCTGAGAAGGAAGCTCTGTAGTCAATCCATATCTGATAGAGAAGCCTGACCTGCTAAATAGCAGTCCTGCAACCTACTGTGTACAAGGTGTACATGACATGGTGTTAGAAGTAAACTAGCCCCAGAGGAGAACAGAAACAGAAGGGAAGCAATTATAAAGGTTGCAAACAGAAGGAACAAAGCAACAAAGGTTGCAGGGTTGATCTCATCAACATACCACTCTTCAGTGCTCCAGAGAACTTCAGGTTTGATAGACCTACAGAATGGACAAACTGGAAACAACATTTTGCAAACTAACTCCACAAGGAAATTGGAAACATTCAGGTGTGCTCTTTAACTTATTCTATGGGGGAAAACAGGCAGATCATACCTTTAAATACTTTGACTGTCCTGAAGCCAGTCACAAAGTTGATTATGAAAGGGTTTTGGCTATGTTTGAGGTATCCTTTTAACCTCAGATAAATGTGGTTTATGAAAGAGCATGTTTTCATCAGAGAATTGCGGACCCAAGAGAAAATGCTGAATCTTTTATAAGATTGTGATGTCCTACACAGGTACACAAAACCGTGAGCCCTGGGTGACATCTCTCAGCCTCAACAAGTGAGAGTTTTGCTACTATTAAACTGCGTAACAACTCCCTGACAAACCAGCCTATCTGCCTTGCCAGCAAACGCTTCAGGGCTCTGCCAGTCCAAACTTGGCCTAGCAGATAACAATCCATGGACCCCTGGTCCTGAGTTCCCCAGAGACATTTCTCTGCAGTGTTCAGTCCCTCTCACTTGACACTCACACAAGTTACTAAGGGCAGGTATTCACTTAAAGCTACAGTGGTGCAGCTGCACTGCTATAGTACTTTAGTGAAGATGTTACTATGCTGACAGGAGAGCTTCTGCTGTCAGTGTAGTTAATCCACCTCTGCAAGAGATGGTAGCTATGTCAGCAGGAGACACTCTCCCATTGGCATAGCGCTGTCTACACCAGGGGTTAGGTCAGTATAACTGTCACGCAGGAGGTGGGGGATGGATTTTTTTTTTTTTTTAACGTGTACGGTAGACCTGGCCTAAGTCCACTGCCTCTGCAGAGACCGAACACACACACCAGCCTGTTAGTTTAACTGAAAATTTACACTTTAAAGAACAGCACTGAGCTGGTTTTGCAATAAAACAAGAATAAGTTTATTAAGAAAAAATAGAGTTTTAAGTGGTTGTAACAGGGTGTAGAGGAGCGGACTCACACCTGCAGCGCCTCCTGCTGGTCTCTTCCAGGAATTAGCTCTTCCAGCATCCTGGAGCGCCCCCTGCAGGCCAATGATCTGCCTGTCCTCTGGCCCCCATGTCCCTCCCAGACCCTGGTGCCCTTGTATCTGGGATGCTGCCCTCTAGCAGTACACCCCTCAGTACTAGGGTCTCCATCCCCAGGGAACCCCCACCCACTTTCCCTACCTCACCTCAGAATAAGGCCACTGCCAGTCACCAACTAGCCCCCCACTCCCTGGGGCAGACTGCAATATAGGCCACTCATCACAGGCAAAGTTGGGTTTGGACCTGCTGCCTTGGCCTAACCATGGGCTGCCCTCTGCAACCCCCAGTACCCCTTGGCCTTCCGCTAGGCCACAGCCTGGGGCTTTCCAGGTTGGAGCTCCCCAGCCTGTCTCCAGCCCTGTTCCACTCAGGTACCCTGTCTCTGCTGCCAGGCCCTTCTCCCTCTGAGGACAGAGAGAGACTGCCGAGCTCCTGGCTCCCAGCCTTCTTATACAGGCCAGATGTGGCCTGATTGGGGTGTGGCCCAGCTGTGGCCGCTTCCCCAATCAGCCCAGCTTTTAGAGCTGCAGCCCTCTGCCAGGGCTGTTTTAAGCCCTTCCCAGCAGGAGTGGGTTAGCCACCCTGCTACACAGGGCTTACTCACCACTAGGGCACCCCCTCCTAGCTGCTCTGAGGATTAACACCTTCCAGGTCTGACACCCCCTTCTGTCACTCATTTGCACACCCTGCAGCCTCTCTCTGTGGCTTGGGGTGCTCCCTCTTTTGTAGCATAGCCCTCCAGTAGGGTGACCAGGTGTCCCAATTTTATAGGGACAGTCCTGATATTTGGGGCTTTGTCTTATATAGGTGCCAATTACCCCACAACCCCTGTCCTGATTTTTCACCCTTACTATCTGGTCACCCTACCCTCCAGCCAGGTCACTACATGTTTTACCCTTCTGGGGTATCAAAGTTTCTCCATACAAACTATCTCAGGCAGTCTTTCCATTCACTGCCCAGACTGTGCCACTTCTCCAGTTGATGACAGGGGAACCTGGGCCCACCCTCTACTCCGGGTTCCAGTTCAGGGACCCTCTAATCAGCAGCCAAGGTCTGCACCATCTTAAACCTTGCTGCCATTTCCCTGAGCCTTTTCCCACATCCTCCCCTCTAGCTTTCCTTCCTTCCCTTTCTAATGTCCAAAGAGTGGCTAGAGGCTCCCTCACTGCAGCCTTCTTCTACTGCTAGCTTCCTAGCACTCTAGTAGCACCACCTGTTCCTTCTCAGCTGGGCTGCATCATCAATCAGGGCTTACTTAGGCCACCTAATTCCCCTCAGCTGTGGCCTATCCAGTTAACTGGCCCTTTCTCAGCCTCATTAACCCTTTCTAGGCTAATCTGGGGTGAACACCCATCACAGTGATCATAAGAGTAAAATAAACAGGTGTGGTTACAAATAAAACAAAACAAAACACACTTTCTAGTGACTAAAACTTAATTTCAGCAAGTTTACTATCTTTGTATAAGCACGTTTCTCACCTACAGTCAGTTTCCAGCTACCCTTGCCTTCCAGGCCAAGAAGATCCAGCTTTCATAGGCTCAGAGGGCACTTAACTCTAAATCCCCTCAGTGATGGATACCTAAAGTGTCACCTCCCCCACCCCACACACACATTTATATTGCCCAAAATCTGTTGTCTCTCTTTCAAGAGCCAGGAAGGCTTCCAAGGGTGCAGATTCTGTCCCTTGACATGATTGATAAACAGTCTTCTCCTCCGCTCGTTTAGCTTTATGGCTTTGTTTACCTTATATGGAAATGAGATTCTATTGTCTTCTGCCTGTAGCCAAGCTGGTCAGACAGGTAAATACACACTCCTTTGTCTAGGAGTCTGGGTCTGTGTCCTTTCTCTGGGTTCATGCTCTGCCTTCCAAACACATTTTAAGAACATATTTTAGCACACATCTATAACTCGTGAACAACATGTACATACATCACACAGTGATTTTCAGGGCCAGTGTGTCACTGGTTTACACATGATGCCTTACATGACACCTTTGGGATATGTATTATGACAATAGTGTGTTGGGGCAATGAGTGTGTCAGGCTTGATGTGAGTGACAGTATGGAGGGACTCTGCTAGCTGGCACTGAAGAGGTTCCAGGGTCACAAAGAGCTTGGCATGCGTTGACTGAAAACTGTGATTTTGGGACTGCAAAACATGGGAAAATATCAGAAACAAGCTGGATATTGGGCCAACAGACAATAACCTTTCACAGCAGCTACAATTCAAAACAGATTTAACCCTACATACAGCTATTCAAATAACAAAGCAGTCTGAGCTAGTCAAACAGCAGAACCTAGAGCAATTTGCCAAACTTGAAAACCTGAATCTAGTTTAGAAGCTGTAGACAGACACGAGTGCTAAAAGTCATTACCATAAAAGCCCGGAGGCTATGAAGAAATTCCTGGCACATACCAAAGCCTTTCAGCCTAAATGCACAAGAGGTGGAAAAATTAAGAGAGAAAAATTCATCAAGAGATGATGCATGTCCAGCCAAAGGTTCATGGTATAATAAATGCACAAAATATGAACATTTTCCAGCTGTTCGCTGTACCAAGGCAGTCAATCAAGAGCCATTCTTTCTGGGATCTATCACATGTGATGACACGAATCCTGCCTGGAGAGTGAAACTGAATATTCATGGAATGACTTTTGACTTTAAAAATTGACTCAAGAACAGCCATCACAGCCATCTCAGAAGGGACTTACAATCACCTTCAACCCCTCCCACAGCTGAAGTCACCTGACACAGCTCTGACTAGCCCTGGAGGTATTCTAAACTGCATGACCCAGTTCACCACAGAAATATCTTACAAAGACAAAAGCTTTGCATTCAGAGAGCATATGATCAAAGACAAAAAACCTTCTTTGCTGCAGCATGGCAACCATGATGGGCTTAGTGAGGAAGGTAGAAGAACTCTATGAAGGATTTGATGCTATTGGACTTTTGAAAAGAGATCCTATAAAAATAACCTTAAGAGACAATGGTGAAACACACAGAACAACAACATATCTACCAGGCAGACCCTGGAAGAGACTAGCCGCAGACTTATGCAAATTCAGGGGATATCATTACCTGGTGGTTGTGGACTATTTTTCTAGATATATAACTAACATACTTGAAAGACATACCATGTTGCAGTACTATCGAGAAATTGAAGTGCACTTTTGCTCACTTCAGTGTTCCAGAACAACTGGTGACGGCTAATGGACCACAATTCCCAGAAGCAGAATTTAAGTCATTGCAAATGGAATAGGATATTGATCATATTACTAGCAGCCCACATTACTCACAAATTAATAGAGAAGCTGAAAGAGCTGTACAGACAGCCAAGAAAAATCCTACAGCAAGAAGTTCCATTCCTTTTTCCAACTTTGGAAAAGAATCTATCTCCAAAATGGCCAGACATGAAGATAGTAGCCACATTGGATAAAAAGGCAAAAAAAAAAAAAAACTATAAACACTTTTCATAGAATCATAGAATCATAGAATATCAGGGTTGGAAGGGACCTTAGGAGGTCATCTAGTCCAATCCCCTGCTCAAAGCAGGACCAATTACAACAGACATCACTCAGAGAACTGCCAGGTCTAGAATTTGGTGACCATGTTTGCTGGGTCAAACTGGATGGAAAAAAAGGATGGAGAACTTCAGCTGTTGTAAAGAAAAAGAATTCGGTACCCAGATCAGATGTGATTGAGACTGGCAGTGAAGAGTACAACAGAAACCGTCAACATCTACATTTTGTTCCTCAAAGAACAATCAACAGAGCAAATTCTACCAATGGTGGATGCAGAAGAAGAAGAATCAGAGATTCCAAACTGACCACAGCCAGTCACTGCAACTAATAGCCATCCAGAAGAACCAAGTTGTTACACATTCGAGTCATGTAATTAGAAAACAAGTATGATTCAGAGACATTTAACAGACTGATCTGTATTGAACGTCAGAGATAGCATGATATTGTACATTTTGTAAACATTAGAAATGTAGAATATAAAGGGAGAGAGACATAATGGCATGCTAAACCGTATTACACTATTCAGCCCCTAGGTGGCAACATGTGTCACATATTTAACTTAAACTCACAACAGATCTTCCAGGCAGTATACTAAAGCAGTGGTTAAACTTATTTGATTGCCCCCCCCATCCCTCTTTGTGTCTGTAGTTGTTTATGAAACACACACACCACACACAAATACATATGCCGCCACCCAGTTCTAAGGCAGAACGGAGAGCAGCGGCTGCTGGCTGGGTGCCCAGCTCTGAAGGCAGCACCATGCCAGCAGCAGCACAGAAGTAAGGGTGGCAATGTGAAAAGCGATATTCGTCAATATCACATTTCACGGTAGACTTACTGCCCCATTGCCATCCTTACTTCAGCGCTGCTGCTGCCACCCCAGGGCTGGCAGCCAGAGCTCGCTGCCTCCAGGTGAAGGATTTGGGTGGGGGATACTGGAAGGAGAGCCTCAGTCCGGACTGCCTCCTGGTGAGGGATTGGGCCGGGGGCGGGAGGCGGCAAAGGTGAGCCCAAGCATAGGTGTGAGAGCTCTGGCTGTCCCCTTTATCCCCATCTCCTGGGTGTGCAAGGCCCTTCTGCATGAGCCCCAGCCACCTGGGGATGACAGCCAGAGCACTTCAAAAAATAAATCAATAAAATAAAATAAAGCACACAGCTCACACCTCCCTTGGGAGATCCACCCCGTAGTTTAAGAACTGCTGCGCTAAAGGATCGTATGGAAAACATCTTTGGTGTAGCTCTCTGAAAAGGAAGCTCTGTAGTCGGTCTGTATCTGATACAGTCCATATCGCAGTGTTTTTCAAACCGTGGGTCGCCACCCACTACTGGGTTGCGGCATGTAAGGCACTGGGTCGCTTGCTCTGGTCAGCACAGCTGACCGGGACGTTAAAAGTCCCATCAGCAGTGCTGCCCCGCTAAGACAGGCTAGTTCCTACCCGCTCCAACACCGCGCTGTGCCCCGGAAGCGGCCAGCAGTGGGTCTGGTTTCTAGGCAGGGGGGCCATGGGGCTCCGTGCGCTGACCCTGCCCCGAGCACCGGCTCTGCACTCCCATTGGCCGGCGCAGCACCTGCGGGCAAGTGTCGCGCGGAGCCGCTTGCGTACCTCTGCCTAAGAGCCAGACCTGCTGCTGGCTGCTTCCGGTGCGCAGCACAGTCCACAGTGCACCCCGGCTGCGCCACTGACCCGGGAACCACCAGAGGTAAGTCTGTGCCCCAACACTGTGCCCCAATCCCCTGCCCCAGCCCTGAACCCCCCCCAACCTGGAACCCCTTCCTGCACTCCAAACCCCTCATCCCCAGCCCAGAGCCCTGACACCCTCCCGCACCCCAACCCCCTGCCCCAGCCCTGAGCCCCCCCAACCCAGAACCCCTTCCTATACCCCAAACTCCTCAGCCCTGACCCCACCGCAGAGCCTGCACCCCCAGTCCAGAGCCCTGACCCCTCCACACTGCAACTCCCTGCCCCAGCCCAGAGCCCCCCCACACCCTGAACCCCTCATTCCTGGCCCCACCACACAGCCCTCACCCCTGCACCCCAATCCTCTGCCCCAGCCCTGAGCCCCTCTCATACCCCAAACCCCTCATCCACAGCTCTGTTAGGTCGTGGGTATCAACAATTTTCTTCAACTGGATCCCCAGAAAAAAAGTTTGAAAACCACTGTTCTAGAACTCACCCAGTGCTCCACGACTTATTGAAAATCAGCATTACTGATCCAGCGAGCTCCTCATCAGCTCTCTTAAAATTCTTGCATACAAGTGATCTGGACTTTCTGATTTTAAAATGTCTAACTTTAGTAGCTTCTGTTAACCATCCTTCAGAAATACTAGTGAATGGAAAGAGTGTTAACATCACCATGTGTTGAATCTATATCCACTGTTATTTTTTCCCAAATACAGAACAGATATATTTATTGACCACTGCTACCTTGCCTGCATTATTTTTGCTAATTCTAACATTTCCATTTAGGAATGGACCAATATAATTATCAGGATTCTTTTGTTTTCCCTAACATATTTTAAAAACTCCTTCTTATTGTCCTTAACTCCACTGGCCATAGATTTCTCCTTGTGTCCCTTTGCTTCCCTTATCAATTTTCTACAATTCCTAACTCCTGATTTATATTAATTACTATTAATATAAATTAATTCCCCTTTTGTCCATATAGTTGCCTTCACTTTCCCTCTAAACTGGGGAGGTGAGGTGTAAACCAGCACAGCCTTCTTCCTCAATTGTGGGATTGTGGCTTTTTTGAGTACCTAGTGGGACACCCTGGCACCCCAATATTCACCACTGTCATGTAATTAGGACATGTTTTGTACAAAGTATGCCTTGTGAGGTGTCATTCTAAAAGTCTTGATCTGCTAGACATTAATATCTCGTTGGATTGTATGTGCTATCATCCTATGTGAAGTTATGAAATTTGTCTACGTATGTGTTACTGAAATATGTTGTGAGGTTGAAAACACCCACGAGCAGCCTTTCAGGTATAACAGTAAAAAGGCCAAATAATGTTAATGACTTATTGAGGAAATGCACACAAGCACAAGGATTACCCCAGGAACGGTGTACAATAGAAACCTCTCAGAGATAGCCCTACACAATGGGAACTGTTTGACCCAGGTTACAGCAAAAGAGCTTTCCAGCAAATGGGAAGAAGATATAAAAGGGGGGAAATGATATCATGATGGGACAACACACCTGGAAACACCTGAGGAATAAAGACTGAAAAGGGGGGAAGTGGTGGTCCCAGGCTGGAGGGATTTCTAGCCTGCATATAAAAACCTGGGCAACCCAAGCTGCAAAGCCAAGCCAGCGTGTGCCTTAAGAATCTGCCAGCCTATTTATCACTCAGGGTGAGAATTTGCTAATGTGTATCCTACCTATCTAGTGTGTTCAGCTCAGTTTGCGGTTTTGTTTATTTACTAAGGTAATCTGCTTTGATCTGTTTGCTGTCACTTCTAATCACTTTAAATCTACCCTTTTGTAGTTAATAAACTTATTTTATGTTTTAATCCAAACCGGTGTGTGTTTGACTAAGGTGTCTGGGGAAAACCTCAGCTTGGTTACCACAAGTGTACATGGTTCTCTTCACATTGAGGGAGAGGCGGAGCGGGTATTAAACCCATATGCTACCCAGATTTGACCAGGGGAGCAAGATACTGCTCTGGGATTCTAGGCTGGGAAGCTGGGTGCGTCCCTACCTGTGTGAATGCTGCTGAAAGTGCAAGCTTGGAGGGCTTTGCAACTGGTCATAGCAGCACAGGGTGAGAGGGAGCCCATGCTGGTGGGTCAGAGGGCTCAGTGACACCCCAGTTCCAGGTGGCACCCCGGAGGGAACCTGTCACACCTAGTAAAAAGAAGAACAGGAGGACTTGTGGCACCTTAGAGACTAACAAATTTATTAGAGCATAAGCTTTCGTGGACTACAGCCCACTTCTTCGGATGCATATAGAATGGAACATATATTGAGGAGATATATATACACACATACAGAGAGCATAAACAGGTGGGAGTTGTCTTACCACCTCTGAGAGGCCAATTAATTAAGAGAAAACAAACTTTAGAAGTGATAATCAAGCTAGCTCAGTACAGACAGTTAGATAACAAGTGTGAGAATACTTACAAGGGGAGATAGATTCAATGTTTGTAATGGCTCAGCCATTCCCAGTCCTTATTCAAACCGGAGTTGATCGTGTCTAGTTTGCATATCAATTCTAGCTCAGCAGTTTCTCGTTGGAGTCTGTTTTTGAAGTTTTTCTGTTGTAATATAGCCACCCGCAGGTCTGTCACTGAATGACCAGACAGGTTAAAGTGTTCTCCCACTGGTTTTTGAGTATTTTGATTCCTGATGTCAGATTTGTGTCCATTAATTCTTTTGCGTAGAGACTGTCCTGTTTGGCCAATGTACATGGCAGAGGGGCATTGCTGGCACATGATGGCATATATCACATTGGTAGATGTGCAGGTGAACGAGCCCCTGATGGTATGGCTGATGTGATTAGGTCCTATGATGATGTCACTGGAATAGATATGTGGACAGAGTTGGCATCGGGGTTTGTTACAAGGATAGGTTCCTGGGTTAGTCGTTTTGTTCAGTGATGTGTGGTTGCTGGTGAGTATTTGCTTTAGGTTCGGGGGTTGTCTGTAAGCGAGGACAGGTCTGTCTCCCAAGATCTGTGAGAGTAAAGGGTCATCTTTCAGGATAGGTTGTAGATCTCTGATGATGCGCTGGAGAGGTTTTAGTTGGGGGCTGAAGGTGACAGCTAGTGGTGTTCTGTTATTTTCTTTGTTGGGCCTGTCTTGTAGGAGGTGACTTCTGGGTACTCGTCTGGCTCTGTCAATCTGTTTTTTCACTTCAGCAGGTGGGTATTGTAGTTTTAAGAATGCTTGATAGAGATCTTGTAGGTGCTTGTCTCTATCCGAGGGATTGGAGCAAATGCGGTTATATCTTAGAGCTTGGCTGTAGACAATGGATCGTGTGGTGTGTCCTGGATGGAAGCTGGAGGCATGTAGGTAAGTGTAGCGGTCAGTAGGTTTCCGATATAGGGTGGTATTTATGTGACCATCGCTTATTAGCACAGTAGTGTCCAGGAAATGGACCGCTTGTGTGGATTGATCTAGGCTGAGGTTGATGGTGGGATGGAAATTATTGAAATCATGGTGAAATTCCTCAAGGGCTTCTTTTCCATGGGTCCAGATGATGAAGATGTCATCAATGTAGCGCAAGTAGAGTAGGGGCGTTAGGGGACGAGAGCTAAGGAAGCGTTGTTCTAAGTCAGCCATAAAAATGTTGGCATATTGTGGGGCCATGCGGGTACCCATAGCAGTGCCGCTGACTTGAAGGTATATATTGTCCCCAAATGTGAAATAGTTGTGGGTGAGGACAAAATCACAAAGTTCAGCCACCAGGTTAGCTGTGACATTATCAGGGATACTGTTCCTGATAGCTTGTAGTCCATCTTTGTGTGGAATATTGGTGTAGAGGGCTTCTACGTCCATAGTGGCCAGGATGGTGTTTTCTGGAAGATCACCGATGGATTGTAGTTTCCTCAGGAAGTCAGTGGTGTCTCGAAGATAGCTGGGAGTGCTGGTAGCGTAGGGTCTGAGGAGAGAGTCTACATAACCAGACAAGCCTGATGTTAGGGTGCCAATGCCTGAGATGATGGGGCGTCCAGGATATCCAGGTTTATGGATCTTGGGTAGCAAGTTTGTTTTCTCTTAATTAATTGGCCTCTCAGAGGTGGTAAGACAACTCCCACCTGTTTATGCTCTCTGTATGTGTGTATATATATCTCCTCAATATATGTTCCATTCTATATGCATCCGAAGAAGTGGGCTGTAGTCCACGAAAGCTTATGCTCTAATAAATTTGTTAGTCTCTAAGGTGCCACAAGTCCTCCTGTTCTTCTTTTTGCGGATACAGACTAACACGGCTGCTACTCTGAAACTTTTCATTATGCAAGACACCTAGTAAAGTGTTCTTAAAGGATTCCCAATTATAATTCACAGTTGAAACTCTATTTTTGTGTGCACTGAACATTTTCAAGCAGCCCTAGTAAGGACACAGAGAGCTTTGTTGGGTAGGAGTGGCTCCATTCTGGACATGGTTTAATTGGGAACTCCTGTAAGTCAACAGTTTGAATAACAAAGGCACGGAGCAATAATTCCACGTCATTCTCAAGGTCTCAGTAGAGTGGTATTTCACATGTGATATAAATACGGCTGGTAACATAATAACAGAGAGAAATCCACAGATAGATCAGATGATAATGAAACACCCAGACCCTCTGGGCTTCCTTCTGGCAGCCGCTTGACAGCTTCATGCTGGTTGGATAGCTGGCTCTGTGCCATCCTCTGCAGAAACCTCCAGTGCGGGTGGCATGCTAGGGGCATTCTTGCAGGTAAAAGGGGCATGGCTAGAGGTTTCTTATGCCCCAGCTATTCCCAGCTACCAGAACAGCTCATAAGGGCTGCTGGCAATTAGGCATAAGTTAAGCAATCCCCTGAAGTTGTTCTAAACTTTGCACAAGAATGAACCGACCAGCACAGGGAAGGTGCAAAGGTGGTATGCAGCCAGTTTTGCCCTGTTCAGCCCCTACCTTGAGCTCAGCTCTTGCATGTGCAGGTGAAGCTGACCTTTCAGCCCAGATCCTCAAAGGTATTTAGGCCCCAAACTCCCATTGATTTCAAAGGAGTAAGGTGCCGAAAAGCTTTTAAGGATCTGGGCCTTCACGCCTAGAGGTGAAAGTCTCCACAGCAGGAGTTAAATTCTGCCCTAAGTGACCCTACATAATCTCATTGACTGAAATCCTGTGAAATCCGGCAAAAGCCTGTAACAGCTCATTAAACAATGTTGACAATGTTACCGCTACCAGAAGCAACGCAGTAAACAACATTACAAGGAGGGCGTGCACATTGTGGTTCCTTTTAAAAAAAGAATGACAAGTTAGTAGAAGTAATAAATTGCTCACCATATACTCTTCATGCCAGGTACGAACATAGGCCACTACATTTTATTGTTGACATACGCTGTATTGGTTGACTAGTGATGCTGCACATACGCTTGCAAAGCCCTTTCCTCATCACCACTGCCGTCAGTAGGGTTGCCTGGGTGTACAGTAATGGATTTGGCAGAATCTGAATGGAGCGCAATCCTTGAACCATCCACTGCTCACGTCCCCTGTTACCAGCTTCCTTTAAAAATACAGCATCAGGGAAGCAGCTGCCTAAGGACTTTTGTGATGGGCCAGAGTCTAATACCCTTATTCATGATGTGTAATACTTTAGTATGGACTCCATGAAGTCAATAGGACTACTTAGGGAGGCAGTATTGCCTAGTGGATAATGCATTAGATTGGGACTAGGCAGACTCTTCCCCTAAGACTGCTAGGAGAGCAAATCACATCACCTCTCTGTGCCTCAGTTTCTCATTCTGTAAAATGGAGTTAATGATACTGACCTCCTTTGTAAAGGGCTTTGAGAAGTACCAATGAAAAGCGCTATATAAGTGCTAGGTCTTATTATTATTATTACTTCTACTACTTATGGAGTATAATGCTAGGGTATCAGCCTAGCAGACTTTTACCCTGCATGTGTTAAAACGCAAAACACTCTTCAAAATCTCTTCCACAGGGCCGCCCGGGGGGGGACAAGTGGGGCAATTTGCCCCAGGCCCCGGGCCCCACAGGGGCCCCCACGAGAATATAGTATTCTATAGTATTGCAACTTTTTTTTATGGAAGGGCCCCCCAAAATTGCTTTGCCCCAGACCCCCTGAATCCTCTGGGCGGCCCTGCTCTTCCATTACCCCTGCCTACTCTCATGATTGTATTGCAAGGTTTGTGATACTTCATGTTTTTCTTTAAGCCCTTGCTGCTGGAGTCATGTGCATATACCACCAGAATCTCAGCTTCCCCTCCTCCACCCCCAAAAGTAAGTTCCGATCACTCATCGTTATGAGGAAATGATTGAAAATGTGACCCACAAAGGTGCAAAAGCCAGAAGGCAATAGAAAACTCCAAACCTAGTATTTGATTCGTTTTTGTTTTTAATTTGCATGATTTTTAAGCCAGTCATGACTTCTGGGGGCCTGACCATTGATTTTTGAATGCTGGGGGTTGGGAATAATGCATTCCTACCCTGGTCTTTCATTATTTTATTGCTCAATTGTATTTGCAAACTAGGTTCTTCAAAGAATGGACTTATTGACAAGTCTGGAGCATTATCTTTCAGTAGTTTATTACGTATATATTTTGTTCATCCATGTCTAATAGACAAGAATTGTATTTTGTTCCTACCCTTGTAACACAGAGGGGCACACGGGTAGATCCAGATCCAGAATTCTCATTACAATTTTTGAATTATGTTGAATACTTTTCACTCTTTGGCGTGCCTCCTGCATGGGGCTTTCTTATCTAAAGATCAATGGATTTTTAAATAAACTGGGTTGTATGAGCCCTTTAGCTTCTGTCTGATGTATACCAAGTTGTTTGGGTTTTATCCTGCTTGTTTGTTTGTTTTTGTTTTTTTGCCATTAGAAATACGAGGAATGTGGTCTGGGCTTGCTGGAGCGCCCCTTGGATATCTCAGAGGAGGGCTAATGCTGGTTCTCTTACCTTCGCTGGAGGCAGGGCCGGCTCCAGGGTTTTGGCCGCCCCAAGCAGCCAAAATAAAAAAATAAAAAGCCGCGATCGCGATCTGCGGCGGCAATTCGGCGGAAGGTCCTTCGCTCCGAGCGGGAGTGAGGGACCGTCCACCGAATTGCCGCCGAATACCTGGACGTGCCGCCCCTCTCCGGAGCAGCTGCCCCAAGCACCTGCTTGCCAGGCTGGTGCCTGGAGCCGGCCCTGGCTGGAGGGGTGAAGGAGCTGAATCTTTAGCAAAGACTTTGTCTCCAAAATGTTAGCCACTGAAGTTCAGGCCGTCTTTTTACAGCATTAAAAATAAAATAACATCAAAGGGGGTAGGAGGTTGCAAGCTATTTTTCCCTACCTTAATGGAATGGCGATATCCCTAGATTTATTTACTAGTGGAAGTGGATGTTTATTTTAATAGTGTCTTATTTTAGCATGAAAACAAGTAAATCCTTCTGCACAAAAGGCAGCTCTGGGTTTATTGCCACAGCAGCTACAAAATTACAGTGCACCCACTTAGACAATGTGAATACCTCATTAAACAATTAAGCAATAAGGCACAACAAAGACTGTTGTTTCCATGGTTTAGTCTGTAATTGTAGGCTAGAGGATTAGGAGAGAGGAGGTGCAAGCACAGTGCTATAGATTCCTAGGCTGGGATTATCCTCTAATAGTCTTGGCCGCTGGCAATAAAGTATTGCTGCCATGGTATTTTCTTCTGCTTTATTTGTTAATAAACAAAACAAAGGCAAAAAACCCAGAAGTTGTGAGTGGGACATTTGAATGGATTCATACAAATACAATGGAAAGTGATATCCTGCCCCCACTGGCGGGAAAGACAAATCAACCATTGATTTCAGCGGGGCCAGGATTTCACCCTTGATTTCTTTAGGCTTATGAATTTAGGGCCTGATCCAACTTCCACTGAAATCAATAGGATTCTTCCAGTTGACTTTCAGTGGGAGTTGAAATGGACCCTGGGTGTCATTTTGACAAGTCTGGAGACTGCAGCCCTCTGTTTGTCCACAGAACTGCTATAGAGCGGCCTGGCTAGCAACCATGCAAGCTGTCCTCAAACAGCACCTAAAAGGATTCCATCTACGCACAAATCAGTCTCCACAGCCCATTCACGTCTTCCAAGATTGCCAATGAGAGTGCAAATCACTGCCAGTTGTGATTTTTGTGACAGAGATTCCTGGGATCGGGATTGAGCCACCAAACAGCCATCAGATGGCAACGACTTTCAGTCCCTATTGGTCAGAGAAGGAGTTGAACCAGGAGCCAAGCTTAAAAAAGAGACAAGCTTATTTATGGGTGTATTTATTTTACTTCATCTAATAGAAAACACCATAGGCCATTTATTGTTCTTTTATTCCTTCCCTTGTGAGACTAATATGATTAACACTTACTTGAATACAGTGATTTATCTGTAAAATTCTTATAGGGAAGAAAGCCACATACATTTAAAAAGTGCCGACGTAAATCATTAGATTGTGAGCTTCTTGGGGCAGGGACGGGGGCGCTGGAACAATTTGTATAGTGGGGGTGCTGAGAGCCATTGAACCAAATTGTAAACCCTGTCTATAATGGAAACCACTTCAAGCAGGGCGTGTGGCAGCACCCCCAGCACCCGTAGTTCCAGCACCTATGGGCAGGGACTGTCTTTTTGTTCTGTATTTGTACCGCACCTGGCACAAGGGGGGTCCTGGTCCATGAGTCGGGTTCCTAGGAGCTAAAGTAACACAAATAAATAATAATAATGAGAAAGAGAGAGAGAAAATGATAATACAAACCTCAGAAAACATAGTTATTGAATGGTAAAAGCCAGGGAACAGTTAACTCTGTATTTGAATGACATTTAGTGCCTTGAGGCACCAACTAAGATTGGGGCCCCATTGTGCCAGATGCTGTACAGTTAGTAAGCACCATTCCCTTTACAAAGAGATTACAATCTGACTAGACAAACTATGGGGAAAGGGAAGCATTATGCCCATTTTACAGCTGGAGAACTGATGCACAGAGAGGCTAAATCCAGATCCTCAAAGGCATTCAGGCATCTAACTCCCATTGAAATCAGTTAGATTCAGGCACCTAAATACCTTTAAGTATCTGGCCCTAAGTGACTTGCCCAAGGTCACTCAGGCAGTCTGAGGCAGAGTTGGACATTGAATCCAGATCTTCTGAGCATCAGTTGACTGCCTTAGGACAAGACCATCCTTCCTCTCTAAACGATTAATAGATTTGTATTTCTTTGGCTTCTCCTCTCCACAAGTATCTCTTTGCATTTCCATGGGCAATTGTAATCAGAGATTGTTTAATCAGTCCACATGTGCAGTTACATTGTCATGAAATGTTGAGCGGCTCCATCACTTCTTGTCCTTATTACACCTCATGATTATACACAGCAGCAAAAGTGACTGTCTTAATACTGTGTTGGTACAGTGTTAATCACAATGGGCCCCAGGTCTTATCTGGAACTTATAAGTGCTACTGTCATATAAATGATAAATCATAATAATAGTCACAGTAATCGTAACAATAAGTCAATAGTCATGGTAATAAAATGTAACTCAGGCTTTACTCCTGCTAAATCCGTCCATGTTATAATTATCTCATCCTCTCACAGCATCTGCCCCATCTGCCTGTTTTTCCCATCTGTTGCATCCTGCCTGACATGTAGATTGTGAGCTCTCTGGGGTAGGGACAGTCTTTGTTATTTGTCTGTACAGTGTCTAGTACAATGGGGATCCAGTCTTTGATCAGGCTCCCTAGAGGCTACCACAATAAAAGTGAGTAATAATAAATAATAACTACCCTTCATTTTATTATTTCTTTCCAATTGCTCAATACCACCCACTCAACCAGACCAGACCAGCCCAAATATGGAGAAAAAGACCCAAAAATGAAAGCTAGTAGTTCAGGAAGTTTAAAATAGTGTGGGATGGAATGTTGGAGCACAAATTAGGTTCTCTTTGACCCTAAATTTCCCAATTCACTACTTGTAGACTCAGGCATTTGTCACAGTAAAAGCAGACTAACAACACTGAGTGGGATGGAGGTGGATTTTTGGTCTGTCAGATACATGACCTCCCGCCCAATGTGGGCTCACAGATATAAGCCCAGCCCTGCAGTCCTGGTACAGGCAAAATTCATATAGGAGATGCAGGATTGGGCGCCAAGCGGATATAATTGTTCTGACGCTATCATCAGGTATGTTTTGTTGTTGTTATGCTTTTTATTAGACAGAAATCAAGCAAGCAAAAACACACACAAAATCCTGTAATGGCTTGTTGAGCAATGACCAGAAATGTCAATACCACATGCTTATCAGTAAGCAGTGGCACAGGAAGGAGGTGCATGCTTCACATTTTTTTCAAACAGGTGTAACAAGTTAGTGGAGTGCTGTGTGAGGGAGCTCTCTACTGCATATAATGTACAGGTGATAGGCTGGAACTATACACCATGAATTTCACCACCTTCAGTATTGAATGTAGGACACATCCCCTTGCAAGTGCTTTCCCAGAACACTGTCCGCCCCTTGGATATAGCAATTAAGCTAACAGATTATGTAGAAAAATGAGGAAAAAAGTGAAAGTAAATACAAATAATTTAAAAACACCCTTCCAGATGACCTGTGGTGGGGAGAGAAAACACGTAGATAGAACCAGTTTTTCTGTATGGCTTCCTAGGTTTTGTTGTATAAGACATCAACACCATCAAATGCATGGTATAAATCATTCAATACAAAGACTCTGTATACAGCTACGGGACTGACAAAGGTCTGGAAAGCAGCTGGTTTCCCTCACTGTGATCACCCACTGAAAGGGAAAAGCTAGGAATAAAAGCACCGATTCTTAGTGGCTGCTGCATGAAGCATGCAGTTAATATTTGCTTACAAGTAAGTAATGATACTTTACAGTTATCTAATGTCTTTCATCAAAACATTTTACAAATACTGTCTTATGGCCCTGATTCAGGAAAGCATGTGAGGTGGGCATCATTCCCATTTTATATAGCGAGAGACAGAGGCACCTCTGTCCTGTACCAATGAATAATTCATTAGAAGTTAATCATTTAAATAATGGAATAATGATTTCACATTTAATCATAATTGTTTAATAATTGGCATGTGGGATTGACACTGGCCTATGACCACGTACAGTAGTAAGTTATTGGCAGCCAGAGCTAGAAATAGAGTATGGGAGTCCAGAATCCCAACGTCTTGCTTGCTCTTCCCACTAAAACTGCTCCTGCTCCTATATAAAATTCTAAACATGTGATGGGGTGGGGTGCGCTAGTCATTTTTATAGCCAGAAGTGTGGGTGATCATTTTACTCAGGAGTGGCCAAAGCTCACATGACTCTCCAAACATTGGTGATATAAATTGCATAGCACCCCACCCAACCATATGTTTTAGGTATCCCATTTATTTGATATGAGATTAGCCCATTTTTCCCAAGTCTCTTTCTGCTTCTTTGTGAAGCACGACAGAGAATAATTGTGTCATGGCTATGGGTGGAGAGTACTAATTTCCATAAGCACAGTATAAAGTCCAGTTTAGATAATGGTTTGAAATCTTTACCGTGTGGTTTGGAAAATAAAATAAAATAATGTGATGACTGGCATGACCACAAATGTGGTTAGGGTGACCACGTGTCCTGATTTTACAGGGGCAGTCCCAATATTTGGGGATTTTTCTTATATAGATGACTATTACTCCCCACACTCTGTCCTGATTTTTTCATACTTGCTATCTGGTCACCCTAAATGTGGTATAAATAAATACTTCCGAGATACTGTACTTGGATTATCACAATACTTTTATTAATTTTGTATGGGTGGGGTTGCCAATTTTGGTTGGACGTGTTCCTGGAGGTTTCATCACATGGCATAAGCTTTAAAGATTAATCTTTAATTCCTGGAAACTCCAGGACAATCCTGGAGGGACGGTAACCCCTATATATGGGGCTTTATAATAGATCCTGTTTCTGTTCTACCCAGTTTATGATCTTAGATCGCACCCATCACCGTGGTATTTGAACAAAAGTGCTATGGCTATTTTTGAAATGTTTGTTACACTGCTTGTATGCACGGCGACAGGAGGTGGAGCAGTAACATGCATGCACATGCGTGTGACCGCAGACACAAGCTGCTTGGCTACATCACAGTTAAGGTCCCAATCCTGGAAGGTGCTCTATGTGAGCAGATCCCTTTGTCCACCCAGAGTCAGAGGGGCTGGAACAATTTTTATAGTGGGGGTGCTGAGAAAGAGCCATTGAACCAAACGGTAAACCCTGTATATAATGGAAACCACTTCAAGCCAGGGGTTCCTGCTGCAGCACCCCCACACCCGTAGTTCCTCCACCAGAGTCCCACTGAAGTTTGTTAGAGTTTTACAATTATAAACTCTTACTGAGATTGCACGTACTTACTATATGTATGTGCCGTGCCTAGCACAATAGAGTTCCGGTTAGAGCTGTGTGAATAACTCTTCACTGACCAAATGAGGAGGGGTGTGTGTGTGTGGAAATGTTTTGGGTCGACCCAAGCAAAAATTTTTCTGCAAACTTAACAAGTTGAAAAAAATGAGTCAATCAGAAACATTTCACTTTGTCTGAGTTATTTTAACCTTTTTAAAAAAAACAAGCTGAGGTAAAATTCGAACTGAAAAGTTGTTTCGAATAAAAAAACAAAATATTTTGTTTTGAAAATATATTTTTTAAAAGTTTAGATTTTTTTTGTTTTCTCCCCCCACCCCTCCCAATGGACTCAACTCTGCAAATTCCAACACAAATTCACAACAGGTTTTGGTTGACCCAAATCTGCATTTTTTGGCAGAAAAAAGTTTCAACCTAAAAATTTCATTGAGTTCTAGTCCTGATCTCCAAGTGCTAAAATCATACGTCGTAAATAATAACAACTCCACTTTCTGTACTAGAAATCAGGGCTAAGTTAAGAACTGCAGCAAACCATTTCAAAAAGGCAAGACCGGGCAAACACCAGGATTTAGCATTGGAAAAAACCTCTCAGCTGTGTTTCAGTAACATTATCTTCAAACAGATAATTGTATTTGTCATTGAGATGGAGGCACTGTTTAATAAAACACACAATGGAGATAAGGTGTGGGAGACAGAACAGCTTTCTTTTCCTCATTCAGGCATAAGCCCTAGAAGAGAAAGATTTGGAAACAAAGTCAAGACTGCCAGCTCTGACACTAGTTTTCCTAGCTCTGACATTGTGGTGGTGTTTTTTTCCTTAAAATTTTTCACCAGTGCAGTTCTTCAAGAGGTAGAAAAACAGCAGGACCTCTAGAGTAGGCTATGGCAGTGTTGCCACCTCCTGTGATTTTACTGTGCGTCTCTTGCTAGTTGTGAGACTCCTTAAGGCCCAAGCTCCTGGAGTCATGTGATTATGTGAGACTCTTAGCTTTCATTAAAAAAAAAGAAGTTTCTAGCCCTCATGATTGCAGACAAAAGCTTGACGACGTGATCTCTATAGGTTTAAAAACCAGGAGAATAAAAAGAACCCCAAATGTATTAATTGTTTTAACACTATCAAGAGTTTTAACCCAATTTCATGATTTTTTTGAGGCCTGACTCATGATTTTGGTTGGCAATATTGCTAATGTGCTGGCTTTTTAACTAGAGTGTCATCTAGACCTAGGCATCTAACTACCTTTGAGGATCTGGGCCTTAGCAGCTCTGGGCTCACATTTCCCCATCTACATAATAAAGATACTTACCTCCCTTGGTCACAGGGTTGTTGTAAGGGTTCATGCATTTTTTACACCAATGGGAGTGGGGCTGTCCCCCAGAGTAAAGTTAGGCGCATGCTTGAAGTGTTTGTTGGGTTGTGGCCTTGGTTTGTAAAGTGCTTTGAGTCCCTGGGTTCGAAGGTGCCATGCAGCATTTTTGATCCGCACATGATCCTTGCTTTAAAAACTTTAAACCAATAAGTCCAAGATGAGCCTTGAGAGCTGGCGAACTCTCACTCTGATGCACCGCAAGCTATTACGCACATCCCTTCCTCCCCACCCCCGTTTATGTATTTGTTTGGGATGTTTTAACAGGTTTACAAATCTCTGCCAGGTCAGTATCAGAAACAAAACCAGCTGTGCAACAGAGCGCTTGTGTTTAAAGAGACATTACACCACAAGCCAGTCATCGGGGCTCTCTGCTTACCAGGGTGTTACTGTATTGCGGAGTGAGCATTGCTGCAATACCGATCCTATTCTTCACCTCAGTGGTTCTCAACCAGGGGTACGCGAACCCTGGGGGTACTCAGAGGTCTTCCAGGGGGTACATCAACTCATCTAGTGATTTGCCTAGTTTTATAACAGGCTACAAAAAACCCACTAGCGAAGTCAGTACAAACTAAAATTTCATACAGACAACGACTGGTTTATCCTGCTCTAACTACTACACACGGAAATGTAAGTACAATCTTTATATTCCACATGATTTATATGATAATGATATGGTTAAAATGAGAAAGTCAGCAATTGTTCAGTGCTGCTGGGACACACACTTTCCTATTTTTACCTCAGCTTGTGTAACAAGTCGTTTTTAAGTGAGGTGAAACGTGGGGGTAGGGAAGACAAATCAGATGCCTCAAAGGGGTAAATTAGTCTGGAAAGGTGGAGAGCCACTGCCCAGCGCGCCTGGGAAAGGCTTGGCCACACGAATACCTGGGGAGCGAAGGGGAAGGGGGAGGACTCCACCCCAGCCGGCCTGCCCCAGAGCCCGGCCCGGGCAGAGAACTGTCCCTTTAACGCCAGCTGGGGCGGAGGGGGGCGTGGGCCGGGCCAGTGCGCATGAGTTCCGTGGCTGGCTGCTGGGCTGGGTGTGGGTGTCCCTGCCCGAGCGGGAGTCACGGCAGCTGGGAGGGCTCCCCAACCAGCGCGGGGCACCTGCACCTGCTCGGCTCCCGGCGCTGGCGGACGGAGCGGGCTGGGCCGGCCAGGTGAGTGCGGGCGCTGGCCGGGGCAGGAGCGTGGCCGGGCTGCGGGGAGGGACGGGCTCTCTCGTATCCCAGCGGGACAGAGCGGCTGGGGGGCCCCGGCGCTGGCAGGTCCCAGCTGGGTGCTCGGCGCTGTCTGTAGCTAGCAAGACGGGATAGTGAGCGGCTCTGCTCTGGGGCTCCCGCAGGGCTGTGCGCATAAAGGTCCCCGTGTGTCCATCAGCCTCCCTGTGTCCCTATCTCGCCACCCCTCCGATCTCATCCCGAATCTCAGCTGAAAACCTCCCTCCCTTTCCTCTGAATCTGCTTCCTCTTCCCCCACCGCCTCCTCGCTTGGGCGTTAAGGTGTCGCTGACCCAGGTGCTTTGGGAGCCCGTGGAGGTAAGAGGTGGTATCAAGTGGCTTCGTTATACCCAACACTGACTAACGCCCCGGCCAGGGGGCGATGTGCCTCCTCCCGTGTGTAGAACTGCAGAGAATAGACTATGGCTTGTTGTGAGATTGACCCACTAACCTATATATAGGGGGGGGGGGGGTCGAGAGCGCCTGTAGTTCTCCCCTGCCTTGGACATTCAGCGCGGAGAGCTTTGCCTTTGCTCCACCCCAGGCAGGTTTCATAGGAAACTAGCCCAAGTTTATTTAAGCACCACCTCTTAGGCTGTGACTCTCCAAAGCCAAGTGCCTGGCTACCCTTTGCAAACATTTTTTTCCCCCTCCTGTCTAGTAGGAGGCTCCGTTTATGATTTTGTTTCATTATCCCTAATGAGCTGGGGTGGGGGAATTAAGAAATGTAGCTATTAAAATGCAGCTACTATAGGAAGGAAGACCAGCTCAGGTGCTCTGTATTCTGCTTGCGTAATGATGTTTATAGAGCCCTTTTGTATCCAAAAATCCTGAGTGCTTCCCTGTCTCTCAAAGGCTGTGTTGAACAGCGTGCATGTTTTTTTTATTATTATAATTTTTTTTGGTATTGAAAAATTTCCCACCCAGGAGAGGCAGCATCACTGCAAGTGTTAGTATAGCTAAGTGGCGGTTGGGGTTTTAAATACGCTGTCTTCTGAACTTGCTCAAAACAGGTCTATGATTCAGTGCAATAGCGTTAGCCATAGGGGTGGAGGGCTGAGCGAGCCTAATGCAACAAGGCGAAGATACAAGTGAAGTGGGTGCTTGCCTACATGAGGAAAATGATGCAGGAAAGCTAAGTGGTATTCATGTATTCATCTCACTATTCTAAAGCTGTGTTGAGACTACTTTTTTCTCTTATCTGGATGTGGGGAAAACTTAACTGAGCCCTGGTCTACACTGCAAACTTCTGTCGGTATAACTACGGCACTCAGGGGTATGGAAAACCCATACCCCTGAGCCATGCCTAACTCCTGGTGTAGACAGTGCTTTGTCGACAGGAGGGCTTCTCCTGTGGATGTGGCTACTGCCTTTCGGGGAGGTGGAGTACCCATGCCGAAGAGAGAAGCTCTCATCAGCATAGGTAGTGTCTTCACTAAGTGGCGCAGTGGCACCGTAAGTGTAGACAAGCCCTGATGTATTGCCAGAAGCAATGCATGGCAGAGTTTAAAAAAAAAAAAAAGGTTAAATGACACTACATACTAGTGAAATAAATTTTTGGATGGTCAGGATTATAGTCTAATCCAGTGGCTGTTGGGGAGAGGCTGACCTAATCTCCTTGTTTTCCCCCCCACTTTTTTTTTTTTTTTAACCACTGAATCAGTGGCAAAATCTCAATTGACGTCCATGGGAGCAGAATCAGGCCCTAAGGGTCTATTACTGGTATGTGCCAAGTACCCCTTGATTTTAATGGGAGTCAGGATGGTTTGAGGGGGGAGTATCTTAATATCAGGAAGCTGAAAAGCCATTTATTTGTGGTTGGGTTTATGTTGTAGAAACCACAACTGCTGGTTTCTAACAAATATTTAAGAAGTCCATTGCAAACATGCAATTCTCTTTATATTATTTTTCATTTGTATCACACCTAGAGGCCAGAACTGAGATCAGGGCCCCACTGTGCTAGGTGCTGGACATATACTAACAACTTACAGTCTAAATAGATGAGACAGCTGAAAAGGGAAACTGAGGCAGAGAAAGGTGAAGTGACTTTCCCAAGATCAAATTCTTCACTTTCAGTTTTTTTGTGTGGTTTTTCTCCCCTCAATTGCAAAGCAATAGCAGTTAGGTACCAAAAATGCATAGCAGCTTTTTTTGTGCAAGGAAGGGAAACTGAAGGAAAGTTTTTTTTTTTTTTTTTTTTTTTTTTCCTTTTTCCCCAAACCCGCTTAAGAAAGAATAAGTCTTGGTCTTAAAAGCTTGTGTATTTTCTGGCTTAGGCTATTAAAAGGCATTATTTTAAGACTCTTGTACAGATCCCTGGCTAATGCAGCACTGCAGATGGGTGCTACTTTATAGACACAGCAATTTCTATATAGAATAGTCACTTCGCAAATCTTATTGTTATGTAAAATGGAACTATGTTAGTCAAAATGCTTGTGAAAATGTCTTTATTGCACACAGATGAATCTGAAATCAATACTAGGTTTAGATCACTGTTCAGTAATAGACAGAATAGATATTTCCAGATAAAAGAAGCAAGTGTCTAATTTGTATTCTTCACAACTAAGCGTACAGGGACAAAAATTTTAAATTAGGGTTGAGATGCTGTACAGACTAGCAGTACAAGTAACATTTAAGATTTGAGTGGGAGAGGGGGATTCTTTCTTTGTATCTCTGAATAGTCAGTTTCATTGTTCTCCCTGTATAGTCAGTGTGGTGTTTTTTTTTTCTGGTCTTGCTTGTGTGGGTGCTGCGGAGAAAAATATTAACCAGGAACGCAGGCAGTCTGGGGAACTGGGTGGGTGTAGTGATCTTGAAACTTTTTTTTTTTAAATGAACTATTTCAAGCTGACAGTGTCCCTCTAATGATGGGGAGCATGTGAATAAATGTCAATAGGAGGGAGCCTTAAGAAGCCAGCTGCAACATCACATTCTACCAAAACTATTCTGTTAACAGAATGTATTTAACAATTTGGAATTCTTGTTTACCACTGGCTTCAGCCATCCTCCCACCCAGGTAGGTTGTATTTTGCTTAGAAAATCGCTACGGTTAAGATTTTTGTCATGGCTATTTTTAGTAAGTCACAGATGGGTCACGGGCAATAAACAAAAATTCATTGAAGCCCATGAGCTGTCTGTGACTTTTACTAAAAATAGCCATGACAAAAATCTTAACTGTAGCGATTTTCTAAGCAAAATACAACCTACCTGGGTTTCTTAGTAAAAATAATGGTGGGGGAGGGACTGATGGGGGATAATTGAAGCCCGGGAGAGGGGGAAGGGGATGTTGAGAGCCCGAGCCCTGCTGCATGGAAGGAGGGGAGCCAGCATCAGCTGCCCTCAGGGGGTTGGGGCTCTGGGGTCTCCCTGCCTCCTCCGGGGGCTCAGGGCTCTGGAGACGGCCGCTGGGAGCTGCGGGGGTCCCCTGCCACTTGTAGTGGCAGAGAGCTCCTGCTCTGCCACCCTGGAGATGAAGCAGAAACTGTCACTGAGGTCTCTGTAAATCATGGAATCTGTGACATCTTCTCCTTAATAATCACTGTTGATCCTTATGGCAGAAAAGCTCATAAAACAGGAACAAATCCTTAACACAGCCTGTTGCCTCAGGCAGATGACCTTTTGCATGTCTCCTGCCATTTACCATAGCTCTTTCTGAGGCAAAGCACTCTGACTTTTTTGCGCGGCACATCTCTTTCTACACCCTCCCTGCCAAGTTGCAACATTCACAAGAGATCATAAACTCCGTTGCTAGACTGTGACCTAGCGATGCTGTAGTGGGCTGCATGGATATTGGGGCAAAAATTCTCATGCCTTCCTAAGTATGGTAGAAAACTATTCGCCTGTGATCTATACAGCAGTGGGATCAAAGTTATGGGACCCTGAACCCCCCATGATTTTACACTTGTGACAAGACAGAAGCCGGCTAATTAAAGAAAAACCTGTACCTTGAATTGTCTGTATTCTATGCAGTTC
The DNA here is from genome assembly GCF_011386835.1 of Chrysemys picta bellii. Taxonomy (NCBI): domain Eukaryota; kingdom Metazoa; phylum Chordata; order Testudines; family Emydidae; genus Chrysemys; species Chrysemys picta. The sequence continues at coordinate 15,704,214 of NC_088791.1, forward strand.
CAAAGCATAAGTGACTCTACTAAGCACCAAGTTATCAAGAGGAGAAATGCAAACTAATTTACTTTTAAAATCCTCTAAAATTCCCCTCCTGGAAGTTTGCATAAGAATGTTTAAAATCTTGGGAGATTTCAGTCCTATGGCATATTTAATACCTAATATAAAATAGGTCTAGACAGCCATTGGTGTTGTACTTAGTTCTTCCTTAACTAGTCACAGGCCATCAAATCTCAACCAGAGCTGGGCAGTGAGAGCCTTATCCTTATCCTCCTGTAAGAAGTTAATCTAAAGAAAAGTAACTACTTGTCACTGGCTGAGGTTTTATTTTTAGGTGGGGTGGGAAGGGATTTTATTTCTGCAAACACATGGGGGCCAATAGCACTAGTTAGAGATCTTTCTCTGGTTGTTTAGGGTTACCATACGTCCGGTTTTTCCCAGACATGTCCGGCTTTTTGGTAATCAAACCCCCGTCCGGGGGGAATTGCCAAAAAGCCGAACATGTCCGGGAAAAATACCGGCCGGGCACTTCCCCTCCCGGGCTCCAGCTGCTCTGCTCCAGCGGCGCAGGGTCCGGAGGCAAGGGGGCTGCCCGAAGCCGGAGCGCTACCGGCTTCACGGTTTGCCGGACAGCCCCCAGACTCTGCGCCCCCGGCTGGGCGCTTCCCCTCCCGGGCGCTAGCTGTGCTGGGGAAGCGCCGGCCGGGGGCGCAGAGTCTGGGGGCTGCCTGGCAAACCATGAAGTTGGTAGCGCTGGGGCAGCCCTTTTCGCATGGCTGGGAGGGAGGAGGGGGAGTTAGGGCTGGGACTTTGGGGAATGGGCGGAGTTGGGGTGGGGAAGGAGTGGAGTTGGGGTGGGGTGGGAAAGGGGCGGGGCCAGGGCCCTGTGGAGTGTCTTTTTTTTTTTTTTTAAACATGGTAACCCTATGGTTGTTTAACCTGGTATGTTGCATCTAGGCCTTCCCAATTGTTTTATTTGTCTTAAGGTAGATAAGTCGCTTTCTTTTGGCAGGATGTAGCTAAAACGTATTGATTCTGTAAGTTACAGCTGCAGTTACTCACAAGTGGTAAGGCAAAGACTCAAACCAACTCGCTTCTCAACATTGTTCTTATCAATTCTCTTGAACCTGCGCCTAATCTTAGATGCCGAGCACCCTTGACTCCTGCTGAAGTGAGGATTAAGTCTGTAACCAGACTTTTACCGCGTTCTGAACAACTCGCTTACCTGAGGGTCTTGGGGCGATATTTCCAAAACAGTAATCGCATGGAATGCAGTAAAGGTTTCTCATCTTGGCCGTGGTTTGGTTACCTTGCCTTAGAACTAGGCAGTTTAACAATCTCCTATTGTTTGGTGAATATTTTCAAAAGTGTGTTCTTTCAACAACAACAAAAATAGCCTGCTCTTGAAAATCCAGAAAGACCGGTTAAGAAATGAAGACCACATCGAGCTGGCTTTTTTTTTTTTATAAAGCATCATGAGACTGAGAGAGTAATTTGGTCAAAGATGTAACCTTAACCGTTAAACAAAGCAAGACAACAAAGTACTGTACACATTGAAGTTAACTCTTGTTTGGAGAGCCACGTTAGAGGCAATCACAAATTAACAGTTCCCATTTTTTTTTTTTTAATTAGGCTCCTTTCTCCATTTAATTTAGGCTCCGATTTCAGCAAAGCGCTAGAACACCTGCTTGAATTCCCTGTGAAGTCAATCGGATTCAAGCACATGCATTAAGTGCTTTGCTGAACTGTTGCTTCACTTGCCTGGCTGTTTTAGGGCCTTGTGTACACAGGATTAATTATTGTAGTGTTGTCAATGCCTGTGATTTATTTTTATGTTTTTATCACTAATCTCATGATGCTTGGTGTTTCTGAAGCCCAGCGTGGAGATTAATGTGATTATGTGAGAATCTCAGCTTTCATTTACAAAAATAAGAAGTTTCCAGCACTCGATTGCAGAGAAAAGCTTGAAAATGTGACCTGAATGCATCTTAATGGCTCAGAAACCAAAAACTTAATACAAAGAACCCATATTGTATTTTTTTAAATGTCATTAATTTGGGGGGCTGGGTTCTTGATTGGAATACTTGTGGTTGGTACTGCTGTTACGTATATTGCAGTAATACCCAGAATTCCCGGTCAGGATCAGAAGAGCCCCATTATTCTAGGTTCTTGTAGTAAGGGGTGACATGCTTCGTTGCTTCTGTACGCCAAGCTCATTGCACACACGAAAGGGTTCTTGCACCTCTCCACCCACACCCCCCACAAGCTTCCTGTGTGCCACCTTCCCATCACCCTGTATTTCTGGGATTCCCCAAAACTCCCCCCTGCCAAAGACTGTGTGGGACTACCCCCACCCCTAGTGTCCCTCAATCTCCCCCTGCCAGAGGTTCTCTGTGCACCCCATTCCTCCTTGCCCTTCATGCCAGGAGCTCTGTCTGTCTCCCTTTCTCCACTTTCCTCCACACCAGGTGCTGTGTGCATACCCCCTTCTGGTTCCATCCATTCTTCCTTCAGCCCCCACATCATTATGTCTCATCTGTCTGGGAGAGAAGCCATTCAAGAGATCAACATGTTAAACTCTATTGGGAGAATGAACATAGATGAGGTAAAGGTATTATGCTGGAAGGCATTAATGGATGCCATCAACCAGTTGTTTGATCTATAGACAATTGAAAGGATGGTAGAAGCTGTGGCTGTGCTAATTGGATGACGGGGGCTCTGTCTCCCATTTTCCCTTGTTTTATTATTTGATTGGGGGGAGGGGGGAAAGAATCAGTAGGTTCTGGTCACTAATGCCTAGAATGTTCCCTGTGATTTGAATTTTTTTTTAAATGACTCACTTCTTTGTTTATTTCCAAAGCATTATATTTATATATAGTACAGGGAGGGGGACAGTTCAGCAACATTCTGTTTTCTAAAAATTTTAATAACTTTCTGAGAATCATGACCATATTTTCTTCAATATATCATGCTGGTCATGTAAGTGAAATGGTGCTCTCTACATTTGGATGCTTTCCATTTTGGAAGGATCAATCTTGCTTATTAAGCTCTCAAACGAAATTGTTTTTGTGGTTTGCTACCTAGTACATCACTTAGCTCCCCTAGTATAAAAATTCTGTATCTTCTGGTTGCTAAACATGAAACAAAGTACAGTAATAATCTGAGCCCACAGGCTCTAAAAATTTGGCTTTCTAGACTGAAAGACAACTCCTTAATCTACAGCAATTTTCTATAGTCTCTCTGCAGAGTCTGTGCATCTTGGGAAGATTAAAACTGAACTCAGACTAAAATTATCAGTGTCAGTTACAAAATACTATTGATGAAATCCCCATCCACTAACCGAACATGGTTAGTTTCAGTTAAATGTAAGAATTGTGTGGCTTTCAAATAATCCTAAAGTGAAAACTAGAGCACTGTTATTGGGGACTCGGAATTTGCTCTTAGGAAAACTGTCAGTGTTTTCAGATGTACTTTTCTGCTGTCTGGCCTGAAGTGCAATATTTGGGCCACTGATGAGTGATGGGAACAGTCTACCACAATTGGTTCAAGTAAGGGCATTGCATTTAAACACCTGTAATGTGTCCATAATGAGTGTGTTGGGTAGACAAGAAATAAATCCTGTTGTGAACAGCTTCCATTTTTAATGCATTTTGAAGGTCAAGAAGAGCAGCTTCCTATTAACCTGCTGTTTGATCTCCCCTTAGGATTTATTTTATTTTGAGCCTGTCTGGTTACCTTGACAATCCTATTGGACTATACCATGGGGGGCGGAGGGGGGGGTTGTTTTGAAGCTCATTAGGAGGTTAGAGTAGAGGTGGCTAAAGTCATAAAATCTCTATCTCTTGCTGGTGATGGGGGAGTACCAAGACACAGAGACTTCTGCATTATTCAAGTCCAAGAAGGGAATTTGTCTGTAAATTATACTACTTGTATCACAGTAATGCTTGGAGGCCACGGTTGAGATCAGTCCCCATGGTGCTAGGCACTGTACAAACACATAGCAGGAGACAGTCCCTGCCCTGACAAGCATAAATTCTAAATAGACAGACCCACACCATGGGGGCCAGGTTGGGAGAAAGGCAGTGTTATCCTTCTTTTACAGATGGGGATATGAGGCCCAGAGAGACTAAATGACTTGTCCATGATCACACACTGTCTGTGGTAGAGCTGAGTGTTGAACGTAGGTCTCCTGAGTCCCAGTCTAGTGCCTCCACAATACCCGCCTGCACTGCCCTCTATCCTAGGCCAAAGCTATGTAGCACCAAATTTATCAATAAATTGCCATTTTGGATTATTGCTTTGCTAAAGACCTCTGTCTGAATTACATTTTCTGCTCTGTCAGGAACCTCTTCTAATTCCCTGGTTAGGCTCCCTGTGTGACTGGGCCATAATTCTGTTAGATTTGATCTTTTAGGCTAGGTTTAAGACACTTAAAAAATATATATACCCTCCTGCCCTGTCCACATCAGCAGTTAAATATATTAACTGATAAACCAGGCTCACAAGCTTTCCTCACATGAGCAAAATCTGTAGGGTAGCCAGGGCCTACAAGAGAGAGGAATAATAGCTACCATAACACATCTTGCCTGTTGTTGGGTAGGAGGGTGAGGATTTCTTCTTTTCCAAGGAACGATTAACTACTGAGCTCGATGAAGCCTTTCTGAGCCTGAAATGCAGGATGAATAATGTGGAGTTGGAGCAGCTTCACTTCCAACCTGCTGTTACAGAGTTCTTATTAGCATTGGATCTGGGTGTTCTTTTTCAGGTGCAAAGAATACCCCACTGAGGCTCAGTACAGGACCCCCTTGAGGTTTTGCAGTTGACTTCAGTGGGAGCAGGACAGGACTCTTGGGTCAAATAGTTCTCCCTCCTCCTCCTGGTTAGATTAGGTTGGTTTAAACTTTTGGAGGCTATCTTTGCTGAGATGCCCTGGTGATGTGAGACATGTAAATTCCTAGATAGACAACAAACTTGGTGACCTTTTGTCACCAGTGGGGCACCATTGTGAAAATTGGGGGGTGTATGTGTGAAAAGTTCAGCAAGAAGCTTTGGGGTTAGGATACCTGAAAGACACTGTTAACAGATGGAACAAATGTGGTGTTTTCAGTACATTCAACCCAAGACTCCTACATGAATGTTACAGGGAGATGTTCAAAGGCACAAATGGGAGGTAAGCATCCCACTTTCATGGAGTTGTGGTAAGAGTTGGGCATTTGTGCCTTTGACAACCTCCCTTACTTGTAAGCAGTGTCTTTAAAGACAATGGATTAAATCCTTGTCCTGTTGAAGTCAATGGGAGTTTCCCAATGGACTTCAGCAGCACCAGGCTTTTAACCCATTGTGTTACCTTTCACCAAATGCTACTGCCATGTGAACAGTCTAATGCTGTGTCCCAGTGCTTACTCTGAAGATGGAGCTGAGGAATCCAGGTAATGGGACAGGATGCATTCTTCCTTTATGCTGCTTGTTTGAATTTCACATCCTCCTGCCATTGCATAAGAACGGCCGTACTGGGTCAGACCAAAGGTCCATCTAGCCCAGTAGCCTGTCTACTGACCGTGGCCAATGCCAGGTGCCCCAGAGGGAGTGAACCTAACAGGTAATGATCAAGTGATCTCTCTCCTGCCATCCATTTCCACCCTCTGACAAACAGAGGCTAGGGACACCATTCCTTACCTATCCTGGCTAATAGCCATTAATGGACTTAACCTCCATGAATTTATCCAGTTCTCTTTTAAACGCTGTTATAGTCCTAACCTTCACAACCTCCTCAGGTAAGGAGTTCCACAAGTTGACTGTGCGCTGTGTGAAGAAGAACTTCCTTGTATTTGTTTTAAACCTGCTGCATATTAATTTCATTTGGTGACCCCTAGTTCTTGTATTATGGGAATAAGTAAATAACTTTTCCTTATCTACTTTCTCCACATCACTCATAAAATTATATACCTCTATCATATTCTCCCCCCCCCCCTTAGACTCCTGTTTTCCAAGCTGAAGAGTCCTAGCCTCTTTAATCTCTCCTCATATGGGACCCTCTCCAAACCCCTAATCATTTTAGTTGCCCTTCTCTGAACCTTTTCTAGTGCCAGTATATCTTTTTTTGAGATGAGGAGACCAAGTCTGTATGCAGTATTCAAGATGTGGGCATTGATTTATATAAGGGCAATAATATATTCTCCATCTTATTCTCTATCCCCTTTTTAATGATTCCTAACATCCTGTTTGCTTTTTTGACCACCTCTGCACACTGCATGGACATCTTCAGAGAACTATCCACAATGACTCCAAGATCTTTTTCCTGATTTGTTGTAGCTACATCGTATTGTATGTATAGCTGGGGTTATTTTTTCCAATGTGCATTACTTTACATTTATCTATTTAATTTCATTTGCCATTTTGTTGCCCAATCGCTTAGTTTTGTGAGATCTTTTTGAAGTTCTTCACAGTCTGCTTTGGTCTTAACTATTTTGAGCAGTTTAGTATCCTCTGCAAACTTTGCCACCTCACTGTTTACCCCTTTCTCCAGATCATTTATGAATAAGTTGAATAGGATTGGTCCTAGGACTGACCCTTGGGGAACACCACTAGTTACCTCTCTCCATTCTGAGACTTTACCATTAATTCCTACCCTTTGTTCCCTATCTTTTAACCAGTTCTCAATCCATGAAAGGACCTTCCCTTTTATCCCATGACAACTTAATTTACGTAAGAGCCTTTAGTGAGGGACCTTGTCAAAGGCTTTCTGGAAATCTAAGTACACTATGTCCACTGGATCCCCCTTGTCCACATGTTTGTTGACCCTTTCAAAGAACTCTAATAGATTAGTAAGACACGATTTGCCTTTAGAGAAACCATGTTGACTTTTGCCCAACAATTTATGTTCTTCTATGTGTCTGACAATTTTATTCTTTACTATTGTTTCGACTAATTTGCCCAGTACCAACGTTCCACTTATTGGTCTGTAATTGCCAGGATCACCTCTAGAGCCCTTTTAAATATATCTCTGGTGCCTGCAGAGGCAGAAATGAGAACACTGGCAGGTGCAGCAATATTAAAAACATGCCTGCCTTGTAACCTTTGGTCATAGTTTTCATAGTATACATGTATGAAACAGTAATTCTGGGCATGCACTTACATAGGTGTTGCTGTAATTGCAAGAGTAAGTAAGTATAGTAAGAGGTGGGCATAAGAAGAGGGCAGAAATAAGTGTTCATTCCTAAGGATAGGTGGCTTTTAAAAAGGTCTCCAAAGTAAATCGTAACTGTTAGATTTATTGTTGCTTACAAGAGCAGCTTTTTCCTATTTTTGCATAGTTCAGTGGGGTGGAAATCCACTGCTCTGTTTACTTTGGATTGTTTACTCCTAGGATTTTCTGGATTGCAGCCTAGCTACATTGTGTGGGAGTCTTCCCATAAGACACCCATTGGAGTGATAGCATAGCTAAGACAACATTCATACATACCTTTAGTATATCATAGCATTCTGCCAGGATGAAGTGATCAGGAGAATGGAATTGTTAGAATATTGATAGATGCTGTTGTACTGATGTGACATGCCAATCAGCTGGTTAAGAGGCAAAAAAAAAGTTAGTGGTTTCTGAGAGCCGGGGTGGGGTGAGAGGAGAAATAATCCAGTTGAACTGGAAATGCAAACTGGGCTCCCCACCTCCCACTTGTTTTGCCCCTAAGGAGTCAAACTATGAGACTGTAAGTTCTTCGGGTCCGGGACTGTCTCATTCTATGTTTGTACTGAGCCCGGCACAGTAGGACCCCTTTCTCAATGGTCCCCTGGGCTCTAACGTAACAAACGTGATAGTTGGTGGTACTAAATACCAGCCCATGACCCCAGTGTACTGAGGAATTGTATTTGTTACCACTCTACAGAATATTTAAATATTGCTTGTGACTGGGAAAGTCCTGGTGGGGGGGAAAAAAGACGATGCATCTGGAAAGTGTGTGGTGTTACTTCTCAGTACATCATCATGCTATTAGATATGTCTGGATGTTTGAGAGGAGATGGGCCGGTAGGGTGGGGAAGTGTCTCATGCTGTTAGTGAGCGCTGTCTCTAGAGGATGCTCTTATCTTCATGTTAATGTTTGGGACTGAAGAAAATATTGGGGCAGAGGGGTAAGGTTCCTTCAAAGCATTACAACTAGTTCTAATGCTTATCAGCCAGATACAGCGGAACTGAAACCTGCGATAGTTTGAAAGCTCTTGTGCGTCAGTAAATACTTGTGTATGGGGTTTTTATTCCAATAAGCCTGGTTTCTCCAAAGGAATAAACATCTTTCTGCATGACAGTGAATGAAATTAAGTTGGAGCCAGAGGTGCTTTAAGGTTTAAAGTGCAATTTCACTCTGAAACGGGACTATAAAAATGGTACCTGCTTACTCCACAGGTGGGTTCCTTGAATGTAATCAAGATTGGATCTGTTCACGTGAGTGACAAATGAGTCAGCCCTGCAGAGCTAAGAGATGGAACTGGATTTCATTCCTCTTATGCATCTTAATAAAAAAGAAAAATTGTTCCCATCAAACCCATTGGCAGTTCAGGGGTTGCATAGAGGTCACTGGAGGTGTAATAATTTGGCTTGCAGAATTTTATTACCCGTAGTAGTGATGTGTGATAATACTAATAATAGAAAACCCAGCCTGATTGTCCGATCCCAGTATGTAGTTATGTAATGTCCGCACTGATAAACGGAGCCCATCTGATCTGGAAGTTGCCAAGATGGACATGTAGCCCATGTGTTTTAAAGTCGCCTTTTAGATTAGAACTGCACTTGAAGATGTAGGTGGTTGATGGAAATACCCTGGTCTCCTGCAAAGTGATTACAAGATTTTTCCTGATTATAGACTTTGAGATCTTCACTGTTTACCCTCCCTGCCCGTTAAATAAATTAAAAATCAAACCTAAACTAACACCACTATTCTCTTCTACTTTCAGAGATGAACATGGTGAGCAGCCCCACATAAGGCATTGACCACTTTCTACGCTGCCTGACAAACCTGCTTTGGAACGATCTTTCTTTAGGGTGGGATGCCTAGACATTTGATGTTGGACTTTTCAGAAATGGCATCTGAAATCTCACCAAAGTGCAGACTTGAGAGCTTTGAAAGAAGTGGGAGCTTGGAGAGTCGAAGCAGCCACTCTAGGTGCAGGAATTTTACCTTGGTAAGTGCTTAATCTAGCTAAATTTATAGAATCATAGATTATAGGACTGGAAGGGACCTCGAGAGGTCATCGAGTCCAGTCCCCTGCCCGCATGGCAGGACCAAATACTGCCTAGACCATCCCTGATAGACATTTATCTAACCTACTCTTAAATATCTCCAGAGATGGAGATTCCACAACCTCCCTAGGCAATTTATTCCAGTGTTTAACCACCCTGACAGTTAGGAACTTTTTCCTAATGTCCAACCTAGACCTCCCTTGCTGCAGTTTAAACCCATTGCTTCTGGTTCTATCCTTAGAGGCTAAGGTGAACAAGTTTTCTCCCTCCTCCTTATGACACCCTTTTACATACCTGAAAACTGCTATCATGTCCCCTCTGTCTTCTCTTTTCCAAACTAAACAAACCTAATTCTTTCAGCCTTCCTTCATAGGTCATGTTCTCAAGACCTTTAATCATTCTTGTTGCTCTTCTCTGGACCCTTTCCAATTTCTCCACATCTTTTTTAAAATGCGGTGCCCAGAACTGGACACAATACTCCAGCTGAGGCCTAACCAGAGTAGAGCGGCAGAATGACTTCTCGTGTCTTGCTCACAACACACCTGTTAATACATCCCAGAATCATGTTTGCTTTTTTTTTTTTTTTTTGCAACAGCATCACACTGACTCATATTTAGCTTGTGGTCCACTATAACCCCTAGATCCCTTTCTGCCGTACTCCTTCCTAGACAGTCTCTTCCCATTCTGTATGTGTGAAACTGATTTTTCCTTCCTAAGTGGAGCACTTTGCATTTGTCTTTGTTAAACTTCATCCTGTTTAACTCAGACCATTTCTCCAATTTGTCCAGATCATTTTGAATTATGACCCTGTCCTCCAAAGCAGTTGCAATCCCTCCCAGTTTGGTATCATCCGCAAACTTAATAAGCGTACTTTCTATGCCAATATCTAAGTCGTCGATGAAGATATTGAACAGCGCCGGTCCCAAAACAGACCCCTGCGGTACCCCACTCGTTACGCCTTTCCAGCAGGATTGGGAACCATTAATAACTCTCTGAGTACGGTTATCCAGCCAGTTATGCACCCACCTTATAGTAGCCCCATCTAAATTCGATTTGCCTAGTTTATCGATAAGAATATCATGCGAGACCGTATCAAAGTGACCTAACCTACCTTTGCTTTCTTTGCATCCTGTAGTTTTGGATTTTTTAATGTTAAGCTCAATTGACTGGAGTCCTGTATTACTGATTTTTTTGATTGGTTTCAGGGTAGCAGCCGTGTTAGTCTGTATCTGTAAAAAGAACGGGAGTACTTGTGGCACCTTAGAGACTAACAAATTTGATTATAGCTCTACATACATTGTAAGGCCAAAAATAACCATTTTTGCTCCTTTAGTCTGACTTTCTGCCTATGACGCAGGCCATAGCTTGGTGGAATGCCTTATTTTATTTCATTCACAAAGCTGGAATAACCAAGACTAGGTTGCTAGATCAAATCACATTGTAAACTTCCCTATTCCGTTCGCACGCATCTTACCACCACGGATTTGGAATCACAATTGACTCGTTCCAGACACAGACAAGTCCTGTGAACAAAAGAAATTGGAGATGTTTACCCTCTTCCCAAAGCAGGGCAGCTTTGAGAATAACCATCAGTAAGGTACTTAGTGCTTGATTGTAGACATCTCCTGTGTTCTGTTTCCTATTAGATTAGGCACTTAGTTGCCACTAGCTGCATAAAGGCTCTACTACTCACTCAGACTTAATATAATTTGGTGTGTAATGAATACATCACCATAAACATAGCTGTCTTCACATAAATGCATGTGTGTGGTCATTAAAATTGTGCATGAGTAATCGCTGAGTGGGAGACATGAGCCTTGCATCCTCCAATTAGAATGACTCAGGCTATTCAAGCATTGTCGCAGGAGGGGCCAGGGAAGGGATCAGATCCTTTCACACTTGAGTCAATGAGTCATTGATGGGCGCAGGCATAATAGGCCTGGGGAGGCTAAGCCTTCCCTAAGCCACGCCCTGGCCCTGCCCATGCTGCGCCCTCTTCCCCCATGCCGGTGCCCAAGTCAGCAAGAGCTCAGTTCCGCCGCCAGCCAGAGCCGATGCTGAGGCTAGCTGGCTGGCGGCCTGGCACTGGGGGGGGGGGGAGCAGCCTGGTGCTAGGGTGTGGGGGAGGTGAGGTGTGGTGGGTGCTGGGTGCAGCCTGGCGGTGGGGGAGGGGAGGTAGGGTGGGTGCTTGGGGCTCTGGAGGATGGGGGGGGGGCAAGGTACAAAGGGTGGGGCCATGTGGTTAGTCTCCCTGAAGGGGGGGGGGGGGGGGCGGCTGGTCCTCGCACACCAGCCATGCAGTCATTGCCACTGAGAAGGCAATGACCCAGACAATGTCTGCCTCTCGAAAGCACTGAGCATCCATGGCGCCAGGTCTCAGGCTGCGCCCCCAAAATCAGTGGCAGCTCTTGGGAAATAAACACAACAGGTGTTCACATCGTCACCGGTCTACTCTTCAGTGTCAAGAAGTGACACGGGCCACCTCTTGAACGACCTTCATCTAAGTGGGCGGCAGCATGCGATATGCTTCCATGATAGGGTTGGAATCCTCTGCTGTCATGGTGTTTCCCGTAGGTAACAAGAGGAGGGGTTTTTTGTACCCAACCCAGCAGGGATAACAAGCTGGCTATTGATGGAGGACTTCCACCAGTGTCCTGCATCTCTCAGCTGACCAAGCTCAGGAAGACATTAGTGCCTTTTCTATAGGCCGTGCTGTGTAGTTTGTGTGGCTTTTTTTATCCACGTGCAGTAGGAAAGGTCATACTAGAATTAATACGTCTCTTAAATGACATCAATATTAAACAGATGTTAATAAATGGTTGGCATAGCAGATAAAGCAGCTAGCAACTAAGGAAAAGTTGCAGCTTCCCGCAGCTCCCATTGTGCACGAATGGCAAACCATGGCCACTGGGAGCTGCGGGCGGCTGTTCAAATGTAAACAAACTGTCTGGCGGCCTGCCAGCGGATTATCATGATGGGCTGCAGGTTGCTTGCCACTGCCTTAAGTGATGCTCTTCCTCCCAGGCAACATCGATTCCTTTTGTGGCCTTTAAGCCAGTCGCTTAAACTTCTTGTCTTTGCTTCCTCATTTACAAAGCGAGGATAAATAGCACTGACCTTACATGTGGTGTCTGTAAAGGTGTCGAGTTTTAGGGAGCAGGGGGTGGAGAGAGAAAAAAGCACTGACGGTATCTTAGACTTCCTTTACAGTCCATATTAACACACTATCAAAACATTTCATCACTACATCTTAACATCTCTCTACAATTATCAGTCACCCACAGCTGCTTTTCAGCTGGCATCACAATCTTTAGATCCTACAAGGCAGGCAGATCATTAAGTTTAAAGGTTTCTAAGCACTTATCTGTTGTCTGCATTAATGAGTTTCGGTTTATCCAGACACAACACAGGGAGTCAGGGTCACTTTTGCTTTGCAGGGCTTCAGAGGATTAGAAGTGAAAGTATCGCTTGAGATTTTTATTTTTTCCCCCCCAGCTGGTTACAAGGAAAGGGCCCTCCATATCTCTAGATGTCTAAACTCCATCCAGTTGGCAAGCGCAACCTTTGGATGAGAGATCTCTATGGAATTCAAACAAACACAGGAAAACAATAGCATGTGCAAACAGTTCAACTAACTCTAGCATACCCTGGCTGCTCAGAGCCAGTCTGGTTGACCTGGTAGCTTAGGCTTGGTCTACACTAAACCCCCAAATCGAACTAAGGTACGCAACTTCAGGTACGTGAATAACGTAGCTGAAGTTCGAAGTACCTTAGTTCGAACTTACCTCGGTCCACACGCAGCAGGCAGGCTCCCCCGTCGACTCCGCGATACTCCTCTCGCCGAGCTGGAGTACCGCAGTCGACGGCGAGCACTTCCGGGTTCGACTTATTGCGTCCAGACAAGACGCGATAAGTCGAACCCAGAAGTTCGATTGCCAGCCGCCGAACTAGCGGCTGGGTATAGACGTACCCTTAGACAGTTTGCAGTTGTGTTTTATACCAGTGCTGCATCTGTGAAACTGTACCACTGCTAGCGTTTGGGGGAGAGACTTAAACCCTCAGTGTACACAAGGCCCAGGTGTAAGAACTAATTCTTGCCAGCAGTCTAGTGTCACTTTAGCATATTAAGTAGAGGAAGTCTTGGAAATGGGCAGCTGTCTGCATGTTAATGCTTTGATCTAATCCATTTAGATACAATGCATTCTTTAAAGCACCCCATACTCATATGTTGACTAGAAAAAGCTATTTTTAATGGTACCTGTATCCGTGCTGTGTTTGGAGAGGAATTTGCCTAACGAATAACGGACACTTAAGGGTTAGCATCACAAACCAAAATGTTAAGTTTAATTGAAAAGTGATCTAGCCCATGTCCATTTATTTTAGAACTGTAAAAAGTCACATTATTCGAGGAAGGAAGTTTTGCACACAGGTCTGTGAGTATGAAAAGTGACACTCTGCCAGTGTCTCAACTTTTGCTGAGACAAGGAGATATGTTTACATTCAGATCAGCTAAAACATTCTCAGTGGAGTGAAAGATGAGTGCACCTTCTCCATGCACGGAATCACTTGCATGGCTCTAAAAGGGTGGGTAAACAAAAATACTCAGTTCTTCTCAAGAATCTCCATTCCTAATCCCATGCTTTAAATTTAGAGCATGCTCCCTTTCACTTGGGGCAAGGGCTCCTGTTCTTGGTCAGCTCTTTTACACAGCTGATGAAACAAGCGCAGTTAAATCCAGGCTGAGCAGTTTAAGACTGTATATTTGAATCTCACTGGGGATAAAATGAGGCCCTGGACTTTTTTCAAGCATCAGTTTATGCATCAGCAGCTTAAGACAAAAAAACAAAGGTTTGTGGGCTTAAGCAGCAAGGCCTCCTTTTTCAGTGCTTTAATTCTGTAATTGTATTCATAGGCGACAGGTGGAGCCCCCCTTTAGGGAGGCTAGCCCCCAGCTCTGCCCCTTTTTTTGTGCCCCCCCATGTTGGCCAAAGGAGCTCTGGACCAGCCAAAGCCCCCAAGCCCTCCCCACATTCAGCCCAGAGGAGTCCTAGGCCAGCCTCAGCCATGCCGTGCCTCCCCAGATCCCAAGCTGCCCTGGGTAAAAACCTCTCGTCCCAAAGACGCTTTTGATATGCCCCATGCAGGTTCCAAGATGGCTGAGAAGGGCAGTATTTGTTACTCAGCTTCCTGGATTCAGGAATCCAGGGAGATTACAAATGAACCTGATAAGCTGCTTAGCACATTACCACCTCCTCAGCCACCCTGGAACCTGCATGGGGCATAATAAAGCAAAAACTTCCCCCCACCAAACCCCGCAACAGGGTCCGGTGGTAGCAGCGTGGGGGGCAGAGCCTCCCCTGGCCTATTATACCCGCTGCCCATGATTGTACTATTTCTAAATCCAGCTGTGAGTAACTGAAGTCATTTCTAGGTGGGAATAGCGTATCAGTGCAGTAGTGTCACTTACTGAAACCATACAGCACCTGCTCAAGCATGTTTCGGGTGAGTTGTGCTGGCACTGAATTATGGTATTGAGATTGTACTAGTGTCTCAAATGCAATTGAGAGCTACTGAGAGAACCTCCTTCCTGTGCTGATTACCCTGTGTGCTGTTAAATACCTACTGCTCTTGGGCACTGTGTGTAGCCTTCGTACATAAACAAATGCAATGGACCCTGTTGTGTCCTGTTAATTTGATTCTAGGTTGGGTTAGACTTTCCAGTTATACCTGTGTTAGCTGCTATATTTGGAAATAGGTTTTGACCAAATGCTCCCGCCGCCCTCCCGCCTGACATTCAGGGGCTGGAGTCCGTGCCGCCTGCCCACCCAGTGCTCCAGTGCTGGGTGCCGTGCTGCCCACCCCCTCCGCCCCCCGTGTTGGGGCTGGGGGCTGTGCTCAGCTGCCTGCATGCCTGGCACTCCAGGCCTGGGGTGAGGGGCTGGGCTGCCTGCCCCCCCCCCCCCACCTGCTGTTCTGGGGGCCGCGCTGCCTGACCAGCGCTACGGGGAGGATGGACACTCAGGCTGGTGGGGGGTGGGGCTCTCTGGGCTCTGGCAGAGTATGAGGGGCGGGCCAGCCAGGGGCTATCTTCCCCCAAGCTCATGGTTCACCCGCCGCCACCCATGGCGGATGTGCTACCTAAACAATGACCGGTGCACTATGGGATGGCAGCAGGACAAGGACTATTTGCACTGTTGTGCTGTTCCCCCTGTGGTAGCTGTTGGCACTGCCGTCACGCCAACCCTAATCAGGAATGCACGGCTGCCTCTGGCGCTGGGTAGTGAGCAGCTGCATTCCTCCCCATTCCAATTCTTGCATTGTAACATCAGATTGTGTGAAGCAATCTCCTACATGCCAATCTCAGGCCTTCCCTTTGCACAAGTACCCACTTAACCTTATCTGCACCCAGGCTCCTCCAACTTCTCCATTAAACCAAGGAGGTTACACAGTAGTAAGGTTTTAGAAGTTAAGGGTGTTAGTCAGGAATTGCAGACTTGATTCTACTACAACTATTCCCTTGTTCATATGAATTTACAGTGGACTGATCCCAACACTACCCCATAACTCTTGACTCCACCATGCTGAATGTAGGGAGTATGTCACACAAGATTAAGTGGTCCTGTAATGACACTATTTCCAGTCTATTGAGATGATCCTCAATCACTGAATTTTTCCAGTGTTTCTGTTCTTTATAAAATACCTGTCTATGGCCCTATATGTAGAATGTGAATCTCTTCACACAATGATACATGCAAATAACTAATCATTCTTGTTCTGAAGCACCTCTTATTTTTGTTTTTATTGCTTAGTATTCACTCTTAGTAGAATTAAAGTCCCTTATATTAAAGGGCCAGTAGATCACACCTTTACTACCCAATTTAAAACACGGGGGTTGCCCAAGTCACTGTGGGCCGCCTTTGACCTCCAAAACCCTTAGATACTGACACCAAAAAAGACCAAACATTGAGTCTTTCAGATCCAATGCTGTGATTGCAGGGATGGCTTTCAACATTGTTACTTAAGTGGACTTACATTTTGAACAGAAATCAAATACAGAATTTTACACACACCTGCAATCCATTTATAGAGATAAACTTTACTTTCTTAAACTTACAATGTAGCAAAAATTCCAGATTTAATAAAATCATGGGATATGCAATACTGGGTCCCTGGCTGTAATATATTCTCCAGTCCTTAATATTAAAGTAACTTTTCTGGACAGGGTAGAAGAGAATTTGCTCACTGGAACACAAACTTTCCTTTACAAAAAATATTCCAGTAGAGCGCATACTGCTCATGCCAGACAGGGCAAATGTGCATTAAGTTTTAATATATTAGATGCCAACTGAACATACCCAGCTTTTTTCGCTTGTAATCCAAATTTCTTCCCTCACAGGCAACAGCTTTAAGACTCTAAATATTTCAGTTTTCAAACTTCAGCTGTTCTTTGACTGTAGCTTTTTCTTAAAGCAAGAAAACCCACTCTCTCCCCCTGCCCTCCTCTGCTTTCCAGTATCACAAGGAGTTGCAGGGATTCTACTTAAAGTTTCCGAAAACAAATTATTTTTCAGGCAGCAAGAGAGCCTGGAAAATAAGCCCCAAAAGAGGTGACTGTTTCCACATATGGACTATGTGGAAAACAGGGTTATAATGGAAACAGGTTTTGTAACCTTAGTTCTAGTTGGCACGGCCAGCACCTACTGTAATAAAATTCCTCCCCCTTTTCTGAAGCTTTCAGTATAATTTGAAGAATGCAGAAGAGCATTTTGTAAGACCGCCGTGCTCTTAGAGCAGCGATCGCTTGTAATTCCTCAAATTACACCATGGAAGTACAGAGACAGCTAATGTAAGCAATAACCGTTCACAAGCTGTCACTGCTCTGAGAGCATTGTTGTTCCACAATACTGACATGCGCATATTATCACCATAGTATCTGAGCAGCTTGAACACCAATGGATATATTCTCATGACACCTCTGCGGCAGGGAAATATCCCCATTTTACAGATGGGGAAACTTGAGGCATAGTGTGCCTGTGGCAGGGCTGGAATCCGGACTTTAAGGGTCTCCTGAACCCCATCTCAGTGCCCTAACCAAAAGACCATTGTTCCTCCGTAGCTGCTTTCTCATCACTCCCATGAGAAACGGACTACTTGGGTGACCATTGCAGAGAGAAGCATTTAGTTGAGGGAAGAAAATAATGGCTGTGAACATAGACTTGTGCCTGACGATACTGGGGGAGGCACAATGTGAAGGGAGGGCTATGTGACTGCTCCACCTGTTGCCTCTGGGAGGAACCTTCCAGCCAGTCCTGCCGGCTGCTGGGAGGCTGGGGCCACAGGACCGGGAGCATGTGCCTCTGGGCTGGGCTGGGCTGGCCTCAGCCTGACACAGCATCAGTGTCTCTCAGGAGTTCCCACGTGCTCGCGGACACCGCAGCAGGGGGAGGGGCATGGGCAAGGCTCCTGCCTCCGGCTGAACAAAGGGACCTTGCTCCAAGCACCTTCCCCAGTGACCCTCCTGCCCTGAGCTGGGCCCAGTCCAGGGCTGCTGCATGGGCCCCTCTGTCCTTCTCCTGCTGAGCCTCTCTCCCCCCTCCCCTGGCACTTCCAGCTGCCTGGGTGGGTGGGGCGGAGCCACTTCTCAGGCTGGCTCACTGTGCTCCGTACCACTTGCTGAGAGGCGGTAGCTAGGTTGACAGAAGAACTGTCTACAGTGGGGATTAGACTAGTTGAACCATGTCACTCAGGGTGTGGAATTTTCATACCCCTGAGCTATGTAGTTGAGTTATCTTAACATTTTAGTGTGGACCTGGCCTCTGTCAAAAACACACCAATGTTCATATGGTAAGGCCTCAATCCTGCATTGCAGGGTTAACACGGGCAGATTAACAAATTTGCTGCCTCTAGACAGTCAAAAAATTGCCGCCCCCCCTGGCAAGCTGGGGGGGGGGGAAGAAGGGGAGTTGTGGCGCACTTAGGGGATGGCGGCAGTGGAGCAGGGGTGAGCTGGGGCAGGGAGTGGTTCCCTGCGCCCTCCCCAAGAGTTATTCCCCGTGCCCGCTGGCCCCAGCTCACCTCCGCTATCCCCTGAACGCACCGCTACTCCTCCTTCCCAGCGCTTTCGCGCGGCAAGCCTGGGAGGGAGGGGGAGAAAGGGAGTTGCGGCGCACTCTGGGGATGGCAGCAGCAGTGGAGCAGAGGTGAGCTGTGGCGGGCCGGGGAGTGGTTCCTGGCCCCCCTTACTCCCCGAGCCCACAGGCCCTAGCTCACCTCTGCGCCGCCTCCTCCGAGCACACTGCAACTCGCTTCTCCCTCCCTCCCAGCGCAGCAAAGCCTGGGAGGGAGATGGAAGGAGGGGAAGCACGGCGCGCCTGGGGGAGGAGGCGGGCTGGGGATTTGGGGAAGGGGCAGAGTTGGGGAGGGGGCAAGAGCAAAATTTGCTGCCCTGGGCTTTGGTGACCTAGGCGATAATACACACCGCTGGGTTAACATACTGCAGTGAGGGCTATTTCTCTGTTCAGTCCTGTTTTCACCCCCCCCCACCAGGTATTTCAGCTCAGTAGATGGGGGGGGGGCACAGTTTTGTGTGGTTTTTGGGGGGGGGTGTTTTTTTAAATGGGGGACTCTTTTCTTTTAAACTGTAGCTGAAAATTTTGCTCAAACTTAAAACCCAATCCTGCCATAAGGCAGAAACCACCCTCTGAAAACTTCAGCCCAAGAAATCAGTGCTTTAGACAAGCAATTAAAAATGGGGCTAGAATGGAAACACTTACTACAGTGTGGTGCTGACAGGCCAGGTGCCAACTCTTGCCAAGGCTGCGGGCATTAGCAAAGAACTGACAAACTCGTAGCTGGAGACCAGACCAGTTCACTTGTGTTAGTGTTGCTCAATAGGTATTAGTCTTAAGAATATATTTAGTGTTTAGACTCTAATTCATGCAGCAATTTACAAACATTCTACATCTTATTCATGATGTCTGTATTCCATGCTATAAGGAAATATGTAAGTTTTGCTTTATAACTTTGAAAATGTCTGCTCTGAACTTATGAACTGAGATGGGAAGTGTATGGGGTTGGTTTTTTCCCCACGGTCCATCCACAAGAAATAGCAAAATCAGATGGGCCCTCCAGGAACATCACAGTACAAAGGATTGGTTAATGGCCCTGTCACACCTTGGAAATGCTGTGTGCAAGGAAGCTCATTCTTTATGGACTTGAAAGCTGAATGAAGGCAATAAAACAAAGACCTAGGAAAATTGTCCTGCTCTTTGCTGTTTGAACTGTCACAGGGCCAGAGACCCCAAACTAAAGCCAGAGATCCCCAGGGGTCACCACCTGGATCTGCTTTGAAAGATACCTTTTGAGTTGACAATTACTACAACTCAGGGTACATCTACACTACAGGGGGAGTCGATTTAAGGTAAGCAAATTCAGCTAGGTGAATAGCGTAGCTGAATTCGACGTATCGCAGCCGACTTACCCCGCTGTGAGGACGTCGGCAAAATCGACTTCTGCGGCTTTCTGTCGACAGCGCTTACTCCCACCTCCGCTGGTGGAGTAAGAGCGCCGATTCGGGGATCGATTGTCGCGTCCCGACGGGACGTGATAAATCGATCCCTGAGAGGTCGATTTCTACCCGCCGATTCAGGCGGGTAGTGTAGACCTAGCCTTAGTCACTCTTGGGAGTTAGATTGCAACTCACTGTGTATGTTTGCTTGCTTTAACCTGTAAAGATTTATTAATTAGGAAAAATAAATGTTTTATTTAGATACCTGTAGCCAAGCCTATAATAAGCTATTATCTTTGGTGTAAGATCTAGCATAGGCGCCGACTTCCCCTCTTTCCCATGGGTACTTGACCCCCTGGCCCTGGCCCTGGCCCTGCCCCCACCCCTACTCCACCCCTTCCATGAGGCCCTGCCCCCATTCCAACCCCTTCCCCAAAGTCTCTGCCTCCTCCCTGCCCCTATTCCAACTCCTTCCCCAAATCCCCGCCCTGGCCCCGCCTCCTCCCCCTCCTTCCCAGAGCTTGCTAATGCTGCCAAACAGCTGTTTGGCAATAGCTGGGCAGGAAGTGCTGGGAGGTAGGTGGAGGAGCAGGGACATGCCTCACAAGGAGGAGGTGAGGTGGGGTGGGGAGAGCTTGGCTGCCAGTGGGTGCAGAGCACCCACTAATTTTTCCCCGTGGGTGCTCCAGCCCTGGAGTCTCCAGCCGTGGGTGCTCCAGCACCCATGGAGTCAGTGCCTATGAGATCTAGGGTACCAATTGATCTGGGGTAAGTGACTGGTCTCTTGGGACTAGAAGCAACCTGAATACGGTGTGAATTTTTTTTGGTGTAAGTTACCATTTATAACTAAGTCCAGCTTGCCTGGATGGCAAGATAGACTGGAGACTATAAGGGGACTGTCTGTGACACCCTGGTAAGACTGTTGTGATCCAGGAGTTCACGTTTGTTTCTGGCTTGGTGAAATCTAATTATAGAACATACCGCCAGTTTGGGGTGCCTGCCCTCTTTTTGACAGTCCACCCTGAGGTAGGCACTCATGGTTGTGAGCCACTCCAGACAGCGTGACACTCAGCAGTTGCTGTCACTAGATCAATTCATGCAGTCTGTCAGGAGTACGCTTCAGGTTACACAATTAATGTGTGGTGTATGGGTGCCAGAACTGCAGTGCTTTGCTCATAACCATCTGGCTCTCAGGGAATGCATCAACAAAACATACTTCTTGTGTTAGCAAAAACGACCCAAGATTTCTCTTGTATTTATTAGAAAACTTCCAGAGATTGTAGCTCAACCAATACCGACCAGGCTGGTTTACAAGTGGGTTTTTTGCTCTGAAGACCCAAAGATGTTCTTCTAAGCTGAAATGTAAAGCAGTGGAGGGGGAAGTTCAATTGGCTGCTTGGGATTATAAAACTAATTGTGAGCCCTAAAGCATTTACCTTCACACCCCCATGGTGGTGGTTTAAATTGCAGACCCACCCACACTACTGAGTGCTTAAGGCTTACTGCCAATCACCTAGTGCTTTTCATCTATAGACTATAGTGTTCTGCGAAGGTAGGTCAGCAGCATTGTCCCCATTTTAATGACTGGAGCACAGAGGCAAAGGGTTTGCCTGCACCAGGATTTTAGCCACTGGTATATCTGCACCAATGCACACTTTACCCCAGCACAGGTTGATCAGCACAGCTTACTCTGGTTTGGCACAAGTTCTGTTGCCTTGGTGTAACCTGCATTTCCTCTAGGGTTTTGCATCGGTAGAGCTACACGTGTCTGGCTTGTCAGGCCAGGCAACAAGCTAAAAGCAGAGATGGAAATGGAACATGTGTCTTGACTCCCTGCCTGGTTTCTCTTCCCCCCCCCCCCCACCCGGTTTGCAGCCAGCAGCTGCTAGCCATTCTCACGGTTACACACTGTATGAGAGAAGTGTAATCTAGAAAGGGAAGCAAACCGCCACTTGGCTCTCATTGCTACTAGAACAGGTGCTTTGCAGACAGTCTGCAAAGTTGTTGGGAAATGTCTTTCCTGCACCTATTGTCTCATAACACTCCTTACTAGTCACTATTTGTCATCCTTCTACTTGTGGAAAAGAGGGTGCTTCCCATGAGCTAGGAGTGTGAGAAGGGTTCAAGCATTGCTGCTCATAGAAGCGTTATTGGGATCAGGTTCGTCGAGAGCTGTGAATCAGAGAAGACTAAGTGACTTCTTGGATCATCCAGTCTATTTCCCCACTCATGCAGTATTAGTCCCTACTGGACAAAACCTGCCTTGCTCGTCCCTCTACTGTCAGGAAGCATTTCCTGATATTTATTCTAAATTTCCCTAATTCTTTTTTTTTTTTTTAATATTATCTAATTCCCCTTCATCCTTGTTATTAACAATTTGTAGATAGTTGGTTTATCATGGATATCTGTCTCTGCACATCTCTGTACCCCAATCTTCTTGTTTTCCTCCAACTTGTTACAGTGACCAAAACGACTATTTTGGAAGCCCAATATGACACGAAAAAGGGGCAGGTACTTGGCTCTTCTGAAAATCAGGCACTTTAGTCTGTCTTGCATCAGACACTCAAGCACTGAACGTTTGTGAAAACACAAGCCTATACTCTGTAGTATCTATTCTCAACCAGAGCAAGTGAGATTTATTTTTTTTAATATGCTCTGCTAAAATAGGATATTACAGCAGTGGCTATGTCATCCTTTGTTTTTAATAATTTTGTAGTTCTGTCAAAAAAGCAAAAACTTTCCAGTCAAGACTTATGCTCTATCAACCCATACTGCTTAAATATACTCATGGTGTTTATATTGTAGCTATTTAGACTTTTTTTCCCCCTTAGGTTGGAAGTTTCTGATAAGATAGTAATTGTTAGGATCAAGCTTTTTTCTTTAAAACAGGTGCTGCATTTGTGTTCTATTATTCAGTTAGCCAGTCTTTGCAAAATCCTATACAACTAGCATTTGTTGTCTTCACTTAAGACTCTTTTCTCTAACTGTAGGATGATGAAAGTCTCCAATACCTAACCCATGAGGAGAAGGATGTTCTCCTGTTTTTTGAAGAAACCATTGATTCTTTAGAAGATGACTTGGAAGAGCAGGTCCTACATGACAGCGGTATCCATGGTCACTCCCCAAGATCAACGGACGAAAATGCTTCCAGCCATTCAGAATCGGAAGAGATCATTGACTTGGTGCAATCAACCTCTGAGAACAGTGATCACAAGTGTACTCCGAACAGAGAAGTAGCAACAGGTAAAGTGTGACAGCTTCTAGTGTATGTACATTGAGGCAAACCTGTTACTCAGGATACAGAAGTTCTAAGTCTTTTCAGTACTGACATACCTCTTGTTCTGAATTTGTTGAATCCTACTTTTAAAAAGCAGATTTTTTCACCATGTCCCTCCCTGTTGTAGGGGAAGTTTGTGTGCCAGTACCACCAGAGGTGACGCATGGAGTGGGACATGCAGGGTCACGTCCCTCCCAGATTGCTTGGTCACATGGTGCAACCTGGCCCTCCTTCCTGGGGGGCAGCTGAGCCAGCAGGAGAGACAGAGGCAGGAGAATCAGCTGGAAGCTGCAGGGAGGGGCCTCTGCTTTCTGGGAGGAGGGAGGGGGCGCCCTACATTCCGAGGGGGGACTCCTTGAGGGGTGTGACTCGAGCTGTTCCGGGGTTGTGCCCCCTCCCACTCTCAGCAGGCACAGGTTGTCTGAGTACCACGCAGGTGGCTTAGTAGCTCAACATTATTAGTTTCCTTAATTTAGTTGTTCAGATGCTGAATTATGACTATTGTTCCTCTCTTGTGCTCTCCCCACCCGCCCCCTGATACACCAAGGCACTAACAAAATAGAAGTGTAATGAAGTTGCTTCAATGAGCAATAGGAGTGAAATGCATGACAATGACTGTAACAAGTATACTTGTTCATGCACCCGTTCCTTTATCCACCTCTAGCCCACACTTCTGTGGACAGCCATCTTGTGAATCAATGGTAGTGGAGCCACCATGAGGGCTTAGAGGAATGTGGCTTCACTGACCAAACCCCACCACATGGGTAGGTGGTGCCCATAGAGTGGCCTCCTGATCCCTACACAGAGCCAGTTTCCCCAGACTCTCTGCTGAAGAGGAGGACTTGCCCATTAGCAAATGCGCTACTTGGGTTTTAAACCTGTTTCTTTCCCCTCTGGTCACAGTAACCAAGAAAGGGCACAAAGGCAAGAAATAGAGGAAAAGGAGAAGGCTGCTGAAACACTGCACGTACATCTAGCAGATATGGGCATAATGGATTAGCAGAAGGAAGGATTGTATCAAACCCATCACAGACCGTGTCTAAGTGGAGGCATTAGTTGCCGGAGGAGACATTCAGCTACTCAAGTTCCAACTTCTTATTCAAGTGAAAAGTTGGGGGCGAGGGGTGTTGTGGGGAGAGAGGCCAATACTAGTGAAAGGAAGCTTTGTGTTCCACTCTGTGCAAGGACCTAATGAGATTCCATTTGTTTTTTAAGTGTCAGAGGCTGCCAGGAGAACAGATGATCCTAAGCCAGAGGGCAATGAGCTGCCTGAGAAGATTCCACCTCCTGATGCTCCGCCAAGCCACCCTTCAGCTCCTCCATTGATAAGCGATGAGACAGTTCTTGCTCCATGCCCCGTGCAGCACCCCAAGCTTCATCATGCCATCCCCACTCCACTTATCTTGGCTCAGAAAATGTCCGAGAAGCAAGATGAGACAAGGACATGCTCTCCCACTTCCCCCAAGGAGGGGAAGCCTGTGGAGTGGAGAAAAGCCCCAGTACAGAACGGAGACTGTTTTCCAGCTCTTAAGCACCCTCTGCTGCCTGCACCCAAATCCTACCGGTTTCCAAGTAATATCAACATAACCAATGCAGGTGGGAAGGAATTCAACCAAACTATCTCTAAGGCAGCAGTCAATGTGCAGGTGCGCAAGGCCCAGGTGCTGGCCAACATGAACGGAGCAGCCTTTGGGACAGCTGAAATAGAAGAGAGGTGGCAGAAGAATGAGCTCTTGGTTCGCAGCAGAAGCTCCTCCTTAAGAGATCTAACTTCTGAGCAAACACGATACGACGCTCTGACAAAACTAGGCCTGGCGAAGGAAAGGCCAAGTCTAGTCCAACAATATCGTGTCCCAAACACGCACAAGATACAGGACTTGCAGGAAGAACAGGGAGAGACTGTTTCTAATGGGTATCAAAATATCCACGCAACCTTAAAATGCGATCCCAGCCCTTTCCTTCCTATGGGCAAGACCGTGAAGATCAAACCAGACACAGCTCTCACCAGGGACAAGGTTGCTCGACAGAATGTTGCCAAAAGCTTTTATGACCATGGGCAGCCCGACTTAAATCTGGAGATGAGAAAGAGGTCAGGCTCACTGCCTAGACCTTCGGGATTTCGACCCCAGGGGATAACAGTACAGTTTTCCGGCCGAGGCTCAACAGAAGAAGCCAGGAAAGAGGCTCTTCGGAAACTGGGGCTGCTGAAAGAGACTATCTGAAAATCTGACAGGACCATCCTGACACCTGGGGGCAAGCGAATGGATTGGCTTTGTGTTGGAGCAGTCAAACAGGATCCGGTTTAAAAGGAAACTGGGAGAACAAGGGGCAGTTCTGTGCTCCTGCAACCCCAGGAGGTATTAAATATTGTACAATCGCAGGGACTTACTGTCTTCACACCAAGAGTGGCACCCCGGTGGGTTCAACACTACATCCCACCAAGTTACCCGTCTGATGTTCAGTGACTTGTGCAGACTTTTTCTTTCTAAAGTCCTGGCTGTAGCAGAGGGCATTGCATTAATGAAGTGTTCTGTGCAGTATTTTTTTTTTTTTTTTTTTATTGTACGTAGATGACAAATCAAATGGAGGATTTTCCTTATGTTGTACCATTCTGAAGCCAAAAACTAGATAGATCCCTGTCTGTGTGTATGATATACTATAACTGAAGTCTTCGACCTAGCTCACAAAATTCCATGACTTTTCTTTCCTATGATATTGTATTACCTAGCTCTGCCCATATTGATACATAACAGGTGTTGGAATCTTCCTTCTCCTCACTCTGCCCAAAATCTCAGCTCAAGCATGTCTCTGTGCCTCCTTACAGAGGGTGGTTTCCCATTTGGCCTTCTCTCGGACATAGAGGCCCAGGCTTGGAGTGGGTAACTGCATTGTTCTGCCACTTAATTTGAACATCACCTCTCCTCCTAAGCAGTTGCTTCTTGAGCATCTAGCGACCTACTGGGTGTACAGTGACAGGCACCAGCTAGCTCTCAAGGATACATGCAGTGTGTTCATCGTGTTCCTCTGACAACCAAAGAGTAACTTGACAATCAGGAAGCTAAACCTTTATATACCAGAAATGATGACCAGAGAAGCCATAGGAACAAGTTAACTTTGTACCCAGAGTCAGAGCCTTCTGTTTAATGTCTTATTTTAAACAAGAGTTCAGTGGAGGAAACCTCATTGCTCTGAAACAGTAGTTCTACTCCACTGAGCAGCTGTGGTTCAGTGCTGTTATTTTTTAATTAACTTACGACTTTTTTTTTTTTCCCCCCCGGAGTCTTTCCTATGCTCATCCCTATATTGTGTTGAGAGCCCTAATAATTCCCAATTCAGAGATGTACCTTTCTTGGAAAAAATCAGCCTATCCTGCTAA
Source organism: Chrysemys picta bellii (assembly GCF_011386835.1). Lineage (NCBI taxonomy): Eukaryota > Metazoa > Chordata > Testudines > Emydidae > Chrysemys > Chrysemys picta. The sequence goes on from NC_088791.1 coordinate 15,730,600, forward strand.
TGCACCACCAAAGTTATAACCAGAATCCTTGTACATTAAACAGAATTAAAGGCACTTGTATTTACCAACACATGGAGACTTCCAAAACTCTGTCCAGTTGCCAATTTCCTGTGCCCAACAGACAGAGTTTAAAGGCAGTGTGAAAATTATTTATTTATTTTTAAATGTTAGAAGGGATTTACGTCCCATATGGCAAAGTTACTCTTCCTAAACAAAATACCGGTAACTCATTTTCTCCTTCCATACGTATCCCAAAATACTTTAGATTCCAAACTAGCTTCTATTCTTAATGACAAAGTATCTGACTCTATTTACTCATCTTTATTTTTGTACATTTGTAAGAGGCCCAAAATGTTTAATTTCTCCTAAAGGTGAAGATAACCCCAGTCTCTCTCTCTCTCTCTCTCTCTCTCACACACACACACACACACACACACACACACTCTCTCTCTCTTTCTCTCTCTCTCTTTTATGTAGCCTGTAGCATTTTTTTCCTTTCCTTTTTTAAAGGGCTGAGTTATAAATCTTGGAAAATAAGAGGAGTGGTTACAGTAGAGACTAACACACCCTCTATTATAAAAGTTCTGACAACTGTGATAAATATCTTTCTGTATTTCCTTGATAGAAAGTGTTGCTTAAAACTTTCTGAGTAGAATTTATAAATTCTAAGCTTTTGAAGGAAAATCTTTTCATAATTGTTTACCTGCCTCATAAGTTATAAAATCTTTTTTTAAATAGTATTTAATCAGTTTTTATAATTGATTGCATATGTTATGGAATCTGGCTAGTTTTATTATTTAAATGAGGGATTATTTCTTCAGACTTTTAATACTTTGATTTGAAAGATCATGTTCCCTGTTATAACAGATGTATGTAAGTAATTTTGAAATTGACTGACTATTCTTCAAGCAAGCAAAGCACTTAGGCATGTGCTTAGTTCAATACGTGACTAGATCCACTGAAGCAAATGAGACTACTTACATGCTGAACTTTCAGCATGTATGTAAGTGCTTTGCAGGATCTGAGAATCTGGTCCCAATTCAGGACTGTATTTAAGCATGTGCTTGGGATTTAAGTGCTGTCCTGAATATGAGCCTAAGTGAGGGTAATGCATTAAACCTATAATCTTAACCATTTTTTATTTCAAATACTTATTTTTCTACAAGCAAATCAAATTTAAGTGTTCCACAGTTTTTATGCATCAAACTTTTGAGTCCTAGTAAAGAAACACTACAAATGCCAAACCTGTATAAACCATCTTCACATTTTATCACATTTCTGTCAACAGTAACAAGTATTGATCTTGTGCTTAAATCTTTTTTTTTTTTTTTTTTTTTTTTTTACAGGTGACATCACCCTCTTAACCATTTTAAAAAACATTTTGTTTTATCCAAGTATTTCTTTGGGTGAAGCTGAATTTCAGTAGATTAGTAAAATCATAACATTTTAAAAGTGGATAAAGTTTTTTAATATCTTGAAGGTATAAGAGATTGCAAAATCTTGTGTTACCTTGTCCTTTCATTCTTCAATTAGGGTTGAAGCCTCAGCTGGTGGGAATTGGCATAATTCTAAAAATACACCAGCTGAGGGTGTGTGGGCCAGTGTATTTATTTTGGTATGCTAACATACCCATTACCCCATTGATAAAACCTCTCCAGTGTGCCTAAAACTGTAGAAAGTAAAGCCATGTACTACATGTGAAGTTGTTATAGCTGCTAATGAAATAACTTGTATATTAATGCAAACTATGTTGTGTATCATGTTACTGTGTATGTAAATGTTGAGGTTTTATTTTAAGGTGGTGGTTTTGTCTTGCATAACTATCTTCTCTGAAAACCATAATGAATCAGCTGATTAAACTAACTAGGATAAAACCCAATGGCCAGTAGTGGATGGAAAGTGGAGTTTTTTTTCTTACAAACTCTTTATCATCCAGCAGCACCTGACTCCTTTCTTTCTAAGACGAAATGACTGAGGCCATGCCTATCCTACAGGGCCTACAATGTCACAGCTCCAGCTCTGCCGCCTGTGCTGAAGATACATCGTAAAGCAATGGAAGGGGTTTCTCTCTCACTGAAGTTAATCCATCTCTCGATGTGGTGGTAGTTAGGTTGACAGAGGAATTCTTTTGTTGACTTAGCTGTAACTACCACAGGGGTAAGGAGCTACATTGATCTAAATTTTAAGTGCAGTGGGGGACATGCGGAGGGGCCTCCAGGGTCATGTGCACCCCCAGATTTGCTGCTTGGCTTGTACTGAGCATGGGGTTGAAGCCAGCTGCCCTCATTCCGCCTCCCCACAATCAGCAGGCATGGGTTGTCTCCTTAAACTGCTGACATGAATTAAGCCTTCCCTGTCTCATCCCAATTCTAGTGCTCAGAGATCCACAAATGTAAAGAAAACAATGCTGTGCATTCAAAATCCAGCACTCATTTCATAAGGAGATATTTGCATTCTTGCCTTTGGGGTAATATCCTTTGGGCCAGACCAGCACCCTTTGTGTATTGCAATGAGCAAGCAGAAGTCCTTGCCTTTCCCCACCACTTTGCTATTGTAATAACTTCCTAAAGGGGGGCGTTTAATACTATTTCCTGTATACCCTCCACGCAACATCTCCATGTCTGCAGGGTTGTGCTGCCTGTATTGTAGGAAGTAAGCATAACCCTGGAGGCGTACACCTAGAAGAGGGCATCTTCATTTTTTCTCCTCATGCAGGACAGAGTTCCTGTACGGAAGACTTGTCCAGTAATATGCTTCTCTTCCCTTTCACTTGGATTTCAATAAATGCAGGAATGAGAATTTTCTGACAGGAAAACTTTAAAGTTGCATGTCCAGCCTAGGTTAGAGTCTCTGTGTGGTCGCATAAAAGGGTTAAACTCAACTTCTTTAAAAAATGAGGTTCTATTTATGTTATAGCTTAAAGCTGAAGCTTTCATTTGAAATTGCTTTTCAGATTGATGCTGTAGCCAAGAATGTCAAATATGGGTGCCTAAAGTGAGGCCCCCAACTCCATGTTTAGATGCCTAAACCAGTTGTTTCATTTGCACAGGTGCCATGCATCTGCCACTCACATAGGTGACTGGAGAGCAAGTGTGAAAAATTGGGATAGCAGATGGGGGGGGGGGGGGGTAATAGAAGCCTATAAAAGACAAAGCCCCAAATATCGGGACTGTCCCTATAAAATTGGGACATCTGGTCACCCTATGCTCACATCAAAGCTTGTGGGAGCTGCTAGTTTACAGTACGACTGAAAATCAGGCCACTTGGATGCTTCAGTCTATGCAAAGTGGCTGATGCATTTATTTTGTCGGTGACATTTTAATTGTATGGTTATAGGGCCTATTGAAAACCCAGGCTAGGCACCAAGTGTCTGTGTTAAAGGGGCTAATCCTTCGGGTGTGTTCATGCTAGAAACGCTACAGTGGCTGTGCTGCTGTACTGTAGGCCCTCACCGCAGCGACGGAAGGGGTTCTTCTGGCACGGCAGTAAATCCACCTCGCCCAGAGGCAGTAGCTAGGTCGACAGAAGAGTTCTTCCGTCAGCCTAGCAGTCTCCACAGTGGGGCTTAGTTTGGCTTAACTGTGTCTCTCAGGATGTGAATTTGTCAAACCCCTGAGCAAGGGAACTAGGTTGACTTAACTTTTAAGATGTAAGCCTGGCCTCACTTATGCTTTAAGGCCTGGCCTGCACACAGATTTTGTACAGGTATAACTATTTTGGTTAGGGGTGGGGGTTTTTTTTTCTTTTTTCTTCTTTAAAGTTACACTGGCACAACTCCTAGAGTGGATGAGGGCCGGCCCACAACATTTTGGCACCTGAGGTGGGGAACTCCAATGACACCCCCTTGCTTGGGCCAAAACTTTGAAAGGTCTCAAATCTGCCTTCTTCCTGTTCTTCGCCTCTCACTGTACTGCTCAGCTACCTACTCCAATAAAGGAGAACTAACAACTTAAAATGCCTTAATTAAAATTTTTGAACAACACTTATCTTTCAAATACCTGAACAGCAAATGTAACTTTTCTTGTCTGCATAGTAAACACTGGCATTTTTATCTGTTTGATTATTCAAAAGCAGTGCTTTCCGTGCCTTCTTGGTTGCAAAGATTTGAACGGCTTCCTGCTGAAGGTCCATAGTCTGGGCTCTATTGAGATGGTTGCGAGGCCGACCAGCCTCTCCTGTGTCATTGTGGAGCGTAGATGTGTTTTTATTCACTTCAGCTTGGAGAAGCTGCGTTCTCCACTGGCAACTGTTACAGGAAGTGTTAGAAGTATGTGCAGAGCAACAAAAGCATTTGGAAAGAGGGTGGTCATCTTATTTGTGCTACATATATTCCAGAACAGCTTTTGGAGTTGATCCTGCTGAAATGTATCTTGAAAGCGCTTTCAGTTCATCACCTAAATCACTCGCATCAATATCGCGCATGTTATCATGTTTCAACACTGTCTCTAGTGCCCTACATTGCTGGTGTAGGTCTTCAGGTATATTGAAGAGTTTTGGAATATCATACAACATCCCAAATATACTGCTGTGTTCCTTGAGCTGCATGAAACTTTCAACTGACTGTATTGCACAATCTAGCACCTGGTTAAAGAATTTGACTTTGAATTGTTGTTTAGGGTCTCTCATGGGATTATCCCGTTGCTCGTAATCAAAATGTCGTCTTCTTCGGTGACTCTTGTATTCTTGAATGGGTGGGGAAAATAGCTTCAGTGTGAAGTTCCTCTGCCAACTTCTGTGCACTCTTCAGAATGTTTTGAAATCCCTCATCTGACTGGTAAGACTGTAGGTATGACTTTGCTTTGTCCAGTTGTTCCATTGCTCCAGACATATCGAGATCACCTTGAGTCTCTTGCTTACAACATTTATTTCAAACAGTATGTCATACCACAACACTAAGCCATACAGAAATTTGAAGTTATGTATGTTTCTGGTGATTCCATTTCCCACTGCCACTGTTCTCCCATGAACAGTTCCTGTCATAGCATTATCCTCCATAATGGTAACTATGGCATCATCTATCTTCCCAATTTGGTGTGTGTTAGGCTTTATCGCCTCCCTTCAACTTTCCCAGTGTGTGGCACTCAGTGGTTTTAGTGTCAGAGAGGATGTTCCCAGCTGTTGTTTCAAAATTTGCCATCAATGAGTTGATGCAGAGAAAAATACATAGATGCTTTGAATTACATTAAAAAATTCAGCAGCCTCACTGGAAGCTGATGCTGCATCACTGACCACCACGTTCAATGAATGAGAACTGCATGGGACAAAAAAATCTCGAGGGTTTAACTCTCAGATCCGTGTCTGCACTCCTCTAGTCTTTCCTCTCATGTTGGCACCATTATCATAGCCCTGACCTCTCATGTCAGCTATCATAATTCCCGTATCTTCCAGCTTTTTAAGAGGCACATGTCATATCATCACCAATGTAGTGTTATCAATGTCAATAAATTCTAGAAAATGCTCTGACAGTCACCATTGCAGGGCCACTTTCACTAGCTTCTGTTACAAAACGCACCATTAAAGTCATTTGTTCTGTATGGCTGATGTCAGGTGTGCAGTCCAGAATAACAGAGTAATATCTTGCTGACTTCAGATCTGCCACAATCTTCTGTTTGACTTTTGTTGCCACTAACTGTATGATCTCATTTTGAATGTTTTTTCCAAGATAGTGGTGTGTGAACATTTCTTGGGTGGTGACTCTTCTTAGATGCTCCAGCATCAAACTCCGCCATCAGCTCCACAATTTTAAGGAAGTTTCCATTGTTTGGCACATACAGCTGATCTGAAGTGCCAGGCAGTGCTAGGTTTTGGGTAGCAAGCATTCTCACAATGGCAATGAGCCTTTTCAGGACATTTTGCCAGTAAAGAGACTCTGATGCAATCTTCTCTTGATGCTGATCTATGGTGGCCTTTAACCTTCGTCTCAAGTCTGTTCTCCTCAAGTAGGTTCAGGGAAGCAGCAGGAACCAGGAAGCTCCCTGAGAAGCTGGTGTTAATCAGTCCAGACTCCTGGGGCTGCTAGAGAGGTACATAAGAGGTGGCTCCTTTTCTCTCTCCCTGCAGCTCCTGCTGCTTTCTGTTATTCCCTCTCACCTTTTCTCCGGCCTGCCTGTTATGTCTCTTGTGCCCTCCTTCCTCCAGCACAGCACTCCACCATCTCTGTGCAGCTAGAGCAGAGAGAATACATATGCACCAGCAGCAGACAATTTTCTACACTCTGGGGCCGAGGGGCGCTCTCCCACAGTCTGGCACCTGAGGTGGCTGCCTCAGTTCGCCTCATGGTAAGGCCAGCCCTGGAGTGGATACAATTATACTAGTATAAAAATGCCTACGCAGTATAGCTGCTTCCTCTTCCTGTGTGGGAATAAACTTTTGTATGGTGACAAGGCTTAAGTCCCCTCTTTATGCTCCAGCAACATAATGGGGGTTTATAGCTGGTATCAGTTTAACTCAGGCTATGTTTACACTAGAAACACTACAGTGGCATGAATGCAGCTGTGAGATGTATTTAACTGCTGTGTTTGGGTTCTAGAGGCTGATGAAGCATGAATGAAGGCATCATTTTTTCACAGTAGACTGTCACTTTATGACCAGTTTATTTCAACTTTATTTTGCCCAAACCGTTACCATTTTTCTTGAACAATTTTAAATCAGAACTTTATTTTAAGGGTGCGTATTAGCCTGTCTCAGTGTTAATTCTCTTACCCCACCTCCTTTTCCCAGCACAGTTGCACTGTATCTAATTCACTATGGTCATAGGCTGTTGTTGACAGCAGCAGCTCAGAATGCTGTGGGCACTGAAAGTTGATAGATTCCTCCCTTAATTTTCAGCTGCGAGTGTCATTATAGCCTGAAATTTCAGGTGCATAGATGAAATTTACTGTTAGGAGCTGGGTGAAAGCTTGTTGGGGTTGAGTTAAAACCTTGCTCAAAGTAAGAGGTGAACATGCCCTTCATTTAAGATAGTTAAATGGATGCACCTACATGCTCATATGAGCGCACAGACAGAGCCTAGTAGAGCCTGCCCAGAAACTAGGACCAAGTGGGCAGGGGGCTTCCACGGGGGAGTGTGGGGTGTTGTTCCTTCTCACAAACACACCCAGAGTAAGTGGCAGAGGCAAGAAAGCAAAGCGGTAGCCTTTGAGCACAGTGTGACCCTGGGAAAGCTCGAAGAGAGGCTTGGGCTGTTCATTTTAACTGCTTATTTTCTTCTTGGGTCCTCATGTGTTTAGATGAGTAGCACTTTACAAGGTTGCCAACCCTTCAGGATTGTCTTGGAGTCTCTAGGAACGAAAGATTAATCTTTAATTAAAGATTGTCATGTGATGAAATCTCCAGGAATACATCTAACCAAAATCGCTGACCCTACTTCATTGGTGACCCTGCCACCAAGCTGGCATCCAAGTTCTGCTGCATACCAGATTCCATCTCTTTCTACTTCCAAGTGAAACATCCCTCAGGCCCTGAAATTTGACTAGTTGCTTGGGTCAAAAAGGGCAACAATACTGAGGATCTGCCATAAAAAAAACAAATCACACTAGCAGCTGTGCTACTTTCACTATCTCGTGTCAACTCTTCCCTCCCCCACCTTCCCTAAAGAGAAAGCTTAAAGAAATAAATTTAATCCCATTTGCTTCTTCCTAGCAAAGCAATTATCAGGCCATGGGGAAAAAGTGACTTTTTCATTTAAAGTAGAAAAAAATCAAGGGCATGATAAAAGCAGCAAGGAGGATTGTGGCACCTTATCGATACTGGGCATGATAGATACTGAGAAAAGCAAACAGCACCAATGGGTGGGACTAGCTTCCTTCCTCATCCCCAGCAGACAAATCCACCTCAACCCCGATATAACGCTGTCCTCGGGAGCCAAAAAATATTACTGCATTATAAGTGAAACTGCGTTCTATCGAATTGCTTTGATCTGCCAGCGTGCGCAGCCCCGCCGGAGCACTGCTTTACCGCATTCTAGCCGAATTCGTGTTATATCGGGTCGCATTATATTGGGGGTAGAGGTGTATTAAGGAAATTATGAACTGGGCAGTCAGCTGTAGCAACTAGCAGAGCCCCACTGCACACCAGTGGACTTATGTTTCTTTGTAATAACTGCCTAGAGTAATTTTGAGCTCTACAATCTTTAAATCAGTATGAGCCCAATGATTGTGGCTGGCTTCCACCCCAGTCGTCATTTCAAACACACCCTAGCATCGTAAAGAAATGCAGAGAGAAAGCCGTGCATTATAGCCATAATAAGGATTTCAGCAGTGCCATGTACTTAGGCTCCTACACTGTCCCACTTTGCTTGTTGAATTTATAGTGTAAGCAACGCCAGACAAGAGCCTGCATTTTTTTGTGGGGGGAGGGGAGGGGTACCATGAAGAGTCATGCACAGCGATGATATCGGCTAATGGCTCTAATTCCCATTGGCCACAGGGGTGCAGGATAAACTATTGCCTTCAATGAAAGGTGGCTTAGGCCCTCAATTAACAGAAGCAGTGGTGGATGGGAACCACGCAGGTGGTTATCAGACCCATTTTACCAACCAAGCAGGGGTGGTGAGTTATATTCAGGGTACAGGGGCCCCTGTGGGGCCGGGTCTCTCCCCTGGCCCACCTGCTGCCTCGCGCGTCCCCCCCGGACTGTCTCTGCCTAGGCCCAGGGCAGCGGGTGGCTGCCCTGCCGCTCCACGCTGCACTCCCTCGCCAGCCGCTGCTAGCTACAAAGGGAGCGGCTGAGGCGTTTGGGTGGAGGGTCGGAGGAGTGAGTGACTGCAGCAGCTCAGGGAGCCCCAGGTGGCTGCTCAGCCTGATTTGGGCTTTTTCTTTCCCTTCCTCTCCTCTGCATTTCTTTTGCTAGTTTCCCTTCTTTGTGGCTGTAGCCAGGGCACTCTGACCCCCTCTCCCTCCGCCACTTCCTCCTCTGACCCCCTTCCACTGAGCCAGCTTCTTTCCCCTCTGTCTCCCTGGGTGCAGTGTACCCTCCTGCTGCCCCATGGCCAGCAGGACTTCTCCCTGTACCTCCTGCACGAGAGCAGCTCCTGTCAGGACTTCCCCCAGGTGCAGCGTGAAGTCTCTCCCCCCTCCCCCCCCCCCCCCCCACCCCACCATCCCTCTCCAGAGTTGAGGGTGGGGAAAAGTTTGTTGCGTGTTGGATTTTCCCTCTGAACTCGTCGCTCTTGTTTTTGAATGAGGTTTTCTTGCTCTGGGGAGTATAACCCCTTGGAACTGAGAGGGGCCCTAGGAGCACGTGCAGTGACGGGGGAGAGGGCTGGGGGGGGGCATCCTCCTCTCTAGCCCCAGCACTGGGGCAGCCTGGCCCTGGGGCAGCCTGCCTGAACCCCAAATCCTTCATCCCTGACCCCACCCCAGAACCCACACCTCTAGCAAGAGCCCTCCCCCTCCCTCCATCCCAACCATCTGCCCCAGCCCTGAGCCCCATCCTGAACCCCTCATCCCCGGCCCGACCCTGCAGCCCTCACCCCCCCCATCCCAACCCTCTGCCCTAGCCCTGAGCCCCCTCCCAGACCCCAAAATCCTCATCCCTGCCCGAGCCACATCCCCAGCCAGAGCCCTCACCCCCCCCCCCCCCACTGTGGGTAGCCCCAGACCCATAGGTGCAGTTTCACGGCTATATTTGGCAGGGGGAGGGGGAGGTAGCATGACGGGGCAGGCCTGTACACACACATATGCATGTGCTGAAGCCAGTTCCCCTGGCTCTCTCCCCCTGCCTGGAGTGGTACCTGAGCTGCTGGTGTTGTGGGGAGGGGATGGGCTGGCTTAGAGCGGCCACCATGACCCGCCGGAGTGGGACGGGCCCTGAGCTGGCCCATAGCAAGGCTCCCCGCGGTGCAGACTCTGCTGGACGGTGCCCCAGCTCCCACAACTGCCCAGCACCTGCGCTACCTGCCCGTGGTGGCTCTGCACGAGCCCTGGGGCCTTACCCAGGCAAAGGGGCCAGGCGCAGACATGGTTTGGGGGTTGTTGACACAGTCACCATGGAGACCAGCCCCACTCCTCCTCCCAGGACCCCACCACTGCCATAGCTGCCCTGGGGCTGCTTGAAAAAGAGCAATCTCCTCCCCCCAACTACACCTATGCACGGAGCCTCCACCAACCCTAGGCAGCGTGCCCCGGGGTGGGAGGGGAACACGTGCCAGGGGCTGATCTCGGGCATCCCAGCCCCCGCACCTCGGGGGAGGATCTGGGGCTCCCCACAGTGGCCCAGACTCTCTGAGTGGCTTTTACCACAGCCCGGCTCCAGCTTCCCACCTGGCCAGGGGGGCAGGGCCCCGGGGTGGGGGTCAAGGAGGAGCAAGGAGCAGGGCTACAGTTCTGGCACCGGTGGCCCTCCACTTCTATCCAGGTTCCAGTGTTCCTGCAGGGGGACCCCAAATTAACGAGGACCCTGGGCACGGCCCCAGGGGCCCGTGCGTTAATCTGCCACTGAATGTATGCAGATTAGTTTGTAATGTCTCAAGCAAGGGGGTTCACATGAATGTTATGCAGTTAATATAGAACGTATGTGGAACAAAACCTTTGAACAGTGCAACCGTGACACTCCTTTGCAGACTGCATTGTATAATGTACTGACAAAGCGTATGACTCAATTTCACACACACTAAGTGTATTGTTTGACCACACTGGGACTTAATCAGCATCCTTTGAAAGGTTTTATTCCCACCATACCCTATAAATAGTATCAAGATGATAGATTTGATTATGAGCAAGAGAACAGCCCAGTACAGAAATCATGCATACCATGAAAGAACATGGCAGGCAGGAGACTAATCTGTCACTAATTTTATTCTCTCTCATTCTGCTCCTGCAATGAATTCGCTACAGGGTGCATCTCCAACTGGGCCCCATTAATTTTAATGGGCTCTGCAACTCAGTGTGTCAACCTGCACAGAACTCATTACTGGATCAGGGGCTCTAAACACTATGAATGCTTATAGTGCTGTACACAAATGGCCTTAGATATGACCCCAGCCTCAGGTGAGCCTGGTAAAACAGAGCAGGAATAAGTTTTAATGTTCTTAACTGCCTATACGATTGTTGTACATGCATGAAGTCCCTCAGTACTGGTGACCGAGAAAGCCAGATACACTGGGGTCTTCCTATCTTAACAACACACAGCTTCTTTCTACACTGAGAATTGCCCTCACTCACCCTCTAGGAGGAATGAAATGCAGAAGATATTTTCAACACAACTGTCTGATGCTCCCTGATGCTAGAAGCACAAACAGCAGGACTGTAATTTGCAGCGCTCCTAGATTAACTGGAAACGTTTCATAACTGAATTCACCCAGGTGGAAATTGCAAAACACATTCCTTGGCTGTCTCGTTAAAGTCATTGTTATTCTTGGCAGAAAAAGAACAAGGCTATCATGGAAAGTACGCTACCCCGGATCAAACAGTAGCAAGCATCAGAAGCGCTAAAGAACTGCTTTGAGCCATTGCTCATGCCCTGTCCCGGAGACATCTACAAAACAAAGCCTTTAGTTTCGGAATCCTCAAGTATATGTCATGCTGCAACAACACTCGCTGCACCTTTTGCTTTTCATGACGTATAGCCGAGCCCCATACGTGTGGTTTGGTGCTGTACATAATGGCTTATAAAAGAAGGGATAGGTTGGTAGGGGATGTAAAATTGTGGGACAAGTTCAGCAAAGCGTCTACATTGATGTAACTTAACGTTTTCTGCCCGACCCAAATGTGTATATTACAATACCTTAGACTCACTCCCTCTTAGCAATGTGTATCTTACAGCCTCACCTTACCCATTAACTCTGAATTTGGTACACGTTGTCTGTGCTGGGATTCTAGTCCTGGCTGCAGCTGCATTAGCGCCAACCATTAGCCTAGGCTCTGTTTACACTGGTACAGCACTATTGGCACCAGTCCAGCTTACCCTGTTTGAAACCGCATAACTCATGATGGACAGATATAAATCTTGTCTGTGCTAGAAGGTTGCAATGGTGCAACTACACTGGTGACTAAACATCCAGTGTAGACAAGGCCTTATAGTGGTAAGGAGTCTAAGGCTATGTCTACACTACAGAGCCTATGTTGGCATAGCCCCTTAGTGTAGACGCTGCATACGCCAACAAAAGGAGGTAGTATTCTGCCAGTGTAGTAATACCCCCTCTCCATGTGATGGTAGCTATGTCAAAAGAAGCTCTCTTTCTACAGCTGGGGGATTTGTTGGCATAGCTATATCACTAGGAAATGTGGGTTGCTTCATACCGCTGACTGACATAGCAATTAGTTCTAAGTGTAGACCAGGCCTAAGTTGATGAGCCTCAGACAGGAGAAAGGACTACAGCAAGGAAGTGTACATTAAAGGTGCTCCTGCCATAATGTCCACCTTCTTAGTATTTAACTTACACCTGTTTAAACATTAGACAGACTTACTAAGGGCTTGTCAAGCTAGTGTTTGTATAATTTCATACTGGTATAGCTTATTCCTCCACTCTCCAGGGTGTTCTAATTTAACTATTTTGATTAAAAAAAGTCTGAGTGCAGGAGAGTCTAATTTACATTTCCTCACACATTCCCTGTGAATTTGGCCCTTTGTTTAATACTCTTGACAAAGCCTCATTTTTAAAGTATTTCCTACACTATGATTAGTCATAGATTCTAGTGTGTTTTCATCACAGAACTGGCTCCCAATAGGAATATTTTCTCCCTCTTTCCCTGGTATAAGGCAGGTCTCTGAGGGATTCAGACCCAGGCCCTGCCAAAGGGAACACCATCTCATCTTTCATGTGCGTGCCCTCTTGGAATTTGTAAAGCATTTCTCAGAACTGGGCTCTCCCTTCCGTGCTCAGGGTGACCCCTCCCGAAGCAGGAAGTACCTTCCCTAGGCAGCAACTGGCATGCCCCAGGGGAACACTCACGGAATTGTCAGATGTGTGCTTACCTCTAGGGAACTGGAAGGAAAGGTTATTTTTGGTAATAGGATCAGCAGTTACGCCCCAGTCTTCAGACTTTCCATCAGGTCACAGCTACCGCCTCCCACTTACTACCTATAAAATAAAGAGCAGCAAAAAGGAGCCTGTGGTGGTTGAGGATTAAACAGATGCTCTTAGTAGTAAGAGCCTGGTTGGTAGTCTAGACAGAGCAGCCAGCGTCACTTTCCTAGCCCTGGTATGTGCTATGCCTTTATCTCTGAGGGTAACCGTAGATTTTTGAAATAGCCACATAAACTATTAGCCATTTTTTAAATTACATGAAAACAGCTCAGTAATTTGTATTTGTAGAGGCTGTACAGTATGAGTGTGACCCCCAGGAAGGGGTTAAGTGCCCAAATCAGCAGCAGTATGTGCATGGGCGGTGGGTATCATAGGCCAAGGGAGGCTAAGCCTCCCCTAACCTAGGATGTGGCCCTGCCCATCCTCCGCCCTCGCTCCCCCTCTCCTCTGAAACCACTGGGCATTCTGCTCCATCCGGTGGCCAGAGGCTGGGGCTGCCCAGGGTGACTCGGATTGGCCGGTGGCCCTGTGCTCTGGCTGGTGCTTGGGCCAGCCGGCGCGCAGCTGCAGCGGGGCAGCTGATGCGGGTGAGCCAGGGCTCCTCTGGCGGTGGGAGGCTTGGACAGAAGCAGGAGAGCCAGGCCTGGGACTAGCCTCCCCGGAGGGGCAGTTCACCCGCACCCATGAGTATGTGAACGGAGCACTTATCTTGGCCCACGGGTTTTGTTTCAGTCCTTGCTGTGATGAAGGTCAAGTGGTGCTCATACCTTAACTTTTTGAGGTAACAGGAGGGACTCACACAGACGCAACAGCACTGGTCTACTGAGGAACTACACCTAGGGTACGTCTATACTTACCTCCGGGTTCGGCGGTAGGCAATCGATCTTCTGGGATCAATTTATCGCGTCTTGTCTAGACGCGATAAATCGATCCCGGAAGTGCTCGCCGTCAACACCGGTACTCCTGCTCCGCGAGAAGAGTACGCGCAATCGACGGGGGAGCCTGCCTGCCGCATGTGGACCCGTGGTAAGTACCTTGTAGTTCAAACTGAGATACTTCGACTTCAGCTACGTTATTCACGTAGCTGAAGTTGCATATCTTAGTTCGAACTGGGGGGTTAGTGTGGACCAGCCCTTAGTGTCCGACCAATATGTGTTTGCAGAGTTGTAGCTATGTTGGTCCCAGGATATTAGAGAGACAAGGTGGATGAGGTAATATCTTTTAGTGGACCCACTTTTGTCGGTGCCAGAGTCACACTTGACATGCTTACACAGAGCTCTTCTCCAACTCTGTGTAAGCTTGAAAGCTTGTCTCTTTTACCAGCAGAAGTGGGGCCAATAAAATATATTACCTCACCCACCTAGTCTCGCTAGGATCAATATATGTTACAAAGGGTATTTTTTAGTGGGGGTAAGTCCCATTTGAAAGTAAATTCTGAATCCATCTAGTACTAGGTACGTGTATGGCCCACATCAGAAGAGTGTAAGATCCCCACTAAAAGTGTGTCTGTATTCGATTTGTGGAAGATTGGCCTCTCTGGATTTGATCAATCAGCGAGTGTTGGTTTCTACCCATGCAGGCAGCAAGCAGCACCAAGACACCAAATACTGTTATCGAACATCTCAATTTAGCTGGAATATTGACAAGCTAGAAGCTTGTTAAGCCACAGTTCATTTCAGCGGTACCCTCCCCACTGATTCCTTCCAGGCTCTTACCTTGTGATTACCACACATAATACAGTGCTCCCATTGTTCCTAAGGAGGCCCCAGTTTAGCAACTTGGCCACCATATGATCTGTGTAGGGACCACAAGCACTTGTGTTTGACCTCCAGGTGCTAACGTACTCTGCTGACCTTCAAATGGCGTGACCCACCCCCAGAAAGAATGACACTGAAATGAAGTACACACCAACAGCATAGGAGGCATGAAATAAGAGGGCATTATTTTTCTTAGTTTGTCTCATCCTCTCATTTTAGAAACATCAACTTCTTGCAAGAAGCCAATGGGGCTATAACAGCAGGTCAGGGCAGCGAATCTAACTGAATGATGGTTTTCCCCAAGTACAGTGACAGCATGGGCTAATAGCCACAGTCCTAGCCCTGCTCTCAGCTCTGCCACTCACTTCCTGTGCAACCTTGGGCAAGTCACTTAACCATTCCATGCCTCAGTTCCCCCATCTGTAAAATGGAAATAGTTTGTTACCTGGCTAAGGCTTTGGGCAGCTGAAGTCATGTTCTAAAGTACTTTGAGAACCTCATAAAGCAGATGCTTTTGTAAGTTTTATTTATCTAAGATGCTTATATGGCCCTTCATTACTTAGTATCTGAGCACCTCACAATCTAATGTATTTATATTCAACAACCCTGGTAGGCCAGACAGTGCTGTTATCCCCATTTTACAGATGGGGAATTGAGGCATATGGAGACCTATGGCAGAAAGTGACTTGCCAAAGGGCCCATTGGAAGTCTGTGGAAGAGAGCACTGACCCGTGGTCTCCCAAGTCCCTTAACACTTGATTATCCTTCCTCTCTAATATTTAACTCGCTCTAACCTTTATTATTTACTGGCTGCCAAGGAGGAAACAGCAACCTGAAAATTTGGGCTCTGAGTTGTTTACCCTGATTGGGCAATGCAGATAAACCACCTGATGTTTCTGAAGTGGAATGACACAGAGGGGAACAGGAGTATGTCATAGAAACTGTCACAGCAAGAGGGAAATTATTAGGAAATAGTTGTCAGCACATTTCTATTTCCAATACACAAATTACTGCCAGGGCGGGGAGGAGGGGAAGGAAGAGAACTGGATCATCAACATGGTCCTTAGGCTTTCTGACAAATTTAATTACATCTGGATATTTCCTGTCTTCCTAAACGGATTTGAACCTGATTAGGTTTAATTTTCCATTTGTGATGGGAGAGATTTTCTAGTGAGACTGAGCTTGGAACATGTTCTGTGGAGTGAAGCGTATGTGCTGATACTGTATCCCCTAGGAATAAATTCATGGGCTTTGCTTCAGACATCATGAGAGAAAGGAGAAAATTCCCCTTGCTGTAAGCATCACGTTACAGGTGATATGGGTAACTCATTCCGCTGGTTTTTTATATGCCAGTTATGCACAAAAGGTGTTTTCATTTTTAATTCAGTTAAAACCAAATGCTAATGATTATCGCTAATAGGCCAAGGCACATGTCACGCACCTGTGCCCCATAGCCTGGGAGAGTTTGTGGGCACAAAAGCCAAGTCATGGGTTCATGTGCATCAACTTTCTGATGGAAAAGAAAGGCTGCTGCAGGAGATACTAGGAACTAAAATATTATTGAAACACCCTGACTGAATTTCCAGAGGGGATTTAATAATCCAGTCTGACCAATTTAGCTGCAAGTCGTTCCTTTTGGAAAAAGCTTTCCCACCAGAATGTTACAAAAGGAAAAAAAAAATCTATCCCTCTCCATCCACAACGCAGAGTTTCCCATAACAGAGAAAAGAGAAAAGCTGAAAACTCCATAAAGTGCACCTTGGCCAACCTAATTAACCAGGGGTTCTGTTCTCTCTAGGATTCAGTTCAGATCAGTAGCCATTTAGAGGCTACCGTGATACGAGCTGTATATAATTATGACAGTCAGAATAATTTAATAGTAGTGCCAAATACATTGTCTGAAGGATGCTGGACAAATGCTTTATTAGTTGATGTACAAAGTTTTTTCCACAGATTGCTTTCTGCCCTTTAGCCAACTTTTATTAACCTTTATTATATTAAATGTGAGGTGATGTATTACAACAACATACTTAAGAAGCTTTAGGACATGGACACACGAGATACACAACTGCTTTGCATTCAAAACAGTTGTCATCTTCCACATCAGAGGTGGTTGCATTTCATGGTGGGTAATGTGATCCTTTTTGATCCTCTACGTACCTCACAAGTATGTTACGAAGCTGCATAAGTATTGCCTGCGAAGAGCTCCTAGGATAAATGGTGGCATATAGTGACCACCTTGTATATCATGGGTGAAATCATGGCCCATGGAAGTCAATAGTAGTTTTGGGATTGACTTCACGGGGGTCAGGATTTCAGCCCAGAAAGAAAAAGAATTATCAGTCTCTCTAAATCATTTCCATGCATATGCAGGAAAAAATGCAAAATAGGATAAAGACACTTCCATTTTTTTCTACATTGGTTCTTATAAAAGATGAATGTGGTTTTGCAGCTCAATACCAACGATCCACCCAGGGCTTCATGAGCTGCAACAAGACACTAGCATGAGTATAGGAAATGGATTTTGTTCCTCAAAGATTTGCAAAGCCCAGTGGAATATTCCTGCGTCATTTTACACATTGCTTTTCAGATGCGGTAGTTTAGTTACAAGCTCACAATCCCTTTGCCACGAGAGCATAAAACACAACGAATGTAGCCGCAAACACATTTTTCATTCACAGATGTCACTAACTAAGCCATTTAGCTGCCTGACCCTTGCTGAACTTTTTCAGGGAGGTCGAGGTAGAATACACCTGTCGCACTGCTGAATGCACTAGGTGCCCGGTATGTCCTGACATGTCAATGGAATGTTATTGGAAGTCCAGCAGTGGGGGGAGGAACCAGCAGTCACAGAGTGCTGAATTTCAAACAATGGGAGCTCAGGAATGAAGAACCCTGCTGATGGACCAAGCCTGCAGAGTTATTTTCTCCTGGCTTTGTTGTTGAGTCATAGTCAGACACTGGTGCAATTATGTGATAACTCGCATGGCCACATTTTTGTTGCTCTTTTTTTTTTTTTCCTGGAGATGAAACAAGGCCAACTCAAACTGACTAGAATGAATGCTTTAAGTGACTAATCGGTGATTACATAACCCGAAGAAGAGGCCCATGTGAACAGAGCAGAATGCCAGCCTGGAATGTGAGTCAATGGAAAGCTCTCCCAGAGAATTCTGGGAAACCAAAGCTAGTTGTCAATTCATATTGACTTTCCCTTTTGCCGGGTGGAGATGGGGGGCTAAGACACTGCAGAATTGGAAGTGATTAGAGTAGATGTTTTGGTGTCTTTTTTCCTGGGGTGAAGTGAAATCAAAGGGCGCTGCAGGTCCTCAGAACCTCGGAAAGTTAGGCCTGAGGTGTCCCAAGTTGGGCACCCAAAAGTGAAGCATCTGCTACTAGGCCAGTCTGTAACATGTGGGCTGACAGCTCCATCCGCACAGAGCCTCAGAGATGTCAGTGGGACTCTGCGTGGGAGCAGCAGTCTGCCCACTCTATACATTACAGAATTGAGGACAGGGTGGACCTTTGAAAATGTTGGTCTCAGGGCTTCTTTACATAGAGAAATCTACTGGCATAATTATACCGGTGTAATTACACCATTATAGTTCTATTGGTGTAATTATACTGGTATAATTATACCAATAATTTCCCCTGCGTAGATGAGTCCTTAGGCCCTGCCCACATTAGGGAAATCCACTCCAGAGATGTGCAAGCTCCTAATATAGGCTTTGTCCACACGCATAAGTCGGACCACTTTAACTATTCCAATATAATAAAGCAATACAACCTCTACCCTGGATGCACTTATATCACTATAAAGGTGCAGTTATACCAATATACAGGTAAAGCTGTTCCGATACGGGAAGGGGAATAAGCAATACCAGTATAACTTCATCCACACTAGGGGTTGTACCGCTATAACTAGTTCCATCCTAATCACACCTCTAACCAAAATAGTTACACCAGAACAAAACTGTGTGTAGATTAGACCTCAGACACGCTATGGTGTTACAAGGTAGGACGTACACCAGTGCAGCTTATGAATTTCCTTAACATATATATTACTTAATATTTATAAAGTGCAATAAGGTGGAAGGCTGTATAGAAATAGGCCTTCATACTACACTTGGAATGCTGCTTGCCAGATAAGTGACAAAAGCTGCATTCCAAAGCAATTAGCACATTGGACCCTGATTAGAAAGAATGAAACTTCAAGATAAAGAGGAGTGAAAGTCCATTAACAAGCTGAAGCAATTCTGGATTGTCACTTGCCGATATACCCAAAAGGATCCAGTGGCAACAGAGTTAGAACGTGCAATATTCTGTGTGTAATGCATAATATGGACAGGAACTGACTGGGTCACTTAAATCTTCGACAAGGTCTACTAAAGTCAAGTGTACATTAGGGCCCAGTCTACACTACAAAGTTTTGCCAGTTGGCTTGGAGTGTGAAAAAAATTGGCCCCTCCAACCCAGCCGGACATGGATGTGTAGTATGGACACGCTTTTGGGATAAAGGAATAAAGCTTTCCCTGACTGAAATGAGCAATACCAGAAAAAGCATTGGGCTTTTGCCAATATAAAAATGTACGCAATCATATCCCTAAGTACCATTACTAGACCAGCAAACGTTTCTAGTATAGAGCTGGCCTAAATCTCAAGAAAACTATTTTCAGCATCGTTACAGAAAGTTTTCATCCACTGTCAACAGAAATCATCAGCAACAGGGCACCTCAGTTTCTCCATGTGTAAAACTGAAAATAACACCCTCCTCACAGGAAAGTTGGCAAGGGTGAAATTAATGAATATGGAGAAATTTCCTCAGGTACAAAGTACAAAGCAATATTTTAAAGAAACGTTTGTGGTTTGAGTAAAGATCCCACAAGTAAGTGGGAAGGGCAGGCTATATTTTACTGCCCCCACCATTAGGGTATGTCTACACTGCAAAGTAGGCCCATGCTTGAGCCCGGGCTCAAGGTTAACCCCCTCTCTTGTGTCTACATTGCAGTTGCATTAACCCAGGGTCCCAGGACCCTGCAGGGCTGGAGGGTCCGAGCTTGAGTCTAGCTGGGACCCAGGGTCCGAGCCCTATTGCTTTGCAGCGTAGCCACAGCCCCACTTGACTCAGGTCCTGGGAGTCATTCAGAAGTATCCCACAATTCCATGGGACAACTTCCTTAGTCCTCTCTATCCCAACAATCTACAATACACTCTACTGAAAACAGAAGCCCCCCCCACCCCAGCAAACAGCAGCAGCTCAGGTCAGTGTTAATCCATTCTCTTCTGATCACCGTTCTGCAAGCACGTTATCAGAGAGCCTCCTGGGTTTGCAATGGAGAGAAAACCTGTAATGTGCAGGCAGGCAGTACATTTTTCCCACATTGCACCATGGTCTTATGACTAGACCAACCACATTTCAGTGGTGGGGGTGGTGCTAGGGACTCTGGATATGGTTCCTTGGACTCAGATCTGCGCACTGCAGGGTGGATGCCAGAGCCTTAAGTTTGCGCACAGGTTAGAAAAGTCTTAACGTCACAGGGTTTAAATACAGTATAGACACCCAAGTCCTGGGATCCCTAACACAGGTCAGCTGGCTGACTCATGTCCCACTAACCATAGGCGCCGACTCCATGGGTGCTCCGGAGCTGGAGCACCCACAGAAAAAAATTGGTGGGTACTCAGCACCCACCGGCAGCTCCCTGCCACCCCCGCTCCAGCTTACCTCCCCTCCGCCTCCTCTGTGAGCGCGCCGCCGCATCCTGCTTCTCCCCCCTCCCTCCCAGCGCTTGCACCGCGAAACAGCTGATTCGCAGGGCAGGGAGGGAGGGGGGAGGAAGGGGAACGCGGTGCGCTGGGGGAAGAGGCGGGGCCAGGGCGGGGATTTGGGGAAGGGATCCAATGGGGGCAGGAAGGGGGCGGAGTTAGGACAGGAACTTTGGGGATGAGGTTGGAATGGGGGCGGGACCAGGGGTGGGAGTCACGGGCATCCACCGGTGCCGGAGAAAGTTGGCGCCTATGCCACTAATCCATGGCTTGCAGTGCAGTGCAGACATACCTTTAGGAAGGTAACACTGGAACACGTTCTTCCAGCTTGTCACTTGAGAAGGGGTTTAAGGGTTAGTCTACATTAGAAAAGGTTTGCCAGTGTTGTGTAGATGCGGCTTCTCCCAGCAAAAATGTGCTTTCTTATGTTAGTGCCCCAAACAAAATAAGCTAGAAAAAGCACGTTTGCCTGTCTAACTGTGTCTCACTAAGACTATGCTGGTATAAAAATGTCAAAAATTCACTCCCCTAACCAACATTATTATACTGGCAAAAGTTTATAGTGTAGACCTGACTTAAGTTAAACTTAAAAAACTACTTTTATATCAGAAAAAGAGGATGCAGCCAGGAGGGGCAGGATGGGGGCAAGGGGTAGGAAGGGTGTCAGTGGTTATACTGGTATAACTAGTAAAACTTTCTCCTATACACAAGCCCTAAATATATGTTTCTCACAAAACAATGACAGTTAATAAAATTGTATGCAGTGAGTTATAGCCGTGCTGGTTCCAGGCTATTAGGCCAGGTCTACAGTACAGACCTATATTGCTTTAACTATGACGCTCAGGGGTGTGAAAAATCCACACCCCTGAGCAATGTAGTTGCACTGACCTAACTTCTGGTGTAGACAGCACTGTGTCGACAGGAGAGCTTCTCCTGCCGACATAGCTACTGCCTCTCGGGGAGGTGGATTTACTACACCAACAGGAGAAGCTGTGCTGTTGTAGAGCAGTACGTGAAGACAAGCCATTCGAGAGACAAAGTGGGTGAGGTAAAGTTTAAAATAAAAAGCTATTACCTCCCCCACCTTCCCTCTCTAATTAACAGTGACACTTCAATTGTCATTAGACTTTAATGGCCCCAGTGAGATGGATGGAAACAGTTAACCCTTCTAAGGCTATGTCTACACTGGCAATTGAACAACAAAACGTTTGTCTTTCAGAGGTGTTAACCCCCCACAGTTTTGCCAAAAACAAGCACCAGTGTGAACAGCACTTTGTCAGCAGGAGCACTCTCCCTCCGACAACGCGAACGCTGCTTGTTGGCGGTGGAAGTTT
Source organism: Chrysemys picta bellii (assembly GCF_011386835.1). Taxonomy (NCBI): domain Eukaryota; kingdom Metazoa; phylum Chordata; order Testudines; family Emydidae; genus Chrysemys; species Chrysemys picta. The sequence goes on from NC_088791.1 coordinate 15,752,418, forward strand.
TTTGTCGGCAGGAGAGCCAACAAACAGCGGCTACACCGTGCGGCTTTTAGCGGCACAGCTGTGGTGACACAGCCGTGTCACTAAAAGCTGTGTAGTGTAGACGCAGCCTAAAAGACTGTGGAAGGCTGTCACGGAGATAGCACTGCATTCATTCATACTCAAAATACTACCATCACAAAGGCTAAAAATATAGTTGTTCAAAACAAAATCTTAAATTCTGCACAAATTGAGACGGCCACATGAAAAATGCTGGGATTGTTATGACCAGGTCAGTCCGATAGCTGCTTCTGATGGTAGATCGCACAATGATCAACAACATCTGAGCCATGTTGACTCTACAGCGTCCACTGGTGGTGAATTAGGGCTATAAAACCTGTTAGTGATGTAAATGCAGCACTGAGGTGGCCCTATGAGGCTAATGTTGAGGTATTAAGAGAAATGATGTGGGAAGACTTATCAAGTCTGCCAAATTTTTTGACCCATTCTGTAGAGGGAAGATTTCAAGCTGAAGGGCAGGCAATCCATTATCTTGCTCCAGTACTAAAAAATAAGGACAACTCAGGGACATGACAGACATACCTTTCCTACAAGTCATGTAACAGAACTAAGTATTTAAGGAACAGTAACACCTTACATTCTTTTTTGTCCTACAAGATTTTTTTTTTTCATTCATTGCTCCTTGATTCACTTAAGGGAGGGAAAAGAAGAAAGGTTTTGAGTTAAACAATATTATTCAATCACAGCTGAATAATAAATGTCTTTTTTAAGTCACCACCTTTTCCCCTATAGTATGGGCTTGGTATCTTTAAAGTTCGCAATTCAAACAATATGAGTAAATGTTTTGACATAAATGCAGTTGTTTGATATCTTTGCAAATAGCTTCCTGTTTATAGGTTCAGAACTACCCAAGACGGGTTAGAAATGTATATTTAGTGTCAAGTTCTGGGAGGTGACAGTCAAATGTCATCTCAGATGAGTGTTTCTTGAAGAGTGGAAGAAATATCTGAACAATTTAAGGATGCCAGCTGTTCAAAGGAAAATGCAAGATATGTAGCGAACATTCCTCATCAAGGAGAAGTTTAGGTTTCACATTGTTTTCATTATTCATTCACTTACTCAGTGTACACTTTCAGTGTTTCAAAGGGTGTGGGGGGAATTTTAATAAAGTGGTGTCACTTGCTATGGACCGTATGTAGTAAGTCTATCCATCAACCAAGCTTTTTATTTAGCTCTATCTTCAAAACTGATGGAAGTACAGTGACTGTGTAAGCAATTACCATATATACGTGATGGCTGTTCAGTGACCCATGCATAAGGAATTTTGCAGTCCCAGGGGACATATGTCCTCATCACTAACACCACTACAGTTACAGCTAATGTCCGCTCCTTGTTGGCAACTTCAGAGGTGCTCCGAATAGAACGGGTGTGGAGCATTAATCACTCACCCTTGGAAATAATGCCTCCCCTCCAGCTCACAGCTGAGGTCCATGGATTGGGCAGCCTGGGGAAACTTGCATTACCACTGCCCCTGCAGTGGAAAAAAACCAAAGACTTTATTCCCTAGGGCTGTCAGTTCAGCACCTTTCAGCAGCACTAACTTTACTTATGAAGCCAAGCACGTTCCCATTTTAATTAAACGGAACATTACTGCAATGAACCAGTGGAGCCTGAAACGGCAGCTCCTCACTAACTTCGGACCATGTTGCTATGAGAGCCAAGTTATCACTGTTTTAAAGGGAAATTGTATTAAAAGTTAAATTGCAAAAAGGGGTGGGGGCTGCACCTTTGTGATGCATTAAAACATCCTTACAACTTTTTTTTTTCTTTGACTATATTAGAAGTAACGGATTTGGATTTCTTCCTCCTGAAGGAGCGGAGAGCTAATGAAATGACAACATCCTAAAAGACTGAACCTCAGCACCCTAGAGAGACAGGGATGTGAGAAATGTGACAGCAATACAATGTTCCAGCATAAGAGCATTTACCTATCAGTAACTGTAGCTCAAAGTGTTTCCTTGCTTCTATATAGTCACACTACTGGGTTGAAGCCCCCTGGCACCACCTGCTTCTGGAAAGCTGGACCTATGGGGAATGTGCTCCAGCTGCCTCAACTAAAAGGGCTAGATGCTCTGCTTGAAGTTCAAGCAAGTTTTGTAGGTGAGCTGTATTCCACAGAATCATAGAAAGGCAAGGCAGGGCTGGAAGAGTCCTTAAGAAGTCACCATCCCAGGTTTCAGAGTAGCAGCCGTGTTAGTCTGTATCCACAAAAAGAATAGGAGTACTTGTGGCACCTTAGAGACTAACAAATTTATTAGAGCATAAGCTTTCATGGGCTACTGCCCACTTCTTCGGATGCATATAGAATGGAACATATATTGAGGAGATATATATACACATATACAGAGAGCATGAACAGTGGGACAACTCCCACCTGTTCATGCTCTCTGTGTGTGTGTATATGTATCTCCTCAATATATATTCCATTCTATATGCATCCGAAGAAGTGGGCTGTAGCCCACGAAAGCTTATGCTCTAATAAATTTGTTAGTCTCTAAGGTGCCACAAGTACTCCTGTTCTTTGTACCATCCCAGGTGTTTGTTTAACCTGTTCTTAAAAACCTCCAATGACGACAATTCTACAACGTTCCTTGGAAGCCTTTCCAGAACGTAACCACCCTTAAGTCTGGTCTACACTTGGGGGGGGGGGGGGGGGGGGGAAGTCGATCTAAGATATGCAACTTCAGTTACGAGAATAGCGTAGCTGAAGTCGACATATCTTAGATCGACTTACCTCCCGTCCTCACGGCCTGGGATCGATGGCTGCGGCTCCCCCGTCGACTCCGCTTCCGCCTCTTGCTCTGGTGGAGTTCCAGAGTCGACGGGGAGTGCGTTCGGAGATCGATTTATCGTGTCTAGACGAGACGTGATAAATTGATTCCCGTTAGATCGATTGCTACCTGCCAATCCGGTGGGTAGTGAAGATGTACCCTGAGAGTTAGATTGGTTTTCCTAATATTTAACCTAAAATCTCTTTTTCCGCAAACTAAGTCACTTCCTTAGTTACCACCTTTGAAAATGGTTCTTTACCACTGGACATACATTTGGAATATGACTTGTTACAAAATTTCCAGTTTCATAGCGATCAAGCAGAAATTCGTTACTCAAATTGTATTATAACTGTAACTTACCATCAAGTGGAACTGTCAAAGTTGGAACTTATACAACTCTGTTGCCCATGGAGATCCTTAGCAAGGATGTTTGGTAATTGGTCAAGATTCTTCTAATCATTAAAGACTATTATAATACATGTGCACAGTGGGTCTGAATTTAATTTGCACAGGCAACCTTTTGCAGGCTTGACTTTGCAACCTTAGTGTTCTTAAAAACGTAAGTTTTTAAAAAACTGAAACAAAAATGTCATGTTGACCCCAACTGTGTACTGCCCCTCCATGAATCATGAGCAGGTTTATATAAGAACGGCCATACTGGGTCATACTAGTGGTCCATCTAGCCCAGTATCCTGTCTTTCGACAGTGGCCAATGCTAGGTGCTTCAGAGGGAATGAACAGAACAGGTAATCATCAACTGATCCATCCCTGGACAAACAGAGGGTAGGGACACCCAGGGCTGGCTCTGGCTTTTTTGCCGCCCCAAGCCAAAAAAAACAACCAACCACCACCTGTGCGGCGGCCGGAACGGCAAAGCAAAAAAAAAACATGCGGGGTGGCCGGAGCCAGGGTGCAGGGGGATTCCCTGCGCTGCAGACGTGCCCCGGACAGAGTGCATGCCCCGGCTAGCAGGGAGGAGGGGGAGGGAGAGAGAGAGAGAAGGGGGGCAGCCAGGGCTTTCTTCAGCCTGTCGGCGGGCAGGGAAGGACGCGGGCTGCCCTGCCCAGCTTGCTAAAGACCTGGCACCGGAGCGGCGAAGCAAAAAAAATAAAAGGATTGGAGGGAAGCCGCCCCTTAGAATCTGCCGCCCCAAGCACAAGCTTGCTCGGCTGGTCCCTGCAGCCGGCCCTGAGGACACCATCCTTGTGCACCCTGGCTAACAGCCATTGATGGACCTATCCTCCATGAACTTATCTAGTTCTTTTTTGAACCCTGTTATAATCTTGGCCTTCACAACATCCTTTGTGAGTTGTGTGAAAAAATACTTTTTGTTTTAAACCTACTGCCTATTAATTTCATTTCATGACCCCTAGTTCTTGTGTTATGAGTAAATAACAGTTCCTTATTTACTTTCGCCACACCAATCGTGATTTTATAGACCTCTGCCATATTCCCTTCCCCCCCTTAGTCTCTTTTTCAAGCTGAAAAGTCCCAGTCTTATTAAGCTCTCCTCATATGGAAGCTGTTCTATAACTAACAACATTTTTGTTTCTCTTTTCTGTATCTTCTCCAATTCCAATATATATTTTTTGAGCTGAGGCAACCATATCTGCACACAATATTCAAGCTGTGGGTGTACCATGGAGTTATATAAAAACAATATGATATTTTCTCTCTTATCTATCCCTTTCCTAATGATTTCCAACATTGTTAGCTTTTCTGGCTGCCTCGGCACATTGAATGGATGTTTTCGGAGAACTAGCCTATGACTCGAAGATCTCTTTCTTGAGTGGTAACCACTAATTGAGAACCCATCATTTTATATGTATAGTTGGGATTATGTTTTCCAATGTGCATTACTTTGCATTTATCAACACTGAATTTCATCTGGCATATTGTTGCCCAGTCACCCAGTTTTGTGAGATCCCTTTGTAACTCTTCGCAATCAGCTTTGAACTTAACTATCGTGAGTAGTTTTGTATCATCTGCAAATTTTGCCACCTCGCTGTTTACCCCTTTTTCTAGATAATTTATGAGCAGGGCCGTAGCAAATTCACGGCCATGAAAAACACAGGGTGGACTGTGAAATCTGGGCTTTTGTGTACCTTTATCCTATACAGATTTCATTGGGGAGACCATTATTTCTCAAACTGGTGGTCCTGACCCAAAAGGGGGGAGGAGGGAGGAGGGAGGAGAAGAGAGAATCACAATATTGCCATCCTTACTTCTGTGCTGCCTTCAGAACTGGCAGCGGCTGCTGGCCAGGCACCCAGCTCTGAAGGCATCACTCCACCAGCGGCAGCGCAGAAGTAAGGGTGGCAATACCACGACCCCCTTATAATAACCTTGCGATCCCCACAACTCCTTTTTGGGTCAGGACCCCTACAGTTACATCACCGTGAAATTTCAGATTTAAATATCTGAAATGACATTTGTGATTTTTAAAATCCTATGACTGTGAAATTGACCAAAATGGCCCATGAATTTGGCAGGGCCCTATTTATGAATATGTTGAACAATATTGGTCCCAGTACAGACCCCTCAGAAACACCACTATTTACCTCTCTCCATTCTGAAAACAGAACATTTACTCCTAGCCTTTGTTTCGTATCTTTTAAGCAGTTACTGATCCATGAGAGGCCCTTCCCTCTTATCCCATGACAGTTTACCCGGAGCAGAGCATCTGTGTTGCCAGTCACCGGGGAGTTTCCCCTGGTAGGACACAGACAGGGCTCCCTCCTACTGTAAGCAGGAGATAGTAATTTATCCTGGACACCTCGGGTAACCCTGAAAAGTGTCATATTTCCCTACAGAACCTGGGATTACTTTAGTGATTACAGACCCTTCTGCCCCTGTTCACCACAGCCTGTCCCTATTTCCTGCTCTTACCCTCTCTCCCCAGCTCTTACCTATATTCATCCCCACCTGGCCCACTAGCCTTCATGACTTCTGCCCATCCTGCCAGCTTTTACCCATTCTCAGTTCCTGGTTCTGCTTCCACCCCACCTTTGCCTTTAACACACCCCCCAGCTCCTCCCCACTTAATTCCTCCCCCTGCCCATCCTTGGCTTCTATCCATATTTCCTCCACTCTGACACTATCTGTCCCTCCCCACAGCACCTGCCTCTCTGCCCTTTTTCCCATGCCATCTTCTGCCCCTGCCCATACTCCCTCCCCGCTCCTTATCCAAACCCTTTCCCTCAAGTCCTTTACTTCTCACCATGAATCTTTCCCTCCCTCCACATTCATTGCTGCTCTGCATTTGAATCAGGCTGCCTCATTGTTGCCTGGGCACCAGTATGGGGAGCACGGAGAGAAAAGAAGAGACAGCACAGCAGTCCCAGACAGCTGGGTGGAGCAATTGCATAGAAAGTCCTGCTCCATTACTGCAGCAGTGAGACAGAGCATGCTCACTACAGATGGAATTTTCAAAATTTAGCTGCCAAACTCTAACAAAACTCTATGAAACGTGCAAACTGAGATGTTTCAAAGGTTTATAACCTGGCCAGATTTGGATGATTTCCCCCCCCCCCCCCCCCGGGAAATAGTAAAAGGCACGTCCCTGATACTTGAGCAACTCCAAATCCATGCCAAATCTGAAATCCTTGTTTCAAAGCTTGAAGGCACTAGAACTTCTCACAGACGTTTTGCCCATGTTAAGAAAATTCTTACAAAGTATTTCCCCCAACCTTATTCTCAGAAATGTCTGAACTATTTTTTTCTGTAACTTCCCAGAAATATTCAGCCTGAGACAGATATCTGAAATGGAAAATTCCAGCCTGAATGATGAAAGTTTCACAAAATTATAAGCAACTGAAAACAAGGGTCTCATCATGGGAAGTGACAAGCAAGTTTAGCACTTGCACCACTTGTAATTTCTTTATTTTAGCCTTTCTTCATATCTTAACACTACCAAGTCTAACTTTGTTGCCCTTCTCCTGACTAATTTTTCAGTATCTTTTGGAAAGTAAGATGTTAATATTTTACCAACTTGATATATAATTGTAATCAATACTCTGGGGACAGCATTCAGTCAATAGAAAAATCTGAAAAATGATTAATCTGTCCACATAAAGAAATTGTGAAAAATGTGAAATACATCTACCTCTCTCTAATACAAATAGGTTAAGAATGAGGAGAGAACCTAGACCGCAGCCAGAGGGAACTCAGGCTGTCTCGATGAAGACTGTACAGCACTATCTGTGCAGGGCCGGTGCTACCATTAAGGCAAACTAGGCGGTTGCCTAGGGTGCCAAGATTTGGGGGCACCAAAAAGCAGTGCCCCCAATTTTTTTTTTTTTTACAGCGTTCCAGGGCTGGGCTGCCAGTGGCGCGCTGACACGTGCGACTCAAACTCCCTCTCCCAGCGCAGCAGCCGCTCCATTTCTCCTGCCTCCCAGGCTTGCGGCACCAATCAGCTGTTTGGCGCTGCAAGCCTGGGAGGGGAGGAGAATTAGAGTGGGGGTGGCATGCTCGGGGGGGAGGTGGAGCAGAGGTGAGCTGGGGTGGGGAGCTGCTGCATGGCTCCGGGGGGGGCGGGGGGAGGAGCGCCTCAGGGCAGAGGGGGGGAGCTGCTATGGGGGGGCGCCTCAGGGCGGAGGGGGAGGCAGGGAGCTGCTGCAGGGCTGGGGCGCACGGTGGAAGTTTTGCCTAGGGCACGAAACTTCCTTGCACCGGCACCGTATCGGTGTCTGATCTACTTTGTCAGCTTGTTGAGGCAGGGACCATCTCATGTTTGTACAATGCCATATACTCCTTATGACACTCAAGTGAAATACTGGCCAAAAACATCAAGGGTATACAGTACATAATGTATTAATATGATTTCAGATAATCGTTTACTTCAAAATGAAGTTAGAGAGAGAGAGACGCTAATTCTAAATTACAACACTTTATTGCAGCATCGGCAAAGGTCAGATTTCTGAAGCTGGTGAAGATCGGGCGGCATTTCTGTATGAAATGTTACAATTTTACAAGTCTTTTTATTCTACATGCAAAAACCAAACCAGTGGTAGAAAGAATTTTAAAAGAGCTAGAAAAAAAGATTTAATCAAGTAGTAGCATACAGATGTGCTCTTTAACTGAATGTACTACACCTACCTGAAAGCGAACAAAAAAACACAACTATACTAATAAATAACAGATTGTCAGAAACGGACCAAGAAACCTCTTTTCTACTTAGAAAAAAAATAAAATAAAAATTCTATTTATTTCCAGACTTTTCTCTCTCTCTTTTTTAGACACAAAGGCTTGTCAACCCATGAAGGTCAACGAAACATTTGGATCCGCTCCTTGATGTCCTTCTGTCATGCTGACTGGCACATTTTGGTTTTCAATGATACTTACAATGGGGCTCAACTATATCCCTGTTCCTAGGCTGGTGTCAGGCTGTTCTATGCAATTTGGGTAAACACTGTGTCAGTAAACTTCACATTTTGTCTTTAACCTTGACAGACAATTTTATCTCTTTGCCTCTGTTTGATTTTCCCCCTCCCGCCTATTCCTTTTAGAAAAAGGTTATTGTTAAAACAAAAGCCTTCCCTCTGTGGAGTATCTGATGTTTGGTAATTGATCATAATTTCGTCATCCTACATGTCAGGGTTTGCCATAAGATTTTACTGCTTGCTCTACACTTTTCTACTGTAGACTTGAAGCCCCCAAAAGAATATTCTTCTGCCACAGAATGCTCGATTCAGAGATAATATAACTCCCACTGGGTTTAGAACTTTCTTTGTTTTTCCTCACATCGAGCCATCAAAACTCTTCCCGTTCCAGTGTAATCCATCTTATTTTTAAATTGCTCTTTGTTGTAACTGAACTGCTCACTGGTCAAGTTAACCATCTCATTTATTTACTTCCATTCTCATGAGAAGATTAACCCTCACACGGTTCCTGTAACAAAATGCTTTTTTTGTAGGCCATGACTTGGAAGCTTCCACTTGTTCTGTTTTTAGTGGAGGCTGGTGTTTCTTCCCCACGGCTCCAGCCTGTCCCAGGTTTCGATTCTGAACTCTCTAGACTGACATGCTGAGATGTGTCCACGGCTCTCATTTAATTGCTGGAGGACTCCACTATCCACAACATCAGAGATACAGGACCTAATGAAATGACACTTGCTGCTGGATCAACGTCTCCTAAAAGGGGGAGAAAGAAAGGAAATGTATTATCCTTGAAGTGCCAAAACCATGAAGTTGTACAAGACAAAGCTGGCCATTGAGTCCTTCATATCTGGATCTGTTTTATGGCCATTCCTACCCCTTGTAGTTTATATACTTTAAATTCCATCTTTTCACTTTATAAATACTTTTACAAAAATTGTGTGTGTCAAAGAGGGATAAATATACCACCATGCAAACAAACCCCAGGAGACTGACCAGAGAAATTCTCCTTCCTGACCCATCTCCTCCAAAAATGGGGAAGCTAAGCTTCATTTCAAGCACAAAAACTGACTACTGTGAGACAAGGCTACTGAGTAAGCATGCACCATTGTTGAAATGTAAGTAGATTTTTACTTCACTTAAAATAAACTTTGCTTTCATGCATAATTTATTTCTTGCTGTACAAGATGTAACAGATGTGGGTAAAGTTTAAAGAAAAACTAGAGCTGGGCTTTCTAGAGTCAAATACTGAAGTGTTCTGAAAAAACTTGTAGTGACACTAAAATGTTAGGTTATACCTCATATGTGAAGCAATTCTATCTGGGTAAAAGGATGTAAACATAAATGAAAGTTTATACCAGTATGGTGAGATGTGATATAAAGGGACCAAGGTTACACATAGTATGTTTGCATATTTCTGTTTATGCTGTTAAATGTATACAATAAAATATACAGAATATGCAATTGGGCTAAGTTAACACTACCATTGGAATCTTTACTGTTGTATTTTTTTTACTGTTATTTCAACTGTGTGACTTTAGTGTTACATTAATATAGATTTTTGTAGTGCTTTTTGCAAAATAAGTAGCACAGGCTATATCTTTGCAAAGGAAGAAGCTTGAATTTTCATATCTTTAATTAAATGAAACAATTATCGACTGCCACAGAATTTTGCAAAAACATTTTTTTTTTTTTTAAACACAATTTCTTCCTGTCTACTATTGATGCAATTTTGGGGTTTGGCTGCATGTGTTCTGATGCAGTAACAATCTCCCTCATGCAAATTCTCCCACTAACAACAGCTGCCCCTATATTTGTGATAGAAAAAGTAGAGAATACACAGTTTTCCCTATCTTTTGTATGATATGTCACAGAGCGGAGGGGCAAGAGTAGACTGCTAAAAACATTAGCAGAAGCCCACTAAGCATGTTCAAAAATAATATTTCAGTTACTTAGAAAACTTTTCTATTATTAAATTTGTTCCTCCCAAACCTTGTAAAGCTGCTAAACTCCCTTTATTAAGAAATATTTTCATGAAAAGTTTCCAGTTAGAGTCTTTTGTGTTATAGGCACGACTAAAAAAAATTATAATTTCTTAAAATGGGGAAAGACTATCTATCTATCTTAGCCCTTGACCAAAACACACACAAAAAAGACCAACAACATTACCTTTAGACTAGATCAAATATGGAAAGATTTTTAGACAAATTATGAAAATCGGATCTGAAAATAGGATACTAAAATTGAATCCGTTCTGCATTTTGTTTTGTTACCTGCAAAACTTACTTTGCATTTCTAAAGCACTTTACAAATATTAATGTTGACTGCAACCCACAAGATAGATAAAGAATATACAGGGCTCACTTCACCCACCACTGTAATGCAGCCATGTCTGAAGTAGAACAGGGCCGGCTCCAGGCACCAGCTTAACAAGCAGGTGCTTGGGGCGGCCAAGGGAGAGGGGCGGCATGTGAGGCAATTTGGGGGCAACAGGTCCCTCACTTCCTCTAGGAGTGGAGGACCTGCCGCTGAACTGCCGCCACCAATCGTGGCTTTTTTTATTTTTTTATGCCTTGGGGCGGCAGAAATGCTGGAGCCGACCCCGAGTAGAACATTGCAACTATTTAAAAGTGCAAAGTACACTACAGTCTAGGTTAGGAAGTGAGGAACCCCATACACATTTGAAACGGGGATTTAGATAAATAGATAAAGGTAATGATCCAAATTGGAACGTGGGCAGGATTCCCAGGAGAATACACCTACTCTCATGAAAAACACACAGTCTTGTTGCATAAGTAGTAATCCTTGAGAGTAATTCCATCAAGGGGATCTGCTGACATCAAACCATAAGAGCAAAACTCTTACGGTTGGTTAATGCACCAGATCCTCAAGTTACAGATTTCCACTCAATCCCTTTGTCTCCTCCACCAACCCAAAACTCCATGCCCTTTTCATTCCTGAAGTAACCTCTTTCTTCTTGCGTGCCAAGTGCCCTCTCTCGGCCTCCTCCAAATACCTTCTCTCAAAACTCACTTTTCGGTGTGCTTTCCATGACTAATCTCAGCTTCGGCGCTGTCTGCTCCCTCTCTCTCGCCTGACCGTGTTAAATAAAGAAACAGGAACGACACGAAACAGACACACAATGAGCATCTGATTTCTTTTTAAACATTACTGTTTCATTAGCAGTTTTCCTTCTTACATCTTATGTTGCTCATAGTGGTGTTTTCTTGCTTTACCACCACCTCAGTTTGGATTGTATGATCTTCAGGGCAGGGACTTTGTCCTTAAAGAACCATGCACACCAATGACAAGTAATATGTATATGCATGTGAACACAGACAGAGGTTGGAGTACTAGCTTAGGGATTTCAAGGCCTGGATTCAAGTTCCTGCTTTGCCACAGATTTCCTGTGTGACCTTGGACAAGTCACTTAATGTCTCTGTGTCTTAGTTCACCATCTGTAAAACGGAAATAACAGCACTTCCTTACCTCACAGCGGTGCTGAGGATGAATACATTAAAGCTTGTGAGGCCTCTGGATGTTACAGTAGTGTGTGGCCATGCAAGTACCTCAGATAGATTTTTATACACAGGAATAATAGTTGATTATACATGGGATGGAGGAAATCTCAATGATTAATGCTTGGAGTCAATCTAAACATGTTAACAGGTGTGAAGTTGCTGAAAGGTAATATTTCTCAAACACATCTTTTCTTCAAATTACATACTTTGTTTTAGTCTATCCCTTTGGATGCCAGAAAAGGATAACACTAGACAAGAAACAAGAGTTATCAATCTCCATGTACACTAAGTCTGTTCCTTTGACATGTCAGTTTAGTTTCAGAGTGCACATTATGGGTCTAGTATAGGGTGGAGACTGCTCAGATCAGTTTTTGTAGGATGAATAGACTTAGATAAATACACCACGCAAGCTTTATTCATTAAAAGAAGTATTGTTTTCATATTCACACAGCCCTAGACTCGCCTGACTTACAGCATCCAAATATAAATAGCTAAGAGCAAGAGTTGAAATTATTTTAATAAACTATTTTACATGCTCATGCTTGCAAACAATAAGATACCTTGAAGCAAAACCAAACCACAAAGCTGGCTATTAACCACTGTATTTAAACTGGTAATATAAAGAAAGTATCCTAAAGTGTAGTACTTTCCAGACTGCCATGAAACTGCAATGCTCTGAGCCGGTTGTTGCGGATCAAAATTTAACATCCTTTATTTAAAACCACTTCAAAAGACAAACAGGTAAAGCATATCAATACAAATTTGCTTTTTATTCCCCTTAACACTAACTGTAACGCTGCCTACCCACCTGCATTACGTGAGTGAGAACCATACATCTCCCCCCACCTCTGGGAACCCAGTGAGCGCTCACATACTGGTATGAACAGGTAGGAGACATACAGGAATGGGCCCTCGAGCTCTACATCCGCTTCTAACCACCCAGGTCTTGCTCAATTCTTGTGCAGCCTGCTGAACACAGAAAGTATCCCTGCAGTATCCCAGAGACTGGGTTTTCTCATCCCTTGCAGGTGGCACTTACAGTATGTTTACACAGCAAAGAAAAACTCATGGCTGACCCATGCCAGCCAACTCGGGCTTGCCGGACTTGGGCTGTGCGGCTGTTTCATTACCGTGTAGAGTTCTGGGCTTGGGCTGGAGCCCAAACTCTAGGACACGTACGCACCCACCCACCCACATTTCTCTGCAAGGCAGGAGGGTCCCAGAACCCGGAAGTCCACCCAGCAATCAAACAGCTGCACACAGCCTGGAGCCCTGCAAGCCTGAGTCGGCTGGCATATGTCAGCCACGGGTGTCTAGTTGCTTTATACACATACTCTTAAGAGTAGGGGGAACAATACACTGCTCTGCTGGGCTTCACCAGTACTGCAGAAATTTGAGAGAGGACGGGAGAAACGTGCGTGGGTGTGCATGCAGGCAGATGCTTGTGGCACAGCAAGAGAAAAGAACCGAAGAGGGGACTGCAAAGAGGCCAAGACTGGAGGACGTGGGTGAAGATGGCTGAAGATTGTGATGGAAAGAGTTATTTCAGAGTTTTGAAAACCAAGGCAGTAGTGTTTGAATCCGAAGTGGTTAGGATGCCTAGGAAAAAACAGGATGAGAGCAACAGATCGTATTCCTTGAGGCAAGAATATAATGTTGCTACAATCTCTCCACTCCCCCTTTTAAAAGGGTAGGGACCGACAAAGCCAATAGGAGAAAGCTAATATGGGAGCCGGATAAGGATTTCAGAAGAGGCAGAATCAAAATAAGGATGAAGTCTGGCAAAGATCTGGGAATTGTGACATACCAACATATAGAGCTTGTCTATTCTTGGAAAATTACTAGTCCTAGCACCTAGTGTAGACAAAAAGACATGTTAAGTCAAATGTAGTCAACTTTAAAGTGGAGCTGTGAGGAGAAGCGAAGTTGGGATCCAACATGAGCAAGATTTCTGGCCGTTAGAGTAAAATTGAAAGAAGAGAGAAATGCAAGAAGGTGGGTCAAAAGGACAGCTGTATGGAGAGTTATACATGCAGTACCCTTGCTCAATAGCAGAAACAGGAAATGATCATGTTAGCAGATCTAAATTTTCCTTTGTTAAGCTTGCCTTTATTTCTCAGCATTAATAAAACAGGCTTTATTATGGGATTTTAATGAATATTTGGGTAATAAAATCCCAACATCCTGTTATTGTCTTTATGCTTCATTTCTCATTTAAATTGGTTATAGAAAAAAATCAGATGGGGGGAGGGATAGCTCAGTGGTTTGAGCATTGGCCTACTAACCCCAGGGTTGAGAGTTCAATCCTTGAGAGGGGCCATTTAGGGATCAGGGCAAAGAAAAAAAACAGTCAGGGACAGTACTTGGTCCTGCTAGTGAAGGCAGGGGACTGGATTTGATGACCTTTAAAGGTCCCTTTCAGTTCTATGAGATAGGTATATCTCCATATATTTATATCATATTATGTAAAATAAGTGATCCCAAAACTGTCATGACAAATTGTTCCACTGAAATCCAATTTGATTAGGTTTGTCAACCAGCAGACAATCATAAGAAGAGTCTTCTTACAGAGCATTAGGTATACAACCCCACAAGTGAAGGAGTTTACACTGAGACTAATTGGTGAGGTTTACTCTTCTCCCAAACAAACCACCCCTTAGAAGCACGCTCTTTGATGTAGATCAGATAATTATTTCCTCTTTGCATGATTAACCTCTAGTTTGCTTTAAAAAAGCTCTCCCTTTAATAGCGATAGCTTAAAGACTAATTGCTTTTTCAGAAGTTTAAGATGGCATGAAAATCACTAATTCTGTGCTCAAATTTCTTCTTTGCAATCTCTGTTGCATTTATTAATAGATGATTTATATCTTTAAAACACAGGCCCAAATTTCATATGTTGCTTATGTATATTTTCCAGACCTGAAGAAGAGCTCTGTTTAAGTTCAAAAGCTTGTCTCTCTCACCAACAGAAGACAATCCAACAAAAGATATTACCTCACCCACCGTGCCTCTAATATTCTGGGACCAAAACGGCTACAACTGCATAATATAGAAACAAATCAGTTAAGGCAAGCAATCTGAATATAGTTTAAACCATTCTGGCTTTCTGGCCTTCTTAGATATATTTCCCAAAAGTATTAAATATATTTTTAAAAGGTATTTACTTCATTTGAAACAAGAATCTATACCTGAGATTTATACTAGAATAGTTTAGTAGTGGGGCTATCCTTCTAGAACAAAGACTAAAATATTATAATGACTTCTGTGAAAGTATCAGATTGACAGTTTTAAGGACTGAAGTCCTAGCATTATGCACAGAACCAGTGTATAACAGGAAGTGGTAGTACAAACTTTCCCTACTCTAGTCCACCAATGTACCTCAGCCTTGATCTGGAAGGACAATGTCCTTAGGGAGCTGATGGTAAATTGTCTTTATGCCCAGTAAATCTTGGGTTTCTACTGAGACTCAACAAAATTCCAAGATAGAGTAAGACCGGCAGGTCCTTAGGCCTGACACTAAGCAAGCAGAAAATCTAACAACAACAACAACAACATTCCTTTGGTTTATGGTCCAAGATCTTGCAAGAATCGAATGTCTAAGTATGAGGTCAGGCAATCAGCAAACTTATTTGTACTCCTAGTTCACCACACAAACAGGAGACTCAGGGGAGTGGCAAGGAACAGAGATCTTTTATAATATTTAATGCTACAATTTACGGTGCCCAGACATCACAGCAATAAGTATAGCATGTGTATCTAGACAAAAATACAACATGCACATTAACTAGAGACAAGGTAATGATTGCTTGAGATCTCAGACATCATAGTAATACTGCTTAAGAATGACTGAACTACTGACATGACTGACTAGATCCATAAAAACTAGATGCTATTGTTAACATTAATTGCAATGGAATATCTTAAAATATAGTTAATGAGGTGTAGTGGTATGGAAAGTTTGAAGAATCTGTTTTCACATTACTAAGACTGCTCCAGTAAAAAAATGGAAGACCAAATGCTGAATGTTTTTAAAAATTAAAAACAATTATGGAAAGTGAAGTATTTGACCCAGAAAATTCAATTTTCCTCTGAAAAGGAATCGTGTCAAATTTAGAAACAAAAATCTTTAAACAAACTGGTTAAACAAGGGGATTAAATCCTTTTTTTAAGGGTCAGTCTCAACACAACCAGGCCTTAAACAGGAACAATAAGTACCTAAGCACCAGCTGTTGCCACATCTCTCCTGACATGAATGCCACAATCAAACACAGCAAGAAGTGCTAAAAATTAAAAGTTCCGCTTTTGAGTTAGGGCTGTGTCAGGTAGCTGAAGTATTTGGCTTGCTAGGGGATTCAGAACAGGGGGAGAATAAAGCCAGCCAGCTGTTGTAGATGCTGCTTCTGCCACAAAGATCCTTGCTGCTCCTGCTCCTCTTGGTCAAGGAGGGGTTCCCCATTCTATTAGCTCCTGCTCCCTCTTGGCCAGCGGAAGTTGAGAGGAGGGATAGCTCAGCGGTTTGAGCATTGGCTTGCTAAACCCAGGGTTGTGAGTTCAATCCTTGAGGGGGCCACTTAGGGATCTGGGGCAAAATCAGTACTTGGTCCTGCTAGTGAAAGTAGGGGGCTGGACTCAGTGACCTTTCAAGGTCCCTTCCAGTTCTAGGAGATGGGATATCTCCATTAATTTAAAAAAAAAAAAAAAAGTTGTGGAGCTTCTTTCCCCTCCTTTTCCACTTTCATCAAGAAATGGTAGAGTGAGCAACAGGATGATGGGCTGAATGGCCAGGAAGGAAGACATGCAAATATGACAGGAAGGGGTCACAAGCAGGAGCTGTGGGCAGAGCCTGGGTTAGTACCATTTATTGGCTTTAGCAGGGGTTCATGGGTTCAACCTCACCCACAGAAATCATGAAACCAAGGATGCAAAAACACAGTGAGTGTGCGCGCGCGCATTCACTCCTTCGCACAAGAAACTGCACAGCTCCATAGCCTGTGCCCTGCATCACGGTGGCACTGCTCCTGGGCACGTCACTTTGTGACGATGTTAGAGTCGTATGCTGCTAGGCAGGCCCGAAGGGCAAAATCTACCAGAGGGAGCCCCACCATGAGCCCAGGAGATCGGGACATAGGGTATCCTTGTAGAACAACCTTCCCCCCCCCCCCCCCCCCCCAACCACACACCCCTCGAAGTTACAGATGCTACAGTTAACATTTTTTAAATGTTTCAGCAGGATGGCTCCATCTGTCAGTAGCTTTTCGGCACATTACACATGTTGAGGTTTATGTCATCACTAATAATACAAAAGTATGGGTGAAACACCATGCCAATTTCTCCACCACTTGCAGATTGTTTAAAATCCTTGTACAAATATTTATTTAAAAGCAATCTCAGACTGTGATTCCAATATAACACACCCAGAACTTTTACTGGCATGAATCCAACCAGGAAGTTTTAGAACAACAACCACCACCACCTGCCTTCCTTAAAGCAAACATGCCGCTATTTTTAGTAAATATTACGGTCACTGAGCCCTGACTCATTACTGTGTGAAACGAACCCCACAGTGTGTCAGTCTGATCAGTAATAGGCACACACGGAAAATGAAGAAGAAAGGAGAGAGCATCCATCACATAAATGGAAAAACAAATATGCTGCTTTACTAACTCACTCTCATTAGAAAAGTAGTGCTTATTGAAAGAGGAAATTCCTAACCTATAGGCCAGATTGCAATACCCTTGCTTACAATGAATAGTACTTTACACCGCAAGTCTCTCTGAAGTCAATGGGAATAAGGTGTGAGTAAAGGGTCTCTCAAAGGAGCCTAGGAGTGTTAAGGCATTCTTCAAGATTGTGTTCACTATTCTGTGACCCCTTATTTACTGTGCTTAAAGTGTGTGAGTGTGAGAGACAGACAGAGACACGCAAAACCAGGAAAAAAAGATTTAAAGCTTGAGGGGGGAGTTGCATAGGGGTGCAGAATTTCTACTAGACCTGCCGCATCATACAGCACCTGGGAGTCCACTCACTCCACTTCCCCCATGGCAGGCACTGCCCACTTGTCAGTCACACACAAGGGCCTGTGTCCCTTGGGGAGCACAGTGGAGCCAGGGGCTGGGAGCTGCAGGAGCCTGCAGAAGCAGCAGCCCCAGAATAGGTTCCCAGGACTCATTCCCATCCCCAGTGACTGTCAGAGCACTTTCACCACTGAGACCCTCCGACTTCACTGAATGTCACTGCATTCCCAGCCCTGTATCCCCAGAGACACCCCAACCCAATGAATGTCACTGAACCCCGCAGCCTGCTATTACCAGAGATCCCCCAACCTGAATCTCAGTTAAACCTCCAATCCATCCTGCCAAACTCCAGTATGTATTGTGTTCTAATAATTTGTATGAGGCTTGTTGCCTCATTAAAAAAAAAAAAACTAGTAAGTATAAATAGTGTAATAAGCTAAAAATGGTGTGCAATTATGGAAACACACACACACACACACGAAATTGTGAATTGTCTGAATCAAGTGCATGAAAATTTATTTTTGCTGGGGTTCTGATACGCCCCCCCACTTTTTTCAGACTGCTTTAAATATTGCTTATTTATACAGTGTAATCAACATGTAGATAAACATGCAATCAACATGTACAACGGATACATTTGCCAAACACAGAAGAGGTCTCTGGCTCTTGCTCTACAGAGGTTACTGACTAAAAGGCACAGCAGATAAATTACAGCATAATATACAATACAGGCAGAATGGTAAGCACCCATTCTATAGCTTGCAAAAGAGGAATCATTTAAAGCTCTTTACTCCAAAAATCTGGCTTAGCTCACTCTGAAGATGCCTACCTCATTGTGAAAGCCTAAAATGATGTATTTTTAGATGATTTTAACATAGAAGTATTTCAGAATGGTATCTAGAAGTAGCTACTAATCTGCAAAAAAAATCAGACTTTATAAAAAGGTTTAAATTGTGTGTCTGCTGGTCGGGCAGCTGCATTTAAAGGAAAACTCTACTGCTTTTCTAATACATGTTGTTGAGATAGATATTTGTAAGAGATTAGTATATAAATATGTATTAAACAAAGGCCTGCAGAGGTTACAATAATTCAGTGGATGTGAGTGGTTCAGAAGCCTTGTCTACACTCCATAGCCAGTATAGCTATGTCGGCAGAACACTCTATATTGCGTCTCCACTAAACCAGCAGATGGAGTGGTTCTGCCAGCATAGCTACACTGCCTCCCCAAATGGCATTACCTATGCCAACAGAAACACCCTATGCAGTTGCATCTACACTAGGGGTTCTGCTAGCATAGCTATGTTGGTTAGGGGATGTGATTTTTTTCTTCACACTCTCAGCTGACACAGCTATGCCAGCAAAAATCTGTAATGTAGTCCAGGCCTGAGCTTGCACACACCACAGGCTCAGCTGCGTTCCTGTAGGAAGGCTGAACTGAGATGTGAAGTTTTTCCCAGTGACCTCAGGCCTGGTCTACAACTTAGGTCGATGGAAGCCGCCTTATGTCGACATAATAAATATATGCAGCTACATTACCAGGTCCTTTCTGCCAACCTAACTCGCCTGTTATGTTGACTTAATTACTCCACTTTCGCGAGAGGCATAGCGCTTAATTTGATGTTGATGGGTCGATAGAGAGGCAGCATAGATGCAGCATTGTGTAAATTAACTGAATTGACCTCCAGGAGATGCCCCACAATGCTCCGCTGTCAGGGCCAGATGTAGGGGCAGGCAACTTAGGTAACCGCCTGGGGTGCCGGGCTTGTGGGGCGCCGGGGTTGGTGTGCTGTTTTTGTTGTTAGTGACAAAAGGGAAAATAGAATAGAAAAACCAACTGACTGACCTTATGGCAAGGAAGGTGCTTGATAACATTGATGCGGTTCAGTAAAGTGAAGTACTACACCGTAACAGTGGACTGCACACCTGACATTAATCAGTGAAAAAATGTCATTTACAGTAAGATTTGTTGATGACAAGGATGGTTGTATTCAAGTAAAGGAACACTTTATCTGTTTGCAGTCGGAGGACGACTCTACTGGAAAGGCCTAACAGAACTGTTTAAGAACATTTTAAATGAGAATAAAATAAAGCTTCAGGACTGCAGCGGCCAACGCTACGACAACAGCATGAACATGAAGGGAAGAAACACTGGTGTCCAGGCAAGGATCCTTGCACTGAATCCAAGAGCTTTCTTCATGCTTTGTGGCAGCCATTCTCAACCTGGTTATATCAGATGCAGCATCACCTTCTTTAGATTCAGTCTCTCTCTTTGGAGTACTGCAAATGATATACGTCCTGTTTTCAGCATCAGCTATCAGGTGGAAGATCCTTATGGACTGACACAAATCTGACTGTGAAGCCATTAAGTGACACTCACTGGGAGAGCCTCATTGACAACATAAGGCCAGTGAGGGTACCAAGTGATTGAGGTTTATGATGCCCTGATGGAACTGGCGCAGTCGAGTAAAGCTGAAGCCAGAATCCAACACAAGGCGCAAAGCCTGGCAAACTAGATCACTGACTTCAAATTTCTGATCTCAATTGTGGTTTGGCACAATATCCTGTTCCAAGTAAATGTTGCAAGCAAGGCATTACAAACTCAGACGATGGACATCGCAACTGCTACTACTACTTTGATGAGAAACTGTCTTGATTTCATTGTGTCCTACAAAGACAATGGATTTGAAGATGCCATCACTGCTACCAAAGAAATGGCAGAAAACTTAGGAGTGGAACCTGTCTTCAAGGAAACTTGTATTCACTGGAAGAAGAGACAGTTTGGTTATGAGAGCACGGATGAGTTGATGGGAAGCTCGGAAGAAAAATTCAAGATGAAGTTTTTTTGCTTGCTCATTGAAACTGTTTGAGTGTCCACTGAGGAAAGGTTTGGACAAATGAAGCACCACGAAAAGACCTGGGTTTTTTGAATGACCTTAATAAGCTGCCGGTGTACAGGAAAATGCTTGAACAATTCTACGGACCTTCACCAGATGCTGATACATGGGGAATGTTTTGACGTCAATGATAAAGACCTCTATGTCGAATAGGACAACATCTGTCACAGTTTGCAACATGGGAAGCACTCTCCACTCCGAGTTTCCAATTAATTCATGAAAGAACTGAAGGATACTTTTCCTAATGTGTGGATAGCTTTGAGGATTCTGTTCACACTGCTGGTCACAGTTGAGAATGTTGAGCGTAGCTTTTCGAATCTCAGGCTCATTAAAATACATCTTAGATCAACCATGGCTGACGAGACTGACATTGCTTCTTATTTTATTGCTTGAAAATGCCGTTGGCCAGTCTCTGGATCTCTCTGACACAGTGCTTCAATTCACGAAGGCAAAGGTGAGAAAAGCGAACTTTTGAATAAAAGGACTAATGTTAACTTTCTAAGGTTGTCACCTATTGTAACACTATTTAATACAGGTCCACCCAGTGTTGGTGCACAGTTCAATTTCTTGATGTTAGTATATTTCAGTTATTCTTAAAATTAAAAAGTTTCTAGAAGCTTAGAGGAAATAAATGTCTTTTAGTTTGCTTATATATGGCATGAATAAAAACAGATTTACAGATTCTAGCGTGCAGATTTATCTTATATGACAGGGATAAATCATATATGCAAATTGTGCATCAAAGTTGTGAAATGGGCTACAAATGCAAAAAAATAAGGTATTCAGAAGTTTAACAAATGAAGGGGGGCTGCCAAAGATGCTCCTCGCCTGGGGTGCCATTTGGCCTAGGGCCAGCCATGTCTGCTGTGACTGCTCTGGAGATTGTTTTCAACTCCGCTGCACAGCAGCCAGGTACACAGGAAGCAGCCTCTCCCCTCCTGAAGCCCCAGGAACTTTTAGAATCATAGAATACCAGGGTTGGAAGGGACCTCAGGAGATCATCTAGTCCAACCCCCTGCTCAAAGCAGGACCAATCCCCAGACAGATTTTTGCCCCAGATCCCTAAATGCCCCCTCAAGGATTGAACTCACAACCCTGGGTTTAGCAGGCCAATGCACAAACCACTGAACTCTCTCTCCCACCATTTCCAGTTTGATCAGCATGGAGAGCTTGGCAGCCCAGCTGATCATGGTGACTCAATGCCCTAGACGTTGTCCAACCTGGAGTACACACGAGATGGTGGGACCTTATTGGTTTGTGGGGAGAAGAGTCTGTGCAGGCACAGCTCCAATTCAGCTGTAGAAACATTGGCATCTACGAAAAGATCGTGTGGGGTATGGTGAAGAAGCGATGCACCAGCGACACGCGTAAGT
This sequence comes from Chrysemys picta bellii, assembly GCF_011386835.1. Lineage (NCBI taxonomy): Eukaryota > Metazoa > Chordata > Testudines > Emydidae > Chrysemys > Chrysemys picta. Next base: position 15,774,426 of record NC_088791.1, read on the forward strand.
GCCGCATGAATATCAAAGAACTTCGGCAGGCGTACCAGAAGACAAGGGAGGTGAACAGTCGTGTTGGTTTTGTGCCACAGACATGCTGCTTCTACAATGAGCTGCATGCGATTCTCAGCGGTGATCCCAGCACTACCACCAAATGTAGCATGGATACTTCCCAGGAGTCTGAGTCCCAGGCCAGCTCAGGCAACGAGGAGGACATTGTGGATGAGGAAGAGAATGGGAGACAGAAGAGCAGGGGATCCATTCTCCCCGAGAGCCAGGAGCTATTTTTAACCCCAGAGCAGTCCAGCCGGTTGCATCGTGGCCGAGCATGATGGGAAGGCACCTCCGGTGGGTATGCAATTCCAATCAAACTGAAGGGGTTACATGCTCTTATATCTTATGTTTCATCTGAAGAAAAAGTGAGGTGCGGTGGGTATCTGTTTCCCAGTGTCTGCTCCAGCTATGCACAGAGTGCCCCCACCCCCGGGGAAAAGATTGTTTATATGCACAGGGGTGGACTGGGAATCCTCCATGGAGGTCTCTAGGAAACTCTCATGGAGGTACTCTGCAATCATTTGCAGGAGGTTTCTGGGAAGGGCTACCTTCTTCCACCATGGTAGGACACTTTCCCATGCCACTCCAGTATGAATGCAATGTAACATTGCGGTACACAGCATAGCAACATAAGGACCAGGTCTGTACCCTGAGGCTTGCAGAATCTGCTCCCTTGCTGCCTCTGTTACCCTGAGGAGACGGATATCATAGGGTCACCTAGGAAAAACGGGGAGAAGTTTTCATTACAACAGCTTGTACGCAACCAATAGATCATGTGATCCCCCACCCATGGTGATTTCCGAGTCCCTCAACCAGAGTTTCCCTAACATGCCTGTGGTCTGAGTGGCTGGGATTGGCGTTGACCTCAGAATCTGCAAGCCCAGGGTGACTGCTACAGCACTGGGGGGGAGACGGGTGGGGTGGGTTTCTTGTGTTCTCTTGTGGCTGCAACCCCCACCGGAGCTGCTGTGGACAAAGACCACAGGTTGGGAGGCTTAACACTGGTCCCTGGTCTCCAAACACTGACCATGGTGCTATGGGAAAGGGGCATTGTCCACCTGCCCATCTGTGCTCCTGACGTGCCCGTAAGTTGTAGCACAAGGCCCGTTGCCCATGCCACTGGCCCATACTCACCATGGCTGGAACAGCAAACCGGTTCACTGAATAGCTAGGGATACTGATTATGTTCTGGCTTGCACTTCAGAGTAATAAGGGAAATTATTTTAAAATATGTACTTTGTACTAGACCCGGTGTATGCACTGACAATAGTTACCTTGTGCTTTGCATGCCTTACAATGGAAAGTTTGGCCTTCAGCACAGCCTCCACACAGACAGAGAGACTTTTGCAAATTAGAAGATGGAAAAAGAACGCACGATGACATATTCAAGGAGATAACAAATGTCTCTGGGACAGCTGACACGGAGCTAAGAGCATGGAGAATTTCAGTGTCTGAAAGACTGGACATGGACAGGGAGAGCATCCCAGGAGCATGAGCATGCCACACAGGATGAGATGCTGCGGATTATGAAGGACCAATCAGACACGTTGAGGGATCTGGTTGAGCTACAAGAAAAATGGCTTGAGGCTAGACTCCCTCTGCAGAACAGCCTGCAAACATCACCCTATTCCCAATCCCCCTCCCCGAAAGGTTCCAGGATGTGGGGCGTGGGTGGGGAAGGTGGTGCAGTATCCCTGCCACTCAATACTGGGGACGGTACTAAGAACAAAAGGCGGCCATTCAAAGACCTTTGATAGGCAAGACTTCTGTGCTTACACAGAACAAATTGACTTGGTTTCTCCCCTCCCAATTTTATCACACCGTTTGCCCAAGGTTACCGGTAAATTATTTTTCTGGTCTTTCAGTTTCTTTATGTTTGTGAAATAAAAGTAGAGAATGAAATACTCTATTTATTCCAAGTCTGGAGGCGATGGGGGGAGGGAGAGGTACAGGGAAACTGATGCAATGGAAGGGATTGGTATGGGAAGGCACAACACAAATAAGCAACACACATTACTGTGGCTCATTACTGAAACAGGTTTTCAAAGCCTCCTGGAGTTGCAGGCTCTTCTTATTGCCCTGGTAGCTGGCTGCTCAAAATTACCTGCCAGCCTATCCGCCTCCACGCCGCACTCATGCAGAAACTTCTCTCTCTTTGCCTCACAGATATTGTGGAGCACAGGGCATGCAACGATAACAATGGAGATATTGCTTTCACTGAGATCTAACCCAGTATGCAAACTGTGCAAACGACCCTTTACACATGCCAAAGGCACATGCCACCACCATTCTGTCCTTGCTCAGCCTATTGTTGAACCACTCCTTACTGCTGTCCAGGTGGCTGGTGTATGGCTTCAGGAGCCATGGGAGCAAGGGGTAGGCTAGGTCTCTCAGAATCACTATTGGCATTAATATGTCATTAATGGCTGTTTTGCAATCCGGAAAGGAAGTCCCTGATTGCAACTTTCAGAACAGACCTGTGCAATTCATGCACCTTTCCTGCCCATCCCACATGGATGTCAGTGAAATGCCCTGTAATCCACCAGCACTTGCAATACCATTTGAAAAGTATCCCTTACGGTTTATGTTCTCTTTGGCGAGATGGTCTGGTGCCAAGATAGGGATATGCGTGTCATCTATCATCCCACTGCAATTAAAGAACCCCATTGCAGCAAAACCATCCACTGTATCCTGCACATTTCCCAGAGTCACTACCCTTTTTAGCAGAAGTCGATTAATGGCCCTGCAAACTTGGATCACAACTCCTCCCACGGTGGAGTTACCAACCCTGAATTGATTCCCCACAGATCGGTAAAGCAGTCTGGCGTTGCAAGTTTCCACAGAGTGATCGCCACTCGCTTCTCCACTGTCAGAGCAGGTCTCATTTTAGCGTTGCTACATTTCAGGGCTGGGGGAAGCTCTTCACAAAGTTCCTGGAAAGTGGCCTTCCGCATTCTAAAGTTCTGCAGCCACTGCTCATCATCCCATAACTACATAACAATGCGATCCCACCAGTCAGTGCTTGTTTCCTGGGAACAGAACCAGAGCTCCACCGTGTTCAGCTGCTGCGCAACTGCCAGCAACAATTGGGAATTGTTTCGTTCTATGACTTGCAGCAGGGCTGCTTGAAGGACATCAAAATGTTTCACATGGTAGCTCCTGTCTCAGCTCTGGAAATACCGCAGGATAAGGCGAGAGGTCTCTGTAATGCTCACAACAAGAGTGCACAGCTGAGCAGAGTCCATGCTTCTCGAAAATAGGCATGAAAAAGTATGAGTTGTTTGCCATTGATATCAGAGTAGGGGAGGGAGGAACTTGCATTATGGGAGGTCAAAGCCATGTTCCCATTCCACCTTGCGACAATGTTTTGGTCCCATGAGGCATTGCAAGCCCTTCCCAAAAGCCCCTGAGGCTAGTTGCACTGTGGGATAGCTACCCACAGTGTACTGCTCTGTGCATTGATGCAAGCGCTGCTAGTGAAGACACACCCCACCGAGACAGCGAGCGTGGTGTGAACATGCCTGACCGACAATTACTGAAGCAGACACATGCCGATTTAAATTAAGTTGACTTAACTTTGTAGTGTAGGCTTTCCCTCAGAGAGTCAGAGTTAGCTGATTGTTGTTTCTTTGGAAAGTGTCAGAGTATATTTTCAAAGTTTATGGAGATCAAGTTTAAAACCAAACTACACTATTTTGGAGGAAGGGTGGCGGGGGGGGGGGGGGGGAGGAGGTGGGAGACTTTAGACACTTTGTCTCTAAGGACCCAAGGAAGGGAGAAGGAACACAGGGGAAACCTAAAACTTCCAATCCAAAAGTGCTACCAAAATGAAGCTGGTGAGATTATTGGACTATAGGATTGGAACACAAGACATGAGCTTTTTAGTAGTTAATAAAGGGAAGTTTCTATCCTCCTAATGCTCCCCTTTATCCACCACCAAATTAATCAGTGTGTGAAAAAAGGAGGAAGCAGATCAACGAAGTGCACACCAGGCAGGGCAGTCTGTGTGTACAGAGGTGTGTTTTCTATGTGCATGGAGAAAAACTACCAGTTTATGTCTTCACTACAGAGTTAACTCAAGTTACATTCCAGATTGAGAGTGGCCACACTGAATTAACACTCAAGCTGCACATAGCAATTTAATTTACAGTCAATTACAGGTGATTGTATTATGATGAGATGATCTAACCTGAGCTGTACCCTGAGACGACAGCCAAGTCAAGTTAAAAGCATCACCACATGAGACTTTAAAATGTGTGTGTGGGGCAGGACTTGGTTTTGGAGAAACACTCGAGTTAACTCTGTAATGAAGACAAGCCGGTATGAGGTAGGCAAAAACAAGGTAATTGAAAAACAAACTATGTTTATTCTCTGCCAACACAAATTGCAGATATATGTTGAAACTTGCCTCAGGAAGGGGTGCTAAATTGTGTTATCTCATGTTGGTTTCAGTGAGAAAAAACTTCCACCTCACAGGAACATGGCTGCTTCCACACAACAAAGTTTTACCATGCCCTTTTTATTCGTTAATTAATTATAAAAGCCATTTACACCTTTTTTGGTTGGAGATGATAGGAGTCTGAAATTCTAAGTAAAAAGGAGGTTTTGTTTTTTGTTTTTTTAATGAAACTACTCAAACAAACTGCAGATTCATTCTCTGGAAAATTTGTCACCAGCCTCTGGAGTTTCAAGAGCTTCAATTTCTACTCAACAAGATGTGTTGGAACAGCTCTGACTTATTGTGCCTGATCACTGGTGTGTCTAGTCCAGGACCCTTGCCTTTGACTGGGCCAGATTTGGATGCTTCAGAGAAGATCAAACCCATCCCATAATTCACCTGGCCAATTGCGGATCTTCATAAACCACGGGGGAAATTCCTTCCTTCCTTTTCATCATGAAATTCAATTTGCTCTGTACCTTTTTCCTCCACTTTACAAAACTGCAAATGTTACTCACACTTAAATATATATAATCAGTTTTTAAATTGAACTGAACAACTTGCTTCAACCTCTTCCTGCAGCACTGAATAATCATAATTCATACTGCACTGGAAACAGACAGTATTTTACAAAATGGAGAAAGACTTATTTACTTCCCCGCCTCAAAAAAAAAAATGTAAAGATGACACTGTACTATATAAAAATATTTTTACCTCAATTTTTGTGCCCTCTTGTTCTCCTATTACAGAAGATTAACAGTAGCTCCCATTTGGTTTCAATTAAAATGTTTTATGTAATTCAGCATTTACTCTTATTGCCAGATTAGCTCATCCCAGGTTTTAGAAGCTTTTTGGCATATGAAAGCCCACCACATCATGTCTCTAACCATTTTTTGCTACCCTTCTTGGGATCATCTCCATTGTACTCTCTTTTGAGCAGGGCTTTGGAGCTGTGCTCTTGCTCCGCTCCAGGCAAAAACCTGGAGCTCCACTGCTCTGGAGCTGCTCTGCACTCCAGCTCTGGGCTCCGCTCCAAAGCCCTGCTTTTGAGATGAAAGAATTCATAAATATATTGTTTTTCTCCTGTGACATCAAGATCAGAAACACTCTGCCTTATTATAAATTTTAAGAATATGTCAATTAGCCTCTAACTCATCTAGATTCTAGACCCTGAAATGATAATCTGGAATAGCTCTTTTCATTCCAATATTGCTTTTCAGTATGTGTCCACCATGGTGCAAATCAAATGAGTTTACAGTGGAATCTCTGTCCCTCTGTTTTCCTTCCATTTATGACCATACAAAATTGAGTGTTTCAAGCTTACAGAGTTGAAAGAGCCACAGTTACATTAGAATTCTTAAAGAAGTTTTTAACTTCCTTCCTGGCCACTTTCTGTGTGAAAATAAAGAACTACGCCTTTTCTTCTGAAGACAATGGTACAAGCTTTGATTACAATGTAACAATTAAATCAGGATGCCTTGGCACTCTCCCAACTCTTGGCATGTACTATGGTCATTGGACAACCAACACATAAAACTAACCTGCCGAGTATTTTAATAGTTGGTAGAATAACATTACTTTAAATGGAAACAGCTTCATTTCAGTGCATAGATCATTAACTTTTTGTTATGCTGGAACTTACTTCGAAACAGAATAAACAACTTTAAAGAAAGGTTGTCTTACCTCCCACCAGTTTTAAAGATTAGATCTGCATTAGGTGCTCCCTTCGGATGCTGGTAACGAGGCCGCCGTTCACGATTAGTATTTGCTGGAGCTGGACGCTGTGCCAGAGACTGTAACATCTCTGTAATTTCATATAGAAAGGTTAAACAGTTTTTGTCTCCTTTTTATTAAGTGGAATTTACACAGACTAAATAGTATAGTAACACGCACTTCTGAAATGCTTATCAACCAATTATTAAAAAACGCTTTGATTCATACTTTCATATATTTGTGGGCAAAACTTTCCTCAGGGCAGCCAACTCACGTCCATAACAGATTCTTTTTAAAACACTTTTGAAATTGCATAGACAGCTTTGATATTTCCAAGCTATGCTGTGATGTGTACTCTGATTTCCAGCTGCTGCTGGATGTTCAGATAGGAGCAGTTGCCAGCAGTGCTTTTCATCATTCGTACTTGGTAAGAAAGCTCTGACCTTTTCTTTCCAATACTGGAACCTGCCTTGGTCATTCACTTCTCTGTCACTTGATATTGGACCACTGCAGTGCTATAAGGGGATACTCCTAAAAACTATCCAGAAGTAACAACAAGTGCAAAAGGCAGCTGCCACTTAAGCACTTAAAAATAATTCAGCTAAACTTTCTTTGTACAAGGAGAGAGAAAGAATTAACATGACTAGAGTAGACTTCTGAGCAGCTAAAGTAAATGGCTATTTAATGTGATAACCTGTGTCTTTATTAGCATACCATGGTGAGTCTACCTTCATAGACCATGAGTTAGTGGTACATGAACATGTTTAATTGAAAGCACTTCTGACAGTCCACCTGTGCAAGGATATGCATTGCTCAGCAAACATGAACAGATGGAATAAACAAAGGGGAAAAGTGGACTAAGCTGTTAATGAGATTACTCTTGAAAGTCTGCTCTGTCTGGTTCTCTAATCTCTGGTAATCTCATTCAAGACATGTCCAGCATCTGCTAGAAACTACTCGGTAGTGTACTGGTAGAGTTTTGCACTGGTTATAGTAATGAAAACTAAAGTCCATTAATGAGATTTCATCCTGTTTACAAAAGAGGGAAGTTCAGAGAATACAATGGATGCTCCACCTTGCCAATTTACTATGAAATTATTATTTTAAATGTTTTATCAAAGATACAATTAATATGTGAAACATCCAACTTTGGGGCCGGGGGATTTGGTAGCTACTGGTTATTAAACCATGGTATCCATAAGAACATAAGAATGGCCATACTGTGCCAAACCAATGGTCTATCTAGACCAGTATCCTGTCTTCTAACAGCAGCCAGTGCCAGATGCTTCAGAGGGAATAAATAGCATAGGGCAATTATTGAGTGATCCATGTCACTTGTCCAGTCTCAGCTTCTGGAAGCGAGACGTCTGGGACACCCAGAGCATGGTGTTGTATCCTGATCATCTTGGCTAATAGCCATTGATGTACCTATAGGCCATAAACTCATCTAATTCTTTTTAAAACCCAGTTATACTTTTGGACTTCACAACATCCCCAGGCAAAAAGTTCCACGAGTTGACTGTGGATTGTGTGAAGAAGTTCTTCCTTATGTCTGTTTTAAACCCGCTGCCTATTAATTTCATTGTGAGACCCCCCCCCACCCCGGTTCCTGTATTATGTGAAGGGGTAAATGACACTTCCTTATTCACTTTCTCTGCACTTTTCATTTTATAGACCTCTCTCATATCTGCCCTTAATCAACTCTTTTCTAAGCTGAACAGTTCGTCGTCTTTTTAATCTCACTTCGCGTGGAAGCTGTTCCATAACCCTAATAATTTTTTGTTGTCCTTCTCTATACTTTTTCCCAATTCTAATATAACTTTTTTGAGATGGAGTGACCAGAACTATATGCAGTATACAAGGTGTGGGTGTACCATGGATTTATACAGTGCATTATGATATCTTCTGTCTTCTCATCTATCCCTTTCCTAATGGTTTACAACATTCTGAGACTGCCGCTGCACACTGAGCACATGTTTTCAGAGAACAATTCAACTATCTCTATCTTGAATGAAAACAATTTGGACCCCATCATTTTGTATGTATAGTTGGGATTATACTTTCCAAAAGGCACGGGGGGAGGGATAGCTCAGTGGTTTGAGCATGGGCCTGCTAAACCCAAAGTTGTGAGTTCAGTCCTTAAGAATGCCATTTAGGGATCTGGGGCAAAAATCTGTCAGGGACAGTACTTGGTCCTGCTAAGGCAGGGGGCTGGACTCGATGACCTTTCAAGGTCCCTTCTAGTTCTAGGAGATAGGGCATCTCCATTAATTAAAAAAAAAATTATTTATTACTTCACCATTAACACTGCATTTCATCTGACATTTGTTTCCCAGTCACCAAGTTAGTGAGATCTCTTTGTAACTTTTCAGTCAGCTTTGGACTTAACTATTTGAGTAATTTTGTATTGTCTTCAAATTTCACCACCTCACTGTTTACCTCCTTTTCCAGATCATTTATGAATATGTTGAACAGAACGGGTCCCAGTTCAGAACCTTGTGAGAACCCACTATTTATCTCTCTCCATTCTGAAAACTGACCATTTATTCCTACCCGTTGTTTCCTATCTTAACTAGTTACTGATCCATGAGGATCTTGCCTCTTATCCAGTGATTGCCTAGTTTCCTTAAGAGCCTTTGGTGAGGGACCTTGTCAAAGGCTTTCTGAAAGTACAAGAACACTGTATTAACTAGATCATCCTTGTCCACACTTGCTGACATTCCCTAAGAATTCTAATAGATTGGTGAGGTATGATTTCCATTTACAAAAGCCATGTAGACTCTTCCCCAATATACTGTGTTCATCTGTATGTCTGATAATTCTGTTCTTCGCTATAGTTTCAACCAATTTGCCTGGTACTGAAATTATGTTTACTGGCCTTTAATTGCAAGGATTACCTCGGGATCCTTTTAAAAAAAAGTCAGCATTACATTAGTTATCCTCCAGTCATCTGATACAGAGGCTGATTTAAGCGATGGGTTACATACCACAGCTACTAGTTCTGCAATTTCATATTTGAGTTCCTTCAGAACTCATGGGTGAATACCATCTGGTCCTGGTGATTTATTACTGTTCATCAATTTGTTCCAAAACTTCCTCTATTGACACCTGAATCTGGGACAGTTCCTCAGATCTGTGACTTAAAAAGAATGGCTCAGGTGTGGGGATCTCCCTCATGTCACATTTGCAGTGAAGGCAGATGCAAAGAATTCATTTAGTGCAGTGGTTCCCAACCTTTTCCGTGGGGTGGGCACCGGACGACTAGCCGCCGAGGACTGTGGCCGCCGGACAAGCAGCCGCCGAAATGCCGCCAAGAATCGGCAACGTCAAGAGGTGTCGCCACCAAAAAGCCGCCAAGAAGCAGCGTCATCAAGAGGTGTCGCCACCAAAATACCGCCGAAAATCGGTGGCATTTCGGCAGTAGCGCTTCTTGACATTGCCGCTTCTCGGCAGCATTTCAGCGGCTGCTTGTCCGGCGGCCAGTAGGCGGGCGCACCTGGATGCCCCGGCGGGCTCCGCGTTGGGGACCCCTGATTTAGTGTCTCCACAATGACCTTGTTCCCCCACGTTCCATATCCCTCAGATACAAAGCACAGTTCTGGCTATCAGGATGGACACATTGTGGCAGGGAACAGCTGGGGGATAATATGAATTGAAGAGAGGGAACGAAAGGCAGGCAGCCAGCAACTAGAAATATTGTGTATGCATCTCTCAGCCCAGGTGTTAAAAGGGTGCAGGTGTTGTGGAGTACAATGAGCACTGAGATAAGGAAAAATAATGAAGGTAGACTGGGTACTGGGAGAGAGCAGGTGGGGAATAAGGACAAATTTTAACGGGTTCACCACATGGCACCAGCTATTTTGAGTGTTACCCTACCTTGTTTTTCAGATGAGAATTGTAGGAACACAAACAAAAAGACTCTAATCTATATTAGTGAATCATCAATTCTAAATTACTACTTTAACATTTTAAAAAATAAATGGATTTTTTTTTAAATTAAAGTAGGCAGTTTAACAGGCTTCATTTGTTAATTTATTTAGCAGACTTGAATTATTAGCTAGCCTATTCCTATTAGAAAAATGTACATATAGACTTCAGACAATGTTGAGATTTTGGGGGTAACATTTAAAAATTTCTCTCCCCTTACTGATTCTAGTAATCCTGTAGAAGCTTGAAACTGAAATCTGCTATACTCCCTTCCACTACACACACACACGCCCAAGATTGTTATTCTAGTTATTCATAACTCATATGGCCATTCTTATGGATACCATGGTTTAATAACCAGTAGCTACCAAATCCCCCGCAAAGTTGGATGTTTCACATATTAATTGTATCTTTGATAAAATATTTATTAGAGTTATTCATAACTCATGAAGAATAGTAAGCTAATGCATTAGTTTATAAAAATTTGAGAGAAAACATTTAATATGGACTTTGCAAACAGATTAAACAGGTCAAATTTTGGGCCTACAAAACTGACATCCTTTTATCTGTCTTTGTTATGAACATAATCCTAGTATAAAGCAGTAGGAAAAAAATCAACACAAAAAAGAAGAACCAGAGACATTTGCCATATTCACTTGCTATTGTGAATCTATTATTGCTGCTTGCCTTCTTAAATATGCCAAATGGGAATATTCATGAGAAAATGAAAAAAATGATCACTCTTTATTAACAGCTGGCACCAGTAACCAGTTTCATTCATCCACCTCAAAATTGAGGTCCTTTATTGTTTTACTGTATGAGAAGTGCAATTCTTAACAGCTCACAACAGAATCCTAACCAAAATGAATTACATTTATAAAGATTCTCCATACAAATCAACAAACTGCTCATGACAAAACCATGTGTGTATTGACCTTAAAAAAATACTAGGAACTCTACATAATGGGAAAAAAACAGCATCACAATATAGAATTGGTTAAGAGTTGTAGTGTAAAATGTGACCACAGCACTCAAGGTGCCAAAATATGAAAAGCCTTTTTTCATTTTCAACCTGGGCTTTGAAACAAGGAGGTACCTGGCAAAAGGAAGTTTTAAATGGTTTGGGAGGTTTAAAATGGTTTGTACAAAATCTGTATTCTATTTACAATTTCAGAGCTCCACAGCTATTATGCTTCTGAAAAAATATGATACAGAGGCTCACTAAATTTGGTTCTCATGTCACGGACTTCTGAAACATGTTTTGTATTCCATGGCTTTTATTGGATTAATAGGGTTGTTTTGAATTTAAAATTTCAATTTTACAAACTACAGTTCACTATTATTTATCAAATACAGAAATGTGACTTACTGCTTTATTACTAACAGATTATATTATGTTTCAGTTTTAAAATGGAAATCACCTCTATTAATGACAGAGGAAGAATTGTGGAGGCATTAAATGGAAAGAAGTGATTTAAGGACTAAGAATATCATCCGCTTTATTAGGTTTGGCCTTGGTTATGATCAGAGTATGCCAAGGAAAATGGAATCTGACATAACACATTGAATTCACTAGGATATGGGCTATATCTAATTTGCTTATTGCTTTGTAGGCCTCATTTTGTCTATTCAATCAACACTTGAATTAAATATGAATTGATTTTTAAAAGATATATAATTAGTATAAAATATTTATCCTGTCAATATATTCAAACACACTCCTTTAAAATGCTGAAATGCAGGAGAAATTATTAAATTTATATCAACTTCAACTATGTCAGTATGAACCAACCTCCGCTATTAGCCAGGCCAAGGCAGTCATTTAGGGATGCCTAGGGGTTCTGACAACCAGCATTGTGCATGCTGAGGCACACAGCAGAGTGGAGTTGGTTGCAGCAAGGACACATGTCTTGGGACTGAATTTTTATAGATTAATTTCTCTGGGAATAAAACCCTTTTATTTTGAAAGATAATTTCATACCCTGATAGTCCTCTTGTTCTTGCCGTTCATTAATATCCAGAGTGAGCTTTTTCATTCTCATTCTCTCCTCTTGCTCAGCTTGTTGTTGATTCCAGTGGTTGGCAGCAAGTTGGGAAGACATTGGCACATTTAGGATCTTAAACTGAAAGAAAAATTAATATATTCAAGTACAGATCATACTTTACAAAGAACAAGAAGAGACTGATTATATGATAAGAAATGTCTTAAGTTGAATTTTATTATTTCTGAACAACCCTGAAAATAGACATTATTGAACAGGTTTCTGGGGGGGAAAAGTATGTTATGTACTTTCATCTAGGAAGGAGAGCAGAAGAATACGGACCCTGGACTTCTGAAAAGCAAACTTTGACTCCCTCAGGGAACTGATGGGCAGGATCCCCTGCGAGAATAACATGAGGGGGAAAGGAGTCCAGGAGAGCTGGCTGTATTTTAAAGAAACCTTATTGAGGTTGCAGGAACAAACCATCCTGATGTGCAGAAAGAATAATAAATATGGCAGGCAACCACCTTGGCTTAACAGTGAAATCCTTGCTGATCTTAAGCACAAAAAAGAATCTAATAAGAAGTGGAAACTTGGACAAATGATCAGGGAGGAGTATAAAAATATTGCTCAGGCATGCAGGAGAGAAACCAGGAAGGCCAAATCACAATAGGAGATGCACCTAGCAAGGGAATGTTAAGAGTAACAAGAAGGGTTTCTACACGTATGTTAGCAACAAGAAGGTGGTCAAGGAAAGTGTGGGCCCCTTACTGAATGGGGGAGGCAACCTAGTGACAGAGGATGTGGAAAAAGCTAATGTACTCACTGCTTTTTTTGCCTCCGTGTTCACGAACAAGGTCAGTTCCCAGACTACTGCACTGGGCAGCACAGTATGGGGAGGAGGTGACCAGCCCTCTGTGGAGAAAGAAGTGGTTCATGACTATTTAGAAAAGCTGGACAAGCACAAGTCCATGGGGCGGGATGCACTAAAGGAGTTGGTGATGTGATTGCAGAGCCATTGGCTATTATCTTTGAAAACTCATGGCGATCGGGGGAGGTCCCGGATGATGGGAAAAAGGCTAATGTAGTGCCCATCTTTAAAAAGGGAAGGAGGAAGATCTGGGGAACTACAGGACAGTCAGCCTCACCTCAGTCCCTGGAAAAATCATGGAGCAGGTCCTCAAGGAATCAATTCTGAAGCACATAGAGGAGAGGAAAGTGATCAGGAACAGTCAGCATGGATTCACCAAGGGCAAGTCATGCCTGACTAACCTAACTGCCTTCCATGATGAGATAAATGTCTCTGTGGATGAGGGGAAAACAGTGGACATGCTATTCCTGGACTTTAACAAAGCTTTTGATACAGTCTCCCACAGTATTTTTGCCAGCAAGTTAAAGAAGTATGGGCTGGATGAATGGACTATAAGATGGATAGAAAGCTGGCTAGATCATCAGGCTCAACAGGTAGTGATCAATGGCTCCATGTCTAGTTGGCAGCCGGTATCAAGCGGAGTGCCCCAAGGGTTGGTCCTGAGGCCAGTTTTCTTCAATATCTTCATTAATGATCTGGAGGATGGTGTGGATTGCACCCTCCGCAAGTTTGCAGATGACACTAAACTGGGAGGAGTGGTAGATACACAGGAGAGTAGGAATAGGATACAGAGGGGCCTAGACAAATTAGAGGATTGGGCCAAAAGAAATCTGATGAGGTTCAACAAGGAGAAGTGCAGAGTCCTGCACTTAGGATGGAAGAATCCCATGCACTAATACAGACTAGGGACCAAGTGGCTAGGCAGCAGTTCTGCAGAAAAGGACCTAGGGGTCACAGTGGACGAGAAGCTGGATATGAGTCAACAGTGTGCCCTTGTTGCCAAGAAGGCCAACGGCATTTGGGGCTGTATAAGTAGGAGCATTGCCAGCAGATCGAGGGACGTGATCATTCCCCTTTATTCGGCCTCATCTGGAGTACTGTGTCCTGTTTTGGGCCTCACACTACAAGTAGTATGTGGAAAAATTGGAAAGAGTCCAGCGGAGGGCAACAAAAATGATTTGGGGACTGGAGCACATGACTTATGAGGAGACGCTGAGGGAACTGGGATTATTTAGTCTGCAGAAGAGAAGAATGAGGGGGGATTTGATAGTTGCTTTCAACTACCCGAAAGGGGGTTCCAAAGAGGATGGAGCTAGGTTGTTCTCAGTGGTAGCAGATGACAGAACAAGGAGTAATGGTCTCAAGTTGCAGTGGGGGAGGTTTAGGTTGGATATTAGGAAAAACTTTTCCACTAGGAGGGTGGTGAAGCACCTGAATGGGTTACCTAGAGAGGTGGTGGAATCTCCTTCCTTAGAAGTTTTTAAGGCCCAGCTTGAGAAAGCCCTGGCTGGGATGATTTAGTTGGGGATTGGTCCTGGTTTGAGCAGGGGGTTGGACTAGATGACCTCCTGAGGTCCCTTCCAACCCTGGTATTCTATGATTCTGTGTTTACACACACAAATGCAACACTGGAATCTACATGACTGCTAAATTTTAAAGCCTATTAGTTACAAGTAGAATTCTTCACCTGCGAAACAGATATATTTAGCGTAATTAAGTAAACTCTCTCAGTAAGTTTATCCTTGTAAATAAAACCTTTGCATTTTCTCCTGGGTAGCTGACAAAAGGTAAAGTTTTGTTACTCACTATTGTATTCAATCCATTAGCCAATCTGTTAAATCAACATACATACAAATGTACATTGCAATAGCAAAAATGTATTGAAAACATTTAATAAATCACAATTTGTATAGGAACCAAGGCACATTTGGACATTCTCCTTGTACAAACTTGAACACTCCATGTTTTATTTCTCAGCAGAATATCAGTACTGTGAAAATACATAAAATCGATACTAGGAAAAGGTGGCATCTGACTGGCAATAAAGGTTTCCACTGTGTGGGTATCTGGTAAAATCATATAGGTCTTGCGCTAGATTCAGATTCACCGTGGTTGGCACAGGAAGGTGAAAGCTGCACCTCCCAGTGACATCAAGACTTTCTGCCCTTCAAAGGGATTAAGACACAGGTGGTGTTTCCACCATTAATAGTCCTTGGTTGTTACACAGGAGAAGGACAGTTTGTATATCCCACCAAGATTACACAGGAAATCCTTCCAGCAGAGGGACTTACTAAATCAACGCGCAAGTATCCTCATGGTCTGCACTTTCCATTTTATGAACATTGCTGGCCCCGTACTGCCCCCCTTGTTGGAGAGAAGATTACATCAACATATGCAGCTGCTATCTCTTCCCCAATGGACTTTCTGCCACTCATGCTGGTTTATGCCTGCAGAACCTGGTGTAAACCAGAGGTGAACCTTGTCCCTTGTATCCAAGCTCCTCTTCCCCAAGGTATAAAGACTGTGATTTCCAAAGGCGCCTAAGGGAATCAGATGCCATAACTCCCCTAAGATTCTTTCAAAATCCCAGCCATTATGCCCAGAGGGAAAAATATTATGGAAACTTTAAAAACCAAACAGAAATAATATTTAAACTTTTTCATTCAAAGTGGAAACACTAGCCTTCAGAAAAGCCTGTTGATCCTAAAGTCTGTGAGCACACCTTGCAAAATGTCACTTGCCCTTCTAAAAGCATCCCCATGTCCACCCCCAGGAAAATGGATAATTGACTGTTAGAAAAATGTGTTAAGATAATCAATTGGAATTGAATAGGAATTATTTTAAAATCTTTTGCTTGCTTTTGCCAATCTGAGGTCTGTTTTCATGGGAATGGAAATGAATGGCAGCCAAGTTGCAAGATTTCTTGTCACTTACATTGACAAAACTTGCAATGCAAAAAGGTATAGTGTCATTGCTTTGTACAGTGGAGATTCACTGTAAAAGCAAAATTCTCATAGTAAATCCAATGTATTTAAAACAGAATTACTGTGAAATCTCCTAGCACCTATCACACAGCAACTCTGTTCTGGCTGCAGGTCAGTGTTGTGTGCGGGAAATCATTCTGTTGCCAATGAATACTCAGGCAGCTACATTTGAAAAACAGTTAATTTATGGAGGAAAACTCAACCAACTGTTGGTTGCAACAGTTAAGATTGGCTATTACAGAGACCTGGGAAAGAACTGCAACATCTATGTGTGACACTGTCAACTACAAGCTCATTTAGATGAGGGAGGGGGAAAAAAAAAAGTTTTTTGAATAAAACAAGAAAACAGTGTAGGGATTACCAAGAATTCTGGATGACGAGTTCGAATTTTAAGAGCCTTTTAAGTTAACAGATATAAGAGAACAGCAACCAAGGAAAACAGAAAAGAAGATATCTTTATAGACACCCGGAGGAAAAATAAATATAGACTTGAGCCTTGTCAGCTTCAAACGAAATAAACAGATTCACAGATATCAGTAATGAGTACTACCCAGATAGTTAACTAGTCAACCTATTGGCAGTGTCTAAGGCTACAAATCACTAACGCAAGGGACTAATGGAGGCACAGTCTTAATACACAGGAAATCTGGGTTTTACTTCTTGCCTCATTCTCTGAGTTAAATCAGGCTAGTAGGGTTCTGTGAGGCAGGATGCTCAGAATAAATGGGAAGGGAATATGAAATTTAGATGGTGAAATGAAGCAAGAAGGGATCTGGAAGGCTGTAAAGTAGTGATGAACAACTGATGAGACAAGAGTTAACCTCAGAGGTAGGCAGGCACGTTGACCAACCAGAGCCCTGATCTATCAAAAACTTCAAGGCCCTTCAGACAGCCACCTCCTTCAAGGTCACATATCTCCCCCAAAAGACTAACATGCACCCTTCCAGCCCAGCCATGCTGCATACTGTTACTCTTCTGTTCTTATGGTAGCCTAATGGCTCAGTTTTCCCGGACACTGGGATCTGGACTCAGTGATGGTCTGCATTTTAACAATCCAGTATTAATCCCACCACTGGAAGGAGGAACTACATGTACTATCATCGTCAAAGAGTGCTTTGTTATATAGAAAAAATAAAATTCCAGTTACCAAGACTAGTCTCTTCTGCAGCTCAGATAAAATAAACAGAGTTCAAACCAGATCTACAGCAAGACAGAGATTAGGCTCACATGGTGATGAGATGGTGGGACATTACTACTACAGTTTACTTAAAATAATCTTAAATAAAACTGAAGGAAAACCGTACAATTTTTTTAGCAAATTTTTGTCCTCATTAATCACATGTAATTGCATAACCCCAGATGGTTTCCCTTGGTGGAAACACAATGGGTAAACCGTTTCTATGCTAGAATTGGACTCTATACTTACTCTGTAATGGCTAATGCTGATTGTTACGTTTGGCAGGCGGGAACCAAATTTACTGGACAGCCACATTTGTCTGTATCAGGGCTGACCAACTGCATTAATCTACTAAAAAAGCTTATTTTAAAAGAATATGTATATAATATACATTACTTGTGTCAAAAGGCATAAAATACATACAGTAATATTTTGATAACAGTTTTGATATCTATTAAAGATTTCCCTCACTTCAAAAATCAGTGTATATTCTACTCACACAGGTTTAAAATTCACTTAGTACTTAGAACACAATTATTTTCTTTTCAACTCCACCTCTTCTCCTCTTATTTTTCTTTTAAAACTGACTACTAGGATATGTTTTTTCTGAACACAAATTTGGAGACAAAGAAGTCTTTCATTGACTCAATGACCAAAGTATTCTATAAGGCAACACATTTTACATTTCTAGAACCACCAAACGGAGTTTTGACAGGAAGAGCCTACTCCCAAAAGCAAATATTGAGGGTGGTGGTAGGGAAGATTCAGAACAAGATCAGCTTTCTTTTTCAAACCACAAAATGCCAGCACCATTTTCCTCTTACACATACTATGATGCTCCCAAAAAACTTAATATTTTACAAAATTCCCAGTTAAACCTCAGTGCCTGGAAAAATCATGGAGCAGGTCCTCAAGGAATCAATTCTGAAACACTTAAAAGAGTGGAAAGTGATCAGGAACAGCCAGCATAGATTCACCAAGAGCAAGTCATGTTTGACTAACCTAATTGCCTTCTATGACGAGATAACTGTCTCTGTGGACGAGGGGAAAGCAGTGGACGTGTTATTCCTTGACTTTAGCAAAACTTCTGATATGGTCTCCCACAGTATTCTTGCCAGCAAGTTAAAGAAGTATGGGCTGGATGAATGGACTATAAACTGGAGAGAAAACTGGCTAAATCATCGGGCTCAACAGGTAGTGATCAATGGCTCCATGTCTCGTTGGCAGCTGGTATGAAGCGGAGTGCCCCAAGGGTCAGTCTTGGGGCCAGTTTTCTTCAATATCTTCATTAATGATCTGAAGGATGGTGTGGATTGCACCCTCCGCAAGTTTGCAGATGACACTAAACTGGGAGGAGTGGTAGATACACTGGAGAGTAGGGATAGGATACAGAGGGACCTAGACAAATTAGAGGATTGGGCCAAAAGAAAGCTGATGAGGTTCAACAAGGAGAAGTGCAGAGTCCTGCACTTAGGATGGAAGAATCCCATGCACTAATACAGACTAGGGACCAAGTGGCTAGGCAGCAGTTCTGCAGAAAAGGACCTAGGGGTCACAGTGGACGAGAAGCTGGATATGAGTCAACAGTGTGCCCTTGTTGCCAAGAAAGCCAATGGAGTACAAGAAGTAATGGTCTCAGGTTGCAGTGGGGGAGGTTTAGGTTGGATATTAGGAAAAACTTTTTCACTCGGAGGGTGGTGAAGCACCTGAATGGGTTACCTACGGAGGTGGTGGAATCTCCTTCCTTAGAGGTTTTTAAGGCCCGGCTTGAGAAAGCCCTGGCTGGGATGATTTAGTTGGGGATTGGTCCTGGTTTGAGCAGGGGGTTGGACTAGATGACCTCCTGAGGTCCCTTCCAACCCCGATATTCTATGATTCTATGAATGCCAAAGGAAATAAAAAAAGTAAACTGTTACTACGAAACCCAGATACGTACATGCACACAAAAATAATTCTTACTCTTTACTAAAAGTAATTCAAAATGTAAATCACAAGTCAACCCATTGACATAAAAACAGAATTCTCAAGTTTGGAATTAGACTTGTGATCACAGAAGTTGGTATAAAAAACCTTTTACCAGTTAACAGATAGAATTTTATTTATCACTTTTCATACTCAATAGCACAAATACTATGATGTATATATTTGGGAGTTAAATGTTTGTTTAAATAAAACAGACACCATGATAAGATCCTGCATGAATGTACACACAAAAAAGTAATGTTAATAGACAAGTATCTGTTTCCCCCCCCCCCCCAATAGCACTATAAAAATATATTACTACCATTCCAAGCAACATAACTTGTTCAAGAGGTCCCAAACTACTGTAAAGGGGAAGAAGTGGTAAATGCAATTTTGTTAATCTACACACAAAATTGTTGCCTCTCTCGCCTCTCAGAAAAGATTTAACAGATGCTAAAAGTGACGTCTCATATGACAAATATCTCCTTATTTCTACAAAAACACCTATACATTAGTCAGATCAGGACTTTAAGGAACATATTGTACTTTATTATGTGTTTTCCTTTTATTGCGTGGCTTCACTTAATAAATCGTAAGATTCAGTAATTTGCAATGCGTCTCCAAGTCTATACAAGTTAAAATGTTTCTCAGTATTTGCCTGAACCACTTTTCTGTCCCCTAAATAACTGGGACTCAATTGTTTCAATTAAAGTATTTTTCTCTAAGACCATATTTCCCAAACCACGAAAACCTCAGTCTGTGTAGAATGTGTAATGAATGCTAAACTGTATCATATTTTTCAGTCAATAGGTGGTGCTGTGTGTAAAATACCTTATTTAAGCTAAACGCTGCCATATTTGGGACTGCATTAAAGGATCTTATGATAAACACATCTAGTGTGTATAAACAAGCTGTGTAGCCAGTTCATCTCTGATACAGGAGTACAGGACATGGTGTCAGGAGTAAATTAAGAAAAGAATCAGAAGGAGAACAACAACAAAGGTTGAAGGATCTCATGTCATTCTTCAAAGCCCCAGAGAATTTCAGTTTGACAAATCTTCAGAATAGACAGACTGGAAGTATTTTACAAGATTTCAAATTGCAAACGAACTCCACAAAGAAACTGGAGATTTACCTATCTTCTCTAATTCATGCTATGGGGAAGAAAGCAGAGCATATTTTTAAATCCTTTGACTTTCCTGAAGACAGTCACAAAGGTGACTATGAAAGGGTTCTGGATATGTTTGATAGATACTTTCTATCCCAGAGAAATATGGTTTATGAAAGAGCATGTTTTCATCAAAAAAAAAAAAAAAAAAAAAAAACCCACACCACACACAGGAAAAAAAGGTGAATGTTTTAGAAGAGTTCTGCATACACTGGCTGAAAACTGTGATTTTGGGAATGCAGTATCAGAGACAGTCTGGTTATTGGGGTAACAGATAAAAACTTTTCACAGCAGCTAAAGTTGGAGAGATTTAACCCTAGCCACAGCTATACAGATACAAAGCAGTCACCATCAATCAAACTGAACAGATGGGCAGGAGCAACTTGAAAAACCTGAAGCTAGCTTGGAAGCTTGATAGATGCTTGAGTGTTAAAAGTCATTATAAAACTCTCGAAGCAAAGAGAGTAAGAACTATCAGGAGGAGGAAATTCCAGCCTATATGCACAAAGTGTGGAAACAGTCATATCCCAAGAGATGATGCATGTCCAGCCAGAGGCTCATATTGTAATATTACATCCATGAAATATGGATTTTGCAGCTCTCTGCCACACCAAAGGATTCAGGGAGTTGACTCATATTACAGACAATTAAGACCCATTGTTTCCGGGATCGATCGCTTGTGAGGACATAGAGCCTGCCTGGAGAATGAAACTGAATATTCATGGCATGACTGTCTTTAAAACTGACACAGGAACTAAAAGTCACAGTCATTTCAGAAGGGACTGAGGCTTTGTCTACACTGGTACTTCGTTGGCAAAGCTTTTGTTGTTCAGAGGTGTTAAAAAACCACACCCTTGAACGACAAAAGTTTTACCGACAAAAAGCACTGGTGTGAACAGTGCTTTGTCGGCAGGGGCGCTCTCCTGCCGACAAAGTTGCTGCTGCTCGTTGGAGGTGGAAGTTTTTTTGTCAGCAGGAGAGCTCTAAAGATCTCTGTAGCGCCCAAAAATACTGTAGGGTTTGCTCACCAAGTGGATTACTACCAGTACAATTGTAACATGAAAGTGGGGATAGGGACATGCTTAACCTGTGACATACGAGGGTGACAGCTTGGAAGTGCTGCTCGACCCAGACTACTGAGTCCTGGGGCATATAAGGGTGGCAGCTTGAATGTGCTGCTTCACCCAGTCCGCGGAGTCTGGGGGCATAGAATGGTGGCAGCCTGAAAGTGCTGTTCGACCCAGCCTGCTCAGACGAACTCTATTCCAATGTGGTACCTGCGGCATATAAGGGTTGCAGCTTGAAAGTGCTGCTTGGCAGCCCACTCAGAGAGTGAGTGTGTGTGTGTGTGTGGGGGGGGGGGGGTGCTGGGGCAACCCAGCCCAGGGGAACCTCGGCCCTGCAGGATAGCTCCATTGGGAGGGGACTTGCAGAAGGGAGAAGTAGAGCTCCATATGAAAACAGAAGTGACAAAGGAAGTACATTAATAGAATTACAGAACCCCTCCAAATAGTAACCCTAATAAATGAGCGTACCCCAAAGTAAAGGGGAAATCTGGTAACAGGTCTCAGATAGTACCATCTTCCTCAGAGCATAATTTTTGGAGTCTCAGACACCTCAATCATGCTTCAGTTATATCGAGTTATGTTTTGGTACCAGGTGATGGGTACTGTGGGTTTTACAGGTACTTGAGAATTTCAGAGTAGAGGGACCCCTGGTACTGAGACCACTTGGAACCTTCACTTGGAGGTTTTTGGTACAGCAAGTCTCTTAGGGCCAGGTTCTTTTTGAGGAGATTTAGATAGCCTTTTGGCTGGAGACTTCACGTTGTCAGCACTGCAGATCTCTCCCCCACAGGTCTGGAAGGTAATAAAGGTGCAGAGGTTGGTGGGGGACTGTGGTCACTTCAAAACTGCTGTCGGAGAGTCAGAGGATAGAGGATCGCTATTATGATGTAGGATGGAGAGAGCATTCCATCATGAGGAGACAAAACTTTATCTCCCTGTCTTTCCTGAAACATCTCTTGAATCCAGAGATAACCTTACACTTCGATTGCATTTGAGTACCTCCTAAACAGTGGATACAGTGCGAGTGGCCATCACTAACGGGGAAGGACTCCTGGCAAGTGAGGCAATGTTTGAATCCTGGGGATTTAGGTACGCCCAAAGGAAAAGGAAAAGAAAGCTCCTTCAGAGAAGGTGGGTTCTCACCTGAAGGGGGTGTGGGAAAGGGGAGAGGCTAAAAGCCTAAGTTTATAGGAAAAATAAAATAAAACTAAACCAATATAAAACCTAAAAAAACCTAAACTAATATAGGTAAACTAACTACCAAGAGCAAGTGAGGTAAGTGGCTGCACAAGTGGGCACCCCTAGATACTCCGCCTGACGCCAAGGAAGTTGAGAAAAAATGGAGTGTGGTTTGTCTGCCATAGCCCTATACATCCTTGGTATGGGGCATGAGGATACCTAGGATGCATACCACCTACTGCTGAAGAAAATCTCTGATCGAAGGTGCACAGGATGCATGTGCACCTCAAGTGGAGCAGCCATAGTGACATTATTCAAAGAAGTGCATATAGGTGGGTTTATTATTTTGTCTACATTTGTGTGTTTCTTGTACTATTAAATAAAGAGTAATGGTGTCTTAGAATCTTGGGCCATGTCTTTTGGCTTATACTATCAACATGCCCCTGAAGAAGAAAATGGTAAAAGTGCCCACATGGCTGGAATTCTGGGAGGACATGTTTAAGCTCCTGGGAAGCTTAAAAGGTCAGCACTGTCCCCAGTGATTAGGCAGTTGAACTGCAGTGTCTCAGCGCTCAGAAGGGGGTGCTAGACAGAGGATTTACAACCTGAAAGCATGCTCAGAAATGCCAAGCCGGGGCAGTGCCTGGACTTATGTTTAGATTCTGGAGGCTTAAAGCACCTGGGGTCTAATGAGATGGATCTCATCAGCAGTCTGGTAAGGGTGCAAGAGTGGGAGCTCGACTAGATCTGTGACACTCCCTTGAGTATATTACTCTTATTGCTGATGTTAATCATGCTGGCTTTCCAAGTCCCAGTGGCACCTTATAACAGCATGGATTCAAATTCCTAGCTGCCAGTTAAACTGCGCCTGTACTTTGTATACGTAACAAACACTGCTCAGCATCTCTCTTTGGTCTAATTAGAGAACTTAATATAAGAACAAATAATGGTATAAAGTGGTCCTCTACACGACTCCTAGTAAGAATTTAGAATTCCAGGGAGTTCCCATCAACAGAACAGAGGACTGCATCCCATTCTAAGAAATAAAGATAAAGAAACCACACACTGTGTTGTGACAAAGGAAAATGTTTACTTACATCCAGATAACCCCTTACCTGCTGCTTGTTGCCTTTTCGAGTTAACATGACAAATGGCATTGTGTCTCCCGACTCAGATTCTCCTTCCCCACCACCCAAGGGTGGACCCTTCTTTAGCTGACTCTTGAGATGCAGAGGAATAGCAACATCCAGCTGATGTACTTTCACAGATTCTCCACTCCGTTGCTAAAGAGAAAGGGGATGCACAATGCTCGAGGCAATCAAATGCTAAACATATGAAAGCTTTGTGGTTTTCACAATTCATTTTTAATAAAAAATGTCAATTACCTTCTAAAATAACAGAGCTATACACATGCATAGTCTCATTAAAATGTATTTTGTTTCCTCTGAGTTCCTACATTTCTTACCCTCTTATAGTCATTACGTAGAATTGAGAACATTGCAGAATGCTATTTTAGAAGACGACAATGAGAAAATATACTCAATTTTAAAGGGATTTGTGAATGATTTTTAAAATTAAAGAAACAATTCAATTAAAATTGGATATAATATTAAGATCAGTAATTCTGGATTCAGATTTTTTGTAATATTCCAATTACTCTATTATTGATACAGTGCTCGCAACAGAGTAGCAAATTATTCTCCAGATGTCATCTGTTTTGTTTTTATTTTAGCCATTGATATGCTATGTAAATTCAAATGGCAGCAACATTTATAATGCTTAACATCCTATGTATGGATAATCAGGTGATGCATAAAGCCAAAAATGGCAGAGTATCTGTGTAATAGGCTTTATCTTTATTGAGCAGTCAGTTGAAAGAATCAATTAGCATCTCCATATATTTATTGGGCAGAAGAAAACAATTTACAACTGCTTTACTAAAAGCAATTCTCTTCCAGCCATACTACTTCCATTCCTTAATCACTGATTCTTGAAACAGTACTTGAGCTCATTTTATAGAGTTCCTATATGATCACTAACTGCTCCTTCCACACTGTCCTCGGAAATTTCCATCCTTCCACAGAAGTCACTAAGAAATTCAAATGAGGTTAGGCATTATTTTCTATTCTGTCCCCCTGGCCAGGCTCTGTTTTCTCAAAATGGCAACTGCCTTATCTATAATTTTAAAAATGTTTGTATTGCATCACTCTACTAACAGATTCAACATATTTAATTGATCAGATACATCAATTAAGTATGCCACATTAAATAGCCAATGCTGGACTGCAAACGTTTTCTGCATAGTCACCTTCCAGAAATACAAATATCTCATTTCTGAGCTTTAAAAAATAACCAGCTCAAAACGTTTCCTCTTGATATAACTTCTACATAAGTAAGAAAAAGGAACTATTTGCACTCAGAACACATCTCCAGTCACAAGCCATATTGAAAGCATCTGGAATTGAGTGTTCTGATGATAGAAATACTATAATTTAGCAACAGAGGGTCCTGTGGCACCTTTGAGACTAACAGAAGTACTGGGAGCATAAGCTTTCGTGGGTAAGAACCTCACTTCTTCAGATGCAAGACTTGCATCTGAAGAAGTGAGGTTCTTACCCACGAAAGCTTATGCTCCCAGTACTTCTGTTAGTCTCAAAGGTGCCACAGGACCCTCTGTTGCTTTTTACAGATTCAGACTAACACGGCTACCCCTCTGATACTATAATTTAGCAGTTTTACAGCATTTGACAAGGTTGCATTAAGTTCAGGAAACATTTTTTGTATTGAGTCTACTTTACTAAAGTGGGTGAACAGATCTGACTCTTGTTAAAAGGCCACTTACGATGCCTGTTTTAGAAGATGCACATCAGCAAAGAATTAATTATATCCCACTGGATATTACAAGAGTGAAAACTTACTCCCTAGCAGCATGTTTGAATTAGTCTGTATAATAAAATACCTCCCCAAAATATCACTAGCATTCAAAGAAACAAGTAAAAACCATAACTTCCGCCACTCCAGCAACATCAGTAGGCTCATCAAGAAGACATGAGAATTTCTTTGTGTATCTTTTCAGTCAATTAGGATGGCACCATCCAAAGGCCAATTCATCTATGTGCAAAAAGAACAGGAATACTTGTGGCACCTTAGAGACTAACAAATTTATTAGAGCATAAGCTTCCGTGGGCTACAGCCCACTTCTTCGGATGCATATAGAATCACTTTTTATTTAGTAATTTACTCAGAGTATGTATTAATACCTGGGGGAGCAAACAACTGTGCATATCTCTCTATCAGTGTTATAGAGGGCGAACAATTTATGAGTTTGCCCTGCATAAGCTTTATGCAGGGTAAAACAGATTTATCTGGGTTTAGACCCCATTGGGAGTTGGGCATCTGAGTGCTAGAGACAAGCACACTTCTGTGAGCTGTTTTCAGGTAAACTTGCAGCTTTGGGGCAAGTGATTCAGACCCTGGGTCTGTGTTGGGGCAGATGGGAGTGTCTGGCTCAGCAAGACAGGGTGCTGGAGTCCTGAGCTGGCAGGGAAAACAGGAGCAGGGGTAGTCTTTGCACATCGGGTGGCGGCTCCCAAGGGGGTTTCTGTGATCCAACCCGTCACAGTGGCATATAGATGCATCTGAAGAAGTGGGCTGCAGCCCACGAAAGCTTATGCTCTAATAAATTTGTTAGTCTCTAAGGTGCCACAAGTACTCCTGTTCTTTTTGCGGATACAGACTAACACGGCTGCTGCTCTGAAACCGGTCATCTATGTGGTGTCTGGCAGTACTACTGGAAGAGCAGAAGCAATTTAATATTGCCTTTTTATCTAAACTTCACAATTAATAATCAGGATATTATCAAACAGCAGACCCAAGACTGAATCTTGGATTCTCTCTCCCTTCCGGAGCTGGCAGGATGGGTGCATCTCAAAAGCACACCTGCTGGTCAATAAAGCACAGGATTAACAGAGCTCCATTTAGCATTCAGAGCTGCAGGATATTTGTAATGACAGGAGAGGGAGTAAAGATTAAGGGGGGAAAGGGAGGCTTTTGTGAAAGCACAGGATTGAACCAAACCACCTCAGCATCCAAGACTGATTTTCATGACTGTTCTTCCCACCTCAAAAGGCCCCTACCTAAGAAGGTGGGCAGAAGGCCTGGTATCTCAAAAAAAAAGCCTCATAGCAGTTGTGCAGAATTAAGAAAGCCTAGCACTGGAGGAAGGCAGCCAAAAACAGAGTATGAAAAAAAACCCACCACATCCCATGGTGCAAGCAGCTCCACGTTAACCACTTATTTCAGAATCAACTATGCAGTAAAGGGGCTTACTTAATCCAAGACAATAACAAGGACTAATACCTGAAGATTCTCCAGCATCATTTTATCCAATGCTTGAATGAAGTCCTCATCCTCTACACAAGGAACGTGTTTAAGTCCTCCTCCTTTAATCATTACTTCCTGGTATAGAAGACAAATATTCTGTTAGATTAATTTCCGCAGTAGTGAAGTTCAGGATGGATCTGAATTACTAAGAAAATTACTCTGCTTGTATCTCTGACAACATTTGTCATGGCTTTAGTTTAAAAAAAAATTGTTGAAGGAAAAAAAATGTTAAAATGGATTTGCCCAGTTTAGGAATTTTGGTGTTTACTGCTCTAATGTTTACTAACATTGATCAGTGCCTAAAAACTGTGATGATTTGCAATATGTTGCAATACAGTTGGCACATTGATTGGTATTTATTTTAAGATACCATGCCTACAATATACACAAAATAATATTCTCCCCCCATCTGCAACTGATTGATTTGGCTGTATTTCTTAGACTGGAGAATTAGAATGCTTATTCAGAGGGGACTGCCCTTAAATATTTGTAAAACACATACATCTAGCAGGTACTACTATAAATAGTAATCATCATCCATTCATGGGACAGCTGATGTAAGGGCACACTGATGCAATGAGACCCTAGTTAGTTATCTACAGAGAGGCTTTGTGGTTGTTTGGCATGTGGTTCTTGAGAACACATTTTAGTCTATGATAATTTTTATTCTTTTTAAGTGGAACAAAACTGTAGACCTAACAATATTAAATAAGACACTCAGCTCAGTGGGGGGCCAATTGGTTCTGCCTCTGCACCACCATCCAGTGAGGCAGCAGCAGAATGTTTCAAGACCAACAACCTCAGCAGTCTCTCCTGAATCTCTTGCACAACATCCTCCTTTCCACTCTCCTACAGCTGAATGACCTCTCTGGGCTAAAGGCTCCATTTCATTAACGTCAGAATAGCTGAGTAGTACTAAGCAAATGCCATCACCCAAGAGACAGTGGCATCAAAGGCTGTATAAATAGGCCCTCATTCTCCATCACACCTGTTTCTGCCCCTGGCAATGGTGCTGCTTGTTTCTATGATCCAAGTG
Source organism: Chrysemys picta bellii (assembly GCF_011386835.1). Lineage (NCBI taxonomy): Eukaryota > Metazoa > Chordata > Testudines > Emydidae > Chrysemys > Chrysemys picta. The sequence continues at coordinate 15,802,355 of NC_088791.1, forward strand.
ACTGTCATTTGGTGTGTCTTTTTGAGCTGAATGGAGGTAATCAGAATATAACGCAGCAAATACCTCAATATGCTACTTTCTCAGATGTTACCACAGCACATCTGTGGTAACATTTGGGGTGATCATTCACCATCTTACTATTAGATCACACTCCCAGGCACACAGCTGGATGACCGGGTTTGATGTGGTTGCTTTTGATGGTGAGGTAACAACACACCCTCATCATTTCTTCACTGCTGCTTTTTGTTTGTTTGTCCTGCCTCCTTATTACAATTCTGTGACTCAAAGGAGAATCTACTTTACCATGTCAATTTGCTGGAAATATTCGTTACCTCAATAGCATGTCAAAACTTTCCCTCTTTTTTAGCAGTCCACTCAGTGTTTTCACAATGGCTATGAAATCTCTTCCAATGTGAATGAACATTTTCATGACTACTTGGGACACTTTCCTAAAAGAGTCTTGTAAGCAAAAGCGTTTGTACGAATGTCTGTGAAAATCAAACATTAAGGAGTTGCAAATGTCAAAGTGAACTTGGTTTCTGTTTGAAAGAACATTTGTGAATATTTTTAGTGTATGTCCCCTAATCTCTAATGAGCATTATCTGCTAAAAATATTCAGTCAAGAATACTGAGCATGTAAAACCGGCCTCATTATTCAAAAGCAGCGGCACGTACTGTGTTCTCTTCATCAGTTTCATTCTCCTTATTGGAGTCTGTGAGGTAATCGGTATTCTCTTCCTCTTCTTCCTCACCCTCCTCATCATCGTTGTCTGAGCACTCCTGAAATAGTATACTTAAAGTTAAAATGTAGCATGTCATTAAAATTTAAACATAATTTAATGAGGGAAACATTAAGTGCATTCACTGTTTACAGCCCTCCTCACTGTCATGAAATACTGTATAATCGATTGATTGATCTTTGATCACAACATGCAATGTAGTCTGCTTCCAATGATAATGCCATGCCATCTAGCAACATTTACTGATCTGTTTTTGAATACTCATCTTACTGTCACACTAACCCTTGATCTGCGCTATGCATGGGTCCTCATCTTGTTTCCAAAACTTGTTCTTTATTGAACAAGTTATATTTTCCCCACTGAAACTGATCTGAAAGCAGACTAATTTTTTATCAAAGATTAAACTGACAAGCTGTTTTATGCAGTGTTGTTGAAGCTGTGCTGGTCCCAGGATATTTGACAGACAAGGTGGGTGAGGTAATATCTTTTATTAGACCAAAAACAGAGACAAACTTAGTGAGAGAGACCAACTTTTGAGCTACAATAAGCCACAGAAGTTAGAATTTTCAAGATCACATATATTAGCGTATTGCACACTTGCTTTTTTATTGGCTATATCAATTTGATTCAAAAGATTACAGAAGCAGTCTGAAGTAGTAATGAAGACTGACGTGATTCAAATGCGCCTTATTATCCCTATTACACAGGAAAAATGATGAACAGCACAAGGTGCCTCTTGTTTCCTGCAAATAAGTGCAAAATAAGGTAAATGAATGTGATCACCTCTTCCTCTGGCTCATTTACTTCACTTTCATTTCCAGACTGTTCTTCTGTCTCTGCTCCACCTTCCTCCTCCTCTTCCTCTTCTTCCAGATTCTCTCCTTCCGTCATAGAATCTTTTGAATCTTTGTCATTCACAAGGCCTGAGAAATGAAAAATAGGAAGGGATTAGGAATAGAATGTGTTAGACAGGAAGCAATGTTTTACTGTGGCATCACATAAAAATACTGTACTGATGTATAACAGTTTGAGAAACCCACTCCTAGAAAATGCTGACTAAAGTATTATGCAGTACTAGTGATTAAGTCTTGAATGATACGTGTATTTATAATTGTATAAGGTATTTCTTTCTGAGCAAAATCATAAGAGAAAATGGTTTCAAAACAACTCAAGAAAGGATTTTTACTGGGAACATTTAGGAATTTCCACAGAGCACCGATCAAGTAACCAAGTGTTACATCTCAAAATATCTTTGAAATTTCTTCAACTCCCCTGTACTACATTTTGAAGGCTACATTGAAATGACACAAACATCTTAGATGCTGTACATAAAATGCCAGATGCTAGAAGTTATTGGATCTCTGCAGTGAGACTTTCAGTATTCTTGGAGATTTATCAAGAACTGTACAGACTGTTTAAGAAACACTTCAGACATATAGTGAAAATTCCTACAACCTGTGTTAGGAACTCTCAATTCTCAGCTCACAGCATTGCATCAAATAAAACCACAGTAAAAATTGTTGTTGTTACTGTGATTTATTATAAAATGAAACTCTCACAATACAGTTGATAACTCTGGAAAAAACATTTAGCCTGTTTATAATAGATTCTTGTAAAACTGAAACTGATTTTTGTTTCCCTACTAAGGCCCTGAGATCCTGCAGTGAGTATGTATGTGCAAATCCTGCACACCTCGCAAAGCAGTCACCTAATGTCCCTATCCTACATTAGAGAGGGATCCTTAGGGTCCCGTTCATCTTACCATCTTCTCCATTGACAGACTCATTGTCTCCATCCCTGTTAAGTCTACTTTGTCTTCTGGTTTTTGTTTTGTATTATTTTGACTAGACAACCCACTCACTAATGCTCTGATTTCTTCATAAAATTATCCTTCAACCTGGTTTGTTCTCTTAACTATACTGTCTCCTTTAAATAATTACAAGTGTATTTTAATTTTGGTTTGGATAATTTTGGATTATCCCAGACCTTGCTATTACTTCACTAAATATTCTGTGATATAATTTCAATTCTCCTTTATGGAATTGGACGCCATTACACATGATCAGATCAGAAAATGCAGTTGGTGTATTTCAGCTTACAATTTAGTTTTAGAAATAGTTAAACTATTCATAAAAGACATATGAGAATTTAATATGGCTCTGAAAGATGGAAAAACAAGGTCGTTTATTTTTATTTTTGAAAAAAACCTCTTGCTGAAGCTAAGCCATCCACTACAAAAATGGACAAGCTTCTAGCACACAGTTCTCTTTCATACATTCTTTACATTTTTTCATTAATCCACAAAGCCACTTTATGCTCATGGGGATTGTGGTTTGAGCTAGCAGAGAATGATATTGATGCTAGTCTTGCCCAACACAGAAGATTTCAGCCAATGATTTTTCGAAGATACCCTTCAAAACTGATGTAGTCAGTACACAGTACCTTATTCATAGTTTAAACTATATGACCCATACACTTAGGATCTACAGTTGGGTTAGTTATTTTGGAGCACAAAGAAAGAACTAATTTCCATTCTCCTAGAACTTTGAGTAGCTAGTTTTGTTTCTTATTGCAGCAAACAATACTTCAATCTACTCCAGCAAGTTTGGAGCTCATTTTCATAACTGTGGAAACCTGAGCTGGGGACAAATTTTTGTAGCAAGAGAGATTTTTGGTTCTATGGGCCATCATGAGTGCATTAAATTGGAGCTTCAACACAGACCAACAATGATCAGCTCAGTATAGACTACCCCAAACCCAACTGTATTGGCTATGTCCATGAATCCACTGCAGAAATCTTATTCACATTGCTTCTTTAATCACTATCCATGATTTGCGCAATAAGTCATGAAAAGCGACAAGGAAGCATTTTGAAAATATGATGGCCAGGCTTTGTCAGAAAGGTCTGTGTAGCCTTCAAATCTATAGATCGCTAGAATACAAGGGCAGTGCCTTTTCCTTGTTTCAGTATCATGACTCAAAGTAGACAAATTTTAACCTACTCTAGTTTATTGTAGAACATCAATTTGCTGGTTGGCTGTTAGACACTTCACGGATAACAGATTTATTTTAAAGTGTCCTAAAACAAGTCATGCAGTAACTTTTGCAATTTTATAGACACACCAGTTTAATAATATAAATCTATACCAGAAGCATGACAACAAAATACTGGGGCTTCACAGCACATCTCTACTCAAATGCTTATATTAAACAATGCAATATTTCATACAAGAGGATCCAGTACTCCCTTGAATTAAAAAACAAAACACATTCTTAGACGACTAACAAATTTATTTGAGCATAAGCTTTTGTGGGCTACAGCCTACTTCTTCAGCCACAAGTACTCCTGGTTTTTTCAGGGTTTTTTTTGCAGATACAGACTAACATGTCTTCTACTCTCAAACCATTCTTAGACGAAGTGCTCAGATACAGCCTAAATGGGGGCCATGTGAGGTATTCAGATCAAACTTGGCAATACTGATGTATACAATTTTTATCTATTAAGATTTTCTAAATGAATAGTGATTTTGGGAACCCCGTGGTTTTTTTTGGTACCCAATTGGAGACTTTAAAAGGACCTGAGTTTCAGAAAGTGCTGAGCACCCACAATCAGCCAGGGCCTTTTAAGGGGTTTCGGACAGGGCACCCAATATCATAAGTCACTTTAGAAAAATCTGGACCTATGTCCTTAAGACTTTTAAATTAGCCAAATCTCGGTAATACTATTAATGGTAGGATATTGTTTTGTACTTAGTGGAGTTTGACTCAAGTTCTGCTCATGCATACACACTCTCTTCCCCCGAATTTCAGAGGCTCCAAGCTATCAATCTTCCTCGCTAATCATCATGGAATATCAGGGTTGGAAGGGACCTCAGGAGGTCATCTAGTCCAACCCTCTGCTCAAAGCAGGACCGATCCCCAATTGTTGCCCCAGATCCCTAAATGGCCCCCTCAAGGATTGAACTCAACCCTGGGTTTATCAGGTCAATGCTTAAACCACTGAGCTATGAATGAATGTAAATGAGGTGGGGGTGATTAGGTTCCAGGGAAATTTTTTTCACCAGACAAAACTATATACTACAGTATAAGTTTCAATTTAATATTGTACACAGCAATGATGATTGTGAAGCTTGGTTGAGGTGGTGAAGTTAGGGGGTGGAATTGGATGGGATATTTCCCAGGGAATGCCTTACTGCTAAATGATGAACTAGCATTCGGCTGAGCCCTCAAGGGTTAACACATTGTTGTTAATGTAGCCTCACACTCTACAAGGCAGCACAAGTGGAGGGAGGGGAGACAGCATGGCAGACAGAGACACACCGTGTGTGTGTGTGGGGGGGGGAGAGAGGCGCAATGCCCCCTTTAAGTATGCTGACCGCACTAAGTACAATGCCTTTAAAAAAATCAGGAAGTTGAGACAGCAGCTGCGGCCAGCAAGCTCTCTCCATCCTGAGCCCTGTCCTGTCCCCACCCTGCTCTATATGGAGAAGGGGCAAGCGGGGAGGGGGGGGCAGGAGTAGGGGGGAAGGGGACACCCTGACATTAGCCCTCCTCTTCCCCCTCCCCTGCACAGCAAGCAGGAGGCTCCCGGGAGCAGCTCCAAGGCAGAAGGCAGGAGCAGCACATGGCAATGGGGAGAGGGACAGCTAACTGCCAGCAACTAGTAGCCTGCTGGGTGGCTGCTGCACAGGGAACTTAGGGGAGCAGGGAGCTGATGGAGGGCTGCTGGTCCACCCTGGTTCCAAGCCCCCACCAGCTAGCTGCAATGGGCTGCTCTTCCTGCAAGCAGTGGACAAAGCAGGCGGCTGCCAAACAACATTATAAGGGAGCATTGCACAACTTTAAACGAGCATGTTCCCTAATTGATCAGCAATGTAACAACGAAACAACATTAACCAGGATGTCTTTAAATGAGGAGTTACTCTACAGGGGGTGTGTGTGTCTGTCTGCCATGCTGTCTCCCTCCCCTCTATTTGTGCTGCCTTGTAGAGTGTGAGGCTAAATTAACAACAATGTGTTAACCCCTGAGGGCTCAGCCGAGTACTAATTCATCGTTTAGCAGTAAGGCATTCCCTGGGAAATATCCCACCCCGACTCCACCACCTCAACCAAGCTTCACAATCATCATTGCTGTATACAATATTAAACTGTTTAAAACTTATGCTGTGCGCATATTATGTATATACATACACATATAATATAGTCTTTTGTCTGGTGAAAGTTTTTTTTCCTAAAACCTAACCCCCCCATTTACATTCATTTTTATGGGGAAATTGGATTTGCTTAACATCGTTTTGTTTAAAGTCGCATTTTTGGGGAACGTAACTAACGTTAAGCGAGGAGTTACTGTACTGGCTGAAGGAGCAAGTATGCAAACTTGGGTTTCCATGGACAGATTGCTATCAAGAACTGTAACACTTTTAAACAGCACCTGAAGTTTAATGAAAAGAAATATATTTAAAGCTGTTCCAGTTTCACCCCCCAACATCCAATTACACTGGATGAGTTAAAAATCAAGGAGAGCAAGAGTTGCTACTGAGGAGTGAGCACCAGAAAAGCAATCTTCAGAGAGAAGGGAACTGTGTTAATATTTTGGGAATACAGAGCCTAACGAAGGTATTGACAGAGGTAAAGGGAATGTGACTAGAAGGGGAGAAAGGGTGATGAGAGCAGAGAGTACTACTAGTTTTTGCTTCCACGCCAGCCTATTTAGAGAGCAAGCAGCCAACCCATCAGACTAGTGAAATCCTTTTAACTAGCATCTCCACCACATAAAAAAAAACAAAAAACTGTTAATAATGGTGAGAGCAGGTAGCAGCAATCCTCCCTCTATCATACTGATTAAATGCCAAGCAAAGATGTTGAGGAGCACTATGCTTGCTCAATTTGATATCATACAAACAAGAAATATAATAATAATCCTAGCCACTTGTGACCACTACAAATCACAAGCCGTTTTTGCTAGAGTAGGACTATTAACCTTTTAGTCTGGATTAAATTTCCATTTTGACAGTTACCATAAATTTAGGCAAGCAGAGTGTCTTTCCTACACAATAATTTCAACTGGACACTATATTCCTCCTCACTACATGTCAAGCTGCTGCACCAAATTGTTACATGTTCATTTCCAACCGTGTATAGGCTCCTCTCGTATGTACATGTAAATAATTTGTAAAGTTCTTCAGGATGTCTTATTCTTATATTTATGCCACAAATCTAGCGATAGATAGGCATATGTGTGAAAGTACAAAATATTAACACAGGCTAGAACAGTGTCAAGTAAATAGTACAAATTTTTTTTGGTCATATACCCATTTTAATTACTGGAATATTTCCCGAATCTCAGAAATAAATCCATAGAAATACTAATCTGACAAAATTACTAAAATCATGTAGGAACAGATTATGATTTGGAGTTTGGTCAGAATCCTCATTAAAACTATTCCAACAAAATCTTTTCCACTGAAAACATTTGTACCTATCATAATAGCTTTCAAAGATCTGAACAGAGAAATACAGATAAGAATCTTCTGGACCCTACTCTATGTATAGTCATAACAGCAAAGGATTAGTGACTATCCTACCATATATGTATTTAACTAGGAGAAAAAGATATTGGAAACTCAATAGTTGCTCATTCAATAGCACCTTTAAAAATAACAACGGTGATCTGCCTGTCTGGTGCCACAATGAACACAATGAATGCCATTTCCCAAAACTGGCTCACTCATGCTCCAGGAATGAGGAGATCCCACTACTGTACTGGATGCAACTGATCTACAGAAAATGGTTCAGAGGGTGGAAATTACTTTGACTTACAGCAGAAACTGCTGGGCATCTTTGAAAGGAATTTATTAAAATGCATATAATTAGTCATAATTTGCCTTTTGGGGGGAGTTAAGAGATCATAAAAGCACTAGTTTAGATCATGCCATGAGGAAGGGAAAATTTTTTACCTAAAATGGTTTCCATTCCAAATTTGTTTTTTTCTTTCTGATCATCGTAACATATATAAGGAAGTCAAAGTCTGATATTAATACTAAATTATATTTGAAGAATTTTAATTAAATGAATAGCACAGTGAATAAAATGCAAATTCCTCTTAAAAATAAAAATCAATGGATAATTTCTCCATATATTGACCCTTAAATTAAGGGATTACTTTGAGAACTGAACTGATTTAACTAGAAGTAGCGTGGATCAAGTTCTTTGCCTATAAATTAACACTCGTAAGTGAAAAAATCCACAAAAAAGCCTCTAGTAAAACAGGGCTCCCAATTAGAAATTAAAAATTATAAAATAAATCCATTCAACGACTGAATACATTAACAGCCAATGGCACTGCATAATTTTTTTTTTTTTAATGCATCATTGCCCTAGTGTTTCTAGATATAAACATTAGGGAGTGTTTGGTCAATTGAGCTGTGGGGTCCCCACGGCCTGGTGTTTGCTCCTGATGCTAACTAATTTCAACACAGATAACTTTGGAGTGTTTCATAAATGTACACCACTGTAGTTGGAACAAGAACAGGTTTACCTTTTAGTAACTCACAAATGCAGCACTAGTTTCCATATGCTCTTTAAAGAAAGCAGTCTATGAATCCAGTTTAACAGAAGCATAAAGAGAACAGAAGTAGTGTTTACATTTAGCATAAGTAAGGGAGTCACATTCTCATCGAGTAATTTCCTCCACTGAAAACTGTGAGCCTATTTATGAGCATTCCAAGGAAAATATAAAAGATTCAAAATGTCTGACAGTCAGCTTTCTAGAAATAGAGCTGTGGTCAGTAAACAGAATAGCAAACAGGTTCCCTTGTTTTATTGTAGTTCCAGACTATTCCGGTTTGACAAGAATTGCTATTGTCATGCCTAACATAAGAGTAAGCCAACATGGGTCTTGGAAAATACAGGATTATACTGAACCTTTTCAACCCAGTGAATAAAGAATAACTCCACATGACACAACTGTCATTTCTTCCTCTTATGCAGGCCACCGGTAGCAGTTCCTTGATGACTTTTATCCAGCAGAACTTTTATGCATCCTAAAGGGAAGGAATTTCTTCCAGAAAGCCATTCTATCACCCACTTCCTAAAGTCTCTTAAAGAGTGACTTACTTTGTCTCCAGATCTGCTTGCTACTTACTAAATATTCCAAAAGTTCAAGCAATAGTATTTCTTCTACTTTATTTCTGTAATACATCATTGTTAAAGACCACTATTAATCTCTCTACATAGCAAACATTGGAACACTCATGACATTTTGTAGGCCTAGCCTTAAAGAGAAAGATACTACGTGGTCAAGTTTACCCTTCCTAGAGTGCTGAAAAAGATGCCCAAAGCACCATTTTCCTCATCTATTGAAGTATTCACTGGAGACAGGCTAACACCACACTTCTAAGGATGAAAAGAACTGTATATTTCAAAGCTCTTCCAATAGGTGGTTTAGTAAATAATTTTATCTCCATTTTATGGAATGGTGTTAATGAGGGGCAGAGAGATTTCGTGAAATGCCGAAGGTGGCGTAGCAAAGTCAGGGATGTTACACAGATCTTGACACCCATCCTTATGCTTAGTCCACTGGAGCCCAGCTGCCCCTCTATATGCATTCTTGAGTGTGCCTATGGAGATACAAACAACAAATACACTAACACTCTCCATTGTCTTTCCTTGAAGACTATCAAGATGGTTTTCAATCAATTTAAGCTTCAACTGCTATGAGGCAGGTAATGCAGAAGGAAAACTGAATGAAAGGGGACAAGGGAGTTGTCTAAGGTCACATGTCAAGACTGAGGAACAGAACTCAAATGACCCCCAGTTTCACATAATATACACTAGACCACATTAGTAGGCACAACTGTTCATTTTAAATTGGAGATATCCCATCTCCTAGAACTGGAAGGGACCTTGAAAGGTCATCGAGTCCAGCCCCCTGCCTTCACTAGCAGGACCAAGTACTGATTTTGCCCCAGATCCCCAAGTGGCCCCCTCAAGGACTGAACTCACAACCCTGGGTTTAGCAGGCCAATGCTCAAACCACTGAGCTATCCCTCCCCCCAATGACTCGGTATTACAATGCACATTTCATGCTTATTTGAATGCCTTGTTCTTAGGTTTGCCGACTTGGTAATATTTAAAAACCGGACACTCCAACAGGAGTGCCGGAATCTCCCGTCCTGCCTCTTCCCCCGAGGTCCCACCCATGCCCTGCCTCTTCCCCATAGGCCCCCTCCCCTGCATCACTCGCTGCTCTTCCCCTCCCATCCCCACCTCCCGGGTCAGGAGGAATTTTCCTGCAGAGCTGGGACCCAACGAAGGTAGAAGGTGGCCCCGGCTGAGTAGGAGGCTGGAACGGGTGATGACCTGGCGCCTCTCCCGCTCGTAGTAACCAGACATTGTCAGGTCCCCTTTTCGACCGAACTTTCCTGTCAAAAACCGGACACCAGGCCACCCTACTTGTTCTATAAGTCCAGTGTTTGACTGTAATGGTCCCATATACCTTAAAGGAATCCAGGTAATAGAACCAATGGATATGCTTGTGTGTGATGAGCTACTCAGCCACCAGGACTGCTGGATGCACTAAATACTGTATCAAAGCAGCCAAAAGCTCTTGTGTACTAACAAAGTTAGAGTTGGTGGTTTTCCTTTTCCTTTTCTACCAGTCATCATAAATAAAAACCATGGTCACCTTCGTGTTTAGTGTTTCTTTAGATACATCGAATTAATATGTTACCCGGATTCAGAACAGGTCAGGAAATGCAGAAAAAGATTAAAAAACACCCGAGGGATAGTTTTCAGAGTGGTAGCTCTTAGTCTGTATCAGCAAAAACAACGAGGAGTCCTTGTGGCACCTTAGAGACTAACCAAATTTATTTGGGCATAAGCTTTTTCTGGGCTAAAACCCACTTCATCAGATACATGGAGTGGAAAATACAGAGGCAGGTATAAATACACAGCACATGAAAAGATGGGAGTTGCCTTACCAAGTCGGGGGGGTCAGTGCTAACAAGCCAATTCAATTAAGGTGCAAGTGGGCTATTCTCAAAGTTGACAAGAAGGGAGGAAAATCACTTTTGTAGTGCTAATGAGTTCAATGTAATCAAGGTGGCCCATTTCAAACAGTTGACAAGAAGGTGTGAGTAACAGCAGGGGGGAAATTAGTTTTTGTAGTGATCCATCACTGGGGGATAGTGATAGTAGTAGTAATAATAATAATAATGACAGCATAAAAGACGAACAACTGGCTTTGATGATGTACTATTTCTTACCTAGTTTTATTAAGAATTCTCGTTCCAAATCTTGTACCTGCCTGACAGATTCTTCCAGAGAATTGCAGAGTTTTATCTTTGGTCTCAGCAGTTCTAGCGTATCACTGATCATATAGTCAATGTCAATAGGAAATGGATGGTCTTTTGTCCAAACTTCCAAATTCTTCTTCCACCAAACATACCTCTGAAATACAAAACATCCTCATGTTATATACGTACTGTACTTCATGTTGACTGAAGCTATTTTACCAAGAAAAAAAGACATAACCAAAACATTAAAGAAAATGTAGATGCATACAAGTCACTAAAAACATACTAAACTCATGTATCCTGCTAAAACAGTTTGAAACAATTCAAAGAAAATCCCTAAAATAAAAAAATCCATACAGAACTTTAAAGTGACAATCCAGATTTTAAATTACATAACCAAATAAATCATCTATGGCAACTGAAATTATAATAAAAAATAGGAACAGAATGAAAATACCCTTTTTAAGGGGCAGATTTTCAACGGGAAATGGGCACCTACCTGCCCTTTGTGCATTTCAAAATCCCTCTAATTCTTGTACAAATGCAGCCATACAAATCATATTCTTTTTTAAAAGGGAAGACATTTTTCACAAACATGAGAATGTTAAAACTTCAGGTAGCAGTGGGTGATGCTTCTATCGAAAGTATGGACATCTTTATAGCAAACCAGCACTATATTCATCTGTAAGATGCAAAGTAAATTCTACCCTTATTTATACAAGTGTATTTAAGGGCAAAATGAGAGAACAATGAGGTTGCGCAGGTGCATCTGAAGGCAGAGTATGATCCGCAGAACCTTTATTAATGGTGGTGATGTTCAAGCCAGAAACAACTCAGTCTGACTTTCAGATTTTCAGGACTAACAGCAATTAGGGAAAAACATCTTTTTAATTTTTAGACTGATCAAATTTGATATGTATTTACTGAGACAGAAACATGGAACCCCATAATATTTTAAATAATCACTTCTTTAGTTTAACCACAAAGAAACTGAATTACTATATATGCTAATTAGGGCTGTCGATTTATCGCAGTTAACTCACGTGACAAACTCAAAAATATTAATCACGATTAATCGCAGTTTTAATCGCACTGTTAAACAATAGAATACCAACTGAAATTTATTAAATATTTTGGATGTTTTTCTACATTTTCATATATATTGTATTCTGTGTTGTAATTGAAATCAAAGTATATTATTATTATTAACAAATATTTGCACTGTAAAAATGACAAACAAAAGAAATAGTATTTTTCAATTCACCTCATACAAGTACTGTCGTGCAATCTCTATCATGAAAATTCAACTTACAAATATAGTCTTTTTTTGTTACATAACTGCACTCAAAAATAAAACATAAAACTTCAGAGCCTACAAGTCCACTCAGTCCTACTTCTTGTTTAGCCAATCGCTAAGAAAAACGAGTTTGTTTACATTTACAGGAGATAATGTTGCCCTTTTCTTACTTACAATGTCACCAGAAAGTTCGAACAGGCATTTGCATGGCACTTTTGTAGCCGGCATTGCAAGGTATTTACATGCCAGATATGCTAAACATTCGTATGCCCCTTCGTGCTTCGGCCACCATTCCAGAGGACATGCTTCCATGCTGACGACGCTCGTTAAAAAAAATGATGCGTTAATTAAATTTGTGACTCAACTCCTTGGGGGAGAATTGTAAGGCCCCTGCTCTGCTTTACCTGCATTCTGCCATATATTTCATGTTCTAGAAGTCTCAGATGATTGTCAGAACATTCACTATAGATTTGACAAAATGCAAAGAAGGTATCAATGTGAGATTTCTAAAGATAACTACATCACTCGACCCAAGGTTTAAGAATCTGAAGTGCCTTCCAAAATCTGAGAAGGAGGAGGTGTGGAGCATGCTTTCAGAAGTCTTAAAAGAGCAACACTCCGACGTGGAAACTACAGAACCCAAACCACCAAAAAAAAGAAAGTCAACTTTCTGCTGGTGGCATGTGACTCAGGTGATGAAAATGAACATGCGTCAGTCCACACTGCTTTGGACTGTTATCGAGCAGAACCCGTCATCAGCATGGATGCATGTCCTCTGGAATGGTGGTTGAAGCATGAAGGGACAGATGAATCTTCAGCGCATCTGGCACGTAAATATCTTGTGACGCCGGCTACAACAGTGCCATGAGAATGCCTGTTCTCACTTTCAGGTGACATTGTAAACAAGAAGTGGGCAGCATTATCTCCTGCAAATGTAAACGAACTTCTTTGTCTGAACAAGAAGTAGGACTGAGTGGACTTGCAGGCTCTAAAATTTTACATTGTTTTATTTTTGAATGCAGTTTTTTTGTACATAATTCTACATTTGTACGTTCAACTTTCATGATAAAGAGATTGCACTCCAGTACTTGTATTAGGTGAATTGAAAAATACTATTTCTTTTGTATTTTTACAGTGCAAATACTTGTAATAAAAAATAAATATAAAGTGAGCATTGTGTACTTTGTATTCTGTGTTTTAATTGAAATCAATATATTTGAAAATGTAGATCATGATTAATTTTTTTAATCAGTTGACAGCCCTAATGCCAATACTCCTCCACTGCAGTTATCTTTTAAATTCCCTGTTTTTCTTTTGTCCTTCTAAATTAAGTTAAAAGAGATTAACACAAACACTCTAAAGTCCATGAATGTTTCAGAATATTCCATGGAGTTACCATGGCATCATCCAGTTACATTTGACATTTTAATGCCATTTCAAAAATCTCTCATTAAAACTATGAACATCAGAAGGGATTTAAAAAAAATCATTACAGAGCTTGTAGAGTTCACAGTCAGGGCTGGTCTACACTGGGGCGGGCGGGGGGATCGACCCAAGATACGCAACTTCAGCTACACGAATAGCGTAGCTGAAGTCGAAGTATCTTGGATTGAATTACCTGGGGTTCAGACAGCGTGGGATCGATAGCCGCGGCTCCCCCGTCAACTGCGCTACTGCCGCTCGCTCTGGTGGAGTTCTGGAGTCGACGGTGAGTGTGTTCGGGGATCGATATATCGCGTCTTAACGAGACACGATATATTGATCCCCGATTAATCGATTGCTAATCGATTGAAGACGTACCCTCAGGCCTCAACTCAGCAGAGTATTTAAGCATGTGCTCAACTTAAGCATGTGAATAGTCCTAGGGAAATCTACAGGACTGCTCATGTTCTTAAATTTAAACACATTTAAATCCCTTGCTGAATTGGAGCCCAAATGATAAAAACCTAAGTGTACAGATTCTAGATACTGTATAGATAAATCTTTAGGACCATGCAAAGATACACCCATCACCCAAAGTTAATTTTAAACACAAAGTTAAGTTTATTAATACCTGAAAGTACACAAGGAAGCAATCAAGCTTCCGCTTGCTGGAACCTCTGTCAAAATATTGCCCACAGGTATCAAGGATGGTGCAGACCAGTCTAATTCGAAAAAGATGTTCTGGAGGGTCCAGTGGACTAGCAGTACCATCAGGGTTCACACCAAATGATGTAAATGAATATAGAGTTCGAAATATTACAGCTGACTCGACCATTCGGTAATTGTAAAGTTCTCCCAAGAACTTGGCACTGCTGATCCGTCGCTGATTAAACTTTGGCTGGTTAACCTTGAACAAAACCCAACATTTACTAGTTTAGTGCAAAACACACATTTACTTTTATACATGTGGACACAATAGGAATTACTATAAGGAGCCTTACAGTCTCCATTACAGAAATGTAAACTAAAAAAGTACGTTTTTGCTTTAAATAATATTGTCACTCCTTGATATAATTTGTTACAATAGAGCCCAAAGTAACTCTATGTTCTATCTACGTATTACAGATAGCCATATAACCTGGCCAATCAATAGATATCATAAAGGTTTGAATGAAGCCCAGTCCTGTATTATTTAAAAGAATGTTTCTGGAATTCGGCTTTTTTTTTTTTTTTTTAAACATATCTAGAAAAAGCTTTCGATAACTGTGAGCTCTATCAAATTATGGACTTCCAAAGAAAATGATATGAAAATCCATGGCTTCAGACATTTAAATACTAGACTAGAAAAGCATTATAAAAATAGTGCATAGGGAACAATCTTACTATGGCAAGGGAATGAAGTAACTACCCTAATAACCCTCTCTCATTTTTATTCTAACTTTATGATTGACCTTAAAGAAAGCAGCTGGCAGGTAGGTAGAAAAGTAATCAATCAAGCAATGAAAAACATTTTCCATAATCTCTATTTCTATTTTTAAATTATATTTAGAAAGGTTTTATTTTAATGTTTCTGTTAAACAAGTGAATGAACTTATAATATATATGTATATATGTTACCTCCATGCCTAGGCGGATATCCTCTAGCACTCCATCCACAACATGAATTCCAACATCCTCTTGGTAAAGTACCAACCCTGCTAAGAGGTTAGCTACACAGTGAATACTATTGTATTTCACATTCCAGATGTTGATCATACAACATATAACATAATCTTTCACTTCAGGATCCTGCCAGGGCAATTTGCGCATCTGTCTCAGGACCTAAACAAGATTTGTAAAACACAATTAACAATTCAGTAGGCAAAGTTGGGTGGATTTATGTGTAAATGGAACCAGTTATATCTTATAGTCATTACAAATGCCACCCCCAAATAATATTTGTGGCCTCTTTCTAAAGAAATACCCTCACTTATTCAGAAGTGGATTTGTGTGTTACCCAAATGAAGTAAATCTAATGGCTATATATCCCAAGCCATGCGTACCTAATCTAAACCCTACTCCATTAGAAGACTGGTGGTCCTTTCCAGCTTGTAATTTATCGAGGCGCTCTCAATCATTCAGGAAGCCAGTAAGAAATCATGTTACCGGGAGTAGAAAGGTCTAGAACAACTACCTCACTACAAACCCCAAGTCCATCTTCTTTTGAAAGGCTCAGATAGCAGGAAGCACCACTTCATCAGTGAAGCTGGCACTTTATCCCCTTTTTCCTAAAATCCATGGAAATTAGCAGATACTTGTAACGGGACTCAGAAGAGCAGCACTATAATATTGGAACGGCACTGAAAATAACCTAGGATTAAAACAAAATTCTACACTTCTCTTGAACAAAGTAAACAGAGTCACAACTTAAGTAAAGCTGATCTGAAACCAAACATGAACCTTAACATCTAAGCTACGCACAGAAATTGTTTTAATGTGGAAAGTGAAGACTACACAATAAAAACAAGGAGTCTAATATATCCTGAACTTTTAGGGTTAGATTCTCAACTGGCATAAACTGGTGGAGTTCCACTGCTGCTAACGAATCTCCACCAATTTACACCAACAAAGGATCTGATCCTTAATTTATGTACAGGTGTTATTTATTTTGCCTTGTACTATTAAAAGCATAAAGGGAGACAGAAACCTAGACCACTTATAAAAAGGTATGGAATACATTTGGTCTGACTTAATGCAAACACTGTGCAGGATGGAAACACCTCTCCCAGATGCTTTGGTACCGTATTCACTCAGCACTGGATGTCTAACACAGTGGTTCTCAACCAGGGGTACAAGTACCTCTTGGGGTACGCAGAGGTCTTCCAGGGGTTACATCAACTCATTTAGATATTTGCCTAGTTTTACAACAGGCTACATAAAAAGCACTAGCAAAATCCATACAAACTACAATTTCATACAGATAATGACTTATTTATATGGCTCTATATACTATACACTGAAATGGAAGTACAATATGTATATTCCAGCTGAGTTTATAATGATATGGTAAAAATGGGAAAGTAAGCAATTGTTCAGTAATAGTGTGCTGTGACACTTGTATTTTTAGGTCTGATTTTGTAAGCAGTTTTTAAGTGAGGTGAAATGTGGGGGTACGCAAGATAAATCAGACTCCTGAAAGGGGGACAGTAGTCTGGAAAGGTTGAGAACCACTGATCTAACAGACATCCAAGGTTATACCCCAGAGATACTGTAGACTCTCCCTGCACGCGTCTTAGAATAAGACTGGTGTACCTTTAGAGTTTGAGAGCCTCACCACCCAGTGTGACTTGATGAGAAACCACAGTGTTCTTTTCTGGGACTTGTATATTCTCAGACCTACTCCTCTTCTCTTCCTGGAAGACTAAAATCATGGCTGGAGCTCTACCTGGACATCCCCATTGACTCACCTTAAAATATCTTGCCTTGTTAGCATGCACATGGCCTCTGATTTTAATAGCTCAAACAGTGTGCCTGTCTCTAATATAATCCTGATCCAGAAGCAGTTTCTCCTCTCCTGGGAGTATTAAACATTAATCTCAACCCTGCCCTCAGACACTTGCTGTGTTCCAACTTTCTTGGATCCTTCAAAACATATGTCAGATCTGGATAATTCAAAACCTCTTCCCATCTTTTCAACCTCAATCATTTATATGGGTCAAGCAGAAGCCTTCTTTCCTAGCAACGACTCATCCTTTCACTCTCAGGTTCTAAATGAGTACCTATAATTATTGTTCTTGTAATAAATAATTTAAGAGGAAGAGTTGTGTCATGTCACAAGTACTGCCATCTACCACATCAAGATTTCACATGGATTCACCTTCTCAGTGGTGACCTTGGAGAGATCCTTGTAAAGAAGCTTACGAATATACTCCTGCAGAGGTGGGCGTTTCTTCCTCACAGTTTTTTCAGCAGGAGGGGGATTACAGTAGTAGTACGCATTCTCCACCATTGTGACATACCGTGCGTCGAGATGCATGGCTTGTTTCTTTCTCATCATTTGTTCCTAGAAACAAATAAAACTTATGTGAAAAATGTTTCTCATTAAGCTATTAAATTTCCCTCATGCCAAAAGTCTTCATAGTGTAACTGATGGGTGGTTGGAGGCAGAGTGCAGAGAAATAAATTACAAAGTATGTTGCTTGTGATGGTTGGGGGCAGAACTCAACAGCCCAAGGGCTAATTTCCAGTTTTCGTCTTATGTTCCTAAAGCTCATGCTTCAGGGTTTCGGCTGGCAACTGGGAGAGGTCAGGAAGAGATTGTTTTCCCTGCAATGTATTCTGGAAGGTTTTTAAAATCTCCTTCCTCAGAAGCATCAGGGACGGCCAAAACTGGAGATGGGACATGGGGCTGGGTGGGCTAGGACTTTCAGGTGGCACCAAGCATTCTTGCACTCTCAGGGGCTTGGCTGGCTGGTTCTTGCTCACACTCTCAGGATCTAACTCATCGCCATACGTGGGGTCAAAAAGGAATTTGCTCCTAGGTCAGACTGGCAATGACCTTGGGGGTTTTTCGCCTTCCTCTATAGCGTGTGGGCATGGGTCACATGCCAGGACTATCTGAGTATTTCTAATTCAATAATTTCCCTGCCATTGGAGGGCCCTTAAGCACTGGTGAACCTCAGTCCCTCCTAGTCGCACGTAAGTCTAGTTTCCTGTGGGCCTCATTTACTTTGGACTCATTTCCGTTATTGGGTTTAGTGTGCAAGTCCTGGGTGATGGTGGTGGCCTATGATATACTGGAGGTCAGACTAGATGATCAGTGGTCCCTTAAACTCTATGACTATGACAATTTTTTTTGCAGTCATCTTAAAAACTCAGGTGAAAGCTTGAAATTAAGTAGTTCATTCCGCATGACCATCGTAAAGCTCATTTAATTTTCATCTGTTTCTCTAAGGATCATATGAAGAGGATTTAAGAGACATTTAAGTTTTATCTTAGTGAAACTTATAAAGCTCCTATTTATTCATATTATGATTCTACTTAATAAGCTTTTCAGTTACTAAACATAAATCCTGTGATTGTACAGTGATTAGCACAATGGGGCCCCGGTCTATGATTAAGGCCCCTAGGTACTACAGTAATACAAATAAAAAATGAGTTGAAATATTATTTAAATTAGCACAGTCAATCAATAAAGACTTCTTACACACTTTTTACAACATGGTGAGAATCAGCAAAAATTACACTGGGATTCCATATTTACTTTCAGTGGTATAACCTCTGGTATTTATATTTCCCATTGTATACTCCAGTGTTGGCAGCTAGATTTTGGGATGACAAGATACTAGATCGCAAACAGAATACCACAGTACATGACTAGGGCCTAAAGGTATCACCTAACTTTGGATGATTATGTATTAAGAAACCAAATAGGAATCGATCACACCATTTAAGGATGTATCCAAATCTTAGCTTTCCTATGCATAGTAACCTAGAGCATCAAATCTAGCTATCATCAAAACTCAGGTTTCCAGTACTTTTTCATTCCCACATACAAAAGCTGTTAGTGAAGCCCAAGTGGTCTAGTCAAAGAGAAGAATAGTTTATATTTTTTCACTGTAGTCTTGCCCTGCTAATCAGAAAAGTCTAGAAGGAGGTTGAAGATCATGAGAGCAATAGGTAATGCAGCCCAATATCCATCTAGACCGTCTTTTTTAAGAGATTGAGGATCCCTTAGATCTGTCCGCAATAGAGAGAAATCGTCTGGGAGACTCCTTGAAGGGCTTAGTCTATCTAAATATAAGGCTAATGATCTCCTGACACTGAGCGTGTGTAATGTTGCCTTCCTTTTGTCCCAGTGTGGTTTCAGAAAGAAGATTGGGAAGTGGATAATCCAGTTTATATGGAAGTGCAAAGATATTTTCAGTAGAAACCTTGTGTAGCGGGGTGGACACCCGCTCCTGCCCTGAAGGGCTTGAAATCAGCCCTGGAGAGGGCTGCAGCTCTAAAAGCTGGGCTGATTGGGGAGGCGGCTGCAGCTGGGCCACACCCCAATCAGGCCACAGCTGGCCTGTATAAAAAGGCTGGGAGCCAGGAGCTCAGCACTCTCTCTCTGCCTTTAGAGGGAGAAGGGCCTGGCTGCTAGGGAGCGTACACGTGTACCTACGGTAGAGCAGGGCTGGGGGAAAGGCCAAGGGAGCTGGGGAGCTCTGGCCTAGGAAAGCCCCAGACTGCAGGCCTGGTAAGGCCTATTAGGTACTGGGTTGCACGGGGCAGCCCACGGGTAGGCAGAGGCAGCAAGTCCAAACACCTTTGCCTGTGCTGAGTGGCTGATACACTGCAGTCTGCCCCAGTGAACAGGGGCTAAGTGATGACTGGCAGTAGCCAAGACTGAGGCAAAGTGGGGATAGTGGGTGGGGGTTCCCCTGGGAGGGGGAGACCCAGAAGTGTGGGTTTACTGCCAGGAGGCAGCACCCCAGATAATGGGGCACCGGGTCCTGGGAGGGACACAGGGGCCAGAATGAGGTAAAGTGTATCACCAGCCTGCAGAGGGTGCTCCGGAGCTTGGACGAGCTAAGTCCTGAGATCGACCAGCAGGAGGCGCCACAGGGGTGAGTCCACACCCTTACACCTTGGGTGTGGTCATAGTGTAACCTTGTCTTTGAAAAAGACTGTAAGGGATGAGGGTAACTCATTAGAGCCCCTATCTCTCCCACACTTCGAGCAGAAGTAATGGCTACTAGAAATGTAGTTTTCCTAGAGAGGTGTAGAAGTGAGGAGGTGGTCATGGGTTCAAAGGGGGGGGATCTGGTTAGACACCTGAGGACAAAGTTGAGGTCCCATGTCAGTACAGGTCACCTGATTTGTGGGAAGAGGTTACTCGTGCCCTTGATGGGGTGAACCAGTGGATATATTGAGCTTAGACTGGACGGGGTGAACCAGTGGATATACTGAGCTTAGACTTTCAGAAAGCCTTTGACAAGGTCCCTCACCAAAGGTTCTTAAGCAAAGTAAGCGGTTATGGGATAAGAGGGAAGGTCCTCTCATGGATCAGTAACTGGTTAAAAGATAGGAAACAAAGGGTAGGAATAAATGGTCAGTTTTCAGAATGGAGAGAAGTAAATAGTGGTGTCCCCCAGGGGTCTGTACTGGGACCAGTACTGTTCAACGTATCCATAAATGATCTGGAAAAAGGGTGAAACAGTGAAGTGGCAAAATCTGCAGAGGATACAAAACTACTCAAGATAGTTAAGTCCAAATCAGACTGCAAAGAGTCACAAAGGGATCTCACTAAACTGGGTGACTAGGCAACAAAATGGCAGATGAAATTCAATGTTGAGAAATGCAAAGTAAAAACAATCTCAACTATAAATATAAAATGATGGGGTCTAATTAGCTGTTACCACTCAAGAAAAAGATCTTGGAGTCATTGTGACTAGTTCTCTGGAAACATCCACTCAATGTGCAATGGCAATCAAAAAAGCGAACAGAATGTTGGGAATCATTAGGAAAGGGATAGATAATAAGACGAAAAAAATATATTGCCTCTATATAAATCCATGGTATGCCCACATCTTGATTGCTGTGTGCAGATGTGGTCATCTCATCTCAAAAAAGATATACTGGAATTGGAAAGGGTTCAGAAAAAGGCAACAAAAATGATGAGGGGTATGGAACAGCTTCTGTATAAGGAGAGATTAATGGGACTTTTCAGCTTGGAAAAGAGACGACTAAGGGGCGATATGATAGAGGTCTATAAAATCATGACTGGTGTGGAGAAAGTAAATAAGGAAGTGTTATTACACAAGAACTAGGGGTCACCAAATGAAATTAATATGCAGCAGGTTTAAAACAAACAAAAGGAAGTACTTCTTCATACAATGTGGAGTCAACCTGTGGAACTCTTTGCGAGAGGATGTTGTGAAGGCCAAGACTATAACAGGGTTCAAAAAAGAACTAGATAAGTTCATGGAGGATAGGTCCATCAATAGCTATTATCCAGGATGGGCAGGGATACAAAATCAACCATACCAACATGGTGGGCCGTGTCTCTAGTTGCAGTAAGCTGGTTCTGCAGAGGTTTCTGGTTGGCTTGGTCCCTGGTAATAGAATGGAGAGCCTTCAACAGAGACTGAAGAGAAACTGTCGTCGTCGTCCTCCTCCTCCTCCTCCAGCAGAGGTGGAGCAGTTATGGATGCTGAGGGAGACTCCATCAGTACAGCACGCATGCCAGGAAAGTGAGATGGGATTGGTACTTAGAACCTGTCGGTGACAAGCAAGGGCAATTCAGGCGTTTCTTAAACCAGCAAGTCCCAAGAAAATCAGAATTCCTGCTGTACTGGAATGGTGGGCAGTACCGTTGAGGTAAGATGAGCGGAAGTAGCCAATATAGAAGGAGCCAATGGTACTGGAGGTCTCCTGTGCTCCGACGAATGACTAGAAGGTGTTGATCTGGTCTTTTGCAGAGCCAAAATACTTGGTACCCAAGCCCTACAGTACTCTGTCGTTACCGATTTAGAGGAACTAGTTTTCTCTCTACCACTCCATTCACTCGATGGTACCAATCTTCTGGAGCCTGAACCTTTGGGGTCTTTAGATTTGGTGGCCATACCTGTACCTGAGGACCCAGCAGCCTTGTGGGTGCCGAGTCGGAGATCAGTTGGTGCCCCTTGTCGGGGATTGTCTCTTTGCAGCAGCTTCTCTACCCAGAGAATTTGTAGCCCACTTTTTGAGAGGAATTCAAAGATTTAATCTTCGAAGCCGCTGGAGAGTGTTGAGCCAAGGAAGTCAATAGAATCAGCCTAATCAGGGACCATTGTATGGCGGGTTCCTGGGCCAGGATCAGAGGCTGGTCAGAGTGAACTTTCTACCATTAGTAGCTGGAGTTTTAGCTCAAGGTTCTTTCCGGCTCTTAATTTTAATTTAAGGCAGAAAGTACACCTCTGAGGCATGTGTGACTCCCCGAAGCGGTGAATGTGGTGGGAATGCCCATCACTGATCAGGATTGCTTCACAGCAGGAGAGGCAACATTTAAACCTGGGAGAGCCAGGCATGCTCTGTCCGGGTTTCACTTCCCCAAAGGGAAGAGACAAGGAAAAATAACCAAGGACAGTGAGTTAGCTATTCTAATAACAAGAGGGAGAAAAAAAAAAGAGGTTGTGTATCGGGGGAGGAGGTTCAGGAAAAAAAAAGGAAAAAAGGGAGTAGTAACACTAACTAATGGAAACTCTATGAACTAACACTAACTCGAACCAGAAAGTAAGATGTAAGTGAGATATTATCAATGTGGATCCTGCTGAGGCTCCATCACAGGCTGAGGCGGTTGAGAAGGAACTGAGGGGGTGGTTTGCTCACCCAGCACTATCTAGCCCCAATGCAGGGTGTGAGATGGGGAAAGCACATGCAGGCCAAACAGACCCTACTACCTAAAATCTCTGATCTGAGGTGCAGGGGGCGCGAACACCCACTACTCGAAGAAGAAGGTGGTTTTCAGACCCCTTGGTGCTCTCAGACTTGTTATTAAATATATTCCTTTCTGTAAATGCCTTTGTTTCAATCTCTCTCTTTTTACATAGCAAAACCTAAGATAGGCAGCAGTACAGAAAAACAAACATGTCGGCGACTTAAAAATACTCATCATCGTCAGTATCAATGAAAGTAGAAAGTTCACTGCTGCACTGCAAAGACTAAAAAGACTGTTCCTTTTTGAATTAATACAGCAAGTCCTGTAGTCCTTTTAAAATGGTTTAGTACTAGCTCACTGAGCTATAATTTTTTGAAATTCTCCAGGGGTCCTGATGCTATAGATTTGGGGGTTATTTTAGAAGGGACGATGGGAAAAACTACCCAAATTACAAAACATACCAACAATAAGACAGATACCAAAGAACAGGAATATTGGTGTCTGTGCTAGAGCTATAGGAGTATTTTATATCAGCTGAGATGTCTCTTTACATATATGCACGATATAGATCCATTTTTAGAGAGGAGTAAGATAAGAGCACAGATCTGGGAATCAGGAGCTCCTGAACTCTGATTTCAGCTCCGACACTTCCTCTGTGGACATCCCTGTCTGTTTTTCCAAGAGTAAAATGCTGACAATGCCTACTTACAATGGAGGAGTAAAATAAGAATTAATGTTACAAAGGAGCCTTCAAAATGAAAAACCTGAAGCGCCAACTAAATTTAAAAAATAGAACAGTGGTACCATCAAAGGATGTGCATAAAGTACTCCTGGGGGTATTCTGCACCAAAAAATTAAAAATTCTGCACACAATATCTTAAAATTCTGACATTTTTATTTGTTAAAATAACACTATATAATCATGCCAGTGTCGATTATTTTGGCAATTTATTTCAAAATACCTGTCAGCAAGTATGTCTAACAATAAAGACACACACAAAAATTCCCCTGGGTGTAGAGAGTTAAAGAAACTACTATGATAACCTAGTTCCTATTTCTCTGTCCCCTCCTCTCTCCCCCAGAGCCCAGCCAGGGGACCAGACACTCACAACCCGTCCCCCCCAGAGCCCACCTGAGGCCCCACCCCAGCCAATACACCCGAACCCTCTTCTCCTCAGAGCCCAGCTGCGGGCCCCTCCTTGCCCAGACGCCCGTCCCCCTCCCAGAGCCGAGGGATCCAAGAGGGAAAAATAGCCTGATGTCTCAGGCTTGCAAAGAGTTTCCTGCATGCTGCCCTCCTTTCCTCAGGGAACGCTGGAAACTGCAGCTGCCAGGAACCCTCTCCCTCTCCCCAGCACTGTCTTCTATGTGCAAGCTGGGCTCTGCCGAGTCCAGTGGCCCCTAGTGGTGGCTAGCAGCACTGCAGCCCATTTTAGTGGGGGAAATGAAATTTTGTGCACACGTTAATATCAGCAAAATTCTGCATTGCGCAGTAGCACAGAATTCCCCCAGAAGCAGGGCCGGTGCAACCCATTAGGCGACCTAGGCAGTCGCCTAGGGCGCTACAATTTGGGGGGCAGCGACCGCGACGGTATTTCGGCGGCGGGACCTTCCGCTGCCTCTGTGGGGGGGCGGCCTTTTGGGGCGGGACTTTCCGCCGCCTAGAGCGGCGGAAAAGCTGACAGTGCTCCTGCCCAGGAGTAATAAAGGGCAAACAAAGCATTTAAGCATATGTTAAACATCGAACACGTGATTAATCCCATTGACCTCTCTAGGACTATTCATGTGCTTAAAATTAAGCATACGTTTAAGTCCTTTGCTGGATCAGCATCATAATAAGCCTATGAAATCATGTAATAATATTATAGCCATGATCTTTCCTTTCTTCTTTCCTTCACCATCTCCGCCCCACTTTGTTGCACTCACTTTTTGTATCACATTTAAAATTAAGTTACAAACTTCTTCGATCAAGGACTGTGTATAAGTGCCTAACATATATAAGTGCCTAACATGCTTTTGGTGCTGTATAAATAACAATTAGAAAAGAAGCAAGTCTAGTTGCTAAAGTACAGGATGAGTTAGAAGATCTGTGTTCTATTCCTGGCTCTGTCAGACTTCCTGAATTACTGCAAGTAAAATTCCCCCTCTGGGCCAGACAGTTTCCCTATCTGTAAATAGGTAACTGACTCACCTACCCCCCAGAGGCACTATATAGTTTAATTCAGAGGTGTTTTTATAACACCTGGATATCACTAAGGCTAGAAGGGGACATAGAAGATAAAGTATTATGACTGTACAATAACTAAAGACCTTTTCTTCAAAACCATGATTATCAGGAGACAAATTTCTAATATTTCTTACTGAAAAACAAGATCAGAAAGGTACAACATGTGGATTTATTTTTTTCTTAGCATGTTATTCATTACCAGAGGTGTGTGCATTTAATAAAAAAAGAGTTTGTTTTCTTCACAGCCCAAAATACTAAATCATAGAATTTGTTGCTATGGAAATAACTTGCGTTGCTCTTCACATCAGAAGGAGATACCATGCTGAGACCAAAGCTTAATACAAATAATCCTCCCTAATACAGAAAAAACATAGAAAATACCAGCCCAAGCATATATCGTGATATAAAATGTTCTCATTTTTAAAGTTTCCTCCTTTATGAAAACTCATCTCAATCTGTAAAATAACGTATAGTAGTCCTGCTAATAATACAAGCCCCTAGCAGCTCTACAAGAAGCAGAAAGTGGCAGTTAGGGATTTATCCGGATTAAAAAAAATTGAGTTCAGATGGATACTTGAGGAATTTCTTTATGTAAAATATAAAATAATGTAATCAAATGGACATTCGATTTTCTTCCACTTTGAAATCAGACATTTTCTTGCACATCAACCCAAAGGATTGTCTAGACTTTGATGTGAAGGCAAGTACAATTATGACATGAATGAGCTACAAAACAGACATCATACTATGAGAGAACACAACAAACACAACGAATATATATCAAAGGCAGTTTTTACTTATTTTTGCATTTTTGTTACTCCTTTGCCATAAGATGAGACTCAACAATATTTCATCTCCAGAGATAGCTCCACAATGTCAGCTGAGCCCAGAACGAGCTACTACATGAGAAACAAGTTTAGATCTCAAGCCTTGACCTGCCAATCCCATGTCCTATAGTACCCTCTTTAACGATCCCATGGCCCATTAGTGGGCAATTCTAATCAAATCTTTTCCGGACTTCTTCTGCTGGTCACTGTGACACAGAGCCTTGGAAGGGAGTGAAAGTAAAGAAAAAGGATTTTTAGGACTCAAAACATTCCCCCGGGAAAGAAAAAATTATCTTATTGTAACGCCGACAGACCCCGCTCATCGGCCGGCAGGATTGACCTCTGGAGTTTAGCGCATGAGCCTCCACAGCATGAGCTAAAAGCTAAGGCTGTAGAACAGACTAATTTAACTCTCTCTAAGTGGTCTCGCTGCCACTAGATGGGACAGAACACCACACCCAGGAGGTATGTGGGTTACATTATCACTACTCAGATTTTTTTTAATCTAGTCCAGGGGTCGGCAACGTTCAGCATGCAGCTCGCCAGGTTAAGCACCCTCGCGGGCCGGGCCAGTTTATTTACCTACTGACGCGGCAGGTTCGGCCGATCGCGGCCCCCACTGGTTGCGGTTCGCTCTCCCGGGCCAATGGAGGCGGCGGGAAACTGAGGCCAACACATCCCTCGCCCGCGCCGCTTCTTGCTGCCCCCATTGGCCCGGGACGGCGAACCGCGGCCAGTGGGGGCCGCGATCGGCCGAACCTGCCGCATCAGCAGGGAAATAAACTGGCCCGGCCCGCCAGGGTGCTTACCCTGGCGAGCCGCGTGCCAAACGTTGCCGACCCCTGATCTAGTCCTATGATTTCCAAGAATTTGCTCTCATTTCAATTTTCCATCTGGATCCTTGCATGTGATTGGCAGGAAATGATCCAGTTAGCTGCAGTGTGACTGCCAATTATTGTAAGACACAGCTAGTTGGAGACCTTATTACAAAATTTATGCTCAGCAGGAAAAGCTTAAGGCTAAAAAATATCCATCAGAACTCAAGAGGCCACAATTCTACATATTAGATACTGCTAAGAAAGGCTTTAAACCCGATTAGATTTTCCCTTGGGGTGGCCCCAAATTATTTGCTCTGATAGTAATCCTTTTCACAGTTCACCTTTACTGCTAACATAAGCCTACAATCCAATTTGTATAATACTATTTAAGTAAAAAATTGGATTTGTGTGTTTACTGTAAGGCAGTACTAGAGCTTGTAGTGGCTACATCTACTTAATCTGCTATATTTCCAATTCATGAGATGTTTCAAATGCTTCTCTGCCATCTGCAACTTCCCACATCAAGGCCCCCCTGTGTATAACAAGGGAAAATTACTCACCTGCAATTCTGAGCAGATTTTAACCACGGTTTCTGAAATGGTGAACATGGGTTGTCCTTGACAATGCTTACAGTGAAACCACATTTAGTACTGATACAGCATGTGTTACCAGTGGGAACAGCTAACAATGGGGAATTTTTGTAGCACAGACAAGACCAAAAGTGAGCAATCAAGAAAGAACCTTGGGCAAAAGGTGTATTTTATTTATCTTGACTTGTAAACTTGTACTAACTACAAGTGATGCAACACAGCAAGAGTAATGTCTTTAAAAGGATAAAAGACCCATTGTGTTTTCCAAGCACATATACCAGATTGGGGAAGTGGACACATTTTACTGCTGAGCATAAGATACAGAAAACTGAGCATACTATGCAAATACATTATTTTTTAAATTAATGGATCAGGGCTTGAACTGGAATCACATACAGGTATATAGCAAATACCTGCTTACCCCAACTGACAATTATGTTTACCCACTGTGATAATCAGCTACAGACACCCCAAAGGGAGAACAGAAGTTTTAAACCCCAGAAATGAACAGCTGAACCAAACAGTAACACAGTATTATTATACTACAAAAGTGTATCACGTAAGATCTTTTACAAAAGTTTGTAATGTTCTGAACTTGCTGGTCATTATGAGATATATATACACACACACACACTGTGGTTATGAAGCTATGTATTTATGCATACAGAAAACTGTGTTCGTAATCTGTACTACAATTTCAACTATACCTCACAGCAAGGAGAGGCACCTCCAGGTGTTTACACAAAACCAGTTCCAAGTAATGATCCTGGTCCAGCCAGGAAGAGACAATGGTGGACCATGAAAGTTAATGGAAAGACATTGAGACATCCCAGCTTTCAAATTAACTGAGGATTTCCACACACTGAATACACATGAGTCACCATGGACTAAGGAGAAAGAAAAAAAAAAAAAAAAAAAGGTAAAAAAGCATTTTAAAAGCAAATTTGTGTCTGAGATTTGGCATCCAGAACCTGAGGGACAGTCTTGAAAGCAGGAGGCTCTCTGTGAAGGATGGATCCCAACTATGTCTAGAGGGTACGCTGGGAAAAAAACTGTTCAAAGACAATTTTTGTCATTGAATCTTTCTTTATATCATGTTCAACTTAGTTATTTGGTCTCTTTAACCAGACCTTAAAATTGTTCTCCGGACCTGAAATCTTGGCATCATCTTAGAACTCAAAATTACAGACCAGAAACATGGAAGAAAAAAGTTAATCTCTCTCTATTTCTAGGTCATTGCCAGCGTTTGTCCTCACATCAACACTGTCTCTGGTGACATCTCTTTTCATGCTTTAAGTATATCCATTTCAACAACTGCAATTCCCTCTTTCACAATCTTCATTAATCCTTTTCTCTTAAATTTAAGAGTTCAGATTTTGTTACTCTATTAAATAAGACCATCACTTCCACAACCTTCTTCCACTCCAATTAACAAGTTGCGCTCCTTGTTAATGAACTCTGAACTAACTTATTCCAAACTACTTCTCAACTCCTAGCTACTGGCTCCCCAGGCCACTCACTCTAATTCCTCCAGTCTCATCCTCTGACTTCTTCCCATGACTCTGTATTGTCACTTTTAACTAAAATGCAATCCCCTTTTCTTCCAATAAACTAAATTCTCTGTAAGTCTTTCCTGTAAATCACAAGGATATTTATAAGTAACTGGAGTTCTCCAATAAACATGATATTCAGAAAGCCACCATCCTTGCACATGAAATATGAAAACACAGCCAGGTTGTATAGGTCAAAAAGGCATTGAGGTCTACACTGTAACACTGGGCAGTGCTAAGTGTTTGTGTCAGCACATCATCATAAAAGATACAGACACTAAAGTGGAACTGTTGTGTGCCAAAGGAGTCAGACTAATGTAACAGTGTTAAAGTTTGAGAAACTTGTCTATCTCCACTATGGCTTCAAGAGTAAGCTACAAACACATTCCAGTATCTCTGAAAGAAAAGTCCTGTCCTAAAAACAGCATGTGCTGGGCTGCAAAGATTTCTAGACAGTATTTAAAATCTACTTTTAAAAGTTAGTCTCTGCTCTGATGCATAAAAATTTGTAGGGCCCTAGAATTGCTCTAAACAGCAATTAAATTTTAAGCTATACATAAAACCAAAATTATCCAAGAAAACATGTTTCAACAGCAGTTCAACAAAGAACTACAGCAGACGCACAGGAAAAATAACAGAATGGAAATGGAGCCTGCATTTCTCACTTTATAGCTACAATCTGCATCCTAGAGATCTTCAGTCAAGCGACTTTGGTAAGATTCTAACTGCTTCTTAGGGTACGTCTACACTACCCACCGGATTGGCAGGTAGTGATCGATCCCCGATCGCTCTGCCATCGACTCCTGTACTCCACCGCGGCGAAAGGCAGAAGCGGAGTCGATGGGGGAGCAGCGGCAGTTGACCCCGCGCTGTGAGGATGCGAGATAAGTCGACCTAAGCTACGCTATTCTCGTTGCTGAAGTTGCGTATCTTAGGTCCATCGCCTCCCCGCAGTGTAGACCAGGCTTAAGAGTACAAGGTCTGAACAGCTCAGCACTCAGTTCTAAAAGTAGGAGCTTGTGGAAGCAATTTCATATGGGAAAACTTTCCTTTTTGCTTTAGATCACAATAAATTAATTCTAAAGATTTTTGTGGTGTTTTATATGAAGAACACTATTTATAAACTGTTATTTTAGTAGGGGATAAAATCGAATTAAAGTTTGCATTAGTTGATGTTACGGTCGTTATGGCCATTATTGCCAGGTTGTATGACAAAACTGCAAAACAAAGAAAAGATAATGACGACAGTTGAATTCAGTACATGGATTTTCTACCACAAAATGGCTATAGTTTATCTTACCAAAAGAACGCTTGTTCTTAAGTGAGACTCTGGTGATCTAAATAGGAATCTTCCACACGTTTCCAGCAGAGTACATGCCATTTCAATATGGTGATGAGAAAAGTCTGACAGAAGCATCTGTGTAAATATACACACAGTCACCACATTTTGAATCTCTTTTTCCACTCATAAGAACACTAATAAATATGATTTTATTAACTAGACAATTATTATTGAAACTGTTTTAAAAAATGGAAATGATATTTCATCTCAATTTGAGTGATAAGATACTGGCATGGTTCTCATGCCATTTCATTATGAAACTTCCTTTTAATAAGAAAGTAATATTGTGTAAAGTGGTGGTTTAGGTTCCAAATACAGGATTTCTACATTTAAAAAATAGGCTGTTTACAAAACCTACTATAGAAAACTCATAACTTTTAAAAAAATGATAATGCACACTTTTTAAAAATAATTCATACCTGCTTTAAAATTTGCTTTGCTAGATTGGAAAACCAACACTTAATATTGTACAAGCACATGATTAACCAAAAGTGAAATTAACTAATCTAGTTTTATTGTTCAAGTTGAGCAACAGATACAAAGAATAGGACTTCGCATTTTATAGTACTATCCAGATACTCACCAGCTACTAGAGAAACTGCATAAATGATTAGTTTATCTGATTTTTAAAATTCAGTTTTAGTAACTAACTAGATCTAAAAATTACCACCACCACCACCGGAAGCTACTTGAAAACATATTTATCTACAATGTCCTATTATAAACATCTTATTTTATTTTAAAAATCTGAGTTAAAATCAATTGTGAAGAGAAGATAAACAGTCAGACTTAACCTTAATACCACATAGGAATCTGGGACTAAACAGCTGGAGCTCAATGTTCTGAGATGATTTACTTCTTCCTCAATAAATGGTACATGCCTGCCTACTGAGGTGGCATATCAGCCTCTCTTTTATAGTCACTGAAAAGTTTCCTTTTTATTGGAGAAATAATAAGAAACAAAGTAATAACAAGTATCGGGGGTAGCCGTGTATCTACAAAAACAATAAGGAGTCTGGTGGCACCTTAAAGACTAACAGATTTATTTGGGCATAAGCTTTCGTGGATAAAAACCACTTCTTCAGATGCATAGATGCACTCTATGCATCTGAAGAAGTGAGGTTTTTATCCACGAAAGCTTATGCCCAAATAAATCTGTTAGTCTTTAAGGTGCCACCAGACTCCTTATTGTTAAAGTAATAACAAAAAGCTCATTTCCAGCTCTGCAAGGAAGTTTGGATGGATGATTAGGGATTGCTTACAACTACCTTCCGAGAAAAACAATTAGCAGCAAGTCATTTTCTCATATCCCAATAGGGAAGTATATTGTAATAGATTTTTTACTATGGGAGATTAGAACACTCCAGGGATGTTTCTAAAGTGACTGTAAAACAAACTTTTTTTTTTAAACCAAAAGTAACAAGAAAATCAAGGTTCCAATATTTTATGCAACACAACAACAAAATCTTTAACAATAGAAAAATGGAGGATGGGAGTGGGAAGATGATCTTATGCATTACAAACAAGTACTGTACTTTTCTAACTACATGTCTCACCAACACTAACCTTTAAACAATGCAGGGTGTCATTTTTGGAGAACATCTTGAACTTGGCAAGCTCTCCAATAAATCTCACAGTTTTATTTTTTGTTTCAATATTGATCTGGTCCTTTTTTCTCACCTAAATAAAGAGGGAAATATATATGCATTTAATTTTAGGGTCTCAGAAATATGTACCTTTTATGTATTTCTAATATATTTCCTTTCATTTAGCATACTTGTTAAGGCTGAGAGTTCAGAAAGTTGGAAATTTCCAGTCTGATTCCCCCCCCGACTATGTCTTCACCAATCTCTGGCTCCCCACCTTCCCCCTCTAATTTGGCTACTCCACTCAAACTTCCCCCATTCCCCTGATTTGGCTAACACTACAACTTCCCCCTCTTCCCGCCCCCGCCTCCCATCATCTCTGCTCTGGCTCTTCAATGTCTCCATCTCTGAACTTCCTTCCTACCTAGAACATGGTCCCCCAAAATACTGATAGCCTTAGGCTACATCTACACTACAGGGGGGAGTCGATTTAAGATACGCAAATTCAGCTACGTGAATAGCGTAGCTGAATTCGACATATCGCAGCCGACTTACCCCCCTGTGAGGACCGCGGCAAAATCGACCTCCGCGGCTTCCTGTCGACGGCGCTTATTCCCACCTCCGCTGGTGGAGTAAGAGCGTCGATTAGGGGATCGATTGTCGCGTCCCGTCGATTCCCGAGAGGTCGATTTCTACCCGCCGATTCAGGCGGGTAGTGTAGACCTAGCCTTAGAAACATGGCTAGTGTGACACTCTACATCACCCTGCCCAATATCACTGTAGCATGTTATAGGTGGAGTCTATAGTTAGTGTTCTGAAGGAAGCAGCCAAAATCAGGAGTCTTCAAACCAAATTGGGAGAGTTAACAGGACTGTCTTAACCAAAGTGATGTCCGTTTCATTAAAAGAAATTTTTAAAATGTACTGATGGACACTAATCAAAATATTATTTAATAAAATGCAAATAATGGAATTCTCCCTACACTCAAACTGATGCTTTGGCTTTAGCATAAACAATAATTAACTTAAATTAATTTTAAAAAACTATACATTTAAATAATCCATGTATTTGTTCTGTTAACTGATGCCACTAGAAAAAACAGATTTTGAGAGATCCATAATAAAGTTCAGGGGGAAACATTGAAAAAATAGCAGTTGTCCATCATAATTTTATAATCAAATTTAAATACAGGGCAGGAAACAAGACTGAAAAATAACTGTGAAGAACTATGTTTTCAGATTTCTAACCTTCTTACATTCCAATATTTATCTTTCTTGACATTTTCCAAGATGGATGTAGTAGGACTGAAAGCACAATATATAGCAGACATCTTTTTGTAAACAAACAAACTGCTATTAATACAGGTCAATGTCAATTTTAACTGTGAACTATAAATTCTATTCTATAACATTATTTCTAGTTTTTGCAGCTTCTGCCTTAACTTTTATGTAATTTCTAAGTCATGCTACCATCTGAACTAAGTTTAATTGTGGTTTAACATTGGAGCTTGAAGAAGACACTATATGAACGTGTATAAATAAATGACATGCAGTCTGACAAAAAGGTTATTCAATGTACAAATGAATCCAACAAAGCAATATAATTAGAAAATAAGACTTCTGAGCTACCTGACTATTCTGTTATGTTTGAGTCAGCATTTGCTTTAGTGAAAATAATATAACTTATAACAAGCATTTTTTTTTCAAAAGATGGTATATCAGATTTCTTAATCTGTATGCAGTAAAACAAACCAAACATACATGAAATCTGAAATCCCCTTTCAGCATGGAACAAAGATCCTCTGCTACATCAGACATACAGGGATGCAATGTGGCAACCAGCCTTGCATAAAATGGTAGCAAATCCAACCTGTAAACAAAAGTTACACACATGTATAAGATGAGAGGACAAAGCACAGATCTGATTCAAGTTATATAAAAATGTATTTATGCCCACAGATATACATACAACTACCAATTTGTGTGTGGATAAGACAATGCATGACTATGGGCATATATGTATAGTTACATATACAGTGTATTGGCTTATAGTTTTACTAGTTATATTGCTATTTCCTATTACTATATTTGATTTCCTTTAGATATTCCTGCTTTAAGTGCAAAACTCAACTCAACCTTAAACTATGGAACGCTGAGCAGAGCTTCTATAGTAATATGTACTGCAATCCTTCATGAATTTCTATATGCAAGAGAAATTCACAAGGCAATTAAGAAGCCTGTCAGTGTTCTAAATGATAACATTTCCTGCAGGAGTGCAGACAACTCCCATAGGTAACCAGAAATATGCATTAAGAGAGCAAACATACCGGAGACAAAAAATCCTATACTGTTAAGCAAACTAACATTTGAACAGCTGTAACAGGGCTACTAATTAAAAGAAAGCTCCAGAGAAGGCAGTCATTCATATACTGTAACCAGTTGTGGGGGGAAAAAAAAGCTAAAATAATGTAGCAGAAATTCACCTTTTTTCAGTCTCAGTATATAAGCATTTATTTTACAAATTGTTAAAAACTCTACCTTATTTCCCTGTAAGTTTTCCTTGACTACATCCCCTCATTACCATTCTCATGTGTTGCTGTCACTATTTTCTCCCCATCTTTTCACTTTTTAGTTGTTTTAGTGCACTGTTTATATTTTGATTGAGCTTTCTTTTCTCCTTGTTCCTTTCACTTTGAAACACTAAGCTCACCACTTGATCTGTTTCTAAAAGTTTAACAAGTTCCTGTAAACCCTTTTGAAAAAACAGATGATCTATTCAGTCATATAGTCCCACCTGCAAAGGTAAGCTTTGGAAACCAGAGAACCTGGGAATCACAAAACTATGAAGAGCAACTTCAAAAAACAAAAAAATATCTTCCCCTTATGCCAAACAATTTTAAGATATATTAGGAGCTGAACCTCTAGAACAAGTCCAGTTCTATAGAGTAGCAGTAAAGAAGAGAAGCTGCCTTAAAATCATTTACAGACAAGAGAGGTGAGCAATCGTGAACACAAAACTGATAGTTTTTCAGGACTGCACTGTAAGAAGGCTGGTTCTCCTATACTACTAGAACTGAAGAGAAACACTTATTAGATTCAGTTTTAAAATGTGTTATTTTAAGATGTTAAGTAGTTTAAGTGTTTTTAAAATCAACACACATGGAAGGCTCAATCTGCAAGGTGCTGATCACTTTGGCCCTGATCCTGCAAAACATTTAAGCACATGCTTATATGTTTTACTAAACTGTGGCCAGAGTGTTCAGAACACTGAAGTACTGAGGCCTTAAAAAATAAGGTAATTATGCCATTTAAAACTAAATTTACATTTATGTAGCATCTCTCCCCCAAAGGAAGTACTTTACAAATTAAACACCTACAGGAATCATGTCACCACTAAAGTTCAACTATTTCTGGATTAGGGGGAAGCAGCCAGACAGAAAACAAGGGTACACAGCACACATCGCACAACGAGGGGCGGAGGAGAAACAATGCACAATGTCTCCCAGGAAAATCTTTAAGAGTTATGAAATCTTTAACATCCACATAGAGGAGACAGGAGCTTGCCCATTTAAATTTTCTGCTCAACTGCGCAGTAAGTTACACAGCACTCTACACCTCAGAAAGCCAAGCTGACTCTAAATGATGCATAGAAACCCCAGTGAAACATTACAAACATTTCAGTTAAGTGCTTAATGGCTTTTATTCTCCCTCTTGTTAACCAATAACCTAACTACTATTTACATTTTAAAAGCTTACTGGGATAGGTAGTCAAGGATACTAGGCACAGCTAATTAATACCATATTATCAACATTATCCATTAACTCCATGCGAAGTCTGAAATACTCCAAAAAAGAAATGCTTTTGCTGGTTTCTGTTTTGTTTGAGGTTATTGTTTTTCCTAGCTGCTCAATTCCTCTTTCTTAAAAGGAAAAACCATGAAGTTTTGTTTAGTACTTGAATGTTAAGAGCTATTAATTAATTTTATCTCCTTAAACCCAACATACTTGAGGAAAATTAAGCCTTAGAGCAGGGTGTCCCAACCTTTTTCTTTCCGAGTCCCCCCTCACCCCCCCCATGCAATAAAAACGCCATGGCCCAGCTGTGCCACAACAGCTGTTCTTTCTACATATAAGAGCCAGGGGTAGCATTAAGGGGTAGCAAGCAGGTCAGTTGCTCTAGGCCCCATACCACAGGGGCACCGCAAAGCTAAATTGCTCAGGCTTCAACTTCAGCCCTGGGTGGTGGGGCTCAGAGTCCTGGGCCGCAGTCCCTTGCTGCAGGGTTTTGACTTTCTGCACTGGGCCCTAGAGAGTCTAATGTTGGCCATGCTTGGCAGTCCCCCTGAAACCTGCCCGCAGCCCCCTTAGGGATCCCTGCCTTAGAGCACATTACTGCTGTTCCATCGGAGAACACAAAAGGTTTCTTTATAGGGGAAAATACTAAGAGTGTGTATTTCCAAATAAGTGAAATATAGTAAAGAAAAGCCTGAGGTCAATTACTGTGAAACTGGCAACCAGCAAGAGATCTTGTCTATTCTATTTCTCACACACACACAAATACAAGTTTACAGTGTGCAATAGCTCCATCTACTGGTACCTATATTTTGTAAATCCATGCTCTAATTCAAATTGTTTTCATTCGATCATTTTCCCCGTCTCACATAATATCTTCCCTGTTTTGAGGAAGGGGAAGCATATTGAACTGGGTCCTCTATTTCCTCTTTCACTCACTAAGCTCTGGCCTCATGGACGAAGCATTCTGTGAAGTCTATCCCCAGCGCTTTGAGCAAGGTCAAACAAAATCACTAGTCAGACACACCGTGTTGTTTCATCTCTCCACCTTCTTGCTGCAGGTACTCCAGACTGAATCATATCCTGATTTTGGATCCCTGTGTTACACTGCCATTAGAACATTAAGCTGGCCTGTATTTGTACTTTTTGAGAAATATTTCTGGGATATCTTAGTCCCCTGGGGGGGGAGGGAGGGGTTAAAATACTGATCTCACAATGTAAAGACCCAGCTCAATTAAAGCAATACATGTGGCTGCTGCAAATCAGGTGTCTTCAAAATTGCAATGTAAAAAACCAAAGATGTTGTGTACTTGGAAAATAGGATTTTGCCAGAGGGGCAGCTTAAGGATGTGTAAATTTAGGTAATACAAGATACAAAATGCCCGCCTCGTACTTCAAATCATAATTCAATTAACTAAAATATATTCATAGGATCTAAATAGTTCAGTGCTCTTACCCATACACTGATCAACAGTCACAAAAATATTGACTGGTGATGTCAACTCCTCTCTTACTGCCATCAATCAAGACAGTGGGAATGATCACAACAAATTATGCCACTGACTTTTCATGCTTCTCAACAAGGGTTTTCTTGCCTTAGCAAAAAAGGCTCACTAACCTAAGCAGAGCCCTCAGACGGATTTATCCTGAAATGTAAAGTCCTCAGGAAGAGGGATATGCTAACATTCAGTTCAACAAAACTGACCTTGTTACTGATAATGGCAAGCCAAGGAGTTGAAAGAAAGTAAATATAAGGTTTTTTTAGTAGTTTAAATTTAAATAAAACATGCAGAGCTTTCACCTTAGAGTAGAAAACTAATATTTCTTGTCTTGAAAATAACTAATGCTCAAAATTTCAATATCACATGGGCAATAGTTTTCACAATCCAGGATGTCATTTTAACCCTAACACATTAAGAAATATTAGACAATGGGAGAACTCAGAACCCGTAACAGAAACTTTCATTATCTCTTGTTCTAGAATTCAAAGTCTACCAGAATTTAAAACCTAGAAGGCCATGCAAGTTGGAGAATACGAATAGGATTGCAATATGCAAATAAACCAAAATTAACTGTTTTACTGGACAGATGTAACAATCCAATTAGCCAACAATAAATTATCCATAATTGTCTTGAAATCAAGGGTAATAGTGTTTTAACTACTGTATAGCTGCTTTGTAAAAATAAAATTACCCTGGATTAATCTATTGATATTTAGTTTTAAATGGGTACTTTTTAATTACAAGTATGAAAGCTACTTGAATGCTAGCAAGCAAAATCTTGGTTAACTAAGACATTTTGTACTGTTGGGGTCAGAGGTTCAAACTTAAGCTAAAGAATTTAAATGTGCCCCATTCATAAGCAACACACAGCGCAATGCAGTGCTATTCTGACACCAATTTTCATTCAGTTGAAAAACAAACTGCCTTTTTATTTTTGTGCCAAAACACTCTATCCTAACGAGAGAGTCAGAAAGTCTACAAAGAGCAATACTGAATAATAATTTATGTAAAAAGTTGATGGGTGCGGGATACTGTTCACATTAATCGGTAAGTGCACAAATGCAGTGTTTTGCATGCACTAGCAAAGAGTTCATTGGGGAAGTGGTTGTTTAACAGTTGATACGTATTTGAACAGAAAAACAAAACAAAACAAAACAAAAACCACTTTTAAAATAAAAAAAACAACCTTTGTCTAACCTTACTGTTTTGGATATCAATGTAAAATAATTCAGACTATATGACTTGAAATGAGTACAATTATCCATGAAGACTAAACATATTTGAAATACACTGTTTATTCTACTTTCTAGAAGGATGCTGTTCTTCTGACCTTTTAAATCAAGGACAGACACATAATGCCTTCTGACATTTTGTTTCTCCACTGACATTATGGAGGGATGTTGGAAACTCCTGGAAATGGTAAGTATAGTTTGTAGCAGCATTAGAAAAAGGCAACTAGCATACTGGGTAACATGGCACCTTTGAGACTGAGGCTAGGTCTACACTACCCGCCTGAATCGGCGGGTAGAAATCGACCTCTCGGGGATCGATTTATCACGTCCCGTTGGGACGCGACAATCGATCCCCGAATCGACGCTCTTACTCCACCAGCGGAGGTGGGAGTAAGCGCCGCCGACAGAAAGCCGCAGAAGTCGATTTTGCCGCCGTCCTCACAGCGGGGTAAGTCGGCTGCGATACGTCGAATTCAGCTACGCTATTCACGTAGCTGAATTTGCGCATCTTAAATCGACTCCCCCCTGTAGTGTAGATGTACCCTAACAGAAGTATTGGGAGCATAAGCTTTCGTGGGTAAGAACCTCACTTCTTCAGATGCAAGAAGTGAGGTTCTTACCCACGAAAGCTTATGCTCCCAATACTTCTGTTAGTCTCAAAGGTGCCACAGGACCCTCTGTTGCTTTTTACAGATTCAGACTAACACGGCTACCCCTCTGATACTTGGGTAACATGGTATCCCTCAGAAAAGAGTCCGTTAATGAACAATTTGTAAGTTTTTAGGGTAGGGAATGTGCTATCTACTTTTGTAAAGCACGTTAATATTTTATTGTATAATTATATATTCTTGGCACTATATGCTGTACATAATACAGCATTTAGAATTCTTACAAAAATATTAAAAGTCTGGTTTAAAAACAAAAGAAAAAAGTGAGTTACTTGAGGAGCTGGTACCCAAAGGGCTGCAAACAGCATATCTACCAGCTCGGCTCTTCCTACTGCAGCCCTAGCCAGTGTTCCATCTGTAGCTCTATGGCAGATACTCTTACTGTGACTAGACTTACTGTGACTAGACACCTGAGGTTCAGAGCAAACAGACCAACCAACATACATCAGTGGTTCTCCAGCTGAGTAGCATAACCAGAGTTAGGCATCACTGGAAAAAGGTAAGGGAACAGGAGGCAGTGAACAGAATGCAGCCTAAGCCAGAAATCTACAGCTGGATCACTGTCCAGTTGAGGACCCACAGAGCAGGAGAGGGACATTTCCAGGAGAAAACATGGGAAGGGCATTTTGAAGCACTTGGAAGAGAGGAAGGGGTAGGAACAGTCAGCATGTATTCACCAAGGGCAAATCATGCCTGACTAACCTGATTGCTTTCTATGATGAGATAACTGGCTCTGTGGATATGGGGAAAGCGGTGGATGTGATATATCTTGACTTTAGCAAAGCTTTTGATACAGTTTCCCACAATATTCTTGCCAGCAAGCTAAAGTATGGATTGGATGAATGGACTATAAGGTGGATAGAAAGCTGGCTAGATTGTCGGGCTCAATGGGTAGTGAACAAAGGCTTGATGTCTAGTTGGCAGCCGGTATCAAGCGGAGTGCCCCAGGGGTCAGTCCTGGGGCCAGTTTTGTTCAACATCTTTATCAATGATCTGGATGATGGGATTAATTACACCCTCAGCAAGTTTGCAGATGACACTAAACTGGGAGGAGAGGTAGATAAACTGGAGGGTAGGGATAGAGTCCAGAGTGACCTAGACAAATTGGAGGAGTGGGCCAAAAGAAATTTGATGAGGTTCAACAAGGGGGGGGGGGAGGGATAGCTCAGTGGTTTGAGCACTGGCCTGCTAAACCTAGGGTTGTGAGTTCAATCCTTAAGGGGGCCACTTAGGGATCTGGGGCAAAAGCAGTACTTGGTCCTGTTAGTGAAGGCAGGGGTCTGGACTCGATGACCTTTCAAGGTCCCTTCCAGTTCTAGGAGATATCCTATCCTATCTCCATTAATTTCATATTTCATAAGGACAAGTGCAGAGTCCTGCACATAGGAAGGAAGAATCCCATGC
Source organism: Chrysemys picta bellii (assembly GCF_011386835.1). Taxonomy (NCBI): domain Eukaryota; kingdom Metazoa; phylum Chordata; order Testudines; family Emydidae; genus Chrysemys; species Chrysemys picta. The sequence continues at coordinate 15,843,028 of NC_088791.1, forward strand.
ACTGACAGGCTGGGGACCGACTGGCTAAGCAGCAGTTCTACAGAAAAGGACGTGGGGATTACAGTGGATGAGAAGCTGGATATGAGTCAACAGTGTGCCCTTGTTGCCGAGAAGGCCAACGGCATTTGGAGCTGTATAAGTAGGGGCATTGCCAGCAGATTGAAGGATGTGATCATTCCCCTCTAGTCAGCATTGGTGAGGCCTCATCTGGAGTACTGTCCCCAGTTTTGGGCCTCCCATTACAGAAGGGATGTGGACAAACTGGAGAGAGTCCAGCAGAGGGCAACAAAAATGATTAGGGGGCTGGGGCACATGACTTATGAGGAGAGGCTGAGGGAACTGGGCTTATTTAGTCTGCAGAAGAGAAGCAGGAGGGGGGGGATTTGATAGCAGCCTTCAACTACCTGAAGGGGGGTTCCAAAGAGGATGGAGCTAGGCTGTTCTGTGGTGGCAGATGACAGAACAAGAAGTAATGGTCTCAAGTTGCAGTGGGGGAGGTCTCAGTTGGATATTAGGAAACGCTATTTCACTAGAAGGGTAAAGAAGCACCGGAATGGGTTACCTAGGGAGGTGGTGGAATCTCCATCCTTTGAGACTTTTAAGGCCCGGCTTGACAAAGCTCTGGCTGGGATGATTTAGTTGGTGTTGGTCCTGCTTTGAGCAGGGGGTTGGGACTAGAGGACCTCCTGAGGTCTCTTCCAATCCTACTATTCTATGATTCATGTGGGAGAGTGGATACTAAGGGAGTCATAATGGGCAAAGGGGGAGCTGTACAAGATCTTAGCCAACAAACTAACTATTAGTTCTCACTCAACACTGATTGCACTTGTTATTGAATATTAGTAATTGGAAGATTAACGCTGATCTGTCAGATAGATTCACATTTAAAATTCTTCTAGAAATTATTTCAGTAATTGTGTTTGTTCTATGTTAGAACAAAGAATGCACTCTACAGAATAAATGAAAGATGCTCAGAAAGAGAACTGTATATGAATCAGCCTTTGATAATCTTGAAACCTGCTCAGGGATCATTAAAGAAGAGCATTTGTTCAAAACTTGGATTCACATTAAACTAATAAAACCAGTAAGGCATTTGGACTTCAGCCCCATTGTAATCAGCACAAGTTTTTCTGCAGTGATAAAAGTATTATACCATTTCCATTTTTCAAGTGAGGTTCTGGAAACGTACAGTAACACTTGTTCCATTTCCCATGCTTGCATCCTTCCAACATGCTGTAGAGATTAGACTGCTCAAATTAATCATTAGCTGTGGCTGTTAAAAGCTGTTTATTTTGTTCCTTTTTCAATGAGTCTCTAAAGAGTACTGGATAATAATGACCTAAAATCCATGTAAAAAGGACTTATTTTGTTATGCATAATGATAATTTATTAAATATTACATCTTATAGATTCAGTATAATTTGGCAAGTATTACAGTAAAGGTAAAGAGGAAAACTGATTTAAGCACAGTATAATGTAGTGTTATAAAAAAGGACAGGCTTTTTAGGCTTGGTCTACATTAGAGAGAACAGCAGGTTACATGTCTGTCAATCAACTGAAATGCACCTTGCGTCCACATGCAAATATGTTCAATCAATTTGTTGCCTTTCTGATAATCTATTTAAGTTACCCCAATAACTTGCAAGGACAAAGGGTCAGCTCATTGGTGGTGAGGACACATCCCACTCACACCAGCTCCACCACTAAAGAATTATATGAGCACAACCTTTTAATCTCAGATGCAAAGCAGACATTCGGGTTAACACCAAGATAATCAGTATGCAAAACCATGGTCATTACACAAGAACACAAGAATAGAAGGTCTTTCGAATAGTACACACTAATAGGATGCAAAGATGGGCTGGAAGATAGCTATTTCACCATGTACAGTAAAAGCTTTATTTTCCAGCACGTTGGGGGAATGGGGACGCTGGTAAGTCAAAAATTCCAGTTAACTAAGAGGGAGGGAGTTTGGGTGTGGGAGGGGCTCAGGGCTGGTGCACGGGAGGGGGTACGGGGCACAGACTCTGGGAAGGAGTTTGGGTGCGGGAGGGGGCTCAGAGCAGGGGGTTGGGGTGTAGGAGGGGGTGCCGGATCCGGGCAGTGGTCACCTCAGAGGGCTCCTTGCAAGCGATGACATGTCCCTGCTGCTCCTAGGTGGAGGCGTGGCTAGGCAGCTCTGCACGCTGCCTCCACCCACAGGTGCCGCCCCCACAGCTCCCACTGGCCGCGGTTCCCGGCCAATAGGCGCTGCGGAGCCAGGTCTCGGGGCGGAGTGGAAGCAGCGCGCAGAGCCACCCGAGGTGAGCACCGCCTGGATCTGGCACACCCTCCCCCATACCCGAACCGCCTGCTCCAAGCCCCCTCCCGCACCCAAACTCCCTCTCAAAGGCCACGCCCTAACCCCCCTCCCACACCCCCTCCTGCACCCTGAACCCCTTGTGGCCGTTCATCTGCCTAGGAGCAGCAGGGACATGCCGCCACTTCCAGAGCCAGGTAGGGAGCCTGCCAGCCCCGTGCCAACTGGACTAAAAGCCGGATTTTCAATGAAGATCCGAAATGCCAGTTTATAGAGCTCTCCAGCTGTTAAAGTGCTGGATAACACAGCTTTTACTGTATACAGCTGTTTAAATGGAAAAAATGGTACAGGAGGCCCAAGAACCAAACCTTGTTTATTCATAGCAATTAATACAATCCTGAATGGACTAGGACTATAAACAAGACATTCTTTAAGAGACTGTTCTCTTCCACAAAGTACTACCTTTATGGGTCAAGGTCAAAGGAACATGAAAATTACAAGGGAGGGACTCCAGGAAGGTACAGAGAGATGACACATGAAATCTGAAAATCAAAGGCTGCAACATTAACAGCTGCCTGCCAAAAGATGAGATGAGATGAGATGTTGGCAATGCACACTCTAGAAAGGTACGATTTTTTTCTTCATGTCAAGCAAATAAGGTGCACCTATCTAGATGAGCTTTGGCAGAGAGTAAGGCTAGATACATTACACAGATCAACTAGTTTGGTTTAATATAATTTTCCCTCTATCTATTTATTTTCTTAAAAGATGATTTTTTTTAAACATGCCATTTGAGTCTTAGGCTGTTTGCAGTTAAAATCTCTGACCTCTTAAAATAGGCGGTCAAGGAGAAAACGTTGGAGCTTTTAATTTATAGAATTCCCATCAAAGTGCCACTCAGATAACAGATGTGGTCAGTAAAGGGATGGGAAAAGCTGGCTGACCATAAGGAGAGGCAGAAAGAAGGCACAAAGGGTTTCAGTACAACAAAACTCCCATGACAGCTCAATGAGATAAAGCTATTATCTTGAGATTATTCATAACATATAGCAAGATCTCACATAGAAACTAACTACTATACATCACCACTGTATCTTACTGCAATGCTTCCCAGGACAATCCATATAATAAGATTCGAGGATTATCATTCTATATCACTCTGAAGCCTAGAATGAATGTCTTTTGAATTAATGTGAAGCAATGGAAACAGCTGGAAGCACGGCTGAGAACTCTTTTTTGTTAGAATATCACCAGGTTCAATCATCACTGGGATTTGCAGTCTACTACTGTCCAGTTTTTAAGTTCTTGCCATTTTGACTCTATAAATGATATACGTGTGGTATACAGTAAGGCAGCTATGCCTTATATATGCCAAGAGTCCTAGACCACAGAGGCTGAGTTACCTCTGATATCACTATGAAAGGTAACTCAACCAATCACTACCCATACTCTACAGCTGAATGAAATGCAACAATTTCATTGGCTGAATGAGGGAGATTGCATAGATAATGGATTACTTGGCCCAAATGCCATACCTGTGCAACAGGATGGACTTTCAGCTACGAGTATTGAAGTTCTGAGTGACACGTGAACTTCTTTTTCCTGGAAAAGCTTTATTTTTGATGTCACTATTTGAACAAAACATGAACCACCAAAATATTTATTATAACCGTAATTATCACCAGAAAAGGTAAGTTGCAATAGTATCCATACTGAAAACTTTTCCAGTACCAACAATCTTAGTTTGCTTGCTGATTTTAAGTTTATCCTTAATCAATAAGCAAATACCACCAGAGAAGTGTGCATCAATGGTAAACGTAGTAGACACGTGCCTTCGTAGTTGCACTGTACATTGTTGTCTGTTTAAATCACTAAAGCAAAGTTAAATAAAGTGTTACTCTACATTTTTTCTCCCTTTTCCTACCTTTGTCTAGGAACTATGAAGAGAGCTCGTACTAACTTTCTTCTATTGGCTTTTGTGTTCATACTCATGCAAAAATCCATTGCTGCCTATAAGAGAAAAGTCAATGTTTCACCTTTAAACCGGAATTTCTACACAGAAAGCAGTAAAACCTACGTATTAATAGTGTCTGTTACTTAAATCAAGCTTTTGCTACTTGCAATTGCTTAAAAAATAATAATATAATCTTCATTTTCTAACTAGAATCTACACATTCAGAAGACATGAATGTTTTAATCTATACTAGAGTATAGATTTTACCTTTGGACTACTAGATGGAAAATGGAAACTTTGGGCTAATGGGGAGGGAGAGAAAGAATCAGTCAACTGTCAGGGAAACAGTTGCAAGGTTCACTAGCTGGACAGAGGCTGGGGAGTTTGCCTTTTCTGTAGGACCAACAGCCACATATGGCAATTGTGCAGGTATAATAGCTATTACTGATTAACTCCAGATGTGGATGATATGATTCCAGAATAAGAATGCCTTATTCTGAATTAATTTAACCCACTTCCTACATGGATTAAGCCATTTTGGGATAAAGCACTCTTATTCCTGAATAAGATCATCCACACATGAAATTAATCAGGACTAGCTGTTGCACTTGAAACTCACATTCTACCTTAATTTGAATTAACATTTGTGTAGACAGGCCTTAAGTATCACCATCCCCTTACCCAGAGTAAGGTCTGATTCTAGATTCTAACTCTCTGGGTAGGCAAGCCATTACCCAACTGCTGCCTGTGTGAGGGAGAGAGGAGGAAGTACTCTCTCAAGATCAGGAAGAGACTCTACACATGCTAGACTCCAAAGCGTGAAGGTCTTTGAAACCAAGCAACATAGGTAGTTGATTTGGCATACACAGGACCTTATGATCTGATATGGCTACATAAAATACAAAAGAAATAGCCAAGTCAGCTGCCTGGAAAAAAAAAGCAGAAGAGTCTGAAAATTCTTGTGTAAAAACATTAAAAAAGTCTCCCTCAAGCCTATAACGCTGCTTACAGTTTCTCTTTCTATTACACTGGTAAACACCTGAAGTATACTTTTGATCAAATTAACATGCAAGACTTACTATTGTGGGATTATGGGACGATAATATAATAATGTGACTTTACCTTGTCTATGAGGTCTCTGTTGACACAGTTTGGGAGTTGCTGAAGGAAAGCATCTACTATCAGTTTTAAGTGAGACCCAGTACTGGCTTCTTCATCCTCTTGTTCTAGTAGAAGGCAAACAAACACCACATTTTATGGTGCACAATAAACCACCATTGTATTTAATTCTCTAAATGTGATACAGGGATCTGTTCAGTGCTTACAATACTCACCTATAGACACATGTGGGGGAGGGGGAAGAGACAAGGAAGTTAACTATTAACTAATCTAAAGGGCTATTGGCTGGATATCTTCCTATTCATGGACTATGAATAAATAAGTATTTTCTACCTGCTAAATTACACCCACTGGGTGCATCAGCAACTACATATTCTTACCAAGACATGAAAGGTTCTTTCAACCATATGATGTGGGCCACAAGAAGATCTGAATGAGGAGAGGTGGGCAATGAAAGAACAGTTACTTACCTTACAGTAACTGTGGTTCTTCAAGGTGTGTTGTCCACATGGATTTCACTTCTGGTGTGCATGCACATGAGATCAGATACTTTTGGCCAGCAGCATCCGTTAGGGCCGCACCTGCACCCTGAATCCCCTGGCAGCTCCCAACATAAGGGCATAAAAGGTGGAGTGGGCCCACCTGATTCCTCAGTTCCTTTGGCAATACAGAATCCAGATGATATAGAACTCCATAATAAAGGGGCAGGTCATGGAATCCATGTGAACAAGACATCTCAAAGAACCACAGTTACTTTAGGGCAAGTAACTGTCCTTTCTTCTGCTAATCCCAACATAGATGCCTTGCAAATTTCAGAAATTGGGATGCTTCTCAAAGAAGCCACAGAAGATGGACTGGTGTCTTGCCTATATGGATGGATCTAATCTAGCTATCTCATAGTATGATTTAATAAAATTTTGTACCTGCCTAGACAATCTTTGAATAACTACTACTTGACATTTAACCCTATCTACAATGCTACTAACAGCCTAGAAGAGCTCCTATCTGCAATATTACAAATAGCCTGTGAGTGCTCCTGAATAGACTTGTTTGATGTTAGTGGGAGAACAAACAGTACACATCAAGGGTGTGCAGGGTGGCTTTCCTTTGGTTTGACTAGGACCTGGGGGAAAAAAAATGGAAAGTGAATCACCAGATTTAAATGAAAATCAGACAATTTCTAGTAAAATGGAGGGTACAGCCTAAGAGTCTTTGAGGGACACTATGCAAGGTAGACTAGCCCTGTGGGCCTGAATCTCCCATATGGGTATGAAAGTTGCACAGTGCACAGAAAAGTGGACACTGCAGGGGTTCCATCTCGAGGTCCTGTGTGGAAAGAAGGAACTGAGAGATGATTGGTCCCACTCTGCCCTTTATGCCTTCAGGTGGGGGGAGTGTGAGCGCATCAAAAGCACAGGTGCAGCCCCAATGACACTATAGACCAAAAGAAACTGCTCTCAGGTACATGTGCACCAGAAGTGGAATCCATGTGGACAATCGCTCAAATGATTCACACAGGGCAGAAGGTCTGGTGGAACCAACAGCATCCGGTGAGAAAGTCCCATGAGCTCCACAGACTGGCAAGACAGACTACAAACAAAGGTGTCAAAGTCCTGAGAGGCAGAGGTGCTGGATGTGCAAATGGAAGCCATATGCTCTTGAAATACCTCTCCTCCATACTTGCCAACTGTCTGATATTTAAAACCCATCCTTCGTGCTCCCTGTCCTAGTTATAATCCTGGGCAGCTGGTAGAGCAGTTAAAAAGCTGGCCTTTTGACCTCGGAGTCTCTGTGGAGGGGAACATATGGGAAGGATGCCCGAGACACGGTCTCTTCTAAGCTTCTCCTGTCTACTGGAGCTTGAGAGCTGAGCAGGGCAGCACAACTGTAACAGGGAAGAGAGTCCAGGAAACAGGCAGAAAGTACACTCAGCGTGGTTCTTAAGTATAGAGGGGGGAGAAGACTGCCTAATCCTTCCCCTAACCATCTTTGGGCTGAGTGGGAGACACATGCGTGAAAGTGGGATGCAGAGGAATAGAGAACACAGGGAAACTTAGGAAACAGGGAATAGAAAAGAATTTGTGCAACCCCAAACCTCTTTCCATTGCCAGGAAAGGAAAAAAAAAGGGAAGAAGACTGGGCTTGCACAAGCACAAGAGATGCCTCCTGAAGACAGAGGAGAACTTAGACTTCCATCCTCCACTGAAGATGCCAGAGAACATAGTAGGCCACTGGCACTTCCTGCCTTTTGAAGGCAACTGGCAGGTTGGAGGAGCTATTGAGAGATCGAGATCATGGGCGGGGGGGGGCGGGGGGGGGGGGACGGGACAAGAGATAGAAAGAAAAGAGGCCCATAAAGTTCTAAATACTTAATTTAACTTCAAACATTGAGGCCCTGAGAAATCTATCTATTTCAGCAGACTGCATGTAACAGCTCCCAAACCAGAGGCATTTCATTTTTGGAGAAATGTCTATGGAAATGGATTTAAAATGTCCCCCTCTCCATTTTCTCCTATTTAGGCTTCTCTAGCTATGCTCTCCTGGCTAATCTCCAGCATTTTCTTTGGTAGCTTCTCATCCTTCCCTCTACCTCCTATCTGTTAGCATTCCTCATGGTTCTCTCTCCAAACAGCCTCTATACTCTCTGTAGGGGATCACATCTGTTCTCATTATCTCAGCTCCCATCTCTATGGTGATGGGTCTTAAAAAACAAAACACACCTGTTTGCTCCACTCCTCTCTCCAATTACCTCTCAGACAACCCTTCTGGGAGGTCCCACTATCATTTCATACTCCATCTACTCCACAATTTTAATTTTTTTTAAATGTATTATTTTTACAAGTAACAATTAGAATTACTGTAAATGGAAGAGAGAAAAGAAAAATACTTTTATTTTGGACACTTGACAGTACATTATTTCATTGTTTCTCCTGTATAGTCACTCAGTTTCCCCCTTTTATTCCAGGAGTCTTTCACAGCAACAAAGAGAAAAATGTTTTAAATAAGAAAAGCCACAAAAATTGGCAGGGGATACCAATACTGCTGTAGTATCTGAAAATATTTTTAATTTACTTCAAGTCAAGTTGATGGGGTCTTATAATTTTCAGGGGAATAGGCTGATAGAGATAGGGAAATGACTGGAGCCTTTTGGTCATGAATTATTCATAATACCTACTATTATCGCTGTAGAAGCTACATTTGCCTCTTCCCTCCCTACTGTCTCAGGAAGCCTGGGTTCCTCTCCTGCTAACCCCTCTTCCATTAGTATATAACAATGACTACATTCCACCAGCTAGTTCTATAGAAGCTCCTGGTGCTTCCCCTGGCTCCATAGCTGGGCTAGTAGCTTCTATCTCCCCTAGAAGCTCCACCCTACCAGGGAGCAGAGAATGTTTCAGCCTCTAGGTCCTTTTGGTCTTTGGCCTCTCTGTTTAGACAGCTGACAAAGGAACAAGTTAGTAACAATTATGGAAGTGTTTTTTGTGAGGTGGTCACCTGTCCACTGTATTAAAATCATCAAATTAATTTCAAACTGAGCAGCCATTACATGGTGAGAGCTTTCAGATGCTACTAACCAGGACTGGATTCAAGTTGGTGTCTTGGGTCCTGATTCAGCAATGCACTTAAGCACATGCTGAACATTACACAAGTTTTTAACTGCTTTACTAAAGTACAGTCTTCTTAGTGAAGAAAGACTCCAGATCATAATTACCAGCTTTCTGAGCCATCCAACCCCTCAGGATAATTCACAGCAAATATTTCTCGACATTTTGTTTTTTTCTTTTTATTTCTAGAACAGCTTTCCCAGTCCTCTAAATAGGATATTGAGTAACAGGCATAATATTCAAACTCATTTTCTGAAAGTTCTCTCTGTTGTAGACTTGGTATTAGAAGCCTATTTTAAACCCTAGCTATGTATCGACACTAACTTCCTTCTACTCCCAACACCTTTGTGCCCTTCGCTATGTCCAGTCCTCTCTTCTTAATACTCCCTTTGTCTCCCTCCACACAGCTTCATTCCTTCCACATGCCAAGCACCCTCCTCTCTTTCAAGCAGCACCTCAAAACTCACTTCTTTCAGCTTGTTTTCCATCACTATTTTCAGCTCCGGTGCTATCTGCTCCCTCTTTCCTGCCTGAGCATACTAAAAATAAAACAAAATTAAAATGTACCCAAAATAAACATGACAGAAGTAAAATAAGTTGATCCAAATCCCTTATAAATAATACTTTTCAATGAGCAGTTTCAACTTTCCTTCTGAGTATCATATCCTCCCTTTCCGTCCTCATAGTTTTATTACTTATTATAGTTACATTAAACAGAAATTTTAAGCTTCTTGGGGTGGGGACTGTTTCTTCTTATTCATCAGTAAAACTCCACACATACCATGCTACATAGTAATAGTCTTCTTTGTGTAAAGTCAAACTGACAAAGTTAATTTATTTTGGAATTTAATTTAGAATCCAAGAGGACATCTTCAAAAGACGTCAATTCTATCCACTGCCTGGTGACATGTAAAAACTAGTTCAAGTAATTTCCTAGTAACTGGTTATGGGTAAGGTGAAAATCTGTGGATTCCACTGTGTTGTTACCACTCCCTCACGGACTGGAAAGCTCAGAAACTGAAATGACTCTTCTACATTGGCAGCAACTGGAATATCAGGCCAGCCAACTGGTGGTCATTTTAACATTTTTTTTTATTGGGGGTGGGGCGGAGGGCGGTATTACTTATCAAAGACACTTGTGTACATAGCTAAAGGAACTTGGGACTCTCACAATTTAGGATAAATAGTTACTGTCACCACAACAACAGAAAAGGCAGTTTCAGAACTATATAGCACCAATCACAAAGAAGCAAAACCACCTAGTTTTCTACACCTGCATTGGGAACACTTTGCAAACATGCAAGAAAAATCTCTCCTTGTGCTTTAAAAGGATTGATTCAATTACTTTCCCTTAATTAGTTAAATGATATAAAAAATGGGGAGCAAAACTTCCACATGGGAAAGACAGGATTTTGGTCACACTTGGGTAGTATCCTTTCTCTGTGAATCATTGTTATGTATCAGCACTTATATAATGCAGTAAGGAGCATGTTAGAAATGCAGACTAAGCGGTGAGAAAAGAGATTTCTCTCAATTTTATCACCTATGTTTCCCCTGTCCTTTACCCTCAGACTGCTATTTCAAAGATTCCTTTCACATAGTGTGATGGAAAGACAATAATGAATATGGTTTCACTAAAGCAATCTCAAAGCTAATTTAGTGCTTCTATTTGATTAACAAGTGATGAGAAACCTGTTTATAGAACAGATGTGTTAAACTGTCCTTAATCAGCATTGTATTTGCAACTGCCCCAATAACATAAACAGTTCTGTTAAACTAAGTTATAAAACATGTGGATGCACACCATGCCAGACAATTTAAACTATGGCAAGCTTTTTAATAGTTTTAACACTAGGGTGTACAGGAGTAAAATGTTAAACATTTCAGTAAGCATACCCGTGTCTTTAATAGTGAAAAATATTCACTAGCAAATTTCAAATAGCTGGCAGAGGACTGGATTGCTTACATAATTTTGCGGTTATTATGTGGTTTATTTGGAAGATCTCAAAGCACATTTGTTGTGTGAGACTTATACATGCGCACTAAGCACAGAAGACAGCCCTTATTAATTTTTTCCGGTAATGACAAGTCTGTGACTAACTCTAGCTGACTAGACTAAACTAGACTTCAGCTGGTAGGAGCAGCTGCAGAAGCAAGCAAAGCAGGGACTGCTACATGGGGTGGGGAGGAGTAGGTAAAATGGGAGCCAGATGGAGCCATCCCTCCCTCTAGCATGCTCCAGACCCATAACTGTGCAGAGGAGACCACTTCAGAGAAACTAGAGCCTTCCCTCCCCATGTTGTGTGGTCTTAGGGAAAAATTGCAGAGAGAAATCAGTCAGAGACTCCAGACAGTAGAACCAGCTACAGAAGCAGCTTCTGACATTCAGAGAACTTGCTACAGTTTTGACGTGACATTCTTTACTCCATGTTGACTGGCTGTTTGTTCCAACCTTCTCCCTCCCACTCCCTTAGTCTCTTCATCTCAGCTTCACTCCACACATGGCCCTCTTCCCGTTCTCTTTTACTCTGTCCCCATCACCTCCCCCTTCCCTTCAACATTCCCTCTCCCTTCACTTTTCTTTTCATTTAAACTTAGCCCCTCCTAACTAAACCCACCCCAAAATTTTGTGGCACTAACACAACGTTTCCTGCCTTCACTTTGTTCACTCTACTTGTGTGTTTTACCCTTTTCCCACCCTGTATCTGTCTTATCTATTTAGTTTGTAAGCTCTTCAGGACAGCGATTGTCAACTACTCTGTGCTTACAGTGCCTAGCACAATGGGACTCCATTCTTGGTTGGTCCTTAAGCACTACCATAATAAACATGATTAATAATGGTAATAATATATTGTCTCAATTACAGTTAACTTACAATCTTCCAGAATGTAAGAAAAAATGTCACCAAATGATGCATGTGGTGATTAAGAGAAAGACACTCAGCTTCCCCAGGTAAGGCCATCTTGCAAAACTGTCACTAGATTTTGGTTATGGAGGAATCAAGCTCAAAAAACAATCAACTTATCAAATGGAAATTAAACACCAAATTTATAGAAGTGTCTCAGTTTAGATTTTTGTAATACACTTCCCTAAATTTGTGTACAATATGTAGGGTTTGCAGTGCACTCACAATTCGTTCAATAGATTCCTCCATATGCTTCAAGCAAACGAATTTTTACATTTGGTATTTTGTTATGCCGTTATAATTTTCATTCTGTTTTGAAAGAGTCCCTTCCCCCTCCATGCTCCACCACTGACTCAGGATCTTAACTTTCCATGCTGAGCTAACGTAATTATTGGTCCATTCGTATTTTGTGACATGTGTTTGAGACATACTCTCCCTACCATACTGGCTAGGATCTGTGCACTGTCATTGTTCAATTGTGAATGTTAGTCTGGTAACCTGGCATTGCTTCCCAATTTTTTGGGGTGTCAGTGAGCTAAGAGTATGTCAAGACATCACCTGCCTGCATTTCTGATCTCATTTTCTGCAAAACCCCCTACGCTCCTCTCACCTAAAAAAGATACGTCTCTCAGAAATAAACATTATGTGTTTAATGTTGTGCCCACAATGTGCTTTCAAGACAGACATGGAGGAATGGTCCTTGCCCCAAAGATATCACAATCTAAGGGATGGACAGACAGACAAGTAGACATAGGTTGGAGGAAGAGGTAAACAGTTTTAACTATACATATCAAACAGATGCTTGAGCAGAATGGCAAAAGTGGGTCTTCAAGGGGGACTTAAATACCAAGAGTGTACAGGAAGTGCAGATAAAGGAAAATTGACCACCGCATGGAAGAAGACATGGATATATTTATGCAAGAAGCTGACAGCTGGATGGTTGACAAGACAAAGCAAGAACAAGGAGGATAAGTAAGGAAGGGATGATTTATGCAGGGTTTTGAATTGATGGCCATAAGCTTGTCTCTGGTAACGTAGGGGATGTGGAGTCATGAAAGGGAATTCAAAAGGAGGAGTGAGATGATCAAAATGACAGGCAAGGAAGATGACTTAAGCTGCAACATTTTATATAGATTAAAAGAAACATGGGTGTTGGGCAGGATGCTACAGCAGGCAAAGCAGGATATAATGAGGACATGAAGGTGAGATTTAGTTTCAGGGATGGAAAGAAAAGGATGGATCTTGGATACCTTGGAGGAAGGAACAGAAGGATTTGTATTAAGCCTGGATGTCTGCAGCAAGAGGAGCTGGGCAATCAAAAAATTACCCCCAAATTGTGGCACTGAGTGACAAGAAGGTCATTCGTGTTGATGACAGTAGCATAGAAAGGAGAAGTTGAGAAGAAATATCAGTAGCCAAAATGAGAGACTGGATGGAGGGAGGATCCTTTCTTCCTTCTCATTAATACTTGCTCCCTTCCTTAATGTGTTGCATTTGTTTGCAGTGTCCTATTTAGAAAGCTCTCTGGGGCATGGAGAACATCTTGATGCTCACAGAGACATGCAATTTATAGCAATTATCCTACAGTAACTGCTCACTTAACGATGTAGTTATGTTCCTGAAAAATGCGACTTTAAGCAAAACAAAGTTAAGCGAATTCGATTCCCCCGCAAGAATGAATGTAAATGGGGGTGGCACGCGGGGTTAGGTTCCAGGGAAATTTTTTTCACCAGACAAAAAACTATATATATATATATATATATATATATATATATATATATATATATACACACATATACACACACACACACACACACACACACACAGTATAAGTTTTAAACAAATAATTGAATACCGTACACAGCAATGATGATTGTGAAGCTTGGTTGAGGTGGTGAAGTTAGAGGGTGGAAGAGGGTGGGATATTTCCCAGATAATGTCTTACTGCAAAATGATGAACTAGCATTCGGCTGAGCCCCCAAGGGATAACACATTGTTGTTAATGTAGCCTCACACTCTACATGACAGCATGAATGGAGGGAGGGGAGACAGCATGGCAGACAGACACACACCGTGCGTGCGAGAGAGAGAGAGAGAAAGATGCGCATTGCCCCTTTAAGTACACTGACACCACTCTATGTACATTGCCTTTTTAAACAGATCAGGAAGTTGAGACATCATCTGCAGCCAGCAAGCTCCCTCCGTCCTGAGCCCCCCATGTTCTATGGAGAAGGGGTTGGCAGGGAGCAGGGGGACACCCTGACATTAGCCCCCCTCCTCCCCCACCCCCGGCACAGCAAGCAGGAGGCTCCGGGGAGCAGCTCCAAGGCAGAGGGCAGGAGCAGCACATGGCAGTGGGGGGAGGGACAGCTGAACTGCCGGCAATTGATAGTCTGCTGGGTGGCTGCCGCACAGGGAACTTAGGGGAGCGCGGAGTTCCACCCTGGTTACAAGTCCCTACCAGCTAGCTGCAACGGGCTGCTCTTCCTGCAAGCAGTGGACAAAGCAGGCGGCTGCCAAACAACGTTATAAGGGAGCATTGTGCAACTTTAAACGAGCACGTTCTCTAATTGATCAGCAACGTAACAATGAAACAATGTTAATCGGGACGACTAAGTGAGGAGTTACTGTATTTTAGCAGTACTTTAAAAAAATATAGTTGAAGTAGGTCTACTAGAAAAGTGACTATGTAAAGATGGCACATTCTTAGTCAATGGATCTGCTCCCTCTGTGTATTAGAATCATATCTGATGACTGGAGTTATAAAGCTCGTTACTTACCATAACTCTACTTTTTTGGTAGTGTTGCCTCTGCATATTTTTGCATTGTGGAGGCACCCTCAGCACCACTGAGCTTCAAAAACCTTCTGAAAAACAGCACCCATTGAGGATGCACTATGACCTAGCAGTGAACTCAGTGTCCTTCCCCTTCTTCATCAGGTCATCCATCTTATAGCTGAAAAGACCCTCCCCCTTGAAAAGGTGGTCTGCAACACTGACTTAAGCCACAGACAAAAGGCCCAAAGATTCAAGCCAGAAGTACTGATTCCAAAAGAGCTGATGACATCATATGAGTCAACACATCTGAACCATCACAAGTTGTCAGGACTGAGGTTTGGAACTTTATTTCCATTCCTTGGCTGGTAAAACCACCCATCCGCCAGCCTGCCTACTAGATCTCTTTGGTACATGGGAAGCTCCTGGCCCTGATAAAAGAGATCCTGTGGCAATACTTTAGAAGCAGAAATTACCCTCAGAATTGGTTACGTTCTTGCTCCTAAAGGCTCACATCTTTGAACTGATGAGGCTTCAGAGCCCACTTAAGACTTAGGAACCGACACAAATTTCTTCACTGCCAAAGTCATCCCCGCTTTGTTTGGCTTTGAAGTCAAATGCAGTCTATTCCTTCATGGGGGCAGAAGGATGACTTAACATAGCTTGGGGTGGGATTCATAAGGCTTCTGGTTTGAGGCCACAGAGTCTCTACTGACCATTGATGCAGGCTCAAATGTGAAGACCTTATACACAGAGCAGAAATCTGGGGAAGAAATATCCCCAGGCAAAATGAAGAGCATCATTCGCATCCACCTCTGGGAAAACCAAGAGACACAATGCACACAAAGAAAGTCCCTTCTCCTGCAGCTAACTGCAGAAAGGAAGTAATTGAGAAGTATATGGCCCTTGGCTCCTGACATTTGGCGCTGCTTTTCAGAAGGTTCCCAAAGTTCAGCAGCACTGGTAGGAAGCTCATAACTCACAGGTGGGAGTACACCACAACCAACTTAGATTCTTCCAGTTTTCACCTCTGCTATCTATACTAACATTGTTACATGAGAGAGGATGTGCTGGTTTCTATTCCTTCTTGTGCATCATTAGCAGGACTGTTTACTAAGTATCTATCAGAGAAGGCAATAGTTGTTACTGAAAGCAAAATCTGTATTACTGATGATGATGCACAAGAAAGAAAGAATCCTGTTTGACTTTTAGAGTCCACATTGGGCTTAAAAGTAAAACATCTTTTTACTTGTAAACTGAACACATTTGATAAGATAATTGATACACAAACATGAAGTCTCACATGCCATTTATTACCGTCACTTTTCTGAGTAGAACAGCCTTTACATTTAATCTTTCTCACAAGTCAATCAAATGCCAAAATAGTAACAAAGGTATCTATTAACCTTCACCACACAAACCTCAAAATAGTGGTTACTAAACCATCTTAGTGTCTTTACTGAATAGGAGAAGTTATTATTTCTATTTTTATCCTTTAGCAATTTTGGACCAGTTTTCTTTTCTTTTTGCAGAGCACTTTTATTTCTTATCTCTCTTTATTGACTGTTTTGTTAGAAGTGCCTGCTGAGCATAATAGGATGGAGGAAGGAATGACCTTGCTCAAAATTGCTTCTAGCTACTACAGATGTTGACCAAAAGAATTAAAGGCATCCCTCCACGCTAATACAAGGAATTGAAGAAATACCAGGACCCAGTTAGAAAACAATACAGTAGCCCTAAAAATGTTTATCAGCTCTGCTTTTACCTTGCTCATCAAGAAGCTTTTTTGTGAGATCTTCTGCTTCATCTCCACAGTCTAACTCCAAGTTATCATCATTAATGTCCAAATTCTCCATATCCAACTCCAAATCCTCACTACCAGCAACATCCTTATTATCCTTGGCATCTTTTGAATCTGTTTAAAAGAAAGCAGAAATATTTTACATGCAATGTTAACACACGTAGACATGGCTTAAAAATATTTTTAACACTTCTCTGACCAATACATTAGTCTTATTTGTCAACTCTGGACTTTGTGCCATTTTTCATGTCACCATGCATGCCTGGAACAGTCTTCCTAATTCACTTCCTTGTGTGATGTGCTTCTGTTAAAAGGTGCTCACCCCTTTTGAGTGTTTTGGTTTGTTCCCAATTGTACTTGCTGTGTCTTCATTGGGCTGGGATATGTTATTTGTTAGGACACTATATGTTATGTGTAGAATGCCTATGTTTAATATCCTGATTAAATAATAAACCCAAAATTGCAAAAGTGGCATCTGTTGAAATCCCCAGTGGAAGTTCAAAGTTTTAAATTTGAATGTCCAAGGATTTGCATGTCCAAATCAGGGAGAAAAATCCAAACAACTGGGAGGACCCAAGAACTTGAATACGTGAGTTTGCTGATAAACTTTGAAAGGCTGGCCAATCGTGCATAAAGTGAAGTTTTATTCTATTTTAATGTGTGGCACCCATGACATCACGTCATGCCAGAAGTGGTACAACTTCAGAACAATAGGATTGTGAAGCTGTTCTACACAGTCCAAGATAAGAGTGCAAAAACTTAAGAGGCGAGACTACCTAGGGAAAACAGTGGTATCTTCCATGGAGATTTTACAGTTACAATATCCCCACCAAATCTGCCTGAAATGTGAGATATGCAAGGCCAAGTCTCAGCCCCCAAAACACTGCAAGTTTCAAAAAATTTACAATGAACTTTTAAGTATCTCCTTTTTGCTCCCATCAGAAAACACTGTACAGCAGGCATTTTTTGGCTTGTGTTATAAAGGAGGTTGAACTAGATGATCTAATACCCTGTTCTTGTTTTAAAATCTGTGAACTTATGATAAGAATCTGACACTAAAATATATTTTTGTTTTCTTAGATGACCATCTTAATTCATCATAGCTAGAGTTCTTACCCCCTAGTATGCCTAAGACTACAACCTAAACATAACCAGAAGTATTCTTCCTGGTTTTACTATTCTTCTGCATACTGTATCTATAATCTCTAAATTAAATTAGTTTGCATTTTATAAACATATAGCCCTCTTTTTAAAAAGTTTGATATAACTTATCTATTAATTTTCATGAACTAAAAAAATATTTGATAAAACTTTCAAGTGGCATGTGCTTTATATGGAAATAGTATTCACTGGGGCACGCAATATGTTTAGTGGTTAGTACACAGGACTGAGGGTTTGTCTACACAGCAAGTTACTGCTCGTCAAGCCAGAATGTGAATCTACAGTACACCAGCTGGTACACTATAGATTCACACCATGGCTTGCCAAACAGTAACTTGCTGTGTAGACAAGCCCTCAGAGTCAAATGATTTGAGATCTATTCCTGACAGGCATTAACCTTTGTGACTTAAGTTTTCCCTTTTACGAGGGGGGGGGGGAAGGGAGAAGAAGGAAGGTATGTTTTTACATCAAGATGTCTCTACTAGGTTTTTGCACCGAGATAGTTAAGGCACAGGTAGTTTTTACCTCAATGCAGCTAATCCTAGTCAATCCCAGGTGTGTTAGGAGTGCGAGTGGGATAGGGTTGACCTTGATTAGCTACATCAAGGTAAAAACTAGTCCTGCCTTGTCTGCACTAGAAATTTGCATCAAGATAGCTAACAAGTTAATAATCTCAATGTAAAAAAACCCCATACGCTTCTTTGCAGTGAAGGCAGAGCCTTGTTTCTTTCATATATAAAGATACAAATATTAATACTTACCCACCAAAAACACACTGATATATTTGGGTGAAAAATGCTATCAGTGCTCATTTTTATTTATTATTATTTTCATAAGATAACTGTGTTCAGATTATCGATCTAGCATCATTTCTGTGCTCAAGATCATCCATCCTGGTGGAGTGTTCTGACTGCTATACAAATAATGATTACACCTCTACCACGATATAACACGGTCCTCGGGAGCCCAAAATCCCTACCACGTTACAGGTGAAACCCCATTATATCGGGGTAGCGGCAGCAGGGCTCCAGCGGTGATTTAAAGGGCCTGGGCTCTCCACAGCGGCCAGAGCCCCGGGCCTTTTAAATCGTCAGCAGAGCCCCGCTGCCGCAGCCCCGGGGTAGCAGCAGCAGGGCTCCAGCAGTGATTTAAAGGGCCTGGGCTCTCCACAGCGGCCAGAGCCCCGGGCCCTTTAAATCATCAGCAGAGCCCCACTGCCGCAGCCCCGGGGTAGCGGCGGCAGGGCTCCAACGGTGATTTATAGGGCCCAGGACTCCCCACAGCAGCTGGAGCCCTGGGCCCTTTAAATCGCCGCCCAAGCCCTGCTGCTGGAACCCTCGGGGTAGCAGCAGCAGGGTTCCAGCTGTGATTTAAAGGGCCCTGGGCTCCCTGCAGCAGCCGGAGCCCTGGGCCCTTTAAAGCGCCACGAGCCCCACTGCTGGAGCCCCAGGGTTACCGCGCTATATGCAAACCCATGTTATATCGGGTCGCGTTATATCGGGGTAGAGGTGTATTTCAACTAAAGACTTGTTACTTCTGCCAAACTTGCATGGCTGTTGACACAATAAAATTTTTTAAAAAGATCTAGAACATTTTCTTCCAAATTGTTTTACCTCTAGATTCATCCTTGCTGGAGTCCTTGTTCTGAGAACATTTTTCATTATCTTTAAACAAAATGGCTGGCACAAAAGCTTTTAGATCAATAAGGTTCTCATAGAAATTTCGAGCATCTTCATCTTCCCAGATGCCCCCTTCCAGGTCATATTCTCCAGGTTTGCCAGGGGTAAAAATGTCAATGCCAGGCCCATGTTCTGGAATCACAGAATGCACAAGTGACTAATTCATCAATATAATCATACTAAAAGAAAGATTTTCTTTTAAGCGAAGGGTTAAAGCTACATACAAGTTTCAGATCATCTCATTTTAAAAAGACAGACTTTTGGGTTAAACATTAAAAAAATGTTTCTCTGTTACTGCCACTACCTTGGCTTCTAAAATCGAAAGTTATTAAACACATATCCCCAGCATCTTAAAGTACAACCAGACTAGTCTCATTCAAGAAGAAATCAAAACAATAAAATTACAAAACTACATTGTGCAATCAAAAAGTTATCACAATTATATTAAACGAGATTGCTAAATGGAGTTATAGTAGAATTCATCCATATTAGCATCAGAAAGTGTTTAGATACATCATTTTGGGGCTGTTCATGCACCAACTGCCACAAATGTTTTATTTTCAGGAAATAAGTAAATGCTTGCAAAATCTGGAATATTGCAGTCCAGGGGTAATTAGCAAGGATGGATTAAAAAATGCTGGGGCCATGTGCACTATGGAAATTGGACCCGCCTCACATTCCTTAAACTAGACAGAGCACATGATATATAGTTTATAAATATGAGAACATCTCATTTTATTACTAGTAGTTTGGAAAAGACTTAAAGACCTAATATGACATGTTAATAATAATACATCTAGGAATATTTCATTTAAATATATATTGCTTTTTTTTTTTTTTTTTAATTGAATACTCACTCACTCTTTCTTGGCTTGGGTAAACATTTCCTAAGTAGATTAAGCGCTTGGAAGTATTTATGAAACGTGGCTTAGAAAGTAGCTTGACCATGCCTAGCTGACTCCCCAGTTATAGGGGAAAGACATTTTTGACAAAAGCAGAACTTGCCAGAGACCATACAGATCAGAAAACAGCAAGTACATTAGTGCATTGGATACCCGAGCCTCCTGCATGAGAGTTGCTTTGCTGCCTTTTGGAAAACAGACAGGCTAAGAGAAGAATTTTACCAGCTCCTAAGGGAAAGGGGTACCGAGTCTCAGTTGGCTCTGGGCACACGTTTGATTCGAATCAAAACCGATAAGGGACTGACTCAGACACTGATTGTGGGACTGGGCTTCAGTAGCTGAATGAGCAGGAAAGGTAGTTCTTTTCCCCTGAGAAGAAAGATGGTCTTGGGTGTCAATGGCGAGCTACCAGGACCTGAAGAGGACACACTGGCTCTGATGGCTCATAATACCAACACCGGCAAGGAAGCAGAAGGAGCCAGAGGTGAGCTGAACTCCAAAAAGGGATCTGAGAAACCAGACCTCTCTCAAAAGCCCCCTACACTTATGTGCCCGATTGCAGTGATAATCCAAGAGAGCTCCAAGGGGCCCAATTGCATAGGACACTAAACATGAGTAACGCAACAACACTGCGCCAGGGTACAAAGCCACTCACTGAACTTTGACTCATGGTGGGCGGGAGCAGTTGGGCCAATCTGATTGAGAGGGTTGCCCATAGGGTTGCCACCTCCAAGAAGCAGAAAAACTAGACATTGCCCCTCCCTACAGCATCCTGACCCTCCTCTACCCCATTCAGTGCACCCCTACCCACCCACCCACAGAAGCCTGATCTTCCTGTTCCTCTCTCAGGCACCCCCACCCCTCCACAAACCTGCTAGCCCATAAGCCCCTACACCTACCTCCTCTCGGGAGCCTTAGCCCAGGGAAGCCCCCTACCACTCCCTCCCAAGCTCCCAGGAATCCCTGTCTCACCCACTCCGGTCCCCCCTTCTTACTCCTCCCTGCTGTTGAACCTCAGGTTTGCCCTGCTTTCTGGCAGTGAAAGGAGCAGGAGCTGCCACATGGGCTCATTGAGGGCCTGGCATGTGGAGTGGGACCTAGGTGTGGCACCAGTAGGCACATGACCTGAATACTGTAGTGGAAGTAGCTGTGATGCCGCAGCGCATGCATGCAGCAAGGGTTGCCAGTTGCATTGTGCTGAGGTTTCCCCCCCCAACTTGTAACTTAGAAGTGGAAAAAAGCCCCAGCACATTGCAACCAGCAAAAGGGAAGAAAAACTGGTCAAGAGGGTTAAAAACCAGCCAGGTGGTCGGGGCCCCTGAGACTGGGGGCCCTGTGCAACTACACGCTGCTTAATTTGGGTCTGGCAATCATGGTAAGGAAACTGTTGGGATAATCACATTTCTTCTTCAAAACAGATTTATCAATTTTTTTTTTTAAGCTTGAGCATTTTTGGACAAACCTGAGGTCCATGATTTCAAGAATCTGAATATGTAAATACTAAAATTTGACAGCCATCAAGACTAGTGTGGCACATTAAATTTTTCTGTCATATTCAAAGGTCACAGGTAGCCATCTAGTGGCTTATCTAACAGGTCGTGCAACATTTTCCTAGCTGTATTTTGAAATACTTTAAAGGGCAATTAGTATATTTTAAAACGATATTGAATTGCTAAGCTCTGAGATGCAATTAACAGATAACTCTTCTAAAGCAGATTCAAACTACATTAAGAAGTAATTAAAACAAAGTGCCTTCTGTGCGATTTGAGAAACAAGGAAACACAACTAGTAAGGAAATAAGACAATTTAACTGAAATTTCATAGTATTTGTTTGCATATTTCTCTAGTAATCCATTCAAAATTTCATTTTAAACGCAGCTCATATAATCTTCAGATTCAAATGGTCTCTCTAATGTACAATAAAGCCTGTGAATGACTAGTTATCTGACCAAGTAATTCTTATAAAAATAAATGAAATATACTTACTTAAAGTGATGGGGAGGATTAAAGGTACAAATATGATTTTCTTTACATGGCACCCATTACCTTACCACCTTAATAAAGTCATCCTAACAGAGGTACAAGAGATTGCCAAAATTAATTAACACTTATAATAGTCCAATCTTTTTCTTTAACCTCCCATGTCCTTGGGCGCATAGGGCGCCCACCAGTTTCCACCATTTATTTTGGTCTTATGATGGCCTATTTAGGCTCAATAATTCACTGGAGGTTAATAAATTTAAAATGAAGCTTTATTGGCGTACCCTGGAATGCTTTGCCCTATTCCATATATTTAAAATGCGAGAGGCTAAGCTATTAACATTTAAAAGGAAACTTGCACTGAAAACAGAGATCAATGGGAGGGTTTTGTTTTTTTTCCCATAAAGGAAAGTCTTCAGTATCGTATAACCTATCAACCCTAAAAGATGTCCTACCCTCTGGTGTTGGTTTGTCTTGGGGAAGATCCGGCATATTTTCATCCAACAGATCAGCCAGAGACTGAGTATTTGCCAACAGCTTCTGATAGGACATTGCAAATTCTTCATACTGCTTGTGTCGGTCTTCACTCAACTCTCCTTTAGAGTGCAGAATACGCCTATAAAAAGAGCACATTTAAAAAAAAATACAATCAGACACTGTCCGCTTATTAAAGATATATTTGATCTATACTGAACCATTGACAAAGTTTTCCACTGAACATCATCAGTCTTCCCTCTGGCACAGAATTAAACATACACACTAAATGAGATAGTAGCAATGAGAGACAACAATCTGGCTAACACTACTATCGAAATTCAACTTAATACCAAATTCGATAAACTTAAATATACTACAACCACAGCCATTTTAACTTTAATGCCATTAAGAATAATCCGATTATGGAGACTGAAAGAACTGAAGCTTTTTTTCCCTTAAATATTCTGTAATGCAAGAGTTTTAATGTGCAATATTTTAAGTAAAATGTTTGACTAGTATTAAAGCAGGATAAAGACTGCTTTGCAGTCTATGACAATAGGCTTCCATTGTGCTGGTATCAGAAGGGGATGGTCATCACCAAGGGGCTCAGAAATGCCAGTTTTAAGAAGGAGACGTTTATTTCCAAGTTAGCCCAGTAACATGAGCTGACATCCTTGAAATAAAGTCTAAAAGAATTAGTTCTTAATGTACATTTTGGTTTCTTTTGCAGTACTATACCTGACAGTTTTTAATCAAGGAAAAATTTTAAATGCTGTTTTTAATCAAAACCTCTTTTCAAATACATTTACAAGTCCTAAATAGTATAGCACTCTTCTTATCATGGGAAGTTTAGGATGATGTGGTGAGCAAAAAAAGGTTACTGCTTTCTTGTCTCACCTATTTAATTACAACTGACTCAGGTTAAAATTCTATGAGCCTCTGCTAGAAACACCATCCTACCATCATACCTTTCTTATGAAAGGAAGAGCAGAGAGTGATGGGTCAAAAATTTCCCCTATTAATCACATTTAAAATAGAGGCATGTGCACAAATGCTGTGCACACTTATATTTTCTACTCCATTATTTCTACACATCCTTTCTATTCTTCTGGGTGGGCACGTAAAACATACATGAAACTTTCTTTCTTAAAATATTGTTTAACTACCGTGCGACAATAAGTAATGTTCCTCGGGAAATATATGGTATATCAGTGGCTTATAGGCCACTGTCATAATGAGCCACAAAAAATAGATCAGGTTACTCTGCACCACCGGTTCTCAAACTGTGGGTTGTGACCCCAGAGCCAGCATTAGACTTGCTGAAGCCCAAGGCTGAAGTCGAAGCCCAAGTCCCCCCAGGCAGCAGAGCTCAGGCTATGGGTTGTGTAAATTGACTGAATTGGTCTCCAGGAGACAATGATCTTGGTGTGGACACACACAACCAACTTAATTACTGTGGTGGCTGGATATCGAGTTACATTAAGATGACTTAACTTTGTAGTGTAGACATGCCCTCAGCAAATACAGTCCCAAGTTAAGAGACCTCAGAAATGGCAACTAAGATGAAAGTTACCAGATATATTTGGGACACTGGAGCAAAGTTGTGGCCCTATTGTAGTCCACTGAAGTCAATAACAAAACTCCTGTCAACTTCAATAGGGCCAGGATTTCATCCCATCAACGGAAATTATTCCTTTTCAAGTCAGTTTCTAGTCAACTCCAGTTTCTGATTAATCTTTTATACAGTTTGAAAGACAAGATTGTTTTTTAGATTCAGACACCAGCTGTTAAAAGCATACTGAATTCAAGTGGAAAAAAGCAAGATTAATCACAATGGCATGATATTAAGGTGAAATATCTGGTAGCTAGGTCTAGAAATAAATATTACATATACCCATAAAAATATCAGATTTTCATAATGTACTATTTGTTTCTAGCAATATTGATTTATAAAATTTCATATCTTAAAACCATGATTGGTCTACAGGAGCACTTCCTTGTCATTAGTTAAGGAAAAAAAGATATCAAGCCCTGTGCAATTTTTGATTCATATGCATTCTAAGCACATTTCAGTATTTGGCTAGAGCCACAGAACATGGATGTAAGCCATGTCATAAATCAGAAATACATTCTAGGCTTGAACAAAATCTCCTCCCCAAACTTGCAAGTATTCTGTGAAGGATTTTGTATTGTATTCTTTAGTTTATTTGGCTGCTCTCATCTATTCTAAATCAACATTTTAATAAATTAGTGTCAACGATATTTGTTAATTTATTAAACTTGCATCCTGGAGAAAACAACAATCTCTGGCAATTCCAGCTTATGGCAAAGAACCACCACCAATATTAAAGGCTGGCCTATTATATACAGCTGCATGTCTGTGTCTCTTTTACCTTTGATTCCTTGGAAATTAAAGTAACAGAAGCATCGTACAACGCAGAACAAGCCTTGTAAAGACCAAAGGGTGGAGTTTAAGCCAGTTTATGACTTTGGCATTACAAGACATCAAGTGGTAAATCATGCACCACACACTTCAAACAAGAAGTAACAATAGTAATCCTCTTGGGCTTTTTTAAAACCAAAAGAATAGAAATCATCAATTTGATGCTGGCTCTGTTTTTCTTAATATCTAGAAGACAATTGACAACACTCACATATCCACCCCAAACACTCATCCATTTCACCCCCACCTATAACAATTTTACATTCAACAAAACACTTTGCCCACACCATGGGCACTAGGATGGCTCCCGAATAGGCCAAACTTTTCATTGGTCACCTTGAGGAAGAATTTCTGGACAAATGCACCACAAAACCAATGATATACCTGAGATACTCTAATGATATTTTCTAGTTTTTGACAGACGACCTAAACTTCCTCAAAGGTTTCCAACAAAACTTCAACAGCTACCACCCATCCATCAAACTCTCTTTAGAACACTACTGTACCAGCATCAACTTCCCGGACACCAGGATCAGCTTCAACAATGGAACCTTATAGACAACTACATGCAAGAAACCCATGGATCACAAACACTATCACAGATCCAGGAACCACCCAAAATACACCAAGAAATCTATTATCTAGAGCCAGGGACTCAGACACCACAGAATATGCTCTGGGAAGAAAGTCCAGGATACACACCTTTACACACTTAAAACCATCTTCACCAAACAAGGACACTCCACCAGAGAAGTAGATTGCCTCACTGAATGGGCCACCCAAATACCCAGAAAGAACCTGCTGGTCTCCTTTGCCAAGGGTATTCTCCTTGAGGCCTGTTCAGCTGATTCAGGGACCATTACACACAAGCGTAAGCTCACACCTAGGGCTAGTCTACACTAGAAGCACTACACTGGTGAAGCTGCCATAGCACATCTGGTGAAGACACTCTCAGGAGAGAGCTCTCCCATCAGCATAACTACTCCACCTCCACAAGAGGCATTAACTATGTCAGCAAGAGATATTCTCCCACTGATATAGCGCTATTCACACCAGTGCTTATGTCGGTGTAACTTACGGCCCTCGGAGGGGTGGTTTATTCACACCCGAATGCTGTAAATTATGCTGAAGTAAGTGGCAGTGTAGACGTTGCTTAAGAGTAGGTCTACACTGCAATTAGACACCCATGGGCCTGTGCCAGCTGACTCGGGCTCATGGTGCTCTGACCAAGGGATTGTTTAATTGTGGTGTAGACTTTTGGGCTCACACTGCAGCCCGAGCTCTGGGACCTTCCCATCTTGCAGGGTCCTAGAGCGTGGGCTCCTGTCTGAGCCTGAACATCCACACAGCAATTAAACAGTGCCTTAGTACGAGCCCCACGAGCCTGAGTCAGCTAGCACAGGCCAGTCCTGGATTTTTAATTACAGTGTAGACATATTTAAGGGGCTCCAAGACTACTGCGAAATGGGCCCAATGTGCACTTTCAAATGAAAGATGACAGTATTTTCCCAGCTAGTTGTCCTCTCTGACTGGTTTTATAGTAGCTTGAATGGTGGTGTTAGTGGCATCTGACTGACCAGTTGTTACCAATGACCGAAAATTGGTCTGAACCCGATGCTGCAATTCAAAACAGAGAAGCCAGTAACTTGGAATATAATGTCAACTCCACCTTCCTGGGAACAGGCTGCATTACTATGTTTATCATCAATTTTTGACTACTAAAAGGAAGAAAAAGAAGGGAGCTGACCACAAGAGCATGGTACTCAATCAATATAGAATCACAGACTTTAAGGTCAGAAGCAGGGCTGGCTCCAGCTTTTTTGCCGCCCCAAGCGGCGAAGCGGGGAAGGGTGGGAAAGAGAGAGATATAACCGCAATCGGCAGCAGCTCTATTGCGCCGCTTCATTCTTCGGCGGCAGGTCTTTCGCTCGGAGAGGCACTGAGGGACCTGCTGCCGAAGACCCGGTCGTGCCGCCCCTTTCCATTGGCTGCCCCAAGCACCTGCTTTCTTCGCTGGTGCCTGGAGCCGGCCCTGGTCAGAAGGGACCATTATGATCATCTAGTCTGACCTCCTGCACAATGCAGGCCACAGAAGCTCACCCACCCACTCCTGTATAAAACCTGTGTCTGAGCCACTGAAGTCCTCAAATCATGGTTTAAAGACTTCAAGGTGCAGAGAATCTCTAGTTGTTAAAAATGTCATACAATTTCCAGGCATGCCCAAACGGCTTCAGCGTTCAACTGATCCAGGTAAGTTTCAATGGTAAAACAAAGTAAAATAATAATAATTAGGGCTGTCGATTAATCGCAGTAAACTCACGTGATTAACACAAAACATTAATATAAAAAATTAATAGCGATTAATCTCAGTTTTAATCGCACTGTTAAATAGAATACAAATTGAAATTTATTAAATATTTTGGATGTTTTTCTACATTTTCATATATATTGTATTCTATGTTGTAATTGAAATCAAAGTGTATTGTTATTTTTAGTACAAATATTTGCACTGTAAAAGATAAACAAAAGAAATTCATCTCATACAAGAAATGTAGTGCAATCTCTTTGTCGTGAAAGTACAACTTACAAACGTAGGATTTTTTTGTTACACAACTGCACTCAAAAACAAAACAATGAAAACTTCAGAGCTTACAAATCCACTCAGTCCTACTTCTTTTTCAGCCAATCGCTAAGACAAACAAGTTTGTTTACATTTATGGGAGATAATGCTGCCATCTTCTTATTTACAATGTCACCAGAAAGTGAGAACAGGCATTTGGCATGGCACTTTTGTAGCCGGCATTGCAAGGCATTTACGTGCCAGATATGCTAAACATTCGTATGCCCCTTCATGCTTTGCCACCATTCCAGGGGACATGCTTCCATGTTGATGAAGCTCGTTAAAAAAAAAAGCGTTAATTAAATCTGTGACTGAACTCCTTGGGGGAGAATTGTATGTCCCCTGCTCTGCCACATATTTCATAGCAATCTCAGATGATGACCAAGCACATGTTGTTCATTTTAAGAACGTTTTCACTACAGATTTCACAAAATGCAAAGAAGGTACCAATGTGAGATTTCTAAAAATAGCTACAGCACTCAACCCAAGATTTAAGAATCTGAAGTGCCTTCCAAAATCTGAGAGGGATGAGGTAGGGAGCATGCTTTCAGAAGTTTTAAATGAGCAACACTCCGTTGTGGAAACTACAGAACCGGAACCACCAAAAAAGAAAACTAACCTTTTGCTGGTGGTATCTGACTCAAATAATGAAAATGAACATACATTGGTCCACGCTATTTGGGATTGTTATAGAGCAGAACCCGTCATCAGCATGGATGCATGTCCCCTGGAATGGTGGTTGAAGCACGAAGGGACATATGAATCTTTAACGCATCTGACACATAAATATCTTGAGACATTGGCTACAACAGTGCCATGTGAACACCTGTTCTCACTTCCAGGTGACATTGCAAATAAGAAGCCAGCAGCATTATCTCCCATAAATGTAAACAAACTTGTCTGTCTTGGCGATTGGCTGAACAAAAAGTAGAACTGAGTGGACTTGTAAGCTCTAAAGTTTTACATTGTTTTATTTTTGAATGCAGGGTTTTTTTGTACATAATTCTACATTTTTAAGTTCAACTTTCATGATGAAGAGATTGTATTACAGTACTTGTATGAGGTGAATTGAAAAATACTATTTCTTTTTTATAGCACAAATATTTGTAATAAAAGAGAAATATAAAGTAAGCACTGTACACTTTGTGTTCTGGGTTGTAATTGAAATTAATATATCTGAAAATGTAGAAAACATCCAAAAATATTTAAATAAATAGTATTCTATTATTTAACAGTGTGATTAATTGCAATTATTTTTTTTAAATTGTTATGCAGCCCTAATTTAAACCTGCAAGAGACCCATGCCCCACACTGCAGAGGAAGACAAAAAAAAAACAACAACAACAACAGGGTCTCTGCCAACCAATCTAATCTGGGGCAAAAATCCTTCTCAACTCCAAATATGGCCATCAGCTATACCCTGAGCATGTGAGCAAGACAGGCAGATACCTGGGAAAGAATTCTCTGTAGTGACTCAAATTCTTTCCCCATGTAGTGTCCCATCTCCAGCCATTGGGGATTGTTGCTACTGGCAGTTGCCGATGGGCCACATGCCATTGTAGGCAGTCCCGTCAAACCATCCCCTCGACATTACTACACACAAGTGACATAAGTGTTGCTGGTTTCATAGTTTTTCAATGAAAAATGTTTTTACTGCATTTAAAAGGTGCTATTTACACCTCAGCAACAATGAACAGTATTTCCTTGCCAGTAAAGGCATGAATTAGGGATAGTTTCCATCTTCTAAAATAAGCATTCTGAAAGGAGAAAATCCATTAGTTGACAAAGATTTTTAAATTTATTGGCCTCCTCTATAAATGAACTTGTGGTTCAGAGCTCATTACTAAGTTGTTTATACTGTTATTCATTAGGTTTATAGATGCAATAACACTTTGAAACTCAGTACTAATCTGAAGTGTTTAAAGATGAAATTGTAGAGTTCCATGTTTACTGTATCTTAACATGCTTAATTTACAAGAAAAAGTATAGTTCCTCCTTGCCCAGCAGTTAGCTTTGAGAACTCAGCCTGGGATCTGAGGGTCAAGCATGGCTTTTTCTTGCTGATCCATCATCACTAGTAACAAAGATTCTACAAGCCAGATTATGTCCTTAGTTACACTTCATCTTCAGGTTTTGCTATCAACAACACTACTGTGCACTGTGCATACTACTACTGCTTTCAGCTGTTTTTACAGGGGCAACCGGTCGGAACATAGGGTTTGTCTTCACTGCAGTATTAACCTGAGTTATAACTTGAGCGTCACAACTAATTTGAGTCCCATCCTCATGCAAAAACCCTTCATTTGAGCATGACGGTGCTTTTACTTGAGTTGGTGGGCCCAGAGGGGTGGATAGGCAACAGCTCAAGTTAATACAACTCGTCAGCTGCTAACACAACCACTATACTGCATTCTGGGTAGCTTGAGTGTTATTTTGCAGCATGGCTACTCTCAGTTGAACTAGGCTAACTCAAGTTAACTCTGCAGTGAATATATGCCCTAAGTAAACAATTCAGTTGATATATAAAAGGAGGAACCTATTCTAGCTCTCTCCCTCTTCAAGTTGGTTCTGCAGTACTAATGGGAATAAAAAACAGTAAACATTTTTGTCAGTAAAGCAGATTGTCTTTCAATAAATCTGTTGAATAAGGAGGGAGCTAGCATTTTATAGTCACTTTTTAGAATAGAACCACTCTCTAAATGAAATTCAATTGCATACCCAAACTTCTCATTAGATTTGGATGGTATGAGGCCAAAGACCAATGTATGCAAGTATTTTGTATGTCTATGGAGAAAGAGAACAATTAATCACATTAAATTAAGCAGAAAAGGGAATTTTTGATAAATTGAGAAGAATCTCTCACTCACTCCAATTGTTATTAAGGCAGAAGGCTAACATTTTTAAATCCATATAACCAATACAACCATCTCCACATGACCCTAAATGATACTGTTTTATCACGTATGCACCAAAACAAAAAACTTTGTACCTTAAGTTCTATATCTTTTGTCAGGAAAGGTTTCTCAGGTCCAGGATGGAATTTATGGTTGAGAGACAGACTCAAGAATACCTAATAGGCTGACATCCAGGACATTTGCCTGGGGACGGGAGACCCTGATCTGCCCGATTCAGACAAAGGACTTGAGCCTGGGTCTTCCATACCATACCTCAGGTGAGTGCCCTCACCACCTGTTGGCTATTCTGGGGCCTCTCTCTTTTTTTCTGTGGTTTTTCCACACACAAAAACTTCTAAAGATCTTGGCTTTGTCCCAAAAGAGTTTCAAAGACAGGAAAACAGTTTCCTGTCCAGCTCTATACTGGTAGCTCTGTAATTGAAACACCATCAGGTGTTTAAAAACTCTTTTTAGTTTAGTAAACTAATACGCCTGGAAAATTTTATAAACTAAAGAACTTTACAACTGTTTTTAACTGCTTGGTAATTAAGAAAATATGCATGTCAGTGGACTTAAATGATTAGTTGGACATGCCAGTCCTCTCACCACACAACAGCTGCTGCTTAAACGAACAGCCAAAAAGGAGGAGGAGAAGGAAGGATAAATGTAATCAAATCAGCCAGCAATGAAGTTCATCTACTTGTTCCCGCTGTTTCTGCTACATTTGTCTTTATCCCAGACTTAATTGTAACCGTGTTAGTTTAAATAATGAAGGTATACACTCATTAAGTTGCAAAAAAAAAAATTATACTTGTGTTTTGACTCTCTCTGAACAAGGAGTATAAGGAATTGGACTATAGTTAAAGTCACTACACATTCCAACTTCTTACATAGCAAAATACAGTCACTTAACAACTGACAGGGATGGGACTAGACTTCAACAGATGCTTGAGTTTCTATCTCACACCTAAATCCTTATAATAAGCCAAGTTCAATAACAAAATCATCCCACACTTCGGGAAAGCTCAAATTTGAGTCTAGATTTCAAACCCCAAAGTTTGGAAGTGTTCAGATCAGAGGGGTTTTTTTGTACTCAACATTATAGACATATGCAGTTTGACTTGGGATACATATTTCAGATCCAGAATTTTGGTTCAGGCCCATCACCAATAACTGCACAATTCATGTGCTTTTGCTTATGTGTATTGAAAATAGTTTAGGAATATAGGAATTACCATATCATACAAATGAGATCATATGATGAGAATGCCTGTCATATAAGAAGACTGGACTTGCTGACCCAGGAAGTCCTGTCCAGTCCTGTGCCCTTATCAGACCATCAGTCCATCTAGGAGAGCATTCTGGCTTCAACAATGACCAGTACTAGATGCTTCAGAGAAAAGTGCATATTTATTCAACAACACGCCTATCGTGGAAGTTTCTTTCCAGCCTAAGACATTTATAGTTAGCTGAGGTCCTGAAGCATTTAATGTTCTGAGTCAAGGTTTAACAGGACATGGTTGAGTAGTTTAGGCCCAAATTTTGATTTTATATTTTAATATATAAGAAATTTGGAAAGTACACTTCTTTGACAAATGATTTCCCCCCTATACTTAGAACTACGCTGACACCATGTACAATGTTGGTACACACAAAAAAATAAACAAAACAAATCCATGTCAGCATATGGTCCATAAGAAATATGTGGGTGGGGGAAAAAAAAAAAAAAAAAACCACTTGGTGCCAACTGGAAAAGGACAAAACCAGCTGGGAAAGAAATGTTAGTCTCAAGCTGCTAGAGGAGTGTTACAAAACCAGTGGAGGAGTTAAAAAAAAATTAAAGCAAGAGAAACTTACTTAACAGTCTCCCTCTAAAAATTATTTAAAACCTAATGTCCCATTACTTAACATCCCAGGCTCTAAAAGATTTTCTAGTTGGGAAATCTTTCGGCATGTTATTTCAGAGAATCTTCTGCAAGAAAGCGTATCTTCCCACATAATTTTACTTTGGTGGCAACAATTAAAGAAATCTTAAAGCATTCTATGAGCTGCACTGTTATATCAACTTATGAAGTACAGTATTTAAATATCACCTGTTTTGTCTCTCAATATTTTGTAGCTCTCTGTGGTCCCTTTTCAGGTGTTTGGTCAAAGATGTAAAGTATTCCTTCAACAAATTCTGGAAGGGCTGTTGCTTCTCTGGGCTGATTATCTCACTAGGAGGAAAACTCAAGTTAAACTTCTCTGCAGCATTTTTAACCTTCCTTGGTACCAAACCAGCAATATCATCTCCACAGTGCCGGCAAAAGCTTATTACCACAGAAACATGAGCGTGGGTCTCCCGATCAGCGTTAATAATGTTTTTTAGCTGTTCATAGATTAAAGACAGACCTTCTTTATCAGTGAAAATCCCAACTATTGTCAATTCTGCAATGAAACGTAAATCAGTTCTTAGTTTGGTAATGTTGGGAGTTTTCTCTTCTTTCCTTGCTTCAAAATGCTTTTTCCAAACCTGAAGAAGCGATGGAGCAAAATCAGCATAGCGCTGGTGAAACAGAGAACACAAGTGCACGGCACAGTTCACATCTGATATTTTCAGCTTTGCTTCAACAATAGAAGCTACAGCTTCTGCAATGTACTTGCTTAAGTTGAGGCTATTAAAATCATGAGACAAGGAGTCCCTCTGTTGTTCTGTGATAGTTTTTAGCTTCTTAACAAAAGCAGTGTTCTTCTTCAGACTCGAGTCCAGCCTGCTAAAGAAATTCTCCTCAGGGCGGTTATCTGGTGCATTCTGGTTTTTGCTGCGGAGTTCCTTTCTTGCTTGATGGCGCTCCCAAGCTTCCTGATGGAGTTGATGTGCTTCCTCTTTCTCTCTAAAGAAAAAAAAAACGATAGTTATAACCTGGTAAGACCTCACTAATTTCTATTATAGATTACTGAATTTTGTAAACTGACAGGTAAATGAACCATTTCAAAACAAGGATAATGCACCGCAAGCTAATTGATCTCAATTGTAGTACAGTTTAAATTTTTCCTGATACAGAACATTCATTAGTACATATAAAATAATATATTTTACTGATAATAAGGAAGTCCTAGTAACTCCAAGGCGTCACTAAATAGCACTCTTCTATTAAACCTTTTCTAAGAAAGTGCCATTTATGTATTTATTAAAATAAACATATTAGCAAGGCTCTATACAGAATTTTTTTGATCACAAAGCATTAACAAAGCATAAATACTACAATCCTTTTATTCAAGAAAGAAATACAATCAACTTTGGGACAGAACACAGCAGCTGTTAACAGAACACAGTAACACTACACACGTGTTCTAGATAAGAAGAATTCCAAATCCAACTGAAATTGCAAGGGCAATTTAAGTAGATAAAATGTATTCGCCCAGCCTGGAGTCTGACCAAGACAGACACATTAAAACCCTTACTCTTTAAAAAAGTGTCATGGTATCTTTAATGAATACAAATGGTCAGAATCTTGGTTTTGTTTACCTCCAACACCATAGTGTCTCTTAACACCATGCTATGGGCACTGACTTGGAGAGAAAACTAAATTAACACCACTTTCTGCTGTATCCTACCAATTATTCATGACTGCTGACTATTGGACAGCTTTAGAGATCACAGCCCATTTCCAGTGCTTAAAAGTTTACAGCAACAGCTTATAGTAAGGTTGGTCTTGTGACTGAAGTACCGGACTGAGAGTCAAGCTGCCCAGCACCTATTCCTGGATGGATTTCATTGTGATCATGGGCTAGTCACTTGGCTTCTTTGTGCCTCTGTTTTCCCATCTGTAAAATGGGGATAACGCTTCTGAACCTCAATGAGACTTTGTGATGCTTAATTCAGGCACATTTATACACCTCATGAGATCTCCAGACAGATGACATTACCGAAATCCAATGTATAAGCCAAAGTGATAGTGGTTAGTATATACATACAACTACTGCATACTTTTAGCTTCTCACAAATAGCACTGAGCATATCACTTGACACTATCTATATCAGTGGCTCTCAAACTTTTTTACTGGTGACCCCTTTCACATAGCAAGCCTCTGAGTGCGACCCCCCCTTAAAAATATATAAAAAAGTGTTTTTAATTTAACACCATTATAAATGCTGGAGGCAAAGCGGGATTTGGGGTGGAGACTGACAGCTCACAAACCCCCATGTAATAACCTCATGACCCCCTGAGGGGTCCCAACCCCCAGTTTGAGAACCCCTGATCTATATTTACTAAACAATTATAT
This sequence comes from Chrysemys picta bellii, assembly GCF_011386835.1. Lineage (NCBI taxonomy): Eukaryota > Metazoa > Chordata > Testudines > Emydidae > Chrysemys > Chrysemys picta. Next base: position 15,877,907 of record NC_088791.1, read on the forward strand.
AAATGTTTACCTTCTTATTCATAAAATTAAAAGAGTGACCCAATACTGCAGTCCTCACTTTGGCAAAACTCCCACTGACTTCAATGGGAATTTTGCCTGAGTAAGGACTACACTGTTAGGCACAGTTAAAACTTAAAACATAAATCTTACTTCAATTGTGCAGCTGCCTCCTCTTGCTGACGTTTTACTTCCTCTTCTTGTTTCTTTTTCTCTTCCTCTTCAAATTTCTTTTTTTCTTCATCCTCTTTCCTCTTCTGCTCTTCTTCAGCTTTTATCTTGTCCTCTTCTTTTTTCTTTCGCTCCTTGTCTTCTTTTTTCCGTTTATCCTCCTCCAGTTTTTTCTTTTTATCTTCAGGTGTCTTGAGAGTCTCTCTCTTCAGGCCAACCTTCACATCCTCCTTTGGTTTCTCTCTACTGCTCACTGATCGCCTTTCACTGAAGTCTTTTTCTTTGTTATTTAATGAAGATTCTTTTTCTTCCATACTGGCTGACTTTTTGCGCTCAGCTGGCATTATGTTACCCAGGCAAATCTGCAGAAGTACAGGAATATCACCATTATTACTGTATTCTCAATATATGAACAAACTAGTTTTCACTGTATCCTGACAGTCACTTAGAATAGCTGAGGTAAAGTTGCATGAGGATGAAATTCAATTAGAAAATTGCGTGAAGGTAAGCAAGCAACTTGGAGGATGATATTCAAAAGAACTACACTTCCACACTGTTCCTATGGTACTCAGATCATGATTAAGGAGAAAATGTGAGGACTGCACAAAACCCAAATGCCTGTAATTGCTTTCAGCATATATTATGGCATTCTCTTCAACCTGAGCTGTGCAGTCAGATGACAGTTCAAAACTACCACAGCCTGCAGAAAACCTAATCTTTGCAGCAAAGCTAACACTCCAATTAAAAAAAAAAAAGTTTCCTGACCAGAGCCAACTACCTACAAGCTTTAATTAAAAAAAAAAAAAAAAAAAAAAACTCAAAGAAAGGCTTTCCCAGAAATCTTTTTTCCCTCCACCATGAGCTGCAAAAATTTTTTTTACTGTTCATGCAGTTCAGCTTGAAGCTGCTGTTATGCTCAACGCTGTTATGCACTTTTGGATCCTGAAGTATCCAAACAGCCATAGTGGGATGTTTATAGACTGACAAAAACTACAGCCCCAATTCAGCAAATATTTATGTACATGCTTAGTTTTAGATCCAGATTTTTACAGGTATTCAGGAATAATTGTACTTAGTGTCGCAATACTTAACCGATTCGGGAACCTAAATCTCATTTTCAAAAGGCATTTAGAAGCCTAAAACCTATTGACAGTCAATGGGATTTAGGTTCCTAAGTCCCTAAAAGCCTTTTGAAAATGAGAGCCTTTAAAAATCTGAGCCTTAGTCCCATTGTGATTATTCAGGTGCTTAAAGTTAAGCACATACATAAACATTTGCAGAATCAGGGGTGAAGGGAAAGGGTTTTTTAATACCCTCATTTCTAGTAAGTTGTTTTTAAAATGCATTCTTTTTTCCCCAGAGCAAATTTTAAAACTTTTAAGTGACATTGCTGAATTTGAAATCTTCTAGGGGAAGGGAGGAAAGACATCTTTTGCTATGTTACTAATATCTACTTAAATTGTTAGAATGAAAAGTACTGAAAAGAAATTTCTTTTTGTTATTTCTTTTCATGTATTTTCTACATTTCAGTCATGCTGGACAACGAAAACCGACTAGTCAGATTAATTTGTTTCTCATTTTCTTAAAATGTTTGGGTAAAAAACAGAACAATGGGATATTTGCATGTCAACAGAAATAAAAATGTAAGAAAAATGTTTTCCAATATTGAAAAACGTTATTTTACGCATCCAACACCCACATTGTGGGCCTTTGCTATCTAACAGTGCCCTTTAATCCATGGGTTTTACCTGTTCTCAATGATACATATTTGAAAGGTATACATTTAAAAATAAAACACCACATTGGAGAAAATCCCTATTTCTAATTAAGTACTTTTCCCATTTTCTCCTAATTATATGGAAAAATTCTTCAATATTTTTCCCCAATTATAATTAGTCTTAATACTGTATTGAACATAGGGAGTTTTCCATTAAAAATTTCCTAAAATGTTGGTCTGATTCTTATAAATAATTGTTTTAAACCAATCTATCTACAGAACAAAAAAATTCACCAAGGATAGCAACAGAAAATTCACCAAGTATAGCAACAGTTTAAGGTTTTTCACGTTGTGCTCCTTACATGCAGTGTATGTCTTCACTGCAAGAAAAAGTGCTTTCTTAACTCAAGTTAACCACGGTAATATGATTTAAAATAGCAGTGAATACCAATTTACTTTTAACTCGGGTTAGCAGCGTGAGTTCATTCCCCGCTCCCACTTGTGGCGCTAACTTGAGGCAAAAGTCAAGTTGCTATGTCCTCACTGCTAATTTAACCTAACTTAGCCAACCCGAGATAAAACCACACTTTTTTTCCTCTTTTTATTTTTTTCCAGTGAAGACGTACCAATAATGGTGAGAGAGGTCAGTTACCATGGATGGCCCATTCAATACTTGGCCTCTCTGCTAACAGAAGTCCCAATGAGTGCCAACTGCGAAGGTTTGGAGGGAGAGGGTATTGATTTGTTTTCATTGGGAACAGGACAGAGGACAATTAATTTCACACAAGCTACATAGCTGCTGGCAGACAGTAACAACTTTGACTCCCTAATGACCTGATAAGTATTGAAAATATTGGCTAGCTACTGCTGAAAGACTCCACAGGACCAGAGCCCATCACTGATCCCTTCAGCCATCCAATCCCCACTGTATTTTGACTTTTTGGTTTAATTAGAATTGACTTAAAATAGATTTTTTGTTAAGTCAGTACATTTAAAAAGCAACATACTAAAGGCCAGATCCTGCAACTGGATCCATGGAGATAGGTTATATGTAGGTATTTGGGGTCTAGATGCATCCAGTTGCAAGATCAGCTCCTCTAAACATTTTGCCCCAAGTTCAAAAGTAACATTTAGCGGTCCAAGCTTACAAATGGCATATAATGGAGCCCATATCAATCCAAGAAAGCTACTCAAGTTTTTTTGTTTTTTTGGGGGGGGGGGGAGGGGGAGAGGGAGAGAAGGGGTTTATAATATGGAAGAGCATTCAATTTAAGTCAGCTTAATGTCCCCACCAATGAGATTCAATCCATTTTAATATTCCACTGGATTCTCTTTAACAATTGAACTTGATAAAGTTGTGTTCTTCCTGATGATACCACTAAATAAAAAGCTTTGTTGGAAAAAAGTTAAAGGAAACATATCTATAAATTTAAAATGACCTTTATTAAAACCATAGAATCATAGGACTGGAAGAGACTTTGAGAGGTCACCTAGTCCAGTCCCCTGCATTCATGGCAGGACTAAGTATTATCTACACCACCCCGGACAGTTATGTCTAATCTGCTCTTAAAAATCTCCTATGATGGAGATTCCACAACCTCCCTAGGCAATTTATGTTGTAATTTTAGCACAAAAAAGATTGCTGAAAGTTAGTAAACCTGGAGTTAAAGTTAAACACAAACATCTGAAAGACAAGAAATTAAAAGTCTGTTAGGTCAAAAAAATAAATGCTGGAAAGACCCTAGATATTTGTTAATACTCTAACACTGTGACCATTACCTTTGCTCGCCCACTAGCTGCTGCTTGAAAAAAAATTTAAGCATCCCCTGTTGCACATATAAATTACAGTAGCATGGTCATTTGCGGAACAGTCATAATTTGCACCCACCCTGCTAACTTACATTAAGATCAGGGAGAAATTCAGGACTGTCTTTTGCAAAGGAATGTCTCATCTTTGCAGGTATGCAGCCTGTATATTAAGGCTCATACTGAGAATTTTGATCTCTAATCTATAGCTGGCCAACACTGGATAAATGAACAGGATAAGGAAAGGTATACAATTCATAATGTGGTGAACAAAGACAAGGTCTAGTATAAAGCAACAGAGAGTCCTGTGGCACCTTTAAGACTAACAGATGTATTGGAGCATAAGCTTTCGTGGGTAAATGCCCACTTCGTCGGATGCATGCCGATGAAGGTCTAGTATGGCTCATGAGGGCTATATGAAAAATGTGAGGTTTTGACCAAACTATGTAAATGATAAAGAAACTGATATCCAACCACTCATTTGCGTATGTATTGGGGAAACAGGCATTATCAGTTTATAACCCAGTATATAGTAGAAACCTGTGGCTCATAACTAAAAGTTGGATACAAAAAGATGGGGGTAAAGAGAAAGATCAGAGTTAAGGAAGGTGTTGAAAACTTTACTGGGGTGCTCTGTAGTGACATATAGGGGTTTTGAACTTATAGCCTTGTAGTGTGATCACTTCCAAATGTTCGGTTTTGTTAAATATTGTACAACTTTCTAATGTTTTTAATGAATTTGTTTCCTCCCTTAACACAATCTTAAGTTTTGTTTGGGAATTTTCTTGATTTGTTTCTGAATTTTTATTTCTTTGTAACAAGCCTGATATGTGAAAACTTGATATAGTTGTACTCTCAATAGTTCAGAGTACAAAGACTGTCAGTTCTAGGACATCTGGGGAACTTATAAGATACACAGGAGTCCAGCCCCAGCTTTTTTTAAAATAGTACACAGACAATGCTTAGCAGAAAATACTTATAAAAGCAATATAATCTTGAAGGATCCCAAAGAGTTATACAAAATATATACATATAGCATAATTAATGCAGCCACCTTAAAAGCTGAAAGCTCAGCACCCACCCTTCTGTACTTAGTTTTTCTCCATCTGCAAAATGGGTATACAATAATAGTGGTGTTTTGATGCTTCATTAACTTATGTTTGTAAGCACTATGAAATCCAGGGATGAAAGTCAATATATAAATGTATAATACTAAAGACTAGATTTGGTGTTTGATTAGAAATTTTTTTTTTGCCCAAATCTCTCTGTGCTGGTATGGGAAGTTACATATTAGTCATATGAAGGTTCCCATTGCAAGTTCTTGTCCAGGTATTCTATAAAATGCTGGCTAAGCAAATTGAGGAATTATTTATATAAATTAGGCCCATTTTGATAAGATACTTAAAAATGCAAACTGCAAACTCTGACCAATATGATAAATATTCCATAACAGCTGTACAAATTGTCAGAATTAAACAAGTTTCAAGAATAATCCAAATGAGCTGCATCAGTGAAACGCCACAATCACCCAGTCAAACCTAAACTCAAACCCACAAAACAAACCAAAAGAGATGGAGGGAGGGAAAAATTCATAATTAAACACAAGCACGAAAGAGGTGGGTTTGATCTAACGTTCGTGACTGAGTTTTACTTTCTATTCTGCCTACCTTATTAAAAAAAGTTTTTGCTGTCCTAACTCTACAGATGGGCCTCCTTTGCTAGGGTGAACAAAAAAGAAAAGGCCTAAAAAACAGTCACTAGGTGGAAATAAAACATCTTTTCACACAAAAGTAAACAACCAACCCTCTCACCTGCTCTAAATGTCACGAACAAACCAATCCCCACCGAACATCATTGTTCAACTGAGCGCCCCCTCCTTTGTCTACCCCTTCAAATACCAAGCCTCCCCTTCTACTTGCCCGCCTGGCACCTCACCACTTCTCTCCCTCCACCTCCTCACCCCCTTAGCACGCCAAGCCCTTTTGCCCCCTGGCCTCATCTTACTCTCCTCGGCCCCACACTCCTCCCACCCCTTCCCCAACAGTTCCCCCCTCCCTTCCCCCAGGGGAAACCCCGGAAGACAACTTCCCCTCGCACATCCCGCCGCCCCCAGCGAGCTCCCTCCCGCTCACGGCCCCTCTCTGCCCTGTGACCTCTCCACGCCCACCAGGCCCTTCCCCGCCCTCAACTCTCCCCACGCTGAAGCCCGATCTCCTCTTCTCTCCTCTCCCCGCCCTCAGGACCCTCCCCACCCCCGAGCCCCGGCCCCCTCCCCAGGTCCCACCCCGCCCCCCTAGCCGCTCTACTCCAGGTAGCCCCGCTCCCCTCCAGCCCTGCCCCGTCCCGGATGTCCCTGCAGGCCGCCCTCTCTCTGCCCCGGCCCCACTCCTAGGAGCCCCCCACCCCCAAAAGCCCGCCCCGCCCCTCCCTGCCGCCGCCGCCGCCCCTCTCCCCCGCCCTCAGGCCGGCGGGGGCGGTTACCTCTGCCCGGTGTAAACATCGGCTCGGACTCCTCTAGCCCCTACTCCACCACCAGCTTCTGCCCCCTCCCCTTGCCCGCAGAGGACCCCGGACTGCCCGTCGCGCCGCCTGCCTGGAAACACTCCGCCGAGGAGGGGCGGCTCAGCCCTCTCCTGGCTGCAGGGGGAGGAAGCGAGTGGCGCTCCGGTCTAGCCGCTCCGTCGCGCCCCCAACAGCTTCGTTGGCGAGTGGCGGCTGCAGACAGGTACGTATCAGGCAGCGCGGAGGGCAGTCCCGGGCTGGTGTGGGGTCCTTACGGCAGGCAGCGAGCCAGCCCGTGCTGCTCTGAGTCTGGTTACTAGGAGCAGGAGGTTGTGAAGGCGGAAGTAGCCTGTGGGGGTGGGGGACAGGTGTTGGGATCCGGCCTCCATCCTGCAGCGTAGGGAACACTGCTCCTCCGTAGCCCAGGGACACCAGCCCACCTGTGGCTCTAAGCAGTGATGTCACCATGTTATGACGTGCCACATGACTTGTTTTGTGGGATGACATCACATTGCATCCTATAATGTCATAGCAACATGTGATGAGGTTGTGGTGTGGCCTGGTCTCCTATCATATGTCATGTGTGATGCCCTCTTGGTATGCTCATGTCACATCAAGCACACCGTGGGTGGCACAGTGCAATACGATTACATTCATGGCACACCTCAGTGACATCTATGGAGCATGATGTGCCCTCACACTTCAAATGCACCACCACAGAACGGAGAATAACTGGCAAGGTGGTAGTACTACTGAAAGGGATCTGCGGTTTTTAGCAGATCACAAATTCAATATGTCAACAATGTGATGCAGTTGCAAAAAAAAAACCTAATATTTTGGGGGGGGTATTTACAAGAATGGCATATATAAGCCGCTGGAGAACATAAGAACCACATTGCTGGTAGGGATGTAAAACATTAAATGGTTAACCGATAAGTAAGGCTACAAGTTTGTCATGGATTCCGTGACTTTCTGTGACCTCCATGACTTCTGCAGCGGCCGGTGTGCCTGGCTCAGGGATGGCTCAGGCAGCCCCTGCACCAGTCATACCGGCCGCTAGTGGGCAGTCTTGGGCCATCGTGCCTCCCCACCCAGCGGAGTTTGGATCTGGGAGGGGGCAAGGGGTTGGGGCATGGGATGGGGTATTTACCTGGGGGGCTCCCCGGAAGTGGTGACATCCCCCTCACTCAGCTGCTAGGCAGAAGTGTGGCCAGGCAGCTCTGCGCACTGCTTTCACCTGCAGGCACCGCCCCCGCAGCTCCCATTGGCCATGGTTCCTGGCCAATGGGAGCTGCAAAGCCAGCACTCTGGGTGGAGGCCAAGAACCAGTCCCTGGGGGACGCCACAATAAAAATAAATATACTTACTCAATGATGATTCCCCATTTACAATTCCATTTTGAGGACCTGTAACGATGCTGCCTTTGGTGAGACACAACTGAGAGTACCAATTCAGGACAAATTGCTCAGAGCAGGGCAGTTATAGCCCAAGCCTGGGGTTTTTCCAACTTTAAGGCACACCAAATCAGCCAAACAGAGAGGACTTTGGTTTTACTCCACTGGCTAACCATAAGTCATACAAGCAATTCCCTTAGACACTCCAGTTTCCCAGTATCACCACCAGTGCCACTCGTTATGGGGATGAATGGTTATGAAAACCAATACCCCAGTAAAAGAAAAAGGTTCTCCCAATCCCAAAGGATCAAGCCCCAGACCCAGGTCAGTATACAAGTTAGATCTTACCCACAAATCACGCTGTTGACTATCCTTTAGAATCTAAAGGTTTATTCATAAAAAGAAAGAATATATATATATGAGAGCTAGAATTGGTTAAATGGAATCAATTACATACAATAATGGCAAAGTTCTTGGTTCAGGCTTATAGAGTGATAGAATAAACTGCAGGTTCAAATTAAGTCTCTGAAATACATCCACAGCTGGGATGGGTCATTCAGTCCTTTGTTGAGAGCTTCAGTTTGTAGCAAGCAACAGAGGGTCCTGTGGCACCTTTAAGACTAACAGAAGTATTGGGAGCATAAGCTTTCGTGGGTATGAACCTCACTTCTTCAGATGCAAGTTTGTAGCAAGGTTCCTCCAGAAGTAAGAAGCAGGATTGAAGACAAAATGGAGGAGATGCAGCAGCCTTTTATATCCTCTGCCCTGTGGACGATCACAGCAGCAAGATGGAGTCTGGAGTCACATGGGAAAGCCACATGTCCATGCGTGACTCAGTTCTTTACAGGCCAATGCCATTGTTTACATGTTAGTTCAGATATGGATTGGCGTCTCCCAAAGTTCATTGTCAGCTAAGTGTTTCTTGGTTGGGCACTTGCTGAGAATAATCCCTTCTCAAGAAGCTGACCAAATGCTTCACTGAGGCTACTTAGAATCAAAACACATTGATATACAAGTACATAGCCAATATTCATAACTTCAACTACAAAAATGATACACCCATACAAATAGCATAATCATAATCAGCAAATTATAACCTTTCCATAGACACCTTACACAACAACCTTTGTACAATATTTGCTGCAAACAATATATAATAATGGTTGCAACAATGATTTATACGGTCACAGGTTATGTCAGTAATGTCACAGGACTATTAGCCACATTTTAATACCGTTAATGTGTGCTATGTGGATTGTTCTAGTTTCTTAATCTTGTCCGAAGAGGGACCCCATCTTGCTGAAGTGTTGAAAAGACTGGAGCCTGTCAGGGTCCCCATAGAACTGATGGTTGGTGGGAACATGGGTGGTGGGTATCATAGGCTGGGGGAGGCTGTGCCTCCCCAAACAGCCTGGCGTGGCCCCACCCACACTCTGCCCCCAGACCCTTTCCCGCAGTGCAATTCCTTCCCACTCTTCTGTAGTAGCCCATGTTGGCTGGGGCGTGCCAGTGTGCCCCTGGTACTCAGGGGGGCTGGCACTAGGGCCATGGCTGTGCTGCCCACCCGGTGCTCGGGACGCTGGAACTGCGCCCCCCCAGCCGCCTGTGGCTCTGGGGCTGGAGTTGGGGACCTGCCCAGAGCTCCAGGGCTGGGAAAGCTGGGGGCACTACAGCCACGCCGCCCAGACACCCAGAGCCCTGGGGCTGGGGGGCTCGCCCGGAGCTCGGGGACTGGAGGTGCTTGGGCGGCCCAGAACTGGGGCAGGGAGCCCAGGGGCTGTGGTGTGGATATTCTGGGCTCCCAAAGGTTTTGGGGGAAGAAGGGGAGGGCAAGTGGCAGGGCATCCGGCAGAAGGGGAGGGGCTGGGTGCTACCCTCCCCCAACAGCTGGTTCACCCGCTGCCAGTGGGTGGAAGGCTCTTCATAAAGTGTTTAGACTGTTATTGTTTTAGATGTTTTCTCTGACTGCATTTGTCCTTAAATAAAGGAAGATCTGGTTCGTCAATATCATTTTCCCTGGAGAAAAAAAGGTGAAACTGTAGGTGCTGTACACCTGGGGAAGAAGACCAAAGCCCTGAGGAAGTGGGGAAGTGGGATACCAGGAGGAAGCACGAGCAGGAGAACACAAGAGGGGAGGACTCCTGCCTCATACTGAGAAAGCAGAACGATCAGTGAGTTACCTTAAGTGCCTATACACAAATGCAAGAAGCCTGGGAAACAGGCAGGGAGAACTGGAAGTCCTGGCACAGTCAAGGAATTATTATGTGAATGGAATAACAGAGGCTTGGTGGGGTGATTCACATGACTGGAGTACTGTCATGGATGGATATAAACTGTTCAGGAAGGACAGGCAGGGCAGAAAAGGTGGGGGAGTTGCATTGTATGTAAGAGAGGAGTATGACTGCTCAGAGTTCCAGTATGAAACTGCAGAAAAACCTGAGAGTCTCTGGATTAAGTTTAGAAGTGTGAGCAACAAGGGTGATGTTGTGGTGGGAGTCTGCTATAGACCACCAGACCAGGGGGATGAGCTGGACGAGCCTTTCTTCTGGCAACTACAGAAGTTACTAGATCACAGGCCCTGGTTCTCATGGGGGACTTCAATCACCCCAATATCTGCTGGGAGAGCAATACAGCAGTGCACAGACAATCCAGGAAGTTTTTGGAAAGGGGACAATTTCCTGGTGCAAGTGCTGGAGGAACCAAATAGGGGCAGAGCTCTTCTTGACCTGCTGCTCACAAACCGGGAAGAATTAGTAGAGGAAGCAAAAGTGGATGGGAACCTGGGAGGCAGTGACCATGAGATGGTCGAGTTCAGGATCCTGACACAAGGAAGGAAGGAGAGCAGCAGAATACGGACCCTGGACTTCAGAAAAGCAGACTTTGACTCCCTCAGGGAACTGATGGGCAGGATCCCCTGCGAGACTAACATGAGGGGAAAGGAGTCCAGGAGAGCTGGCTGTATTTTAAAGAATCCTTACTAAGGTTGCAGGAACAACCATCCTGATGTGTAGAAAGAATAGTAAATATGGCAGACGACCAGCTTGGCTTAACAGTAAGATCAGCAAGGATTTCAAACACAAAAAAAGATGCTTACAAGAAGTGGAAGATTGAACAAATGACCAGGGAGGAGTATAAAAATATTGCTCAGGCATGCAGGAGTGAAATCAGGAAGGCCAAATCACACTTGGAATTGCAGCTAGCAAAGGATGTTAAGAGTAACAAGAAGGGTTTCTACAGGTATGTTAGCAACAAGAAAAAGGTCAAGGAAAGCGTGGGCCCCTTACTGAATGGGGGAGGCAACCTAGTAACAGAGGATGTGGAAAAAGCTAATGTACTCAATGCTTTTTTACCTCTGTCTTCACAAACAAGGTCAGTTCCCAGACTGTATGGAGAGGAGGTGACCAGCCTTCTGTGAAGAAAGAAGTGGTTTAGGACTGTTTAAAAAAGCTGGATGAGCACAAGTCCATGGGGGCGGATGCACTGCATCCGAGGGTGCTAAAAGAGTTGGCAGATGTGATTGCAGAGCCATTGGCCATTATCTTTGAAAACTCATGGCAATCGGGGGAGGACTGGAAAAAGGCTAATGTAGTGCCCATCTTTAAAAAAGGGAAGGAGGAGGATCCGGGGAACTACAGGCCAGTCAGCCTCACCTCAGTCCCTGGAAAAGTCATGGAGCAGGGCCTCAAGGAATCAATTTTGAAGCACTTAGAGGAAAGTGATCAGGAACAGTCAGCATGGATTCACCAAGGGCTAGTCATGCCTGACTAACCTAATTGCCTTCTATGATGAGACGTATTATTCCTTGATTTTAGCAAAGCTTTTGATACGGTCTCCCACAGTATTCTTGACAGCAAGTTAAAGAAATATGGGCTGGATGAATGGACTATAAGGTGGATAGAAAGCTGGCTCGATTATCGTGCTCAACGGGTAGTATCAATGGCTCCATGTCTAGTTGGCAGCCAGTATCAAGCGGAGTGCCCCAAGGATCGGTCCTGGGGTCGGTTTTGTTCAATATCTTCATTAACGATCTGGAGGATGGCATGGATTGCACCCTCGGTAAGTTTGCAGATGACACTAAACTGGGAGGAGTGGTAGATATGCTGGAGGGTAGGGATACAGCGGGACCTAGACAAATTAGAGGATTGGGCCAAAAGAAATCTGATGAGGTTCAACAAGAACAAGTGCAGAGTCTTGCACTTAGGACGGAAGAATCCCATGCACTGGTACAGACTAAGAACCGAGTGGCTAGGCAGTGGTTCTGCAGAAAAGGACCTGGGGTTACAGTGGACGAGAAGCTGGATATGAGTCAACAGTGTGCCCTTGTTGTCAAGAAGGCTAACAGCATTTTGGACTGTATAATTCAGAGCATTGCCAGCAGATCGAGGGACATGATCATTCCCCTCTATTCGGCATTGGTGAGGCCTCATCTGGAGTACTGTGTCCAGTTTTGTGCCCCACACTACAAGAAGGATGTGGAAAAATTGGAAAGAGTCCAGCAGAGGGCAACAAAAATGATTAGGGGGCTGGAGCACATAACTTATAAGGAGAGGTTGAGGGAACTGGGATTATTTAGTCTGCAGAAGAGAAGAATGAGGGGGGGATCTGATAGCTGCTTTCAACTACCTGAAAGGGGGTTCCAAAGAGGATGGATCTAGACTGTTCTCAGTGGTAGCAGATGACAGAACAAAGAGTAATGATCTCAAGTTGCAGTGGGGGATGTTTAGGTTGGATATTAGGGAAAACTTTTTCACTAGGAGGGTGGTGAAGCACTGGAATGGGTTACCTAGGGAGGTGGTGGAATCTCCTTCCTTAGAGGTTTTTAAGGTCAGGCTTGACAAAGCCCTGGCTGGGATGATTTAGTTGGGGATTAGTCCTGCTTTGATCAGGGGGTTGGATTAGACGACCTCCTGTGGTCCCTTCCAACCCTGATATTCTATGATACTTCTGGGGGAATTCTGCACCAAAATTTTTTTTTTGCATATTTTGTCAAAATAACACAATATAATCATGCCAGTTTCGATTATTTTGGAAATTTATTTCAAAATATTTGTCAGCAAGTCTGTCTGTAACAATACAGACCAAAAAAAAAAAAGATTCTGGTAATTTTCTTTTGACAAATAGATTCCTTACTAGGCGTATTCATACAGAACTTTGAGTAATTCATTTAAATTACAATATAGAATTGTATTTCCTGCACCCGTCAGAAGCAGTGCAAAGGCTTGGGAGTGTCAGGGGTAACGGAGGAGGTGAGGGAGAGGCAAGGACCCTGGAGTGAACCTGTAGGGTTGTTGGCTGGGGGTGGGAGAAGTATGGAACAGGTTTTTGGGGGAGAGGGGCAGGACTGTTAGGGAGTTGGGGAGCCTCCCCCATGCAGACCCTGGCTGATGCCAAGCCTCTCCCATTCAGTCAGGCACATCTGCCCCAGTCCCCGCACTCTCCATCCCGACAGTTCCCTGCAGCCTCCTTCCCCATCCCCATGTGGCCATGCACCCCCAATCACATTCAGTCCCTGGCTCAATGCTGTCACTCCACTAGCTCCTGAGCCCACACCCCAGTCTGTCCTCCCCCACTAACCACTCTCAACCCCAGTCTGTGACCCACCCCCCAAGTAGCCCCATGTGCCCCACTCTGTCCTAACCTGGCTCCATGGGTCAGGTGCTGTGATGAACTTCTACTCCTGGGGGAATTTTGTGCCACTGCACACACACAATTTTTTCCCCCCACAGAAAATGCATTCTGTCCTAGAAGTGCTGCAGTTCTGCCCTTTACCCACCAGAAGCCACTGTGGCACCAGAACAGCCTGCTGTATTCATGCTGTTAGCTGTTCTGGCGCCACAATGGTCTCTGGTGGGCGAAAGGTGGAACTGCAGCACTTCTGGGGCAGTATTTTCTGCAGAAAAAAATAAAACTCCGTGGGACACATGAATTCTGCGCATGAGCAGTGGCACAGAATTCCCCCAGGAGTAGCATTGAGTTAGTCAAACTTGTTGAACAAATCAACCTAAATCCCTGGTCTGAAGACAGAGGGACATGGGTCCTCACCCAAAGAGAGGCGACAGCTAGGGGCCAGGAACCTGAGAGGGCATTCCTGGAGTTGACCACAAAGAGGGGGTTAAAGGTGCAATTACCCTGAAACTGTGACATCCTATCTTGTGCTTTATCTGTTAGAGCATGGATCTATAAGCATTCAAGATCACTTGCTTCTGGGTAGTTAGTGACTTTGAAACAGGTAATGCCATTTTTTTTTTCTTTTTTTTTTTTTACACACAGTGCCATTCCCCCTTAGGAAGGTCATTCATATGCTTTTGAACAGGACAGTCCTTTTTTGGGTGGTTTGTCCCCCATCCAGTACTGGGACAAAACTGGATGTGGTTTTGTTCAGTGTCAGACAGAGGGTGCCATCTTTAAGAGTGCACCACACTGCCCCCTTTGGCATGACCTTGAACACGCTACACAAGCAAAGTCAGGCTGGCAGGGGTTGCGTGGCATGATTGTAAAGATGATGCCCCTATGCGACGTGACTTCACACAATCCTCATGTCCCATTGACAAGGTTGGGGAGCTCCCCTACTATGCTGACTTTTATAGATTTCAGTGGTGTTTTGATTTTCTAAGTGCCATGATGCTCAGTGTTGCAAAGTCTAAATCCCTTTGTGGATCTGGGCATGACCTGAGAATATACAGGGTACAAGCTGCCTGCAATATCTAAAAATCAACTAGCTGATGATGGTTTTCTAGTTTTTACTGGCAGAGAGTCCTGCATTATCTGTCTGTGCTCTTCACAAAAAGGGCCACATTTACAGAGCTTCTGAAACTTTGTTGTCCTTCCTGTGTGCTGGCTAAGAATAGTTAAATAAAATAGTTATAATTTCCTCACATTAAATATTAATGGATAATCACAGTAAAGTACTGATTGTGCAAATCGTCTACTGACATTCAAATCTCCCTGCAGCCCTGTGCTCTCGCTCGGTCTCTCTCTCTCCCTCCATAACCACATTAAATCTGACCCTGGCTTAAAACTGGCAACTCTATCAGAAGGGAAGAAAGAGCGAAACAAGAGGAAACCAACTGGGGTAATGATTATAATAATCTTACCTTTGCATAATACCTCTCATTCTAATGTATTTTCGTAATTATAATAATTACCATTAAATTATCTGCAGGATCAAAGAACAAGGTGAATTGGTTGCAGACAGAGCCAACACATTTTTTAATGATGTTGATACTACATCCTACGTTCTCAACCTGTTTCACATTGTGGGCCACATATGCAGCTATGTGTTATATGTGCCGTATCCACACAATATATATACTACCTGTGTAGCCCTGAGGATGTCACATGGACCACAGCTGTGGGCTGACTGGGCCACAAATGGCCCACAGGTTGAGAACCACTGGTACCACATCATTTTTGCATCAAAAAGAGTATGAGCTGCCATAAGCAACAGAGGGTTCTGTGGCACCTTTAAGATTAACAGAAGTATTGGCAGGGCCGGCTCTGGCTTTTTTGCCTCAGGCGGCAAAAAAGCCTCCCGCCGCCGCCCCCCACCCCCCTAGCGGGGAGCATGGCAGGGGAGTGCGGCGAGTCCACCGCGGCTTCGCTCCCCCCGGCGGCCAGAGCGCCGGGGGGAGGGCGGCAAGCCCGGCCGCAGCTCTGCTCTCCCCGACCGGCTGGAGACTGTGAATGGCTATCCAACTAGAGAAGCAGTTTCTCCTCCCTTGGTGTTCACACCTCAACTGCTAGCAGATCACTTCACCCTCCCTGATTGAACTAAACTCGTTATCTCCATACTGATTTATACCTGCCTCTGGAAATTTCCATTACTTGTGTCTGATGAAGTGGGCATTCACCCACGAAAGCTTATGCTCCAATACTTCTGTTAGTCTTAAAGGTGCCACAGGACCCTCTGTTGCTTTTTACAGATTCAGATTAACACGGCTACCCCTCTGATACTTGAGCTGCCATAGTTCAGAGACAGGAGCACAAATATGTTCTCACCTTTTATTGGATAAAAGAATGTGTTCCAGAGCAGTTTTTTTTTAACAGGTCCTAGGAATTTGTTATGGTTCCCAATGCACGCAACTCAGAAAATATTTGGGAAGCACTAGTCTGTCACTGTCCTTTCCTGTTTCAATTTGGGGTAAAGTGAGGCTGCATTAAATTCCTTCACTCTGTCTGCAGCCACATTCTCTTTCTGATCTCACAGTTTCCTTAACAAAAACTGCTCTTCCCAACAAATTCCTCATTTCCCTAAAGCTGGTGCCAAGGGGTTCGGAGTGCTGGGGCAGTTGCGGTATGTGAGGGGGTGAGGGGTGCAGGTTGTGGGAGGGAGTTAGGGTGCAGGAGGGGGTTCCGAGTTGGGGCAGGGATTTGGGGTGCAGGAGGCAGTTTGGGGTGCAGGCTCCAGTTGGGTGGTGCTTATGTCAGGCGGTTCCCAGAAACAGCCAGCACGTCCGGCTCTTAGGCAGAGGGGCCAGGGGGCTCTGTGCATTGCCCACACCAGGAGGGAGCCGCCCCCGCAGCTCCCATTGGCCACAGTTCCCGCCCAATGTGAGCTGCGGAGCCGGTGCTTGGGGGGGGGGAGCAGCACACGGAGACTCCCCAGTGCCTAGGAGCCAGACATGCCGGCTGCTTCTGGGAGCTGCATGGAGCCAGGGCAGGCGGGGAGCCTGCCTTCGCCCTGCTGCGCCGCCGGCTGGACTTTTAGCAGCCCAATCCACCAAAATACCCCTCCACTAACATCCAACATCCTGGCCTCAAACCAGCCACTATTCTCCAAAATACCTCTCTGTTACTAACCATATGCCTTATACCTAAATACCTCTTCCCCCCCGTAACCCTCTCCCCACAAACCATCCACCACCAGACACCCTTCCCTTAACAATGAAATACCTTCCAACATGGCCCTCCCCACAAGCCAAGCACCTCTCCCCCATCAAATCACATACCCCCCCACAAGCCACATAACCTCCCCAATCTAACACTTCTCCCCCACACACTTCCCCCCAAAACATACCCTCCCCCCAAACCACATATCCCCTCCCCCTCAAAATACCCCTCCCCCATCAGATCACATAGTCCCACTTACCCTTCCCCAAATCTAACATTTCTCCCTCCAAAGCCCCTCCCCCATCATCAAATCACATCTCCCCCACAAGCCACGCCACGCCCCCTTCAACCCATTTCCTGCCCCTCCTCTCAACCACTTAACCCTCCCTCCTGCTAGAAATGGCCCCTGCCCCTTTAAATTCCTGCTGGCGTGGGCGGGACTAACCGTTCTCCCGCTCAGCCGCGGGGCGCGCCGGGCCAATCCGTGCTGGGGGCGTCGGCCGCAGCCCCGCCCCCGCCTTGCCAGCCCCACGGAGCGCGATGGCTGTGGCGGCGAGGAGCCTGGCGCTGGCCGGCCGGGCCTGGCCGCTGCGGCGCTGGTACCGCACGGAGCGGGGGGTGTACGGCTACAAGCCCCGCAAGGCGGAGAGCGCGGACGCCCCGGAGCCAAGCAGGGTCTGCGTGGGCGGCAGAGCAGGTGGGCGAGTCCCTCTGCCCCAGGCCCAGCGCGTGGGGTGCGTGCGTCTGTCCGTGGGGGGAGGGAGATCTGTCTGTCTGTCTGTCCCTGGCTGGGGGGGGGGCGCTGCACTGTTCTAGTGGGGCGCCGTGCTAGGGTGACCAGACGTCAAATGTGAAAAGTGGGGGGTGGGGACTAATTGGTGCCTATGTAAGAAAAAGCCCCAAATATCAGGGACTGTCCCTATACAATCCGGACAGCTGGTCACCCTAGTCTGTGCTGGGGTTGATTCCCAGCCTCGTTTGTCTGTCTGCCCCTGTTGTATTTTGGGGAGGGGCTGTCTGTCAGTCCTGGTTCTGGAGGATGCATCCCTCTCCCCAGAGCTGGCCACTGTGTGTGTGTGTGTGTGTGTGTGTTGACTTCCTACCCTGAGACAGGGTCCGCCTCCTGAGGAGCTGTTGCTTAGGGTCTGCCAGCACTGCAAAGCGAAGGTGTGATTGTGGCCCAGGGTGAGCATACCCCTGTTAGCTTTGACTTGGGGCTAGCACAGAGAACAACAGCAGTGTAGACGTGGCGCTACAGGCTTCAGCCCGGGCTAGCAACCTGAGTACATACCCAAGTTCTCTGGGGGCTTGCAGTCTGGAGACACAGTTTAGGCGAGTAAAGACATGCTTGAAAGGTGTGGGTGTAGTGTCCCATTGCTTACCTGATGCCAGAGCCTTTCCCCTCTCCAGGAAAAAGTGCCAAGAAAGAGAGAGTGGGGAAGGTCTCTGGCAGGGGGGAGGCAGAAGGGAAAGGCATGGGCAGCTCCCTGCAGCTGGAGCCCTTCCCGGCTGCAGGGAAAATCTCCTGGAAAATCTTCCAGGATTGTCCTGGAATCCTGGGAGTTAAATATTAATCTTTAATTAAAGATTAATGTCATCTGATGAAACCTCCAGGAATACATCCAACCAAAAATTGGCAACCCTACCTGCTGTTGGAATCCTTCCATGATGTGGCAAGAAGCCTTTCTGTTCCCAGAACCTTTGTTTTCCACAGTGGAAGGCTCTGGCATCAAGGAACTGCTAAAGCTTTTCCCCAGCTGTCTCCTCCCCTGCTCCCTTTTACATGGGGAAAGGCTCTGATAGGGGGAGGGAGCTGAGGAGGGCTCAGTCTTTCCCCGCTGCCTCTCCCCTGCCAGAGACTTTCCAGCAGGAAGCTGCCAGAGGTTTTCCCTGCTGTCTCCCAACTACCAGAGCCTTTCACTTGTGGCACATAGCTATGCAAACGCTATACATTTTCGCCAGTGGTGTGTAGTGTAGCTGTAGCCTTAGATGATAAATCTGTACTTGTGTGTTGCATGAATAATCCAGTGTTTTATGGTTTTTACAGTGTATGACAATGATTGTTTTTCTGCAGGTGGCAAGGGACATTCAAAACCTTTGGAAAATCAGGGTCTCAGAAAGTCCAGGGAAGCTGGGCTGACTAGTCAATGGCTTTGAAAAATCTTGGCTGCAGGCAGTCCTGAATCATTGGCTGGCTTTACTGATCATCTAACTCAGGGGTGGCTAACCTGTGGCTCTGGAGCCACATGCGGCTCTTCAGAAGTTAATATGCGGCTCCTTGTATAGGCACCAACTCCAGGGCTGGAGCTACAGGTGCCAACTTTCCAATGTGCTGGGGGTGCTCACTGCTCACCCCCTGGATCTGCCACAGGCCCTACCCCCACTGCACCCCTTCCCAGCCTCTCCCCTGATCCTGCAATTTCTGTTTAGAAATTGTCCTTGAACAGGTCACCATTTTCTTGGGTGTCTTTTTTTTTTTTTTTTTTTAATTTATTTTATTTATTTATTTGTTCACTGACTAACTTGGGCAGCTACTATTCAGTTTGCAGCTTGTATGGGGGGAAAAAAGTGTGAAGGCAGCATTGTCTAATGCAGGGGTAGACAACCTATGGCACGCGTGCCGAAGGTGGCACTTACATTGCCCAGATCCTGGCCACTGGTCCAGGGGGCTCTGAATTTTAATTTAATTTTAAATGAAGCTTCTTAAACATTTTAAAAACCTTATTTACTTTACATACAACGATAGTTTAGTTATATATTATAGTCTTATAGAAAGAGACCTTCTAAAAATGTTAAAATGTATTACTGGCACGCAAAACCTTAAATTAGAGTGAATAAATAACAACTCGGCACACCACTTCTGAAAGGTTGCTTATCCCTGGTCTAATGATACGAGTAAGGAACGAGTGTGGCAGGTGCTGCATGGCCACATGGGGATGGGGACAGAGGTGCCTGACTGAATGGGAGAAGCTAGGGGGTCAGTCAGGGTCTGCATGCAGGAGGCTCCGCAACTTTCTAACAGTCCCTTCCCTTCCCCACCCCACCAAAAAACCCCAGTTCCATACTTCTCCCACCCACACCCAACAACCCTCCAACTTAATATCCAGGCTCCTTCCCTCTCCCTCAGTTCCTCTGTTACCTCTGACTCCCCCAAGCCTTTGCACTGCTTCTGAGGGGTGTGAGAAATATGTTTGAGTAATTCATTTAAACTACAGTACACAAAGTTCTGTATTAATTTGCCTAGTAAGGAATCTCTTGGTCAAAAAAAAAAAAAATCCTGTATCTTTTTTCTTTTGTCTGTATTATTACAAACTTTATTGGTGACAGGTATTTTGAAATAAATTACCAAAATAATTGAAACTGCCATGATTATATTGTGGTGTTTTGACAAATACAATATGCAGAATTTTAAGGTATTGTGTGCAGAATTTTTAATTTTGTGGTGCAGAATTCCCCCAGGAGTTATGCATGGAGTGACAATGGCATAGAGAATACACTTATAAAGTTTGTGGATGATACCAAGCTGCGAGGGTTGCAAGTGCTGTGGAGGATAGGATTAAAATTCAAAATGATTTGGATAAACTGGAAAAATGGTCTGAAGTAAATAGAATGAAATTCAATAAGGACAAATGCAAAGTACTCCACTTAGGAAGGAACAATCAGTTTCACACATACAAAATGGGAAATGACTGCCTAGGAAGGAGTACTGCAGAAAGGGATCTGGGAGTCCTAGTGAGCCACAAGCTAAATATGAGTCAACAGTGTTACACTGTTGCAAAAACGAACATCATTCTGGGATATATTAGCAGGAGTGTTTGTAAGCAAGATGTGAGAAGTAATTCTTCTGCTCTACTCCACATTGATATGGCCGCAATTAGAGTATTGTGTCCAGTTCTGGGTGCCACATTTCAGAAAAGATGTGGAAAAACTGGAGAAAGTCCAGAGAAGAGCAGTAAAAATGATTAAAGGTCTAGAAAACTTGACCTATGAGGAAAGATTGAAACATTTTTTTTGTTCAGTCTGGAGAAGAAAAGACTGAGCGGGGGACATAACAGTTTTCAAGTACATAAAATGTTGTTACAAGAAGGGGGGAGGTAAACTGTTCTCATTAATCTCTGAGAATAGGACAAGAAGCAATGGATTTAAATTGCAGCAAGGGAAGTTTAGGATGGATATCAGGAAAAACTTCCTAACTATCAGAGTAGTTAAATATTGGAATAAATTGCCTAAGAGGTTGTGGAATCTCTGTCATTGGAGGTTTTTAAGGGCAGGTTAGACAGTCACCTGTCAGGGATGGTCTATAATACGTAATCCTGCCATGAGTGCAGGGGACTGGACTAGACGACCTCTCGAGGTCTCTTCCAGTCCTACGATTCTATGACTGTAGGGCCTGTATTCTGACCACTAAACTGATGCTATTAATAGGTTAGCAGTGCATGTGCTAAATTTGTTCTCTGTTTTCCCCTTTATATTTAGTTGATCATGGCCTTGCTCGTTTAGTAACTGCATACTGTGAACATGGCCACAAAGCTGCCAAAATTAACCCTTTGTTTGCTGGCCAAGCTGTGATGGACATGGTACCTGAAATTCGAGTGCTGACAGAAGTGCTTCAGGGACCTTTCAATACCACAGGTAAGTCTGCTTCCTGGTGCACAGCTGATTTGGGCTGTGTTCGGAATCTGTCAGACAAAGGAAATGGTTGAGCTTTTTCTTTTTCCTGTAGGATGAAAATGAGGTAATACTTCAACATTAGTATGGCAAACTGTCTTCATGGTTTTTGTTAAGGCTGAGGGATTTTAAGAGATGCGGACAGCTATGGATAGCAAAGAGAAAGTTTTCAGTATCAATCACTGCTAAAGCTGCAGTAACACCTTTAACTGAGGGAGCCTTCTAGATGGAAATGCTGATAAGGATGTGGTCCTGTTTAGTTCAGAAATAACTCAAAATCCTCAGGCTACAATAGGCAGGAACTAAAAGCATAGATTCAAATCTCTGCAAACATGCAAAAATTTAGGTCCTGGTCAGAAATTTGTGCCTCAGACCACTTCTAACTATAATTATGGAAATTTAAGATGGAAAAGACTTGATCATCTATTGATCAGTGCAGGATTGTTTCCTGCAGCATATTTTTTTTTTCCTGGTGCTTTATCTAATCTGCCTTTAAGAGATGCAAACACTGAAACTTCTACCATGTCCGTCTGGAAGTTATTCCACAGCATCTCACTGCCTGGTAGGTGTTTTCTAATATGCATTCAAAATTATAAATATTCTCAATACAACACAGGAATTTATTGACGGGGCCATTGCACATTGGTCCTGTACTACCTAACAAAAGGCTAGCTGTAATGGAACATGTGGAAATGAGTGCTCCACTAGCTCTGCAGTTTCTGTTGCCTTAGGCATTCAGCATCATATCCACTTCTCACTAATAATTTAGTCAGTCCTTAAAATGTTCTTACCCTAAATGATTGCCTGTATGAAAGAGCCGGTTGGTGCATTGCTGTTTAGTGAGGCAGTTCTTGGGGAGAAAAACATATTTTATCTTATCTAAATATAAATTCTTCTATTATACCAGTCACTGTGGCAGCTGAATGCCCAGCTTATAACATTTCCTGAAACCTCATAATAACTCTTAGGTAACTCTGTAATTGTTAATGTAGCTTTCAGGTTACATATTAATAGTATACCGTGTTCAACTACATTATCAAGCACTACAGTAACAGTCACTGTGGTCCAGTGGCTAAGGCACTGGTGTGAAAATCAGAAGACCTGGCTTCTCCTCCTGGCTCTACCACTAACTCATTGTTACCTTGGATTACTCAGATTCTCTGTACACCTCGTTTTCCCCATCTGTGAAGTGGGTAGGTCTGTATTGCACTAGTGCTTGGGGCCCCAATAATCCATCAGGGTCTCATTGTGCTAGATGCTATACAATACGTAGTAAAAAGACAATTCTGATTGGAAAAAGCTTACAGTGATGCATACCATTCTTTGGAAGTGCTATAGACATCTTAAGTGTTTTTAACACTGTAGTGTTTTTATAAAGTTTCTTGAGAACTTTGCCTTCAAATGAAGAGTAGCTGGACAGGACACGAAATTGTGTTTTCAAATCATTATTCACATTGTTATTGAATAGATCACTTTTTTTTTTTTTTTTTTTGTCATCCCAGGGCTCCTGAACATGGGGAAGGAAGAGGCTTCCTTAGAGGATGTGTTGACTTATCTTGACCATGTATATTGTGGACATATTTCTATAGAAACAAGTCAGCTGTCAAGCTTGGAGGAGAAAGAATGGTTTGCTAAAAGGTTTGAGCAATTAAAACAGGAGGCATTTACAACAGAAGAGAGAAAGCATTTGTCTAAAGTGATGCTAGAATCTCAGGTACACTGTATATCTTTATTATTTATATTACAGTAGTGCCTATGAGCCCCAGTAATGAACCAGGACCCATTGTGCTAGGCACTGTATAGGCCTTGCTGGAGCCCTAGGCATAACTAGCAGTATGAACCAAAAGCGGTGAACAGGAATAGGCATGGCCTTGGCAGAACACTAGGTGTCTGCTAACCAAGGAAGCACATTCCTGACCAGGGAGGATGGTACAAAAACAGATTTCTCAGGTAACTACATAAACTCATTCCTAAGAAAAGATACAAGAGCACGCTGACACCTCATAAAGATGACGGGGGGGGGGGGGAGATAACGGGATGATGGATTTGGATGTCTTATTCAAATGAGCAGGTACAAGTATAAGGGTAACAACATCTGGAGAGTAATAAGTAACTTGTTTCCTTTAATGTATAAAAGGGGAAGTCATAGGAGAGGCATCTTTATACTAGTGTAGGGGACAGCATCCTGGTGTGCTGGTTGAACTGGTACCTTGTCGCAGGCATACGTGTGTTTAATGTACCCATAGTTCCTATGGCACACTAGGAATGTGCTTTGACAATAAACCTGACCGAGCGCCTTCACCACCAAACCAAGCCTGTGGGCTTTCTTATGAATAACATTGAGGTCTGCTGAATCAACACGTTGCACTGTTTGCTTGCAGCTGACACCAGAGCTCCAGGAACAGCAACGCTCACTGCATTAACAGTGCTGCAGTAACAGCAGCACTAACACACTACAAACACTAGGGGGAAAAACATCAACCCCTGCCCCCACCTTCCCCAAACAGACTCTACACGATAAGCTTACTGTCTAAATATACATATGTGTTTGAGATGGGCAAGACCTGAGTTTTATCTGATGGATGCAGTGTAGAAACAAAATAATTCTAGTTGGAGGGAGTTGTTCACATTAACTACAGCAGCAATTCTTAAAAGAAAACTGCGGTGCTTTACTCTGTTAGTAGTTGATTGCATGGGAAACAGTGAGGTATTGCTCTCAAGGAGACTTCAGGCACATGTGCTGCTGTTCCAGTGTTCTGTGTTTCCCTTCCAGTTTCACCCTCCCTATCTGTCAGTTGTTCCCCCTCATCAATCTCTCTCAACAGGGAATATTCTGGAAGAAAGCCCTTTATTATTTAGAGAGGAGGGTAGCTAAATGTGGGCATGATCAGGGTTCCGGTAGCGTTGCTCTGGCGAAATAGCTGGTTGGATAGTGCTGCCAAAGCGTTTGGCAAAGGAGCTCTTGTTTCATTCCCAGTGCGTTCTGTAAGGGGCAGTGAAAGGCTCCCTCCTGCAGCCCTGATAAAGTGCGTGGGCTGAGTGTTTTGGGGGACTCTAGCCAAATATTTCCATAATGTAAAATTTGTGGGTTTTTTCATTTTACTTTTTCTCTTATTCATATAGTGGCACAAGAGTATTTATATGAAGATGTCCCTGCTTCTGGCTTTCATGTGGCCCAAATTTCTCTGTGCAAATGAGTGTTGTGTGCTTCGTTGCCCTTATTATTTTTTTAAATGCAGTTGACAGGCTTATTTCCCTCAGTGGCTATTTCATTAAGGAAGTTAGTAATCTAGGGTTTTTCCTGACCCTACTGAAATCAATTGCAAATTTTCCTTTGGCTTCAGTAGTACCAGGATTGCCCTCAGGATCTAGAGAAGATTGTCTAGGAAATGTTGCTCCTGTTGCACTTTTGTGTGTATGTTTTTAAATTCAAGGCTGCTGAGTATTGGCTAACTACAAACAAATACCAGCCGGCCAGACTCTGAGGCTGTTGCTCAATTAAACCTGCTCAATTACAGTTTTAGGACATGTCTACACTATGTCAGTCAGGGTGTGTGTGTGTGTGTGTGTGTGACATAAATTGCACTGGCATAAGTGGTAGTGCATGCAGCGCTATGTTGGCAGGAGGGCTTCTCCCACTGACATAGCAACCGCCGCTTGTTAGGGGTGATTTAATTATGTCTATGGGAGAGCTCTCTCCCATTGGCATAGAGCAGCTACACTTGAGATCGTACAGTGGCGCAGCTACATTGGTACAGCTGTGCCACTGTAATATCTCTAGTATAGACATAGCCTATATCTGGGTAAGGAATGGTGTCCCTAGCCTCTGTTTGTCAGAGGGTGGAGATGGATGGCAGGAGAGAGATCACTTGATCATTGCTGGTTAGGTTCATTCCCTCTAGGGCACCTGGCATTGGCCACTGTCAGCAGATAGGATGCTGGGTTGGATGGACCTATAGTCTGACCCAGTATGACCATTCTCATGTTCTTATTTTCAGTCCATAGTTGTAAACACTGCAGGAATTTTTTACACTTTACGGTTTCTCCAAAAACTTTGTTGCACAAAACTAGTGAGGGGAAAAACTAGACATAGAACTGAGTGTCTTTTCCTCTTCCTTTCCATCTCAACTGTACTTGTGCCTGAGCACCCAGGGCCATGTATAATAATAATCAAAATAATATATTGCACATTGGATCAGAGGCTCTTTAAGGCTAACGAACTTGGCTTCCTAATGCCCCTGTGAAATAACTTTGTTAGTAACACCATTTTCAGATTGAACAAGTTGACTCTCTGTGCCACCCTTCACATTGTCATGTTCTTCCTACACCTCCTGACGCATGTACGTGTTTGGGAGGTAAGAGGGGAAGGAATGCGTGTTCTCACATCCTAACACAAAACTAAACACTGGCTGATCTCTCATTTGATCTCAGTCATAGCCTCTTGTACTAGATTGGGTGTGGGTAGGTGAGAAAGGTCTGCTGAGGCGAGCTGGGGTTTTGTCCGGGTTTTGTCCAGGTTTTATACGCTGCATAGAATTGTGTAACTGGTGCTTTTATAGGAAGTCCAATATTGTGTTCAATGACTTGTAGTCATACTCTGTTGTTTTTATCAGGAGTTTGACCGCTTCTTGGCCACCAAGTTTGCCACAGTGAAACGATACAGTGGTGAAGGAGCAGAGAGCATGATGGGTTTTTTCCATGAGTTGTTAAAGATGTGTGTGTACACTGGGGTGACAGACATCATTCTTGGAATGCCTCATCGAGGAAGGCTTAATCTCCTCACTGGGCTGCTTCAATTTCCACCTGAGGTAAGGGACAGATTGTCTCACTAGCGGTGGCTCGCTGTTTACTCAGATTTTTGTGTAATAAGTTTTATTTGACAAGAAAATATCTCATTGCCAGTGCTTGAGTACAAGTGATAGGTCAATTTATGTGAGCGCATACTTCTTCCTGCCATGGGTTCTGCAGATCTCCCTGTGAAAATGCTTGGAGAATTGCAAGAAAAGGGCTTAAATGGCAAGGTCCAAAGGGTTATATGACTTCATCCAAAGTGTGTGACTTAAAACAAAACAAACAAAAACATCTCCAAAATTTGTAACATAAATACAAATGTGCATCGTGTAACTAATCTTATTTCTATGCAGCTGATGTTCCGTAAAATGCGTGGCTTAAGTGAATTTCCAGAAAATTCGCCAGCGATTGGGGATGTCCTGTCCCACCTGACATCCTCTGTAGATCTAGACTTTGGTTCGCACCGCCCTCTGCATGTCACCATGTTGCCTAATCCATCACATCTAGAAGCAATTAATCCGGTGGCTGTTGGCAAGACACGCGGAAGGCAACAGTCTCTTCTTGATGGAGATTACTCGCTAGACAGTGCCGCGCAAGCTGGAGACAAAGTCATCTGCCTACAGGTACTTGGAGAGCTCAGTAACAAATTTTCCCAAATGAGAGTATGAAAGATGATACTTGGTGTAAAGTTTGTAAATCAGAGGAAAGGCGAAGAGCTAGGTTTATTCACTGTTCGAAAAAAGGAGATCTCCAGATGACAATGCAGCTGGCATAGTTTTTAAGAATCCCAGTTTTAAGATTTCCAAGCCAATGATCTCTATCTGGACTTTTTTGTTGTTGAAAGCTGCACACATCTGTTTCCCCTAACCGCCATTTTGCCATTTTTGCCGTTTAAACTGTCATGCTCACCCATTGTTTCTAATCAGGGTGATTAGAGCTTGAAATAGAAACAAGCAGGAACCTTCAGTCTCCCAGCCTCTGAAAACATGTCCTTGGAGAAAAATGAACAACCAACACTGCAGTGTGTATTATCCATTGGAGTATGTGGTCGTGGTGAGGGAGGTGTCTCAGCACTGTACTGTCCAGGTAAATCTTTCCTGGCTACCAAAAGGGGTTCTCTCTCTCCTTCAGAACTGCATCAAAATTGTGAAAAACCCTCAGTTAATAAAGAGAGGTTTTTTCCCCTCCATTCTGTTGAGTCCACAACTGAGAACTCCGCTCTTAGACTTTTAGAAACTAGGAGTAAATAGGGAACTGGGGAAGAACTGTTTCATGCCAAGAGCAATGAACATGGAGGACATTAGTGGGGAAATAATTGGAATTAAAGAAATGCCTCAGTTCCCTTCTGGAGAGGGAGATTGATGGACTGTTGGAAAGAGAGGTTAAGATAATGCAAAGAAGTCACTGTTGGGACTGGATGGCCTCATTCATGTTTCCAACAAAACAGTGCAGCTTTTTGCATTTGCTGAACTTTTTTTGTTTGTTTGTTTTGTTTTTAATCAGGAGACTTACTTGCATTTTATTTGTTTGGTAAAACATGCCCCTGAGCTTACTAGCTCATTCCTCCCCTTTCATTAGCTAGTGATTGCTCTGGTGTGAAGCTCAGGTTCCAAATTGAACTGTGTAACACATCTATTTTTTTTTTCCTTGTCCATTCTGCAAAACTGGCAACACTGTACGATGCTCTAGTGGAGTGATGAAAATTGCACTTTTCCACCTGGAGTTTAGAGAGGATATGGAAAACTGTCTTGTTTGTGTGGCCTTTTTGTGATACCTCTTCTTGTGGAGACAGTGAGGGAAGTGATCTCATAAACTTAAACAGGTGTAACTCTTTTCCCCTCCTGCAAAACACAGATGTTCAGGGAGCAACCAGGCCCTGTTTGTTTTTTGGTGTTTCCTGTTAAACTAGTATTGGTCTTAGATCTTCTACCCACTTCTGTGCAACACAAGCCAACTCCCATGTGGGGGATTGCTATCAGGCTTAGTATAGCTTTGTTATATTGATGATCATGTGGTGTTTTTAATAGGGGTTTGGGTCAGGCACTAAAAATAAAGAACATAGGACTATGGTGGTTATTGGTTGGGGGCACTCAGCCAGTCAAATAGGTATAAAGCTCTTCTTCTTTCAGAGTCTCTGTCTTAGAGCCTCACTTCAGGCTCTTTATTGCACAGCTCCCTGCAAGTTATTTCCTCTTCCCAGTGATGAATGTAAAAAGTCTCAAGGCTGGCTTGCTCTAGTTCTCTTTGCTCACTTACTTTTGGCTAGGGACAGTAGTATTGGCATGGGAGCTGGCAGCTGGCTCCTTCTCTCTGTTTTTATGGCTGGTTATAGATGGTGAAAGGGAAGCAGTACCACTAAAATGGCAGTGAGACTAACAGTGAACCCAGTTCTCCAGATCTTCCTTCACAACATTTCTGGATGAAGTTCTATATCCCAAGATTGTAAAAAGGGTCCATTTGGGAGCTAAACATCTATAAATATCCTCAGTACTTCTCCATCTCTTATGCCTGAGTTATCAGTTTTTTACCTCGCATTCCTTGACTCCCTCTTTCATTGACACTTTCTGTTTAAAGTCCATAAATATGGTCCCCTGATATGTATTTTATTCCAATATCCTCATACAGACCAATTCTCATGAGTGGGATAAGCTTGGTGACATACCATTAGACTGCTGAGTAACCTATAATATTCTCTTTGAAATATGATTATAAATGGCAGGGGGAATTTCTGTCCATAGTGCAAGACTATAAAATACAATTATTGCTAGCATGGTTTCAGCTGTAGTCTGGACAGATCATAAAGCACCTGGCATGAACCAGTACAGGACATGAGAACTGGTCTAGATGGGCCACATTTCTGCTCTGGTGTGGGAATTTATTTGTTTTTGAGTCATGCTGGGTTTTAGGTATGTATGGCCAAAAACTGGCATTTATATGTGTTGATTTAAGCGTCTTGGGCCCGTGGCTTGTGTGTCTTGCGGCTTCCACCCATTTACTTTTTTTGTTTGTTTTTAAAGCTCTTTAAAGGATTTGTTTTTCCTGTAGTTGTAACTTCTGGCCAAGAATGCAGGGACGTCACCTCTAGTTAAGCTTAGAGAAGGAGCATTTCCTAAGAATTTCAACATATGTTATGGAGGTGTGAGTTTTTGTTTGTGTGGTTTTTTTTGTTTGTTTGTTTGGTGTTTCTTTGTTTTTTTGTTGTTTTTTTTTGTTAAACCAACTTTTATCTTCAGCTCTTACTCTCCCAAGATCTCAGCACAGCTGCATTCTAATTTCAAGATAATTTCAGAAATTCTGTCCAAACCACAAGTGTGAGGAAAGGAAAAGACTCCAGCATCTGAAGCAGTTTTGAAATAGTTATCAATTTTGTAAGAAGGGGGAAGGAAAATATTGCATAATCTTTTTCTATTCTATGATCAAGCCTCTCTGAACTCACCATTCACTGTAGTGGAAAAGATCAAACTTCTGCAAGTTCTTGGATAATGGAACTCTAATCGTGTGCATGACTTCAGTTTTTAATGATTCCTACTGTTTGGCCCATTGACCTATCTCTCTGTAATCATCGCTCACTGACTGAGACTTAAGAATTGCCCATCCCTTTTTTTTCTTCAGTAACTTCTGAAGAGGGTGAAATTAAGGCTCAGACTATTATTGAAGACTGAGCTGATAAATAAGCAGTGGTGGTCTCCTGATCAGGCATTGTCTAGAAACTAGTGACCAGCCAGAGTAGTTGTGGGCCATAAGCAAACCCAACCAAAGGAAACGTCTGACCTGCAGGACATTGTGTTTGTTTTAAACCTTGGAAATATTCTTAAGTTACAACATTCCCCTCCCCCTCCCACAAAAAAAATTGTGACTCAAAAGTTGCCATTGATACAATAATCTTGACATTTCACTAACTATTGTGAGCTACTGGTGTGAGCACAGGTCTGAGAGCCAGACCTGCCCTTGACTCCTCTCTCCTTGAGCAAGGCACCTGTGGTCTGACTTTCAGTAGCACTGCACACCAGCCGTTTCTTTTACTGTGGATTTCTCAGCATCTCTGAAAATCGGGCCATTAGCCTCTCTGTGCCTCAGGTTCCCCTTCCCCAAAGTAGGGGTTGTGCCTGTTGTGAAGATTTAATTAGCTGTGGTGATTTTAATTAGAAGAGGACTTCTATGACAGTGGGTAGGTCATGGGAAAGAGATTTCAGTCAATCAGTTTTTAAATCCTAATTACAGAGATTAAAACATCAGCCAACAGTATTTTATTTTTTTCTCCCTCAAATGTAATATGGAGGCTGCCAGAAAAATCCTGTACTACATTGCTGGGTCGTCTATATAAACATAAACTTATTTCTCCAGGAGTTGTTTTACGGAAACAACTAGGTCTAGCCTGTTCGTGTCAAGGTATTTCAAAGGACATCCTAGATTTGAGAAGCATATGAGACATAATACATTCTTCCTTTTCTCTCCCCCCCCCCCCCCCCCCCAAAAAAAAAAACAAACCTTCCTCTGCAAACCCAGTAAATTCCAGGAGGACTCAAATGCCATGGGCAGAATTGAAAGGAATGCTCACGTCTGATACCAGTGAAGTTGTTTCTTGGCTATCCCCTTAGATTTTGCCACCAGATTCCATTACCCAGCTCCATCCATCTCTTTTATATAAATAAAACCTTCCCTATCCTTAGCCCCATGTCTCACACGCCCTAATAGTTTATTTACCGCTAGGCACCCTCCTGCCTTCTAATTTTCCCCTTTTTCTTTGTGGGTGGGGGGAATGGCCAAACTAACTCCCCATGGAAGCGTCTCTGATTCCCTTCCATAGCCTAATCTCCTTGACACCCACAATATGCACTTTCTTCTTCCCTCCTTCTGAATAAAATGACCACAGTGTAATGAAACCTTCACTAAAGCTTTGTCTACACTAGCACTTCCGTTGGCAAAACTCTTTTTTGTCGGTCAGAGGTGCGAAAAAAACACACCCCTGACTGATCTAAGTGTCCCCGACGAAAGCGTCGGTGTGGACAGCGCTATGTCAGCGGGAGATGCTCTTCTGCTGACAACTTCCACTGCCCACTGGGGGTGGCTTAATTATGCCGGTGGGAGAGCTCTCTCCTGCTGGCATAGAGTAGCTACACAGGAGACTTCGCTGCAGTACAGCTGTGCTGCTGTAAGGTCCATAGTGTAGACATATCCTAAGGGGCCTACCTTCAGTAGAGACAGGAAGGATGGACCAGTGATTAGGGCATGAGCCTGGGGCTCAGGAGACCCAGATTGAATTGTCTGTTCTGCTACAGACTTCCTGTGTGACCTTGGGCGAGTCACTGTCTTTCTGTTTTACAGATGGGGAATAAGCATTTCCTTAGCTCACAGTGGTGTTGAGGCATTCAAGATTCCAAGGCAATCAGATACTATAGTAAGAGGGTGGGGCATATAAAATACCGTAAGTTAGAGAACAGGCAGCCTCATGCCTTAGGTGACCCTTTGACGTGGTTTCCAATATAATCTGGATCCCCTTATTAAAATGCTGTCGTCTAGTTGAAGCCTGGCCTGTGGTAGAATTCACCCTTTCTCTGGATACTTCTGAACCATCCCTGCCAGTGACAACTTATTTCAGAGGCTCATCAAAATGCTTCCAAAGACCAAGTCCTTTGCCTTCGGAGTGCACCAGATAGCACCAAGTATCTGGTGTTCAAAAACCAATAATCCTTGAGGAATGATCCCTTACAGTGTCTCTCATTCCCTTCCTGTCCATTTCCAATCACTGAAGTTGAACAGTTTTCTCTCCAATCAATGTGCTCTGGAGTTCTCAGATACAAAGTATAAATTTAACACCAAAATACACATAAGAGAAGTTTTGCTATTGGAGGAATTCTGTGCAAAAAAATTAAATTCTGTGCACAATATTTTAAAATGATGCATATTTTTTGTCAAAATAACACAATATAATGCTCCCGCTGGCAGCTCTGGGCGGGTCGGGGGAATCATAAATTCTGTGTGGAACATTAATTCTGCGCAAATTCTTCATTGTGCAGTGGCACAGAATTTCAGCAGGAGTTAAGTTTGCTTGCAAAGTGGAGTTGCTGCTTTCCTTGGTTGTAGAGGAGGGAGCACTATGCTTTTCGTATTCCTGGTGCGCAGATTAAAGAGGCCTTTTCTGTGGCAATAATTCAGAGTCAAAGTTTTCTGTGGAAGACCCTTGTTAAAATATTAGCATCAAAAACCTTGAGTATAACTTGGTTCAATCAACCTTTAGTTAAGATTATTAAGCAACTTGCTGGTGACTGAGTGATTGTTTGTCATGAGTTTCACTATATTTTATTATTTTCTGTTTTCTTGTACCTTAAGTGGACTGGAAGACTCAAAAAGCTTTTTCTTCAGTAGAATGAAATGTCATGGCTGGAGGCTAGCTGTTTACTGAGGGGGGCAGATTTAAGAAAGAGGGCATGAGACTTAAATTCTCAAATATCAAATGTCCTGTACCTTTGTGTGCTGAGTTCTGAGGAGCCTTTTTCAGTGACACACTCTGAAGGTCTTAGGAGGATACCAGAGCATTGGCCGACAAGCCTTTTCAGTTGCTTTAGTGTGTTTACTGGAATTAAGCTGGTGCTATTGAGTGGGACCATGCAAAATGGAGGCTTTTGGAGAGCAGCAAAACAGCTGGAGCGAGAAGTGAAATCCTTTCAGAGATGCCAGAAACTTGCCACGGTTCATTTCTAAATACACAGATGGAGCGTCATGGTCAGGAGTGGAAACGGGACTGAATGCTGAGGGTCTCTCTTGTAATGAGTAATCCTGCTTATCTGTGGTGCCTGCTTGTAAAGGTGAACTGAGAAGTTTTATTAGAACTATTTAAAATCCAGCGGTTTCATGTCACCAGGGCTTCACATGCGCATTCTCTTCAATTGTATTGTGGCTGGGTTTGTATCTACAGAGTATCAATTGAGTCCTGAGACACTGAACCCTGAATCTGAAGGTAAGACCCTCATCTGGTTTTACCTAGCAGCTTCATAAAGCTTCCAATATTTAATGATTTTGACTAGAGAGAGGCTTTAATAGAACCTCAGTCTGAATCACCCTGAACTCTGGGGAAGTTTGGATTCAAGCTCTGCAACTAAAGACTGTATCTAGTTTCAATGCAGACCCATAATTGAGCCCAGTGTCTTCAACTTTTTCAAAAACCTGGGCTGTTTGTAACTTTTTTTAATAAATAAGTTTCTTCAAATATGTTTTTAATTGTATTTTTTAGGATCTTCAATAGCTCTCAATCCCTTTTTAAAAACCTTTTTATCTTCTAAATACTTCACTTAAGTTTGTTTTCATCCCTTTTTTTATCCTTTCTTTGTATCTCTATCCTCTGCCTCTATTTACTGAAGTGCAGACAGACAGAAGCCATTTATACTTGGGCCTGCAATATTTAATTTTCGGGGTAGTGACAGGCTTATTTTTGTTCACTGATCTTTTACTGAAAATCTACTGCAGACTACTGTCTCACTGTTACACTTGACCCACCATGTTACGTTATAATGCTGTGTGTAATGGTAAAGTCTATTTTAAGAGATTATAGGTTTGCTCCAAGCAGATAAGAGTTCAGCCAATATGTGCACAGTTGCTGGCTGTGACTTTTCATTGGAGTTAAGATTATATAAAATCTAGCAAGTTAGCATGGGAGTGAGTGGCTGGTATTAATAGGGCTAGATGATCACTCTGAAAGATCTTGTGTAATGGATTTTTTTTTCTCATTGTGACACCTCTCTTTCAGCAATGGCTACTAACAAATCCTTTTCTGTCTCCATCTATAATTTAGGTTCATGGTGATGCTGCTTTCTCTGGTCAAGGGATTGTTCCTGAAACGTTGACACTCTCTAATCTCCCACATTTCAGAGTTGGTGGAAGCATCCATTTGATTGTTAATAATCAGCTGGGTTACACCACTCCTCCGGAGCGAGGAAGATCGTCGCTATACTGTAGCGATATTGGTATGTGTAAAAGGGTCACCAGACAAGTGGTTATGTAACCTGTGTCAAAGACATTCACACTGGACTTTAAATTTAAAGTACAAGTTCCTCTTTTGGTTTTCACAGCTAGTGTTCATGTGTCTCAAAGAATCTTTTTCCACACTAATGATGAATTAGGTAAATTGGACTTGTTAATAGAATACACTTTGCTGCTAATAATCTAAATACACAAAATTTTCATGTATTTCATGACAAAGATTTAATAGCAGAGAATTTATGTAGTATTTTTACAGACTGCTACAGAATGTTTACGAGGTTATTGTGAAGTTTTATCAGTAACAAACTTTTTAAATTTGACAAGTGTTTCAAGTACATTTTGTGATGTAGTATGAGACTTTATTGCTGATTAATTGAATTCAACAAACTTTTTTTTTTTAAACACAGTGGGTCTCTGAAGCATTGACTTACCAAGGTTCTACTGTATGACTGTATCTTGGTTGTGATCGTAGTGTAAATGGTGGACTTGTGTGTTCAAAGAAGTGGTTGAAATATGAGGTTGATGCCACTACTTGAATAAGGTCAACAAAGGGTCTCTTTCTCTGATTTATCTTTGTTCACAAATCTGCTTTGACTAGCTAGATAGTATATGCTTTATCCTTCCCATGTATGTAGATGTAATTATATCCCCTACAACTGAAAACATATTAATATCTTGGGCGTTTCACACTAAATCTTTGTTTCACGGCTTTAGCAAACCAGATGTTATAGGGTGGACCCATGATAACTGATAGGGAAAGCAAATTGCATTCCATTTTCTCCCTGCATTGGTTTTGTGGCTCACATCTCTAGATTTCCTTTCCCTGTTGTGTATTGGTTGTGACACGGTTTATTATCCC
This sequence comes from Chrysemys picta bellii, assembly GCF_011386835.1. Taxonomy (NCBI): domain Eukaryota; kingdom Metazoa; phylum Chordata; order Testudines; family Emydidae; genus Chrysemys; species Chrysemys picta. Next base: position 15,912,618 of record NC_088791.1, read on the forward strand.
TTTGTGTCCCTGGAGGGTGATCAGGTCCGAGAACTGTGGTATTCTATGTGGAGAGGAAAAAAATTCACCAGACGGGCCAGGGAAATAGCTGGAGCATGCTAACTTTCCTGGAACATATAAAAGGAAGTACAAGCCAATATCTGGGAACTAGATGATTTGCTGCCTAGACAGTCTAGTTGCCACACAGAGGGAAGGGAACTCTAATGTGAGTTTGGGGGTTTCTTCTGCTTATTTGAAAAAACTTTAATTCTGACAAACCTGTCCGGGGTCTGCTGGGAGCAACCTAGCATGAGTGGATTAGGGGAAGGACTGCTTCTGACCAAGGAAATGTTGTATAGATTTCAGATAAACCCTGCTTCAGGTTGAAAACTGTATTTTGTTTCTCTTCTGGAGCAAGATGCAACCAGAAGGCTGCCAGCCTGTGAGGGCTTTAGTTTCCATCCAGAATGAGAGGATCCAGGGACTGTTAGAAGCTTTACTTCATTCTGGAACCATACTGTGGACCCATCTGCACAAATGCACAGGGTCGAGGCAATTGTAACAACCAAAAAAGACTCTTCTCCCTGCTCCCATTGACAGGATCTCTCTGGATTTTTTTGGCCTCTCTTGGATGCACTGAGCAGAGATCACATGTTGGGTTCCAGTAAGCATATCCCATGTGCTCATTCACCTGTGATTGCAAAGGGTAGGGAGCACTTTGTTAGATCTCGCCCTGAGTTTGACTCATAAATCCATATTTTGAATTTCTATTCAGGTAAGATAGTTGGGTGTGCAGTTATCCATGTGAATGGTGACGATGCTGAAGAAGTCATCAGAGCGACGCGATTAGCTGTTGAATACCAGCGCCGCTTCCGTAGGGATGTGATTGTAGACTTGCTGTGCTACAGACAATGGGGCCACAATGAACTCGATGAGCCATTCTTCACCAACCCCAGCATGTATAAAATCATCAGGTAGGTTAATGCTAGCAAAGGAAGGTATATAACTCATGCTTAAACCAGCTTCAGTAATGATCAGTTTATCCTCAGTTGTAACAGAAGCTCTATATGAAATTTAAGGTCCTTGTTTACACGAGCACATTCTATCCTGCTGTCGGCAATGGTGCACCAGCATCTGTGTTCACAGCAGGGTAAGTACTAGTATGGACATGGCTGTGCTCTTTAGAGCACACTGTCAAGACATCTTGCATATTAAAGAGAAACTGGGCATTACTAATGATGGTGTTAGTGCTTGAATATGCAGTTTGATGCCCCTTTAAGAACAAGTTAATATATTCCATCTGCATTTTAAAACTTCCCAATAGCTATTGGTTTGCCCTTTGCTCATGAGCATCTGTGGGGTTCAGGACACAGACAACTGGTTGGGGAGGGTTTGCAGATCAGGGCTGATGGCCATTGGCAGAGCTCTGTGTGGAAAACTTGCACAATGCCTGCTTAAGCTGGTTCCTTCCAGTTCAGCTAGATCCTCTATTTTATATGAGCACTAAAACTTACCCTAATTTTATCCCCACTTCAAAAAAGAATGTGTTTTTTCAAAATGTGCTAGCCAGTGTATTCTGGCACTTCAGATGGAGTGTGCATGCAATGTTCACATTGATGGAAGACAGGTTTCAGGGTAGCAGCCGTGTTAGTCTGTATCCTCAAAAAGAACAGGAGTACTTGTGGCACCTTAGAGACTAACAAATTTTAGTCTCTAAGGTGCCACAAGTACTCCTGTTCTTATTGATGGAAGAGAATACTTAGATTCCTTGTCTGAGCTCAATTTGCTTTGAGTTTATCATTATTAGGGTGCGACTCTGATTGCGAGTCTTTCTTTTTTTGACCATCGCTGCTAGTTACAGATACTTCTCCAATGCTAAACAATATAGCACACATTGTCCTGGAGAATTTCTGTCTCTTACTTTTTGGAAGGCCTCCATCTGAATGATTGTAACCCAGCAGATCATTCACTCCAGTTCTTGGAATGAGTTTATACTGCCATCTGGCAGGAATAGGGTTGTATTTCCTTGTTACTGCAGTGATGGCACAGTGTACATGTGTGGGGTTTGACTTCCTCCCTGACAGATCCCGTAAGAGTATCCCAGACATGTATGCAGAGCGTCTAATAGCCAGTGGGCTCATGACTGAGGATGAGGTATTGGAGATAAAGACTTCATATTACTCCAAGCTGAATGATCATCTAGCCAACATGATGATGTATAGCCCCCCTTCGACCAACCTGCAAGCTCACTGGAGTGGTATGGTGGAACCCTCTGCTAGGATCACCATTTGGGATACAGGCCTGCCTGTGCCACTCCTGCAATTCATCGGCATCAAGTCTGTGGAGGTGCCTGAAGAGCTCCAGATGCACAGTCATCTTTTGAGGACGCATGTACAGGTCTGTAAGGCTTAATGATGATCAACTTCTTATTCCATAGCTCAAAAAAAAAAAAAATAGACCTGTTACAGGAGAAATCTGACACCACAAAGCATGCCACTAAAGAACGACAGTCTTCTTGTAAAAGAAATAATTTTTCTGTGATGAGGCTGATTTGAGCTTTGCAAGGATTGAACCACTTTTTGTGTGTGAGAAATACAGGATAATCTCTCTCCAAAATTATAGTACTTATTTTTTTATTGCTAGAATAGAGGAAAAAGCATTCAACAATCTTGACTTAGGTCTTTTTAAAACATTCTTAAATGCAATAAAAACTTATCTTATGGGAGACTGTCTCAGGGATTGGTAAAGGAATATAGAGTCTATTACCTAGGTCCCCAGTATAAATGTGCACCAGGTTGTTGATTACTAATGTTTTGATGGCTAGTAAGTTGCCTGTTTGAAATTATTTTGTTAACCCAGTTCTAAGTGAATGCATCCACATAACAAAATTATTGGCATTGGTTGGCCCTTGATAGGGAGTCTGAGAGGCCAAGAGTTGAATGGGCAGGAAGACTGACCTAGCCTACCCCCCTCCACATCCAGGTGCATGTTGGAAGGGCAGTGATTTGGAGAACATTTTGCATGGTTGCTGTCTAATCTGTTTTATAGATTGATAGCTCTGGAGACTGGGAATCTTCCATCTGGCATCTTTCCCCAGCACTAACTACATAAACAAACTGTGATATTAAAAGCACAGCCTGTGCTCCAAGGAGTTTAAAATCTAGGTTCTGCAATTGGATCCATGATTCATTGATCATCTGCATGGACACACGTGTCCACCACATGGAACTGATTGCAGGATCGGGGCCTAAGGTCACTGTCAGCGAGTGGCCTCCTCCCAGGTATTCCCTGGTGGCCTGCAAGTGCCCAACCACCTGACTTTCTGCTCTTGATTCCTTAATAAACTCAAAAGGGCTCTATCAAGTCCAATATCAGCCCTCCTTTAGAGTATGATTTGAACTTAAAGTTCAAAAATAAACACAAGTCTTCCCTCCAGCCATCAGCTGGGCACAGCTCCAAACTCCCTTGGTGTTTCAGGATCCTTAGCAGGCTATTCCCAGCCCTTTCCAGCTGGAGTAGTTCTGTTCTCAGGGCCTTCCCTCCAGGAGCCTCTCACTCTGATGCTAAAGGGGAGTCACCTGGTCCATACCCAGCTGGCTCTAAGTAAACCCCACCACTCATCCCAGATGTGGCAGACAGGGCTAATTGTACAGAGCTGACAAGCTCCAGGCTTCCGGCTCTTAAAGGGGCAAGCCCCTCTGTTTATAGTGACTACTAAAATGTCCAAGATGTTGCTCTGTGTATTTTTCTAGCTATCTCGGTTGATCTGTAACATCTGATGAGGTGCAGAATGACAAAGCTAAATCACTGATCTACTTTTCTAAAAATATTCAGGCAAGAATACAGAAAGTAGAGGAAGGAACAAAGTTGGACTGGGCTACAGCTGAAACATTAGCTTTGGGTTCACTACTCAGCCAAGGTAAGAGGCAACTAGACAGCAGATTGTCACTGAAGCAATATGTTCTACTATCTAATATGCCATAAGACTTATTTTAATGTATCTCATGATCAATTCCAAGTGTTGTGACTATATAAAAGCCCAATAAAGTAGCATCTTTATTCTAATAAAAAGGCAACTTGACAGTCTTGTGCCATTTATACTTGTAAGTTAGATACTAGCGGGTCCAGAGGATAAAGCCTCAATTCACTGAAACATATATATTCTTGTGCTTAAAGCTAAGCATGAGAGTAGTCTCATTGAAATAAATGGGACTACTCATAAGTATATGTTTAACTTGAAGTGTAAGACTGAATTTTTCACCTCCTAGACCTGGATTCAGGTTTGCATTACATTGCATACAGGGCACGTGCATTTTGTGGCTTGCTTCGGGCTTCATGTACACTTATTAACATTATAAAATAGCTAAGCAGTTTGTCGCTGGTGGAGGTCTCCGCTCAAGAGCATCCGGTTCTAAAGTAGAAGGCAGATATCCAGTACTCATTTTTCTTCCACCACATAAGTAAACTAATAGTAATTTTAATCATTGATAGTAAATTTGATGCTTTACCATCACAGAAGTAATCTCAGTACTTGCTCAAAACAAATTAAGGCTCTAATGCAGACACAAACTAAAAACGGTTCAAACACATCGATCTAGATATTTACATGGGAGTGATGCAGAGCGCATGCTGAGTCTTAATAGGAGGGGTGTGTTTGAAGGAGGGGAGTAAGGTTTGGCCCAAGAGAACTAGAGATGTTTGGTGTAAGAGTAAGGAGTGGAGTGGAAGAAGGTATAAAGATAAGAATGGTAGAAAGGATATCTAGGGAGCTGTTAAGAATCAAGCTTTGGAAAAAGCCTTGGGAGTGGTGGGGGAGAAGGGAGAAATGAGTGCAGGGATGTGTAAGCAAGAGTGGAATTGCACAGAGCCCTTGTGATTAGAAAAAGAAGCTTGAATTTGATATGCTTGGTAAGGAGAAACCAGAGAGGATTTTGAAGAGGGAAGTGATATTGTTGAATAAGGAGAAGTTGTCACTAGTAGTCTCTACCTTTATGACTTTGATTATTTAAGGTTACTTTGTTTCTTACTTGATAAAGGGTTTAATATCAGACTAAGTGGTCAGGATGTTGGCAGAGGAACATTCAGCCAACGACACGCAATGTTGGTTTGCCAAGAGACAGATGAAACCTATATCCCGCTGAATCATATGTCTCCGGATCAGAAAGGCTTCCTAGAGGTATGGTGTATGCTTTATAGAGCAGGTCACTTCTCCATGACTTCACATTGTTATAATAATTTGCAGGTAACACGTTTTGGGAAGCAAAACTTACTTCTCAAAGGTGGATAACTTGCCATTCTATAAACGGGGAGCCTGAGCCTCCGAAATGAATTGGGTTGCTCGAGGTCACACAATAAGCCAAAGTGAGAGTTGGGAATAGAAAACAATTACTTACCTTATAGTAATTGTGGTTCTTCAAGATGTGTTGTCCCTGTGGATTCCATTTTCAGTGCACCTGCACTCCCATGCCTGTGAGATCAGATTATTTTGGCCAGTAGTGTTTGTTGGAGTGGTGCTTGTGCCTGAGATGTCTTCATGCACCCCCACCCTGCAAAACGAGATCATGATTAAGGCTATGTTTATGTCATGGAAGTCACGGAATCCATGACTTCCAGAGACCTCTGTGACATTCTCCGCTTCAGCCCCTGGGGCTGCAGGACTCAGGACTCAGGAGCTGGCAGCCAGCGGGGAGCTAGCAGGGTTTGGGCAACGTGGCAACAGGCGACTTTGCATGGGGGGTGGGGGGCAGGGGGATGCCTTGGGTGAGCGGCTGGGGGTTTCCCGTTTTTCTCTCTGGGAAATATGGTCACCCTGCAGCTGCCATGGGCAGAGGGGGAACCCCACAGCTCCCAGCCACCACTGTGGCGGGGGAAACCATGGAGCCACAGCAAGCAGAAGTCAGACAGGTCACAGCTTCTGTGAATGTTTGTTTATTGCTCATGACCTGTCCATGACTTTTACTAAAAATAACCATGACAAAATCTTAGCCTTAGTCACAATAGAAGGCCTGGCCCCACCCATCCCTCAGTTCCTTTGCTGGAGCAGAATGTCAGAGAAGTACGACTCTGTAGTAGCTAGGAAGGAGGGTGGTATGTAGAATCCATGTGGACAACACATCTCCAAGAAACTTATTTTAGATTAACTTACAATTGTTCATTCTTCAAGTGATTGTCCACATGGACTCTATTCTTGGTGACTAACAGTTATATGTTTGGTCGGAGTGGGGTAGTAGGAGTCCCAGTTAAGCAAGGATAGTAGGACAGCCCTACCAAAAAAGAGATCTAATCTGAAAGCCTCTGCCAAAGAGTAGTGTCCAGTGCATGTGTCAACTGGGCGCCACATAACTGCCTTGCAGATTTCCAGAATAGGGACACTCTTCAAACAGGCAGCGGAGGCTGCCTAAGCTGTAGTGGAATAAGTTCCAATATGCTAAATGGATCTAGCCTGGTTAATTGATAACCTGTCCTCATGCAGTTATATTATCCCTAAGGGGATATTGCCTGCCCATTAATGCTTTCTGCAAAGGCTACAAACAGTCTAGGTGTGTTCCTGGACAGTTTTGTCTTAATACATCAAGTGGTAGTTTTATCCTTAGGAAATACTGGGTAAGAGGGCCCATCCTGAAGGCCTGAATCTCTCCTATCCTTTGAGCTAATGTAATGGCTATTAAAAGCATTCTTCATAGATTGTGGTAAATGGAACAGGTGGCTAAGGACTCAGATGGGGAATCCATCAACTCTGCTAATACTATATTGGGATCCCAAGAGGGAGAGAGCTCCCAAACTGAGGAAAAAACCTGAATAACAGTAGGAGGGCAGTGTGCAAATGTAGCTGCTAGGTGGTGCTGATACAGTCTAGATTGTTTCAGGGCTAGTAAATAGCCCAGTGTTGCTGAAATGAGTGTAGTCCAGTAAGACAGCTAGTGCTGAGATGCCTAGATAGACAATCTCTCCCACTTAAAAAGTAAAGTCGGCTTGAGGCTTTCCTGCTTTAGAGCAGAATTTTCTGAACTTTATCTAAGCAGCTTCTTTCAATGGATGTCATGTAGCCAGCATCGAGGCTGTCAGGTGTAACAGATCCTGCACCTGGACCCAGCACTAACTTGTTGTTCTGAATGACTGCTAGGTTGAGCAGGTAAGGTGAGCGGGGGCTGAACTGAGAGATTGTCAGATCCAAATAACGGAACTGTCCCGCACACGCTGGAGCTATCATGATTCAGAGTTTGAGACCAGAAGGTTATCTAAGGTTATTTTAGATTATCTAGTATCCCCTATATAGCACAGGCCATTAACATTTCACTCCGTTACCCCTGTACTAAGCCCAATAACTAGTGTTTGAGTAAAGCACATCTTCCAGAAAGGCATCCAGTCTTATAGGAAGACATCAAGAGAGGGAGGATCCACCACTTACCTTGATAGTTTGTTCCAATGGCTTATCACTCTCACTGTTTAAAAAGAGAGAAAAAATTGTACCTAATTTGAATTTGTCTGGCTTCAGCTTCCATCTGTTGGTTCTTGTTTTGTCTTTCTCCGCTAGATTAAAGAGGCCATTGGTATTCAGTATTTTCTCCATATGAAGGTACTTACATACTGTAATCAATTCACCTTTCAATCTTCTTTTTGATAAATTAAACAGACTTGTAGAGCTCAATTACTGAAATAATTAGTCTTGTGTCTTGTCCTGGTTTCCTCAGAACCCTTGGTATTGTGGGAATTGGCACAAAGGCATACATCAGTCCCAGAGTACTAGGGATATGAGAGGTATCTGTCGAATCCTGGACTAAACCCCCCTCTGGAACAGAATGTTTGACACCTGTTGTTCTGGTCTGTGGCAAATAGGTCTGTTTCTGGGAATTCCCACTTGCAAAAGGCATTCTGCAGGACTGAGTGTCTCAGAACGGTCTGCTGGGTTGTTCTCCTAATGTGTTTTGAAGGCTGGAAAGGTGCAGAAGCATTGGTGAGATTTGATTTGGAATGCACCAAGTCCAGAGCCAAGTAGTCTCTGCTTTGTCAGGCCATCATGCTTTCCTATCTATTGTCATAATGCGTGATTGTGGTATTATCTGTCAACACTTAGATTATGGATCTATGGAGAAGAGGCAGGGACGCTTTGCATGGCAGGCAGATGGCTCTGAGCTCTAGGATGCTTATGTGGAGATGAGCTTCTTGAAGGGACCATGGGCCCTGAGTTCAGAGATGATCTAGAGGAATTCCCCATCCCTCAGTGGGAGATCTGTCACCAGAGCCTTGGTAGGCAGAGGTGCAGAGAATCTTTGCATATCTAAAATGCTTTTTTCACCAGATTAACAAAGACTTGAGACCGCAACCATCATTTCCATGTGATATCTACTGGGTAGAGACACTAATTTCAGCCACCCTTGCATGGAGGATAGGGGAATTCTGGCAAACTGTGTCACATAGGCATGAGACCATGTGTCACAGAAGTCTGAGGCAAGCTCTTACGGATGTGCTTTGGTGAGGTTTACTATTGTCAAGAATCTTTCTGTGGAAGGTAAGCTCTCGCTGACTTGGAATCCAGCACTGCTCCTATGCACTGTGTGCTTTGAGTCTGTATTAGTGTGGACTTCTTTCTGTTGACTGTCAGGCCCCATGAAGTAAAGAGCTTTAAAGTTACTTGGATCGAAGTGGTCATCTGTGGGGTTTATCTTCCTCAAACCAGCCAGTCTTTGAGGTGTGTGTGGACCTGGCTTCCCTGCTTCCTTAGGTGAGCTGCCACAACTGCCAAGCCCTTCGTAAATATCTTTGATGCTGTGGAGAGACCAGAGGTCACTATCCTGTACTAGTAATAAAATGATCCTGCTAGAAATCTGAAGTATTTCTTCTGGGCTGCATGAATAGATAAGTGGAAAGATGGCTCTTGACCTGCAAGACCACTGAATCGGTCTTGAGGATCTAACAAGGGAATTATGGAGGCTATGGCATCTGAGGATACTGGATACTAATGGCGAGGGAATGACCAGATGACTGTGATTGAGCTCTGACCTTCCTCTCTCTCTCTGCGAGGAGGCTTGTACTCTGCTCTCAAGTAGCAGCTTCAGGTGGGCTTCTCTAGTTTCTGAGTTCTCTTAGAGACGGGGCAACATATGGAGCCGTGCTCGGGGCTGTATCCCTCTCCTAGGCAAAGCAGGTACCAGAAGTGTGTGTCATCATGGACACTGAAGTTTTGCATGAGACATCTTGAATCCCAGAGATTTTAGCTTTTGTCATGTTACTAGCACCCCTGAATGGGAGGATGGGTGTAGTCTAGCCTAACTGAAACTTACTCAAAAAAATTATGGACACATATAGAATATAATGTCATTTGTTTTTTGACAACCAGCACTAACAAACTACAAAGTAGTAGGACACTAACTAACTATACTAGCACAATGTGCAGTGAAGAAGGCAGATGCTGTGAGGGTTCAGTCTCGCTGCCATGGGCAGTAAGAAGGACCTGAGGAATGGTTGGGGCCCATTCTGCCTTTTATGTCCTTGGGTGGTGGTGGAAGTAAGGAGGACATGTAGAATGCAGATGCTGCTCCAACAGACACCACTGGCCAAAAGAATCCAATTTTATGCATACGGGGCATGTGCACATCAGGAGTTGAATCCATGTGGACAATCACTTGAAGAGCCCAAGTTTGCAGAATTCCAGTTCACTTCTCTAATAACTGGGATGGGTGAATTGTTGGTGGGATTTTTTTTTTTTAAACAACTTGTTGCCATAGAATTGACTCTGCGGATAAAAAGAATTGTGGCCTGACTTACAGGGAGCAAGTCGATAATTGTGTCCATTCAGCAACTCATTCAGCTCAAGCTCTTAGTTGGTTATTTTATTTTGGATAGTTGAGAAAGGGGTTCTGTTTTTTCTGGGAGGAGATCAGCTGTGGAGGTGAATGAGACTATGAAGTAGCCTTATAGCTCCCCCCGCAATTTCTCCCTCTCCTCCTCTCCCCCCCCCCCCCCCCAAAAAAAATGATTTGTGAATGCCTCTTACCTAGGAATGTTTGGGAGGCACATTCCTATCATTAGGCATGCTTTGATTCTGAAAAACAGAATCAAATTTGAACATCTTGTTTCACGCACCTACCTTTTCCAAACTCTTTCTTTGTTAGGTGAGCAATAGCCCCCTGTCTGAAGAAGCTGTGCTTGGTTTTGAGTATGGAATGAGTATTGAAAGCCCCAAGTTACTGCCAATTTGGGAGGCCCAGTTTGGTGATTTCTTTAATGGAGCCCAGATAATATTTGACACTTTCATCTCTGGAGGTGAGTGGAACAAATTTTATTAAAATAAAGATATTTCTTACATGTGGTACAGAAATTCCTTTTTAACTAAAAGACCCCGTGCTCACGGCAAGCAATTGTGTATCTTTGTATCATGTATGAGACATCTATTTGTATAATCTGGCTATGGTACTTATATGGCCCCAATTACTGTTACATCTGAGCACCTCACAGTCTTTAATGTATTTTACCCTCACAACACCCCTGTGAAGTAGGGCAGTACTATTCTCCCCATTTTACAGATGGGCAATTGAGGCACAGAGACTAAATGACTTCCCCAAGGTCAACTGGGAAGTCTGTGGAGGAGCATGGACTTGAACCCAGGTCCCCAGAGACTCATGCTAAATCCCGAACCATTGCATCATCCTTCCAATGCTACCAGGTTGTTGTGTTTTTTCTTTTTATGACTTGGACTTTTTTCACAGCATGGTCTAGTCCTGCTTCCTGAATGAACAGCAGTCTGTGATGATGGGATCCAATCACTGAGTCCCATGTGCTGCTAAGCACTGTTCCTAGCTCTGGGTCACTTAGTCTGTGCCTGGGGGTGCCCTGAGGCATTCTGCTCTGGACACCCAGAACTGTAAGCCACTGTGTTACCCTATTGCCTCAGCAAGTGAGCGCTCCGCTGCTGCTGCTAAGCTGTGTGTCTGCTCCCTGACACTCCAGCCTATCTGCCTTGCCAGCAAACTCCTTGAGACTCTGCCAGACTAAACCTTGCCTTGAAGTTAATATAGTGAACTTCAATTCCCAAGTTCCCCAGAGACCTCTTTCTGCAGGTTCCAGTCCTTCTCACTGGACACTCACAGCAAACTTAATTTCTGTCTCAAAGAGACAGAGTACATACCAGCCTATTTGTTTAGCTGAGGACTCACACTTTATTTCAGTATAACAGCACTGAGATGGTTTATGGTAAAATTAAAAATAAGTTTATTAACAAAGAACAGAGGTTTAAGTGATACTAAGCAAGAGAAAAAGACAGGTATGGTTACAATCAAAACAAAACGTACTTTCTAGGGGATAAAATTTAATTTTAGTAAGTTACAATCTTTGCCTAAGCAGTTTTCTCACTTTCATAAAATTACTGACATCTCTAACCTTCCTGGTCTGGGGATCCAACTTTCACAGGCTCAGAAGGTGCTGTTTCCCATGTCCCCTAGGTGGTGGATCACTAAACTGGTGTTTTTTTTTTCCCCCCTCCCCTCTCCCCTTATATTACCCAAAATCCATTGTCTGGGCTCAAGAGCCCAGAAGGCTTCCTGGGGTGCAGATTCTGTTCCCTGGCATGATCACCAAACCTTTGGCTATGCTGCTTGTTAGCTTGATGACTTTGTTAGCCTTTATATATAAATGTAGTTTCATTGTCCTGTGCCTGTAGCCAAGCCGGTCAGACAGGTAGGTACACATTCCTTTGTCTAGGGCAGGCTGGGTTATGCACTGCCTCCCAAACACATTTTAAAAACCTATTTCCAGCACACATCTTTTCGTATACAACCCTTACATGATTTATACAATGATTTTCAGGACCACCATGGCACCAGTTTACATATATCATACATGACACCTTTTAGATACATATTATGACAAGTGTGTTGGGGGCAAAGAGAGTATCAGGCTTGCTATGGTGGGGCCTCTGACAGTTGGCACTGAAGGGATAAAACGGTTATACAGACCCCATGTCTGACATCCTTCTTGAGCTGTAGGACCCCACAGTCCTGCTACCTAGACTTTGGAACTAGTGCTTTGGCCTTCCTGAGCCCCCAAGCTGCTTGGACCGAGTGCCCCTCAAAGACCACCTGGCTGTGCGAGCTCTGGTTGCTAGTTACCACGTTCAGGGATGATGTGGCAGTAAAGCAAGGAAATATAGGCTTAGCAAAGGGTTCCTTACAAGCACGCACTTTTGAAGAGCACAAGAATTATAGGTTTATGGGGGAAAACCACCAACTCCTGAACACAATCCTCCTTAGTCTGATTTTTGCCTCCTGTTGTGAGTGTCTGGGTCGGATACAAGTCCTTAGGGGAGGCAAAGTTCATCCTGCCTCCACTCCTTCTGGGTCTTTTGTTTCTGGTGAGGGAAGGGCTTTGTTGGCTTAGAAAGCAAGCTGCCTTTTTAACCATCCCTGCCACCTCTGGGTCAGGTAGTCAAGCAGAGAAACTGCAATTCCCTCAGCTGTGTACTGGGGGGTATCCACCCCACCCTCCCTTCTCTGACCTGACCGGTTTCTGTGAAGAAAGAGCCCATTCAAGGTTAAAGGCTCTGCTGGCAGAAACCCCATTGTTGAAGTAGGGGAGAGTCCTTCATTGTTGATGGTCCATGAATGCTCTGGCACAGGTTTCCAAACCTAAACCCTCCACAATGTGTCAAATTTCTGCTACAAATGGCTACGCAATGACTGTTACCATTACAAATGGAATTTACAACCAGACAGATATGTATAGAGTGTGTGTGTGTGTGTGTGTGTGTGTGTGTGTGTGTGTGTCCAGTTTATCTATATCTATCACAGACTTCAGTTTCTGTTTGAAAGAAGGAATTGTCTGAGTTGTAAATTGTTGTTCCAGCACCACACTAGACTTAATCTGAGATGGCACTTTATTGACCTAGTTCCCAGGAAACTGGCAAACTGAGAACAGGAATCAGAGTGGTAGCCGTGCGTGTCTGTATCAGCAAAAAGAACGAGGAGTACTTGTGGCACTGGAGACTAACAAATTTATTTGGGCATAAGCTTTCGTGGGCTAAAACCCACTTCATCGGATGCATGCAGTGAAAAATACAGTAGGAAGGGGGTGTGTGTGTGTGTATAGAGAGAGAGAGAGAGAGCGAGAATGAATATGGGTGTTGCCATACTAAGTATAACAAGACTAATCAATTACAAAAGTTTTTTTTTCTCCTGCTAATAGCCCACCTTAATTGATTAGTCTCATTATAGTTGGTATGGCAACACCCATTTTTTCATTTTGTGTGTGTGAGATCTTCCTACTGTATTTTCCACTGCATGCATCTGAAGTGGGTTTTAGCCTACGAAAGCTTATGCCCAAATAAATGTTAGTCTCTTAGGTGCCACAAGTACTCCTGTTCTTTTTGAGAATAGGAAATGATCCTTAAGCAGGACAGTATTAGCATACACTCTGCTTCGGATGGACACATTTCAACAGTGGCAACTGATTAAGAAATGACTTACCAGAGGTTAAATAGGTATAAAATTCTCAGTGCTGGTATTTTGATGTAGAAGTCTGTCTCCAAATAAATATTTAAAAAGATGGCATGCAGTGAATCACTTTTATTCAGTATGTTTTGTTGAACTTTAAATGTTCTTGGATATTTTTAAGAGACTTTTAATTGAACACCTGTCTAATCAGGATGACACTGTCCAATTCAGAGGAGTCTACTGTAACTTTTTGGTGCAATTTTTTAAAACAAAATTTAGGATTTATAATTGAAACAGAGGGAATTAGCGTCAGTACTGCAGACCTAGAATCCTCCTCAGAAGCCAGCATCTCTGATTTACACAAAGGCTTCAGTATCCTCAGAGACTTTCAGATAATCAAAGTTGTACTGTGTCAGAATTTCAAACTGACCACTAAACTCCCACAGGAAGTTGCATAGCTTTGTTTAATTAAAGACAACCTCTTGTTAGATATTTTGTGTGCGTAAACCTTTGAGATAGGATTTGCATAGACTTACCAAGTGACTGTCGGTATAATGTTGACTTATACTCTGTGTAACTCTTTTCTCTCCTCCTCCCGGATCCTGCTTTTTTAGGTGAAGCTAAGTGGCTACTGCAGAGCGGGATAGTCATTCTTCTTCCCCACGGCTATGATGGTGCAGGTCCTGAACACTCTTCCTGCCGAATGGAACGTTTCTTACAGGTACCTGGACACACCTGCCTGTGTCATACCCTCTATCAATGCATGTCAATGTCAGATGCTTCAGGAAGGCTGTTCTATTAAAAGTTCTACATGCCTGTAGCACTTGCCAGTCAAATTAAGCAATGTAGATTGATTTAAATCAGCAAGCAGGAAGCCTTGATATAAATCATTGATTTTAATCTTGTTTTACATTTGCCCTTTTTATTTTCCAAAGAGAGGTTGATTCTCATTGATTGGTAACCATTAAAACATGTTGATTTGCAACTAAATACAGCCTTTGCGCAAAATTGGATCCTTCTTTTTTGATGCACTATATTTATACACATTTATTTATCTAATTATATAGATTAACCTACATTTATTCAGATTCTTAATTTTTTACATTATTATATTAGAAAATATTTTATTGTAATAGAAAATGCTTTTCTTATTTATTAGATTATTGTATTTTACTTTTTTGCAGTGTTGTTGTAGTTGTGTTGGTCCCAGCATAGTAGAGATGTGTGTGGTAATATCTTTTATTGGACCAGCTTTTGTTGGTGAAACAGACAAATTTTCAAGCTTACACAGAGCTCTTTTTCTAAGCTTGTGTCTCACCAACAGAAATTGATCTAATAAAAGAAATTACCTCACCCATCCTGTCCCTAATTTTTTTACTTGTGACTTGTGTCAAGCTGCATTTGGATGAAAATTGGAATTGAGTTAAATGTATAAAAACAGCATGTAAAATTAGTTTTCTTTAATGAAAACTCTCCTTGTGTATCAGTACATTTTATGAAAAATGAGTTTTTATTGAAACGTGAATTCAGAACACTTTTTGAATTCGGTTTTATTTTTTAAAAGGAATTATTTGTACTGAACTGCTTGTTTCTGGTGGTCATGTCCTTCCAGATTTTAGAACTATAGATCTTATCCTCTTGAACCTAGTTTTTATTCATAAATTGGTAGATGAAAACAAAGTTCTTTTCAACTCCCAATTGATTTTTCGACTTTGGATGAACTAGTCATTGAATTGAACTGAACTAGTCAAATGAAATAAAGAACACATTATCTTTGCACCAGAAGAAAAGGCTAATGTTGTCAAAAGCTAGTTTAGCACTTCAGGTGCAATAGGCAGAGTCTTTAAAACTTTGGCAGTAAACATGCACTGCTTGAATATTTTTTTATTCCATTTTAAATTATTTTAATAGATTATAGTAAGTTTTTAAGCCTTTAATGTAGGTTGTCATCAGTTCAATTTTAATTTTAAATCGGTTTATTTTTAAAAAGAAAAAATGTATTTTTTTTTTTTTAAGATCATGGATTTTCATCCACCTTGAATTAAAGGCTTGGCGTTGATGTTAGGTCTCTGCAGGATCATATAACCAAGGTGGTTGCTATGAAAAAGAAATGGCATGGATTGGGAGAAAGGGTGATCATGTGCTTAAGGTGCAAGTCTGGAGACTGCAGTTCTATTCTAGGCTCTGAAACAAACTTTTCATGTGTGATCTTAGGTGAGCCATTTAACCAATCAGGAAACTGACCTTCAATGGGAACAATATTTACCTGCCATGTAGATGCGTTTTAAGGCTGAATTCACTAATATTTGCAAAGGGACATTGGGATCCTCTATTGGAAAGCACTTCATAATTGCATATTATCATTTTGCCATTGTTGCTATCTTAAAAAAAGTTGCATTATAAATATTTTATTTGTAAAGGCTATAACACATCTTTGTGTAACTCCTTAAGTTCTTTACAAACTCACTAGGTGATTGCAGTGTGTGTGGGGATCTGGGATCAAATACAGAAGTTAAGAGCCCGTTTACACTTTAAAAAAAAAAAGCAATAGAATCCAGGGTCCTGGTTACACCACAGTTAAAGCTTTTGTAGTTTAGTTGAGATGTTAGCAATGTTCTATAAAAGAATTAGAGTGACTTCTTTATTTGTTTATTGCCTTTTCCTGTAAGTTGAGACCTTCAGCACATATTGGAGTGTATATCTGTTCCCTGTACAAACACCAGTGATTGTACCTCAGTCATTTGTACTGTATCAAGCATGTTTGGTTGACAGCTTGCTTCTTGGTGAGGGATTATTTTGTTCTTTCATAGATGTGTGACAGTGCAGAAGAAGGAGTTGATGGTGACAATGTGAACATGTCAGTTGTGCATCCAACCACTCCAGCGCAGTATTTCCATTTGCTCCGTAGGCAGATGATCCGAAACTTCCGGAAACCTTTAATTGTTGCTTCTCCCAAAATGCTACTCAGATTTCCAGTAAGTAGAAACACTCTCTGCTAGGGTTACTTTTAGTTTAACCCTCTAAGACCTACTAAAACACAGTGTTATACCAGTTTAAACTGGTTCAAACTTTGTGCATTGGCCTTCTTAAATCTATTTAAACATGGCTTATATTGGTTTAGTTTGCACCTGTAAACTTTGCCAGTGCAAGTTAAGCCAATATAACAATTTTACACTGATATAAGTGTGTCCACACAGGTTTTTTTACCATGTTGACACTACAGTGGTTTTCAAAAGGATTTTAGTTAAAATGGTATCTAATTTCACATTCTCCACTTACGTTTGCTTTTTCCATTTCACTCATCTTAAATATTGAGACTACATTGGTGAGTTTCACTTCCCAGTTCTCGTGCATTAGCAAAATGTCCCTGTTATGTTTTGGCATTCATAGTGTTCCCAAAGGGTGGGGGGGGGTGGGGGGTTTTTTTGTTTTGTTTTTTTAATTCTTCCACCCTTTGCCCTTTCAAGAGGGTGGGAGAAAATCCTGGAAATTAAAAAAGAAAAAGGGGGGGGGGGAATACTGGATAACTCTTCATAATAGCTTCAGTAAAATTTTAGTCTAAATCTGTGGGCTAAAATTTATTTGACAATGTCTCTTT
Source organism: Chrysemys picta bellii (assembly GCF_011386835.1). Classification (NCBI taxonomy): domain Eukaryota; kingdom Metazoa; phylum Chordata; order Testudines; family Emydidae; genus Chrysemys; species Chrysemys picta. Next base: position 15,929,619 of record NC_088791.1, read on the forward strand.
AATCCCTTGGCATCAGCTGTTAATCAGTTTGATTGTAGCCATTGTTAATAATGAATATTATGCCAAGAAACTCAGAACCCCCTTAAACAACTGACAAACTTTTCTGATCAATAACAAGTAGTACAAGACTTGTGTGTGTGTTTGGGGGGGGGGTTCTTTGGGATCATATTTTAATCCTTATACAACACATTGATTTTTAGATTTGAAAACCACAAGTTAAATATCCTACTTTTTCCCCTCTTTAGGGGGCGGTGTCAGATTTTCAAGAAATGGCCCCAGGGACAACATTCAAGCCTGTAATTGGTGATTTGTCAGTGGATCCTAACAGGTAACTTGATTCTTGTTTCTAATACTCACAGTTCCAAACAGCATGTAGGCATAATTGGCTGTAAAACAAGTGTTTTTTTTTGTTTTGTTTGTTTTTTTCTTTCCCCTTGAAAATTCATTTCTGATAATTTTTATGAAGAAAAAATAAACAGGATCAGAGCTAAGGTAGAATTATAGGTCCTTTCATTCTCTTGTCACCTCTGTAAAACGTACTCCACTGATTTCATTAGTTAGCCCGGATTTACACCCCTATAAAGGAGAGCCAAATTAGGCCTGAAGGTTTTGCACTGTACATAAAGGAGACTGATCTAATCTTTAGGAATTGTGATGTCTGCATAGTTGGTGGGCATATCTTACACCACCGGAAACTTCAGTACAACTGACAGGAATGAAACAGCAGGAATGGGTAGGATATAATCATTGAGGCCTGAGCTCAGGTGCATTCAGAGAGCTTGAGTTTGGTGGTTTATCTTGCTTCTGCCTATAGTGTGCGTGACACTGACCAGTGCTGCTCATTCATAAACAAATTAATCCCCCACTCTGCTGCTATTCTTTATGAGAATTTTTTTTTGTTATATTGGTCTCTGACCACTTAACATGCTGAAGTGAGGAGTCTGTAGAGATGAGAACCATGTCTGGAGCAGAGAACTATATTTCAAAAGTATGTGTTGTGTCTCTATATTCCTACCTACAGAAGGGAAAAAGAGCCCTGTTTGGATAAGCTTCTATCTATGGTACTTATTTGGCTACTATCCCTGTAGAATCTGAATGACTCAGATTTTTAATGTATTTATCCTCAACACCCTGTAAGTTAGGGAAGTACTACTATCCACATTTAACAGATGGGGAAACAGAGGTACATAGAGACTAAGTGACTTGCCCACGTCTGGGGCGGAGCAGGGAGTTAATCCAAGACTAGGAACTTAATAACTGGACCATCCTTCCTCTTCTGCCCTCTTTTCTTTCTTTTGATCTGATAGTCAGCACTTTGGCCTTATCCAGTGTTGTTGGGTTGGGCTTTTAGAAAAGGCTAAAGGTTTAGGATTTAATGTATAACAAGTGGCTGTGTAGGGTCTCTTTTAAAATGCTGTCCTTGAAAACACCTCAATTTTTCTGCCTTTTAGCGTCAGCCGAGTGGTGCTGTGTTCTGGCAAGCATTACTATGCTTTGGTGAAACAGAGAGAGGCACTAGGAGAGAAGAAGCACAACACTGCTATTGTCAGACTAGAAGAACTGTGTCCTTTCCCCCTGGAAGCTCTACAGCAAGAGATGAACAAGTATAAAAATGCCAAAGGTCAGGCAGATTGTTATACTTTGCATTTAACCTCTTTTAAAGTATTGAAACAAATCCATGGCCATCTAGGAACTCCACTTGTTGCTGCTCCACATTGTTCTTTCCTTTTAGGATTAAAAGGTCTAGACTTGGTTTGATTTTGTTGTCTGTCCTGCCCCCCAATACAACTTCAGATATGCTGCTTTAGAAACACAAGTCCTTATCACTTGCACCATAGGGGAATATACTAGCATGGAACCTATGATGCAGATAAGCAGTTCTGAATCTATCCAGCAGATGGCCGTGGTAAATTTACATCTTGTTAGTAATGCAATAGAACTTGGGAGCCCAATTGAGGTTGGGTTCCCATTGTGCTAGGCCCTGTACAAACAGACTAAGAGACAATCCTTGCCCTAAACAGCTTATTGATACAATGGCTTAATTTTACAATACACGCATTTAAACAAATATTGCAGATCAGTTAATTGATATTTTTCCTATTGATCACCACTGTTGGATCCCTTGGCCTTGAGGGAGATCCTACAAAGCACATGGAAGTGAGGAAGTGTTCTCTGTAATGGAAGGTAGAGGAACAAAAAAAAATGAGAAGAATAATTTGTTCTTAAAATATGAATTTTCATCCACATTTATTTTCACCCTTGGCGACAGCACTGTGTGGTAACAGTCAGTCCAGTCTAGTAATCCTCAGACTGAAAGGTGGTGCCTTTGCTGTCATAGCAGGACCATTGTAGATGGAATGGGAATATACAGCTAAGAGAACTAGCTTAGAGCATTAATACCTGTTTCTGGATTCAGTGGGAAGATCAATTGGTGTATATGGAATATACAAACACATGGCCTCTTATCTTTCCTACAGATTTTATTTGGAGTCAGGAGGAGCCACAGAACATGGGTCCCTGGGCCTTTGTGTCACCAAGGTTTGAGAAGCAGTTGGCATGTAAGGTAAGGTTTACAGTAATCTTTTAAATTTATGTTTGAGTCTTTAGATACTATATATATTTTGCTACCAGGAATTAGTAGTGATTTAGTTTAATGTTCATAAATGTAAAAACCCTCATATAAGTGTAATAGTCCAACTTAAGCTATTATATATGTAAGAGTAGTATCTAGTGGTCACAGCCAGAATTGGGGCCCTGTTGTGTGAGGTGCTCTACAGTGAGAAACCCTGCCCCAAAGAGTTTACGATATAAATAGACAAGATAAACAGGTCCCAAGTAGTAAGGGCATAGGTCTTCACTTTAGGTGCCTAAGTCCAACATTTAGGTACCACTGGCATTCACAAAACTGCTGCGCAGCTGCTACCTAGCCATGTAGACCCCCTAAGTTTCCACCTCTGCAGTCCCTGAGGCCCTGCTGGGCCTGTGCACAGGTGCCTAACTCCTGACATCGCCCAGCAGCTCAGTGCCCAAGCGGGATGCACAAACGAGGTGTTCCCCCATCTGTCTTGCCTTCGGAGCCTGATCCAATAAAAAGCATGCCTAAACCCATATAGAATGGCCAGATGAGGTTGTGCCCACCCCTCCATGGGGTTGCCAACCCTCCCGGTTTCGCCATGAGTCTCCTGGCTCTATCTCCAGGAGGCTACTGAAGCCAAACAGAGATTTTAGGCAGCTAAAAGTCCAGCAGGGCCAGGGGTGAAAGTAACTACTCCCCCCACGGGCTGCAGGGACATGCCAGCCACTTCCAGGAGCGGGGTCAGGGTAGGCTGGGAGCCTGCCTTAGCCCCACTGCGCCACTGACTGGGAGCCGCCTGAGGTAAGTGCCACCTGGCTGGAGCCCGCTCCCCCTCCCTGCCCCAGCCCCTGAACCCTCTCCCGCACCCAAACTTCCTCCCAGAGTCTGCTCCCTGCACTCCCTTCTGCATCCCCAACCCCCTGCCCCAGACCAGAGCCCTCTCCCACACTCCGAACCTCACAGCCCCAGGCCAGAGCCCACATCCTCGCCCAGCCTGGTGAAAGTGAGTGAGGGTGGGGGTGAGAGCAAGTGATGGAAGGAGGGGATGGAGTGAGCGGGGTGGTTAAGATCTGTTGAGGCACTTCTGCTTTCATTCTTGGAACTGAACTTTTCAGGGTCCTCCACTGTGAAATCTCCTTTGGGTGGACTGTCACCTTTAATATTTTGGTCTTGGGGGCATAGTTTACTCAGGCAGTCATCCCATTGTTGAGTTAGGGTGAAGCAGATACTTTTTGAGCTTTCTGAATCATGTATATGTGGGACTCGAGGATCCAATGTTTGTGTTTCGTTTATTTTGAGGCACTCAAGTGCCATGGTGATAATGGCATAGAAATCATGTTAGTTAAACGAGTAAAATAAATCTTAATCAGACATCAGTCTAATCACTCTCTTTCCCCCCCCCCCCCTTCTTGAACTTTAATTGCAGCTCCATCTTGTGAGTAGACCTCCCTTACCAGCCCCAGCGGTGGGCATTGGAACACTACACCAGCAGCAACAGGAAGACCTCCTTGCCAAAACTTTTGTCTAAGACCTTTCTACTTGGAAACCAGTTTCTTATAATATTTGTAGATGCCGTACAAGGAAAACCCCTTGGCCTTTTCATCCTAAAAAGGAAGAACAAATGAGCAACTGTTCTGGAAAGAGCGGACAGTTCTTTAAATGTACGGATGCAACAAAACCCATAATGATCTCTGCCTGTGTGTATTATGCAGAGGATAATTCTCACTGTCCTTTTTTGTATTTTTTTTTTTCATTATATAAAAACAGATCTGCAGTGAGATGAGTCAGTTAACTGGGAAATCAAATGTTTCATTTATAAAGCATTATCCCACATAGCAGTTCAAATCCATAGTTCTTTGGTATTGTTCATTTGTGGGAACAGTTTTCCCTTGACTTTAAATTTAGATTTTTTTAAACCTCAGTGGATGTTTAAGAATTGAGTAATGCCTTCAACTATGGCATTTCTATAACAATAAAGTGTTTTGCATTGGCCTTTGAGAACCAGGTTTGATGGGGTCTCAGTCCCTTCCTCTCTGAGTGGGCAGGGGTGGGGGAAAATACCACTACACGTGGGGTTCCCTGATTGACAATTTCAGCAGAGAATTGAATGAGCTATGGACACAACTATCTTCTCACCCCTGAGCAATGCCTCTTTGTCAGGGTTGAGGCACAATGGCTGGGCAGTGTACAGGAAGATGGCGGTACTGGCTGCCTGTGTTGTGTTTATTCTGAGGATAAACGGAGAGCTCTAGCCTCTAGGACCCTGAAAACCAGCACCTTTCTTCAACAAAAAATTCACTCACCCATTTTTAAAGAATTAGCCATTGCTTTCTGAGATGTGATGTATCAAAATGGCTGTTTACCTTGTTCATTTCTGTTGCTCATATCCCAACACTCTTGAATATGAAACATCAGACATCATTTAGTGCATATATTACTGTAATACAATACTAATTTTTCACCCTAGATTTCCATTTCCAAGCCTTTTCTGTGCTGAATTCTGTAACTATTGCAATCTGAGATAACACATCTCTAAGGTGCAGCTGTCTGGTCTTAGTGGACAAGAATGTTGCTGCAGTTCATTAGTTTAACTCTTGTCTTGGCTTTTTGAGAAAGATTTGAATGGCAGAAATACATGCTGTGTAATAGGATTATTTGATATCTAGCATTTGGAACATTGAATACAGCAGTTCTTTTTTTAATGTAAAGGTTAAATGATGACCTTTGGCTTTTTTGGCTGGCACTTAGAAAAGTGTCACATAAATAATGCTATAGCAATATTTTGTTGAGCTCTTCAGTACCGTGACACAAGTTGAGAGTTGCATAAGAAGTTCATTTTAACGTGTTTTTTTCCCAGCTGTCACTAACTTATGTAAAATGTATTTTTCAGTAGAAATTCTCTGTAAAAGGGAGCTCCTAGGACATGGAGAGAAATCTTCAATCAGTGACATCATATCTACTAAGTATAAAGTGCACACAAACATAAGAGCTGTTGGACCAGATCATAATCCCCCCAAACTGCACATGGATCTCACCCTTTTCATGTGGGTAGTGGGATGGTCCTCGATTGTATACTTGCCACCCAAGCCCTTGGACGGTACTCTGTAGGGCTAAGATATACATGGGGGGAGAGGTTAACCGCTCTAAGCAGGGCTTTAGATTTTAAACTTTTGTTTTCACTGAAACTTTTTTTTTTCTGTTCAGTGGACTAGATTGTAGAGCCCTTACGCTGGTGGGCACTAACATAATTAAATTGCTTTTATCTTAAACAAGCATCACAAACTAATTTTCAGAACACTTCTGTGTGAGGCAGGTTTTTCTTCCATTTCATAGAAGTTAAGTGACCCTGCCTAACTCCCCAGAGGGAGTCTGTAGCAAGGCAGGGAATAGTATGCTGGAATTGTGTCCGGACTGTACCTTTGTCAACAGTTGCTTAACGTGTTACTTTGGCTGACAGAGCGCAGCAGGAGCTTATGTGATGCTTTGTCTTCCTGGGGGGAGTACTTGTGGAACATTTGTGTTGCATTTTCCTGAGGTTAATAGCAACAATAGCATTGGCCTTTCCAGTCGTCTTTAGGTATGCTGCATACAGTAATGCATCTCAAACTTTCGCTAGTTTATAATACAGTCAGTGTAAGTAGCCACATCTAGTGTTCTTTACATTCTATCTGTTATGCCTAAAGTTCTCCAGAGCCTATCTTAGTAAATGAGCTCCTGTTTTTTCTTGGAAGTCATAGCTGGACCAGTGAGTCTCTAGTGCTATGTAGTCTGCTGGCATCTACTCATTGTCCACAGCTGGGACCAAATGCAGTGTGTGTACTAACCTACTGCCTTCACTCCAGCAAACCCTATTTGAAGAGGGGCACTTCAGAGTTCAGCCCTGTGGTACATTACCCCTTACTCCCCTGCTTTCTTTGCTCTCCTCTATTTAATAACTGCATCAGTATAGCTCTTACTCACCTGTCCTTCCCCCCTCCCCCAAGCGGGCTCTACATAATCTCCTTCCTCTACCAAGTTGACAGTGATGTCTTGTCAATAACAAACTTGCAGACAGTTGCATGCATGAAGTCTAAACCCAGAGCTATGCCAAAGTCCCTGCACGTCTCCTGGGGGGAACAGTCTCTGTTTATTGACCATCTTCCTACACTTTCCTCCCAGAAATCTTAGTTCTGTCCATTTCAGTGGAATGAAGAGGTTATGCTCTTATTTTCTATCCCTGTTTGATTTCATATGGTAGCAGTAGTTACTGAAGCTTTAGAGCTGTGATGTAGGTTGATAGTTGTGTTTAAACCTGTGTAGGCACTGTTACATGTTAGTACTCTACAAACACATAAAGACAACTCTCTCTGCCTTGAAAAGCTCAGTGTTTGACAAAATAGACATCAAAATGAGCGGAGAGACTGGAATACAACCCCTTTTCCCCCTCCCAAATTGGTTTTCAATTTATATGTATATTTTGTCCTATTGTGCCCATTTGCATTTGCTGGAATCCTGTCTTTGAATTAAACTTGAGCCCATTTGTTCTTTGTCACGTTATAGTTCTGCCCTAATTATTTATGCTTTTTATAGTTAAAGTGTTTAACCCTTTTCTTCCTTTCTACTGTGGCTAAGTTTTGTGGGATTTTCAAGCTCTCCTCTACCTGCCCTATCATCCCCCATTAAGTGTGGCTATGGCCCTTAGGAGCTGCAGTCAGAATGACAGTGGAGAAATGAGTGTTATGTGGCCACAGCAAAAAGAGTTTGCAAACCCTGGTATTGTCCCACGGCATGTAGGCTAGGTTTTTCTTTTTTTTTAAAAGAAGCCTAGGGTTAAGCTCCCACATCCTGTTAAAATTCAATGGTAGTTTAGCACTTTTGCTCTTATATCCATTAAAGTAGGAGGAGTAATAGCTGAGTTTGTATTTCCAAGCAGGAAATGACTGGGGCAGGGGGGATTTGTATTATATTTCCTTAATTTTGTAGCAGAAATCTAAACAGCAGGAAGTTGAGGTAGGTCTAGAAACTCCACCAGCCACAGGCTAGTGCTGAAAAATTCTTGGTCCCTGTTGAAAGAAAGCAAGTCTGGTTGTGCTTATTATGGCAGCAAAGTTTGAAGAAGAGAATCTACAAGGATTCATTATAGCACAGAAAAGCCATAATCTGCACCTTAACTCTAGAAGGGGGGCTGTCTCGATCTAGGGCTATGACTCCCGGCTCGGGTATGTCTAGCGCTACATCTCATGAGCTACTGCGAATATAAATAGCAGGTTACCTGCAGTGGAGGTAAGGCTGAGCTGGGCTGCGTAGGTAGCTCCCGCCCTTAAAACTGTGCTTATGCTAAAAGAACAGGAGTACTTATTCCTAGCCACTGGGGGGACGCGTACCTGAGCAAGGACATCACCCCCGCCTGTAGTGCAGACAGAACCGGGGGTCTCTTTACTGTATTTATTCTCACAGCATCCCCGTGAGGTCCAAGCTCCTCTAGGGCAGCTGGGGCTGAGCAGGGAAGTGAGCCCGGTGTAACAACGCAAACAGCTCTCGCTCCCAGTTCCCAGCCTAGCACCTGTGCCCTCGGGCCAGCCTTCAGCAGGGGGAGCACAGGCCGGGAGGCCTCCGTGTGAACGGCTTCAGGTGAAGCGTTAAAACTGTAAATATCAGCGTCTCCCCCGGCCTCCTGACACGGGGAACCGGGTGGTGCCTCTCCAGCCTCCCCCTGAGCGGGCCCGAGGGGGGAGGGGGCAAGCAGGGGCACAGGAGAGAGAGCGAGCTCCGGCTGGAACCGGGAGGGAAAAGCGAGCCGGCCGGGGAGGGGGGGCTCCTTCTGGGGTCAAAGTTAAATTTCTGTGCACGCCCCCATCATGGGAACCTCACCCCCCCACCCCGGGGACGCTCCCCGCCTGAAGAGGGCGCAGACCTTGACCTCTGACCCGCTACGGCTCAGCTGCCGGGGTGACGCTTTGGGTCCTTTAACTCGTTTAGGCGACTTTCCCGCGCCTGAGCCCTCTGCTCTGGTCCGCTTAACGGGTCAAGGAATGGGGTCATTTTCGCGGGGTGAAGGGTTCCTCCCGGAAAGGGGAATGGTGCCTGTTGTCCCGGGTCCCGCACCTCTCCCAGATTCCCACACGTACACTGCTCAGCAAGTGGGTGGCCCCGGCGCTGCCTGATCCGTTACCGGACCGGTAGAGGGAAGGGGTCCTGATTGTACCTGCGTCGCGGAACAGGGCCGGCAGTCACGTGACTGGCAGCGGCCGGCGCCTCGGAGCGAGGAGGAGGCTGCAGGGGGAGGGGAAGCCCGGACTCCCCTTGGCCAGACCGGCCGGCCCCCGTCGCCATGGGCAGTGAGTTTCGGGCGGAGAAGCGGGAACCGAGAGGTGGTGACAGAGGAGGCTGGGGGCAGGGGCTACGGGGGACACGGACACCAGGCTGGGTGTTGGTGCGGCCTGAGGGAGGGACAGTTCCCAGGGCTGGGCGTCTGGGGGTGACCTACGGGAGGGAAGAAGCAAGAGAGGGATGGACAGCTCCCCGGGCTGGGAGTCGGGAGCGACCTGAGGGAGGGATGGACAGCTCCCTGGGCTGGGCATCTGAGGGTGACCTGAGGGAGGGATGAATGGACAGCTTCCTGGGCTGGGCGTCTGTGGGTGACCCGAGGGAGGGATGAATGGACAGCTCCCCGGGCTGGGTGTCTGGGGCGACCTGAGGGAGGGATGGACGGGCAGCTCCCCGGGCTGGGAGTCGGGGGCGACCTGAGGGAGGAAGAGAGGGATGGACAGCTTCCCGGGCTGGGAGTCTGGGGGCGACCTGAGGCGGGGACGGACAGCTCCCTGGGCTGGGCATCTGGGGCGACCTGACTGAGGGAGGGAGGGATGGACAGTTCCCCAGGTTGGGTGTCTGGGGGTGACCTGAGGGAGGGATGGAGAGCTTCCTGGGCTGGGCGTCTGTGGGCGACCTGAGGTGGGGATGGACAGCTCCCCGTGCTGGGCGTCTGGGGGTGACCTGAGGGAGGGAGGGAGGAAGAGAGGAATGGACAGCTTCCCGGGCTGGGAGTCTTGTGGCGACGTGAGGGAGGGGATGGATGGACAGCTCCTCGGGCTGCGAGTCTGAGGGCGATCTGAGGGAGGGATGGACAGCTCCCCGGGCTGGGCGTTTTGGGGCCGACCTGAGGGAGGGACGGACAGCTCCCCGGGCTGGGTGTCTGGGGCCGACCTGAGGGAGGGACGGACAGCTCCCCGGGCTGGGCGTCTGGGGCCGTCCTGTCGGAGGGATGGACAGCTCCCTGGGCTGGGCATCTGGGGGTGACCTGTCGAAGGGACGGACGGACCAACCGACCGACAGCTCCCCGGGCTAGGCATCTGAGGCGGCCTGAGATAGGAACACCAGGCTGAGGGCATGGGACGACCGGAAGGGGGCAGACTGACAGACTCTAGGCTTGGGGCGACGGGCAATCTGGATGACAGAGACACTAGGCTGAGGCGCATGGGGCAATCCAGGGGGAGGAACAAGCCTTGGCTGTAGGGAGATAGTACAGGGGAGTTGTGGCAGGTGAGGGTGAGACCGAGACTGTGACTTGTAAGGGAGGTGTGGGAGGATTGGCCCATGGGTGACTGTAGAATATGCTGGGAGAAGTTGTGGGTGACCATGCCCATGAGGGAATGACTCTGCCTGGCTAAAGCACTGGGGAATATGCTTTATGGAACATTCCTGCCCCAGGCAAGGGAAAACGAACCATCAGGTCTGTGGATCTTTCTGTGGGTTTGTCCAGCTTGCTTGTTCTGTGCAGGACACGAGGCTTTGACCACACTAGCCTGAGTTAGGCTTTGCCCTTGCCTGCTGAAGTGCCACCCATGGCCAGGTGAGGCCATGCCTGCCATAGTGACACCATGCCTGTACAATAAGACTGGCTGAGATCTGTATGGGAGCTGTGGCCTCGCTCTGTGTGTATTGTGTGTTTATATGCACTGAACAGGCTGAAGCAACAAATTGAAAGAAGAATATGGTTCGAAAATTGAAATCTCATTCTGACTGTTTAATTTCCAAATTTCTGTTCGCTGTCAGGCCAAGATAATCCAGCTAATTTGTTGGATTTTTGTAGGATTTTCTGGCCTTGGTTTACCAACAATGGAGTCATTTCAGCTTTATAAACCAAACATGTTTTTTAATGATCTGTCTTATTATTTCATGGTACCAAGTATTAAACTGTAAAAATATAGCCCAATAGATTAGAAAATAAGAAAAGGGATCATCTCAGTTCTGCCTGCATATTTGTGTGGGGGTGGATTGGTGACTGGATCTTTGATGATATTCATACCTAATGTGTCTTGTTATAATGCACATATTTTGGAGGCCAAACAAAAAAATCATTCTTTGTTCTGGAATTTGTTCCAGTTAAAGGGATCATACTATCTAACTTGTTCACTCTTTCTCAGATAGAAATATTAGGCAGAACCACATCAAATGTTAAAGGAACTAAAATCCCACACTGCTCTGATTACATCTAGTGTTTTAGAGGTCTTAAAATCACAGGTGTTTCTTTTTGAGTAACTACTTTGGGAAATTCCATTCTATTATATGATTTAGGATGATTTTTTTCTCTATGCATATTTTAGTGTTGTTATAAATCAACATCTTGTCTCTGTATTTACCTAACTTGGAAAGACAGCAGATATTCATCTTCAATTAATGTTTAAGTTCCAGCTCGCTGTCATTATTATATATAATACTTCCTTTCATGAGTGTATAAAAATGACACCAAGCCTAATGTGAAGGAAAAGACTGACCTTCTTAGTAATAACCATTAAATTCCATCTCAAACTTTTGCCATGTTTTGTCTTCAGATCAACGCAAGTCATGAATTTGCAGGTAGCGGTAAGAGTATGAATTTATGCATGAAACTCATTTTTTTGAATGTCAGACAAGTAGTTAATGTGCATATTTAAAGGGCTGAATCCTCGGTAAGAAAGTGAGTGCTGTAATAAGTATTACTATTATTCTGCTTGAAAAACTTATTTTATTTCTTTTTTTCTTTAAACAGTTAAATTTTTAGAAGTTATTAAGCCTTTCTGTGCAGTTTTACCTGAAATCCAGAAGCCTGAAAGAAAGGTTAGTGCTGCATTTGATTTTTTGCTTGTATTGGGTGAATTCATAGATTATTATAGGGATCATTGTGATCATCTGAGACTTCCACAAATTAATTCCTTTCTGAACTATGGCATATCTTTTAGAAAAACATCTTATGTTAATTTTTAAATTTCCAGTCATGGGGAATTCACACAACCCTTGGTAAATTGTTCCAGTGGTTAATTATTATCCCTGTTAAAATTTTGCACCTTAGTTCCAGTTTGAATTTGTCTAGCTTCAACTTCCAGCCAATGGATCTTGTTACACTTTTATCTGTTAGGCTGAAGAGCCCTCTGTCATATATCCCCCCCCTCAGTCACTCAGTAAACAGTTGTGAGGGGACTCAGCCACTGGGTCCCTGGGTATTTTAAGCCTCCAGAGCCTGAATAGAGCTGAGCCAATACCCCATCCTTGGGGTCCTTAAGTATGCTCTTGGGGTGCAAACCTTCAGTCTAGCACCCCCTCCTGAGAGCTGGAATCAGCTGTTTAGGCCCTGGGCTCAGTGCTGACCATTCAGACTGCTCCATAGGTTAAGCATACCCACTTTCAGAATTCCACCCAAAGGTGTGAGCCTTCTGGATTATTGTTTAACTGTGCAAGGAGGCCTGTGGCAAGTATAAAGCAGGTAACAGACACTTTGTACAGGATCTAATACCATTGCTCTTTTACTTAACAGATAAAGTATGTGAGTACAGATAATTTAGCAGTGTCGCACTCTAGCTCACCTTTCCCTAGAGAGTTCTTGTGGTTCCTCAGTATTCAGGGTGGTAGTCAGGTTCCCTAGCCTCATCAGCCCCCTATATGTTGGGTTGCTTCTCCCTCCTCTTGAGCTGGAGAAAATTGTCACCAAAGATGCTCCTTTTTTATAATCTTCCAGTCTATTCTGTTGGGTGTGCCCCTCATCAGCCTCAACAGGTGACCAGAAACCATTACCAGGTTTGTGGCCAGGCTACCTCTGCCTTTGAGTTCAGACTTGAAAAAGTGGTTTGCCCTGGGTAGCAGCCATCTCTTTGTCATGTAGATGGACAATCCTCAAAATTTAACAAGTCTGTTGATAGCTGTATGCCAGCACATCTCAGGAATTATAGTTCAAGATGGAGGTTAAAAGACAGTGGGAATGTAAAGATGGTAAGACCAGCCTTACTATCAAATGGAGTGTGCAGTCTGATATAGGTGCTTGCAAAGACTTCATAATCTCACACAGAATACATAAATTGTCAGTGTCTGTGTGTGTTGTATGCTTTACACTTACCACTTGGCCCCTGGAATAGGTAAACCAGAAGTCTCTCACCTTTGGGTGTAATTCTAGGAGTTGGTGTATTTAAGCTATGAGGGAGTATAAATGGTCTGTACTGAGCCCAAGGGCTGGACAGCGGGTTCCAGCTGTTAGGAGGGAACCCCTGGGGTACAGTCTTGGGAGCTGGGGTACCACGGAGCCCCCTGACCCTGGGCTCCCTCTTACACTGTACTTCTGTGACAAGCTGCAGAGCCCTCCAGCCTGCACTTTTACCAGCATACATATAGGTAGGACCATACCCAGCTACAGTTACATGCAGGCTCTCTGACTAGCCCCTCCATAGGAAGGCTACAGTTAAGGCAACTCCCAGCTCCCCAGGTGTGCACCCCCTCTGGAGCATAAATCCAAAATTATACTGTCTTGCGCTGCACAGGGAACTGTACAGCATAAGCTCATAAAATTTGCGCCCTCCCTCAATGTGGAGAGGAATATGCAACAGCCTTTGCCCCTGAGTTATGATTCCCACACATTTCACTCCAACTCACTGGTTTAGATAAAGCAAAACCAAGTTTATTAACTACAAAAGATAGATTTTAAGTGATAGCACAGATCAAAGCAGCTTACCTAGCAAATAAACAAAAAATGCAAACTAAGCTTAATATACTAAATAGATTGGATGTGAATAGCAGATTCTCACCTTAAGACATGATACAAGCAGGCTGCAGATTCTTACAGCTTGTTTTACAGCTTGGAATCCCCATGTGTTTCACTCACAGGCTAGAAATACCTTTAGTCTGGGTCCAGCAGTTCCCCCAGTTCAGTCTTTGTCCCTCAGGAGTTTCCAGGAGTCTTCTTGGGTGGGGAGTGAAGAACACCAAATGATGTCACTCCCTGTCTTATATAGCTTTTACATATGGCGGGAACTCTGTTTCAAAGCTTGGTTCCCAGACCAGTCGGTGGAAAAATACTGACATCCCAAGATGACGTCTAGAGACATGTGGTCTCATCACATATCCTGTAAAGTCATAGCTGCCATTACTCGGAGGCGGTCTGTAGTGGTTTCAGGAAGGCTCCCCAGGTGGGAGATAAGCTTCTCCTAAGGTCTGTTGTTTTTTCCCTAATGGCCCATTGCCCTGAATACGCCCTTCCCCACCCACTATCTAGACTGAAAGCATCTTGTCTCGTGGGCGTGACCCAGGTGTAACTACATTTGAAATACAGTTACATAGTCAACATTCATAACTTCAGACACAAAAATGATATGTGCATACAAATAGGATAATCATATTCAGCAAATTATAACTTGCCCAGTGACACCTCACATGACTTATCTTGCATAAAATACATCAGAATTATGCTATAATTGTATCATAATAACATCACTGTGAATAATTTGGCGTGCAGTGTCACAGAGGGGTCTGTGTCCCAAGAGTGTTCCTAGGGACTCAAAAAACTGTAGCAGTGGCTGGGCACTGGAGGCTTAAAATGTCCAGGAACTCAGCGGCTGGGTTCCCTCTCAGCAGTCTAATGAGTGTCAGAGAGGGGGCGCTCCACTGAATCTGGCACCTTCTGTTATCAAGTTGATCAAATCAACCCTTAAATTCTGTTTTTTAAGCAAAGCAGATCAAACTCCTTGAGTCTCTCACTTATAAGGCATGTTTTCCTTTAATAATTCTCATGACTCTTTTCTCTGAACCCTCTCCAATTTATCAACATCCTTCTTGCATTGTGGACACCTGAACAGGATGCAGTATTCCAGTAGGGGTCACACCAGTGTCAAATAAGAGGTAATATAACCTCCCTACCCGTACTCAATATTCTCCTGTTTATATAACCAATGGTTGTATTCACCCTTTTGGCCACAACATTGCACTGGGAGCTCGTGTTCAGCTGATTATCCCTATGACCCCCAAGTCTTGGTTCCCAGAATAGAGTCCCCCATCTGGTAAATATGGCCTACATTTCTTTGCTCCTAGATGTAGTACTTTACGTTTGACCACATTAAAATGCATATTGTTTACCCTCATCCAGTTTGCCAAGTATCATAGAATCATACAAGGTTAGGGTTGGAAGATACTTCAGGAGGTCATCTAGTCCAACCCCCTCCTGAAAGCAGGACCAACCCCAACTAAATCATCCCATCCAAGGTTTTGTCAAGCTGGGCCAGTGATCCAGATTGTTCTCTATCAGTGCCTCTTCATTATTTACTACCCCCCAATCTTTGTGTCATCTGCAAACTTTATCAGTAAGGATTTTATTTTCTTCCAGGTCATTGATCAGTTTCTAATATGTGTGAAAGTTGCATCCAATCCTCCTCCCATTTAATCAGTTTTCCCATTGTATTCCGTGAGAGCAAGAAATGTGTTTTTCTATGCTTTTCTCTCTTATGAAAAAGCATCATCTGTGAGTCTTGGTTTTGGATATGTTAATATTGGAAGTAATTACTACTAGTTGTAAACAGATAGCTGTGGTTCATATTCCCCTGGTATGCATAGCTAAAATCTGTTTGAACAGGATGTTTTCTAAACTAAGAACTTGAACAGACTGAAAACACTGTGAGGAGGACACTTAGGGCACTCATTTTGCACCAACTCTAGGTGAGAAAATGTCAAAGGAGTGAAGTGTCCAGGCATATCTGATCAGATAACTGCGTGTTATTTCAATACTGGTTGTTGTTTCTGGCGGTAGTACCTGGATGACCTTTTTCTGTGTCTGGCCTATGGCCTCAGAAAGCTCATTTCCTTTTTCCTTTAGTGTCAGACCACAGCTAAAGAAACTTTTCTTACTTTTGTGGCTTGAGGGTGTACTGGATGACACAAAGCTGTGTTTTCTTTGATACTGAAGTGTCACCATAGTCTTGTAGAGCCAGAGGGAAAATGGATTTTAGTTATCACAGGAGTTGCCTTAAAATATTAGTGCAAAAAAGATGGAGGACTACCCTAAACTATTGGAAAAGGTGGTAGGATCCTTGAAGCTAATAATTTTCCCCATTGTTTTTCAGGTATGTTCTGGAATGTGTGTCCTTGGTTGTTCTTTTTTGAGGCCATTGTGTTGCTTTTCTGCCCCAGTCCCTCTTGAATTAATGTATTATAGATGTATAATAAACATTCCACTAATGCCAGTGTAAGTTAGATTGTGTAACTCAACAGCTAGTTTACATATCAGTATTCTTCAATTATTACATAGGAACTTCACTACTGTCACATTAGATATATCAGATAATCCGTGTTAAACATCAGTCAGTGTTAGAAATCTATTGTTATGGTTGAATACTCTGGCTCTGAACTCTACATGATGTAGCATTTTATGTCATAGAATATTATTATGATCTCTAAATATGTAGTGTTAACACAGGTTTGTGATTAATCCACTTCTTCTAAATTCTATTTTATAGATCCAGTTCAGAGAGAAAGTACTATGGACAGCTATCACACTATTCATTTTCTTAGTGTGCTGTCAGGTATGTACCTCTTTACATGCGCATGCACACACACAAACACGCATACCCCTTTCTGTAAGACATGCAAGAGGATATAATGTTTGTTTTTAATGTTGGAGCAGTGAGGATTCCTTGTATATCTGTACCAGTCCAGTTATTTTATAATTTTACATTAAACATTTAAGTAGTTCTGTCAATGAAACTTGCTCTTGTGAAGTGTCTTTTGCTAAAATTCATACTGTTCCCCCCCCCCCCAAATTAACTTCTTGTTACACCTCCTAAATTTCAGACCTTAGAAGGGAGTTGTCAACTTGAAATCTAGTCTCATTTGAAAAAGAAGTTAAAAGTAGTTTTAGGTTTCACACCTACCCCTGATTTCCTCTAAAATTTCTTTGATTTTACTATATAATCTTTCCTCTTTATTTAACAACTATATATATTTCTCTCCTTTTGTTACTGTGTGTGAAAGACCCATACAAATGGGGGACACTGATAATAGAGTAAACAGTGACACTACATACAAAGTGCTGCCAAATTCACACAGTAAACAAACTGAAAAATATATTTGTCTTTTTAATCTTATAACTAAGATGTTAGTTGTAAAAATAACTTTAAAAAAAATAGAAGTGTTATTGTTTTAAATTAGCCATGCTTTTAACAAGATGGCACAGTGTATGGGTTGCAAACTCTGCAAGGAAATAGTTCATAGAATCATAGAATATCAGGGTGGGAAGGGATCTCAGGAGGTCATCTAGTCCAACCCCGTGCTCAATGTAGGACCAATTCCCACCTAAATCATCCCAGCCAGGGCTTTGTCAAGCCTGACCTTAAAAACCTCTAAGGAAGATTCCACCATCTCCGTAGGTAACCCATCCTTTAAATACTGTTTCAGTTTAAATATAATTTTTTTTTAATGGAAATATGGATAGAGATGTTAGATACTAAAAAGCAAGCTTTT
Source organism: Chrysemys picta bellii (assembly GCF_011386835.1). Lineage (NCBI taxonomy): Eukaryota > Metazoa > Chordata > Testudines > Emydidae > Chrysemys > Chrysemys picta. The sequence continues at coordinate 15,946,921 of NC_088791.1, forward strand.
ACAAATTTAAGTAATGTTTGTAAAACATAGTGCCAAGAATTATTAAAACCTAAATCTGGGGCCTAAATTAGCCCGACAACATTTCATTGCACGAAGTTAATATAAATGGCCATTAAAACCCCTTTTTAAATGGTTTTGCAGAGCTTTTAAATTGCACTTTAAAACACTGATTCTGAAATTGTAGTGTATAAAATAACCATTCTAGAGCCACTGAATAATGTGTATATTCAGGTGATCCACAAAATACAATCTGTAAGTTTTTGAACAGTGAAAGGCTATTTAGAGGCCGAAGGAAGTCTTTTAAAATCGGCTTGTTTTCTTTTGGTGAGCCATTAAAATGTTTATCTGAGAGGGAAGAACATACTATTTCAGCACTGTGTAGCTGTTAAATGTGTGTTGAATAGTGGAAGCTTTACAAGGATTACAGTAGTAAAATAGGGAAGAAACAAGTATAGACTGAATTTTCAGTAAGTAGTTTAGTTTAGAAAAATGTAGATTTCAACCTGACAAGATTCCTGGGACACATTTTTTCCATAATTGAGGTAAGTTCCAAAAGAGCTAATACCTCATCAAGAGTGCCCTACTAAATTCATGGTCCATTTTGGTCAATTTCACAGTCATAGGATTTTAAAAATCATAAATGTCATGATTTCAGATATTTAAATCTGAAATTTCACGGTGTTGTAACTGTAGGGGTCCTGACCCAAAAAGGGACTGTGGGGGGTCTCAAGGCTATTTATAAGGGGGTTGTGGTATTGCCACCCTTCTGCGCCGCTTCTGCAGCAGCGCTGCCTTTAGAGCTGGGTGGCTGGAGAGTGGCAGCTGTTGGCCAGGAGCCCAGCTCTGAAGGCAGCCCTGCTACCGCCACCAGCAGCAGCGCAGAAATAAGGGTGGCATGGTATGGTATTGCCACCCTTACTTCTGTGCTGCTGCTCGCGAGGTGTGGCCTTCAGAGCTGGGCGCCTGGCCAGCAGCCACTGCTCTCTGGCCACCCAGCTCTGAAGGCAGCACAGAAGTGAGGATGGCAATACTGCGACCGCCGTACCATAACCTTGTGACCCCCACCACGATCCCCTTTTGGGTTGGGACCCCCAGTTTGAGAAACACTAGTCTTCCCCATGAAATCTGTATATTATAGGGTAAAAGTACACGAAAGCCCAGATTTCATGGTGGAGACCAGATTTCACGGCCATGAATTTGGTAGGGCCCTACTCATCAAGGGTTAAAGAACTGCTTTCAAAGAGTAGCATAAGAGAAAAAGCATGACTTCTGAACCAACAAACCAATCAGGAACAGATGATTTTTATCTGTTAAGCTTTAGAAAATTTGATGACGCATGCAGGTCTCCATCATAGAGAATTACGCAAAACTTGTATGTACAGTGGAACTTCAAAGATAACGAACACCAGAGTTATGGACTTACCGGTCTACCAGACACCCTGTGAAACCGGAAGTCCTCAATCAGGCAGCAGCACAGACCCCAAAAAAAGAGCAAATATTGTACTGCGTCAGGGCTTCAGCCACTGAGGGGTTGGGCTGCAGCCCAGACGGGGGAGGTGTCAGGGCTCCAGCGGGGTGGCGCTCGGGGCTACTGACCCAGAGGGGGAGGTGTCAGGGCTCCATCAGGGGTGGTTCCCGGGGCTTCTGACCCAGAGGGGGAGGTGTCAGGGCTCCAATGGGGGTGGCGTTCAGGACTTCTGACCCTCTGAGCACCTGGGCTCAGGGCTTTAGACTGGGGGGGAACACTGGGGCTCGGGGCTTCAGCCCTGTGGCTCTATTTCCGCCTTCAGCCCTGTGGGGGCTGCTGAGACTAAGGGATTTAGTTATGAGAGGAATGCCGGTTTCGGCCCCAGCGCTCTCCCTGTAGCTAAAGCCCTGAGTCCCCCTCTGCCCCCCCAGCTGAAACCAGGAGCGGAGCTGCGGGGCTGAAGCCCAGATCCCAGCGTCTCCCATGGGGTTGAAGTCAGAAGAGAGACATGGAGCTGAAGCCCTGAGCCCCCTGCCAGGAGCCCTGGTGGCCCCTAGAGTCAGAAGCCCCCAACCCCTGCCCCCCCCCACTGAATCCTGCCCCCCACACCCCTCAGCCCTGTGGATGCAGTCCCAACTCCCCCACTGAAGTCCATAACGTCTTGTTGAGAGTTATGGACCATTTCAGAGTTATGGATAACCTCCATTCTCGAGGTATCCATAACTCTGAGATTCTACTGTAGTCAAAACTTAAAACTGTTTCCTAGTATCTGTAGGGACCAAATGATATATGCAGAAATCCTGCATTCATATTGTATCAAGAGAGAGAACAAGTAACAGTACACGGTGAAGGTGTATAAACCAACGGAGCTCCCTGTACAGTCTGGAAAGTAAGTGGAGTTAAAAAGGAGTAATCATTGTTCATGATGCTTTTAGAATAAAATAATCTGAACCAATAATAAACTGTACAACAAAATTCTAACCTACGTCAAGAGTTCCTGGACTGCACTGTTAAAACAGCAGCAAGAGAGTATGCCTTCTCTCAAAACAGGTTGACTGGGCAACAAAATGGCAGATGAAATTCACATTGAAAAACATAATCCCAGTTATACATATAAAATGTTGGGGTCTAAATTAGCTGTTACCTGTCAAGAAAGAGATCTTGGAGACATTGTGGATAGTTCTCTGAAAACATTCACTCAATGTGCAGCGGCAGTCAAAAAAAGTGAACAGAATGTTGGAAATCATTAAGAAAGGAATAGATAATAAGACAGAAAATATCATATTGCTTCTATATAATTGCATGGTACACCCACATCTTGAATACTGCTTGCAGATGTGGTTGCCTCATCTCAAAAAAGGTATATTTGAACTGGAAAAGGTTCAGAAAAGGGCAACAAAAATGATTAGGGGTATGGAATGGCTGCCATATGAGGACAGATTTATATGACTAGGACTCTTCAGCTTGGGAAAGAGACGACTAAGGGGGGGATATGATTGAGGTCTATAAAATCATGACTGGTGTGGAGAAAGTAAATAAGGAAGTGTTATTTACTCATAACACAAGAACTAGGAGTCACCAAATGAAATTAATAGGCAGCGGGTTTAAAACAAACAGAATGAAGTATTTTTTCGCACAACACACAGTCAACCTGTGGATCTCCTTGCCAGAGGATGTTGGGAAGGCCAAGTCTATAACAGGATTCAAAAGAGAACTAGATAAATTCATGGAGGATAGGTTCATCAATGGCTATTAGCCAGGATGGGCAGGGATGGTATCCCTAGCCTCTGTTTGCCAGAAGCTGGGAATGGGCGACAAGGAATGGATCACTTGATGATTACCTGGTCTGTTGATTCCCTCTGGGGTTGGAAGACAAGATACTGGGCTAGATGGATCTTTGGTCTGACCCAGTATGGCCGTTCTTCTTTTCTTCTGGTCTGTTTGATATATGGTATCAAAACCCGAAAGATGAAGTTAATTTTCATGCAGGCTTTTATTGACTTAAATTTGTGATTGTTTCCGTTCATGGCACTTTTCATAGTTAAAAGATTTTAAATATTTAATTTCTGTGGTTGGGGAATTAATCATTGGCAAAAATATTTGTATTACGTTTTCTGCTATATCTCTTAACCGCAAAGAAATGCAATATTAGGACCCAAAGGTAAAGTTAAGTTAGCAACTGAATGCTTTCTGTTTTCATTTTCAAATCTGAAAACTTTTTTTTATATATATTAATCCAAAGCTCAAACACTCTGATTCAAAAATGTCAATGAAATACAAAACCAATAGAATTTACTATTTTATTGTCTTCTTAACACATGAAGACCAGCATATTAAATTTGTACAGGTTATTAAATATGTCTCTGTCATATTGTGCTTTGGGTTTTCTTCAGAGGATTATATTGCTTGTCATATAAACTTTATGCTGTAGTTTTAATGTCCGAAACATGAAGAATTTTGGAATAAATTATTCTAAGCAACGTATCTGTAACCTGAAACCAGTTCACAATTACTCTTTCTAGTATGTATTTGTTTGTACTTTGTGCAGTCTAGCTTTACAGAGAAGTCTAGACATTTAATAGTACACATATCTTTACAGATCCCTTTGTTCGGAATCATGTCATCAGACTCTGCAGATCCTTTCTATTGGATGAGAGTCATTCTTGCATCAAACAGAGGTTAGTAGATTAGTCATCTCTCTTCACTCTTTTTCTCTCTGGTATTGCATTAATTTAAACAGGTATAATTGACAATTAATTGATTTTCAAATATTTGATTTCATGGAGTCTAGAAGTCAGAGTTAAGTACTTTGTGAGTGTTTAGGACAGATGTAATACTCTAAATTCATAACATTTTTCAAAAGCCAATACAAGTATCTTCTATTTTGAAAATAGCATAGGAATTTGGCATCATCTGAGGAGCAAATGAAATTCAGCTTGATACTCTTTCCAAAAGTAGAGCATCTCAAATATGTAAGACAGGTAACCTGCCATATGAATACATGGGACACATTAATGATTCCCACTTACTGATAATACTAGTTTACACTTTGAGATGCTTGGAGTAGAAGATGATTTATAAATCCTAGTGAATTAAGCCACACAGCACAACTACAGAGTAGATGAGCAAATAATTTCACAGGTCTGGAAACTGAAGAGAGAGAAGTTAAGAGCCTTGCTCAGGATCACAGTGCACCTGTGACAGAACTGGGATTAGAACTCCTAGCTCTTAGTCCTTCTCTCAGACTATCAGATCATGCTGCCTCTATTGCTAATTCTTGTTATGTTTTAGTTGATCTGTATCTGTTCTCAGTCTGCAGCAGTTTAGGTCCCTTATTATTTTTTAAATTAACTTTGCTAATAGTTTTATGTGACAGTATATTAATTCATTGCAAGTGAAAGAAGGGTAATCAAACTTGTTGGGGCTGTCTTTGTTTCTCATTTGCACAGTGCCTGAATTAATGCTGTCCTGAGCCCCAAGTGATGCCTCTGCAGTGTAAATATTTGGCTTGCATATATATTTTTTTCAGAATATTATCTCCTTTTAATCACTTTACACACACACACACACACACACACACACACACACACACACACACACACACACACACACAATGTTTTTGTTCTTCCTCATAGGTAAGATTCTGACTATGAAAATAATATAAAATGTTGAACTGGCTGCATGCTAATTTTAGTTCTTTGAAACATTGAGCATTTGGACCAAACAGTTAAACTTGCAACATGCTCGGAATGGAGAGACTTTCCTATGATTCACTGAAGGATGGATAAACCTTCAAAAAGTCAACATTTATAATGCTGGCTTAGGACCAAATGTGCAATATCTTTGGGAGATCTTATTGAATTATGTTTTAATAGCTTTGGAATCCACTGTATTATAAATGCAGTAAACCCTGGGAAGTGTTATGAGTTTCAAAGGATTATTTTACACAATGTGCCAGAGAAGAATTAATTTTTGGGACAACGAAGTTAAAAGGGGTTTCCCAGGAAATCTCAGGGGGGGGAGGTGTATGTACCCCTGCTGGTTATGCAAGAACTCATCCTTTTGAAGCTTCACCCTGAGGAGAGGATTACCCTTTGTAACAGGTGATTGGCAGACATGAGGACAATATCAAAGGCCCAAACTGTATAAAGGAAAGGATGAATGAGCTAACAGCTGTTATGAACTTGTAACCCCAGAAAAGCCCTGTGGTGGGGTTTGAAGGACTGATCACCTGCCAGACCCCTTGTTGGAATTGGGTTGATCTCTAGTAAGCTTATTAGCATGTGTTTAGGTCCTTTTATTGTTTTTAATGTTTTCTCTGTAATGCTTTCGCCTTAATTATAAATGTGCTCACGTAGAAAGGGCTGTGTGCTAACTTCTAACTGCGTGCAATTGTGCTGTGTATAGCCTCGGAGGAGAAAGCAAAGCAGGCCAGCTCATGCAGTCTGACTTGCTGGGTAACTCACATTATAAGCATGGAACTGTGCAGTCTGGAAAAACCCCGGTCAGGATGGGGAGAGACATGGTTCTCTACCCAGGAGAACTCACAGCTGGAAGGCTAAAAGTAGTTTCAGGAGCAGTTGCCCTGAACTGTTACAGGCTACACTGCAGATATCTATATCTCAGGAGGTATTATTTCAATAGGTAGCATCTTACCGTCAGAGCTGATACTGAACCAATAGCCTAGCAGAGAGCTAGGAGCATGGTGCTAGTAGATGATACAAAAATCAGAACATTTTAATAGCCCCATGACTTGTTTCTTAAAAGTGTCAATTTAATCCTGGTTTCAGAGTAGCAGCCGTGTTAGTCTGTATCCGCAAAAAGAACAGGAGTACTTGTGGCACCTTAGAGACTAACAAATTTATTAGAGCATAAGCTTTCGTGGACGACAGCCCACTTCTTCGGATGCATATATGTGGGCTGTCGTCCACGAAAGCTTATGCTCTAATAAATTTGTTAGTCTCTAAGGTGCCACAAGTACTCCTGTTCTTTTTAATTTAATCCTGCTGTCCTCATCAAATTCTAATGTGGGTAATTACATTCTGCCTTCCAAAATGCCTCCTGCACCTTCAGCTGGAAATTCAGTGATTCTCTGATTGGTGAGTGATAAACCACAGTGGCTTTCTGAGACCTTTCTGATGGTCCACAAAATGGACCAAGCAGTTGAGTGATAGGGCTGACATGAGAGGAGAATCCAGGGGAAGACTTTCCCCAGTGAAGAGTTCAGTATTGTGAAATACTGGAGAACTAACTACATATCCTGTTCAGCCTCTGTACACATCAGCTTTGGATTGTAGTGTTGTTTCACAAAAATGTTTGAATACACATATTTCTCCCACATTGCCTTCAAAACCTCAGACTGTGACACAGCAGTCTTTGTTTTGGAGGAGATAGTGATCTTTTTCTTTGACAGCAGCTTGAAACATCACTAGACTGGAAAGTGTTTGACTGAAAGGATATGAAGAATAGTTTTTTTTTTTTTTTTATTGCAGGTCAGAACCTTTCTAAAGGCCTGATCCTTAGAGGTGTGGGGGTTTTGGGATGTGATTTAATAATTTTTCTTCCTCTTCAGGGACTTTGATGGAGTTGGGTATCTCGCCCATTGTGACATCTGGTTTGATCATGCAGCTGTTAGCTGGTGCCAAGATCATTGAAGTTGGTGATACACCAAAAGACAGAGCTCTTTTCAATGGAGCCCAGAAATGTGAGCATTATTCTGATTAAAATTACTAAACATTTCTATTCTTGGCAAACCAACGTGTATAACTAAAATGCTAGATACAAGGCATCCGTAGTATACTAACTCAGCAGCTGTCTATAAATGAGCGTTGCTTTCTTTTTGTTTCAGTGTTCGGGATGATTATAACCATTGGGCAGGCCATTGTGTACGTCATGACTGGGATGTATGGAGATCCTGCTGAAATGGGTGCTGGAATTTGTCTCCTTATCATAATTCAGGTACATAATTAATTCTTCTGTGAATAAGCACTTCTGTGACATTCAGATATAGTATAGATGGATTGAAAATCCTGACCCTTCTCCTACTTCCCCTAACAATCCATTGGCTTTCTTCTCTTTTCCTAAGTGTTCTTAACATTGTAAACAGCGCATCCTAAATGTATGTAATGCATATATGTGAAAGGCATAAAATTTCCCAGAAGGACAAAGATACATCCAGTGGTTACATATGCTCAAGATGTTCCAGATAAGTGGGTCATGTTTGATCCCATTTGTCAAAGCTGTTAGTATTAAAACAGGAGTAGGCAGCTTTGAAAGCAGTGGACACTGTATTTAGGACATTTCTGATTAAAGGGTGCAAATCTTATCAAAGCAGTCCATGCACAATGTAAGAAACCAACACATCACTTCTGTGTAGAAAACATTATTTATTAAACAACGTGACTCTTATTGTCAATACTGAAAAGTTATGTAAATATAGCAAGAAGACTCCTGCTCTTAAATTCCTGACCTGCTGACTTTAAATCAGTGTTGGGAGGTTACAAGGGAACAGGACATCTACATTTAATATTGAATACTCCCACATTATAATGAAAATATAATCAGTAATATTTTTAATACTTAAATTCTTGACTGATTTATTCTTGTTTCTGCTTACTCGCATTTCTTTCCCCACAGTTGTTTGTTGCTGGTTTGATTGTGCTGCTGTTAGATGAGCTGCTGCAGAAGGGTTACGGCTTGGGGTCTGGTATTTCCCTCTTTATTGCTACCAACATCTGTGAAACCATTGTCTGGAAGGCCTTTAGTCCCACTACCATTAACACTGGCAGAGGTACATTGCACAGATAACTATAACAGCACAAGTTTCACTTGATACGTGCTGGAAATTAACTTTATTGTACTACAGAGTAGCAGTTAACTATAGAACTGTTGGTTTAGTGAAGTGCTGATTAGCTTTTAACAGTCATTGTCCAAAAATGGAGACTAAACACTGCCAGATCCGTAAGAGTAACTTTATCAAGAATAACAATCCAAAAGTTTGCCTCTGCCGCTTTAAATTCTAGTGTTTGCAGTGGAGACATTTTTTCTCATAACCCTAATCCTTCCTTGACCTCAGGAATCTGGATTTCCTAGTCTGAATCCTGTGTCTTATTTTTAGCACACTGTGGTGCACAGACATAGAAAAGGAAGTGGATTTAGTATTTTCAAAGGAGATGTTTGTGGTACAATTACAGTGTGTGAATAAGACATTCCTGTATTTAGTGTCTCCCCATTACACTCTGAAGTATGTTTGACATTTTGGAGAATGGGAATCCCACCTTCAGTTCTGTATCATGCTCTCAGTGTCCATGGCTGCACTGTGAGACCAGCCTTGGCCAAAGAGAAATGCTGCTTCTGTCTATGCTGAGAGGTTATCAGATAGCTTATGTGTAAACTCCAAATCCTAAACCAAATTTTACCTTGATTGATTGCATCTCCAGTTTCTGGCATTTTTATTTACTGTGCTTGCTTGCTGCTCCTTTCTACCACTCCTTTTCTCTTCTTCCCCCACTTCTCCCCCCTCCATTTAAAAAAAAGGGGGGAATTGTTTTTGTCACATGGTTGAGAACTATAGGTTTTATCACAAAGGCAGTGTCCTGAATGTCCTGGTATTCTGCAGGCTGGAAAGGGAATCTTACATTATGACATACATGTTCTGATAGGACTACAGTACAACATATCTCATAACACGTATACAGCACTTTTTCAAATATAAATTAATACCAGACCTTGTTAATTAGAAATTCACACTAATTTTTTACTTTAAAATTAAAAAAAAAAGATGGAGTGGTTTACTCTGTTTTGCTTTATATAGGAACGGAGTTTGAGGGTGCGGTGATTGCATTATTCCATCTTCTGGCTACACGAACTGACAAAGTCCGTGCTTTGCGGGAGGCTTTCTACCGACAGAACTTGCCCAATCTCATGAATCTGATTGCTACAGTATTTGTGTTTGCTGTGGTCATATATTTTCAGGTAAATAGAAAGTGCAATCTACAGCTATAGGGCAATTACTTAATTACAAAAGGAAGAAGGATCCAGACTCTTAATTTATTAGTCTTGTATTGAAAGAAATACAATACACTGATATAACGCTGTCCCTGGGAGCTAAAAAATCTTACCACGTTATAGGTGAAACTGCGTTATATCAGACTTGCTTTGATCCGCCGGAGCGTGCAGTGTTTCCTCCCCCCCCCCCCCCCCCCCCCGGAGCGCTGCTTTACCACGTTATATCTGAATTCATGTTATATCGGGTCGCGTTATATCGGGGTAGAGGTGTAATTACAAAAGTTAAAATGGAACAACTAAAGTATTTGTCTTATAATTTCAGGGAGTAACAAAGTAAGAATTTTTTTTCTAATATTGTCACTTCACTAACAGACATTTGACATTACAGCTATTTAATTTTATACCCAAAATGACCTGTGGTTGATACTCAGATACATTTTGGTTCTGTGTTTGTACAGTGCCTAGTGCAGTGGGGTCCTGGTCTATAATTGGGGTTCCTAGGCACTATGACAATAACAATGATAAATGCTACTACTAATTAAATTAGTTACTTGTGAGATCTTTAGCATTGCCATTAAATGCCACACACACTAATGTTTTCAGTTGAAGTATTTTCATGTTCTGGAAACTAAAAATAATTTTGCTGCAAATCTTAGTGGTTTTACAGTGTACAGAATACACTTAATACAGCACAGTTTGTTTTCATGGTCAGCTCTTGAAAGAATATATTCAGTCCAGGGCCGGCTCTGGCAAAAAAGCCTCCCGCCGCCCCGCCGGGGAGCACGGCAGGGGAGGGCGCCGAGCCCGGCCGCCACCCCGCTCTCCCCATCCGGCCGGAGCGCCGGGGGGAGGGCGGCGAGCCCGCTGCGGCTCCGCTCTCCCTGGCGGCCGGAGCGCCGGGAAGAGGGCGGCGAGCCCAGCAGCAGCCCCGCTCTCCCCGACCGGCGGGAGCGCCGGGAGGAGGGCGGCGAGCCCAGCCGCGGCCCCGGCCGGCCGGAGTGCCGGTGGGAGGGCGGCAAGCCTGGACGCGGCCCCGGTCTCCCTGGCCGTCCGGAGCACCGGGAAGAGGGCGGCGAGCCCGGCCGCGGCCCCGCTCTCCCCGGCCGGCCAGAGCGCCGGGAGGAGGGCGGCGAGCCCTGCCAGGGCCCTGCTCTACCCGGCCAGCCGGCTGGAGCACCGGGGGAGGGCGCATGCTTGGTAGGCTGGTGCCTGCAGCCAGCCCTGATTCAGTCTCAGCCAGAGAGCCATACTTCTCTGTGACATGACTGGTGCAGTTTGTTCCAGAATCTTGGAACTGATGCATAGCTTTTGTCCTGTAAGTTTTCTCTAAATGTCCAGCTATGCAATATGCCTTTTTATGTATATTTAAAAATTGGACACTTATGATTGGGTTTCTGTGAGAGATCGGTTTTAAAAGAATGCCCCCATGTGGAATAAGTGTGATCCAAGATGTAAGGACTGAAATCTCTGGCTTCTAAACAATAGCGTGCCTGTTCAGTCTAGGAGATTAGCTATAACCAGAAAACAGCAGAATGCTCTGCTTGCAACTATCTTCGGAGGTTGGTTAGGCTTCTGCATTAAAAGCTGGTAAGTTTTTTGTTTTGTTTTGTTTTCCCAAATCCTATAAAAAATGAGTGCATTTTAAAAGGGTGCTGTTGGGTGTAGAGTGGGAAAGCGTTGTGTACAAGAGGTTTTATGGAACCCAGCAATAAGACATTCTAAATATCCTTAAGGTTTTATTTAAATCAGTCTTAAACATTATATTTGCAGTAGCACCTAGAGACATTACTAGTTTCGAAGCCCCATTGTACTAGCTCCTGATCAAACAATCTCTGTCTGACCCAAAGAATTTATAATCCAGTTCCCCTCATTACAAGTAGCACAACAATTATAGCACTGTGTGAACAAGTGAAATTCAGAACATGAAACTCATCCATTTTTTTTTTAACATTCCAAGTCAAGCAAAATGGCATAAATGATAACTAATTTAAGGTGTTAAGAACGTTTTTTGTCTCTTAGTAAGTGATTTTTAACCTGTAGTCAGTTTAGGTGAATGAAAATTCTAGGAGAAATGGCATACTAAATAGAACAGTCATATGACTTAAATGCATAAACATGACAGTGTAAATATTTGGCTCAATCCAAAGAAGATTCCAGACCACTGTTCTGTTCATTATTATGGGAAAACAAACAAACAAGCTAGTCCAAAGGCTGTTTATTTCAGTCCTTGCATTCTAGGTTATCTAGTGAATACTCTATCTTATTAAGAGTGCTGTTGTGACATGCCTTTGGGTTTAGAAATAAATTTAACACTTCCTTAATTCTCTTTTAGGGATTTCGTGTTGATTTACCTATCAAGTCTGCTCGATACCGTGGACAGTACAGTAGTTATCCCATCAAGCTCTTCTATACCTCCAACATTCCCATCATTCTTCAGTCTGCCTTAGTTTCAAACCTCTATGTCATTTCCCAGATGTTGTCTGTTCGGTTTAGTGGCAACTTCTTAGTAAACTTACTAGGACAGTGGGCAGTAAGTATCTATCACTTCTAAAATAACTTTGATAACAAGTATTTTGGTATTTAACAAGTGGGAAGTTTAAATACTAATTTTCTTTAAAGTTCATGTATCTACAGTCTTAATTCAAGGAATCTGAAACCTCCATAAAGGGGGTAAGGTGGAGAGTCCCAGAGATAATGAGTTGCCTTTTCTTCCTCCCATGTAGGATGTCAGTGGTGGTGGCCCTGCTCGCTCTTACCCAGTTGGTGGTCTCTGCTATTACCTATCTCCCCCAGAATCCATGGGTGCTATATTTGAGGATCCTGTCCACGTAATTGTTTACATCATTTTTATGTTGGGATCCTGTGCGTTCTTCTCCAAGACATGGATTGAGGTGTCTGGTTCATCAGCAAAAGATGTAAGTGGTCTGATAACTGCTCTAAAATACTGTGTTTTAAAATCCTGCCTCTAATCTAGATAACTAGCTTCTAACAGATGACAGCTATTGTTCTGTGTGACTATCAGCTGGTTATAAAACACTGCAGAAGTCTGATAGAAATGTGTGTCTGCAGGTTGCTAAGCAACTGAAAGAACAGCAAATGGTGATGAGAGGCCACAGGGATACATCGATGGTTCATGAGCTTAATAGGTAAGGAAATGCTGGCTCTCTGCAGCAGTTCGCTACAGTAGAATGTAATTAACACCTTTAATACATTGGGTCAACTAAAGGTGGGGTCCCCTGCAAAGCCACTCAGATTTGTGCCCAGTGCAAGATGCAGATGCAACTTACTTTTTCACTCTCCTCACGTGTTCCATACTATGCTGTCATGTTAGTTGGGGAAGGATAGGGCCCAGGCAAACAGGAGGGACAAAGTGTTATGGAAGAGTTGGGAAAAAATAGATCAAGGGAGGCTTCCTGTTTAAACAGGAGAATGGGGAATTTGGGATGAGTCCCATGCATGGCTTTATTAAAGGGGAGACAACCTGATTTCGCAGCTGTTCAAATTATCACTACAGAGCTCTGACATCATGAAGCAGCTCTTCCTCCTCAGTATGTGGCACTGGAGCCCAAGCAATAAACATTATGCCTTGTCCCTGATGTGGGGGTGAGGGGCTCCCTCCATCATGCAGATTTGGCAGCATTGTCTGAATGGGCTCATGGATTGAAGTAACCAACTTGCATTACAGTTAGTTGGGTTGTGGAATGTTTTCTAGAAAGGTATTGGTGTTGAAAGCTACATTCATTCAGAATAACTGGAAAGATCATTAGTCTCTTCCATGCTTTAACAGTGGTTTGTGTAGTTATTAAATACTCAAATGTGTGGAAGCATATTTGAAAACTACATTGGATAAAGGCTGGATAATGCTCAGTGGTGCTGCTGTTGTTGTAAAGACCATTAATGTGCTGGAAATAGAAGTGGAAGGCATTTTGTTAATCACATTATACAGTGTTCGTGTATGTTTTGTAAACCTTTTAGTTATACCCCAGCCTTGTTTTTTCTGATTGGGTCTGCGGCAGCACAATCTGTGGGTGTTTCTGCTGGCAGGTACTTGATTGGAGGGAATTGGCAGCTAATTACTGTGCCCTCTTGCTGATGACTCTCATTGTAATCTTGCCTCTTCCCCCTCTTTCATAGTGAGATCTGGTGCAAAAGAAACAATGTTCTTGTTCCCTAATAGTTTAAAAAGTGACTCTCTTTGCTGTATGAGTGAGTTTTTGCTCTATCGAAGCTCACACATTAAAATGACTCAAATTAACTGTTTCCTTAAAATTTAGAGAAAAACTTTACCCTCAGGTGTGGACTTTACACTTGTATCTAAGGGCAGAATTTGCCCCGAAATCAATAGCATGCTTTGCTACTGAAAAGCAGCAGTCTTTGGTCTCTTTAGCCTCCCAGCAGTTACTTAGCACGTACGTAGCATGCTATGCGTTCAGACTACTTTAAGAACATAAGAATGGTCATACTGGGTCAGACCAGAGGTCCATCAAGCCCAGTATCCTGTCTCTGACAGTGACCAATGGCAGGTGCCCCAAAGGGAATGAACAGACAGGTTATCATCAAGTGATCCATGCCCTGTCACCCAATCCCAGCTTCTGGCAAAGAGGCTAGGAATGCCATTAATGGACCTATCTTCCATGAATCTATCTAGCTCCCTTTTGAACCCCGTTATAGTACTGGCCTTCACAACACCCTCTGGTAAGGAGTTTCAGAGGTTGACAGTGCGTTGCGTGAAAAAATACTTTCTTGTTTGTTTTAAACCTGCTACCTATTAATTTCATTTGGTGGCCTCTTGTTCTTGTATTATGAGAAGGAGTAAATATCTCTATACCACTCATGATTTTATAAACCTCTATCATATCCCCACTTAGTCGCCTCTCTTCAAAACTGAACAGTCTGTCTTATTAATCTGTCCTCATACGGAAGCCGTTCTATACCCTTAATCATTTTTGTTGCCCTTTTCTGAACCTTTTCCAATTCCTATATATATATATATATATATATATATAATTTATTTTTTTATTTTTATTTTTTTTACAAATGCTAGTCCTCACCACAGTGCTGTAAAGTAGACAAATATTTTTTGTTTAACTTTGTATAGTTGGAGAAACTGACACAGATAGGTGACAACTTACCCAAAGCACAGTAGCCACTGGCAGAGTCGGAATGGAACTCTGAAGTTCCTAATGCCTGAATCCACTCATTCCTGTCGCTCCCTCAGTTGGTCGCACACAGTGATATAGCACAAGCAAAACAAGACCTTTGGACGGAAAAGTTTAATTGTGAAAACTTTCTGTTTCAGGTACATCCCTACAGCAGCTGCATTTGGTGGCTTGTGCATTGGTGCCCTCTCAGTATTAGCAGACTTTCTTGGAGCCATTGGATCAGGCACTGGCATCCTGCTTGCAGTCACCATTATTTATCAGTATTTTGAAATATTTGTAAAAGAACAGGCTGAAGTTGGAGGAGTGGGTGCTTTATTTTTCTAAATGTCCAAATATTTCATGATTTGCTTGAAAGGGAAAGTATCTTGACAACATGCCTCAGTCAGTCCAATAATGCTGTCTTCTTTTTCTTTGTTTTCAAGTGCTAAGTCCCATTATCATAATGGGCATTGAGCAATGCCTGTGTGCAGCATCAGTACCAGCTGCCTTAAGAATAAAGTTTACATTATCTTGTTTAAGTAGATCTAGTGTTGCCTGTAATGCTGGAAATCAATGCATCTACTTTGCTGTTCAGACACTACAGTGAGATGGTAAAATGTAAGAGTTTGATTATTAGTAAACATTTTGCACACAGCGTTAAGATCTTAAATTGATTTTCCCATTTTTAGTCAGAAAAAAATACCAGAGTGCAGATTGCCACATGCCAATATTCTTGAGCTTATTAAATAAGTTCTTGACTGAATTTGTATGTAATCTATATTTTGCATAAATTACTTTTTATACTTTTTTAACGTGCATTTCCCCATCATTGTGCTTCAGCATTACCTATTCATTTGTGTTGTCTCCACTTGGGCACCCAACTCCTAGCCATGAGGGTGGACAAACGTTTTACCTGAGATTGCTACTCATCTCACCTGTGAATTGGTTCTGCTGTATGTGCAAGGCCCAGAGAGCACTTCCATTCTCAGCCCTGGGCTTCCCGCATGTAGATGCAGTCATGCCACCACATTGGCCTATACCTTTTGTATTTAACAAGTACTTGTGAAAACTGTGCCACTGAAACTTCATGTACACTTTGCTTTTGTGATTCTGAAGGACAGAAGCCTGCTTCCTAAAGCAGTGTTCGGAATTGGGAGATGGGGGAAATGAGCAATTCCTGTTGAAAAATTATTTATGTTGTCGTAGTTTACAACGGCAATGTAACAAGTATAAACATTAGACAATAAACTTATTTAATTAAATTCTGTTCTTGTCTTATCTATAAGAGTTTTTTCTTTTGTAAAAAAAACCTGTTTGCTTAAATGATTTCATCATGGCGAAATTACTTAAAATGAGATTTAAAATACCTAATTATCCTTGATGGTATTTCAAAGTAAGATCTGTTAAGAGTAGTTTGCATTGTGTTAAATACAAGCTAAGGTCTGGTCTACACTGAAAAGTTGTCAGCTATGTTGTTCGGGGGTGTGAAAAATCCACACCCCTAAGCAACATAGTTAAGCCAGCCTAACTTTCAGTGTAGCCAGTGGTGTTAATGGAAGAATTCTTCCATCAACCTAGCTACTATCTCTCAGGGAGGTAGATTATCTATGCTGATGGGAGAATCCTTCCCTTAAGCATAGGTAGTGTCTACACAGCAGCACTAAATTGGTGCAGTTTTAGTAGTGCTGCTGTAGTGTTTCAAGTGTAGACAACTCTAAGTCTTGGATCCTAACTTTAATTTAATTTCCTAAAAGTTAACCAGCTGACTTTTTAAACCACTGACCAGCACATCACCTCATAGTCAGTGTGCTGCCTGTGGAAGTTGAGGTGGTTTGTGTGGCAATGTCTAAGTTAATAGGGGATTCAAACAGGAAAATGGCAGTCAAGGATGAGAAGTTTCTTGGAGAAACTGAAAATAGGTACTGCCTCAGGTCTGGAAGTATGCGCTTATCCCTAGCTCCTAACCAATGGTCAGATGATACTGGGTAGATGAGTGATGAACAGACTGCACTTTTCGTGGGACTCCCTTTAACCAGTTTTGTAGAACGGGTAAGTACTAATTGAATTTTACACTACCTCTATGCACCTGTGCTATTTTATACAGAACCTGGGGTCGAAAACATCCAGTAATATACAAAAAATGTGTATGAACAGAGTTGTTAGACATGTTTTGATATCACTATCCTCCATTTAGTTTCCTTTAATGTCTGCAGTGTTCCCCCCCATGCACATATTGCATAGTAGTAATAGACTTAAATCATAAGATAGCCAAAGCGTATGAATGTACAGATTCTCATTTAGTATGTTTGAAGATTGTTTTGGTGACATCATGTATGTCCATGGGTGGGATGTTGATACAAAATACATTTGGCAGTAACACCCACTGAACAAATGTTTACTCAGTTACAGTAGAAGGCACCCAAGCATAGGTTCAATGTGAATTTGGAACTGCAACTGGACTTACTTTCCTTCACCCTCACCGGCTAACCAACCGGTGCTGCTCTTGTGAAGATGGTAGGATACAGCACACCCAAAAGCACATAGAAAGAGTAGCATAACAGTAGCAGAGAAGAGTTGTTTATCAGGTGTAGCATTCCATGAGCTGAATCCTACCTTTGAACTGGGTTTGACTCACTATAGTATTAATTCCATGAGCTTTAGGAAAGAAAGATTGCATGAGTCTATAGCTTGACGTTCTGCCTCTAGAAAACTTGAAAGCTACGTCTCTAAAAGCTCCGTCAGAGCTACAGCGGTGCAACTCGTCACACCAAAGCCACTCTCATGAAAATTCAGTTACTTACTGACTGCTTATGCACTTCTGAGAAATGCTGATATAAATATCTCCCTCCCCCATCATTTATTTTAGGTAATTTACTAAATCCCTTTTGTTATAGCATTGAAATGAGAAGTAGAGCACTGTGTATATTTAGCCTTAGATATTATATGGGTGGCACAGAAGAATTTCAACCAAGCATGATATTAAAAGAACCTAAATAGTTTCCCCCCTCACTAAGGCTGAAGACCCATGAAATCTTACATGCTAAGCAACCATAGGATTTACAAAGTAGTCGTTTGGAATGGGATCAATCCAATGCAGTTACCACTATGAAAAATGCCATGGAATCACCAGTGACCAGAAGAGATCAAGCCCTTTGTTTTTACATCTTCCTCAAAGATACCAGCCAAAGTTTTCAAGAGGGACTAGTGATTTTTGGGTACCCAACATGACACGTTTAAGGGACTGACAGTTTTGAAAACTTTGGCTGATATCTCTGATGAAGATATAAAAACCAAAAGGCTTGATTTCTTTTTGTGACAGGTGATTACAGGGCATTTTTCATAATGTTGTTAATGCCACTGGTCTGACCCCATTTCAAAGTGTATATACTTAGCAAAGCCAAGGCTTCAAGCTTTGTGGTGTATTCTGTGCAGCTAGGTTTAGTGTAGGTCAGTTTGGGAAGTTACCTCCCCTTACCTTAATCCAAGGGTGTTATACCAGGGAAGCAGCTCCACTTTAATGGTGGATTAAGTGACCCCTGTGTATAGTTTCAGCATAACTGAAGTGCTCAACAATAAAAGAATATTTTAAGAGGAAGGAGCAAGGAAAAGATGTGATCTCTTAACAGGCCATGATTTTTTATTCTTCTGCAAAGGATAAAATTCCATTCAGAGTTAGAGATTGAACAGTTAGAGAAAGGCTTTATATAGTACAAGTAGTTCAAGCAATCTTTCCTGGAACTATGATTGCTTAATACTGTGTGTAATCTACAGGACCTTTTATTGTCAGAAAACATACAGCTTCCAAGTCTATATTGACCATTTGACTCCATCCTGGAACTATTCAACGAGGTTACATATGCAGCCTTAGAACTTCATAAAAGGCACTTGGAGGGGTTTTTGTGTTGCATGCTTCAGTGCCAATGCATAGGCGTAAACTCTGGCATCCACTAAAATATGGTCTTCTGCCACTAGCTCTGCAAAACACCCAAACCACCCAATAATAATGAATTCCAAACAGAAAGGCATGGACAGGACAGACATAACAGGGGCAGATGCAAGTTCATATTCATACTATGGGTAAGAAATTAAAAACAAACTTCTGAAGACTTCAGACAGAGGCTGACAAGTAGCATCAATGCGTGAAGTATCAGAACAAATCCAGGCCACGTTTAAAAATTTTTGGAGGCTTTGCCATATTTCTTTTATAACACATTAGTCCTTTAAAATCTTGTGACATGTTAGTCCCCTGGAGCATTATTACTAACTAATTTAGTAGTAATGAATTAAAAAAGCATATGGACTGACTTGAAGCACACAGGATAAGCCTCGGGGTGGAAATGGGTAGCTATGCTGATGTAGGAAGCTATCTGGAACAGGCATTGCATTGGTAATTGCTTCTAACAAGACTGCAGCTGGATAGATTGTGTTAATGAACATTCCTTTCTGGAAGACAAACCTCATTTTGAAGGTTCACCTGATACATGGCATGTTATATGCAAGTTTTCCAGATTACAGAATTAAGAAAGTAGATGGTTTTGGTTTTAAAAATGGTTATAAATCTCCCAGACTGAGAAATCTCCAGAGAAACTTGAATACAGGGGCTAAGAAGTGAGTTGATTTACAGTAAGTGTGAAGAAGCTAAGAAATTTTCAAAGCTTTTATTAACTGGCTTAATGTGCAAGAGAAAATAAGTGCTCTTACCGTCAATTCTCTGCAGTAGATCATTCTTTGGTAGTGAAACAACTTCCACAAATTCTAGCAAAAAAAATTAAATAGATAATTTGTGTATTTTACAAGGATTGTCTTTAATCTGTCAAGTCATATCTGATATAGAGTTCAGTTAATGTTGAGAAGTATATTTCATTCCCATCTTTTTATACTCAGATGGAAGGCAGACAAGGAACTGGATTCAGGTTCACCTTCAGCCAGAGACCATCATCACCCAGGCACACGGCCAAGCTCAGCGATTAAGACACAGGCAAGATCAAAGGCGCCTTTGAAATGCAGTTTTGAGGCAGTAATTTGGGAAATAACTACAGAACTAGCTTGGAGAATGGTGACATATTAGGGACAGGAACCACTGTACTTCAAGGACAGACACTATTCTCCTTCCCCCGCTTTCATAGAATCATAGAATACCAGAGTTGGAAGGGACCTCAGGAGGTCATTTAGTCCAACCCACTGCTCAAAGCAGGACCAATCCCCAGACAGATTTTTGCCCCAGATCCCGAAATGGCCCCCTTAAGGATTGAACTCACAACCCTGGGTTTAACAGGCCAATGCTCAAACCACTGAGCTATCCCTCCCCCCTATTTGGTCCATCTGATCAGATATTTCACTGTTGAAATGTTAATGTAACCTGGGCCTGCATACTTGGTATGGTAAGAGACCACAAAGGTTTAACTTCACAGAGTGGAGGAAGAATGACAGACATCTGAGAACTGAGGGCTCCTTCTTGACATGTTGCCTGCCACGCAAGGGCAGACATGCTTGAGGAATGCAAGGTATTGCTTATTTGCCTATAACTACCCAAGCAGTTCCCCCTATTTGGATTTACAATTGCAGAGTTTCAGTCTAGGGGCCAGATCCACAGGCTTCAATACAGCTACACCAATTTACACCAGCCGAGGAACTGATCCTAGATAGGTCATGGAGACCATTTCAACTGAAATTTTCCCTCCTTTAAACCAGGCTGTGGTACAATTGTTTGGGAATCTCAAGTCTGATCTAAAGAGCGCCGAAGTCAGTGGAGCCCATACAGTGTGTCACCATCAGGACTGTGATCCTAATGATGTTAAGAAAATATCTCCTGACCACAGAGAAGAGCAGAGTGCAGGGTGACATCCGCTGAAGCATACTTGCTGTGCTCCGAGCCACAGTGAAGTTAAGTGAGCAACATACCTCCTTCCTCTGTAAAGACAAGAAGAAAGAAAAGTGTTAACACAAAGAAAACTAAGTTTGGACACACATTGGAGCTTAGTGCCTGCTCCTGCTCTAACACCCACGAATGTCAGTGACGTTATTAGAATCCTGTATTGCTGAGCCCTTCAACAGTTTCCAAGCATATTTAGAGAGGACGGTCCCTCCAATAAGACAGATAAAAATTAAATATTGTACATGTCCTGGACTCACCAGGCTTTTGCATGGGTCTTGTATTACAAGCATCATCTCCATTAATGGTGACGGTCACAATGTGCGTTGTGCAGTTTGTCAAACCAGGGTCCAAGCAAACAGCTACAAAGTAAAGGATGTTCATTATGAGAAAGAGATGAAACTACTGGACATTTTAACACCATGACTTTCACCCAGATCTATTTGATACAATAAGAGAAAAGTATCAGAGGGGTAGCCGTGTTAGTCTGGATCTATAAAAGCAACAAAGAGTCCTGTGGCACCTTATAGACTAACAGACGTATTGGAGCATGAGCTTTCGTGGGTGAATACCCACTTCGTTGGATGCATGTCACCCACGAAAGCTCATGCTCCAATACGTCTGTTAGTCTCTAACAGGGGTAGGCAACCTATGGCACACGTGCCAAAGGCGGCACTCGAGCTTATTTTTAGTGGCACTCACACTGCCCGGGTCCTGGCCACTGGTCTGGGGGGCTCTGCATTTTAATTTAAATAGACTTATAGAAAGAGACCTTCTAAAAATGTTAAAATGTATTACTGGCACGCGAAACCTTAAATTAGAGTGACTAAACGAAGACTGGCACACCACTTCTGAAAGGTTGCCGACCCCTGGTCTATAAGGTGCCACAGGACTCTTTGCTGCAATAAGAGAAAACTTATTCAGCAGGCAGCTTCACCAGCATGCATCACAAAACCAGGCAAAAAGTCTGGGTTAGTTATTTGTTCGTACAAGGTGAGCTGGGCAAAATGTTTTGGACAACGTTTATTTGCCACAAAATGCAGTTTTGGTCAACCCAAAACTATTTGTGAGATTCACACGCAGTTTTGGCTATTCACAAAACAGCCAGAGGAGAAGGAGCTAGTAGTTGTGCTGCTGCATCCTGTTAGTCCAGTTGAGGCCTGCACTTGAAGTAGGAGACCTAGGTTCAAATCCCTGCTCTGGACAGACCCAAAATGATTTTTTTCAGTTCACTGAAAATTCCAAAAACTATTCAGATGTGCTTCAATCTGAACTGATTCTTCCCCCCAACCCCCCTCAGAACTGCCATTGAACCAAAAAATTAGTTATTCACCCAGCTCTACTTACAAGTGGTTCTTCCCACAATGGTCTCCTCTTCTAAATACACACAGATTTTTTTTCATATTTGTGTTAGTACCTACTGATTGCTTCTACTGCAGTGACAAACATTCTCCTCGTTCACTGTACGTCAAAGGTTAAACTGCAGGCTCCTAGTCAAACTATACTAAGAGCCCAGTTTTGCCATCAGTTACATACACAACACTCCAGACTATGGAAATTGTGCAAAAGTAGAAGGGCAAAGTTCAATCTTAATAGCAACATGCTCAAATCCATAGTCCAGATTTCCCATTTCTTCCCTAGCATTTCCCCCTTTATAAAGGTTCTCCTTAAATCCCAGTTTTGCCTCTGCTCTGTGGCACGCAGCACAAAATATTTAAATACAGATGCTGGCTGCAAAGGATTTGGGGACTTTGATGTCAGGCAGCACTTCCTTCTTCCCCATTCCTGCTAATCAGCTCTGAGAACCTGAGTTCTCCTTCCTTTGCACAGCTGAAATGAGGACGACTTGCACAGAGATTGCATGATGCAACTGCTATTCATTCAGTAGGTAGGTTCAAGAGAGCCACTTAAACCTATTGGAGAAGAAGTCAAATCAAGTCCAGGCATCTAGACCTTTTAATTACAAGACGCCAGACCTTTAAGTTACTGAACTTTTTGTACCAAGTACCAAATCTTGGCCCCATGAGCAGAGCATGAGTAAATGAGGATCTTCCTTAAGAGCAGAATCATTCCCCCACATGCCTCAGAGCAACAGTGAAGCTGTTTCTATAACCCTCTGTATTGGGTTTTATCCAGTGGATCCGCATCTGTCATAGACACACAGACTATGTCTATGGCTCCTTGGTGTTGTCCTGGGGCACTGCCATATGGTACTGTGGGAGTGCACACTCCCTCGCTGTGCCCTTCCCATCCTGAACAGCGGACCCATCGTAGATCCATTGAATTTAGGGCATTCTGTGACCATGAAGAGGGGCAGGATTGGCTCTGAGTCAGGTAGTCAAGAAACAACAAAGACCTGGAGAACATTCAACGATATCCCCTTTGTACCCCGTTTCTTCCTCCAACTCTCGCAAGGCAGCGCTTTCTGGGCTTTCATTTCCCTCAATGAGGCCTGCGGTGTAAACGTTACATTAAAAATAATAGTTAAAATTGAGCTCTTTTACAGCATTGTCCATCCTTAGATCTAAGGGAGCTTTACAATGGAAGGTAAAGTATCAGCAGCCCTATTTTACAGATGGGGTAACTGGCACTGGGAGGTCAAGAAGGTCAGTGTCAGATCCAGGAACAGAACCCAGGACTCCTGCCTCCTATCCTCTAAATCATGCTGTCTCCCTCCAAAAGGAATTACAACTCTCACAATGAGAATGCCAATGCCAAGCTCAAAGGGTTTTCCCTCTTTTGGAAGTGGAAGATGGGAGGGAAAGGGGGGAAAAAAACTGGGTTGAACAGATTCTACAAATAAAATCTGACAGGGTGCTATTTCACATTTTTTTCATTACTACATATCCCTCTCTCTCAACAGCCTGTATTCTAGTACAGAAACCACCACTGATCTTGGAATCTGAAAGACACAACACACTGAAATCTACAAGCCTCAGCAAGATGGACAGAGTAAACTACACATACATTCTGTGTATTTCATCTTCATATTTTTGTTACCTACCTGCAGGGAATTCCAAGCAATACCCTCCCATTGGAGGCCTGAATTGTTTCACTAGAACAATGCAATCATAGTGGAGAGTTCTTTGTAACACAGGTATAACTGATACACCTGCCAGCATAAAGAAAAGAGCAACGAAAACACAGCATGTGAGTAGTTCAAACATTGACATTTATGTATTGTGAGCACCCTCAACTTCCACTGACTTTGAAAAATAAAATTGCACTGAAGGAGCTAAAGATGACTAATTTATTGCTCTCTGCTGGATGATCTCAACTCCATTTAAACCCTAATAGCCATCAGGAACTCTGGGTCTGAAAGCAACAGCTCCAATCAGGTACCCTAGAGTCTTCCCTCTGCTACTACAATCTTAACAGTCTTCCCACTTGAATTTGGTCCCCCACACCCTTGTCCAAACAGGTTCCAAACCGGAAGCTGCAGATCCTTTGACTGCCCAGGACCATAACTGACTTCCCATTGGAAAAGTGATCAAATCAAATATTTGTTCAGACACTGATTTTCCCCAGACCACGGATCCATTTTCTGGCAATATTTTACTGTAAAGCCTAATCCTGCAACTCTTAGTCATGCAAGCAGTTCTTACTCCAGCCATCACAATGGCATCAATGTGATTACTCACAAAAATCAGGGTACTGATTTGTAAGTTCCTTGGGGCAGAGGCTCTACTCCTAAGCTACACTTGATCAACAGTACAGCACCATACATGCCCTATGGCACTATATACATAGAATATCAGGAGGTCATCTAGTCCAACCCCCTGCTCAAAGCAGGACCAAACCCCAACTAAATCATCCCAGCCAGGGCTTTGTCAAGCCTGACCTTAAAAACCTCTAAGGAAGGAGATTCCACCACCTCCCTAGGTAACCCATTCCAGTGCTTCACCACCCTCCTAGTGAAAAAGATTTTCCTAATATCCAACCTAAACCTCCCGCACTGCAACTTGAGACCATTACTCCTTGTTTTGTCGTCTGGTACCACAGAGAACAGTCTAGATCCATCCTCTTTGGAACCCCCTTTTGGGTAGTTGAAAGCAGCTATCAAATCCCCCCTCATTCTTCTCTTCCGCAGACTAAATAATCCCAGTTCCCTCAGCCTCTCCTCATAAGTCATGTGCCTCAGAGGCCCCTAATAATTTTCGTTGCCCTCTGCTGGACTCTTTCCAATTTTTCCACATCCTCCTTGTAGTGTGGGGCCCAAAACTGGACACAGTACTCCAGATGAGGCCGCAGCAATGCCGAATGATCATGTCCCTCGATCTGCTGGCAATGCCCCTACTTATACAGCCCAAAATGCTGTTAGCCTTCTTGGCAACAAGGGCACACTGTTGACTCATACCCAGCTTCTTGTCCACTGCAACCCCTAGGTCCTTTTCTGCAGAACTGCTGCCTAGCCACTTGGTCCCTAGTCTATAGCAGTGCATGGGATTCTTCCATTCTAAGTGCAGGACTCTGCATTTGTCCTTGTTGAACCTCATCAGATTTTTTTTTGGCCCAATCCTCTAATTTGTCTAGGTCCCTCTGTATCCTATCCTTACCCTCCAGCGTATCCACCACTCCTCCCAGCGTATCCACCACTCCTCCCAGTTTAGTGTCATCTGCAAACTTGCTGAGGGTGCAGTCCACACCATCCTCTAGATCATTAATGAAGATATTGAACAAAACCGGCCCCAGGACCGATCCTTGGGCACTCCGCTTGATACCGGCTGCCAACTAGACATGGACCCATTGATCACTACCTGTTGAGCCCGACGATCTAGCCAGCTTTCTATCCACTTTATAGTCCATTTATCCAGCCCATACTTCTACATGATTTACACTATTCATTTTATTTTACTCCCATTCTCTGCACCTTTTTATTGTGTCAGTTGTCGCCATTTATGGAAGCAGACCACCTCATCATTATTAATATTAGAAGAAGTTATGCACAAAAATGTAACTGTTGCCATACCATCAGCTGAACTGTCCTCTTTCTTGGTAGTACGCTTTACGGTTTCCCAAATTCTGTTGGGTAAGAAGAAGAGAAAGTGGATGTGTTAATCCTAAAAAAGGAAGTGTACTAAATATACCTGCTTTCCACACAAATAGCCAACTTGAAACTTTGCTACCTTCATTCAAAAGCAAAACATGCAAACATACAGTGAGAATCGTACTGATTAGCAACTGCCAAGAGGCAAGCCACTATACTAAGTGATTACTGTAAAGTATCCGTAAGGTCTCAGTCTCAATTTTGTTTCACCTTTAGTTAGAGAGAGAGTCTTGCTAGCAAATGATTTTTGGTGGTTGCTTAGGACAATAAAAAAAAAAGTAATCTTGATTCATCGCATGATTAATCACGCTGTTAATAATAGAATACCATTTATTTAAATATTTTTGGATGTTTTCTACATTTTCAAATATATTGATTTCAATTACAACAGAATACAATGCTCACTATTTTTGATTACAAATATTTGCACTGTAAAAAACATAAGAAATAGCATTAGGTGAATTGAAAAATACAAGTACTGTAGTGCAGTCTCTATCATGAAATTGAACTTACAAATGCAGAATTATGTACAAAATATAACTACATTCAAAAATAAAACAATGTAAAACTTTAGAGCCTACAAGTCCACTGTGTCCCACTTCTTATTCAGCCAATCATTCAGACAAACAAGTTTGTTTACATTTGCAGGAGATAATGCTGCCCGCTTCTTATTTACAATGTCACCTGAAAATGAGAACAGGCATTTGCATGGCACCGTCATAACTGCCATCACAAGATATTTACATGCTAGATGTACTAAAGATTCGTATGTCCCTTCATGCTTCAACCACCGTTCCAGAGGTCCTGTGTCCATGCTAATAATGGGTTCTGCTCGATAATGATCCAAAGCAGTGCGGATCGACACATGTTCATTTTCATCATCTGAGTCAGATGCCACTAGCAGAAGGTTGTTTTCTTGTTTGGGTTTTGTAGTTTCCTAATTGGAATGTTGCTCTTTTAAGACTTCTAAAAGCATGCTTCACACTTCATCCCTCTCAGATTTTGGAAGGCACTTCAGAGTTTTAAACCTTGGGTCGCGTGCTGTAACTATCTTTAGAAATCTCACATGGGTTCCTTCTTTGCGTTTTGTCAAATCTGCAGTGAAAGTGTTCTTAAAACGAACATCATGTGCTGGGTCACCATCCAAGACTGCTATAACATGAAATATATGGCAGAATGCAGGTAAAACAGAACAGGAGACATACAATTCCCCCCAAGGAGTTGAGTCACAAATTTAATTAATGTATAAGTTTTTTAACGAGCGTCATCAGCATGGAAGCATGTCCTCTAGAATCGTGGCCGAAGAATGAAGGGGCATACGAATGTTTAATATATCTGGCACAAATACCTTGCAACGCCGGCTACAAAAGTGCCACGCAAATACCTGTTCTCACTTTCAGGTGACATTGTAAATAAGAAGCGGGCAGCATTATCTCCCGTAAATGTAAAGAAACTTGTTTGTCTTAGCGACCGGCTGAACAAAAAGTAGGACTGAGCGGACTTGTAAGCTCTAAAGTTTTACAGTTTTATTATTTAGTGCAGTTATGTAACAACAACAAAAATCCTACATTTGTAAGTTGCACTTTCACGATAGAGTTTGCACTACAGTACTTGAATGAGGTGAATTGAAAAATACTATTTCTTTTGTTTAATTTTTACAGTACAAATATTTGTAATAAAAAAATATAAAGTGAGCACTATACACTTTGTATTCAGTGTTGTAATTGAAATCAGTATATTTGAAAATGTAGAAAAACATCCAAAAATATTTAATAAATTTCAATTGGTATTCTATCATTTAACAGTGCAATTAAAACTACAATTAATCGTGATTTTTTGAGTTAATCACATGAGTTAACTGCGATTGACAGCCCTAATAATATTTAGTTCTTATATAGCATTTTGCATCCATGGATCTCAAAGCACTTTACAAAGGAAGACAAGTGTCATTATCCCCATTTTACAGATGGGGAAACTGAAGCACAGAGGTGAAATTAAGTCAGCAGGTCAATGTATTTAGAATAGTTATTTTGAAGAGCTGCAACATAAAATAGAAGGGACAGGTTTTATAGACTGACTAATTTTGCCTGGAAAAAGCAATAAGCAAATACTTACATTCCGTGTGCCTCATGCATAACAATCATTACGTGAAAATAAAAGCAGGTTACTCTGAAAGCTCCTAGCTCAGTTACCCATTCCTGTTAGTAACTGGAAGTCAAAAAATGACACAGCCTCTCTTGCAAATCAAAAGTAAGTGATGGGACTGACACAAAAAATAAACCTTTCACACAGGCCTCAATCACTGCCACTTCTTGAGGCTACTCTTACAGGGGAAGGAGACTTTAGAGAGAGCAATCAGAAAGGACCCCAATGCTCTAGGAAGAAGGAAAATAAGGTAGCACTGTCATTTCCAGTCATCATGACTGATTAAAAAGATAGATTTATCTGAGACATGAAGAGAATTAGACAGGCCCGAGAATATGAATGAGAGGGTAAGAAACAGGCAAGACCACCCCTACTCCAAACAATAGCATCCCAACAGTATGCAAGACCCTGCACAGTCTCAGACATCATGCCATCAACAGGGGAAAGGGAGTTCTTTGGGAAGGACCAGAAAAACCAAAGGGAGCTCTTGATAATCATCTGTTTGCATGTTAAAACCTTGCAGCATTAGGTCTGCACAGCATCTTTGCAAATGACTGGAACCGCAAGATAAACACATGGACCAAATCCAAGGTATTAAGCTACAGGACAAAGTATATCTGCTAACACATATTCCAACAACAAAAAAGGTCAAATTCTTCCTCAGAATAACTGCATTAATGTCAAAGGGGTAATCTAGCCCAGTATGTCAAGTAATTGGTTTATAGGTGCTCACATTCCATAGCCTTTGGCTGGTTCAGACAGAGAAACTGGGAAGAACTACAAGAATTTTAAAATGTCTCAGCAAGGAAATTACCTGGTTTTACCTGAGGGATCAACATAGGTCGTCTGTTCAAGCTTCACCCATTTTCTTTCTGCGATTGCCTAACAAAGAATAATAAATTAAACAAGTTGGGGCATTGTCCCCATGGAAATTTGCTGGGCAATTTTGTTGTTGTTTTGGAAAGACAAGCTGCAAATCCAGTGTGTGTGGGAAGCTGTAATACTAGCGTGTAAATGCATGCACTGAGTTCTTGAAATAGGAATTGAAAATAACTCATGTGATGTATGTACAGCTAGGCTGGGATTTTCAAAGGAGTTTCAAGGAAATTTGGTGGGATTTGGGTGCCCAACTCCTTTGGGCTGCTTTGAAAGTCTCAGCCTTAATCTTTAAAATAAAACAGGAAGGCAATGCCTTGCCCCTAGCAGGGGGCTGGTTTCAGCTGTGTGAAAAAGGGGTATGGAGAATTTGCCTATATGGGCTTTAGCCATGATGGGGGTTGTGACAGCCCGGTTATCTGGGAGTCAGGAGAATTGGTTCTATTCCCAACTCTGCCACTGACTCATTTTGGGACTGTCACCATTCTCCCCATCTGTAACATAGGGATAGTGATTCTTACCTGATTTGAAGGTCTTTGGAGCTCTACCAATGGAAAGCTCTATGCATTATCATTACTATCAACTCCATGGCCACCCAGATGCCTGTGGGCTTTTTGGCTGAGCAGAGGTATTCTTAACTTCCCTCCACCTAGTGTTTTGCCCATTCGTCTGTGATCCCTTGAGGAGAGGTGGAACTAGATATTAGTTTTGCTGTTTCTCTCATTTATTATGGCTTGCACTGTAAGGGTGGAGTAGTCTTTGCTAATTAAATGGCTGCTGGGAGGGCAGACAGAAGACTTGTTTCTAACATCCTGCACAGGACTAGGAGGCTTGGGGATAGGTTACATCAGCAGGGTGATGCAGTGTAGTCTCAGGTGGCTAATACATCAAATTTTTGTAGTGTAGACCAGGCCTGGGAGTATATGGGACATCTGGCCACAAAGGTCATGAAATTGGAGAAACTCCTGCTAGAAAGAGAAAAAGAACACAGCCCAAAAAAGAACAGCAACATCTAGAGCATGTGAAGAGAGAAAAACAAGCACAGAATGAAGAGACAGAGACTGAGCCACCAGTAATCTAAGAATTCAGTAACTGACTATGGAAACGGATCATCTCACTTCATCCCTAAAACCAATTCTAAGTCCATCTTACAGCATTCTACTTGTCTACTTGCCTGGGACAAGTCAGTTATTTTGAGGGGCAAACAAAATGTCAACCGCTTTTCCATCGCCATGGTAAAGGTGGCCAAGTAGATTTTGTGCCTGGAAATTTACATGGTTATTTTGCAAGGTTGTCCTAAGTTATCCTTGAATTACAGGAAGACAGAAATACTTTCCAAGGGCTTTTGGATGATCTGTGGTCACAACAGTGTAGCAGGAATGGAGAAGGTGAAGTTTCTAATTCCTTTGCCAAGGTGTAACATGTAGGAAGCATTCAGACTTATATAAGACTGGATTGCAAGCACCCAGGTATATTTTATTGCTTTGAATTAACTCCTAAGGCATACAGGGAATAAACTGCATGAGACCCAAAATAGGAAGAGATGAAAATCATGTTGCAGTTGCAGCCCAAACCAAGGGAATTATATATTTTAATTTAAAAAAAAAAAAAAAAAAAAAAAAAAAAAAACAAGATTTCTGCGTCTTTGAGTTAATGGGGATTGAACAATTATTTTTAAACTTTGCAGACGATATAAAGGCCTGGATTACTGATTGTGGCCCAACAATGTTGCATAGGCAGCAAACCCGGCAAATCATTACCCCAGTATCTATCTCGGCATTGTTAAATAGCAAAGGGGAGAATGGCGGAAGTCAGAACCATATCAGTCAGCTCCAAGAAAGCGTGAGGGAGGAAGAAATGACTAAATTTACCAGGAATGGGACCACATCCAAACCTGAGAAAGGAGGCGGCAAAAGGGGATGCCATGTATGTAGTAAAACAGGATACCTGTCATAAGAATGTCTGGTATACCAACAGAGGCCAAAAGCTGCAATTAAGAGGCAATCCAGTGTAATAGTTAACAGGGTATAGGTCATCCAGCACCTCCTGTGAGTGGTTGTTATTTAAATACTCCAGAATCCACCCCAAAGTCCAGGTGAATTACATGCTACTGGAGAACTACAAAGCCCTCAGTGTTACCTAGAAAGAAAAAAGAATCTTTGCTGTCACATGCCTGGTTGGATGCATGGTCAAACTCTGTGCCAGCTGATAGAGAGAGAAAGCTTTATGCTGTGAGAGACAAATCCTTTGCTTAGACCTTAGCTAACGACGCTTCACATAACGTTGAGCTAAGCATGTTCAGTTTGAATCACCTTCTATTTGTGACATCTCTCTATTGCGGTTATGTGCCAATAAAATCTGCTCTTCTCCAACATAACCTGACTGCAGAAACAGAGGGCACAACCAGCAGGTGCCTTAGAGAGAAACTCTACTCCAATGTTAGGTGACTCAGAATCAGAAATACACAATTGCTTTAGTAAAAGGTCGTGGGCAGAGGGGCTGTGACTTCTATTCTCAAACAATGCCACAAGAAGTCTGGTGAAAACCAGCATGGCACAGGGAAACACAAA
Source organism: Chrysemys picta bellii (assembly GCF_011386835.1). Classification (NCBI taxonomy): domain Eukaryota; kingdom Metazoa; phylum Chordata; order Testudines; family Emydidae; genus Chrysemys; species Chrysemys picta. The sequence goes on from NC_088791.1 coordinate 15,978,047, forward strand.
TGACCTGAAATATACTAGAGCTGGCTACAACCTGCTACCACTATTTGGAGGGTGCAAAAGACAAAGCAGAAGAAGAATCATTTAGAATAGCAAAAGGGATTGAGGAGTAATAGGCTGAAATTAAAGTAGCCTGAAAAGACTTGTGCCCAGTTTTGCTTCATTGAAAAATTAAAACCTCTGAAATGTTCAAGTTTTCCTACTTGCTTGTTTACGTAAGAAATTTGGGTCTTTTCTGCCATGGAAAACTATAGTGACTGGAGATCTAATGAAATTATGACACCAAAAGCATCAAGAGAATGAAAGCTGACCAACTGAAAGGGGAAGAGATTTTTAATACAACAGTTTAAAAGTCCTTTTTTAAACAACCATTTAACTCCAAAGGCTAACAAACACTTTAGAGAAAGGATTTCACTGTTTAAAGACTCAGTACTCCTGCAGCTTCAGTTAAGGTGCACAAGCTCAGAGTAAACGTCCACAATACTCCCTGGACACCACCACTATAACCAGAGAGGACTAGATCTGATATTTCCAATACTGCTAAGATAGGAACAAGAACAAACTGTTGAAAAAAAAACTAAAAAACAAAAACGTTTCAGGTGCCCTTTATATACCATAAAGCAGCAAAAAAAAAGGGCGCACACACAATTTTTAAAAATCCTTTGCAGGTCATCTTTAAGGAAAGGAAAATGTAGGCTGAATATCAGAAAGCAGTGAATTCAGTTACAGTGGAATGATCTCTCCAGGGAAGTGGTGAAAGTCCCATTATTTCAGACATTCAAAACTACCCTGAACAGCCTAGGAAGTATTGTCGGGAACAAACTGTGTCTGGGGAGGGCGGGTCTGAGGGAGAGGGGAGATGCACTAGATAACCTTTGTGTAATTTCTATGATTATTTTAAGGTGAAAGTTCCTCATCTTTCATCTGCATGTCACCTACTTTGACTGTAATGACTTCAGGACAAAAGCCCTATCTTCATACATCTACCACGCTACATAGCGTAAGGTTCTCTCACTCTGCACAGATGTAATATTTTCCAACATTCAATAGCAGCCTTAAATAAATGTTAAAATTAGTTGTTAAAAAAATATAAACATGACAAAAATAAATGCTTTATACCTCTTCTTTAAGGATGGATGGTCTGGTAGATTTCAGAATCTCTGTGGTTGTGTTGTTTTCCATTTTCAGGGATGTCTCCTGCACAAAGTCCACACTACTACAAAACAGAGAATTAAAGAACATTTACCTTCAGAGTAAAGTCAAACCATTCATCCATGCATTCTGAATTAACAAATCATTCTCCTAAACACGCTTCATTAACACTTAAGGTCACACACTCATCAGCTTGCAAACATCATGGATGCTGCTAAGATATATGGGGGTAGATCTTCAGAAGATATAAATTCTCATGGCTTCACTGACTGCAAAAGAGCTAGTGCAATTTGCACCAGCTGAGGAGCTGCCCCACAGTATTTATAGGCCATGCATGGCAGGGTGCACGACTAGGGTTGCCCATTTTAAGTCACAGTGCTACTTTGCTCTCAATGGAATCTTAGCTCAATACACTATTGCCACAGCATGCGAACTGGCCTAGAGGACAAAGCATGACACAGGTAAGGTTAAGGAATTAACCCCAAATATCAAAGGGAATTCAGAGTGAAAACCACCACTGCTGAGAATGAGGAATCTCAGCAATTAGACTAGAAAAAAAATCATTTAGGTCATTCAGTCCCTTTCCCACTCAAGAGGCACTGCAGGATTATCCATTTTCCAATGAATTTGTCCTGTCTAGTTCTAAAGCAGAAGACATGCCAGGCAGCACACTGATGCAGAGCTGTGCATTTTTACCACTAAAATCTTGGGTTCAAGTCAGTGAAATGGTTGGTGCTTTGTCTACATCACAAAACTATTATATAGGTTTAGTACAGAAGCTACTCTTCAAAGGAAGCCCAGGGTTGCTACTGAAATGAGATAACAGACAGGACAAAGCAGAAGGGGAGGAAAAAACCCACTGGAGAACAATCCAGCATTGGCATTGAGGTGGAAGAAATGACCTAATAGCTTTTTATTTACTGTTTATGAGCCTACACCAACTCTCAGCGAAGCCAATAGGAGTCTTTCCCCCAACTTCAGGATGCGCTGGATAATGATCATGAGAAATGACCAACGGGTGGGGAAACTTGCACAGTACTTGCTTGCTGTACATCTGACTTTAGCTTGTTCTTTCACAAAATCCATTCTATATTTTTAAAGTACTGGACATGTGCTTATCTCAGCTTTCTTGGGTATATGCACGGTGGCACATCTCCCCTAGCACCGTCCTATGAAGACAAGGCATGTTACATATTCTGGAGGATGCTATACAATACTACTACAGAAACACAACTAATTTATTACAGGCCCAAATCTACAATCCATACTCAGGCCAGAGAGACTCATAGGTGTTATGGGGTCTGTGATGGAGTTTTCATGCCACACCTCACCTGAAAGGGTTAAGGTTGCTAGGAAGGGGCTAATTAACACACCAGGCTGCACTTGGGGAAGAATTAGATAGGCAAGCCCTAACAGAAGATGAAGCTCAGCTGAGCAGGTATAGGCGGGCCTGTACAAAGCCAGCAAGCTGAGAACAGCAGTGGGCTGTAGGCGACAGTCTTTCCCTGAGAATTGGGCACTTGAATTGAACCCCAGAGAACACAGAGAAAGAGAAGGGAAGTAGGAAAGAGCAGAGGGAAATAGCAATGGGATCTTAGCATAAGCAGACCATGAGACAGAGGATTGCTGTGCTGGAACCTGGAGTAGTGGGTGGGCCTGGGTTCCCCTATCACCCACTGGGATAGTGGCATAGTCTTAGATTAGAGGATGGCCTGGAAAGGCAGCCGGACAGGTGGTCAGGAGAGACTTTGTTACCCTGAAAGGGGAGGACCCTATAGTGAGGTGGTTGGAGGGCTGTGTTACAAACAGAAGTTGCATAGAATCCCATAGAGCAAGTGGGGCTGTTGTGAGGGTGGGATGATGGAAGAGGGCATCAGAGCTGGAGGGAGCCAATCCCCAGAGTAGCCAGGAGGAGGCACCATCCTAGCAGTGCGTGTATCCCATGACAGAGTCCTTGCCAGCTTAATGACTGCAGGATGAAGCCAAAGCATCTTTCACAAAGAAGACTCAGACTTTAAAGTTATTGTTAAATTAGACCTGCAACAAAGAGATACAAGGAAAATTTGTCACATATGTTCTATAATAAACTAAGCTTGAATGGTTAGTAATATCAGAATCCAAAATAGACAGAAAATGCCTCCTTCTATTTCACAACCGTTTCAGAAAGAGACAATGATAGAGATTAGACATACGCAGTGTTGCTGTAACCATGTCTGTCCCAGGATATTAGAGAGACAAGGTAGGTGAAGTGTAATATCTTTTACTGGACCAACTTCTGTTGGTGAGAGAGACAAGTTTTGAGCTTACACCAAGGTTTTATTCAGGTCAGTATCTCTGCTTCAGCAGTTTTGATATTTTCCACTAGTTGGTGCAATAACTCTGAGTGACATTTAGACAAGGTTTTTGAAAGAAGTGTCAGATTTCCACATTCTGCAGATGGCATGGAACCAGGACTTTCAGGTGTCAAAACACTGAAATATAATTTGGCTCATTGAGGGTTATGATTCATACGCTGTCATAATTTGAGAGCAGCAACACAGTTAAAGATTAATAAACAAAATTAACTGCAATGGAAAATAAGCTGGTCTAAAGTTGCATTGTATTTGTGCATCAGATCTATGGACCCACATCATACCAAAGCCCTGGAACAGGATGTTCTCTTGTACTATCACCTACAACAATGTGTAGTCCTGTATCAGGATTAGATGAACGCCATTAATGTAATGCTTTATGGCTAGCAGTGCAATTTTAAAATCCTGATTTCAGTTAAAAAAAAAAAATCATCAAAATTGTGAATTCCGGTTTCGCTTGCATTTTCAGCCTAACAGCTGATACGTACTTGTAAACGTGGGCAGAAACTTAGGTCCACCTAGTCCTGTCCACTTGCCTCTTAGGGCTAGTAATATAGGACACTAAATTTGTCACACTATCTGCTCCACTCACCTCTCCTGGGGCTCAATTCAGACCTGCTTATCTGAGGAGTGAGTTTGGTCTCACTGTTAATTCCACATTCTGATCAGACCTCTCTTGAAGGTAACCTCCCAACCCCCCCCCCCCCCCCCCACACACACACACCCAAATCAGTTTTTAAACTTATCCTTGAAGCAATTCAGAATTGAGCCAACTAAAGCCTACAAATCAGCTTAGAGGTTAGCCCTGCTGCAAGAACATTACAATAAGCTACCCAAGATGTAATAAAACATGGATAAGCTTCCCTAAATCAGTCTTCAAAAGGCATGATCTGATCCCAGCTATGTTTCCCAATTGATAGCAACCAGATTTAGCAGCAGCTTGAGTATGCTGTTCAGAAACAAGCTCAGGACTAAACTAAATATCCAGGTTTCTTCCCACTCTAGGATGTCTTTCAAAAAAATGCTCTCAGGGGATACTGTCAAGTAGTTTAAGTACAAAATTTTTCCTACAGCACCTTGATGGGTATATTTGCAATGATTTGTCCTCCAGATTCTAAATAATCTTTTAAATCCACTGATCTGCCACCAATAGCCACTGCATTTGCATTGCACAAATGCATATGGATTTGCTGCTAGAAGCAGCTAGCAGCCCAAGTCCAGCTTCATTTGTTGAACTGTGCCAACATCACTAATGAGGCTAAGGGCTTGTCTACACTTAGCCCTGGTCTACACTGGGGGTGGGAGGGGAGAATCGATTTAAGTTATGCAACTTCAGCTATGTGAATAACGTAGCTGAAGTCGACGTACTTAGATCGACTTACCGTGGTACCTTCACGCGGTGAGTCTGCTTGCGCCTCTTGCCGAGCTGGAGTACAGGAGTCGACGGGCGAGTGCTCAGGAGTCGATTTATCGCATCTAGACTAGACGCGATAAATCGATCCCCGCTGGATCAATCACTGCCCGCCAATCCGGTGGGTAGTGAAGACATACCCTTAGTGTTGCAGCTGCGCTGTTGTAGCACTTAGTGAAGACACTACCTATGCTGACGGGAACACTTCTGTCAGCGTAGGAACTTCACTTTCCCAAGAGCAGCAGCTATGTCAATGAGTGACATAGCACTGTCTACACTAGGGGTTAGGTCAGTATAACTACGTTGCTCAGGAGTGTGGAAAATCCATGCCCCTTAGTGACATAGTTATACCAACACAAGTTGGTACTGTAGAGTGTAGACCAAGCCTAAAAAAACAACTAAAGAAGGCAAATAGTACACTAACTTGAGCACTGAGAAAGAACATGAAAATAACAGCCAAAAGGAAAAGAAATCAATGGTTGCCAAGTATCAGGATGGCAATGTTACATTTCTGCTCTGATGTTTATTAGCACTGATGGCCTACTGAGCACTGTACAGGATATCAAGGAATAAATGGTCCTTGCCTCATTGGGGTTATGTTCTAAATGGAGAGAAAGAAAAACTGCTTTAGATAGCCAGAGGATGGTTATCAAAACATTGCAATTATTATTACAAAGTCTGTTTCAGTTAATGGAGAGGTGAGGATTTAGGTGAGTTAGCCCAATTTAGAAGAATCTGAATTAAGGGAGTATAATAATTTTGTGCACCTTCTGCAAGGCTAGTTCTGAGTGCAAAGGGCTACAGCGTAAAAGGCATGAAGAGAAACACAAAAGGGGAGAACAACGAGGAGTACTTGTGGCACCTTAGAGACTAACAGATTTATTTGGGCATAAGCTTTTGTGGGCTAAAACCCACTTCATCAGATGCATGGAGTGGAAAATACAGTCGGAAGCTATATATACAGAGTATATGAAAAGATGGGGGTTGCCTTACCAATTCTAACGGGACAATTCAATTAAAGTGGGCTATAAGCAGGAGGAAAAATCACTTTTGTAGTGGTAATCAGGGTGGCCTATTTCAAACAGTTGACAAGAAGGTGAGAGTAACAGTAGGGGGAAAAATTAGGATGGGAAAATAGTTTTTAGTTTGTGTAATGACCCATCCACTCCTAATTTGACACTATCAAATTAGGCCTGAATAAAGACTGGGAGTGGATGGGTCATTACACAACTTGTCAACTGTTTGAAATGGGCCACCCACCCACACCGCCGGGGGAAGAGCATATGGCTCTGTCCCAGGGAGGACACTGGCAGCTGGTTACTTCTCCACCCCTGCCTCCAACCCATCCACCATGGTAATGGAAAACTGATATGATGTCCTGGCAATGAGGAATCATCCCCAAAGGAGGAGGAGAAGCCATGTACCTCCTGCACCCCCTTATGCCACCCCATCCCTAGTGCCCCATCCCCCCAGACTCTGCCCCATTTCCCCTGCCCCCCTTATGCCATCCCTGTCCCTACTGACCCATTCCCCCTGTAACATTGCCCCATTGCTCCTGCTCCCCGTTATGCCATGTCCATCCCTACTGTTACCCGTCAGGTCTGTGTTCTTGGGAAACCAGGGTGTAGTACCCAGGGTGCCTGACTCACAAAAGACCTCCCCCCCAAGCCTCTGCTTGAATCAAAATTGATCAGAAGACAGACTTACAAAAAGCAATGAAAAGGCAGGGAGAGAGACACCTAAACCTCTGGGATAAGGATGACAGGATTAAGGAAACTCCCCTAGCCTCATTTGCATCGGAGATGGGACAAGGAGGCATCTACATTAGCAAACAGAATGGGGAACAGAGATTCCAAGGCAAGAACCGCAAGGAACTATGGGAACATAGAAGCAGAGAAGCACTGCATCATGGGGAATCTCTGCTCCAGATGGTAACGAACCTACACCTGCACACACCCAGCTCATTAATTATCAGACTAATTCTAGTAATAAATCCTTTATGGGTATCCAAAATAGCGAAGCTCCCTAATTGCGTTGTGAGCTCCCGCCAAGAAACACCGCCCAAAGCCAGGAATGATCAGTTCCTATTGTCTAGCCTGAACAAAACAACTTTGGTATTCTCCCTTGAGCCACCAGTTTGCACAAACAAAGCTAGTGTTCTCCCTTGAACCATTACTGTTTCTCTACAAAAAAACCTTACCCATGCTCAAGTAAGTGTTCTGATGCCTGGATCCAAAATCTGCATCGGTTCCATTAGGATTTCATCTTCTCCAAACTGATCATGCTAGGGGCTCTGCCTGTCTCCAGCACTCTGGACCCTCAGCTACCACCACCACCTGGGACCCGTCCCCCATCAATTCAAGCTTCATGGAGTGGTGAGAACCCAGCTCACTCTCTCTGAGTATAGCCTTCTGACCCTGACTTGTGTGATCAGTTATAGTTTTCTAAACCTGACTTCTATAATCAAGTTTAAGTTGGATTTAATACGGTAACTGTTTTGTTTGTTTGGCTCCCCTATGGTTATTAACTGGCAATAAATAACTTTCATTATTAAGCTGGTTGCTTCTCTATCCCCCCGCCCCTCGTGAGTGTTTTTTGGTTTCCTCATTCGTTCTGCAGCAATGCTCCTACCTAAGCTGAAAGATCCCTGCAGCGCCCAAAAATCCTATGTGGTTTGCTCATCAAGCCGATTACTACCAGAACAACTGTAACGTGAAAGTGGGGATAGTGCTGAACCTGGAACATATGAGGGTGGCAGCTTTGATGCATCCGAAGAAGTGAGGTTTTTACTCACGAAAGCTTATGCCCAAATAAATCTGTTAGTCTTTAAGGTGCCACCAGACTCCTTGTTAGCTTTGAAGTGCTGCTCAACCCAGTCTGCTGAGTGCAGGGGCATATGAGGGTGACAGCTTGGAAATGCTGCTCGACCCAGCCTACTGAGTCCAGGGACATATAAGGGGTCAGCTTGGGAGTGCTGATTAACCCGGTTCTCTCAGACACACTCTGTTAATGTATAAAAACAACAAGGAGTCTGGTGGCACCTTAAAGACTAATAGATTTATTTGGGCATAAGCATAGTTATGCATCTGAAGAAGTGAGGTTTTTACCCACGAAAGCTTATGCCCAAATAAATCTGTTAGTCTTTAAGGTGCCACCAGACTCCTTATTGTTTTTGTAGATACAGACTAACACGGCTACCCCCGATACTCTGTTAATGTATGTGTGTGTGTCTGATTCTGGGGCTAGAACAGGAGTGGCCATCCTGAGCCTGAGAAGTAGCCAGAATTTACCAATGTACATTGCCAAAGAGCCACAGTAATACATCAGCAGCCTTCCATCAACTCCCTGCCACTGCTCCCAGCGCCTCCCACCTATAGCTCTAGCTCCAGATCGGTACCTATACAAGGAGCCACATTTTAACTTCTGAAGAGCCACATGTGATGCCAGAGCCACAGGTTGGCCACCCCTGGGCTAGAAGAACCCAGCCCTGGAGAACCTAGGCCCTGCAGGATAGCTCCACTGGGAAGGAACTTGCAGGAGGGAGAAGTAGAGCTCCATATGAAAACACAAGTAGTACATTGATAGAAATACAGAACACCTCCCTTCCCAAGAAGAGTAAACTTAATAAATGAGCATACCCCAAAGTAACAGGCAAAGCTGTAAAAAGCAACAGAGGCAAAGCTGGTAACACTACTGCCCCATTCGCCCCATGACATCACCCCATTTCCCCTGCCCCCGTTATGCCACCTGTCCCTACTGCCCCATTCCCCCCATACCACCACCCCATTCCCCCTGCCCCCATCCCTACTGCCCCATTGCCCCTGCCCACGTTATGCAACCCCCATCCCTACTGCCCCATTCCCCCCCGACACCACCCCATTTCTCCTGCTGCTTGCTATGCCACCCCCGTCCCTACTGCCCCCGTGACACCTCCTCCATTCCCTGCAGCCCCATTGCCCCCCATGACGCCACCCCCGTCTCCTGCCGCCCTCTCCCGAGCCCTAGCCGCACCCGCTCTCCACACGGCGTGGCCCCTCCCTCCAGCCGCCTCTGACCGTTACCCTCTGCGCGGTGACTGGCTGGCCGGGACCCTCCCCAGCTGCTCCTCCGCGCTCACTGCCCGCTCCCAGCCTCGCGCAGGGATCGCTTAACCCCCAACCTTCCACCCTCGCCGATTTCCCTTCCGGGTCTCGGCTGCCGCTCCTTCCGCCCCTGTGCATCTGCTGGCACCTCCCGCCGGGTCCCCTGCCTGGTACAGCGGGAGCGAGTTCCGGGCGGCTCCGCTGGGCCTGGGCGGAGGGTTCCGGGCGCTGGAGCGGACTCGGAGCAGCGACGATGAAGAAGGAGCAGGTTCTGCACTGCCAGTTCTCGGCGTGGTACCCGCGCTTCCGGGCCCTCACCATCCGCAGGTGGGAGTGGAGCGGGCGTGGGGGCAGGGCCTGGAGGGGCTGGGCCGGGGGAGGGGGTGTGGGGGCAGGGCAGGGCCTGGAGGGGCTGGGCCGGGGGAGCAGGCGTGGGAGCAGGGCCTGGAGGGGCTGGTGGGGAGCAGGATATGGAAGAGCTGGGCTGAGGGTGAGAACATGCAGAAGCTGGTGTGGGGGCAGGGCATGGAGGAGCTGGGCTGGGCTGGGGTGGATGGGGAGGGCATGTGCACAAGGATGGCTATTCTGGGTTAGACCAATGGTCCATCTAGCCCAGTATCCTGTCTTCTGACAGTGGTTGCTAGTGTCCAATGTTTCAAAGGAAATGAACAGAACAGGGCAATGTATCCAATGATCCATCCCCCTGTCCTCCAGTTCTAGCATCTGGCAGTTGGAGGGTTAGGAACACCTATTGAGAGACTGGTATGAGAGGAGTGCATGGGGGCTGCGGTGAAAGTGTAGGGGAGAGCATTGAGGGCTGGGGAGGATGTGGAGGCAGGGCATGGAGCTTACACCTTTTCATGGTTGAGGAATACAGTTACAAAATGAATTGCATAGCAAATGTTTCAGTTAAAGAAACCCTTTGTGCACTTTTATTCTCCTATTTGCCCTCCCCCCTCCCCCATCTAAGGAAAAAGTGTTTTTGTGTGTTGGTTTGATTTTGGGGGGGGTGGGGGGGAAGAGCATAAGATTGGGATAGAACACAACAACTGTGTTCATGTCCGTGTGTTTCTGCGTGTGTTCCTTCCACAGAATTAAAGGGACATGGAATGTTGTTGGGATTTTTTAGTTTCTTTAGCCTTAATTATTCTAATAATTTTTCTGCCTTTTGTTTGTTCAGTGCTATACTTCCACTGCCACAGAATGTGAAGGATTATTTGCTGGATGATGGAACTCTGGTAGTTTCAGGAAGGTAAAAATAAGTATTTTTCAAATATTAAATTTTGTCTCCCTATACATAGTTCATCTTCATATATTTGATAATATAGGGTGGATGAAAATCATTAAATACAGGTTTATTTTTTTAATAAACCCTTTTAAAATTAAATTTGGAAAAAATGACAACCTATATTCAGACCTAAATTTATTATATAATCTGTTAAAATCATTTAAATTAAGTAGTACTTGTTTGCTGTTACTTTTTTAAAGAAAGTCAGACCTCTGAACCAGTGGAAGTTACTGGTTAAGCACCTGGAACTAGAGTTGGAAGCGCTAAACCAACTTTTGACAACAGTAGCCTCTTTTGCAAGTTTAGAGAGAAAATTTTCCTCATTTTAGTTTATTCAACTAATTTAGTTAAATGACTAGTTAATTCAAAATTAAGAAACCAATTGGGAGTTGGAAGAAGCAGGAAACTCTTCTGATCTATAAATAAAAACTAGGATTGAGAGGATGACATTATCTAGTTCTAAAATCTTGAAGGACCTGGGGACCAGAAACAGTTCACTAATTATAGATCCTAATTCCTTTTTTAATAAATCAGTTGATTTTAAATGAAAAACATATTTGAATTATTTTTTTCTTGTATGTCCAGCACAAAAATTAAATGCTCTTTTGTGCATTCTGAATTACATTTGAATGTCTGTCCAAAATAAGCTTGACTCAAATCACAAGTGAAAAATCAATCATTTAGTAAATAAGAAATGTATAATTTATCATTTTCTAATATAAAAATGTAAAAATTAAGAATAAGCAACTATATATCTTAAGTTACCTTTATTCATAAATAAATGTGCATTGATATTGTATCCTCTTGTTTGGCACAAAGAAGTAACACGTTTGTGTAAAGGCAAGTTGCAAATGACGTAATTTAATGGTTACCAACTAATGAGAATCAACCTTTCTTTAGGAAAATAACTTAAAAATACAAATATAAAACACAATTAAAACAATTATTTCAGTAAAAGTTTCCTGGTTGCTAATTTAAATCATGATTAAAATCAGTGATTTCAGTTGCTTTAATTTAATTTCCATCCTGATAGGGAGGAACAAAGGGTGCTATACCCTCCCCTGCAGAAGTTGGGAATGTTGCCTCTCCTGAGGCACAAGAATGAGTTTTCCACACAGCAGGTCATTGCTCTTCCAGCTAAGTCTTTGGGTTAACCCAATCATGTTGTATTCAAAGTAATGAAATCAGATAGCATGACTGCATCTGGAAGGAGGAGAACACTGGAGAATCCATTAAATATACAGCTAGCCATAGTTCCCCAAAATGGCGAGAAGCATGTGGAAGAGGGGAAAACAGGCCATGAATTTGTTCCCTCTCTGGCCCCCAGATTAAGTAGAAGATCTGGTAGGCCTAGGAGTTGTAGTAAGGAGACTTAGGCTTTGGCTACACTTGCTAGTTACAGCGCAATAAAGCAGCTCCGGGCGCCCTAGCTCACTCCCCATCCATACTGGCAAGGCACGTAGAGCACTCTGACTCCACGGCTACAGCGCTGCTGGTACTCTACCTGGGCGAGTGGAATAACGTTTGCTGTGCCCCCGCTGGAGCGCCGCAGCACCATTGTGAACGAGGTGTTGCGTTACTGCGCTGTGATCAGCCTCCGGAAACGTCCCATTATCCCTTTAAGTCAAGTGGCCACTCTTGTCGTTGTGAAATCGTCTGCAGGAATGCGGAAATGCCCTTTCAAAGCTCCGTTTCGGAGAAGCTGGCTGCTTATCAGCACAGAGAAAAAGCAAACATTTACTGTTTGCTTTGAGTGAGTGAGAGAGAGGCGGGGGAAGGGGGTCTGAACTTACAAGACAGCATGCTGACACTCTCAGCACCCCAAAAACCCACTCTCTCCCCCCCTACATACACAGAACACACTCCCTGTCACACTTCACCCCACCCCCATTTGAAAAGCACGTTGCAGTCACTTGCATGCTGGGATAGCTGCCCATAATGCACTGCTCTCAATGCCGCTGCAAGTGCTGCAAATGTGGCCACGCCAGTGCGCTTGAAGCTGTCAGTGTGGACAGAAAGCAGTGCTTTCCCTACTGCACTCTCCGAGGGCTGTTTTAACTCACAGTGCTCTACATCTGCAAGTGTAGCCATGCCCTTAGTATGAGATGGGAGTCCACAAAAGAATAAGGCTACTTAGGCTGCCTTATGATTAAGGTTGACTTTAAGCAGAACTAATAGTGCATATGGACCAGACAATCTCCTATGTCAATGCCATGATGATGATTACTTGATGGTGGAGTAGGATGGAGCAGATATATTAGAGAAACAATGGGCAGAGACGTACATTTGCTTCTTGATCTCCTGTTAGTCTCTCCCTGCTGCTTCTTTGTAAAGTGATTTATTGTATGCATAAATCTTGGTAATACCCAAATTCAGAAGTCAGTCCTTGTTCTATAATTTCCTAGTTAGTACTTTGCCTTTGTTGCAGACCTAATGATTAAGAGATGTAGATCAGAAAGTTGTGGTGCATTTCTAGAAAGTCATCCTACTGGGGGAATTCTGCACTATTGCGCATATGCAGAATTCATGACTCCCGCAGATTTTTTTCCCTCTGCGAAAAATACATTCCACCAGAGGCACTGCAGTTATGCCCACCAGGGGCTGCTCAGGCACCAGAACAGAGAGCAGCTAGCTCACCAGCAGTAGCAAACAGCAGCTGGCTGCATTGCTCACAGTGCCCAGCCTGCAGGGCCAGGTTAGAAGGCATGGGATATGGGTGGGAACACAGGGCTGCTGGGGGATCACATAGACTGGAGTTCAGAAGGGCTAGTGGTGGGAGACAAACTGGGGCAGGGGCTGAATGGGAATAGGGGTGTAGGGTCACATGGGAACGGAGAGCAGGGGAGTGCAGGGCCACACGAGGATAGGGGCAGGGGTATGGGACACATGGGGACAGGGGCAGATGTTCCTGACTGAATGGGGGAGGCTAGGGTTCAGCCAAATTCTGCATGGAGGAGGCTCCCTAACAATCCCCCTTCCCCGCCAAAAAAACACTGTTCCATATTTCTTTCACCCAGACCCAACAACCCCACAGGTTCATTCCCAGGCTCCTTCCCAGAAATTGTTTCCCTCTCCTTCAGCTCTTCCGTTACTCCTGACTCCCACAAATCTTTGCACTGCTTCTGAGGGGTCTGAGAAATACGTTTCTGTATTGTCGTCATAGGCGCCGACTCCGTGGGTGCTCTGGCGTTGGAGCACCCACAGAAAAAAAATAGTGGGTGCTCAGCACCCATTGGGGCCCGCCGATCAGCTCTTCCTCCTTCTCCCCACCAGTGCCTCCTGCCCGCCAGTGTCCATGTCATTCGGCTCCTCCCCCTCCCTCCCAGTGCCTCCTGCCCTCCGCAGATCATTTGTTCAGCGGTGTGTGGGAGGCGCTGGGGGGAGGGAGTGGAGCGAGGGCAGGGCATGTTCAGGGGCAGGAAGAGGCGGGGAGGGGTGGGGCCTTGGGGGAAGGAGTGGAGTGGGGGTGTGGCCTGGGGCAGAGCAGGGGTTGATCACCCCCCAGGAAATGAGGAAGCTGGCCCCTGTGATTGTAGTTTAAATGAATTATTACTCAAGAGTTCTGTATTAATAAGCCTAGTAAGGAATCTTTGTCAAAAAACATTTCCTCAATCTTTTTTGTTGTCTGTATTGTTACAGACATACTTGCTGACCGGTATTTTGAAATAAATTGCCAAAATAATTGTAACTGGTGTGATGATATTGTGTTATTTTGACAAATAAAATATGTAGAATTTTGCAGAATTTTAAAATGTGCGCAGAATTTCCCCAGGAGTAAAGTCACAGTGAGGGAATGTGAATTAAAATATTTTAAAAAGACGAAACCATATTATTTTTCCCTCCAATTTTGAAAGGTTTTCGAAAGGATATGTATAGGAAATTAGAGTCATCATCAAACTTTTATGGCTAGGAAGGGCCTGCATCTTCCCTCTGATCCTGCATCATTATGTAAATCAACTTAGCAGCTATTATTCAATTTATGGCCAAGTTTCTGAAAATCTAAGATTCAAGGTCTGATTATGCAGTCGCTGGACATGAGCAGCATCTACTGTGTTCAGTGGAGAGGTTGTCATATACTGCTGCATAATTTGATTTTTAAGTGTCTTTAAACATACAATCCTGTATAAAGTCCAGTCTTTCTGGAAGGTGAATTTTCTAGAAAGCAAACACACGTGTTTTAGACATCATCGTCTCTCAGTCACGATTAGTTTTGCTTTTAAACCTGGATGAATCAGCATCTGAATCTTAGATCTGCAGAGCTGAATTGTAGTTTGCTCCATAGTATCTTTGTCAATGACTTTGATGAACAGCAGAAACTCTGTCTATACTACAGGTGCTACAGTGGCACAGCTACAATGTAGATACTTGCTACAGCAATGGAAGGGGTTTTTCTGTCGCTGTAGTAAATCCACCCCTTTGAGAGGTGGTGACTAGGCCAACAGAAGAATTCTTCCGTTGACATAATGGTGTCTATACCAGGGCTTAAGTCGGCTTAACTACATCTCTCTGGGGGTGAAAAATCACACACCTGAGTCAACGTAGCGAGATAGACCTAAGTTTTAGGTATAGACCAGGCCTTAGCTGCTTGCAGTTTTTGCTCTCCAGTAACACTGTCTCATTAGCAGCATGGCAAACATCAAACCTGTCCTGCTTGCTACACTGACTTCCCACAAAATATGGACTCATAGTCCTGGACTCGGTCCTTTCCCTTGAGGTGCTCAGTGATATGGGCCAAGGAACCTAAGAAATCACCTAAAGCTCTAAGATGAAGATTGTGGTCAACCACTCCACTCACTTGGCACAACGAAGCACCAACAGTCCAGCTTGTTTGTAAGGGGACAGAACTTTCTCAAGCGGTGGTCTGAGACTGTGGAATCAATTCCAATAATATCTAAGAACCATTAAAAACCTCAACTTCTCCTCCATGTGCAAGGCCTTCCTCTTTGATCTTGCCTACAAAAACACACAAGCAAAGTTAAAAGCTCCCAGTTTTCCCCCGGGGAGAGGAGCAGCATCAATCCTGTGGTTTTCTAGTTACCTCATTTAATGCACTGCTGGGAGGCACTTACCATGTGGATGGGTGTGGTATAAAAATCTGAATAAAATGAGTCACAAAATATTCAATGAGTTTGAATGGTTTCAGAAGTGAAAGTGATATGCTGACAAAAAAGCAGAATGATTTTGTGACGAGGGCACTGGACTTGGGAGATCTGTCTTCTATTCTTGGCTTTGCCACTGACTCACTGTAACTGCATCACAGTGTATTGTGAGACTTAATTCATCCACTTATAAAAGCACTTTGAGATCTTTAGCTGGCAGTTATGGTGGAAGTCCAAAGTGTTCTGTCAAAATCAAACTCTCGATACTCAAGATTTCTAAGAGCTTTTTTTTTTCCCCTCTCTAACTTTTGTTTCAGGGATGATCCCCCAACATGTTCTCAGGAAGACAGTGATGATGATCAGGCAGAGGAAATACAGGTTGGTACAAAATGTAATAAAACTTATGTGAAGTCTCTTACAAAGTAAATGTATCAATACTTACCACATCTGTAGAGATCTATAGGGAGGCATAGCACTTTACAGAATAATAAAAACATGGTCCCTGCTGTGAGGAACTTAAAACTTAGTTTAGATCAGGGATTGGCAACCTTTGGCACACGGCCCGTGAGGGAAATCCGCTGGCGGGCCGGGAGGGTTTGTTAACCTGCAGCGTCCGCTGGTTTGGCCGATCGCAGCTCCCGCTGGCCGCGGTAGGAGCTGCGATTAGCCGAACCTGCGGACACTGCCAGTATTACAAACCGTCCTGGCCCGCCAGCGGATTTCCCTCATAGGCCTCATGCCAGAGGTTGCCGATCCCTGGGTTAGATACATCCTGACTTCAGGGAGGGAGGAAAGATTGCATAAAATATTGCTATTATATTTGTTTCTCACAAGGACATATCTTATTAGTTTCTTTATTAATTGGTTTTGTTAGGCTCAGAAGGAAACAGTGGAGAGACTGTGGAAAGAAGTGAGTTTTACAGGGGGCATTTGAAGGAACAAAGAGAGGCTATGTACCAAACAGGATCAGGGAGGACATTCCAGGCAAAGGAAGTCCGAAGAAGTGGGCTGTAGTCCACGAAAGCTTATGCTCTAATAAATTTGTTAGTCTCTAAGGTGCCACAAGTACTCCTGTTCTTTTTCCAGGCAAAGGAGGCACCCTGGGAAAAACAATGTAAGCTCTTGAGGAGAAAAAGAATTGAAGCGAAGTTAGCTAACCATTGGTCTAGAACTGAGAAGTGGTGGGAATTGGGACAAGATTTTGGCAGGGACAGAGCTGTGCCAAGCTTTACTCTGCACATCTCCTTGGCTTGCTTCTCTGTCATGTTCTGGTTGTAATTTGCAAAGACGACTTCAAGACTTATTTCTACAGTTAAGGACGGTAATACTGATGCTAAACCCAAGGTTTTGTGCTGTGCATGGCTTTTCATAGCCCCATACTTCCTGAACTGTTCTGCCTCTCCCTTTTTCCTTTAGACCATTATTTTTATTAGGTCTTGTCTACACAGTGAGTTAGTGTGTGGCAAGCCGGGGTATGACTCTACAGCATGACAGCCTGCTGCACACTAACTCACTGTGTCGATTCTGTTACACCGCAGTGAAAGTTCTGGGGGGTGGCTCAGAAACCCACCATGCTCTGGGACTTTCACTGCACTGTAGCAGGACCTACACATCAGGTTAGTGTGCAGCATACTGGTGCGCTGTAAATTCACACTCTGGCTTACTGCATGCTAACTCACTGTGTAGACAAGCTCTTATTTGCTATCTTCATTTATGTGAAGTGTTTTGTCTACAAAAACTGCACCTCTCTATATGTTGGGTGCTGTACCCACTCTCGTCTTTATGATACAAGATCTCCAGGACAGAAACTGGATTTGTTTGGCATGTTTTACCTATTTTACAATGTTATGTAGATTTATGGTGTTACATAAATAATAAATATGCTAGGACATCCAAGAAACCATTAAAAATTGTTCTATTCCTCTTTCATTTAGTGGTCAGATGATGAGAATACCACAACACTTACGGTAAGGATGCTTTATGTACCTAAAAACATGGGATTTTGTCCACGTTATTCTTTCTGTAACCTGAGAATTAAGCTCATTTTCAGAAGGTTAAATTTACCCATTGTTACAATTAACATGTATCAGGCCATTCCAGATTTGTAGCAGGGTGGATGTTTCTCATTATAGAACCTGGTGGAATCTCACTTTTTGTCCAAAACACACCAGTGACCGGAATCTTATTTAAATTGTAATATGAAAATCAAGTTGTTATTGCTTCCTTTGTGGATAATCAAAAATAAAAATGGGCCAGTGTTTAAGGATCTGACTCTCACCAGGCTATAGGAAATGAACAGAAGTTCAGCACTAAATATAGCCATCTTTCATTCTTGCCACTTCCAACATGTGTCCCCAATTACATAATCAAACCTTAGGCAGAAGAGATGAAGGCCCTGTAGCTTTCTGCTTTCAGAGCTCTCCGCAACTCCAATCTCCTACACCTTTGCCATTATTTCCTCCTATGTCCCTTTCCTACGATCTGCTCAAATTGTCATTTTTCCTTCTCCTGTCTTTGCATCCTTTTTGTGCAGCCCCCTGCTCTTGAAACAGGATCCTGACTACTGTGAAACAAGCCCCCTCCCTCTCCTCTTCCAAATCACTTCTGAAAAGTCCATTAATTCCACAAATATTGATGTAGTTGCACCCCTTTTTGCCTATCATCTGTGCCATGCCCATCCATCTTATTAATGTGGTAGAGCCAAAGTGTTTTGATCAGTTTTGTGGCTCCATTGTTTACTCCTGGGGGATTCTGCGCCAAAAAATTAAAAATTCTGCACACAATATTTTAAAATTCTGCATATTTTATTTGTGATTATGTTGTGTTATTTGACACCAGTTTCAATTATTTTGGTAACTTATTTCTAAATACACCTCTACTCTGATATAATGCTGTCCTCGGGAGCCAAAAAATCTTACTGCGTTATAGGTGAAACTGCGTTATATCGAACTCACTTTGATCTGCCGGAGTGCGCAGCCATCTTCCTCTCTACCCCCCCTCCCCCCGGAGCACTGCTTTACCGCATTATAACTGAATTCGTGTTATATCAGGTCGCATTATATCAGTACCTGTCAGAAAATATATCTCTAACAATATAGACAACAAAAAAGATTCAGGAAATGTTTTTTGACAAATAGAGTCCTTACTAGGGATATTAATACAGAACTTTGAGTAATAATTCATTTAAACTACAGTACAGAACCGTATTTTCCGCACCTCTCAGAAGCAGTGCAAAGGCTTGGGGGAGTCAGGGGTATCGGAGGAGCTGAGGGAGAGGGAAGTAATTGCTGAGAAGGAGCCTGGGTATGACCTTGAAGGTTTGTTGGGTATGGGTAGGAAAAGTATGGAACAGGTTTTTCTGGGCGTGGTGGTGGGGAGGGATTATTAGGGAGCATCCCCCAGGCAGATCCTGGCTGACCCCTAGCCCCTCCCATTCAGTCAGGCACATCTGCTCCTGTCCCCCTGTGACCCTGCACTCCCATGTGTCCCTCCACCCCCACTCAGACACTCTCTCCCCCTGTCCCCATGTGTCCGTGCACCCCCGACCCCATGTGTCTCTGTGCCCTCACTCAGCCAGTCCCGTTCCCCCTGTAGCTCTGCAACCCCTCCCCTCTGCCCAGGCACCCCCATCAGCCAGTCCCTCTCCCCTCGTATACATGTGTACCTGCACCCCCTGTCCCCATGTGTCTGTGTCCCCACATAGCCATCCCCCTTCCTTCTATAGCTCTGCACCCCCTCTGCCCACGTGCCCCTGCATCCCCTGTCCCCATGTCTCTGTGCCTTCACTGAGCCTTCCCTCTGTAGCTCTGCACCCCCTCTGCCCGTGTGGCTCTGCATCTACCTCCTCCCTGTGGCCCTGCGCCTCCACTCCCATTCAGCCCCTGCCCCAGTCTGTCCTCCCCCACTAGCACTTATGAGCCCCTGTCTGACCCCCCAGCAGCCCCACGCTGTCTGACTCCCCATATCTCCTGGGGGCTCCTGACCTGCTCCAATAGGCACTGTGAAGAACGCAGGCTCTTTCTCTTCCCTATCATAGCTGGGACTTGCCAGGAGCGGCTGCTGTAGTCTAGCGCCATAGCGCCCTCTGGTGGGCATCAACTTTTCAGCAGAAGCTATTTTCTGTAAAATAATAATAATAATTAAAAACATGCATGGCACATGAAATGTGTGCACACAGTGACGCAGAATTCCCCCCAAGAGTAATTGTACTAAGCACTGTACAAACATGTGTCCTGGACTCTCAGTAGCTTATATGTTTACTTAGAGTTTACAGCTTTGCATTTTAAATCTATAGAGACTTAAACATGTGTTTAACTTTACACTTGTGAGTAGTGTCTGTTGATTTCAGTGGAGCTACTTACACACCTGTGTCTTTTTCAAATTGGTGCCTTAGATTGTAAATTGTTCAGACCGGGGATTTTGTGTGGTGTTCGTTGCATTTTACCTTTCTAATTATGAGATCTGATTCAACAGCCAGACATTATTTGCACAGCACTGTAAACAAAACATGACACTTTACAATCAAAGAAAGTACATTCAAAAAGTGCTGTATCCAAGTTGGTGTAACTCCACTGACTTCACTGAAACTATGCCAGCTTAGACCAGCTAAGCATCATGTCCAGGCTATGGATTGGAGTTCATCACCTTAGTTGCTCTATTTGGGTTACAGTTACAAGAGGCTCCATCAGAATAAATTAGAGGATTAATATTTGTAGAAAAGCTTATATTATATAAAGGTCAAGAGCTATATGTGTTCCGGTTTTTGAGAAATGGCAAACTTCCCTAGGCTGGAGATAGGAGGAAGCAGGGTTAATGATTTGGATGTTGCTTATTCTGTTTCAGTATTAAGATGTTTTGATTGTATAACTATGATTTTTTATGCTACTTAAAGTAAAACTGATTCATTTTTATACATTTATTAAGGATGTTCAAGATCCGAGTTATATGAAAACTTAGTGAGTAAAATCCTGGCCCAGTTGAAGTCAATGGCAATTCTCCGTTGAACTCAGTGAGACCAGGATTTTACCTCCAATGTGTATACTTTTGTTTTTCCTCTCTGCCCCTCATGATGTTTTAGGAGATTTATTTGTCTTGAACCAATCACTGATTTTTATATGCTCTTTTAAAATATGTCTTTCTGATGTAATTACTAGGGCTGTCGATTAATCACAGTTAACTTGCACGATTAACTTAAAAAATTAATTGCGACTAATCACAGTTTTAATCGCACTGTTAAACAATAGAATACCAACTGAAATGTATTAAATATTTTGGATATTTTTCTACATTTTCATATATATTGTATTCTGTGTTGTAATTGAAATCAGTGTATATTATTTTTATTACAAATATTTGCACTGTAAAAATGATAAACAAAAGAAATAATGAGGAGTTTGGTGGCACCTTAAAGACTAACAGATTTATTTGGGCATAAGCTTTCGTGGGTAAAAAACCCACTTCTTCAGATGCATGGAGTAAAAATTACAGATATAAGCATAAATATACTGGCACAGGAAGAGAAGGGAGTTACCTTACAAGTGGAGAACCAGTGCTGACAAGGCCAATTCAGTCCGGGTGGATGTGGTCCACTCCCAATAATTGATGAGGTGTCAATACCAAGAGAGGGAAAATTGCTTTTGTAGTGAGCCAGCCACTCCCAGTCCCTATTCAATCCCAAATTAATGGTGTTAAATTTGCAAATGAATTGTAGCTCTGCAGTTTCTCTTTGAAGTCTGTTTTTGAAGTTTTGTTGTTGTTGAAGAGTGGCTATTTTTAAATCTGTTATTGAATGTCCAGGGGGATTGAAGTGTTCTCCTACTGGCTTTTGTATGTTACCATTCCTGGTGTCTGATTTGTGTCCATTTATTCTTTTACGTAGAGACTGTCTGGTTTGGCCAATGTACATGGCAGAGGGGCATTGCTGGCACATGATGGCATATATCACATTAGTAGATGTGCAGGTGAATGAGCTCCTGATGGTGTGGCTGATGTGATTGGGTCCTCTGATGGTGTTGCTAGAGTAGATATGGGGACAGAGTAGGCAACGGGGTTTGTTACAGGGATTGGTTCCTGGGTTAGTGATTCTGTGGTGTGGTGTGTAGTTCCTGGTCAGTATTTACTTCAGGTTGGGGGGCTGTGTGTAAGCGAGGACTGGCCTGCCTCCCAAGGTCTATGAGAGTGAGGGATCGTTTTCCAGGATAGGTTGTAGATCGTTGATGATGTGCTGGAGAGGTTTTAGCTGGGGGCTATACGTGATGGCCAGTGGTGTTCCGTTATTTTTCTTGTTGGGCTGGGCCTGTCCTGTAGTAGGTGACTTCTGGGTCTCGCTCTGTCAATCTGTTTCCTCACTTCCCCGGGTGGGTAGTGTAGTTTTAAAAATGCTTGATAAAGATCTTGTAGGTGTCTGTCTCTGTCTGAGGGATTGGAGCAAATGCGGTTGTATCTTAGGGCTTGGCTGTAGACAATGGATCGTGTGATGTGTCTTGGATGGAAGCTGGAGGCATGTAGGTAAGTATAGCAGTCAGTAGGTTTCCAGTATAGGGTGGTGTTTATGTGACCATCACTTATTTTCACTGTAGTGTCCAGGAAGTGGATCTCTTGTGTGGACTGGTCCAGGCTGAGGTTGATGGTGGGGTGGAAATTGTTGAAGTCCAGGTGGAATTCTTCAAGGGCCTCCTTCCCGTGGGTCCATATGATGAAGATGTCATCAGTGTAGCACAAGTAGAGGAGGGACGCTAGGGACGAGAGCTGAGGAAGTGTTGTTCCAAGTCAGCCATAAAAATGTTGGCATACTGTGGGGCCATGCAGGTACTCATAGCAGTGCCGCTGACTTGAAGGTATAAGTTGTCCCCAAATCTGAAATGGTTGTGGGTGAGGACAAAGTCACAGAGCTCAGCACCAGGTGTGCTGTGGCCTCATCAGGGATACTGTTCCTGAGAGCTTGTAGTCCATCCTCGTGGAATATTGGTGTAAAGAGCTTCTACATCCATGGTGGCCAGGATGGTGTTTTCAGGAAGCTCATCAATGCATTGTAGTTTCCACGAGAAGTCGGTGGTGTCTCAAAGATAGTTGGGAGTGCTGGTAGCGTAGGGACTGAAGAAAGAGAGTCCAAATAGCCGGTAGCTATTTTCTTCATGTGTCAGTATATTTATGCTTGTATCTGTAATTTTCACTCCATGCATCTGAAGAAGTGGGGTTTTTACCTACGAAAGCTTATGCCCAAATAAATCTGTTAGTCCTTAAGGTGCCACCGGATTCCTTGTTGTTTTTGTGGATACAGACTAACATGGCTACCCCTCTGATAAAAGAAATAATATTTTTCAATTCACCTCATACAAGTACTGTAGTGCAATCTCTTTGTTGTGAAAGTGCAACTTACAAATGTAGATTCTTTGTTTGTTACATAACTGCACTCAAAAACAAAATAATGTAAAACTTCAGAGCCTACAAGTCCACTCAGTCCTACTTCTTGTTCAGCCAATCACTAAGACAAACTGTGATGGGATCCCCCCAGGGTGTAGCCTGGGACTGTGGGACTCCTGTGCCCCCTTAACTCTCTCCATCCTGGCTGTCTCTCTCAATGCCTTGTTAGTGACCAGTAGCAAGCCCCTCCAAGGTGTTGTGATCGTCATTAACTTTTTTAATCGTGCAATTAACTTTTTTAATCGCATGATAGCCCTAGTAATTACAGTGTTGAAATAATGTCTGTCTGTTTTTTAAACAAAGTGTATGTGTAGAACACAAAGTGCCTTCTCAAATGTCAAAGTATTTTAAAAGAAAAACTACTAAGAAAATCCATCACACGTACAAAGTAAACTATTTTTTTCAGATTCAGTGAAAATAACTTCTTTACTTGGCTCATAATCTACATTCTGAACCTTACTTTGTGCCCTGCAGCAGTGGCTGTCATGGCCACTAGGAACACTTAAGAAATGCGTGACAGAGAATTTAAGTACATAGAAAAGCCAGCTGCATAAACCTCACAAAGAAATCTATTTGTGCAGGGATGTATTAAAATGGAAAGGCTCTAGACAGACATCTCACATGTACTTAATGACAGTAAAGATCAAATTGAATGCTGGTAAAAGGGGCCAGATTGACAGCCCGATAGAATTCAGTCCTCTGTCCACAGGCCAGGCACTATACAGCACAGGCACATTGCCAACACAAGCTTCCCCAGCACTGGCCTGCCATTCTACTTGGGGTGGTTTTGCCTTTCTCAGCAGCATGTGGCTGCGGGTCACTTGCCAGAATAATCTGGATATATCCCACTCCCACTTAATTCCCTGCCATTTCAGGGGCCTCAGGCACTGGTGTGCCTGAGTCACTTCTTTTTTCTGCGTGTGGCACATAATAGTTTAGTCCCCTGAGGGTTGTAATACACCTCTACCCCGATATAACGCTGTCCTCGTGAGCCAAAAAATCTTACTGCGTTATAGGTGAAACCGCGTTATATCAAACTTGCTTTGATCCGCCAGAGTGTGCAGCCCCGTCGCCCTGGAGCATTGCTTTGCCGCGTTATATCTGGATTCGTGTTATATCGGGTCGCGTTATATTGGGATAGAGGTGTACTTTGGTCTAATTTCAGTTGTTGGGTTTAGTGTGGGAGTGGTGGTGGTGGCTTGTGATATACATCGGGTCAGACTAGATGATCCAGTGGTCTCTTCTGGCCTTAAATTCTGTGACTATATGACCAAGGCAGTGATGCTGTACTAATGGTTATAAAAGCGGCGTGAGTGCTCTGACATTGAGAAAACACAGGGAAAATGGGTTTAAAAGACTTCTTTTGGTGTCTGACTAGTTCACAGCATGAGTTCTGCAAAAAGAGCACAGCATGAGTTCTTTGCAAAGTTGATTTTTGAAGCTGGTTTCAGTCCATCAGTTCCTAATTTCTTTTAAAGATTCTGGATGATCTAATTTTGTCCTAGGTTGTGCGCTCTCTGGGGCAAGGACTTATTTTGTATTGTTTTGGTATGGTGCCTAGTACAATGGAACTGCTCAGCAATTTTTCACAACAAGGTTAGGGACTAATGTGTTTTGCTCACGTTAAACAAAATGTGTACAATCATTTTTATTGTGAATTTCTAACATTACCGTGAATTGGAGCAGGGACATGAAATATGACCAGTTTTGCCCTAGTTCCAGAATATGGCCTTTGCTCCCTGAATTTGGCATTCTGAGTCTCTGAAAATCGCAGTTCGCACATGCTCAGTTGAGACTCGTTAGATTTTGGCTGCTAAATGCTCAGAAGATGCCATCTACACTGAGCGTGTCCCATCACCTCCCAGCACCTTCATGCTGATTGGACTGCATGCCCACAAAGTGACAGAGCATCAGTGTTGCCAGCTATTCCTCGGTGAAAGTCACCGGAGGGGACCTTGAAAAGTAACTCGATGGTGCAAAAAATTGCTTGTTCAGGTTTTTGGGGGCAGGGTTGGGAGGGAGGAACTTCAAGTGTGGTTCCTTTTGAAAACTAAACAGTGCGGTAAGTAAAAACTCAAAACATATGAAGCCAAGTACAACTTAAATCATTCCACTTAAGTGGGGATTTTTTTTTAAGTGGTTTGGTGGGAAATCGTGTTGGGAGAAGCTAAAAAAGGATAAAATATTCTTGTGGATGTAAGATTTTATTTGCAGTGTGGGGTGTGAGGGGAGGAGAAAGATCTTAGCTTTAACCTAGCTGTTATTTTTAAGATGCAATTTATATAAACATTGATGGAAATAGCATTTTCCAAACACTGCTTACTGTGACATCATTTATTTATTCTTCAGAATGAAAAATCTTTGGAAAATGTCCACAAGTCTCTGATATTCTTTTGAAGGGCAGAGATTTATTCCTTCCTCTGTGCTAGCCACCCACACTAGTAGTGCTTGTAGAATCGTGAAGGATTTTTTTTTTTCTATTTTTGGTGTTCTTCTATACAGTAAATCACTTATTTTTAAACAAGCATCACATTCTTTTTCAAAGCCAAAGATTCCCAGCACAGTCTATTCTCTTGGTGCAAGTTAACACATATTACTGAAGAGTGTCTTCAAGGCCCCAGCCCTACAAGCTGTTTCCCATCAGGAGGAGCCACATTGCATGAAGCCCTATTAACTTCAGATGCAGAACAGCTGGGAGATCAGGATCTGGGATTGTGTATATAGATTTGCTCTTCTCTATAGGGATGTTGTCATGTTAAGTGATAAATATTAAAAAGTGCGTATATTTTTGTGTGTGTGTGTGTGTATATGTGTATATATATATATATATATGCAAAATATACACACATATATATTCCTAATAAATTAAGTTTTAGTTTTGTGAGGTGTTAAGCTCTGATGCATATCTTGTTATTTAACTGATTTGTTTTTTTTTGCACTTGTATCAGTTTCAGCACTGAAATTAGACCAGTCAGTTTTGTTTATTGTTTCACTTTCTAGCTTTCATACCTTGGCATAATGCTACAATATTTGGGTTGCAAATTTTTCAGGGGAATGTCTAAAAACCTCCCCCACCCCCCAAAAAGATCATTTGTTTGAAATGTCTAAAACCAGCATGAAAAAAATTCTAATCTTGTCAAATGTTATTTCATTATCATCTATAGTCTTGACTTAACCTACAAGTGTCTCTTTAAAAGTTGCTTATTTGTCTGACTTGCAGTGTGGCTAGTTCTCATGATTTTATCATCAGTCTTGTGATGATTTTTTTTTTCTAAAGCCCCAGGAATCTGTTTTCATTTAAAAAAAACAAGTAAGTGTCTAGCCCTCATTATTGCAGAGAAAAGCTTGAAAACATGAACTGCAAAGGTTTAAGCATCAGAAAACAAAAACTTATTTAAAATCTCATGATTTTTGGAGCCTGCCTCATGGTTTTTGAATGGTAATACTGGATTTGCATATGAATCTATTGCAACTGTAATTTACATCCTTAATTATATTTCTAAAGCTAACCTTTTTCCTGATTGAATGTGAATTACCTTCTGTTCTCCATTTAGGCACCAGAATTCCCTGAGTTTGCACTTAAAGTTCAAGAAGCTATCACTTCCCTGGGGGGCAGCATCTTCCCGAAGCTCAACTGGAGTGCTCCAAGGGTAAGAACACTGATTACATCCTAAATGTTTTAACAGACTTTGTTGTAATCAACTCTTTGATGTTTCTGGGACGTGGGAGGAGAGTAACTGCATTGATGGAGGCTGGTGCAGTAGCAGAGTTCTCATTGGAGTGCTTCTGCAGTACAATTTGGTGCAGTCGAGTTGCACACCCTGATGTAGTACAGCATTGCATCACCCTGGTACTGTTTCATGAGCTGGAATTTATATGGGAAGAGGTACGGTATGCACGTCCTTTCCAAACATTCAGCTGTTCTCTTCATTTGATAGGCATTTATTAGTGGTTTGTAGAGAAAATAAAAATGTCTAGAAGCTTAGCAAGAACTTTAGTTTTACTTTGCCATGACAATTCTGAGATATATAGCTAATTTAATTGCTTTTCTTTGACAAAACAAAGTGTTATGAGATTAAAATCCCGGTGAATAGTGTAAGGGTTATTTTAAATGTAATAATCTAAAAAGGTTTTTACTGATAGGCAGCAGCCCCTGCTTTGATTATTGTGGTTTCTCCATAATTCACATACTTCAGTATTTTTTGCTTAGAGAAAAATCAGTCTTTAAAAAAAAACAAAATTCTTCTCCCCTCCTCTCCATCTCCCCATCACATCTCCCACCCCCCCACAAAAAAAATAAGAAGAATAAAACCTAGCTGCCTGTTTAAACTTACTGTGTTAGCAGGATATAAAATACGTTCTTCATTCTGTCCTTTTTAGTTTAAAACATGTCTAAAAATTTGACTCTTAATGTTAGCATATCGCAAAGTTCTCCTGTCAGATTCCTAAAGGGAGTTTCTGCCCAAAGGACCCAGGAAATTGCTCAGTAATACTGAAGAAAAGACTTGTTCCTATTCTGATTTGCATTGATTTCAGTATATGTCCATGCACAGAACAATAGCTTCATTGAGTCATGTGTTCGTGATGAGAAGAGAAACTCCTGCCAAAATCAGTTGTCCATCTTTGTAGTCCTGCTTGTCAACTCATACTTCAAAATGGTGTGCAGTACAGTAACTCCTCACTTAACGTTGTAGTTATGTTCCTGCAAAATGCGACTTTAAGTGAAACGATGTTAAGCGAATCCAATTTCCTCATAAGAATTAATGTAAATGAGGGGGTTAGGTTCCAAGGAAAAAAATTTTCACCAGACAAAAGGCTATATTTTTTACACACACACACACAGTTTTAAACAAACAATTTAATACTGGTACACAGTGATGATGATTGTGAAGTTTGGTTGAGGTGAAGGAGTCAGAGAGTGGGATATTTCCCAGGGAATGCCTTACTGCTAAATGATGAACTAGCAATTGTCTAAGCCCTCAAGGGCTAACTCTCTCACTCTACAAGGCAGCAGGAATGGAGGGAGGGGAGACAATATCGCAGACAGACACAGTGTGTGTGTGTGTGTGTGTGTGTGTGTGTGTGTGTGTGTGTGTGTGTGTTTGAGAGAGAGAGATGTGCATTTCCCCTTTCAGTACGCTGACCCTACTCTTAAGTACACTGCCTTGTTAATTAGATCAGTTTGCTGAGACCGCAGCTGCTGCCAGCAAGCTCTCTCCGTCCTGAGCCTTGTCCTGTGTTGCCCCTGCTCTATGGAAGATGGGGTAAGCGGGGTGCAGGGAGGAGGGGGACAACTTGACATTAGCCCCCCTCTTCCTTCCTCCCCCCCCCCCCCCCCCCCCCCCCGCACAGCAAGCAGAAGTCTCAGGGAGCAGCTCCAAGGCAGAGGGCAGGAGCAGCACATGGCAGTGGGGGGAGGGACAGCTGAACTGCGGGCAATTGATAGCTTGCTGGGCAGCTGCTGCACAGGGAACTTAGGGGAGCAGGGAGCTGATAGGGGGCACTGATAGGGGGGCTGCTGGTCCTCCCTGGTTCCAAGCCCCCACCAGCTAGCTGCAACGGGCTGCTCTTCCTGCAAGCCGTGGACAAAGCAGGCGGCTGCCAAACGACGTTATAAGGGAGCATTGCACAACTTTAAATGAGCATGTTCCCTAATTGATCAGCAACGTAACAACGAAACAACGTTAACTGGGACGACTTTAAGTGAGGAGTTACTGTAGTTGTATGTCAGCTATTGATAAGTCACGTAAAGGTGCATTTCAAATGATATAATTCCTTCTTGTTTAGGATGCCTATTGGATAGCAATGAATAGTTCTCTGAAATGTAAAACCCTCAGTGACATCTTCCTCCTCTTCAAGAGTTCAGACTTCATTACTCGTGACTTCACTCAGCCGTAAGTATAGTTCAGACAGACAGTTTTATTAATCTGATCAAATCTAAAGTAATAGTTCTATAAATAGATCTTCTCTGAAGAGTA
The DNA here is from genome assembly GCF_011386835.1 of Chrysemys picta bellii. Taxonomy (NCBI): domain Eukaryota; kingdom Metazoa; phylum Chordata; order Testudines; family Emydidae; genus Chrysemys; species Chrysemys picta. The sequence goes on from NC_088791.1 coordinate 16,006,827, forward strand.
ACTGTAAAAGGCATCGTGGAGTTTGATTCATTGTCTCTCAGTGACTTCCATAAACAACTAAAAAAATTCTTTTTTGTTTTCTAACTGCCAGCTCTGCACAAATTTGGATTCCAGGATGAGAGTGAAACCAGATTTTGTTTCTAGTGATGATGCATGAGAAAAAAGATTCTGTACGCCAAATTATCCCCTCAGCAATCCCAGGGCAACCCACCTCTCTGCTATACAGGTGTAATGAAATCGTTTACTAAGTTCCAATCAGATAAGAAGGAAATAGACTCTGTCTTACTCTCATTCTTAGCTGTGCTGATTCTGCAGTGTTAATGGGTAAAAAGCAGTAAAATATTTATTTATTTATTAAAGTAATGGGTTCTGACCCTGACAACATACAGAGAATGCCTTTGTGGACTAAATGCACTATTGTCAGAGTTGAATCACATTTTAATCAAGATTTTTCTCTCTCTGTTCTTTGTTGCTAGGGGTTTTTATTATTACTTGTCTTCACTGTGGTCCAGCATCACTTTCAGTCACTTCATTTACAACTTCTAATACTTTTGGGTTCAGTATTTCTTGCTCGGAGGAAACCGAGACCTCTGCTGCTGTGTCACCTCCCCTTTTTTTCTGGAGCTCCTTGATCCCAGTTCCTTTTGTTGCATTTGGACAAATGCTATTGCCTGGAACTGTGTCTTTCTGTGGTCAGAGATAAAATTATAAGAGTACAATGGGATTAGGTGGGTTTTTTTTTTTCTTTTCAATCTTCTAATTGGGAGGGGACAGTCAGTTGGGTAAGACCATTTAGCATCTGTGACCTCCAGACCTCTAAAACTTATGACTCATCCTAAATGTATTTCTTTGCAATGAAAGTGTTGTGTTTAATGAAGAGACCACTCTTTTTTTCAATTTTTACTTGAAGCTTAATTAGTGTTTAACTCCAGTTGCTGGTGCCCTGCTAAGAATCATCTTGGAAATTCTATTTAATTGTCTAGCTTAAAAAGTACTTCTTTGAAAATCAAGATCAGCAGGGGGAGGGGGAGAAAAGCCTTCCATAACTAAACTAAACCCCCAGTTTTATATATTTGGGAGGAAGCTTTATCCAATAGTTGTTGGCTGCTTACTTATTGTGGAGTTTAACAACGGTTTCAGTCCAGTAATTAAGTCAAAGCAGCTCTGGAAGTTATAATGTCCATGTGCAGTGCCCTATCCTGGAAAATTTAGGGCCAGACTTTTCCATGGATGGAGTATTAAGTTTTGTGCAATATCAGCAGTCATTGCAAACACACAACTCACAATTGTGTAGGCAAAACAGGGAATTGTATTTTTATATTATGGTAATGCCCATAACTTGCTAGGCACTGTCCAAACACTGAAAGTCATAGATTTGAAGCTTCTTAAGACCAGAAGGCACCATTGTGATCATTTAGTCTCACCTCCTGCATAACACGTCCCTCAGTTAAAATCCTGGTTCAAGTCCAATAGCTGTCATTGAATTAGACTATTAGAGCCTATTGTCTGGAAAAAAAAATCCAATCTTCATTTAGATTTTGTGTGATGGAGAATCCACCGGAACCAGTGGTAAGTTGTTCCAATGGTTAATTACCATCACTGTTAAGAATATGCTCCTTATTTCTAACTTGAATCTGTCTAGCTTCAACTTCCAGCCAAGAACATGGGACATGGTCCTTGCTCAGAAGCACTTATACTCTTAAAGGCTAAAAAGATAAAGGGTGGAGGAAAAGGTGATAGCATATATGCAAACTGATCAGGGTGGTGATAGCTAAAATTTTAGTGTCTTTGTTTTGATGGGAGGGATTACTCATTGGAATTGAGGTGGGAGATAGGATGGAATTGTGAGAGTAACAGAGGAAATGGCAGAGGGAGAGGAGAACTCTATGAAAATGAGGTTGAACTGAGGAGGAAGGGAGGGAGGTTGGACTAGGGCAGTGGTTCCCAAACTTTAACAGCCCGCGAACCCCTTTCACTAAATTGTGAAATCTCGTGAACCCCCTCCTAAAAATGAATATTTTCAGGGGTTTAAGTTTAAATTTCCTGGGGCTCGGGCTGGGGTTCGGACTGACGGGGGCAGGGCTCGGGCTGCCAGCCCCAACTGCCCGGCCCCGCTCTCCCTGGGGCTCGGGCTGCCAGCCCCGTGCGGAGTGCTGGGGTTCGGGCTGCCAGCTCCCCCGCTGACCGCCGGGACTCAGGCTGCCAGCCCCAATTGCCTGGCCCCGCTCTCCCTGGGACTCAGGGTGTCTGCCCTGCAACCAGGTCCCACCTGCTGTCTCCAATGCCCGGGGTCCTCTGTCCACCATTAGTGAAATTTTTCTGGTGCACCCCCTGTAACGTTCTGCAAACCCCCAGGAGTTCGTGAATCCCAGTATGGGAGCCACTGGACTAGGGGAATGAGCTGGGGCAGGTGAGAAGTTGCAGTAAATAGGACCAAAAGCCAATAACAATACAGGGAATGAGGAAAAACCTAACCAGAGCCCAAGTTTTCAGAGTCAAGTGAAGATTTCTGGAGGTTGTGACAACTCTTTGACAGCTGCTCTGGCTCCTGCTGTTCAGAGGGGATGGGAGACTGCTTAGCCACATGCCTCAGGCAGGTTCCTCTCCATCCATAAAGAGTTGGAAGACCCCGACTTAACCCATGTGGTGCCTTCTGTTGTAGCTGGCGCTGGCTGCTTTGGGGAGTGAGAGATGGGTCTGGAAGCTTCCATAGTTTTCCCAACAAGATCCTCCTAGTGACAGTTCCCCAGAGATGAGGGAAGGAGGCTGCCAAGCCTACTAAGCACGTGCATTGTTGCCCATCGGGTGTGCAGATCTTGCAGGTGCAATTTATGTGTGATCCTTGGAAATTTTGGCCACTTAAAATTTGCTGCTACTTGTTTATTTATAAGTCTTGGGAAAATGTACCCAGTAATTACTAGCAGGAGGACTAAATCTACTAGCTAGAGGTAGGAAATGCAAGGGTGGGAGTAGCTCCACTAGCAGAGTCCAGGGCTTGTGCCTTCATGAGAAGCGCAGCTGCTAGGGAGAGGTAGGATGCTGGGATTTCTACTAGGATGTTGTCCTTAAAGGCCCCAGGCAGAGTCAATCTTTAGTCTGAGCATCCAGCTAGTACATATTTTATCTTTTTTTATAAATATGAAGCTTCACACCTCTGAAATTGTTGGAAGAAGTCATCTCCCCCACACAGATCCTACTGGCCGAGTTTCTGCTATTCTACCCTTCAGTCTTCTGCAGTGTGGGAGTGGAAATGAGCAAATAAGTCTCTCCTTCTCTACTCCCTACCTAGCCTCTATTTCCAAGGTCTTCCTAGGGGTCACATTGGGAAAACAAAAATTGTGGTGTGGTTTCTAAAGCGCACCAGTGAAACTGATGCAATCCTTGTTAATTTGACATTGCTGCTGTTTGACAAAATTTTAATTAGCTGCAGAGACACGAGCTATCGGTAGTCTCGGGAAGACAACACTGCGTTGTGTGTGTAATACTAGCTTGTAAACTCCTCATGCAGGCCACATTCTTTATTCTGTAAACCACCCAGTTGTACTGTGTGTGAATGAAATGTTATGTATGTCTTGCCTTTATGTATTGCTGTAGCACACAAATGCATTGTTGTATAATTTGTATTAAAATAGCACCAGAAGTTCCAATCAAGGGTTGGGACCTAGGTTGCCATAAAACACATTGGGCTATGATGGTGCTGTGATGCACCTCTTATCAGCATTAATGCATCATCACACCTTTGAATTGGACTAGTCTTAGTGCCTTATCTCATTATAAAAGGATTTGTGGCCTCTTTTCACTGAAGTGTGCCGTAACTTGAAACACTTTACTTGAAACACTTTTTCAAATTAAATTACAAAAATCTCTTTTTTTACCAAGCCTGAGTGGACTTGGGTGAGACATATTTTAGTCATGGAGCATCAAGAGTACTCAAATGAAAAATTCTATGGACCTGGCAGTATGGTTGAAAAGTTCATAGAGGAGATATAAATAAATGTAAACAACTGGATCCTATTAGAGAAGAAATTGAACAATAATGCAATTCAGTGAAAACCTGCACTATTCTCTTATTTTACAGCAAACCAGATGCTTCATGTAGAGTAGTTTTTCTAGCTTTTTCCTGTGATTTGGATTTTTCTCAGTTCACTCCTGTGTTGGACACCTCCGTATTTCTTTTCTAGTAATGCTTCTCTGTCTGTTAAGTTTGGCTATTTAATTTTAGTCTTGTTCTATTGTATTTTAAAATGGTGCCATGCCTTGGTAAGTGAGAGGACAGTATATCAAGAGGGTTTAATAATCCAACGGAGGGTTTGCTTCTATCACCACTATGCAAATACACACATTGACATTTTAGTGCCAATCCCAGTGAGGCTGATGGAAAATGCTTTGGCCAAAGTAAACAGAAGTCACTTATGAGCCCAGGGGCTTCTTTATTGTTATTCACTATGCAGGGGATATATGTTGGCTTTGCTTTTTCCCTTAGCTCAAGGATAGACATTTAACTGTTCTTAGTAAGGACTTCATTTTAGACTCTCCATCCAGTTTGGATTTGATGGTCTCAGCCTTCTTGTATGATGACCCCAAGGCCTGGATGCTAGTTAATGGGATTGTGTCCCCTATTTTCTCATTGTATAAAGATGCCCAGCAATAAGGGGGGAGGGTTAGCTCAGTGGTTTGAGCATTGGCCTGCTAAACCCAGGGTTGTGAGTTCCATCCTTGAGGGGGCCACTTAGGGATCTGGGGCAAAATCAGTACTTGGTCCTGCTACTGAAGGCAGGGGGCTGGACTCAATGACCTATCAAGGTTCCTTTCAGTTCTAGGAGATGGGATATCTCCATTAAGAGACCTTGGGCTTCTGGGCAAATTGTGGTATAGGTAATTACAATCTGATCTAAAGACTGATCTGTTTTCAGTTGGGGAAAAGTTACACTTCACTTTCCCTCCTAAAAGCTATTTTGTAATGTTAGTGTAAAATACTGTGGTAGTTTTTGCAAGAGCAGGCTTTAGTTTGGTAATAGGGTGAATTATTGCATAGAGATGTAGATAATATGGGCAACTTTATGTTGATTTTGAGTGAGAGTTGTACCTAATTAGGGGCAAAATTCATCCCACCTTAATCTGTAAAGCATTTTGGCCTCCTCCTAGATGAACTGTTGTAAATAAAAGGTAGTTGAATAAAACATCCTGCTTTTAATCCAGTCCGTTCATAGCATTCCTGAACTGCTAAATTATTCATATGAACTTAGGCAGTGAAACAGGCTAAATGATTAGACTTGCTGAATCACAAGGTTGTCTCTATTAATTACGCTATTGATTAAATGCCAGCGCCATAGACCTTGGCAAGCAAAAATTAGAAATGCAACTAGCATATGGAAGTAAAATGCTGAACAGGTGAAAACTGGAGACATTGTGTGTCCTCTCACTTGGATGGGCTTGTAAAAAAAGAGAGAGAAATAGATTTGATTGTATTTAGTGGGATGCAAAAACTTTTGCTCAGACATAAAATAACAGCCAAAAAACTTATTATACATTTCTTTATATTTTGTTACCTTTGTGCTCCTGAACTGTCCAACTAGTAAAAGAAGCTCTGTTGTTTGGGAGGTAGTGTGACACTGAACGGACTATTGGTAGACCTGATTTCTTATCCCAGCTCTGCCCATGACCTGCTTTGTGACCAAGGGCAAATCAGCTCATTTCTCTGTGCATCTTTCCCCTCCCACCCTCTGCGTGTCTTGTTTGTTTATACCAAGCTGATTAGGTCAGGGTGGGATTGTGTTTGCGCAGTCTCTAGCACAATGGAGTCCCAATTTAAGTGCTACTGTAGTACAGATCATAAATAATATACAGTCTGATTAGTCAGAACATCTTGAATATGACTGGCTGTACTTCCAATGTTTAAATGTTTGGCTTCTGACATGAAGCTGGCACTTCAATCACTTTAAAATTCTTAGATACAAGAACTTCCCTCATGGAACAGTAATAGAGTAACAAGGACTTGAACACAGCACACTGATAACAGTGCAGTCAGTGTTGTTTCTCTTTCATGTAAGCATTGTATTTTACCTAACTGATTTAACAGAAAACAGATTATTCAGGGTTTGGTGTGTGGTGTGAGCCTTAAGCCAGTTTTTTTTTTTAAATAACCTAATGTAGTGCATAGGCAGTAAGAACTCCTCCATTTTAATTGGATTCTGTATCAAGCTGAAAACCTTGTCCCTCCTGTAAACAAAACTTTCTTGTTTTGTTTCTATCTGCCTTTCAGTAAATGATTTTAGTGTATAGTGGGATTCCCTCTGAGACCTTTTCCTCTTGGCTTATCCAGAACACCTTGTCCAGTTCTGAAAACAATTTATCCAGTTCTCTGGGATCCAAAAAACTCAGTTAAACTCCAGATTTCATCACTGAGATTCCTTTATTTAGCTTACGGCAAGCTATGCTGTGTTGATCAGACTCAAGCATAGGAGTGGGTATAGGGCATACCACACATCCAAAGTTATACAGAAAACCTTTTCCTTTATATACATTTACACATTGCATTGCATTTACTATACATTGCATCATACATTTTGGATTGGATTGGTTACCTTGTAGGAACCAATCCCTGTGCAGGATGCTGTGTCCAGGTGTTGTCCACACTTGACCTACTCCTTACCTCATCTCTACATTCCTAATTTATCTTGTATCAGATGGGTAGCCGTGTTAGTCTGGATCTGTAAAAGCAGCAAAGAATCCTGTGGCACCTTATAGGAGCATGCGCTTTTGTGGGTGAATACCACGAAACATGCATCCGAAGAAGTGGGTATTCACCCACGAAAGCTCATGCTCCTATACGTCTGTTAGTCTATAAGGTGCCACAGGACTCTTTGCTGCTAATTTATCTTGTCAATTGTTAGTAAATGGTTGTTCCCCCTCTTATCTTAGCTGGCTCACATTCTTTTCCCCCCACCTACTGATCTATTTACTTACTGTATTTAGCACAAATGTTCTGTTTTCATCCTAATGATATGTTTACCTCTCTAATTCTATCTTCCAACAAATGAGGCCTCCCTTCATATGTTAATTACTCATGTCAGACCTCTAGTAGGCATCCTTCAGTCTTGATAAACCATGGATATGTGCCCCTGAGAGAGAGAGAATTTATTTAATAATTTTATGGCAGCCGTGGCTGAAGAGACCCAATCTGTTGCATCTGTCACATTTAAAGGTGGTGTTTCAACCCTTTGGGCTCTTTCTTCTGCAAGCTCTTTTCTCCACTGCCAAGCTGGACTGCTTTCTCTCGTAACTCTTGTTCACACTGACCTTCTGTCGGTGGTGCTGGTGCGCATCCTCACCAAGAGTGCTTCCATCGACTTAAGAGGGAAAGTGTAGGGGGCTGAGCGCCAGGGCTCTCCGCTCCACGCGCAGTTCCCCACCAGGAACAGGGCAGCCACACCGGGCTTCTCGGCTCCCTGCTTTACGTCAGCCTAACACTGTAGTGTAGATCAAGCCTCAAATTTCATATGATACACTTGAATTAAGTTAACCTACCACCTGTATTAGCCGTATTGTTAAGCTCTTGTTTCCAAAGGCTGTGGTCCTGAGTGTGATCTTCCCAGTTATCCACATCCATGTCCATTTCATTGAGGTATCGCTTGCAGGCATCCTTGAAATGCAATTTTGGGTGTCCTTTGGGTCTTTTTCCAGATGCCAGTTTGCCATAGAGGATGCCCTTTGGGATGGTCCCATCATCCATTCGGTGCACATGCCCAAGCCAGCAGAGGCATCTTTGTTTGAGGAATGTTTGCATGCTGGATATACTGGCCCACTTGAGCACCTCAGTGTTGGTGACTCTGTCCCCTGCAGGAGAGCCCAAAGATTCGATGAAGACAATGCATATGAAAGCTGTTAAGTCTCTTTTCTTGATGAGAGTATAAGGTCCATGCCTCATTCCTGTACAAAAGTGTGCTGATAACACAGCAGCCTCTTGCTGCATGTACTGCTAATACAGGTGGTAGGTTAACCTAACTCAAGTGTACCATATGCAATTTGAGGCTTCGTCTACGCTACAGCATTAGGTTGACGTAAGGCAGGGAGCCAAGAAGCCCAGTGTGGCTGCCCTGTTCCCGGCGTGGAGCTGAGAGCCCAGGCTCTCAGCCCCCCACATGTCCCCTCTTAAGTCGATGGAAGCACTCTTGCTGAGGACACGTACCACCAGCAGAAGAAGGGCAGTGTGGACATGAACCACTGCAGTAATTACTGAGGTGGTTGTAAGCCAACCTTACATAGGTTGACTGGTGTTTATAGTGTAGGCATGCCCTTAGACATTTGGAGATATCTTTTGATTCGGTTTTCCATCATTTCTGTAAACTTTAAAAGAATGTTTGGTGCAAGGCCCTTTTTGAGTGGCATATGAACCACCTCCTCCAACTTGCCTCAAGTGCTTAAAGTAAAAATCTCTAACAATTAAATCCAAGGGTAGAGAAAAAGGGCCTGATCGAAAAGCCTGTTCAAGTCAGCGGGAAGACTTGTGTTCAGGCTTTGGATCAGACTGGAAGGCTGTAGTATTCTTCAGGTACAAAATAACGGTTACAATTTTCATTACAACGTTGCTGGTTTGTTTTATTATCCACAAGAGTAATTACAGTGATTTGCAAATCAATTCATGGCTCCTTTAGTGTGATGTATACTGCAGGCATTGTAAATCCTGGTAAATCACTTCACTCCTTTTTATGGGCAAAGGGTGAGCGGAATTAAACAGCATATATCTGCTCAATGCAGTGATGTGTTTTAGCAAGTATGTGCCAGTGGGGATTCGTATACTTGCGAAATATACCAAAAGGGATCTTTCTCCTGTTTACCTGTAAATAAGATTTCAATAAATAAAATGGAGACCAACCATATTTCACGAATGCGCTATAAGCTGTGGGGCTAAGGTCTTTCAGCCCCTGCTAGTGTCTGAAACATAAGTTCTGACACAGTTTCAGAACTAGGATCCCTGGCATCTCTTAATTGTGCATGTGTGCAAATTATTTGCTGCTGTTCCCAGTGCTTTTAAACCTTAACAGTGTTTAGGTTAGAGGAACTCTGCTCAGCCTCTTGCTTCCAGTGTTCAAGGAAAGCCTCATCTGTCACAGATCAGTAATTGGATGGCTTTGGCTCTGCCTGTTAACACTCAGTGCCACAATAAGTTTGGTATAAAATAGGCAGTGATAACACTTAATAGAATGAATACATTCAAGATGGTCTTCAGGGCTAGCGGTGCATTATTTTGTGGGAAACATCCATGGCAATTTCCAGCAGGAGAGAGAAGGATTCATAGATTATTATTTTTTTTTTAAAAATTTCACTTTAGCTTTGACTGGACTCAGTTGTGTTTCATTCTGAACATAAGAATGTCCATACTGGGTCAGACCAATGGTCCATGTAGCTCGGTATCCCGTCTTCCGTCAGTGGCCGACGCCAGATGCTTCAGAGGGAATGAACAGAACAGGGAAATTATCAAGTGATCCAGCCCCTGTTGTTCACTCCCAGCTTCGGGCAGTTAGAGGCTTAGTATAGTGGCTCTCAACCTTTCCAGACTACTGTACCCTTTTCAGGAGTCTGATTTGTCTTGCGTACCCCAAGTTTCACCTCACTTAAAAACTACTTGCTTACAAAATCAGACACAAAAATACAGAAGTGTCACAGCACACTATTGCTGAAAAATTGCTTACTTTCTCACTTTTACGATATAATTATAAAATAAATAATTTGGAATATAAATATTGTACTTACGTTTCAGTTTATAGTATATAGAGCAGTATAAACAAGTCATAGTCTGTATGAAATTTTAGTTTGTACTGACTTTGTTAGTGCTGTTTATGTAGCCTGGTGAAATACTAGGCAAATCTCTAGATGAATTGATGTACCCCCTGGAAGATGTCTGCATACCCCAAAGAGTACATGTACCCTGGTTAAGAACCACTGGCTCAGTACACCCAGAGTGTGAGGTTGCATCACTGACCATCTTGACTAATCGTCTTTGATGGACCTACCTCCATTAACTTATCTAATTCTTTTTTGAACCCCATTATAGTTTTGGCCTTCACAGTGTGCCCTGGCAATGAGTTCCACAGGTTGATTGTGCATTGTGTGAAGTGAACTTCCTTTTGTTTGCTTTAAACCTGCTGCCTATTAATTTAATCAGGTGACCTCTGGTTCTATTGTTATGGGAAGGGGTAAACAACACTTCCTTATTCACTTTTCTCCACACCTTTCATGATTTTATAGACCTCTACCCTATCCCCCCTTACCTTACTTGTCTCTTTTCCAAGCCGAACAGCATCAGTTTCCTTAATCTCTCCTCATATGGAAGCTGTTCCATCCCACTACTCATTTTCGTTGCCCTTCTCTGCACCTTTTCCAATTCTAATATATCTTTTTTGATATGGGGCGACCAGAACTGCATGCAGTGTTCGAGGTGTGGCTCAGCAGACACTCCTGATCATTTTGACACTGTGTCCTAGTTGCATTCTGTTGTCTATCAAGCATTTTGCTGGTTTGCTGAACTTGGTACCTGTATTCAAGGCAGCCTACAGGTGCTGAAGGTGGGATGCAAGGTTTTTAATTCCTGCCTTAAAGGGAGAGGAGCAGTAACATCTCTTAGTCTCTGCCAAAGGCACCAGAGGGGCACTTAAACTTGATCCATTTTAGGACTATTCTTGCTAACTTGCCAGGTCCCCAAGGACTGCACCAAACTGGCATAGAAAGGAGCAGCTTGCAGATACCCTCATTTCAAATATTGAGATATGCAGTGGAAGGGAGCACTGATCATAGTACGCAAGATGAGGTAAGTCAGTATCTCATGTGCTGTAGTACATATTAAAGCATATACTCACTGGGTTTTCTCCATGGTAGCAGCCCACAGCAGGCATTATGGGGTACTTGTACCCTCATATCTCGACGACTGGCTCATGGTGGCGTGATCCAAACGAGAAGCTCAGATCTCAATCTCTATGTTGCTGGGCCTCCTTTCTTCTATAAGGGTCAGTATCAATACCAAAAAGTCAACTTTAAGCCCTACACAATGCTTAGACTTCATAGGGGCCATCATCAACTCAATCACGGCTCAAGTCTACCTACCACAAGACAGGTTCCAGACTCTGCAAGAGCTCATAACTCATGTAGTCAACAGTCCTTCAGTCCCGGCCAGGACTTGCCTCTCCCTCCTGAATCACATGGCCTCGTGCACGTACATCATTGCCTTCGCTCCTCTTCACCTTCGCTGCCTCCAGAGGAGGTTCCAGAAAGTTTACTCGCCTATTCATCACACCATGGGCATGAGGCTCACAGTTTCCCCCCAAGGTAATCTTATCCCTTCACTGGTGGAGAGAACCTCGTCAAGTCTGCATAGGGGCTCCACTTCCTGCCCTCCTTCCCCAAGGCGGTAGATCTGTTGATTTGTGGTGGAGAAGGAACTGGAGACGCGGTTGGTCCGCCCCGCCCATTGTCACTGCAGATGAAACCCTGAGACAAGTCAGGATGCGTGCGCGGACCAACGGACATTACCTTTAAATTCTCCAGTTCTAGACACATAGTACACATGTGTAAACCCTCAGTGGAAAGCAGATAGGGGCCACGCATCTTGAAGAACCTCCACTTACAGGTAAGTAACCTCCTCTTACTTACTTAATCTGTACTGAATTTGGATAAGTCTTGTCACTTTTGGGAGGGCACTCAGTTGTTACCCTTTTAACCAGCTTGTCCTCATGGTTGAGCTGTTCACCGAATGGTAGGCATTTTACTAACAGCTCATATGAGATTGGGAGCTCTACTTTTAGAAAGAGGATATACTTTTGTTATCATTCCTTTGAAAGTTACAGGATTTATTGTAGTGTTCATAATTTGGTGAAAATATAGAGATTACACAATAGTTGGCATTGGGATAACTGCTTCTATTCTTACTGGCTAATGAACGAAGGAATAAGAGACTAACTCACGAGAAAAAGCTTTGGTGTCTGCCTACAGATATCTAATGTGTGTGAATAACATGGTAGCAGGGATATTTTGGGTTTTTGTTTTGTTTCTGTCTTTTAAGATCTGTTCTTCTAAATGCATTATTTATTGTTGTTGACGCCGAAAGATGCCATGCTCTGGTATAGGCAGTGGCAAGTTAAACTACTTTGCTTCTCCCATTGATGGAAAGGAAAAGTAGATCCACTGTTGCTGTAAGAATCATGGTGATATTGCTTCGTTCACTGAAAGGTGTATTGCTTTAGGAAGTTACCAGAGAAAGATACTTGAAGACATTTGCTCCAAGTAATATAATGAAACTAGAACATCAAAGTGCGTGCTATTTCTGTGTCAGTGCAGTTATGCCAGGATAACTATTTAAGAGGAAGGCAAAGTGTAGTTATCGCAGGCAAATAATATCTTGGCAATGAAGAAGTACTTTGAAGGGACACCATCAATATAAGAGTCATACATGATAAACAAATGCATTTCTCTGCTACTAATAAATTCTTAAATCATTAAGAGTACTTGTCACTTTTTTTGTACTGTTTATCTTTTTGCATTTCTCTCAGCGTGGTCAATGAAAATCCAAGAAAGTCAGTTTTACTTTGAGGTTCTTAGTGCTACAGTGTTGATGTTCCAACCATTCCTGGGGAAATATCCATTGTTAAAAAGCAATGGTTTGGATGAGAATGTTGTGTGTGGTTGTAGAAACCATTCTATTGGTTGAAGGTTGCTCTGACACAGTTTAACTTTGATTCAAATCTAACTTGATAGTGTCTCCTTTTTAAAATAATTTTCTCCCTTTTCTCTAACCAGTCTTAAGTTAACTTCTCTATGAAGTTCATGCCCAAGCAAGGCTTCTCCTTAATATACAGTAAAAGAAATGGGTGATAGGTGATCTCTGTGGGTCATGTGAGTAACTGTCCGGGTGTGCCAAGGAAGAGGCATTTGCCAGTGGCATACCCATACTTGTTGTTTACTTCTAGAGTTAAAATCTCTTAGAAATGCTTAACAATGCCTTTGCGATGCATGGTTCCAGTTTGTAATGCTTGCTCTGAATAAAAACAGTTTTATGTACAATAGATCTTGACAGCATAATTTATTTTTCCAGATTTATTCACTGTACTGATGATACCCCTGATCCTTGCTTGGAATATGAGGTAAGACTCCTCTCCTGGCTCTAGATAATTTAAATATCTTACCCTTGAGAAGGCTGATACTTATGCTTGGATGACACCAAGAAAACACTTTAGTGCTTTTAAAAAATAAATAAATAAAAATGCCAGACTAATCGTTATGGAGACTGACGAGCATCTCTCTGCTTTCCACACACCAGATACATTGCAAGCAGTGGCCCTGCAAGCTTCGTAATACTCTCCCAGAGCGTGTCAACTTTGACCCGGGAGGGGAAACTTGAATGGCTGAGAGAGTTATTCATTCTCTAAATGGCCTATTTTAGTCCTTAGCCTTACTGCCAGCGGAGAGGCCAATTGAGGTGGCTTTACGTTGTCCACTGAGAACAGGACAGAGGCACCAACTCCTTTTGCCTAGACTACAGAATAATCAGAATGACTTGGTCACTGTTGAATGTACTGCATTTGAACCACTGACCTAGGCATAGTGCATTAGTGATCCCTTTAAGTATTAAGTTGAAGTATCTTCGGAGTCCATTGTATTGAATGAAAAGCTAGGTAAGTAAATCTTGCATTTAGCTGTGGTGACTGTTCGGATCTTATGCGCTCATTAACAGTGGCTTATTTTTGAACAATGGCAGAGTCCTTAAAATTGCTACTGAGGTATTCTTTTAAATCCCATGGCAGAGCCTGAGTCTTAAAACAGTGTTCAAGTACATATCTGTGAAATGCCGTGCTTGTCTTTAAATGTTTATTGCTTTTCATATTTGAGTTCTGTGCCATGCTAGTGGAGTATAGCGAGAGAGATCCAATGGGCAAAATTATGGTGTATTAGAGAGGCAATTTTGTTTTTACATGTATTTTTCACAGATAAAGAAATAAGTGACAAGATAAGATTTCAAAGAAATTTGGCTTATTTGCCAAGATAATTACACCCATTACAATTGTGAGGGGGTTTTCCCTTGTGTTAAGAATATCCTGTGATATTTTTCTTAATAGCAGGTACTATCTTAAGACCAAAATATGTGTTTATTGACAAAAAGTCATATTTTGACATGTTGTATTTTTTTTCCTGTAGCTTGTGCTTCGAAAATGGTGTGAATTAATTCCTGGGGCAGAATTCAGATGCTTTGTGAAAGAAAACAAACTTATAGGTGAGTATCTTCTTAAAGACTCTGTAGTATTCACTGGGGTATCTAAGGTTTGCTCCTATTCCTTTAAAAACAGTAGAACATGGAAACCTTTCTTCCCCTATCGCAACACGGTCTTCATAGGATTCTAATTCCTTCTTGCTTCCATCTATATTTGTTTTACCTTTGGGTTTAAATATTTTTTCCTTCTGTCATATTAAACATGATAAGTTAAATTCTGTTTTGCATTAAATCCAACAGCCTGACAACATATTTATGCCCAGCAGGATGGTGGATATATCCTTGAAATCTGTGGATAGGCTGTGCAGAAAGCCACCACAAAGAATTAGGTTTTTCGGAGTGGTCATCTAGGGTATGGCTCACATGTTCAGGGCTCTAATCTGGCCATGATCCTGTAGTTAAAAGCTATTGTGTGAGATGCAGCTGATCACACAGTGCTGCTTTATCAATGCATATGTTTTCGGGACCAGAATACATGTATCTAGAATTTGACCTAACCTACTTGGAGACCTGGCAAGGGGTCAGAATCTAGGAGGGACAAGAAGGAGTATAAATGCGAAATCTAATGAACAATTTAGATCAGGGATCGGCAACCTTTGGCATGCAGCCAGTCAGGGAAATCCACTGGTGGGCCGGGCCGGTTTGTTTACCTGCAGTGTCCGCAGGTTCGGCCAGTCGCAGCTCCTACTGGCTGCGGTTCGCCGTTCCAGGCCAATGGGGGCTTCGGGAAGTGGCGGCCAGCACGTCCCTCGGCCCTCACCGCTTACCAATGCAAGATGTATGGGGAATAAATGGGAAGAACTAGAAATACTAATGAATAACCACAATTATGACATGATTGGCATCACAGAGACTTGTATGGTAATTCACAGGACTAGAATATCGATATAGAAGGATACAGCTTGTTCAGGAAGGACAGGCAGGGAAAAAGGGAAGGAGGTGTGTTGCCTTGTATGTCAAAGATGTATGCACTTGCACTGAAGTTAAGATAGAAGTGAGAGGTAGACCTGTTGAAAATCTCTGGGTAAGGATAAAAGGGGTAAAAACAAAACAAGGGTGGCATTATAGTAGGGCCACCTAACCAGGAAGAAGAGGTGGATGGGGCTTTTTTTCTTTAAGAACTAACAAAATCATCCAAAACACAGGACTCGGAGGTGATGGTGGACTCTATTACTTAGACTTCTGTTGGGAAAATAATACAGCAAGGCACAGATTATCCAACAAGTTCTTTGAATGCATAGAAGACAACTTTTGATTACAGAAGGTGGAGAAAGCAAGTAGAGGAGAGGCTGGTCTAGATTTGATTCTGACAAATAGGGAAGAACTGGTTGAGAATTTGAAGGTGGAAGACAGCTTGGGTGAACGTGATCCTGAAATGGTAGAGTTCATGATTCTAAGGGATAGTAGAAGAGAAAACAGCAGAATCAAGACAATGGACTTCAAGAAGGCAGACTTTAGCAAACTCAGAGAATTGGTAGGTAAGATCCCATAGGAAGCAAGTCTAAGGGAAAAAATTCAGGAGAGCTGGCAGTTTTTTAGAGAGACCTTATTAAGGTCACAAGAGCAAACTATCCCAATAGGAAAGATAGAAGCTATGGTAAGAGACCACTGTGGCTTAACCAGAAGATCTTCAATGACCTGAAACTCAAAAAAGAGCCATACAAAAAGTGGAAGCTAGAACTAGATCAAATTACGAAGGCTGAATATATTTAAAAAAAAAAAAAGGCATGTAGGGACAAAATTAGAAAGGCCAAGGAAAAACTAGATTAGCTAGGGATGCAAAGGGTAACAGAAAAAAATATTTTACAAATACATGAGAACATGAGGAGTGCCAAGGACAGGGTAGGCCCACTACTCAGTGAAGAGGGAAAGACAATAACAGAAAACGTAGCAATGGCTGAAGTGTTCAATGACCTTTCTGTTTCAGTTTTCACCAAGTGATCAAATGACTAATAGTGAATATCAGTGCAAATGGGCTAGGATCTGAGGCTAAAATAGGGAAGGAACAAGTCAGCATGTTCGAACAAACAAATCAGATATCTTCAAGTTGGCAGGGCCTGACGAAATGAATCCTTAAATACTTATGGAACTGGCTGAAGAGATCTCTGAGCCATTAGAGGCTATCTGTAAGAACTCTTGGAGATGGGAGAGATCCCAGAGGACCAGAAAAGAGCAAATATAATACCTATCTATAAAAAGGGGAATAAGAACACCCTAAGGAATTATAGACCAGTCAGCTTAACTTTAGTAACTGGAAAGATAATGAAACAAATAATTAAACAATCAGAAGATAATAAGGTGATAAGTAATGATCAGCATGGATTTGTCAAGAACAAATAATGGTATAACTGGTCTATGACAGGGTTACAAGCCTTGTGGATGAGGGGAAAGCAGTAGATGTGATACATCTCGACTTTAGTAAGGCTTTTGATACTGTCACACATGAGCCTCTCATAAGCAAATTCAGGAAATATAGCTTAGACAAACCTACTATAAGGTGGGTGCACAACTGATTGGAAAACTGTACTCAGAGAAAACAACCTAATTTCCCCCTACTGTTACTCACACCTTCTTGTCAACTGTTTGAAATGGGCCACTCTTATTACCACTACAAAAGTTATTTTTCCTCCCTTGGTATCCTGCTGTTAATTGAATTGTCTTGTTAGACTGACCTCACACTTTCATTGTATTTATACCTGCTCCTGTATTTTCCACTCCATGCACCTGATGAAGTGGGTTCTAGCCCACGAAAACTTATGCCCAAATAAATTTGTTAGTCTCTAAGGTGTCACAATGACTCCTCGTTGTTTTTGCTGATACAGACTAACACAGCTACCACGCTGAAACCTTTACTCAGAAAGTAGTTATCAATGGTTCACAGTCAAGATGTACAGGCATATCAAGTGGGGTCCACAGGGATCTGTTTTGAGTCCGGTTCTATTCGATATCTTCTTATAATTCAAAATGATCTTGACAAACTGGAGAAATGAGTAGGATGAAATTCAATAAGGACAAATGCAAAGTACGACACTTAGGAAGGAATAATGAATTGCACAAATGCAAATTGGGAAATGACTGCCTAGGAAGGGATACTGAAGAAAAGGATCTGGGGGTTGTAGTGGATCACAAACTAAATGAGTGTCGTCAACATGATATTGTTGGGGGGAAAAAGCAGACATCATTCTGGGATGTATTAGCAGCAGTGTTGTAAGGAAGACATTAGAAGTAATTCTTCCACTCTATTCAGTGCTGAGAAGACCTCAACTGGAGTTTTGTGTCCAGATTTGTGTTGAGAATGATGTGGACAAATTGAAGAAAGTCCAGAGGACAGCATCAAAAATGATGAAAGATGTAGAAAATATGACCTACAAGGAAAGGTAGAAAAAAAATTGGACTAGTTTTAGACTGGAGAAGAAGGCTGCTATCATAGAATATCACGGTTGGAAGAGACCTCAGAAGGTCATCTAGTCCAACCCCCTGCTCAAAGCAGGACCAATTCCCAACTAAATCATCCCAGCCAGGGCTTTCTCAAGCCTGACCTTCAAAACCTCTAAGGAAGGAGATTCCACCACCTCCCTAGGTAACCTATACCTGTGCTTCACCACCCTCCTAGTGAAAAAGTTTTTCCTAATATCCAACCTAAACCTCTCCCACTGCAACTTGAGACCATTACTCCTTGTTCTGTCATCTGGTACCACTGAGAACAGTCTAGATCCATCCTCTTTGGAACCCTCTTTCAGGTAGTTGAAAGCAGCTATCAAATCCCCCCTCATTCTTCTCTTCTGCAGACTAAACAATCCCAGTTCCCTCAGCCTCTCCTCATAAATCATGTGCTTCAGCCCCCTAATCATTTTTGTTGCCCTCCGCTGGACTCTTTCCAATTTTTCCACATCCTTCTTGTAGTTTGGGGCCCAAAACTGGACACAGTATCCAGATGAGGCCTCACCAATGTCGAATAGAGGGGAATGATCACGTCCCTCGATCTGCTGGCAATGCCCCTACTTATACAGCCCAAAATGCTGTTAGCCTTCTTGGCAACAAGGATACACTGTCGACTCATATCCAACTTCTCGTCCACTGTAACCCCTAGGTCCTTTTCTGCAGAATCATGTCCTCCTTCAGTCTTCTCAAGTACATAAAAGGTTGTTATAAAGAGGAGGCTGATAAATTGTTCTCCTTATTCACAGAGGACAGGACAAGAAGCAATGGGCTTAAATTGCAGCAAGGGAGATTTAGTTTAGAAATTAGGAAAAACTTCCTAACTAGGGGTAGTTAAGCACTGGAACAAATTAGGGAGGTTGTGGAATCTCTGTTGTTGGTTTTTAAAAACAGATTAGACAAACACATGTCCATGATGCAAATAATTGCAAATACCCCAGGGTATGTGTACCATGTCTTACAAAAAATTTCCAATATACATTTCAACATGTTAGATTTTAAAACATAACAAACCTGCCAAGTTTTCTTTTAATTGGCATGTCAGTTGCATTTCTGCAAATAATTCCAACTACATGCCTGCATTCCCCTTTCCTTAAATTGTCAACCAAGATTAGGAGTAACACTTCATCCTGTGTTAAAGAAGTGCACGCTTGCAATTAGATGGCTGCATCCCCAGAGTTGCCCCTTTTTTGGGTGTGATATTGGGCCTGCAGTAGGCTTTGCAGTACTATTAGTAATTAAAAATTCAACTAAACTCACAAGCTCCCCGCTTTACATACATGGATTAAGAACACGCCTGTGAAAAGGTAGTCAATATTCTTATGTTAAATTGCAAGCTCTGATATTGTTTGCTATATAATTTAAAATAGCAAACAGTTGTAATCCATATATCTGTTTAGGGAGGTTATGGCTTTCTCTTTTCATAAGTTACTCATGCTGTAATAATAGAACGTCTTGATTGGTCAGTGTCCAGCAGGGTTTTGCGCAGTTGGTCGTGTTTATGTATCCGGTGTCAAAGCTTCTATCACTTAAGATATACGTTAAGTATATCATATTTGAATAATCCTATTGATGCCGATTTAAACCAGTGTCTTCTAAACAAAGAAAATGTCTGCAATTGTGAGCCTCAAATGCAAGGCAGTTTATCATTTGTGAAGCTTTGCATACAAGAGATCACTCTATTGAAGTGAATGAGCGAAACAACACCTTGGGGTTCATTCCAGTGAAGCAAATCGTTATGAAAGTTGCTTTTCTATCAATTTTATGATACTGTGAGACTATATATTTGGATTTAACCTGAGAGTACTATAAATGAAGGCATTTTTCCCTTCACACGTTTTACTGAGGGCATATCAATTTTAATCAAATGTGAGCCTTCCTGCTTTCCTAGACTAAGTCTGCTATCCTAGACTGTGCCTTGTCTCCTGACGAGCAGTCATGACCACTGTCCCTTTCACTATACAGAGCTAAGTTCCTCCCCTCTCTGCACTGTGTCCAGTCTCCTCTGCCCTGGCTGGTTGCCCACCACTGCATCAAGTAAAGAGCATGGGAGAAAAAGTTCCTGTCAGAAGTAGGCAGGGTGGGTAGAGACTTCTTCAAGGAGTCCCAAGTAGCTGCAATATCCAGAAAACAACTGGGGCACAAGGTGGCCACGTAACCTTCCTGCTCACTGTGATTAAAAGTTCAGTCTTCCATTGTTAACTGTAGGATTAGCAGGTATCCAAAGGGTTAAATATATAATAAAACGTAAGTGTGATGTGATGCTGAGGGTTTCAATTAGAATCTTCCCTCCCCCTCCCCCCATATTTCCCTCCAGATGTATTACAGGCCCTTAGCTGCTAAATTCTGATTTTAAAAATGTAATGACAAAGGACCTTTCCATCTATGTAAAGATGTTACCTATAAAACAGCCACATTAGAAAAGGTTTGGCTGCGTACGTGGGACGCAGCTGGGGCTAATTTGCCTCACCCCATTTCAGAGCTGGAATTATTTTTTTAAATTAAGTCCCTGGCCATTAACACCAAGCAGCCTCCAGCTCCAGATTACAGCCAGTTCAGTAGTAACCTGTCCAGATGGGACATGGAGCAGGTGGCAATTTAAAAATATTTGCACAGTGTTGTAGACAGTGCTGGAGGATACTCAAAGAATCTGGACATTCAAATAGCAGCAGCAGCAGCTGCTGCCAGATTTCAGGGCCTTCAGAGGCCTCTGTGGGAACATCTTAATGTCAAGCTAGCTATAAAGTTTGGATCTAGAGAGCCACACTTGTGCTAACTCTGCTGTATGGCAGTGAGAAAGGTGAGCACTGAGGAAGGCTTAAGAGTGGCAGACTGACATTTTCGATTCTTGTCGTCATCAGCTGCTCAATATTAAGTGGCAGGACAAGATCAGAAATGAGGACATTCATAGCTGAACCCAGCAACCACCTCAATCAGTGCTGATTCCGTTTTTGTGGCTTTCTTGGTATGGACATATTATTAGGTTGGAAGACCCATGAATTACAAAGCATATGGACCAAGGAATGCTGCGACATGATTAGCAATCATGTGGTCACCAAAAGCTTCGGTGGTGCCATGAAATTGCCAGTAATGGACATAGACTGAACATCCAGCCTTACTACCTTAAGGGCCAACGTAGAAATCCTTCGGAATGCCACTCGATTTTCATGGAGGCTACTTCCTTTTGGGGTTTTACCATTTTGATGATAATTTTAAGAGCTCCTATACAGGAGGTTATATACCCTGAAAGAGGGTTATGTGAGCTCCCATTTTGTCTTGTGCAGCTGCAGCAGTTAGTACTGCTTCCAGAGCTGTGTGCCGCTTAGCTTCAATGACTCTGGATGTACAGACAGAAGTAAAGAGCCACATTGGCATCTGTCAGCACAGCAAAAGAAGTGTTCTGCAGCAGGATGCAGTAGTCAGCAGTGACTCCTCTTCTCTGATTCAATCTCTCTGATGCTTTGAGCAGGGGGTTGGACTAGATAACCTCCTGAGGTCTCTTCCGACCCTAATCTTCTATGATTCCATGATTGAGTTTGAAAAAAGGTGTTTTTCTCAGCTTCTTTGGACCTGACAGGCTTTGACATAGGTCTTGTTTTCACAGCATTGTTAGCTACAAGAATAACTCAAGTGTTGCCCCTAATCCAACTCGTGCCCACACACAAAATCTCTAGTTCAAGTTAAGTGGGATTTTAAGCTTGAGGTAGCCTGCCTGTCAGAGGGTTGGCTTGAGAACCACTGAAGGTCAAGCTAGTAATGCAGTGCGAACTCAGCTTTAGGCTTTTGATGGGAAAGAGAGTTACTAAAAATGTGGGAAATTGAGACTGTGTCCTCGTATAATGAAAGCGGCAAACCACCGGAGGGGGGGGGGGGGGGAGACGGACGGTGTCTGTCTTGTGGGGGGGGGAAGTCTTCAAACACTGGAAAGTAAAGCCAAAGCGTAAGCGGCTGGGAGTGTTATTTTGTTGCATTTCAAATTGGTATTTTGCAATATTGTTCACAATGTGCATCTTTCTAATAACTCAATCCTGTCCCACTAACTTCTTCCCATCTCAGTAACACTTTAAAAAAAAAAAAAGAAGCTGTAAAATGTACTATGTAATTAATTAACTAATTGAATTCATAACAGGTATATCCCAGAGAGACTACACTCAATACTATGAGCATATCTCTAAACAAAATGACGAGATCTGTAGATGTATACAGGAGTTCTTCAAGAAACATATTCAATATAAATTTTTGGATGAAGACTGTAAGTATCTCTTTAAGGAGTTGTATTAGAAAACAAGATTGTGGGAAGTGGGAAATGTTTTATGGAAGTCCCCAATTGCTTATTAGTTACACTATTAAAATTTAACTTTAAAATAGAATCTGGTGGCCTGATCCTTCAAACATTTCTTCATGGAACTCCCATTGACTTCAATGTGAGTTCTGGGCTCAAAGGGTACTGCAGGGCCAAGAAAGTAGAAATGAGGCCTATCAAATTATCCTGTGTAGCTGCTTGCCAGCCCAGGATTGTTTCCTACAGTTACTTGGAAATACCAGTGAAAAATAATATTTCCTAGTATCTTAACTCGACAGCTATGTAATGTTTTTGTTCTCTGACTGCATGCTAATGCTAGTTTCTACTTGCATGGTGTTTGGTTCTTTGATTTGAGACAGTTTTGTATTCACTGAAAATGCCAGTCCTTCCACCTGTAGAGGAATGATTTTAAAAAAATGGGAGGTTGGTGGAAAGGAAAAATTACACATTAAATATGTACCCAATAAAATAGATAGAGGGGCAAATAGGTATTTAGATATTTGGTTACCTTTTATTCAATAGTTAATTCACCTGCCCAAAAAAAAAAAAAAATAGCAGCACACCTCTAATTTTTTTAATATCAACATCTGATGAATATGCCTTGTCTTCTAAATGTCTTATTATATTTCGCTCAGTTTAATAAAATCACTACAAAAGACATGTCATAGATGTTGTAATACCATTAAACAAGAGATCTGATTATTATATTTCTATATAATATCTCTTTAAACAAAAGTTCACTGTAGTTAATTATTTTATGTCTGATATTTATATGGCACAGATTTGTAAACCGGTTAATACTTCCCAAATATATAAATACTAGGGCTGTCAATTAATTGCAGTTAACTCACGTGACAACTCAAAAAAATAAATCACGATTAAAAAAATTAATCACAGTTTTAATCGCACTGTTAAACAATAGAATACCAATTGAAATTTATTAAATATTTTTGGTTTTTTCTACATTTTCATATATATTGTATTCTGTGTTGTAATTGAAATCAGTGTATATTATTTTTATTACAAGTATTTGCACTGCAAAAATGATAAACAAAAGAAATAGTATTTTTCAGTTCACCTCATACAATACAGTAGTGCAGTCTGTTTGTCATGAAAGTGCAACTTACAAGTGTAGATTGTTGTTGTTACATAACTGCACTCAAAAACAAAACAATGTAAAACGTCAGAGTTGACAAGTCCACTCGGTCCTATTTCTTGTTCAGCCAATCGCTAAGACAAACAAGTTTTGTTTACATTTACAGGAGATAATGCTGTCCTCTTCTTATTTACAATGTCACCTGAAAGTGAGAACAGGCATTTGCATGGCACTTTTGTAGCCGGCATTGCAAGGTATTTATGTGCCAGATATACTAAACATTCGTATGCCCCTTCGTGCTTCGGCCACAATTCTAGAGGACGCTTGTTAAAACAATGTGTTAATTAAATTTGTGTCGGAACTCCTTAGGGGAGAATTGTAAGACCCCTGCTCTGTTTTACCCACATTCTGCCATATATTTCATGTTACAGCAGTCTTGAATGATGACCCTGCACATGTTGTTCATTGTAAGAACACTTTCACTGCAGATTTGACATAACACAAAGAAGGTACCATGTGAGATTTCTAAAGATAGCTACAGCACTCGACCCAAGGTTTAAGAATCTGAAGTGCCTTCCAAAATCTGAGAGGTACGAGATGTGGAGCATGCTTTCGAAAGTCTTAAAAGAGCAACACTCTGATGCAGAAACTACGGAACCTGAATCACAAAAAAGAAAATCAACTTTGTGATGGTGGCATCTGACTCAGGTGATGAAAATGAACATGCGTCGGTCCGCACTGCTCTCGATAGTTATCGAGCCGAACCCATCATCAGCATGGAGGTATGTCCCCTGCAATGGTGGTTCAAGCATGAAGGGACATATGAATCTTTAGCGCATCTGGCATGTAAATACCTTGCGATGCTGGCTACAACAGTGCCATGAGAACAACTGTTCTCACTTTCAGGTGACATTGTAAGCAAGAAGCGGGCCACATTATCTCCTGTCAATGTAAACTATCTTGTTTGAGCGATTGGCTGAACAAGAAGTCGGACTGAGTGGACTTGTAGGCTCTAAAATTTTACATTTTGTTTTTGAATGCAGTTTTTTTTTTTTTTACATAATTCTACATTTGTAAGTTCAACTTTCATGTTAAAGATATTGCACTACAGTACTTGTATGAGGGGAATTGAAAAATACTACAGTATTTCTTTTTTTACAGTGCAAATATTTGTAATAAAAAATAAATATAAAATGAGCTCTGTACACTTTGTATTCTGTGTTGTAATTGAAATCAATGTTTGAAAATGTAGAAAACATCCAAAATTATTAAAATAAATGGTATTCTATTATTAACAGTGTGATTAATCACAATTCATTTTTTTTAATCATTTGACACCCCTAATAAATACTGCAGGGGAAAAAAGGCCAGTCCTGTAGCATGAGTGCCTAGAGCAATGCAATATCTTAAATGATGGGTAGTCACCAACAATGACTAAAGGAATAGGCTGGATCCTTTCAGTAAAAATATTGATTAAATGGTCCCTTCAAAAAGGGTGTTGATGCTTTTTTGTTTAACTACTTCATTGATTTTTTTTTTTAATTAACAAAACATTCAGAACTGAACATTGGGCATGGAAACATATATGAAAGTACATTTAATAAGAAAGTATGTGGATCAATTATTTATGAAAATTAAAAAGCTACCAAATGTTTGCCACTAGAACATCTATGATATCTTTTGGAAGAAAAAGAATTGTAAGTCTGTTTCCAAGAAGTTATATAAATCTTTTTTTTTATTTTTTATTTTTTAAATATTGATGGTCAACATTTTAGCTGCTTAGTCCTTTTCATAGCTGGAATGTAATTTAACAGATTCCTACTGCAGTAGTAGAAGTAACTTGCACTGTATTGTGGTTTAAAAATTAAAATTGCAAAACATTTCACAGTGGGAACAATCTCCTGATAAGGTTATTTATTAGTCTTTGCGATAGTGTTTCAGACTGTTGGACAGCCAAGACTAGTCAAAAACCTGATGGAGATACTGTCTTACCCTGGGCAGGGGATGGATTGAGGCCCCAATCCAGCAAACCACTTAAGCATGCACATAACTTTAAGCATGTGAATTGTCCTGTTGAAGTCAGTGGGCTGCTCACGTTTAATGGGTAGTCCCATTGACTTCAATGGGACTACTCACAAGTTTAAAGTAGTAGAATCTTAGAAATGTGGAGCTGGAAGGGACCTTAGTAGTTCATCTAGTCCAGCCCCCTGCACTGAGGCAGGACCAAGTCAACCTAGACCATCCCTGGCAGGTGTTTGTCTAACCTTTCTTAAAAACCTCCAGTGATGGGGAATCCATCATCTCCCTTGGAAGCCTATTTCAGAGCTTAACTATAAGGGTAATTAAGAAGTTTTTCCTAATATCTAACCTAAATCTCCCCTGCTACAGATTAAGCAGATTACTTCTTTTCCTATCTTCAGTGGATATGGAGAACAGTTGATCACCATACTCTTTATAACAGCCTTCATTTATTTTAAGAGAGATGTGTACGCTAACTTTTTCCACTTGGACTGGTACCATGTCCAGATGGAAGTGCTGAATAATTGCAGCTGGAGTACTGCAGATTCATAGCCGTTAGAGAATAGAAAGCTGAATGTTTTAAGAAAAAACTTTTAACTAATAATTTTAAAGTGTTCCAAATATTATCCCAAAAAGTGAAGAGGGATGTGGAAGACTTTTTCTTAATCATTATTTTTAATTACCCTTGTGAAAGGTGCTGAATTCGTAGCACTTGCATCTGAAACCTTCAGTTTAGCTATGAATGCATGTTACAGTATGGGCGCTAGTGGAGCAAGTTGTCTCATAAAGCCCCACCAAAACACCTCAGTTCTGTCCTGGAAGCACCTCTGTGGGAGAGGGAATAGCTCAAGTATTCTTCCTCACTTAGATTTTGGATTGTGTAAAGATTACCAATGGTATCACTTAGTACCAGTTGTGATGTGAATGCCTGTTCACTGACAACTGGCTAGGAACACCAAACAACCATCAGATTGCAATGACTTACGATCATCACTGCCTTAGGCCTGATTTAAATTGGCAAACATGACTTTACTATGAAGTTTCTGTAGTTTTTGCATCAATGAAACAAGTGTGCTCACATCTCCTGTTTCTGTTAATCAATAAGCTTGGCTGAGCAGAGATGCCAGGTTTCTTTTTCCATTATGCGTTATTCCTTGCACAGATGAACAGCCAGACTGGGGGCTTGTCTACCTGAGAAAATTGCACAGGTTTAACTTGAGGTGATTTTTTAAACTGATTTAGCTAAACTGGTGCAAAAGGCTGTGTGGACACTTATTTTAGTTTAAGCCAGCTTTATTTCAGTTTAGCTAAAGTCAATTGGGAAGTGGTTTAAGCTAAGCTGCAATAAGCTATTCTTAATGCTGAAATAAGAGTGACCACACAAAGGTCTGTACGGTTTCACTAAATCAGCTTTTTAAAGGACTTCAGTTAAACTGGTGCAACTTCTGCATGTAGACATGGCCTGAGTTTTCAAAAAGTCTCTTTGTGTAACTCTGCGTAGGAAGACCTAAGAATGGCCATACTAGGTCACACCAATGATCCATATAGCCCAATATCCTGTCTTCCAACAGTGGCCAGTGCCGGATGATTCAGAGGGAATAAACCGAACAGGGCAATTATTGAGTGATCCATCCCCAGTCATCCAGTCCCAGCTTCTGGCAGTCAGATGTTCAAGGACATCCAGAGCATGGGGTTGTGTCCTTGCCCATCTTGGCTAATAGTCATTGATGGACTTATCCTCCATTAATTTATCTTAATTTTTTTTAACTAGTTATATTTTTGGCCTTCGTAATATCCCATGGCAAAGAATTCGACAGGTTGACTGTATATTGTATGAAGTACTTCCTTTTATTTGTTTTAAACCTGCTGCCTATTAATTTCATCAGGTGATCCCTAGTTCTTGTTTTTTGTGAAGGGGCAAATAATACTTCCTTATTCACTTTCTCCATACCATTCATGTCTTTATAGACCTCTATCATATCCCCCCGTTAGTCGTTGTGACGTGGTTCCCCGGGTGCAACCTGGACTGTGGGACCGCTGAACCCTCTTTCCCACTAATCTGGGGTATCCCTCTCACTCTGTGATGCCATTACCAAGCTACAAACCTCTGACAGGTGCTGCGCTTACACAGACATCCACAGGCAGGGACACACCCAAGTTACATAAATGCTTCTCCCAGCCACTCATGAACCAACAATAGAGTGGCTCCAGCCAATTCCCCCCAGCTCCCCAGTCTTGCACCCCATAATTGTACTGTCTCACACTGGTCAAAAGCCTGACCAGTGAAAGTTCATTACCTAGTCTGCCCCTCCCCCGCCCCAGTGTGGAGAGGACACACACTAGCCTTTGTAAACTGAGCTGAGATTTCCTAAGCACCTCAACCAAAACTCACTGTTTTAGGTAAAATATAAACAAATGTATTAACTACAGAGAGACAGATTTTAAGTGATTATAAGTAGCAAGGATAGAGATCAAAGTTGGTTACCTAAGAAATAAAATAAATTTGCAGTCTCAGTTCTACAAACTAAACAGGATTTGAATCAAGCAGTGTCTCACCCTGACAGCTGGCATAGTTCCTCAGTACACAGGCTGGGACTCTTTTCCAGCCTGGGACCATCTTCCCCAGTCCACAATCTTTGTCCTCCAGATGTGTTTCCAGGTGTTGAGTTGTAGAGGGAGTAAGGCCAAGTCACGATGTCACAGCCCCTCTTTTATAGTTTCTTCCAACTTGCTAGAAAGATCTTTGGCTATGATGTGGGTCAAACAGTCTCCATTGTATACGGTTCCTGGGATAGTGGATTCTTTCCTTGATGGGTGTTGGTGAGCCATTAACACTGTCTGGCTACTCCATTGTTATGGAGTTATACCTAAATGCTGGTTGTGGGTGTTCCCAACCTCACAACGTATTTCAGTAACACACACATAGCAAAACTTCATAACTTCACATGCAATGATAGCACATACAATCCAACAGGATATTAATGTTCAACAGAATAAGACTTTTTAAATGATGCCTCACAAGGCATACTTTGTACGAAACATATAATTATATCACAATGGTGAATACGGTGCTGCTTTGAAGTACAGACTGCCACAGTTGTCTCTTTTCCAAGCTGAACAATCCCAGTCTTTTTAATCTCTCCTTATATGGAACTGTTCCATACTCTTAATCATTTTTGTTGCCCTTCTCTCTCTACCTTTTCCAGTTTCAATATATCTTTTTTCAGATGGGGCAATCAGAACTGCACACAGTGTTTAAGGTGTGAGTGTACCATGGAGATGTATCTTTTTTGACTGCTGCTACACTTTGAGCAGATGTTTTCAGAGAACTATTCACAATGATTCCAAGATTTTTCTTGAGTGGTAACAGTTAATTTATACCCGGTCATTTTGTATGTATAGTTGGGATTATCTTTTCCAGTGTGAAGTACTTTGCTTTTATCAAGATTGAATTCATCCGCTATTTTGTTGCCCAGTCACCCAGTTAATGAGATCCCTTTGTAAATCTTCACAGTCGGCTTTGGACTTAACTATTCTGAGTAATTTTGTATCGTCTACAAATTTTGCCACCTCACTGTTCACCCCCTTTTCCAGATCATTTGAGTATGTTGAACAGCACAGGTTCCAGTACAGATCTTTGGAGGACCCTGCTATTTACCCTTCTCCATTGTGAAAACTGACCATTTACTCCTACCCTTTGTATCCTATCTTTTAATCAGTTACTGATCTATGAGAGGACCTTCTCTCTTCTCCCATGATTACTTAGTTTGCTTAAGAGTCTTTGGTGAGGGATCTTGTGATAGGCTTTCTGAAAGTCCAAGTACAGTATATCGACTGGATCACCTTTGTCCAGATGCTTATTTACACGCTCAATGAATTCTAATAGATTGGTGAGGAATGATTTCCCTTTACAAAAGCCATGTGGACTCTTCCCCAACAAATCATGTGCATTTATTTGCCTGATAATTCTGTTTTTTACTATAGTCTCAACCAGTTTGCCTGGTACTGAAGTTGGGCTTACCAGCCTGTAATTGACAGGATCAGCGTTTCATTAGTTACCTTCCAGTCATCTGGCACAAAGTCTGATTTAAGTGATAGGTTGCATGCCACAGTTAGTATTTCTGCAATTTCATATACGAGTTCCTTCAGAACTCTTGGGTGAATACCATCTGGCCTGGTAACTTACTACTGTTTAATATATCAGTTTATTTCAAAACCTCTCAGTTGACGTCTCAGTCTGGGACAGTTCCTCAGATTTGTCACCTAGAAAGAATGGTTCAGGTGTGGGGAACTCCCCCATATCTTCTGCCATGAAGACCAATGCAAATAATTCATTTAGCTTCCCACAATAGCCTCAGTTTCCTTGAGTTCTCCTTTGCCCCTCGATCCTCCAATGCAGTGGTTCTCAACCTTTCCAGAATACTGTACCCATTTCAGTAGTCTGAACCCCAAGCCCCCACACACACACCTGGGCTGAAGCATGTAACTTAGCTTTGTGTGGTCCCTTGTGGGGCAGGGCCACAGGCAGTTGCCCTGCTTGTCATCCCCTAATGTCAGCCCTGCACTTGTGACTCCCCTCCCTTAACCCATCCCGTGACCCCCCTGGGGATCATGAACCCCAGGTTGAGAAATGCTGATTCAAATGAATTGACACACTCCCTGGAAGAAGTCTGCGTACCCCAAGTAGTACGCGTACCCCTGGTTGAGAACCACTGCTCCAGATGAATTGATGAACCCCTGGAAGACGTCTGAGTGGTTGAGTACCACTGCTCCAGTGGCCCCACTTGCTATTTGGCTGGCTTCCTGCTTCTGATGTACTGAAAAAAAAATTGCTGGTAGTTTTTTTTTTTTTGTCTTTAGCCAATTGCTCTCCAAATTCTTTCTTGGCCTGCCTTATTATACTTGTATACTCAACTTGCAAGTTTATACTTCTTTCCATTTTCCTCACTAGGATTAGATTTGCAATTTTTGAAGGATACCATTTTTTCCCCTCTAACCGCCTCTTCTACTCTTCTGTTTAGCCATAGTGGCTTTTTTTTTTTTTTTTGGTCCTCTTACTGTTTCCACCCCCTCCCTCACCCCCCCCCCCACACACACACACACTTAGGGCATACATTTAGTTTGCGCACCTACTATGGTGTGTTTAAATAGTCTTCATGCAGTTTCCAGGCATTTCACCCTTGTGACTGTTCCTTTTAATTTCCATTTAACTAGCTTCCTCATTTTTGTGTATTCCCCTTTTTGAAGTTAACTGGTACTGTGGTAGGTTTCTTTGGCATTTGTCCCCTTACAGGGATATTCAATTTAATTACATTATGGTCGCTCTTACCGAGTGGTTCAGCTATATTCATCTCTTGGACCAGATCCTGTGGTCCATTTAGGACTAAATGAAGAATTGCCTCATCTCTTATGGGTTCCAGGACAAGCTGCTCCAAGACGCAGTAAATATATGGATTTGTTTAACAATACAAAAAAGTTTACTGTGAAAGATATAGATATGGAGAAACAACTATTTTGTTGAAATCTCTGAATAGTGAAGGGTTTGTATTAAAATAGACATCACTAGGCAGCTGGTGTGCTGTGACTACTGTGTTGTGTACTAAAAGTGATCATTTCACTGCTACCTTCGCTCAACCACCCACCCCCGTTGGTTTTCACTGTCTGTTTTGTCTCATCAGGTGCTGATTGTAATCTCTTTGTGGCAAGGACTCTTTATTCCATGTGTGTACCACAGCTAGCACAATGGGGCCTTGATCCCTGATTAAGGTCTCTAAGTGCTACTGCAGTACAAACAATAATATTGAAAGGTTTCAGAGTAGCAGCCGTGTTAGTCTGTATCCGCAAAAAGAACAGGAGTACTTGTGGCACCTTAGAGACTAACAAATTTATTAGAGCATAAGCTTTCGTGGACTACAGCCCACTTCTTCGGATATTGAAGATAGCTCTTCAAAACAGAAGAGAGCTTAATAAAATGTTTTGGGGTCGAAATATCTGTATTAAACAATAAAGACCTGTAGAAAACCCAGTCTGTGCACTGGCAACAGGAGTTTTCTATTACTGTTTCTACTCTCCATCATAAATGAGTACTGTCTTGGGCTTTCTGTTTTGTAGGCATATTAAACTTGAACATTGTGCTATAAACGTTTGTTTATCTATTTATGCTTAGCCATGTGTGTAGCCACATATTTTGAAACTAACAAATCAATTTTTTTCTTCTTTCCAGTTGTTTTTGATGTGTACAGAGACAGCATGGTAAGTTAATAATGGCTCATATTATTGGCATATTCTTTGATTTTATTATTTGTATTCTATGGAAATTCTTATGCTTCCTAAGTACCATAGAGGATAAATGAATGTTGGCTTCAACCTCCTGGGAAATATTGTGATGATGAGTGAATTAAAAGTATCTAGATTTTTTATTTAGTATTCTGTTCTGCAGTTGTTTTCTTATATCATCAGGTCCTGTTGACTTGAGTGTATCTAATGGATCTAAATATTCTTTAACCTGTTCTTTCCTATTTTGGCTTACGTCCTCCCCCTTTGTTGTTAATATTGTGCTAAGTATCAGGTCACCATTAACCTTTTTAGTGAGGACTGAAGCAAATAGGCATTAAACACCTTGAGCTCATATGTCATTCGCTTTCTTTCCCTTTTAAGTAGTGTACCTACACTTTCCTATTTCTTTCTCTTGTTCCTAATGTATTAATAGAACCATTTTGTGCCTTAGATTTTCTGATTTTGTCTATACATGCTTATGTTTACTTTTATACTGCTCCTTAGCAATTTGTCCATGTTTCCATCTTTTGTAGGATTCCTTTTTGATGTTCAGGTCATTAAAAGAGCTCCTGATGGAGTCATATTTGCCTTGTACTATTCTTCCTCCATTTCCTTTGCATTAGGATAGTTTGCTGTTGTGCCTTTAATATTGTCTCTTTGAAAAACTGCCAGCTCTCCAGAACTCTTTTTCTCTTAGATTTTCTTACTTTCCTACCTGAATGGTATCTAATCTAAGACGGTTGGGATGTGCATGTGTGTCATATGACAATAATGTTTGTTGTTCTTTTGCAAATAATTTTCTCCAGAGAATAAGTAGTTTATCTTTAAAAGTATGTAACAGAATCTTTGAAAAGACTTTTTTTTTTTTTTTTTTAAAAAGGTCACATTCTGGGGTGCAATGCAGACCAGTGTGGGGTTGTCGTCGCTTGCCCTGTAACCTTAGGTGCGTTGAATGTTCTGCTGCTGTGACTCACAGCCTGGACACCAACAGACAAGCACACAGTGTCCTGAGTGTCTATGTGCTGTGCAGCCCTGGTTCAGCACTCTGACCCCAGCAGCCTGCCTACAACACAACAGCCCCACTCTGAATTCCCAGTCTTAATTATTGTTTGTAGAGGTGACCCCAACGCACTCCCAGTCCCAAATTTCCCCCAAACCATCTGCCTTGAAGTGGCCAGCCCTCTCCTGGAACACTCACAAAAATAGTGAGGTTTGTTTGCTCCTTTAAAGAGACAGAAGCACATCACAGCTTAATTTAACTGGGGTAAATACACCCTTCCCTTCAAGCACTGTACTGAGTTGGTTTATTGTAAAAATTAACCACATTTATTACCAAAAGGACGTAGGTTAAGTGATACCAAGTAGAAGGAATAAAGTTAGAAAGGGTTACAAACAAACAACCAAAAGTAAAATGACACTTTGTAATGGCGAAGACCTAAATTAACAAACTAGGGTAGCTTCCTTACCAATCTTCCATTCCCAGAGACTTCAACCCCTTCGGTTGAAGGACCTATCTTTCTCAGCTTACAAGAGATCTGGTCTCTTGTATCTGTGCAGTGATGGATAACTTAGGGGTTCTCTGCCCCTGCCTTAATAGTCCAGTAAACCTTCGAAAAGCATATCTCTAAGTTAATTGATCTTGCTTCAAGGAGGCAGGGAAGTTCCCTGAGGGGTACTGTCTCTATCTCCTGTCAAGAGTAAGTGGCCATCTTTCCCCACTTGCTCTCCTGATGACTTGGTTTACCTTGCATATAAATATGCCGCCTTTGTCTCTGCCTGACAACCAGGCTGGTCAGACAAGCAAATACACAATTCTTTGTGATCTGTACATGCTGACTGACTCCCCAGCCATCTTGTGAGTTTTAATGGTTCTGTTTACTGCATATGTAAATTACTATCCCATTGTTACTGGTCAACCCTGCTTCATTTATATTCAAAGCCCAAGCAGACCTGTTTTCTACTTAATTCAAATACAGACTTTAAAATATAGTATCAGACAACATCCACATGTAGTATTAATGCAAACATTTCACAATGATATTAATCACCAGTGTGTCAATAGTTTTCCAGTGACACGACACCTTTTACATACAGATCATGCCAGTAATGAGTTGGGGTACACTGGTCAAGCCTGCTGAAACTCACTGTTAGATACCAGGAAGCCGCTTGCCCTCAGGCACTGGGATGCTCTCAGGGTCACACCTCCCGCCTTACAAAGCTGCAGGAAGGTTAGTCACTGGCTGACCCAGAGGCAGCAGGTCAGAACCCTCTTTTATGGCCAGGGTGTCTGCCACCATATTTTCTTTCTCCTTTATAGAGAAGAAACCTGTTTTGTCTCCTTTGTTTACAGTCTTCGGGATATAATATCCGAGCATGTCCATAATTTCACCTACAGAGTTGTTACAAACATTTCACTGTGACATTAATGACCAGTGAAGTGATGGATTTCAAATGATATATTACATCTCACATTTTAAATAAATTCCATGACCCAAGTGTGTGTCAGACCCGATGAGTTGCTGATGTAGAATCGTGAACCATCAATGGATGCCTGTGTCACAGTATCACAAGAAACTGATTAAATATTATCAGGGAGACTGATAGCGCCACCTATTATTAAGATAGCCTGATATGTCTCCACTTTAAGAGCCTGGTTTTAGTTGCTTATAACTTTGCCAAACCTGGACTGTTTGGGCTGAAATTTTCCATTCTGGGTGTCTGCTTTCGGCTACATACCAACGTAATGTGCTCCTCCCGAGGGCAATAGGGAGAAGCTGGACTTTCCCGAGAATGACTGTTCCCAGGTGCTTCAGACCACAGCGAGGCTAGGCACTGGGACTGAAAGCAGGGAGCCTCTCTCTCCTGTGTTCTCACTGACAGCCTTGCGGGAACATCCAGGCAGCATGGAGGAGGAAGATGTCTGAGTTGAATGCAGAGGGGACGAAAGTCGGACTGGGGAGAGTCAAAGGAGGAGACTGCAACAAGGAATCTAGTGCAGTGGATATTTAATCAGGATTATTTGGTCGGGCCCCCTTTCTTTGTGTCTGTAGTAGTTTACGCCCCACCCCCCAAGCACATATACCACCACCCAGCTCTGAAGGCAGAGCAGAGAGCAGCAGCTGCTAGCTGGGCTGCGCCAGCAGCAGCACAGAAGTAAGGGTGGCAATGTGAAAAGTGATATTCGATAATACCACTTTTCACAGCAGACTTAGCACCTCATGCCACCCTTACTTCTGCGCTGCTGCAGCCGCCCGAGGGCTGACAGCTGGCGCTCCGCTGCCTCCAGGTGTGGGAATGAGGGGGAGGGAAGGAGGGCCTGAACCCCGGCTGCCTCCAGGTGAGGGATTAGGGCAAGGGTGTGCACGGCCCTTCTGCATGAGCCCTCGCCATCCAGGGTTCATGGGGGGGCGGGGGGAGGAAGCACACAGCTTGACACATTCCCGTACCAGCCCTGGGAGAAGTGCTCCATAGTTTGAGAACCAGTGAGACTGAGTCTAGAGGGGGTCTTGAGAGTGAAACTGTGAATGGGACTGTCTGGGCAAAGAGACTGGGAGGCTGGGACTGGTTAGCGAAGGAGACTAGGACTGGGAGCTGGGGGAAAACAAACTGGGAATTGGAGAAGGAAGGGGAGTGGAGACTGGGAACCAGTTGGTTGAGGGGAACCTCTGAGATCAGACAAGGAGCTATGGGAGGGTGGGGAACTGGGACTGTCTGAACAAGGAGAGTGGAACTAGAATGCGGGGGAGGTGGAGGCACTAGGGAGAGGAAGGGACCACAACTTGACAGAGCAGTGGTGCAGTAGGAGAACTGGGACTGGCTGTACAAGGAGCCAGGGAGAGGTGATGGGGGAGACTGAGATTGGATGACTCCAGGAAGAGAGACTAGGACTGGGAGCCAGTGGAAGAGCTGGAAAGGAGGACTCTTGAACTGGCTGGGCAAGGGGGCTGGAACTGTGGTCACAAACTGGAGGAGTAGATACTGGGACTGGGACAAGGAGCCAGGGGTGTGGAAGAGACAGAACTGGGACAGGGACAGGTTGCGGGGGACATGGCAGAAGATTCTGTGCCCACTAAATACACTCCCTTCAGTGTGGAATGGAGCCCAAAAGACCTGATTCTGAGCATTTCTCTCCTGTCAGCAAATATTTGTGAAATCCACTGGCATCCTACATTCTGGTCCACACAGAGGATGACAACCTACTACTGCTGTCAGTTTAGTTCTTTTGGCTAAAGAGGCAGAGGTCTGTGCAGTGGACCTAGTGACCCAGTGTCAGTATGAGGCCATGTGATGGAATTTCTGTTTTTGTGTGTTCTCCTCCCCCCCCAGTTTGCTCTTTTTAAAAATCTAGGGAGTTGCACACAAACTACATTAAAAGAACATTATTAAGATTGCAAAGTCAAGCAGTCAAAAGCTAGGAAGTGCCTGTGCAGCCTTAATTTGGCCCCCCTGCATGTATGCATTAAGATTGTCTTTAAATTACTCAATCACATACAGGATTCCCATCTCCGGAACACAGGATGGGCATCCTCTGAGGATGAATCGGGGTTGTGTAGTGAAGGAGGCTCTTGTCTGTAGACTCTTGCCTCATTTGTTGCAGAATTTAGAAGGTGTGTACTGAATGAGGCAGGAGACTGCTGGAAGAGAAAGGATAGTCTCATGGTTAAGGCAGTTGAATGATATCCCTGCCTGTGCCACAGAGTTCCTATGTGATGCTAGGCAAGTCACTTAAACCAAACTTTTCATAGGTCGTCACTAATTTTGTGTTCCTCCATTTTCTGTGTTCCTGACTTGAGATCCTGGGGTCTGATTTGCAGAAGTGCTGAGCACTTGTAGCTGCAATTGAAGTTAATAGGGTCTGTGCTTTGAACATATAAAGTGCTATATAATGCTAAGTACTATGAACAATCAGGTCTTAGGCATCTTAGATTGGACACCCAAAATCAGTGGATGCTTTTGACCTTCGTCTTTCCGTTCCTTAGATCCCCATCTGTAAAGTGGAGATAATGCTACCCTTCAGCTCACAGGGGTATAGTGAAGATAAATTAATATTTGTGAAGCACTCAGATACTAGTGATGAGCACTATCTGGGAATGAATCAGGGAAATTAATAATTCTGTCTTCATAACAGGGTTTGAGTAGAATGCAGTAAATAAGGCATTGGGCCACACACTGAACAAGGATAAAACAAAATATTGAATAGCTGCTCACTAAGTGAGGGCTGTCCATCCTGTGCACTGAATGAAGTTGTGGTATTGTGGAAAAATGTGTGATCATGTAATTAAAGGGCTTGTCTACATAATATGGCATTGAAACAACACTACATGTAAGTGCACTAGGGAGCCTTTAGTGTGCACCAGCAGGATCTACACGGATCAGTTAATGCACAGCACATTAGTACACCTTAAAAATCACATCCCCGTAGAGTGCATTACTGCGTTGTGTGGACAAGCCCAAAGACTGTATGATATTGCTTGCAAACAAGGAGGCCGAGATCAGGTTTGCATAGGCAACCTTAATTTGGCATTTTCAAATTTTTAGTGCTTAACTTTGCAGCCTTAGTTGTGTTTGTCTGTGTGATAGAAACTACTGGTGATGACAAGTTCCTAATAGAAGAGAAGGGAATTGCGTAGACTTAAGTACCAAACACATCTTCCTCTCTCTGCTTGAGACTGATGTTATTTGAAGGACTCTGCCTTTTGCTGTAATCTAGAAATAATATTCTGAATTGTATAAGAGTTTGGATTATGGCTCTGCTGAGCATCTGAGGGAATGACTCACAGATTTGAAGCCCTAAGGGACCATTATGATCATCTAATCATACTTTCCAAATTTCATCCACTAATTCCTGCATCAAATATACATCTTTGTCTGATCTGAGAGCAAAAATGGATTTAATCTAATGAAGTTAAAACTATGATTCAATGGTGTCACCTTTCAGGATTTTTATTGTGAACCTTGTGATATGTGATGTTTTCTTAAAGCTCCAGCTCCCAGAGTCATGTGATGATGTGAGGATAAGTTAATTTTAAAAAAAAAAAGCTTCTGTCCCTTACGGTTGTGGAGAAAAGCTTGAAAGCATGCATCCTAAAGGCTCAAAAAACTAGAAAGCAAACAAAAAGGAGCTCTTTTTAAAATCTCATTATTAGGGCTGTCAATTAATCGCAGTTAATTCATGCAATTAACTCAAAAATTAATCGCGGTTAAAAAAATTAATCGTGATTAATTGCACTTTTAATCGCCCTGTTAAACAATAGAATACCAATTGAAATTTATTAAATATTTTTGGATGTTTTTGTACATTTCTCAAATATATTGATTTCAATTACAACACAAAATACAAAGTGTACAGTGCTCACTTTATATTATTATTTTTATTACAAATATTTGCACTGTAAAAATGATAAAAGAAATAGTATTTTTCAATTCACCTCATACAAGTACTATAGTGCAATCTCTTTATCATGAAAGCGTAACTTACAAATGTAATTTTGGGGGGGGGGGTACATAACTTCACTCAAAAACAAAACAAGGTAAAACTTTGGAGCCTACAAGTCCACTTAGTCCTACTTCTTGTTCAGCCAATCGCTTTTAGGGGAGATAATGCTGCCCGCTTCTTATTTACAATGTTACCTGAAAGTGAGAACAGGCATTCGCATGGCACTTTTGTAGCCGGCATTGCAAGGTATTTATGTGCCAGATATGCTAAACATTTGTATGCCCCTTCATGCTTCAGCCACCATTCCAAAGGATATGCTTCCATGCTGATGATGCTCATTTAAAAAAAAAATGTGTTAATTACATTTGTGACTGAACTCCTTGGGGGAGAATTGCATGTCTCCTGCTCTGTTTTACCCGCATTCTGCCATATATTTCATGTTATAGCAGTCTCAGATGATGACCCAGCACATGTTCGTTTTAAGAACACTTTCACTGCAGATTTGACAAAACACAAAGAAGGTACCAATGTGAGATTTCTAAAGATAGGTACAGCTCTTCACCCAAGGTTTAAGAATCTGAAGTGCCTTCCAAAATCTGAGAGGGACGAGGTGTGGAACATGCTTTCAGAAGAGTTAAAAGAGCAGCACTTCAACGCGGAAACTTCAGAACCTGAACCACCAAAAAAGAAAATTACCCTTCTGCTGGTGGCATCTGACTCAGGTGATGAAAATGAACATGCGTCAGTCTGCACTGCTTTGGATCGTTATCAAGCAGAACCCATCATTAGCATGGACGCATGTCCTCCGGAATGGTGGTTGAAGCATGAAGGGACATAGGAATCTTTAGTGCATCTGGCACGTAAATATCTTGTGACGCCGGCCTCAATGCCTGTTCTTACTTTCAGGTGACGTAAACAAGAAGCGGCCAGCATTATCTCCTGCAAATGTAAACAAACTTGTTTGAGCGATGGGCTGAACAAGAAGTAGGACTGATTGGACTCTAAAATTTTACATTGTTTTATTTTTGAGTGCAGTTATTTTTTTGTACATAATTCTACATTTGTAAGTTCAACTTTCCTGATAAAGATATTGCACTACAGTACTTTTATTAGGTGAATTGAAAAATGCTGCTACTTTTGTTTTTTACAGTGCAGATATTTGTAATAAAAAATAATATAAAGTGAGCACTGTGCACTTTGTATTCTGTGTTGTAATTGAAATCAATATATTTGAAAATGTAGAAAATATCCAAAAATATTTTAATAAATGGTATTCTATTATTGTTTAACAGTGCGATTAATCACAATTCGTTTTTTTTAATCACTTGACAGCCCTGATCATTATTTGAACCAGTTTTGATTTGTGGGGAGGGGTCTGACGCACAGTGTTCCAGCAGATGGAGTTGGCAATACTGATTTTAAGTACTGATTTTGACTCTCAGCCTTTTGTTGGCTGATATGTTGAGAGTTTCTGGGTTTTGTAGTTATACAATGACAGTGCCAAAAATAGTACCTAAACAGATGTGTGTCTGGATGGAAGTACTTCTTGTACCAATGCATCCAGTCAACACCAGGTAATTTTATGACATTGGTTTCAAGTCAGCCTAAAAGCTAAATGCAGCTCAGGTACAAAACCTATTTACCCAACCCAGGGGTTCTCAAACTTCATTGCACTGCGGCCTCCTTCTGATAACTAAAATTACTACACGACCCAGGACGGGGGCCCGAAGCCTGAACCCACCTGAGTCCTGCCATCCTGGGTGGGGGCCTGTCAAGGTTCCTTCCCCACTCTGAACTTTAGAGTACAGATATGGGAACCTGCATGTAAACTTCTAAGCTTAACTACCAGCTTAGATCTGATTTTGCTGCCACCACTCTCAAGTGCTAACTCCCCTCCTTGGGTAACCTTGAGAGACTCTTCCATTAATTCCCTGGTGAACACCAATCCAAAACCCCTTGGATCTTAAAACAAGGAAAAAATCAATCAGGTTCTTAAAAAGAAGGCTTTTAATTAAAGAAAGAAAGGTAAAAATCATCTCTGTAAAATCAGG
Organism: Chrysemys picta bellii; assembly: GCF_011386835.1. Classification (NCBI taxonomy): domain Eukaryota; kingdom Metazoa; phylum Chordata; order Testudines; family Emydidae; genus Chrysemys; species Chrysemys picta. The sequence continues at coordinate 16,046,703 of NC_088791.1, forward strand.
ACGGAAAATAACTTTACAGTGTAATCAGATTCAAAGAACCCAGAGGAACCCCCTCTAGCCTTAAGTTCAAAGCTACAGCAAACAGAGATAAACACTCTAGCAAAAGGAACATTTACAAGTTGAGAAAACAAAGATAAACCTAACACACCTTGCCTGGCTGTTACTTACAAGTTTGAAATATGAGAGACTTGTTCAGAAGATTTGGAGAGCATGGATTGATGTCTGGTCCCTCTTAGTCCCAAGAGCGAACAACCCCCAAAACAAAGAGCACAAACAAAAGCCGTCCCCCCCCCACCAATATTTGAAAGTATCTTGTCCCCTTATTGGTTCTTTGGGTCAGGTGTCAGCCAGGTTATCTGAGCTTCTTAACCCTTTACAGGTAAAAGGATTTTGGAGTCTCTGGCCAGGAGGGATTTTATAGTATTGTACACAGGAGGGCTGTTACCCTTCCCTTTATAGTTATGATAGGGCCAAAGCCCAAGCCCCACCACCCCAGGCAGAGGGACCAAAGCAGAAGCCAAGGGCTTCAGCCCCAGGCAGGGGGCCTGTAACCTGAGCCCTGCTGCCCAGGGCTGAAGTCCTTGGGCTTTGGCTTTGTCCCTGGGCCCCAGCCAGTCTGAGCCAATCCTGGTGACCCCATTAAAATGGGGTCGTGACCCACTTTGGGGTCTTGACCCACAGTTTGAGAACTGCTGACCCAACCTGACTATGATGGGGCGGGGGGCAGAGAGGAGAGAGAGCGGGGAAATTTTACTTACCACAGCCAAGTTAATGGGCAGAATTTTTCAAGTCTGGCCAACTTCAGCCTGTAGCTGCCTTGTCTTGTAACTTGAAGGGTAAAGACAAAGATTTTTTAAGTGAAAGATTTTAATCCTGGTGATCTTGGACAAAAAGCATTTTTTCTTCATCTGTCAAGTTAATATAGCTGTGTCTATCTGTGTATCTCTTAATTATTTGTGCAAATTCCATGCAGCCCTCAGGCTCCTGGAAGACTGCTAGTTAGTCCCTTGGTGTGTCAGACCCACCTCCTTCATCCCTGCCTGTGCACACACTTTCATGACTTGCCAATGTATTATTCTTTAGTGTGTGAATTATAGGCACTGAAATGGTGCTGAGTGTTGTGTAGCTCAATCACTTTCCAGAGTTTGTGCTCCAGATCAACATGGTTGAATGGCAACCTCATGTGTAGAATGAGAGAAGTGCCCAGCTTCTGCCTATTTAAAGCACTTTCACCTGCAAAATGTCTCTTGGATGTGTGTTTGTTCTCTTGCAAGGACTGCAACATTTGGAAGAGTAAGAACCCTGTAGGTTTTCTGTAGAGTGACTGAAAGAACACTGGGGAGACTACTGCAAGTCCTAATCGTTTGGAATTTGCGCGTTAGTAGATTGGAGTACGACATAAGCAACTTGAATGTATCTGTTCTATGCAAGCTTTCGTATACCTTCTAATAGGGCTCATGTAAACTCAGTTCAGTCCTTCTGTTTCTGCTCTCAGCTGATATTCCTGATATTCTCTCTGCTGTGCACTGGCTTCCCTGAACTCAGTCTTGTCAGTTCTTGACTAGCTTTGCAGACCAGCCAGCTTTAAGGGATACCCATTCTAACACAATCTTTAAAGCCAGATGGTCTCCAAAGCCAAGCAGCAAGCACTAGAGAGGCAACACTCCAGGGTTGGATGGCCCATTTTGGATCCCTTTCTTTATTTCTGCTCTCAGCTATTGTCTAGTGATGGGCTGCCTGGAGGTAGCTGTACTTTGTGTTGTGTGAACTAATCCCTGTATATTTCTTGCATACCTCCCAAATCTTAATTGTTTGTAAAACACTTTATGATCTTTAGATAAGTTACTGTAGAACTGCTAAGTAGTATAATGAAGATATTTCAGACCATTGCTAGTTCACAACTCTTTTTTCTAAATTTTAAACTAATACTCGGGCTTCATTGCCCCATGTGTACTGTCATTGTGGGCATGAACACACACGGCTGAAATTAGGGAAATGTAACAATTCACTTTGCTGGTTACCTTTACTAACATGGCATTTCTTATCTATCTTGTAACTTCCTTTAAATGTTCTTATATTATAGCTACTTCCTTAAAGCAGTATGCTTTTTATCTTTTTATGAAAATAAAATGAATGTTACCATGTTATAATAGACCTACCAGTGTATATTTTTAGGGTGCTAAATACATACCATGTGTTATTGCTTGTTTCCCCTCATCATATACAAAATATAGCCCATGTTAATTTCACTCTTGTGTGGTGGAGTTTTTGCTATACAAATGGATCTTCAGAAAACATCAGGCATAGTCTTGAGGCTACATAGTTTGAGAACATAGAAAAGGAGGCTATCTTTGAAAGAAAATGTATCTATGCTTGCCTAGTAAACACTCGGTATTGAGGCACCCAAACTTTGGGACAACAAAGGTTGCATTAGCAACTTACCAAGAGGCAGAGGGACATACCTAGCATGTATGCAGATGCCCGTAAATGGCTTTCTCAAAAACAATTTTATACAACTCAGACATATAAGTAGATGTTAATCTGCCTTAAGTGACAAGAGATTGCTAATACTGGAAGCCTGCAATTAAATAGCTTTATTTTTGCTCTATAGCTGTGATGTGAAAGTGGTTTTGGATTATGTTTTGGCTTTTACTCTGGGTTTCTAGATATGCTTCAGTCTTGTTTTTTCCACTTAGTCTGAAGATTGTTCAGTGACTGACCCAGAGATAGATGCCTTACTTTTAATAAATCTTCAGAAGGGCTGAAGGGGAGTGTTTTAGATCTGTTCATTTTTTATGCTGCCTCCTACCAATTAGCAATTACCAAAGTTAAGTGGGGATATAATAGTAACTAGAGGAGACGCTTTGGGAACCGTTAAGAGGTTGTGGAAGGCACATTGACTCTTTTCCGTCTCCGCAGGAAGAGGAAAATGTAGCTGTGGTGCCCACAGACCCCAGTTCTTGCTTTTCACTGGTCCCATAATTTATTTTTTGATATTAAAGCCTATGCAATGTAAAACTCCCTAATGAACTGATTGAAAATCCCTATGAACAGTTAAGTTGAATACATTAATAAAAAAAATCCCCACTCTTAACAAGCTGAAAAATCTCAGAGATGGAGGAAAGATCCTCTGAACTGCAGAGCGAACTTTGCCAGCCATTGCCTGTCTGTGAAACACAAATTGGTTCATTAGCTTGTTTTCCAGTGTGGTAGGAATCCAAATGATAAATTCTTCTTCCTGATGTCATTGGGTTGACAAGATGCTCTGATGATAGCACAAGCAAAACATCATTATAATTAGAATATCTGACTATTTGCGAAGAGAAGCAGAGGGATTGAAAATGATAAGCCAGGCTGATGCAAATAGTCTGCTTCCTGGAGTGCTGCTGTGCTGGTGTTAATGCTGCTACACCATGGCTGCAGCTCAACAGTGCAAAACCACCTCTGTTTCTTTACTCTTCTGCAATAAATAACAGCTGAAGTGTCTCTCTGTGACGTTCCCCTGGTGTTATCTGGACCGGTGATCTGCTAGGTCACTCCAATCCTCGACTCTGGGAGCCAGCCTTACCCTGCTCTGCTGTGAGAACCCCCACTCCCAGGCTGTTCACACACAGCCTCTAGCACGTAAGCTGCTCCCAGCTACATGAGTGAGCACTTTTGGCCAGCCGCTGCTTGGATTGTGCAACTGAATGACACTAGCCAATATCTCCGGTCCCAGACACAACCCTAGGAGCCTCCGTCTTGCATCATGACCTTCCGAAGACACCCAACATGAGAAACTTTGCATTGGATACCGCACACTCTCTCTACAGCTTGTATTTTCCATATTAACAAACTCTAGTTCTCTGAATGTATTATGGTTTCAGTACTATCATTTGCCATAGTGAGCTTGTGCACTAGCTTATTGAAGCTTCATTTACTTGCAATATGATAATAAGTGTCATGATATTGCAACAAGGGAGACTCATGAAAAGCTGTGTGAAACTGGGTTCCATTTCTGTCTTCCATTTTCCAGGCCAGCAGGGCCTACAAGGGCTCCATAGGCACCATGTTAAACTTGTAGTTAGGAGGGAGTGGGAGAGGAGGAAATGTCATGTTGCTCGGCAACAAAGCTGGTGTTCACAGCTTTAAAGGGATTCTAGAGGAAATGGATGGAAGTTGTCAAGTGTATCAAGGAGATTGAGGCCTGGTCTATACTTAGGTCAACATAGCTACTGCGCTTAGGGGAATGAAAAATCCACACTTCTGAGTGCCATAGCTATGCTGATGTGGCCCTCGACGTAATCCCCCTCCCCACCCACAGCTAGGTCAATAGAAGAATGTTTCCGTCAACCTACCTACTGTCCCTCAGAGAGGTGGAGTTGCCATAGTGATGAAGGAAACCCCTTCCATTGCGTAGTCTGGCCTACACTATGGGATTACAGCGGCATATCTACAGCACCCTGATGGAGTGGAGGGAAGGAAGGAATAGAAAATTAAATATGCCATGACCTAAGTAGCTATCTGGTCTTTTGTTTTCAAATTGCACTGAATTATGGCTCGGTCACTCAAATATGGTACATATAACATCTCTTCTACGTGGTAAATCTAGGCTTGTATATGATGCCTAAATTGAGAGAATTCTTGCTACCAACTGATAAAGAGTAATGCTTCATTACAATGTAATTTGTCTTAAATATCAGAATAAGTAAGCTTTTACTGAAAAGGAAGGATGGTCCAGTGCTTATGGTGCTAGCTTGAGACCTGAGAGATCCAGATTCAATTTCCTCCACAGGCTTTCTGTGTGATCTTGGGCAAATCATCTTAGTCTCTTTGTGCTTTCTTTCATTCCTTATCTATACAATGGGGATAATAGTATGTCTCTACCTCACAGAGGCATTGTGAGGATAAATACACTAAGATTGAAACACTCAGATACTATGCTAATGGCTACATATACATAGCTTAGATAAATGCAAGTTAGTCTTTAAATTATCTGCCAAGTGGGATAGTGGTGACAAAGATGCCTTCTAAGTGCTTGATCAGGGTTCGATTCCCACCCAGCGCAGCACCAAATTTTGGAAATAAGTGAGGGTAATTAATCATTGGGACAATTTACCAAGGGTTGTGGTGGATTCTCCATCAGTGGCAATTTTTAAATCAAGATTGGATGCTTTTCTAGAAGATCTGCTCTAGTTCAAACCGGAATTATTTCACGGAAGTTGTATGGCCTGTGTTACACAGGAGGTCAGACTAGATGGCCACAGTGGTCCCTCCTGGCCTTAGAATCTGTGACTCTAAATGTCTTTCAACATGAAGGATCCCAAAGCATTTTAAAAACTACACAGTATTCCTGAAATGCAGCCATCTCTGGGGTGGAAAGCAGCCATCCTGCAGACGGCCACTGTCTATAGTACTGTCACAAGACTGGTGTGAGGAATGGAACTTTTAGTAAAAGACATTTAGGGCAAATGTCTGTTGTCACCCAAAGTGACCGGGGATCTCTAAGGTCTACACAGAGCAGAGAGAATCCCTGTAAAGCCTAATCTGAAAGATCCTTCCATAGGAAACTGCATAGAACTTGCATCAATTTACATGACCTGTTTGACCTCTTATGAAAACTGTCTTCTAACAGCCCATGCAGTATGTTTTTGTTTCCACACTTAAGCAGAGAATAATTTTTCCTCTTATTTCACATCCACTCTTGTTTGTTGATATTTTATTTTCTTCGTTGTTGTACTGCAGAGTAAGGTCTGGTTAATCGATTTTAACCCCTTTGGTGAAGTAACAGACTCTCTGCTGTTTACGTGGGAAGAATTGACATCTGGGAAGAACTTGAAAGGTGACCATAGTGAAGGGGAGGCTATGGAACAGGTAAGGAAATATGGTAAAGAATAAGACTGCGGTGTCAGAGAGATGGATTTAGATAACTCAAAAGGTGCTCTAGCCTCTGGTTTTTTTCTTCAGTGTGTTTAGGATGTGAACCAAAGCCTGTTAAAGTCAGTGGGTGCACTTCCATTGACTTCACTGGGCTTTAGATCAGGCCCATACATAGTAAACTCCTTGAGAGCAGGATCTGTCTCCTCTTTGTCTGTACAGTGTTCAAGCTCAACAAATACATATTTTGTCCAGTTTTAAATGCAAAAATGGGGCTTCTGTTCTGCAGCCTTGACCAGATTTATAAGAAATTGTCCTAATATTTACCTTTGTTCCCTTTGTCCCATTACTCCTTGTTATTTGCACATATTGCACCTTAAACAATTTCTTTTTACTCCTTGGTATTTACCCTTCAAATATTTGTCCTTTTTCTTCATCACTTAACCAACCTCTGCTTCTTTCCCAGTGTTTCTAATTTAATCACCTCACCTCCATAATCATGTTTGTTTTTCTCTAAGCCTCCCACCAACTTCTCGGTCTTCCTTGTATGGAGGAGCTGACTCCTAAACCTAATATTACAAGTGCAGTGTCATTGGAACTGTACAGAGGCTCTCGCCTCCCTGCTCCATGTTGCAATTCCTCAGTAAAACCAAAATTCTGTTAGTAGGAAGAAAACACTTCATTTATTGGTCCTTTGACATTCTTCCCGTGTGACTAAAACTTAAGACTCAGTTCATCCAACACCAGTGCAACTCTTGGAGGGAGCATTTAAAATGGCAGTTCTCAAACCACAGATTACTCGTGCTTTGTGAAGCATTTGGCTGGTGATCTGTGGAGAAGTGGGCCGTCACATGGTGCTGGCCTTTTGTTCTTTTTCGAGTGATGATCCTTATTGTATTGTATTGTATTCCGAGGGTTACACATGCATGCCATGCGCCCAGAGTGGGAGATTTTGAAAGTAGTGTCTGTTGTTCCATCCATGCACCCTGGCTCGCCTTGTGCTTCTGTCCGAGGCGATAAAGGGCAGGGAGGACCGACCCGCCTCTCCAGTTCCTTCTCATCACCACATGGTCTGGGTCGGAACTTCCAGTGTCCTCATCTCTGATGCACTTTTAAATAAGATAGTGTACATAGTAGATAGTTTGCCAGTTTTAGACTAGTTTTGCCTGTTTATTGTAGTTTTATCATAATTTTAGTGCTTAGTTTAGATAGAGTTGGGGGGGGGTTGTTTTCTTTGACAATGCCCCCCAAATCCCTGTACCCGCATGCGGGTGCCGGACTTTGCCCAGAACTTCGCCAAGGACTTCCAGCTTCAAACTCTGCACATTCTTCTTGGTCAGTGTCTAACACCAGTGCTGCCTGTACTGCTTGGAGGAAGCTGACCTCACATCCAGGTACAGAATTTGCCTATCTTTCTCCAGCCACAGACGAGAAGGCCAGGTTCTCCGCCTCCAGAAACACCTCCGTGGAGCTCGCCATGAGACTTCACTCAGACCCAGACCTGGCATGAGCGGTGGGTGAACCACCGGCTGGGGGAGGCTAACCCCCAGCTGGACCCGCCCCCTTCCCCAGCCAAGAGTATTTCTGAAACAACCCTGAAAGCCACCAACCACTATACCTACCACCTCACGACTCTCCAACTCCCTTTGGGGGTTGTTTAGCACTTTTTTTCCTCATGCTTGGAGTGTGATAACAGTGGGCAAATGGGTTTGGTCATCATCCACCATGGCTATGCGATAGTTTGTCATGCTACCTCGTCCAAGACCACCCTCCTGTCCCCCTTCAGGGACCACTCTCACAACAGCATTCTCGCCCAAGAGATGAACTCCTTATTACAGTGGGGAGCAATAGTATGTGTTCCCACGGAATATTGGGGAACAGGGTTCTACTCAACTTACTTCCTGATACCCAAGAGGAAAAGCAGATGGAGACTGATTCTTGATCTTCGCCATCTCAATCACTTCATCCACAAACTCAGGTTCCGTATGGTCACACTGGCAGCAGTTATTCTGTCCTTGGAGAAAGGCATATGATTTGCAGCTCACAATATGAAGGATGCTTATTTTCCTATAGAAATCCATCCACTCCACAGATGTTTGAGATTCACAGTGGACACCCATCATTTCCAGCACAAGGTGCTCCCCTTCGGGATAGCCACTGCTCCCAGGGTCTTCACCAAGGTCTTTTACGTCATAACATGATGTCCTTGTGTTTCCATGTCTTGACAACTGACTTCTAGCCGCGCAGTCAAGGCATCAACTTCCATGTTGCTCAACTTTCTCTCGTCACTCAGAGTCAGCGTCAAGGAATTGATCCTAGACACCATATAGTTTTTGGACTTCATAGTGACTACCATCAATTCGGTCATGGCATGAGCCTATTTACTAGCAGACAGGTTCCAAGTGTTAAGCAACATCATAGCTCACATCATGAGCTGCTCAAATCATGAGCTACCCACATATGTCAGCCAGGATTTGTCTGTCCCTCCTCAGTCACACGGCTTCATGTACATATGTGACCCCCTTTGCACGACTCCACCTTCGATGCCTTCAGTCATGGCTCCAGTCCGTTTACTTGCCAAGCTGCCACTCCATGGCCTCTATGCTGACAGTCCCCACCATGATACTATCATTCCTTCAATGGCAGTGGAACGCACATCGTATGTGCGTGGGAGTTCCCTTTCTTCCCTCCTCCCCAGAGAAGATGATTATCACTGATGCATCCTTGGTGGGTTGAGGGGACTCCCAGAGAATCTAGGATGCACTTAAACATCCTTGAACTCCGAGCTGTCAGAAGAACATGCCTTCATTCACTCCCATCATGTTCTCATCATGTCAATACGACCACCACTGTGTTTACATCAACAAACACGGAGGAATGAGACTGTCCACGCTATGCGCAGAGGCAATCAATCTCTGGACTTGGTTCATCAACCACCAGATTCTCCTATGTGCAGCCTTTCTTCCCGGGACACAGAATGTATGTGTGGACTCATTCAGCAGACATTTTGCGATCGACCACAAGTGGGAACTTCACAATTCGGTAATATACTACATCTTTGCTCAGTGTAGGAGCCTATCCACAGACCTATTCACCTCACTGGGGAACAGCAAATGCACAACATACTGCTCCAGGGGAGCCCTCAGCCACTGCTCTCAGGACAACAAGGAACTGTTCCCTTGGTCAGACTGATTCAGCTACGCATTTCTTCCACTACCACTCCTACCTCGAGTACTCCACAAGACAGAGCAACGGTAATTCTGATCGCCCCCTACTGGATCAGACAATTCTGGTTCCCCAGTCTTCTCTACATGTCATCCCACCCACCAATTCCCATCCCCAGCCATCCAGTTCTGTTGTCCCAATGCAAAGGCGAGATCAGATATCCCAGTCCACATGCACTACACCTCTGAGCATGGTATTTGGATGGGCATCTGCCTTAAAGCAAACGTGTTCTTTGGTGGTACAGAAAATCCTTTCTAGCATCAGGAAAGACTTCACCAGATGTTACTGGGCCAAGTGGCAACATTTTTCATCATGGGCTCAATGAAAAGGTTTTTCATCAGAATCAGCAGGGATCCCCCTCATACTGGACTACTTTCTGTTACTGAAGTCATCTCACTGTCAACTCTCTGAAATTATACCTGGCAGCAATTAGTGCATTCCACCCTCCAGTGGAGGGTTCCTCTATTTTCACACACCCACTAACCTCCAGCTTCTGGAAAGGGGTCACCAGAACCTTCCCACTTGTCCAACATATAGTACCTCCATGGAACCTGAATCTTGTTCCCTCTGTGCTAACGAAACTGCCCTTCGAACTCTTAACATCATGCTCTGGCCCTCCTTCCCATGAAAGTCGCCTTCCTTGTTACTGTTGCCTCAGCGAGAAGAGTTAGTGAACTGGAGTCATGATGGCAGACCCACCTTTCAGTTTTCCACAAAGGTAAGGTCTTCCTATGACTACACCCTGAGTTCTTACCAAAAGAGGTTTCTCAATTTTACATCAATCAAGCCATTCATCAACCTGTTTTCTTCCCAAAACCACATATATCTGCAAAGGAGTGTTAACTCCACTCCCTCAATGTTTGCTGAGCTTTGGTGTTCTACCTCAGAGAACGAAACCATTCAGGAAGTCCCCTACACTGTTTGTTGTGATAACACAGACACTCCAGGGGCAGGGCATCTCCACCCATTGAACCTCCAAGTGGATTTCAGGGTGTATTAAATTCTGCTACCAACTATTGAGTCTACCTCCCACTACAGGGATACGGCCTCCCTTCAGAACATGCCGCTCATTGACATATGTAAAGCAGCCACCTGGATTTCCGTACACACCTTCACTGCACACTAGGCAGGACTCAGCAGCAGATGCTTCCTCTGCACTACTGTTCCATCCTCATCCTCTCACTCGCCTCCAAATTAGGTATTGCTTGTTAATCACCCTCAGTGGAATACAATAGAGACCATAACTCAAAGAAGAGGAGGTTACTTACCTGTAACTGGAGGTTTTTCGAGATAGGGACTACATATCTGTATTCCACTCCCCACCCTCCTTCCCCTCTGCTACGGATCTGCCAGATTCACAGTGGAGAAGGAACTGGAGATGCAGTTGGTCCGCCATGCCCTTTATCGCCTTGGATGGAAGCACCAGGCGAGCCAGGGCGCATGCGTGGACCAATGGACATTACTTTCAAAATCTCCAACTCCAGGTGCATGATGTGCATGCGTAATCCTTGGTGGAATACAGATAGGGACCACACATCTTGAAGAACCTCCAGTTACAGGTAAGTAAGTAACCTCCTCTTTCTAGCTGCTAAACATTAGAAAATGTCAGAACACATTATGCTTTCCTTAGCTTACTCTTAAAGGGAAGCAATTGCTCTAGATGCTACAAAGATGTTATGAAACTGCAAATGAAATAGAGATAGGTGGACTCTGTGATGGTGAACGTGGTGGAAGGTGGTCCACAAGACATTAAGATGTGGCCCACATGATATGAAAAGATTTGAGAGCAGCTCTGTTAAAGGATAGGACTTCTTTGTTTGTTTATTACCTGAATAATTCAGAGTGCATTTTGTGCAAGGAGATGTGATTTAGCTATTAGTCAATTTTGAAGGGTTTCACTTATCTTGCATGTGTGCAAACCAGCTGTTTTGTGCAGCTTCCTAGTGTAAACTGGAATGAGAAGTAGAATGGCTTATCTTGTTCAAATTCAGCTCAACAACTAGGTCTACTGATTCTGGGTAAAATTGCTAGATCTCTCTGCCTCCATGTGTAAAATGAGGAAACATACCTACCTCTCATGCCACTCATAGAGCACTTTGAAGATTCACCATGCTATAAGGCAGGGGTTCTCAACCTTTTCCTTTCTGAGGCCCCCCCAACATCCTGTTAAAAACTCCACGGCCCCCTTGTGCCACATCAACTGTTTTTCTGCATATAAAATCAAGGACCAGCATTAGGGGGCAGCAACCAGGGCAACTGCCCGGAGTCCCATGTCACAGGGGGCCCCATGAAGCTAAGTTGCTCAGGCTTCAGCCCTGGGTGGAGGGGCTCAGGCCTCTGGGCTTCAATCCCATGCGATGGGGCTTCAGCTTTCTGCCCTGGGCCCCAGCAAGTCTAATGCCGGTCCTGCTTGGCGGACCCCCTGAAACCTGCTCATGGCCCCCCAGGGGCCCTGGGCCCCTGGCTGAGAACCACTGCTATAAAGTTACATATCACTGTTTGTTAAACTAAAAGGGAGATGGGCCTACCCAGAACTTATGGCTAGCAATGGAAGCTTAAAAAAAAATCTTTTGGTTTCAACAAATATTTGCTGCATAAGTCTTGACCTTAACTTTGGCAGGATTTTACTTGTAAATATGGATTTAAATGAAAAGCCCTTACTGAAGGGGGATTTAAGGCTCTTGATGCTAGAAATTATATACTTGATCCTTGTGTTCAGATAGGCTTTTTAGCTGAGGACCCAACAGCCTTATCTAAAGTTCACTATCAGAGGGGGAGGCCATGACACAATAGTTGCACCTGCCTCAGTTTCCCTAACAGAGTCTCCAATAGCTCCACTGGAAGCTTTCTTGCCCCAGTGTAGCCCTCCAGGGGGCCCGTTAATTATAAAAACATAGTGCAAAATAGTCCTTTACAAAAGTCCCTAAACATTTCTCTAGCATAGTCCAAACAGTACAGACAACACACCAAGTCTAGCCTCAGTGTCTCTCACTCCCAGACTTTAGCCCTCCCTGGTCCTCTAGCTTCAGCTCTCTGGCTCAGAGAGCCAGCAGGTATCTCCCTCTATTGCCCTGGCTTCTGTGATAATTCTTCCCTCTTTTCATGGAGGACCTGCAGAGAGCTTTCTGCTCTCTGTGCTTTTCCCCAGAGACCTCTTCCAGTCGCCAACAGGCAGCTCTCACCTGCCCTTTTCCCCCACTGGACCAGGCAGTTCTCATCCGCCCATTTCGCTGACTGACTCACTCTGTTGTCAGGCTCTCAGGCAGCTCTGACTCACCAGGTCCCTCTCCCCTCTAGGGCCCAGGTGACCCTCTTTTAAGATGAACCAGGAGGCAGCTTCATTTTAAAGGGCCAGTGACACTCTGTGATAAATCCATTTTTAGTATACTGAATAAACTCAATACCAGAGCAATTGAAACGGTGTTACCAGTAGTTGAAAAAAATTAATGTGTTTAATTGCAGTTAGACACTTTAACGTTTTTTTAAACCTGTCTTTCTCTAAGGACTATCCAGCATTCCGCTGTACAAACAGCCAAGTGACCGTCCAGCCTAGCCCTTACCTGAGCTACCGACTGCCCAAGGACTTTGTAGATCTTTCTACTGGAGAAGATGTTCACAAACTAGTTGATTTTCTCAAACTGGTAAGCAAACCGCAAGGGAGGGATATCTGACCACGGAGTCTGTAAAACAGGTGCACTAAAGCACATGGAATTATGGTATTCTGGTATAAAAGGATTACAGTATTCGGCTTGTAAAATAAAGATTTTGAGAGAGAGAGAGAGAGAGAGAGAGAGAGGTGTATTGTTTTTACTTGTAATAACCAAGAACAAACTGTCACTTTATTATTATCTTACCTTAGGCAAAGCTACTGCATAATATAGAATATGAAAATGTTACTGGAACACATGCTCACTTTTTTGTTTAAAGATAAATATAGGCTAAGTGGAAATGTGCTGTTTGAATGGCTGAAAGTTTAAAAACTTAAATTTTTTAATACCAAAATAATTTTGTAATGTCACAAGAAGTTTTAAACACTTTAAGCAGTTTTTACTTCAAGCAAACTTAATTTCTCAGTTCTTTTTCAACAAATATACATGACTTGTTCAAAGGCTGAAATGATCTTTTTGCCTTCTTTCAACCACTTTAGGCAGTTTGAAAGATTTTAACCAAGAGTAGTGCTCTATACAAGAGCAGTCTCTCAGGTGGTCAAGCCCCCAAACACTCAAAACTTTGTAGGTCAACACAAATAATCCAAATTCCACTCAAAAGCTGCAGGCTTCAGAACAGTGTAATGTGCTGTGAGAGATGCACTTTTTACATGTTACTTGTCTTAGACTGTAAGTCCTTCTTCAGGGCAAAGATTGTCTCTATTCTCTGGATGATTATATATAATAAAAACAAATTGGTGCTTTTTCCAGTCTAGTTTGCAATGTTCCCCACTTCCATTGGAAGACTATTCCGCAGTCTAATAGTACTTGCTATCAGAAATCTTTTTACATCCATTGTAACTTCTCCCTTTTCGATTTCATCCCATTACTTCTAATTACACTCCTTTTGTACCAGCACAAATCTCTTCCTTTCTTCCTTACCAATAGTGAAGGATCTAACTTTCTATCGCCGAGATTTTGAGGGCAGGCAAAGCCCTAAGGATTTGTTTGGCATCAGCCAACTATAAGACTCCAAGTATCCTCAATATTAGCCATCAGCATTTATCCTTAAAATACATTTTTGATGGAAAATTCCTGACTAATGCTGCTCAGTGGTCAAATTGTACTCTAGTCGTCAGGTAGGCAGCCCAAAATATCAGGGTTTGAATGAATCTCTGTTCTGACCTTCTAATGAAGGTTAATTACTCATTGGCCCTTGAGCACAGTGTTAGGGCTAAATAGGCCCTCAATACGGTGTACTCTGAAGTCTCATTAACAAAAACATAGCTAAAAATGTATCTGTTTTGGTGAATCCTCTCAATAGAGGAATATACTCAAGGAGCCGTGAGTTGAATGTCACTTTATAGTGAGGTTTTGAAGATCACGATCTTATTATGTTCAGGCCAAAACTAATTACACCTCTACCTCAATATAACGCTGTCCTCAGGAGCCAAAAAATCTTACCGCGTTATAGGTGAAACCGCGGTATATTGAACGTGCTTTGAGCTGCCGGAGTGCACAGCCCCACCCCCCCGGAGTGCTGCTTTACCCCGTTATATCCGAATTCGTGTTATATCGGGTCGCGTTATATCGGGGTAGAGGTGTATTATTACTTGAAGTCACCTCTCCAGCTATGCAACTTTGCAGGTCCTGATTGTATAGGAGTGTAAAATGGAATAACTTCAGTTCTCAGAAACATTCACAGGAGGGTGGCAGTGTTCAGGGCTGTGGTAATGACCTAACAATGACTCTCTTGCCTTATAAAGTCTGCTAGTAATATGTATTGTGAAGTTCAGCTATGAGCTAGAAGGATCAGAATTTGCATTTAGAATCCATGATTTTGAGGCTTATCCGAAGCTTGCTGCACTAGCCTACGATGCAGGCATTTTCAGCTGCTAGCTGAGAAGTTTGATGGAGGGACTGCAGAATCCACTGCCGTCTCATCATTAGGTGCCCTAAAAAGAGTTAAGAGGAAAATAAATGGCGTTGTCCCAGGGCCAGAAGAAAACCTTTAGTATATGTATTACTGAGTGGAGAGGTTTCAGAGTAGCAGCCGTATTAGTCTGTATCCGCAAAAAGAACAGGAGTAATAAATTTGTTAGTTTCTAAGGTGCCACAAGTACTCCTGTTCTTTTTGAGTGGGGAGGGGTTGCATTATGAAAAATTTGCAAGTGCAGCCTTCCCCAAAGCCTAAGCAACAAGCCAAGCCAATTAATCTGATTAATGTACTATCTTCAGCAAGCTAACATTCAGTATCTCTCGTTCAGGCAGTGGCTGATGGGAACACTATCTAATCTGTATAGGTTTTTGTGGTGCACCTATTGCTGAGATCTGTGTATTCCTCGTGTGAAAGTCACATAGGGAAGTTTTGCATTGAGGTGCCTAAATACCATAGTGATGAGCCTTATGAAAACCTAGACTCTTAGTGGTAGGTCATCTGCTTTGCAGTGTGGTACAACCAGCAGCTTGTCACACCTAGAGACTTTCCAGTTTCAGGATGCAATGCAAGATGCACCTGTGTGGCCAGATTTTTCTTTGGTGGTGAATGTTGGTATTACCCTGGCTGTAATTCTCGGTTTTCCAGAGTTCTTGTTTAGAGGAGCATTTTTATTGGTTGACATTGGGATGTGACAGATTTTGTTCCCTATTGTAAGTAAAAACCTGTGTTGGTTTCCAGTAGGGAAAAGAATCTGCCACATCCCAATGTCAATCTCTGGAAAATATATGTAATGTTAGATTGGTGCCTTATTTAAGATAAGTGTATCTAACACTGATATTAATTTTCCTGTTTCCTTGACAGAAAAGAAATCAGCAAGATGACGACTGAGGAACCATGAAGTGTAAGATGAAATTTAAAACAAGAAATTTGGCTAATTAAGGCCA
This sequence comes from Chrysemys picta bellii, assembly GCF_011386835.1. NCBI lineage: Eukaryota > Metazoa > Chordata > Testudines > Emydidae > Chrysemys > Chrysemys picta. Next base: position 16,062,314 of record NC_088791.1, read on the forward strand.
CATAATAGAGTAGCTATTCAACAGCCATCAATTTAAAGAATTACCTGCTTTTTATATTCATCTGAAACAACTGAAGAGATGCTGATCCAATGTGTGTATTGGCTTAATAAATACAAATTTTAGGAAACCATTTTGGTATGGTGACATGGTACATTGGCCTGTATTGTATGATACAACATCTTTAGATTCCAAGCTAGATGCTTGTACAAATGCCCCAATGCAAGCAAGTCAGGGTCTGTGTACATCTAAGTAATCAAATCCCCAGTCTTGAAGATTGTGCACACCCAAGTCATTGAGGTTTACTGAAATTGTAAGACTTTCACTAATGTGCCAGTGATTTCTACAAATTTAACTCTTGTGCAGTCAAAATGTCAAGTATCCCTCCTGCTTAGACACAGGCTATCTTAAAGCACAGTCTAGTTGTAGGGAAACAAAAAAAAAAATCCTTTAACTTTGTAAATTTAATTTAATTTTTGAGAACACTTTTTGTTGTTTTTATAGAAGAGAAGGGTGAGAAAAATTATTTTTTTCTCAGTAAAGACCACCAATTGTGTATTTCACTTTAAAGAAAAAATAGATTTAACCCATTATGTTCGCTAAACAATTTACCAACAAATGTGGATGTCGTTCGTTTTTTTCTAAATCCTGAAAGCACTGTGAAATGAAGTCGTGTTTTTCAGAGTGCAGATATAGTCAGGAAATTTGCAGAAATGGGGCACGTCAGAAACCAATTTCATATTTGAAGCTGAGTTTTATTCCTTTAGTATAAGTCTCAGCAATCAGCTGTGGCTTCATACAGTGAAGTAAGCCTGTGTTTAAGTGTGGACTCAGTTCTGCTCCTATTGCATCCAGTGGCCGAAATCTCTGACTTTGATGAGAAAAGGATTGGCCCTGTAATTTGATGGATTTTGGATTCATTTGGTGCTTCAGCCCCCTCTAGTGATAGGAGGCAGCTTGATGCAGTGACTACGGAGCTAGGAAACCTGGGTTCTCTTCCTAGATTTGTTACCAACTTGCCAAAGTGTCAAATAATTTGGGGAACTCCATTTTTGGGTGTCCAGCTTGATAGGTGGGGCCTTATCTTCAGGGGAGCACAGCATACTCATCTGCGGTTGAAGTGCATACGAGCTGCAGTTGCTCGTTGGCTCTGAAAATCTGATCCTAATTTGTCTCAAACTGGCCATCCAAAAATTAACAGCTATTTTAAGACGTTTAGTCCTTTGCCTCACTGTTCCTCAGTTTTTCTATAAAAACTGAGAGGGGAGGGATAGCTCAGTGGTTTGAGCATTGGCCTGCTAAACCCAGGGTTGTGAGCTCAATCCTTGAGGGGGCCACTTAGGGATCTGGGGCAAAATCAGTACTTGGTCCTGCTACTGAAGGCAGGGGGCTGGACTCAATGACCTTGCAAGGTCCCTTCTAGTTCTAGGAGATAGGATATTTCCATTAACTAACTAACTTAGGTAGATAATACTTAGAAAATTGGTCACTGCTCATCCCTTTGTGGTTTTAGTTTTGAATGATCACTACTTGTGGCATAGGGCTGTACAGATTATACATCCTGATCAACCATATATGCTCTTCAAACATACATCTTGAAGATTGCTATCTTTGATGTGGAGGAAGTAACAGGCAATGGCTCTTGCAGTCTGAAATTACAAAATGTGTTTTTTTCTGAAGCTGAGGTGCATATTAAAGAGTTGCCATTTAAGCATGAGGTATCAAACGTTGCTAAATCAGGTAGGAATCACTTATGTAGGAAATGTTCAGAAAATGCATATATTTTAAGACCGGAGGTGGGGCTATTAGGATCATCCGTCAGACCACCTGAATAACACAAACCATAGAATTTCACTGAAGAATTGCTGCATTAAGTCCATCACTTCTGGTTGTTTTGAGCATGCCTGTAAGAAGACACCCAACCTTCATTTAAAGACTTCAAGTACTAGAGAATCCACCCTCACTGTTTGTCTTCAGCTTCCAGCCATTGGATCTTGTAACTTTTCCTGCTAGATTGAGGAGCTCTATTCTCAGAAGTCTTCTTGTAGCACTCATAAGGGAGGGTCATAACATTCTTCTGGAGGTACTGTACTTAAAGACCATGAGAAAAATTAATGATAATTCTCTTTTTGGTCAGACAAAGGTAGACAGGGTGTCAATACCATGGCCCCAGGACAATATTAACCTCTCCAATCCTCTATTTGAATATTTGTCTACTTCACATGTAGCAACCCCTTTCGTCCTACGTCAGATCATAGATGAATTTCTACACAGAACCATGATAATTACTGAAATACAAGAATCCATTTCATCAAGCCCATGTTCATGAGTGAATAATTCTATTGACTACTTATGTGAATGAGGGCTGTAGGATCAGATCCTTACATTGTACAATTAAAAATATAAGCAAACATTATTTTAAGTGTGAAGTATATAGTAAGTATAAGGAAATTACTAGAAAATGGAGGTAGGTGCATGCAGGATAGTTGTACAGACAGTGAAAAGACACTTTGCTAACTAGTAACATCTTTTATAAAATGGTGGGATTGCTCAGGGTCTGAGCTATGCATCATCTCAGTGGGACAGTCATGGTTCTTGGATTGCAGTTCTTCCTGGCGTGCTAAGAAAATTCTCCCCATTATGCCTCAGTCAGTAATAGCTGTGTTTAATTTCTCCCGTGGACAGCAGTCTTAACAATATTCCACTGAACTCCTCCATTAAAAATATTACATCTTTTTAAAAATTACCAAGAGTAAAAGTTACCTGCAGTACGGTGTGCCTACTTAATGAAGAGGACTCTGATGAATGCAGCCTTACTCCTTCCCTTGGCCACGGGGGCTCTCTTGTAGTTCCTTTGGCTCATTTGCTTTCCTAATATCCCCCTCTTCTTTCCTAATCCCACTGATAAATGGTTTGATTAATCTCAACATCAGAAGAAACAGAAAATAGAATATTGAACAGAACCAAAAAAATCACCTTGCTCTGCATAATATTTTATATGATTCAGATTTGCAGATTTCATTTCTGAGTGTGCTGCCTTGCCAAGTCTGGAAAGGGAAATATGAATGAGGGAAGTATTCTCCCCCCGTACCACCTCCTTTGGCAGAATGAATACCACCTGTTGGACTCTAGACACCTTATATGGCCATAAAATTATCCTCACGAACATATCCATCATTCTCAGTCAGGCACTCTGTGTAAATCTTTCATATATCCTTCTGTGCCCATGTATGGCTGACACCCAGGACACCATAGTAAGCATAGTTGAAACCCAATGAGAGACACTTGAATGAGAATATAGACCTTCGGATAAGAGTCACAACACAGCCTTTAATTGGCAATGCATATTGCCATGACATCCTAAAGAATGTGGTATCTCCTAATTTGTCACTAACTCTGTGTAAAGGCTCTTTTGGTAGGTCTATAAAAGGCTAGCAGACCCTTCGCATGTAGTGAGATCTTGGGCAGCATTTTTACTATTAAATATTTATTACTGTAAAACGCAGAGGATCAGGGCCGTATTATGTGTGATGCTCTGCAAACAGAGCATCTGTGTTGCTTGTCATTTTACAAAGGAGGGGGAGAGGAGGACAGATATGTCTTGCATATACATACATGCACTTTACTCTGTTTTGTATTTTATAAATATCAGCTTTCCCAACTGCCCATCAGCCTATCGCCATTCTTGGGGAATTCTTGTAGGTGTCAGGGGCAGAAAGTTGGCTTAGAGGAGAGGGTAAAAACTTTACAGATCAGTTCCATGCATAAGGCACAGCAGAGGAAAGCATGGATCTTTGTAGGAGGAGGGGACAAGCCGTCAATGCTGGCATTGTTGGTAGAATGGAAATGGGCAAGCATAGATAACAATAGAATTTGCTTCCTTAGTACTCATTTAAGCTAGTTCCCTTTAATGTGCTGAAACAACTTTTGATGTCTCTTTTCTAGCTGGAGGGGAAGGACATCTGGCTGAATGACATCTGCTAGTGTGGCAGCCAAAATGTAAATAAGAAAATCAGCCTGGCAAAGTTCTTCATTCTGAAGTGGCAGGGTCCTGCAGATAGGGCTGTGTTTGGATAGCATTTCTCCTCAAACCTATCATTTTAGGAAATAACACAGGAATAGAATACGTATCTTTGGGTCTTTGAGACGGTGCTTACAAGTATAATTGAGGGGCCACAGTCACACAGCTTTTGACACATGATGAGCTCTAGATAAATCCTGACGTTAGAGGCTTGGTATCACTGTACTTTAAATAAGTTTAGATCATTTTTACCCTATATACATTTTAGGCTTAAACTGTGGCTATTCACAGTATCATGAAACTCCTTTCTAAATCTTTTAACATGTTGGGGAGGGGGGCGTTCTTTGGGATGTTTTGTTTTTTGTTTGTTGGTTTGTTTTAAATAATGAAAACTCAATCAGAAATTGGATTTGTAGCTCCTTTGTTATTGATGAATTTTAGTAGCTCCCTTAAAAGAATAAAGCCTTCCATGTCATATGCTAATCCTGAGACTAGATGTAATTAAAATTGCATTTATCTGCATAATACAATTGTGGGATTCTTGTTTTCTGAGATGTTTTAAATTTATGCTAAATATTGCACAATATTGGTAAAGTATGAAATATACTGTCTAGTACCTGCATAACACTTATCATTGTCATATCTGAGAATATCCAAAGTCACTTTAAAAAAAAAAATCTGATCTTCCTCCATCTGCAGGAGTAAAATTTGAATAAGTAGAGTGTGCGGGTGTCTGTCTGGGTGTTGGGGTGTGTAAGTGGACATGACTAACTGTGTGAAGAACTATAGGGAGAAAAAGGGTTTCCACTGAGTTCTGAATGTGTCACAATGAGAGTTAGGCTCCTAAAACATCTGAACATTTTACCTTAGGACTTGCAGGAACAGCCATTTTCCAGGGGTTAATTATGCAAACCTGTACATGCAAATTAAAGGTGCATTAGAGAAACTGTTTTCCGTTGCTCAACCCCAACAGTTCCTGATCACATTGTTTAACAGCTGGGATTGGCCTAACACCCTCTAGCAATATTTCAGTGATATGCCTTCTTTCCTACCCATGTCCTAATACTAACTATAAAAGAGCCTTCATTTGTACAACACTCTCAAAAAAAATCTGGACATAATTTCCATAGCATAGGTGCCAGGTGACACGGACAGCAGCATTGCAAGGTCCTCATATGCTGCCTTGCTAGTGGGTCTGAACCCTGAGCTACAGTGAACAACTTTAAAGGGAGCCTGATAGTTAAGATTCCAAATCTCTTCAGTCCTTGGCCTCTCTACAGAGACTGCCAACAAGTGGTTATGGGTGGCCATGTTTTTTGAGCTGTGGGCACTGGTCCCCTGGAAATTGGACTGAGATCCTCAACTCATTTCATATAGGCCACTGAACAGTCCTCAGCTGGTAACAAGCTTCAGTTCCTTACCCTAGGTTAAATTCAGACTCCGAACTCCGATGAGGCTACATTGTACAGTAATTTTATTCTGTAGGGGAGTTGGAGACATTGATGCCCACTGAAAACAATGGGAGCCGTTGGATTCTGAGTACCTTGGAAAGTTTGTCTATAAGGGCCCATTCCTGAAGTCTTTATTCAGGCAATACTCCCACTGACTTCAGCAGCAGATGAGAAGAAGCACTTTAAGGGTTCCCAGAGTTTCCCCGTATCAGTGGGTGTTTTGCCTAACTAAAAAAAGAACAGGAATACTTGTGGCACCTTAGAGACTAACAAATTTATTAGAGCATAAGCTTTCGTGGACTACAGCCCACTTCTTCGGATGCATATAGAGTGGAACATATATTGAGGAGATATATATACACACATACAGAGAGCATGAACAGGTGGGAGTATTCTCACACTTCTTATCAAACTGTCTGTACTGGGCTATCTTGATTATCACTTCAAAAGTTTTTTTCTCTTACTTAATTGGCCTTTCAGAGTTGGTAAGACAACTCCCACCTGTTCATGTTCTCTGTATGTGTGTATATATATCTCCTCAATATATGTTCCACTCTATATGCATCCGAAGAAGTGGGCTGTAGTCCACGAAAGCTTATGCTCTAATAAATTTGTTAGTCTCTAAGGTGCCACAAGTACTCCTGTTCTTTTTGCGGATACAGACTAACACGGCTGCTACTCTGAAACTTGCCTAACTAAGAATTTCAGGGCTGGATGTTGGGAGAAGTCGCAAGATGTAGCTAAAGCACCACATCCTTGTTTTGATATGTGGTGTTTATTCAAAAAGCATCAGACTGAAAGAGGAATAAGTAAAGGGAAGTGAGGACAGAAACACACATTCAAATGACCTCCCCCATCTTCCTCTTTCAGCTCTGGTGTGTTTGATGGGGTGGAAGTGGTGCTGTTTTCCCTGAAAAGAAGCTGAGACACAAATGGGGGGGTGGGGTGGAGGGGAGCATGTGTGTAAAGTAAAATAAAACTAAAATCGAAGGCCAGGTATCCTAGGACAATGACTTTGACCTAAGGACCCCACCTGAAACCCCTTACATACGAGTAACCTCATTACAGTCAATAGGACTGTTTTGCATAAGTAAGGTCTAATTATTCATAGTAGGGTTTGCATGACTGGGCTCTAAATTTTATCAACAAAACCTCAGAGAGGGCTAGAACACGGCAGTAGAAATGGTTTACGATGGGCAGCAGTACATGGCAGGAGGAGAGAGCCACTTTTAAGGGGAGGCGGTTCTTTCATAACACATCATCTCTGGCAAGTAGTGTCTTGACTGTGTTGTTTTACTTGTTTTGGTAAATAATTTCCACCTTTATTCAATGTTAGTAGGTGGCTTTATCCAGCTTCAGGGTAGAAATGTGTCTCCTGGGGAACATTTTTGAATGAAGAGAAGGGGGTCATCTGGTGTAGAAGGACAGCAGTTGGGTTCCAAGTGAAAGGGATGGCAGGAGAAAAGGCATGAAAATGACTAAGGGAAGGCAACCATGGGAGCTGCTAAGGAGAAGCCATAAGCAGAGTGAAGGGAATGAGGGAAATGGAGGAGTAGAGCACATGGGTGTTCGTTTATAGGAAACAAGGTTAATTCATTTTAAAGGAAATTGATCATGAGAGCCTTTCTCCTATGGGATACATTTTGTCAGTCCAGACCAAAGTTGTTACCATCTTGAGTATTTGCTGAGCTGTCTGATATGAAGTGGTGGTCTTTCAGTCCACCACCTAGCGGAAAGGTGTCTGCATCGCAAAAATAATCCTCACACACAGGGCCGGCCCACAACATTTTGGCACCTGAGGCGAGGAGCTCAAATGATGCCCCCTCGCTTGGGCCAAAACATTGAAAGGTCTCAATTCTGCCTTCTTCCTGTTCTACTCCTCTCATGGTACTGCTCTGCTACCTACCTCAATAAAGGAGAACTAACAACTTAAAATGCCTTGTTCAAAAATGTTAAGTAACACTTAACTGTCAAATGCCTGAACAGCAAATGTAACTTTTCTTGTCTGCATAGTAAACACTGGCATTTTTATCTAAAATAATCAAAGTGGTGCTTTCCGTGCCTTCTTGGTTGCAAAGATTTGAATTGCTTCCTGAAAGTCCACAATCTGGGCCAGCTCATGCTCTGTTGAGATGGTTGCAAGGTTGACTAGCCTCTCCTGTGTCATTGTGGAGTGTAGATGTGTTTTTATTATCTTTCAGCTTGGAGAAGCTGCGTTCTCCACTGGCAACTGTTACAGGAAGTGTTAGAAGTATGCGCAGAGCAACAAAAGCATTTGGAAAGAGGGTGGTCATCTTATTTGTGCACATATATTCCAGAACAGCCTTTGGAGTTGATCCTGCTGAAATGTATCTTGAAAGGGCTTTCAGTTCATCACCTAAATCACTCCCTTCAATATTGCACATGTCATCATGTGTCAACACTATCTCTAGTGCCCTGCATTGCTGGTGAAGGTCTTCTTCAGGTATAGTGATTAGTTTTGGAATATCATACAACATCCCAAATATACTGCTGTGTTCCTTGAGCTGCATGAAACATTCTTCAACTGACTGTATTGCACCATCTAGCACCTGGTTAAAGAATTCAACTTTGAATTGTTGTTTGGGGTCTCTTATGGGATTATCCCGTGCCTCGTAATCAAAATATCTTTTTCTTTGGTGACTCTTGTATTCTTGAATGGGTGGGAAAATAGCTTCAGTGTGAAGTTCCTCTGCCAACTTCTATGCACTCTTCAGAACGTTTTGAAATCCCTCATCTGACCGGTAAGACTGTAGGTATGACTTTGCTTTGTCCAGTTGTTCCATTGCTCCAGATATATCAAGGTCAACACCTTGGACTCTCTTGCTTACAACATTTATTTCAAACAGTTTGTCATGCCACAACACTAAGCCACACAGAAATTTGAAGTTATGTATGTTTCTGGTGATTCCATTTCCCACTGCCACTGTTCTCCCATGAACAGTTCCTGTCATAGCATTATCCTCCATATTGGCAATTATGGCATCATCTATCTTCCCAATTTGGTGTTTGATAGGCTTTATCGCTTCCACTCGACTTTCCCGTCGTGTAGCACTCAGTGGTTTCAGTGTCAGAGAGGATGTTCCCAGATGTTGCTTCAAAATTTGCCATCAATGAGTTGATGCTGGGAAAAAAACATAGATGCTTTGAATTACATTAAAAAATTCAGCAGCCTCACTAGAAGCTGATGCTGCATCACTGACCACCAAGTTCAATGAATGAGAACTGCATGGGACAAAAAAAGCTTGAGGGTTTAACTCTCGGATCTGTGTCTGCTCTCCTCTTTTCTTTCCTCTCACGTTGGCACCATTATCGTAGCCCTGACTTCTCATGTCACTATCACAATTCCCGTATCTTCCAGCTTTTTAAGAAGCACATTTGTCATGCCAGCTCCTGTAGTGTTATCAATGTCAATAAATTCTAGAAAATGCTCTCTGACAGTCACCATTGCAGAGACATTTTCACTTGGTTCTGTTTTTGTTACAAAATGCACCATTAAAGTAATTTGTTCCGTATGGCTGATGTCAGGTGTGCAGTCCAGAATAACAGAGTAATATCTTGCTGACTTCAGATCTGCCACAATCTTCTGTTTGACTTTTGTTGCCAGTAACTGTATGATCTCATTTTGTATTGTTTTTCCAAGATAGTGGTGTGTGAACATTTCTTGGGTGGTGACTCTTCTTAGATGCTCCAGCATCAAACTCCGCCATCAGCTCCACAATTTTAAGGAAGTTTCCATTGTTTGGCATATACAGCTGATCTGAAGTGCCACGCAGTGCTAGGTTTTGGGTAGCAAGCATTCTCACAATGGCAATGAGCCTTTTCAGAACATTTTGCCAGTAAAGAGCCTCTGATGCAATCTTCTCTTGATGCTGATTATCTATGGTGACCTTTAACCTTAGTCTCATCTCAAGCTCTTTCCACCTATGGAATGCTCTCTGGTGATTTGCTGCCTTCTCATGGCATGCCAGATTTCTAGCCTGATTTTTCCAGTCCTTTGTTCCTGTAGAACCCAGTGTGGCTTGAACATTAGACTGGAAGAGTTTGCAACAAAAACAGTATGCAGCATTCTGAGTTTTTGAGTACCTAAGCCATAGCCTCTCCAATTCATCACCATTGAGGATTTCACGCCAGTAATGTATTGGATGGAAACTTCTATTTTCATTGTCTTTGGGGAACATGAAGTTTTTCACTTGTTGTGGCCCATGCAGTACCAGGAAGTCCCTCAGGCTACTGCTCAAGTGGGTCCACAGTCCTGGATCTAGACTTAAGGAACTAAACTCAGCAGCAGCTGTTTCTTGCACCTCTACCACACTCTTCTCTGATCTACACTTTTCTTCAGGAATGCGCATGGTTACATCCATTTGAGATGGAGATATGGATGCTGCAGTAGCTGCCAGGTCACCTGCACTCTGATTAACTGGAAGATCAGGCACCTCCTCATCACTCACATCCTCACTGGGGCCGAAAGGCTCACCGTGAACATTTGTGTGTATGTATCTCAGGAGAGCTCCTTCCTGCTTAGATAGAAAAGCTTTCTTTCTTTTTCTGAATGCTGCCCCAGAGGGGGATTTTCTTCTTTCACTCATAATTGCTGTTCTGTACCAGCTATAGTGGCTCTCAACACTCAGTTGAAGGGGACAAATAAGCAGGCTGGTAGCAGGCCCTGAGTGAGGGAAGATATCAGCGTGTTAAGGGCCTAACTGGCTCCTACTACTTCAGTTGACTGCCTGTTCTCCTCAAGTAGGTTCAGGGAAGCAGCAGGGAACAGGAAGCTCCCTGAGAAGCTGGTGTTAATCAATCCAGGCTCCTGGGGCTGCTAGAGAGGTACATAAGAGGCTCCTCCTCTTCTCTCTCCCTGCAACTCCTGCTGCTTTCCGTGATTCCCTCTCACCTTTTCTCCTGCCTGCCAGTTATGTCTCTTGTGCCCTCCTTCCTCCAGCACAGCACTCCACCATCTCTGTGCATCTAGAGCAGAGAGAATACATATGCACCAGCAGCAGACACAATTTTCTACACTCTGGGTCCTAGTGGCGCTCTTCTTCCCCCCCCCCCTCCCACCCCCACCCCCCCCCACCCCGGGTCAGCCAAGGCTGACTGATCTGAAATGAAGACAGAGCTAACCACAACTGATCCATGCCACGTCAGGGTTGAAGATCGCTGGTAGTGGTGAAGTGTGTCTTGTCACTACCCAATGGTACCTGTTTTATGAATGAAAAGAAGACCTAATTCTCCAGAGTTCTTAAATCAGCACTAAATTCACCCAGGGCCTGATTCAGAGGCTGGCAAATCACCCAGCATCAATGTGGCTACTTGTGTAAGAGTTGCAGGACTAGGCTATTTGTTGTGTGAAGAGAAATTTCATGATTTCATGAATATACTCTGCTGAAAACAAATCAAAGAGGGAGATGTGAACATTCCCCTGTAGCTGGAACCTGTATGTAGCTACGACCGCTGCCCGTAAACAAAAGTCCAAATGAGACAAGAGGCTTCACTGAAGACAGGTGGCTGGATCACAAGAATTCCTCTGGCTCTTCTGCAGGGGTTTGTGTATTGCTAGATGTGACAGTGCAGGGTCCATCCAGTTCTGTCTCCGGGAGGGTATTTATAGCATACTCGTTCCCATGGTGTCTTGAGTTTTTGTTCACCTGCTTGCAGTTTTTCCACTTGCAGATGTGTAATTCATTGTTGTGGTAAATTCTTGTACATTCAATGGGACTGCAAGGGAAGCAACAATATAGTAAAAATCCGGGCCCCATTGAATCAATGGGCATTTTGCCATTGACTTCATTGAGGCCAGGATTTCACTTCCAATGTTTATAATTTTCCTTTTTGGAAACAAATATTCAACATCAAGCATTGAAATAACCCAGAGTGAATGAAGAGCAATTTAGTTTGTCATAGCAACCATTTGACTGGCAACAGTGATTTGCAGACGATAAGGCTGTCTTTGTGATAATTTATGTTTTCAGGAGAATTGTTTTCTCTGTAACATTACTGCACTGTGAAGAGACCTAACCCATCATCTTTTGTAGTTATGTAGCCCTTGCAAATGGGTATTATTTCTTTCTAGGAGGAGATATGATTGTGGTGGTAAACGGATGGAAAAGTCTTGAGTTAAGCCCTTGTTCTTGGAATGTGCCCTTATTGAGAAACAGGATTTGGTACTCTTCAGTGCTTTTAGTACAGGGAACTAACTGGTGGAAAAAAGTTTTTTAAAAAATCCCAGTAATCTTCTGAAATATTTTTTACTTTTTAAAATTTTGAAATCTGTCAAATTGTCTTTTTTTTTTTTTTTTTTAGTTTTAAAAAAATTTCAACCAGCTGATTGGAAAACCTCAAAAAATTTCAACTAAATTTTTTGTTGACTTTTTTCCCTTTGAAAATAAAAAAATAATAATGAAGAAGTCAATTGAAACCTTGAAATTGGTGCAATGTCAGCTCTAGTTTCAGAGCTTTCTCATGAGTGCCACTCCCTAGCATACACAGTTTATACTGGTGCCGTGCTCCCCTTACCCTGGGGTTTGAAACTAGATTAAACTGCATTATGGGTTTGTTCTGGTAGTTGATATGATGATGATACTTAGCTTTAATATTCCTTTTCTTTAGCTCTCAAAGCACTTCACAATCTTTAATGTGTTTATTCTCATAACACTCCTATGATGCAAGGGAGTGCTGTTATCCCATCTTTTATAGGTGGGGAACTGAGGCACAGAGAGGCTAAGTGATTTGCCCAAGGTCACACGGGAATTCTGTGGCAGAGCAGGGACTTGAGGCTGGATCTCCGATGTCCTAGGCTGGTGCCTCTACCACTGGACTTCCTGTAGACAGGGAGACAAGGCCTACAACTTAATCCCTTCAGAAACCAACACTTGATGGTACTCCAGCCGTAGACTGGAAAACTGTTTAAGAGCAATGACTGCTGGCACCTGACTTCATGTGTTAAAGCACAAAAGATCGTCATCTTTATATTTCTGGTCCCCTTTTCCTTTTGTTTAAAGTTTAAGTGCAAACATGATTTTCCAATCCACTGTGGAAACAATTCAGCTTGAGGTTCTTCTAGGCTAGTTCCCTGTGACATACGTTTCCTAAATACGAGATCATCCACTTTTCTTTAATCTGCACATTTAATTCCTTATCAATTACATTGTTTCAATACTTATGAGAGAGAATTCTCCTTAATTATTACCTCCAGCACATGGCTGCACCTATGCTGTTTACATAGACTTCCACACTAGAGAAAGAGGCTATGTTAAACTTTGAAGTATTTTTTAAATTCTGTAGAGTGATGATAAGTTAGTCAGTCTGAGGCTCCCACATGTTGAGGGCTGAGGGCTGGAATGACTTCATGGCTGTGGAATCCACTTTAAAAATAACATCATGGTGGGGAAAAAAACCCAGCCCTGGAATAAATTAACTAGAGTTTTGTCAGACACCTGAAACTGCTACTTCTAAACATCTGGCTTTGAGTGTCAGGCTTTACAGCCAAAGAAATGTGCTTCTCTTGGAAAATGCCCTTAACATCTCACGGAAATCTTTGGAACCCAGGAGCTATTCTACATGCTGTGTTATATATAGTATAATTTTGGTGTTTTTCTTCCTTTGATCTTTACCCAATAAGGACATTTGCATGCAAATAGAATTTCTGGATGGGATTCTCCTCTCCACTCTGCCCTCTATATGCTTCTCCAGTGGCACCTTGGGGCCATATAAGCCCTGTAGCAGCTGCACAGGGCTACCATAAGTCTTCTACACTGTTCCTTCCCCTACTTCTAAGCCTTCCCATGGGGGGATGCTGGGAGTGGGAGAGGACATGTTGGACCAGTCACTATACTATGGACATTTTGAGCTGCAAGCACCTTATAGGCTGTCCTCAGGAAGTTGCTGTAAATTAGAGCATCCAGAAACTCCACACCAGCCCTGCATAACAGAATAGCAAGGGCACAAGGATGGCTTAAAATCACCTTCACCTTCCACTCCTTAGCTGTGCATTCTGTGCTGTACTTCCAGGGGGTACCACACAGAATCTCTCCCTCTGTTTTTAAGACCTCTTTTTCCTTTGCTGCTTGTTCCCCACATGATGATGTAATCTTCTTTGTATGACATCACAATTATTTCCACAGCAGATGATTATGATGTCACTTGCAGAGAGTTATGACCTAAGTTTCCTCTAAGCCACGCAGCAGGCTATTAAGGGCTGCCCAGGGGGAGAGAGGCGCCTCTCCCCCAGCCCCAGCCTCGGAGCTGCTGCGGCTGGGGAAAGGTGCCTCTCCCCCGGCCCTGGAGCTGCCACAGCCAGGGAGAGGTGCCTCTCCCTAGGCTGCTGCAGCGAGAGAGGGCTGGGGGGAGTCCTCTCTCCTTGCCACAGCCCCAGCGCAGCCTGTACCCTAAACGCTGCATCCCCAGCCCCACCCCAGAGCCTGCACCCACAGCCGGAGCCCTCACCCGCCCACCCCAACCCTCTGCCCCAGCCCTGAGCCCCCTCCTACACTCCAAACCCCTCATCCCTGGCCACAGTCTGTGCCCCAACCAGAGCCCTCACCCCCTGCACCCCAATCCTCTGCCCCAGCCCTGAGCCCCTTCCCACACTCCTAACCCTTTAGGGTGACCAGATGTCCCAATTTTATAGGGACAGTCCTGATGTTTTGATCTTTTTCTTATATAGGCTCCTATTACCCACTATACCCTGTCCCAATTTTTCACATTTGCTGTCTGGTCATCCTAGAATCCCTCAGCCCCACCTCCGCCACACATCACCTCCATATTGGTGCACATAGCAAAATTCATTCCGTACATGGATGTAAAAAATTAGATGAAACATTGGTTAATACCTTATCAATGGAACTCCCTAATCTAGCTACAAGCCAAGAAGATCTCTTTATGGGGAGCAGCTGCAGGTTCATGCCCCCAAGCAGGGAATAAGTAACAGGAACAGATGGAGTTGAAAGAAAGGTCTTGTTTTCCTGCAAATACCTTTGTTAGTAAAGACCAAAATAATTATACAAAAATAAGAGAGTTGTGTGTGTCCCAACATCTGTCCACAACCTTCTTTCAGATCCATGCTTTGAATTCCCATTTAAGTCACATCTGGTGCTCTGACATCAATGTATGTATATATGAAAGCAGAATTTGGCCCATAATGTTTTTCAAAGTTTTCCATAAGGCTCAGACAGCTCATTAAACAAGATAATCCCAGCTAATGTTTCCGTTCGTAGATCCGGTACTGGTGCCCTAGTTAAAGGCAACAGCCCCCATTCAAATGTGTTTCCTCTACTTACAGGGTTAGGTTCATCTTTATATTAAATTAATTAACACTACACAAAATAATTAACACTAAACACTAAAAATATGTTATATTCGCAAAGAAAGTAAATCAGGTGCTATTATGAAGCCTGATCATCCATTTTATTAAAAATGCAATTTGCAGATTCTGAAGTCTAGACTTTGCTTCTTTTTTTTTTCTTTTCTTTCTTCTGTTTGCTCATTAAAGGCCTGAGCTGCTATTCGGTGCGTTAAAGTATCATTCAGCTCCATTTAAAAGCTAGTTTTATTTTGCTTTTTAAATATCTACCCTTCCTTACACAGTTCTCTGAAATTAAATGTTCATAATTTCATTCTGTGGTGGGAAACTTCAATACAGGACATCTGGCTCCTTAGAGAATGGACTTTGAAGAATTCATTTTGCCTAATGGCAATCTTCTATAACTCTCATGGATTTGAAAGTTTAGCTAGATCTCAAATGGTAGCAGATTCTCATTTGGCATAGGAGAGACTGCAGGGACAATAGCGCAGAGAAGGGAGAGTGTGTAATTCAAGTGGAAAATAAAACCAGAGTGAAAATGCAGAGTAAAGCACAGCAGAGTGCAAAATCCAGACCCTCATCTTGTAAAGACTTCCGCATGTGCTTATTTTTGCATGTGCTGTGTGAACTCCGGGCTCCACTGAAACCAATGGTAAAACTCCCATTGACTTCAATGGGGTCAGGATTTCACCCATGCTGAATAGCCCCATTAACTTCAGTGAAACTACAGTACTCGCAATGGGTAAAGTTAAAGGGGTGCATAAATCTTTCCAGGATTGAGGCTCAAATATGGGGAGGTTGAAAGAAGGCCCAGAGCAAGAGACAGAGAAGCAATCCAACCCGGAAAAAAATACAGGTCATAACTTACCCCTTTGTGCCAGCTGAATTATTTTTGTTGTGGTTTTTTTTTTGTTTGTGGTTGGTGGTGTTTTGTGTGTGTTTCTTTGCTAATCGTCACATAGCACAGAGTTCCCTTTATGCAGAAAAATAGCTTGCTTGTTAAATGAAACCATCCTGAAAAACCAGGGAACACTCATGCTAGTTTTGTGCATCTGAATGTAGTTTGAGAGTTTTGCAAAACCTCAACTTCTATGAGGTTCACCAGCAGGTGCCCCTAGTTTACAAGGTGCTAAGTTCTATTGTTCTTTTAAAAAGTAAATTGCACTAGTCTGATTTGTTTAAATAGCTAAAGGAGTTTTCCACAAAGTGGCTCCATCCCAGGCTATAGTGTTTTTGAACTCATCAGCCCTTGAATTAAAAGGAAAAAATACCACCACACAGTCACCAGTGGGGAGAGAATTAAAAAAAAAAAAATAGAGCCCACAGAATTGTTTATTTCCCAACAGACGTTGTAACGTGGGTTTAAGATTATTAGATAGTTTATTGAATCAATCTACAAAGTGCATTTAGAGCTAAGTGTATCCTTGATAGAATGACACCAGAGATTAATTTGGCCCAGAAACTGTACTGTTGCACTTGATTGTGCAAATTAGTGTGTGTGTGTGTATGTATGTGCACCTGAAGAAGAGCTCTTTGTCATTCGAAAGCGTGTCTTTCTCACCAACAGAAGTTGGTCCAATAAAAGCTATTACCTCACCCACCTCGTCTTTCTGATATCCTGGGACTTACATGGCTACAGCTATACTGCATAAAAAAGAATTAAAGCCAAATCCTGCCTTGGAGGGTGATGCAAGGAGGAACAGAAATAGCAAGGTGCTCAATGCTCGTGCTTCAGTGATGAAGGCCATATAAGTTACTAAATAGGCAGATGCTGCCAACATGTCCTGCCAAAGAGGGTAATGTTGGTCACAGGCGCTGACTTTCCAAAGTGCCAGGGGGTGCTTAACCCCCAGCTCTGACCCAGGCCCTCCCCCAATTCACCTTTTCCCCCAAAGCCCCACCTCACCCTGCCTCTTCCTGACCCCGCTTTACCCCCACCCCACCCAGTTCCACCACCCCAAGTGTGCCGCATCCTTGTTCCTTCCCCCCTCACTCCCACCCTACTGCATGCCGCGAAACAGCTGTGCGCGGCGAGGGGGAGGCGCTGATCTGCAGGGGCCCCCGGAGGGCATGAGACCTGAGCCCAAGGAACCACTACGCTCCTCCTGGTGGGCGGAGCTGGGCCAGCCTCACCCCCTCATGCTGGTAACACAGAGCGGTGTGACAGGAAGTAGAAACAGCTTAGTTGGACTGGAGCCAGGAAAGGAGGCAGATGTCTCCAGGCCACTGCAAAACTCCAAAGCTGAACCTGCACTGTGCAGCACCCTCCCTGCAGGAGACCAACCCTGGGAGTTGCCGGGATGGCTGTCTGCAGTGTACACCGTGGAGACAGAGGACACTTGGACCATGGACCCCCCCCCCCCCCCCCCGACTGTGTTAAGAAGTAGCCCAGGGAAACCAGACTTTAGTCCAGGTTTGTTGCTGGAGCACAAGTCAACATGTTTTGGTGGGATCTCCGCTGACCCTGTGGTGCAACCATTCGCCACTGTCAGGGCCCTGGGTCCCTCTATCCTCTGATGCCAACCCCATCCCTGGGATGTTAGCTTATGCACCTCTAGGCCAGAAAGCCTGTGCTTTGCTTGTGGCCTGCCCCAGCCAGGAGACTGTGGGCCCCAGACTGCATTGGCTGGCTCCCTTAGCCAGGAGGCTTAGGCTGAAGCCTGCTTCCTGCTCACCCTCGCCCAGAGGCCCAGGGCCGCTGACTATGAGTAGTCCTTCCTGAGCCCCAAGGCTTGGACTGGGGACTGCTTATCGCTCGGCCTGCCAGAGGGTCAGAGCCATAGACTGTTGGTTGCCTGATGCAGCGACACGCAGTGGCCTCCCTCCGAGCCTGAGGGACCACTACGAGGAGATATACTCCATTTTGCTGCTCTAAGCAGTAGCAGGGTGAACCCCTGCCTCCTGCTTGTAGCTGTTTGTGTGCTGGGTGACAACACACATTACCTAGCAGGCAAAGGGCAGCAAAACCCTCTGCCCAACAAGATGTACAGCCAGTGACACAGCACAGTTTAGCTCAATGCCCAAAAGCTGTATGGGGGAACAGATAGTCCCACTGAGGAATTTCTGAGATGCATTTTGAAATGTTGCGAGTCCTTGTAACTTGGATGATAACTATTTCTGGTACGGAAGTGAGCAGCTCATTTGTTCGCCCTCCCTCCTTCCATCCTACTTTCATTCATTTCCTTCCAAAGAACAGCTTCCGTCCTTCAAACAAAAGCCACTCATTAGGACGGCCAATTTGTCGAAAGCCAATATTCCGTGTGAAAAGTCATTAGCGTTAAACTAGGAATCCTAAAGAGGGAACCCATACCGGGGCCACCGTAAACACTATGTGATGGTCTGAAGCATAGGAGCCAATTTGCACCTGTCGGACTCCTAATGACATGGGCTTAGCCTCAGTGAGGGCGCTTAGGCCAGATCCTGAAAGGTGCTGAGCCACACTCAGCTCCCATTCACCACCGGGATTGCAAAGCACCCTCGGTTTCCTTGTCCCACAACATTTCGACGTGTGCCAACGAACCGAATGCCTGTCCGATTAAATAAGGGGCGGAGGGTTTCTTTTCTAATAATACTTTGAGGGTCGAAGGCTGGTCTCATTGAAATCAATGGAAGTTTTGCCACTGACTTTAATGAGACCAGAATTTGACCCTGGGTATAATAGTCTGTCAGGTTTTACTTGGGGTTTCCCAGCAACCTGAAGCACGTGGTCTAAAAGGGGGGAAAATGTGTCTGAGCTACACAGCTAGGGGGCCTGAGTCAATGACCACTGACTCCCATGGGCACCAGATTATGTCCTGTGTGCAGAATGTAACCTGAGCTGCGTTTAGGAAGGTTTATGCCTGAATTGGAGCTATGCAGCTCAGGGCAACAGACACAACAACAACAGCCTACGTTACACTCTTGGAACAATTCTGAATGTCATCCCCCCACCACTTGGTCGTTTGTTCTGGTTTGGTGAGTACTTCAGATAAAAGATGGGTCAGGGCCGTACCTTAGCAGCTTCAGGCTTTCAGAGATTTCCTCAGGGATATGAGGGCTGCCTCCTACATTTCAGTGGTTCTGATACTATTGAGTCCCGCTGTTGGTCACACTCATTTGAAATAAGGACTATACTGCTCATCTAACTCCCAGTGGAGTCAATTGACTTCAGATGGAGTTGGATTGGGCCCTATATCAAGTGGCCATATGTAATCTAGAGAAATGAATAGAGAATTGGGAGCCAGCAGCTCATAAATTTAATCTTGGCTCTGTCACTGACTTGCTGTGCGGCTTTGGGGAGGGCACTTAACTTCTTTGTGCCTCAGTTTCCCTTCTTTTAAATAGGGATAGGAAATGGATTTTTGAAGGGAGTTTAAGAAGAAAGTCCAAGTGATCTTCTCAGAGATCCTTCCAGTCCTAAGAGCAAGAGAAGGCAGAAAATACCCCAGAGAACTGTTGGCTGTGCGCCTGGTGTGAAGCTGAAGCTTTTGGTTTTGTGGAGCATTGGGCCATAGTCCAGGAGGAGACGGGAGCTGTACAAACAGCATGGCTTGCATCTCACAGGTAGAGGGGACTAATCTTCTCAGGTGGAGCAGTCAGGAGTGTTTTAAACTAGCAATGTAAGAGGAAAGTACTAAGAAAGCACATGCCATACAAGCTCACACACAGATTCAGCGTGCTGTGAACAAATTGAACCGATGTGACAAAGAATGTGAAGAGAAGAAAAATTTTAATTTATATCTATACATACACACAATATAATGTAAACATATTGCTAGGAGTCTGAGTAACAAGCACAAGGAATTAGAAATTCTTACTAATGAGAAGAAATTTGATGTAATTACCATTACTGAAATCTGATAGGCTGATTCTCATGACTGGAATGTTAAAATCACTGCCTATGGCGGTTTAGGAAGGATAGAGTGGGTAAAAGGGATGGTAGGGGCTGGCACTCTACGTTAAACACACCATTACCTGTTTTAAAGTTTAACTCATAACCACAGTATCTCGAATGCATATGGATCACTGTGTTAACTAACTGAGCTAGCCAAAGAGGGCGTACTGATAGTGGTCTGTTACAGACCACAGAAGCAACTCAAAGAACAGGATGAGCTACTCCTTAAACTCTTCCCCGTTCTCTGTGGAAAGCAACTGTGTTGTTATGGGGGGGTGTCACACTGTCTGGAATGGCTCACACTGAGAGTGACTATCTCAGAGCAGACTGCCAGAAAACAAGGGCAGACGCTCTAAACTGGCGGTATGTTTTATAATTAGATTTTACCAAGCCAATAACAAATATGAACTCCTGGATCACTGTAACAGTCTTACCATGGAGTCACAGACAGTCCCCTTAACCTCTCCAGTCTATCTTGCCACCCAGACAAACTGAAATTTGTGATAAAAGGTTATTAAAACCAAAAACCACACCACATCAGGTTGCTCCTCAGTCTCTCCCCCAGATCAATTGATACTCCAGACTTTACACCAAAGACAATGCTGGCAGCCAATTCTATAGTAAACTAACTATAGGTTTATTAGCTAAGAAGAAGAATGAGAGTTATTGAGAGGTTAAAGCAGGTAAAAATATAACAACAGGTAAATCACAGCTTGTAACTCCAAAGGCTGCCAGTCTCCCAAAAGTCCCTTCAGGGCTACCCAGAATAACTCTGGGGATCTGTGTCTTCTCATTGAGTTATTCTGCACGGTTAGAATCCAAATAACCCAGAGCTAAAGGATCTTTCCTTGAATCCATATTTATATCTTCTCATGGAAGACAAGCTGACTTTCTTTCTACCCACAAGGGTTTTTCCTTTGATGATAGTGAGTGAGGAAGGCACTTAGACATTTGACCCTTCACTATATACATAATGGTCACTTGCTGTGAAATAACAGAAAATGCAAAGGTCCTAAAGTCCTTCATTAGCATTCACAAGATTTCTTTAATGGGTAATTTAGTTGCAAGGGTATTTACCATGAAAATGTTTGCTATTATATTATGAAAGGAGTAGATAAGCGAAAACAATATCAGTAACTTTCCATTAGGTTTTATGAAGTTTAAATACCCAAACCATTTCTACATTTACAATCAATTTGATCTAATATACAAGTGAATTGACCTGAATACACTCTAGCATGACCTTGTCAGCCAGTGTCTGGGGGGAGCCAGATGCTGGAGCTTCAGGCAGCCAATGATAAGCATCATTAGAGTTCTAAAAATTATAGATGATGATTTTCTAACACAAACGGTATTGCAGCAACATGCAGTAACTCTATTTTGGACCTTGTTATATTGGGAAAGCTGAATTAATCCCTGGACTGGAAGTTGGTAGTTGCCGAGGGACCAGTGAGCATGACCTAACTGCATTCAATATGGGCTAACAGAGATTATCCCAACCAGTAATAGGTGTTTACCTGATGCTTCAAAAAGGGCTAATTTCCCAAAGCTAATCAAATTATGAGCAACATTGATTGGGAACAAACATTTAGACAAAAATGTGAATGGAAACTGGGAGTTCTTTAAGAAGACTTTATTAGATGGCCAAAAAGCCACACTTCCACAATCAAGAAAGAGGACAAGTTTGGCTGAAAGCCCATTCTGGTTCAGTGACAAAGTGAAGGCAGCAATCAGGAAAAAAAGCAATTTATATCCACTGGAAAAGGGGGGAAATAGCAACTGATACAAATTAGAAGTTATGGAATGTAGAAAATTGATATGTGGAAGCTAAACACACCAGGGAAAAATCCATGACTAGCAGGCTAAGGACAATGAAAAGCAGTTTTTAAAATCTATTAAAAACAAAAGCAATCCCAGCAATGGTAGAGACCCCTTACTAGATTGCCAGGCTTAGATGTTAATAACGATTCAGAAAAGGCAGAAATATTCAAGAAATATTTTTGTTCTCTATTTGGAAAGAAGCAGGAAGATGTATTCATAACACATGAGGATGGCGAAGTATTTTCCAGTTCATTATAACCAAGGAAGATGTTAACATCTATTTGGGATAAACATTTTAAAATGAGCAGCCTAGATAACTTGCACTCAGGAGTCGAAAAAGGGTTGGCTGAGGGGATCTCTGGCCCACTGATATTAATTTGTAATGAATCTTAGAATACTGGAGAAAATCCAAAGGACCGCTTATGTTGTGCTGATATTCAAAAAGGGCAAGCAGAATGACCCAGGTAATTATAGGCCAGTTAGCCTGACATCATTCCCAGGCAAAATAATGGAAAAGCTGATATGATTGATAAAGAATGAAAGGATTTAGGACTAGACTTAATGCTAGTCAACATGATTGTATGGAAATAGGTCTCATCAAACAAAGCAGATTTCATTCTCTGAGATTATAAATTTAGTTGATAAAGGTAACGGCATAGATTTAATAGGCTTTTGTAAGGTCTTTTACTTAGTATGCATGACATTCTGATGAAAAATAGCACCAAAATGCAAGTTGGCCCAGGGTGCCATTTTCCCCAAAGCTGGCCCTCCATAGTGATGGAGGGGAGGGGTAGCCAAGAAGAAAATCTCAGGCTTTCTAGTTTGCCACTTTAAGCAGCAATGGTCAGACTCTATGTAACTTTCACTGCTGGGAAGTGAATCATGGACTCTCTGCTCTGAAGGGGGCCTCACTGCTCCTACATGGACTAAATGGGTCGGTTTGCACTTAGCAGTAGTTTGCAGGAATCTTTACAATTTACATCTTCTCCCAGGCATCCAGCTACTAGAGGGCAAGGTTACATACATGGCCAAGTATTAAAGCCCTTGACCTCTCAGTGCATAAACACCCAGGCCTACTGCAGCATGGGTTGTACTTGATAGCACATTTTCCCAGAAGGTGTATGCTAAATTACATCATACTCATGTGGGGGGGGGGGGTGTCTAAATTGAACTTCTGAAGCCATCAGCCTTTTCTAAGCCACCTTTAATAAAAATGGATTATGGTCTTGGAGTTAGAGCAGGGGACTGAGAGTCAGCACTCTCGGGTTCTATTTATGATTCTGCCTCTGACTTGCTATGTAACCTTAACCTCTTCGTGCCTCAGTTTACCCTATCTGTAACATGGGGATGCAATAGCTTCCCAACAAAGGAGTTATGAAGCTTTCTTAATTATGGTTTCTCAAGTACATTGCGATGAACTAGTGATTAATTAGTACAAAGTACTGAACTTACTTTGCCCATTAATAGTAGAATCACATCCTTCTTTGACTAACATTAGGGTTTTATCAGGACTGTCCCGATATTTACTTGTTTGTCCTGCGTCCCGACCAATGTTTGGTCAGGACATGAATTGTCCCGATATTTTGCCCTCCGGTGCACAGGCGGAGGGGGCTCACGCCCCCCCTTGCCCTGACTCCGCCGCCTCCCTCCCACATTGGATCCCTCCCCAAATTCCTGCCTTTGCCCCGCCCCCAACCCCACCCCCTCACTGCCCCATTGGATTCCTCCCCAAATCCCCCCCGACCCCGTGTCCTGATATTTCACGTCTCTCGTCTGGTCACCCTAACTAACATGTAAATTTAACTCTGAGAGAGGACTGCTAGGACTTGAAGTTAAACATAGCATATCTAGCTCTGTCAAAGAGCTGCTTGTTCTTTTTTTCTGAAACAACTCAATAACACAGATAGTAGGTCAGTAATCCTAACCATAATACAACAATCTGGTTTAGGTGACCCTAATCTATAGATACCCTGTTTAGCTTAGACCTGGCCTGTACACTATTTTTGTTAAGGTACAGTTATGTCAGTTAGGGGAGTGTTGTTGTTTTTTTACATTAATTATACCAGTACAACCCCTAGCATGAATGACATTATACAAGATATACCCGTCCTGTACAGGAATAAGCACAATTACACTGGTATAACTGTGTCCACACTGGGAGGGGGCATGTATAGTTTTAACTACTCTGGTATAGTTAAAGTGGTACAATGTGAGTGTGGAGACAAGACCTAAGTCATCCATTGACTGTTAGGTACTCAGAATCCAAAAGCTTTTTTTAAAGGTTATAATAAACGGGCTCTTATAAAAGTGACTCTGTTGTGTCTCTCCTGATGGAGTCTGTCTCGGTTATGCTCCTTCAGGTGCTATAATAACATTGTTATTTCTTATATAGTTTCTAAAAGGGCTAGAAAACTTAATTGGCAATAGAAAGAACTATTCTCTCCTACTGGACAAGAAAAAATGTACTTTTTGTAGCTTTCAGACACATAATTCCAGGCCCCCTGTGTATACTCCATCAGCAGAAAGATATTTTCTACAGCATGTTTTAATGACTGTACCAGACTGTTGGTCCAGCAAAGGTTGGGGAACTTAGCATGTGTTGTCATTTTATTGAGCCTAACATGAAAGCAGGATTCCCAGAATTCTCAGCATACTGATAAGGAACCCCCCCCCCCCCCCCCGCCCCCCACACCCAGTCCTAGCCATTAATTTAGTTTTGTCCATGAAAGTAGAAAATCCAAAGGTTTTCTTATAATTAGAAGAGCAAATTGTTATTTCTGCCAGTAGTGAGATCTCAGCTAACAAAGCCAAATAATGGAGTCTCTAGACTGGAGAGACAAGATGGGTGAGGTAATATCTTTTATTGGACCAACTTCTGTTGGTGAGAGAGAGAAGCTTTTGATACACACATAACTCTTCTTCAGGTCTGACCAATAAAAGGTATTACCTTACTGACCTTGTCTCTCTAATATCTTAGGACCGACAAGGCTAAAATTGCACTGCATATAACCTCTAGACTGGAGACATTTTTATCATGTCTCCCTTTAGAGGAATAGTTTTCCTTTCTTTTCAGAAATTGGGATAAAAGTAAAATATTCTACTTAGTTCAGGTCTTCCAATTTTTCAAATACTAAGCCTGATCCTCAGCCGGAATAAGTCGGCATAGTTCCAGATTTCAATCATCTGAAGATCTGTCCCGTAACCTTTTAAAAATAATGTTACAATAGGAATGAGTTAAGGAGCACTGTGTTTTTTCAATATTCTTTTTACATGTTGGCAGGGATTTAGAACGTTTGAACTGATCACAGACGTAGTGAACCAAATTCTGCCCTGTGCAAGCTACAGTGCAAGTCAGAGGCATTACTCACAGTGTCTAGGACATCTGTTGGACAATATGGACTACTGAGGGGGGGAAATCCAGCAACATTGGTCTGCATATTGCACTCTCTAAGGGCTGGTCTACACTGGGGGGGGGGGAGGGGATCGATCCAAGATACGCAACTTCAGCTACGCAAATAGCGTAGCTGAAGTTGAAGTATCTTGGATCAAATTATCTAGGGTCCACACGGCACGGGATCGACGACCGCGGCTCCCCCGTCAACTGCGCTACCGCCGCTCACTCTGGTGGAGTTCCGAAGTCGACGGTGATCGATATATCATGTCTTAACGAGACGCGATATATCGATCCCGGATAAATCGATTGCTACCCGCCGATACAGCAGGTAGTGAAGACGTACCCTAAGCTTCCCCAGGTTCAGGGTAGTTCTGCACTGCCCCAGCATGGGCCTCTGCCTACTGCTCATGATGTCACCCCAAGTGACTTGCCCTGGGTCACAGAGAAAAGAGCATGAAAGTTAATAAGAGAACAGAAGAGTCAAGAAGGCAGAATCTCAGCTAGTATAAATCAGCCTCAGATGCCCCAGTCCCATGACCTAACCACTGGATAGCATTCTGGCTCTAGAAAAGAGACATGTCTACACCCAGTATCTTCAATGGACAATTTTCTACTAGTTTAGCCCCAGTACAATTCTACTGACTAGAACAATCAGCAGTGAAACATGGAAATTATAGCTGGAAAATACCTGTTAGATCCTTTAGCTCATACTCTTGTCAGTGCAGGATTGTGCACTACCATGTATACCAAGTGTCAGAATTCCTTTCAGTTAATCTAAACACCATTTTTACATTAATTTATTATTTGTATCATGGGAGCACCTCTGAGCCTCAGTCATTGGCAATATCCAAACACAAAACAAAAAGACAGGCCCTGCCCCAAAGACCTTACATCCAAGACCGTGTGTAGACTGCCGGGGTGTGAATGGCAGTGTGCACCAAAGTCTTGCATTCTAACTGCCCCATGTGGATACTGCTGATGTGAACTAGAAGGTTCCTAGTTCACATTAAGTCTATATTAACACAAACTAGGAACCTTTTAGTTTGTGCCAGCACCATCCACCCGGGGCACTTAAATCACAACACTCTGGTGTGCTCTGCATTGCACACACCTGTAGTACACACTGCAGTGCAGTGTAGGCATAGCCATAATATAAGACAAGAGCCCACAGGTGGAAACAGACAGATGGGGGAGAACGAGGAAACAATGCGCTAATATTGGTCAGCATGACAGGCAGTGGTCTCAGCACTCCCGCTGTGCAACTGTTATAAAGTTTTTTGTTGGCATTACAGCAAAGACGAGTTTTAAGGAGGGATTTGCAGGAGAACAATGAGGTAGCTTTTACAGGGAGCTCCTCCCATGCATGAAGAACGACATGGGCTTGTGCTTGTTTGAAAATGTAAGAAAGGAGAGATGCAGGATTATTGCTCTATTTGATAAATGTATATACTTTAGGGGCTTGTTTGGGTTTTTCTGTTATGTCTCAGAGTGCTTTACTAGGAATTTTACAGTTAATAAAGCCTAAGTGTTTACAAAGAACGATCAATTAAGGTACTGCGTTACTCCAATTTTACACTGAAGTGACTCCCCTGGAATGCAATGGATCAGTGACTCAGGTCCTGTTAAAGATTTAGCCCTCAATCCTAGCAGTACTTAGGCACATACTTCATTTTGCTATTGTCAGTAGTCCCATTGAAATTAATGAGAGTGCTTAGGGTAGCAAAGTAGATTGTAGGGGAAAAGTATGCTGTACTATTTGAGAAACAATCTGAGCTCACATAATTAAAGATTGAATCATAACGTGTCTACAGACGAGGGAGCAGAGATAAGGTTGAGTATTTAGTCTCATCTTTGGGCCCAGTCCTTGTTCAGGCAATCAGATTTTTCACATGGGATCCCATTGAACAATTGGAGAATGCATATGCGTAAAGCTTTACAGAATGGGGCCCTTTTACAGTTCCTGACTTTCTAGTGCTCAGCTGCGCAATCTTACTATTGCATGAATAGAGAAACATAGGAATTAATGCACTGGATCAGACCAGTTAGTCATGTAGCTCAAGGTCCTGTCTCTGACTGTGGTCCGCACCAGATGCTGAGAGGAAGGTGCAAGAATGGATGGTGAAGACATGGGGCTGATCGGCAATCTCGTTGCCAACTCCCTGGATTTTTCTGTGAGTGACGGGACTTCAGCTGGGGCTGCAGCCTGCCTGGCAATGACACAAGAAGCCCCAGCCCTCTCATCTAGTGAATTTTAGCCCTGTCTGGGGGAAAACCCATCTGAGGGTATAATTACACTGCAATTAAAAACCCATGGCTGGCCCATACTAGCTGACTTGAGCTTGCAGGGCTCAGACTAAGGGGCTGTTTAATTGCAGTGTAGACAATCAGGCACAGGCTCTAGGACACTGCAAGGAAGGAGGGTCCCAGAGCTCAAGCCACAGCCTGAGTCCGAACATCCACACTGCAATTAAACATCGTTTTAGACCGAGCCCTTGTCAGCTGGCATAGGCCAGCTGGGGATGTCTAATTGCCGTGTAGACATACCCTGAGTGGCTGCTGGCCCCATCTCTGGGGGGAAGAGCCAGAGCTGCTGCAGGAAGCAGGCAGAGCTCTCTTACCTCAGGAGCTCACACTGTTCTCACAGGAGGGGAGGGAGTGGATAGCAGATAAAGCCCTGTGGCTCAGGGTGGCTTAGTGCCCTCTTCACCCCATGAGCAATGGGAGAACTCCTCAGCTCCCTCCCTGCAACACCAGGCCTGGGTTGCCAGGCGTCTGGTTTTTGACTGGAACACCCAGTCGACAAGGGACCCTGGTAGTTCTGGTTAAAAGTCCAGTCAGCAGGGCTAAGGCAGGCTCCCTAAATGCTCTAGGTCTGCATGGCTCCCGGAAGCGGCCGGCATGTTCCTGTGGCCCCTAGGCACAGGTGCGATCACGGAAGCTCCGCATGCTGCCCCCACCCTGAGCGCTGGCTCTGCAGCTCCCATTGGCTGGGAACCGTGGCCAATGGGAGCTGCGGGGGCGGCACCTGCAGGTGCAGACAGTGCACAGAGCCACCTGGCCATGCCTGTGCCTAGGGCCACTTCTGGGAGCAGCACAAACCCTCTGCCCCAGTCAAAATTCCATTGTGTAGCCCACACTCCAACCCCCTGCTCCAGTCCTGACCCCCCTCCTGCACGCCAAACCCCTCATCCCTGGAGCCTGCACCCCAACCCCCTGCCCCAGCCCTGAACCCCCTCCTGCACCCAAACTCCCTCCCTGAGACAGCACCCACACCCCAATCCCCTGCCACCGCTCTGACCCCCCTCCTGCACACCAAACCCCTCATTCCTGGCCCCACCCCGGAGCCTGCACCCCAACCCCTGGCCCCAGCCCTGAGCCCCCTCCTGCAACCCAAGCCCCTCATCACCAGTCCCACACCCCAACACCCTACCCCAGCCCACTCCAAACCCATTGGCCCCAGCCCTTAGCCCCCTCCTGCACCCCAAACCCCTCATCCCCAGCTCCACCCCAGAGCCCGCACCGTCAGCTGGAGCCCTCACCTCCTCCCACACCCTGCCCCAGCCCAGAGCCCCCTCCCACACCCTGAACCCCTCATTTCTGGCCCCACCCTGGAGCCTGCATCCCCCAGCCAGAGCCCTCACCCCTCCCACACCCCAACCTCCTGTTCCAGCCCAGTGAAAGTGAGTGAGGGTAGGGGAGAGTGATTGGCAGGGTCGGCTCCAGGCACCAGCGGAGGAAGCACGTGCCTGGAGCGGCACATGCTAAGGGGCGGCATTCCGTCCATTCTTGGGGCGGCAGAGTCAGGACACCTTTTATTTATTTATCTTTTTGCTTCGGGCAGCAAAAATGGTAGAGCCGGCCCTGGCAATTGGTGGGGTATTATCAGCAGGAGAAAAAAGAACTTTTGTAGTGATAATCAGCATGACCCATTTCCAACAGTTGACAAGAAGGTGTGAGTAGCAGTAAGGGAAAAATTAGTATGGGGAAATAGTTTTACTTTGTGTATTATGGCAGTACAGAGGCAGATTGATGGCAGACAGCAGGAGTGGTTAGGGAAAGATACAGAGCAGGAGGGAAAGGAAAGGAGACCTTTAAGCCGTCCTCCTTTCTCTTAGGAAATATTCTAGGGATGGACATCCACAGAGCAAACGTGATTCCGCACTCCCTTCTCTAAGTCTTACCCATGTCATTTATAATCCTATGTTTGGAGTGTCACAGAATATTCCTGGGCCTGTAATGTGATTCCATAGATCTGGATTACTTTCTACATGGTGCTATAGAAAAACACAGCTTTGTCCAGTAGGTGAGGTGTGACAAACAATAGGTTCCCCATCCAAAGGGATAACAGGGTAAGGGTACAGCCTGGGATACAATGGGATGATACAATACATCGACAGAGAGAGGGGCGGGTGGACATTTTAATTAGATTACATCATGGAAGAGGAGGGTTGTGAGAAGATTTTTAAAGGAGAAGAGGGAGGGGATTTAGTGTATGTTAGTTCAGGGGCTATTCAGTGTAGAAGAGGTGGCGTGGAAGAAGGTTTGTAGTTGGCAGTGGGAGAACGGGACAAGGGGAAAAGGCAGGAAAGAAGCAAAGTGAAGGGGGCATTACTACTGGAAACACAGCAAGCGACTTGAAAAACATTCCTGAGAAGTGAACGGTCACATACCAGCTGGTGAACTCCACAGGCTCTTCCATCACTGTGTGTGTCTGCTTCTGAGAGGCAGCTGCTTATCTGAAGTGCTACTGTGTTCTAGTTTGACCATGAGGAACAATAGCATTGAGCTCAGCAGGACTCACGGAAGGGTGATCTGATGTGACAGCTAGCGTTCAGAGAGGAACAAGTAACCACTTTTCTAGTAGTTGTTGTGTACTTCTGCAATAGCCTTTTTGGCTAACAACAGTTGAGTGAAAGTTTGGGAAAACAGCTGAAATTCCCATTTGCTCATTTGACTCACAAAAAAGAACATTTGGAGTCAAATAGACTCGTACAGTTCACCTCCTTATACAGATAGCCCAGGACATATGTGGGAATAAGCATTGTCTAGTGATTAGAGTAGGAGACTGGCAATCAGATCACTTGGGTTCTAGTTTTGAGTCTGCCGATTCCTGGCTATATGCCCTGAGTGATACCTGTGCAGTCCCATTGCCTTCAACGGGGTTTGCATAGGTCTGACTGATTGGAACTTACTAAACAATTCTGTAGATGCTTCAGAAGGAATAGCCTCCAGCCCACTCTCTTTTAGCTGTGTTGGCTTTGCAGAACTAATGGAGTAATTGTTATAGTCTCTAATGCAAGATCTGACTCTGAATACACCCAGTAGCTGTTGGTCTGTGGGGTAAAAAGGAGTAACTTAGTCGATGTAGAACTGCACTCTACAAACAGTTGTCTCCAGCCTGGAAAGGTTACCATAGAAGGTTAGCAAGGGATTGTGTCCATGTGTGTACATGCATGCAATCTCAAAGAGTTTTAATCCCTCTGGGTCTGTGTGCTAAGAAATCTTTGTAAGATAAATAAACAAAGCTGCTCCTTCGCAGGCCAGTGTCACCTACTTACCATTTGACCCTGGCTTCTAAGTTAAGGCTGATTAAGACTGACAAACCCTGGTTATGTAACACTTCATAGGCGTGTGCCATCCATCTGGATAAGAAAGAAAACATTCCCATAGGTTTTTGCCCTACAGCTTTGTGCATCACTAGAGATGTAGATGAAAAAGATTTGTGCACTGCTCCTTTTGTAGAAATTATCTAGAAATCATCTTTCTTCCTCCTTTGTGTGTGTGTGTGTGTGTAAGTGCATGTGTGAACTATATAAAAGCATTAAAAAAAGTCTGTGTGCTCAGACAGCCCTTGTAGATTTGCTCTATAACTAGAACCAGAAACTGGATTATTACAATCTGAGGGTTTATTTAGTTTTAGATACTGTGCATTCACTTCTGAGCAAGTCCTTCAGCAGCAAGTGATAGCTTAGAAGAAGCCGGCAGGCTTTTAGATGTTGGAAAGTCAGGCAGATGAAGTTTATGGATACGTTTTACTAGATCCCATCATCTGTCAAGGCTCATTTCGGAATGAATGTGAAAACAGAGTGGGCATTCATTCTGGTGAGTGACCATAGGGAAAGATGGCTCGGTTCCAAAGCCAGGTTAAACAGGGATAAAGTAAGGGCCACACAGAGTTGAAAACTCTTTTGTTAAAGAGACTGTGTGGCGGTCGGGCCCAAAGTAGGTAATAGGTTGATTTGGTGAAATCTCTATGAACAGAAGTGGGATTTTTATGGAAACCATTTTGCAGAGTGTAAACATTCCCCTGCAGCGAATGACATTCACAACACAGACACTCCCTTCTACCCCTAAATCCTTAGCATGGGAAAGGTAAAAGAAAAAAATTAATAAAACCCCTCTGGTCATCGGGCACAAAGTCTGATTTAAGTGATAGGTTATATACCACAGTTAGTAGTTTTGCATTTTCATATTTGAGATCCTTCAGAACTCTTGGGTGAATACCATCTGGTCCTTGTGATTTATTACTGTTTACTTCGTCATTTTGTTCCAAAACCTCCTCTATCAACACCTCAATCTGGGACAGTTCCTTAGATTTGTCACCTAAAAATAATGTCTCAAGTGTGGGAATCTCCCTCTGGTGTGAAGACCAATGCAAACAATTCATTTAGCTTCTCCTAACGGCCTTGACTTCCTTGAGTGCTCCTTTAGCACCTCAGTCCTCCAGTGGCCCCATTATTGTTGAGTTTTCTGGTTTTGTAGTCTCTCCAGTCTCCCTGAGCATTTCACAATCACTGTCACCATCTTAGTCCGATAGTATATTATTACGGCTATACTCTTATTATTCAAGCATGGAATTTCTATCCATAGAGTGTCTATGGTACAGGTCCCCTGCCCACTGTTTTGGGTGGAGTTAGGCAGCCTCTGATCAGACCCCGCATGTGACACAGGGCTGATCTACACTAGAAAATTAGGTCAACCCAGGAGTTGTGAGGGTTGTGAAAAATCCAACCCTCTGAGCGACATAGTTAAGATGTCTCCTCCCCTAGCATGCTGGCTTTGTGAATCTCATCCTCAGTCACCACAGGGACATTGGCCGCCTCACTTAGGCTTTGTGGATTGTACTGGGTTCCTAGGATTTTTCTAGGCACCTAAAAGTTCAGTGTTGTGGTGCTCAGTGTCACAACACCTTAGACTGTTCTGTGGATCTGGGCCTCAGATCTTAAGATGATGGGTGGCAGTATAACCCCCTACCTAACTAGCATTGGCAATCCCACCACATCAGCATGGCATGGATCAGATTTTATCAGTGCTCAGACTCCACAGTTGATGAGCAGACATTTCTCAAGAGGAAGAGAGGTGACCAATCTCCCCTTGAGGGCCCTCCCTGCCCAATCAATGGGAGCAGGAGGGAAACGGGGGCAGTTGAAGGTGTCAGGAGAGTCAGTCTGATACAGAGTATAGGAGGGAGTCAAAGGTCAGAGCAGATGGATTTTGTTAGGTTCTGAAGGATTGTTGGGTTGATGGGAGACCCTGGTACTGCCTGGGAGTGGGTAGTGTGTGTGGAGAACCCAGAGAGCATTGCTGCAGGGCACTGGGAGCCTTGCAGCTGCTAGGGGTTTAGAGGAACCTGCCCCTCTCCTCAGTTCTACTTCCCTCTGCCCCCACCAGTTGTGCTCTCATCCTGTCTCTCAATTCTGCTCCTCCCCATCACTGCCTTTTCCCTCATTCTGAAGAAGACATGGAGAAGGGGGGGAGTCACCTGAGCTTTCACTGCTAATGTTCTGTGGTGCCCAGAGACTTGGGTGGTGAACATTCTCCCGAGCTCACAAACAAAACTAACTCATGAGAGCTTAACCCCAGTTCTGCCACCAACTTGCTGAGGGGCCTTGGGCAAACCAAACTAAAGGCCTGGTTAGGCGCTGCAGATGCTCAGTGTAACTCACTACGATACTGTGAGGGGCTTTGTCTCCTGTATTTGTGCTTCTGATATTCAGGCCAGTGACCCCTCTGTGCCTCAGTTTCCCCACCTGCACAATGAGGATGATAATATTTATCAGGGTGAGGCTATGCAGATTAATAAGTTAATGCTGCTGCTAAATTTTGAAGCTATGAAATACAAAATAGTGTTGTTATTTTTTCAGTTTGATGTATTACAAATCTGCATGCAAAATGTCTCTTTCGTTGCAGTTCCTGGTTGTTACGGCTGTAAAACAGTCCATCATTCAAGTGACTGGGGCAGTAGCTACTCGTAACCCCAACAGGGCAGAGATCTGACTGAAAGACAGGCAGCATGGAAATATGTGAAGCGGTGGAAGAAGGTCTGATTCAGCAATGTGGCTCTTGTTACAGGAGCCTTGACAGGTCTGCCTTGCAAAGAATAGTGTGTGCTAGGGAAAATGGATATAGCTACATAAAAGGAATGGAGTTTGATAAAGAGCCCTGACCCAGCTCACCTTATATGCTTATGCAAATTTAATTAAGAGAGAGAGTGTTTAAAATATGCTATTCAATTAAATAGTTTCAAAGAGTGCAACATGAACATCAGTTCCATCAGGGACAGCACCTGCATTTTGGCACTTAGATTAGAAACACCCCTTTGATTATACACAGTATAGCAACTTTTATGGAGTTTTATCTTTCGTACCAATCAGATGGAAGCACATTTTTACAGCTGAGTTATAGATCTCTGAAAAAATGAGATTCGACATTTTCCTAATAATCCTCCTTTCTCCCAAACCTCTGCGTAACTTACCTTTTAGAGATCTTCTCACAGTCAACTCACATCTTGGTAGACAAGAATTTGGAAAGCTGGAAGAATTATAGTGGCTGATTCCAGCACTTGGACAGTTGAGTGCATGTCAGCAATTCCATTAAAAACTTAGTAAAAAAACATCAGCTGGTGCAAAATAACTAAATAAATAAATAAAACAAAACTTGTGACTCCCATCTGGAAATTAGAACTGGTCAGGAATTTTCTGACAAAACAGGGTTTTGTCAGAAAATGCCAATTCATCAAACCCCAGATGTTTTGCAGAAACATGTTGGTTTTGACAATCTGGCAATCCACAGACAGCTTTCCTGCTAGCCTGTCGGGTGGGCCACTGGGGAGCCCAGGTTTCCAGGATCCGCAGCTCCAGGACAGCCCCACCGCACAGACTACCCTGGGGCAGGGAGTCTTGTTCTTTCTCGGATCTGTGGCTCAGCCCTGCCATGTGGACTGTCCTGGAGCCAGGGTACCCCAGGGCTTCCAGTCTCCCTGCTGCAGTATTGGGAACTTGAAAACCCTGGGAGCCCCAGGTCCCAGGACATGGAGTCTCCTGGTTCAGCTGTAGCTCCCTGTGCATCTAGGCTTCTGTCTTCTGGCAGTGTCACGTTATTGACTTGAACTGGGACCGTATAGAACATGGTTGCAACCAAGGTCCTGTAGTGGCACCAAATCTTGTATAAAGGGGGTCAAATGAGGTGTCTAAGACAAGGTTATGGTTTGCTGGTCATGATTATGCTGTCTATATGTGTGTATCAATTTTTTAGTTGAAGTTATAAATATTGGATCTATACTGTCTGTATTTCAAACTTATGCTATGCTGCTGGGTGACATCCCAGACAAGTTGGTGTTAGCTCTGCCTAGCCTGCTTGATGGCCCATTAAGGACCATCAGCTATACAATTGACCCATTGAGAGAAGGCAGATTTGCCTTGCAACTCAGCAAAGTATGCAGGGACTGGCCCATGTGACTCCAGACTCCATTTTGCTGTTATTTTTACACAGTAATTACAAAGAGGTGTTCTTACACCTGGAAAAGACTATAAAAGGTTGGTTTCAGAGTAGCAGCCGTGTTAGTCTGTATCCGCAAAAAGAAGAACAGGAGTACTTGTGGCACCTTAGAGACTAACAAATTTATTAGAGCATAAGCTTTCGTGGACTACAGCCCACTTCTTCGGATGCATATAGAATGGAACATATATTGAGGAGATATATATACACACATACAGAGAGCATATACAGGTGGGAGTTGTCTTACCAACTCTGAGAGGCCAATTAATTAAGAGAAAAAAACTTTTGAAGTGATAATCAAGCTAGCCCAGTACAGACAGTTTGATAAGAAGTGTGAGAATACAGTAATACTTCTTATCAAACTGTCTGTACTGGGCTAGCTTGATTATCACTTCAAAAGTTTTTTTTCTCTTAATTAATTGGCCTCTCAGAGTTGGTAAGACAACTCCCACCTGTTTATGCTCTCTGTATGTGTGTATATATATCTCCTCAATATATGTTCCATTCTATATGCATCCAAAGAAGTGGGCTGTAGTCCACGAAAGCTTATGCTCTAATAAATTTGTTAGTCTCTAAGGTACCACAAGTACTCCTGTTCTTCTTTTTATAAAAGGTTGATGCCTCATCTCCATCTTGTCTTCAGTCCTGCTTCTTACCTCTGGAGGGACTTTGCTACAAACTGAAGCTCTGAATAAAGGACTGAATGACCCAGCCCAGCTGTGGATGTATTCCAGAGACTTGATTTAAACCTGCAGTTTATTTCATCACTGCTACAAGCCTGAACCAAGAACTTTGCCATTACTGTATGTAATTGATTCCATTTAACCAATTCTAGCTCTCATCTATATCTTTTTCCTTTTATGAATAAACCTTTAGATTTAGATTCTAAAGGACTGGCAACAGCATGATTTGTGGGTAAGATCTGATTTGTATATTGACCTGAGTCTGGGGCTTGGTTCTTTGAGATCAAGAGAACCTTTTTTCTTTTACGGGGGTATTGGTTTTCATAACCATTTGTCCCCATAACGAGTGGCACTGGTGGTGATACTGGGAAACTGGAGTGTCTAAGGGAATAGCTTGTGTGACTTGTGGTTAGCCAGTGGGGTGAGACCAAAGTCCTCTTTGTCTGGCTGGTTTGGTTTGCCTCAGAGATGGAAAAACCCCAGCCTTGGGCTGTAACTGCCCTGTTTTAAGCAATTTGTCCTGAATTGGCACTCTCAGTTGGGTCCCGCCAGAACCAGCAGTTACAGGCTGTCTGCTAGGACTGATGGGGAGCCAGGCCCCTAGAATTCTTGGGAGTCACAGCTGAGCTGGAGTTTTGGAATTTGGGTCAATTTCACTTTGAAATTTCTAAACAAAATATTTTGTTGTTGTTCAGAATTTCCTTTCGAGAAAACTCTGAAATTCCGCTTTCAAAATTTCAAAATATCCCATAGAACAGAAACTCTGACACTTGACCAGCTCTGTGGTCCCTAGCACTAGCAGCCTCTTAAAGTCAATGCAAATTTTGCCTGAGTAAGGATTGCAGGATCAGAGCCTTTATCATTTTGACCTGCAAGTGGATTTTATTTTTGCCAAATTTGACGTGCTCCATTAATGAAAGAAGAACAATTTTTATTTTGTTTAAAGTTTGGTTTCTGATGCATCCTTGTAGCTACCCAAGACTATGTTTATGTTGTTGTTAGTATTTCTTGTTTGTAATACTGTAGCACTTAGGAGCTTCAGTCATGGACCGGGATGCCATTGTGTTAGGCACTATACAAACAAAAAAAACAAAGACAGTACCCGCCCCAATGAGTTTATAATCTAAATAAGTTGGTGGGTAGATGATTATGGGTCCCATTGCCCCCTTTGGAGGAATAACACTCCCAGGGCAAGGAAATTCCATTAGTTTCCATTCATGGAGCTCCCCATGAATTATTCCGTTGTCTGGGTATGGTTTATTCCAGTATGGAAAAGAATCTGTGGGTCTATACATTTATTGGGGGCTCTGCAAAAGACAGGGGGCATCTTGTGTGGATGCATCTTGGCTTTTTCCTATCACTGTGCTTTTGGAGCAAAGCTCTGCTTCCAAGGAGCTGCTCCCAGATGCTGGTGGTTGCCCCATGAAGTCTATAACATAGAGGGGGGAAGAGCGTAAATGAATATAAACTCGGGCTTCATATCCTGGCTTCTCCTTGGCTAGAAGAATTTTGGAGGAGCCATGTGGTTCTCCCATTCTGCTTTCCTCCGACCCACCTTCCTTGTTCAGGGTGGCTGATCCCTTCACAGTTCCCATGTGGGGCTTCTACAGGGGAGGGAAGGAGCTGCCTTGACAGAAATCTCCCCTTCAGTGGGTTCAGGCTTCCTTCCATGCATGGAAGTTTTTTCCTAGTGAGAGAAGTGTGGCCAACTCCTTTGATATTACTGTGAGTCCATGCTATTCACTATTTTATTTTATAGCTCCTGTTCCTGGAGCCAAGTGATTATGTGAGAATCTCAGCTTTCATTTAAAAAGGGTGCCTTTCTGGCTTCATGGTTGTGGAGAAAAGCTTGAAAATTTATCCTAAATGCACCCTTGTAGGCTCAGAAACCAGAAGACAAAGTCCAAAATTTATTGTTGTTTTTTTTTAAACTCATGATTTTTAAGTCAATCTTATAATTTCCTGAAACCTGACTCATGACTTTTGAATGCTTAGGGGTTGGACAGTACTGAAACAAACAACTTTTACAGGCAATAAAGACCCTAATGTAGACTACTCTGCTGTGGTGCTTAGAAGTTTTAATTATTTAAATAGGCACTAATGCAACTGATTTCCCAATTGTGTAATTGGATGGGATCTTTGTCTAATAATCCCCACTTCATTGACAAAGTTTTAAAAAACATCACCCCTATTGTGGGACCATCAAAAACAATATAGCTCCAGTCCAGCAGTAGTGTCCCATGTGCATCTCCTGTTGAGGACAATGAGATTTTGTGTGTGAGAGAGAAGTGTAGGACTGGACATAATACAGTAGCAGTGGTTAATTAACAAACACTTCCCCCTTCGCTATTCAGTGATGCTAATACTCAGACAAGGAAAGAACAAAATGAGCCAAGTTAATTTCAGCTCTGTTAGAAACACAGGAAAACCGAAGTGTTTGCCAAATGGAAAAGGAGAAAATTAGGAGATAAAGAAATTTTAATTTCCAGTTTCTAAGAGGGGTATTAGCAACAACAATATAAAAGATGGTTGAGTGTCCTGTTGAAATGAGAGAAGTGATTACTTCACGAGGTAGTGAATTACTTTCCATATCTTTTCTTCCCTGCTTGTGTCTCTTAATTTCTTTCTCCCTCTGCTATTACGATTTGACTCTGTAATTGTAGTATATCGTTCTATAGCTTTGTGCTGAATTCTGCACTTGTTTATACTGGTGGCAATTCAGAATAACATCACTGGTTTCAATGGAACTACTCTGGATTGACACCAATGCAACTGATTATGTTCATGCTACATTAATGCACAGATGAGCATGCAAAAGTCAGGAAATGTGAAAGTTAACTGTAAATGTGCAGCATTAACCTTAACTTTGCATGATGACATACAGCCAAATATTGCTTTCCCACCTAATGCAACTGCATTGAAACCACCAATGGAAACCGAAGAGAGAAGAGAATTTGGCACTGAGCACCACATCCCATAGCTGGTGTAAATCACAGGAGTTATACTATCCAATGATCTGACCCATAGATTTTAACTTTATGATCATATACTATTTCTCAAACAGATTTAACATTACATTTAAAACCCCTATGTTTAGAGGACATTAAGGTGCAAAGTCAAGCTCGCAAAAATTATGCCAGAATTAAGGTTCGTTGTTTAGTAGATTATTAGGCCATAAGGGACCATTGTGATCATCTAGTCTGACATCCTGTGCAACTTTAATTTGGCTTTCTGACCCAAGGACCTCTTGATGCCAACTGTCAGTGGACATAGGGGGCAAATGGGTTACAAGGATCCTTGGGGAGTGGTATTTACATTGTAGTTCACCAAAGAATGTCATGTTGGCTTTCTAAGAAAGCCTGTGTCCCACTGGTCATCATGATAATTGTGTGATGTATGTGCGGATAAGGTGTAAGAAGATACGTGTGTATGTGTGTGTGTGTATATATATATATATATATATATACACACACACACACACACACACACACATACATACACACGTATCTTCTTACACCTTATCCGGGCTTCTTACACCTTATCCGGGCTTAAGAACATAATTTCATATATATATATATATGAAATTATGTTCTTAAGCCCTTGTAGTTAAAGGCAGGTCTCCTGGAGGTAGCGTGCCTTGAGACAAACTTCCAGACAGGAGGTGGGAGACACTTATCTCCCCAGCTAACAATTGTGTGTCTTACAATAGAAGTCAATTAGCATCCTGAGTCAAATGCTAATGAAGAGCTCGCCAGGGACTTCAGAAGGAAATTAATAGGAAGAGGTAAAGGGGGCGGGGGGGGGGGGAAGATGATCCTGTTTCAGAAGTAGGATGACCATATTTTCCAAAAGGAAAACAGGACACCATGCTGGACCCCCTCAGCTGCTCTCCGACCCCCCCCCCCCCTGCATCCCCCGTATGAGGCTGGCCCCAGCTGCTTACC
The DNA here is from genome assembly GCF_011386835.1 of Chrysemys picta bellii. Taxonomy (NCBI): domain Eukaryota; kingdom Metazoa; phylum Chordata; order Testudines; family Emydidae; genus Chrysemys; species Chrysemys picta. Next base: position 16,101,594 of record NC_088791.1, read on the forward strand.
CAAAGTCGTCCCCCGTCCCCCCCTCCATGTGAAGCTGTTGCTGGTCACTGTAACCCTGCCAGCCCCCTGTGCACTGGAACTGATCAAGTTGGCAAGAGCAAATGGGACAAATGCCAACTTTTTCCCCAAAAGGGTCAGGACAGCTGGAGCAGGGCTTAAAAAAGGGACTGTCCTGGCCAAAACAGGATGTATGCTCATCCTATTTAGAGTTGAAGAGCAAAGGACTGGTCTGGAATAACTGGGAGATGCTGACAGATGCCCTGGCACCCTTCACCAAGGAAGTAAACTGACAGTGTATTTGCTTCTCCAAAAAGGTATCTCAGCCACACTTGGCTGAAAATGCTGGGAAGAACTTTGGGTCAGATACACTTCTGTAGACAGCAGGAGTACTTGTTAGTTAAGTTGAAGCCATAGAAAGCATGTTATTATTTTGTTTCCCTTTGTTTCCAGGTCTGATGGAGTGGGAATTTTTGTAATTTTTTTTATGAAGCCTGTGTGCGCCTCAGTTTTCCCTATACATTGCATTGCTATGGTACCCAAGGGGGAGGGGAGGACTAAGTTTGTTCTTGGACACACAGCTATGTCTCTTAGTTTGACCTATCTACCCTGTCTGGGTGGAAAGAAGAGTCATCAAGGAACTGGTTGAAACCAACCCAGATCAACCAGGGGACCAGAGAATTCCCTGCAAACTCCAGTGACTAATGGATTTCCCAGCCTCTCAGCAGGAAAGCTGGGCAGAAACCCCAGCTCAAGAACAAAGGACTGGTATGGAATAAAGGGTTGGTTTCTGGAAGGAATCTGGGCTCTCTTACCAGAAAGCTGATTAAAGAAGGAAATCAGAAAGAGAGAGACAGACAGTGCCTGAAAATGGAGTTCATTTCAGCTTGGTTTGGTGGATTGCTCTAGGCTAACTAGAATGTGCTATGCTTTAACCTTCATTTCTCTGTGCTAACCTAAGGACTTCCAATGCGGTGTTCCACTTGATTAATAAGCCCTACTGTTTTGGAAACTCTACGTGAGTGTCACTATAAATACTCGGTGAGGTGCATTAATGCCAGCAGAGTGTACAAGTCTCTGCCAGGATTCTATCTCTCAGTTGGACTCACTGAACAGACCTCACAGGGTGAAGCACGATAGAGGTTCAGTCTCAGGAGACAGTGAGGCCTACCCTGAAGGAAAAGTGAGACCCGATCAGAAGGGGTTTCTCCAAGAGTCTGTCCCAAGTTGGGGGTGTAGCACTGATCCTCTGGGTCTGTGACACCAAAATTTCTGTTTATCATCATATGAATCTCTATTGTTAAATAAACGTATACTTGCTTTCTCTATAAACAAACCCAACTAGTGCACGTTAAGTGGAGCTGTGTTCTAAGGTGGACTAGCAAGTTGTGGTGTACTGTTCCTGTGGGAACAGCAGGTCTAGTCACTCCATGAGTGTCCAGTAGATAAGGGGATGGACACTCCAGGGGATGCTTGGGTTGAAGTGTACCTATCGTTAACCTGTAAAGAGAGAATGAGGCATGAGGAGACCTAGAGGGGAGTGCTCATGTTGCCAGTGGTGTCAGGGAGCTGACCCCGGGCTGGCACAGATGAGGCTCACTCACATTAAAGGCAGGTGGTAGCAAGGTGCTTCAGAAGCTTGGGTAGGCCTGGGGAACATTACAGGGCCCATTGTGTGTATACATTATACAGTCTTTAATTACATGATCACACACTGCTGTTTGTTTGCTTTTCATTTATAATTATTCAACATTTATTTTTATCCTTCTCATTCAATGTATAGCCCTAGGCTTTATTTAATAGTCACCATTCAATCCATGTACTGAATAGAAAATTAATTTCCTCATAGGCTTTTCTATGACACCCCTCACTATAGTACCTGAGTACTGCACAGACATTAATTAATTGATCTTCACAATGCTCCAGTGCGGTGAGGGAGTGGTATTATACCCATTTTACAGATGAGGAATTGAGGAACAGACTGATTCAGGCCAAAGCGGTCCACTTATTTTGGGTAAGATCAATTTGCAATACCTAGCCCCTGATTTTTCAGAGTATTTAGCATTTTATAGCACTTCATGTCCAAAGCACAGCTCCCACTAACAGTTGCAGTCACAAATCTCAGCTCTTCTGCAAATCTGGCCACAATTGTTTCCTGTTGGGTACTCAGAAAATCAGGCAGAGGACCTACAGTCTCTGTAACTATCACTATCAGTCTCTTCAATATCAAACTCGGATTCATCCCCAGAGCACTGTCCAGCCTGCACACTGAAAGTGAAGCAGGGGTCCTGCCCCCTACCCCAAAAGTATGTGGTCATATAATCAAAGACTGTATCATAATGCATGTTGCTCAAACAAATTTAATTCTGGCATCTCCTAATTTGAGGGCTTCACTTTGCAACCTTAATAATGTTCTTCTAATGTAGTGAATGTAATTACCTAATATAATTTTTTTCAGATTGTCTTTTTTTATCTCATGGAACAATATTGACTAACTTCTATAATCAGCAGGGTTTGAACCTTTAGATCTTCAGCACTGACCTCTGAGCCAATGGAGTAATTGAAAACAGTAGTAGGCTGTTATCTTCTGTGTGGACCAGCCACTGTAAGGGCATGAGATACACTTTGTCAGTGGGTTTCACAGTTATTTGCTGACAGCAGAGAAAGGGAGATTCAGGACTCCTAGCTTCATTTCCAGAATGTGGTCTAGTGGGTATAGACCCTTCTACTACTGGGACTCCAGCCTGCCCCTGTACTGTTCTACTCCTATCTTGCCCTGCCCTCCATCTACTTCTATCCCACAGGTGCCAAACGTGCTCTGAGACTTTTACTGATGTTTGCGGAGGGGGGGCGGAAATTAAGGAAGTGTGATGGTGGCAGACCAGGTGCCAGCTCATGCCAAGGTTTCCAAGCTTCAATTTAATGCTGACAACTACATAGCTGTAATCAGTCTGGCTCACCTGTGTTAGTATTGTTAAAAACAGGTACTAGAATACGTTTAGACTTTGAATGCTTGTGAGTTGCTGCATGCATTAATCTGACTTACAACATCTGTATCCCATATTGTAATGTAATATTTGAATGGCTGAACTATAAGCCTCTGGGACTATATAAATCACCAGACAGGAGCGAGAGATTAGCTAGTGTAAAGTGCTAATCTGCAACAGACGGTGTTATGTCCTGCCCAACAGGAAAGGTTCATCAACACCAGAGGGACTACTGTGGGACATTAAAGAGGAAAAAAGACTCCGTTGGCTTGCTCCACCACCCTGAAGAGGAGTCATGCAAACAAATTCCTCCCATCAGCTGAGTTTGCAGCACAGAGCACATGGCAGGAAAGGGATAAAAACCCCAAGGAGAAGGAACGGATTATCTCTATGCTACTTGGACTCTGGGGGGCCAGGTTTATCAAGGATAAGCAAGAGATCCTCACAGCTTAGCCTGGGATAGACCTAAAGGACATAGAGAGCTTGCTTATTATAGAGGCTTTTGTTACTTTTTGAAACTAAAGATTGTAACTCGTTTGTGTGTATATATATATATATATATATGTTACCTGCTTTAATCTTGTAAAAAACTCTTATTTCCTTTTCCTATTTAATAAATCTTTATATAGTTTATTATAGGATTGGCTGCAATGTTGTCTTTGGTGTGAGATCTAAGGTGCGATTGACCTGGAGTGAGCGACTGGTCCTTTGGGACTGGAAGTAACCTGAATATTGCTGTAATTTGTGGTGTAAGGGACCATCTACCACAAAGGCATGCTCACCTGGATGGTGATATAGATCGGAGTACCCATGGGGACAGTCTGGGACTAATGTTTAGGTTGTTAAAGTGCCTGAGGATTTACGGGTGATACTGCGTTGGTGAAATCCAAGTCTAGCCCTCACAACCCATTTGTGGTTTGTGCCTTGGTTCTTAACCATCTGCCCTGAGGTTGGTACTCATGCTCTTGAGTCAGTGCAGGCAGCTTGACAGGAGGAATTAGGGAAATCGTTTGGACCTCTTTCCCCCTCCCTTTCTCCACAGAGACTCAGACCTCTCTCCCCACAGAAAATGGGAGCTTTCCTCATTTCCTCTCCCCATCTGTGGCTGAGGAGGGGGACTGCAACCCTTGGGCCCACACCTCCCATAGGGAGAAGAGGAGGATCAGCCCTAGGAAAGTTGCCCTACTCTGACACCTAGGGCCCTTAATTACCTTGGCCAGTACCAAGCCTGGACCTCCTTCCTGGGATAATCCTCCTCTTCCTCTGTCACATTCCCTCTCTCCTCCTCCACCACCTCCTTCCTTGCAGACTGCACAGTGAAGGCCTATTAGGAGGCCAGCTGCAGCGATTGTCAGTTGGGCTTGGGGTGCTGGATTCACCACGCGAGCCACAGGCTGTATACTGTCCTGTGTAGATCCTGTTGGTGCACTGTAGGGTCCTGGAACACATCATCATAGTCCAGTAGGGTCCACACCAGGCAGTTAGAGTGCAACATGCTGCCTGTTGCTTGGGTGGTGAATCCAGAAGTGCCCCAACCCATTCAAAATCACCAGGACTTGCCTCCTATCATACCTGCACTGCATAGTCTGCACACGTGCCCTAGGGCGGCCACGGTGTGCTTTGTTGTGTTTGTTGGACCCAAGGGGTGGTCATACACATACCCCACTGCTTGCAAAATTAGTAGATTTAAATCTGAATTAGTAATTGTTGCTATCCACTTCTCCCTCCTACAAGCCCTCTGTTCTCCACTCCTGCCCCCCTCACACTCTGCTCCTATCTACCCCATCCCCTCCTGACTCCTCTCTACTCCCCCTCTGTTCCCATCCATGTTTTTTTCCTACAATATTGATAAATGCAAAATAATGCACATTGGAAAACATCACTCCAACTACAGATAGAAAATGATGGGGTCTAAGTTAGCTGTTACCACTCAAAGAGATCTTGGAGCCGTGGATAGTTCTCTGAAAACATCCACTCAATGTGCAGCAGCAGTCAAAAAAGTGAACAGAATGTTGGGAATGATTAGGAACAGGATAGATAATAAGACAGAAAATATCATATTGCCTCTATATAAATCCATGGTACGCCCACATCTTGAATACTGCTTGCAGATGTGGTCGCCCCATCTCAAAAAAAGGTATATTGGAATTGGAAAAGGTTCAGAAAAGGGCAACACAAATGAAGGCAGGGGGCTGGACTCAATGACCTTTCAGGGTCCCTTCCAGTTCTATGAGATAGGTATATCTCCATATATTATTTTATTTTGTTATTATAAACCCACTGACTCACAACACCGGTTCACTAACCAGGCCACTATCTAATTCCCCTGGGCTGCTTCCTACCATAGTTCCCATTGCAGCAGTCTGGGCACCTCTGTTTTATCCGGGTTCCCCTGTTTGCACTGTCCCCTGCAACTCCAGACACAGCAGGGTCTCGGTAGGTACCTTTATATCTGCTTGGGTTACAGTATCTCTGGCCTCCACGGCCTTGGGCTTCAGCTGATCCTCCGCTGGAACCAACAGAGCACATCTTCCCTCCCCAGCAGTCAGCCCCAACTGAGCTGAGCTGCTCCCTTTTATACCCGTGCACTTGGAGCATGTCCAGGAAAGTAAAGGGGGTGCAGCTTCCTCAACTCACAATGTAGGGTTAACCCTTCCCTGTCCAGTGCAGGGTGAGTGCGCCCCGTCACAGCAACGTAAGCCCCTTCCAATCGTTAAAGCAGAATAAGCTCCAAACTTTTATAATATTTTTGTCCCCAACTTGTGTGTTTTGGGACTTGGTTTTTAGCAGTTTATGTTGAGCTAGGGCCTCAGATCATCTTAAAGAACTTAAACTGATCGAAGACTTTAGACTGATTTACGATGCTGTAAGGACTTAGATCATTTTAACCTGCAAAAATGGAATAAAAATACAATTTGGGTCAGTAGGCAACTTGGGACTTGAAGGATGAGTTAAGGGGTCCCAGCTGAGGACTCTGAACCAGTTTAGAAAAGTGCACCTTTACAATGCTGCACACACCTGTCCAAATAAAAATTGAAGAAAAACCCTCTTAAACATTTGCCAAAAAAAAACCCAGACCCATTTTTTTTCTGTAAGGTTGTAGCTAGAGAATGCTTGATAGAATGCTGTGGTATACAGGTTTTATTGGCACTCATTTAGGATGACCAAATAAACCGTTAAGACTCCATAACCTAATATCTATTATAGGCAGAGCTGCAATAAAAATAGTTTGTGATCATGTAATCAAAGACTGTATCATAATATACACTCTAAAAGGGGCCGAATTAAGGTTGCACAGGCAACCTTAATTTTGGTATTTCTTAACATTTGAGTGCTTGATTTTGCAACCTTAATAAAGTTATTTTAATGTACTTTTTGTGTATAATTACATGTAATATAGTTATATATAGCCATTCTACCCCAGCATGTATTGTTATATACTTTCACCTTAGGGTAAGATTTTTCATTTTTTAAAATATACTACAATATCGCTCTTGGATCATGTCAATCAAATAGTATTACAGTCTCTCTGAGTTCACCCTGACATGATAGACTGTAATGACTGTGAAAGAGCTGATATGGTCTATTGTATCGATGATTCTTGGCTTATGGTAGTGTCTGATGTACTTAAAAGTGTAAAGGCTACTGAGGATTCCTACCTTACTAGTTATTTCAAATATGTGTTCTATTAGCGCACAGAAAAGTATATTATATTAGCACAATAAGAGTGTGAGTTAAATTGCCAAAAGAAAACTTAACTCACCCAGTTTTAGTGCCTAGAAATTGCAGCATGCACAATACTAGCTAAAATTGTAGGTAGCGTGAGTTTCTGTTGCATTGCTTAGGCATAGAGACATGTGAAAATCTCTCAGCCTGATCATACTCAAATGTAGAACGTGATGTGCAAAATGGGGACATCATAAATGATAGTGATGGAAGCTTATGTTATGTTAGCCCTCAAAGAGAAGTTATAAACTTGAGGCAGATTTTATTGGTGAGATTCTTTAGCCTGCGTTGTGCAGGAGGTCAGACTAGATGACCATAACAATTCCTATGATTCTATGACTCTATTGATTCTTATGATGATGATATGAACATAAGAACTGCCACATCCTTACCCCTTGAGCGAAAAGAGAACTTTTAATATTGTAAGGCCTATGACACACAGTTAAGCAGATCTTATTCTATCCAGTAGAGGGCAGTATTACACATGCAAACTAGCCAGTTTATTACCATATTGTGTTGTAAAACCGTAATCTAGATCGATATAATTTGAAATAACGTAGTATACTACCTTTCATGGTTGTCCCTCATTATGAGGTGCATCTCAGTTCTGACCCAAATGAATCCACTGCTGTCCCCCAAATCCTGGTGTTATCTCACTGTCAATATTTGTAAATTATTGACGTTGTTTTCTAATCTTGAAATTAAGATTATAAAAAACTTTACACATGTTAAAGAATCTCACAGCATTTTGAGCTTTACCCCTCTTACTATTTTCCACTTTGAGAGTAAACTTTGTCACTTACTATATTAAAAAAGGCAAGTATCATACATGTGGTTGGTGGGGGGTAGAGGACAAGGGTAGTATTTACATGAGGCAGTTATGGGATTGGCAATATGGGCTACAGTGACTTTTACCCCTAAATTGCTGGCTGAAATCCAGCCCGTCTGTCATGATTAATAATACTTTGCGTCTAATTAGTAGTATTACTGTAGTAATTAATAATATTTTTCACTTACAAAATGCTTTTCGTGTGAAAATCTCAACATGCCTTTTAAATATGGGTAAGTATTGTTGGCCAGATTTTTAAGATCGGGTACCTGAAGTTGGACACTTAAATCCATATTTAGATTCCTAAAGTAGGGGCCAGATTTTGGGCCTGATCCAAAACCCACAGAAGGCAAGAGGACTACCCCCAGTTACTAGACGCTTATGAAAGTTAGGTTACTGATTTAGGTGTCGAATTTTAGGCACCCGCTTTTGAAAACACTAGCCTATTTACTTCCATCTTACTAGTGGGGAAACCGAGTCACAGAGAAGTTAACTATTTGAACCTGGTTTCTCACTAAGCCAGTGGAAGATATGAATCCGTGTCTCCTGACTGTCAGCTGCATGATCTGCCCCAGCGCTCGCCAGCAATGCCTTCCTTGAGTTGAAGGTTGTTTGGTGACCTATGTAAAGACACTCAGGGGGGATTGAGTTTTAGAGCAGAAAGATGATTTTGCTGCTAAGGCACTGGACTGAGACTCAGGAGATCAGGCTTATTGTGTGACCTTGGGTAAGTCAATAATGTCCCTCGGTGCCTCAGTTTCTCATCTGCAAAATGGCGATAATCACCCTGCTTTTGTCTCTCTTGTCTATTGAGACTGGAAGTTCTTTGGGCCATGGGTTTTTTTCCTGCTGTGCTTGTACAATGCACCCTCTGCCCCTCATCTGGGCGCTACAGCAATGCAAAGACCGACAACAGTGCAGTTTCCAGTGGATAGGAGTCCATCTGGCCCCCTTGTTTGACAGTCCCTTAGCAACGAGGCCTTGGAGCTGCCTGGGCCAATCAGAAAAATGGGGTCGGTGAGGGGGTCTTGGGCAGCTCCAGCGCAGTCTGCAGCGGGCGGCGGAAAACTCCTGGCACGTCCAGTCAAATCAAGCGCTGGACCCCCAGCTCGCTGCCCCTCCCAGGCCGGGCTCGCCGGCCCTCTGCAACGTCCCTGTCGCATTCCTGCCCTTGCTGCACTCACCCCTGCGCCTGCCAGGAACCGGGGGGAGCGGGCGGGAGAGCTCGGCGGGCGGCTCTCCCCTGCAGGGCTCAGGGCTCCCGCGCGCGCCTTGCAGGCGGAGGGAGGCGCCCCCCGCCCCTCCGGGCTGGCTGGGCTCTGTGTGTAGGGGGGGGTTTGACGTGCGCGGTTTTGGTGCAATGCGAATTATCGCCAGTCATTCAGTCAGGAGGGGCACTGACAGGCGGCGCGGCAGCAGGAGAGGCTGGAGCTGGGGGGTGGAGGGGGGGGGGGGCGCTGTTTTCCCCTCCGCCTCCCATTGCCATAACAACCAGCCACCGCCACGGTGCCGGCGCAGTGAAATCCCTCTGGCCAGCAGCGGCAGCTGCCTGAGACAAGGCGGGGACCCTGGCGCGCTCCGCGGCTCTCACGCACTAGCGAGGCTCGCCTGGCGCGCACTAACCCCCGCTTTAGTCTCCTGCAAGCAAACTAACCCGGGGCGGGGGGGGCGCACGCTTGGAGAGAGAAAAGGACTCGGGGCTTTGCTTGGAGGAGGAGGGGGGGCAACAAAAGTAACTCAAGCAGCAGCTTCCAAGTGTCCTCTGCTCCCTGCAGCCGGGCTGCTGCTGAGTTTGGCTGGAAACCCCCCGGGGGGGCTGCAAACTGACCGGGGGGGGGGGGATAAAACCCGCCAAGGAAATCCCCCTTGAAGGCAGCAGCCCCAATCGGTGAGACGGGGGGGAAGGAGAGACGGGAAGAGAGGGACGGAAAGGGACAAAAGCAAAGAGGAAAGAAGGAAGGAGAGAAAAAGCGAGGGAGGAAACAAGGAAAGGGGAGGGGGAAAGAAAGAGGGGAGGAAAAACTAAAAAAGGGGGGACGGAAGAGAGAAGGGAAGGAAGACGCCGGGAGGGGAGAGGAGGGAAGCAGGGTCCGCTGGAGCCAGGAGGAAACACACGGCGCCGCAGCGAGCAGGAAGTCTGAGTGGGAGAGCAGCAGAAAGACGAGAGGGTGGAAAGAGGAAGCAGCAGCAGAAGAGAAAGCAAAAGCTCCCCGTGCCGCCTGCTGCCCGCCTGCCCGCCCTGGACTCAGCATCTCCGGCTCCTGCCCGGGCGGGAAAGCTGCGCCGCCGCTGCCGCTGCCATGGCCCGGGAGAACGGGGAGGGCAGCGCCTCCTGGAAGAAGCAAGCCGAGGACATCAAGAAGATCTTCGAGTTCAAGGAGACCCTGGGAACGTAAGTGATGATCGGGCCGGGATGCGGCCGCCCAGCCGGTCCTGCTGCTGGGGCTGGGGGGTGATGGGAGCCGGACCCACCGTCCCGCTCCGCTGGCAGGGCCGGGCTGGCTGGCTCCTGCCCATCCATCCCCATCAGTCGTGTGTGTGTGAGTTACAGACAGATGGGGTGTGTGTTAGAGTGTTTAATCTGAGAGTGTGTGTGTGTGTGCATGGTGTCCGTATGCCAGCCTGCGCCCGAGGTTGTGTTTGGTGGGGTGCGATCGTGTGTACGAGCCAAAGAGTGTCTCTTGCTGCGTGTTTGTAGGCATTTGAGTGTGTGTGTCCGTCCGGGATGCACTGGGGTTGGCGTGTTTCTTGTTTCCGTCTCGTGAGTGTGTGTTGGAGAAGGGTTGTGTGTATTGAGGAGGTGTGTGCTGTGTATCGTGGTGTGTGTGTCCGTCCGGATACCTTTGTGTTGGTGTGTATCTGTCTCATGAATGTGTGTTTGAGAAGGTTTGTGTTTGTGTGGATTGAGGATGTATGTGTGTGATGTGTTTGTATGCATTTGAAGGCTTGCTGATTTGTGATTGTGTCATTTTTGTGTGTGTGGTGTTTCATAGATATTTGAAAATGTGTTAGAATTAGTGTGTATGCCTTGATATTTATTATTACGCATATAAGACTATGTATGCATCTGTTGGTGGCTATATGTGTTTTAGTAAGCGTGTGAGTGTACCTGTGTTGTTTGGTTTGTGTTACTGTGAGTGCCTGTGCGTGTGTGCTATTCCATCCAGCACTTTGGTGGGCACCAAAGCATCCAAAAGACAGCCACGCTTATATACAGTATCTCATTTTTTTCCTTTTGGTGTGTAGCAAGAAGTAGGTTGAATCAGTAATAGAAATAACAATATATTTGTATACTGAGAAAATGGGTGTATATCTAATATTGACCCCCCTGATCAACTCACTTTCTGGTCAACTGACCCCACTATTCAGACTAGTATGTTTGTTTTATCAAAAATATTAATAGAAATGTAATTTAAAATATACATCGGCTGAGAAAGAAAAAGAGAGTGCTATCTTGATTGGGCAATGGTAAAGGTAGTCCGACTTTCATGCTTTCTGCTAAAGCTGATGGCAGTCTCTTCGTAGAAAAAAGATCAGAAATAATAAGAGTGGGTTGGATGTGTTTCATCTAGTACGTTACCATAGTTTAGCAGTTGTTGCTGGTTTCACTGTTTTGTTTTATTTTGTGTCTGTTCATAAAGATTAGTAAAATGTTAGACTTTTTGAAGGTTCAGAATAAACATGTACAGATGGTAAAAAAAGGGAACAGGATGTAGTAAAATACTTTTCACTTCAGCAAGGAGGCGTGTATATTTGTTTAAAAAAAAGTTTGTTTAAAAGACATTATGGATTTGGATGGCCATGAGTTCTAGGAGAGGTTAGCATATGGACTGCTTGTATTTGTTGACTTTACGCTTCTATAGCATCTGGCTCAGTCATGTTCTGCGTGTCCCTGGCAGCTGTATTTTGAGCAGCTTTACACGCAACTTTAGAATGACTATAAGTGATATTAATTCTAGGTTGTACTTTACATACTGAGCACTGTATGTGCTACTTACAAAATACAGTTAGACTCGTCTAACATAGTATTTCAACTTCTTTCTGCTTCCAAGGGAGGGCTCTCTGTAAACATTAGTATATTTTTGGTTCACTTTTGATTTCCTTGTGAACAAACTGTGAGTAAGAATCAGACTAGACATTTAATGTTGAACTAGGTCATGCATCTGGATTATAATAAGTAGACATTGTAATATTTAGTAAAATGCGTAGTTTAGTTAATTGAACTAATGTTTTACAGCTCTTTCAAGATGCAAAGTGCAGTATAAGTGCTAAATGTTGTTATTATTTTAGTTTATTCTCATCCTCTTTGTCTAGCTCTTGTACTGACAACATTTGGTGTAATAGGAAACATGTCCTTACTTGTCATCTTAGGTATGTAATTCTTTGCCTGCACTAAAGGGTGTTGGAAAAAGTAAAATCATAACATGAAGAGATTAATTAAAGCTGCAAGTCTGTTCCCTGTGGTTTCCACTATAAATAGGCTTGGCATAATTCAGTTTTTTTAATGGATAATATCAATATTTATTTTAAAGCATTTTTTATTCTCATTTAATTAAATTTTCATAGTTGTGGGAAATTATGGGAGGGTCAGACAATAGGGGTGACAGATAATTGTTATTTAATGTAGATGTTGAGATTAAAAAGTTAAAGTTTTATAACAATTAAAACACAAATTGTCGACATCACATGTCAAAATGTACAAAGTAAATTCTAGTACATTCTCTTTGTCTATTTGTAAATTTCAATTATTATCAATGGAAATATTTTTGTTGGTTTGTGTGTATGATGAAATCAATATTTACTGACATCTACTGATTAAAAATCGAATCCTTCCAAGCCTAATTATAAACCTCTGTCACCACAGAAGATTGTCTGTGAAGTTCTCTCCGCATTGTATGAGTTGTGCCATTGAAGACTTCCTATGTCTGGGGCTGATCGATCATGTCTCCATTGAAATCAGTGGAAGCACATTAGAGACCCAAAGTGGCTATGTGCATTTTATCCAACGGTTCAAATATACTGGTGTTACTGTTGCCATTGAAATTAATTAAATGTAGCCACTGAGTAGTTTGTGCCCTTAAAGATTATTTGTTAATGTCACAATTTGCAAGCCGTGGTCACAGGATTCTATTTAACTATAGTTGTAAGCAATGAAGTTTTTAGATGTGACTTAGTTTAATAGTCAAACTGCAAAGCTTTGCAAAAAAAAGGCAAATTAAATTAGATATAATTAACATATTATGGAAGACAGATCAAAGTCAAAGGGAGCTGGCATAAGGAAAGTAGGACCGGCCCTATTATGACAATTATAAATATTTTTACATTTAAAACCCAATATTTGTGAATCAGTTCCTTTACCACTCCTGGAGAGAGCATGCCCTAGTAGCAGAGTGCAGGCCTGTTAATCAGGAAATCTGAGTTCTAATTTTGTTTCTGCCACTGACTTTCAAAGGTGCTGAACACCTGCCAATCTCATTGACTTAAATGGAATTTGTCAGTGCTCAGATCTTCTGACAAATTAGACCATTTGCTGTCCAACTCACAAAGCCCAGATCCTCAAAGGTATTTAGGCAAGGCTCCTAGTTTCCATTGAAATCAATGGAAGATCGGAACATAAATAACTTTGAGGGTCGGGGTCCAAGACCCCGAAGGCCCCCCCATTAAAGTCTGTGGACAGGATCGCAGTGTTTGAATTGGGAGTTATCTCAGGCCATGAGGTTCAAGTGATCAAGTCCTTTATAATATGATTTACAAACAAAGCTGAAGCCTGATTTGGTCCCTTCTACAATATAATGCTGAACCATGTTGGAAATGACATATGTAAGCTAATTCCACAATATACTAGATTTTTCATAGTGTAGATGGGACCTTAATTTCCGTGACTCAGTTTCCCCATCTGTAAAAATTGTATAATAATACTTATTTGCCTCAGAGGTGAAAAATTTTGAGGCCCTCAGATGAAAGGTACTAGATGAAGGTGCATATATTTTCTAGTTCTCTGTCATCTTTTATCTAAGGATGTCAAAGTGCTAAAAGCACCTATAACACAAGAGCAGCCCTTTTTCTGTGTTCTCAGCATCTCTCTAGGTGGCTGTGATGAAATAAGCTGTGGAAAGGAAATCACAGAACCCCCAAATCAGGACAGAAAGTGAAAAAAAACCCCTGTTTTTCAAATATAATACAGTAGCAGGGGACACATAGGGAACTGCCTCCTGTTGGAATGCTGAAGTCTTGGTCATTTGCCTTCAGTGAATGCTCTTGTGCAGTGGTGTTTTCTTAAGGAGTTGGCTGTAGTATGAAACTGGTTTAGATCATACAATTTTGCAAAAGTTTTTCCCCTGGTGCTGGTAGCTGTGTGAAATTGACTAGAGTCACAAACATAGCCCTGGTCAATTTCACACTAGGGCTTGGACTACAGGGAAAAAGCTTTTGTTCATTAGCAAAATCCCAGTAAATCTCTGCTCCTTGGCAATCCTGAAAGTAGAGGAGACCAGGAAAGGACATAAGAGAGACAAATATAAAGAGACAGAGATAAAAGAGTGAGGTGTGTGTGAGAGAGAGATGTAAACAGAGAAGAAAAAAGGGGAAGGAGACAGAAATGGAGATGAAGAGGGCAGAAAAGAAAGACCAAAGCGGAAATTGCTCAGAAAGGAGAAGTGAGAAGATGAAGATATGGGAAGGAAGGAAAGCGAGAGTGAGAGAATACTGTTGAAAAATCTCTCTGAGAGCCTAGCACTCAAACAAAATTCCCATTGGCTTCAGGAATTGGGTTCTTTTGTTTTGTATTGACATCACTTTGCACTGGAAATGATGGTCCTAATTTATCCATGTGTTATTCCAGTTTCACCCATCCAGTGGTGTAAAAATAGAATAATATGGTGGTGAACCAGACTCTATGTAGGTAAGTTTGGTAGTGCCTTTGTTGCCTTTATCCCCATTTTTGAAGTTGTATGTGTTCACTCCTGAATATTGTGTTGGGACAAATAACTAAGAGGAAAGTCAATGCAGAAGGAAATATATTTTTCCTAAAACCAAACAAAAACATAGTGATAAATATTGGCCCACTTCCGCAGCTGATGTACATTGTCATGGCTCCATTAAAGTCAGTACAGCTACATCAATTTACATTAGCTGAGGAGCTGGCCCACTGTTTATCTTTACAAAGTTCAACAAATTCACCTATTGTAGCTCTAGACAATCAATTTACCCACTTGGACAGGTGGAAAACTACGTCGACTTGCCACTGGGAGATGTAAAGTTTCACAACAGCAATGGAATCTGTTAAGAAAATAGATAATCATTTAAATACCGTTCTCTCTGTAAGCCCTTGAAATTTTAAAGCCAGGACAGTGTCAATTTTTAAAGCTGATAATGTGACATTCCAAGAGATCATGAGATGCAGAATGCTGTCTATGCATTAGGTTAAGAACATAAGAATGGCCCTACTGGGTCATGGACCAAAGGTCCATCTAGCCCAGTATCCTGTCTTCTGATAGTGGCCAATGCCAGGTGCTCCAGAGGAAATGAACAGAGGTTGGGAAGGGGAGAAAGCCTTAGGTTGGTCAGCTGGTCTGTTTAATCTAATCATCCTGCATTTCTAAAGCATCTATCATTGTAGAATTTAGGCTCTGTTTACATTACAGTTATAGCTCTGTTGGGGCCATCATTTTGCATGTTTAGAAGGGAGCAAACGCTGTTATATCTGTGTTATGGGACTGTTGCTCTTGTTCTGAAAAGACAGGGGTGGAATGCGATTCCCTTAATTTGGTAGTAACGAGATATAGCCCTATTTGCACAGACAACCCCAAATTATGTTATAATAACCCAGTTGTTGTGCATGGCCACAAGTGAACTGTAACTATGTCTCAACCTTGTTGTAAAGTGCAGTGTAGAAGGAAGCTAGAGGTGGTGGCACTGTCTGAGGGCCTTTCTGTTCAAGTCCGGTGTCCTCGCTCTTCCTTCCATATTCCGAAACTCACCGTGACATTACTTTTCGCTCCCCTCCCATATGCTCATTCGCACTCTGTCACGTATTCACTCAAAGACTGTCCCACAAGCACTCTCCTCTCACACCCCGTCTCTGTCTCTCACACCCAGACTAAAGGCTCTTCTTGCACCCATGCACACTCTCACATATGCTGTGGCTCAATCACACATAATAATCTCACCTATGCACGTACATTTTTCAACATACACTGACTCACCCACGCACTCCTCATGCTCACAGAGGCTGTCTCTCATCACTAACTCACTCCTTTGCTTGCGGGTGACTGGCTATGCTATTAGTAGAGGTGGATAAACCTCCTCCCTTGTAAAAACAATGAGGAGTCCTCCTCTCTTGTGCAAGCAGACACCCAACCTCCTCCTCCTCCACCTGATGCAGGAAGATATCCACCTTATGTGTTAGTTTTGAGGACACCTCTTGGTGGATGGTGCCATGTGCATTTGGGTGATAATGCAGGTAGGAGGGGCTGATAGGTGGGTTCAGGTAAATGGGTGGTCCTGGCTCTCACTGATCAGAAAACTTTCTTTCTGATGGCCTAAGATAAGAAAAGTTTGCACCTCTTGAAATCATTTGTATTCTCGCTGTCAAGATGAATCATGAAACATGAAACCTTTAATTGTGGGTGCCACCTAAATTATTAAATAGTTTTCACTCCTGTTATTGTAATTTAATTCTGTGAAACTTCAATAGCTTCTTGAAACTTAAAGAAAAAATTGATATTTGCCCCTCATCTGGTTCCCTATCCCTGAAAAGCCTGAAGGGCTGTTTGAATTTGTCACAGGGCTATTGGCCCCTTTAAGAGGGAAGGGGGGGGGGGGGGTCCAGTGCACCTGTGACTGATTATGTGCTGTCCACTTTGGCATAAGGGAAGGCATCTGGGCCTTATAAAAAGGAAAACAGGATGAGGAAGCTGGGGGTGGTGGTGGGGAGTGAGAGCTGTTGCTGAAAGGGTTCCTGAAGGAAGCAGTTTGGGAAGAGAGTTCAGTGGCTCAGAGTTCAGAAGCACCGCAACCCCCAGACTACAAAGGGATGAGACTACAGACCTGGGAATGGATGTGCCCAGGTGAGCTAAGGGGAGAGACTGAGCAGAGCCTGGGAAATTGTGCCTGGTAGAGAGGATTCCAGTTGTAGGCAGAGAGACCTCCAGGAGGAGGGATGTGCCCAGGAGGAGACTGGGGCAGAAGAGGTGGAAGAGAGTTAATAAATCAGTCCCCGATAAGGGGGTTTGTTATTGGACGTACACCTCTTTGGATTATTCCTGGGAACCTGTGAAAGGGAAATAAGAGGCAGGATGCTGCACAGCCATGTTTGGCCATCAGGGGGCACTACACAACAGGCACGCTCATCTCTTCCGTCTCTGCTGCTGACATCTCAAGCGGTTCCTGTTCACATGTTGTGACTGTCGAGTGGAGTTAAATGGAGAAAATACTGGGGTTTATCATCTGTTTTTCTCAGTTTGATAGTCTCTCTGCTTAATTGTGTTAAGAGGACATACATGAGTACCAAGGTATTGTACTTTCACATGGATAAACTACGGCGTGCTACAGCATTGTTGAATCTAACAGAGACAAGCATAATAAGCACCAATGGCTGGAAGTTAAAGCCATTCAAATTAGAAATAAGCCCCCCTCCTCCCTTTTTTTTAAACAGTGATGGTGATTAACCATTGGAACAAGCTTTGAAGGGAAGTGGTGGGCTCTCCATCTCTTGAAGTCTTTACGTCAAGACAGTATAATAAGTTTTCTGTAAGATATGCTTTAGTCAAAGCCAAGTTATTGGGCTCAATACAGGAATAACTGGATGGAATTTTATGGCCTGTATTATGCCAGGGGTCAGACTAGATGATTTAATGGTCGCTTCTGGCCTTAAACTCTATGGATCATTGTGCCATTGGAGCACAAGGGTACAGGAGTTGGTTGTGATGTCACAACAGCATGGGACATACAACAACTTTTCTGGCTTCTCTGGGTGGAGGACTCAAAGCTGAGGTCCAAATACTAACATTTCTTTACATTTTGTGAAACTGCTGAGAAGTTTTAATGGACACAGTTATCATTCAGGATCAATAAAAATATTGGGAAGAATAAGTTAAGGTGATATTCATGTTTTTAAAGTCAGATCATTCTGATTGCTATTTTGCAGCCTGACTTTAGAAAACAGCATTTACTAGCGTTAGAAATGATGAGTTCCTACAATTTGCAAAGTGGATTTTAGGCTCTTAGATAGTGTTAATGGTAATAGCGAATTGAAATGGGAGGGGAAAAAAGGCAAGATGGTAATCAGAATTAAGGTCTGATAACTAGTGAATCAAAAAGGCTAGAGAAAAAAACTGCTATCCGTTGGCTGAAAGAGGGAATTCTTCCCAGCTCTGCAGTGATTTATAGCATTACTTTCTAGCCATGATGCTTCATCAGATATCAGATATTAAAGTGGCCACTGATCCACTAAACCAGGCAAAACTACTGCCCAGGTACCACAGAGGTCAGATTGCCGTAAGCCTCCTAAACATCCAGGGCAGGTCTGAAAATATTGTTTAATCAAAGACTTCAAGAAGGCAGATTATTGGGGGATAGCCAGTTCACATACAATACATGTTCCCTGGTATGCACCAGTTTACTTTACAAATGTTATCTTCCACTACTTCCCTTTCAGCTCCTCCCCCCTCATCTAGCACCACTCTCCTTTCTCTTTCCACAGTTTGTCTTCCTATATCCTCCATCACGGCAATAGCTGAGTGCCTCCGAACCATTCATGTATTTATCCTCCCAACTTCCCTGTGACATAGAGAAGTACTGTCATTCCCATTATATAATGGCGTGGGAAAAGGGGGTGGGGAGGAGATGGTTAGAGCAGCAATTCAGCATTCATTTGCTTACTCACTTTGGGGCTTTTTGTTCTGTTCTTGTACAGCGCCTAGCACAACAGGCTCCTGGGCCATGAGTGGGGCTCCTAGGCGCTACTGTAATACAAATCATTAATAACACTGCTCTACAGCCAAAATGCTTCTGAAATAAATTTAGTCAAACTTTACTACTTCTGGGTCACTGAGAACAAAAATGATGCTTAAAATTGTTGATTGGCTCCAGTTTTCAAGATATGCTATTGGGTCAGTATATACGACCCTTGACTTGGGAATGGCGGAGGATAAGTGAGTTATAAAGGGAAGGGATCTCAATTTAAACCAGAAATGACTAAAATACATCTTTGACTGGATCTATGAATAAATCTATGACTGGGTTTGGACAGTACTTGCTTTTTAGGCAAAACAATGAATGATGCAATCTGAAGCTGGTATTGCATCATACATGATATGAATTGCATCATGTTATTCCTAGAAGTCATGGATGATGCAATCATAACGAAGCTTACATCACTCTGCTAAACAAATTGCCCTATATCAGCTCTAGAAATCATACAGTGTCATGCTCTCTTATTTGTCAGTGTTTGATTTTGCAAAGGGACACATTTCTGTTTAGCCAAAGTGAGCAGAGAGGCCTCGTACTTGTGTGAAGAGTGCAGATAACTTCTGCTATGTTTGTGGTGAAGTGACTTTTGCATCACAAAAGTGCAGTATAACCACTATGGTTAAGAAAGCCTATCACCTTTATTTTGACTGCAAAATTGGAGATCAGGACAAGAGGTGGGCCCCACACATATGCTGCAACACTTGTGCAACAAATCTTCGCCAGTGGTTGAACAGGAAAAGGAAATCTATGCCTTTTGCAGCGCCAATGATTTGGAGAGAGCCAACAGATCATACCAGCAATTGTTACTTCTGCATGGTGCCTCCAGTTGGGAAAGGTATGTCAAAGAAGAAAAAGTGGACTGTGCATTATCCAAACATTCCATCAGCTATACGCCCAGTACCCCACAGAGAAGGACTGCCGGTTCCTGATTTACCAGAATCATTCTCACTTGAGTCAGACGAGAAAGAGGAAGAGGATGAAACTTCTGGTCCTGAACCATCAATGTCACAGGACGCACATTTTCTCCCATCCTCCTCCTCTGAAGCACACCTCATAACACAAGGTGAACTGAATGACCTTGTCAGGGATTTGGAACTACCCAAGAGTAAGACAGAGCTGTTGGGCTCCAGACTACAGCAGTGGAATCTCCTGGCAGGTGATGTTAGGGTTTCCATGTTCCGTGACCGTCAAAAGAATCTTGTCCCATTCTTCTTCATGGAAGGTGATCTTGTAGCCTGCAACAACATCGATGGTGTGATGGCAGCCCTCAACATCGTTCACGATTCAGATGAGTGGAGACTGTTCATTGATTCATCGAAGACGAGTCTTAAAGCTGTTTTACTGCATAATGGCAATGTTTTGCCATCAATTCCAGTGGGTCATGCAGTCCATATGAAGGAAACCTATGACAACATGAAACAACGTTTGAGGTGCATAAACTATGACAACATCAGTGGCAGCTTTGTGGCGATTTGAAGGTTGTTGCTCTCTTGCTTGGTCTGCAGACTGGATACACAAAGTACTGCTGTTTTCTCTGCGAATGGGATAGTCGTGCAAGAGATTCCCACTACATCAAGAAAGATTGGCCACTCCGACAGTCATTGGAACCTGGGAGGAAAAGTGTTCAGCATCCACCACTTGTTGAATCAAGGAAGATTTTGTTACCACCCTTACACATCAAGCTGGGTCTGACGAAGAACTTTGACAAAACACAAGCAGCTTTCAAGTACCTCCGTGGAAAATTTCCAAGGTTAAGTGAAGCTAAGATAAAGGAAGGTGTCTTTGTTGGTCCTCAGATTCGTGAACTTCTTCGAGATGATGCATTTGACCATGCACTGTGTGGCAAGGAAAAGACGGCATGGAAAGCCTTCCAGTTAGTGGCAATAAATTTTCTCGG
Source organism: Chrysemys picta bellii (assembly GCF_011386835.1). NCBI lineage: Eukaryota > Metazoa > Chordata > Testudines > Emydidae > Chrysemys > Chrysemys picta. The sequence continues at coordinate 16,122,001 of NC_088791.1, forward strand.
AAACAACAAGGCAGACAACTACAGGTTGTTGGTGGAAAACCTCCTCAAGGCATACAAAAGCCTTGGTTGCAACATGTCACTAAAGATACATTTTTTGCACTCTCATCTAGATTTTTTTCCACCGAACTGCGGAGCAGTGAGCGACGAGCACGGCGAGCGATTTCACCAGGACATTGCAACAATGGAGAAATGCTATCAGGGCAAATGGAGCCCATCAATGCTTGCAGACTATTGCTGGACAGTGACAAGAGATGCTACATTTCATGAATACAAGAGACAAGCCAAGAAGCGCCGAGTAGACACTGAATAGGACTAAACTATGTACATAATAGTTTTTTGCCTTTTGTTTCATAATAAATTTTATTTATATAACCCTTTTGCTGATTTTTAAAGTGTTACATAAACAGGACAGGTGAAATCTTATCATGTAAAGCAACCATAAACACATGAAAAGACCTAGGTTTACAATTTATGATTAAAACTCTACTATCTACACAATACACATAGACATAAAATGTAAAAACTTAAATATCTTAGAAACAGTAGCCAATCAGTTGTTTTAATTGTCATATTTGAATTCAGCACATCAAAATACATAATAAATGGCATATTTTATCTCTGAAGCAGACGACTTCGCAAAAATTGTAGACCAGTGTAATAATTCATCAGTTTGCAATTTACCATTGCATGGCACCTGGTAGACCAGAGCAAAGTGAGTATAAAATACTGCCATTCTTCAGTAGTGTTCTGCACAGGTATAAATGGCTACATGAGGTGTGCAGCAACAGTCCCAGGGAAACTGAGGTCTGGTCTATACTAGGAAATGAGGTTCGTATAACTACATTGCTGAGGGGTGTGAAAAATCCCAACCCCTGGCGTAGACAGGACTAGGTTGACAGGGGAATTCTATTGACCTAGCTATTGCCTCACGGGGAGGTGGAGTACCTACGCTGATGGGATAACCCCTCCTGTCGGAATAGGTAGTATCTTCCCTGAAGCGCTACAGAGGTGCAACGGCAGCAGTACAGCTGCACTGCTGCAGCGTTTTAAGTGTAGACAAGCCCTAACTTGGCTAAGGTTATACAGGAAATCTGTGGTAGCGCACGGAGCTCAACCTCGGTTTCTCAAGTCCTGCATTAGTGCCTTAACCACGAGACTATCCTTCCTCTCTTCATCTCATTGCTGTTGGTGTGAAATCCTTCTTCTCTACATCTCTTACCATCTGGAGCAGCCTGCCTGCCTTCTTCACCATCCAGCTCTTTTCAAATATCAGCTGAAAAAAATTTCTTTTCTCCCTCTGCTACTCACTTCGAATACTTTCACACTTCACTGTGTATTTCCATGTTGCTACATGCCGAATATGGTTTTGAATGATTTTTTATTTACACCTGTAAAGCATCAAAGGATACAGTCTATACCAAATAAAGTTGCACTGTTTTGGTTTGTATGATAATAATGAAAGCTTATAATAAGGTTCTCAATTTATTGCCAGTAATGGCATTCACTTAACTGGTGAGTCACAGTTTACACTCATGATTATTTAATAGGACCTAATTTTCCAGTCATTTCCAGTAGTATGAAAACAAAGTTGAACTGAAAAGATATTATTAGTAAGCAGGTTAATGAATCAGATGAGGAATGAAAGAGTTCCTCGGGGCAGGGATCTGGCACTTTATCAGTCTGCAAATAGATTTGAACATCAGTGGTGCAGTATAAATAATAATAATCATAATTTACATAGCTGCAAACATATTACTTAATGACAAATGAAATAGCCTAGCTATCAAAATATTTCTGTTGTCATCATTTTCAAAAATCATTATGACTCATAAAATCTATCTATCTAATCTAACCACTGATGTGTGTTGTCTGGCTTAGCAGTTCCTGTAGTTTTCTGTAGATGTGTCAATCATTCTTTTTTTCTTTTTAAAAAAAGGGAACTATAAAAAAATGATTTTTTAATGAAATTTCCAAGGCCCTTTTCTGGTGTTTTCACATTGAAATCTTTGTATGGCGTTTTATGCCAGATTTAATCACCAAACAGCTTGCACAGGTTAAATTAAACTAATATGTATTTTTGTTATACAAATTTCTTGGCTGAATTGAAAAGCTAATTTGTTTCTTTTTAACACTAGCTGTGCTGAGAAAAATCTATTGAGATAATGAGACTCTTGGATTTGATTTGACTGTAAAACATCTGAGACCAGAGCTTCAGCATTCCTATTGCAATAGATAAATAATTTCTCTTGCTCTTTTCCTTGGTAGTATCAGATATCACATTTAGAAACAACAGTAACTTTGGACAAACAGCCTATGTAACCAGGGAGAAGAACTAAAATACCCTTTTTTTTTCCCCAGAGGATGGAGGCAGAGTGCATGTGGAGAGGTGCTTTTTTAATTAAAAAAGTCAAGTTCTCATAAGGAATCCATTTTAATTTTCACATAAATTTCCAATTTAAACAATATAGTTTTAGTCTAATTACACTTTCCAGGAAGAAAAAAAGAAAAGACTTTTTTTAACAGTGCAAAATGAACATGGAGAGTTAACATCAGCAGCAATGTGATTTGGAGCCCTGAACAGAGGCCCTTGGAATTGACAGCCTGCTGCTCTCTCCTTTAATTTTCTATGGGTTCTATTCCTGCCCTGTTCTCTTTCTCTCTCAAAACCTGAGGGCACCTGAAGCAGTAGCTTGATCATCAGAAATGCAGAGGACTCACAAATCCAAGCCAATGTTAATAGGAGTTATGGATGCTCTATACCTCTGGAGAAAATTATTTGTGAGTTTTGGTTCCTGGATCGACACATCTTGGTCTTTATTAAACTGTTACCTTGGTTCTCTGTTTATAAGGCTTGAGCTTGGACCACTGAAGTCAATGGCAGTTATGGCATAGGTTTCTATGAGGGTAGCATCAGACCCTAATATATTTTTCAGCAGTGTTGTGAAAATGAATTCAGGCTTGCACATCTTTCTAAGATCTTCAAATGAAGGTTGTTCTGTTAATGCAAGGCATCATTATTCCAGTGTTAGAATATTATAGAAACATGGTTATATCCCTGTGGTTTAACAGAATACCCCATTAAAAATGCTGGCCCAGCTATGTTATTCTACCACACAGAAATATGTTTACATTTATAATGCTTGATATGTAAGAGTTCTCAGAAAAGGGTGGAGCTTTGGTAGTTCAAAATGCTACAGCACAGTGACCTACTCACACTTGAGAATGATCTTGGTTTTGTTTTTTGTTTTTTTGTTTTGATTTGGCAAATGCTGAACATATTGTATATGTTTGGATCTTGGCCCTGATGAGGGAAATGTAAAGATAAAATCACTCTTATTATTAGTAGTATTATAGTAGGCGTATACAGCTGTGGACTGTAATAACTTTGGTCTAATTTTGGTTGTTGGGTTTAGTGTGTGGGAGCTGGGTGCTGTTGTTGGCCTGTGATGTACAGGAGATCAGACATGATGATCTGGTGGTCCCTTCTGGCCTTGAACTCTATGATAGTCCTCAACATAGGTCAGGGCTCCATTGTGCTAGGCACATAGTAGTATATACAGCACATAGTAAGAAACAATGCCTATGTAGAAGAGCTTGCAGTCTAAATAGGTAACACAAAGGGTGGGAAATAGAGTTAGTCAAAGGTCACACAACATCTTAGTAGCAAAATCAGGGCTAGAACCCAGGTTTCCTGAATCCTAGTTCAGTGCCCCTATAAACTGGACTATGCTGTCTCTTGAAGGTGGGTCATCACTAGCTTTTTCTAGACATATTTATATGGCTTTCCGGCTGGGCCTGTATCTCTAATTAATTTTAATTAGTTAACACTTGTAAAATACTTTGAAAATATAAAGCACTATCTATGCACTATTGCCATTACTTTATTTTTACTCTTATTACCCAGCTGCTTAAAAATAAAGAGGAATTGTTGAATCATAGAAAGAAAAGAGGGAATAGCATAGTTAGTCTATCTACATGGACAGTGCAGGATCATTCACAACAGAATTCCATCCTCCTGGGCTTTTCTCAATCTAAGCTTTTTTCCACCATTTCCCCGGAGAGACTATTCCATTGTCTAACTGCTCTTGCCATTAGGAATTTTGTCCTGATATCAGTGTAAATGGTCTTATTTAATTTCAATCCTATACTTCTATTTATACCCCCTTGCCCCACCCTAATAGGTTCCTTTTTTTTTCATCTGTGTTTACTTGGGCTAGAAATTATAATAAAGGAAATAACGGGTTTGAAAGGGTGAGAGAAAACCTAATAAGAACATAAGAATGGCCATACGGGTCAGACCAATGGTCCATCTAAGCCAGTATCCTGTCTTCCAACAGTGGCCAAGGCCAGATGCTTCAAAGGGAATGAACAGAACAGGGCAATTACTGAGTGATCCATCCCTTGTCGTCCAGTCCTAGCATCTGGAAGTCAGAGGTGTAGGGACATCCAGAGTATGGGGTCGCATCCCTGACCATCTTGGTGATAGCCATGGATAGACCTGTCCTCCATGAATTTATCTAATTCTTTTTTGAACCCAGTTATAGTTTGGTCTTCACAACATCCCCTGGCAATGAGTTCCAAGGTTGAGTCTGGGTTGTGGAAAGAAGTACTTTCTTGTGCTTATTTTAAACCTGCTGCCTATTAATTTCATTGGGTGACCCCTGGTTCTTGTGTTACATGAAGGGTTAAATAACACTTCCTTATTCACTTTCGCCACACCATTCATGCTTTTATAGACCTCTATAATATGCTCCCTTAGTCATCTCTTTTCCAATCTAATATCCACCTTACTGACTTGGGGAGGGCTTGTGCTTTTTACCAGGCAAGAATCAGCTCGCCTGTAGAAAAGAAGCTGGGAATGAGCTGAAGTTTCAGCAGAAAAGAAAAGCTTCTCAAAGGTAAACAGGTGTAAAGTGCTCAGATACTAGAGTGATAAGGGCCATGTAAGAACCTAGATATATAGAAAACTCTTTGTGCATCACTTTAAGTAAGAGATGTCTGAAGGAAAAAGAGAGTTGTCTGCTGTCATTTACACCAATGTAAATCTGGAGTAATTTTATTGATTTCAGCTGTTCCAGTTTGCTGTAGTTGCTCCAGATTAACACTGAAGTAACTGAGAACAGAAGCTGGCCAACAAAAGTACATCAGCCTTGGATTGTTCTATTCGTATTTCTAATGCGGAATTGACATTTGCACTGTCTAATGCAGTGTACTTTTAGCAGAAGCCGTGAGACCATGTTGTTCAGAGAGATGTTATAGATATAAATCCTAGCCTATTAAAAGATAGACCTAGATAAAAGGCTTTAGAGAGCTTCACAATCAAGGACATTGAATAAACTGTTATAATCGGTCCTGTCACTTCCCATTTTAAAAAAAAATCAAGCAACTTTAATATTCTTTACTGACAGCTCAGATAATTCTTATTCAGACAAGCAAGCAGGTGCATCCCTGACATATTAATAGAGATCATAAACAGAAATAAAACTGAGAATATATTAATATAACAAGTTGTGTGGCATTATCTGCAATAGAGGAAAGTCAAAAGACTGAGGATGGTCTCTTGGTTAAAGCACAGTACTGAGAGGTCTGGGTTGTAGTCCCATCTATGTCATAGAATATCAGGGTTGGAAGGGACCTCAGGAGGTCATCTAGTCCAACTACCTGCTCAAGGCAGGACCAATCCCCAGACAGATTTTTGCTCAGGATCCCTAACTGGCCCCCTCAAGGATTGAGCTCACAAGTCTGGGTTTAGGAGGCTAATACTCAGGCCAATGCTCAAACCACTGAGCTATCTCTCCCCCCAATGTCTTAGGTTGCCAGTGTACAATAGTCAATGGGAGATCAGTGCCTAACCTGCTAAGTTGTTTTTTGTAAGTCCTACTAGATGCCTATCTGTGTCTTTAGGTGCCTAAATACCACTGTAAATCTGGCTCTTAATGCCTCTCTGCTTTCCCCTCCTTGTTTGTTAAGTGGGAATAATAATACTGACCTACCTTACAGGAGTGTTGTGAGATTTAATTCATTAGTAGAGGCCCCCGCGCAAAATATTAAAAAAATTCCAGGGACCAGTGGGAAGCCTTGGGGCTCCTAGCTTCAGCCACCGGGTATGTGTGTGTTGGGAGGGCATTCAGGGCTCTGGACTTCAGTCACTGGGGGACTGAGGCTTCAGCCACAGGGTGAGGGAGGCTCAGGGCTCCAGGTGGGACATGGGGGCACTGGGGTCAGGGCTTTAGACCTGGGGGAGTGCTGGGGCTCAGGGCTTCCCGCGGCTCCACTCCCAGTTTCAGCCCCATGGGGCAGTGGGGCTCACAGCTGCAGCCCTGTGGCTCTGTTCCTGGTTTCAGCCCCGCGGGGGGCGCTGGGGTTCGGGGCCCCCTGAAACCAGCTCACAGCCACCCTGGGAGCTGTGGATCCCTGGTTAAGAACCACTGTACTATAGAAATGCAAAGTTTAAAAAACAAAACAAAGCGTGCAGATAAAACCCCAGATGATGAATTTGTCATTCTGCCATAAGGCACAGTTTCTGTGGACAGTGTAATGCATACTCTGAGCCTAGTGGCTCTCAACCTTTTCCCATCAAGGACCTGAACACCACCTGCAGTTTCATGTTATGACTCAGATCCCACACACATATGTCTAGTTTGGGGATGGGATGGTGCTGAGGCAACTCTTCTCTTGATGTGGTCCAGTGGTTATGGTAGAACAATGGAAAGTCTGACTTTTAAGTTCTGTTCCTGATTTTGCCATGTGTGAACTGAGGCAACTTTCTATGTACTTGTATGTTAAATGGATACTGTGATACCGGCCTTACATGTGTGGCTTCATTAACCAGTGCTGGAAAATATCCAGAGATCTTTGGATGAAAGAAGCTGTATAAATGTGTTGTGGTGTTATTATGTAGTTCATATTTCTGTGGTAATGTCAAATTCAAGGGAATACTGGGTCAGATTCAAGTGAAGTCATGTCCACATACACCATGGTTGAATTTGGCTGGTTGTTTTTAATGATGGGTCAAAACCAAAACTCAGCATGTGAATACCCCCAGACATGGATTAAAATTTGCCTCTGGATTCAAATTTTGCAGCTCAAGCCAATTTCTATCCATCTTCTGCTATATGCAGTGGCTTCATGATGCTGGTTTTGTGGTGCATTACTGTATCTTTCCATCTGCTGAAGGAAAATCCTTTTCAGCTAGACTAAGAATAGGAAATCAAGTTAACTACATGTAGCATCTATTCTCAGTTCCATATCTGAAGCATCCGCTATATGAAGGCTATATCCTGCAGGGGGAGGTGGATAATATGATATAACAGTTCTTTCCCATCTCTAACGTCTGACATTATTCTTTGGTGGTAATTCCTGTAGTGCTTCCAGGATTATTAACTCATATGGTGTCTGGTGGAGTACACCATGCATGCAAGTTACAATTCAGCTGTAGTGTATGTGCACAACATTCTCAAGAGTTAAAAGAAAGACAGACAGTGAATAGGAGGCATGTAAGTATCTAGACTGGGCCAGTTCCTCTCCAGTTTCTTTCTTATGACTTCATTTTGAGCATTCGTGCTGCCTCATTCACTTGGCAAGTTTCCCATATAATGTGTAGAACAGGGGTCGGCAACCTTTCAGAAGCAGTGTGCTGAGTCTTCATTTATTCACTCTAATTTAAGGTTTCGCGTGCCGGTAATACATTTTAATGTTTTTTAGAAGGTCTCTCTCTATAAGTCTATATATTATATAACTAAACTAGTGTTGTATTGTAAAATAAACAAGGTTTTCAAAATGTTTAAGAAGCTTCATCTAAAATGAAATTAAAATGATCTTACGCTGCTCAGCCCGCTGCTGGTCTGGGGTTCTGTTCACCTAGGCCGGCAGTGGGCTGAGCGAGGCCTGCGGCCGGGACACCGGCTGGCAAGGGTCCGGCAGCCAGAACCCCAGACCAGCAGCGGGCTGTGCGGGGCCGGCGGCCGGGACCCCAGACCAGCAGCGGACTGAGCGGCTCAGCTCACTGCCGCTCAGGGGTTCCATCTGCCGGCTCCTGCCAGCCGGGATCCTGGCTGCCGGATCAGCTCAGCCCGCTGCCAGTCTGGGGTCCCGGCCCTCCCCACATACAGTGGGTACCTACCTTTTCCCTGGTTCTGGCCATTCTCTTCCTCTCTCTGCACTGAGCTGAGGGTGGGAGTGTACTGAGCACAGGGCTGGGGGTGAAGGGTCGGTCCAGGAGCTAAAATGAGGGAGGTGGCTCAGGGTTGGGGCAGGAGGTTCGGGTGTGGGGCACTTTCCTGGGCAGCTCCCATTTGATGCGAGGGGTGCAGATGGGAATGGGGAGGTGTGCAGGAGCTCCCATGTGGTGCTCCAGGTGGGGGTGGGGATGTGGCAGGTGCATAGGGTGTGGGGGGGCTGAGGATGTGGGGGGTGCAGGTGTCAGGGCAGAGGGGGGGCTGGGGATGTGTGGGGGTGCCAGAGTCAGGACTAGGGTTGTGAGGGTGGGATGAAGGAGTCAAGCAGAGGGCTGGGTGTGTATGAGAGAGGTACAGGGCTCAGGGCAGGGGCCTGGGGTGTGTGCGGGGCTCAGGGCAGAGGGCGGGGTGTGTGTGTGGGGGGATCAGGGCTCAGGGGAGAGGGCTGGGTGACTGCCCCCTTAAGAACTCCCAACCCCCCTGCTCCTTGTCCCCTGACTACCCCCTCCTGGGACCCCTACCCCCAACTGCCCCCCAGGACCCCACCCCCTATCTAAGCCTCCCTGTTCCTTGTCCCCTGACTGGACCCTACCCGCTACCTGTCCCCTGACTGCCCCGACCCTTATCCACACCCCCGCCGCCAGCCAGACCCCCGGGACTCCCATGCCTATCCAACCGTTCCCCGCCCCCTGACAGGACCCCCAGAACTCCCGACCCATCCAAACCTCCCCCGCTCCCTGCCTGCCCCAACCCCTCTCAACACCCCTACTTCCTGACAGGACCCCCAGAATTCCCGACTCATACAACCCCCCCAGCTCCTTGTCCCCTGACCACCCCGTCCAGAGACCCCCCTCCCTAACTGCCTCCCCCAGGACCCTCCTTGCTCCCTGTCCCCTGACTGCCCTGACCCCTATCCACCACCCGCCCCCTGACAGACCCTGGGACTCCCATGCCCCATCCAACCCCCCCGCTCCCTGACTGCCCCCTCCAGAGACCCCCGCCCCTAACCACCACCCCCCAGGACCCTCCCCCCATCCAACCCACCCTGCTCCCTGTCCCCTGACTGCCCCCACCCCTTATCCAACCCCCCCCGGCCCCAGACCCCTTACCATGAGGCTCCACGCAGAGCCAGATATGCTGTTCCATGGGAGCGCACAGCCCCGCCCCTCAGAGCGCTGCATGTGCGGCGGCAGGGCTCCGGGTGAGCGGGGAGCGTCTTTCCCTCCCTGTGGAGCCAAACACTGCCCCGCGGGAGCGCGCAGCCCCGACCCCCAGAGCGCTGCACGCGGGGTGGCAGGGCTCCAGGGGAGGGGAGAAGGCGGGGGAGGGGCTGGCAGCTTGCTGCGCTCAGCCCGGCGCTCCGGCCAGGAGCGCAGACCCTGCGGCTTGCCGTGCTGGGAGAGTGGTGCCATTTGCCCACCCCATGCGCACGGCTATGCTTCTGCTCCCTGCCCCCGCGGGGGGAGCGGAGGGCAGAGGAGAGCGGGCCAGGCTGGGCAGGATTTTTAATGGCATGCTGGAGTCCCGGCAGGCTCCAGCGTGCCATTAAAAATCGGCTCACATGCTATCTTTGGCACGAGTGCCATAGGTTGCCAACCCCTGGTGTAGAATATTACAGGAGCAGGAGGGAGAATGCCAGTGTTGAGTAAGTTTGAACAAAGGAACCAACGAGTGGCCCGTTGTTCATTCAAATGACTTGAGACCCCAGTGTAGGTGGGAGGTGAAGTCTCCTCTTTCTTCACCTGATTCTCTCTCTTTTGCCATCCCTTCTGGTATGTTGAATAATTGCTTTCTGGGTCCTTTTCCTGTTCCACATGAATCACTTAACTGGGTGTGGTAGCCGGATTCACAACTTTCCATGGGTTTGCACAGCTTGGGAGGCTGTGAGTGGAGTTCTTCCTTTGGGGTCAGTTAGGGCTTATGGGTATGTCTACACTGCAACGTAAGCTTAGGGTTAGTAGAACTCAAGTTGCAAAGCCTGGGTTTGTTAACCTAGGGCTTGCGCATCTACACTCATTTGTAATCCCAAGTTAGGAATTGTTGAACCCTTGGTTCCAACCTTGGGCTCCAGCATCTACACTGCATTATGAGGCCTGAGTCCAATCACCCATATCCCAGACTTCTTAGCATCCTCCCAAACTGCTCTAACCCATTGTTCGCGGTGCAGTGTGGGAGGACATAACTATTCACCAAACTTGACTGTCCTGAGGACAAAGAAAATCAGCCCATGGGATTGTGGAATACATTTCCTTAATTTTTGTTACCGTAAATGATACTAAATAGCAGTGCAAGAACATGAAAGACAAGGGGAATGAATACCATTTAAGGAGCAGTTTATATTTTTGATTCCAGATAGCTTAGTACATATCGGCTCAGCATTGTGAACAGGAGTAGAACTTGTTTGTATCAGTGAAGTCGGCAGATAGCACTCAGACACTCCGGGTGTCTTTCTCCATTGTTCTGTGTCTTTTGCGTTGTCATTACAACTGTGCAGATTGGATGGAAACTGCTACCAAGTCACAACGGCAGTGTTTTATGCGCAGTTTACATGGCGCAAATGTCAATGCAAGGTATAAAGCAGTGAAGAATTGGGTCCAGAGTGTCTTTGAGTCACATCTGCTGACTTCACTGATACACAGAAGTTTTGTTCCACTTTACCCTGCAGAACCAATACATCTGCAGAGGAGTGAGCAGGATTTTTTTTTCCTGCATCTTTAACCCTCTCCTCCCCCATCAGCAAAGTACATTCTGATTGCAGGATCTGCATTGCTGGGGATGATGTCTGAGTCAGAACACAACTGGACTTGCAGATCCCAGGTTGAGTTTGCAGTGCCAGTGGTTCCTGAACTCACCTTAAGAGTTGTAAATGGAACCAGTTATACCTGAAATCATGGTGAGGAAACAGAACACCACAATGTTACTTTCCTGAGTCTCACTACATTTTAATATGAGGGGAGAAAAATCACAAAAATTGGTCACATCTCTATCATAGTTCCTTAAGCAATTATTCAGTTTGTTCAGTGGCTTGACAAGAGAACCATGAAAAAATCAATTTATAGAGCATATAATATAAGTGTGCTGTGTTTTTCAGTCCGTGTCATAAAAATGTTATGAGTTTTATCAGTACAATCCCAATCCATTCATTTGTTTTCAGCAGTATTGCTCAGATAGTCTTTCATGGCCAATAATGACATTATTTTCTGGATCACTTGTCATTTATCTATCTCTGGTCTAATCATAGTGTGGTCTGGACCTAAATTAATGATGTATTGCTTCAATATACAGTGTAGCTATGCTTTTTGCTCAGCTCTAAGGCTGAAATTTTCCAAGGACCTAAGCGGGTGTGGGACTCAGCTCCCATTGATTCTCTCAGTCTAAATTGTTCTTGGTGTTTTATTTATTTATTTAGTAGCAGAAAGGTTGGAGCAAATGTAAGAGATTTTAAATTATTTTTCTCTAGGAACCAAAAAAAAATCCCAAATCCACATGCGAATGAGCATTGTAAGCTGGAGAGATGTGGGGGTTTACTGCAAACCATGCCTTTCATTATATTGCACTGAATGGTCCTGGATGATGCAGTGGGTTGGCTGCTGGCTGTAATCTTGCAGGTGAAATTTGTCAGTTTATAATGTCTGTTTGGTCCTGTGGGAAGAAGCTGATGGTCTTAGGCCCGTTCCTAGCGGCAGGTTATGAACCTTTAAAAAAACAAAAATGAAACAAACAAACAACTGGACCAGAACTGTGCCAGTTGGCATTGATTAATACACAGGATGGCATACTTGGCAGCAAGACTGATTTGGTATGAATATGCAGCTGCCCTTAGACGGCTAATCACACTGAGGAATATTAGGAGGGCAGCATTGGGGAAGCTAGTCTGTGGTGATGTGCCTGTTTTATGGATAAATAGATTTCATTTTCTTCTGTTGTCAGTGTGGTACTTTCACCAGCATTAAAAAGTTGGGGGGAGGGAGGGGAAAGCACTCTGATTCTGTGAGATCCATATTATATGCTGCTGTTAAATGGCAGTTCCATGGCAACCCAGCTTGTTTCAGGTCATCTGAGTCTTAAATATGTAGGTGTTAGCTGGTCTTATTCTTTGTTTGTTCTCTTCTGTTCTCCCCATGCACTTGTCTGGCATGATGTAAAATCCGCTCTTTGACACCTTCTGAAATGTAACGTGTTTGAACCTCGTGTTTGTCTTCACATCTGTCCCACACGTGGAACACCGAAAAGCCAGCGCTTAATTTGTGCCAGGCCTGAGCCCCAGCACTTCTAGGTTTGGCAGTTCATAGCCCCTGCACCTCTGGGCTTGAAAGCAAATAATTGCTTGAGCCCTGGCACCTCTTTTCTTCAGCCCCGGCTCTTCTTTCATTACAAATGAAGCACTGCCTAAGGTGTATCTGAGTAGGGCTTTCTTCTGCTCCCCTTACAAAGGATGGGGAGTTCTCTTTCAACCCTGTTGCCTTTTACATAGCCTCTAAGGAGCCATCAGTATACTTGCCTACACATTTTGCTAGGCACCTAACTTTGTTGTATATCATGGGTTCTCAAACTGGAAGTCACAGGCAGATTTCACCGAGTCATGGCCACCTTTCCTTTCTTTATGGCTAGACAGGAAGGTTCCCAATTTTGTTTTTTCTGTTGTAACTTGGAGTTTTGGCATGGGAAAGGTTGAGAGCCACTGATCTAGGTTATATGGCTCCCATCACCTATAAATGAGACTTGTCACTATAGTTTGTGAATTTCTTTTACAAGGGCCATATAAGCGCCTAGAGAGAGAAGGCAAGTTTAATGTCATAGTGAACCATGTAGTCAGTTATAATGAGGGATATGGCAGAGGTTGCTTAGCCACACATACTCCTGCAGGAAGTTCTTTCTTAGCTGCATGCCTAATAAACTTAGCAAAAACATTTTCTACACATATTTAATATGCTAATTTCTAAGGCTCATAACTCAGTCAAATGAAAACCAGTACCATCAAAGGCATATCTTGTCAGTGAGGACTACATCAAAGGTATATTTCAAATTTCAACTTCCAGCCATCTAGGCTGTAGAGCTGTTTAGAAAAAAGGTCATGAGGTTTTTTTGTACTATTGGAAAAGTATATATTTTGTCACTTTCCTTATAGGTAAAAATGGCTGAATGATTTTTTTGTTTTGTTTTGTTTTTGTTTGGTTTGCTCAAACTTTCGAAATATATTCAGCTTCAGGCAGAGGCCATGAATGGAAATCTTCGTCACAAAAGGTGAAATTTCTCATAGAGTGAAAAGAGGAGGTTAGAATGGAAACCAATATATGACATTAACTGTAGGTTAGCAGTTACTCCCCATTTGTGACTAACGTGGCCAGTGCAAACTCCTCCTGGTAAAATACAAGAAATATAGTGCACTCCAGAGAAAGCAATTATATGCCATCTGCCATGTAGGCATCTGCAAGCAGTAACTATGGCGAGACAGTTGGTTATTCCAGGTCAAAGACAGCTCTAACTCTCCCCACAATAATTGTTTTGTCACTCTTGGAAGGTAGCCTGGGGATAATTTAGTTCACCTAAAACATCTTATTTTTGGTCCTTTCCTCTGCTCTGTTAGCAGGAAGTCACAGTGGTTGAAGAGCAGTGCAGAATGGGAAATAGTTACTCTTTCCTGCAAGGTCGTATGAGGAGAAATCACTGCAAACCCCCGAGTCTGACTATGAGCCTGAAATCTTGGGTCGTCATATGTCTACCAGAGTTCTGCATGACAATGCCTTGCATGATCTGGTCCTTTAGTGTCAGCTTAACTTCCTGTTTTATTTTGACTGTCGAACTGGGATACATACCGCATTTCTTTATCTATTGTTGCATTGTTGCTGTCCTCCTGGACTTTATCTTTCGGTTTGCTGGCTAATAGTTTTTTTATTAATGGCTTCATTAAGAAACAGATGTACAGGTCTCCTCTTTGTTTTTGTAACTGCACTCTTGACATATTGTATATGCCCTTGATTGATTTTATTCAGTGTAATACCATCTGCTGGCATCTGTTTATGCTGTGACTGTTGCTAAATACTTATGTTTAACTTGTGTTGTAAGGACTAAGGTCTCTGCCAACGGTTACTCTAATGCAATCTCACTGACTTCACTGCATTTTCAGTGATGTCAGTGAGAGCAGAATTGGGCCTTAAGAGTACATTTTATATAACACACACACGTTAATCTCTGGCATAACTCTATTGATTTAAATGGGCATACTTCAGGGATAAATTTGCCCCACTTTGTGCGTTGGTCTCTCCAATTTGCTGATAGTTTTGTGTCTGTAAATGTGTCAGAGCTAAACTATTTCCCCCCAGTTTGGAGGAGAAAAGCTCCTTGAAATTATAATTGGATGCTGTCAGTCACAAAAGGACACACATTAAACTTTTATACCTGCCTGAGCTCCTGAAGCAAAACTTTGTTCAAGGAACAATCAAGATTAGTAATCCTTAAACAGCATTTATCTGTCAGACTGATGGGCTTTTTGTCAGCCTTGCCCTTCAGCATAGCATTGTGTATTCTCTTATGGAGCTTTTGATGGCAAAAATAATGCTGGGCAGGCGCTGAATGAAAAATCCACAGAGGATTGGACTAAGAAAATGCATGCAGAGTCTCACACAGAGTCCACAATGAAGTCTTCCTTTTTGTGCGGGGCAACGTGGCTGACTTGTTAAGATGCTGTCATGTCAAGTTTAGCTTTGTGTCCTCAGCTCAGTCCTTTTTATAAGCTGGAGTCTGCACTGACTGTAGGTTTCATTACAGCTGCCATGTTCATGCCCTGGCTGTGAAAAGAAATAGAGGATTTCATTTCCCATCAGTATCTGTCTCTGCTGTATGACAAGTGCAAGCAGATGTCAGAATGACTTAGGGTGGGATTTTCAGCAGTGACTTAGCTCTGCTCCCAGTGAAGTCTGTAGACTGTAGGAATTTTACTATTGACTCCAGAATTAGGCCAATGCTGAGAACTTTTGAAAGCCTCACTCTTAAAGCACCAGGCCCCAGATCATGCAGGGTGATAAGCTTTCCCATTAAAGTCAATGGGACGTGGGGGTGTTCAGCCCCTTATAGAACCGAGTCACAGGTTTTAAATACCTAGACTCCCTGGGACTTTGAATCCCAACTGGACTGATTTAACCTTTCATCCCTCCAAGGAGGTTAGATTCAGTTCCATGAAGTTTACTGTGGATGGAGTCAGATGAGAACTTAAAAGCAGAGTATCTGCTGCTCTGCGTGCATATTAAAGCTCCCAGTAAGCTGTGTGTAAGGGAATGGGTTTCCCTCAATGTCCTTCACCAAAAGGTCTCTTCTCCCCTGAGTGCTGGCTGCTGCTGTCTACCCAGGATTGCCAACCTTAGTTAGTCAGAACTCAGGAGTCAGGTTCCAAAAAATGATGAGACTGTCTTAAAAATCAACGAGTTAAATCAGTCTCATGATTTTTTGGGACGGACATTGAGGGAAAGACATTGAGGGAAAAAAGAACCCTCAAGAACCCTCATTGAGGGAAAAACCCTATATATATAGGGTTCTTTTTATTTGCCTTCGGGTTTTTGAGCCT
Source organism: Chrysemys picta bellii (assembly GCF_011386835.1). Lineage (NCBI taxonomy): Eukaryota > Metazoa > Chordata > Testudines > Emydidae > Chrysemys > Chrysemys picta. The sequence continues at coordinate 16,137,739 of NC_088791.1, forward strand.
TTAAGGGTCACATTTTCAGGCTTTTCTCTACAACCACAGTGGCTAGAAACTTATTTTCCCATCTGAAAAATGAAAAGCCGAGGTTTTCTTATAATTGCATGACATGGGAGCTGGAGAAAAACACCAGCTATCACGAGACTGGCGATCAAATCCAAAGTGCTGCCAGTACTGTCTACCCCAGAGACAGTGTTGCATTTCATTAGTGCTGGAAAATTGATAGGGCTCCATCCTAAATTCCATGTGTATGGAAAATTGCTACAGAGGTCAGTGAGTTTTGGGAGCAGAAATCATGCAGGCCTGGACCATTGAGATGAAATGTGCTCGGTGAGAGGTAGGGTTGCCTAGTGGATAGTGCACTGGGCTGGAGTTCAGGTACCAGGCTTCTCTTCTCAGCACTGCCACTGGCCTGCTGGGTGACCTCAGGCAAGACACTGCATCTCTCTTAGTTTCCCCATCTGTGTAATGGGGATAATGATACTGATCTCCTTTGTAAGGCACCTTGAGAGCTACAGATGACAAATGCTATATAAGAGGTAGCTTAATGTAAATTATTATCAAAGTCTTCACCTTCACACTAAGATATATTCTAGTATGTTAGGACTCAGGTCGTAATGATTCATTAGCATCTTGTGAGTGCTGCTTGTGTGTGAGACACTCAGTGTTGCTAAGGCCCTGTTTTGCTCCCATGGACAACAATGAGCCTTTTGCCATTGACTCCAGGGAGAGCAGATTGGTCCCCAGAGGACCAATTAGAAATTGGGCAAATAAGCCAAATCAAATTGAATATTTCATATTTTCTGACACTGCTGAATAACTCGTCTCAGTGTGGGTGGGGAATCCAGACAGGGCAGTTCTAGAGGGTTTTGTTATATTTGTATCCAGCCCACTGGTGGTTTTACAATGTTTGCTGTAGATGTATGACTTTACCAGGAAATGGTAAAGAGATTGCAACCCAGATAATGTCGTTATGGGGTTTCCCTTCCTCTGCTAGGTGAGTTGTAGGTGGGTATGGCTTGGGAGAAGCTGGGAGGGGATGCAAAGTGAAAGTACTTTCGGGGATGGCTGTAGGATTGCCTGTGGCAATGGGAGACAGGAGGAGCTACGCGAGGGCTTCACTTGCATTAAATAATTTTTTGTTAGTAAGACACTCAATTATAGACCTAAAAGTCGCAATTATTCAACAAAAAAACTTCAAAAACAGACTCCAACGAGAAACTGCAGAACTAGAATTAATTTGCAAACTGGACACCATAAAATTAGGCTTGAATAAAGACTGGGAGAGAATGAGTCATTACACAAACTAAAAACTATTTCCCCATATTAATTTCCCCCCTACTGTTACTCACATCTTCTTGTCAACTGAAATAGGCCATCCTGATTATCACTACAAAAGTTTTTTTTTCTCCTGCTGATAATAGCCCACCTTAATCAATTAGTCTCATTAGAGTTGGTATGGCAACATCAATTTTTTCATGTTCTCTCTGTGTGTGTGTATATATATATCTTCCTACTGTATTTTCCACTGCATGCATCTGATGAAGTGGACTTTAGCCCATGAAAGCTTATGCCCAAATAAATTTGTTAGTCTCTAAGGTGCCACAAGTACTCCTGTTCTTCTTTTTGCGGATACAGACTAACACGGCTGTTACTCTGAAACAAGTACTCCTTGTTCTTTTCACTTATTAAAGGCACTGTAGTACAAGATCATGGTGAGCCTAGTTCCCATTTCCCCATTGCTGTTCTAAAATGTCTTTTGTAAGTGGAAAACATTTTTATTTTTTCTTTGGCTCTGGAGAAAGGGAAAGTTTGCAGCTTAAATTGTGGAGAGATTTTTCATTAAAGCTGCATGATTTACATCTGTCGGGGAAGTGTGCTGCATTAGAGTGTTCAGCATCCATCAGAAAATCTCCAAGCCCTAAACAGTTTTATTATGCAAAGTTATATACTCAGAAAGTAAAGCACTTTATCTCTTTCTTTTTTGAAGTACAGTGCTGGCTGATGGATGGCCTGTTGAATTTCTCATAAACTCATAGAAAAAGCAAATTACATTGACCCTCATTCTGCAAAATCTGGAGCACCTTCTGCAAGATACAGGGAGCCCTGAAATTCCATTTTTCTCCTTGGGAATTGGGGGTGCTCTTCAGCCTGAAAGAGGGGGCTCAAACAGGCCTGAGACCTCAAGAAAACAACCTTATTCAGGATAGCACATAAGCATGTGTTTGCAGCTAAGCATGTGATTAAGTGCTGTCCTGAACAGAGATGGATTTAAGCGCGTTGAAGTGTTTCTGAATTGAGGCCCCAGTGTCAAGCCAAATACATTATTATTTTAATAGTATAAAATACTGTACTCTTGCTCACCCTCGTTCATAGGCTTTTTACCAAATGGCTTAACCCACTGGGATTTTTCAGAGATTTCAATGAGCCCGTTTGGACTGAAAACATGAAGCTGGGAAAGTTGCAGCGATCCCAAACCCAAATGTCTACACTGCAATTTTGTAGCCACGCAGCCTGAGCCCTGGCAGTCCAAGTCAGCTGACAAAGGCCAGCTGTGGGTGTTTTGTTGCAGTGTAGACATACTGTTAGGGTCCCAATTCAGCAAAGCATTTAAGTGTAAGTGTCAGTCCTTTCCCGTTCAGCACTTTGCCAGCCTGTGTATTAATCAATGCCAACTGGCACAGTTCCGGTCCAGTTGTTTGTTTGTTTCATTTCGCACTAGCACTCTGAAAATAGCTGTGTAGACAGCACTTTGATGTTGCGGCTTGGGCTCTGAAGCCCACCCGCTTCCGTAGGCTTCAGAGCCCAAACTCCCACTCAAGCCACAACTTCAAAGCACTGTCTACACAGCTATCTTTAGAGCACTAGCGCAAGCCCTGCTAGCTCAAACTGTGAGGCTTGCTTCTGTGGACTGCGTAGACATGCCCAATGAGACCTAGTGCTTACATGTCGGGGTCTGGAGGGGTCGCTCGGATCTCTGAAGAGCTGTAGCTTTTCTGGCATGAGGGCTGAAGCCAACTCAGCTCTGAACATAAACAATTTATTGTGTCTAGTTTGAGTCTATTTCTTGTGTGGACTGTATAATTTTTGTTGGTGGACTACCCATATAGTCAGGGCCGGCTCTAGCTTTTTTGCTGCCCCAAGGAGCAAAAAAAAGCGCCGCCCCCTCAGCCCCCCCGCCGAGCGCCGCACCGCCTCCCTCCAGCCGAGCGCCGCCCCCCAGCCGAGCGCCGCGCGCCGGAGCCCACCCCCCCGTGCCGAGCGCCGCCGGAACACCCCCCAGAGCGCCGCCCCCCCGCCGAGCGCCGCGCGCCAGAGCCCACCCCCCCATGCCGAGCACCGCCGGAAACCCCCCCGAGTGCCGAGCCCCGCGACGCCCCCCCCGCCGAGCGCCGTGCCGCCGGAGCCCGCCCCTGCCAAGCGCCGCCAGAACCCCCCTCCAGCGCCGCGCCCGCGCCGCACCCCCACCGAGCGCCGTGCGCCGGAACCCCGAGCGCCGAGCCCCGCGCCGCCCCCCGCCGAGCGCCACCGGAACCCCCTTCCAGCGCCGCGCCCTCGCCGAGCCCCGCGCAACCGGAGCCCGCCCCCCCAGTGCCACGCCGCTGGAGCGCCCCCCCCCGCGGAATGCCGTGCCACGCTCCCCCCGCCGCCCCTTACCAGGTGCCGCCCCAAGCATGTGCTTGGGTGCCTGGTGCCTGGAGCCGCCCCTGCGTATAGTGGTAGAGGCAACTGAAGACTGCAGTTAACATTAAAGATCTGCTGTGAGGGACTGAAAGGCCTATGAAACCCTGCAGGAAATCAAAGGAAATATGCATTATTTACAGGGCTTTATTTCCTGCTCTGAAGGACCTGCAGTGTTTACAGAAAGCACTGCTCTTTTCAGATGAATCCTTAAATAACTTTAAAAAGAATAAAGTAAAATAACCAGATTTCCCCAGCCAAAATCCCATTTAAGACCATCGCTCATCTCAAGCTGCAGTAGGACCAGCACAGGAGGGACTCTGTACCCACAAGGAATTGTAATGAAATCCCATCACAGGACAGTGGCCTAAGAGTGCCAGAATTCTGACAGAAAACCAGAAACAGGCTGGATGTCTGAGGGATATGGAAATGGGACCCCTAAGTTGCTGATTTGAATCCAGTCCATTGTGTTAGCGACTGGAAGTCACTGCCACGTGGTGGCTGGGTTGTGACTTAAAGATTGTACATCCATTTAGTTGGTGGTGTCAGACCAGTTCCTAGCAGACTAGTATCCACAATGCAAAAACTGCCATCCTAGCTGGAACAAATTGTTCACAGACTCACCAGAGAGGCCAAGTTCTGGGTGCTCTCCACTTCTGAAATCAGGCCCAAGTTAGACAACCAAAACCAGGGGCCACTTTTGAAGACTATGGGCTGACTTGCCCATAGTCATTTAGGAAACCTGTGACAGAGCTGGGCTTAGATTCCAGGTCTCCTAGATCCGTACTTTAATCACTAGTCCAGAATTAGGTCAGTGGAAGGTTTGGTTGTGCAGAACTAGATCCTGCCTATGTGTAATGCCCCATTGGTGGGTTGTAGGCAGTGGGGATCAAACCTGGAGCCTTTTGAGCTTAAGGCATGAGCATCTACTGCCTGCACTAAAAGATGTAGCTCTCTTAGCCAAGGCTATAGCAAGGTCATCAATCTCTAGCTGGCCTAGCCACCACTAGAGGAGGACAAAGTGACACACCGAGCAAACAGGGGTTCCATATGTAATACTGCTAATGGTCCTGGAGGCAGGATGTGATGGATATAGCAACATGCCTTCGCCTAGTTGGGTCTAATGCAGTTACTTTAAATTAGTGTGTAAGATGTTGTTGCTTTGAATGAATGTTACTTATAATGCAGTTGAAGGGTTACTATAGTTTGGCAGTCAGTGGAAATTCCCAGCCGCATACTTAGGTGGAGAAAAGGCAAAAAGAATAATAAAAAAAGAGCCAACTTGTAAAATCTTCCATTGCTGGCAGAAGGCAACATTCCCTCAGCTAGGACTGACTTTGTTCCCTTCACTTTCTTGCTTATTTTTTACCAGCTTTCTAAATGTCTCTGGAAATTTAAGCTAATCTTTCTCATTCCACTGAGGGAGGCAGCCCTTTTTTTCCTTGCACAGATTCAGTTGGCATACATAAGACTTTGCTCTTAGACTGATCGTTTTCAAATAAGCCTTTAAAAAGAAAAACAAAAAAACCCCAAACTACCTCTCCCCTCCATTTGAGCTGGCCTCCTGAAGGAAGCCTCCATTATAGACGTTCACACTGAATTTTGTTATGCGGAGGGGAGCTTCTGTTGTTGAACAGACAACAGAAATTAAACATTAACTCTCTCTTTGATTGAAAATAGCCATCACCATTGTTTTGAGTACCTCTGAGATTTTTAATGCGAGTTCTCCATATGGGCTTTGAAAGCCCATGCTTACCCTTTATCTGAGTTGGCATTTACACTGAAAGGTGATTCGGACGCTGCAGTGTCACATCAATGCAGACAATCTGCTGAAAATTATTTCTGGATCATTATGCAGAAGAGCAGGAATTTTTACAAATGGTTTAGTGGTTGATATCTAATGCTCATTTTGTAACCTCCCATGGTAAAATTGATGGGAGGAGGGTGCAGGAAAGTCAGCCAGGAGATCCTGGTGGAGTTCAGATCAGTGCTCCCTTCAACAAGTGGGGCATCGGGTGGTGGCAGAGAAAGTTCTGTAGAATCCAGGGATCTACAGGAAAAGGAGGCTGCGGCTCCATGGTTGGGTCTACCCCTCTGTGCTGTCCCCTGAGACATGCCCTCCGATGGTTAACATCTCATGTATCCTCAGCAAAGAGCACATGTTAATGCTGGTTTTGGCAGCATACTATCCCCTTGGCTTTGCTGCTTGTGTTTCTGTTGGGTTGGAATATGCATACCACATAGAGGCCTTTCCCCACTCTCGCCAAGGCATGCCATGAACCCTGTGGAAGGACTTGTGGGTGGGGGCAGGTTGTAGAGTCCTTTCATGCCCCCTGCCCAATTCTTCTTGGCTTCTGCTCCCCTGCATAAATGGTCCCTACGTCTAAATATTTTTCATAATGTAGAATCTTAATCTTACCTTGCCCTCCTCGGATGTTGTAACTCAGTAGTTCTCAAACTTTTATACTGGTGACCCCTTTCACATAGCAAACCTCTGAGTGCGACCCCGCCTTATAAATTAAAAACACTTTTTAATATATTTAACACCATTATAAATGCTGGATGCAAAGTGGGGTTTGGGGAGGCTTAAACTCGCGACCCCCATGTAATAACCTTGCGACCCCCTGAGGGCTCCCGACCCCCAGTTTGAGAACCCCTGGTGTAACTCTAATTCCAGAGTTCAGCATTGCTGCAAGAGCCCTTTGGTGGGTGTGACGTTATTGACATAATCTGGGACCATATAGAATATGGTTGCAACCAAAGTCCTGTAGTGGCACCAAATCTTGTATAAAGAGGGTCAAATGGGTGTCTAAGACAAGGTTATGGTTTACTGGTTATGATTATGCTGTCTATACGGTGTATCAGTTTTGTAGTTGAAGTTATGAATATCGGCTCTACAGTGTCTGTATTTCAAACTTATGCTATGCTTCTGGGTGACATCCCAGACAAGCTGGTGTTAGCTCTGCCTAGCCTGCTGATGGCCCATTAAGGACCATCAGCTATCCAATGAACCCATTGAGAGAAGGCAAATATGCCTTGAGACTCAGCAAAGTATGCAGGAACTGGCCTATGTGACTCCAGACTCCATTTTGCTGTAATTTTCCACAGTAAGAACAAAGGTGTTCTTACACCTGGAAAAGACTATATAAGGCTGATGCCTCATCTCCACGTTGTCTTCAATCCTGCTTCTTACCTCTGGAGAGACTTTGCTACAAGTAGGAGCTCTACACAAAGGACTGAATGACCCATCCCAGCTGCGGATGTATTCCAGAGACTTGATTTAAACCTGCAGTTTATTCTATCACTGCTACAAGCCTAAACCAAGAACTTTGCCATTACTGTATGTAATTGATTCCATTTAACCAATTCTAACTCTCCTCTATATCTTTTTCCTTTTATAAATAAACCTTTAGATTTTAGATGCTAAAGGATTGGCAACAGCGTGATTTGTGGGTAAGATCTGATTTGTATATTGACCTGGGTCTGGGGCTTGGTCCTATGGGATCAGGAGAACCTTTTTTCTTTTATTGGGGTATTGGTTTTCATAACCATTTGTCCCCATAACGAGTGGCACTGGTGGTGATACTGGGAAACTGGAGTGTGTAAGGTAATTGCTTGTGTGGCTTGTGGTTAGCCAGTGGGGTGAGACCAAAGTCTTCACTGTCTGGCTGGTTTGGTTTGCTTTAGAGGTGGAAAAACCCCAGCCTTGGGCTGTAACTACCTGTTTTAGCAATTTGTCCTGAATTGGCACTCTCAGTTGGGTCCCGCCAGAACTGCATCGTTACAGTGGGGTCGAACTATTAAAGCCTTTTCTGAAACCTACTATTAAAGTCCTTTACGGGTGACAAATTGGAGCGGTGGGGGACTAGAGAGACTGACCAATCTTGCAGGCATGAAAGGGTTCTCAGCTTTAATATTTCAGCTCCTGATTTTGTGTCTGTTGAAGCTGGTGGAGGTTTGACCACTGATTTCAATGGAAGCAAGATCATGCCCATAGGTATCTGCTGCGCTCCTCAAGGAACATTGTTTTAATGTCAGTTAGTATTTGTCCATGTCAGATTTCCAATCTCCTCTCCAGCCTCACCATTTCAAGCTTTCCAGCAACAGTGTCTCACAAGCCAGAAATTCTGTAACAATTGGTGGTGTCGACTCAACAGCACAAGTCATTTAAATACCCTCCCTAGTGTTTCCCCCTCTACCAGGAAGCAGCTCTCTGAAGGACAGTCTTGCCTGGTTTCATGAGAGCCAGAAACATGCTGTTTTTAAAGATTCTGATTTTGTTTTAACCTGATTGGGGATTTAATTACGGTTCTAAGGAGAAAGGATGCTTTGTGCAGCAGCCCTGCGTCTGGTGAGCAGCTGTGCCTGCATGATCTTAAGACAATTTAGCTCCAGTGCATAGCACAGTCAGATCTGGTTCATTTGAATCCGATTCGTAAGGTTGGTTTTAATTAATTTTTTTAAAAAGCAGATTAAATTGATTAGTTTGAAAAATTAATTTTTCTCCCCATTGAAGTGTTTTCCAGCATCTGGCCAGAGACAGAGACGTTATATGGAATACATTTATTTTTTATTTTAAACCTCATTTAATGACTCCTGAAAATAAAATAAGTGGTGGTCTTCTCCCCAGACCCTTGGACCCCCCCATATTTATCTGTATCTAAAATATAATGGAATACTATTGCAAAATAGCATGGATAATTTCAAGTATACCCTGCAAATGTGCAGCAATAATAGAAACAAAAAAAGCAGTTTGAAGGGGAAGCAGTATGGACCATGGGATGAGGGTTCAGGACTGCAAGTCAGGACACTTGAGATCTCTTCCTGACTTCGTCATGTACTCACTATTATGTTAGGTCTCATAACCTCTCTGTGGCTCAGTTTCTCCCTCTAACGTGGGGATAAGGAATAGGATGCTCACTCTTTAAAAGTGCTTTGAGATGCACGTTTGAAAAGTGTTATGCAAGTGCTAAGTACTATTATTTATTATTTATTATTCATTAAAATGCGGGACATGACAAAACAGCTGTTCAGTCCTTTATATGATGATTTGCTCACACTTTGTTTAGGTTCAATTTTTAAATAGTTTGTAAAGGGTTAATACATGATTCGTAGATGTTTTAATAGATGGTTAATTAGTTGTTATAGTTTGTTACATGCAACAGATTGCTTATAACTGTCTGATCCCTTCTACTGATGTCCTTATAGTCATCTATGACACATTGCTCCTGTCTGTCACATGCTTACATCTATTAATAGTTTATTAACCTTTTAGTAAACTATGTATGAATAGAACTTTAGAATAAAGTGTGACTGATAATTCTTCATTGAGCACTAGACCGTTATTGCCTTTTCATTGAAGAAATCAGAGTCCGACCTTCATGCAAATCGACAATTAATTGATATACTGATCTTTCCCAGTCCTACTTTTGTAAGGCTTGCTCCTGCATTTCTGACTCACCCCCCTCCCTCAGCACCCTTTCATCTTGATGGAAGTTTGGGGTGCAAAAGCAATGCAGGATCGGGCCTATGCCCTGTTTCCATTACTCTTTCCAATCCCCATCAAATATGCTCTCTGTATGTGTGTATATATATCTCCTCAATATATGCTTCACTCTATATGCATCCGAAGAAGTGGGCTGTAGTCCACGAAAGCTTATGCTCTAATAAATTTGTTAGTCTCTAAGGTGCCACAAGTACTCCTGTTCTTCTTTTTGCAAATAAGGAATGATGCCTAGTCAGTTCCGGCACCTCATTTATTCCTCCTGAATGTTTAATGAGAGTTTTTGCAGGAATAAGGTCTGCAGGATCAAGCTCTTTATTTATAAGAGTGTAAAGGTCTTTTACTCCAATTTGCTATATCAACACACATTTATGAAAAGAATAACCTTTGATTCCAAGAAACCCCCAAGTATCTAATTCCCATGGTTAGCCATTTGATTTGCCATTTTAGCAACAGCGTATGTGAGTAGGCAGTTATTCTTTGCTAATACTGGTAGGCAGTAATGCTTTAATAGCCCCCCCTTCTTTCTTCTTTGCCATAATAAGCTGAATACTTAAAGTGGTCCTAGTATTTACTGGTATTTATTTAAGTGGATTCCATATTGACATAGTGGGGAGTGACCAGACATACAGGGACAAATTCAGCCACTTGTCTGGATCCAGCAGTGTTACATAGGGGATGAATTTGAACAAAGATATAATATAGAACCTAGCATACAGCAGAGCAATTTATCTTACAGCTCTGATAACTGTCATGTTACACCATTTAACACCCATTGAGACACTTCGCACTTTCCTTTGCGAGCTCTTCCGTTACATTTGAGAGATGGGAAGAGGACGTGCGATGACCAGGGAATGTGAGCATTCCTGGTTTGCTGTCACACTGGTCAAATGAGCCTTCAAGCTCCCTTTGAGTGCATGTGCTCACTTGGTTTACAAGTTCCTGGATTCTGAGGGCTGGGCTATGCTCAATCTTGTGTGAATGCACAAGGTGGAGAGAGAGTGCAAGGAGCATAGATGTGCTCTGAAGAGCTGCCACTCACTGTCCTGTAACATTTTATTCAGTCTGTCCATCCCTACTATAATGCACCTGTCACCATCATGCATAGCCGCCGTTCCTTACAATTGCCATGCTCCCTGCATGGTAAGATCTTCATACAAAGATTAAGCTCCCCTCTCAGTAACTAAAATTAACTTGGCTATTAGATGTCCTTCCTCCTTGTGTGGTAGCCCTATGGTGTACCATGCCCCCCATGAAGCAAATCTGCCTCGGAATCAACTTTGAGACTCATAGGAGTTGGCGATGCAAGCGTGGGAGTAAGAGCAAGCAGTTCACAATGGCAAAGGAAGTACTGACTTCCTACTCTATCAACTCACTGAGTATCCACCTGTCAATAAATTCCTACATCAGCAAATGGAGGGAAACCCTGGGGTAGAAACAGAGAAAAAGATTATGAGAAGACATAGGAACTAGAGCCCTGATAATGACTTCATTGTATTTTCCTCCCTCGTGCTGCATAAAGTATGCAGCTATGTTTATCCTGAAATCTGACGTACGGCCTATGTAATCTGAGTTCTGTTTCAGGAATGTACTGTATTTTGTAAGCTAAATGTTATGGATATAATTTATCTGTGAAAATCAGTGTAGGCTTTCTTGGTGCAACAGTGCACAGTCAAAGACAGGCAGCAGAAGACCTTTTTGGTCAAAGGAATCATTCAAATCAAGGTGATCGTCTTGTTGTAAATCCTGTTGGAAAGGCCTCTTTGTTCACAATGTAAATTTCAGCTCGCTGGGTTCAGCGTGCAACATTAATCGGCACATGTTCACGGGCTACGTGGGCTTTTAATCTCCCATTGATATCAGTAAGGATGTCGCTGGGCTGAAAACCGATTACACTTCACTTTCAATGTGGGCCTCATTCTGCAGATGCTCCCTGCACCGAATTCCAGTTGGGGTCTAAGGCAGAATAGGAGCAAGAGCGGAGCAAACAATTTACAGAATAATGACTTGTATTTAGAGTTTGTGGGAATGCTCAGTAAAATTTTGTGAGCTGCATGTCTCCAATCTTCATACAATCTTACTGCTTCAGGACCAAATTCTGTTCTCGGTTACACAACTGTGAATGTGGATTATCTTCCAAACTGGCGTATCTAATGTCAATTTAGCTTATTGACTATAATGGACTTCTTTACACCAATGTAACTGAGAGTAGAATTTGGCTATTAGCCATTGGAACACTGTATTGACAGAGAACTAGTGAAATGAAAGAGTGAGTGAGGGAGAGAATAAGAGAGAGAGAGAATGTCATGATGGACCCCAGATGATTTCAGTTTTGCAAAACCAAAGCCATTGGTAGCATGGATCCAAATCCTATTTTTGTTCTTCCAGGGTTTGGGTAAATGACCTCTCCCTAATCAAAATGCCCTTAACTACAGAGCCATAGATCTAAATGGAAAAGCAGGTCCTTCCTCTGAGGAATGTTTTTCATTTTCATACTGTCCCTGTTTCACTAGGCAATGCTGTGCATTTTGAGTTGATAAGATGAGCTGTACTGACAAGTGATGTATGACAAAACACATGCTTACTCTATCCAACATGATAAAGACCAAGTGAAAAGTAATGGACACTGCTGTCATTTCTGTGCAAAAAGATAAGCTAATGACCATTGTCTCATCCTGACTCAGTCGTAGAAGCAGCAGCTTGGGCATTCAAATCAGCAACAACAGCAGGCTGCAGTAAGACAGAGTCTATCCTTAGTGCCATCCTCCCAGACTCACCCTGCTGACATAGCTGAAAGTGGTTTTGAAGACATGTATGAGTAGGAAGCATAGTGTGTGTGTGCGGGGTATATGTGAGGCTCATACCTTGCAATCAATTTCCCACTGACTTCTTTTACTATTTATATATTAGTTTTCTTGACAGTGCAATCCTGTTAGCCTCTTTCCGCCGCTGTCTTAATAAAACTAACACACTAAAATAGTATATTAATATCTCCCTTTTGAAACTTTGATCAGACCTTCCACATGGTACTCTTCACACGAAAACATAAAAGTAATGGTAAAATACTGTGACGCTGGCAGATCTGGTGCCAGCAATTGCCAAGGCTTCAGGCCTCAGCCAAGCACTGACAAATTCATTGCTGGAAACCAGTCTGTTTCACCTGTGTGGTAGTATGTTTAAAATGGGTATTGGACTTATAATAATGTGTTTAGATTTTTATGAAATGCATGCAAGTTGCTTCATGCATTAATCTCACTTATATCACATGCCATAAGACAATATTTAAGTTCTTGCTCTGTAACTGTAAAAATGTTTGCTCTGAAACTGTGAATCCAGTTAGGCGCGATTGTCTCCTGCCCATCAAGAAGGCTTATCAAAACTAAATGGGCCGTTGTGAGACATCACAATACAAAGACTTTGTTAATAGCCTCTTCATGGGAGTAAGGGACAATATGCAAAAGGGCTCATCCCATCACCTTGAATTCTGGAAGAAGGATATAAAATTAGCTGACAAGAAATTTTTTAATCTCTTTTGCTGTTTAGACTCTCACAGGGCCAGAGCTATGAAGCAGAAGCAGAGATCTCCAGGGTCAACCTGGGTTAGCCCTGAAAGACGTTCAGAGCTGACAGATTACTACAACTCTGTCACCTTTTGAAACTATAGACTGCAGCTTGCGATACTGTATATGTTTGTTTTAACCTTGTAATAACTCGCTCATTTCTTTTTTCTAGTTAATAAATCTTTAGTTCGTTTATTACAGGATTGGTTATATTGTCTTTCCTGAGAGAGCTAAGTCAGTGGCTCTCAGCCTTTCCAGATTACTGTACCCCTTGCAGGAGTCTGGTTTGTCTTGCGTACCTCCAAGTTTCACCTTATTTAAAAACTGCTTGCTTACAAAATCAGACATAAAAATACAGAAGTATCATAGCACACTATTGCTGAAAAATTGCTGACTTTCTTATTTTTACCATATAATTATAAAATAATTGGAATATAAATATTGTACTTACATTTCAGTGTATAGCATCTAGAGCAGTATAAACAAGTCATTGTATGAAATTTTGGTTTGTACTGACTTTGCTAGTGCTTTTATGTAGCCTGTTGTAAAACTAGGCAAATATTTAGATAAGTTGATGTACCCCCTGGAAGACCTCTGGGCCCCCCTAGGGGTATGAGTACGCCAGGCTGAGAACCTCTGATCTAAGGTACAAATTGACCTGGGGTAAGTGACTGGTCTCCTGGGACTAGAAGCGACCTGAATGTTTTGTGATCTTTGCTGTATAGCAACCAACTATCACAGTCCAGCTTGCCTGAGTGGTGGGATAGACAGGAATGCCCAAGGGGACTGTCTGTAACTATATGCATCCGAAGAAGTGGGCTGTAGTCCACGAAAGCTTATGCTCTAATAAATTTGTTAGTCTCTAAGGTGCCACAAGTACTCCAGTTCTTTTTGCGGATACAGACTAACACGGCTGCTGCTCTGAAACCTGTGGTAAGACTGTTACAGTGCTTAAGGAATTCACATTTGTTACTGGGTTGGTGAAATCTAATTATAGAACCATAGGTGCTGGATCTAGGGGTGTGGGGATGCTGCAGCACCCCCTGGTTTGAAGTGTTTTCCATTATATACAGCGTTTAAAGTTTGGTTCAATGACTCTCAGCACCCCCACTATAAAAACTGTTCCAGCATCCCTGTATAGAACATGCAACCAGTTTGGAGTCTCTGCCCATGCGTGCCAACCAGACAGTCTGCCCTGAGGTTGGCACGCATGGTCATGAGCCACTTCAGACAGTATAACAAATATATATTATCTTCACCAAGTTACATACTTAATATTTTTTTAGTCCGGCATTCAGAAAGTATCTACTTTAAGTAGATCTCACTGCAAGTGCAGTGTAACCTTTCGTGAATGAGAACTTTATTCTCTGTTTATGGTTTAATCTAGAGATGGGTCAGAATTTGATTCTTTTATCTGAACTCTCCTTGAATTTTGATAGTTTGGATAAAATGGAAACTCTTCCAAATTATATCCCATTCAGAGCAAAATAGGAACATAGGACTTGCCAGATTGGCTCGGACCTGACATCCAGTTAGCTTGGTATGCTATCTCTGACAATGGCAAGCACCAGATGCTTCAGAGGAAGATGTAAGAATACTGCAGGAGTCAGTTGTGTGATAATCTCCCCTCACCCCTCACCCCCCCATGTCTCATCTTGATCTCTAATACTTAGAAATTGGCTTAAACCTTGAAGCATGAGGTTTAATATCCCTTCATAGCCCTGAGGCATGAGGTTTAATATCCCTTCAAAAACTTTTATTACAACTCTGGACAGTCTTGTTATCCATATAAATGTCCAGTCCATATATACAGACTCTCATATAATTTGTATACAAATGCTATGTAAGTAGATTATGTTTTATCTACTGATTTTATGTGTTTTCATCTAGTGGGTGTTTCTAACTGTTAAGGATTTTTGACTTGTATGTTGTCATACTCTCATGTATGTTTCAGACACAGATATGTGTTGATATGTATTAAATACCTTACAGCACCCCTATAACATGTATGAAATTGACATATTCTCTCCATGCATGAATCCCATAGGCCACTTCCATTGGTCCATAATAGTGGGCCTTCCTGGTTCATCTCTAGATTACTGTTTTAACTCGTAGCTATGCATTTAACAGAGTTTTCTTTTATTTGGCACTGCTCTTTAGTACTCTTCCGGTTTATTTCCAACACAGCCTGAACATAATTGAATGGCCTCTTATTTCTATATAAAAAATGCCTTGGTCACATGTTGCCCGAGGATTAAGCAAGCAATTTCGAGAACCGCAAATACCCCTTTAAACAACCCCCGCCCCCAAAAGGGAGAATGATAAATGAGTTCCTAAATAAACAAATCCTTCTTGCATAGGGTTGGTAGGGTGTTCTTTCCCCATCCCCCGCTGGCCATATCGACACATGAATTGTGTTTGCATGTTTGTAAATGGTTCAATTCGGCCTCCCCCAGTGCTGAGGGCTTGAATTACTTCACATGCATTTCGCCTGGTCATCTGGGTTAAAGTTTTATCTTAAACTGCGTGAAGAGTTTAGAACAAGACCATTCCTCCGTGGGTCTTTTACTATTTTTAGTTAATCTTTGTGGCTCCCCTACAGCTCTGTTCTCCCTAATGGAGCTTATACTAATGAGCAGAGACAGTCACTGGGGAAGTTAATGATTTGTCTGCTGAGGTCTGTAACTCACTTGCTACTGGTATAGTTAGATTAGGTTTATTTTTCCCCCTGAGCTCTGTAAGATCCTTATCTGATTTATCTGAGTCCTCCCCCCTCTCATTTTTAATGGGATCTCTATGGAGATTTCTGTTTAGGTTATAAGTATGCCCCATAAAACATAATATACATTGTGTACTTTGTTCTCATGTTTTGCTCCTGCCTCACACTTGCTTTATGTAGCCACTTGTTGAGTAAAGCTAAAAATGGCTCATTCTTTATATCAATGAGAATTTCTCTTTGGAGGACTGGGGAATTGGGAGAGAATTAGACCCCAGGAGTATTAACATAGCCTTGCATGGTAGGGATTTCAAGCTGTATTGGTTATATGCCTGGTGATAAAGCGTTGTGTAGGAAGAAGGACAAGGTGGGTGAGGTAATCTCTGTTATTGGACCAACTTCTGTGGTAAGGGAAACAAGCTTTCGAACTTACACAGAGCTCTTCAGGTTCGGGAAGAAGGCGAGATGCTGCTGCTTTAGATGATGTCTGTCTTGTAACTCCTATGTTATCATGTCTTTTAAATGTCTGTGTAAGGTGCCCAGAATTTTGGATGGGTTCCCTTGGGTGCAGAGTTCCTTTTAGACTGAAACCTAAACAAACCGCATTCTACAGAGCTTCTTGGAAAGAACTGAGGGATAGTGTAGCTCACTGGCTCTCAGATGCTCTGGACTCACTGTATGGGGAGCTCTCCAGTGTTTTTTTAAAAGAAATCCTAGATCCCTTGTCAAATAAACCTATCCACCATGCTAGGAAAAATTCAGGCACTTTGCAGACCTCATGGAAAGTTGCGTTGGGTGTTGTGGTCCACAACCAGAGAACTCGAGTCTGTTATATCTCTCTGATCTGATCTCAGTTGTCACAGTAACTTGTGCTCCAGCTGCTCAACTGATGTTAATTTGATCTTGAGGCCTGGTGCTTCAAGAAGGGACATTCGGCTGTTTTGATTAATTGAATTTGGGAGGGTGCTGTTTAAAGCCGTAACTTCCTGCTCACATAAAGGGAGATTCACTCCCTCATTGGCTTATTTTATCTTCTGTGATTTTTGTGTAGTACTGAATGTAGCTACTTTACAAATGTAGCACAACCAGATCCTGCCCCAAGGAATCAGTACTCCGATTAGATGAGCCTAGTGTAGATGCATCTATTCTGTTTCATTCTATTCAGGTTCTTATACCGCCCTCATCATTGTAGCATCTGAGTTTCTTCCAGTAGTGCATCAAAATGGTCAGGAGTACTTGTGGCACCTTAGAGACTAACAAATTTATTTGAGCAAAAGCTTTCGTGGGCTACAGCCCACTTATTCGGATGTATAGAATGGAACATATATTGAGGAAATATATATATACACATACAGAGAGCATGAAAAGGTGGGAGTTGTCTTACCAACTCTGAGAGGCCAATTAAGTAAGTGAAAAAAAACTTTTGAAGTGATAATCAAGATAGCCTAATACAGTTTGATAAGAAGCGTGAGAATACTTACATGGGGAGATAGATTCAATGTTTGTAATGGCTCAGCCATTCCCAGTCTCTATTCAAGCCTAAGTTGATTGTATCTAGTTTGCATATCAATTAGAGTTCAGCAGTTTCTGGTTGGAGTCTGTTTTTGAAGCTTTTCTGTTGCAAGATTGCCACCCTCAGGTCTGTTAGTGAGTGACCAGACAGGTTAAAGTGTTCTCCTACTGGTTTTTGAATGTTATGATTCCTGATGTCAGATTTGTGTCCATTTATTCTTTTGCGTAGAGACTGTCTGATTTGGCCAATGTACATGGCAGAGGGGCATTGCTGGCACATGATGGCATATATCACATTGGTAGATGTGCAGGTGAATGAGCCCTTGATGGCATGGCTGATGCGATTAGGTCCTATGATGATGTCACTTGAATAGATATGTGGACAGAGTTGGCATCGGTCTTTGCTGCAAGGATAGGTTCCTGGGTCAGTGTTTTTGTTCAGTGGTGTGTGGTTGCTGGTGAGTATTTGCTTCAGGTTGGGGGATTGTCTGTAAGCGAGGACAGGTCTGTCTCCCAAGATCGGTGAGAGTGAGGGATAATCTTTCAGGATAGGTTGTAGATATTTGATGATGTGCTGGAGAGGTTTTAGTTGGGGGCTGAAGGTGACAGCTAGTGGTGTTCTGTTATTTTCTTTGTTGGGCCTATGGTGTAACTCACACCTGTCATGTGAGGTTTGTTCTTCCTTTTATCCTCTGTCATCTCTCAAAGTCATTAGAAGGAGGGTGGGACTGAAATAAAGAACATGTGAAAATGAGGGATGAGGCATAGTGTGACAACCATGGGCACGAAGAAAATCTAGAATAATATATCCATTCTGGATTTTCTCCTTACAGGGGCAAATAGGCCTGAACCAGAACACTGGATACAAAACCAGCCTGAGTTTTGGGGGAGTTTGGACTGAATTCAGAGCCAGCTATTAACTGGGCAATTTGGGGCTGTCTGTGGCTCTGGATGTGATGGTTGCTGTATAACCATCAGAGTACTGATTCCTTGGGGAAGTGGGAGGAAATGTACTGCGTGTTTGGCTAGTATGTGGGAGGTAATACTGTTCTAGAAATGGGACTCAGTTCACTAGTCTTCATATAGGCAAAATTCCCTTTGATTTCACAGGGAGACTGGGCTGCATGAGGGGTGGGGGATTGGGTCCATAATGTTGTTGGTCAAGCAAAGTGAGGGCTAAGGCCAGGTGTATGCTATTGACTTCTGCCAGCATAGTTAGGGGGTGTGATTTCTGACCTGACATAGCTGTGCCAGGAGAAGCATCTAGTGTAGACACAGTTATACCAGTAAAAGTGTGTTTCTGCAGGAACGGCGGGAAGCACAGTTTTGCTGGTGTAAGCTGCATCCACATTAGGAGCGCTTTGCTGGCATGGTGTGCTGGTATAGCTCTACCAGCCAAGCACTCCTAGTGTAGACCTGGCCTCTCTCTCAACTCAGTGCTATTTCTCTGTCTGCAACACGATAACTTCTGACTGCTGTATCAAATCAATTCCAAACTCTCAGGGAGTGTTCTAGGAATCAATGGGCAGAACCCTATTGATTTTTGGGGAGAAATTGGAAAAAAAGCAAAAGGAAGAAATGGGGGACACACAGAGCCTCTGGCATCTGGTTAGCAAAGCCAGCCACTTTAGCCACCTCTGTAATGGTCTGTAGATCAAAGAACTGGTTGATGGCAGCTATTAACACCTTCCAGCATAACAACACCTCAATTCCAGCTCTGCCCCTCCTCCCAGTAAAGTAAAATGTTGCCTTCCCAGTCTTATATTTTTCTCTCTCTTAGGGTGCCATGAAGGAAAGGGGGTGCACCTAGCCCCTGGCATGGAGGGGAGACTAGGGACCCTTGGCATGGAGGAATGGCGAGACACACAATCCCCAGTGGGGAGAAGAATGGGGAGCCCTGGCATGGGAATTAGGAGAATGGTGGGAGGAAGGAGAGATAGGGGGAACCCATAAAGAAGGGAGGGGTTGCAGGGAGTTCATGAAAGTAGAGGGGGACGGGAGAGTGGCACACAGGGAGCTTGCAGGGGGACGTAGGGATGCAAGGAGCTCTTGGTGTGTGCAATGAGAAGCCGCAATGTGTACAACCCCTTAGCTTTAAAGGCTGCCAAGAAAAGAGAGACGTGGTATGAGGACAATTTTACTGTACTTATAGGAGGCCATAGGCAGGGCGTTAGCTATGTTAGCTAATAAATTAGGGTTTAGGTACTACAGTAATTTGGTGCTCAGTAAACACCTACAATAGCTTAATATGCAATTCAATCAAGTCCAATAAGCAAACATACAATCTCTGCCTAGTGCTATGGCCAGTTTAAATCCACCCACCCTACAACTAATTTTAATACAGAGAGGGACGCAATTTGCTGACAAAAAACATTGTAACAGAATGTGCTAATAGCTAATTGTAAGGAGAGGATGTTGGATTTTGAGGCAGCCTAGCAACCACGCTCAGGTCTGCTGGTGTTTTGTAGCACTAGGCCTCAGGACGGGTAATCTCGGCAGCTACCAAGCTCTAGGGGGTGCAATGCCTTGGGGTGGCAATCCAGATGGTGGGCCTTCATATGACCCAGTGGAGGAGGAAGCACTGTGCTGTGTGTGTCAGCTCAGCTCAGTGCAGCACAAAGGCGCATCCTGAAGGATGGTGGAGGACAGCTTGGTGTCTCGATGGGCACAGATGTCATGGGGGAGGTGGTGGGAAGAGGAGAAGCAAGAGTCAGCGCTAGGTTGAGAGTGGAGGAGGGAAGAGATGGGAGGGGTGAGTGGGAAGGAGCTAGACAGCTGGGGTGGGGATAGGGGAGGCAAGAACTGGGGAAGGAAAGGAAAGACCTGGGTTCTGAGGAAATGTCTGGTGGTTAAGGCAAGGGACTGGGAGTCAGGACTCCTGCATTCTAATCCCCTTTGCTTTGTGGCCTTGGGCAAGTCACTTAACCTGTGACTTCCTCTTACTCTCTAGAGAATGGGGAGAATGGGGACACTACCTCATGGGGTGTCGTGAGCGGTCATATGTAACTGTGGGGTCCACGAAGGGACTTAGGCATTGGACGATGAGTATCATGGTGCCTAACCTTGGGCACCAAGGAAATCACAGGAACAACACTGGGATCCACAAGGCTGAGTTACACACCTTGGCTCCCCATCGGGGGAGAGAGATGACTGGGATCCACAAAGCCAGCACGCTAAGCGGGGAACTGCCTAAGCTAGCCAATGGGAGAGGCTGACAAGAGGCATGTATGCTAAGCCCCACCCCTCTCTCGGAGCTAGTCTCCTTAGTACAGGTTGCAGGGTGGCATCTAGCCCTGCTTATTGATCCACAAACGGGAACCTCTCTCCTGCTTATAGGCAGCTTAGGAGCCTAAGGCATTTCCTTAGGGAATCAGTTAGGCACCTGCCTTGCTTCACACCCAACAGCCAGTGAAGGAGGAGTTGCTGCTTCCCACCTACAACGGGTCATACTGAAAGGTGAACTTTCAGGCTGGAGGGAGATTCCTAGTGGAGTTCCTCAGGGATCAGTCTTGGGACCAGTCTTACTTAACATTTTCACCCATGACCTTGGCACCAAAAGTGGGTGTGTGCTAATAAAATTTGAGATGACACAAAGTTGGGAGGTACTGCCAATACAGTAGAACCTCAGAGATACGAACACCTTGGTAATGGAGGTTGTTTGTAACTCTGAAATGTTTGTAACTCTGAACAAAACATTATGGTTGTTCTTTCAAAAGTTTACAACTGAACATTGACTTAATATAGCTTTGAAACTTTACTATGAAGAAAAATGCTGCTTTCCCTTTACTTCTTTAGTGGTTTACATTTAACACAGCACTGTACTATATTTGCTTTTTGCTGGGGCATCTCTCTGCTGCTGCCTGATTGTATTCTTCCGGTTCCAAATGAGGTGTGTGGTTGACTGGTCAGTTTGTAACTCTGGTGTTCGTAACTCTGAGGCTCTACTGTACAGAGGAGGACTGGAATACCATACAAGAAGATCTGGAGGACCTTGAAAACTGGAGTAATAGAAATGGGATGAAATTTAATAGTGCAAAGTGCAAACTCATGAACCTAGCAACTAACAATGAGAATTTTTGCTATAACCTGGGGACGTATCAGTTGGAAGCGACAGAGGAGGAGAAAGACCTAGGTATATTGGTTGATCACGGGATGACTATGAGCGGCCAATGTGATACAGCCATGAAGAAGGGTAATGCAATCCTAGGTTGCATCAGATGAGGTATTTCCAGTAGAGACAGGGAAGTGTTAGTACCATTATATAAGGCACTGATGAGACCTCATCTGGGATACTGTGTGCAATTCTGGTCTCCCATGTTTAAGAAAGATGATGAATTCAAACTGGAACAGGTGCGTAGAAAGGCTACTAGGATGATCAGAGGAATGGAAAACCTACCTTACCAGAGCAGACTCAAGGAGCTTGGCTTGTTTAGCCTAACCAAAAGAAGTCTGAGGGGAGATATGATTGCTCTCTATAAATACATCAGAGGGATAAATGCCAGGAAGAGAGAGGAGTTATTTAAGTGCCAATGTTGACACAAGAAGAAATGGATATAAACTGGCGATCAACAAGTTTAAGCCTGAAATTAGATGAAGGTTTCTAACTGTCAGAGGAGTGAAGTTCTGGAACAGCCTTCCAAGAGGATGAATGGGGACAAAAACCCTAACCTCCATAACTTGAAGTCTTTTAAATCTTAATTTGAGGACTTTAATAACTCAGCCAAAGGTTATGGGTCTATTACAGGAGGGGATGGGTCAGGTTCTCTGGCCTGGGATGTGCGGGAGGTCAGACTATATCAGTGGCGCCCAATCTTTTCCTGCCACACCCTCCCTTACCCGTAATGGAATCTGTCTTGCCCCCCCCCCGCCCCTTACTGCAGAGTTGGCTCTGCAGAGGGGGTTGGGCTGACAGCGGAGCTGAGGGCAGAACTGGGGTTGGGGGAGGAGCTGGCCAGTAGGGGTGCAGAGGGAATGAGGGCAGAGCTGGGCTGGGGGCAGAGTAAGGGGTGGAGTGGAGCTGGGGTTGGGGCTGGAGCTGGGCTGGGGGCGGAGTGGAGCTGGGGTTGGGGCAGGAGCGGGGTGGGGGAAAGAGTGGAGCTGCGGCTGGGGGCAGAGCTGGGCTGGGGGCAGAGTGGGGCTGGGGGATGCTCCCTCCCCGCCCCCCATTCGCCCCACAGTTTGTGGACCACTGGTCTAAATCACAGTGGTCCCTTCTGGCCTTAAAGTCTATGAGACTCTACAACTCTGACTCGAGGAGGCTACCTTGTGTTATGGGGCCCTGTGTGTACCATTATTATGGCATGCATTTCTGCGCTGCCCAGTAGTGTCTGCCTGTCATTGACCCCAGTGTGGTCAACTCCTGGATCTGACTCCCTCCATGGGCTGCTCAGTGAGAGTGCTGGGTTCTGACTGTGGCAAGGTGTAGCATATATAGGTCAATATCTGTGCCACAGGTAAATGAACTCGGTGGGAGGCGCTCCTTGTGTTATTTCTGTCTCAGCACAAGGTCCCTTGCTCTTAAGAATGCATTTCCAGCTGTGCTATTTCAGGACAAATCACCACAAATAGGGTTTTGAAGTGTGCAGCGAGCATTTAATCCAGGACACCTTTTCATCTCTGGTTATGCGGGGAGGCCTGCGTGAAGGGTGTCTCTTTTCAAGGTGGATGGTGAGAATCTTTGACTTGCAGCTTCTGGCTGTTTGTGTTCCTGTGTGCTCCTATTGACTTCAAAAGAAGTGAGTTTGCCCCTCTCCCTTGCATGTTACGTAGAATCTGCCTGGGATGGGGCAGGCTGCATTAGCCCCTGCTATCCCCTCCTACATCCTCCCTAACCAAGGAGCAGGGTTGCTACCCTATAAAAACAAATAAGTGATGATTATTTTTTAATATAGAACCTTTCCTACCAAAAGCTCTTCACCCATTTTAACTACTACAGGGAGGGGACAGGTGGTTCTGTGGCTAAAGCTCAGGAGTGGGTGATTGGGTGATTTGGATTCGATTGCTGGCTCTACCTCAAACTCACTCTGTGACTTTGGGCAAATCACCAAGGCGAGAATTTTCAAATGCGCCCAAGCGATCTCGGAGCAGAAGTACCACTGAAAATCAATGGGACTTGCACACCTAAATAATTTAGGAGTTTTGGGAAATCCCATCTTTAATTGCTTAGGCCCAGCTCCACAAAGGTATTTAGGCACCTGATTTCCATGGAATACCTTTGAATAGCCTGAATACCTTTGGGAAACTGAGACTGTGGCTACATCTACACTACAGGGGGGGGGGAGGGTTCGATTTAAGATACGCAAATTCAGCTACGCGAATAGCATAGCTGAATTCGACGTATCGCAGACGACTTACCCCGCTGTAGGGACGGCGGCAAAATCGACCTCTGCGGCTTCCCGTTGACGGCGCTTACTCCCACCTCCGCTAGTGGAGTAAGAGCGTCGATTTGGGGATCGATTGTCGCGTCCCAATGGGACGCGATAAATCGATCCCCGAGAGGTCGATTTCTACCCGCCGATTCAGGCGGGTAGTGTAGACCCAGCCTCAGATCCACAATCTGTAAAATGAAATTGGTACCTGTCTCACAGGCATGGCTGGGGACTAATTCAATCATTTATGAAATCTTTTGATATCTTCAGATGAAAGAGGCTATAGGAGGGCAAAATATACTATAGAGATATGGGCCTGGAAACTTGATTCCAGCCACCTTGGAATTTGGGGTCGTTCTGGGACTGAATTTTGTGGCTAAGGTTCATCTCAAATTATGTATTATTTGTACAGAAATTACTTCACCCACCGCTGAAATGCAGCCATCTCTGGGGCAGAATAATGCAGCTTTTTAACACTGCACACACCAGCTTAAAGCAGGAGGGGGAAAACCTTATTTCCCAATAAAAATGCAAGGAGAATTTAGGTAGTCAGGATCTAATTAATCAATTAGAATTTCACAAGACACAAGGGCCCAAATCTCCAGCTGGTGTGACTCAGCATAGTTCTATTGCAGTCACTAGCACTGCACCAATTTACGCCAGCTAAGGAATTGGCCTGTGGCCTAGAGGTTAACAAGAATTAAGTGTGTGTTGCTGTATTTGAAAATGTGTGTTTAATATAAGAAATGTTACACAGAATTTCATAAGAGAAGCATTTTTTTCCTGCTTTAAAAATAAAACACACTGTGCTGCTTTAGATGACACAAATTGCACTGTAACAAATCTGTGTTTTGTTCTTCAAAGCTGCGACGGAGCATCGGTCGTTTTTCTTAAAGTGCTGGAGTTGGCAAAGGGAGACAGACTAGACACATTAAATAAAGTCCCAGGATAGTATTCACTTCAGATTTCACTTTACTAAGCATTTCCCTTGTTGAATCACAAACACGGATCGAGCAGACCTTGATCTGAATGGTGGTTGTTAGAGCTCAGGTCTCCTAGGGTTTATTAATTTCAGAAATGAAATGAGTATGATATCTCTGAAGGAGGAAAGGTCTCTAAGGACCCTCTGCTTGTCTGTCTGAAACGTTTAAATTCTCTCTCATGCTCCAGCTTTAGCCACACAGAGACTGCAAACTCATACTGGATATCCTTGCCTAGCTTGCCAAATGGCTTGTCAAGGCTAATTCCCCACTCTGGCACTTTGAGTGCAGAAGGTGGGGGCCCGCAAGGATTTAAAAAATTAATACTGGCCACTCCAGGCTGGTATTAAACTCCCAAGGTCACAGCTTCTCTCTGACCTTGGATGGGTAGATGCTGCCACCACCCAAATGTAAAACAACAATAACAACAAAAAACCTTTTTGAGAGCCCAGAAAGGCACACTTGGGAATTCCTTCCTGTGGGATACCCTCAAGCCCTTTCAACCCCCCTCCGGGGAAGAGCTGAGAAAGAAAAACAAAGGAAATCAGCTGTTTCCCAAAGCTAATTAAACAACATATGCACACACCTGTTAGGACACAAAAAAACCCAATCTTGTTCTTAAAAAAGGTAAACTTTATTCAACACAAAAAGAGAGCCTAAATTCCAGATGTATTTTCTTTTTGCTAGGTCTTAAAAAAACAATTACAAAAATTAAGCACCAAGATAGCTCTCTTGAGGTTCAGTTTAAAGCAGTGGTTCCCAAAGTGGGGTTCGCGAACCCCTGGGGGTTCGCAGAACGTTTCAGGGGGTTCGCAAGAAAAATTTCAGTAATGGCGGCCAGAGGACTCTGCTGGGGCCCAGTTGCAGGGCAGACAGCCTGAGCCCCAGGGAGAGCGGGGCCGGGCAGTTTGAGCGGGCAGCCCGAGCCCTCCCTTGTCAGCCAGGGAGCTGGCAGCCCGAGCCTCGTGGAGAGCGAGCAGTTTGAGCCGGCAGCCCCAGCCCTCCCCTGTCAGCGGGGGAGCCAGCAGCCCCGAACCCCAGCACTCCATGCGGGGTGCAGGTGGCAGCTTGGATCCCTGTCCTTGTCAGGCAGGGGAAGTTTGCATCCAGGGCAGTCAGCAGGGGGCCACGCTGAACGTGGGGGGTGGTCCAAGCTAATTTGTCCCTCCCAGGGCACCTTCCTCGGCGGAAGAAAAGCTGTTTGCGAGCCAACCCAGCCAGAAGCACGTTGTAGCCAGTGTGGGAGTGTTAAGGTGTCTCAGTAATTGTCCTTCTCTCTGGAGGGCTGATTTGCTTCAGTGAGTGAATCTTCTCAGTTTCTAGTTTGTTAGTTGTTAGCAGTCTCGCTCTGTTATTTTTATTAGAACTTTTGTACACAAGTTCAACGGATAAGTGGCTGAAAAAGGAAAGTGTAAAGACGCTGGAATCAGCTAGTGTTTCCTCAAGTCCACACTGTGGAAAATCTAAGTTTAATGATTATGATGGTCCTGGAAAGTCACTTACAAAGAAAAAAAAATATGACGCTGATTATATAAAATATGGCTTTACATGCATTGGTGATCAAGAACATCCAAAACCACTGTGTGTGATTTGTGGTGATGTTCTAGCAAACAGCAGCCTCAAACCTTCTCTACTTCAGCGCCATTTAGAAACTATAAAAAGCAACAGAGGGTCCTGTGGCACCTTTGAGACTAACAGAAGTACTGGGAGCATAAGCTTTCGTGGGTAAGAACCTCACTTCTTGCATCTAAAGAAGTGAGGTTCTTACCCACGAAAGCTTATGCTCCCAGTACTTCTGTTAGTCTCAAAGGTGCCACAGGACCCTCTGTTGCTTTTTACAGATTCAGACTAACACGGCTACCCCTCTGATATTTAGAAACTAGGCATCCTGCACAACTCGACAAGCCTGTTGATTTTTTCAAGCGAAAATTAGCTGAGAAGAAAAGCGACATTACCAGTTTTATATCCAAAGCAAGTACTGATCATGAATATGCACTTAAAGCGTCATACCACGTGAGCTACCGAGTAGCAAAAGCATCAGAAGCCCATACCATAGCAGAGAGCTTGATTGGTCCATGTATAAAAGACATAGTTCATTGCATGCTCGGAGAAAAGGCTGCAAAAAGGATTGACATGGTACCTTTGTCCAATAATAGGTTGTCACGAAGAATTAATGACATGTCAAATAATGTAGAGACCACAATTGTACATAGAGTGAAAAATAGTCCATATTATGCTATACAGTTGGATGAATCAACTGATGTAGCTAATCTAGCTATTTTGCTACTGTTTGTACGTTATGTGAATGAAGGTATGGTTGAAGAAGACTTGTTGTTTTGCCGACCATTGGAAGAACGTACAACTGGAGAAGATATCTTCAATCTGACTAATGCATATTTTCAAGAAAAGGAAATAGATTGGTCTCGTTGCCTCGGCATTTGCACTGATGGGGCCACATCAATGAGGGGGAAGTATACTGGATTTGTAGCTCGAACAAAAAAGGTTGCATCAAAAGTCTCTTGGACTCATTGCAGCATCCATAGACAAGCCCTTGCAACAAAATGCATGCCAGAGGGACTGAAGGAAGTGCTGGACAATGCAGTGAAAATGGTGAATTTCATAAAATCATGGCCAACAAACTCCAGAATATTTCACGTACTTTGTGAAGAAATGGGTAGTATACACGACTGTGTGTGGGCCCATACTGAAGTTAGATGGCTCTCAAGGGGTAAAATCCTTGTGCGCTTGTTTGAGGTTAGAACGGAAATCCTAGTTTTTTCCCCAACAGCCACCCTTTCCACCTTGCCAGCTGTATGGAAAATAATGTCTGGCTCCAGAGCCTAGCTTATTTAGCAGATATTTTCTCAAGAATTAATGACCTAAATTTATCTCTTCAAGGCCTCAATATAACAGTTTTCAATGTGCAAGAGCGAGTTGAATCCCTGATAAAGAAGTTGCAGTTCTGGGGAAGTTGTTTGGAAAATCTTCATGACTTCCTGGCAGAACATTAACTTCAGTTGGATCAGTGCACTAAAACCAATATAATTGCACACCTAAAAGGACTTTGCACAACTTTCAGGGATTACTTTCCAGCTATGTCAGGCGATAATGACTGAATTTGCAACCCTTTTGATGATACCACTTTCTCAACACAGATATTAAACACCAAGGAAAAAGATAAATCGATTGAGATCTCCTATGATTACGAACTGAAAAGGAGTTTCAGAAATCTATCATTGATCAACTTTTGGCTGAGTTTAAGAAACGAGTACCCCTTTCTGGCAGAAAAAGCTGTTGCAGTTTTGTTACCATTTTCAACAACATACTTATGCAAGAAAGCATTTTCCTCGTATGCACATCTGAAAACCAAATACAGAACCAGACTTGATGCCGAACCAGACCTGAGACTTTATCTTTCTCCAGTGGTTCCAGACTTCCAAGAGCTATGCAGAGCAAAGCAAGCGAATCCATCACACTGAGGAAATTTAGACTTAAATCCCTGGAAATATTCATTTTTAGGAGGGGGTTCACGAGATGTCACAATTTAGTGAAAGGGGTTGGCGGGCTGTTAATGTTTGGGAACCACTGGTTTAAAGGTTACAAGCAAATAAAAGCATCTGGGGTTAGCACAGAGGAGTCCATAAGCCAATAAGAAATAAAAGAACTAACCCTAATCACATCTTCCTAGACTTTCCCTGATTACTTACATATTTGGGGTTTCAGATAGGTAGGGTTGAGGTATGATTTAATGCTTTTTCATACCTGGTTTTAAAGCTTCTCACAGCATAACTGCTGCCCTGTTCCCCTCTTCGCTGGAGAACCACAACACACAGACAAAGGGAAGTTTTTCCCCAATTTTAAAAAGTTCTAGCCCTCCCATAGGCTCTTTTGGTCAGGTGCCCACTCCTTTCCTTTTACCTGTGCGCTCGTTAACCCTTTAAAGGTAAAGCAAGCAGAGAACAGCTACTAAGAGGAATTTTATAGCTAACTGGCTGGCTGGGTGTCCATAAAAGGGAGCTGCTCCCCCCCCCCCCCTTCATTTATCACATGGCTGATTTCAGTTTCTTTTAGAGTATCTCTTCACACTGAGTTACAGAGCCTAAATAACAGGCGAGCTTGACTGTTACAAATTGGGCCCTGTGCAAGAGTTGTCTGGGGACTGTTTTCTTAGGGCTGGTTTGGACATTGCATGCTGGTAAGGATTTTGGGATTTGGGCCCAGAGCAAGAGGAGGAGGGATTCTTCTGCTTGTTATGGATCCCTGTATGTCACCGTGCTAACATGCTGGGGTTGTGCAAGCCTCTTAGCTAGCCCTGGAGAATTCACTTGGTGCACACGCTAGGGGCTAGATTCACAAGGCTTAGGCACCTAACTCCAGGAGAGGGTTCATGATTGTGAATCTTGGGCGGAGAGCAGTGCTGCCCTCTAACCTGGACTTAAGGCACATCTACACTGCTGCTGGGAGTATGTTTCTGAGCTTGGCAGACAGGCATGCACTACTTCTGCTCTAGCCAGTGCACTAAAAATAGCAGTTTAGCCAGGGGTAACACTGGCAGTGGCTTGAGCTAGCTGCTTGAGTACAAACCCATCTGGACCCTGTGGGTATCTACTCAGGTGATTTTTTTGAGTCTTGAAGGTTCATATTTTCAAGCTTTTCTCTGTAGCCATGATGGTTAGAAACTTATTTTATATTTCAAAATGAAACCCCATGTAATCATATGACTCCAGGATCTGGATCCTTGGGGAAAAATGCCAAATATTGCAAGAGTTGGCAATCCTGACCCAATCCCAAAACCATAGAATACAGAATATCTTGGTAATAAAACCTACACCTGAAACCAGATTGTAAAGTACATTTTGTATTGTTTTACATGAATTAATGATTTCAACAAATATTATTTTTCTCATTAGTATCTGGTCAGTAATAGCAGTGACAACAGTTAAGGAATATTTTCCCCAGCCTTTCTCTGTCTTTAGCGGTGGCTACATTAGAAGCCTAGAGTTTGTTTGAGCTTCCTCATTTGTCTCTAATATTTGTCATTTGCTTTGGCTAGAAGATTGCCGGGAGGCAGCAGTTACTGATCCCTGAGAGGTTCATTTTTTCCCTTCAGCTCCTTTTATACCAATGGGAGTTATTTATACATACTGAGGAGATTAGTTAATGAGCTGCAGTGCAAAATCCAGCTGGGCTTGTCTCTCCCATGACTATAATAATACCCTGTGCTCTTGTGATTTCAAAGGCCCAGATCCTCAAGCGTATTTAGGCTCCTAACTTCCACTGCAATCTATGGGTGTTGATCTCCTAAATACCTGTGAGTATCTGGGCTGAAATGTTTTACAGTCAATTAATTACGCCGTGCAATGCCCCAGTCGGGAAAGAAAATATTACCTTTGCTTCACAGATGGGAAAACTGAGGCCCTGCCCATTTGAGAGGTGGATGACTGAGGCAGTGGGAGATTAAGCAATTTGCCCACAGTTGTGGTAGCGGGGGATAATATGGTAGTGTTAGGATGAGTCACTGAATACGTCCCCATTGTGTCCATTGGAGTTACTCACTGTGCAGTAACCATGCCAATACTTGCACAACCACTGTACTCTAATTGAAGCCTGTCTTGGGTAAATCTTTGGGTTTGGCATTTTTGCTCTGAGTGAGCGGTGTATTTTGGAACCGTGTCTAGGAATTACTCATGCAACCCCAGTACAGCACATTTACCCTTGGCCAGATCTTCAGACCAAACACATGACATCACTGATATCTTGACCTACTGTAGCTATTTTGGGGGTTTGTGTCAGGGGCACAGAAAGCCTGGAAATCAGAGATGGAAAAGACCTATGAGATCATTTCTTCTGCCCCTGGCCCAGTGCAGGATAATTTCCTACATAATATTCTCCATTGCCTTGTCCAAAGTAGCCAGAAATGACTCAAGCGATGGGTTTCCCACTGCTTCCATGGTGATACTGTATCCTGCAGTCTGCCAATTTTCATTCATTTGTTTCTGATCTTTAGCCTAAAGTTTCCTTTTGCCTACTTGGTATTGCCACCCAGGAAAGAGCAGTAGCAGCAGCGAGGGGGAATCCTGCAAATAGAATACAAATCCCTCAGCCCTCCTGTAGTATGTGAAAGTTAGGAAGAGTTTGGAATCAGAGGGCTAAACTGTCTGTCCTTGTGTGGGTGCATGGACGATAAGAGGAGGTTACCATGAGTCTCCTCTCTTCCCACTCCATCCCCTTTGTGAACCCTCTCTGTAGGGGCAGAGCACAATTGCAGACCCTGCAATCAGGGGACTGCATCCTTGTACCACTCTCTGGGGCACAATCCACCCCAAAGGGAGCAGGCAGTGGTGGGCAGGAAATGAAACCATAGCTGTACCCCCGTAGTGAGGTGATATTCACCCCACACCACCCCTGAAGGTGTTAAAATGGCTCAGAAGGGGCTACTTGACAAGATGGGCTACACTTGAGTGAGGTGTAGGCTGGCTCCACAACTCTAACTGAACCTGAAGCCCAGCTGGGCAGGAAGAGGAGGGGCTTGTTTAAAGCCAGGGAGGAGAGTAGAGGGGCTGGAGGAAGTGAGAGCGTTAGCAGTGGCTCTCAGAGGTGAGAGAAAGGAGTAGGAAGAAGCCTAGGGAAAACAGTAGCAAGGGTGAGACTGTGTGGACCTTAGCTGCTGGTTGTGGGGTTCCTAGGTTGGAGCCCAGTGTAGAGGGCAGGCTTGGGTCCTGCCTCCAGCTACTGGGGGAGTGTCACAGACAGGGTGGTGGACTTTGAACACTGCCAGAAGCAGTTTGTTCAGAGAGGCTTTGGATATCCTGAAAGGGGGGAAATTATAGTGACCTAGTTAGAGGGGCTAAGCCACGAGGAGAAAGTGCTGTAGCTCATGGGGTGTGGGGGAGACCACTGAGTGAGAGACTGGGACCAGGGGATTGAGAAACTGCAAGAGGAGGTGTCAAACTCATGGTGAGCTAATCCCCAAAGGAGCCACAAGGAGGGGCATTGGTGGTGAGTGGAGCAAACCCTGGGGCACTTCTCCATTCTCCCTGTACGGTGGAGCCAGCCAGGCGTGCCGGCTACATCATCCTAAGGGTGTAGTGCACTCCCCTTGTGTGCTGAGATGTGCCAGAGGGCTTGTGCCTCCTGCAGTATAATCCCTCCTAGCCCCCTCTTCCCTAAAATGGGTTTGCACGGTAACCAGACATTCAGTCCCTGAGAGGTCAGTGAGAAGAGGAGCATGCACAGCTTGAGACGCCAACTGCCGCACACCAAGGGTACAGCCGTTTGGTTTTCTTCCTAGAGGCTAAGCGCAAAATGCAGAGATCCAGACTGATGGCCCAATTCTGTTCCTATCAAAGTAAATGGCAAAACTCCCCTTGTCCTCAGTGGGACCAGGCTCCAGGCCCCAAGTATAATATGCACCTGATGAATGAGAGAGGGATTAGAGCTTTCCAATTTGGCTGAGTGTTCCTGGGTATTAAAGTGTTTTTAACCCATGCAGGCACAGCAGGCTTAAAATGGAAAAGCTGAAGTTAATCATGTGAAAAGCCTAACCTCCAGTCCAATGGACCTGTCAGGATTTAATAACATCTGAGTAGTCCTACACGGTGCTTATACTATCTTTTTCATCCAAGGATCGCAAAGTGCTTTACCACCATGAATTAACGTAGGCCTCATGATGGCGAGGTGGATAAGCAGTATTACCCCTGCACCTGTGAGAGGCTAAGGCTTACATATTCAAAAGTGTCCACTAGTTTTTGGATGCCTCAGTTTTTGGTGCACAACCTGAAACACCAAGGTGTTGCAAACCAGGCATCTCCCTAATCGGAATGGGGCCTTAGCCACACCCTCAAGCCACCTGGTCATGGACCACTCTACACTCAGGCATGAAATTCACTCCTGTGTAGAGGATCCACTCAAGACCCAATGTGCCACTTCTCTCCTTAACATAGGACTTGAGTGGTGCCTGGTGCATTGAGCAGACTTCTCTATTCAGGGGAGAATTTTACCAAAGTGCTAGCTGCAGCTAAGTGGCTGCTTTCCATGCTTGTGTGCTAAGGATACGATGGTACTTGCACAGCTTGGTCCTATATTTCCTAAACTTTCCCTCAACCCTTGTTTCCACAGTGCTGTGCAGAGTGCTTCACTGTTTCAGCAAAAAACATTAAAAAATACAATTTAAAAAATACTTAAACACCAGCAAAACATAATCCCCTTCTAATAATTAACACACAATAATTGAGGACTGTATTTTAATACAAATTTGAATTGTTTAAAATAATCCAATATTATTTTATTAGAAACACTGTAAAAGGAACGTATTTCTCACTTCAGGGTTCAGACCCTGTATGCCAAGTTTCCAGCCTGCAGCCAATTTGTACATCTGTTCTAACTCTATGACACTGGGAGTATAAATGGAAACCCCAAGACTCTTAGTTTTGGCAGTACTAGTGGATGCCACTACAAGTTTTTCACCGGTTCTTAATAGGAGCTAATCCTTACTTGAGACAGTGTTCCCATTAACTCCAGAGCAAAGGGCCTGTACAGGGCCTTGTGGGAACATCTACATGGGTAAATTTCATCCTGCTAGCATTGAGCACCCATAATAAAACCTGAAAGTTTCTGAACCCAGGTCTGGTGAGACCAATAACCCTTTTAGATTAATAGGGGGAATCCTCTTCCATCTCTGGGTACTGGGGAGGGATATATAGTTGCAAACTGAAATCACACAAAATGTAGCAATTTCAGCCAAATTTTCAGGTTAGTTCAAGCCTGAACCTCAGAGGATGTGGATTTGCAGTAGATGATAGCAAATGGAGCCTGTTTCTATGGTCCTTCCTTAGCCAGGCGGAGTTTTGCCTGAGATCAGGCCCCATAGTGAACCACAGTGAAGTGAAACCACTGAGTTTTGCACAGCTTCTGTCCATCCCCCACCTTCGAGCAGGGTTAATGCACAACATTACTCAGTAGGGAGCAGGAGCACTCCCTGATCCCAGCAAACAAGGGGTTAAGGGGAAGGGCTGCAGGAGTGGCTGCTTGGGAGACAGGGGAGGGGTGGAAAGTCTTTGGTCAGGTCAGCCTCTTTTCTCCATACTCTTTGCTGTATGTATTCCAGTGTGCTGTTCCTTGTGCCTAGAAGAACCTTGTGTGTCCCTTCACCAAGCCCCATCTCTAAAATCCTCCTTCCGATACATCCTTAAAGCCGCCTTTACACTAGAAATACTTCTTCCTTCTCCCCATTAATCTCACCACACTCTTCCTTTCCTAAACTCCTCCCTACCCCACCCTCTGCCCATGCCTTTCATTTGCCCTGTTTACCTATGATTTGTAAACTCCTTAGGGGGCAAGGGGTGTCTATGAAGCACCTTGTAAAAGCATGCTGCTTTACATGTGATTTCCCCCCCCCCCCCAATCATCATATTAAAGGGTGGTAGCGGCAAAAATATAACCCACTGTCCAAGTTTCACCTATAAGGACTTTTCTATTTACATAGGAATATAAACCCCAGTGCCGTCAGAGTCTGTGACCAACAATAACAAGTCCTGGCACAGCATTATGTACACAAGCAGTCTTGCTCTTCTGAGTCATAGAATAACCAATGCCATAGTCATAGGTTACATTTTAGCTCTGCCTTGACATCATCTCTCTATCCACTTACCGCTTACTAATGCTGCCGTTGGAGTAGTCAGTCTCAACCATTAGTGTCCCTTTGCTCTTTGAGCTTCAACTGCTTCTTTGCTTTGCACTTTGATGTCAGTTTACTGAGGCATGGTTCATTTGTCTCATCATTCCATCAAGAGGACGAAGGGTAGGGGAGCAGCAGTTCTGGGGATTGGGAGATTGAGCCTTTCACGTCCGGGTCATAAACTATGACCCAGGTCAATACAGGACAAAAGCTGTTACAATCTGATGGCCTTTGTGAAACAATTTGGAGGTCATAGCTAAGTTCTTAGTAGACAGGTTTCAATGTTGCAAACAAGCCCCTGTTGGAATTGGTGCTCTTGTCAGCAGAAGGCCATATGGCGTAAGTTTACACTGCTGCTACTCACGCTGTCTCTTCTGTGGATAAACAGAGGACTTCATTTTGCAGTGCTGCCATTCTGTCACCTTTCAGTAGCAGTGAAATTCACTTGTAAAAAAAAAAAAAAATTGACTGACCTTCCCCCTGCAAAAAAAACTACAGTTTTCTGGGGAGAGACCCTCCGAGTATGGTGTACACGGGTCAGTTTGCAGAATGATGACCATCTTTGTTATGACTTTATCATTTGAGGCCAAATCCTGATTACCTTGCTCATGCATAATTCAGTGATATTGACTACAATGGACCTCTTGAATGAGTAAAGTGAGCAGGTTTTAGCCATTCCTAGCCCCTGCCTCTAAGTGCTTCCAATTTAGACAAGACAGACCAAGGGGGGAAAAGATAAGAAAAGCATAGAAAGAGTTGCCTGTGGTCATACGTCTGCATACAGTAGAAGCCAGGTCTTCTGAGTCCTAGTCTTGGGCCCTGCCTCTCCAAATAGATGTGAGGAGCTCCCACTGCCATCAGCTGTGTGCATGTATCTAACGGTAGAATGTGGCCTATAGCATAGAGTAGAACCTCAGAGTTACGAACACCTTGGGAATGGAGGTTGTTCGTAACTCTGAACAAAACATTATGGTTGTTCTTTCAAAAGTTTACAACTGAACATTGACTTAATACAGCTTTGAAACTTTACTATGCAGAAAAAAATGCTGCTTTCCTTTTTTTTTTTAATAGTTTACGTTTAACACAGTACTGTGCTGTATTTGCTTTTTTGGGGGGGTCTCTGCTGCTGCCTGATTGCGTACTTCCGATTCCAAATGAGGGGTGTGATTGACTGGTTAGTTGGTAACTCTGCTGTTCGTAAGTCTGAGGTTCTACTGTATATGTTGATGACTTGCTGGAAAGAGGACATATAACACCCAAGCAGTGTTGATTTTTTTGTTTGTTTTTTAACCTAAAAATAAATCTGTTTTGGATTAATTTCGGGGGGAAAAAATCTCCTCCAAAGTTGCCCGCCATTATTCTCCCTTTCCTTTGAATTTCAGTGAGCTGTTTTCTGTCAGCAAGTGTTCTTTTCAGCATAACGTAACATTACTGAAAAAAGACCAAACACTCCCATTGTAGCTCTGAGTTGCAAACACATGGTTTTCTTTGGACACCAACCAAGAACATTTCTTGTCTGTGCAGACTTTTCCCCTCACTGAGGGTTTTACACTTAGTAGAACATTGAATCTTGCTGGCACTTTGCAAGAACTGAACAAGACTGAACAATCTAGTATGTAGTTGGGTGGAGTCGTTGGTTGGTTGGTAGAAATAATGCTGGCTGACTGGCACCTATTGTGCGGGTGAAAGGGAATCTCTTGACTCCCAGACCAGATTGAGGTCATTTTCTTTTTATTCCTTTGGTTTCTTAGCCTCAATATTTCCGTCTGGCAGTAAATGCCAATCATGCAAAGCAGGTCAGAATTTGGCCCTCAATTTGGCATGCAGTCGTTCTTGAGCAAAAGTGGTGCTTAGAGGAGGGTCGCCATCCTGGCTGACAGCAGGGGTTGAATTAGGATCTTCAGCACTAGAAAGCATGAAGCTCGAGCTAAACAGCCAGACTTGCCAGCTAGGACCTGTAAGAGACTCACATACTATGTGGATTGGGCACAGAGGGGGACATATACTCTGAGCAGTGGGTTACACTTCCAATATAATCCTTTGTTGCCATTTTATACTTTGGTAATTTTTCACGCAGCATTTATAATGATAGTATCATTAGTTTGCATGATTAAGGAAACAATTATTACTGCCCTATTCACTGTAAACTTGCAGAAGTTGAATGAGAGCCATGATTTGATTTTTTTTTAAATGTAAAAACAGATAACTGTGGTCAGGTGCTGTGATGGAGTTTACAGCCCCCGCCCCACACTAAACCAGAGCAAGGCATGGAGCAGTACTGGGCCAGGGAGGTGCTACCCCTCCACAGCTGTGCAAGGAATGCTCCAGGTGGAGGGTCTGTTTAAAAAGGGCACTGGTAGCCCAGGGACAGGGGGAAGGAGTTACAGGCTGTGCTAGGAGGTAAAGTTGACAACCGCAACTGTGGGTAGAA
The DNA here is from genome assembly GCF_011386835.1 of Chrysemys picta bellii. Classification (NCBI taxonomy): domain Eukaryota; kingdom Metazoa; phylum Chordata; order Testudines; family Emydidae; genus Chrysemys; species Chrysemys picta. The sequence continues at coordinate 16,174,160 of NC_088791.1, forward strand.
CAACTGCAGTCTTGGTAAAGCAACTCCAGGAGCAATGATTCATATGCTTCCCCACCCCTTGGAGTTGAGAGGCCCTGAAGAATCGGTTGTTGTCCCCTGGCACATGAAGCAAATGCTACTAAGACTGTGACCGTGCACCCAAATTGAAGAACCATAGCTTGGTAGGAAGTGGCCTGGGGGGAGGGTAGCTTGGGGTAGACCAATAAGTGGTCCAGACACTGCTGCCCCTTTAGGGCTCTGGGTTGGCATCTGGTGGAGTGGGAAGGCCTGGGTCCCCTGTCTTGGGTGCCTCCTCTCCTCCCCTTGGTGTTCAGTCATGACAGAGGGGAGGGGGAGCAGGGGAGACTGAGGCTAGTCGTATTTGACCTGGCAGGGCCCCTCTGGGACAGGCAGATTGAAAAGAACTGTGAATCCACTGCCTGACCATTAGGTCAGCTGGTCATTGGACTGACCTGCTACAGATGCCAACAAGATGGTGTTGCTGCCACAGAGGAGAGGTAGCATTTGCAGCACTATGTAGTGTGTCTGTCTCAACCCATTTCTGGCTGGCATCTGGGACCCAGTGACTTACATAAATGATTATTAATAATAACAACATAGCAGCTTTTAGCTGGCAATATACTATCTTAACACATGAGCGTAAGCGTAGGGAGCCAAGCAAGCATGAGTTTTGCATCCAAAGTGGGTATTAAATCAAGATGACTCTGTGCATGTGTTCAGGAGCCAGAGATAGGTATTAAAATTGTCTAGCCTTCTTTGGCTTTATTATTTTTTTTAAATCGGTGTGTGTGTGTGTGTGTGTGTGTGTTGGGGGTTTACACAGGATAGACTTGCTAATCAAAGGTTGGAGGGTCGTCGTGTGGTTAAGATGCAGGTATGGGACTCAGGAATCTTGAGTGCTATTTCTGGATTTGTCACTGACCCCGTCTGTGCCCTTCTTCAAGCCACAGGGCTGCTCCGTGCCTCAGTTTCCCCATCAGTAAAATAATATCCACTTACCTCAAAGTGGGATATCACAAGGCATAATGAATTAGTGACTGATGGGTTTTGAGAACCTCAGATGGAAGTATAATTATAACAGGCCCTTTCCTGACAGCTTATGATTCTAGTTAGAAAACAGTGTTGTGGGGTGACTGGGTTTCTGTTTAGGTCAGAAATGTCTGAAGCTATTTTAACTTCTGGACTCCTGGGGCTTTAATGTTGCAAGCCCAAGTAGCTGAGAATTGAGGCCCTTGCTTTTTGAACAAGTGGCTAAAAGTCTTTGGGTCTGGTCCTGCTACCCTTATATTGAAATCCGTAAGATTATGTGCATAGTAAGACACCGTTCAATGTGAGGAAGGCTGGCAGAATCAGACTCTCTGCGGTCGATTTCTTTTGTCTGTCTCTTAACCATATTGAAGAACAAAATAATTCCTTTTTCCAGGCCACAGGAAGGGCTTCCTTTGGCAGGAGAGTCTCACATTTTTTTAGTTTGAAGCTTTTTATACTAAAGGAAAAATAAACTCCTCGAGACTTAGATATGTAAAGTTCATCTGTGTTAGCACTGCTGAATAAACCTATTCTGTTTCAAGGTTGCAGTTCGTCACAAGGAATACATGTCTATGATGACTAATTTTCCTGGCTCTTTAATCGGAGAGTTCCCCGTGGGATAAACGGAATAGGAATAAAGGCGGTAGTTCATAATTGTCAAGGTGAAATAAAAGAAAATACCCATATGCTGCACTATGGTGACACTCAGAAATGTGCCAACTTTGCCTAAAATAGATAAGGTTTTCTCAGTATCTGCAGTATTCGAATGTACTTACTATACTAAATACCTTGAATGCTACATATAGAGAGGAAGCATGGCCTAGGGATCATGCTACTAGCCAGAGATTTAGGAGACCAGGGTTAATTTCCCAGCTCCATCAGACTTCCAGTCCGACCACAGTCTCTTTGGGCCTCCATTCCCTTCTGTACAATAGGGCTAATAGCACTTTCTACCTGCCTGGGGTGTTGTGAAGATAAAAACATTAAAGATTGTGAGGTGCTCAGATATTCAGGTGATTGGGGGGGGAAGGGGTACACTCCATCTCCAGAAATATTGGGGTCATCTCACTGCAAATATTTAGATATCTAAGGCAGCTGGCAAGTTCTTTAGGGACACAATGATATATCCTGCTAGTTCACGGAATAAGTCATGTCCCAGTGTAAAAGAAAAGTACAAAACTATGGACTACTTTCTCTCCTGCCTCCAAGCTCTGCTCCACAGACATATGTGAGGCTTCGAAGGAGCTTGTAATGGCCCCTTAATCCTGTGGCCATTTTATGCCAGCCTTGGCTCCAGTGTGAGCTAGAGCAATCCCTAGGCTGCTCTAATTTATGCCATGGGTGTAAGATACCTTAGAGGTTTTATGCCAGTGAAAGATCACTGTAGCATAGAGTAGCTTCATACCCTCCATCTCAATATGCCCCTTGTGCCAGATTTGGGGGAGAAGTTGGTGCAGAAGATGACTCCACTGGCTTAATGTCAACAGTGAGGTCCCCTCTGGCAGGGGAAATCCTAGCTGGGACGCTATGGCCAGAATCCAGCTCCTATGTGCAACCAGAATGTGAATGGGCCAATGTGTCCATTGCAAGTAAACTACATTCGGTATAAGTGCCACTAGTGACTTGGGAAAATAACAGGCACTAGAAAAGGAATATCCACACAAAGGGATGAGCCAGAGTCCATTATAGAGCAATGAGGAGACTGCTGTGCTTGGAAGTGACATCAACGAAATAGTAACACTTAGCACTTCCATCCGAGTCTCGCAGCATGTGTTACAAACTCCAGTGAATGAAAGGCTCACAACACACCTGGGAGGTAGGTAAAGATTACTGTATTATCCTTATTTTACAGATGGGGAAACTTAGGCACAAAAAGAGAGGCCAAATTTTTCAAACTTGTGTGCATATAGCTAGGCCCCTAAGTCCATATTTAGGCATCTACATTCTGGAAATCATAATTCATTTATGTGCCTAAATATGGATTTAGGTGCCTGTGTATCAATACACAAGATTGAAAACTTTAGCCTAAATGTCACAGAGCATCAGTGTCAGACTCAGAACCTAAGATCTGTTGGTTCCCAGTCCTGTGCATTAACCACAAGATCACTCTGTTATAACTAATAAATAATAATAATTTATTACCATAGTGCCTAGGAACCCTAATCATGGACCAAAACCCCAAAGAGTACACACACAACACAAAAAGAGCTTACAACCCAAGTGTAAAACAGACAACAGATAGATGCCGACAAATATGGGGGAAGGGAAAGAAAAAAGGAAGTCTAACTGTTCTTTTGTAGAAAACCCTTCTGCGATTAATTAACTTTAGGTGTGAGGTAATCTCATTACCAACTTAAGTGTATTATTTTTGTTAGTAGAGAAATGTGTATTTAAAACTCTAAATGCACTTATTACAATGGCTGTGATCTACTGAAAATTGAAAGCACACAGAAATTACTGAGAAAAAACCTTGGGACATTATCTCTCTTTCAAAAAACGCTGGTCTGAATGTCTTAGGAAGAATATTATTTCAACAAAGCTTTTGGCCATTTGAAATATTTTTCAGTGTTCACTTTGATGTATTCTTGCTGCAATTTTTTCTCTCTGGTCTCTGAGCAGACGAAAGATTGATAGAGGTTTTTAAACTGGAATGATTTTCAGGAGGAGATCGATTTTCTTGCTACCTCGGGATCAGTTTAATTTTTGTGTTACTTATGACCTAATGAGATATATGGGAAGAGGCATGGAGTGCAGACTGTTGACCGATAGCATCTAAAATGCAAGGAACATTGCTCGTATATTCAAGACCCATAATCATATAATGGAGATCAGAACTTACAGATGTGAACTGATTGCCAATGATGCATCAAGCAAAATGGACAGATATATTTGTAGCCAGCCATAAATTGGTGTGCTGTTACTCAATGACTGAGAACTAGGGGTTTATTAATTTCTAAGGGCTATAAGATGGTGATGGTGCGTGTGTGTGCTTGTGTGTGGTTTTTTTTAAGGCAAGTAAGTAGCAAAACTCTGCTACTTTGATATTTGGAAAACCTGTTACAGACGTTGGCAGATAGCATGCTCTCAGAAGGGTGAAATTCACCCCCTATGCAGAGGGCTATTCAAGGCCAATGCATCCTTAAGCTTGAGGAGGAATTAAGAGATGAATAGCCCTTGTGCTAGTATTTTGCACGGGGTGAAATTCAGCCAGCAGTGCACAAAAATGTCTAGTTCTTCCAGTGGAGATGGCTGCAAAAAACATATACAGACCAGATTACAGGAGATGATTAGAAGAACCCATGTACAGGAGCAGCCTTAGGTGTTTTGCTGGCCAGTGCGGAAAATGTTTTTGGCACCTCCCTACAAGTGGCTGAGCAAACCCCCTCACAACAATCACAGCTCCCTGGAAGCTGGCACCCAGGGTGACTGTCCTGCTCTCCCCTCTCCCACCTATAGAACTGACTCTGCCCATGTATGTGTGATGACGGTCTTCTACACTGATTGAACCAAGGACCGCTACAGCCAAAAGCATAAGCTGCTCCAGCTTGCATTAATGAGTCAAGGCTTTGTAATTAGGGGTAGTAACAACCCCTGTCTTCTGTGTGTTTACACGGAGGAGGACCTGCTACAAACATTCACCAGTGGGTTACATATGCATGGTCTGGAAACTGGAGAGCCAGATAAATGGAGTAGCCTTGTCACAATGCAGTGCAACCTGCATAGAGCAGTGGTTTTCCACTTTTTTCATTTGTGGATTCCTAAAAAATTTTACATGGAGGTGTAGAGTGGACCTCTTTGGAAATCTTAGACATAGTCTGGGAACCCCACAGGTGTGCAGACCACAGGTTGAAAACCCCTATCATAGTCAACCATCTCTGGGTCCTGAAGCAAGTACCACTGAGGTCAGTGGAAGTCTGAGCATTGATTCTGGCTGTCGTTGGATCCAGCCTGTAGGGTGGTGCTCACGTGCCTGTTCCCCCTATGCCACAAACACATCTAGCAGTTATGCTGGCAGGAACTTTCAGCCCACAGCAATCGATGTAAACTCCTGTATAGAATGTTACTGGAAGAGACCTCGAGAGGTCATCTAGTCCAGTCCCCTGCACTCTTGGCAGGACTAAGTATTATGTAGACTATCCCTGACAGGTGTTTGGCTAATGACCTGCTATTAAAAATCTCCAATGATGGAGATTCCACAACCTCCCTAGGCAATTTATTCCAGCACTTAATTACCCTGACAGGAAATTTTCCTTAATATCCAACCTAAGCTACCCTTGCTGCAATTTAGGCCCATTGCTTCTTGTCCTATCCTCAGAGGTTAAGGAAAACAGTTTTTCTCCCTCCTCCTAGTAACAACCTTGTATGTACTTGAAAACTGTTATTGTGTCCCCTCTCAGTCTTCTCTTCTCCAGACTAAATAAACCCAATTTTTTCAATCTTTCCACACAGGTCATGTTTTCTAGACCGTTAATCATTTTTCTTGCTCTTCTTTGGACTTTTTCCAATTGGTCCACATCTTCCTGAAATATGAAGCCCAGAACTGGACACAATACTCCAGTTGAGGCCTAATCAGAGCAGAGTAGAGCGGAAGAATTACTTCTTGTGTCTTGCTTACAAACACTCCTGTTAATACATTCCAGAATGATGTTCGCTTTTCTTGCAACAGTGTTACACTGTTGACTCATGTTTAGCTGGTGGTCCACTATGACCCCCAGATCCCTTTCCACAGTACTCCTTCCTAGGCACTCATTTCCCATTTTGTATGTGTGCAACTGAAATTCTGTTCTCCCCATAATATACATTGCCCACTGACTGTAAGTTATAGGGCCTGAGAGAGCCCCTTGCCCTTTCACCTGTGGGAAGCCAGAAGCTTTCCTGGGATTAGGCTCTGCAGAAGGTGAATGCATGAGTTCCTATTAAAAAGAAGAGTTTCTAGCATTTAGTTGAGGGGTGTGGGGGGGGGGAGGGAAAACAAACAAAGCAACAAAACCCCTTACAAATAAAAATTTAGTGTTAATGACTGACTGTCTTCCCAAACTTCAGTGGCTTTTGCTGTTACACTGAGCTTTTCCAAGCTGCTGCAGTGTGACAACTTTGGCTCATTTCACCCTCAGCTAAATCCACTGATAGTAGCCTTGCAGGTGTCATAGAAATTCCTGTCCGTTCCAGCTGAGGAATAAGGAGAGACGGACACAGCTAATCAAGCAAGGAGCCCCGGGAGGGGCGATCCGTTTATTTCAATTGCAATTGGGTTTGAGCTCATAAGTCAGCAAGAACAAAGAAAACACTTACACCAAAGCACTGTATGCAGTTGACGATGATAATCTATTGCTTTATGATTGGCCAAAATTTGCCATCATTACCATACATAATTAGCAAGCTACATGTATCTGCCCCTCTTATGACCCCTTATTGTTCATCTACTTGCCCCCTCCTCCTTGCTTATTTTGCAAACCAACCAGTTAGCTATCTATAGGACGCAGGCACAGAAAGGTCCATTGTCTCCAGGTTTGGAGTTTGGCTACATTTCCTCTCGAAAGAACTTCCTGAGTTAAGACAACCCATAGCTGATGTTTTCCCTTCTTCTTCCTCCCATGTGTACGTGACAAATTTGCCCCCTGGCAGTTAAGCAGAATAATTTTATATCACAGGCGAGCACAACTCAAGTGGATGCTATTATGAGTAGTAACCAGCCTGACCAACAACCGAAGCAAACAATTAGCCAAAGAAAATTATAGCAAGAGGAACAAATAAAGAGCCCAGTCCTGCAGCCCTTACTCACTGTGAGAAGTCACATCTCTACCCAAGAACAGATCAGATCCTCCTGCATACTCTTGAAATCGAGGCGAAGAGTCATGAGTAAGGGCTGCAGGATCAGGCATTATTCATTCATTCCTGCCATTGCAATGACTTGGAGCAAATTTATTTATTTTTATTTAAGAAAAGTCAAATTTTGTAACAAAATGCCCTTTTCATTTTTCCAGTTTTATATACGACTACTATGCGCCACCGACACAGTACAATATAGTGAGCCCTCTTCCTCCACGCCTCATTGTAATCACTGTCCAGAAAAACATATGTAAAAACAGAGGGAATTAGATCTGAATCAGTGATTTAGAAACACTGATGGTAGAAAAGAGAGAGTAAGAATCAGTTGTGTATTCGCTCCCATGTTTTCCTGTTACTGCCAAGGCAAGTGACATTCAATAGCTGACAGCACATTTTAAAATTAGTGCTGAGTTGTTCATGATTTGAAAAGCCCCTAGCCCTGCTGGTGTAATTATACAACGCACAGCTAAACGGTTTCACCTTCCTTTCTTATAACAATAACACCCCCTATTTTAAAAGGATGTGTCACAATCAATACCTTTGGCCCTTTTACTGGCTTTTTGTAGTAAAATGCCTTATCTACAAGTAATTACCTGGTTCTAAACATGTCTCGGATGGGGGGAGGAGAAATCCTATGGAAGACAGCATCCCTTAGAATTTGTACTGCAGCTGAAGATGCATTTAATTCTGTAGAGCAACTTCAGCTTTAATCACATCCTCCTGATATAATGAGTCCTGACATAGCCTAATGCATCACATTCATTTCCATTGAAGACCTAAAAAGACTTTAAAGGGACACTGCAGCTGTTCCAAATCCAACTAGGCATTCAATAACCACAGGTTGGTCTTTTCAATGCCCTCCCTTATGAGCAGGTACTTTCAATTTACCTGATTTTATTTTTATTGATATAGTGCACCTAATCACTATCACTTAGTGTTACAATTTTTGACACACTCATACATCCCCTCGAGCAACAGGAGAAGAAAAAGAAAAGCAATTCTCCTTAGAAGTTGGTGGAATTGCTCTGCAGTAAAAAACAGCCTTTCAGGAAGGTTCCTGGAAGCCCTGGCCTCCTGTCTGTGGTTCAGCTGTACCTAGTTTACAACACAAAAAGCAATAAAGTTCTTATAGCAAAAGGCCTGCGTATCATGAAGCTCTTAATAGTTGTTGTTTTTCTTACCATCCCTTCCTGGCATTACTTTATCACCTGAAAATCTCATTTTGCATTAAAAAAAATGATAGGTTCTAGCATTCGTGGTTGCAGATAAAAGCTAAAGTGTTAAAAACTAAAAGGCAACTCTAGCTCAGTGGGATCCTGGTCCACAACAAGAGCCCATACGTGCTATGGTAATACAAATCATAAACACAATATTAATAAGAAGCCAGAATTTAGTATTGATAAAATCTCATGGTGTTTGAATGCTTGGGGTTGGCAATGCTGGCTTTATTACAGCTGCTTGTGGAGCACTGTCTCCTCAGAAGGCTTTCAGCCCTTGATGGTCAGAGGATACTTCTGTCTCATTCCCTGGTTTGCCTTGATTGGGCCTTCAGTCCCAACCCTGCATCAGCTCCCTGCTTGCCCTGGGCTCTGCGCGGCTCCCGGAAGCAGCCACCATGTCCAGCTCCTAGGCACGGGGCGACCATGGGGATTCCGTGCGCTGCCCACGACCCAAGCGCCAACACCGGCTCTGCAGCTCCCTAACCCTAGCATGTACGGTATGACTTCGGAGAGCTACATACACAGGGTGTTAACTCCCTGCCTGCTGGTAACAAGCTGGACCCTCTGCATTCCGTCACAAGGCTATTAAACCATGGCACTGAAATGTTAATTGGACATAGAAATGTATGCAGGGCCTCTCATTGAAGCATGGGGGCATCTCATTGACTTCAGGGGGAGCTTGAGGACAGAATTTGTTCATATATTGGGAGAGACAACCAATTGTAAATACTACTTTCAAATAATGTTAATGTGCTCAAGACAAACCCATAGAGAAATTGTAAGGAGACTTAAGCATCATGGGATGGATAAGGCCTGATTTCCAAAAGAAATTAGCACCCAGTAGCTCACTCTCTGGAAATCTGATCATCTCCCCTTGTAAGTATTCTCACACTTCTTATCAAACTGTCTGTACTGGGCTATCTTGATTATCACTTCAAAAGTTTTTTTTCTCTTAATTAATTGGCCTCTCAGAGTTGGTAAGACAACTCCCACCTGTTTATGCTCTCTGTATGTGTGTATATATATCTCCTCAATATATGTTCCATTCTATATGCATCCGAAGAAGTGGGCTGTAGTCCATGAAAGCTTATGCTCTAATAAATTTGTTAGTCTCTAAGGTGCCACAAGTACTCCTGTTCTTTTTGCGGATACAGACTAACACGTCTGCTACTCTGAAACATCTCATTTAGGTGCCTAATCCTAAAGGCACTCTACAGTCTTTAACTTTCAGGAATCTTCTTATCTGTCCACCACTTTCCATTTGTGTTTATTATCTCTTTCCTGCCATTTGACAGCAATTACAAAAAGATCTGTAGCCAGGGTTTAAAAAAAACCCAACGCTAGTATAACAATTATGCCTGTCATTTGCACTTCTGTAGCTTCTGTTATCTAAAGATCCTGAAGCACTTGCAAGCATTCATCAATTAAACCTCAGAACACTCCTCTGAGGTTGGAAAGGGATAAGCATATAGATCACATTATCCACCACTGAAATCGGTCACCTCTGGAGTAGAATGCAGCAGCTGTTTAAAATCACACAGCAACATTGCACAAGCCCCGCACTTCAGAGTTTGCAGTAGTTCAAAATAATACACCACCAGGTGGTATGTCTGCAGACATAGGGCTTGTCTACACTGGCAACGTGGCTTGTGTAGTCACGGCAGAGCACTCCATGAGGGGCATAGCTCCCAGCACTGGTGCACTGTCTACACTGGCACTTTACAGCGCTGAAACCTGCAGCACTGAGGGGTGTGTGTTTTTCACACCCCTGAACAAGAAAGTTGCAGCGCTGTAAAGTGCCAGTGTAGACAAGCCCATAGCTAGAAGAGCGCCATTTACATTCACCACTTATGAAATCTGAATATGTTACTAAATGCCAGTCAGGGGCGGCTCCAGGCACCAGCGCACCAAGCGCGTGCCTGGGGCGGCAAGCCACGGGGGGCAGCGTGCTGGTTGCCGTGAGGGCGGCAGTCAGGCTTCCTTCGGTGGCTTGCCTGCAGGAGGTCCACCGATCCCGCAGTTTCGGCGGCGGGTACACCGAAGGCGCGGGACCGGCGGACCTCCCGCAGGCGCGCCGCCAAAAGCCGCCTGACTGCCGTGCTTGGGGTGGCAAAATACATAGATGCCAGTGCTCAGATTGTCTGAGGCCTGGTACACAGATTAAGTTGAATTGTATATGCTGAAGCTAGGAAGCTGGATCTCACCAAAAACCAAGTGCTCCCTCTGGGCTGAGTTTTGTTAGGTAAATACATTAATAATACAACAACTAGTAATCAAGGTTTATCAAGCAGCATGTGCACAAAGGGGAGTAAAAGCCCATGATTCTTAGCGTATTTCTATACGGACAGCTCTGCAGCAGCACAGCTGGTGAAGACACTCTGTGCCGATGGGAGAGAACTCTCCTGTTGGCATAAAAACCTCACCTCCGTGAGCAGCAGAAGCTATGTCAGTGGGAGACGCTCTCCTTCCGACATAACGCGGTGCACACAAGTGCTGTAGTGTAGACATAGCTTTACACTCCTCTGAGCTACACAGAAGTGAATTATAGTTTGTACAAATATTTCATAAGGAAAGAAGAGGCTAATTAGGAGAGTTCTAGTTAATCAGGAATGGCTTGGTTTACTTGGTCCTGCCTCAGCGCAGGGGCTGGACCTGAATACCTCTTTTGGTTCCTTCCAGCCCTCTGTTTCTATAATTTCTATGAAAATGATCAAAATTATTCAAGGGTGAGATAGTACAAAGCCTGCTGAGGATGTTTGGAGTCTTGCCAGGGGTACAAAATGAGATTCCAGGCCTGACACAACAGCTTTCAATACAGTTGCTTCAGTGGGCCTATGCCCAGATGGGTGCATATAGGAGCTTTTGACTGGAGTAGGGAACAGATTGTCTTCATTAGGTTCTGTTCTCCCTTCTTTACATAGAGAAGAATACAAATACATGTAGTTCTTCTCTACTGCCATTAGCATGAGAGTTACTGGGGAGGAAATGGGGAAAAATGACTCATAGACTTTAAGGCCAGAAGGGACTATCATGATCATCTAGTCTGACTCCTGCACATTGCAGGCCACAGAACCTCACCCACCCACTCCTGTAATAGACCTATAACCTCTTACTGAGTTACTGAAGTCCTCGGAATGTGATGTAAAGATTTCAAGTTACAGAGAATCCACCTTTTACTCTAGTTTAAACCAGCAAGTGACCTGTGCCCCATGCTGCAGAGGAAGGCAAAAAAAAAAAAAAAAAAAACCCCCAGGGTCTCAGCTAATCTGACTTGAGAGAAAATTCCTTCCTGACCCCAAATACAGCGATCAGGTAGAGACTCTGAGCATGTGGCTAAAATGCACTAGCTAGACACCTGGGAAAGAATTCTCTGTAGTAACTCAAAGCCCTCCCCATCTAGTGTCCCACCTCCAGCCATTGGAGATATTTGCTGCTAGCAGTGGCAGATTGGCTACATGCCATTGTAGGCAGTCTCATCATACCATCCCCTCAATAGACTTATCAAGCTCAGTCTTCAAGCCAATAGGGTTTTTTGCCCCCACTGCTCCCCTTGGAAGGCTGTTCCAGAACTTCACTTGTTTGATGGTTAGAAACCTTAATCTAATTTCAAGCCTAAACTTGTTGATGGCCAGTTTATATCCATTTGTTCTTGTGGCAGCATTGACACTTACATTAAATAACTCCTCTCCCTCTCTGGTATTTATCCCTCTGATGTATTGACTGTGAATGGGCCACAAGCAGAAGGGAATAGCAACAGAGAGAGGGCTCAACCCTGCCTCCCCACCTCTGGACTCTCCTGATGTCCCTGCTCTTAGTTTGGGATACATTAGTTATTCCCTCTCTGTCCACTCCCTCCAGGAGAGAATAGCTGATGCAATGGTTCCCCCCTTCACGAGTTGGTGTGTTACACTTTCTTCCCAACAGCGGTCTATAGACACCTTGCAATCTGAAACTGGATTAAGTGGCGTTTAGGAATGAATCACCCCTCACCTAACTTCACACCAATGTACTGGGAAATACTGGGCTATCCAAAGCTTCACCTATGTGGCTAGAGGGGACCTGGCTTACTGGGCTAAGCAGCTAATTTGAAATACTTAAGGCCAGATTGTCATGTGCGCTGAGTTTATGCTTTGTGTGGTGAGGCAGGCATGGGCTTTAAGCTGCCTTCCCACTTTGCCATTCCTGTGCCCACTGGGGCTAGTTTTGATCCTTAGTGTAACTTACTTAAGCTAAGTTACGTGGGCTGCAGACAGTGTTCCCCCCTAGGGATTACTCCACTGGCCAAGAACATCCCCTGGACACTCCCCGAACATGCCCCTTACCTGGAGGTTGTGGTTAGCATAAAGCCTTGTAAGCCACCTGGGGAATTCCACTGTGCTAGGGGAATCTCTGGCTGCCTGAGCATCACAAAGCGGCTGCCCCTGGACAATTTGGAAACTTAGGTTCAAATTCTGGCAGGGCTTGTTCAATCCTTCATCTGTCCCAAGCAGATTCCAGTGAGTACCACGTATAAGGATACAATTTGGTCATGGATTCCATGACTTTAATGAATCTTCTGACTTTTTCAGCTTCAGCCCCCTCCGCAGTGGTTGCAGCTGTGGCGGGGCTGGAGCTGTCAGAGAACTCCCTTTTGTCAGGCCCTGCTAATCTTTCTCTCTCTTCTGCTTCTCCTCTCGTGCCTTTCCTTCCTATGCTCTTCTACCCAATCTCCTTGTTAATGAGTCAGTTAGCTCATTAGTTACCCAGCCCCAATCTGATCTGGTAATCAGGAAGTCCTCTCTGTAAATCCCCTCCCCCAGGGACTGATGGGTTAAACCAGGGGTTGGCAACCTTTCAAAAGTGGTGTGCCGAGTCTTCATTTATTCACTCTAATTTAAGGTTTTGCATGCCAGTCATATATTTTAAATGTTTTTAGAAGGTCTTTCTATAAGTCTATAATATAGAACTAAACTCTTGTTGTATGTAAAGTAAATAAGGATTTTTAAATGTTTAAGAAGCTTCATTTAAAATTAAATTAAAATGCAGCGCCCCCTGGACCGGTGGCCAGGACCAGGGCAGTGTGAGTGCCACTGAAAATCAGCTCGCATGCCACCTTCGGCACGCGTGCCATAGGTTGCTTACCCCTGGGTTAAACAGTGACCCACAGGGTGATTCCCAGCATTCTGTCACATGGACTTTTTCAGGTGAAGCCTTAAGAACCATTGTGTTGTCTGCTCAACATGGTGGTTAAAGATCCCACTAGCACTTTGCTAAGTTTGCTTGGCCCCGTGCTGCTTCGTGGTTGGTTGCTACTCTCCCACCCCAGTGGTGCTGGGTATACGGGGTCTACAAACCACTGGATCCTTTAGGGTGATGAGGACTAATCCATGTACAGCACTTCAGAAATGTAGAGTGCTAAGAGTTGTTAATATGGCAGATGTTGTCACTTCTGTGTGTTCAGTACTGACAATGTGCCTGGTGCTGCACGAGACCCAGAAGGAGACAGGGTACCTGTCCCTAGTATTCTGCATTGTGGTACTTGGAATAAATGGGAAGATTCTACCAAACATACACTTTATACTTAACATCATTGTAATGAAGCTTTTGTTGTGTGACTCTTCTTGGATGTAATTACACCATTAAATAGACTTTAATTTTAACCACAAAAAGCATCGTTAGAACCTAAAATTACGTCATTTACAAATACATAATTGTATATGAAACAAACAGTATGCTGTAGATGCTCTCCACATGTAACTCTTGTGCTGAATTTCAATATCTTAGCTGGTGTGGATGTCTCAGTAGATTGGTGTAGAGATAGCATGGGTTTCACCACTAGTGCCCTCATCCTGGGAACTCTTATTCAAGCATGTGGCTTTATGTACAGGAGTAGTCCCATTGGACTTGAAGGGACCACTCCTGTTCATAAGTACCTGTATTTGCCGGATCAGGGTTGTCAGTTGAAATGCAGCCCAAGTTAGCAGAGATTGTTAGTGGTTTGGTGACCTATGTGTAGCCCTGGCTATTTCTGAGGCTCCAAAAAGAGGAAGGACTCAAAGGTGCCTGAAATATGAACAGCCGGGAGGGGCTGCCAGGACCCTCAGTGATGTGCCAGGGCAGCTCAGAGACACAGCACTTGGTTGGCTGGAGAGAGATGCTCTAGCAGCAGGAAGAGACGCTGCCCCTTGTTGCTCTTGGAAGGAAGGAGAGGAGGTGCACAGGACCCATGGGTCTCAAGGTGGGTGACAGCTGGTTAGAATGGAGGAATACTTAGGCTCTACCCTGCTTTGGGACCCAGGCTGCTCCACCAGGGGGCTATATATCTGTGTAGAATGTTTGCTAGGATTCATGCAATTCCCAGAGAACAGGTGCCACGTTTATCAGAATTGATACCACTGTGGGCATTCTCAACAGAGAAGCCAAGGACTTACTGCACAATGGACACTGAAGTGGAGCCATTGAGAGAGCTGGTGAGACAACCTGGGCTGAAGTGCCAGCAGCCCCCATGTGTCTCTGTTACGTGAAATGCAAACAGCACGAGATATTTCCCAGCTTTCTCAGTGTCTGCTTAGACATTGCAGTGGTGGGGCCACATAAGTACCCAGTTCGATAGAATGAACTCTCCCTCCCCGCCACCCCAATGCTTCAGCATGCTACCTCTAGGGTGACCAGATGTCTCGATTTTTATAGGGACAGTCCCGATATTTGGGGCTTTTTTTTTATATGGGCTCCTATTACCCCCCACCCCGTCCCGATTTTTCGCACTTGCTATCTGGTCACCCTACCTACCTCCTGCTTAGGGCCTAGGCACATTGTCAGAGCAGCATGTGGTAATAGTGTTACACCTGTCCCATGGGTAAAAGCTTTCAGTCTCCAGTGCTCTCTGTCCAGCTATTGTCACTAGAACCAAAATCCACACGTTCAACAGATATTTTTAAAGGTTACTTTTAATTTTTTTTTTTGAAAGAAAACAAAATGTTGGCTACTTTAAAAGTGTTTTCTTTTTTTTTTTTTTTTAAATCAAAACAGGTACCTGATTTTAAAGGGACACAACTCAGGAGTTATACAAGCAGCTCGCTTCCTTTCAGTTTTTAAATAAATTCATGTCCGAGAGACATGTTTTCTTTCCTGTTTCTTCTATTTTCAAAATCCCGGAAACAATAAATGAAATCTGACTCTAAATGTGCATCCTTGAGATGTGTAGCTGCCAAAATGGAAGTCAGACTGTAAAACTGGAATTGTGTCTTGAAAATAATTTATCCTGATGTTTTTTCCCCCTCCCTGTTTGATTGCATTGATTTAATTTTTGTAAGTGACTCGAGTGCCTGATAAAGGTGTCTGCCTGACAACATGGGAAACTGAAGTCCTCTCTCTATCCCCAGAACAGGCAGGGGCAGTGCACGCTATCCTATACCACACACACCAATATGCCTCAACTGGAGCTGCCTGGGCCACCTCTAGGGGTGACAGAAGAGTTCTGTCTTCATGAATCTTTCCATCTGAGACTGATAATGGGGTGTCGGTGTCACTTTTGATGGTATTTTCAAAGGGACAGATTCTTCCCTCCATGCCACACAGACGCTGCTGAAGCCAAGGGAGTGGCAAAGGTGTGTGTGTGTGGGGGGGGGGGGCAGATTTTGAACCATATAATTGAGTTACCAATGGGACTCCAGTCTGGATAGCAGCCAAGTTGGCAAGAAAGCTTTGCAATGGCTGCTTTACCTCACAACATTCTCAATCTCTCCCTACAACATGGTTACTAGAAGGAACAATTGGGGGAGCTTCTGATGAGGTACTAGTAATCTGATTACTAGGATTTTCACCTTCATGCAAAACTACCTTGTTCCTTTTCTAAATGACTTCACTCTTCAGGCCAGTACAAAGTAATCATCTGTCTTCCTCAGACATGACCAAGTAAGTCCCTATTGGTGTGGTATTATTTTGTTTATTATTAAAGAGCAAACAATACCCACTCCTAATATTAAAGGACTACATGGCTCTCCTTTAGTAGGATACGGTTGTTCTGCAAACATAACACCACCCTTCTGTATCTTTAAAGAACAGCATACATTTGTAAAAGTGCTCAGTTTTAAAATGGCTGCTTTCTTCAATATTTTTTATTTTTTCATGGAAAACGGTTACTTTACATAATGCATATGGCTAAGAGAAAAGCACAAGCTAATAATCACTGCAGTAGGCCTAGAGAAATATTTCAGCACCATGTTTAGAGCTAACCTCACACTGCTTGCCTTAGTGTTTTTCTTGATATGCATATGCTTGTTTATTTTTAACCTCTTATTTATCTCTCTGATTCTCTAAAATTGCCAACAAAAGAATATTTTACTTAAGACCTGAGCTGAGTCTTAGGTCTGTTAGTTGGGGCATTTACTGCAGTTTTACTGGAGCGAAAAACTGAACTCTGCTTTTGGCTAGGCAGAGCCAGGGGCAGCTAGAAGTTACTTTGCCATCCTGCCTACAAAAAAAATAACAGTTAAGCGGCTGGTGTGCCGAGACCACTGCTTACCATGCTGACCAGTATTGTCCCATTGTTTCCTCGTGCTCCCCCATCTGTCTCTATCTGTCATGACTTGTTTTATACTTGGACTGTAAGTACTTTGGGGCAGGAATTGTCTTTTTTTTGTGTTGTTTGTACAGCACCTCACACAGTGGGGTCCAGTAAATGCCTGGACCTCCTAAGAACTTACGGTAAGGTAAATAATAATAGCGTCTGCTTTAGGTAAAAGATTGAGAATACAGAGAAGGCTGCAATCTCCTTCTCCAAATGATGCCAACAGAAAGGCAGCTGTGGGAACGTGTTCTGCTGCCATCACCTCTGCTCCTTGGTTGCTCAGGGAAAGCTGAGCTGAGCTTATCGTGCTGCAGCAACAACACTGCTGGGCTGGGTGAAGGCATCAAGCTCCTTGTAGCGGTATGTGGTGAGTTGGCAGCCAAGCTGCTAGATGGCGACTATGGCACTCTGTCCTTCCCTTGAAAGATGGGGTAGGTGTTTGGGGCACCCTACTATAGCTGTGTTTACAGCTTGGGGGGCATCCCTTATGCACTTTGAAATTTTCACTGAAATCCCTTGCATTTTGGCTCTGTTGGGAACTTTTTTCCAGGCCTTCACAGGGAAGAAGGTTGGTTTAGTGGGTAAGATGCTGGGCTGGGGTCTGGCAAGTTGTCTGTGATTCCTGGCTCTGCCACAGATTTCCTGTGTGATCTTGGGCTGGTCATTTAATTTCTCAGTGCCTCAGCTGGCCCCTCAGGAGTGCTGTGAGGATAAATTAATTAGTGCATGTGAGGTACTTTGGGTCAGGGGCTACAGATGAACTTAGATAAATGCACACTAGAGAATTAAGGCGTGACATAGCTTTACGGGCATTGAGCTCTATTATGGAACATGTTAAAAATAATGAAAAGAGAGAGAAAAATTGTCTTTGTGAAAAGGTAGCTCAAAAGGGTACTCTGGCTAGTGCTGTCTTTCCAGGGGTTAGAGCCCAGCACAGAGAATCAGGAGCCCTGGCTGACGCTCCCAACACAATGAATGGGGAGAGACAGGCGCCTCAGAATGGGATTCACAAAAACCAGTGTGCTAGGCGGCTCCTCACCTAAGGTAGCCAATGGGAGGTGCCAAGCCGAGGGGTCTGTGCTCAGCCTCGCCCCCTCACAGAGGTAGCTGCTTACGTCCAGGCTGCAGGGAGACGCCTCCTCTCTTGGAGTTTGGCACCTATGCCAATTAAGTAAGAAGTTGGGGGGAGGAAAGGGCAACATCTTCCCACATAAGGTGTAGCCAAGGGGCTAGGGTACTCACCTGGGAAGTCGGAGACCCTGGGTCAAGTCTCCCTTCTACATGAGGGGAAGAAGGGAGATCTGCCACCTCTCAGGGGAGTATTCTAACCACAGAGCTATGGGATATTCTCATGTGGGGCTCTCTCAATCTCTCCTTTTGAAACTGTTCCTCTGTGGATGAATAATTTTAAAAAGGCATCGGAGCAGGGGGACTGGATCTTGGGTCTCACACTTACCATGTGAATGCTCTAACCACCAGGCTACAGAATCATTCTTGTGCCTGTTCTCTCGCTGACCGTCTGATTCTTGCCTTTATTATTCATAAGGCTACGATTATGTCACAGAAGTCACGGACGTCACGGAATCCTTGACTTCCAGAGATCTCGTGACATTGGGGGCCCTGCAGCTGACCAGCCACTGTTGGCGGTGGAGGGACCCCCCACAGCTCCCAGCCACTGTGGGTGGCGCAGGAACCCTGAAGCTCCCCAGCTGCTGGCGCTGGTAGGGACCCCGGAGCTGCCTAGCTGCTGCCACTGGCAGGGCTCCCCCCGCAGATGCTCAGCCAGCATGAGCAGCCGGGGTCCTCTCCCCAGCTCCCAGCCCCATAGGGCGCCCCGCCCCAGCTCCCAGCCCTGCAGAGCAGTGGGTCCCCGCAGCTCCCAGCCACTGTAGACAGGGGGCAGTGTACTGGACCCTCCTCCCTCCCCATGTTGTCAGGGACGTTTTTAGTAAAAGTCAGGACAAGTTGCGGCTTCCGTGAATTTTTGTTAATTACCCGTGACCTGTCCCTGACTTTTACTAAAAATATCCATGACAAAATCATAGCCTTAATTATTCACGGTGGAAAGCGTCAACGGGAGAAACTGAGTAAGCCTCATGTCAGAATATCCCATAGCGAAAGGCTCTTCGTTTTCAGTTTTTATTTTGTTTAAAAATTCCTGGGAATTTATCAGCGTTTGTTACAAAAAGTAAAATGGATGAAAATCAGTGCAAAAAATTATAATAATTATGTGTATATATATATATATATATATATATATATATATATATATATATATATATATATATATATATATATATATATATATATATAAAATGTGTTTATGTTAATAATACATTAGCCTGAGTATAAATGCAAGGTTGTCTGTGAAAGTACAACAATGTTCTAGAAGATACACAGACACATTCATGTGCGTGCACATGTGTACATACTGTTAATGTACAGTCGATGATATAAAACACAGCATTAAAGTGCTTTTACCTTCAATACTTCTACTTTTCTCTATTTGTTGCTTTTTATTGTTCTCTCATCCCCCAATATTAGCCCCTATATTTTCCAGAAAACAATTATATATATATATACCATATATATATAATTACCATATATATATAATTGTTTTCTGGAAAATATAGGGGCTAATATTGGGGGATGAGAGAACAATAAAAAGCAACAAATAGAGAAAAGTAGAAGTATTGAAGGTAAAAGCACTTTAATGCTGTGTTTTATATCATCGACTGTACATTAACAGTATGTACACATGTGCACGCACATGAATGTGTCTGTGTATCTTCTAGAACATTGTTGTACTTTCACAGACAACCTTGCATTTATACTCAGGCTAATGTATTATTAACATAAACACATTTACTTAGGCCTTGTCTACACTACGAGAGTAGTTCGATTTTACTTGCATCGAATTTTTGTAATCGATATTGCAAAGTCGAACGTGTGTGTCCACACTAAGGACAGTAATTCGACTTTGTGCGTCCACACTAACGGTGATAGCGTCGACATTCGAAGCGGTGCACTGTGGTCAGCTATCCCACAGTTCCCGCAGTCCCCTCTGCCCATTGGAATTCTGGGTGTAGCCGGCAATGCCTTCTGGGTAACAAAATGAGTCGAGGGTGCTTTTGGGAAACTGTCGTCATCCGTCCATCACTCCCGCCCTCCCTCCCTGAAAGCGCCGGCGGGAAAACAGTTCGCGCGCTTTTCCAGTCATTGACAGCGCGGACGCCACTGTACTCCGAGCATGGAGCCCGCTGCGACCATCGCTGCAGTTGTGGCCGCTCTCAACGTCTCGCAGCTTATCATAAAGGTTTCCCTGAGGCAGATGCAGAAAAGTCAGGCAAGGAGGCTACGGCACCGCGGTGATGTCCTGAAGTCTGAGAGTAGCACAGACCTGTCAGAAAGCAGGCGACCCAGCGCCGAGGACATCACAGTGGCAATGGGTCATGTTGATGCCGTGGAACGGCGATTCTGGGCACGGGAGACAAGCACTGAGTGGTGGGACCGCATAGTGCTGCAGGTCTGGGATGAATCCCAGTGGCTGCGAAACTTTCGCATGCGGAAGGGAACTTTCCTGGAACTTTGTGAGTTGCTGTCCCCTGCCCTGAAGCGCAGTGACACCCGGTTGCGAGCTGCACTGAGTGTACAGAAGCGAGTGGCCATAGCCCTGTGGAAGCTTGCAACGCCAGACAGCTACCGGTCAGTCGCGAACCAGTTTGGGGTGGGCAAATCTACCGTGGGGGTTGTTGTGATGCAAGTAGCGAAGGCAATCGTTGATGTACTGCTGCCAAAGGTAGTGACCCTGGGAAACGTGGAGGCGATCATAGATGGCTTCGCAGCGATGGGATTCCCAAACTGCGGTGGGGCCATAGATGGAACTCACATCCCTATCCTGGCACCGGACCACCAGGCCACCCAGTACATTAACCGAAAGGGATACTTTTCCATGGTGCTGCAAGCACTGGTGGACCACAGGGGACGTTTTACCAACATCTACGTGGGATGGCCGGGCAAGGTTCATGACGCTCGTGTTTTCAGGAACTCTGGTCTGTTTAGACGGCTGCAACAAGGTATTTACTTCCCGGACCACAAAATAACTGTTGGGGATGTGGAGATGCCTATAGTCATCCTCGGGGACCCAGCCTACCCGCTAATGCCCTGGCTCATGAAGCCCTATACTGGCGCCCTGGACACTGAAAAAGAACTCTTCAACTACCGGCTGAGCAAGTGCAGAATGGTGGTGGAGTGTGCTTTTGGCCGTCTCAAGGGGAGATGGAGAAGCTTACTGACTCGCTGTGATCTCAGCTCCACAATCTCTGTGAGAGCAAGGGGGAGACCTTTATGGCGGGGTGGGAGGTTGAGGAAAATAGCCTGGCTGGTGATTACTCACAGCCAGACAGCCGGGCGATTAGAAGAGACCAGCGGGAAGCGCTGTGCATCCGGGAGGCTTTGAAAGCAAAGTTCCTGAGTGAGCAGGGTAACCTGTGATTTTATAGTTTGTGTACTGAGAAGCTAAACCTGCCCCCGTTTCTTTACCCAGGTAATGTTGACTATCCTATCCAGTTACATACCCCCTTCACCCCCCCTCCAACACACGTGTCGAAATAAAAATAGTTCTACTTTGTTAAAGCACACCGTTTTCTTTAATACTGTTTTAGCGGGAATTTTTTAAAACTGGGACGCAGACTGTGGTGCGGGGCGGGTCTAGTGTTGTGATGCGAATGCAGCTTCTAAACTCAAGGATTGACAGGCTCCGCTGCGGTGGGATGCTTGTTTCAACGGAGCCTGTCACCCCTCCTGATCGGGACTGTGTGTATGGGAGGTCTATTTGACTTTGTGGCAGGGGGAGGACGGTTACAGATCCCATGCTGTGTGGCTCTGTGATCCTGTCTAAGGACCGGCGCTTAAGATCTGTAACTGCCCTCCCCCGCCACAAAGTCACAGAGCAACCCACCCCCCCCAACATTACATCAAAACAACCTCCCAGACTAACCGGGGCAACTAGTCACTGCATCACTGCACTGTGTATGTGCCCTGCTGCTGTGCCTGCCCCCGACTATGTACCCTGCCAAAGGAGACTGTCCTGTCCAATTTCCAACCCCCTTTCCCCTCCTCCTCCAAAAGAACATGATTGAAACAGTAGTTAACAGAAACGAATTTTTTATTATCAACTACACATGGCATTGGGAGGTGAAACTTGGACGTGGGCTTGTGTCAGGCGGGAAGGAAAGAACTTTTCAAATTTTGGGAAATGAGAGCCTTCTGCTACTAGAGCTCTCTGCAGGGGTGGAGTGAGAGTTAGCAGGGACTCTGCCGCCTCTCCTTCTTTGCACTTTGGGTGAGGTGGGTATGGGACTTGGTGGCGGGGGAGGGCGGTTAGAGATGGACTGCAGCGGGGCTCTGTCCTCCTGCCTCCGTTCCTGCAGAACATCCACAAGGCGCCGGAGCGTGTCCGTTTGCTCCCTCAGTAGTCCAAGCAGCGTTTGAGTCGCCTGCTGGTCTTCCTGCCGCCACCTCTCCTCCCGATCCATGTTGGCTTGGTGCATTCGGGTCAAGTTCTCCCGCCACTGGGTCTGCTGTGCTGCCTGGGCTTGGGAAGAGGCCATAAGCTCAGAGAACATGTCCTCCCGTGTCCTCTTCTTCCTACGCCTAATCCGCGCTAGCCTCTGGGAGTGTGATTCCAGGCTAGGTTGTGAGACAGTCGCAGACGGGGCTGTGGAAATGGGAAAAAGGGAGTGAATTCCTCTGAAAGATAAATGTAGTTGTGAACAAAGAACATAGTCTTTCTCTGTGAACAAGACCATGCACAGCACCTTTCATATGCGCACTCAGCACAAGGTCGAATTCTCGGCCTTCGCATTCTGTGCCTGGGGTCTTGAACAGCACATTTGAGAAGCGAGGCAGCACAACGGAATTTCTGTTGCAGGCAGACATGGTAAGCCGTACACTTGTGGCAGTTTAAAACTTTTATATTACCACTGGCCTCATTTCACATTTAAATCAATGTCAGTCCCTGCTGCCAGCAATCCGGCAAGCGGGAACTCTGCCCCTGTCCCACCCCCTCGCGGCTGTCCCCGGGAATGATCCCTTTCGGCTGCCCCTCTCCCGCCTCCACCGCGTGGCTGCAAACCAGCGGTGACAGTTCTGTAAAGGAACGGGAAAGCAGTCCCAACACTAACATTCCCCTACCTAATTAAAAGCAGGTCACCATGGCCGACATCACCCTGATGAGGATCTCCGAGAGCGACAAAGAGAGAATGCTCCGGGAAAGCCTCCAAAGACCAGGGCCGTATGCCGCCCTGCTGTGCAGAGCAATGATCCCCGAGTACCTGATAATCTCGTGGCGCGGCAACGTGTCGTACTTCGGAGGACCCAATAAGGCCGCTCTCCCCAAGAACCTCATGCAACGGCTTTCAAGTTACCTCCAGGAGAGCTTCATCGAGATGTCCCAGGAGGATTACTGCTCTATCCCCGCACATATAGACCGCATTTTACTGTAGCTGCAGTAGCAGGGAATACACAGTAGAGCGGCTTGTGCAGGACAATCACTGAAAACCGGACATTGCTAGATTTCTTTTCAAAACTTGCACTGCCCCTTACTAAACCGTTAAGCGCCTAGGGCACACTAATCATGAACAACCCATTCTTTTAATTGTTAATATTCCTGTTTTGTTAAAAATAAATGTTTAGATGTTTACAACACTTACTGGCTGATCCTTCACCAGATTCTGTGTCCGGGGTAATGGCTGGGGACGCTTCGTAGGGGATCTCTGTAAGGGTGATGAAGAGATCCTGGCTGTCGGGGAAATCAGCGTTGTGAGAGCTGCCAACTGCCTCGCCCTCCTCATCTCCTTCCTCATCTTCCCCGTCCCCTAACATGTCTGAGGAACCGGCCGTGGACAGTATCCCATCCTCAGAGTCCACGGTCACTGGTGGGGTAGTGGTGGCGGCAGCACCGAGGATGGAATGCAGTGCCTCGTAGAAACGGGATGTCTGGGGATGGGATCCGGAGCGTCCGTTTGCCTCTTTGGTCTTCTGGTAGCCTTGTCTCAGCTCCTTGATTTTCACGCGGCACTGCGTTGCATCCCGGCTGTATCCTCTCTCTGCCATGTCTTTAGAGATCTTCTCGTAGATCTTTGCATTCCTTCTTTTGGATCGCAGCTCGGAAAGCACGGACTCATCGCCCCACACAGCGATGAGATCCAAGACTTCACGATCAGTCCATGCTGGGGCTCTCTTTCTATTCACAGACTGCATGGCCATCACTGCTGGAGAGCTCTGCATCGTTGCCAGTGCTGCTGTGCTCGCCACGATGTCCAGACAGGAAATGAGATTCAAACTGGCCAGACAGGAAAAGGAATTCAAATTCAAATTTTCCCGGGGCTTTTCCTGTGTGGCTGGTCAGAGCATCCGAGCTCGCACTGCTGTCCAGAGCGTCAACAGAGTGGTGCACTGTGGGATAGCTCCCGGAGCTATTAGCGTCGATTTCCATCCACACCTAGCCTAATTCGACATGGCCATGTCGAATTTAGCGCTACTCCCCTCGTCGGGGAGGAGTACAGAAGTCGAATTAAAGAGACCTCTATGTCGAACTAAATAGCATCGCAGTGTGGACGGGTGCAGGGTTAATTCGATTTAACGGCGCTAACTTCGACATAAACGCCTAGTGTAGACCAGGCCTTAATGGAATATATTGGATTTTCTTAACATAACCGGTATTTTCATGCACACGAGTAGTCCAAAATTTGGGTGAAAATCAGTAAAAAAATAAATAGCTTTTGTAATATCTCGGAATTTTTAAGTAAAAACCGGTAAAAACTGAAAACAAAGGGTCTGACCCATAGCCAAATGGTAAGGGTACTCACCTGAAAGGCGGCAGATCCAAACTGAAATCCCTTCTTCCCCTCAGGTGGAAAGTACCACATCACAGGTGAGTACTGTTAGTATATAGGCCTGTTTGTCAGCCTGAGATAGAATTTTGGGTTTGACTTTTTGATACTCTTATATCTTATACTAACGTGTGAACAAAGGACAAAGACACTGTGTGTGCTGCTTCTGCCTGGCCAGATGGGTTCGTTAGTATAACAGGAAGAGATAAGGGATAGAATTAAAGTGTTACAGGGTATGATGGGAGTGTAATATATGAGCATATACTGGAAGGCTGCCTGGCTCCTCTCTCAAGCCAAGATCAAGCAACCAGTTAGGAGGGGTAAGGGATTGAGGGGGGGGGCATAAGACACTAAAAACAAAGAAAGGCCTGGCCTTGACCAGAACACAACCTCACTCCTTACCCCTCCCATGGGATACAAAAGCGGTGGGACGAAGCCCCCAGACTCACGACCCTCCAAAATGGAACATGACCATAAGTGGTAAGGGGTGGGACAGGGATGTACATTGTAGGTATATTTGGGCCTGCTAAGAAGGAGGAGGTGGGAATGGGGACACAGGCAAGGCTCTGCCGTGTAAGAGCTGGGAACGGGACACTGGGAAACAGACTCTGCCGGTGTGTAGAGCTATGGATATGCTTGCTTGGAATGAACCCCAATAAACATCGCATTGTCTGCACTTTGGACTTCTGGTCTTCCACTTTCTGTCTGCATGACAAGAACCAGGGGAGGGGGTGAAGGGAAAGCCCTCTAACAAGTGCCCTAACCACTGGGCTAAAGGTTATGAGGGAGATCCTCTTTGTCCCCTCTCCCCAAACATTTCATGTAAGCTTCTCCATAGGTGCCCAATCCGGTAGGCAAGCTGTGATCACGCCTACTGGCTCTGGTCCTGCATGTGAGTTAGGTGGAGGAACACCTATCTTCCCCTAGTTCAGGCAGCACTCTGGGGCTTTGGTGTCTGGACACCTGGCGTGGGTCTACAGTGCACATGCTCAGAATCAGAAACAGAGGTGCCGAGGAAACTTTTACTGTGAAAATTTAGGTGCTGAGCAAGTTTAGGCATCTACAGGTTTCAGGGGAAGCTGAGCGGGGGCTTTGTGATCCCAGAGGGGCCTGATGCTGGGATTTAGGTGCCTAAAGTGACAGTTAGGCCCCTACGTCCTTTTGTGAATCTAGCCCTTAGCTTCTTAGTTTACCTCACTGGTAATTTGAGGATATTTACATGGCAGGGGTGTCTGTAAAGTGCCTTTGGAATCCTTGGCTGGACGATGGTTTCAATGCGCAGGCCTACTTAGGGTGACCAGATATCCCGATTTTATAGGGACAGTCCCGATTTTTGGGTCTTTTTCTTATATAGGCTCCTATTACCCCCCACCCCGTCCTGACTTTTCACACTTGCTGTCTGGTCACCCTAGGCCTACTATACATTAGTCTGTCAGCACAGCACAGTTTAAAAGTGTTACAAAGCAAGGGCAACACAGTGCCAGAGTCACACTCCTACATAGCTGCGACTCTCTTAGCACCCTAAGAGGCAGTGCTAGGTGTACAATCTCTACATCACAATTAAATAGCCCCTTAGCCCGAGCCCCTTAGCTAGAGTCAGCCGACATGGGCCAGTTGTGGGTGTTTAATTGCCGTGTAATGTAAGCCCAGGGTTAGTGGAACTTGAGTTAGCTGATGCTGGGTTTGTTAACCGAGGGCTTGAGCATCTCCACTCATTTGTATCCCCGGGTTAAGAATTGTCGAACCCTCGGTCCCAACCTGGGGCTCCAGCATCTACATTGCATTATGCAGGCCCGACTCCAACTGCCCAAATCCTATTCTTCCTAGCGCCCTCTCAACAGGTGGCTGCTCTAGCCCTTTGTTCGTGGTGCAGTGTGGGAAAACTTGACTGTCCACCAAACTTGACTCTCTTCAGAGGACAAAGAAAGTCAGCCTGTGGGATTGTTGTACTTCTGGGAGACTCCCAGAGCACAAGTCCAGTGGGGGTGCGTCTATACTGCGACGCAATAGTCTCAGCTTGACTCAGGCTTGGGCCTTCCACTCCCATGGGGTCCTAGGACCCTGGGTTAGAACGATTTGTGTGTTGAGAGAAGGTGGGTTAGGCTTGATCCTGAGTTCTAACCCTGAGCTTACACTGCAGTGTAGGCATATTCTTCATGTGGTGCCAGGACAGCAGGAGAGTTTAATGTGCATTGAAAGTACCAGATTCGCAGATGAACTTTGATTTGGTTGTGTCTTGAAAACCCCTCATTTTCCAGGCTTTTATTATTGCAGTTTATACCTAAGAACGAAGCCACATGCCCTTTGGAAGTGCCAAACAATACACATGCAGCAGCCATCTGCTTAGCAACCCTGGTCTCTGTGAACATGTCACCCCAGTGCTCCACTCTCAATGCTGGTTCCCTGTTGAATACGGAGCCCGGTTCAAGGTCTGTGTCCTGATTTTCAAAGCCTTCCATGGGACTGGCCCTTAATACCTGAGGCCACGTGACCTCCCACGGTAGCTGTGTTCCACTAGTACAATGAAGATGCCAATAAACAGGCACATGGGTAGAGCTGTGCAGAGAAAGGTAATTCCTTTTGTGGAGGAGTTCGATATTTTGAAATTGGATTTTGTTCCGCTTCAGAACGACAACCAAAATTTTAGAAATTCTCTGCACCAGGGAATAGACCGCCTGCTTCAGGGCAGTTGGCCTCGCGGGGTGCCCCAGAGCTACGGACCCTGGACGATGGGGCTCCTCGTCTCTTAGTCAGTCCGGCAAGCAGGTTGCCAAGGACCCAGGCTGTTGGGAAACTAGGCAAGTTTCTGGAAGGCCAGGTTCTGTTGGATCCCTGTCTGTGTTCTGTCAGAACTTAGTCAAAACTGAACTATCTCCACACAGCATTGCAACTTTGATGAACTGGCAAATTCCAATGAAAATATGTTTCTTCAGAATTTTTCCAACCAGCTCTACTCATGGGTGCAACAGATGGAACTTTCACAGCAGCTGGATCTAGCCTATGGCACTCATCCTGTAAGGGATAAGAATGACTCACCATTTCCTGAACTAAATGCAAAACTCAGTCCTTTGACTTTGCTTTACACACGCACCTATTCACACACAAATAAACAGAGACAAAGAAATAAAAACAAAGACCTATATGCCAATCAAGCTATTTCTCTTACAGGTGCAGAAGGAAGATAAATAGAAAGATGGGTATTGTTTGCTAATGATGAGATGGGAGGGGTGGTATATAAGTACCTAGATAGATGAATGTTGTTCCATTTCTATCTTACTTATATGTACCAAAGTGCATGTGTAGTTGATGAGAACCTTGCCTGTCATGCTATGAGGGATCACTTATAAACACCAATGTTATATATTTACCTATATCAGAGATATACATCCAGAAACCTGGAGACATGGTTCTAGACTTTGTTGAACCCTCAAAATGTGGAGGAACAGTTATAGCCAGGGTTTTGGTTGGACTTCCTTGTCGAACAGGAGAGGTCAGACCTGGGTTTGGAGTTTGAACACCAGGGCCCAAATCTGGGGTTTTGTTTCTGGCCCATCTCTAAAACAACGGTTAATTTTATTCTGAGTAGGTGGCTCACAGCCTTCCAACACAATTGTGAATGAGAGATTTCAGAAAAGTTAAAATTATACCAATACATATCCTTTAAAAAATCAGAGCTTTTCCTGTTATAACAGATACCGTCTCCATATCAAAATCTCATCCAAAACCCAGGGGAAGCCAGGTGATCGCTTTGTATGAATTTTAACAAACACTTTGTCTGAACCATCAAATAATAAAATTCAACAGAAGAAGACTCTGAATAGGGCTCATAGGAAGATACTCGGACACCACTTACAACTTTGCTGTTGTAGTTAGCTGCTCTCACTGTGATGTTACCAGAACTCAGTCAGTTCTGCTTTTCAGGGCGCTAAATTCCATCGCTGGATTTGTATACACAACTCTTACTGAGGCTCTGTCTACACTGGCAATTGAACGACAATACTTTTGTCTTTCAGAGGTCTTAACCCCCTCACCCCCCCGAAAGACAAAAGTTTTGTCGCAACAAGCGCCAGTGTGAACAGCGTGTTGTTGGCAGGAGCACTCTCCTGCTGACAACGCAAATGCAGCTCATTGGAGGTAGAAGTTTTTTGTCTGCAGGAGAGCCAACGAACAGTGGCTACACCACATGATTTTTAGTGATACAGCCATGTTGCTGAAAGCTGTGTAGTGTAGACATAGCCTGAAGTCAGTTTAGGGCGGGGAACATAGCCCATATATTTAGTGTGAGCTGGTAATATTTTGATTATGAAGTGAGCTACTGATCTAATAGTTGCTGATTTTCCAATAGATGCAGGGTAGAACTGATGACTCCTGACAGATCTTTTCTCTCCTGCACTGGTTAAGTTACCTTTGCATTATCTTCTTCTAACCTCTTATTCCCTCCTCCTCCTCCCGCTCTCTGTTTATATGTGAGTAATTTCCTGCAAGATATTTTTTCCCATATGTTTATTTTTAGGTCTTCATTTGTTTACTGAAATCTGTCTAAAGTCCTGCAAGATAGCAGCTCAGAATTCATTCATTGATTTGTAGTGCTCATTAGCTTAAATGCCTACTTGAAGCTGAAGGTGAAGAGGTCTTTGTCTTTCATTTCAAGAGCCTTTTGTTTTAAGTTAGCCATTTGTGGTCTATTGTGCCTGAATCAATTTTATGTGGGTTTAAAGAGGGATCATCTACATTATTCTATTTTATGTTTACTCTTTGGCATGAGCATCTGGTTATTTTTAGTGCTTAAAATGGAAACAAAGTTAGATACAGAAACTGCTGAGTTCAGTGATCATTTGCCAGAGAAAACATGTAAAGGAAGATCTATGTAACAAATGAATCCCAAAGATTTCCCCCGGAAATGCCTTTTTAATAAAACCAGAAATAAGAAAAAAATGGGTAATTTAAATATTAGGTCAATTTTTTTTTCAGCAAGCCACTGCACTTCTTTCATAGATTCCAAGGCCAGAAGGGACCATTGTGATCATCTCATCTATCTTCCTGTATAACACAGGCCAGAGATGATTCCTAGAGCAGATCTTTTAGAAAAATATTCAGTCTTGCCTTAAAAATTGCGAGCGAGGGAGTTTTCACCACGATCCTTGATAAATTGTTCCAATGGTTAATTATCCACACTGTCAAAAATGTACACCTTATTTCCAAGTGTGAATTTGTCTAGCTTCAACTTCCAGCCATTGGAGAATTGTGTTATACTAGTGGTCCCGAACCTTTCAGTGTGGTGGGCGCCGGACTACTAGCCACTGAAACGCCGGACAAGCAGCCGCCAAGAAGCGGCAATGCCAAGAAGCGCCGCCGCCGAAATGCCACCGAGAAGCAGCGTCATCAAGAGGTGTCGCCGCCGAAATGCCGCCGAGAAGCAGCGTCATCAAGAGGTGTCGCTGCCGAAATGCCGCCGAGAAGCAGCGTCATCAAGAGGTGTCGCTGCCGAAATGCCGCCGAGAAGCAGCGGCATTTCCACGGCGATGCTTCTTGACGTTGCTGCTTCTCGGCAGCATTTCGGCGGCTGCTTGTCCGGCGGCTGCGCTCCTTGGCGGCGGGGTGCTCCCTTGTCAGTAGGCGGGCGCACATAGTTGCCCTGGCGGGCACTATGGCACCCACGGGCACCGCATTGGGGACCACTGTGTTATACCTTTCTCTGCTAGATTGGAGGGCCCATTATTAAATACCTGTATTTGGGTGGGAGCCAGTGTTTAAAATGCCCCCCAAAAGTAGTCACATTTAAATTCCTGTGCACGCCCCTGACTGTAAGGCAGGTTTTCTAATCCTTTAATCATTCTCTTGGCTCTTCTTTTCATCCTCTCCAATTTATCAACATCCTTCTTGAATTGTGGGCACCAGAACTAGACACAGTATTACAGCAGCGGTTGCACCAGTGCCAAATACAGAGCTAAAATAACCTCTCTACCCCCACTTGAGATTCCCGTGTTTATGCATCCCAGGATTGCATTAGGTCTTTTGGCCACAACATCACATTGGGGGTTCATGTTCAGCTGATTATCCACCGTGAACACCAAATCCTTTTCAGAGTCACTGCTTACCAGGATAGTCTCCTATCCTGTAAATCTGGCATACATTCTTTCTTCCTAGATGTATGTATTTACAGGTCTTAAAAAAAACAACGTATTGTTTGCTTGTGCCGAGTTTAGCAAGTGATCCAGATCGCTCTGAATCAGTTCCCTGTCCTCTTCATTATTTACCACTCCCCCAATTTTTGTGTTATCTGCAAAGTTTATCAGTGATGATCAGGGGTGTACACAAGCAGGAGCATGGCCCCCCCAATAATTGTTGGGCTCACAGAACTCCTCCGGTCCCAGGGCCGTGGTGTGGGGGGGGAGAGCGAGCTCCTCCAGGGCTGCGGGGATGAAAGGGAAGAGCTATCTCTTGCCGGCCCAGGGTGGGGGGGGAAGGAAGAGTGAGCTTCTGCTGGGGAGGAGGGGGGAGGGAAAAGCGAGCTTCTCCTGGGGCTGGGGCAGGAAGGGCACAGAACATGTACCCCCAAAAGGGGTCAAAGTTAAATTTCTGCCCATGCCCCTGAAAGCTTAAGATTCTGTCACGGGTATTTGTAGTAAAAGTCAGGGACAGGTTGCAGGCAATAAACAAAACTTCACAGAAGCCGGCGACCTGTCCCTGACTTTTACTACGAATACTTTGCTGGGGGTGACAGAGCGCTGCCGGGGCTTGCAGCTGCTCCAGCCCTGACACTTGCTCATGGGGCTGACCATGGCTGCTGTTCTGACAGCTGCTGCTCCGCTACCCCGGGGCTGGCTGCCAGTCAGCTGTTCTGGCACCCCCCCGCTACCCCGCTATAAGTCTTTTCCTTGGGAGATTGACACGTAGGGGCTAGGTTTTCAAATGGAACTACTTGACGTAACTCTAGTGGGCCTGATCCAAAGCCCATTGAGGACAATGGGAATTTTTCATTGCCACACTTGCATTTGCAAGTAGGTAATTGCTCGCCTAGCCACTTGATTTCCAAGTGCAAACTACATCTGCGCACACAAACAGCCTTGTTGCTTGGGCAGTTTTGCAAGTTTTCAAAAGTGGCTGCATAAATTACATTTACAAACCCAGATTTTGAGCGTGAGCAGACATCCTCCCATGTGCATAATTCCCCATTTGCCTACCTAACTGGTGTTTGCAGGTGCAAATGCATGATTTATACATGCAATTTAGATGGATACTTTTGAAATTGGACCCTAGGCATAAATCTAGCTTACAAAATCAAGAAAAGCTTTTTTTTCTTTTTCTTAAAGAAGTATGATACTGCCCTTTATACCTAATTTTCAGCTGTTTGAATTCCAATTGTTAGCCCAGAATATTCTATTTCCTGTCTAGCAGCTGTGTTCAATGACAACTGAACGAAATGACGTACAGAAAAAATTAAAAGCAATTGGATTGTGAAGCTGTTTACTCAGGAATGTTCATTTTTTATATATTATAAAAAAGTTAAAGTGCAGCCTACAAAAATTCTGAAATCACTAGCCAGGCAGAATAAATGATATTTCACTACAGAGAGATTGTTACTGCGAGAATGTAATTGCATGTAAATGCAGTTCTTTATAAAATATTGCAGCAGCAATATGACATGCTTCCAAGAGCTGAACTCTCCGAAGCAAATATTTGAAAAGAGGAGGAAAAAAAATCTGTAGTATTTGTACCAGCGATTGTTTTTCTGCCTGCAGTTCTTACATTTCGGTAGGGGATCAAAAATGTCCTTTAGAAAATATGTTGACATGGAAACGTGAGACTCTGCAGAATAAACATACACACAAAGTGGATTCTTATCAAACCAACTTCTGCTGTGATGCTGTCAGATGTCACAAACTAAGAAGGGCCTAGTTTGGTCAATTATTTATGTCGTCTTATTTCACATCTTGGAATCCCTACTGAGTTTTTGTTTATTCCTGGCTCAGGCAAATATCCCTTTGCAGTCTGAGTTTTGCCTGAGCAAACGCTGAATAAGGACTTCAGGGTATGGCCCATTTTTTAATTTTACAATAGTACTTAGGGGCCCCTACTGAGTTCAGGATCCCAGTGAGCTAGGTGCTGTACAACCACATGGCGAGAGACAGTCCCTGCCATGAAGAGCTTGAAATCTAAATAGACAAGATAGGCAAAGGGTGGTAGGGGAAACAGACACACCAAGAAGTGATGTGACTTGTCCAAGGTCACACAGCAAGTCAGTGGCACAGCCAGGAATAGACACCCCACCTCCCACCCCACAATTACTCTCCCTTTAGTCCAGTATGAGATCCACTCTGCTACCTCCAAGGACTATTAACTTTTAGTTATTTTTTTATTATTAATTATTATTATTATTTTATTATTATGAATGTATTTCTATAGCATGTGCATGGTGCTTCACAAAACACATAGGAAGACAAGGTCTGTGTGCTAACGATCTAGGCATCTAATTCCGCACGCTTTATTCACATGTAAATCATTACTTTGAAGGGGCTACTCACCTGGATAAGAGTTACTGGTGTGACGAAGGGCTGCAGGATCAGGCTGTAAATAACGAGTCAGGTACAACACAACAAGAGAGGTCGAAGATCTTGTTTAAGAGTGGTAGGTGGCAATACAGGGGTGAATGTAGCTGATGGAAGGCTAAGCAGAAGAAGGGAGTTTTGAGGAGAGCTAGAAAACAGGAGAATAGGGATGTGGTTTGGTGTGAACGAGAAGATAAATTGACGATCCTCCTATATATGCCTTTTTGATGAGACCTTAAAAACCGAGAACCTATCTGCTTTGTGTGGACGTTAAAGATTCCACAGCGGTTGTTATAAGAATCCCCCTAGTGTCTGCCCAAAATGTACCATTATTAGACTATATTTTACATTCTTATTTTCATCCCAGAGCATCTTTACGGACATGGGGAGCAGCACAGCAAAAACAAACAAACAAACAAACCAAAATGTTATATTCACATATATAAACACACACAGTTCCAATGTTGTAATTGGAAATATTCATTGACAAAAAATAAACAGTTACAGAAATGGCATTATATGAAACCTATAGGAGTGGAAGTGAGTTTACATAGTAATTGCTAAAGAAAATAAAAAGTTTGGGGGAGGAGAGGGACAGAGCAGATGCACTGGCTCTTACCAAGACTGGGGTCTCTTGTCAGGCCATTCTCTATCAGGGTGTCCCACCAGAGATGAATCTGGCCTGCTTGATGCAGCAAAACCTCCAGGAACTGTTCTGTTCCATCTCACTCCCAAAAGGTTCATTTCCTAACTGATACATCTGTGCAGGCCACTCTGAAGTCCACTGCCACGCGCTGTCAGCTCTAAGGCTAATTTCTCAGAGAAGTTTTGCAGGTTGGGGGCAGGTCTCTGAACTCCTAAAGCCCAACCAGCATCCCTCCATCCATCTCTCTCTCTCTCTCTCTCTCTCTCACTAAAAACGATAAAAATGAGGCTGCTGGTTGCACTGTACTCAGCAGAGATACGGCACTGCCCATGCTCCGCAGTAAATCATTGGAGCAAAGAAGCTTTCTCTAGGTAGTGTGATCAAAATGTCACCATGCAGGCAGGAGCCGATCTAAAGAGCTATTAAAAAACTAACCACGTTTGGGGCACATAACATCTGAATTATTTTAACATTCTACATTACAATATATTAACAGTAAGGGCAGATGTCGGGGAAAGGAGGGTGGGGTTCACAACAGCTAATATTCAGGGCCAGATTCTGTCCTCCATTGTGCACCGGCAGGGGAGGAGGTTGTAGGGAGCTTCTCCCCACAACAAAGCAGCAGGGCAGAGTTCCATCTTAATGCTCAAGGATGGCGGTAGTAGGCCAGCTGTGGGCAGCTCCCTCTACCAGCCATCTGCAACACAAGCTAGCCAGGGCTGCGTGGTATTCCTTTCCAAAATTATGTTCCACTGCACAATCCCATCTTCCTGGCTGCCAGGATTTCTGGAGCAGACAGATGCACTGGCCAAGGTTCCTATACCCTTTCTCAGCACAAGCCTGGTAGGATTAACACCAAGTGTTTTTCTTCACTTTGCAATGCAGTGCTGCCAACTCAGCAGTTTTATCGTAAGTTTCACAATTGTTTCCTAAAGCCCTACCTCCCAGATTCATGTGATTATGTGAGACTCTCAGCTTTCTTTTTTTTTTTAAATTACGTTTCTAGCCCTCATGATTGCAGAGATAAATGTGAAATCTTGAATCTTAAAGGGTCAGAAACCAGAAGGCAAATATAAGGACCCCACAAGTATTATTTTTGTAAAATCTCAAGATTTTTCAGCTAGTTTTATAGTTTCGGGGCCTGACCTATGATTTTTTAAACACTCCAGGTAAGTAGTACTGGCTATGTTCCAATTTTTTTCATCCCATTAACCCAGCCCTTAGGAGACAGGGAAAACTCTAATTTTTTGTACTCACTGATATTTAGCAGTGAACCCAGGCAGACAGAACAGTCACTGAAAAAGGATGTAGGCTTCTAGAGGTGACTCCTTCTCAGCAGACATTGAAATCCCTTATTAAAATAACCCACAGGAATATTTTTGGGATCATATTTCCTTTGGGTCAGACACAATTCTTCTTCTAGCATTAACCTTACAAAATACAAACTCGCCAAGGCTGCCAAGGTGGCTAGATTGCACAGGGTTAGCACGTTAGTTTCTAGAATGATGATGTACATTTAAACAGCACCTTTCATCCCACAGTGCTTCACAAACTATATACAAATCTTGCCCTCCCTTACATAGATGCCCCAGGCCCCCAAATCAGTGAAACTGCCACAGTTCAACTGCAGGCTACATGGTGGTAAGGGAGAGTTCTACATTCCTCATGCACTTAGGAGCCCTACTCCATGGCAGCTTTCTCTGCAACTGTGCAGGGGACATTGAGGGCAGATGGGGGCAGGATCATGGGGTCTGGGAACTACACAGATCCACTGTTTGCTTCTGTGTAGTGGGGTTTGACTGAAGTAGACATGGCTGCTGTTAAGAGCAGCAAACAGGAAGCCATTTGTATTGCAAAACAACAACTTTATTTAGGGTTACCATACGTCCTCTTTTTCCTGGACATGTCCGGCTTTTCGGCAGTCAAACCCCCGTCCGGGGGGAATTGCCAAAAAGCCGAACATGTCCGGGAAAATGGCGGCTCTGCTCCTCCCCTTACTCTTCAGCTCTGTTTAAGAGCCGGGCTGCCCGAGCGCTACCGGCTTCGGGCAGCCCCCCTGCCTCCAGACCCTGCGCCCCCAGCCGGGCACTTCCCCTCCCGGGCTCCGGCGGCGCAGGGTCCGGAGGCACGGGGGCTGCCCGAAGCCGGTAGCGCTCGGGCAGCCCGGCTCTTAAACAGAGCCGAAGAGTCGGGGAGGAGCAGAGCCGCCGCGGCTGGAGGCTCTGCTCCTCTTCGGCTCTGTTTAAGAGCCGGGCTGCCCAAAGCCCGAGCGCTACTGGCTTCACGGTTTGCCGGGCAGCCTCCAGACCCTGCGCCCCCGGCTGGGCGCTTCCCCTCCCGGGCTCCAGCTGTGCTGGGGAAGCGCCGGCTGGGGGCGCAGGGTCTGGGGGCTGCCCGGCAAACCGTGAAGCCGGTAGCGCTGGGGCAGCCCTTTCCCTGTGGCTGGGAGTGGGAGGGAGGAGGGGGCGGAGTTAGGGCAGGGAAGGGGCGGAGTTGGGGCGGGGCTAGGGGTGGGGAAATGGGTGGGTCCAGGGCCCGTGGAGGGTCCTCTTTTTTTATTTATTAGATATTGTAACCCTAACTTTATTGAACCTGTAAAATTATTAACAATACCGCTAGGGTTGCTAAGATATTTCAAAAATAAGGGACTGTTTTCTTAGCACCTCTGACCCACTTGTGCTCCTGATATTATTATCATCATCATAATAATTAATAAGCAGCTCCTGATCATGTTGTAGAGAGATGAAAAAATAAGGGACATCCCTTGTAATAAGGGACTGTTGGCAACCCTAAATACCGCAGGCACTATTGTTTTTGCATGCCACTAGATGCCTATCTTTACATATGGATACTATTTTTATATACAGCTCTCATAACTGCCACAATGCCAGGGTTGGGAACAGAGGATTCTGTACCCTGGCCCCAGCAGAGTTCCCCTGATATGAAGTCTACCTAGCTGGGCTTTATGTGGGGAATAAGAATTTGGCCCTAAGTATTTTGCAGATATTGATCTCACTTTGGACAGAGCTGGAATCCTAACATGGCACAGGCTTTTGCAGCACTGGTGTGATCCCACTGCAGTAGAGAAGGAAAGAGAGTTCTTTAATTTGTTAGTCTTTAAGGTGCCACAAGTACTCCTGTTCTTTCCCTTCTGGCAGCAATGGGACAGATATTGTGACGTTAGAAAATTATAGCATTCCAGCAGAGCATCTGATACCAGCCAACATGTTAGTCTGTTTATCATAATGGTGGCAGGAG
This sequence comes from Chrysemys picta bellii, assembly GCF_011386835.1. Taxonomy (NCBI): domain Eukaryota; kingdom Metazoa; phylum Chordata; order Testudines; family Emydidae; genus Chrysemys; species Chrysemys picta. The sequence continues at coordinate 16,211,134 of NC_088791.1, forward strand.
AAAGTGTTTTAAATATCATGTAAAGAAAGTGGATCTGTGACACTTAATAAAAATGGCAGACCCCTAGGTCAAGGTATACAAACATTCAAGGGGAATCTAGAGTCAGACTGAGTCCTTCACTCTTTGGCTGGCAGAGTCTGGGAGCACTGTAGAAGCAGCAAGACAGATAGGGAAACATCTGGGAAGAGAACTCACTTGTCCACAATCACTCAGCAAACCAGTAACAGGGTCCGGACTAGACCCCAGGTCTTGGCAGCGTCCTCGCCCCTAGGCCACAGCAGCTTCCATAGTAGTAGTATTTTTGTTCACCAGAAGCTTATCTGGTTCTCTGTTATCTTCGGTGGGAGTTTTGCCTGAGTGAGAAAGGTGTTGGCTTTTATGTTGTCCAGTGAAGTTATTGAGACGTTCCGATGGAAGACATGACTTATTCTAACAGCAGCAGGCTGATTGAACCAACATCTGTCACTGACCGGAGGGTATTGGTGGAGTGTCAGAAATGTGAAAAGTTCATCACACTTCAAAACTGACTGCGGGGAAGCTAAAACAAGAGTTCTCAGCATCCTACTGCATATTTCAGCAGGAACACATACTCCAAAGTTAATGAATGGATGCTGCCAAAGTTGATAAGTTGGAAGCTGGCCATGAAAATTTCTGTCTGTTACAGATAGTGTGTAAGAGCATATTGTCCCCTGATTTGTTTACAACAGGATGTATATATAGTAGGGACTAAGCCCTGTTCTGTGGTGTTTGGATGTTTAAAGAGGCAAGAACTAGAGATAGGAGAAAGAGAGTATATGGAGCCTTTTCTTTTTCTATCTGAGTTGAAGGCATTGGGCCATATGTGTTTCATATCTTGCTTGCTTGGTATTAATGGTGCTTTGCTAATTTCAGAGAAATGCAATCTGTTTAAGATGATGAGTTAAAGAAGCTGGATGGTTCATGCTTACACTTGTTTGCTACGTAGGACTGCAAAAAGTAAAGAATGCTATCATCTGCCAGATTGACATATTGGATTTGGAGCTCAACAGTGGACAACATTTAATCATAGACATTATCTTTTAAACCAGCTGTTCTCAGCTTTGTTCATATTGACGACTACTGCTTAAGTCAGAGATCCTCCGGTAGATCCAGTCCCAGTCCCAGTCCCACACGTTCTCTTTACCAGCTAGTGCCTGATTACATGAAAAAGCAAGGTTAGGGCAATATTAAGGAATGGCAGTGAAAATAAACATAATACTTGCAGTGCATGGTTATATCCCACCATTCTGCATTTACAGTGGGTGCCTCTGAGGAGCCATGCTCTCAGAGATACTGCTGGGGCTCCTGTCCAGTCTGGGCTAGGCTGTATTTAAGGGGTCTAGTGCCCCCCAGTGTCTGAGATCCAGTCTGGGGGAGTACCCAGGGAGAGCCTCGGCTAGCCCCTTCTCCCTCCCCCCTCTGACTTCTGCAGCCACTTCTGGGGCTTCGTCCATTCTGCCCGAGGATTCTGAACATACACCAGTTTTATGCCAATGTAACTCCATTGTTGGGAGTCACTCCTGATTCACACCGGGGTGTCTGTATGTTAGAGAGATCTGAATTAAGACAAAGGCCTTAATTTTCAAAAGTGACTTGTGATTTTGGGGGCTTCTGTCTTTGGGTACCCAAAATGAGACTTCTTTAAAGGGGCCTGATTTTTGGGGGCTGGGTGCTCAGTACTTCCTGAAAATCTGACTCTTCTGAGGGGTCTTGAGTTGGGCACCCAAAATCACCAGTCGCTTTAAAAAGTTTGAGCAAAAAAGTCTCTGGATTTCCAGTAGATCACAGCCATCCTCTGCTTTGAAAATAAAAAATGTTATATGAGGCCTAAATATTAGTAGGACACCTTTCAGAAGATTATAGGGACACTTCATGTTACCATGCCATTTGTTTTTCAGATAATGGATGGGTAGCAATTGTTTCCTGTGTTGTGGTCTTGTAGATCAAATAGTGGGAAGGGAGAACTTTCCACCTTCCCTTGTTAGCTTTTCTATCCCCTGTCCTCCAGCCCTCCAGTTTCCGTAATATTGTTCCCCAGTGTGGTCTTTCCTCCCATGTCCGAAGATCGAGAAACAAACTTGCCGTCGCCACACTGAGTACTAAGAGACCAGAAAACCTATTATACATTGTTCTAGCATTTCAGCACAGCCCGTGGGGCCGTTTGAGCCTGAAGGAATGTGCTGCTGTACATGATGTTCCTTGGAAAGGGTCAAAAATGGGTAGGGATGGAGGAGAGGAAGGACATGAAATGAGCATTGGAATAGTTTTAAAGGCTTCTTGTCTCTCCTATTGAACACGTGAACATTCTGAAAAGTTCAGTCATTTTGGCGGAGTAGGTGTGTCACAATCCTATCAGAACGCAGCTACCAACGATTACATTTATCAGAGTGTTTGTTTTCTTTTGGTAAAGGGGAAAAGGAAGCATCAGTATTAGCTGTGAATACGGTTTAAAATTTACAGTGATTCCCTGCTTTTCTTTCTGAGGGTTTGTGTGCATGTAGAAGCTAGTCTACACAAAAGCACCAGTTTAACTAAAATAGATTTAGAAAACAGCTTAGTTAAACGAGTGCAAACCCCTGTGTGCACAGTGTCAGGCCTTGTCTGCATTAGAAATGCTGTAGTGATATACTGGTATAGTGAGTCATACAACCCCTCCTAGTGAGGATGCAGCTACATTGTTATAAAGGTGTTTTACACCAGTATAGCTATTCCTGTACAGGAAGGGGAATAAGCTATACTGGTGTAAGGCATGTCTATACTGCTATAACTGCATCCAAACTAGAGACTGTACTAGTAAAACTATAGCGGTAAAAAATCCCACCTCTAATCAGCATAGCATACCAGTACAAAAATTATATGGAGACCAAGCTGTAGATCAATTGTAAACTGATTGTCAGTTTAGCTTTTGCCTCTATATTTACCAAAGCAAACTAAATTGAAGTAACTCCGGTTTAAATTGGTTTAAGAGGGCCCATGCCCCAAGCTGTAATGGGTATAAAATCCCCCCTTTTGTTAAACCAATCTTTGTGCCTGGTCAAGCCCTATCTGGATCTGAATCCTTCCTGCACTTTCAGACACCACTTAGACCACAAACAAGGCTCCACCATCCCTAACTATCCTGGGCACTCTTTGCATGTCCCCAGTGTTGTTAAGTCCTATACGTTTTCCCTCTCTGAGTTTGGTTCACCAGAGGGTTCTTTTGGTTGGCCCCTCTTATGTGTTCCTCCAGCTACCCATGTATCCCATGATAGATGTTCTGGCTTCATTCTTAGCACACATCCCCGATGTTTTTTTCTTTTCTGGATAACTTTTGAGTTAAGGGGTTGTTGAACTCTCTGATGAATCTTGGCATTTGTTATAAATTCATTCCATTTAATACCTATTGTTTTTCTAAGGCATTTGCTTTGGAAGGCATTTAGATATCTAGTTGTACCTTTTGTGGATTAACAGTTTACACAGGCATATGCTGAGGTGGAAATAACATTTGAGTTGAGGATTAGTAGTTTGCTCTTTAAGTTGTAGATGTTTGATGACCAAAACTTGTTTCAGCTGGTGAACGCAGCTGCTGCCTTGCCAAATTCATGACCTCATATCCTTCTGGGTGTCCCCATTGCCTTGCATGTTACTGCAAAGGTATCTGAATTGACTCGCCTCTTGTACTCCTTTACCTTCTAACATGATGCTTGAGTTGGGAGTTGCTGCGGTTCTCATTAGATTTGTTGTTTTACAGGTAATTATTAACCGTGTTGTAACAGGGCCAGCTGACTCTTGAGCCCCGCCTCATGGCCTGAGGTCACTCTGCGGCACCCTGCCTCTCTCCCTCACTTTAGGGCCCCCTTGAGAACTGCAGACGGGCATTTGGGTTAATATCCCCCCTTGTCTGGGGCTGGTTTAATGACAGAAACAGTTCATGATAATCCCCAGTGTCCCAAAATAAAGTCCATCACCTCACACAAGTTCATATGTAGCTCTAGTGTCTTCTCTCACCACCAGAGCTTTTTTTCCTGTCCCATTCTGTTCTCACAGCCTGTCCTCCCAGCTCTTCTCAGCTGGAGCTGAGCCTTCTGGCATTGGCTTGCAGACCCAAACCCAGTCAAGGCCTTCTCCTGCTCCCTAGGCTCTGGGCCTGGTCCCCAATTTAAACTCCCTTGGTGTCAGGGTCTTCCCTGCAGCAATCTGTCTCACTCACTGCAAGTTCCTGAGCTGCCCCCATTCCCTGCTGCCCTTCGTAGGGAAAAGAGCTAATCTTCCTCAGGTATGCCTCTTTAGTAATCAGGGTTGGCTAGCTCCAGGCCCTCCAGCCCTTAAAAGGTGAGATTGAACATAAGAATGGCCATTCTGGGCCAGACCAATGGTCCATCTAGCCCAGTATCCTGTCTTCCAATAGTTGCAGTTACATAGGACTTTCCTGCAATGCTGGACAATAATCTGGTCTTTGCTTGCATGTTGGCTGAGCTGTCATGGAGAAGAGCTGCGCCATCAGCAAAATCTAAATCTTCTAGTGTCCAGTTGTGAAACCATGCAATGCCTGTGCTTCATAGATTCCAAGGCTTGAAGGGACCCTTGTAGTCAGCTAGTCTGACCATCAGTTTAACACCAGCTATAGAACTTCCACAAAATAATTCCTTTTGAACTAGAACATATCTTAAAAAAAAAAAAAAGTTGCATCTATCAAACCCTAAATCACAATTAATTTGATCTGGGAGAGCTTAGTGTATGTCATATTTTGGTAAACATCCAGGGTTGTGTTCTCTGACCTGAGAACTCTATGGAAATGTAAAATGAATGATAACTTGTTTCAAAATTAATTACGATGAGATAAGTGTTGTGAAACAAAGCTCCTGCACTTGGAACTGTCATCACGTTCCTTATGACTGCCTCACCATCGCGTCACTTTCTCATGTCTACTGAATACTGCCTCACTGAGACAACCAAGTAGCACCCACTAATGTTAAAGACAGTTTATGGTCTTTCCCATGTTTTGACTAAGGCCTGGTCCACACTAACCCCCCACTTCGGACTAAGGTACGCAAATTCAGCTACGTTAATAACATAGCTGAATTCGAAGTACCTTAGTCCGAACTTACCGCGGGTCCAGACGCTGCAGGCAGGCTCCCCCGTCGATGCCGCGTACTCCTCTCGCCGAGCTGGAGTACCGGCGTCAACGGCGAGCACTTCCGGGATCGATCCCAGAACATCGATTGCTTACCGCCGGACCCGGAGGTAAGTGTAGACGTACCCTTATACACCACAATGATACGGCATTTGAATCTGACAAAATAAGAGGCCCAGTGTCCCTTTGCCACATACTGAGAAACTTTGGTCTTTTTGTCCCGTAATGTACAATATAGATCATTGGGAGGAATGTGATAGTTATGCAGCTCCCATTGACATCATATCTAGCAAGGACCTCAAAACATGGCCAGGGAATTCGAGCTACAGGTAATTCAGTTGGAAATTTACCACCAAATAAACTAGACATCTGATCCGCACCATTAAAATAACCTTTCTGTAGATAGCATGTTGAAAGCAGTTGTTTAACTGGGCAAATAGTGTGGTTGTGCCCACGTACACAAGCATTTGGGAAGTAGTTTCTACAAATAATAGACAGGGTAGTGGGAGGAACAATACTTAGATCTGACAGCTTTAACTGTCACATAATGTTAATGGTTTGAAAATCTGTCACCTCCAAACAAGAAATGACTAGCTTCAAGGAATAATACACAAGGTAAATATTGTTGAGGTAAGATGGTGAAATTCATAACTACCTGTAATTAATTATTAATTGTATTTATTTATTTGTATTGTGGTAGTGCCTAAAGGTCCGATGCAGGAACCAGCCCCCATTATGTCAGGCGCTCTACAAACATAGAACAACAAGAGTCCTGCCCTAAAGAGATTACAATTGGTTTCTTTGTATGGGATAAAGAGCACTTATGAGGGGATGCTATAACTGGCGTCTGTTCCTGGCTCTGCCACTAACCTGACAGAGTGAATCCTTTTTCCTGTGCCTTAGTTTTCTCATCTGTAAAATGGGATGATATTTACTTTCATCTGTAACATGTTGTGAGATACAAGGATGCAAAACAGTAGAGAAATCCTGATTGTTGTTTAATGTTTTATTGATTAAATGGTAATCTGATGTTAGTTTAAAAAAATCCCAGGGAGGACTCCTCGAAATTTATAATAATTTAAAATAATCCAGATGCAGGAGAAAATTAATATAGTGATCTGTTCTAAGAATAAGAGGCAAAGACCTCCAAAATCCATTCTTTCTTATTAAAAGAGTGTACAAAGTCTTAAGGATCTCTTTGAATTTCAGTCACACTTATGAGAGACTAATGTACCTAGGGATAATATTGGATTAATATATTTATTCTAAATTATCCTATAATCAACCCTATAATTAGGGCTTCTGATTTTTGGTTTGAACTGTGTAGATGAGTGGCTGCCTCTCAGCGCCCCCTGGTGGCCTCAAGGGAGCCCTGCATGCAGCCCTCACCTCAGTTTCTCTTCTTGGATCCCCACATAAACTCCACACTGGGTTTTTCCAATCTAGACACAACAGCTGTCGTTAGGGCCTGACTTCAGTTCAGAACTAAACACGAAAGTCTTGCCTTCAGCCAGATATAGCCCAAACTCCCCGGGTCTGGTCAGAATCCTTCCTGCCTTAGCAGGCTACTCCTGGCCCTTCCAAGCTGGAATAACTCTCTTACATATTGATCTTCCCTGCAGGAGCCTCTCACTACAGCCTCTGAGCTTACTGCATCCACCTTCTGCTCTTGATAGGAAATTACCTGATTCCCCTCAGGTGGGGCTCCAGGGTTGGTGTGGCCCCAGGCTCTCCAGCCCAGGGGCAAGCTGCCCTGTTACAAACCAGTAAACGCCAATAAAACTCCCTGACACAAAACCCCAAACTGTGTTTATCCAATGAATCCTGGAAAAACAGCAGAAATGGTTACTTGCATCTAAGCGCTTGTCTATAAGGAGCAGCGATGGGGGCTATTGGGATGTGATTTCTAAAGCACACTCACGTGTTGTGCATTAATTGGTCCGAGCAGACCCTGCTGGTTCTCACTAAAGATTCCCTAGTGCGCTTTAACGTAGTGGTGTTTGAAACAGTACAACACTAAAGCGCACCGGGGAATATTATAAAGAGATTACTTGTTACAGTATATACTACAGTTAGCTATTTCAATGTGAAACCTACCCACCCTCCCTTTTTGCCCGTGAAGACCTAGCCTTACATTTCTGCAAAGTGGGTATAAAATGATACCAAAATATTTTACTCCTACCTTGCACTAGTATAAATTACTACAAGATGCAGGGCAATGGAACCCTTAAATCTTTGAAGGGTTTGGTCTGTAGTTAGTGTTATGTGGGTAAATCTTTGGAGCACAAATTTTTCTGGTTGTGGCCTAATCCTCACCCGTTTCCATGTTTGCTTGATTTTGTCACATTTCTTTCACTTGGAATTTGGTTTTGCCTCTGTGTTCCCATGAAATGTAATGAAGTTCATTCTTTCTTTCCCACACTAGCTAGTTGCTCTGAGAACCACAAAATGAACTCAATGACTAGCGTATATCGTGGAGTGTTAGTTTTTTTCTTGCTTAAGATATTTCTTAGTTGGATCCTTTTCAAATAAATGCTGCTATGCAACTACAAGTCAGGTTCTCGTGTTTCACGGCTTCCTCTTATGCAGGGCATTTAAGACATGCCTGTTTGGTGAGCCATCATTTGCAGCTCGTGAGTGCTCTGTTGAAAACATATTACCCTAATAATCCTTTTTGGATTCTTCTGGATTTTCAGCTAATTTATTTGTTTGAACCATTGTCTACACACCAGGAGGGCAGGGGATCCTTATTTATAGGAGGAAAATGACTCAAATTACAAGTACTTATTGGTTTCTTTTCTATGAATGGTGGTTTCCATAGCTCTATTTTGTTGATAATCAGGCAGTCTAAGGCTGTTGGAAAAGGTAGGCTGCAGGAATAGTTCTTCCACGTGATCAGGTGTTCTGATACAATACTTATCCTCTCTAGAAAAGGCTGCACAGTATGCCGCTTTGAGAATTTTCTAGTCACTTCTCTCTAGGAACCTGATTTGAATCCAGCCGTGTGGCTGGAAGAACGCTTGCTCTCTGATGGCTTTTTCATGGCTTATATGAAATGAGTTGATCTCAGTCCAGCTCTCAGTGGATGCAGGTGTCCACACCACAGAACTGGCATTAATTATCATCTCCGCAGACAGGCCAATGACCAAGTGGACAGAGGTGCTTATCTTTTAAGTTTGCCTTTCCAGCAGAGGGTTGATTCACGTTGGTGGGGAAGCAAGAAGCTGTCACTTGCACTCCCCACTGCTTTACCTGTTTGGTGGATGATCAGGACTTCATTGGATAGAACAGTCACGCTGGTCCTGAGACCACCTGATCAGCCTACACAGGGGAATCTCATAGGGGGTAGAGAGGTTATTCACCTCTGTAATTGGCACTGGTGTGATCACTATTGGAATACTGTGTCCGGTTCTGCGTCCACAATTCAAGAAAGATGCTGAAAAAGTGGAGAGGGCTCAGGGAAAAGCCATGTGAATTATTAAAGGATTAGAAAACATGTCTTATTAAGAAAGACTCAGTGAGCTTAATCTACTTAGTTTATCAAAGAAAAAAGTGACTAAATCATTCTATAAGTACTTACATGGGAAACAGAAATTTGATAACAAAGGGCTCTTGAATCTAGCAGACAAAGGAACAACATGATCCAGTGGCTGGAGGTTGAAGCTAACCCAAATCAGACTTGAAATATTTAACAGTGAAGGTAGTTAACTACTGGAACAACTTACCAAGGAATGGGAGTACTTGTGGCACCTTAGAGACTAACAAATTTATCTAAGGTGCCACAAGTACTCCTGTTCTTTTTGCAGATACAGACTAACACGGCTGCTACTCTGAAACTTACCAAGGAATGTGGTTGATTCTCCATCACTGGAAGTTTATTTAAATGAAGATTGGTTGTTTTTTCTGAAAGGTATGTTCTAGTTCAAACAGCAATTAATTCAGGGAAGCTCTATAGCCTGTTTATATAGTAGACCAGACTAGATGATGACTGGTCCCTTCTGGCCTTGGAATCTATGGCTCTATGAACTACTTCCTGGCATTGGCCAAGATGGCCATTCATCAGCGCAGGGGAAAGAAGCTCAAGGGCAAGTGGTATATATGTTTTGTGACTGAGCCATTTTCCCAGTTCCTAGTTGATGGATGCATCTGGGCAGAGTTCCTTCGGGTGACATCCACCGCTTCCTTGGATTCCTTCTAGGGGCAGTGGTCATTGTCTGGTTTCTTCATTTTGACCCACACTCCTGTCCCTGTGTTTTCATTCTTTGTCCCCCGTATTTAGGCTATGTCTACAGCTTATGTCAGCATAACTCATGTCACTCAGGGGTGTGAATAAACCACCCCCCTGAGCGACGCAAGTTACACTGACATAAGTGCCAGTGTGCACAGCACTATGCTGGTGGAAGAGCTTCTCCCGCTGACATAGCTACCGCTGCTTGCAGAGGTGGTTTTATTATGCTCCCGTCATCATAGAGTGTCTTCACCAGATGTGCTGAATCGGTGCAGTTGCACCACTGCAGCACTGCATGTGTAGACAAGCCCTCAATTAAATTCTGGGCATTGTAGAACCTCCCTCAGCTCATCTGCGGGCTGGGCCTCTAGTTATTCTGGTAGATTCTGCCCACCATCCAAGGATGTAAATAGCTTGGTACCATTCTCAAGCATTGAATACTCACTCAGCAAAAACAAAACACATAACCCCGCCCCACAAAAAATCCCATTAAACTAATTACCTACACATTAAGAGAGAGACTGTGTGTGATGTGCAAACTTTGATTATGGATCACTATTGTTTTATCTTCTGCAATAGCTCCAATCCACACGAGGGTGGCTGTCTAGTTCATATCTGTATTAGCACTTCTATGGCATTCATCACCATACTATCTGCCAGTCCCTTTCTCTCTGTCAGCCTATGATAATCTCTCTCTCTCTCTTTAATCTATGCATTAGTAATATGCATATCACTATGGTTCCTGGCTGCCATGCACACAGTAAAATAAGAGCAGAAATTGGCCATAGACTCCCCAGTTTTGTTCTGACTTGATGTTGTTTCTGATTCTGGATTAAATAAATCATAATAATAATCTATGCATTTGAATCATTGCAATATGTTTTATCAGCTGTATTTCTTAGGGATATGAAAGGAAATGGTGTTTTCATTTGTAAACTGAGCAAATAGACATTACTCTCATTGCCTGGGACCAACACAGCTATAGTGACACCGTACACGACTCTCATAAGTAATTCACATTTACTAAAAAGTAACTATGCCACTCTGTACAAATGAATATTACATCAACAGAGGTTTATCCCTCTGTGCTTTATAGTAATACATTTTTACAGAAGGATGGAAATAATGTAATTAAGGGTAAGCAACTAAATTGAAATGAGTTTTGATTTGCCTTTTGTTGAATGCTCCTAGTCTGAGGTTAAAAAAAAACCAACTTGTTTAAACAATCTGAAAATGGATTTTAAAATATGATTAGGGCCAAATTCTGACTTTAGCTGCATGTGTGCAAGTCCCCTTGATCTGAGTGGGAATTGTGTGCTCATGTCTTTTGGGCACATAGATAGGTGTTTATCAGCAAGTTACAGGTGGAGTCTGTGATGGGTTCGGTCACAGAGACTCCCTTGGCACTGTCACCTGACGTGCTGGAATTACCTCTGAGCCCGTTTTCCCTGCCAGCTTGGGACTCCAGAACCCTGCCTTGTTGAGCCAGACATGGTAGCCTGCTGCAACACAGACCCAGGTCTGGTCAATGCCCCCAAAACTGCAGACTTTAACCCAAAACTGCTCAGCAGGTCACCTATCTCCAACACCCAGACACCCAGTTCCCAATGGGATCCAAACCCCAAATAAATCCATTTTTCTCTGTATAAAGCTTATACAGGGTAAACTCATAAATTGTCCGCCCTCTATAACACTGATAGCGAGATATGCACAGCTGTTTGCTCCCCAGGTATTAATCACTTACTCTGGGTTAATTAATAAACAAAAGTTATTTTATTAAGTATAAAAAGTAGGATTTAAGTGGTTTCAAGTAATAACAGACAGAATAAAGTAAGTCACCAAGCAAAATAAAACAAAACACACAAGTCTAAGCCTAATACATTAAGAAACTGAATACAGGTAAATCTCACCCTCAGAGATGTTCCAATAAGCTTCCTTCACAGACTAGCCTCCTTCCTAATCTGGACCCAATCCTTTCCCCTGGTACAGTCCTTGTTAGTTCCAGCAGGCATCTTAGGTGAAAAGCGGGGGCTTTCTCATGACTGGGGACCCCCCTCTGTTCTCTTCCACCCCCTTTTATAGCTTTGGCACAAGGCGGGAATCTTTTGTCTTTCTGGATCCCCGCCCCTCCTTCTAAATGGAAAAGCACCAGGTTTAAGATGGATTCCCTCATTCTTCCTGGGCTGGCTTACAGGAACACAGGAAGGCTTGCTAGTAAACAGAGCCATTTACAGTTCATTGATTCTGAAGCACCCTTAATGGCTTCCACTTAATATGTTTACCTCAGTAATACAAGTTTATATCTTATTCTCCTAACTCCAGACATAGAAATAATACATGCAAACAAATAGGATGAACACACTCAGTAGATCATAAGCTTTGTAATGATACCTTACAAGAGACCTTTTGCATAGAGCATATTCCAGTTACATTATATTTACACTCATAAGCCTATTTCCATAAAACGTTATGGAGTGCAACGTCACAGAGTCCTGTGCAATAGTACAGAAAAATGTAGCCCACAGGCACCTCATGATGACTTATCCCACCTTTTTAGGGTGAATAACATACCTCCTGAACAGTATATATTATTCTCTATCTGGGGGAGGTCAGGATGGCATGGAACTCTGCTATCCATTTGTAAGTCAATGGGATCAGTCCACTGAGTACCGATTCTCAGGATTGGGCCCCAATCAAATCATTTCAGAACCTAATAAGTTTAAGAGTACCAGTAATGGAATTAAATATTTGCTGGTCTCAACCATACTATTACCCCCCACCTCCCTCCATGGAGGAACAGATTGTGCAAAATAAACAGACAGTGAACATACAGGAATGATTCTTTGTGGCTCTGTACCATGTGCAGTCATTTACACTAGTACGAAGTGGGTGTGCAATACTACCATTATGAGTGGTAGCATTTCCCACCCACGTTACCCTGGTGTGAGTGACCACACAAAGTGTGTGGGAATGGAGAATCAGGCTCTTAACCATTAATAAAACCCCTCAAGTAGGAAATGATGCTTTTAATGTCTGTATTTCCAGCTGATCTTCTAGAGGAAAAATCCATTCACCTGCATACTGAAAGGAAGAAAATAAAGACGCTCAGCAGTGAATAAGGCAAAGGGAATTAGCCTTTTATGAATCCCATGCAGGAGTCCCCTATTTTGTTGTTGTCTGAGGGGGCTCTCTTCCATAGCTGCCCCTTAATTAATTATTATTATTGCTGTTGTGATAGTACCTAGAAGCCAGGGCTCCATTTGTTCCAGACCCTGTACAAACATAAGAGAAAGACAACCCCTGCCCCAAAGAGCTTACAAGCTATATCTACACTGGATAAGACAGACAGGGGGAGAAGTGTGTTAGAACGGAGGTTCTTGTCTCCCGTTCTATTCTATATCATTTTTATTTATTTTTAAAGAGTTTTAGTGAAATTATAGTTATTTCTAGTTTGCCACATCAACAATCTCTCTAGGTTCCGTTTAACAGCTTTCATGTAGATCTATTTTATGAACAGATAACCATGTTCCTTTCTCATAAACAATCAGGGCTCATAATGACAGCATCTGTTGCGCTACCTTTGTAACCCTGCTGAAAATTGTGTAACGCCTGTCAAGGGAATTGTTTAGTTAGTTAGAACTATGACAGGATTCTTCCAATTACCACATGGTCAGTGTCTAATAGATCACTGCATTTTGGGTGCTTTACACATTTTTACAAACACTTAATGTTCTGTGCTTTCCTCTGTAATTTACATAGTGCTGGTAGTGCACATTTCTGCTTGACAGACTAATCAGAAGAAAGGTCAGAGACCTAAGGAGCTTACTATAAGACAAATAAGCATAATAAGAGATGCCGAGACCCTGAGAGGGGCAGAGGAAAGGCAGGGGAGAGAAGAGAACCAAGGTAGAAGGAAAACTGCTCCTGGGAGAGCATGTTTTACAAAGAGTTCAGATCAGGTATCATCCTGCAGTTCCGTGTTTTTATCATTTTAGTTTCTTTGTTTTGCTGTTGTGGGCTGTGTTTTATTTTGTTTTTTAGCATAATCCAGTGTGAGATTGAGAGCTCATAGGACTGGAATTGTGTTTATTGATGGAATAAAATAAGCAGACCAAATAGCTGTATTCATACAGCCCAGAAATCTGATACCAATCATTTCATAGATTCAAAATTTCACCCAGTGAGCCTGTTGACTTCAGTGGGGGTTTTGGTATTGACTTTAATAGAGTCAATATTTCATTCATAGATTTTAAGGCCAGAAAGTACCATTATGATGATCTAGCGTGACTTCTTGCATAACACCTGCCATTGCATTTCCCCTAATAATTCTTGCACCAAGCCCATAACTTCTGCTTGAATTACAGCATCTTTTAGAAAGACTAAATCTTGATTAAAAGGCTTCAAGTGGTGGAGAATCCGTCCCATCCCTGGATAAATTTTTCCATTAGTTAATTACCCTCACACATAGAAATGTATGCCTTATTTGAATTTCTCTGGCAAAGTGCCCGTTCACCTACCCTGTGACTTTAGGCATGTCACTTCTTTCTGTGTCTGTTTACCCTCTCATCCTTTTTCTTGTCTATTTGGATTTTAAACTCTTCAGGGGAGGGACTATCTCTTGCTTTGCATTTGTGCAGTACCTAGCACAGTGGGGCCTTGATCTAAGTTGGGGGCTGTAGATAGGCATGGCTTCCCCACAGCACCCCTTGTTGGTCAAGTGTAGTATGGCTGGCACTCTCTGCCTCAGTTTCCCTCCCCCACGATTGGTCTCCTTAGCTTTCCAGATAACAGCTGAGGCTGGAGATGTGGCTTAGTCCTCTGGCCAAGTCACCAAAAACTTCACCTCTTCCAGGGTAGCAAAAGTTCAAATTAAAAGTCCCAAACAAACAAAAAGATTCTTTTGCCTTTTGGGGCTTCTCTTCAGTCCTCACTCTGGGTCCTGTTCCCAGCTCCCTTTGGGGGTGGGGAGGTTAACTTAAAGAGCACTGGCCCCAGGCTGGTTCCACTAGAGTACCCTTCGTGCTGCAGACCTTGGCTCAGGGCACTCCACAGGTGTGGTGCCGTGCCATGCCATCTGCCTGTGGTTCTAACACCAGGCTGACACCTTCAGTCCTTTTCGGAGGCCCAGGTATCCATTCAGCTGTCACCTGACCCTCATTAGTCCTACCCCCTCAGGCTGAGGAAGCAGCTAATTAATTATGGCCTAGGTGTGGCTGGCCCCATTTTCCCTTATGGGGGCCAGTCATGGTAATACAGATAATAAATCATCATCATCATACTGCTACAGCCCCGCAACCAGGCTCTGTTTGGGCCTTCCAAGAGAATCTCAATGGATCTGAATCCCACCTTTTCAGCTCATGAAAGCAGAGACCATCCAGCCCTAAATTCTCTCATCTCAATAAAGCCCCTTTTTGGCTAGATTTAGCACGATACAAAACCCTGAAGGGGGTGTCCCTCTCTGTGTTATCCTTCAGCAGAGCCACTAACACTGTCCATATGCAAAATACTTCTCTGACCAGCATTTACTAGGAAATGGTAAAAATACTATTTATTTTCTGTCTGCTGTTTTCTCATCTTGTCACATGCCATGTGCTCGCAACTCAGGCAGGGGCTTAAAGCCACAATCTGGACCAAAGGTCACTAACACAGGAAAACCAGAGATTGGATTAAGGGTATTTTTATTTAAATGTTCTTTTCTGCATATTATTCTACTAGTATTGTACACCGCATTGGGCCAGAACCAGGCAGGAAATGCATTGCCATGCTGTGTGCTGGAGATTTTATTCCTGCCATAAAAAACAGGGTTATTTTAGGAGCAAGTGATAAGGCACTTGTTGCACAAAGTGTGTCTTTGTAGTCTCTGCTTGAAGTGCATCTTCGAGCAGTTCCGGAATAAACTACCCTGATATGTATATTTAACATTTTTACCTTGCAATTTGCTGTTGAAAACAATATGTTTACTTGAAAGGGAAATACAAATTTTCATGTAAAGATGCCCTCAAGATGTTTTGATTGAACTGATTTTTTTTTTTAATTATTATTATTCCAAGGCCCTTGCAAGGAGACTTTGTGTCTCAGAGGTGACACGCTGCTGGATTTTATAACAGGATTTCAGTAGAAATCAAACCTCTAAACTGAGAGGAATTTTTTATTCAGCTCAGTTACAGTCTTTGAACTGGAGACTTGCATATCTGAACAAATAGGTAGACAGAGGACTTTCACATAAAAGTCAGTAACCTAATCTATTTGCTGGAGATCTCCTCCCCATAGCATCTATGTGCTACTTAGCCTGTCAGTACTTCTGCTTTGCGGCTGCCTAGATGCTGATGATGATGGGCGCATAAAAAAATGCAAGAGTGGGGTCAAAAGTCAAGGCCTGATCAAGAACATTATAACCCTGCTCTTTGGAATCTCAAACCTGAAAGGTTGTAGAAGTGTCAGCTCGATGGAAGGAAAGGCCTCCAATACACCCAGTCCTAGGGTGATGAAACTGTGATGCTGCCTAGGTTGAGTTGAAGGAGGGGAAGAGCTCAAGTCCAGCGCTCGAGCTGCTTGGAAAATGGTAAATATTTTCATGGGAAATTTTCAAAAGAAATAAAAAAATTTCATTATCTTTTTTCATGGAAAATGTTTGTTTTTCAATGGAAAACCAAACAGTGATTTTTGAAAACTGAAAACCAATTTTTTTTTTAATTAATTTTTAAACCATTAGCTTTTTGTAGGAAAAAAACTGGGAAATTTAGAAAGAAAGATGATTTTCTGTGAAGCTTTTCATTTAAGAGACAGTTTTTCCATGAAAAAAAAAATTTCAACCAGCTCTACCCAGAACCATCTTCTCCCCCGTGTCCACCTGGATCACACAGCAGGAAGACCACAGGAGACCACAATCCTAAATTAAAACAGACCTGGGAGTGAAGGATCCCTTGGATTGCCCTCCTAGGTGTCAGATTAAAGAGTCCCCCTTGTGCTACTGAGCAGGGAGTTCCCACCGTTAGTTATCATTGTATTGAAAAGCTCTTTCCTCTTCCTCCTATTTCTGAGATTTTGGGGGGAGGAGGGTGGAGCTAATTTTCATAGTGTAAGGGGGCTGCAGCGTAAATGAGAATCAAGTCCTAAATGCAGTATTGCCAGAGTTCAAAAACCATGAGTCAGGCCTCAGTGAAATCATGAGATTGGCATAAAAGTCATGAGATTTTTAAAATAATTTTGGTATTCTTTATATTTGCCTTCTGTTTTTTGAGCCTAGGGTGCACTCAGGTTAGGTTTTCAGGCTTTTCTCTGCAACCTCAAGGGCTAGAAACTTACTCTTCTAGAAAAAAAATGAAAGCTGAGCTTCAGTTAATATTTCCAGAAGCTGAACCTTTGCAAAAACACCAAATACCTCACAACTCATGATAAAATTAGTGCTGTTAAGCGATTAAAAAAATTAATAGCGATTAATCACGCTGTTAAACAATAATAGAATACACCGCTACCTTGATATAACATGAATTCGGATATAACGCGGTAAAGCAGTGCTCCGGGGGGAGAGGGAGCGGGGCTGCGCACTCCGGTGGATCAAAGCAAGTTTGACATAACGCGGTTTCACCTATAACGCGGTAAGATTTTTTGGCTCCCGAGGACAGCGTTATATCGAGGTAGAGGTGTATCATTTATTTAAATATTTTTGGATGTTTTCTACATTTTCTACAATGTCAAGCTTTAGAGCCTACAAGTCCAATCAGTTCTATTTCTTGTTTAGCCAATCACTCAGACAAACAGGTTTGTTTACATTTACAGAAGACAATGTTGTCTGCTTCTTGTTTACAATGTCACCTGAAAGTGAGAACAGACGTTTGCATGGCACAGTTGTAGCTGGCGCTGCAAGATATTTACATGCCAGATGCGCTAAAGATGATGTCCCTTGATGCTTCGACCCCATTGCAGAGGACCTGTGTCCATGCTGATGATGGGTTCTACTCGATAACGATCCAAAGCAGTGCGGACCGACGCATGTTCATTTTCATCATCTGAATCAGATGCCACCTGCAGAAGGTTGATTTTCTTTTTTGGTGGTTAGGATGCTGTAGTTTCCGCATCAGAGTGTTGCTCTTTTAAGATTTTTGAAAGCATACTCCACACCTCGTCCCTCTCATATTTTGGAAGGCACTTCAGATTCTTAAACCTTGGGTCAAGTGATGTAGCTATCTTTAGAAATTTCACATTGGTACCTTCTTTGCATTTTGTCAAATTTGCAGTGAAAGTGTTCTTAAAATGAACATGTGCTGGGTCATCATCCGAGACTACTATAACATGAAATATATGGCAGAATGAGGGTAAATCAGAGCAGGAGACATACAATTCTCGCCTAAGGAGTTCAGTCATAAATTTAATTAACGCATTCTTTTTTTAACGACTGTCATCAGCATGGAAGCATGTCCTCTGGAACGATGGCCGAAGCATGAAGAGACATATGAATCTTTAGCGCATCTGGCATGTAAATATCTTGCAACGCCAGCTACAACAGTGTCATGAGAACTCCTGTTCTCACTTTCAGGTGACATTGTAAATAAGCGGGCAGCATTACCTCTCGTAAATGAAAACAAACTTGTTTCTCTTAGCGACTGGCTAAACAAGAAGTAGGACTGAGAGCACTTGTAGGTCCTAAAGTTTTATATTGTTTTGTTTTTGAATGCAGTTATGTAACAAAAAAAGAATCTACATTTGTAAGTTGCACTTTCATGATAAAGAGATTGCACGATAGTACTTGTATGAGGTGAATTGAAAAATACTGGTTTTTTGTTTATCATTTTTACAGTGCAAATATTTGTAATAAAAAATACAGTAACTCCTCACTTGAAGTCGTCCCAGTTAATGTTGTTACATTGCTGATCAATTAGAGAACATGCTTGTTTAAAGTTGTGCAATGCTCCCTTATAACTTCATTTGGCAGCCGCCTGGTTTGTCCACTGCTTGCAGGAAGAGCAGCCCGTTGCAGCTAGCTGGTGGGGGCTTGGAACCAGGGTGGACCGGCAGTCCCCCTATCAGCTCCCTGTTCCCGTAAGTCCCCTGTGCGGCAGCTGCCCAGCAGACTATCAATTGCCGGCAGTTCAGCTGTCCCTCCCCCCACTGCCATGTGCTGCTCCTGCCCTCTGCCTTGGAGCTGCTCCCAGGAGCCTCCTGCTTGCTGTGCGGGGGGAGGGGGTGAGGGTGCAGAAGGAGGCTAGTGTCAGGGTGTCCCCCTCCCCCCTGCTCCTGCACCCCACTTACCCCTTCTCCATAGATCAGGGGGGACACATGACAGGGCTCAGGATGGAGGGAGCTTCCTGGCAGCAGCTGCCGTCTCAGCTTGCTGATCTACTTAAAAAGGCAGTGTACTTAGAGTGGGGTCAGCGTACTTAATGGAGCAATGGACATCTCTCTCTCCCCCACACACAGAGTGTGTGTCTCTGTCTGCCATGCTGTCTCCCCTCCCTCCATTCATGCTGCCTTGTAGAGTGTGAGGCTACATTAACAACAATGTGTTAACCCTTAAGGGATCAGCCGAGTGATAGTTCATCATTTAGCATTCCCTGGAAAATATCCCACCCTCTGACTTCACCACCTCAACCAAGCTTCACAATCATTATAGCTGTATACCAGTATTAAATTGTTTATTTAAAACTTATATTCTTTTGTCTGGTGAAAAAAATTCCCTGGAACCTAACCCCTCCTATTTACATTAATTCTTATGGGGAAATTGGATTTGCTCAACATTGTTTTGCTTAAAGTCGCATTTTTCAGGAACATAACTACAACGTTAAGCGAGGAGTTACTGTAATATAAAGTGAGCACTGTACACTTTGTATTCTGTGATGTAATTGAAATTGATATATTTAAAAATGTAGAAAAACATCCAAAAATACTTAATAAATTTCAATTGGTATTCTATTGCTTAACAGTGCAATTAATCGCGATTAATTTTTTTGAGTTAATCGCTTGAGTTAACTGCGATTAATTGACACCCCTGGATAAAATCATGAGAATTGGCAATACTATAATGATTTGAAACCTAACGTTGCAGCATTACTGCATCTTAGAAAGTGCATGAACAACGGAGTATGAAATTTGGCTGGAAATTGATCATAAACAAGAGACTTAAACCTACTTATGTTTTGGAGGCTACTTTTATTGCTGTTATTATCAAGCAGAGATAATATTAAGTAGAGAAAAAAAAACAAATAACATAAATGGCAAAAAAAACCAACTAGCCTTTCCTTCCTTTTTTAAAATAATTTAATGTGTAGTCAGTCTAACAGAGGCAAGGGATTTTGATTTCATGTAAAAAAAAATTATTTCCAACTTGACAGTGTCCTTTTAAATAAGTCAATGAGACAGGTGAACAAAAAAAGTACTCTTGTGAGTCAATCTTGCAGCTAGCAGCTCTGAGATAAGTGACTGTCACTGCAGTCAAACCATATATAATAAAGGGGAGAGAGGAAGAGTGGGGAAGGGAGCCTGTTGATGGAGAAATGAGGTGGAAAATTTGTTATTGCTGCTACTATCAAGCAGAGATAATATTAAGTAGAAAATTATCTGTTTCTCTCTGTTTGTAGGAGGAAATTAGGCCACGAAAATAGTTTTAAAAAACATCCCAACCAAATGCTATTGCATTTTGCCTTTCAGATTTACTTTTTATTTTTCTTTCTTTTGCAAGTTTTCTTGTGGGACATGCAGGTGCCACTATCACACAACACTGTGTGTCAAAACTTGCATTTGACCTTCATCCATTTTTTCCCAGCCTTCCACTGAGATTTTGTGTTCCCTCATTTCTCTTAGAAAGTAATGGTAAGACAAGAAACCCAACTTCAGTAGATGGTATTTAATAAGACCGGGTGATATGGTCCAAATCAAGGCACCCCCAAAATTTGGGAAAAAATAGATCTGGATCCAAACTTTGCATTTTAAGAGCATCGCCAAACAGAACATGCTGTATGGTTTGATTCTGAGTACAGATTCCATGACTCACTTAGCTGAGAAGGAGAGGTTTTCATCAGTGATAGGTGGAAACGATACTATTCTGTATTGTGATAAGAGAGGAGTTAAAATTAGAACCTTTTGTGTGGCGCTCTCTCCCTCGAATGTTGTGGTTCAGAGAAAATGGATCCTAGCCAGTCCCAGTTCTTTGTGGTTTGTAAAATCAACACCTGACCCTATTTTGCTCATTGTGGAGATGGGACAAATCCCAAACCTGTGATCTGGACTTTGGTGGCTTGGATAAAAATGGAATGTGAATTGTAAACCCGGCCATTTTTGCTAAACCAAATCTTGGTCTCCTTGGCCCATCTGTAATCACAATATGGGGAGAGAATGGAAAAAAACAACAGGCCTGATTCTCCATTCTAACCATGTAGGATCAAGGCAGCAACTTGCGCTTGATTTCCCTACCGCTGAGAAGAGCAGGAACTTTGCCTCTAGATCTCACTGACAGAGGGACCCTCCTGCTTTTTTATTTGCAGCCACCTGTGGCAAGTGGGTTTAGACTTCTTACTGGCAGGCAACTTGTAAGCCTCCTGAACCTTTCATGCAGATGGATAATTCTACTTAACTTTAGGTGAGTCTTTCCCCCCTAAGATATTTAATAATCCTCCTGTTATTGTAACTCATTTAATCCTAGGAATGAATCTGGCTCAACAAGGGAAATGAAAGCTTAAACTAGAGAGCTACTTTGGATCAACAAATGTGTGGCACAAAACAGAGTGCCTTTATACCTGCATTGTTTGCACTGGGGCACATGCTTTCTAGTATTAGCAATGCCCACACACAAACCAAACCTGCAAGTCCTTAAAATGACAAACACAGCCGAAGCAATGATTTTGCTGTACAAATGAGGGCAGCTCTGGAATCATTACGGGCAGTTTAGAGATTTAACTTTGCAGAAGTCACTAACATACCTGTCATTGTACACTGGTACCAGGATATGACAGTCCAGGACAGGATGCACTCAGTAGCTAACGGCAGATATGGCGTTGGCTTCCCTTGCAACCAGAAACCCTCTGAAATGCCTCACAATAACATTCAGAATCTCTCAAAACATTTAAAACAGTAAGTTGTGACGGGGAAAAAATGGTAACTGGAGTAAAGCAAACTGACATTAATAGAGATGCAGAATGAGCTCTGTTGGATTTCTTTGACCGGAATAACATGTGTTCTTTACTTAAAGCAAAGAAATTAAATGCAGTGTGAAAAATGTTTAAATGATGCGCTGTGTCACTCTTGATTTCAGCACAATAATCACCAGTTTTAGGTTTTAAAGAAGGAAAAGGGGAATATGGAAGTTAGAGGCTAAATTGTTTCCTTGCATATATCATTGAGGACAAGAACTTAACAGATTCTAAAAGGGATTGGGCATTTATACACATAACAAGAACATCCAGAATTACGTTAGTAAGGATTAAAAATGCTGGGATTTGGAAGGGATACAAATGCTTAAGCTTCAGGGCATGAGCCAACAACTAACCAAGGAGGATTAGGAAGAAAGATTCCCTGGGGGCAGGTTACCCCCCATAACAGCCTTCTGCAAAGTTTCTTGCATCTTCCTCTATAACAGCCACTCTGGGAGATAGGACACTAGACTAGACGGATCACTGGTCTGATCTAATTTCTATATGGAAATCCCTTGTGTAGGGGTCTGGAAAAGCCAAAGGGACAGATTCTAAATTGGTGTGAATCAGGTCCGCCCTGTGAGGTTTATCCTCCATGGGCTTTCCAGCAGATCACTTGCTGTCACCCCTCAGTTCAGCAAATACAGTCACTGACTCACGTGTTTTCAGCTTGCCCAAAAGAGTCTAAGAAAATAACAAGCAAACAGAGGGTTATTCTTATTTACAGTTCCCATACCCGATGGACAAAAGGGAAGAGATTACATTTAACTTTGTTTCTTTTTCTGAGCTTGATTTAAGTGCTCAGGCTGAATGGTATTATGTTTACATTCCAGGGCAAATAGAGATTTGGGCTAGCATCCATTATAGCTTTCAAATGCATGGACAAGAAAGAAAGAGCCTGGCTGTAGTGGGGTGGCACCCACCTCTCTTGAGCACCCCCGGCCATGTGTGTGCTTACAGTTTTCTCAATTTCTCAGTTCACGGTGCCCCCGTCAGCCGCTGCACTTATTGGGCGGATCTTCAGTGACTCAGCCCTCCAGCCAAGTCACCCACAGTCAGTGTGCAAACAAACCCCTTCTTGAGTGTACTGTCCAACCGGGCCTATCTCAAAGCCCAGTAACATCCTATAGCCCTCCTCAGCTCAGTCTCTTCATAGCCCAGTAAGGCCAATCCTGGTACCCCTCAATTGGCAACATCTCTGTAGCCCTCTCTGGGCTCCGGTCCTCAGTCTGACTAATAGAGCCTATCTCAGTATCCTAGCTGGCCAGTTTACGTGCAAAGATTCCTGCTCAGGGGTGGAGCAGCAACCCCCAGGGCTTCCTCCCTGGAGGCTCTTCTCCTGCCCTCTAGTCCTCTGACCCCAGCTGGGTCAGTCTTAGTTCAGCCCTCTTCCAGGGGTAACAGTTCTACGTACAGTCCCTTCCCTGGACCTGTCTAAACTCCCTTCTCTCAGGACACAGTCACTTCCCCAATGACTGTTTGGGACAGGGGAGACCCAGGCCCTCCCACTACTCCACTTCCACCCCAGGGACCCTCTAAGTAGCATCCATGTTCCACGTCTCTTCAACTGCTTTTCCCTGGGTCACTTCCCCATAGCCCATCTTAATTGAGTCTTGGCAGCCAGCCAGAAGCTATTCCCTTGCTTTCCTGGTCCTGCCAGCAACTACCTGCCTTAGCCCTTGCAGCCAGCCAGGAGCACCTCTTGCTCCCCCAATAGGGTTACCATATTTAAAAAAAACAAAAAGAGGACACTCCTCGGGGCCCCGGCCTCGCCCAACTCTGCCCCTTCCCCGCCCGGCCCACCCCAACTCCGCCCCTTCCCCAAAGTCCCCGTCCCAACTCCTCCCCCTCCCCTGCTTCCCGTGAATCAAATGTTCACGGGAAGCCTGAAACAGGCAGGCAGCAGGTAAGCTGGGGCTGGGGTGGTGGCAGGGGGGCGCGAGGAGGCGCAGGCCAGTCCGGCCCCCCCGGCCGAGCGGCTCTGGCCTCGGCGTCTCTGGCCCGGCGTGGCTCGGGCCCTGGGGTACCGGCCCCGGTTCCGGCCAAGTGGCTCTGGCCCCGGCGGCTCCGGCTCGGGCCCCGGGGCACTGGCCCCGGCCAAGCACCACCGGCTGGCGGCCGAGCACCCCCAGCCCCGGTCCCAGCGGCTGCGGCACGGCTTGGCTCGGGCCCCGGTTCCGGCCGAGTGGCTCTGGCCTGACCCTGGCCGAGCGGCGCTGGCCGGTGGCCAAGCACCGCCGGCCGGTGGCCAAGCACCGCCGGCCCCAGCGGCAGCAGCTCCGGCTCCAGCCCCAGCGGCTCCAGCCCAGATCCAAGCCCCACGACCGCTCCCTATTTTCACGGACATGCCCGGCTTTTTGGAATTTCCTCCCTGACGGGGATTTGAGGACATGTCCAGGAAAATCCGGACGTATGGTAACCCTATCCCCCAATCCCTGCAAGCAGAGTCATCAAACTCACACTGGCCTGCAGCTCTTTTTATGGGAGCCTGCTGGGCCCTCATTGGCTGCTCCCTGTAGCCTCTCTGATTGGCTGCTTCCCCTGCAGCCACTCTAGCCAGGCTTGGAGGACCTCTCCATTGCTCCTTTCCCGGGATGCTGTGGCTGGATCCTGAGGCCTCCAGCAGGGGGCCTTTGGACCTAGTCCACCCCATCACAGCCATACATCTTCCATTGAGATTAGTGGCTCTGTCCATTAATCAGTTTTGAGACTCTCAACTGCCACATGTTAACTTTAATCATCCTATTTTTGTTGAAGGACCCCCAGGTGGCTTGGTAGTGGTACCTTTCTTAACCTTTAAATGAAGGGACAAGGCTGCTGAAACTTTAAGGAAGAAAGCTTTTCTCCCAATGTGCTAACAAAAAAATCAAAAGAATTTTAAATTATCTGAATAAAAATCACTTCTCTCAATCAATAAAGTTTCACTTGTATCATTTCTCTAATATCATAAACTTACTAGTTCTCCAGTTGGCCATAGAGTCTTCTAAGATAGACAAGTATGATTTTCTGATATGAGACACAAGATAAGGAAAAATTATTATTTTGGGGAGACTTTTTGGTCTTCTTTAATAATTATTGAGAAGCCAAAAACCATGCCAAATCCTCTCCTCTATTCTAATCCTTAGCTTTAAGGTTGTGCATATCTAACCTGCAGCTTCTGATTAGAAATAGGCTGAACAAAAGCCCCAGTTCTCACATTTCAAAGTGTTCAGAATAGAGATCTGAATTTTGCAGTTCACGCTCATTTTTCAGCATCGGTGGGCCAGGTGACCTTGCCATACAACTTCCCCTAAATTGCACAATTGCTATTTTTCAAACAAAATATTGGGCTTGAATCTTAGCCATTCAGCGGGTGAAATTCACACCTTTGCAGACAGACAGCACAAGGACTTAAAGGACTACTTAAGCCCCTAAAATATGGCTTAAATTGGACTTCAGTTATGCATAAGCCTCACCTAGTCCCTGCAGAAGGGTGAATTTCAGTCAATCTGTGAAACTTCATTGAATTTTCTTTTTTAAATTACACTGACCCTCGCTCATATTATCAGATGGCTTTTTGGTGCTTTCAGTAGTAGGTGGAATGGAACTCCTTCCTTGTATACTCCTGTAACGTAATTACATGTGAAACAATACAAAACTGCTACATCGGAAGATTTGGATAAATGCAGTTTCTCCAAAGCAGAGTTTCTTTAAAGAGCAAATTCTGCTCTAAAAAATTATTCTAGTAGTGGCTTAATGAGGTTCCATGTTTATTATCTCAATAATTTCCATATATTCCATACTCAGTTTACAAGTAAAAGCTGTTTTTTTGTTTTTGTTTTTTTTTTCTTACTGCCATTCCTGCAAACTCAGCTGGGGTCTGAGTCAAGCTGGGTTCTTTCCTTCTCAACCATCGCCACTCATAATAAAGAGTTTGGTGGCCAAATTATGCTCTGGTAGGCCTGTGCAACCTCCATTTTCTTAACTGGGGTTGCACAGGTGTAACAGATTGGAATTTAGCTAACCATTCTGCCGACAATGCACAAGAAGGGGCAGAAGTGAGCTCACTCTTC
The DNA here is from genome assembly GCF_011386835.1 of Chrysemys picta bellii. Classification (NCBI taxonomy): domain Eukaryota; kingdom Metazoa; phylum Chordata; order Testudines; family Emydidae; genus Chrysemys; species Chrysemys picta. The sequence continues at coordinate 16,236,667 of NC_088791.1, forward strand.
CTTAGCTGGGCTGGCTCGGTGGGGAGGACTCATTTGTGTGAGTAAATATTATACCAAATACACAGAAAGACCAGATCCCTTGAGTAAGAAGGTGCTGTTTCTACACAGTTCTTTTTCAGAGTAGAAGCGTGCTGTAGCATTTTATTTTTAAATAAGTAGCGGCAGTCCTATTGGTAAATCGAGATTTAAATATAAAATAGCATCCAGAGCTGATCATATCATGCAATGTCTGTGTCAGATGCTATGCCTTCCCCTCCATTTAAATGGATAAGACACAAACACATGTGAAATTTGGAAAGGCTGGATTAAAAGGTTGCGTGCATTCACACATCCTCTGGCTTTGCTTTGTAGAATTTTATTTATTTTTATAGTCTTCTTATCTGTTCAGAAGTGGGAACTGCACTGTGTTTGATGTGGGTAATTTTTATGTATATTGTGCCTTCCTAGTGGCATTTATGAATTAAACAGCAGGACGACATACCAGCGAGAGAGCACCATTGTAGTACAATTAGCAATTTAATCATACAGAGTCAATTATGAGGCAACTGGCTTGGGGAAAATATCACAGATGTTAGAGACAAGCATAACATAGATATCATCTTTGTGCATCCCATCAGGTGGTCCCAGAACTAATTCAGGGAATCCCAATCGCATTTTATACGACGCTTCGCTCCAGGGAGGAAAGGGTGTTTTAAAAAAGAAAGTGGTAGGCCCGGTCCTGTTCCCAGTGACGTCGACTGGGGATTTTCTCATTGGCTTCACTGGGAACAGTATAGTTATTATTACTTAGGAAGTGTAACTCCACTGTCTTCCTGGTTTACACATGCATGAGTGTGGGCAGGGGTCTCTGACCCTTGCAGTATTAGGTCACAATCCTGCCAGGAGGTCAGGGCCGGCTCCAGGCACCAGCTTGGTAAGCTGGTGCTTGGGGCGGCCACTCCGGACAGGGGCAGCAGGTCCAGCTATTCGGTAGCAATTCGGCGGACGGTCCCTCACTCCCGCTCGGAGCGAAGGACCTCCCGCTGAATTGCCACCGCAGATTGCGATCACGGCTTTTTTTTTTTTTTTTTTTGGTGGCTGCTTGGGGTGGCCAAAACCCTGGAGCTGGCCCTGCAGGAGGTACACAACAATAGGTCCCCGTGGAAGACAATGTACTTTAGGTAGTGACCACTACACCTGGGAGGGTTTGCAGGACTGGGTCAGTAGAAGGCAAAACTCAGATTTAACACTGGGGGGGCAAGTGATATGACATACAAGCAACAAGTTAAGTTGTGCAACCCCTACTCCCATTAGTGAGCATTCACCCAAGCCAGGTGTGCTTTCTGCAGTCATTCACCTTACCCGTATGTGTGAGTGCTTCCCCATGTAAGGGTTACACACACTACTCCCAAGGAATCAGCGTGATGACTGGAACTCACCTGATTAGTTTCATGATATTTTAAGTAGACTGTCCCAGAATGCCCATTTCTAGCCACTGTTAGTTCCACTTAAAAACAAACAGCTATCCTCATTCTGCCCTTTTAGCTACCCAGGAGTCCCCTGCCTGCCTAATCTCCTTTGCCTAGCTCACAAGCGCCGACATTTGAAAATGCTGGGGGGTGCTCGACCCCGGCTCTGCCCCAAGCCCCGTCCCACCCCATTCCTCCCCCCGAGGCCCCATCCCTGCCCCGCCTCTTCCCACCCCACCCCGCCCCACCTCTTTCCGTCTAGTTCAACCTCCTCCCCTGAGCACGCTGCATCCTCGATCCTCCCCCTTCCCTCCCAGCCTCCTGCTCGCCGCAAAACAGCTGTTTGCGGCAGGTGGGAGGGAGGGGGATGTGCTGATCCATGGAGAAGGCACTGGGGGGATGGAGGGAGCTCATAGGGGGCCACTCACCGTTTGTTCCCCACGGAGTCGGCGCCTATGGCCTAGAAAAAAAACGTTTCAAGTGATACAAAAGTTGTGGGGTTTTTTCTCCTGCTGATAATAGCCCACCTTAATTGATTAGTCTTGTTATAGTTGGTATGGCAACACCCATTTTTCATGTTTTCTGTGTATATATATCTTCCTACTGTATTTTCCACTGCATGCATCTGATGAAGTGGGTTTTAGCCCATGAAAGCTTATGCACAAATAAATTTGTTAGTCTTTAAGGTGCCACAAGTACTCCTCGTTCTTTTCACGGATACAGACTAACACGGCTACCACTCTGAAAGCTGCCACATAAGAGAGTGGTTCTCACTTCCCTGGACAGGCACATAGTTCAAAACTTCAATCTAGCCCTTTCTTGTATGCAAATATTCCAAGATAATATCAATTGTGGCTGAGTATCTTGAAAAGATTCACGTTAGAGGAACTTGGCAAGAAGATGCCGTATGTTTTATAAGTTCACAGGAATTGTGTTTCCTTGTGCTTTTATTGCACATATCAGCGTGTAATCTCCTTTTGTGTGTGTTTATAATTCTGACTGGTGCTACCGAGAGATGCACATGCATCTCAACAGGAGAGTTGCTCTGTTTCATCTCCAAACCCAGAGCTATAGAAAAAAGATGTTTGTTTTTTCATCTAGATACACCACATCACAGTCATTTTCATCAAAACTTTTAGTGCTCGAGCATGTCTAATATGAATCATGCCAAATCGTTTAGTTTTATTAAGCCCTTGAGGCTGAAAATCTATATATCTTTTTATAAATGTTGTTTTGTTCCTTCTGAATCTGAAATAAATTGAGTGCTTGTTAACGGACTGATAACTCTAGAGGAGTTAAGCCTCCTCATTTGTCCACAGAATAAAGATAGTCCAGGAGCTGGCAGTACAAAGGAGGGGCAATCTCTAGGGTTAATAGGTTAATAGAGTCATTCTCTATGGCTCCTTGGCACTATTGCTGATACTGTCAGGATGGGTGCAGGTCCCTAGTTGTGGTTTTTGCTCTGTGGACACATATCTGGATTGGGTCCACCAAACTCATTACACACTGAATGCACACCACCTGGTAACAACTTTCCTAGCACTACTGATCCTGGCTTTGAACTGGTGACATAGTGGTGGGAAGGGACCTAGACAGTTTCATTATTAATTCTTTAGTAGCAACTTTTTTATGAAGTCAAGGCATTTCATTTCCCCATATACAAACACATTAAAAATGCATCACCTTAACTGTCTCTCTTTTTTTTTTTTAAAGCACTATGTGCACTCTGCCCACTTCTCCCATGGCCACCCGCTCTGAATGAGTCCCTGGTGTGACGGAAGGAACAAATGGCACCATGGTGACAGCTGAGCCCCCCTCCCCCCCCCCATGTTTGGAAGGGGGAGAACCGCATGAAGATGTTGATGGCTCAGTTGTGCCACCATTGTGCCCTGTGTGTTTTCTAAGTTAACTAAAAATTATGAGAGGCTGAACCTTTTATTAATTTAGGCCATTAAAAGACACTTGGTGATGCTTGTGCTTTATTCTTATCGGGTGAAATTCAGCCTCATGTGGCAGGCAAGCTAAAGGACCATGCACAACGTAAGCTCCACTTACGCCATCAAAATAGGCCCTCAGTGGAACTTAAGTGATGGATAGGCCTTGAACTGGCCCTTTGCACAGAGGTCAATGTACTTATTATGTGTAATTAAAAATAAGGTTATATGTTTAAAATAACGTGGCCAGATCCTCAGCTGGTGTAAAGTGATCTAGCTCTATGGAATAAATCAGCATCACTCCTTCAATGGAGCTATGCGGATATGTACCTGCTGACGATCCTGCTCATAAATTATTTGCCAATAAATAATTTTAGAACCTAGGCTTAAAATAAACAGACTTTCCCTGGTGAGAGAAAAAGAGACCTGAGTGGCTGGTTGTGCTATGAGCTGCTAAATATGCATAAGAAAGATGAAATAACTTCCCCCATTACATAGAAATGAATAAACACTAATTGTCAGTCACTCGATGCATCTGAGGCTTTTTAAACCCCCGCCCTGAACATTTTTTAAGACGAACACCTGCAAACGTCCTTGTAAAATAAGTGCTCCTCTGAAGCGTTTGCCAACAAATGGGAAAGATTTATTTCCTCATAAAGGCTTTGTTGTCAGCTCAGCCAATGTGTATTTACACTGTTTACTTTAAGTTATGTAAATGAATCCACTGACAAATGCAGGAACCAAGAAAATGAGTTTGCTGAACCATAAAATGCAGTGACTTAACAAAAAGTCGCTGGTTTACGTGCTGAAATACTACTGCCTTTTACGTGTGTGCAACTGAGCAATATAGGAAACGGGGCATAATTTTAATAAAGGCTAATAAAACTTTAAAGTGCGGTCCTACTCTGAGAAGTGACTCTAAAAATGGAACCATCTTACTCTCCCAGAAGAACGGCCCTACTGGATCAGACCAAAGGTCCATCTAGCCCAGTATCCTGTCTACCAACAGTGGCCAATGCCAGGTGCCCCAGAGGGAATGAACAGAACAGGTAATCATCAAGTGATCCATCCCCTGTTGCCCATTCCCAACTTCTGGCAAACAGAGACTTGGGACACCATCCCTGCCCATCCTGGCTAATGGGCATTGATGGACCTATCCTCTATGAACGTATCTAGTTCTTTTTTGAACCCTGTTATAGTCTTGGCCTTCACAACATCCTCTGGCAAAGAGTTCGACAAACTGACGGAGCTTTGTGTGAAAAAATACTTCCCCTATATGTTTGCTGTGTATATTCACACTCTGTTCTGCTTTCTGTAGTGAAAAATTAAATTTTGCTACTCTTGCTCCTGACTGCCTTGTGGATCTAACGCAGCCCTGGGAGAATAAACTGAATTCTTTTCTGGCTTGTGCATCATCAGCAGACTAGTTAATGCAGTTCCCTTTACAGGACTATCTCTACAATCTCAGCAACACCTCTATGACCCCACTAAAGCTAAGGCTGCGTGTGCAGGGCTGGAACAGACTACACTATCTTTTTTACTTGTGAAATGAGCAAATTTGATATGGAGCCACCGAGACAAGATCAGTGTGGAATGATGCCATTTTCACAAAGTCACTTTTCAGAGCAGAACCACATTTCAATACATATACCGGATGATATGTATTTGGGGGACAGTCACTCAGTCACACAGGAGAGAGATACTTGGAAGCAATAATGCTGAAAAAGGTCTGTGGTAACAGTGGACAGCCAACTGCACATGAGCTTGTAATGCAGTTTCTCAAGGAGGAAGGATGGCCATGTGGTTAGGAAACTAGGCTGAGCAACCTGAGTTCAAGAACCTGATCTATTACAGAGTCTTTTTTTAAAGAGTCCCTTAGCCTCTCAGTGCTTTAGTTCCCGTTCTGTCAAATGGGTGTTATATCACTTCCCAACCTCACAGGGGTATTGTGAGGTAAATACGTTAAAGACTGTGAGCTGCTCAGCTCCTATAGTAATGGGGGTTGGATAAGTACCCTAGATAGATAGAACAAGCCTCAACCACAAAACAGGAAGGGCCCTCTGTGACTTTTGGGGCTGCATTCACAGAGTTGTCATGTCTCAGACCTGAGAGGTGATACTTCCCTCCGTACAGAGCATTAGTGAGTCTGGCATATAGAATTTTGCCTTCCCTTCTGGGCACAACAGTATGAGAAAGGTGCCAACAAACTGTAGGGATTTCAAAGCAAAGTGAATGAAGGCCGAAGGAACTGGCTTCTGAGGCGAGATGGTGAGAAACAGCTACCTGATCTAATGATGATGCAAGTGTTTGAAGGATGTAAATTCAGAGAAGGGAGGGAAATTGTTCAGTGTGATCCAAGAGGCTATCAAGTCAAGGGATAAAATGAATCCGAGAGATATTTAAATGGAGTAGTGGCAAATATCTTGCAATGGTTAGGTCTGTTGGACTTAGGAAAGGGCCACCCGGTCTGCACCAGCAATGAAAGCCCCATCATATGAGTCATTTAAAAACCAGATTAAAGAAAGACATTGCACAAATTCCATAGGGACCAATCCTCCTCTGGCAGGGGAAAGGAGCAGATAATCTAAAACGATATTTCCTTCACTAAATTCCATGACTTACCTTTTCAGGTGCTGACCTACTGGTAATGAAGTCTCCCCTGGCCATCTTGACATAGGGCAAAATTCTCTGTGGGCATAATTCCATTGAAGTCAATGGTGATATTTGTCATCAGATAATTTGGCTCACGCTGTGCAAAGTAGGTGAAAACGCTGCCATTTTGACTGGGTAGTGTTCCGTACCTATTTTGCACTCACTTTCCATAGTGCATTAAAATTGAAGATGTGACCCATCTATCTGTGTCCAGAACCTGATTCTCATGTTGTCAGTTACACCTATGTAATGTGGATATCAGATACTGCCCACTCCTTCCTTTTGCCCCAGGATAAATAGGTACACAATGAAGGGGCGAGCAGTGGAGAAACCTGTGTCCAGCATCTAACACTAAAAATTACAGCTGGGTAGAAAATTAGCTTTTGTTTTCCCCATAGAAAATTTTGACAAAGATGAAAAGGTACTCATCAAGGTTTTTAATGGAAAAATTTAACTTTTTGTTTAGAAAGGAAAAACAAACAAACAAAAAGACTCCTAAAAGACTCAAACACTGACAAGTTTTTGGTGGAAAAACTAATTTATTTAGTTATTTGGCCAAAAACTGCTAAAAATTGAAAAAAAAAATTTGTTGGCTGAAAAACATGACAAAAAAATTCAGAGGAAAGTAGACACTTCCCACAAAAATTTTCCTTTTGTTAAAAACCCAATTGTCTTATAAAAAAGAGTTTTGATGGAAAATTTTGGCCTAGCCCTACTAGAAGTACTTACAGAAGGCTGACAACAGGACAGGGAGTGGAGAGAGAACAAGGAAGGAGAAGGAAAGAAAGGATAAAGGGAAAAAATGAAGGGTAAGACAGGTGGTAGGAGAGGGCAGAAGGGTAATGAGAGAGGAAGAAAGAGTGGCCATGGGGAAAGGGAGCCAGGCTATGGGTGAGTGAAAAGAGAGGAAAGATTAGTGGTGAAGAGTTCAAAACTAGCATTTGAATGGGAAAAAGAAACCAAGAAGTGGAGACAAAAATATTTGAAGAGGCTGAGTGATAAGGGTGGAGAAAGGAAGATTCCTTCTGGTTGAGTTGAGCATAGCTCTTGGAAAGACATCTTGTCTTGATATAAAGACTTCAAGTGACGGAGAATCCCGACTGTCCCTTAGTAAATATTGTGGTAAAGGCCTCGCTACAGGACCCATGGCAGAAGCAAATCATTTAACCCCGGAGTGAGCAAAACTACCGAACATTTCTCTGTGAAATTTAACATGCACATTTCCACTGCTTTGGATGACTTTCATGCTCCTCGCATTAGCTTTTCCTTTAAATTCAAGGAAGTGGCAACTTTCACACCCAAACTATGTGGAATTTCACATTTCAGTTGTTGAATCTGAAGTCCCCTCCCACTTGGCATCGGCTCCTTTTCACTTGCAAATGAAAGGGGCTAATTTTTGTGCAAAAGGTATATGTGAAAAGGTGAAATGTGAATTTCCAAATGGAATGGACCCAAGTTTTCCAGTTCATAGCAAAATGCAAAAACCTCCCACCCCCAAAATATCAACTTACTTTGTCTTTTGTTGTAACTATTACACATCTCTATTTGAGCTAAATTAGAAAATCTGTCTGTCAGGCTGACCTAGCTGTCATATATTTAAAAGACACAAAGCTTATTTACACATTGTGAGCCTTCCTTTTGCGGGATTGCTGTCCCACTTTGATACATTTCTAAAATGTCCCCAGGGAGTTTTATGTGCTCTTAGGTGGAAACTCACTACATCCCCGTTCTCCCCCCCCCCCCCCCCCAAAGCCTTTTCAATCAGAGTAGTCCAGAACTCCACGGAGCGGTTAGAGGGATGGAATGCACCTCTCTCAATCTGCTTTGTTGCTGTGCAGTCTGTCTGTAGTGTCGGTTCCATCCTATGGGCTGGAATGCTAGCCAAAGCTCATCCCTGCCACCTTCTTCAGGCGGGTATTCTCAGCAGCTGGGTCAGCAGAAGGTTGGACCCACTGGTTCCTTCCCCTGCTCTCCTGAAGTGGCCCATTCCATGCCATAATATCCAGTCACCATTTGTAGTGCATTGGGGGTGCAAAATCCCCCTCTTCCTTGCCACTCCAACACTGTCCTCATACCAAACTACTGTGGGGCTTAAATAGGTCTGCTGGGGTGAATTTCACCCTGGGAAGATATGTCACTTCCTTTTTGTTCATGTTAAATTAATAGATAGCATTAAAAGAAACATGAAAATTAGCAGCTTCAGTTTTCCAGGGATGGATCCCTCCTTCCACCTATCTAACTCATCAGTATGCATATTACAGTGTCCTCTCAAACATACTGTCGGAGATCCACGCCAGATTGTTTTGAACTGTGTTATTGATGAGAAGCACAATGACAGCAGTGTCTGCCATTGTGTGTGCAATGTGTACAAAACAGCATGAGATGGAAATGAGTTCTTAGAAGTTTTATTTTTAAAAATAGGTTGGGTGCGTGGCAGCAATCTCCTAGGAAACTCATATTCGTATTATGAGAATATAATGTACGGTAATTATATATCAGATAGAATAGACTAGAAGTGGTTGTCAGATTGTTTCTCCTAACATATTCCAACAGGGAAGGTCACAAGTCTATAATAGTTAGTTATGGTTGGCTTTCTTGAAAGGGTTGCCGTACTGAGATTATTCTTCTTATGTCATTGCTCTCAGAAAAGCAAGTAATGAGGAGCTTATGGGGATTGAGAATGGCATACAGAGACTTTGACCTCTAGTTTGGCAGTAGTGACTGAGAGCCATTACTATTAGTGACTTCTGGGTGAAATGTGCATGGGTTTAAGTAGGACATATGTAACCTGCTGGTGAGTGTGTGTTAGAGATCCTGTTGGTGCCCAGTCTGCAGAGGGTGTGAGTCTGTTACAGCCCCACCAAGGGAGGCTTAGGCTACGTCCTCATTGGGGGGGCGTCGATTTAAGATACGCAAATTCAGCTACGTGAATAGCGTAGCTGAATTCGACGTATCGGAGCCAACTTACCCCGCTGTGAGGACGGCGGCAAATCGACCTCTGCGGCTCCCCCGTCGACGGCGCTTACTCCTACCTCCGCTGGTGGAGTAGAAGCGTCAATTCGGGGATCGATTGTCGCGTCCTGGCCAGACGCGATAATTCGATCCCCGAGAGATCGATTTCTACCCACCGATTCAGGCGGGTAGTGTAGACCTGCCCTTAGTTCTCTAGCTTAAGCTGTAGTGGCTCCTGCCGTTATCTTGGTTTAACTCCCGGTTGGCCAGTATGGTGACCATCACACCTAGATTTTATGCTGTCCTCTGTTCCGGGGGTGACTGTCACACAAAGTGAGTTTGTGCCCTCAAGGTGAAATTCATCTCCATGCAGAGAGCCGGCATGAGGCCTACATACCACTTAAACTCTGTTTTGAGGGTTTAAATAGGATTGAAGTGGTGCATAGGCCCTTTCCTGGCCCTTTGCACAGGGGCGAATTTCACCCTTAGTTCTGTTGTTGGCAAACAAGTGTCCGCATAACAATGAGGGACCTATATCTCAATTCACCCCTTTTCTGACCGTGTCAGCAGAGAGGCCAAAGGCTGAATCTACTGTGGAGACTGAACTACCCAATATTAGAATGAGGTGCCAAGGGCCTCCAGGAATGAGTGGGATTTCCCAGGGTGGTTTAGGCGCTGGTAGCTAATGCAGAGTTTACCTACTGTCTTCCCCTCTAAGGTCCTGGGGCAGTTATGGTCTTTCTTCCTTTCAGATAAAGGCTCTGGAAGCAGCACTGTCACCACATCATGCTGCGATTCTCTGGTGGGCTCAGATGTCACAATGACTGGCCTGCCAAGTGAGCTGACTTCCTGCTGTTTGCTGCCTTTTGCCTTTGAGTTTAACTCAGCATATGCCCCCTTATGCTCTATAATAATTACAACACAGTTGCTTGCTAACTTCAAACACAAGAGGCAGCATTGGGCAGCCAGGAACAGCCCCTGCCCTACTCCAGTCACCACCTGTGCCTTCTGGTCTGACACTTCTCTATTGGTGGGGGTCACACCAAGTTGGCTCTGTGGATCTAAGTTGTGTTGGATCACGGGCTCCCTGCTACCAGGACTCAGAACCACAGATCAGTAGAATCTGTGTTTAACGTGCCATGGTTTGAATGGAATTTGGGGTGACTTCCAATTCTTGAGGCCTTTGGGAAATTTCCTTGTAGGTCACTGTTGTTTTTGTGTAGATTGAATATATGGGCACAAAAAGTCAAAGGTATTAATATGACACAGTCACTGTCCAACATTAAACAGTATTAAACAAGGTTTAGGGTTTGGCATACAGAGACCTCCGCCTGTTCAGTACCATAGCAAACACATCATTAAAAATCTTTTAAGCCATTTATTAAAGAAACAGAAAAGAAGGTGGGGAAGGTTAAAACATTTGAATACATTTCAAAGTATTAAATAAGTCATTCACTTTAACAGCATTCCTTGTTCCTTTTCTTTTTAGCTGGAGAGAGTCTTTAGAAGGAAAAAAACACCTTGTGTCACAGTGTCTTAGGTGATGTTCTAGTGATAACTGTCCTATTTGGGGAAAAGTGAAGAAGAGAAGAAGTTAATTGAAATGGGTTGGAGCTGTCATTGCTGTTGTTTTTAAAACCAATTCTGTTTCCTAGAAGACAAAATAAGATGCACAAAGGGGAGAAGAAAAGAACAGCAAAGAAAAAATGCAGCTTCTGTCTCGGCTGTTGACTTCACTTGCAAACTCACTGCTGGAAAAACAGACACAGCACGTGGTCTTGTCAGCCACTCCAAGACCTGGCAGACTTGTACCAGCGTCAGGTTGTTTAGGGCCTTGCTTTTAGCTGCCTTTCTGGTCACAGGCTTACAGCAGTGCTGCAAAGTATTCAGTCTTGGCTGGCTAAGCCAGACTCTTATTAGACAGAAAAAGTAGAGAGAGGAGAAATAAGGTAGGGAAGGAAAAGGATCCATTTGGAGGTGGGGTGCAGATAAAGTCTCGCATCTCAGGAGGTGCTTGGGATTTAGCCAGAGCTGGTGGAGGTGGCACTGTCATCCGGGTCCCTCTCTTTGGCCTGGTCTGATCAGCACATCTCTCAAGATTATCATGAAGGTGGTCAGGAGTCCCAGGAGATGGTGCGGGTGGCAGCCATAATGGTGAAACTTGCTCCTTCCCCCTGCTCTTGTGTTTCAGTCAGACAGTTTACCAGTAGCCAGCTTTTTTCCAACCCTAGAGTCTCTTTTTGAGGACTCCAAATGGAGTGATGGTCAGAATAGCTTGTCTTCTCATTATTTTGTCCACCAGTTAGGCCTAATTTCTGACACACCAATTTGGGTTCATTGATTTCCGGTCCCATACTGCTCTTATTTACCAAGTACGATTTGAACATAGTCCTTGAGTTATATCAGTAGACCTTGTTTGGACTAATTTAGTCTTTCTGTCTCCCTTTTACATCTTTTCTCATCAACATTTACTGTTCTAGGTTATTGTGACACTTTATAAACTTTCTCACAGTTAAACTCACAATTAAGGTAAATTTGTAGGCCCAATTATTACAACACCACAGCAAACCTGGAACTACCCAATAATCTCAGGAATGGTTCTTTCAAAACAGCACTGAGGCACTCTGAGTGGTTAATATGGGGAAGTTTGTGCTGGTCCTGTACCTGTTCTGTGAATAACCAGGGATATCAGTGGAACAATTTACACGTGAACCAAGGACCAAATTCTGGTCCCATTAATGTCAATAGCAAAACTCCAATTGCACTGACTTCAATGGGAACAGGATTAGGCCCTTAGTGTACTTTAAAAAGCAAGTCAAACTTGTTGGCAGAAGTTCCAGCTTTGCTCGGTAACATGTTCCAGCTTTGCTCAGTAACTTCCCTGTACAATTGCACTGAACTAATCTTCTCCAGAATGTTTATTATTAAATGCACCCGTTACTAGGCAAACTACTCCATTAGATTTCTTAATGTTCCTCAGCTTGGACATAAAACCACAATTCGGACCCTGGAGTCAGTGAGCTGGGAAAGCAAACACCTGTTTGTTGTTGTTCTGTGAGAAGTCTGTTAAAAATGACAGGTTTCAGAGTAACAGCCGTGTTAGTCTGTATCCGCAAAAAGAAGAACAGGAGTACTTGTGGCACCTTAGAGACTAACAAATTTATTAGAGCATAAGCTTTCGTGGACTACAGCCCACTGCATCCGAAGAAGTGGGCTGTAGTCCACGAAAGCTTATGCTCTAATAAATTTGTTAGTCTCTAAGGTGCCACAAGTACTCCTGTTCTTCTTTTTGTTAAAAATGAGGCTTTTAAAAATGAGGCTGCAGCTGGAATTCTAGCTGCTGAGATTGTTAATATTAACAGAGTTTGATTCCGAACAATTACAAATTTTGCATTCTGTGGTGCTCGCTCTCTCTGTCACGTTCTCTCCTTGTTTTAACTCTAAGCTGTGATTAAGAGTGGGCAAAGATACAACATATACATCCTTCTGAGTCCAAATATTTAAAATAGATTCTCATGCCCGGCTGGATGGGTAACAACAGAATAAGAACAAGCCAATTAATGTTTCATAGCCATACAAAGGGGATATTATAAAACGGCTCAGCTGTGTGGTGCCACAGCCACGAAATGGCCTGCGTCTACAGTACTTACTTGGGTTGACGTATCATCAAATTCAGGGGGAGTTCTTCCTGAGTGCAGACTGTGGATGCAGGTCTAAAGGGCTAATTTGGAAAAGGCAGATCTTAGACGCTGAGTCTTAGCCTCAGGATCTGATTGACAAAGCTGAGTTTGTTCTTCAAAGAGGGCAAGGGTTGTGGTCTAGTGGATTAGTCATAGGTCTTGGAGACTTGCTGGACTTAATCCTAGTTATGACGTTGATTTACTATTCCTTCGCACAACTCACTTAGGACCTGGGCCTTTATCATTTCAACCAGAGCAAGCTCAGACCCTAACCTCTCATCTGTAAAATGGGGATATGTAACCAGAGACCCATTGGTGCGTCACTACTCTGTCAGAAACTCTTGTCAGGCCTGACATATTCACTACACCTCACACACTGTTGTCATAATCTGTATCTAAAAGGTGTCATGTAAGGGATCATATACAAACTGGTAACACACTGGTCTTGGAAATCATCGTGGGATGTGTATACAGGATGTCTAGAATGGGATATAAATATGTGCTAGAATTATGTTCTTAAAATGGCAAGCAATGCGTAATTCATGCCTGTTCCAGACAAAGGCATGTGATTCTGCCTGCTTGAATGTGTCTGCGATGTACATTAGGCAAGGCATGACTGAAGACAAAGAAAAGCACATTTACATACAAGATAAACAAAGCCACCAACCTAGTGCAGAGGTTCCCAAACTTTTTTTATTGCGTACCCTCTTCCAGACCTACCAGCTGACCACATACCCCATCCCTTCTCATCAGTGATACTTTGTGTGTTCTTCTTAACACTACCTGTCTTTAGCCATCTGTCCATATTTCACTGTTACAAACAGATATATTTATAGCGCGACATATACAACTGAAAAAACCTCTGACTAAGTTCTGAGCTCAGTTAGAATGTACAGTTGCTGGGCAACTGAACCCGCGCTGTACGGTGATTGGAAGTGAGGGCTTTGTACATCAGTGTCTCAGTCTCAGTGTATCTGTGTTCTCATTGGTACATCTTGCTGTAAATTAACTACCGTATTTTATATAATACATTTCCATAGTTTTAAAGTTCTGTCTGAGTAGCCTCTTATGAAAATGCAATAAATAAAATAATTAATAGATATAATCCACCATTACACAATTTCTCATGTGTACCCCCCAGAGATGTCTCGCATACCCCCAATGGCATGCGTACCATAGTTTGGGAACCCCTGACCTAGCGAGTGGGGGAGGGAGATAGCCTCTTAACAATCATGACAAGGGGTGGAGAGTGCACCCCTCCAGGAAACCTTTCTTCTTCTTGAAGGAGGGTCAGTGAATTTTGGGGGAAAGCATGGCATCTATCCCCCAGCAGAAGAGAGAGAGGCTTTGTCTGGGCTTACTTTTCAAAGAATACATTTCAAAGGTTTACTGGACTATATAAAAAAGGAGAGAGAATCACATAGGGGTCTATCACTTGGGGGATTCAAGGGGCCAGAACTCTTGAAATCACAGCAGGTTGGGTCCTTCAACCAAGCGGGTTGAAGTCTCTGGGAAGTGAGTGTAGGATAGACACCTGCTTAGGCAAAGATTGTAACTTGCTGAAGTTAAGTTTTAGTCTTAGAAGCCTAGTTTTACTTTTTGTTTGTAATTGTCTGTCTTTACTCCTCATACTTGGTATCACTTAAACCTTTGACCTTTTGTTTAGTAAACTCAGTATTGCCAATTTCAAGAGATCCAAAATCATGAGTTGGACCCCCCAAAAGTCATGAGATTTTTAAAAAGGTGCTATTATAGACTCATAGACTCATAGACTTTAAGGTCAGAAGGGACCATTATGATCATCTGGTCTGACCCCCTGCATGCTGCAGGCCACAAAACCCTTCCCTGGACTCTGCCGTTGAAGTCCCCAATCCTGTGTTTTAGTGACTTCAATCGGCAGAGACCCTCCTGCTAGTGATCCCTGCCCCATGCTGCGGAGGAAGGCGAAAAACCTCCAGAGGCTCAGCCAATTTACCCTGGAGGAAAATTCCTTCCCGACCCCAAATATGGCGATCAGTAAGACCCCGAGCATGTAGGCAAGAGTCTCTAGTCTGACCCCTGTTGGCCATTATACTATTTACGTACCATTGCTTGGTTTTCCTTGGCTACTATGTTTTACCATTAAACCATTCCCTCCATAAACTTATCTAACTTAATCTTAAAATCAGACAGGTCCGTTGCCCCCACCGTTTCCCTCGGAAGGCCGTTCCAATATTTCACCCCTCTGACGGTCAGAAACCTTCGTCTAATTTCAAGCCTGAACTTCCCCACGGCCAGTTTATATCCATTCGTTCTCGTGTCCACATTAGTACTAAGCTGGAATAGTTCCTCTCCCTCCCTTGTATTTATCCCTCTGATATATTTAAAGATAGCAATCATATCCCCCCTCAGCCTTTGCTTTGTCAGACTAAACAACCCAAGCTCCTCTAGCCTCCTATTGTGTTTCTTAGGTCAGTATCTTGATTTTTGAACTCCCCCGCCCATCCCCAGGGTGTGTGCATGTGACAGTGAGTGTCACCCGCTCTTCCACATGTATTGGATAGTGTGATTTTGGCCCCTGTTGCAGGAGCTCTCAACCCCACATCTGCCCGTCTCCTGACCAGCAATTTATCCTGTCTCCCAGTGCCCCATCAGATCTGTACCCCAGCCCCTATCATCACCACCATATCAGCACAGCCCCCCTATTTCAACGCCCACTGCCCTCAGCTCACTCTCCTAGCACTCACCCCATCTGCTCAGAATCCACCATCATACAGCCCCTCCCCCCACTTCAACCCCCCTGCAGCCTCCAGGCCATAGTTCAGCCCTCCCGGCCTCACCTCTGCTGCTTTTAGGGTTCTTCACCCTTCCCAGGCTTGGGGGGGGCTGCAGTGGGAGCCTCTCTCCCACTTTCCAGGCTGGCAGGGGAGCCCCTTCTCACAGGGCTGATGGTGGGAGCCCCTCTTCCTGGGACTGACAGCAGGAGAGTGCAAGCAGGAGCTCCCACCGTCAGCCCTGCGAGGACAAGGGAGGCTGATAGCGGGAGCCTGGCCATCTGGGTTTGACAGCGGGAACCCTGCTGCCCAAGGCTGTCAGCAATTTCTAAGTAAAATCAAGCCTCACTCATGATTTATTTATTTCCCCGTGGATACCATCTGATTGTTTTTTAATTGCCCCAGCTGTTTTGGACAATGAATCATTGCCCACCAGACCATTTCTCACATGAAAAGCACCATGTCAAGAAGGGGAAAAAGCATGATGTTTTTAATTGATGTAATCTGCTTTACATGATCAGACAGGATCACCAGAAAACAGATGTGCTGTAATACATGTCCGGTATCTGAGTGTCTTAATTGGGAGAGAGATTTGGAAAACAGTTATGCCGATCAGTTATGCCTCTTTAAAGGTTTGAGTTTAGCATTCAAAACAGAGAGGTTACTTCTTTGCCAGCTTGCTCCTACCAGATAAGCCCTAGGAGATGATGAGCTCCTTTTGTCTTATAAGATGACAGAGAAAAACACTTTGTGATCACTTTGGAGAGAAAATAAACTGCTTAGTAGTTCATTTCTGATGAGTATAATGGAGAAAAAGCTCAATGCTGAGAGCTGTTTGTACAGCCTTTGATTCAGGATAATGCTAATGCAATTATGCCGCAAGGGAAATAGATGTAATGGGTCTTTAAAGATAACACTTGGCTTTTTAATAGAGGTAAAGATTAATCATAAAGGGGGGCAGTTCAGGAAGGAGGGCTGAAATAAGGGAGGCATGACAGTATTGGGTCAGTTTTGTTTATCCCCTTATAACTTTGTCTTGGAAGAAGACATATGGCATCCTATTAAAATTTGCACACAACAGGTAACTGAGGATGATGAGTTGATACCAAACTTCGCGGGGTCTCTGGACAGGGTACACAGCCCTTTAGAGGGAGTGCATGGGAAGACAAACTGCTAGCAGATTAAGGGATCTGAGGTGAGATTTGAGACCACAAAACAAGGGAGTTATTTTGGATTTCCACCTTGGTGACTAATGTGGGATAACCAATTAAAGTGGGATTTCTACGTGCAACGTCTGCTACTAATCAATGATCTCAGAATTTCCCCCATGATTGAATGTATATCCTGGAAAAAAAGAGTTTGGTTTGGGGTATGATGAAGGCACACACACACACACACACACACACACACACACACACACACACACACACAAAACAAGGTAAACTAAGCTGCTCTTTTCCAGTTGAACAGCTCAACAATAGGGCTGTCCCAAAGTGTACCCTCAGATCTGGCCTTCAGAACCCTAAAAACGGGCGAGAGCTGTTCTTTCATTATAACTGTGTGATGAGGGCAAAGCTGATCAGATATTTGTTGGGCAGAAACAATAATCAGTTTCTATTAATCTGTCATATAAGATACAAGTACAGGACAATATTAGGTGCTGATTGCATATATTTGTATTACTTGTTATTAAAGGTGCCTGTTGATGCAGATAGATTAAGCTAACCGTGATCTAGATCAAGAGAGCTTTAATTTTAACTGACTGGTGGCCTGGACTCGGAGGGTGAGATGAATGTCTGGAACAGCTTTCCAAATGGGAGACAGATCGGGTGTAATGGTTAGATCAGAGGACTGGGAGTCAGAACTTCAGGTTCTGTCCTCAACTCTATGTGCCTTACTCACTCCATCTGTAAAATGGGGATAATGATACCTTTGTGAAGGTCTTTGAAACTCTCAAATGAAAGCTGCTATGTAAGTACAGAGCATTATTATTGCAATATATTTTAGATCACATAGGACTTCACAGTGTGCTGCACACCATGGTGCGCACCCAGACTATCATGTGACAGAACTCAGATCTTTCTGCTCCAAAACCACAGGCTACTATCTCTTGAACTAAAAAAGAAACACCTCTGCCTGTCAGCAGTAGAAGGCTTACGATAAACATCTGAACAGTTCGGAATCTCTCCAGTAGACGGTAGCAGCACACATGAGCATGTATGTACGCATGCGCGCGCACACACACACACACACACACACACACAGAGACATTCACTCTCTCTTCCTATCCATTACATTCTAAGTACTAAAGCAGCAGTAGAATACACTGACACACCATATAGTAGTCCCTTAAAAAGTGTGAGGAAATATGGAGAAATGTGCAAGAAAATTTCCAGAAGTGGTATCCTCCCAAGGAAAAGGCTTGAGAAATGTGAGGTTCTACAGACTTTCCTGACAGCTCCCACTGCTCCTCAGTGGATGGCACTCGAGGAGTGATATTCACAAAAGTGTTGGAAAATAATATTACAACCTTCAAATAATACTTGATATTTTCTAGAATGTTTCCTAGCATATGAGATTTGATCCATTGGGAGAGGGGAAAAGACACTCTTTTTGTCAGTGAACACAGCTATTCACATGATGACATTTTGTAATGAGCAAAATAGCAAATATTCTTGCATGTGGAAATTTTTTTTTTTTTTTTTGCAAACAGACAGTTTTTCCGTTTTCATAGCAAAACAGCATTCGTGTAGTCAGATGCAGGGCGTTGTACTTTTATTTATTTTTTTGGTCTGTAAAAAATTATAATCCATGAAAGGGTTAATTCCTTAGTTTGTAAATTCTTTGGGATCAAGAGTGTCTTTTTGTTCTGTGTTTGCACAGCTCCTAGCACAGTGAGGTGATGGTCTGTGACAGAGGCTCCCAGGTGATCTTCCAGTATAAATAATCAATAATAACAAGAATAATTAATAGGAGAAGTTGCTAGGTAAGTGTCCTGCCCTCAGGGTACAACCAGCCAAAGAGAGCTTGTTCTGATGATGTAAGGCTTGTCATTTAGTATATTACCTAGCCCTGGTGTGGGTGGGGTTCTGGGAGAACAGATTTCTTCTGCTAAGAGAACTGCACCACTCTCTAGCCTCTCACGGAGCTGAATCTTTTTCAGTTTTGAACATTTACTGCAGCTAAACCCCTAGATGTTCTTTATGAAAAGCTTGCTGTGATCTATATGTTATGGCTTCTCTCACGTCAGTACATTAAGGGCCAGTTAGAGCCTCTCTCTCCCTTAGTGCTTTTGCCCTGGAGATAACCAGTGGTCCCTGAGTGCTGGGAGTAGGAACACTAGCATTGCAGGCAATGATGAACTCCCCTTTGGGGTGTATGTCTGGGTGGGTTGGGGCTGTGATCCAAGCTCCCTCTGCTGCTGCACATTGGCATATGCCGGAGGCCCGGGCTCCCCTTTTTCCTAAGATGTAGCATGACACGCCTGTGGGTATGTTCCACATGGAGTCTATGCTATGTCTACACTGCAGTTAGACACCTGTGGCTGGCCCCTGCCAGCTGACTCAGGCTCACAGGGCTGAGGGGCTGTTTAACTGCAGTGTAGAAGTTCTGGACTTTCTCTGTTCTAGGCAGACACAATGCCTCTAGCTATCACTGCTTAGGTGGCACATCTCACCTTCCTCCCTCCCTCCACCTATGTGGCTCTGTCTCTAGGAGCTTTAATTAAGCCCTTTTCATGGATTTTTTTCCCCCCAAACAGCCACCAATTAACAGCTTAGATTATCTGGCTAATCACTGTGACAATTTCCTGTGTTAAAATGAGGGCATCTCTGATGGCTGTGTTTGCAGTTTGCTAAGTGTTGAGCACCGAGGCATATATTTGAACTGTCAGTTCATTGGTTTCATTTCTGTCCAGCTGATTTACATAACTCTGGGAATTTCCTTATCTGTGAGGACCAATGCTGGGTTTGCTGCTAAGCTCTGACAACAGGAGAAAAAAGTCTCTTGTGCTGCTGACCCATCCCATTTAATAGCTCCCTTCAGAATCCCAAATGTCTTTCATTTATACGCTGAGAAAAGAGGGATGATGATGTCTAAAATTTTGCACTTTTTGTTGGCACCTTTTAAAAGAATCCTCTTGGTTGAGAGCTGGAAGGTGGCTAAGGGGAATTGTTGGACACGAGATACGGAGCCTTTGCTACTGTAAGGATCTGAGTTCCTGTATGGGTCGCCAGCAGGGTGCAAACTGGGGATTTTCAACACTGGAGCACAAACTAAAGGCGTGACTCCATTAGCTCATAGTAGTAGTAGGCAGATATCCTCTAGCAGACCAGTAGAGGGAGACATGACACAGACTTTGCCAGTATGCTACTCTCCCACATTAAAACATGGCGGTGTGGGGGGAACCCTGGCGTCATGATGCATTAGTCCTGCAATAGCCTGGGAAATTAAATATGACAAACTCTGTTAAGGCAGTGTTAGGGTTGCAGTTTTAAGACCAAAAATTACCAGGAAGCGCTAAAGTTCAGTGGTCTACAACAGTGTGAACTTGCCCACTCATCTGTATTGCATATCCGTAGTATATTCTACTTGTCTCTTCCCTATGTAATATCTAATGTAATACAATGACAGCATGTGTTAGCGTATTAAATTCTATATTGATTAGGAAGGAAGGATGATCAGAGGGAGGTTATGAAGAGAAATACGTTAAAGATTATGAGGCACTCTGATACTATGGTAATACAATAGTATCTCACATAGGAGGAAGCAAAAAGCTCAGATAGAAAACTTAACTTTAGTGTTTGTTTAAATACTAAGAATATCCATTTTCTCTTTATAAATTTGTCAGTGAATGGAGTGTTCCTGAATCTGGGGGACAGATGGGATTTCTAGTGCCAAGCATAATGCAGCAGTCAATCTGCAAACATCCTTACACGGCTGTATCTGCATTGCACGTCAGTCCTCGCCTGCAATATCCCGGCTTTTCCAGTGCTCGATTGCTGTAGAATAGAGATGTATTCATTGCAGAACTGTGTGGTGACTGTGCATACAAGTCCCATGTATTTGTTGGAGCCTCTTTTAGGGTGAATTGCAAAGGCTTGATATGTTCCCAAATCAGTAAATCTTGTGCAGATTTCAACCATCATGACAATAGCACTTTTCATTTGCAGATTATTGTACAAATAACTTTTCTAGCAAGGTATTATCACCTTCCTCTCCCAATAGATGGAGCAAAGAAGGCAGAGAAGTTAAGAGACTTCACAAACTACAGTGAGTCCGTAGCAGAGGATTAGAACACTGGAGTTCCTGATTCTTAACTCCTTGTTCAGTTCACTAGGCCATATATCCTAGTGGGAAAATAAGACAAGAATATATTTTAGAGCAGAAACCATCAAGGCCTCATTTCCTTTCCTGGCAAGTCCCGAGTTCAGTATTTGGTGTGTGTGGACTGCAGCAGTTTGATGAAAGCAATGCAGGAAAAAGCTCCCTGCTTTATTTTAGTTGTGTGCAATGTACCAACTATTGCATGGGGGAGAACACAAACGTTTAACCATGCTAAGAAAGTTTCACATTATGCTTTACAATGCATTTGTAATTAATATAATATATTCTGTTAGGGTGAAACTTACCCCAGAGCAAAGGGCTAGTTTTCAGTATCAATTCTGTCTTCAGTGTTGCTGCAGTTTCCTAGTGTAATAAAACCTTTTTCCTGCTAACAAGGAGGTATCTTCTGGTTTTCAGTTGTTCTGCAGGAGGTGAATCAGGTAGAGTTAAGGATGTTAGGGTGATCTTACCTGTGCATTTCCATAGTTTCAAACATTTTTGTTATTGCTTACAACCTTAAATTTGAATTTCCTGGCTTTCTAACAAACGTTCTTTTGTTAAACTACAGCCTTCTTCCAAAGAGCTTTCCTCCGACATGTATTTTCAACCATACCTCCAACTGAATTAAGTTTTTTTTGTCTGGGAACTTAAAATATCGAAGATTTGAAACAAAAAGAAATCACAGACTAAAATAAACATTAGAATTCTTATAACTCATTGTGGTGACAAAGACTGTCAAAACACTAATCTATAATTGTAGCTAATAGTACAACAAAATGGGAGATGGATCCAAACAAATCCAATCTCTTCTTATGACTGTTTAAGATGGAAATTTTGCGATACTGCATTTTCATGGGGTTCTTTGCCAGCATGGAACATACTGGAGCAAGAAAACCAGGCAGTTTTTGCAAAGGCTATAAAACCTCATGTTTCAGGGCATAAGGCAACCTCTATCTAATGGGGGATAGGAAGAAACTTTCCTTGGGAGCAAGTTATTATTTTTGATAGTAGGGTAACATAGAGGCCCTGGCTGAGATCAAGGCCCCATTTTGCTAGGTGCTCTGCAAACACATAGAAGATGCAGTGCCCTGAGGATCTTTCAGTCTTAAAGTACAAGGATGGAAGAGCTGCAAAGAGACTAGCTCATGATCACACAGGAAGTGAGTGGCAGAGTTATAGAACCTAGGTATCCTTAGCCCTACGGCAGTGCCCTACGCTTTAGGCCACCCCACCGCCCAGGTTAACCCCATACCTGACTACTATAGAGTTTTGCACTTTCTTCAGCGGCAGCTGATACTGGCCACTGGAGGCTACAGGAGTAGCTGGACCAGTGGCCTAATTCAGTATGGCAACTCTCATGTTCCCGTGTACTTTTAGGTGGTGTGGGAAAGGAGCCTGGATATCAGCAGAGAAATGTAATCTATTTTATTGTTTAAATAATATTGCAATACTTTTTACCGTGAACAAAACGAACCCCCTAAAATGTGGAGCTTCACTGGGGAACCGGCTCTGTGTCTGCAGAGAGGAATGGCAGTGATGCAGGAAAGAACCACTTGCTTCATCAGCAGTGCAGTGAAGAATAACATTGACCCTTGCCCTTGTTATTCAGTTGTCCATTAGGCAAACAGCAACAGCATTTTTAAGTAAGCCTAACAGCATTGTCCGTTGTCTGGAACACGTAATAACAGCGTGGTGAGTGAGAGGGTTTTTTTAAATTTGTGATAGATGGTCTGCATGGGAAAACAAGCAGCACAGCTGTGTTGTGCAATAGAAGTCAGGGAGAGAGGGAACATTGTGAGTGACGTTACTAAAGCAACACTGGAGCAAATTTCTCCTAGTGTTATGTTAGAGCAGGGGCAAGTAACCTCTGGCACGTGTGCCAAAGGCGGGACGCAAGCTGATTTTCAGTGGCACTCACCTGCCCGGGTCCCGGCCACCTGTCCGGGGGGCTCTGCATTTTAATTTAATTTTAAATGAAGCTTCTTAAACATTTTAAAAACCTTATTTACTTTACATGCAACAATAGTTTAGTTCTATATTATAGACTTATAGAAAGAGACCTTCTAAAAACGTTAAAATGTATTACGGGCACGCGAAACCTTAAATTAGAGTGAATAAATGAAGACTCGGCACACCACTTCTGAAAGATTGCCGACCCCTGTGTTAGAGACTAATATGGCCCACTAGGTATAATGCAAAATTTTCAAACTTGGGTGGCTAACTTTAAGCAAGCGCCAACTTTGAAATTTTTGGCTTTAACTCATAAGGTATGATTCTGCAGTGCTTTTTCAGGCAAAATGCCCTTTAACTTCAAAGACTAGAGTTGGGCTTGGAGCACGTCCTCTCATCCAAATAACCATGAACTTTAGGGAACTTTGGAGCCAAGTCCAGGTCTGAATTTGGCAGTGTGGGTCCCTTTCTACACAGACCCACAACTTTGTGACCAAAAATTTTACTTTCAGTTATTAGTTTTGTGTTGGTTTTGGTGGTGTGCGTGGGGGAGGAAAATGATAATGGGCATTAAGTCAGTTGTGGAACCAGCAACAGAACCTGACTCCTGCTTCCTGCTCTGACCAGTAAACCACACAGTCTCTTAGCTGATAAGAGGTGACAGTATGATCAGCTAGCACCTTAGGGCACCTTAGGGCATGCCAGAGCTTACCTGTTATGAAAGTGCCTGTGAAGGCTTTTCCTATTTATTTGTGTCGGTGTGTTTGGTGATTTAAACTCAGGGCATGTCTTCACTAGCAACATGAGGGACGTAGCTACCAGCGCTGGTGCAGTGTCTACACTGGCACTTTACATTGCTGAAACTTGCAGTGCTCGGGGGGGTGTTTCACACCCGAGCGAGAAAGTTGCAGTGCTGTAAAGTACAAGTGTAGACATGCCCTTAGCCTGCCTGTGGAGAATCCAGGAAGAGAGAAACAACAATCTGTGGTTGTTTAAGATCTTTTTATGAAATGGCTTACTGTTGTTTGGTCAATTTCACATCTCAGAGGACTCTTCACACTGGAAACGGTGTATTTCCTCACCGTTAGTGCTCGCTGATTACTTTCCATAGCATGGCTAGGGTAAAGTACACAGCAAAACCTAACTGTATCATAATTAAGATCGTTAGCTATATAGAACCTGACGATGTGAAATCTGCTGCATGGCTACTGTTGATTTAATATGACAGAGCACCTGCTAATGCAGTGGAAAACTGTTCAATGTGTAAATTTCAGTGAATGGAAAATATATGTTTTATTCCTTCATTGGCTGTTTGGTTGATAGGGTCCGTATTTGTATTTTTTGTGGCAATGAAGCACATTGAGATACTATGGCAAATGCACTCTGCCATAAGTAAAAAACAAAACAAAACAGGAGTACTTGTGGCACCTTAGAGACTAACAAATTTGTTAGTCTCTAAGGTGCCACAAGTACTCCTGGTTTTTTTTTGAGGATACAGACTAACACGGCTGCTACCCTGAAATCTGCCATAAGTGCATTTCATTCATTTTATCTCAGGATTTGAATTTTCATATTTAAATCACAGTTTGAACAAATACTAGAGAAATGTGGAAGGGCAAAGATTCTTGCACCTTAATACATCTTTATATGCACTACAGTTTAATATTGTAGCTATTGTTTTCTATTAGAAAACTGGCAAAGATGGATTCCATTTGGATGCAATTACAACGTGTTCTAACAAAGTTCTTGAAACCCTAATCTGTGCTTGTAACTCTATATTAACGAGAGTAATTAGGATGGGAAATGATACAAACAAATTCAAATGATAGAAGATGGTCGTCTTGTGGGATGCTGCATGGTCCAATGGTTTTAGACGGTGATAGGGTATCAAGACTCCTTGACTGTCTTCCAAAGTTTGGTCACTGGCTTTGTGATGTTGTGCAAGTCACTTAACCCCTCTGTGCTTCTGTTATACCCTTTTTTGAAACATGTATTAAAAACGTATCTAGATCACAGAAGCATTTTGTGGCTTAGTTAGAGGTTTGCAAAGACCCAAACTCCTAGGATGAAAAACTGCATGGCCAAGACTTCTAAAAATAGGAGCCCAAAATTCAGCTCCTAAGGCCATATTTAGGCAGCTAAAAAGGGGGTCTGATTTTGCAGAAGAGCTGGGTACCCACCAGCTCCCATTGATTTTCACTTTTGAAAATCACTTTCCGTATTTATCTAATATACTATATTAATTATAGATGTAGGCTGGGATTTTCCAAGATGCTTAAAAGTTTTGGAGGCTTGGGTGGGATTTTTGTAAATTGCTAATGGATTTAGGAGTAGTAAATATGCTTCTAATTCCCTTAGGCACTCTGAAAGTCTCACTCTTCGCTATTTCCCATTTAAGGGAATTGGGCATCCAAATCACTTAGTAGCTTTAAAATCTCAGCACCTAGGTGCCTAACTTTAGTCTAATGTTTTTTAAATCTTGGCCTATCTGTGCAAAATACCCTTTTATTGTTAAGCTTGTCGCTGTCTTTCGTTGCCCCCGTGGTTACATCCTCTTCCTAACCAGTGATGCCACTTTTGGGGCTGTGGGGCCCCAAAGGAGAGGCGGTTGTAGGTGCCCACCATTGCTGGAAGTTGTCACTCTCTGGGAATACTTTTCACCACCAAAGGCTGCATGAATCTAGCCCTATGTTTGTTCAACACTCGCAACGTGAAAAGTGGTCTATGAGTGCCAAAAGCTGTCATTCATCGAGGATGGTCCCATTTTGTCCTTCTAATGAAAACAACCATTAAAGAAATAGGGTGTTAATCATAATGAGTAGAACTCTAATTTCCCAGAAAACATTCAATGGGCAATAAATTCACATCCAGGGTTGGGTACAACTTCTGTGCCCAGAGCCTTGCCAGTAAACGGAGGAGGAAATACATTAAAGTTTTTATGGCAGCTGAAACCCAGGCATTTCCTAGAGTAGCGCCTACTGACAAGAAACATAGAGGCTGGGCCTTCATTTATTTAATTGTTTTAGAACAGTAATAAACTTGAGCTCAAAATGGAAGCTTTCTTTAGTTTTACAGCACCTTAAATGTATACAGCACTGCACAATAGGTAAAACGAGCTTCATGGATAAGAGATCCCTTCCTTGAAGCACTTACAGGCTAAAGACAAGAGACTGCTGTGATACACAACCAAACACATGCAGAGCACAGGGTTGATTGTATGCATCAAAAACCTCCGGGAACAGGACCTGAGGAGTTCTTTGGAGGAAAAGGAGGATGCTTGGGGCCAGTCCTATGAGTGAGAGGCTGAGCACCCTCATTGCCGACAGAAGTCGATGGGAATTGAAGGTTCTCAGCAGCTAGCTGAATCAGGACATGTGTGATCATTGACTAGGCTGTCCTAAGCATTAGGGTTGGCTTAAAGAATAATTTCATTCATTAAATAATTACAAGTATTCAGGCATAATGAAATCACTGCATAGGTCTTTCAAAATCCTATTGCCCTGCTTGGTTCTTTATTGCACAAGCTGTTAGATACTATGTGTCTGAGCCCCAGAATGCAGTGCGTTGGTTCCACGGAGTGCTGAAAAGGTATTATCTAACCACAGAAGCACTCAGCAGAAGTCAGTGAGGTAACCCTGTTTGTAGAAATGCGCAAGTCAGATCAGAATTTGGGCCCATTGTTTAGTGAAAGCTCGCTGGAACACCATGCTATCCCTTGCTTAAAAGGTCACTTCTGCATGTAGGCAAAATTTACAACATGCACTTTGCAGCAGTCCCAATAATCTATTCTTAACTTCCTGTTATAGTTTCCTTATTTCTTACTATTAACTACAAAAGCCTTTCTATGTAAACGGAAGCATTCTCTTTCCTAATCACCATGCTCCTGCTATTCCTGGATTCATTTATCCATTCATGCAATGATTCATTCAGTTCTTTTACATCCATGGGAGCAACTGTGAGGTCACAAATGCTTGACTGTGTCATCAGATCTATGAATCATGAAGGAAGAACCTGGCCATGAAAAGGAAAAGCTTATGTTTATTCACAGACACTTACATAACCAGCAACCCTGGGAAATGAAAAGTCCGAGAAAATTCATGGCAGTTTAATGGGGTTGTGATCAAATATTAACATTTTAAGAGCTTGCTGGAGCATGGCTGTGGTTCGTTCAGGCTGCTAGTGACTTGTCTTTTTATGGAGTGCCATGTGGCTGGCAGAATAATCTACTGATTGAAGGAAAACATATCCTGGTTCTTTTTATTTTATATAAAGATGATAATGCAGCTGTATGACCTTAGGCTGTGATCTTGTCAGATAAGCAATTGGCTGTGAGACCTATAGGGCAAACCAAGGTGCTGCAGGAAATGTTTTTTGATTAGCCGTACCGTAGGAATTGCCATTCTGAACCAGAACCAATGTTCATCTAGTGCAATATCCTGTCTCTGACCAGTACCAGGTACTTCAGAAGAAGATATAAGAGATGTACGTTAAAGGTGAGCTTCCCCACCCCCACCACACACTCTTGGAAGTTAGTGGTTGGCTAGTACCCTCAAACATATATATCCTTCATAAATTTTCTCCTATCTGATGTAACTGTGGATGTTCATATTATTCATGTACATGCCTGATCCTGTTTTGAATCCTCTTACGCGCTTTGCTTCAGTGATCTCTTGTGGCTGTTTGTTCCAAGGGTTAGTTTTACATTGCGTAAAAAGACTCATTAGCTATTCTTCTTCTCCATCTGAAGCAGGATTGAATAAATGTTGCTGGGGCACACTGGGCTGCTGGATGTGCCATCTTTCAAGGGAGATTTACAGCTCTGGTCCTGACCTCTGGTGATCCTTTCAGATCCCATAGCACTTTTAACAATAATTGGGAAGTTATTCCAAGTGTCTTGGCCAAGGATCACTAAGTCCTTATGACCATTTATGAACGAGGCCTCCTAAAACCCCAGAGAGTGAAGTATTACTATAGGTGGGAAATTTAGGCAGAAGATGCTAAGTGACTTACCTGAAGTCACATGTTAAGTCAGTGGCAAAACCAGGAATAGAATTTTGGCGGTTCTAGGTTCCAGACCTGTGCTTATACTACTTTGATTGTAAACCCCTTGGGCAAGGACTTTTCTGTTTCTTCTTTGTTTGTACAGTTCCTAGCACAATGGGGTCCCAGTCCATGCCTAAGCTTTTAGGTGCTGTGGTAATACAAATAATAATCATAATCATAATCATAGAACATGATTTTCTATTAAAACTGTCCATTTGCTCAGTAAGTCTTGGCAACAGGAATATGCCATGAATGTTAACATATGCATAGTTTATAAAGCAAATGAATGATGCTATGTGTAAAATGTTGTTCTTGATAACAAAAATGGATATAGCAGCTTTCATAGATCTATATCCACACTTGAAGTACAGGTACAGAAAGGATATATTTTGAAACCAATCTTTTCCTTCTTTCAGGGGTGCATTTTCTGAAGTAGTTTTGGCTGAAGAGAGGGCTAGTGGAAAACTATTTGCAGTCAAGTGCATCCCCAAGAAAGCACTGAAGGGGAAGGAAAGCAGCATAGAGAATGAAATTGCAGTCCTGAGAAAGTAAGTATTGAATACACGCATCCCCTTCTACGGTTTGAATTGGCGCGTTTGTCCGCTCTGTGGAGCAGGAAGGGCTGTGGTCAGTGAACGAGAATTGTGATTTGTAAATGTGACTGAGTTGCTCAGCTTACTGCAGGTGGTTGGGAACATCTGGGCATAAACTGTGCCCATTTAGGGCCCAATCCTTGCATTTTTCACACACAGTCCAAACTCCTACGGACTCTGATGGGAGGTTTCGGTGTGCAAAGACTGCAGGATCAGGCCCCAAGTCTTGATCATTTATAAGGTACACATTGATAATCATTTCAGCAGTGTGCAACTAAACCAATCCCAAACCTTCAGATGAGAAGTGCCACAACCATGCTAAAGACACAGATAGCAAGACTGAAAGATTGGGGCAAAAGGGCAAACTCAGTCACTCTCAGGCAAACCATCCCAGTAGCTGAATGGGTCCATTCCCATGGAGTGAAGTGGATGGGGCTCCATGGGGCCTCAGGGGTCTGCCTCTTTTGCAAGATCAAGGCTTAAATTAGACCCCCTACAACAAAAACACGTAGGGTTCAGGCACAAGAGTGGGGGGGGGGGGCTGCCCCAAAGAGGAGATTGGTAAGGGAAGGTTGAGAGAAAGCATTGTGTTTTAAGGAGCGAGTTGCAGAACAGGTTGTTGATATAACCATAGGTCTCAAACCTGGTCCCGCAAGGTTTATTGGAACAGTCACACTCCAGCACTCTACCTGGCAGCATGCTGACAATGGCTTACCTGAGACCCATGAAACCCAGCCCCAGTGTGAGCCTTTGCCCCTAAGGTCCAGTTGGCATAGTCCCAGAGTAGCTATTTGGCCCCCTGGCCCTGCCTAAGCCAGCAGTAGGATCAGGAAACTGTCTGAACAACTAGGCTCTGCCTTGCTCTAGACTCTGTGCCTTGTGCTACCTGCTCCTGCTTCTCCTGCTTGATTTCCTGGTATCTCAACCCAGCTTGACTCCTGGCATATGACTTGTGGTTCCCGACCTCCAGTTCGTCTCCTGTCCCTTACCGCTGGTATCCTGACCCGGCCTGATTATGGAGTTCATGCCTCGTGGTTCTGATCTCATTTGTCACCTGCTTCTGACCTCCTGGTCTCCTCACCCAGCCAACTCCTGTCTTGTGACTGTGGACTCTGGCTCTGACTATTAGGTCTTGCTGCCCACGACCTGGCTGTGACAGTTGTGTATTGTTGCCAAGCAACAAAGCTCATCTGCTGTTTAGTGGCCACATCCAGGCAACAGGGGCCAGCAGCACAATCAGGCAGCCTAGAGTAGATGTTGCTTCGATGGAACCATCCACCGATGTTTACATCTTGGTACGAGACTGGTAATTTTCCTACAGTAATGATGGCTTTGCATAAACCTTGACCCCAGGAATGCAGAGCAGACAAATCATTTGGGGTCATTTATTGCTTCTGTTTTGTAAAGTATTTCTCCGATTTTCTGACAAAGCACTTCTTGAGAGAAGAGAAGGCAGCAGCACAGGCTACACCATTCTAACTGCAATGGCAAAGTAGCATGTGGATGAAAAATGCCTTATTTGTCATACAGTTAGATCCACTTGGTCTGCTGCCCACTCAGTGGCAGATTTAAAGTTAGTGGGGCCCTATGCTCAGCTTCATTTTTGGGGCCCCTCCTTGGGACCCGGCCAAGAAAAAGAACATTCTCTCTTATCTCCCCTCCACCCCCGTAGTTCATTCTTTTTTTCTTCATCCTCCTTCTATAAGTAATAGGAAGTAAATGAAAATAAAGTGAGGTACCTTGATTGTTTTTGTAGTCTAACTTATTTTTCCACAGACCACTTGAAAATCGCTGAGGGTCTCGGCGGACCACTTAATATTGTTTGTACCATTGTTGTACTGTTGGCTAACTATTGTAAAGTGCTTTAGATAAGAGCGCTTTATACAAAAAATATAAAAAAGCTTTGGGGTGCGGGGTCTGGCCAGGAGTTCGGGTGCGGGAGGGGCTCAGGGCTGGGGGAGGGGGTTGCGGTGTGGAGCACTTACCTGGGGCAGCTCCCGTTTGGTGCGAGGGGTGCAGGTGGGGATGTGGGAGAGGGTGCAGGAGTCAGGACTGGGAGTGTGTGGGGGTGCAGGAGTCAGGGAGGGCAGGGGTTTGGGGTGCAGGGTCTGGGAGGGAGTTAGGGTGCAGGAGGGGGCCCCGCCTTTGCTCCGCCCTGCCCGATTCCACCTCCTTCCCCAAGGCTACGCCCCTGCCTCTTCTCCGCCTCCTCCCCCGAGGGCGCTGTGGCCCTGCTCCTCCCTCTCCCTCAACCTGAGTGCCAGCAAACAACTGTTTGGCAGTGGGGGAAGTGCTGGGATGGACGGGGAGGGGCAGGAACGCTGCACGCTCTGGTGAGGAGGCGGGGGGAGTTTGGTTGTTGGTGAGTGCGGAGCCTGCAGCAGGAGCCTCAGGAGACAGCAGGACCAATCTTTTACCCTCGCATCTGCCCAGCCCTGGGGCCCCCTGTCATTGGGGGGCCCTGTGCCAGGGCACCCTGTGTTTCACTGTAAATCCACCTCTGTGCTCACTGCACATTAGGAGTTTGCTGCAAAGAGAAAGACGTGTTCATTTTTATCTCTTAATGTCTCCTACTTAGTTGTTGCTAATACAACCTTAGGAGGTCTCTGTATTTATTCTGAAAATAGATTCACTTTGTTAATGTCCCAGTATTGAATTTGTGTGTGGCACCAGGGAAACACTGATTTTTTCTTTTTTTTTAAAACCCTTCTGTTCACAATTGACGAGGGGGTGGGAAATCAGCCTCTTTCACTGTTCAAACAGACACTCCAAATGAATTCTCTATTTGATAGGCAGATATTAGACATAGCTTTATACATGGTTGGGCGGATCCTGAGCCGCGGTTGCTAGGCTGCCAAGGTATCTCTACTTGTCCTGCTTTTGCTTCTGGTGAGCTTAATGCCTAGAGTAATGGTTAGTGTGTATGTTGTCTAATTACTGGTTGGAGTGCCAGAGCCTTGGGCTGATTTAAAAGACCGTAAGGATTGGTGGTAGCCCTTACCCAGCTGTCTGATCCTGAGAATGGTGCATGACTGTAGGAGGTGATAGAGATTCACCCCCATTCTATGAGAGAGAAGTATAGAGCTTACTAGGAGTAGATGCGGCGATCGCATATTAATAGATTCTATGGCCAGAAGGGACCATTGTGCTCATGTAGTCTGACCTCCTGCATAACACTGGCCATGGAACTTCCCCAAAATAATTCCTGTTTGAACGAGAGCTTATCTTTCAGAAAAAGCATCTCATGTGAACAGGGGCGGCTCTATGTATTTTGCTGCCCCAAGCACGGCAGTCAGGCAGCTTTCGGCGGCATGCCTGTGGGAGGTCCACCGGTCCCATGCCTTCCCCTGCCGTTGAATTACCGCCGAAAGCCGCGGGACCGGCGGACCTCCTGCAGGCATGCCGCTGAAGGCAGCCTGACTGCCGCCCTCACGGCGACTGGCAGGCCGCCCCCCGCGGCTTGCTGCCCCAGGCACACGCTTGGTGTGCTGGTGCCTGGAGCCGCCCCTGCATGTGAATATGCAGACCTCTTTGGATCCCAGTCCTTCCCCTTGTCCTTGCACTGTCCCCATGGAGGTTGCTAATGCCATTAGCTTTCACGGGAGAAGAGAAAGGGCCACTCTAATTGTAGCACAAGCAGAATATTTGTGACCTCTTTGGGGAAGAGTCTCTGGCCAGGAGTTCTGTCTTCCCCCTCCCTGTGCCCGATCTGCAAAGGATGAGAGTCTGTTGCAGCCCCAGGTAGAGAGCGTTACCTCAAACTGTGGCAGCCCATTCTTTTAGTCCCCAGTGCAAGTCCCCAGTGGCTTGGCCAAGAGTAGCATCCATCACATAAGGAAACCACCCAAACTATTTACAGTCCTGTAGTGACAGAGGCATGGGCGGGGGGAAGGGGGGTTCACCTGAGAGCTAGGAGATGACACTGAGGAGGCACTCAGCACTCACGGGACTGCCCTGACTCCATGATATGGGGGTTGGTTCCTCACAACTGATAGGCAACCATAGGAAATCTGAGAGGGGCAATGTGTGACAACACTCTTCGCTGGATGACAGCTGCCAGGAGACAAGGCCCCTTGAGGATGAACAACCCAATCCCCACCCAGTCAAATGTAGGAGGGAGAAGACAGAACTCCTGGCCAGTGGGTTACACTTACCCCATTGCTCCAGAGGAGGTTTGTCTGCACCTCCCTTCCAAGTCCACGTAGGTCTCTGCAGCTGCAGAGTCCCACCAGATCATGCAGCTCTGGCAGGCTACATACCACTGAAGTGCCAGACTGACGATTTGGATCCTAGTGAGTAGATCATATATTAAAATGGAGCGTAGTATTACCTTTCTATTTAGGATCAACTTTACATATCATAAAACCTAATATTAGAGCAGGAAACTGGGATTCAGGACTCCTGGATCCTATTTCTGGCACGCAATTTATTTCCGCTATCACCTTAAGTATCTCACATCTTATTTTACGCAGCTATAGTTTGTGAAACAATTTTTTCCCTATTAACTTTTTATTAAATTAATGTATATAAAACAACAAACTATACATAAACTTCTCATAAAGTGTCAACCACTGGCTACCTAGTCTTAACTATACTTAAAACATTTGATTATATATAATATGAATGGTTAAAGTATAAATTAATGATTTGTATTGCACAGTTATACAAATTCAACTAGTTTTTAAATCTTCTTCTGCCTTATCCTTATTTTATACACAGAGAAATTGGAAAAAAATTATTAAAATAAGATAAATAAAAGAAGCAAACTTTAGGGGGGGGGAAGAGAAGAGGAGGGAAGAAAGTGGGCAGAGAAGAGGTGAAGGTGAAAGGGGCCTCTACACATTTAATAGGATCATCCTGATACTTCCAGGAGAGCATTCCATACCTCTGAGATATGGGGTATTTCAGTTACGGTATACACTTCTTTCCAGGGTAGCCAACCTTACAATGTCTGTGCTCCAATCTTCAATTGTGGGTTGCTTTTTGGATTTCCCTTTTTGTAGCACTAGTCTTTTAGCAATTATTAGTGCCAAAATGTTTCATATTTATTTAGCTTCCAATTAATATCCATTAGGTTTAAAATTACATGTTTAGCTTGTAACACAATTTTATTTGTCAGGAAAAAAATAACTGCAATTAAGTTCTGGCCAAACATTCAGATGTAAGAGTATTCCTGGAGGCTAGGGGTTAAATTAGCGCCTGCTGAATCGCAGCGCCAACATTCGTCTGACTTAGCGGCACCTGTTTTGAACAATCGGAGAGGGGTCCACTTCATCCATGAGTTTCCACTAGATTAATCTTAACCAGAGGTTCAAAGAGCAGTTCAAAGCACTGGCTAAAATGTGTTAACCATTAGTTAGCAGAGAATAATTGGCCTATTTCCTTCTTTTGTTTCTTTTCTAGGAAATCCATGTTTAATTTAAATTTACTGGCCAAATTTGCAGATTGTGTTGCCATAGGTCTTGGTAATCTGGGTAATATCTGAAGAAATGAAAGCAGTTCGTTTGAGTCTGGGATAGTGCAGACATCAGGGTCAAACTAATGGGAGATGGCATGTTTAGGTTGGACATATTGACGTTCCTTCTTAGGGCAGGTCTACACTACCCGCCTGAATCGGCGGGTAGAAATCGATCTCTCGGGGATCGAATTATCGCGTCTCGTCGGGACGCGACAATTGATTCCCGAATCGACGCTTCTACTGCACCAGCGGAGGTAGGAGTAAACGCCATCGACGGGGGAGCCGCAGAGGTCGATTTGCCGCCGTCCTCACAGCGGGGTAAGTCGGCTCCGATACGTCGAATTCAGCTACGCTATTTGCGTAGCTGAATTTGCATATCTTAAATCGACACCCCCCCCCCCCCCGTAGTGAGGACGTAGCCCTAGTATCTAGATCAGGGGTAGTCAATAGGCGGACTGCGAGCCAAATCAGGACCGCCAGAGGCTTTTGAACAGACCGCAAAATCTTTTTATTTACTTATTATTATCATTATTGTTATTTTTATGTACAGAGAAATTGGAAAAAAAATATTAGAATAAGATATCAGGGAATTGAAGGGATTAATCAATAAACAGAAATCTTCATTACATTATTTAGATCTGGTATCTCTTATAAGTGTACATTGATGGCAAATGGACTGAATATTTCTGGGTTTACTATAAACCCCAAATCTAGGAAATTAGATGGGATGAAAGACGTGGTGGAAAAGAGGGCTAAATTCAATAGATCAAGAGCCCTAGCTTACCTCGGGGGAAGGGGGACTCCCCAGAAGGGTGACAGGAACTCCCCTCCCTCAGCTCCTAGCTCCACTCCACCTGCTGCCTCCGCCCGCAGGCACCGGCCCTGCAGTTCCCAGCCAATGGGAGCTGCAGAACCAGGGCTTGGGGCAGAGTGGAGGCAGCACGTAGTGCTAGGAGCTGGGGTCGCAGCTTCCCAGGAGCCAGGTAGGGAACCTGCTTCAACCCCACCAACCCCACCATCCCCCTGAGCACCTGTGGCACCCCCCGGGCCGCGACCCCTGCCCCCGAGCACCTGTGGCACCCCTCCCGGGAGTGACACACATACACCCCGAGCACCTGCAGCGACCGCCCCAAGCACCTGCGGCGGGCCCAGGACCACCCTCTCGAGCGCTCCTTATCCCCCAGTTTTAGGTATATAGTAAAAGTCATGGACTGGTCACGGGCGTGAATTTTTGTTTACTGCCCGTGACCTGTCCATGACTTTTACTAAAAATACCCATGATTAAAATGAAGCCTCACTGATGAGTGAGGCAGAGTTTAGGGGTCTATTTTAGGAGTCGGTGGGTGAGGTTTTGTGGCCTGCAATGTGCAGGAGGTCAGACTAGATGATCATGATGGTCTCTTCTGGCCTTAATGTGTATGAGTTTATGACTATTAGATGGGGACAAAAAGTGATTCAGCTGCCGCTAGTTGTGGATTTTAGGAGGTGGAGAAGGGAGCTGTAAAGTATGCAGCCACCATCCCACTAGTGGCTCCTGGAAATCCCCTTTGTGAAACTGAATTGTTTAGTGTCTGTGAAGCACTCTGAGATCCTTGAATAAAATGTTGTATACAAGGGTCCGTCCTGCAGTCCTGATGCATGACAGCAATCCCTTTGATTTCAGTAGGGACTGTTCACATGAGAAAAGACTGCAGGACTGACTCTCGAGTCTCACATTATTACAGTGTTCTCTCCATCACTCTGTGTGGGTGAACTGACCGAAGTACTAAGCATTGTGAGGAGAACGTGCCTGTATATTGTGGGAGGCCAGTGGTCTGTGGGAAATATTTGCATAGCAGAAGGTTTTACCTTTTTGATTTTTCTATCCATGGAGTTGGGCGTTGCTGCTGCCCCAAAACTACACATTTATAGACACGGCTCCACTCACAGTTGTGCTAGTTATCTGAAGGCTTGTCTACACTTACATTTTATAGCGCTCTAATTTGCTAGCTCAGGAGAGTGAAAAATCACCACGTGCCTAAGTTTGAGCGCTTTAAAGTGCTAGTGTGGACAGGCTCCCAGCGCTCGGAGCTATTCCCCTTGTGGAGGTGGATTGCCAGGAGCGTTGGGAGAGCTCTCTCCCAGTGCTTGCGTGTGACCACACTCACACTTCAAAGCGCTGCCGTGGGCAGCGCTTTGAAGTTTCTAGTGTAGATGTAGCCTAAGTGTCTTCTCTGAGTCCCACAGTGAATCACACACATTCGATCATTTTATTTTTCCACCGAAACCCAACAGTCTGTTTGTAAAAAGGAAAAAGACCAAAGAACCTTTAAGTTACATTATGTTAATATTTACACCTTCCAATCTTAAGTGTTCCTTCAGTGACAGCTCATTCCTTTTCCACTGAAATCAATGGCAAAATTCCCCATTGTGTGGGAGGAGCACAAACAATGCAATACCAGAACAGAACAATGGTGCATCTCGTCTGGCGGCCTGTCCCTGACAAAAGCTGGTGGCCCCATTTCACCAGGATACTTTAGCACATGCCTAACTTTAAATAGTGAACAGTCCCAGTAAAGTCAATAGACTGTTCACGTGCCTAAGTTTAGGCTCGTGCTAAAATACCTTGCTGAAGCATCGGATACTTCAGACAAGGATGAAAATCCCATAGTGCACCTGTGTTCAGTACTACCCCAAAAGAGCCCCCTACCAGGGACCAGATTACGCCCTGAAGCATGATGATTAATAGCCTTTTTAATTGCTACCCCAGCTGTATGTAACTGCACAGAACGCAGAAGGTTGGCCAAAGTTGTAAACATATATTTCGCTGTGCACAAAATCTAGTTTCAGATCAGAATCTGGGCTTTATTATTTTAGGCCACTCAGTGATTTAATTATTTTTAAATGGAAATTTTGAGATACTATGTGCTACAGTTGGTTAGGGGAGGAAAGCTGCTTACCATTTATTAAGGCCTAAATAAGCACTAGGGGCTTGATCCTAAGTCCACAGTGGAAAGATTCCCATTGATTTTAGTGGGTTTTGGATTAGGCTGTCGGTGCCCCACCTAAAAAGGAATAGGGAAGAGTGTGTTCTCCGCCTTGCTGCTGGACTGTTCTGATGGCCAACGTGGAGTGGGGGGAGGAAGGGCCATGGTGGACTTCTTCCTTCCCGTTTGGGGTGGCCAGCATGGCTACTGCCACAGGCCTCAACCAGACCTTTCACTGAGAGAAGTACAAGGACTGTAATGGATGGACCATAGACCCAATCCTGTATCATTGAAATCAGTGCGCATTTACCAGGTATAGGATCAGACCCCAGGTGTTCCTTGCCTCTCCTTCCCCTCCACTTTCACATCTGTGCAAGGGCCATGTGTGATGGCTGCCATCTTGATTGTCAACTGGGGACCTCCAGAGCTGAAACCATGGGCTGCTACAGCTTGAGCTAAAAAAGACAATGCGTTCTAGATGGAGATGCAACAGATTCATATCCCCCTGTGGATGGGACACAGTGGGGCACCTGTAACACACACTCACCAGTGTGTTACACTAGCACCCTGTGACCCTAAATGGAACCCCCCAAGAAAAATACAGGATGTGGGGGGAGGGATGGAGGTGGGATAGTCTGATTTACTTTCTGCTTTTTAAGCAAATAGGTCAATGAATTCCAATCAGTTGCTTTTGTAGAATAGTGCAAAATTCTTCCATTCATGGTTATTGTGCAGGTGTGAATGTGTTGAAAGATGAATTTACTTTTAAACAGGTTCTCATAGAGGGTAGGTGATGTGAAAAGAAATGTTAGACTCCAAACAAGCACCAATTTATGGCTCTATTTAATTTTTTTAAAATTTCCTCTCTTTTTAAAACACTGGGGGGAAAATCTGCTGGATTTTCCTCTGAGTTGCACTGGTTTAAGTCAAGAGAAACTACACTGGTCAGTGGAATTACATCTGTGGAAAACCAGCATGCCAAAATGGAGATTCGGGCCCATTGAGTTCAATAGCTGACTAAAAAGAAGCAATAAACCATGGTTAAGAACAGTGCATGTCCCAGAGCTTAGACATGTTTTTAATATGACATCAGTGATTTGAGCAGCCTGTGTGTTGTGAAACAAATACCGTATGCTACAGTAACCATAGTCTGCTTTAGCTATTTCCCACTGAACATGCTCAACAGTGGTTTTTTTCCAATTTCCTATAAATGATCTGATTGTTTTCCCCCAACAAACCTAGAAAAAGCCCTTAAACTCGTTACCACAGAACATGCCCATACCCAATTTCAGATTTGAGCCACTTTTATTTAAAAAACAAACACCCTCCCTCCAACTATACCTACCCCCTTCCCAGAAAAAAGATTCCTAACTCCTTTCCACAACCCCAATTGGTTAACATTTTCTTAAAATTGGGGAAAGTATGTGTGTGTAATTATTGCTCTCTGATAACTCAAAAATAGCCAAAGGGGTCTCAGTCCAAGAGGTTTCAGAAAGTTATGACCTTGTGAAAACAGGAGATTAGAATGGAAACTGCTATGGAACCTTAATAACATTATTAGTTGTATTGCAGTAATACCCGAAGGAGTGATTCAGATTCCATTGTGCAAGGCACTGTACACGCATAACAAAAAGACCCCAATGAGCTTGCAATTTAAGTAATATAAGCAGGTAAAGTCCCCACCCAACAGACAAACGGTAAGAAACTCTGTAAAAAATATCACCCTCTCCTGGGGTTTATTTTAAATGAACACGAGGATCATTGAAAAATATAATATCATCTAACCCTTCTTCCCCACCCCTCTGACAACTCCCCTTCAGAGGTCTTTGTCCTAGGCCCCTACCTCCTTTATACTCAGGATGGACTCTAATGAGCCATGGCTGCCCCAGTGAGTCAGTAGTTCTTACCCTGCAGGGTTTCAGCACCAGCTAACCAGATGCAGTAACAGCATAACCTTGTCACCCAGTAACCAGGCTTCACTGGTGACTGCTATAATATTCTCACACAGTAAGGGTAAGATCCACGGAACTACATAGGTGCCTAAGTCCCTGTTTTAGACATCTAAGTTCCAGTTTTGGCTCCACAAAACTCGCACTGAACCCCATAGGCACCTAAACTCACCCGATGCCTAGATTTTTCAGAGTAAAATTCCCTGGGCACCTATATCTTCCTCTGGGCATGCTCACTGCTGCCTCTCTCTAGACGTTTGGCTGTCTGTCGCCCACCTAGGCCCTACAGCAGTGGTGGGCAGCCTGCGGCCTGCCCTAGAGGGATATACAAACCAGGGGAAGACAGGCGTTCAGCCTCCTAAGTTGCATGGGGGCCTGATCTGGTAAGCAGAATCAGGGGGTGCCTACTGGATCAGGTCTCATTCAAAAGCAGCAGGAGCTGCTGCCACCCACCTTGTAACTTTTAGCCCGGCGGTTAGAGCACTTGCCAGGGATGTGGGAGACCTGGGTTCCATTCCCCTCTCTCTGACAGAGGGGGAAGGAAAGGCTTTGAACAGGGGTCCCCCAGCTACCAGGAGAGTACTCTAACCACAGAGCTATGGGATAACCTCATGTGGGGCTCCCTCAAACTCTCCTGTTGAAGCTGCTCCACTGTGAATAAAGAAAGAAAGAGTGATTGGAACAGAGGACTGGACACTGGGGTCTCCCATCTCTTAGGCGGATGCCCTGCCTAACCCCTAGACTACAGAATCATTCTCGCTCTCTGGCCCAATAACCATTTAAGTGTTTATCCACAGTCACTAGGCCAGAGAGAGAGAGACAGACAGACACTGGCCACTGCCTTAATTCATAGTAATCAGCACTCTTCCCTTTTTGGAAATGAATAGCATGGCTGGGAGGGGGGAGGAGACCCACCTGGCATCTCAGTCTGTCAAGTAAAGTTATTATTTCTCTGAAACTTACCGTATAGACAAAACAAGCTTTTTTTTTCAGTGAATAATAATGAGAACATAGGTTGCCTCAGCAAGAATTGAAGAGACAGCTGGTCGTTATATTAAGCAATCACTTTCAGAGCAAGCTTTTATGTAGATTTACTTGTTAAAACCTGGCTAGCTCATGCTGTTGCTATTTTGCTGTAATGACAGAAGTTTAAATCACTATCGAGCGCAAATTCAGTGCTTCCTAATGACCAGATCCTGCCCAGCCCTCACCATGGATACTGAAGGATACTGAAGGATAGTGTTTCTATGTAGGCTTGGAAGGCTGTGGCGGAGACGTGCAAATGGTCCCAAATCCTCCTATTCTCATCATAGCAGCATGGAAAGGTGGCTCGTGACTAGGGTGTAGGCCATGGACTATGACCAAAGGATTCCTGACTGTACTGTTGTTATTCTTATTTATTAGTCATATTGCAGTGGCATCTAAGAGCCCTAGTCATGAACCAGGATCCCGTTGTGTTAGGCACTCTACAGAACAAAAAAGCAGCCCTGCTCCAAAGAGTTTACAACCCAAGTATATCCGCTGAGCTGTTGGGCAACCTTGGGCAAATGGCTTCACCTCTGTGTCTCGGGTTCATCCTGAGAATAATGATATAAACCTCCCCTGTAAAGCACTTTGGGATCTATGGATGTAAAAGTGCTCTATAAGAGCTAAGGGTATTATTATTATATGGGTCGACTAGCCAAACACCCCTGTGGGAGTGAGGGCATGCAGAGTATGGCTGTTACTATAGGCCAACTCCGTGTCCTGGCAGGGCAGAGGCTGCTGACACACAGGGAGCTCTACCTGATGCTCTCATGGAGAAATACTCTCAATTCCTCCTAAGCAAAACCTGTTTGCTAATCATAGAAGATGGGCCGGTACCTCAGAGCAGATATTGGAACTTCAGGTGAAGTGCAGGTAACCCTGTTAGCCTGATCATGGACTCCTTTAACACCCAAGTCTCCCATTAGCTTCTAGGAAGTTTAGGGCACTTCCGGAATGTAGGATTGGCCAGATCATCCCCTCAGCCTCTGCGAAGCAGACACAAATCCACAGTCTGCTGGGTAGTCAGCCTGCAAGAGAGAAGCCCTGCCACCTTCCCTATTCTCCTGACTCGGTAGGAGCCCCCACCAGGCCCTGACTCTGTGATTTTGGGAGGCTTTTTCCTCTGGGAAGTCTCAAACACATCACCCGTCCCAGGGACAAAGTGAAGTTGGGTTCCTCAAACCCCTTTTGTGGGCCTCCCCTGGGGAAGGGTACAGTTGGGTGCATTGGATCAGATCCTGCAAGATGCTGAGGTGGCTAAAAGTGGAAAAGCCCACTAAATCCCTTTGAAACTCTAGCCCTGAGTGCCTGCTGTGAAGAAGAAAGGGCCATGACAACAGGGTGAATCAAGGAGGAGGGAAGAGAAACACAGGAGCTGTAGAGAGAAAGGGTGCTGTCTAGGAGCCCCCACCATGTATTAGATAATGTGTGTGAAGATTGGCAGTGTATGCTCTGAATTGCCACCAGTTTGGGATACCTCATAACTCACGAGTGGCGGAATGAAGTGAGTAATAGGAGCAGATATTCTATTCTGTGCCATACTAGAGCGGGTGTTTATATCGCAATTACTGCAAGGGAAATCTGAACATCAGACTGCATGGCGTGAGCTGATGAGCTGTGGGAGTTGGCAAGGCATTCTCTTTTGACAACATGCAGCAGCATTACATATATTTCTTTCTTCCACTGAAATATGAGGTATTGCACCATCTTTTCAGCAGCCCCAGGTTCGGGTAAGTCAGGAGTGGAATGGGGGCAGCTCCTGCAAAGTTCCATTAGATAAGAGGGCACAAGCTAGTGCAGATCCCAGGGGCAGATCCTGCAAGCTCCTGAACAGGGGAGGTGCAGACTGCATGAACTGCTGCCCATCTGTCCCAGGCACCAGTGCAGGGATGATTCTGACCTGCATATGGGACAGTGCATCTTTTGCAGTTGTGCTGTTTGAATGCTGCTTTAGCAACAGACTCTCTGCTGCTTATGCCCATGTCATGACCTGAAGAAGAAAAGTACTTTTGCTAAAAGATGGAATCAAATTCCACAGTTAAAAATCATCCTATTTCTGACCAACTGAAATGCTTTGACACCCAAGATAGCTAAACATCACTGGTTTATGTTTCCTGGTAGATTAAACCTAAGTAGACATGGGGAAGCAGATCAAGGCTTCTTAAAAATCCTAAAATACATTAAATGAGAGAGAAAAATCCCATTGAGACTAGTAAGAGTCACAAAATCCTTTATATCCTCTCCAGTGCTACGGAGTTGTAGCCAGTTTCATCTACATGCAATATGTTCAATAATTGCTTTAGTAATGTTACGTTATATGTCTATGTATTTTAACACACCATATTACTATATATAGCTAGATCATCATAATACTATATATATAGAGATCATTTAAATAGTACATAGTGTGATAAGTCAATTTTACTGTAATTGTTTCAGGGCAGTAGGGCTCTATTTTTTTCTTTTTTGGTATATTGAATCTCAGTTATATAACTGTTGTTCAAGGTCAACTTAAACCCTGACTCAACTGAAAATTGACATATCCTGAGAGAAAGGGTAGGTCAGAGTTGATTAAAGAACATCATAGCTCAGAGGCCTGGCCTACATAATAATTCAGATGTAACTGCAGAAGCAGCTGCTTCTGAAATATCCATTTTAAAGTGATTGCGGATTCAGGGTCTGGATTTTGCAGCCTTAGTAAGAACTTCTTTTCAGTGCCAACTGTGTGTTTTGTTCAGAGACAGGGATGGTGAGGCAAAGCTTTTATTGGACCAACTTCTGTTGGTGAGAAAGACAAGCTTTCGAGCTTACACACAGGTCCCCTTAGTCACTGTGATCAGTGGCAAAACTTCTGTTCATTTCAGTGGTAGCAGAATCAAGCCTTATATCTCATTAACATTAATAGTAATAATTATCTTACATTTTATATATAAATTAATACAGAAAACTACCACAAAAGAACATTAAGGATGCAAAATCAAGCACTCAAATGTTGGTAAATACCAGAAATAAGGTTCACTGTGCAACTTTAAATTAGCTCGCCAT
Source organism: Chrysemys picta bellii (assembly GCF_011386835.1). Lineage (NCBI taxonomy): Eukaryota > Metazoa > Chordata > Testudines > Emydidae > Chrysemys > Chrysemys picta. The sequence continues at coordinate 16,279,441 of NC_088791.1, forward strand.
GCAGTATGTATGCATTATAATACAATCTTTAATTACAGAGCTGTGTGTAAGCTGGAAAGCTTGTCTCTTTCACCAACAGAAGTTGGTCAAATAAATATTACCTCGCCCCCATTGTCTCTCAAATAATAATATATATTTTTAAAATCCTCAGAAATGTTTTGGTTTTTAAATGAAAAAGCAAAATTAAAAAAAGAAGTTTTCAAAATGGTTTGCAGTAAAACTTTTTTCAGGTTTTGGAAAAAAAATATTTTTTTCTTTTTGTCAAAAAAAAAATGGACAATTTTTGACCAAAATGAAAATTTTACATGAGAAGCCATTTTGTTTTTTAAATATTTAAAATAATTTAAAAAATATTTCAATAAAAAAATGTGTCCAGCTCTAGTTAAAAATCTCATTGCATGACTTGCAAGAATAAAGGTGTCCTGGTCAAATTCTGATTTGTATATTACAGTCTTCCTGTCTATGGTGACTTCACCTTGAAGTATTAATTGGATGTACTAGTCTTTGGTTCTTGCACTAAAATATCATGATGTATTGTTGGCCACCACTTTCCAGATCAAAGATGGCTGCATTTCAGTGATGTGGGAAATGACTTGTACATCCATATGTGTAGTCTTACAGCCTCATTCACTATTCCTTCACATCCGTTTTATGCCACTGAAATCAATGGCATTACACTGGTGTAAAACTGGTGTACCAGAGCAGTGAATCGGGTCCACTGTTTGTAAGGCACTGTTCAATGGTAAGAACAGAGGCAAACAGGGCCTCCAATTGGGACAGCCTACTGTTAGACCAGATTTTCCTCTCTCCCCAGATACACATAGATTTCAGAAGATTTGTGGGTTTTAGGAACTAGCTAGCTAACCTCAGGAATAATCCAGAAGAAACCAAGGAAAACCCATGTGGATTACGCCTATGTAGGAAACAAGCTCTGTCTAATTAAGCAAGATAGCTTGCTTGGATAGCTATGTGGATTCTACTAACGTGTAAAGAAAGATAAAACTAAAGGCTTTGTTGTTTTGGTTTAATTAGACTGAATTTTCCTCTAGGGCACAAGTGCAACTCTATTGGATCGATGGAACTGTAGCAGTGTAAACGAGAGGAGAAGTTGGTCCATTATCTTTATTTGGCTTTCTGACAGAACAAGGAGGGTTGGTGTACTGTAATAAGCATATCCATGCCTTAAACTGCTAAGCGTGCGGCTTAACTACATGCAGCAAAACTCCCTCTCTGATCTGAAAGCACTGATATGCAACTTCCGAATAGATCACAGTTGGCAAGAAGTATTTGAAGAATAGCTATTCCAGAAATCAGAAACAGGATTCTGACACCAGATTAGAGTAGTTTGCATTTGCATTCTTTCATCCAAGGACTCAAAGGGCTTTATGAACCCTGGGGCCATATTTTATCCTTAATACCTATGAAGCTAGGTATGTAATATTACCTGTGGGCCAAATTCTGTTCTGTGACACCAGTGTAAAATACAAAATAACTCAGTTGGAGTCAGTGGAACTACTCTGAATTGCCTGAGAGCAGAGGGCGGGCCACTGTTACTATAGATGCTTTACAAATGGATAAACGTGAGGTTAAGTGACTTGTGTGGAGGGACAGTGGGTCACTATTCAAAGTGTCAGTGGGACCCTGTGGCTCAGTCTTCCTCTGCATTTGCCTGTACATTTGTCCAAAGTTCTCATGCGAGGATAGATACCCTTACAATTCAGGGCCCTTCCTGATTGAATTCAGGACATTTAAAACTGCATTTGCTTATGTGAAAAAAAATACTTCTTGGTTGCTTTATAGTAGAGAAGGGCCAGAACCAGAACGCTGGATCCAAATCCCTTCTCACGTTTGGGGAAGTTTGCTTGAGACTGAATCTGGATCAGCCACTCGGCTAAATCCAAGCGCTATAAATCAGGGCCCCACTTCCACATTTAGGCACCTTCCTCGTTTTCAAAAGCATGGAGCACCCAACAACTCCCACAGAATATTCTGGATATGGGTCAGGCCTTATGCAAGAGTGCTGTGGAATTTATTTGGGACTAAACCCATACATTTCTCTAGCAATGTAACAGGGTTCTGTAGAAGTTACTATGAATTTAATAGAGGGTATTATCACTATAGATATTTTGAATCATCGTGTAGAATTCTGTAGAAGAAAGGTCACTTTCTGTTAAATTTAGGGGATGGCTCAAAAATTCCAGATGAGCGGATATGATTTTCTGTAGGACTTTGCAAAAAGGGAAGCTGCATAATGCCATATAATATTATATATGTTCACATACTTGGGCCTAGATTCAAGGTTGCACTTAGTGCATGGTTGATGGGGATGTGGGGCAAAGGTGACATTAACTCATCATTATCCACACCTGTAATTCTGGGCCTGATCAGCTGCTAGTCTGGTCTCCAGTGGCAGCTCTTCTTTGCACTGACAGCCAACAGCTTCTAAAGGCTGTATTGCCAAGACATAGAGATGTTCCAGCCAGGGCCGGCTCTAGGATTTTTGCCGCCCAAAGCAAAAACAATTTTGCCCCCCCCTTATTTAATTACCCCACCCCCGGCCCCGCCTCAACTCCGCCCCTTCCCCAAATCCCCAGCCCTGCCTCCTCCCCCCAGGCTCTCAAGCCTAGGAGGGAGGGAGGGAGGGGGAGAAGCAGAGCCGCGCCGCGGCCGCTCGGGATCTCTCCCTCCCTCCCAGGTTTGAGAGCCTGGGAGGGAGGGGGAGACTCCGAGTGGCTGCGGCACGGGCGCCGCTTCTCCCCCTCCCTCCCAGGCTCTCAAGCCTGGGACGGAGGGGGAGCAGTGGCACGCGAAACGGCCGCTCGGGATCTCCCCCTCTCTCTCAGGTTTGAGAGCCTGGGAGGGAGGGCGAGTAGCGGCGCGCGAATCAGCTGTTTCGCGCGCCGTGGCAGCAGCAGCGGAGGTGAGCTAGGGCGGCCGGGGCACATTTTTAGGGGCGGCATTTTGGCGCCGGCCATGCCGCCCCTAAAAATGTGCCGCCCCAAGCACCAGCTTGTTTTGCTGGTGCCTAGAGCTGGCCCTGGTTCCAGCCATGGTGCCTTTCACTCAGATATGCTGGGGTAGATTTGGCCAGATATGCCCTCCTACACTGGAGGAATCTTCATGGGGCCAGACCCCTTGGCTTTCCAGCTGCGTTGTAGTGCTGAAGTGCTGCAAAGTAGCTGGAGTGAGGGTCCAGGTTCCGACTCCTACAATATATTCTGTGTGTGATCTGAAATTCAGTTCTTTGGGAGGCTAGAGAACTGGTCTGTGTTTAATGTGTATTTCTTTTAGTGTTTTAAATTGTCTTGGACTATTTTATTTATCTTGTAATGTGGTCATTTTTATTTATAATAGCTACTTAATTTTTTTTTATTAAATGTATTTTAAACCACTGTCACATACACATCTTATAATAGATAAAGAGAAAATAAGTGAAATAAAATCCAAAGGAAGTATTTTCCTAAAGAGTTTGGGCCAAATTCCAAGCTCAGATATAGGCAAGAGCTGAATGTGATTGTAACAGAATGACAAATCATGTGTATCTGAGAAATAAAATTGTCATATGTTGAGAGACAGGCAATATCAACTTTACCCGGGTTAAGAATTTAGCCTGCCAATAACCTGCTAACCCATTGTTTGTGTAAAATAAAAGTTTACATCATTTTTCTGATTAAGGGCTTGATCCAAAACTCTTTGAAATCAATGGAAGCTTGATTTAAATGGGTTTTGCATCCGGCCATAAGTAGATGGGACAGTATTTGCATGAAATTCTGCTTTCAGTTATACCAGTGTAAATCCAATAGCAGCCCCACAATTTTGGAGCTATCCTGGAATTATAGCCATATAAATAAGACTGGTATTTGGCCCATTATGATAAAAGGAGTCATCTGTATCACATATTGGGGCCCAGTCTTACAATCCTTACTCATGCAAAACTCCCCTTGACTTCAGAGGGAGTTTTGCATGAGAACATTTTTTTAGGGTTGGGCCTTGTATTTTGACTAGGAGACCGATATGAAAGATTTACTTATTCTTTGAGCTAGTCTAACAGTTGAGCATGGAGTAGTGTGGACAGGGTTTATTTCAGATCAAGAACAGCTTGTTTTGATTTTGCTTATATTGGTAAGGAATCAATTTAATCAAAATGGAAATAGGACATTCTTAATCTGAAATAAGTGTCCACACTAGGGATTTGCGCTGATGTAACTACAATAAAACCTCAGAGTTATGAACACCTCAGGAATGGAGAATGTTTGTAACTGAAATGTTCGTAACTCAGAACAAAACGTTAGGGTTGTTCTTTCAGAAGTTTACAACTGAACATTGACTTAATATAGCCTTGAAACTTTACTATGCAGAAGAAAAATGCTGCTTTCCCTTTATTTTTTTTTTAGTAGTTGACGTTTAACAAAGCACTGTACTGTATTTGCTTTTTTTTTGGTCTCTGCTGCGGCCTGATTGTGTACTTCCGGTTCCAAATGAGGTGTGTGGTTGACTAGTCGTTTCATAACTCTGTTGTTTGTAACTCTTGAGATTCTACTGTGTAAATTAGATTCTAAACTCTTTTAGTTAAGTCAGTGCTCGAACGTTATGTAGACAAGACCTTTGGCAAAATAAAGACTAATATTTCCTCTGAATTGCATCCGCACTTAGTTATTTCTGTATGTGGTTAGCAGAGATATTGTCACTCAGGTTTTAAATCTTTATAAGAGATACAGAGCTCTGTGGGTTAGTTTTGTTTTCAGTACTGACAGTTTATGTGATTACATGACCTATGGAATCATTTCCCTAAGGAAATGTGGCAAGAAGCTTTTACTTTGCCAGACGTTTTATCAAATTAAAATTACGGAGGGTAACATTAAACAGACACTATTGCCTCCTTTAACTCACTTGTGCAATTTTTTCCCCCAGAAGAGCAGGCATAATAAGTCAACACAACCTTATTTATAGGCAACCAGTTGCTTTTTAAAAAAAAATTTTCTTTATTTTTAACTAAATAAATTTCTTCTCTAAAAGTACAATATCAAATGACTGTAATGAAAACGTTGAAAAGGAAATGTTAACAAGTAATCTTAAATGTTTACTTGATAGCTGCAATGCTAAAGCTAGAACAGACGAATTATGCACAGCAGTGAGGTGTTCAGAGTGTGTTTATACACACTCATGGAGACTCCTGCTTGTACAATCAAGAGCTTAGTCAAAAATCTTGTACATTTTATCTGTTCTATTTCCAAAAGTGCAGCAGGAGCACGATCCAAAATTCATTTGAAGTCTTTGAGTGTGTTCTGGATACGCTGCAAATCTGCATCCCTCGTCTTGGCCGCCACCTTGATTGACATACCGGGTAAACTGGGGACCTCTAGAACTAAAATCATGAATATCTACAGCTTCATCTAAAAAGCAAGCTCTGTACTTGGGAGCTATAATAGCCTCACAGATGCGGTGGATTGAGCACTGACAGTGATGTGTAACACACGCTGAGGCATAATTGTTTGAAAAATAGACATCAACATGGAATGTGCTTGTTCTTTCAACTTTCTTTTAATTACTTTTTACCATATACCAAACAGAAGAGTCTGCATGTGGTAGCTCTATTTGGCATAGTAAAGATTCCTAGATTTTGCCATTATTTAGCACTTCAGAAGCAAAACGAGCTGATTACTCAGAAATCTGTTGGGAACCCATCACTGGAATTATAATGGAAAATAACTGCTATTCAAAACATTTTCCTAAAAGAACATAAGAACAGCCATACTGGTCAGACCAATGGTCAATCTAGCCCAGTATCCTGTCTGTGACAGTGACCTGTACCAGAGCTTTAGATGTGTGTACTGAACAGGGCAATTGGAGTGATCAATCCCTTTCCTCCACTTCCACCTTCTAACAGTCAGATATTTAGGGTCATCTCAAGCATAGGGTTGCATCCTTGACCATCTTGGCTAATAATCATTGATGGACCTATCCTCCATGAACTGATCTAGTTCTTTTTTAAAGCCACTTATACTTTTGGCAATCACAACATCCCATGGCAATGAGTTCCACAGGTTAATTGTGCATTGTGTGAAAAAGTACTTCCTCTTGTTTGTATTAAACCTGCTGCCTATTAATTTCATCAGGTGACCCCTGTTTTTTATATTGTGGGAAAGGGTAAATAACACTTCTCTATTCACTTTTCCCACATCCTTCATGGTTTCATATACCTCTATCATATCATCCCTTAGTTGTCTCTTTTCTGAGCTGAACTGCCCTAATCTTTTTAGTCTTTCCTTAGATGGAAGGGATATAGTGTTTTTCCAGATGGAAAAATAAGCGGAAAGGGTTATTTTTAGTTTTTAAAAGTATTGCCTATGAATCACCACAAACATATGTATGTGACATGATACACAAAACTATATTAATAATTGTACCTGGCTCTTATATAAGGCCTTTTATCAGTAGATCTCAGAGTGCTTTACAAATGGAGGTCAGTATCATTGTCCCCATTTTACAGATGGGGAAACTAAGGCACAGGGAGGGGCAGTCACTTGCCCCAGGTCACCCAGCAGGCCCGTAGCAGAGTGGGGAAAATAACCCGGGCCTTCACAGTCGCAGGCCAGTGCTCTATCGATACCATCTCCCTATTCTGGTCTTCCACAACTTTGTTAGGATGGATAAAATACAGTTGTGCAAAGAGGCTACCTTAACATTTTTTTAGTACTGGAGGAAGTTGATGAAAATTTTCATAAAATTTTGGTTTTCATCCTTTTTTATGGTGTGTGTGTGTGTGTGTGTGTGTGTGAAAACATTTTTGTGCTGCTCATGTGCTCAGCAAGGTCCAGAATCCTAAAGGCATCATCCCTGCCCTATTGCAACACACACATCGCTGGTTACAAAATATGGGGATTTACCCAGGATAAATAATGGAACTATAGGCTCTTATAAAAATCCAAGCCTCAGCTCATACCAAATAGGAGAAAAAAAATAAAATTGACTCTAGGGGCTACAGAGTTCACCCTAAACCTCTTCACTGCTTCACACTAAGACATACGTGCCTGCATAATTTCACGGAGATCAGAGTTTACACTGTGCTTTGATTGTTCAATATTAAAGTGAGAAGGAAAATATGATGCTGAGCAAGAATATTCTTGTATTCTGCCCATACCTTTTTTTATTAATAATAGGGTGCCTGTGAACACTTAGGAGGGTGGAAGGCAAGATTCCACCGTCATTTATACTGGTGCCAAACCAGAGTAACTCCACTGAAGTTAATGGCGTTAGTCCAGCTTTGCAACAGTGTTACTGAGAGCAGACTGATTAGGCCTGAGCAAAAATACAAAAGGAAGGATAGTACCATGGGCTAGTAGTGGGCCCCATTTGCTCCCTGGAGGATTATTCTCTGCAGTCTCTGAGATGGGTTCTTCTCCCACAACAATTTCACACTGGCATGGGTCCACTGATTACCATGGCATTACTCCGGATTTACCCTGGCATAACTGAGACCAGAATCAGGCCTTCACTGCACACCAGCTTACGCTGCTTTGCTCCACAGGAATTTAAGAGACTCCAGCAGACAGCTGCCAGCCCCCCTCTGTCATCTCTCCTTCTAGCCAGAGCTGGAACCTTGTGGAGCATCCAGGGAAAGCTTCTGTGAAGGGCCAACTAATGCATGTCCTGGAGGCAGCACTTTTCCTTCCATGTCTTCCCCTCTGGACTGGGTCCCCTCTTCTCTGCATGTGGACGTTATGATAGCATTTCCCCACCAAGCTCAGTCCTGAGAGGACTGGAATGATGGATTGAAATCTCCTCCTTCTGTCACACTGAGTCCATGAAACTCAATAGCTAAATTTGTTGAAACTCCCCCCAGCCCCGCCTCCTTAGAAGCATGTGCTCAGGGGTGAAAGTAGAAATAGGGACTTACCGGTACGGGGCTGGGTTGGGGCCGGCTCTGGCCCCCAAAAGAGTGAAGCCTCGGGCGGAAGGGGTGGGGATGGGTGGGTCAGAGCCAGCCCCGGCCCACCCTGTACTGGTAAGTGCCCTCCCCCTCCCCCACCAGGGTAGCAGCGGCAGCCAGGTGCTCCGGCAGCAGTTTAAAGGGCCCAGGGTCGGCTGCCGCTATCACCCGGGCCCTTTAAACCACTGCCAGAGCCCCCGGCTGCCGCTGCTACCCCAGGGCTCCGGCAGCAGGGCTCTGGGGGCTATTTAAAGGGCCCAGGACTCCCCTGCTTCTACCGCCCCGGCCCTTTAAATAGCCCCCGGAGCCCTGGGGTAGCGGCGGCGGGGCTCCAGTGGCTATTTAAAGGACCCAGGGCAGTAGAGGCAGCGGGAGCCCCAGCCCTTTAAATAACCCCGGGAGCCCTGCTGCCACTACCCCAGGGCTCCAGCAGCGGGGCTCTGGCGGCAATTTAAAGGGCCTGGGGCTCCAGCTGCTGCTGGGAGCCCCAGGCCCTTTAAATTGCCACCTGGGAAGCTGGGCTGCCCCGGTACGGCGCACCGGCTCTTGCCGGTATGCCGTACCGGGGCGTACCAGCGTACTTTCACCTCTGCATGTACTTCTAATTTGCTTGCTTATGGTGACATTGTTTTCTTTCAGCTCTAACTTGAGAGCTATTTTCATAATAGAGCCAAGTATATTTGGGATCATTCTGAATGTCTTTTGGAGCGGAAGACTGCTGTCAGTGTTTCTGGCCGTTCCTTAGTGTTGTCTCCTATGACTTACAGCTGGCTGAATGATGGTGCAGGCTGGGAACAATCTTTTTTCTCATTCTCTGTACATGTTCCTAACACAGCTGGGCTAGACAGTCTGAGCAAGATGATTTGTGGGGGTAAGTACTTTTAAAAAAGTGTTAGGTTCAAGTGAATATGAATGGTTCATCTCTACACCATTCCACATATATGGGAATTTTGTGAATGTTAAGGATCTGAGCCTGCAGACTTTGAAGTCAATGAATGCAGAATGGGACCCTAAGGGCCAGATTTTGAAAAGCATTTAGACAAGAAGCAGATAGATACCTAGTGGGATTTTCAAAGATGCCTAAGCAGGTTAACTATCTAACTCTCACTGAAGTCCCTTAACTCAATGGGAATGAGGTGCCTAACTCACTTAGGTGCTCCTTCTAGTTGTAGAGGACTAGATGGTACTCCCTTCAGAGTTCATCATCACCATGCCTTAATTAACCATCATGAGTCAATGGTGAATGATGCCAACTGTTCCCTCCACTTATGGGCTAATAATGTAGTATCTCCTCCAACCCCTAGCAGTCATGGGCCAGCATCCAAATCTGACTCAATTCTACATGTCAGTAGTGAGCCCAATCACTAGACCACTACCAGGCTAACACAGGATTCTTCACAATGTGTGGGTATCTGGGATTTTCAGTTCTTTTGAAGGAAATAGGATTTCAGGCTGGAACCATGAATATTTTATAGCACTCAAAGCATGCTAGGTGCTTTACTTGCATTTGGTAGTCTCCTTAGCACCGGGTGTGGCTTTTTTTTTTTTTCCAATCCATTTGCTTGTGACTGGAGGAGTAATTTACACAGTGGGGCATGAAGGGTGAAAAGAGGGTTTTTTTCAGTTGGTAAATTGGCTCATTTGAGCAGTGCACATTTTGTTCTCCTGTCACGCAGCTTTAGCTTTCCTAGGCAGCACTGAATCAGCAGGTGGCCATCGGTACCTTGCTAACCTTCACAGCATGACAGAGTCACTTTAACATGGATGAACAATTTCTCTCTTGTGTACCAGATACAAACAGGAAGCCTTCAATATAAGGTCTGCCTGCCTTCTCTTTAGTCTGCCTCTTTTCTTTCTTCCTCAGAGGTGTTTTTCCTGTGCCTGTCGTGAAGAGAAAACTCCATTCTCCATTAACGGTTGGGCTTCTCCATACTGTGGCTCTCCATTCAGAGTACAAGGACTTGTTCTGCACCTTTGTAATTTAGGAAACCCCTTTAAAACTCTGTTGTTAAAGAGCCATGGCCAAGATCCACAAAGGGATTACATGTTGCAACGCCTAATTTCTAGGCAGCTAGGAAGTCACTGGAACGACAGTGGGATCCACAAAACCTGGGTTACGCATCTAGGCTCCCTATACAATGAATGGGGAGAGATAGATACCTAAGAATGCGATCCACAAAAGCCAGCATGCTAGGTAGGGATCTGCCTAAACTAACCAAGGGGAGGTGTTGAGGAAAGGGATGTCCCTTCAGCCCTGCCCCTCTGGGAGTTTGTGCCTACGTCTGGGCTGCAGCTAGGTGCCTATCTCTGGTAGTGAATTACAGCCAGGAATCCTGCTTCTGGAGTCAGGCAGCTTAGGTGCCTGCCTAACTCCACAGAAAACAGCTAGTGAGAGAGGTTGGGAAAAGCAGCAGTTGTAGCCTCCCCTGTAGTCCAGTGGTTTGGGTACTTCTCCACCACGTAGGAGACCCTGGTTCAGTCTCCCCCAGGACTGATAAGGAGAATGGATTCCAACAGGGGTCCTCCTGCCTTTCTGGTGAGTACCTTAAACAGGACTATGAGATATTCTGATAGGGGTCTGGCTCAATCTCTCCTGTTGAAGCTGTTGCACTTTAATTGAGTATTAATTGGAGCAGAGAGAGAGTGAGAATCACGCTATAGTCCAGTGGCCGGGGAGCTCCTGTTCAAATATCTTCTTATGAGGCAAAGGCAGGAAGTGAACCAGGATCTCCTACATCCCTCCTCCACCTATCTGCCCCCTGTTTGTGGATTGTAACTGGGTTTAGGTGAGAAATAGGCATCTGTCCACATAGAGTGAGGCAGCAGTATGCACACCCAGAGGCAGAAACATAGGCACCTATAGGACCATTATAGCGGAAGTTTAGGCACTAAGTAAGTGTAGGTGCCTACAAGGTGAGATGGCAGCCACGTGGGGGTTTTGTGGATTGCAGTGGTGCCTAAAACGGGGGTTTAGGTGCCTCAGTCCCCTTGTGGATCTGAACAAATGTGTCCATATATGAAACCTTCATTCTACCTAGAGATAGGCCCAACCCGCAAAGTTTAGATCAAGACATGAACTTCCCGATAGGTGTATTGGAACAGGGTTTTTGGTTTAGACATATCTCTAAAATGAAACCTTCCTTTATTCCTAGATTCATAGAGTTTAAGGGCCAGAAGGGACCATTAAATTATCTCGTCTGACCTCCAGTGTAACACAGGCCACATTATTTCATCTAATTACTCCTGTATTGAGCCCAGTAACTAGATGAGCCCAGTAACAAGCCCATTGCCCTTGGTAGTTTGTTTCAGTTGTTAATCACATTCAATGTTTTTTTAAAAAGTGCCTTATTTCTAATTTGAATTTGTCTGGCTTTAACTTCCAGCCATTATTTCTTGTTTATGTCTTTCTCCGCTACATTAAAGAGTTCCTTAATACCTGGCATTTTCTCATAGACTCATAGATTCCAAGGCCAAAAAGAACCACTGTGATCACCTAGTCTGACCTCTTGTATACCACAAGCCAGAGAATTTCCCCAAAATAATTCCTTGAGTTTATCTCTGATACATCTGATCTTGATTTAAAAATTGCCGATGTAGAATCCACCACGACCCTTGGTAAATTTTTCCAATGGTTAATTACTCTCACTGTTAAAAAATTTCCACATTATTTCCAGTTTGCATTTGTCTAGCTTCAATTTCCAGCCAACGGATCATGTTATACCATCTGCTAGATTGAAGAGCATGCTTTAATCAACCCACCACTCAATTTTCTTTTTGATAAACTAGACAGACTAAACTCCCTAAGTCTTTAGACAAACCCCATGGTGCTAAGGGGCAACGTACGGCCTCCTCTCTTATATACTCTCTTCTCCAGAATCCTATGAAGCTAAGGGATGGATCTGCCATGATTTATAGAAGATCCACGGGAGAAAAATAATATAGCTGCAAGAGTCTGATCCTGAAACGAAAACTTGAGTTAGTAATAATCCATGGCTGGATTTTCTCTTTATTTATAAAGAAAACTCTTGCAGTAGGGTTAGATTAACTCAGCTGAAATGCTGATTCACTGGTTGGGAGCTGATTTAACTCTGTGAGCTCAACCTCTGGTACCTGCAAAGTACAGGGTATATGTATGGAAACTGAGGAGGGGAAGCAGCAGGGGAGAAAGAGAAGGGTAGATTAGAGACCCTAAGGGATAAGGAGAGGAGGCTGCAATGGGAGCAGGTAGTGTTGGCAATGGGATGCACTAAGGTGTAGCTAAGACTGGGATAATAGTGATTAGACACAGCATGGACTGTCAGGAAAGGCGGCAGTGGAAGTAGGATGTAATGAGGATTCAAAGAGAGTCATAAATGGACTGGACCAGAAATCAGGGAGACTGTCCCGCACAGGGAATTTTGTGGGGGATTGGATCTGCATCTCTTGTTGCACCCCTCAGGATGAGGCTCCGAATAAGGACCTCAGGTTTCGGCCCAGGAGCGTGGCATCCCCTGTAAATGAATACATTATTTCAAACTGCATATTAATTATTATTATTATTATTATTATTATTATTTGTACTGCAGTCATAGTCCAGGATCCCACTGTCCTAGGCACTGTACAGGCACAGAACAAAAAGATGATACCTGTCTACCCACAATCTAAATATAAGACAAGAGGCAACAGGTGGATACAGCAAATAGATGGGGGAGCAGCGGCTCTGGAATCGTTTTTATAGTGGGGGTGCTGAGAGCCATTGAACCAAACTGTAAACCCTGGATATAATGGAAACCATTTCAAGCCAGGGCGTGCAGCAGCACCCTCATCACCTAGTTCCAGCACCTATGTGGGGGAGCGCAAGGAAATAGTGAGACAAGCTTGGCCAGCATGATAACCTGTGGACTCAGCACACCAGCTGCTTAGCCTTTGTCAAGTTTTTTGTAGGCCTCACGACAAAGAGTTTTAAGGAGGGATTGGAAGGAGGACAATGAGTGAGTTTTGTGGATGTTTACAGAGAGATTCTCCCAAGCGTTAGGGACAGCATGGGAGCATAGGTGCCAACTTTCTCCAGCGCTGGTGGGTGCCTGCGCCCTCCGCCCCTGGCCCTGCCCCCATTCCAACTCCATCCCCAAAGTCCCCGCCCTAACTCCGCCCCATCCCTGCCCCTATTGGATCCCTTCCCCAAATCCCCACCCTGGCCCCGCCTCTTCCCCCAGTGCACTGCGTTACCTTCCCTCCCCTCCCTGCCCCGCAAATCAGCTGTTTCGCAGCGCAAGCGCTGGGAGGGAGGGGGGAGAAGCAGGACATGGCGGCGCACTCGCAGAAGAGGCAGAGACAGAAGCGGAGGTGAGCTGGAGAAGGGGGTGTGGTGTGGGGCCATGGGGAGCTGCCAGTGGGTGCTGAGCACCCACCAATTTTTTTTTGTGGGTGCTGCAGCCCTGGAGCACCCATGGAGTCAGCGCCTATGCATGGGAGAAAGCTCCAAAATGCTTGTTTGGGTCTGTGTGCAAACTAAACTCTTCTTTGCATCTCTTTCTCTCAGCAGCCTGGCATGTGCTTTTTAGCTCTGAGATTCTCCTACTTAGTAGCAGGACAAGGCTGTGCAGCAAAGCTCATCAAATGGTTACAAAACCCCAAATAAATATTTTTTCTGATGCAGAAATGTACCTATTATTGAGCTATATAAAAATTGGTATTTGGCACCATCATCTAGAGCCAAAGGATTGTGGGATAAAAACAAAAATTAATTAAAAGCTGCTTTGCAACCCCCTGCTTTGCCTTGTGTTAAAAATAAAATTGAGCCTCCTGAACAGTTGGTCTTGCAGGTTTGTAAACAGTTTTCTTCACACCTCATCCTTTTCAATTTTGATAATGTTGGGGAATTATGCTGCTTATGAAAGAGCACTGCTTAGAGCAGAACGTATAATGTAGTCAGGAGTTATGCATGCTTTTCTGCACAGCTCCCTCAATGGAACATGATCCTTCAAGCCTGCAATAGATAGCAAAAATGCTCCTTGTGTGGGCCCTCAACACTGGGCTTCTTTCACCTTTCCCTAATATGTATAGCACAGGCACCCCTTTAGATAGGGAAATAAGTTCATATATAAAATAATAATACCGAGCTCTTTTCATCCATAGGTCACAAAGCACTTTCATTAAAAGTTCTGGGTGATTATCTGCATTTTACAGCTGGGGAAACTGAGGCACAAACCAGTGACGTGACTTGCCCAAGGTCACACAGCAGGCCAATGTCAGAGCCAGGAATAGAACCCGTGTCTATATGCTAGTTGACAGTGACTTCCTATGTATAACATATGGGTGTGTTTGGGTAGTTTTATTACTGGATCTCCCTTGCGGACAGTCAGAAAAGGGTCTAAATCACAAGAAAAAAGTTTCACAAACTTGAACTCAAAAAAGGTATGAGAGGTTCCCAAAATGTCAATCCCTGCAAGGCTGGTTGGTCCCCAATTTAGAACAGAAAACACTCCTGAAAGAGGAGTGCTTTGGGGAAGTTCTATGGTCTGTGTTATACAGGAGGTCAGATTAGATGATCACAATGGTTCCTTCTGGCCTTGGAATCTATGAACAGGTAGAAATCTAAACTAGAATTCTGAACCCCCTCAAATGTTGGCAAAGTTTGGATTTGCCTATAGATCTGAATTTTACAGCTGGCCTCTAACTTTATAATGAGCCAAGCCAATCCTGGGTCAGACCATAGCTGGACTTGGGAAAATATCTCCAAACTTCATCACTAAGAATGAAACACAGGGCCCGATTCTAATTTCAGTTACACCAATATAAATCCATTGACATGCGTGGATTTGTTCCAGTTCTATGCCAGTGAAATTGAGATCAGAATATAGCCCATTATGGAAAAAGGGATTTGATCTCCGTCATCGTTTACTGTTTGAGTCAATAAATCAACAGGAATCCATATCTGTATTGTGAAGGAGTGGCTAGTTCAGGAGCTCATACACTAAGTGAGCAGATGACACGGAATAAACCATTTTAGTTTTGCATGTTGCATACAGACAGACAGAACAATCTGCTGCTTGAAGCAACAGTTCCTTTTCTATGTTAGTTTCTTAGTGAGATGCCCAAAATAATTTATCCATTTAGAAAACCTTTTTATTGGTATAAATTGTCTCATACAGAAGAAGTGGTGCACAATGTATTACCAAATAGGCTTGTCTTAAAGAGAAGCTGGTAACAGCCTGTCTGAAATAAACACACTCAGGAGCCCTGTTTTGCTGGACAGTAGACAGTCTGATTTTTGTAATTTGCATGTGTGTTTCTGACTTGGGAAAGGCTAAAGAAGTTTAATATTGTCAGTTCATGCCATGCATGTCAGCACTAGTGTCTCCAGACTTAAAGTCACAAGGCTTTTGATGTTTTGGTGTTTTACGAGTGTCATAGGCACCAGAGCAGGTCACTGTCTCTGTCCTCTATATTTGAGCACACTGCTGGGTTTTCTTCTGTTCTGGTTCCTTGGGAAGTACATTGTTGAAGAAATGAGTTTGGCAGCATGATCTGAAGATAGAAAAGGTATTGTTACTAGTCACATTTATTATTTGTATTGCGATGGTAGTACCTAAGAGCCCCAGTCTTGGACCAGGGGCCCTATTAGAAACTAGGAGTGGATGCTGTAGTTTGTGTGGAGCCAGTGCAGGTTGTAGCATGCTGGGATAATAGAATACGATAATTGATGTGACCCACTGTAGAAGCAAACTTTGTTATGCATGAGCCCCAGTTTCTTTGTGAACTCTTTGACCAGAGCTAGGTAGGGTGCCTTACAATAGTCCAGAATGATTGTAAGGCTAGAGTGCCTTACAATAGTCCAGAATGATGGTGATGGCCAGAGAGGACTGGACGCTAGCTAGCGTTGAAAGAAGGTAGGTTTAGTGACTGCTGTATTTGAGTGCCCAGGGGCCAGTCATGAGGCCAGCACAACCCCAAGGCTTCACTACAGCTGGACAAATGTCCTCCAATGAGGATGAGGTGGTGATGCTTGCCAGTTTTTTTAAATCTTTCCTTCTTTCAATGAATCTATTGTGTACTAAACAATGCCATGAACCCCAGTGAAGTTGCATACTGGACTAGATTGTACATGGTTTGTTTATTTTGCACTGATGATTTTATTCAGGTAGCCAGGTGTGGCTCCATGCTCACGTGACATTGTAACCAAGCCCCTAAGGAATGTCATTGTGTACATACGTGTAAATAAACATGTCCTCTAATTATTAATTTTAATTACCTCACATGGAACTGTGCAACAGCAAATAATTGTGTAGGGTGTGACACTTGTCAAACTGGCATTCAACTGAAAAAATGTTGTCTTGAAGATGTAGCATCTTGTCTTTTATATTGAGCAAGTTTCTTTACATGCCCTAAGCTATTAAGGCTTTGGGTGTAATATTTGCTAGTGTGGGATCTTTATCTTAGTGATCACTTTTGTTTATTCAGTGTCTGTTTTTTTTAAAAAAAAACCCTGCAAGTAAAGGCACATTTTTCTCATTAGTAGATTCTATATTTGTTGCTGATTTATCTTCAATGCCTATAATAACGTGCATGTGTGAAAGCTGCAGTCTTAGCCAACACATTAGGGATTGAAATGGTGACTGTCGAGTTAAATGTGTGAGCTGCTACAACTTGAGCAAGAGCTCTGTATTTGGGGCTATAACCAGACTCATATCCTCTGTGGATTGAGCACAGAGGGGAATCCTGTGACAGGCACTCTCACCAGTGGGTTACATGTGTATCTATAAGGTACGTGTGTCTATATTATGAAGTAGAAGTGTTTCTGTAGTGTAGGTTGCAACCAGCATCCATTATAACGTCGTACTTTTCACACACACACACACACACATCCTGTAATTTTGGCCCAGAAAGTAACATATTTACCCGGAAGTCAAAAGAGCACATTTCTGCAAAGAGTAAAGGAAATTATCAAATTGGTTTTTAGTTACAGACTATTAGAAAGGTTGACTTTTTTGTCTATTTCTGCATCTTCCTCTAAATCTATAACATATTATTGATGCAAAATCTCGAGACTTCCCCAAATATTTTTATACCTTGTTCTAACTTTTCTTAAAAAATCTAAAATGATTTAAACAAAAATTGGTTTAAAAAGTGTAGTTGCGTAATTAAATGTGGATGTCTTTATCCCCCTCTCCAGCTATTGTGCTTGGGACCTGTTTCCATGGCATCTGTAATAAAGCTTCTGTATCACTTATGTAGTACTTCACTTTTTGTGTTCGCTAAAACCTGCTTTCACCACTTTAATAGGGGCACAACATGCAGGAAAAAGCAACTAATCAAAAACCATCACAATACTCATGAGTTCTGCAGTCCACGGTTTGTAATAGAGAGAGAACAAAGAAGATTTAGAAACCACAAAAGTCCATTTCATCTGATTACTGTTCAACCTTTCAACAAAACATCTTTACACACTTAGTGCTGACTGCAACCATACCTCTGTTGTCATGCATGATGTCTGTGGAGCAACCACTTGAGATAATACTGTATTCAGGCAGGACTCAGAAATGAATACCAATATATAAAAGAAAGTGTGAAAGAGGGAAAAAGTCCCTCCGAACATGTGTGAGACTATACAGCTCAACACCAAAAATCCATTTACATTCCAGAAAATAAGTATTTGTTTAAATAATTTCCTTCCCTCAAAATTCAGCCAGGGGATTTCTCTTTCAGACTCTTCCTCCTGGGATGATGATGTTTTTGCATCCCTAAATATCTTGGTTTCATCAAAATTAAATATATTTCAGCCCAAGGTAACTTTAAGTTACACAGTGAGATATTGCAGCTGCTGGCTCCGTGATGGTAAACTGTGTATTTAATAAATGTATATTCCCCTTTCTAAATGGGATTGCTTGAGATATGTCAAGAGCTATGTGGAGAATGAGGGAAATATCTGTATAATTTTGATGAATATCACGTGCACTTCAGTTTACCTGTTTAATATTATCCTGCCTGACTCAAGGAGTTAAATCAAAGAAGGCTGTTAGAGGGAAATACACAGGAAGTGAACCAATGGCAAAGATAAGATAGGTCAGAGAGAATACCAAGGGTCCTTGAAGAAACAATGGAGACGCTATTAATTGGGGGAAATACCCACATGTCTGGTTCCAACTAAACTAGCAAGGTTTATGTTTAGGGTTGCCAACTTTGTAATATTTAAAAACCTGACACTCCAGCAGGAGTGCCGGAACGTCCCCTGCCCCTCGTCTTCCTCACGAGGCCCAGCCCCTACCCGACCTCCTCCCCGAGGCCTGCCCCCATTACTCCTCTTCCTACCCCTCCCCCCCCGTCGCTCTCTGCTCTTCCCCCCTCCCTCCTCCCTTTCTGCCTGGGTTGGGAGAGATTTGCCTGTGGAGCCGGGGCTGGGAGCTGCAGCTGCCTGACACAGGTAGGAGATGGCCCTGGCTGAGTAAGGGCTGACATGGGTGATGACACAGTGCCTCCCTACCTCCCCTCTGACAGTAACTGGACTTTGGGTGTCCAGTCAGTAGATCTGACCGGACAGTGTCACGTCCCCTTTTAGACCAGACTTTCCGGTCGAAAACCCGACACCTGGCCATCCTATTTATGCTGCCCAGGCCCAAACATAGGATAAAAGGGGTTACTAAAACGTAAAGATCTTGGCCTATGGAGGAAGGGGGGTTGAGTGGGCAGCACGCGGAGAGGTGTCTCTGACAGAGAGACACCCAGAGAGCATGCTGCAGCAGTGCAGCCTGCTTCTCTCAGCCCAGAGACAGAGGTAGCTGGGTTAAATGGGGTTTTCCAGAACATACAAGGAAGGAATAAAACATAGATAAGACCGAGTTGTATAGTCCTTTTTTTTGTTTGTTTTATCCCTTTTCCATGCTTGCTCTGTGTCTTTGGGTAAATAAATAATAAGTGTTGCTAAGACGCTGTTTTGAGTCACATTAATCAGCCATGGGTCACAGGTCCCCAAAGGAAAAGCGGCTTCCAGGAGCCAATCTAAGTTGGGCCTGTCATGGTAACACTGTGGCCAGAGGGCTGCTTCCCAGAGATCCAGTCCAAGAGTGGTTGCACTACACGGTTCCACCCTTGGAGAGAGGTGAAGGAAGCCATCCCTGTCACCCGAAGCTTGCATTCCAGAGGGACTGAAAGGGATCTGAAGCTCAGCTTACCCTGCAGCTATGACAAACCATATTAATGTGCTTATGGAAAGAAACCTTTACATTTTGTTCTCCTTTTAATGACTGAGGCAAATTCTGGTCCCATTGAAACAACAGGAGATTTTACCATTGACTGCCATTTTAATATTTGTATTGCAATACTGCCTAGAGGCCCCATAGTGCTGGGCACTGTACATATGCCCAATAAGAGGCAGTCCATGTACTGAAGAGCTTGCAGTCTAATTAGACAAGACAGACAAAGAGTTGGGGAGAAAGGAAATATCATCCCCATTATATGGAGAAATTTAACTTGCCCACAGTTGCACAGAGTCTGGGGGCAGAGCTGGGAAAAGAATATAGATCTCCTGAGTCCCAGTCTAGTGACTGAACCCCAAAACCGTTACTCCTCCCTGTAGCGAAACAGTACTCTGGTCTGGGGAGAGGGTCCCTCCTCTGCTCCCTCATCCACAGCAGGGACATCGTGGTTTTTTCTTTGCTGATTTGACCTTTTCTCCCCTATCCGTTTTTTACCTTCACCGTTTTCTGTCTCTTCTCTTCTCGCCTCTCCTCACTGTCTCAGTCTCTCCCCACCATTTTCTCTCTCTCATTAATTTCTCTCCCTTTGACTTCTTGGGACGAGGTATAGAACACAGCTCTTCCAAGAACAGTGTTTGGGAGGGTACCTTGGGTGATTAAATGAATTTGTTTCTTCTGAAGGCGAGTGAGTTTACAGCCCTGAAATTGGCCTTCAAAAAGAGCACTACAGACTTTTTTATCAATTTAATGAAACAAAAATAAAATACCACCATAAGGAAAAAATGCCTTATTCCCCCTTTACTTTGCCTAAGCAGTGTGTCTGCAGATCATGATCACATCAGGCTGTAATGCTGATCTCACTTGTATTAGTTCTATGCCTAATTAACTCCTTCGATTTCAGTGGAATTATTCCTGATTACCCTGGTGTAAAATCAGACCCTTTATCTATCAAACTTCCACACTGGGTAAAGTCTGCCATCAGCATTGGCAGCTCATAAACAGCACTAGTGAGAGGTAATATTTTTCTTTACCTGTGCTGCTGGTAGGTTCTGTAAACCCAGCTTTATGGGTGGCTGTGACATTCCCTGAATGCAGATACAAAAAACAGAAAGGTATCCACCCCTTTTGTCAGACTCGCATGAACTCTGGGGCGCTATGGAAAGGGATGCTCTGTAACTTGTCTTTTCTTTTTCAGCTAAGAGACCTTTTCTGACTTGGCGCTATGTACCCAAGGAGCCTTCTTTACAAAGGGAATGTATTAGGCCAGGGATAGGCAACCTATGGCATGTGTGCCGCCTTCGGCACGCGAGCTGATTTTCAGTGGTACTCACGCTGCCCGGGTCCTGGCCACCGGTCTGGGGGGCTCTGCATTTTAATCTAATTTTAAATGCAGCTTAAACATTTTAAAAACCTTATTTACTTTACATACAACAATAGTTTAGTTATATATTATAGACTTATAGAAAGAGACCTTCTAAAAACGTTAAAATGTATGACTGGCATCCGAAACCTTACATTAGAGTGAATAAATGAAGACTCAGCACACCACTTCTGAAAGGTTGCCGACCCCTGTATTAGGCCATGCTGGAGGCTTTCCATCACCTTGGAAAATAAAAACTTGGGCCTGATTTTCTTAGGTGCTAAGCACCCCCAGCTCACCTCATGGTCAACTGGAGTTGTGGGGGCTAAGTGCCTGCAGAAACCCCAGCCATTTAATTTGCCCAAAACAGGCCCATAGGTCAGCTCCCTAGAGTCAGCTGTAGACTAATGACCGTACTGAGAACTGGAAGGCAGGAACGTCTCAGTGAGTTCTAGGGCGTGATCTAAAGTCCATTGAAGCAAATGAACTACCGACTTCAATGGGCATTGGATCAGGTACATAACCCCAGCTCTGATACTCCCTCCCTTCTTGGCTTTGAGCATAGCACATAACCTCCTACTTCAGTTTCTCCATTGATAAAATGGGGGACAATAAATGCCACCTTCAAAGGGTGTTGTGAGGATTAGTTGTCTGAAGCTGGTGTATATTATTTGTTTGTCTTAGTGTTTAATACTGCTGCCCCTCACTGTAGTAAACTTGATTAGCAATAACAAAGTCTCTAGTGACCTTCACATGGATGCTATCTCCCCTCCCTTTTCAGGGTATAAAAACTCAGTGCAGGGTAGGATGCTTTATTTGGGTATGTCTACCCTGCAATTAAAAACCCATGGCTGGCCCGTGCCAGCTGATTCAGGGTTGCAGGGCTCGGGCTAACGGGCTGTTTAATTGCAACGTAGACATCTGGGTTTGGGCTGGAGCCTGGGCTCTAGGAATCAACGAGGTGGAAGGGTCTCAGAGCCCAGGCTCCAGCCTATGCCTGAATGTCTACATGGCTATTTTTAGCCCCATAGCATGAGCCTGAGTCAATTGCCCTGGGCTCTGAGACTTGGTGCTGTGGGGTTGGTGGTTTTTTTGCTTTGTAGAAATACCCTTTGATACCCTAGGCCAGGCCCTGGGGTGCCTTGAAGGACCCAAACCTTGAACTTGATTTGAAATTCTACAGGGAGCTAGCGTAGGGGGTGAAGAACAGATTTTATGTGTGTTTCATTTAGTTGGCACATTTGATGTGTATTCCATTTAGTTGGAATTTTTCAAGGAGCACCGCACAGGCCCCTTTTGTTCTCCTGAGCAAATGCTCACACACTGCACAAATGGAAGCACAAATCTTTCCACGTAATACCTGACACACTATAATTACATAGCAAAACTGGAACAAATAACAGCTTTAGAGATTACCAGCATGCATTATGGAGATTCTGTCAGGGGACAGAGAGAACTTTCTGCCTTAAAACAGATGGGACTTTTAACGAAAGGTTGGTTAACTTGCTGGGGAGGAGAAATCCAAAGTCAGAGGTGAAAATAAGAAGTGAAAACAAAAACAAAAAGGCAAACAAAAGAAAATGAATGAGTAATAATTAGACTAATGCAGGATTTACCTACTTAAAGGTGTTTTTACTGCTTGTGTTGAGAGATTAAACGCTGTCAGATCTGAAGAGTCTCATTATCTGCTCAGAAGTGTATTTATACATGTCAAAAGGATAAATGACATCTCAGAACCAACAGGTCCTCTTCTGCCCCCACCCTCCCATATCTGGGTATGGAATCTGTAAATCACAGTTCAGCAAGTTCAGTTTTAATCACAATTGATAAAATTGAATGGTGTTTATATTAAGCACATGTATGACTGGTGTAACGTTAATTGCATGGCAGATTAGGAATACGTATTTTATCAAAACCACGGGCCTGATTCTTCTTTCACTTACACCCGTTTTACACAAGTGTAACCCCTTTTGGGGCTGATTTTCCACTGCCTCCTACCTTGTGTAGTCATCTGGATCAGTGCAAAATGAATGTAAAATGTTACCAAATCAGAATGCACAAACATTTTGCAGGAATGTAAATGAGGACACCGGGTGCCAGACAGTTGAGAATCTGGCCCATTGACTTGAATGAGTCACACTCCTGATTTATAGCAGTGTAGAAGCTATTCTGGCTCTTTGGGTTTGTGTGTTTTCCCTAAACATTTCAAATACACTGTGAGCAGTTTATGCTGTATTGCAGACTGGGTTTGTTTCCATGATAATTCCAGCCCCATTTAAAATCTGCATGAAACTTCTTAACAAATTCCATTTGCTTTGCAAATTTCCTTTTTGGTCTTAATCCAGAGGTGAACTTTTTCTTAAGTATGAGCACAGTATTTCCAGCCACATTTTGGAATTATGCTAGTGGGGGAAAATACACTTTTTTCCATATGTTTGCTTTAATTTTTTTTTTTTTGCATAATCTAAAAAACTTTGAAGTTAGGAACTTCAAATTTAGGCCTGCAAATACTTACTCACCCGAGTAACTCTATGCATGTTACAATTTCTTGAGAACACTTAACTGTTTTCAGGATTGGAGTCTTAATTTCATTTATAGGTCTCATTTATGAAGAAAAGAATTCATTTGGAAGGAAATAGGTTTTTTTGATCAAAGATTATTTATTTATTAAAGTTGACAGAAACATAGAATAATGCAATGATATATAAGCTGAAATACAGCTTAGACAGCTAAAGCAATTTTAAAAAGGGAAAAAAAGGAGGACACGATTCTTAAATGGAAAAGATGTTCAAGCCTTACAATAGATTATAGTATCGTATCTAAGTAGCTCAGAATTAAATCCCAAGAGGTCTTGATAGACCTATGTGAAAGATTCACAATAATACATCCAATTGCTATGAATTTCTGCAATGCCACGTTTTGGCAGGGAGACAAACTGGAAATATTGTGGGAACGGCTGTTGCTATTATTTCTGATGAAGTTCAGACATTCTGCAAACTCTAGATCTCCAGACCGCAGATAACAAGACCTAAGAACTTTTGGATGATCATTCAGAAAGGAACCTGGAAACCTTTAAAGACTGCTCAGTGTTAATCATGACATTAATTACTGTACAAGAGGTTTTAAGCATCATTCTCAAAAATCATGGTGTGCGAAAATAATTATCTGTAATTGTGAGGTTAGACATGCACTTTAAATAGCACCATGCAAACTTGTGGTAGTGATGGAAAACAGCTATCCTCTGATGACTGTTCTGTTGCCTATATGAATTGGTTGTCCCAGTCCAGCATGCAGTGGACAAGGGTCAATACCACAAAATCACTACCACCACCTCCACAGACACCTACTCTTGACAGAGGCTGAACTGCTCAATCACCTTCCTCTCCAAAGATACTTTCCTTCTAAATCAGAATTCAGGTACATTTGGTGGGGGAATGTTGGGTCTTGTTCTCTCCCTGCATTGTCAATCCAGCATATTTTTATTAATGGATGTAAGGTGGAAAGAAAATGGATTAAAAGAAGTAACACAAGATTCATTTATGATGTACCACCAAGCCTTTGGCACATCAAAGGCAAGAGTTATGTTATCAAAATACCCTATGTCCATCAGCCCTTATGTAGCATCTAGTGCCCTTTATTACAGACACCACTTAATAGCTACCTTTCATTCTAAACACCTTGAATTAATTAGATACAACGTTTTGGAAAAAATGAGTCACCGTGTGTGACTTGGATGTGTGACTTGGCTGCATAAGTATTAGAAACTATAGCACTGCAGTGTATATCTCTGACTGGTTGGAAATCAGACTGTTAACTGCCAGGAAACAACTCATTTTCCATCTTTCCTATTTTTCTGATTCTGGTGAATGAAACCTCAGAACTCACAATGGCAAACATCCCATCATTATCCCCTGTAGTCTCTGAAATACACTTGTGGCCATTATTTTTCATAGAATTCCTGCTCCTGCCTATGATTCATGAAGCCATAAAAACAGCTAATGAATGGGCAGTCACGTAATTTAGAATGATGAAAAAAGAATCTCTGTGTCATTTCAATACTGTTTTCTACCCTGCTGCACCTACAGTAAGAACTTACATGTATTTGGCATGTAGGGTTTGTTGTCCCATGCCATTAATTACTGTTTATAACATCAATAATCTGTTTGCGACCTGTTATTACTGTGGATAATGCTGTCTGATTTGTTAGCATTCATTATTAAAGGAATTCTTACAGTTGTTAACCTTCCATGCTATGGAGAAGTAACACTTTCAAAAGTGACCGAGGCATTTAGGAGCTAGATCCACAAAAGGTCTTAAACTCAGCATTGCAATGAAGAATATTTGGCACCCTGCCGTCCAGTGGAATCCATACTTAGGCACCCAGGCTCCCTAGACAATGCATGGGGAGAGTTAGGCACCTAAGAATGGGGCCTAAAACCAGCACATTGAGCTAAGCTAGGCAATAGAAGAGGCCAAGCAGAGGGGTGTGCCTTAAACCCCACCCCAAAGGGATTTAGGGGTCAAAATCCAGGTCAGAGGTAGGGTGACAATACTTCCCGTTTTGGCCAGGACAGTCCCCTTTTCAAGGCCTGTCCCAGACGTCTCGACTTTTTTGGCAAAAATGGGCGTTTGTCCCATATGCTCTTAGCAAATGGAACAAATGCCCAGTTTTGCCAAAAAAGTGGGGTGTGCTCTCCTGAGGGGGTGCAGAAGAACATTCAGGTGGGCAAGTGGTGACAGGAGGTGCTGGGTGGTGGGGCTTGGGTGGTCAGCCCCAGCCCTGGGCAGCACGGGGCTCAGGTGGTTAGCGCCAACCTGGGGCAGCACGGGGCTCAGGTGAATGGAGACGCCAGGTGGCTTGGGCCAGCTCTGCATGGGGGGCTCAGGCAAGCAGCGATGCCAGATGGCTCAGGCCAGCTCCGTGCGGTGTCCCGTTTTTACTTTGGGAAATATGGTCACACTAGTCAGAGGGAGGTCCCTATCTCCACTTAGGATCCACAACCATGAACTGTAGAGTTAGGCACCTGTGCTTTTTCTCCCAAAAAACAGAAGTGGTAGTAGCTGTACTCCTTCATAACCTTTAGCTCAGTGGTTAACACGCTCAACCGGGATGTAGGAGACCTCGGTTCAAGTCCTCCATCCTGCCGGATTTGGAACAGGGAATTGAACTCATATCTCCCATCTTTCAGATAGCCAGTGGGTTCTGAGACATGCTGGGGTGGCCTCTCTCTCGCAGTCTCTTCTGTTGAAGCCATGCCACTATCTGTCAATAATTAAATACTCATTGAGCGAGAAAGTGTGAGAATGGCTGTATAGCGTGGTGGTTAGGACACCTAGCTGGCCTGTAGGTGAGCCAAATTTGAGTCCCTACTCTAGTGTCTATTTAATTATTTATACAAAGTGGAACAGTTTCAACAGGAGAGATGGATGATGTGGGTTCAAGGATCTAAATATTTGGACTTAAGCTCCTAAAGTGGCAATTAGGTGCCTAAATCCCTTTGTGGATCTAGCCTTGTAAGCCTAAATCTCATTGAAAGTCAACGGAACTTAAGAGTCAAAGTCCTGTTTTCACTAGATGGTTTTGAAAACTTCACTCCCAGTTTCCTGACATGGTAAGGGTAACTGAATGGTACAGTCCTCTAAATTGGAAAGGTTATTGTCCCAGTTAAGTGGCTAGCGTGACCAATTGAAAGAAGAGGCTATTTTTAAAAAAAGTCTTAAAAGACTGATTAAAGATTCTGATAAATGCATATCTGGATTTCAAATTCCCACCATTTTAGGGATGTTTAGCTCTGAGTTTGGAGCAATATAGCACAGCCACCTGCTCTTCCCCTGCCGCTCCAAATAAATTTTGAGGGTTTGTGGTTCCAGATTTTTTTCTGCTAAAAGTACAAACATATAAAAGTACAAACAAACATGTGACCTACAGCACTTCATATTTTTCTTTTAAAAAAATCTTTATTTGTCAACTTCTGTGTTAAACCTCTAGAGCAGTGGTTCTCAAACTTTTGTATTGGTGATCCCTTTCACACAGCAAACCTATGAATGCGACACCCCTTATAAATTAGAAACACATTTTTTATATTTAACACTATCATAAATGCTGGAGGTGAAGCGGGGTTTGGGGTTGAGGCTGACAGTTCGCGACCCTCATGTAATAACCTTGTGACCCCCTGAATGGTCATGACCCCCAGTTTGAGAACCCCTGCTCTAGAGTATAACCTTTTAGACCTATTAATCACCTGGTTAAATACCACTTAACTCCTCAGCACCAGCCAAATACCCCATTATTAAGGAGAATTTATGCTAATAATATTATCACGGTCAAGCAGCAGTCATTACCATTCACTGTGTCAAGTTTTGCTTTCACTTGATGGAGTTATTCTAGTCTCTATGGCGGTGTAACGGAAACTGGAATCTGGCCAAGTAAGACTCCTGGGAGTTTTGCCCGAGTAAGGCTACCAGATTTGGCCCCATTGAATTACTCCATGAATTGATTCTGCTCAGTGTGTTTAATTTTTTTCATTGAGTGTTTCTTCTCTTCGACTCTCTTCTTTGTCCCTCCCCATCTCTCCTAAGAACATAGCGAATCCAATAGCAAATGGGTTAGAGCGTGTGTCTGAACCCACAATGTTAGTGTGAGTTCTAAGTTAAGCAAAACAAATCTGCCCATCTCTAGCCTTTACACTTGATGTTCAGTAGCATAAGACCCAGGTCCTGAGTCTCTTCTCACAATCCCTGGTGTAAGTCAGTAATTTAGCTGAAACTGATAGGAGTTATGCTGGCTTCATAGATCAGCCCATAGGTTTGGATAGTGGTGCTGTCTGCACTGAGTTTAGAGGAACCATGGGGGTGAGTACAGTCATGTCTAATAAATAACTAGTTTTAAAATTGGCACAATATCAGAATAGGCATTTGCCCGAGAGCCACCCCCCATTATTTCCCTATTGGAAAGTGTCCCTACGTACTTTGTTACAGTACACTATATACATGACTCATGGCAAAAGCACTTTACATGGGTGACCGAGGAAAGGTCCTGATGATAGTGATTATGAAATACAGGTAGCTACATTGCCTTTTAATTTCACACTCTGCCTTCCCCAGAACATACGGCTCCCCAAGCTCTTTGCGGAGCAGAGTTTGTGGCATGTGGCTGCCCCCTCTGGTCTGTCATGCAGAGGGTTGTTGTGCGTGGAGGCGTTTGAGGTAGACTGCAGAAAATCAAGGGAGTCTCTGTTGCACAACGTGGTAGGCCAAGGAGGGCTGAGATGCCACCTTTAGGATACCTGGGGACCCAGTGGAATTCTTATTTTCAAGCCTAAGGCTATGAGGCTTAAACCCCCCCTGTCAGCCCATAGTTGGCTAGTCCGAAACTGGGGGCAGGGTGTAACTGAGGCTCAGAGGCACTGGTTTTGTTGGCATTCATATATGAAATCAAAACCCAGTGCAATTACTAACTCGCCCTGCACAATCCTGCTGCCTCCTGTGAACATTTGCAGCTCCTCTTGCAGGAACCAGCCCAATGGGGAAATCCAGCAACCAATGTGGCAAGGTCTCAGGTAAACAAAACAGGCTTTAGTTGCTCTGCAGGTTGGGGGCTGATGGGACAGACCTGTGATAATTGAGGCTGTGCCACATATTTTGTGTTGAGTGATTCTCCTTCCCAGCCCCTAGGGTGGACTCTTATTTTCCTCCCACTCCTAAGTCCTTGATCTTCCTGCCAATGGAGGCAGCCCAGCCCAACAGGCAGCTGGCTGGCACCACTTTGGCTGAGTACTGTGTTGTTGCCTGATGTTCTGCCTCTGACTCACGGCTGCATCCAGGCCTCCTCCTTTGGCTGTGGGGTCTGAATGCCAAGTTCTTGCCCTAATCCTCTCCTGTTTCCCTTAACACGGGCAAAGCAGATCCTTGCCTAACAGGTATCCTACATGACACACAGCAGATTGTCCCGTTTTAACGCATGGTCCTACTCTGAGAAGGGTTCAGGAAAAACTGCATGCCTGTCTCCCTCTCACCTCCTCCCCACCCAAAACCCCCCAGTTCCATCAATTAAAGCTCCAGCCCCTACATTTGAAACTCCTTGAGCTACAGAATTTAGCTTCTACTCAGCTTTTCCATGGTTTTTGGTTGGCACTGCTATTGTTTCAGCCACCTGATTACAATGGCTTCTTTTTGTAAGGCTTTGGCTACAATAACCAGGTTTAACTCAACCCATAGCAGAATTATCCACTATACCCCAGTCAGTGACACCTGTGCAAGCCTTATTTCCTTCAGAGGGTTTGCACATGTGTCGCTGTGGTCCTGATTTGAAGACCCTGGGCTTTTCACAGGGGATTGCATGGAAGGACGCTTGAAGGAGCTTGTAGGACCTGGAGAAGCAGGCAGCTGGGTCTGGCATGATTAGTAGAAGGATTGTGGGGGAAGTAGGCAAGGGCAGAATTGTGAAGAGCCATGAAGGTAAAGACAAGAATGCATAGATACCAAACTGATAGGTACTTTACCTAAACTATGTAGAGAATTTGCAGGGAGGTCCAGTTAATAAGACTCCAGCACAGGAGTCAGGAAAGCTGGGTTATGTTCCTAGCTCTGTTCTGCTGTGTGAACTTTGGCAAAGTCACTTTCCCTGGCTGTGCCTCAGTTTCCCCACCCGTAGAAGGGAGCTCCTGGGACTTCTGCACTTTTGTAAAGTGCTTTGAGGGCTATGTGTGAAATGAGCTACATAAAAGACCTAAGGATTACTTATCTTCTACATGAAGCAATCAAACAGTTTTAAAAACTCCTGAGTCCTAGTACAGTTTAGACTAGCAGCTCTCGACATTTTTGTGTAACTCCTCTGATCACGGTGTGTGGCACTCACTCTACATTTGTGTATATTCAAACTAATGCCAGAGATACAAGGAGACAGCTAGAAAAATCCCTGTGTCTGTGTGAAATGAATATTTCAGGGATGACTAATATCTCTTTACGTAAATTTACTGCCTGCAAAATGGTTTTAGATGTAACAGGATATCCCTGCACACATCACAGTCATGTCAGATCCACTGAGGTTAGGAAAAGAATGCTGTACCAGTTATCAATGAAATCTTCATTCAGTGTAAACCAGGAATGCTTTCTCATCTTGTGGTATGGCATACCAGGATAGCTGTTCTGTCTGTGGTCAGACATTCCCCTTCCAATGAACCCCAGCCCTATTTTCTAGGGGCTCTATCCAAATCTCACTGACAACAAAACAAATATTTCTATTGATTTAAATGGGCTTTGAATCATGCTCTGGGTGTAGAAGAAAAGTACCACCTTGACGCCTGTTCAATCCAAAGTGCTGCTTTTTGAGGCTGCAGTTAGTTCAGGAGTGGCAGTGATTTTTGTAACACTGACACTTGGAAAGGGACAGACAACCTCTGACTCATTTCTCAACAACCACTGATCAGCCTTCACATGACGTTAGCTTTTGGTTACTATTGGCCTGAGCTGGATTTAATCTAGTGACCAGCTCTGTATCACAACCACTCACCTTAGACACCCAGTCAGCCGGAAGCCCCCGAGTTAGCCCTCAGAGCCCCTTTTAAGACTTACACTTGTATCTGCCTTTCATCCAGGGTTCTCTAAATACTTTACCAGGTGGCTTAGTATTAGCTCCAGTTACGTGACTTTCCTGTAATTATGACACATCAGGTCAGTGGCCAAACCAGCAATAGAACCCAGGTCCCCTGCTGTAACCAAGAGAGAGTCCTGCCTTCGTAATTAATGATCTGGAGTAATATACAAGTGATTCTCATTCTGGGTCTCAGTCTCTGTGACAGCAAGAGCTGGCAGAGGTATAGAAGCGGCTCAGTCATACAGGGGTATACTTTCTTTTATTCTAGGTCATTATGTCTATTTGATTTGGAAAGCAATGCTGTTGGGAAGGGTATATAGAGGGCTGGATTAATCCATAGTGTGGAGGGGCAGTGGGGGTGGGAACGAGAGTTGGAGAGTGAACCCACCCTACACTCACTGTACAGCAGCAGCATTCTTATCCTGTGGGGCTGGGCCTTGCTCCCTCCTCCAGGGGTTGTGACCGCACAGCGCCACTCGGGTGTGGCTCCCTGGCACCTCCATTGATTAGGGTTGCCGTGCTGGGGCAGAGGGTGGTGCTGTGGGTGGTTGGTGCCCCCTTGGTGTGGAAAGGAGGAGAAGGTGGGGGAAGTGGAGAAGGAGAATGATTTGGGGGCCCCCCACTCATTTGGGCCTGAGGCACCTGCATAGTTTGCCTATGCGTTAAATTTGCCCTGGGTGTATATATATATTAGTGACAGGCTTGTATCACACACTTCATATCTAGAGTTGGATAACCCAAAATTCATAGGTGTTTATGTCCAGGGATTTGATTTGTCCCATTAGTGAGAGTTGGGACAGCCACAGAGTTCACAGCCAGATGTGACCTACACAAAAGTTGAGGATATGTTTGGATGCAGGGGTATAGTTCAAGCCCTTCTTTAACACATAATACATCTGAAATAGTAGCTGGACCAGTCAACAGAGTAAAGATGCTACTGAATTCAGAGTGACTTGGAAGAGTTTAGCTTTTGCGT
The DNA here is from genome assembly GCF_011386835.1 of Chrysemys picta bellii. Taxonomy (NCBI): domain Eukaryota; kingdom Metazoa; phylum Chordata; order Testudines; family Emydidae; genus Chrysemys; species Chrysemys picta. Next base: position 16,310,476 of record NC_088791.1, read on the forward strand.
GCATAGGAGGCTTACAGAATTCAGCATTGCAAAATGCAGTGTAACAAGGCTGGAAACTAAAAAATAAACACATGGATTATAGTCACAGTGAGTATAATATATGAGAGGACACATTTCAGGAACTATGGGTTTGGCAGTGGTCACGTATGCAAGCTTAGGTTTTCCAACCATGGAATTCTAAACATGTGGAAGTTGTGTGTAGTGTACTCCACTAGTGAAATCTCATTTGAATATTTTATGCCTCGCCAGTTACCAGGGTTTAAGGCCAACATTTGAGAGGGAAAAGATTGTATGCAGAGGAAGGCAGTTAAAATAATTCAAGGCTTCAAGGACCTGAAAGTCCTTCCTGGATTTACCCTGTGGAGCTTAGAATAAGGGAGACTAAGGGGAGATCTTAGAGAGGATGAATAAGATTCTAAAGACAAGGAAATGGAGTGATGCCAGTAACAAGCTGTGTGACAAATGAGGTAGCTGCTCAAAATAGGTCATAGTAGGGAATTACTCTATAGCAAGAGCAATTCCTGGGAAGTTATTTGAATCAAAGGTGTGTTAAATACAGAATACGCATTGCCATAGGTGGATACAGAAATAACTGAAAGCCACAAGATGGGTGAGGTAATATCTTTTATTGGACCAACTTCTGTTGGTGAGAGAGAGAAGCTTTCGAGCTACATAGAGCTCTTCTTCAGGTCCGGGAAAGGTACTAAGAGCGTCACAGCTAAATACAAGATTGAACAGATAGTTTAGCATAATAGTTAGCACGTATTCTAAGGGACCATTCATAGCTCTAGAGCAAGGCAGGGAAACCATTTCAGAACAAATTAGAAATTAGTGAACACATACATCGGTCCATTTCTTTGCATACAAAATGTTAACAGCCAATGTTAAAGTAATTCCAACCCTGAGGTAACTAAATCGACTAGTAATATCGATGTTAAAATCATCTTCTTCCAGGGTTAACAGGAACAGAGCTGTGGAGGCCGTCTGGTTTCGTCCTGAGAGTCGGCTGTCCCAGCTACATTTGAATGCCTGCTGGGAGTCCCTTGCAGCACGCTGTACTGCAGGGGGCTGTTTCACAACACTCTTCTCTGCAGTGACCTCTGAGGAAGGGCATAGTAGATAAGTTGTAGCGCTCATTGCAGGATATCTTTCTTCTCCTCCCCCCTTCGAGCACACAATGCATTTCCTTTCTGCTGTTTCCTATTTGGTTCAAGGGAGTATTTATTAAGTCTGGAAAACCTCTTTCAGGTTTCTATGGCTCAATAACAAGAAACATAAGAACATGGCTGTCTTAAAACCCGTGATCTTACAGTGACAGCAACAAAAAAAAGCAGATGTTTTAGCTTTGTGAACTACCATTATGCAGAGTCATCTGTGTCATAGAAACACTCAGCATCTGCCTGCTTTTGTCCACATCTCTCCTCCATGTATAGCTGAGGCCAATTTACTGCAGGGGCTTCTTTAAGTTTATTTCCTTGCTTTATCTCTATTTTGTGTGTGTGTGCATGTGTGTGCATCTGCTTTATTGCTGATGAAAGGTGCTGGACTGAAAACACTAGAGACCAAAATCCACTATCGACAAAACCTGCCACACTCTGTTTCACCCCATGTGCTTCCACTCTTCCCTGGAGGAACAGCACTTTGGAGGCAAGATAGCAGTCCAGTTTCAGTAGCCCATTCAGTCCTCAGCCTCTTTTGAGGGGTCATCCAGACAGAAAGTTAATGTGCAGCAAGCAAGGGTGTGAATTTACAACCCATTAGCCACTCCACACTAAGGCCATTTCTACACTACAAAATTATGTTGACCTAACTTATGTCGGCATACAGCCTCCACAGTTACTAAATTGCTTGTGTGTGTGTGTGCACACTTGGCTCCTTGTGTCGGTAGTGTGCGTCCTCACCAGTGTGGGGCATTGTGGGTGGCTCCTGAAAGCCAGTAACAGTCAATATCAGCAATGCAGTGTCTACATTGTCACTGCGTTGACCTAATTCTATCGACCATGACACTATGCTGCTCAGGGAGGTGGTGTTAATAAATCAGCGTAGAGAGGCACTTATGGGAGCCGAATTTAAGTGAAGACACTTCCACAGGTAGGTTGACGCAAGGCAACTTATGTCAACCTAACCGTGTAGTATAGACTGGACCTAACTCCCTGGGTGGATGCTCTGTGCACAAACAATGCCCTCGGGCAATTTAGCTTAGTACAGTTTAAAGTGTGTTAAGCTAAAGTGCACAAAGGCACTTTTAGTAAGAGTGTCCACAGAGGGAGTTAGTACAGAGTAGCCAGTGTGCTAAAAATTCACACTTCATTTTGCTGCGCACTAACTTCCTGTGTAGACAAGTCCTGAGATTGCCTGCAAGGTTGCCCATTGGGAGCAGTGGTGCTGACATTGGGATGCAAGTTTGACTGAACCAGCAGTTTCATTTGATACAGGCTGCTGAAGAGCCCTCAGAGGGTGACAAGCTTTGGTTACTAACCCAGGCTTGCACAGTGATTTTTAAAAGCCTAGGCTTCCAAACTTTCCACTGTGGCCTTTTGTATATCAGCTTAGAAAACACACACACTGTTCTCTGTAAACATGGTTTCAAGCAGTTCCTTTGTGTGCAATTGCTGCTGTCTTAGTACTTAGTGCTCTGAGCGATCTTTCCTGGCTGCTTTAAGTTGCTATGGATTGTTCTGTCAATCAATAGAATATTTTAGACCCAACCATAAGTATATAAGATGCATCCCTGTTGGGATGATGACTAAAATTCAGCAAGAAGAGAATAAGATCCCGACTGGAGTATACAATCCCAGAGGGTGGTCTAGTTGGGCCTTCAAGCTTCAGGGGACTGAGTGGGGAGGAGGATGGGGAATGTCAGGATGAGTGAGACAGGAGATTTTTCTTCTCTCCAGCAAAGTATTTACCCTGCATCCTGGTCACATGTTTGCATTATTTAATTTTATGCCCCACATATTTGACAGAGTCTGATCAGCAACCAGTTGTTGTTTTGGAAACCTGTGTTTCATAAACACCTTTCTTGTTTTCCCATGGTTTTTATTCAATGTCCTTCTCAACAACCACCTGTGATCCTACACCCCCATGTAGAAATATGCCAAATGTGATCAATATAATTATAAATGAAATCCTAATAGTTTACACTTGCATACGGCTTTCATCCAGGTTCTTAAGGTGCTTTATCAGATGGCTAATTATCATCAGTTACACACTAGACTAGCAGTTTTGTGACCTTCCTGTGGTCACACAGCACGTCAGCAGTCACAGCAGCAATAGAACCTGGGTCCCCGGCTCTAATCAACAGAGAATGCTGCCTCCATAATTAGTGATCTCTAGTAATATACAAGCAATGGTCTGGGACAAGCAGGAGCTGGCGGAGGTGTAGAAACCTCTTAGTTATTCATGGATATACTTTCTCTCATTATATCTCCACTTCCACATTGTAATCCTTTGCACTTCTACAGCAGTATCCATCCAAGGACCTTGCAGTTGTTTTATAAATATGGGAGTGAATTTCACCCCTTAGTGCAAAGGCCAGCTCAGATTCCTATGCACCCCCTGAGTCACCGCTTCAGCATTTAAGGTGGTGTTATGTAATGCAAGTTGCCTTGTGTGTGCCCAATGTACTATGGATAAATTTGAGTCTCTGGACACTCAGTGCCATGTGCTAGTCACCACCATCTGCTGCTGCATGAAGCAGAGAAATATCAGTTCCCATTCAAAGACAGATCCTGCTCCCATCGAAGTTAGTGGGATAGGTCTCATCCTAGGAGCAGAATCCGTCCTTTCCGAAATTTCAGTTTTGCTTTAGGAAGCTGTGACGTAGATTTCCCTAGTAGTGGACACAGTGGTTCTTAGTGAACATCTATGAAAGAAGACAACCTGCTATTGCTCCACTTATCAAAGCTGCTCTCAGTTGTTTTACAACAGGACAGGACAAACAAATAAATACTGAGCAAAGGAAACCCACCCTGTACCTAGTGCATTGTAATAGATAAGTTTTAAAACAAATCCAAGCAGCTCCTGGGAGCTCTTGTCTGTACACTGCTACTTTTAGAATAGTAGTCGGTGGCATTTTGGTTGCTCATATCAATTTGCTGGTATAAACTCAGGTTGGTTGTTTGATGCTTCAGCTGAGGTGTTAGATGCTGCTCAAGTGCACTGTTCCCCTCTCTTAGTGCTGATGCAGATACAGTAACTGCCTTCCTTTATTTTCCTAGCCTTTGTTTTTGGAAAAGGGATGTAAGTAGAGTCATAGCTTTTTTTAAAGGCTAGAATGGACCATTAGATTGTCTAGTCTGACCTCCTGCATATCACAGACTATATAGAATTTCACCCATTACCCCTGCATTGAGCCCAGTAACTTCTGTTTGACTGAACCATATCTTCCTGAAAGGCAGCCAGTCTTGATTGGAAGTCATCAAGAGCTGGAGAATCCACCACTGTCCTTGGTAGTTTGTTCCAATGGTTAATCACTCTCACTGTAAAAATGTGAATTAGTCTGTCTGTAGCTTCCAGCCATTGGTTCTTGTTATGCCTTTCTCCACTAGCTGGAAAAGCCCTTTAGTGCCTGGTATTTGAGATGCAGAATGATGGAGTGAGACTAGAGGCCTTTTCCTTTGATTTATTTATTGACATCCTCATTCTATTTCAGCACCTTACAAATGTTGTGTGAACCATTTTCATGAACCTTGTGAAGTAGGCAGTATTCAATCCATTTCACAGACAGGGACACTAATCATGGAGGACAACATGGTGTGTGTTTTGCCTGCATGATGGAGGTGCACAGGGTTTGTCTATAGAGGGACAGTACCTGTCTGTGAAAATGGTGAATGTGATGTGTGGGAGGGCCGAGGTCTGTTACTGGAGGATGCCTTAACTGGACACATTTTGTAATGATTTGTGTAGGCTGAGGTTTCTTTAAAGCAACCATAACGGTTTTTTAACCAAGGTATTTTTCTTTGTGGACATTATCTTTCTAATCTAAACTGTCAGCTCTATGGTATCTACACACTGTGCTGTCACTGCCATGGTCCTGTCATAATGTTGTGTCACTAAGTAGTGCTGGAACATCAATACGTTGTCTAGCTCAGAATAAATACAGGGTCCATTTTTTATCTCTTCCAGTTAGCAGGAAGTGGAACGGATGTGTGGCAATCAGGACTCTCCCATGAAGTCGAGGGTCGGGTAGCATACTCTAGGACAGGGGTAGGCAACCTATGGCACGCGTGCCAAAAGCAGCATGCAAGCTGATTTTCAGTGGCACTCACACTGCCTGGGTCCTGGACACCGGTCTGGGGGGCTCTGCATTTTAATTTAATTTTAAATGAAGCTTCTTAAACATTTTAAAAACCTTAAAAAGCAACAAAGAGTCCTGTGGCACCTTATAGACTAACAGATGTATTGGAGCATAAGCTTTCATGGGTGAATACCCAATACGTCTGTTAATCTATAAGGTGCCACAGGACTCTTTGTTGCTTTTGTACAGATCCAGTCTAACACGACTACCCCTCTGATACTTAAAAACCTTATTTACTTTACATACAACAATAATTTAGTTATATATTATAGACTTATAGAAAGAGACCTTCTAAAAATGTTAAAATGTATTACTGGTACGCGAAACCTTAAATTAGAGTGAGAAGGAGGGAAGGAGATGACTATGCAAGAGAGGAGAGGGAACAGGAAAGTTCAAGAGAGGAAGGATGGCCAGTGGTTAACATGGGTTTATGTCTCTGCTCTGCCATAAACTTCCTGTGTGACCTGGGACAAGTCAGTCTTTTTGTGCCACAGTTCCTCATCTGTCAAATGGGAATAATAGCAATGCCCTACCTCACAGAGGTGTTGTGAGGATACATACATCAGACTGTGTGGTGCTCAGATACTGCAGTTATGGGGACCAGGTAAGCACCTAAGATAAGATAAATCACACATGGATATGCATCCAGACATTTTAGGGCTTATCAGAATGAATCCTCTGAATTTTTTGAGATTCACGCTGCACTACTAGCCCAGGATAAAAGCAGAACTAATTAAACCATTCCAAGCTCTCTCTTGCTCCAACACTGTCAAGTACCTCCTTAATTCCCACTGAACAATCCTCAGCAATTGATCTAACAGAACATCTATTCAAGTGAATGGAATGCAAGGACATGGTGTATCCAGCCATTTTCTGGATGTTCTGAGCCAGGGAATTGTGCTGAGTGAGAGAGACACACACATCTGGTACACCAGGCTTGTCGCTTATCCTGCTTACACATGTCCATTACCACAATCAGGTGGGTGCGCCAGTGAAGAAAGTTTAATCATTCTTTATCAGAACTTGAAGCAATTTCTCTTTCCTGTTGTTTTTAAATTATATTTCTGCTCAAGTTGAATGTCACTGCAGATGAACAGTCAGTGGTTCCCATTGATTATAGTGATTTCTGCTGGAAGGTATAGAGCTTGATCATCTTTGGCCTTCATTGAGAGAGCCAGCTAATTGGTAACAAGCACATATGCCTTCTCTAGCCGCTCTTGCTAGCGTAGCAGGTCTTATGAGCATTTATTGTGAACTTCTCTTTTCTTTGAAGAGTTTTTAACTTCAAATGTAGACCTTCCAGCCCTCCTCCACCCTGCCAGGATAAAAATAAAAGTTGACTGTTTGGGAGATGCTTTCTACTCCCTTAGCTCAAAAATATAGCACTAGCCTTAGGGCTTGATTTTCAGAGGTGTTGAGCCATTGACTTCAAGTAGCATTGTGGCTTCTCTGTACTTCCAAAAATCAAGCCCTTGTGGTCTTGAGTTGCCTGAGGCAAACTGAAAAAAAAAGCCTGCTTGTCACATCACAGAGCCACACCAGATAAATGGTTCCTACATGTTCTGCAGGCCAGGCAGCTGCCGATTCTGCTGATCTGATGGAGCCACTGCGGCAAAACTGGCTGTGTTCTTCCTAATGGAATTTTACAAACTCTCGATCCATATTGAGGGCTGATGTTGTGTATTTATTTAAATACAAACAAATCCAGCTTAGAATGTAAATGACATCAAGTCAGCGAGGGTTGGAAAAAACACACAGCTGGTTGATCTGCTCAGTTACTGCCTCTTTCATCATTTCATCATGAAAATCAGGCACCAGGGAGTCCTGCTTTCCTGTTATCATCTTTTGAGTTTTGGGATGAGACAGGACAGGTGACTGGAGAAAATTTTTAAGGCAGCTGCTCTATATAATTTTGGAAAATTTCCATAGAAAAGCCAAGATACTAGACATCCATTCCTGCACACCAGAATTAAGACTTAAAAGCTTATCTTCTTCAGTGCTCTCTTATGTATATTATAATGCTTGAGCTATGATGCTGTTTCTCTGGACAATTTACTGGAGCAACAAAGGATTTTTCAGATCCTTCCGGAGAGCAGAAGACCTATAGCCACACATATATTGCTGTATGATATCCTACAGCGCGTTAGATTTCGGTTAATACGCCACTGATACGGAACTTCCTGAATATGGAGGTTTTAAGGCAGATCATTACTTTTTGTCATTTATATGAATGTGGCTTTTCATTCCTGAATGTAGGTCTGATCTCTCTCTCTCTCTCTCACTGACGTCTATGGCAATCTTTCCAGTGATCTCACTGGAAGCTGGACCAACCCAATATGTGCACATTATGATGAGGCAGAGCCTGCAGGATGCCGACTACTCTGCACTTTCATCAACTTCAGTGGGATTGTCGGATGCTTTAGCGCTGCTCAGTATTGGGCTTTGTGTACCTAATTGCATCTCTCATAAGTTTGGGGTGGATTATGCCCCAAAAAGTTTACCGAGTTTACCATTCACTGATGAGTGTCCTCTGCTATTCTTTCTGCCTGTGTGTGTGAGTGTGTGTATGTTCTTTAATCAGCACATTCTGCTTACAGTTTTTCAGGGATTTCTCTCACACTTAAGGCAATCTTCTCCACTTTGTATCATTAATATTATAGCCCTTGCAGTTAAATGGTTAGTCTCTTTAGGGTCTTAAGTTTAGGGTTAATACAAATTAAATGTATGCTTTAGAAATTGTTTGGAATTGCTTAAGCAATAATCCCAGAGAAGATTTGCTCCAAGAAGTTAATGAGATTGTTGTCTGTTGAGGTGATTCTCCTCTAAAAGTTAACACTTTTAACAAAGCAGGGGCCCAGTGATACCAAGCAGCAGTGATCTGTGCCCTGATACCAACTACTCAGCTGGCTTTTTAAATTATAAGAAGGTTTCTATATGAGGATCATGACAATACTAGGGAGTCATGGTTTGAATAATTAATTTATTATGGTGCTCGAGATCTGTGGGTGGAAAGCGCCGTTGAAGCATAAAGTATATTGTTCTGATTGACAATGTTATGAGGCAGTGCTGAGAAGATGCTGTCTATGGGTTGTTGTGTTGGAATGGAGCCACTTGGAGTATGAGGATTTTGTACAGCTGTGGCCTCTCAGATGTCAACACTGCGGTCAGCATCTGTATATATGCATATCCCTGCACTCTTGGCTACTAACTGCACACTGGCTTCAGTAAATCTACAGTTTGCAAATCCCTATACTCTGATATGCTACTGTCCTGAGAACTCAACATCCAAATACCACCTTGGATGTTCATTTTATTCATCTGACAGGAGAAGAAAAAAGTCTAATGCTTTAAATATTTCATCATGAAACATTCCTGCTAGCTAAGTAATAACAGTTTCCTGGGCTGCCAGGCACTCCTGACAGCTTATACGGAACTGGGTTCAGTTCTGACTGTGTAAATCGCAAGCGCCAAGTAACATCTAACTAAAAATAGCTTTCTGTTGGGCAGCTGCTTAAAGTTCACCATTTGACCTTGCGCTCACCTTTTGGTGTTGTTGTTATTGCTTTTCAGAATAAAACATGAAAATATAGTTGCACTGGAAGACATATATGAGAGTCCAAACCACTTGTACCTGGTCATGCAACTGTAAGTAATGCCATTAATTAACCATCTTGTCAAAATTGTCAGCGTTTTTGTTTGTTTGTTTCTTTAACCAAGAAGGTGAGAACAGATTAGAAGTATGTACTCATTTTGCTGTAGTCTGAGGAAGACCCTGAAGATGGGTGAAGTGATGCTTAAAACACTATGGGCCAGACATTGATGCTCTTGCTGAAATTGTGTGATAATATTATTCTGTGAATAGTCTCTGTTACAGTTTCAGGGTAACTGCACCTGCATTCCCCTCCTCATGGTCTACCAAGGGCACCCAGTCTAGGCTCCCGGCTCCTCAGCTGTCACCTTTCTTGGGCTGAAACCCCTGTCTTGTTCCCTGCTGACTAGGGTATTAAGGCTGCACAGCTCCCCGATTTACACTGTGACATCTCCAGCAAGCCAGACTGCCTAAAAGGCCAGTGTTTGCACTTTGCTTTCCCTCTAGAGGCTATGACCAGTGTATTGCTTGCAGTTATAAGTTACCAGATAGTTCTTTCTAAGCAAGCACATTTATTCTTAAGGTGAAAGTATTACAGACAAAACACATTAAAAATGTAAAAGAACCTGTGCATGCATGCTAAAAAGCTGATTAGAGGTCATCCCCAACTCCAACCTTTGGCTCTGGTAGATGTTAGTCCTTCAAAACCACAACTTTATACAGCTTGTGCCTTTGATCTCCAATCTCCATGAACAGGCAATCAGCAGACAATGACCCACTCCTCAGGTTGTAGCTTCAAAACGCTGGGTTTTTACATAACTGGGGAAGGAGAATTTGCATTAACCTCTCCCTAGGTATTCCCCAGGAAATACACTTCACACTTATTGTGACCAAAGTCTATTCTTCTCCGGCACATTTTCAATATGGACCTTTGAACTCCCAGGCCTCACATCACATCTTCCCCTAAAGAGGTTACATACAATCCTGGCTTATGGCTATATGACCTATGGCATAATACATAAACTTTTCATTTTAACACAGTGTATCCCTAAAGATATTTAAACTTAATAAGGTCTCCCAAGATTATGGAAGAAATTACCATATCGGTCAGTGTCTCATTCAAATCAGTGGGGCTACTCACAGAGTGAAGTACTAGCTGGATTGTGCGAGGGGATCAGTATCAGGCCCCATATGTATAAAATTGCTACAATTCAGTTGTCTGGGAACCAAATTAGGTTAGTTTTTCTCTCTCCCCATTTTCATTCTTCTGAAATAAAAGATTGTAAAAGCAACCATAAGAATGAGCCCTGGATGATGTAGTCTGTACTGCGATATAGAGGATCAAAGATGATAAGCACACATATGTGTATTTAAATATGGAAATGAGAAGATTGTACCCATTAGCCAACTGTGAAAGGAAATGTCTGCCTTGTCTGACCACAGTGCTCAAACAATACCAGTGGAGCAGATGAGAGGTGTACACTGAACACCTGTCCAAATATTGATCTCTCGGATGGTAAGAAAGTCAGATGGAAATCACTTACCACCACCAATGGAAATATGTATAAATATAGGCTCACCTTGACATTAGCTCTCTGAATAATATTTTTGTCCCTCCATGCCCCATTATAATCATGTAAACTTCTTATGCGGAGACAACTGTGTTGGCAACATTGAGAATTATCTCTTGATCCTGGTGTGGCCAACTCATTAACTGAACTGATACAAGCTGGAAGTATCAGAGAGGGCAAAACTAGAGCTGGATGGACAAAAGACAAAAAGAAAAACATGAATGGAAAGTGTTGGGTTTGGGGTCAATGCAAGATTTCAGTAATGATTTTGATAATGTTTTGGATAAAAAAAATTGATCAAATGTAAAAATAAAAAATTTAAAAGTCAATATTTTTTGCAAAGTGTTTCATTTTCAAAAAAACAAAAAAACCAACCCACCACTTCTTGATTACTCCCCTCCATCTTTTTCATTCAAAAAATTTCAACCAGCTCTAGCAAAGAGTACATTGAAAATAAAAAGAGGAATGGCCTCTGTCCCAAAGGAGGCCCACGGGTGCAGTTTAGAATAAATGAACAGATTTTAAGGTCATTATAATCTAGTCCAGTGGTTTTCAAACTGTGGGTCGCAACCCAGTACTGGGTCGTGAAATGTAAGGCACTGGGTCGTGGCGGCTCTGGTCAGCACCGCCAACCGGGCCGTTAAAAGTCCCGTTGGCAGTGCTGCCTGGCTAAGGGAGGCTAGTCCCTACCTGTTCCGACACCGCATTGCGCCCGGAAGTGGCCAGCAGCAGATCTGGCTCCTAGGCGGGGGGCCACGGGGCTCCATGCACTGTCCCTGCCCCGAGCACCGGATCCACACTCCCATTGGCCGGGATTCAACATTTTGCTTTTCAAAACCTGATTTGGAAACCCTGAGTTGAAATCAAAATGTCCTCCTACTTACATAATGCTATAAATGTTCCAGTTCTCAGTCAGCTGGATCATCCCAGTGCCAGATATATTTAATATTATTTATTATGATAGCACCTTGGAATCTAACCAAAGATTGGGGACTCACTGTGCTAGGTCCTGTACAAAGAAGACAGTCCCTGCCCAGAGTACTGCAGGAGAAGCTGCAAAGGAATATCAGAGTCCTAAAAATTCCAACAAACCAAGTGAATTTCTCAAAATATCAATTTTATGACCAATTGTCTAAGAATACTGGCTTTTGTTTAACTTCTTTAGTAAAATATCAATTATTATTATTATTTATTAACTTATTTAATTTCAGGCAAACCCTGATTTTCCAAACGCCACATATCTGAATCTGCATGTTGCCTGAAATTTGTGTCTTGTCCTGAATCCAAATTTTTATTTAATCCAAAATCCGTTATTCTGAAATTGTGATTTTAAGGCTTCAGACATTCACTACTATTTCCGTGAAACCGGAGTTCACCTGTTTTCTCTGTTATTGGTAACCTGCTAAGGGACCGTTTGGGCTGAAATTAAGAGGAGGAAAATTGAATCTGAATATCAGGAAAGACTTCTCCACTGTGAGATCTCAGACCCAAGAAGTAGTGGAAGCCTCATAGCTCAGGTTATTTAAAAGCAGTCTGGACAAAGCACTAGAAATATCTCATAGAGAACAATTCCACACTATCAAGGAGATAGATATTCCCCTTGTCTGAATTCTAAATTTTTATGGGCTTGTCTTCACTGCATTGATAGCTCAAACTATAACATGAGTTTTGCTCTAACCCAGCTCCCTTACACACAGTATTGTCTTTGGCTTAAGTTAGGTCACTGGTTCTCAAACTTCTGTAGTAGTGACCACCCCACCTTATAAATTAAAAACACATTTTTTATATTTAACACTATTATAAATGCTGGAGGTGAAGTGGGGTTTAGGGGTGGAGGCTGACAGCTCATGGCCCTCCACATAATAATCTCACGACGTCCTGATGGGTTACGATTCCCCCATTTGAAAACCCCTGAGTTAAGGGGTGCTTTATACTCCTGCCAGCTGGCCTTCTTGGGTGGGTTGAAGTTGGGGTGCTGCTGACATTGGACCTGGTAATTCAGTAGGAATGCAGCAGCTATAGTTACAAGAACTCATGGGATGCTAATACAATCACTCTGAAGCTCCAGTGTTGTTTGCAGTGTGGTCATCACCCTCACTTGTTGGAATAGAGTATCTTGAGTATCCTAGCTCAGGCTAGCTGTTGCAATGAAGACGGGCCCTCTTACATGTTTCTGTAGTTTAGCTATAACTTGGCATGCCAGGGGGATATTTATCAATGTACTTTTCTTCTCATTCATAATTTACCTCTTCATTCTGCAGCAATTTTTTTCTTCTTGTTATTTAAATATTTGTAAAACAGGTTGACTGGAAGTTGGATTTTAAGGACCTCAGCTGGGGTAATGAACACAGCTCCATTAAGGTGCATTGGAGCTCCACTGAAACCAATAGAGGGTGTAGCACTAAATATTTCCTTCAGGTAGAATGAAAAGTTGCTGCATGTGTTCTGATTGCTATACACTAGACTGAAATTAATCCTGTATTTCCTGTCTGTTAAAATATGAGGAAAAATCCTATAGAAATTACTAGATCTTTCTATTGCCCTTTATCCCAGGTACTTGCTGCAAGTCAAAGAAAGCCAGACTGGTTCTGGCTCTGCATAGGATACAGCAAGGAAATACTCTTCTTCCAGCACTCCGTGGGGAGAGGGTCAAATCACCCAAGGGGGGAGGATGTAGATAAGTATTCAGCCCTGCTGTGTGCTGGCCCATAGCATGAACTTCTGAAAGTTTGGCATTTAGGACTGGAATGCCACTAAGTTCCTAAGAATTAAGATCAATTTAACATGCCCCATTTCCTGGATTCCATATAGGAAGATTTACACATGATGTTTCCTAGGGAACATCAACTTGTTGCTACAATAGCTCAGATTCATTATGTTGAGCCAGGCACCCATTTGATTACATCTCTGCCTAATTTGTTATTTATATTTCTTGTGTTTCTTAGCTTGTAGTCTTCATTTATCTCTTGCCTTGAAAAAGCCAGTCCTACTATGTTTTACTTTTATTTAAAACCTCCTTTGTTTGGAGGAGCAGCGTATAACTTCAGCTATACTCTGGGAAAGGGCATTTTGATTAAAATAGAGATAATCGGCCGGAACATTAGAACCATAGATAGTTTACAGGCAGAAAGGTCTTTTTCCTCTTTGTGAGAGATCCCCCAGCGTTGGGAGGATTCAATGTCTGAGTATGAATCTGAATTTGGTGGCTGGCCTTTATTTCTGATAGACTATAACGAAGGCAAATCTGAGCACCTCCACACTTTGTGGTGGTTGAAATCTAGATCTAAATTTTGTAGCTTGTACATCTGTGCTCTAGATGTAAGTAACACTGAATAGTGTTAATAGAAAAAGAACCTTCCCTTCTACACAGAACAGGGAATACACTCCAGAGTTCTAGCTTTTTAATACAAGGCACAGAAAGTGTGGTAAGCCGCACTCTGATAACATTGAATTGCAGCACATTAGATGCTTTAAAACCCCAGGAGTAAACAGTTTAGAAGGCTTCAGAGCTTGTAGTGCAATGTTTGCAATTTTTGACAATGCATGAAAGCAAGTTTTTCTAGTTTAAAAAAAAAAGTCACCAAATTTGTTTTGTTCAAATAACATCAACAAGTGATGCTTCCGAGACAGCACAAAATCAATGTCAAATCCATGTCTATATAACACTGCTTTGAAAAAAGTATTACTCATTTTCTCGTGGCTTTTCCGTGTAGTGCTCATTGCTGTAATATCACGATGCTTGACAAATATTCATTATTTACACAACAACCCTGTGAGATATGGGGCTACTATTATCCCCGTTTACAGATGGGGAACTGAGGTAGAGAGAGATATAGTCAAAAGTATCCACTCATTGTGGGTGCTCAGTTTGAGACACCAAGGGCCTGATTTTTCAGAGTACTTAGTGTTGTACACATTTTCTGTGTTTAAAGCATGGCTCCCATTGACTTCAGTCACAGCTGTGAGTGCTCAGCACTGTCAGGAATAAGGCCTTGCAGCTGTGAGTCTCCTGACTGACTAACGAGCACAGCTGGGCCACATCAGCTAGGCCAGCTGACGGACTGCCCCGCCTGAGTCTCTGAGGAAGTTAGCAGGCCTTTTCTTAAGCCCAGCAGCAGCTCCCTAGCTGTTTAATGCACATGCTTGTGGATTCTGCTTCCCTCTGCTTGGCTTCCTTCTGTCCTTCACCCAGCCTTGACTCTTCCCTGTACTTGGCTGTGTTCCAGTCCTGTCTCAGCCTTGCTCATGCTCTGGAACCAGCCCTGCTCCTGTCTTCTCTGACTCCATGGATCCGGTTCTGGCCTTTGATTCCAGTTCCTGGTTTTGGCTCTGTCTTGATCCTTGGCTTTGGCATTCAAGCCCCGATGTTGGTTCTGACTCTTGGCTCTGATTCCTGGCTTGGACTCTGCCTTGGCTCTTCGCTCTGGCATTTGGACTGTGACTCTGGTTGTGACTGTTGCTCTGCCCACTAGGCCAGGCTGCCCACCACCCAGTCTCCTAACAAACATTTCTACAAATCAGATGCCAGGGTCTCAAGTTGGGCACCCAGAAAATGAGGCATACCCAATTAGGGACCACCTATGAAAAGTTTGTTTTAAGTGACTTGCCCAGCATCACATAGGAACTCTGTGGCAGGGCAGGGATAAAGTCCATGTCTCCAAAGCACCACTGAACGGCCTTGAGCATGAGACTGACCTAGTAGTTCTCTGCCTCATTCATTACATACCATCCAACTTCTGCAACAAATGAAAGAAACATGAGTCCTACAGATAGTCTCCTTCACTGCACAACACTGTTTCATTCCTGGAGCAGAATCCATTCTACGCACTGAACAAGGTAGAGATCCTGTGGGTGTAGGGGGAAACTGTGTGATCATGTAGTTAAAGAATATATCATAATGCATAGGCACAAGGGGGCCATGCTAAGGTTTAACAGGCAACCTTAATTTTGGAATTTCCTAACTTTTGAGTGAATTTGCAACCGTAATATACTTTTAACATATTTCTTTCTGTGAAAATTCTGTGCTTTTTACAAAAACAAAATGAAAAAACAGAAATTCCATCATGTGGCATTGTATTGACACCCACATGGGTCCTCAGCAGGGTGGAAAAATTTAGAGCCACCACAAATAAGCTAATGGAATAAGTGACAGCAGTAATAGGCTATGCAGTGTTGTTGTAGTTGTGTCAGTCCCAGGAGAGACAAGGTGGGTGAGGTAATATCTTTTATTGGACTCCTAGAAACCATCCTCAAACCACTCACCACACAAAGGCCCAGCTTCCTCCAGGACACAACCGACTTCCTCCACAAACTCTGCAGCATGAACAATCTCCCTCAAAACACCATCCTTGCCACCACAGATGTCATCTCTCTATCCACCAGCATCCCTCAAAATGACGGCATAGCTGCGTGCGTCAAATATTTACAAGGCAATGAACAACACTGAGATATTCACCCCAAACACATCGCCAAACTCATCCATTTCATCCTCACCCATCACAATTTTACATTCAACAACAAACACTTTGTCCAAACATGAGTCTTCATCTCAGTCCCATTCTCCTCACCTCAGTCCCAGTTTCTACTCCTCAGGCTTCTCTTCTGGTCCCAGTCTCCTTGCTCAGCCAGTCCCAGTTCCCTCGTGTCTGGCAATCTCTTCTTTACCTTGGCCTGCTGTAGCCCCCTTTCTCCCCCACCCATGTTCCCACTCCCAATCTCCCTCCCTGGGCTCCTTGTAAAAGGTCAGTGTCCTGTCCTTCCACTCTGTCTCCTTGCTCCAGTCTCTTTGCCCAGTCACTGCCAGTTCTCACCCAACCCATAGGGTGCCAGTTCCTGTCTCCTTTCCTAGCAAGTGTCTCTTTGCCCCATGACCCCTGGCTCCTCATCCAGTATCAGTTTCCCCCCATCTACTGCTTTTGCCTTTCCCATCTTGTTTCTTTTTCTGGCTCCCAGTCTCTTTGGCCAGCTAGTCCCAGTCCTCGCTAGGCTCCTTGTCCCAGCCTACTCCACACACCACTCCTGCAGGTCTGGCTTTTGTCCCCTCTGCATTTGAAACAGGCCATCTCCTCCTCCACTCTGCCTTGGCCCAAAAGGGTTGGGAAGGAGTGCAATTAAGAACACAGGAGAGTCGGGGTCCCTGCTCTAAGCCTGACTAGCACAGGAACAGCAAAAGATACATTCCTGATACAGAGGCCACCTCCCTGCCAAATTTTATGTCCCTACTCTAAAACCTGGTGGGAGCTAGAACTGTACAAAGAACAGGTTGCCAGGATTTTGTAACATGGACCAACTAATGTATTTTTCTGTAGCCTCGTTCTCAGACATGGCTGAACCATTTTGGATGAAATTTTCTAGAGGAATTCAGTCCAAAGCAGACACCCAGCATGTAGAATTTCAGCCCAAATGGTTAAAGTTTGTTGAAGTTATAAGCAACTGAAAATGCGATCTTATAATGGGAAGTGTTGGGTGACCTTAATAATAGGTGGTGCTACCAGCCCCACGTATAATATAAAAATATGAAAATGAGATAGGAGCTATTACCGCTTCCACATGAGGATTCTGCAAAGAAATTGCTAATACTGAATAATGGAGATGTGTGTAGAAAAGCACCATAGAGCATTTAGGATTGATTTTTACCAGAATTGTTGTAATTTCATGCTTCCTCTGTGAATTCAAATGATGAGCTTTCAAACTAAGGTACCCACTTCTCCATTCCTAATGTTGATGCCATGTAATAACATTAAGATCTGAGCAACTAGTTACCTGCTGCGAATGAAGACAAACAATAAAATATTGAAAGGGGTTTGTTTCTTTTGTTTGCTGAATTCAATATTTCTCCAGGGGATACAGGAGAGGAGTGGGGAAGCTAAAATATTTCCAGGAGTAAATGTTTGGTTGAACTCATTGGCTTGTTTTGAAGATAAGCTTTGTTTGAGATTAATCGTAGACTTTCTGGTTGCTAGAGACTAAACGGGGGTGGGGGGTCATTGACCAACAATAGCCGTATACCATGTTTCCTGAGATTTAGCAGTTATTTCCTCTTCTATGTACAGGGATATGCCACTCTATTTTAGATACACTGGTGCAGTTATTATTCACAAATAATATACTGACTTTTTAATGATGTATATTATATACTCTGATATTTCTTGTTCATGCGAGAGAGTTATATATTAAAATGGATCTAATTTGGATGTGCATGTATTTATTTGATACGTAGTAAGGGACAGTAAGAGACCCCTACAAAATAATACTTGCAAGAGTAGTATGGAGCAGGACTTCACTCTACGTTATAACTGGTCTCAGTCCTATTTCCACAGAAATCAACTGGACTTCTGTCAGTTACTACAGTGGGAACAGGATTGTGCTTATTGTCTAGAAGTTTAGGCCTCAGATTTGACCTGCTTTTAAAATGATTTTAAATATGATCAGGAGCTTCTTCCAAATTCCAAGATCCATATGTTCACGAAGGCCTCACTCTGGCCTGGAAATCTGTGAACCAAATATTTATTTGGCACCTACATTTTTTTCATGTGTGGAACTCAGTTATTGATGTACAAATTGTGGGCCTGATCCTGCCACCCTCTACTCGCACATACAGGCCCTCCTCATGTGCTAGTCCTGTTGAAGGCAATTGTAATGTTCAAATGAGAATGGCTTGCAAGAGCAGGCCCTTTGTTTGCACCTATGAAGCATGGAGCTAGGGATCTAATGAGCTAGTCTGAACACCCACATCTGAGTTTGTGTGCAAAACATTGGCTGTCCAAATGAGACCTTGAACTAGAAAAATTCCCTTTGACTTCAGTGGCCCTAAGGTTCTGATTTGATGAAGTGCTGAACACATGTGACCTAAGTTTAGGGTGACCAGATGTCCCGATTTTATAGGGACAGTCCCGATTTGTGGGTCTTTTTCTTATATGGGCTCCTATTACCCCCACCCCCATCCTGATTTTTCACATTTGCTGTCTGGTCACCCTACCTAAGTTCCCTCTAAGCTGTGCAGTGGCCTATTAAGTGCCACGCAGGCATTCAGGGCTACAGTAGGGAGAGATTCCTCTCTCCCAGCCCAGCCACGGACCTGCTGCGGCCGGGGGAGAGGTGCCCCTCCCATGGTCCCAACCCAGCCCTGGACTTGCCGCGGCAGGGAGAGATGCCTCTCTTCCCCCCCCCCCCCCTCCCAGCCCAGGTGCTGCTGTGGGGAGAGAGAACTGGGGGGGTTCTCTCTCCCCATCACAGCCCCGGGACAGTCTGCTAGGGTTACCATATTTCAGCAAGCAAAAAAGAGGACGGGAGGAGCCCCGCCCTAGCCCCGCCCCTGTCCTGCCCTAGCCCCGCCCCTGCCCCACCCACTTCCCGCCCCCCTCAGAACCCCCAACCCTCCCCCCCGCTCCTTGTCCCCTGACTGCCCCCTCCTGGGACCCCTGCCCCTAACTGCCCCCCCAAGACTTCACCCCCTACCTAAGCCTCCCTGCTCCTTGTCCCCTGACTGCCCCCTCCTGAGACCCTCTCCCCAATCCTAACTGGCCACCTAGGACCCTACCCCCTACCTGTGCCCTGATTGCCCCAACCCTTATCCACACCCCCAGACAGAGCCCTGGGACTCCCACACCCCATCCAACCACTCCCCACCCCCTGACAGCCCCCCCCCAGAACTCCCGACCCATCTAAACCCCTCTGCTCCCTGTCCCCTGACTGCTCCGATCCCTCTCCCCACTCCTGCCCCCTGACAGCCCCCCCCAAACTCCCAAACACCCACCCCCCGCTCCTTGTCCCCTGACTGCCCCCTCCTGGGACCCCTGCTCCTAACTGCCCTCCAGAACCCCACCCCCTATTTATGTACAGGCGTGACTACCTGCCCTTTCCTGGTTACTATACGCGGCCAGTCCGCATCCACATCCAGTAGTTAAAATAAATAAATAAACTAATAATTTAAATTGGAATTTCATCCATTAATAAGTATTTATTATATAGTTAAAACCATTCTATTGAAGGGCAGATATTAAATAACACTAAATATGTTAATGTTCAAAACAATATTAAAAATTTGAAAATTTAGAGCATGGAAACCAAAATAGCTAAAATTTAGTTTTGGCAAGATACACGGAATGGAAACTCCGGGATCTTTACCTGTCACTGAATATAGCCATCATACCAATAGTGGAATATAAAACAAGTCTACATATACTCTCCTTAAAATTTTTACTTCTGTCCATTCCCAATAATTGTAACAAATCATTATTACCTTCACTCCACTTGCCACGTGCCCCAAGCACAAAACCAAAGAAGTGGATATTTTTACCTCCCGTTAAGTTTTTAATTTCTTCCTCTAACTCAAGATAATAAGCCACCTTCTCACTGTGGGCTTGTTCCAAACTTCCGGCATTATCCTCCCATCGCACTGTAACATCAACCACCACTGCTGTATCTCCTTTTATAAATATAATATCCGGCTTTCTTAACTCACCCTTACTATTTCTCAAATGGGGCTCTATCATTGCCTTCCACCCTAATTTACCAACCTTATCCACAACTGCAGACACTACTCTATTATGCCTTTTTATCCTAGCATTCTTAGTCTTATAACATTGTCCTGAGATATGGGGAACAGTCTCCCGCACTTTACCGCACCATCTACAAAGAGCATTCACACCTCCTCTTCCTCTTGCTAATGTCTCCCTAGTAGGATAAATATTTGCCCTAAGCTGCAATGCTGCGATATACGCTGACGATTTAACTTTACTAGAGTTTCTAAAAATCGAATTACTAATTAAATCATTTTTAAAATATTTTATCCCTATTCCCTGACATCTCAGTTCCGACCATCTTAAAAATTCCTCTTCCCTCCATTTCTTGGGATGAGATGTTACTGCACTAAATGACAATATTTTATCCACAAGATTTTCTCCTGCATATAGATAAGATAGGTCCATCCAATCATCTCTCGAGACAATATGTCTCCTCCATTTACGAATTAACATATTTGGGATTTGCACACTAAACTTAGTGAGAGCTAAACCACCATCCCTACCTCTAGAATAAAATATCCCATCTGTGGTACACTGAGGTAAATGTAAAATCTCTTTAACTATTTTTCTAACTAACACATCAAGATCGTCTAAAAGATTAAAAGGGGGTTCTATTAAAAGAAGATTATAAAATAGCTTCGGTAAGATGTATGTCTGTAAAATTAATATTTTTTGGGCCGGTTTTAATGGGGCCTTAATTAAATTCTCACTCCAATCTTTCAATTTTTCTTTAAGTACCGGTCCCCCTACACCTATCCAGGGATCTATTCTAGCCCCTAAATATTTTTCAAAATCCCCTGGTTGAACATATTCAATCTTCTCTGACCCTATCTGCCAATTATCCTTAGGATTAACTACATAGGTTTTATGTTTAGTTAAAATATGAAAGCCTTTCGTTTTCTTCACATTAACAGAGAGATTAGTATTTTTACAAAACTCCTCTAAGATACCCAAATTTTTGATCATTCCTTTATATGAGCTACTTAAAATTGCCACATCATCGGCAAAAGCCAATGACGTGACACTATTACCCTTAACATAAAAACCACTTCCTTCTACTTCTAATCTAGTTAAAAGGGGATCCATAGCAATATTAAACAAAATTGGGGACAACGGGTCACCCTGCTTGACCCCCCTCCTAATTAAAATAGACTCAGTAGCTTCATCACCCACCCATACCCTAGTTGTGCAATTATCATAAAGGTCCCTAATAATATCTATAAAATGTTCATCTATACCAAATCTTCTCAACCCGGCTATTATATGTCCGTGTCCCACAGAATCAAATGCTTTAGCCAAATCTACGAACACTATTGCAATTTCATTCCCATTTCGTTTAGCCCCTTTAATCAAATTATCTAATATAGCAATATTTTCCTCACACCCAGGGGCGGATATAAACCCTTTTTGTCTACTACATATCTTAACTGTTTCCACCAGTCTTTTTGCTAATATTTTGGTATAGATTCTAATCCAAACTGACCCAATTGTCAATGGTCTCCAAGATGTTAACTTCTTCATTTCCTCCTCATCTTGTGTCTTTGGTATTAAAATCGTTCTATTTTTCTTAAATTCATCTGGTACCTGTCTATTTAGAAACCATATATTAAAAATTTTTGTAAGTATTAAGGAGTCTAAATTAAAAATATCCCACAAATTGCTCACTTTTACTTTATCTGGGCCAGGAGCACTATCTTTTCTTATTTCTCTTAAAGCTATTCTAATCTCATCCACAGAGATCGGACTCATTAATATATCATTATCCGCATTCTCTGTGGATGATGGCCACCCTATCATATTACCATGTCCAATTGTTCCCAAAATATTTACATAGTATTCCTCAATTTCTTTCATAGGGATAGCACACTTAGCCTTATCTGGCTCTCCCATTATAATGCGAGTCAATCTTCTTCTATCCTTATCAAATAATTGTTGATAGAATTTATACTTAGCTTTCTTTGTAGCATATCTCCTAATTGCATTAAATTGCTTCCTTCTCCCCTCCTTTCTAATCTTCCCTTTTCCTTTATTCCTCAACTCTATTTGACTTTCATTTCTAGGGTCCTGTCCCTCTACTAATGAATAACATAATTTTTCCAACATTGCCCATCCGAGAGCTTTTGTTAAATCCTCCTTTAATAATCCTTCAATTTCCCCTAAACTATTTATTATTTCTCTTCCCTCCCTACTTTGTTTTCCCCGTTTACATATTTTCTCCACTAAATCCACTTCTGGATGTCCTTTTAGTGGGAAAATCCTCTCTCTTGGGGGCGGAATTTCTAATATATTTACTCTAATGTCCTCTACCTCAGTCACTTCCTCCCTATCTCCTGTTACCACTAACTTCTTCTTTGCTAATTCTCGTCTTTTATCTGATATTTGTTTATTCGTTTTGGTCCTCATCTCGCTCTCAATACATTTATTTATATTCCTTTTCCCAATATATTTCCTTTCCAACTGTATAAGCTGCGCAACCTCATCTTTAGTCCATATACGAGATCTAGTCGATCCCTCTTTGATCTTACTTTTAGCAGCCATATCTTCTTTTCTTTGCTCATTCCTCACAGCAGGGTGTCTATGTCTACAGTGTTGGCTCAATCCAGATCTAGTATGAAAACCAAGCCCACAGACCGAGCACGTATGGCTCTTCATTGGGGTTTCCGCCTTCTTGGGTATGCACTTGGGGTAGTGGCAAGCTATATTATGATATTGAGAAGATTTTCCACATTTACTACATACAACTCGTATGGCTTTACTTTTATGAACCACATTAATGTGTTTGGCCCATTTACCAAATGTTGGTAATATCTGGGGACATATTGGACAATTAAAACTATCAACGGGATACTCTAAATAAAAAACCCCATCCTTCCACGAACTACTTTCTAATATATTTATATTACTACCAATACTGTTAAGATCCTTATTACGATCCCTATTAAAATCAGTACTTGATTCCCTAACATATGGATCATCAAATGTACTTAAATACTTAAAATCTGGATTAAAACTGTCCATAGTTAAATCATTAAAAGTGTCCCTTGTAAAAACCATCGGTAAGATAGATAAAATCTCCTCACCATGATCATCACAAACATTCTCCTCTACCTCCTCTCCATGCTCCACTGGGAGGACTTGATTCTCACTCTCATTCTCATGAGACTTCATTATAGTCCACACCATTTTATCCATTGGTCCAGCGACCCTGATCACACCCCTAATATATTTAACACTGTCAGCCGGGGCATCAAAGCCAACAGCGGGGGCGCTATTAACCCGGTCCAGCGCCAATCCGGTATAAAAATATAAATTACTTTTTTCCATAGCTAAAAGATTTACCCTTCTCAGGGGGAAACTAACCCTTTCCAGGGGGAAACTAACCCGTACCTGGGGGAAACTTACCCTTTCCAGGGGGAAACTAACCCGTGCCTGGGGGAAACTACCCTTACCAGGGGGAATCTAACCCTTACCAGGGGGAGTCAACCCGTACCTGGGGGAGGCTACCCTTACCAGGGGGGCATCCATGTGGCACCATATGGGGCTGCCCAACCCCATCCCACACCCCACTAAATGTGGGATGTGGGTTCGTCCTCCGCAATCCGCCTGGCTATCCAAGCCAGTTACCGACTCTCACCACGAGGAGGTAGCGGTTGGACTTGCAATCCAGAGGCTTTCCTCAAAGAGGGGTCCCAAACAGCATAATGTCGAGCTCTAACGGGCGTGTGAGAAAAGGCTCAGATCTTGGTAGGGGTTGCCCCTATTGACCGGGCTCACGCCCACCCCCACCTCACCGATAACCCATTCTCTCACTACCCTCAGGCAATGTTTCCGTCCAAGCCCGACAGCTGAGAGGGTCCAGAGACGCATGGAGAGCCATTAAGAGAGCCATTAAGCCTCCCTGTTCCTTGTCCCCTAACTGCCCCCTCCTAAACCCCCCCCCAAACTGCCCCCCAGGACCCTACCCCCTACCTATACCCTAACTGCCCAAAACCTTATCCACACCTCCCAGAAAGCCCCCCCCCGAACTCCCGACCCCCCCCCCCCGACTGCCCCCTCCAGAACCTCCCTGCCCCTTCTCCGACCCCCTGGCTCCCTTGTCGTTGGCCTTTGGTTCGCCTAAAGTCTCTCTGAGAGCTTGCTGAGTCTGAGCCGTTCTCCCGGCACGCTGGGCAGCAGCGGGGGAGGAGCTCCAGATTGCCGGAGGCGAATGCAGGGAGGGAGGGAGGGAGTGATCTCTGCTGCAGGGGGAGGAGGGACTCTCTCTCGCTGTCGGAGCCCCATGTAAGTGGCACCATCCGGCTGCCCTGTTAGCCGCGCGTGCTCTGCATGGGGGGGAGGGAGGGAAGTCCGGACATTAACACATTCCCCCCGGACGCTATTTTTAGTTCAAAAATCCGGACATGTCCGGGGGAATCCGGACGAATGGTAACCCTACAGTCTGCACCCCAAACCCCTAATCCCTGGCCCCACCCCAGAGTCTGCACCCCCAGACGGAGTCATAACCCCCCAAATCCCTGCCCCAGCCTGGAGCCCCCTCCCACAATCCAACCCCCTTGGCCTCACCCACCCAGTCCAGAGCCCCCTCGTGCACCCCAAACTCCTAATCCCCAGCCCCACTCCAGAGCTCGCACCCCCAGCTGGAGCCCTCACCCCCCCTGCACCCAAACCCTCCGCCCCAGCCCTAAGCCCCTCCCACACTCCGAACCCCTCTGCTCCACCCCTGCCACATGAATTTTGTTATGTGCACCAATATGGAGGTGATGCACATAACAAAATTCATTCCACATATGGGTGGGAAAAATTAGAGGGAACACTGGGCGTGACTCCCATTGGAGTCAATGGAATTGAGGACATTCGGAACCTTGTAAAAGACGTTTAGTGCTTTTAAGTACTGGGGCCTACGTGCTTTAAAAAAATGTGTTTGACTTGGAGGTTGGTTCTGAGTATTTGGGCCTTTAATATCTGTTTGGTTTTTTTTAAATAACAATGACCCCACCAGTCTGTCCTGACTTTACATGCAACATCCAGTGCTTTGTGGTCTGCTGCCAAAGAGTTGTGCTGATATCCTAGAGAAGGGTTGTCTTGCCCAGATTCAGTCTGTCCCTCAGTTTCACCACTGGAATAGTCTTCCTGGGTTGGTAGGGTGACTTGAGGCTTTGACCTTCTGGCCAAAGCAAAAGTTCTTCTCTTTGGGGGTATATAAAGCTCAAACAGCTAAGAACAAAACAACTCCTTCTGCCCTCCCCTGAATAAACCGTCCTCCTTGCCCCTTCCCAAGCTAAACTGTGCTGGATCTGGCTGACTAGCAACATTGAAGGTAACTTGAACTCACAGGCATTAGGTGTTCTTGATTTTTGAAAGATCCTAACTGTAGTTAATGACTATAGTTATTTATGTAATATTTATATTACAGCAACAGCCTGATCATTTGGGGTCCCATTGTGCTAAATATCAAACAAAAAGATGTGAAGATGTCATCCCTGCCCAAAAGAGTTTACAAGCTAAGAATTTTGATTGATGAACCCAGGTTCTACCTCTGCTGTTGATGGGCTTTATCCGGACACACGCAGACTTGTGGTAACCTTGTAAAAGTTCTGGAAACCAGCTGAACCAGATACTTACATATCTGCACTAAAGTCTATAGACTTTATTATAATTATTATCAAAAGCTATATCCCTAAGCACACACTAAGCCTGCTGAATATTAAGTAAATAAAAGCACTAAGCAGTAGTTAAGCATTGAATTTCTTGTTTTAATAACCAATGCATGAATGCACTCTGAATGCAGTGAAGCATATACTGTATTTGAAAGTGACATTTAAATTAAAATATTCAGCCTCAAAGAAAAACAACAAACAGTTAAGGCAAATGCCTTGTTTGCCAGTTTCCCTAAGAAGTATAGCAAGTATATGCTATATTACAAAACACTGGTACAAATGCCACACAGATATCACATCAGGATGCTAATTAAACCAACACATAGACTTACAGGACAGAATGCCTTCTAGGATTTCGTTCATATGCATGTTTCTCATGACTCGTTACCCAGAACTAGAGCCAGAACTAAGTCTATGTCTACACTGCCTCCTATGTTGGCAAAATTTATGTCGCTCAAGGGTGTGAATATTCGACCTCCCTGAGCGACATAAGTTACACCCACATAAGTGCTGGTGTGCACAGCGCTATGTTGACGGGAGAGTTTCTCCTGCCAACATAGCTTATGCCGCTCGCAGGGGTGGTTTTTTAACTCTGACAGGAGAGCTCTCTCTCGTTGGCATAAAGCGTCTTCACCAGACGCGTTGCAGCGGTGCCACAGTACTGGTCCAGCTGCACCAGTGCAGCACTGTACATGTAGACATGCCCTTAATGTCTATGTACTCAATAGTTCATGATGATATTTCAGTGACTTCTATGCATCAGGATTAGTGCTTTAATAGCAGAATATACAGTTCTCCAAACATGCAGCTTAAGCAGGAGCTGTGCAGTTTACATGGTACATTAAGTACGGAAAAGGCAGGATCTACTGTGTTTACACTAAGGTGGCGTGTAGACTACAGACATTCCACAGTAGCTATACTCCTCAGTGAAAGACAGGCTGCGTCCACACTTGTCACTGCAGTGGGTGGCTACAAGTTGCAATGAAAGGCACTGGCAACTGGCTCCGGCAGTGTGGAGCTGCCAGAGCCTTTCCCCACTGCCTCCCTGCTGCCGGAGCTGTTCTCTATTGCCTCGCTGCTGCCGGAGCCTTTCCCCTCTGCTGGAGGAAAGGCTGTGCAGGGAAAGGCTCCGTCTGCAAGGAGGCGGAAAGACACTACACTGCTAAAAATAGCAATGTAGACATGGGAGGCACTGCTTGGGCATGTAGAGAGCCCATGTAGGATATATACCCTAGGGTTCAGGCATGTAGGGCACTTTATTCTACTTGCCTCACCATCTGCACTTCTGTTTATACCCATGCTAGCTGGGTGGGCAATATCTGTACTCCACACACTACTAACAAACAGGAGTACTTGTGGCACCTTAGAAACTAACTTTTTGTGGATACAGACTAACACGGCTGCTACTCTGAAATCTACACACTACTGTAAGTGTAGACGTACCTAGCGCTCAGCAGCTGGTTGGTTTCATAGAAGAGGACAGGAAACCAACTAGGTCTCAACATAGTGTACTCTTCGTTATTTCTGATAGTGCCATACTTCTGATGTCCTACAAGTGTCTGACTGGAACATTCAGTGGGAACTAAGAAGTTTGAGTGCCCAACTCCCATTGAAAGCCACTCTTCGACCACTTTGCAAATGCCAGCTTCTGTTCCCAAAATGCCCATTCTTGGCGATGAGGAATAGGACACATGATGGAAGGGCCCAATTTTCAGAAGCTCTGAGCACCCGCAGCTCCAGAGGAAGTCAGTGGGATCTGTGAGTTCCATGCTTCTAAAAACTAGGTCCAAAGATCCCACTGCACATTAGCATTGTTTTCTGTGGCACCAGGGTCCAGAAATTTGGTTCTCACCATCTTTTCTTCTGTCCTCTCACCTCCTTCGTAACATGTCTGAAATAAAATTCTGCTCTTATTTACTGCCTAAGGCGCCTTCAGGGGGAAGCTTAAACATCAGTGTTGAATGGGGGGCCTTTGCCCCTCCCACAGTAAGTAGTCTTTAGAAGAAAGCAAAGGGATATAACAAGAAGATAGGTGGTCTTGATAGTGAGTGCGAATATGCTTGCTTTTAAAAGAGACAAGATGCTCCAACACCATGGTGATGGGTACAGTATAGACAAGACAAAAGAAGTGGTTTACTTCTGTCAGTGGTAGTTATACGGCCCCCATCGCTGTAGTAACACAGTTCTCAATATGTTTATCCTCCTAACACCTCTATGGGGAAGGGAAGTGGTTTTACCGCACACTGAGAGAACAAGTGGCTTTCCGAAGCTCACACAAAGAGTCTGTGGAGGAGCAGGGAATTGAACCTAGGTCTCCAGCTTGCACCCTGGACTATGTTTCCCAAGCTTCAGCTGCCTATCAGAGGAATCAAAACTGGGTTTTTCAGAATCTAGATCTGGTATTTAATAGAAATGGGCCCAAACTGCAAAATATGTTGGTTTGGATTCAAGCCGTCCCTAGTATTTAATGGACTCAGAACATGTGATTTTATGGGTTCGTTGTGGTTTGTCACGCTACAAAGATGTATTGATTGAATGACACTATACTGATGCCATCTAATCTACAGGGATTAATTGCACTATAGTCCAATATTTGCCATCGGGGCTGTGCAAGTTACTGAACTAATAGTAAACTGATCCACTGGTACTGTACCTCTGGTATGAGCAATGGTTATTCCTCCAGGAGCAGTTTCTGCATATTTTTGTCTTCGAAAGAAAGATGATTAAATTGACCAATGTACACTCCAAAGTACTCGATAGAAAGCTGTTTCTCCTCCTCTCTGTGCCAGTGGCCGAGAGGAGGTAAGCAGGGTGGAAAGGATTCAAGTCCAGGAAGTGATCAGGAATGGATAGGCAGCTGTTTTAGTAACAGATTAATGAGCAGCAGAGTGATTCCCAAGATGAATTCGAGATATGTCCAGATAATTCCCTGCCTGTAATTGTAAGGATTAGGTATGATTTGAAGTGTGGGATATGTACTGATTGGATGTGGCTAAACAAGTCCGGTCCCGGTTTCCCTTAGGAAGCCTGGCATCCCTCCTACCTGCACGGGCAAGACAAAAATAAATAAATAAATCATCAACTCTCATTATTAACAAAAAAGCTACATAAAGATTGGGAAGGTAAATAACGATTTGTAAGTAAGATGTCCAGATCTAGCTATTGTACTAGGGTGCTGAAAACGAGAGGAACTTCTGGAGGCTGCTATTCATGGAGCTACACTTTCTAATTTCTGAGCTCCATGCTGCACCTGGCTATGTGGGTGCATGTGCCAGTGCTGCATAACTTGTAAAAATTAGCCACAGCACTAGGCAGGCATGTGATATAGATGAGTCACAAGACAGACAGTGATGTATAACTGCCAGTAGCCACATATAATATCCCTGCCTCCCCGAGAGCAGGAATGAGCCCTTTCTCTTCAAACAGCAGGCAGATTGCTATTTAGAGGCATAGCAATTTTCATCTCATTTTGATGGATTTGAATAACTATTTCATTCTTTCATGCCTTGCCTTGCCCAGAAGTTTCATTGCTGGTTACTTATTGTTTGTATAGTAGCTGAATTAGTCTCTTGCATTTAACTCGGGCTCTAGATGTAGCCGGTAATTTTAAATCGTACGGTGCCGGCACTAAAATCAATAAAACAGCTAGCAGTTGGGGCAAAGTAGCTTTACTAGGAGATGAATAATAAATATTAAGTCCATGTATAGTACAGTCCGAGAGTACATTCTGATAGAGTCGAATGTTCTTAGGCAGTGCACTGAGGTGTACTAATTATTCCTCTAAGTAGCTGCACCGATTTGGAGAGATGAGGACTTCCATAGAAGCCTAGAAAGATTTAAAATGAAGTAACATACTGTACCAAATGAAAATGCAAGGCTAAAATTGCCGTTTGCTGAAGTTTTATTCTTTATTTGGCAACCTCTGTTTTAAAACTTGCCTCTCTCCCCGAGTTTACTCATGGAGCACTGTACTACACAGTGTGAGTAAAGATGGTCAAGTCTGGTTTGTGAGGATTATATTCTGATAAATATTAGTAAGCAAGCCCCAAATTCAATTTTCTGAGCACTGTCGCCCCCAAGCTCCAGACTCTCTTTTCTTGGTATAGTCTGGGGGGCTGTTTTGTTGAAGTTCCCTTCAGCGAATTCAAATCAATATAATGCTGATTTGCAATTTTCATTTTAATTACATTATCAAAAGGCCATGTGTAAAATCTAATGGGGAAAAGATCCTATTAGGCAGGAGACCAAGCATATGAAGCGTGATCATCAAATACAAAAGCATTTTATATCTGTATTGAAAGCAAGCTTGCATTTTACCTTAGATTCATCTAGAGCCTGATCCAAACCCTTTGAAGTCAATGGGATTCATTCCATTCTTTTCAATGGGTTTGGGATCAGGTCCCTAAGGAGGGATCTTCTCATAGCTAGAACTTTTTAAGGCAATTCAGATTCCTGTTTGAAGCACTGTGTTGCCTTCTTTTGTAGTGTTATGGTTACCTCTGCTTACAGAAACTATTTTTATAACAGCTGCAGGAATTCTTGTCATAGTTTTGTGCTTTGGCCATTCTCACTGGAAAATTAAATAACGGGTACAAATTTTCTGGATTTTTTTCCCCAAAATGGTATTTAGTTTTTTTAAAATGGAGTGTTTTGTAGAAAAAAAAATCCTTGTGATGATAGCTTTTTTGATTATGCATTTATAGAATATGCACGCATCATATTTGGATTAATATGATATGGGCACATCCTGTCCACGTTAAAGACTATTTATCCCTCAATCTGGGAGGAAACTGTACCCACTGGGCCAAATCCTGCACTCTTTATTCACTCCTTTCTAAGACAAAACTTCAAGCAAGTCATTGGTGCCTCAGGTTCCCAATCTGTAAAATTGAGGTAATGATACTAACTTCCTTTGTAAGTCGCTTTTAGACCTATGGATGAAAAGTGCTCTATATAAGAGCGAGGTATTATGATTATTTAACCATTCAGCACTTCAGTTTCTCCCCAGCTGTAAACCCATCTTTGTATAGAACTTTGACATCCTGAAGTGGCAGGTACTATGGTTCTTTCGGCTCCACATGTTCTGCAGGAAAGGAGAGTCATTTTTCAGGAAATCAATGTTATTCCATGAATTACACCCTGAAATCAACTGGAGGAGAGGTGGAATTTTAAGGCCTCTATAGAAGTGCAAAGAAGAAGTATAATTAAAGCTGAGGTTTGAGTTCTTGCAATAAAAACCTGGCTAGCTAATGTACAACCTCATCCAGTGTCTTTGGGATGGTCTTACCATGCCTCTATCATCACTGGTTAAATGTGGTGACAACGCAGGAAAGGAAACAGAACGCCAGGTTTGTTGGTAGCCAGAGAGCTTCACAAGCCTCTTGCAAAAAGCCTCCCAGGAAAACTTTCCTGGGGTTTTTATTTCTCTCCTTACTTTGTTTACAACTCTTCTTAGTGGTTACATTCTTGCGCATAGAAAAGCCAGGCAGTATACATGCACATAAGATAACGAACCCATCTCTTGAGCGCGTGAATGCCAGCTGCGAGGGTACAATCAAATCAGCCAAATAAGTTTCCCAAACACAAACGCTGGATTGAAGGTCACTCCTGCCTCGTAGCCATGGGAGCAGTTTGCCGCGCCTGTGGGCTAGCGATTCGGGAGCTATGCGTCCCTACATCCCCCCCTGTTTTATTTTATAGATGCAGTGTTTAAACAAAGCACTCTCGCAGGGTAGCATACACAATGTCACTAGATTGGGTATACATTAAACAAAGCAGCAAAGTAAAACATCAAACATCAAAACTAAGACCCCATACTATAAAAGGGTCTTCATCCACTCTAAGGGTGGCTATAACTAAATATAATCCCACCAAGGAGGAAAAACGTCTTGGCGGATGGCTTAAGCATAACATTTTAGCATATCAATTTGCTATTGCATGCAATTACTATTATCAGTAAGCTTAAAACAACACATTTCTTTCACTGTCTCACATCCCAGATGTTGCTGGGTGGTTTGCAGACAGGAACAAGGCAGGTACTTAACAGACCTTGCATTTCCGGGGCAACGGCCAGGCAGAAATCAAATTGATTTAATACTTCTGCCAGGTGGACCCAAATGTCTTGTAATGTGGTGTCATTAACATACACACAGCTGTCATTAACTTGAAAAAGTAAGTGTCCTGTCAGGTGTAATCCCAGGAGCACTGACTAAAATTAACTGGGCATACCAGGTAGTCTAATTTCCCAGATGTTTTGGTGAATTACTCAATCCCACATGCATCCTCCCCATGGACCCGGTAGGATTTGGTATGTGGAAGGCCACACCCCCTCAACCGGTCCATATGCTTGGAAGGAGCATTGAGAACGTTTGCACTTTTACCCAGAAAGTCTCTAAGTATGTCTCCATGGCCGCAGATCAGATGGTACTCCTGATGTGTCTGTAAGGGCAGTGGGCCAAGCCTGAACATGCTAGATCCCACTGCAATGCCTTCCCAGCCTCAGTGATATTCAATACCATCTCTGTCAGCAACTTCTGGGTCATTGTCTGTATTTTGATGTGTTACAGGGGTAATAGTGTAATAGAGGAGATGGCAGAGGCAATGGCAACAAGGTGCCTTTGGTACTTATCATTTAAAATCCAATTAAGGAAGGCAATACATACTGAAGGACTTATTCAAAACACAGGGCGCAGCCTGTAGAATAAACCCCAAAATCCAATCAATACCACGTTCCCAAGCATGGGTCCCACAAGTTTCTTTTTTTCCAGGTTATAATTTTTTGTTTCTTCACCAGGGTCAGTTCTTAATGTCTCTTGTAGTCAGGAATTCCTGGACTTTGTGGTTTCAAGGAAGCAAGTGTTCCTTCTTCTCTTTTCCTGAAACAGTGTGGTTTAGCATCATACAGGGGAGAGGTTACTAGCACATCACCCTGTAATGGTTTTGTGTCTTTTAGAAAAATTCAAAGCAACAGTAGGTCTGTCAGTGGACAAGGGAGAGGTTACTAGCACTTCACCTTGTCTTTTTTTCCGTTTTCCTGCTGTCCAGAAGGCACAGCAGGGCTAGAAGAAGAAATAGGCTTATCATTAGTCAAAGAGTCCTCCCGAGGTGGAGGGGTCTTTTTACAGTGAGAAGCATGGGTCCAGGCAGGTAGTCCTTGGCACTTCACAGCAGTGTTGGTGGTTAACAGGACTTGGAAAGGGCCTTTCCAGTGTGGAGCCAAAGCAGTCTTTCGTTGATGGACTTTACATAGACTCAGTCTCCTGGTTTCAATGAATGGCAGGGGTGCTAGGATTTTTGGATAACACTTTTCTACCTATGAGAAAAGAAACCTAACACATTTCATTAATGCCTGGCAGTGTTTTGCAAATCTCATAGTTGCTCGGGCACATTTAAGCCACCCCTTGTCTTGGGGGTCAGCCAAGTTTTGGCTGTGGCCTTGGATGAGCCTGCAAGCTGTATTTTCCTCTCAGTTAACTCATTCTGTGCTTTTTCCTCTTCTCCCTTTCTCGGCTTCTTTTAACCTACAAAGGAAACCTTCACTCTTCCAGTAAAATAACTTTATTACAGAGCTTTGGAGCAACAAACCGGGACAAGCACACCCACTTTTGAGGAGTGCACTCGCTACAACCTCAGGTGTCTAATTGCTTTCCTCCCTCCCCAGCCCTCTGGCTAGAAATCTGAGGTAGCCAGAAGGATCCCATGGGCAATATGGGGAGTGGGTTAACCTTCCATGTCCTTGCTTACAAAGACTGTTGGTATGCAACTCTTAACAACAATTTTTACCATAAAACACAAAAATAATCCCTATTGTGCCAGTAAATGCATGGTACATTGAATGCTGTTCAGCTGGCATCCGTTTTCTCTGATGATCTGAAAAACAAAAGAACAGAGGTCTACCCCTTCTGGGCAGTCAGTCATTGCTTAAAATGTTTCCTTGTATTTGTTCATAGGCAGCCCAGATTTCAGTGGCTTCTACCTTATTAGTTAGAAACTTGCATTAATACAAATGCTTTCTGGCTTGCTTCCAGATCCAAAGCTATCCACAGCTTAACATTTTTTACTTAAAAGGGACACAATTAACTATCCCAGTCTTTTGATTGCCTTTTACTTCTAACTCCTGCTTTCAAACACACAGTGATCTGAACAAGACAACACAACCTATATTGGTAGGTTTGCATTTCCTTTACCTCTGCTACAATATACACTGCACATATTCTGGGGAAAAGCGGCCACTGCGCAACCCATACGGGCTCGTCAGTGAGCCAACGGAGGGGGAGGGCCGTACACCTAATCATCAATATGGATGGTGGCAGTTAAAGCAGTTCCCCTGAGGCTTCTGCCCCTTGTGCAGGGCAGCTGCCAGCAGGGCCATCTGATGGGTTTGAGTGCCTACATCAGTACACGCCTGCAGCAACTCCGCCAGGGTCGAAGGACTTAGAGAACTCGCTCGCAGCGGGGACCCTGTGAAACGCGCGACGGGCACACTGGCCAATGATGGGAAAAGCTACCTGGGGCGTGCCCACCGCCTGCTCGGGGATGCCCGAAAACTGCCCTGTGCCATATAACTGCTCAGCGAGATAGGCCCCCCCACCTTGTGCTGCTGCTGCAAGCGCCTCTCGCTGGTACTCGCTATCCCACACAACGTATTGCGCGGGAGACAGCACCATGCGACATATGTCTTTCCAATCTTGGGGGAGCAAGTGATAACCGTTTGACACACCTTTCAAGATCCCCCGGAGCTTGTGCAGAACCGAGTAGGGGAGAGCCTCCCAGTCCACTACTCGCCCCCCGTTTCCATTATTTCGCTTAGAGATGGGGAACGCCTCGAACCCACACTTGGATTCCTTGTCGGTCAAGAGACCGGCCTTGCGCACCGGCTGCACCGCCGCGGCGACAGCGCCCCCCTGCCCGACCGGTAGACATGGGGGCGCCGCCACGGGCGGCGGCGCAGGGGGGGTCAGCTGCGGGCAGGAGGGGGGTGGCCCATCACCTGGGGGCAAAGGGGAAACCGGCTTAAGGCCGTCAGGGCCGAACCCCTCCAGCGCCTCCTTACAACGCTGCCAGAGCAGCAGGTGCTGAACTGGGGCACGGGGTTCACTATACAAGGTGATCCCAATCCGTATCCAATCAAAAAGCTGTAATGACCCGCAGTCAGGATACCAGGGGCACTGGCGATCTATTTCCCTTAGAAGGTCCTCAATATGAGCGACCGAGACAACGACACATGATCGCTGCCTTATAATCTTTTGTAACTCTCTTGCGTGCTCCTTCTGGGCACTGGAAAGTTTCCCCCCCATACTCACGAATAAGGGGCGGCAAACAGCCGCGGGCGCGCTCGGCGTATCCAGCCGGTGAGTAGAGGGGTATCACGTCGGGGTCACCAGCTGTGGTGACAACGCAGGAAAGGAAACAGAACGCCAGGTTTGTTGGTAGCCAGAGAGCTTCACAAGCCTCTTGCAAAAAGCCTCCCAGGAAAACTTTCCTGGGGTTTTTATTTCTCTCCTTACTTTGTTTACAACTCTTCTTAGTGGTTACATTCTTGCGCATAGAAAAGCCAGGCAGTATACATGCACATAAGATAACGAACCCATCTCTTGAGCGCGTGAATGCCAGCTGCGAGGGTACAATCAAATCAGCCAAATAAGTTTCCCAAACACAAACGCTGGATTGAAGGTCACTCCTGCCTCGTAGCCATGGGAGCAGTTTGCCGCGCCTGTGGGCTAGCGATTCGGGAGCTATGCGTCCCTACAGTTAAAGATGGAGATGATGCTTTCAGCTCACATTTCCTGATGTCATGCCCACTGAAGTCAATGAAGATTTAAGAAGATGAGGGCTTCTTACTTGACAAATGTATCATTAAGACATACACTTTCTACAGGATCTTTGAAATATTTCATGGGTTAAATACTGCACAAGGGGTCCAGGGCATTTGGAAACAGCTCCACAACTTAGGAAATTTGATGGATGAAATAATTTTTTTGAAGCCCTGACAACATCTTGCTATTACGAGTTTGTTTGGAGAGCAGCAAAAAGAGTATCTAACACCTTTTGTTTTACCACAGTCTTAAAGTCGTGTCCATTTTAGGTACTTATAGGGCCCCTGTTACTATGGTATCACCTCATAGCTTCCTTGTAAGGTAGGGAAGTACTGTTATTCCTATTTGATAGATGGGCTACTGTGGCTCAGATCCTCAAAGGGATTTAGGTGCCTAACTCTCACTGACTTCAATGGAAATTAAGCACCTAAAGGCCTCCGAAGATCTGAGACTAGCAGAGCTGCTGCGGGGTCTCCTCAGGAGCTGGGAGCTCCAGGGTCAACCCTGCTGCCCGGTGGTTAGGAGCTGCTGTGGGCCTGTCACCAGCAGCGGCTTAGAGCTGTTGGAGATGCCTGCTGACAGCTCCAGCCCAGGGCAAAAAATGTCACACAGGTGTCTGGAAGTCACGGATTCTGTGACCTCCGTGACATAATCGTAGTCTTACAATGGGACAATTGTCTTCCCCTGACCTTGGTTTACCCGCACCCCCTGACTTTTCATAAGTCTATATGCTCCATTATGTCTGCCACTCCCCTCCTCTGGCTTTGCTGGCTAGAAAATAATTACATATAATGTTCTACATGTTGACATTTTCTGAAATGACACGCCTGGGTACCTGTATGCTTTGTGCAATATAATGCAGTGATTGGTGAGTGTATATATATACACACACACACACACAAAAATAGACTATGCCACCAACAACTGCTGGAGAGAATCAGAACTATTCATCAGTATGTCATAAGCTTTTTATTGCTAGATGTCAGCTGTGGTTCTCCTGTAGGTCAGTCAGTAGGGTTCTGTGCTTGTGAAGCTGTGTTCAAGCTCTGCTGTTGCTCTGAAGTTCTAAGTAGCTAGTATGCATCTTAGAGCCAGCAATGAAGTTCCTAGATAGCTTTGTTGCCTGTGTAATGCATGATAATGGAAACCACAGGAAAACTATAAGGAGGAAGAAAATAAATATGGTTGAGTATGTGCATTTAGAGAAGAGAGATTTCCTGATTCCATTCCCTCACCAATACCATCTGGCTGAACTTTTGTCACTGCAATCCAAGACATTTTTGATTGATTAATGCTGTTCTTCATGTAAACACTAAACACAATCATTTTGACAAAGTACTTTAACATTTTGCCTCCTGGGTTATGAAATTTTCTGCCAGAGATTGTTAAATCTGCTCCTTTCTCACTGGGTTTTACAGCTAGATTTGCTATTTTAAGATGTTTGATTCATGTTTGCACTTTACTGTCTAGCTATAATATATATAGATATATGATTTTTTTTTTGGTCATTGAATTTTTGGAAGCTCTTTAAGATACACCAAATACTATGAAAGATGATTTAAAAATAAAGAGATTATCTGGAGAAATAAAATTTGATCTTGCATTTATATAGCACTTTTTATCCCTCAAAGTTTAACAAATTGTAAATTGGAATCCCTTTGCTTGCCATTGAAATACGGATATCCATCTGTGGGGAGAGACATAACAGCAGCTTAAAATAAGAACAGGTTAGGTCAGGAAGCAAGTGGGACAGGAAGAATAAAATCTTCAGTTGAAACTGCAGAAGTATTTAAAGTTGTTGCTATTATTTTAATTAAATAGGTATATTACAGTAGTATACAGTAGGTATATTACAAAGGCACAAATTAAGATCAGTGCTCCATGGTGCAAGGTGCTGTACAAACACATGAAAGCCTAGGCTTTGCCTCAAACAGCTTGCAGTCTAAGAAATATGTAGTTTTAGATAGGCAATGATCAAGACCTTATGTCTCATGCAAAGGATAACATTTCCAACTATAAAATGCACCTGGGGCATTAGTTTATCACTGTGTCAGAGGAAAACGTGCCACATACCAAATCACCAAGGAACTCAAGATAATTCCTTTGCAGGGCAGTACTGCTTTTAGGCAACTTTGATAGAGGTGTCTGTGAGAAGTCTCTCATCCAAGAACTGACTAGGCCTCATGTTGCTTAATTCGAGAGATCTATTAGCCTTTCACAAAGGGGAATGTTCAGAGACCAAAACAGAAGTTCACTTAAACAGTAGTTATTCCTCTGATTTCACACGAACAGAAAAATTATGTATATGGAATAAACAGAGCTGAGGATCTTGCCCTGTCCACACTACGCAAGGACCAAGCAACATAGCTCCTGTCCCTGCTGCAGTGCCATCGCTTAGCCATCTCCACACAAGCCCCTGCTGCATAAGTCCCCTCTCTGCAGGGTTTCTTAGCCACATTGATGGAGTTACTACTCTTCAGAACAGGAGTAACTTACCATGCAAATTGCAGCCTAATTTACGCTGCCCTGAGAGGGGAACATATACTACAGTGATATTTGTCCCCTATTCTGCTCCAGGTCACATGAAGCTCAGCTTGCACCCTGTAGCCCCATCTGTGTCCACAGGCAGATCAGCAGAGGAGGAAGGTTCCATCCTGTACGGGCCTTTCCCTTTTGCATGGCACCCTGTGACATACTTTGCACGGGTTTTCAGCAGTTTTGATCCCCAGCTGCACCAATGGAAGTTACACTATGTCCCATGTTTATAACTGCATCAAGAGCTAGTCCAAATGCCCTTTTTCATAATCTCATGAATAGAGCTCTGTGTCTGTCACGGAGGTCGTGGAAGTCACAGATTCTGTGACTTTCTGCAACCTCTGTGACTTCTGCAGGGGCCAGTGTGGCTGACCCCAGAGCTGCCCAAGCAGCTGGCTCCCAGGACAGCCACACCAACCACTGCTGGTGTGGCCCTGGGGACTGCCACACCAGCCACTGCTCCAGCGGACCCTGGCAGCCATCCTGGGGCAGCTGGAGCAGCTCTGGTCCACGGCCCCAGGCAGCAGTTCCTGGCCAGCTGGCTGGAGCAGCTGCCGTCCACTGGCCCCGACAGTGGTCCCCAGTGGGCCGGAGCAGCTGTGGTCCCTGGCCCCCGGCGGCTGGTGCCGCTGGCCCCGGGTGCTCCCCCCAGCAATCGCCCCAAGATTTAATCACAGGTATTTTTAGTAAAAGTCATGGACAGGTCAGGGGCCGTGAATTTTTGTTTATTGCCCGTGACCTTCCATGACTTTTACTAAAAATACCTGTGACTAAATCGTAGCCTTACTCATGAATTGTGAGGTAGTGTTTTGCTCTGAATTTGATTACACTACACTGGGTCTCCATCCCTTAATGCTTAATGCTTAGTATAGTAGAGCACTACAGCTGCTTCTGTGTGAGCAACAGAGGGAGCGAATAACTTGTTGGAGATTAGGCAGAAGGCAAACATATGGTGCAAAAAGTGAAAGTGGATGCATGTGAGACATAATGTTTCTCAATGGTTGGTGCCTGTGCGACTGTGATGCTCGTGTATTTAGGAAGTCTGATAAGTTCTTAAAATAAGAACTAAGTTGTTGCTATTATTTTAATTAAATAGGATTAAACTAGAGTTAAATAAATTCCTACCACAGGAATTACAACTTTCTACAACATGGAAACAGCGGCGCTGCAGAGCGGGGTAAAGGACACACCACTTTACCTACGGGAACAAACTCTAGGCCTTTCCCTTCTAGCTGTAAAGAGACTAGTAGCAGGAAAGTCTCCCAAGCCTTTCAGAAAGGATGGTTAAGGCACAAGTCTGGAAGTCATGAGACCTTAGTACTACTCCCAGCTCTGCCACTGATTTCCAGTGTGACGTCAACTCACTTTCTGCTGTAATTTGCCTGTTTGCAAAGTGGGAATGGTGTAATACGTTCCTAATAGGAGTCTAGTTAGTATTAATTAATTAGTTCTTGAAGTCAATGGGACTCATTGAATGAGGGTATTAGAATCTGGCCTTTAATGTCTGTGAAGTCCATTCAGTTCCTCAGCTTGAAGGTGCTGTAGAAGTGCCGAGAATTAGTCAGAGTATGTGCTGTTGGAGTGGTAGTTGTGACCACTATGAAAAACATTTCAAAGCACATAATATAAAGTTTTATCATCTCTCACCAAGTGCTCTACTAAGGTATCTATTTAGTATACTTTACACATCCATCTTTCATTGTCATTTCATATAAGTTTATATATCATAATGCAAACTACTCAATATATTGTATTCTGTAACATTATATACTAAGGTAGCCAACAAGAACATGCATATTTATTTGTTCTTATGAGATAGGTATGTAGCTGTACTAAACAGTGTAGTAGTATGACATCCAAACTTATAATGGGTAAAATCCTGATCCACCTGAAGTCAATGGCAAAATTCCCATTGACTTCATTCGAGTCAGGATTTCACCCAATGTGTGCAGTATAGAGGTGGATGCCGTTAGCAGCATGCATGAACCACTGAAGGTAGCAATGAGGAACATTTGTATTAGTATGAGGGTGTTGTTAAGGATCGAACAATCTGAGCCCAGGCTGGCTCATGACTGAATGGCTGTGTCCAGAATTTGAATAGCTGGAATATCTATTTCTTTATTTGTGAGCAGGTGGAGCTGCTTATTGAAGACAGCAGGGGATTAATAGATGCTTTCCCCAAGGGCATAGTCCTGCAGACTAGGCAAGTGCCCTAATCACTGGATTCCCTTTCTTGCCCTTCCAGCCCTCTTTAGGAAAGTTCAGTGCCAAACTCAAGGACCAGATTGCACCCAGACCCTTCTCAGGGGCACAAGAAACAGGAAAGTCTTCCTGTTACGGCTTTCTTACCTGATTATATGCAAAGGGACATGCACAGTCCAGCCCCAAATCTGCAAAATTTATTGTTACTTATATAGCACCCCCGGGGTGTGCTAGGTACTCAAATACTACAACAATGGTATGTGCTATAGGTAAATAATAAGATGAGTCCCTGCCCCAAATGGCTAACAGGCCCAGTAGACAAAAAGACCCATGAAGAACAGTGGTAAGGCAAGTGGAATGAAAATAAAGTTAGTCCAGTGGTTAGGGCACTAGCTTAGGTCTTGAGAGACCAAGTCTCAGTTCACTGCTGTGTCACAGATTTCCTGTGGGACCCTGTGCAAGTCACTTAGTCTCTCTCTGTCTCAGTTCCCCTTCTGTACAATGTGAATAATAGCAGCCACTGACCTCACAGGGAAGTTGTGAGGATCAATACATTAAAGGCTGTGAATTGTTGTGATACTTGTTCGTTGAGGCATACAAGTTCATTGGATAGATAGAAAGGAATACAACACACACACACAAGCATAACGATTGAGAATATGAGTGTGGGCACAATAATGTATCCTAATGACTCATTTAGTTTGATTTCAGTGTATTTCCCAAATAACTATTTTGCAAAAAGGAAGACGATGTAGTTGTGCATGAAATGGCCATTTTAATAAAAAAAATTGCAATTCAGGCTTTATTCCTACTTTTTCATTGTAAGTAGCATATCAGTTTGTTTGTTTGTGTGGCATTGTTTCTGTGGCATCTGTACTACTTGTAGATTTCCCTGAAGTCAAAATTACTGCTTCAAGAGCTTCACTATGACATACTCTTTTCAGTATCTTCTTGCTTTGACACAATTCGTGCTTCAGGGCAGTAAGTATCCAGCCATCTGAGTCATTAGAAGTATTTTGCAAAGATATACGCTGTTATCTATCATAATTCAGTCCATTTTACTTATCAGCATAATCTTGTATGGTAATTGGTTCTCTACCAAATACAGTCCAAAGAGAGAGAGAGAGAGAGAGAGAAATGTGGGAGAGGGAACATGAACTAACACCAGGGGGCTCAAGTCTCCTCTCACCAGGGTGACACCCATGTAATCCCGTTGACTTCAGTTGAGTTACTCCTGTTGTGCACTGATGTAAGTCAGAGGTGGATCAGCCCCCAGATATTTGTTAGTGCAAAAATTGTTTTCCTACCAAACTCTATGTGCCATTATATACAGCTTTTTGGTTCTAAATTATATTAATGGCCTCAAGGTC
Organism: Chrysemys picta bellii; assembly: GCF_011386835.1. NCBI lineage: Eukaryota > Metazoa > Chordata > Testudines > Emydidae > Chrysemys > Chrysemys picta. The sequence goes on from NC_088791.1 coordinate 16,352,038, forward strand.
TCAGTCCTGTTGAATGGTCTTGAATGATGATTTGCAAGGCAAAACGCAACCCGCATTGTGTTTATTCTACTCAAACTTTGAATGCACCACATTAAACCAAACATGGGAGTATCCCAGTTTAGATTGTGAATATCAGCACTGTTCTCAGATAACGTATTATTCCTCCAGCTAGTTCTTTCCTATATAACACAGGCCTCTTAACAGGACGAAGTGACAGTTACCCGTTTTAGGACAATTCCTGCAATACAAGCTGTTGTACTTTGCTCAAACTTGAGTTCTCACTTGATATGTAGCATAACATTCAGTGCAATCATATACTGCACTATTAACTTATGAAGAAAAAAATATTGATTTGCAGAACCCATTAGACCTGAAAGATTGAAAGCAGAAGCTGTTGGCCACAAGGTTTCCACTTCTACCAATATACCCAGAAGTTTTCAGAAAATTCTACAGGAGCTTTCTGATAAATGTGGATAAAACTCTTATAGCTATAGCAAGTGGCATCTAACCCAAAGAACCAACCTTTGGCAAGCACCGATAGCTCAACTTGACATAAAGGAGCTTTTCCAAATATATTTAATTGTTATTTCATTTAGCCTACAATACATGTAGCTACCCTGTAGAATAGTATTTACGTCTTTCTTGTGTGTTCCCCTGTGATTCTAACCTCTTAATCAGCTGTCTGGATCTCTTGATGGACCTGGACTTAGATCTACAAGAAAGAACGGCTACATGCTGAGTGGAGATGATATAAATCCACCCTGCTTACTCAAACACATACATTCTGTAGATGAATCACCAGAAAGACTGTTTTTTAAAGGCTGTTGATTCACTCTTCTTGGTGAGCTGAAAATAGACGGTATTGTTCTCATAATCCTGTATAGAGCATCTTGAAACCTTGTATAATGTGAAGGGTTTTTTGTAAATCTTTTCCTACAGCAAGAAAATGACCATATTCAGTTGTGCCTACAGATAGTGATGCTAATTAACTTGGTTTTTTCAATTTCCTCAATATTTCATTATAATGTCAGTCTCTTCCTTACAATTATAAACCTTATATACACTACATGTAGTTTTCACAATGAACATTACAGAATCTCGTCAATATATGTAAAAATAGATCAGATATCTATGTAAAAGCCCCATAAGCTTATCAAACAAAAGTTGAGCTGCTTAGATTCATAATGCCCTGGTTATTGTCTTTACTGTGAAGTTCCAAGCGGCAATAGCATAGCAACGTGTTCCTAGATAGCTATGGCTTTGTTTAACAAGTGATAATGCAAACCACAGAAAAAGCAAATTTGGTTGGGAAGCTATAGAACAGGAGTGAAACTTTAGATCTTTCCACCAAATTTAACAACTGTGAGTTAGCATACTTTACATGTATTTGTGGCTCTGACACAGAGGCCCACTGGTGGTTCATTATTCTGTGTCTGCAACTCTTATCAAACCTGACATATTCACTACACCTAACTCACTTGTCATAAGCTGTATCTAAAAGATGCCATGTAAGGTATTGTATACAAACTGGTAATGCTCTGGTCCCGAAAATCATTGCATGATGTATGTATGATAAACCCACAAAGGACTTTATAGATATGTGCTGAAATGTGTTCTTAACATGTATTTGGCAAGCAGTGCCTAAACCATGCTTGTTTCAGAAAAAGGCATGTGGTTCCACCGGCTTGAATGGGTCTCCTATGTAAGATATGTGACCAAAGGCAAAGAAAAGCACATTTACATAGAAGGTAAACAAAGCCATCAGGAGAGGAAGTGGGGAAAGATGACTATTTAACAACCTCAATTGGGGATGGAGACTGTACCCCAGGAAACCTTCTGGCTTTTTGTAACAGGGTTAGTGAAATTTCAGAGATAAAAGCAGAAACAGAAAGCCATTTTGGTGTCCATCACTTGAGGAATTCAAGGGGCTAGAGCTCTTGAAATCACAGAAAGTTGGATTCTTCAACCAAGGGGGTTGGAGTCTCTAGGAACTAAGTGTAGGTGAGAACCCTGCTTAGGCCAAGATTGTAACTTGCTGAAATTAAGTTTTAGTCTTAGAAGCCTCTTTTTACTTTTGTTTGCGTGTAACCCTTTCTATCTTTATTGCTTATACTTGGTATCACTTAAATCTATGTCCTTTAGTTAAATACATTTGTTTTCCCTTTACTGTAAAGCAATTCAGTGCTGTGATTGAAATAACAGTGTTTGTCAAACCCCAGTTAAATTAATGAGCTGCAGTGTGTTGTCTCTTTAAAGGAGCAACAAACTTAATAACTTCTGTGAGTGTTCCGGGAGAGGGCTGGACACTGCAGGGCAGATGGTCTGGGGCAAATTCAGTAATGGGAGGGTGTTGCAAAAAGTAACTGGGCGATGGAAGCCAGGGTGTGACCTCCATGGTTGTAGGATGGCTGTTGGTGCCAGGGCTGTGAGCCACAGCAGAATAATATCGAAGGCACCCAGAGTTACAGGGCAGGCAGTAACACGACCCCTTACTGGTCTTGGTTGAACCCAAAAGGCCTTGGCTACACTCGGGAATTCACAGTGCTGTGAAGCGCGAGTGTAGTCGTGCCACCAGCGCTACGAGAGAGCTCTCGCAGCGCTGTATGTACTCCACCTCTCCGAGGCCAAAGATTGTCACAGTGGCCAAATCAGATGTTAACCTAGGCTGCAACCTGGGCATATCTTTTGAACTCTGTTTGCCCTATCTATGCTAGCCTCCTAAAATCTGCTAGTTCCCAGTTTGGCCACTGCCAAACTTTAAGTACATGCTTAAGCATGATTCATAAATTTGGGTTAAAAGCCCTGTGATGATACAGTCTGAGGGTCAATCCAATAACTTTGCGGTTTCCTTTTCCTCAAGGCTGTAGTATTTCATTAATGTTTTCTGTCCAGTGACCAATACACACTGTACAATACAGAGGAAACAAAGATCTTTTATCTGTTCCAGCATCTTAGTCTAGCTGTCTTACTAGTATTGGCCTGTGGGTTGCCCTCCTGTCCCATACAGATGACAAATGGAAATTCTTTCAAAATTTAATGAAGACCAAGCTCTTATATGGGCTTGTCATCAGTAGATCTCAAGATGCTTTACAAAGGAGGTCAATGTCATTATCCCCATTGTACAGGTGGAGAAACTGAGGCACGGAGCGGTGAAGTGAATTGCCCAGGACCACCCAGCAGGGCAGCAGTAGAGCTGGGACTAGCACCCAGGCCAGTGCTCTAGTCACTGAGCCAAGCAACAGCCCTATCAACAATTCATTAACAAAGAACAGCTAATCAGATTACAGCACCTCACTCATCCCCACATTCAGAAATAATTAACAGAGGCGAAAATCATCCCCATCGGTACAGCCTGAGTATCCAGGGAGGCCATTTCACGTGGCACCATCGGAAGGACTCTGAAGTGAGCAGAGCATGAGTAGAGCTGCCCCCAGCTGCTAAGGGAGCCCTGAGGCTGAGGTAACTCCCATGGCTCCTGCACCCCTCTCTTTGGTGACCAGCATAGGTGAGCTGCTGCAAATCCACTGATCTTCCTTGCCCTGCCCTGCCCTGCCCCAAACCATCTTGTCCAACTCTGTGTGGGGTGCCATGTTCTGTACTCTCTGTGGGCTTCCCAAACCCTGCCCACTCACTCCATATAATGTAACTGCATTGCAGTGTGTCCGAGTGCCTCTGTGCCCACAGCCCGGGCCTTCTCCATTGCTGTTGATGTCAGTAGGAGTCCTTCCTTTGACTTTGACGGGCACTGGATGGATCAGGCCCCAAGGGAGAAGTCAGGCCCCTTTGTGTGGAATTGTAACAAACAAATAGTTTAAAAGTTACAGGGGGCAATACAGTGACTGTGATAAGCCAAGGAAGCAGAGACAGCCTTTTGAAAAACAAATCCCCTGGCAGCATGACCAGACACAGGCCAAACAGTGCAGGCAGGGACAGAGACTGATATTCATGGAAAGAAAAGTGGGATCTAAGCGTCTTCCTCCTCAACATGCTGATATTCCCAATCCTGTAATTGGATCTCTGCGTACAAGCCTTCTCATGCATGCAGAGCCTCTTTGAAATCAGCAGGGCTCTTCACAGAGGTAAGAGTTTCCCTACACAGATCCAGTTACGGGATCAGGGCATAGACAAGACTGACTTCAGGTCTCTCAGATCCTTGAGCTGACAGAGGCCGGGAAAGTTGTTAAATTATCACTGCTCTACAGCCAAAATGCTTCTGAAATAAATGTAGTCAAACTTTACTAATTCTGGGTCACTGAGAATGAAAATGATGCTTAAAATTGTTGATTGGCTCTAGTTTTCAAGATATGCTATTGGATCAGTATACACGACCCTTGACTTGGGAATGGCGGAGGATAAGTGAGTTATAAAGGGAAGGGATCTCAATTTAAACCAGAAATGACTAAAATACATCTTTGACTGGACCTATGAATAAATCTATGACTGGGTTTGGACAGTACTTGCTTTTTAGGCAAAACAATGAATGATGCAATCTGAAGCTAGTATTGCGTCATACATGATATGAATTGCATCATGTTATTCCTAGAAGTCATGGATGATGCAATCATAACGAAGCTTACATCACTCTGCTGAACAAATTGCCCTATATCAGCTCTAGAAATCATATAGTGTCGTGCTCTCTTATTTGCCAGTGTTTGATTTTGCAAAGGGACACATTTCTGTTTAGCCAAAGTGAGCAGAGATGCCTCGTACTTGTGTGAAGAGTGCAGATAACTTCTGCTATGTTTGTGGTGAAGTGACTTTTGCATCACAAAAGCGCAGTATAACCACTATGGTTAAGAAAGCCTATCACCTTTATTTTGGCTGCAAAATTGGAGATCAGGACAAGAGGTGGGCCCCACATATGCTGCAACACTTGTGCAACAAATCTTCGCCAGTGGTTGAACAGGAAAAGGAAATCTATGCCTTTTGCAGTGCCAATGATTTGGAGAGAGCCAACAGATCATACCAGCAATTGTTACTTCTGCATGGTGCCTCCAGTTGGGAAAGGTGTGTCAAAGAAGAAATAGTGGACTGTGCATTATCCAAACATTCCATCAGCTATACGCCCAGTACCCCACGGAGAAGGACTACCGGTTCCTGCTGCACCAGAATCATTCTCACTTGAGTCAGACGAGGAAGAGGAAGAGGATGAAACTTCTGGTCCTGAACCATCAATGTCACAGGACCCACATTTTCTCCCATCCTCCTCTTCTGAACCACACCTCATAACAAAAGGTGAACTGAATGACCTTGTCAGGGATTTGGAACTACCCAAGAGTAAGGCAGAGCTGTTGGGCTCCAGACTACAGCTGTAGAATCTCCTGGCAGGTGATGTTAGGGTTTCCATGTTCCGTGACCGTCAAAAGGATCTTGTCCCATTCTTCTTCATGGAAGGTGATCTTGTAGCCTGCAACAACATCGATGGTGTGATGGCAGCCCTCAACATCGTTCACGATCCAGATGAGTGGAGACTGTTCATTGATTCATCGAAGATGAGTTTTAAAGCTGTTTTACTGCATAATGGCAATGTTTTGCCATCAATTCCAGTTGGTCATGCAGTCCATATGAAGGAAACCTATGACAATATGAAACAACTTTTGAGGTGCATAAACTATGACCAATATCAGTGGCAGCTTTGTGGCGATTTGAAGGTTGTTGCTCTCTTGCTTGGTCTGCAGACTGGATACACAAAGTACTGCTGTTTTCTCTGCGAATGGGATAGTCGTGCAAGAGATTCCTACTACATCAAGAAAGATTGGCCACTTCGACAGTCATTGGAGCCTGGGAGGAAAAGTGTTCAGCATCCACCACTTGTTGAATCAAGGAAGATTTTGTTACCACCCTTACACATCAAGCTGGGTCTGATGAAGAACTTTGTCAAGGCCATTGACAAAACACAAGCAGCTTTCAAGTACCTCCGTGGAAAATTTCCAAGGTTAAGTGAAGCTAAGATAAAGGAAGGTGTCTTTGTTGGTCCTCAGATTTGTGAACTTCTTCGAGATGATGCATTTGACCATGCACTGCGTGGCAAGGAAAAGACGGCATGGAAAGCCTTCCAGTTAGTGGCAATAAATTTTCTCGGAAACAACAAGGCAGACAACGACAGGTTATTGGTGGAAAACCTCCTCAAGGCATACAAAAGCCTTGGTTGCAACATGTCACTAAAGATACATTTTTTGCACTCTCATCTAGATTTTTTTTCCACCAAACTGCGGAGCAGTGAGCGACGAGCACGGCAAGCGATTTCACCAGGACATTGCAACAATGGAGAAACGGTATCAGGGCAAATGGAGCCCATCAATGCTTGCAGACTATTGCAGGACAGTGACAAGAGATGCTCCATTTAATGAATACAAGAGACAAGTCAAGAAGCGCCGAGTAGACACTGAATAGGACTAAACTATGTACATAATAGTTTTTTGCCTTTTGTTTCATAATAAATTTTATTTATATAACCCTTTCGCTGATTTTTAATGTGTTACATAAACAGGACAGGTGAAATATTATCATGTAAAGCAACCATAAACACATGAAAAGACCTAGGTTTACAATTTATGATTAAAACTCTACTATCTACACAATATACATAGACATAAAATGTAAAAACTTAAATATCTTAGAAACAGTAGCCAATCCATTGTTTTAATTGTCATAGTTGAATTCAGCACATCAAAATACATAATAAATAGCACATTTTATCTCTGAAGCAGACGACGTCTCAAAAATTGTAGACCAGTGTTATCAGGCACTGGGAGGATGTTGCCAATCTCAGGCTAATTCTAGCAGCTGGTATGTAGGAGTTAATGCAAAGATGATGTACAGCACTTCACATGGAGTGTGAAGAGCAGCTCTCTGGTGAGTGAAGGGAGGAGGGAATTTATTGGAGAAAAGCTGTCATCTGAGCTACTTCTCACTTCTGCTTGCAATCCTACATGGTGATGAATCAGAGCCAGCAGGGTGTGTGAGAAACACAGGTGCTTCTCTGATGGGCTGAGGGGAAGCCCACACTCCAGATGCCTGGAGCCTTTCCACTGTTAAAAACAGAAAGGTAAAAAACCCAGCCCAGGGCGAGATCTGTAAGGCTGGAAGTGCATCTGTCCAGCTTAAATTTTCACCGGTTGTGAAAATCTGGCAATTGCAAAGAAGGCTATCTAGAATTCAAACTGGGGCAGGGAGTAACGAAGAATCTGATTGCTTATCTGTCTACTCTCTAGAAAGGCATATATTGTCGTAATCATATGGAACTTTAATGAAGCCAATTTTGGGGTGACTGGCAGAAGAGGTGGTTGGGGTTTTTTCCACGGAAAATTTCAGTGATGCACATTTCCCATTTCCATCAGCGTTTTTAGCAGAAAATCTTAACTTTTTTGATGGAAAACTGAAAACCCAAAAACTGATTTAGTTTTTGTTTGGTGTTCAGCCAAAAATGATTGGTTTTCAGATTTTCAGTTTTACAATGAGGAATTGAAACTTTTCAAGGAACACAGACGCTTTATGCGAACATTTCCAGTTTGTTGAAAACTCAATTTTCCATTGAAATATTTTTTGAGAGACATTAAAAGGTGGAAAGTGAAACATATTCTAGTGAGTTTTAAAGTACAGTACCATGAAGAGCTCAAGATTTCCCGGTGATTTTGACATTGTAATCTTTCCTTTTCTAAGCATATAGAATGGTTACTGTATGTGGCCTCACAAGTGATTGTTGAGTTTATTGTGGCATTTGAAAAAGCAGTAGTACATTGAGACTAGCCATGACAAGAACTACAGAAATGATTAAGAGGCTGGCAGAACTGACTGAGGATAGATTAAAAGTACACACATTTAGTTGCTTGGTCAAATGATGATTAAAAAGGGATATGTTAACTGTGCACAAGTATCTGGTGAATGCAAACCCCAAGGAAAGAGAGAAGAACTTGTTAGTGTAGCACAAGGAAATTGAGAAAAGGTGTCCGGGCTTTTCTGTTGACTCACTCTGTTAGCAGCAATTAGAACCTGGCATGTAGCTGCTGAAGTTCTGGTGAATCATTGTGGCAGGTGTAGCTCATTAAATCTACTTATGACATATGGGAGGTGGCAGAGCCCCTTCGGGAAGAGGGAACTAAGACAGACACTGACTCCTAGCGGAGGAAGTTTAGGCTGAGTGTCCATGTTATGTTGTTGGAGTCTGATCCAAAGCCCACTGAAGTCAATGTGGCTTTCTACTGTGTTCCAGGCTTTTGTTGAGGATCAGGTAGGGACTCAGGCCTTCCCCATTTGGGTACGAGTAATAAGATTTCCAGACTCCCTCCAGACTCAACGGGTGAGGGGTGGAAGAAGTCCTGAGATGACTAGCACAACAAGAGTGATAGAAACCCGGGCTGCAGCCCAGCAGGAAGACTAGCAACAGCTCTAGGAGGAGCTGCTTCAGAAAAGATATCAAGAACAGCCAATTTATGTGAGGAAGCTAAAGCTGAGGTTTCTATGGAGTTGTTGCTTTTGAGCTATCTGTAATGCCAAACCTCAGGGAGGACAGTATGGACAGTAAATCAAGGTGTGAGTGGAGTATAGGGTGGGCACTCAAGCTTGTTCAGGGGGCTACCAGTGCTGGGATAAAAAGAAAGCTAGTAAGTGACAGGATATTTATTAAAATGAGCATCGGGATACACTTTCCTAATGGTGAGATCTGCTAGATGGAGAAATCACCCTCCAAATAATATTGTGGGAGCCCAGTTGCTGAAGTCATTTAAAACAGAATAGGACACAGCGCTAGGGAACCATCCTACACAGTTATAGGGAACAATCTTACACTGGCAGGAGGATGGACTAAAGGACCTAGTAGGTTTTTCCCATTTCTATTTCTACAGTTTCAAATATTCCTTAAAACAAAGAAAATCAGAACTAAAACTAGCTAATTTTAGGGATATAAAAGAGATGGTAGAGCATAGGTAGTTATGTTCCTTATCATGCTGTATTTAGATTTCTTTCTTCAAGCAGCTTGGTATTTGGCTAGAGATTCTGCGGTCTAATGGTAACAGGGAGGGATTAGGATTTATTCTTTCACAAGAGTAAGATTTTTCTGGCTAGATAGAATTGATCTGTATGTCTGACAAGTTTTATAGGTGGCTTACCTGGAAAATTATTTAATTAAAAAAGTCGTTGAAAGAGATTCTTTGGGCTGGTCTATCTTGAATAAATCAATCACTTTAGTGCAAATGAGTTTATTAGTTTAAGAAAAAGAAAGAATTGATATAACTCCTAAAGTTATTCATGACATCAATCTAAGCAGATAAATTAATGTATACTAGATTTTATATTAACTTTCTGTTTCATCCTGGAAAGACTTAGAACTGTTTTTTCTTATGTTGCAGTTTCCATCTCATTAAAATTATTAATAATTATACAGCTGCAAAATAAAAGATTTGTTCCTGCTAGTGTAATTTACCTTCTAATAAGTATAAAGATTTCTATTAGCCAGACTTAGAACACAGAAAAACCATCCCTTCCAGCAGCTGTTGATACTACCAGCAAATTTTGCTTACAGGCATAAACTTGTATTATTATTAGGACTGTCAAACGATTAAGAAAAAGGCAATTAATCATAAAAGTAGTCGCTATTAATCGCAGTTTTAATCACACTGTTAAACAATAATAGAATACCAATTTAAATTCAGCGTGGAAGCATGTCCTCTGGAATGGTGGCTGAAGCATGAAGGGGCATATGAATGTTTAGCATATCTGGCACGTAAATACCTTGCCAGCTATAACAATGTCATGCGAATGCCTGTCACTTTCAGGTGACATTGTAAATAAGAAGAGGGCAGCATTATCTCCTGTAAAAGTAAACAAACTTGTTTGTCGTAGCAATTGGGTGAACAAGAAATAGGACTGAGTGGACTTGTAGGCTCTAAAGTTTTACATTGTTTTGTTTTTGAGTGCAGTTATATAAGAAAATAATTCTACATTTGTAAGTTACACTTCCACAATAAAGAGGTTGTACTACAGTACTTTTGAGGTGAATTTCTTTTGTTGATCTTTTTTACAGTGCAAATATTTGTAACAAAAATAATATAAAGTGAGCACTGTACACTTTGTATTCTGTTGTAATTGAAATCAATATATTTGAAAATGTAGAAAAACATCCAAAATATTTATAATAAATTTAAATTGGCATTCTATTATTGTTTAACAGTGCAATTAAAACAGTGATTAATTGCGACTATTTTTTAAATCTAGGTAATTTGTTTTGCATTAATCGCTTGAGTTAATTGCGCTTAACTGACAGTTCTAATTATTATTTGTATTATGGTAGAGCCTAGAGTCCCCAGCTGAGAGTAGGTCATCATTGTGCTAGGCACTGTGAAGACAAGTGGAGAGCCTTGAATAGTAAATAGACAAGACAAAGAGAGGAAAGGGAAAACAAAGGCACAGAGAGGTGAACATGCCTTAAGGTCACTCACCAAACAGTTCAGTGACTGAGTCAAGAATAGAATCCAGGTCTCCTGAATCCTAGTCCTAGCCATATCCAGGACCCTTCTGCCTCCCTTGCCATTTTGAGTTGAGAAGTTACCTAGCTGTTACTAGCACTTCCAATTTTCCTGTGTACTGTGGTCAGAGAATTTGTTAAGGTAAATTTGTGGTGACCATCCCATCAAACACTTATTGATGTAACTTGACTCACATCAATAATCCCACTTTACAGGGATTTTAGGATTAGGTCCTGTAATTATAACTGCAGATGCCTCAAGTATCTTTGAATGAAAAGATCTCAACTTATAAAAAACATCCCAATAAACTCTTTTCAGACCGGTAAATGGCCTCTTTCAGAGTCAGGCTTACAAAGCTTGTGTGCTGGATAATCACTAAAGAAACAGTTGTGCACAAAAGGCAAAACTGCAAATACTATCCAAAGATCTCAAATTCTGGCTGCTCTCAGGCATAGCATCCAAACACCGTGGTATAGAGGCTCCTCCTATGGGGATTGCAGAGAAATACAAAGGATTAAAATAATGGAAACAAGTAAAAGGATGAGTGAGAAACAGGAGGAGGAATATTAGTTAAATATCATAGTAAAATCCCCAAAAGCCACTTTGAGTGATATACCTTAAGTGCTAAGAAATAAAAAATGGTGTTTGCATTTCCTTTATAATGTGGTTTCATAACTTGCCATCTGTTTATAAATGATTTTTGTTTCTGAACATTATTCATTTTAGCATCTATATGCACAATGACCCAGGAGTGAACTCTCTCAACTTGAAATACAGCCATATGTACAAGAAGCTCCCATCAGCATCAGTGCCATGCAGGGAGGCAAACTGCCATTCATCAAAATGGAAATATACCCCCCCAAATGAATTCGGTCAGGCAGTAACATCCTGGCAGGCTACCTACATTTGTCAGAAGCCTGGGAACATCCATCAGGATCTAGCAACTCAACGATCTGGCTACAGTCATTCAATATCTTTCAAAACACTGCAGGATATATCATCCTCTTGAGATGTGTCCATAGCTTCTCTTAGTGTGTGTGTGTGTGTGTGTGTGTGTGTGTGTGTGTGTGTGTGTGCGTGTGCATAACCCCCCTATTCATGGGATGGTACACTCGCTCTCTTCCAGAAGTGAACATACCCCATGTCATCAGCTTCCACAGCTCCCATTAATACCACAGCAAGATACCGCTCACACCAGATGGCAATTGTCAGTGCAACTTGTAGACTCAAGGTCTTCATAGAAGATTAGGTTGGAAGAGACCTCGGGAGGTCATCTAGTCCAATCCCCTGCTCAAAGCAGGACTAACCCCAACTAAATCATCCCAGCCAGGGCTTTGTCAAGCCGGGCCTTAAAAACCTCTAAGGATTGAGATTCCACCATCTCCCTGAGTAACCCATTCCAGTGCTTCACCACACTCCCAGTGAAACAGTTTCCTAATATCCAACCTAGACCTCCCCCACTGCAACTTGAGACCATTGCTCCTTGTTCTGTCATCTGCCACCACTGAGAACAGCCTGGCTCCATCCTCTTTCAAACCCCCCTTCAGGTAGTTGAAGGCTGCTATCAAATTCCCCCTCATTCTTCTTTTCTGCAGACTAAACAATCCCAGTTCCCTCAGCCTCTCCTCATAAGTCATGTGCCCCAGCCCCCTAATAATTTTCATTGCCCTCTGCTGGACTCTCTCTAATTTGTCCACATTCCTTCTGTAGTGGGGGGGCCAAAAACTGGACACAATTCTCCAGATGTGGCCTCACCAGTGCCGAATAGAGGGGAATAATCACTTCCCTCGATCTACTGGCAATGCTCCTAGTAATGCAGCCCAATATGCCATTAGCCTTCTTGGCAACAAGGGCACACTAACTCATATCCAGCTTCTCGTCCACTGTGATCCCCAGGTCCTTTTCTGCAGAACTGCCACTAAGCCAGTCAGACCCCAGCCTGTAGTAGTGCATGGGATTCTTCCATCCTAAGTGCAGGACTCTGCACTTGTCCTTGTTGAACCTCATCAGATTTCTTTTGGCCCAATATCCAATTTGTCTAGGTCACTCTGGACCCTATCCCTACCCTCAGCTTATCTACCTCTCCCCGCAGTTTAGTGTCATCCGCAAACTTGCTGAGGGTGCAATCCATCCCATCATCCAGATCATTAATGAAGATGTTGAACAAAACTGGCCCTAGGACCAACCCCTAGGGCACTCCACTTGATACCAGCTGCCAGCTAGATATTAAGCCGTTGATCATTACCCATTGATCCCGACAATGTTGCAAGCTTTCTATCCACCTTCTAGTCCATTCATCCAATCCATACTTCTTTAACTTGCTGGCAAGAATAATGTGGGAGACCATATCAAAAGCTTTGCTAAAGTCAAAAGATATCACGTCCACCACTTTCCCCATATCCACAGAGCCAGTTATCTCATCGTAGAAGGCAATCAGGTTGGTCAGGCATGACTTGCCCTTGGTGAATCCATTTTGATTGCTCTTGATCACCTTCCTCTCCTCCAAGTGCTTCAAAATGGATTCCTCAGAGTTGGCTTTCTTACAAGAAAGCACCGTCTTATGTGCAGTCCCCACAGTCGCGCTGTGTCAGACGTGGATGAATGAAATGTTTTAGATAGGAGCAAGGATTGGACATGCATTGCATTTTTAAAGGTGATAATGATGAATGACATTTAGGTCTTGTCTACACTACAAAGTTTTGTCAGCAAAAGTTATGCTGCTTTAATTAAAGCGCTTTAATTAAAACTGCTGTTGCATGTCCATACTAGCTCCTTGTGTCAGCAGAGTGCATCCACACTAACAGCTCTTGCATCGATACAGAGAGCAGTGCACTGTGGGTAGCTATCCCACTGTGCAACTGGCCACAGAGTGCTTCGGGAAGGGTTTACAATGCCTCATGGGACAGGTACAGCATCACAAGATGCAGGTTTCTCAATCCCATCTTTCCAGGGGCATCCTAGTAGATTGTCTACCACTTTTTGAACTGAAGGGGGTGGGTGGCGAGGGAAAGGAGAGTGGTGTGTCTGGGGCGGGGGAGACAACAAGCTGACCAACCTATCCTGAGGCACAGGGAGAGGGACACCCACCCCCCACGTCAGCCCCTGGCTCTGCTCAGCACAGCAGTCTCTCCCGAAGCAGCCTGCTCTGCCTGCCTGCCTATGGTTCTGTGATTCCCTCTGAGTTCTCCCACAGCCTCCTCAGCAGCATCCTGAGCCGCTCTGTGAGGTCTCCGAGCTGACGAATGTGAAAACAGCACAGCAGTCCCACCCTGTCCCCTGCAGCAGCAGTCTGCCTGCCGCTGTGTTCCGGTGCAGGGCAGAACAGGAGCATTCCGCCATTAAAGATTTGCTCTTTGTCCCCCAAACAGAGCAGCAATAGAGCTTTGAAAGGGGAGGGTTGCATGACTTCAGGGCAGCAGAGATTAAAACAGTGAGCTGAGCGGTTACGGCAGGCATTGCGGGATACTGGTGGAAGCCAGTTATGTCAACAGAACAAACATCAGTGTCTACACTGACGCTTTGTCACTTTAACTTTGCCACAAAAAGCTTTATGCCTCTCGTTGAGGTGGTTTTATTTTGTCAGCAAAAGTAGCTTTGTAGGGCGCACACCTCCCCTGTTTTGTCAGCAAAAGGCAGCCGACAAAACTTGGTAGTGTAGACAAGGCCTTAGTCATCTTCTTAAATGAAAAGGAACTATTTTCTCACCAGGGCTCATTGACTGAATGTCAAAAAGAGCATGGCTCCACACAGTGGGAAAGAAGCAAGTACATTGATTTGTGTGCGTCAGGTAAATCTAGTAATGACAGTAATGGCCCTCTTCATGATGCAGATTGTTACATTAGGTTTTCTTATGAGAGTGGAGAGAAAACCCTTATGTACTCACAAAATGTCTAAGGGGCCATTCTCCTCACAGTGCATTTGCACAGCTGACTTGGCTGCCAACCCAGTTGGCAGTCACTCTGCGATGGTAATAATAATGCTTTGTGACGGACATGGGCCCGAAATGGAACACCAGATCTGACTCTCCTTGAACTCTTGGGAAGTTGGAAACCAGGGGTAAAATTTTCAGAAACACCTACGTGACTTGGGAGCCTAAGTCTCATCAATAGTCAATAGGACTTGTGCTCCTTAGTCTCATATTCAGCATTGATTTAAGTTCCTAAATACCTCTGCTTTGCACCTTTCAGCTGAGGACCTCTAAGCACTTTCATTAAAGATTCACCATACACCTGTGAGGCAAGTAAGTGGTATTATCCAAGATTTACTGATAGGCAAAATGAGGCACAGAGAGATTAAATGATTTGCCTAAGGTCACACAGGAGTTCTGTGGCAGAGCCAGGAACAGAACCAAGGAATCCTGAGTAGAGTTGACAGGAATGACTTGTGCATTGTTAGGCCATAAAAGTCTGGCTGTGTCCTTTAAGATCTTCACCAAGCGTTTGACAGGATTAAGTCTTCTGTTTATTTAAAGCCCTAGGCCCTGATTCAACAAAGCACTTAAGCACATGCTTAACTTTGAGCATGTACTTAAATCCCATTTATTTAATTGGTACTTAATCACATGCTTAATGTTATTCACATTCTTAAGTTCTTTGATGACTCAGGGCCATATCAGAATTTAATAGAGGTAAAACCAGTAAATTAGCAGTGACTTTAAAAAAAACCCAAACCAGCAAAACAAAAAACAAACCCCTTTAGAAAGGAGATTATTCTCTATTATATTCTATAGGTTTTAAGGTATCCCATAGAATTCTATAGCAAGGATATAATTCTCTATCAAATTTTATGGGATAGTGGGGAAAACCTACTGGAAGGGTGGGTTTTTTTTTCATTTTTTAAAAATTCTTTTAGGTCCTTCCCATAAGTGCAATTATTTTACTACTTACTTTAAAATTTTCTTTTTTGAGGGAGGATTTTTTTGTTTGTTTGTGCGGGTTTTTTTTGTTCTGTGACCATAACTTTTTTCCCCATAAATATTCCCCGTAAAAGTCCTATGAAATATAGAGCAGTTTGCAGAAAAGAGGAAAAATCTTAAGGTAAATATCTCATTCATTTCACTGGAACAACTAAGCATTCTGTATAAACATCTTTCCAGTTGTATTTTGAAACTGGTGGCAAAAAACATGCCCCCCCTTTTCTTTTTTTTAGGGCCCGTACTCTAGTTGGCGGTTTCCAAATATTTACATTTTATTTTCATGAAACATAACAATATTTCATTCCTTTCCAGTTATGCTCTGTACTGGCCAGTGTAGTTCAACAACAGAGTGCAGATAGAGGAAGTGGAGAACCCAAGAGATGGATTTTAATTAGAAGGCAATCAAGCCACCAGATGGCTCCCTGATGTTTTAAATCTCCACTTGGGTGTAATAAATTGACTTTTCTTGAAAAGAGTACCAGAGTAAATATTTAAACAATGCCCCAAAGCTGAAATGTAAAGCAGTTCTGCATAGTTGTGAGCATAATTTGCAGACTCTGAGGTATACGTTGAAGTATTTTGTTATATTGTTGTTTAATAAAAGGCATTAATGTCTGCAAGCCATAGTCTCCTTTACAACATGCCCCCTGCTCACTTTTCAGTATGATTTTCATTTAAAAATCTATTTGCATTCTTAGGTTGAATTAGTGGTACCTAATTTAAAAAAACAAAAAACAAAACCCCCCACAAAAATTAAAATCAAATAGATTCCCAGGTAAGCAAATTTGTGCTTTTTTTTCAGCTCTCTCTGGCTCTCCACTTCAATAGTCTTCCAGTATTGATAGCAGTGGAAGTTTGACACATGTAATAACAATACTCGGATCTTACAAAGCTGGCACTCTCATTTAACAGATGGGGAAATGGCGGTGTCGGGTGGGCAAGTGACTTGCCAAAGTCATACTGTGAGCTAATGGGAGAGCTGCGAATGGAATGAGAGTAGAATATGGGAGATGAGATCTGTGAGTTTCTGAGCAACAAATGTTGCCCTAAATTAGGGAAGTGCAGCTAGAGTCAGATTCTGGCCTCTGATTTCCACCTCCCTCATCAGGAGTCCTGAGCAAAACAAAACTAATAAGCTTCCCAAATCACTGAAGAGATCTCATATTAAAGAGGAAAGGAAAGTGTCATAGCAGCACAGATAAGGCAAGTGGTGCCTTAGCAAACTAAGCACCAAGACTCTGAAATATTGGTTTGTATCTTTGCTGGGTTGACTCAGCCCTTTCTCCTTCAGCTGTAGCTTGAGTTCCATGCGGATTATTATTGTGTGGGGCTGTTTGGGATGAGACTTTAACCATGTCTTGTCTGTTCTTTGTGGCCATTAAGGGCCTGATCCAAAGACAATGAGTAGTTAATGGAAAGACTCGTATTAATCTTGGATTAAGACCTGCATATGCGTTAGCGCTTCTTGGTAAGAATGAAGTTCTGCTCCAGTGTCCCAACAGAAGTTGCCCCTTAGTATTCCGGTGTCTGCCAGTTGTTTGCTGGCATCCAAACCAGGCAGGGCTGCATTGCAGTGGTGGGAGATATTCAAAAACACAATTGTTAGGTGGCCTAATTGCCATTTGTGATTTTGAAAGTCTCCACCTA
Source organism: Chrysemys picta bellii (assembly GCF_011386835.1). Classification (NCBI taxonomy): domain Eukaryota; kingdom Metazoa; phylum Chordata; order Testudines; family Emydidae; genus Chrysemys; species Chrysemys picta. The sequence continues at coordinate 16,369,063 of NC_088791.1, forward strand.
CATTTCCATATACTCTGTGTTATGCCTGCAAGTAATGGCGAGGGCAAAAATGGAAGCCATTGCTTAAAAATCTTGACAGAGCTGGGAATAGAACTCAGGGCCTGTTTTCTAACCACTAGACACCTCTATCCGGAAGCAGTTCTGTATCCACAGACTGTCACCAGCTGATTGGTTTTATGAGCATCCATGGTTGTAGGAGCATTACTGTCATACCATAACATAACATTGTCACTTGTTACATATTGGAACCTGTAAAAGGCTGTAGTGTCTGTGCACTGCATCTGGTGCATCTAGGACATTACCTTTTTACTACCTGTTATTTCTATGGGGCAGCCACCATTCTTTTTAAAGCACCTCAGACCTCAAGAATGGAAATAATGCAGCTAGGTAGCCATTCAAAATGCGGCTGCAGTCAGTGCTGGAAGTAGAGCGCAGCTTGCTTTGAATCTAAACTCTCAAAGTACTAGAGTGTTCAGATCTAATGTGCTGGTTAGGACCATTATGGAGTTGTAGCTAGCTCTGACATTCAGATCCAGAGTGAACACCCCCGGAATTCATGGGGACATTGAGTCTGGGAGTTTGGGCCAGAGCCGCCGCCTTTTAGTAAAAAAAAAAATAGGGACAACTTCTTCCGTAAAAATATCAACATTTTTTCACATCAGCAGTTTACTTTAATTAGGTACCTTACCAAGTTAAGTGCTGTGTAAATATCTACACACACACACACACTCTCTCTCTCTCTCTCTCTCATACATACATTTAGGGAAAAAAAGGGATTTTCAACGTTGTGTTTTATATTTATTGTAAAGAAACATTTGGTATTTCTGTTTTCCGAACTTCTTGAGAACACACTAGAAAGGATTCCTTTTAATTGAATCCTTAAACTTTTAATACAGTCACTGGACTGATATGTAGTTGCCATATGTTTTCCTTAGCTGTTAAATGGTTGACTAAGGCCTTTACGTGGTCTGTAAAACTGAACTGATGACATTTTAATATTGTACAGGGAATACCACAGCCAAATAGAAACCAGATGTTTGTGGTGCTGCAACATTTAAATTGATCAATTCTTGCTTTGGGGTAAAGGAGTGGGACTAGAGAGCTGAGTATAACAGCCAGGGCAACATAAATAATATGGCTAGAGCAGAAGAGCATTTTCATCATTGGCTGTGAATGTTCATGCAGTTTTATAACACATTATTTAAAGGAGATCTAAAAGCACTTCATAAATTATCTGCCTGAAATCTGTTTTCTATATTGTTCTATAACAAAGGGCTAAAGTGAATAGCCTCCTCCATCCCATAAATACACCTGGCTCATTCCCTGGACAGATTTCTTTGTAAGACCAGGCCAGGAGCTCAGTTTTTTCTGTCATTTATTGTAGGTTACAGAAGCTACAGAATAAGATTGCTATGTACCAAAAATGGACATATTAACATACTTGTTATAGGGATGCATTTAGGATCCCGTAGAATCATAGAAGATTAGAGTTGAAAGAGACCTCAGGAGGTCATCTAATCCAACCCCCTGCTCAAAGCAGGACCAACACCAACTAAATCATCCCAGCCAGGGCTTTGTCAAGCCAGGCCTTAAAAACCTCTAAGGATGGAGATTCCACCACCTCCCTAGGTAACCCATTCCAGTGCTTCACCACCCGCCTAGTGAAATAGTTTTTCCTAATATCCACCCTAGACCTCCCCCACTGCAACTTGAGACCATTACTTCTTGTTCTGTCATCTACCACCACTGAGAACAGCTGAGCTCCATCCTCTTTGGAACCCCCACTCAGGTAGTTGAAGGCTGCTATCAAATCCCCCTTCACTCTTCTCTTCTGCAGACTAAATAAGCCCAGTTCCCTCAGCCTCTCCTCGTAAGTCATATGTCCAAGCCCTCTTATCATTTTCGTTGCCCTTCGCTGGACTCTCTCCAATTTGTCCACATACTTTCGGTAGTGGGGGGCCAAAACTGGACACAATACTGCAAATGTGGCCTCACCAGTGCCGAATAGAGGGGAATAATCACTTCCCTCCATCTGCTGGCAATGCTCCTATGAATGCCGCCCAATATGACGTTAGCCTTCTTGGCAACAAGGGTACACTGTTGACTCATATCCAGCTTCTCCTCCACTGTAATCCCCAGGTGCTTTTCTGCAGAACTGCTGCTTATCCAGTCGGTCCCCAGGCTGTAGCAGTGCATGGGATTCTTCCATCCTAAGTGCAGGACTCTGCACTTGTCCTTGTTGAACCTCATCAGATTTCTTTTGGCCCAATCCTCCAATTTGTCTAGGTCACTCTGGACCCTATCCCTACCTTCCAGCGTATCTACCTCTCCCCCCAGCTTAGTGTCATCCGCGAACTTGCTGAGGGTGCAATCCATCCCATCATCCAGATCATTAATGAAGATGTTGAACAAAACCAGCTCCAGGACCAACCCTTGGGGCACTCCGCTTGATACCAGCTGCCAACTAGACATCGAGCTGTTGATCACTACAATTCAACTAGCTTTCTCTCCACCTTATAGTCTATTCATACTTTTTAACTTGCTGGCAAGGATACTGTGGGAGACCCAGGGGTGAAAGTAACTTACAGGACTTACCGGTACTGTCGGAGTCCTGAGGGGGGCGTGGCCTCATCCGGAAGAGGCATGGCCTCAACCGGAAGAGGCGGGGCCTCTCAAGATTTAAAGGCCCTGGGACACCAGCTGTGGTTGGGAGCCCCAGGGCCTTTAAATCAACCCAGGGCTCCCAGCTGCAGAGGTGGCTGGGAGCCCCCGGGGCTCAGGGGCAAATTAAAGGGCCCGGGGCTCTGGCCACCGCGGAGCTCTGGGCCCTTTAAATCCACCCCCCGCAGCTCTGTCTGCCAGAGCTGCGGGGGGGGATTTAAAGGGCTCGGGGCTCCCCGCAGCGGCGGGAGCTCTGGGCCCTTTAAATCCCAGCCTCAGCCCAGCTGCCAGAGCTGCGGGGGGGATTCAAAGGGCTCTGGGCTCCCCGCTGTGGCGGAGAGTCTGAGCCCTTTAAATCCCGGCCCCAGGCCGGCCGCCGGAGCTGCGGGCGCGATTTAAAGGGCTCTGGGCTCCCCACTGCAGCGGGGAGCTCCGAGCCTTTTAAATCCCCGCCGCGGAAGCTGGTGCGGTCTGGCACGGCGTACTGGCTCTTGCTGGTACGCCGTACCGGACCATACCGGCTTATTTTCACCTCTGGGGAGACCATATCAAAAGCTTTGCTAAAGTCAAGATATATCACATCCACCGCTTTCCCCATATCCACAGAGCCAGTTATCTCATCATAGAAGGCAATCAGGTTGGTCAGGCTTGACTTGCCCTTGGTGAATCCATGTTGACTGTTCCTGATCACCTTCCTCTCCTCCAAGTGCTTCAAAATGGATTCCTTGAGGACCTGCTCCATGATTTTTCCAGGGACTTAGGTGAGGCTTACCAGGCTGTAGTTCCCCGGATTCTCTTTTTTAAATATGGGCACTATATTTGCCTATATTTGCCTTTTTCCAATCGTCCAGGACCTCCCCCAATCACCACGAGTTTTCAAAGACTCCAACTCCCTCAGCACCCTCGGATGCATTAGATCTGACTTCAGGGACTTGTGCATGTCCAGCTTTTCTAAATAGTCCTTAACCTGTTCTTTCACCACTGAGGGCTGCTCACCTCCTCCCCATACTGTGCTGCCCAGTGTAGCAGTCTGGGAGCTGACCAGGTCTGTGAAGATCGAGGCAAAAAAAAGCATTGAGTACTTCAGCTTTTTCACATCTGTCACTAGGTTGCCTCCCCCATTCAGTAAGGGTCCCACACTTTCCCTGACCTTCTTTTTGTTGCTAACATACCTGTAGAAACCCTTCTTGTTACCCTTCACATCCCTTGCTAGCTGCAACTCCAATTGTGCTTTGGCCTTCCTAATTACACCCTTGCATGCTCAAGCAATGTTTTTATACTCCTCCCTAGTCATCTGTCCAAGTTTCTACTTCTTGTAAGATTCCTTTTTGTGTTTAAGCTCATCGAAGATTTCTCTGTTAAGCCAAGCTGGTTGCCTGCAATATTTGCTATTCTTTCTATTCATCGGGATGGTTTGTTCCTGAGTCCTCAATAAGGCTTCTTTAAAATACAGCCAGCTCTCCTGGACTCCTTTCCCCCTCATATTAGCCTCTCAGGGGATCCTGCCCATCAGTTCTCTGAGGGAATCAAAGTCTGATTTTCTGAAGTGCAGGGTCCATTTTCTGCTGCTTTCCTTTCTTCCTTTTGTCAGGATCTTGAACTCGACCATCTCATGGGCACGACTGCCCAGGTTGTCACGCACTTCTACTTCCCCTACCAATACTTCTCTGTTTGTGAGCAGCAGGTCAAGAGGAGCACGGCCCCCAGTTAATTCCTTCAGCACCTGCACCAGGAAGTTGTCCCCAACACTCTCGAAAAACTTCCTGTATTGTCTGTGCACTACTGTATTGCTCTCCCAGCAGATGTCAGGGTGATTGAAGTCCCCCACAAGAACAAGGGCCTGCGTTTTGGAAACTTCTGTTAGTTGTCTGAAGAAAGCCTCGTCTATCTCATCCTCCTGATCTGGTGGTCTATAGCTGATGCCCCCTACGACATCACCCTTGTTGCTCTTGCCTCTAAACTTAACCCAACAACTCTGGAATTGACTTTAATGGGAGCCAGTTCGGTCCTTTGTTGTTTTATAACATGAACATAAACAGAACATGGAGTGCTTGGAAAACATAAGAGCACGTTCCATCTCAGAGGAACTGGCATCCACCCCACTAATTACTTGGCTAGCCTAGGAGTTAATGGCCAAATCGTGTGCCTCTATCTTCGCCAGCCTGGATCCCAGTCTAGTCACGTTCTGCACACATGCACTCTTACATACAGAGTCCGAGTGGTGACAGGTCTTTTTGGCTTGGCTGCTTAGCTTCAGCCTGGCCATTCGATCCTGAGCCCTCTCTCAGGATGGAGGCAGTGCATGCACACAGACACACACTACTGCTGTATGTGGTAATTGCTACTGGGGATGATGTAAAGAGATCCAAGTGGAAGGATGGGGAACGCCCTGTGGAGATAGAATGGGTCATCAGGTCCACAATGGAAGGCACCCTACACCAGGATATCCCATAGCTCAGCGGTCAGAGCACTCTCTGGACAGGTGGAAGACCCTTGTTCAAATCCTTTTCCCCTCATCAGGTAGAAGGAAAATTGAACCTGGTCTCCTACATCCCATATGAGTGCTCTAAGCACTGAGCTAAAAGTTATATGGTGAGTAGAAATACCTCCTCCTCTGGCTGGTTTCTGTGGAATTAGGCATCTGCTTAACTCATGCTGACAAGAAATGGCTTAGGTACCTAAGCTACCTGGCTCCAGGAGACCAGCTCCCATTTGTGAATTGCTAGCTGCATGTCTCTGCAGCCCAGACTTAGGTGAGAGGGGTGGGGTTTAGCACACACCTCTTGTCGGCATCTCCCATTGGCTAGTTTAGGCGGTTCCCAGCCTAGCATTCTGGCTTTTGTGAATCACAGTCTAAAGCGCCTATCTCTAATGAGGCCCACTGGCAACTCTCTAACACCAGCTACTAGAAAGAATTAAAAGACGACCCCCATACCACAGCTTACACAGGAATTTAAGGACATAATCAAATTTTTCCCTGGATAATTCCAAGAGAAACTCTAGCACCTCATCCCCCACAAACCCACCTCAGGGACCTTCTGTATTCTTCTCAAGGTACACAAACAAGGGAACCGAGGCAGACCCATCATCTCTGGCCATGGCACTCTTACTGAAGGAATATCAGGACTCATAGAAACCATCCTCAAGCCACTCACCACCCAAAGGTTCAGCTTCCTCCATGACACAACCAACTTTCTCCAGAAACTCTGTGACATGAACAACCTCCCCCAGAACACCATCCTTGCCACCATGGATGTCACTTCTCTATACACCAAAATCCCTCCAATGACAGCATGGCTGCCTGCCTCAAATATGTAAAAGACAATGGACAATCCTCAAATACTCACCCCAAACACATCGCCAAACTCATCTATTTCATCCTTACCATAACAGTTTTATATTCAACAACAAACACTTTGTCCAAACCATGGGTACAGCCATGGATACTAGGATGGCTCCCCAGTATATCAACCTCTTCATGGGCTACCTTGAGGAAGAATTTCTGGACAAATGCACCAGATAACCAATGACATACCTGATATATATTAATGATATTTTCATCCTCTGGACAGACGACATAAATTCCTTCATAGATTTCCACCACAACCACTTACCCGTCCATTAAACTCTTTCTAGAACACTCCCTCACTAGCATCTAGTTCCTGGACAGTACGGTCAGCTTCAGCAGTGGACTGCTACAGACAACTTTTACCTACCAGGAATCCACAGATCACCACACCGACCCTCATAGATCCAGTAACCATCCCAAACACACCAAGAAATCTGTTATCTACAGCTTGGCTCAGATACCACAAAATATGTTCTGAGGAGAAAGTACAAGCTATACACCTTAACACACTTAAAACTGCCTTTATCAAACAAGGACACTCCACCAGAGAAGTGGATGACATTGTGGAACGGGCCACCCAAATACCCGGAGAGAACCTACTTCAATACAGAAATAAAACCCTGTCCAACTCCTAGTTGTCACCTACAACCCCACACTGGAACCCCTATTGGGTATCATTAAACACTTACAACTCATACTGAAGGGGGACTCCATAATGAAATAAATCTTTCCTGAACCGCCTCCCCTGGCCTTCAAACAACCCCACGCCCTCTCCAAGCTCATCATCAGAAGCAAGCTCCCACAGATCAGGCCACACCAACTCAAAGCGGCACCAGACACTGCCAGAACAACAGATGCAAAACTTGTAGACGTATCTCCACTTCTACAATGATCAGCACCGCCCACAACACACCTTTCAAGATCCATGGGCCCTGCACATGCCTATCACAATATGTGGTATACCTCATCCAGTGCACTAAATGCCCTGATAACAGCTATGAGGGTGAAACCAGACAATCACTATGCTCTCGAATGGACTCACACAAGGAAATGATAAAAGACAAAAATACCATGTCACATGTGGATGAACACTGTTTGCACAACGATCACTGTATATCTGAACTCTGTCCTTATCCTCAAAGGAAATCTGCATACCACCTTCAAAAGACAAGCTTGGGAGGCTAAATTCATAACTTTGCTAGACACTAAAAATCATGGCTACAGTGTTGTAGCTGTCAGTGCAAGGATATTAGAGAGACAAGGAGGGTGAGGTAATATTTTTTATTGGACCAACTTCTGTTGGTGGGGGAAACAAGCTTTTGAGCTTCTACAGACCTGAAGAAGAGCTCTGTGTAAGTTTGAAAGCTTGTCTCTCTCACCAACAGAAGTTGGTCCAATAAAAAATATTACCTCACCCACTAAAAATCATGGAATGAATAGAGACACTGGCTCAATGGTTTATTACAACAATCTATAACTCACTAACCACCTCCCCTGGCAAGCTGCCTTTTTTTTCCTTTTCCCCTCCCTTTCTTCCCCCCCTATGACCGGAGGGGTGTTAATGGGCCACTTCACCTTCAGTGGTCCCTTGGAAATATGTTTTAATTACTTATGCTAAACAATCTGTTCCCCTTTGTATTTAGCTGTGACACTCTGTATGTCTACACTGCAATTAAAAACCTGCAGCTGGCCTGGGCCGGCTGACTTGGGCTTGTGGGATTCAGACTTAAGGGGCTGTTTAATTGCAGTGTAGATGTTCGGGCTTGGGCAGGAGCCCAGGCTCTAGGACCCTGTGAGGTGGGAAGGCCCCAGATCCCGGGCTGCAGCCTGAGCCCAAACATCTACACTGCAATTAAACAACCCCACAAGTCCTAGTCAGCTGGCGCAGGCCAGCTGCAAGTTTTTAACTGCAGTGTAGAAATACGTTTCCCAGACCTGAAGAAGAGCTCTGTGTAAGCTCGAAAGCTTGTCTCACTCACCAACAGAAGTTGGTCCAATAAAAGATATTACCTCACCCCTCTTGTCTCTCTTTCTTTCCCCATGCATTCTGCAGGGAGCCTTTGTGAATCTCAATGTGTACCTGTGATTTTGTAGGTGCTAAAAGTCAGGCATTGCAACACTCAGCATCACAAAGTCTCAGTACCTTTGCAGATGTGGGCCAGAGAGACTAAGGGCTTGTCTACGTGGTCTGTTAGTGCGCAGCATGCCAAGGTGTGAATGTACAGCGCTCTAGCCTGCTGTACATTAATTGGCTGTGTGGAGCCTGCTGCCGTGCACTAAAAGTTCTGTAGTGTGCTTTGACAGTGACTTGCCCAAGGTCACTCAAAAAGTTTGTGGCAGAGCAGAGAATTGAGCACAAGTATTCTGAATTGCAGGCTAGGGCTTTAACCACTGGGCTATGCTAACTCTCTTCCTGCTGGCTTGCATAGCAGTAAGATGCTCAGGTACCCCTTACTTCTACCTACCTGTGAGTCATGATTTGTCTCATATTGAAGTGCTTTAGGATCCATTAGGAAGGCAGCTGCCATGAAAACATCAATTATGGTTATTATATTAATAATAATGTTGACTTTTTTACCAACATCAATTCTATGAAAAATCCTGTTCCCTTATAGTGTGTGCTTTGGTTTAATATGGAACTGGAGTAGCATCTGTGCCATATTTACCCAGTCAGGCCATCTGGACTATAGACATTTACCATTTTAATGTTTTTACCTTTATCTTTTGGCTAAGGCCAAGTGTAATATCAGCTTAATGAGTTTAATATATGCACCTAAGGCTTGAGTTCTGCCCTGGCAGGGAGGATGGATTCAGTGGGCTTGATTTTTAAGACTGGTTTCTCATTTTGCAGCCTCAAATAACTGCTGCTGTAGAGGTGACTAACCGTGTGCAATATAGACATTTACATCCCAGCATCTGTGCCTGCAGCGCAGACCCTGAGATACTACAGTAATAGATGTGGTGTAAATGCCTGAACAGGTTAATTGCATCTGCAAAACTGCACCCACAACTAATTGTGGGTGCAAAATGAGTGTTTGGATTGAAGCTCCTTAAAGACCAGGCCCAATAATCTAGTATGTCTTTTACATTTCTAACTAATTCTGAGTCTCTGAACCTAATGATATTGAGACCTTGTCTACATGGGGAAGTTGAACCAAATAGCTATTTCAGATTAGCTCCATATATGGGCTCTCTTTTCTGGAATAAAAGTCACTTTATTCTGAAATTATTGCTCTGCTTTGTGAGTTGCACAGCTAAATTCTCATGGTTACTGCTGATGACTGTATATGCCACTGTGGTGCGGTATATTGAGGACTGTGTTGGAATTGCAAGCTATCATTATAAGAGCGTGGGGGTTTCCAGGTCCTGCTTTCAGACGAGTGGGCTGTCTAGCAAATCATGTGAACAGGGTCAGTATGGAAAGAGCCATCATAAAGCAGGAGGGATGAGTTGTGCCTCACTGCCATAGAGAGCAGCCTGTTTTCTCTCTTTCTTTTTTTGTTCTTGTGTGTTATCAAGCTGAATTCTAAGAAATTAAGTAGTGTTCTGTTGCAACCTTCCAGCAAGAATATTTATCTTTTTATCTAATTTCTCTGTTTATGATCTGAACATAACAGCCACAAACTTGATCCCTTGTCACACTCAAACTTAAGTACATTTTGAGCCAAATCCTCAGTTGATGTAAATTGGCATAGCTCCACTGAAGTCAATGAGGCTACACCATTGAGGATCTGGCCTGTAGTATTTAAGTGCCAGAGTTCAATGTCAAATACATGGCACTCATCTCACTATATAGACTGCAAGCTCTTTGGGTCAAGGTCTTTTTCTTCATATTTGCTTGTGAATCTTGTAGTATGCTGTGAGCATTATATAAACAACGATAATATAATAATTTCTACGGTCATTTTCTAACCCCTCTCCCCTCCCCTGCCAGAATTCTTAGAGGATAAAAGATATATGGCACGCAGCACAGGAACATAAAAAGTGCTATATTTGTCAGTAAGTGAGGGTTATTGTTTGGGTTTGATTTCATCTGTTTGGTTATTTTTGATTTGGGGTTGAAGAGAAGCTGCTGGTTTTATATTTCACGTTACTGTATTTTTAACATATGGTAAAGGCATCTGCAGTCCAGGACTGATCCTTAAAAATCATGACAAAATGAAAAAGAAAGCTTGAATTGTTATATTTCTTTTCTTAATACTGCACATTTATTTAGTAAGTATTAACATGTTTACAAATCCTTGCAATGTAAATATCAGAAATAAAACAATAATCATTACAACAATGAGCTTTTTGTTTAAAGAAACATTATACAGAAATATAGTCGTGAGATCATTTTATTTCTAAGTCGAAGCTGAATCCCTTTATTCTATAAAACTGAAGTCATGTGGTTTTATCTACAGGAGCGTCCGGAGATGCCACCTAGGCCAAATTAAATACACTGACGATAAACACTAACTCCCTGAAGTCACTAAGAATTTACTAAATTGTTATAGTGATAGTTCAATTCAGCTCCAACAGCCCACAATTTCCTTACAAAAACATGCTTGCCCACTATCACAACAACTTGCGATCCTGAAAGTTACGTATTAGAAACAGGATAACATTGTTTGCTGATTTACGTTTCTTCAGTGTCCAAACTCTCACTGCCACACAGCATGCTTCAAGGCTCATCTACTTATTTGGGCTTTTTCATGGGAGAGGGATGGTTGAGCAGGGCCGATTAGTTAGGTGGCTGTGATTTAAAGCTGGTGTATTTCTGCTGCTTGTATTGTTGTTGTTGCTCTGGGCTGCACCTAGGGCTTGTGGATGGTGCTATATAATATTTTTGGAACACAAGACATTGGGAGGGTTAGACTGGGGCTTTAACACACAGAGCCTGCCTGTGGGGGTAGGGGTGCAGTACGGAACTGCCTTAGGAGGAACTCTGGGAGGGATTATGCACAGGGAAAATGCACACATGGCTCCATCTATTAGTAGAGTGCAGCATGTTTTCCCTGGTGCATCAGCCCAGTTCTGTATGATGTGGGGGGTGGGGAGGAGGAGCTATAGTTTTCCTTCCTGCCCTGTTTGGCATAGCTAGCAACCCACTGGATATTAGTAGGGGGCTGTCCCTGACAGGGGTGCTGGGACAATTTGTATAGTGGGGGTGCTGAGAGCCATTGAACCAGACTGTAAACCCTGTATATGATAGGATTACCATATTTCAACACTGAAAAAAGAGGACACTCCATGGGGGCCTGGCCCTGCCCCAACTCCGCCCCTTCCCCGGCCCCGCCCCGGCCCCGCCCCGGCCCCGCCCCAACCCCACCCCGCCCCTTCCCCAAAGCCCCTGCCCCAACTCTGCCCCCTCCTCTGAGCACCCCGCATTCCCCCTCCTCCCTCCCGCTCTGATCTTGGTTGGGGGTTGCTAAGTGCTTCCCTGCTCCCCACTCACCCTGCAGCCCCTGCACCCCCTGCCCCTGCAGCCTCTGCGCCCCCCCGCCTGCCCTGCCCCTGCACACCCTGCCCCTGCAGCCTCTGTGACCCCTGCTCCCCACTTGCCCTACAGCCTCTGTGCCCCCCGCCTGCCCTGCCCCCCGCCCCTGCAGCCTCTGTGACCCCTGCTCCTCACTCGCCCTGCAGCCCCTGCAGCCTCTGTGACCCCTGCTCCCGACTCGCCCTGCAGCCCCTGCACCCCCCTGCCCCTGCAGCCTCTGTGACCCCTGCTCCTCATTCGCCCTGCAACCCCTGTACCCCCCCGCCCCTGCAGCCTCTGAGACCCCTGCTCCCCACTCGCCCTGCAACCCCTGCACCCCCCCGCCCCTGCAGCCTCTGAGACCCCTGCTCCCCACTCACCCTGCAGCCCCCCTGCCCCTGCCTGCCCTGCTCCTCCTCACCCTTCAGCCCCTGCACCCCCCGCCCCTGCAGCCTCTATGCCCCTGCCTGCCCTGCTCCCCCGCTCACCCGGCAGCCTCTGCCTGCTGGGGGCTTCAGACGCTCCACAGCACGGGTCCCTGCAGCCCCGGCCGCAGCTTCCTTCCTGCCGCCGAGCACATTCCCCGGCCTGTCTGTCCCCGCCGGAAACAGCTCCCACGGCGCCGGGTTCCAAGCTGCGCGGGGCAATGGGGCCACAGGAAGGGTCCCCCAGTGGCCGGGGGGTCCCCGCTCGCGAGGGAAGCCCGAGCCCTCCCCGTTCCCCACCTGAGCATTGTAGCTGGGGCAGCTGGGCTGCGCTGCGGACCCGGCGGATCGTGCTGGGCGGACCCTGGCTTATGCCTCCTTATTTCCCCAGACATGTCCGGCTCTTTGGAAATCCCCCCCGGACGGGAATTTGAGCACCAAAAAGCCGGACATGTCCAGAGAAATCCGGACGTATGGTAACCCTAGTATATGATGGAAACCACTTCAAGCCAGGGGGTGTGGGAGCACCCCCAGCCCCCTAGTTCCAGCACCTATGGCTGAGAGAGGGGACTGCAGTTGTGTCTAGTCCCTGTGAGGGAGGGACACTAGAAGGAAATGCTTCTTGTATCCTACCTTCCCACCCTCACAGCACTTGCAGACCCATGCAGGGGCCAGGCACAATCTGGCCCTGAACAGGTGACCGTCATGCTTTCCATAAAACAAGGGAGACAGTCTGAATTGTGCTGATAGCAGGGCCTTGCTGCAGAATTTAGGTCCTGTGTGCTACTGAATCTGTGAGAACCTGGCTGTAGTTTTACTCAGTCAGCCCAGCTCCTGTACAAGTCTAATTAGTTGTGTTCATTCTGACTTTGTTTTTCCCAGCGTCAACATTTACAGTGCAATAGTTTAATTTGCTTATAGAGCAAACTTCTCATTAATCTGCCTCTTAAAGTACATTAAGGAAAATGAATGTGATGTGTATTTTTTCCTGTTGTTATGGCACTGTCCATGTATGTCCCTAAAAACATAAGAAAGTGATCTTACTGTGTTAGTGTAACAGTAAGTTGGATGACACCAGTTTGCTCTCCTCATTAAAAAAATTACTGCAGAGTTACTTTCATTAACTGCCAATGACTTAATCTGAAGTGTTTTCAGTTGCAGGGCATTTAAAATGCCTCTCTGTAATATGTGAGAATACATTGCAGCCCAGGAGCAATAATAAATAAACAGACATTTAAAAACTCTCCTTGGGCCATGGAATGGTCCCAGTAAAAATAGAACATCTGGCAGCAGGCCAGCCTGGATTCTTAAGACATTTCCAAAAGTGGCAGTACCAAATAACTACTTTTTTTTTTTTTAATCTTCCTTATTTTGCCTGAGTCCTCATTATTAACATCAGGGTGCATGTGTTTTCATTTGTGTGAATAGATTCCTGGAAAATAACTCTTCATGCAGAATCAATGAGTTTCATTACAGACATCTCAACGGTCTGGTTTAAGTCTGCTATCAGTAGGTCAATAATTGAGGAATTATTAAAATAAGCCTTGGGGCTTGTTTGTTTTATGTAGGCACCCCGGAGATTTTTGCATATTTTGATCCTGATTTATCTTTCGACAAAAGGCTTCCCTTGAAGTGTAGCTTTTATTCTTTTCAAAATGCAATACATTCTGCTATTGCATATACTAACGACGCTGACTCTTTCTGTCAATCAGTTAACTATCTGATCTGGTTTAGCCCATCTCAGTAACATCAGGCACCAAACACAGAATTAATGGCCACATTAAAATTGTAAAGACCTCACTCTGCCCCTTCTATGTCCAGGTACTTTTAGTGGGTGTCTCTGTTTGCCTTTTTTCCCCTTACATTATTGCAGGAAGGTCTTTGTGCACAGGTGGGTTTTGCATAGTGCTCCATGAATGGTCAGACATCAGTTCATTCTTATCTCCTCCACTAAGGAGTTCCATGGTCAAGGATTCTCCCCCAAGAACTATCTGTCTTAAGAGCTTCCCACTGAGCTGAGCTTGGGGCAGCATTCTCATCAAATACAGCTGTCTTGGTGGTTCACATGGTCGACTTCTGGTTTTATCTGGAGAATATTAGGAATTAGGACCAGATGCAGGCTTTTTTTAATGTCTGTTTTGTGCATTATAAAAGCTTCCTTGAGGCCCTGAGAGCCTGACTACACTGCCCATCCTCTGTCCAAACAAAAAATAAATTAGCTGGTCCTTGCAGGCCCCTGCAGTTCATTATCAGCACAGACTGCAAGGCCTGGAAAATCAGCCCTTGCTAATGGGAGAGGATGTCTGTTGATTTCCCGTGCAAAAAAGTCCAGGTGCTATCTAATCATGATGTTTTATCTCTGAACATTATTTCTAACCTGTTATTGATACACAGGCAATAGAATGAATAAAACCCACTTTTCAGGATTAATTAAGGGTGAAGGTTGACGGGATTCTCCAGTTCTGCAGTAACTTATTATTATTTGTTTATTATTTGCATTATGGTAGCACCAGAAAAGCCCTAAACAGAATCAAGGCCCCATTGTATGAGATGTTGTAGAAGGACATAGAGAAAATAGTCCCTACCCCCCTGGAGCTCACAATTGCTTATGATTTATTATTTGCATTTCAGTGTTGCCTAGAGGCCACAATCATACACCAGGTCCGCATTGTTCTAGGTGCTGTACAAACACAGAACAAAATCTAAATAGACAAGACAGATGAGGTGGAGGAAAGAGTAGCCAGGAGGGGATGAGTTAATAGGAGCATGGGAGTAGAAGGAAGGAAGGGATGGGGAGGGGGGGAGCTAGGAAGAGTTAGGGGAGACAGAGGAGCATGTAGGTCAGGGAGATTGCAGCTAGCAGTGGAGGGACTGTGAGGGAGAGGGGCAGAGCGTAGGCTCTGCTAAGGTCACTGGTGTCCATGAGATAGAGAAGATGCCTCACTCCTTTCAACTCTACTGCTCTGCTACTGCTATTTCTGACCTCAGCTCCAGACAAGGGAGGGCTTTGTGGGTTCCACCCACTCTTCCCATTTGGCTCACCCAAGCCTGAATGATTCACCATGGGAGAAATGCTCCCTTCTGAAATGCATGGCAGCTTTCTCCAAAACATTCAGCTCATGCACTGTGCACTGAATCCCGCATCTGCATTACTGGGGAGTGGGGTGTCCATGCATATGGGGAAAGTAGCTTCCAGCCTCTGGGGATGGCAGAGTCAGTGAATGTAGGGAGAAGAAGAGAGACTGTGAGATCAGAGGAGAATGAGTTAGAGAGAATAAAATCATTAATCTGGGCAAGAGTGTGGTCCTGGGGCACAACAAGATCCGATGGCTGGAAGCGGAAGTGAGATAAATAAGATGCAAATCTTTAATAGTGAACGTAATTAATCATTGGGCAGAATTTAACCAAGATGTGTGATGGATTCTCTATCAGTTGAAGTCCCTAAATCAAGATTGGATGCCTTGCTAAAAGATATGCTGTAATTCAACCAGAAATTACGGATTTAATGCAGTATGGTCTGTGCCATACATGAGGTCAAAATAGATGATCATAATGGTCTCATCTGACCTTAAAATCTATGAATCTGTCATATTTTATCTTGAAAAAGTAAATTGAAGAGGTTTTTTAAAAAAATGTCTTTGTGGTACATTCAGGCCAGAGCTGAGTGAATAATTTTAAGTGAATAATTTATTTGATGGATTTCATCTCTGTCTGTGTTCGCCAGTTATCTGCAAGAAGCTTATAGTTTCCTCAGATTTGTTGTTCAAGAGCCACTGAACAATTTCTGGGAATAATTTTGCTATGCAGATTTTTCATGCGTGTTTTTTTTATATAAATAACCTGTTAAATAAAGTACCTGATTTAAATTTGATATTGTGATAAATTTGAGTTGTGTTGACTCGTTTGGATTTGACATTTAGCTTTCATTTTATTGTTTCCATTCGCTTTCTAGATGAGCTTAACTTTTAGAATTAGATTTCTGGGACAAATAGTTGGTTATTGAGTTCAAAATGCATTTTCTGGGTTAAATTTACTCCTGGGCAGAGGACCAACTCAAAGCCTATGTACCACACAGATCCTGTAGAAGATCTCAAAGTAAAGGCTTACGTGGGACTTCTCCTGGTCGTCTGCCCACGGATGAATTTCACCTTCTGTGACTATTATCTAATATAATCTTAAAAATCACTGATTCCATAAACACGTCTACCTGCAAACTCATTCACTGGAATCTGTGTGGAAATCTAACTTAAAAGGGGAATGAACATGGGAAAGTGAATTGTTAGTGTTTTATTCGAGCAAACAGGAGAAAATGTATTGAGGGCTGAAACCTGCTCTTATTGGGGCATGCATTATTTTTTTTCTTTGTTCTCTTCAGAATCAAGACAATCCTTACTGATACATTAGCAGTTCTCTTAAATTTCCACATTTAATAGCTGTTTACCATCCCTTGCGTAATTTAAGGCCTCCATTTTCAGTTACTTCAATTATGAGTATTTTTAGAGCCTTGTT
This sequence comes from Chrysemys picta bellii, assembly GCF_011386835.1. Classification (NCBI taxonomy): domain Eukaryota; kingdom Metazoa; phylum Chordata; order Testudines; family Emydidae; genus Chrysemys; species Chrysemys picta. The sequence goes on from NC_088791.1 coordinate 16,385,465, forward strand.
TTTCCTAGTAAATGCTGGCAGGACATTGAGGTTTGTTTCCACTGGAAAACAGGTTAAAGAGAAAATGGAATCTGACCTACTAGTCCTGAAATCGGACCTACTTTTAAATTGCTGTCAGGTGGCGAATCTCCTCCGGATTCTAAATATCGATTTATTCTAGATAATACGGTAGAAGTGGGACAATAGTTATAAAATATAGTATTCCAGCCCCAAGAAATGTAAGAAAAATACCTCAGATGTGTGTGTTTACAGTGGATATACAGAGCTTCATTCTTCTACTCTGTTGCAGCAAACTGAGAAACATTCAGACTACAGAGTCGCATATACATATATGTATATAATATATGCATGTGCGTGTGTGTATATCTATAAAAACTGGGCAAGAGAAGTCATGCTCGGACTGAATTGCTGGAATTCCACCTAAGAAAATGAATAAAGCAGAGAGTAATATCTTCCTCAGAACTAACCTCATTAGTGAGTTAACTTATACTGCCCATTTAAAAAAAAAATATTTTATGATATCAGCGAGACCCTTCAGGGCCTGAATTATGGTATATGCATTCTAATGTTGGGAGGTTGATGACACTGAGTCTTTGGCAGCCAGCCTGACAACACATTGAATGTGAATGAATGGTGCCATAATTCACCCTGATTTTTGTCTTTTGATTTAATTAAAAGTTGTGGAGGGAAAACAAACACATAACTAATTAACATTGGGAATGTGCACGCTTTAAATCTCGTAATCTGCAGATTTGCTTCTTTTACTTGGCTACTGTAGGCGCCACCAAACAAATTTAAAAGGATAGCCTGAATGGAAACTGTTTAACCATCATCTGCCTTTCATTTTGTTTGTGGGCTGCTGAGCAGAGCTTGAGATTTAAAATTTGTTGTAGAATTTCTCAGGGCCTAGCTACATTAGGAAAATTTACCAGTGCAATTTCTCTAATATAGATAGATGCCTTACTAATAATAATACCACTAGTATCACCGTAAATGACAGTCACTAGTTTCACCATAACTGATGTGTCTCAGGCCAGGCCTTGCACTTGTTACATGTAGAGTTAAAATACAGTTCAAGTCAAACCTCGTCAAGGTGTTCTGAATTTTTGTAGCCCTACATTTTCCGTTGTTGCTATCACCAGTGAGCACACCAGTATAGATAAGATCTCACAAACCACTGTTGTTTTAAGCACCATGTCATAGGCCTACTCTGAGCAGGGTTAGGTGACACTGTATGTAAAACACAGGCTCTCAACTGCAGCTACATCTGTATTACTGCTCCCACCATTGCTACCATTGGTAGAGCTGAAGTGGTGTTAGAACCAGAGGGAATTTTTGGAAAAAGTGTAGTGTAGACCCCACCAAGAGCTACAGCTCTGGAGGGGTTCTATGAAAAAAGTAGTATGTGATAGTGTAACTAAAGACTGTATCATAAGGCATATGTCCCAGTCTCTCCCCTGACCATTCCCTCAGACCCAGTTCCTCACCTCCAGTCAGGAGCTTCTTCTTTCTCCTCACGGCCTGGGTGCCAGCTGGGAGTACATCGAGAGCACAGGAGAGACAGTCTCCCTGTGGAATTGCAGGGAAAGTTCTACTCAGCCCGTGCCTCTGGGGTGGAGCGGACTTAGTTGCCGTTTGGGGATAGGGTGACTGGACATCCTGATACAAGGAGCTTTGTCTTATATAGGCAACTATACTCCCCACCCCCCAAAAAAGTGCCCCAGTTTTTCACACTTGCTATCTGGTCAAAAAATCCCAAAAAACAACTTGAGGCAGACAGCCTGCTTGGCAAATTTCATCCTAAACTATTACAATTTGGCAAAGTTATAAGCACCTGAAAACAGCATCTTTTAATGGAAAGTGTCAGGCAACCTTAACCAGAGGCATCACTACCTGTGCCGCCTATAATACATATACTTATATCTGTATTTTTTAAAAACAGACCACAGTAAGTCTTGTACTCTTCCTCTGATGGCCTACGAGCACATATTTGTGAAAGGGCCATATTTTAAAGTTCTGATTTAAAGCTACAATAGCAAGGAAAATTCTTGCCTCATTCAGTTTGAATATTTTATGATGTGCAGTGAATGAGGCATCTGGTGCAATTCTCTAAGGTGCATGTTGAATGACGTAGGGCTCTGCAGGATTTATAATAGTTTTATAGTAACAAACATCCTTACCTGATTATTAACACCTTAGATTATTGGCACTAAGAGAATTTTAATTGCCTAATTATATTTGTAGGAGCTCAGGCTAGATGGTGATAATGGTCCTTTCAGGACCTGAAATCTATGAGTTTCTTTATTTTGGCTGTTTCTTCATTGTCTTTTTGCATTTCACTAAGATGGAACAATGAGACTAGAGCAGCTAGTATGTCTTTCCTTTGGGATTATGTGCTAGTCATATTTCCTTTCGTTTCTCATGAACTTGCACAATGCAAAGGAAATTTAAATGCAAACAAAAAACCAAGTTTTCATTTTTTTTTAAATGAAAACATTTGTATTAATAATAGTTCTTGTAAACCCTTCCATTTCATAAAAGTAATATTTAGAGCCTGAACTTCCCGGTACTGCACCTTTAACTCTCTCAGACCAACTCTCTCACCTGATTGTCCCAGCTCTGTACCTGTTGGGTTCATACCTATTCCACATTTCTAGGATCATCCCAGTTTCAAGTGGGCGACCTGGCATCCCTAATCCCTGATGGGTGAATTCATAGATTCATAGATTCTAGGGCTGGAAGGGACCTCGAGAGGTCATCGAGTCCAGTCCCCTGCCCTCATGGCAGGACCAAATACTGTCTAGACCATCCCTGATAGACATTTATCTAACCTACTCTTAAATATCTCCGGAGATGGAGATTCCACAACCTCCCTAGGCAGTTAATTCTAGTGTTTAACCACCCTGACAGTTAGGAACTTTTTCCTAATGTCCAACCTAAACCTCCCTTGCTGCAGTTTAAGCCCATTGCTTCTTGTTCTATACTTAGAGACTAAGATGAACAAGTTTTCTCCCTCCTCCTTATGACACCCTTTTAGATCCCTGAAAACTGCTATCATGTCCCCTCTCAGTCTTCTCTTTTCCAAACTAAACAAACCCAATTCTTTCAGCCTTCCTTCATGTTCTCTAGACCTTTAATCGTTCTTGTTGCTTGTTGTATGTTAAGTCCCAGTGAAGCACCATCACAGTTTTTATGTGATGCCACATTAAAACATTGAGTTTTGTTAAAGATACATCCTTCTATTGCACTGTGACTTGAAGATGTAGTCATGACATCAGGCAGACTTCCCAGTAGCAGTTCTTCATGAGGGATTGTCCTCCTGATACTATATAGCTTTATTGTTTTTTGTTTAAATCCACCATTGATGATGTCATCAATAAGACTTTTGTAAAAAACAAACAAACAAACAATTAAATTGTCAGGATTAAACATATAAATGTTTTGCCAAATGGCATAGGAGCATGTGTATTTACAGCTAATAGCAATAGGAAGTTGAATGGCTGTATTAAGGGGAGGATTTATCCCTTAAAAATGGATATTGACAACAAGGGAAAAGAATCATCAAATAAATGATCATTTAAATGTAACTTAATGTCTATTCGTTCCAAATTCCAACATAGATATTATTTTATAAAGATTAACAATGTAACTAGTGACGTGCCCTCTGCAATGTAGCTACAGCAGATCTATCCCACTCTGGTGGTGGATTGGTAGTTAGCCTTAAGAGAACTTGGAGATAGAGCTATGCAGTGCCATAAATTGGTCCTGTTTTAAAAATGGAATAAAGGTGGGTCCAAGCTGCAAAGCTCAGGTGCAGATTTCAGGTCCCAGGTGCAAAGTTCACCGCCCAGCACACAGGGGTGTTTGGATCCTGGGTTTTGATAAGAGGAAATTAGGAGGCAGCTATGAAGTTGAATGAGATGTTTGAAGATGTGGTTTTATTTGGGACTTGTGTTTATCTGGTAATAAAAGTAAATTAGAGTTTTTAAAATGTCAAGTACTGCTGAAGGAAAGTGGGAATGAAAACAGAATGTGGCTGACTTTCTGTTGAAGCAATGGAACCCTCTGTAGTGTTCCTGAAGAAGCAATGAATCTGAGGTGACAGCAAAATGCTTTCATTTATCGATTACACCGCCAATGTAATGGATGAAACTGGACTCCGTGTCTGACCCTAAACTTGGTCTGAGGCCAGATTCTGACACCCAAATGCCTATTGAGTAGTGCCGACACTACAAGTATTTCCATTGAAATCAATGGATCTTCTCATATAGTAAGTTACTATGCATCATAAATCCCAGGTGAGGAGGACCAAGAAGTTAAAAAAATGGAAAACAATAGATGGTGACTGAGTTTGTAATTTTTCATTTTAAGAGATATCTCTGTGGTGTCTGATTCTTTCTCATGAGAGCTTCATGAAATTTTCATACCTGAACCCAAACCCAGGGGAGTTAAGGATTTTGTTGCAAACCACAAAGATAGATACTAGATCCAGATCCAAACTTCATAGCTCACTGACGGGCTGTAACGAAGATGCCTTTGGTGGGACCCAACTGAGAGTACCAATTCAGGACAAATTGCTTAAAGCAGGGCAGTTACAGCCCAAGGCTGAGGTTCCTTTGCACACCAAGACAAACCAAACCAACCAGACAGAGAAGACTTTGGTTTTACCCCACTGGCTATCCAGAAGTCATACAAGCAATTCCCTTAGACACTCCAGTTTCCCAGTATCCCCATCAGAGCCACCCGTTATGGGGACAAATGGTTATGAAAACCAATACCCCAGTAAAAAAAAACGTTCTCCCGATCCCAAAGGACCAAGCCCAAGACCCAGGTCAATAGACAAATCAGATCTTACCCACAAATCACGCTGTTGCCAATCCTTTAGAATCTAAAATCTAAAGGTTTATTCATAAAAGGAAAAAGATATAGATAAGAGCTAGAATTGGTTAAATGGAATCAATTACATACAGTAATGGCAAAGTTCTTGGTTCAGGCTTGTAGCAGTGATGGAATAAGCTGCAGGTTCAAATCAAGTCTCTGGAGTACATCCACAGCTGGGCTGGGTCATTCAGTCCTTTGTTCAAAGCTTCAGTTTGTAGCAAAGTTCCTCCAGATGCAAGAAGTAGGACTGAAGACAAAATGGAGGAGATGCAGCAGCCTTTTATAGGATTTACACCTCTACCCCGACATAACGCTGTCCTCAGGAGCCAAAAAATCTTACTGCATTACAGGTGAAACCGCGTTATATCGAACTTGCTTTGATCCACCGGAGTGTGCAGCCCCGCCCCCCCCCGGAGCGCTGCTTTACCGCGTTATATCCGAATTAATGTTATATCGGGTTGCATTATATCAGGGTAGAGGTATAGAGGTGGGTGGAATCCCCTTGGTTCTCCTGTGCAATATCACAGCAAGATGGAGTTTGGAGTCACATGGGCAAGTCACATATTCATGCACGACTCAGTTCTTTACAGGTCGACGCCATTGTTTACATGTTAGTTTGAACATTCCCAGAAATGTCAGATGTGGATTGGCATCTCCCAAAGTCCATTGTCCGTCAAGTGTTTCTTGATTGGACACTTACTGAGAATAATCCCTTCTCAAGAAGCTGACCAAATGCTTTACTGAGGCTACTTAGAATCAAAACACATTGATATACAAGTACATAGCCAATATTCATAACTTCAGCTACAAAAATGATACATCCATACAGATAGCATAATCATAATCAGCAAATTATAACCTTTCCATAGACACCTTACACGACAACCTTGGTACAATATTTGCTGCAAATATATAACAGTGGTTGCAACAGTGATCTATATGATCACAGGTTATGTCAGTAATGTCACACAGGCACAACTGAAACAGTCCTGAACTTGGTGGATTGAAAAGCAAACTTTCTCAAAGTTCACAGTGGGGATTTGTATCCTGCCCACTATTGTATAGATTCAAACTGTGATCTTGGAGCCAAGTCCAGATCTGGTGGTTTAGATCCAAGGATCTGGTTCGGCCTGTCTCTGTTTTTGGTGAACCTGAGTCAAGTTTTGAACAAACTGGTCAAGCTGTGGTTTCAGGTCGAAACCATGCAGGTTTTTTATCGGAAACCAGAAAAAAAGGTGATTTCAGCTGAATTTTACTTTGCTTCATTTGAAGCACATGAACAGAAGCAACAAAATTGTTAAAGGTAACCTTCCACCTCCTTAACGAACCAAATGTCTAACAGCTCTATTTATAATATCTTCTATTTGGACACTCTTCCTCCTATAAAACCAGAGGCTCTGATTTGGATCTCATACCAGTTTTATACCTGTCTGCCTGTATGGACTTCTATGGAGTTACTCTTTATTTACAATGGCAGAGAGGAGAATCAAGCCCAATTTACCACCAGATCATGAATATCCAGTTACTCGAGCCATTATTATGTACAATAAACCCAAGCAATGGCAATCTGTGTCAATACAGTCTTACGGAACTACATATTACTCTAACCCAAATTGCCTGTTATTCCTTCTACCTACCCTTTTCACAAACTCAGAAAGTATACAGTATTAATCTGTCCGCTTTCCAATAACAGATTTTTAATAAGTCTTCCACTGTCAAGTGCATTCTATCTTATTGTTTTACTTTTAATTTGACTGTGCTGATATATATTAAGTTAGACCCTACTTTAATGTTCTCTTCTCTCATTATTTCTTTTGTGCATTTCTTATTATTTCAGTTGCTGTGTGCTAGCTCCATGGGGGTGGTGTGCGTATAGCTCTATCATACGTATTTTCACCCATTTTTCTACTATTTCAACAATACCAATTTATTCTTATTTAATCTGAGGAGAAAAAAGGAAACAAAAACAGAGATTTGCAAGGACACAATCAAGATGGGTTCATGTCTTTGGGTGATGTTGACCCTGGCCCAGGAGATCAATACAAATGTCTAAGCGCTATGCTGACTGGCTGTTAAGTGGATTTACCTCTTACCACTTAACTACATGACCTTATTACTGTCACCCTTGTCCTTCTTTTCCCTTCCCCCAGTATATTTTGAATTCTCACTTGTTTTGCCATGCCCACTCTTGCTCCATGGAATGAAGAGCTTATGATCCATGTCTTTTACTTGTTTTTCTGAGGCATCTACCATTTCTGCTAGGAAAATTAGTAATCTTGTCTTCCAACTGGCCAGGAACGCTGCAATGGATTATTTCCCAGTTGTGGGGAAAATGAGTTGCAATAGACCCAGGATACTAATAATAGAATAGCAGTAATATCCAGCTCTTCCATAGTGCTTTTCATCAGTAGATCTCAAAGTACTTTACAGAGGAGGTCAATATCATTTTCCCCATTTTACAGATCAGGAAACTGAGGCACTATGCGGTAAAGTGATTTACCCAAGGTTGCCAAGCAGGCTATACTGACTCTTAGTCTGGTTTATTTAGTATAGACCTTTTGGAATAAATGTTAAGTGTCAAAAGCAAAGTTCAGCTTACAACCCACAGACGTAGCACACCACTTCCAGAAAATGGCTCTTTGTTCAAACACTCAGCCAGACAGTATTACACAGTGTCTTGAAGCAGGGACAGTGGATCAAGGGAAAGGTACTTTTCCTAACAAGGGTGGTATTGTGATTGGCTCGGGAGTCAGGATCTGCTTCTATTCCTGGCTGTGTCACAAACTCTGTGTGATCTTGGGCAAGTCGTTTAATCACAGTGTCTGAGTTTCCTTAGCTGAAAAATGGGGATAATACTCATTCTGGCCTACCTCGTTTGGGTGATCAGTGATTGTTGATCATTCCAGATGGAAGGTGCTATGGAAGTAGAAAGTATTAACTTCGTTATTTTTTATTTTTACTCAAACACGTCATTGTTAGTTGTATTAAATTCAGTACCACATCTACCCTGGAACCAAAGGCCCACCTCCTGTTTGTGCAGATATTGGTACACATCCCTTTGCTATAATAGCTGAGTAGCTCACATCACCCGGTGTGAAACAGAGAAGAAGTATTAGACATTTTACAGATGGGTAACCAAGGCACAGAGAGAGATCACGTCTTGCACAAAGTCTCATAGGAAGTCTGGGGCAGAATTAGCAGTTGAACTCCTGCTTTCTGAGTTCACAAGACCATTCTTTGTAGGGTGACCAGACAGCAAATGTGAAAAATCGGGACAGGGGGTGGGGGGAAATAGGAGCCTATAGAAGAAAAAGACCCCAAAATCGGGACTGTCCCTATAAAATCGGGACATCTGGTCACCCTAGTTCTTTGTCTCCTTTTAAAATAAATGGTCAGCAGTGACTCATCAGAATGTAGAGCGAACTGAACTGTAACAGGGCCAGACACAAGCCCCTTTTTGTTGAATATGCATCGGACACCCCTAGACACTTGTTGTGTTAATGTTACTCCAGATTCCCATAACACCTGAGTCATTACCAGGATTAAACTGCCTTCAAGTAATCACGCTTGGCTGTTCCTGTCCAGCCATTTTCCTTGCACAGAGACAAGATCAGAATCAGCGAAAGGAGAAAAATTGCCGCTGCTCCCAGTCCTTGTTGCGCCAACGTTTGGTAAAGTACATCCAGTCAGATTAGACAGTGACAGCTGTGAGGCAGAGACAGTCTACTCTCAGTCACACAGATTGACACAGTGATGAGAAATGTCTCCTTCCATATCTGTCTGGCCAGCAAACTACATCCCCCTCCTCTAAGACAAGGACGTCGCTACACTGTCATCCTACACCTTCAGCTACTGCTACTCTTGCTACTTGAGGCTGAATGTAACTGCTTCAGAAAGTGGGAAGTTTGTGCCACACCCACCAGCAGCTCATCCCAAAGACCAGTGCAAACACTGCAGGAGGGCTTCATGAACACTTCATACGCCTAGGGCTTCCTGCTCACTTCAGAACAGAGTGCAAGGTCCTGGTCTCAATATAATGGGCTGAGTCTCAGCTACCGAAGAGTGTGCTCACCCTCCAAGACAGGGATGACTAGGGTTACCATATTTCAACACTGAAAAAAGAGGACACTCCACGGGGGCCCTGGCCCTGCCCCAACTCCACCCCTTCCCCACCCCTGGTCCCGCCCCAACCCCGCCCCCATTCCAACCCCTTCCCCAAAGTCCCTGCCCCAACTCTGCCCCCTCCTCTGAGCACCCCGCATTCCCCCTCCTCCCTCCCGCTCTGATCTTGGTTGGGGGTTGCTAAGTGCTTCCCTGCTCCCCACTTGCCCTGCAGCCCCTGCACCCCCCCCTTGCCCTGCAGCCTCTGTGACCCCTGCTCCCCACTCGCCCTGCAGCCCCTGTACCCCCCCCCGCCCCTGCAGCCTCTGCGCCCTCCGCCTGCCCTGCCCCTGCGCCCCCCTTCCCCTGCAGCCTCTATGCTCCTCCTCGCCCTGCAGCCTCTGCGCCCCCCCCGCCTGCCCTGCTCCCCCGCTCCCCCGGTAGCCTCTTCCTGGCGGGGGTTTCGGACGCTCAGCAGCGACCGGGGCGGTGCGGGTCCCTGCAGCCGCGGCACACGCCACACTCCCCTCCCCGTGCCGCAGCCTCCTTCCTGCCACCGCCAAGCACGTTCCCCGCTGGAAACAGCTCCGCCAGGGCCGCAGGAAGGGTCCCCCAGTGGCTGGGGGGTCCCCGCCCACAAGGGAAGCCCGAGCCGCTGGCTGGGCCCGGCCTCCCCGTGATCCAGTGGGCTCGGCTGGGGCGCGCGGTCCGCCCAGCCTGCGGGAGCAGCAGCGGCCCCTCCGCCGCCTTCTGCGGCTGCGCCCCCCTACCCCCCGCCCGAGCTCGCTACAGTGTCGCTGGGGCGGCTGGGCTGGGCCGCGCTGCGGACCCGACGGGTCGTGCTGGGGCCGGGCGGACCCTGGCTTATACCTCCCTATTTCCCCGGACATGTCCAGCTTTTTGAAAATTCCCCCCGGACGGGGATTTGAGGACCAAAAAGCCGGACATGTCCGGGGCAATCTGGATGTATGGTAACCCTAGGGATGACGCAGCTAGAGAAATCCAGGTTTAGACCATTAGGTGCCGTAGGGCAGAACATACTTGGGGGCAGAACCTGTGGCTATGAAGCTTCTTGTTTGAAGAGACAAGGCTTTGTCTATCCCAGGGCTTGTTGCACCAATATAGTTATGCCAATGTCGATGCACCATTGCAAACCCATAATGTAGACACACTGCACCAGGATACAAAGTGTCTTGTGCCAGTGCACATTACCTTGGACTTGCAACACAGGTAACCCATGCAAGAGAGTAAAGGCTGCCATATGCCCCCTTTGGTCCCTGCATGATGCATACTTGGTGTCACAGTCACGTCCTGAATTAAGAGGGAATATCTATCTTGTGTGTCTGCATTTCAGCTCTGTTTTGCAATGCGTCATTCAATAGGCTGAAAATATATTCCGTGTGTTGAAAGTAAATTATAAACAGATTGAGCCTGGGTACAGTAGATCAACTGAACTAAATTCAAGTTAGAAGAGCTTTTGATTAAGAGATAAAGGACTTGTAGGAGCGTGTGTGTGTGGGAAATCTCAAGTAGTTCTGATTAAAAATAGTAGGGAGTTATTCTCTCTGGGAGTAAGGGAGGAGAGAGACCTTGCACATAAAAGCACATGCTGTAAATCAGTGTCTAGTAAAGCAGTATATCTCAGGAATAAAAACCAAGGAACTGTGTGGAGTGCACAACAAAGCACACAGAGATTTCATAGGAAAACATGCTGTATTCAATCACATTAATTATGGCATGGACTAAATTTTCAGTGCAGTGAATCCAGAAGGTACAAGAGGGGTTGGGGAAAATATGAAAAGACAAGCAGTTAATAAAAGCCAGATTCAATAAAACTGTATCTGCCTTCTGCGGATGGAGAAAAAGATTCTTTGCACAGCATTTAGGAGACTCTTCCATGGCAAGGAGAATGGAGTCTGGCTGGATTTTGTATTGAATGTGGATCTAAAAGCCAAGGATTTGGGGCAGCATTCTGTGCGGTATTGACTAGCACCTGCCTGTCCATTGTATCTATTCACTTTTCATTATATAGCTCCTATTGTAGCAACCAGATAATCTTTATGTAGGAGGATTCCTATAGGGTGAGCATTCAGCCTTTATGCAAATGAAATGCCCAGGATGGAGAATGGACAAAAATCACCGCAATCCAGGGTGTGGCGCTGCATCACATCTCCTTCTCCGCAGCTGCAGCTGCAGCAGCCGTAGGCTGTGGTACCTCCTTGCCACCTGGGCTAGATGTTATAGCCTCTAGAACTACATAATGGACCAGGAGCCCCTCACCCAACTTGCTGCCAACCTGCCCCTATACTGCCACCTTCTGCATCAGTCTGTTTCTGTGGCCAGCACAGAGCCCCCTCTATGGTGCATAGGGAGTGCAGAGAGCCTCTGCATGACCATTGTGGATCCGGGCTTCCAGCTCTGCTCTCAGTGTGGAAGTACAAAGATTAAGTGACACAGAGGGGACTCACATGGGGCCTGATCCATAGCTTATCGGAGCCAGTGAGAGCCTTTCCATTTATTTCAGTGGGCTTTGGACCAGGCCCTGAGTGAATTTCACATCTGTTGAATAATTTCATCTTAGTTTCAATATTTCAGTGGCTCATTCAGTTTAGTTGCTTAGTAACTAATTGGTGGATTATTCAGTTTAAATGGCTATTTTCTCCTAGATTTCATTTCAGTTTCCAAGTTGAACATGTTAATTTCCAGGAGCAGCAGTCTCTTCTGTTTCAGCTCCTAACTTTCCTTAGGAAGTGATCTCAGAATCATTATTCAAACAGATTATTGCTTGGAGTGCCTGCAACTGAATTACCTAGTGTTTGTATAACGTAAAGCTCCCCCCACATGAGCATTTAATGACTCTATTATTTTTCCTTTATTAGGTTTGTTTTTAAAGAACATTTCAGTCTGTTATTTATTATATGTTAAGTGGTACAGCTTGCAGAAAACATATCGCATTAATTTTATTTTTTTTAATTTGTTTGCCTGCTAAAATAGAAATCTTTTATTTGTCCTGGTGGGGCAGTTAAAGTTTCTTGCTGACAGTTTTATGATTTCAATAGCTTAGTAAAGACCTACCTCTTTTTTTCACAGAAAGTTCCATTAAAAAGTTTAATGTGGCCCATTCTTTATGTAAGATGGGTGAAGGAGCATGTTATTTCTAGCAGAGCAGAAGAGAAGTGTAATGAAGTATAAGTATAATATTGGGATGGTTCCATTTTATTTTTTTCTTTGATTTATGGAACCCTTTCCCAGTCTGGGTTACCTGGTGGGGAACTGATCTCATAATCTTTGTTCTCTCGTTAATAACTGTGCTCTGCCAGTCAATCTGAGGCCAGGCTCGCCCAACAGTCTTGAAACATAAGCGTGTGTCTAGGTTGTGATATATGAACAAGTAGGAATGGGTAAAATGGTGAAGTCTCTGGAAGAGGCTGCCCTTTTCTTCTCCCCAGTAGGAATCCCAAAGCAGTAAAATGAATGAATGTGCTGTAGGTATCAGACACAATTACTGTATAAATCTCACACAGACGGGGAAGGAGAATAGAACCCTGCCCTCCAGCTCCAAAAACACAAGTCTTTACCACTAAAGCATGAGTCACGCTGCTGACAGTAGTAAGCCCCTTATAATCATCCTGGGCCAGCCACTAGACGGCGATGTCAGACTTTAACTTACACACACGAAGTGCATTACAGCTGGGCAGTATCAGAAATATTCCCCGTCCTTTCTCATCTACTCATGGATCTTGCTGGCCTAGGAAAGTGTAATTACCCTGTGCTAGCTAGCCCTAGTGAGTCTGGCCCAATACTTTTTCTTTGGCCCTTGTCGAGACAGTATACTGGATTAGATGGGCCATTCTGTTATAGTAGGGTAGCCATGATGTTTTTTGTTTTATAATTATTACCTTATTGTTTTCAATCAACCTTTTTGTCCCATTAGGGTGGATTCAGTGTTAAAAGCAAACTGACCAGCTTCTGTGCTATGGGAAGCTCCCCAAAATCCTAATATTTGAGGCTTTTCTACTTTATCTGAGCATCCCCATAGCACTAGACAATCACTTGCTTGAACTGAATCCGATTCTGTACTCTCATCTAGATTGACCAGATAGCAACTGTGACAAAACGGGAGAGGGGGTGGGGGATAATAGGTGCCTATATAAGAAAAAGTCCCCCAAAACAGTACTGTTCCTATAAAAATGAGACATCTAGTCACCCTACTGTCATTGGCCATCATTTAGGGTATATGTACATTGCTGACACGGAGCCTAGCTTTAGTCTAGCTAGCTTGGTTGCCAGCGCTGTGGAACTGGGGCTGTATCGGCTTCCATATGGGCTGTACGAGTCGTCCCAGAACCTTGGGTAATTGCTCATGCACTGCGTCAGCAGCTTCACTGCTCCACGACCCGAGCTATCTAGATTAAAGCTAGCTTGGGTGCGTCTACCCAAGCTGCAGTCGGCCCCGGTGTAGACATACCTTTAGAGAGTTATAAGCACATCTTCACACTTCCATATTCCATGATGTTTTCCAGAGTGTCTGGAGGCGAGCTTTTCGACCGCATAGTAGAGAAAGGATTTTACACCGAGAAGGATGCAAGCACTCTGATACGGCAGGTCCTAGATGCTGTCTACTACCTGCACAGAATGGGCATTGTGCATCGAGATCTCAAGGTAAGGCCACTTACTTTACTTGTATCTCTAGATAGTATTAATGAGTGCTGGCCCAATTACCGCAAAGCCTAACTCACACTGTTCACGACTACCGTGGGACTACCACTTTGAGTAGAGATTCATCCTTTGAGTGAGGCTTTGTATAATCCATACCCTCACTTATCTGAACAGCTGTCCTGTGTTTTATCTAGAGCAGTGTTTCTTTATCTTGTCTCATGAACGGCCTTTTCCTGCCACCTTCAGCAACATTAGTGGTGAGTGGCATTACAGCAAATCTATCCTGGGGGAAAATGACTTCCGTTACATTAAGAATGTGAGCTCTTCTGGGCAGACGCATGTGTTTTTACTGCTGAAAAAATGCCTTGCAAATTTACAGTGCTGTATTAAATACTACATACTACTTATAATGAGGGATTTGTGACGGAATCCCTGGGTTACAACCTGGAAGTATGGGACCGCGGTGCCCCCTTAACTCTCCAGCCTGGGCTGTCTCTCACAATGCCTTGGTAGTGACCAGCAGCAAACCCCTCCAGGCACTGTTATCACTCAGCATAACCGCATGTGGAGCCCCATACCCAGCTAGATTGCATGAATGGTCCCTGAGCCACTCACGAATTACACAGAGAAAGGCACAAGCCCATTCCGCCCATCTCTCCAGCGGTTCATCCCAAAGCCGTACCATCTTTCCCTGGTCAGAAGCCTGACCAGTGTAGGTTTATTAGACAGTCTGCCCCTCTGTCAATGTGGAGAGGACATAAGCCTTTGTAAATTAAGCTGAGATTGCTCAAGCACTTCAACCAAAACACACTGTTTTAGGTAAAATACAAAACATATTAACTACAGAAAGATAGATTTTAAGTGATTATAAGTGGTAGGCATAAAAGGTCAGAGATAGTTATCAAAGAAAATAAAAGGTAAATGCACATTCTAAATCTTAAACTTTATTACATTAGGTAGTATTTCAATCAAGCAGTTTTCTCACCCCACTGGATGTCTCCTCAATTGAAGTCTTTGTCTTTCCAGCATTCTTGATGCTTCCAGCATAGGTGGAGGATAAGAAAGGCCCAGGCATGATGCCACTGTCCTTATTTTATACCCTCAATCCACGTGACTGGAAAATATTAGCCCAGACTTGTCCTGGTTGGCCTTGCTGAGTCACGTGTTAAGCAACCCCCTGGTGTGGTCTTGTGCAACTGCCATTGAGTTGTAAATCCCTTGAATACAACTCCCCTGCTGATTAATGGTCATTGAACATCCTCCTGGGAGTGGTTTGCCTCCTTTGTATGTCACTAGCAAACTTTCCACATGTTTCAGTAACAACCATACAGCAAAATCCCATAACTTGATACACACAAATGATATACGTATTTGGACAGAATAATAGGTTTCAGCAGATCATGAACTTTCATATGATGTCTTACATGGCATGCTTTGTGTGCAATATATCATAATTATATGACAGGGTGAATATGGGGGTTCCAGGGTGCTGCTTTTAAATACAGAGTGTCAGAGGATTAATTGTTTGGAAAATGTTTACCAATTCCCCCTTTACGGTCATTCCATTTGAGCCAACGTTTTTGTAAGTGTTTCTGCACAAGTGATTCTTTTCTGAAGATCACGGGGTAATTGTATAATTTTGAGATTACTCTTTGTTCCTCGCTGTGCCCAGGTGTCATTATAGCAGAATCGCTCATCCCTTCTATTCAAATAATAGCATTATTTCTTCATACTTTTCTCCGTCCATTTTGAATGCTGCCATTGAGATGATAAGCAGATATTTCTTTGTAAAGATGTAATGGTGTGCGTAGCTAGATAAAATCAGGACATTTAAGCCTTGGGTATCCTGAACAATACAGTAGCAGAAGGCATATTTTTTTAATAAAAGACAATAACTGAATATATATACTCAGCATTGGGGTCACAAATTTTTCACTTAGTGTAGGATAAAAGTGAAAGAGCAAACTAATGTAGCTTGTAACAAAATATAGACTTACAAGAGAGAAAGGATGGTCTTGTGGTTAAAGCACTGACTTGAACTAAACTGCACTTTAAGTTCAATTCCTGCCACTAGCTTAGTTTAGTTTCCCTGGGTCAATTGCTTAGTCTTTCCCAGCCTCAGTTCCCCATCTTTAATATGGAGATAAAAATTCCTTGTCTTCCAGGGTTATTGTGAGGCTAAGTTTAATTAACATTTGAAGAGCCTAGTGACTCTGGTGATTGGAGCTATCTAAATACTTGGATAGGCAGAGGTTAGAGATGGAAAATGCTTCTTCATTTTGAGGTAGGATTCACTTTTCCTCTTAGGATATAGGACCTGTACTCTTTTACAGAGGCCAATGGATTTGTTGGCTATCAGAAGACTGAGGAAAAGTGCCAAGCCAACCAATCCGTTGTCAGTGACTTGGTGGGACTTTATAACCATCTCCTGTCCTCAGCTGTTGATACTCTGGCCTCTTCCCCTACGTTGTCCTCCCAGGTAACAAAAGGGGAATCCAACCTAAAGAGAAGCCGGGCAGTGTCACACTCTGATGGTAACAGAGTCAGAATGAAGCTTTATGTTTTAGATGGGTGGTTTCATTTTTTATTCCAGTCTTGCAAAAGCAACTTGCTGCTGCAAATCTTTGTTGAGCAGATGGTGAGGACTGTACTGTGCCTCTCATTGCTTTGTCTTAACTTTGCATAAACATGGCAATGCTGAGTGGTGGTGATGTTGATTTTTCACATCTGATAAAAAGGGCCAGTTGGGGAGAAATGATAAAATAAAGACTTGTCCCAAAACACGTGGGTGTGGCTGACAGACCAGAGTCCAATTTTAAAAATAACGCTCAGCATTGCTATTGCACAGGTTTTGTATGGGACAATGCACAAGAGTGGCTCTTCATGGCAGACAGAGTTGGCCCTGCTTTGGGTTAGCACCAGTACAGTCTTTATCTTCGTCTGTTCATTGGTTCTGCTTCTGGATCGTTACATATTGGTAAAGTTTTTGGGCTTGTCTACATATAAACAGCTACAGTGAATACGCCACCTATGCCAATGAGAGAGGTTCTCTCATTGTCTAGGTACTCCACCTCCCCAAGTGGCAGTAGCTGGGGGGGAATTCACCTGCTGCCCTAGCACTGTAAACAGGCCAGTCTGCCCCTTTAAGGGCCAGAGTACCAGGGAACAGCCAGCCCTGTTCTGGAGAGGAGCCCAGCAGGTAGTTGGTGAGAATCATCCAACCCAGCTGGACAGAATCTAGTGATTGGAGCTGGTGATTCCCAGCTACAGGATGTAAAGGTGGGCCCAACTCCATCAGGGAACCTGGACCCAGCAGAGGGCTGGCAGTGCACTCTGTTGTGGCTGCCGCAGAAGGCTGCAAGTGGGCAAGCAGATCCTGTGGATTCCTAGGCTGGGGAAGTTCCTGATAGTGGCCAGATGGTCCCACAATCGAGATTGGGATTGGGACTATTACTTTGTAACATCAATAATTAACTATTGCTATTATAATCATTATTTGTAGAGCACCACTTAACGGATGGGAAAGGCAGGTCTCTACCCCGAGAGATTCTGATCTAAATAACACAGCAAAGAATGACAATAAACAAAGGGTGGAGGACAGTGGTTAGAACAATAAAAGGTCCTGAGAGATTCTAATCAGTACAGACTCATCTTCTTAGCATCCTTTTTAATTAATCAGTTAATACGAAGGCTGTCAAGGGATTAAAAAAATTAATCGCGATTAATTGCACTGTTAAACAAGAATAGAATACCATTTATTCAAATATTTTTGGATGTTTTCTACATTTTCTAATATATTGATTTCAATTAGAACACAGAATACAAAGTGTACAGTGCTCACTTTATATTTATTTTTGATTACAAGTATTTGCACTGTAAAAAACAAAAGAAATAGTATTTTTCAATTCACCTAATACAAGTACTGCAAGTAGTGCAGTCTCTTTATCATGAAAGTTGAACTTACAAATGTAGAGTTATGTACAAAAAATAACTGCATTCAAAAATAAAACAATGTAAAACTTTAGAACCTACAGGTCCACTCAGTCCTACTTAAGACAATTGCTTAGACAAACAAGTTTGGTTACAATTTGCAGGAGATAATGCTGCCCACGTCTTGTTTACAATGTCCCCTGAAAGTGAGAACAGGCATCCTCATGGCACTGTTGTAGCCGGTGTCGCAAGATATTTTCATGCCAGATGTGCTAAAGATTCATATGTCTCTTCATTCTTCAACCACCATTCCAGGGGCCACGCGTCCATGCTGATGATGGGTTCTGCTCAATGACTATCCAAAGCAGCTTTCTTTTTTGGTGATTTGGATTCTGTAGTTTCCGCATCAGAGTGTTACTCTTTTAAGTCTTCTGAGAGCATGCTCCACACCTCAGGCCTCTCAGATTTTGGAAGGCACTTCAGAGTCTTAAACTCTGGGTCAAGTGCTGTAGCTCTCTTTAGAAATCTCACATTGGTACCTTCTTTGTGTTTTGTCAAATCTTCAGTGACAGTGTTCTTAAAATGAACAACATGTGCTGTGTCATCATCCGAGACAGCTATAACATGAAATATATGGCAGAATGCGGTGTCTACACCACGTTATGTCATCTGGAGATGCTCTCCTGCCAGCATAGCTTCCGCTTCTCGTTGAAGTGGAGTAATTATGTCGACGGGAGAGTGCTCTTCCATCAACTTATTGCATCTTCACCAGACCCGCTAAATCGACACCACTGCATCAATTTCAGCAGCGCCGATTTAGCCCATAGTGAAGACAAGCCCTGAGATTGGAACTCGATCAGGAGCAAAACTGGTTGGAAAAAAAATCATGAAAATGTTTTCAATTTGTTCCTGGTGTTTTTTTTTTTAATATTGAAGATTTTAGAAATTAAAATGTGTGCAATTCAAACTATTGTACCCCCTCTCTCACTGGTTGAAAAGCAGGACTGTAGGGAGAGAGGTGGGATTTCCTGTTTAATTTTTGAATTTTGAAATGTCAGCAGTATTTTGAAATTCAGAAAATTTCAATCAGCTTCTAGTCAGGAAAGAGAGTGCGATGGAAGGGGTAGTGAAAGGAGTGAGGATGGAGGGGGGTGAAGAAAGGGAATGAGGCTGCTTGTAAGGGTGGTTAGAAAAGGAGGAAAACTTCATGAAAATATATATGAAATTTCATTTCTGTTTTTCACCATACTTTTGCTGTTGTCAAAAATGTCTAAGCCATTCTAATGTGCAAGGTTAGGGAGGGTAGCAAGAGGATACATAAGGTGTCATTTATGGTAATAGGAGACAAAGGAAGCGCAAGGTGAGCCAAACTGGCACAGTTTGGGACCCAAGTGTGGGGCTAGAGACATGAGCCTGGTTCTGATCTCCCTTGCACCGAGGTAAATCAGGGGTAATTCCCACACAGCCAGATACCAATGTAAAACCAGCGTACGCGATGCAGAGTTGTCAAATGCATTTCATATGGTTGTGGTTGATAGTTTGCAATTAGGTCTTCAATTTTGTTGCAACTCCAGCTTTCTTACCTACTATTGAGGATGTCTTGTTTGCGGCCAGACTCAGAGCTCTTGTCCAGTCCACATCCAATTTGTTGAGAGCTTTCACCAAGTTGATAAAGAGATAATTTGCTGTTGTTGTGTCTACAATTCTACAAGCTCCTCTGCTACACACACGCTCTCCATGAATTAACACTGCTAGTTGAGATGCGTCGTTTACATCTGTGCTTTCATCAATTGACGTTGAAAAAGCAGCGAAGTACTTTGCTTTGTCCTGCAGTTGACTGTTCAGATTCTCAGCTAACTCGATTCTCTCAGCAATTTTGTTTCCTGAGAGGCTGATATTTGCAAAAGCTTCCCACTTATCTGGACACAGTACTTCTGAAGCTTGTAGCATGAAGTTCCTCAAAAATTCTCCCTCAGAAAATGGTTTGGATGAGACAGCTATTTCATGGGCAATCACATAGCTTGCCTTAACAGCAGAATTACTTGCATGATAAGCATTAGTAAACATTAATGGCTGCATTTTTAACAACTGTGCTAATTTGGAGTATTTATCTTCACATCATTTTCTTGTTTATTTATCATACTTCTCATCCTGGTTTGCTTCATAGTGCCTTTGAATGTTGTATTCTTTTACCACAGCTACCTGTTCAGGGCCGGCGCTTCCACTAGGCGATCCTAGGCGGTCGCCTAGGGCGGCAGGATTTGGGGGGCGGCATTTTGCCGCCCACGGCAGAAATTCGTCGGCAGGTGGTCCTTCCACTCCGGGTCTTCAGCGGAAATTCGGCGGTGGGTCCTTCACTCGCTCCGGGACCCGCCGCCGAAGTGCCCCAAAGATGTGGAGCAGAAGGACCCCTGCCGCCGAAGACCTCAGACCCCCTGAATGCTCAGAGGAGGAGCGCTGCCACCTAGGGCAGCAAAAACCCTGGCGCCGCTCCTGTACCTATTGCTTACATATCAAGCACATGTGCTGTCCATTCATGTCCACAAAGAAATAATAAATTCTCCATGAATGTCCTGCCTGTCAAGAGAAATGATCTACTTTTCTCTTTATGGATAAAGACATGGCCATGTGTTACAAGCTGAATAAAGAAATGAAGGAAGGGAAGAGTAGAAGAAGGGTATCCCCTCACCCCTTTTTCTTTTCTTCTCTTTTTTAATTTTTTATTTAAAAGGGAGTCCACCAGCTGCAGGAGGCATTCAACCTTTGACTTATTTGAAGTTTCCTTTTCTTTGACTTGCTAGGTGAGGTATCTAATCTCCAGCCAATGGGTAAGCGCTCTTCAGTGCCATTTCCGCTTGCCCGGACACACATCAGTTTCCACCAGATTTATGCTTCCCCAGTGCTTCTTAAACGCAACTGAGCGGTTCTACGCCTGTGTGCGAGGTACTGCTGGCTTGCTGCGCCAGAGTCTGGACTACAGGAGTGTGATCTACAGAGTGCACCAGTGTGTTGTGCTCTAATTCCCCCATGTGGAACTTGCTGGCTCACACTAAATGTTCCTTAGTGTGCATAGATCTAGTCCTGTTTGAAACAGGACTACACCAATGCACACTAGCAAGGTACACACAGGGAGCTAGAGTGGTGACACACTGATGCACTCTATGAATCACACCTTCATAGTGTAGTCTCCGGGGTCATATAGACAAAGCCCACAGAGTCATGGAAAGTCCGTGGTCCTGATGAAACTGTACCATGGAACGGATCCAGCCCAGGGGCTGTACCCTTAACATCCCTGTGTGATATCAGAAGAAGGTCCAAGGGTAAGGCAGAGATAGAGCTATGCAGGGCATTGAAGGCAAGGGACTCATGAGGTACCATGAGAACATTTAGAAAAGCAGTACACGCAGCACAGCCAATTTTGTTTTGTTTTTCAGAAACCCTGTTTCCTTTCTGATCTCAGCCCCTTTAGAAGACACTGGGCAAGGTCATATGTTTGTTTCCACTTGTGTGTACACGCGCATGTGAGGACAAGTGGATAACATCATTGTCTGCTATGTTTCAGTCCTGCAAATTAAGGCCCAGCAACGCGGCTTGGTGCTGCTCTGATGGTCCACAGCAGCCAGAAAGCTGGCTTAATTACCCCATGATGATACTCCGTATGTAAGGGGAATATCTGGATGGTATAGAGATGGTGTAACGGCTCCTTCGCTGCTCCTCTTCCCAGTTCAAGGGAAATATTCAGGGAAGAGGGAACATGGCCGGAGTATCCTTATGCCCCAGTGATCCTGACTGCCCTGTGGGCTATTGGGCCATACAACTTAAAGCAACCTTGGGGCTGCTGTAAGTAGTTGCATCTCAAGGCCCTATGGCCCCCTTTGCAATAATCTCCTTCTTTGCCACGTCACCATGCCACACTGAGCACTGAAAAGCAGGTATGAAGGGTCAGGTCCTAAACATTTAATTCAGTCTCTTCTACTCTGGTATCCTTGGGTTCTTGGCTCGGTGTGAGTGTTGTTGAAATACTTTAAGAGTTCATAAGCATCTGAGTGAAACATAAAAATGTGTCTGACTTCCTGAGTTCTGCTATAAGATAAAGTGCCAAATTCAGCCCTAGCCCATTGCTATTGACTTCAGTGGAGTTGCCCCTTTATATACCAAGGCTGGGTTTGGCCCAGTGAATGTAATGATGTTGAATTGCCCCATCTGTGTCGTATATTATTTCCTGAAAATCCACATTTGGAGCGCATATTGGGTTTATAGAAGAAATGTGTTAAATTGTGGTAGGTATTTGTACCTTGTTCCAATACTATGTCACAAAGCTGGTAATCTCGTGCTGTAAAAATGTAACAAGTTTAAGGCCTGGCCCTACAAGGTGTGGATTGTCCACTGCTTCCACAGCTTCACTGGGAGTTCACAGAGGACCCCAAGCACCTTGCAGACTCAAACCCTTAGTAATGGAATCACCCTGGGAGGTAAAACCTCAAATTACACTTCCCAGAAGTGCACTGTATTTAGTAAGATCTGTATTGTTTGTTAATAACATAACGAATTATTAAAAGCAGATGTATTGGACATTTTGGATTAGCAACAATGTAGCACATTGGTGTCTGGGGCATGATTCTGATCTCAAACCAGATTAACATCAGCACAACTCCATGGAGCTCAGTGAAGAGACTCCTGATTTCTACTCGGCTCCTAGTTCATTATTCTCAGTAGTGCAATATTTTTTCTAGTTAACTGGAGCCAAATCAATGTTGGTGTAACTCTATTAACTTTAATGGCATTTACTCTTTTATCATAGTTTATTTCCTACAGGATATATATAAAAATTCTCTAACACTAATGGGATTTTTTTAAACTACAGTTTAACCCCCTACTGCATCTATGTAAAATGTGTTGAATGTTCTACATAGTACTTACCATTTATACTTGCATATAAGCGAACTCTTCTGTTTTATCACCATAGAGTGAAGAGACTGTCCTTGTTTGTATATAGGGCAATCCCCTTATGTCTCTGGTCAGGAGAAAGAAGGGGCCATGGTTCCTGCTTGGGGTGTCAAAGAAAAGGAATGGTTTCAGAGATGGTACATGCAACATCTGAAGAGGAGGGCCTCTGGCTAGTTGCCTTAACAGTGGCACTGATTTGGTTCCCCATAGAATCCTTCTCAGTCACGAGAATAGGTTGGCTGGTACTGCCTTTGAAGAATGATTATTATGGGGAATTGGTTGAGGGTTCTGGGGAATCCCCTCCCCCTTCGCTTCAAAAATTGAATATAATAAATGTAAAGTGTCACCTTGTTCTTTACTGGACTCATATATTTGTCTCAAACTTCTTCCTAGCCTGAGAACCTGCTGTACTACAGCCAGGATGAAGAATCCAAAATCATGATCAGTGACTTCGGATTGTCAAAGATGGAGGATAAAGGAGACGTCATGTCCACAGCGTGTGGAACCCCAGGATATGTTGGTAAGTGGTTGGAGCATAATTACCATCAGTTATTCCGAGGTATATTAAAGAAGCGTAAGTGAAAATGGTGGTAATATAAGAGAATGCTCTTTGTTCTCTGGTGACTGTGTATAGTAGGTGAAAGATTTTGAGGACGTTAGCTAGAGTTTTCTGAAGTTAATGCTTCTCTTTCTTTGGTCCTTTTCATCTATTGTGTCCTGATCCTGCCATTTATTTATTTCTGTGGTCAATTTGGGTTGTGGGATTAAGCCCTATAATTGTATTCCTTCAAAGGGTGAGCTGTCTTGAACACAGTGCTTGCTGTTGAACTGGAATCATTTGAATGATATCCTTCTAATCCATTTCTTTTTTCAATCACATATGAAACTGACACACTTTAACATAGGTATCATTTTGTTTTTAATGCTAAAGGATCACATTTCACAAATTCCTTCCAAGAGAATGGTTTCAGAGTAGCAGCCGTGTTAGTCTGTATCCGCAAAAAGAACAGGAGTACTTGTGGCACCTTAGAGACTAACAAATTTATTAGAGCATAAGCTTTCGTGGACTACAGCCCACTTCTTCAGATGCATATAGAATGGAACATATATTGAGGAGATATATATACACACATACAGAGAGCATGAACAGGTGGGAGTTGTCTTACCAACTCTGAGAGGCCAATTAAGTAAGAGAAAAAAACTTTTGAAGTGATAATCAAGCTAGCCCAGTACAGACAGGTTGATAAGAAATGTGAGGATACTTACAAGGGGAGATAGATTCAATGTTTGTAATGGCTCAGCCATTCCCAGTCCTTATTCAATCCTTTGTTGATTGTGTCTAGTTTGCATATCAATTCCAGCTCAGCAGTCTCTCGTTGGAGTCTGTTTTTGAAGTTTTTCTGTTGTAATATAGCCACCCGCAGGTCTGTCACTGAATGACCAGACAGGTTAAAGTGTTCTCCCACTGGTTTTTGAGTATTATGATTCCTGATGTCAGATTTGTGTCCATTAATTCTTTTGCGTAGAGACTGTCCGGTTTGGCCAATGTACATGGCAGAGGGGCATTGCTGGCACATGATGGCATATATCACATTGGTAGATGTGCAGGTGAACGAGCCCCTGATGGTATGGCTGATGTGATTAGGTCCTATGATGATGTGATTTGAATAGATATGTGGACAGAGTTGGCATCGGGGTTTGTTACAAGGATAGGTTCCTGGGTTAGTGGTTTTGTTCAGTGATGTGTGGTTGCTGGTGAGTATTTGCTTTAGGTTGGGGGGTTGTCTGTAAGCGAGGACAGGTCTGTCTCCCAAGATCTGTGAGAGTGAGGGATCATCTTTCAGGATAGGTTGTAGATCTCTGATGATGCGCAGGAGAGGTTTTAGTTGGGGGCTGAAGGTGACAGCTAGTGGTGTTCTGTTATTTTCTTTGTTGGGCCTGTCTTGTAGGAGGTGACTTCTGGGTACTCGTCTGGCTCTGTCAATCTGTTTTTTCACTTCAGCAGGTGGGTATTGTAGTTTTAAGAATGCTTGATAGAGATCTTGTAGGTGCTTGTCTCTATCTGAGGGATTGGAGCAAATGCGGTTATATCTTAGAGCTTGGCTGTAGACAATGGATCGTGTGGTGTGTCCTGGATGGAAGCTGGAGGCATGTAGGTAAGTGTAGCGGTCAGTAGGTTTCCGGTATAGGGTGGTATTTATGTGACCATCGCTTATTAGCACAGTAGTGTCCAGGAAATGGACCGCTTGTGTGGATTGATCTAGGCTGAGGTTGATGGTGGGATGGAAATTATTGAAATCATGGTGAAATTCCTCAAGGGCTTCTTTTCCATGGGTCCAGATGATGAAGATGTCATCAATGTAGCGCAAGTAGAGTAGGGGCTTTAGGGGACGAGAGCTAAGGAAGCGTTGTTCTAAGTCAGCCATAAAAATGTTGGCATATTGTGGGGCCATGCGGGTACCCATAGCAGTGCCGCTGACTTGAAGGTATATATTGTCCCCAAATGTGAAATAGTTGTGGGTGAGGACAAAATCACAAAGTTCAGCCACCAGGTTAGCTGTGACATTATCAGGGATACTGTTCCTGATAGCTTGTAGTCCATCTTTGTGTGGAATATTGGTGTAGAGGGCTTCTACATCCATAGTGGCCAGGATGGTGTTTTCTGGAAGATCACCGATGGATTGTAGTTTCCTCAGGAAGTCAGTGGTGTCTCGAAGATAGCTGGGAGTGCTGGTAGCGTAGGGTCTGAGGAGAGAGTCTACATAACCAGACAAGCCTGATGTTAGGGTGCCAATGCCTGAGATGATGGGGCGTCCAGGATATCCAGGTTTATGGATCTTGGGTAGCAAATAGAATACCCCTGGTCGGGGTTCTAGGCATGTGTCTGTACAGATTTGTTCCTGTGCTTTGTCAGGGAGTTTTTTTAGCAGATGGTGTAGTTTCTTTAGGTAATCCTCAGTGGGATCAGAGGGTAATGGCCTGTAGAATGTGGTGTTAGAGAGCAACTCCCACCTGTTCATGCTCTCTGTATGTGTGTATATATATCTCCTCAATATATGTTCCATTCTATATGCATCCGAAGAAGTGGGCTGTGGTCCACGAAAGCTTATGCTCTAATAAATTTGTTAGTCTCTAAGGTGCCACAAGTACTCCTGTTCTTCCAAGAGAAGTATTAGTAAGTAAAATGGATGAGCTGCATTTATTTTGAAGTCTCAAATAAACCTCTTGTCCAGCCACACTGAGTTATAGACTCATAGAAATTTCATAGAGATGGAAAAACCCTATATGTAGTCCAGTCCTCAGATTGTTCCCTTTTATATGCTCTGATGCTTTGTCCAGTCTAAGACGTTAATGTACCAAGATGCTATGTTGGACTGCTGGTCAGATTACATTCCCCCCCCCCACACTCCCCACTCCCTTTACCAGCATAGTTTAAAAAGAATAATTAAACAAATACTGGAAAATATCTTTGCAGGATACCTTTTTAAGAGACTTTATTTAAAAGGCAAACATTATATTTCAGAGGAGCATGCAAAATGGCAGTAGCTGTTCCAATACTGCGATACTATAACAGGTTACAGTGTAACATTCATCTTTAGTGTAATTCCGTTTAAATAATTACATTGAAATAATGGCACCTGTGCCAGGGATACCTTTGGCCTAGTGTTTCTACCTAGTAAGGGTCTGAACTTTAAGGTTTTCAGTAGCCAGAAGCAGGTGTTCTCTGTATCTGTGCTGACATACAGTTTTGTGTGTGTGGTCAAATGAGATTGGATTTTCCTACCTGCCCCTGACCTCCTGGTTTCTTGACTGGGCCTGACTCTTGGTATCTGACTCTCAGTTTCTGACCTTCTGGTTCTGAACTCTGGCTGGTGCAAGGATCCAACCCATCCACCTTATGGTAAAACTAGGCCCAGCTGCCTACATCCCAGCCCCAACAGTTTGTACAGACCGTACAGTCATCCCCAAGGGCAGGGGCACTGGAGCATTTTTAATAGTGGGGATGCTGGAAGCCAGCCTCCCCCCCCCCCCCCCCCGTCCATTCTCCCCCCGAGCTGGGGCCGGGAGCAAGGCTGCGTTTCCCTGAGCAGCGGGGACCTGGACAGGGCTAAGGGAGCCGAGGCTGGGGGCAGGCACGGGCCTGGCAGCCAGGACCCTGGGTGCAGGGCTGACAGTGGAACCTCAGGCACTGGGAGGCAGCCGGAACCCCGCGGGGGGGGGGGGGGGGGGGGGAGTGGCAGCCGGAACCTGGGTGCGAGGCCGGCAACAGAACCTCAGGTGCGAGGTGGCAGCAGGGACCCCGGTGGGGAGCGGCAGACGGGTCAGCAGCCAGAGCCCCGGACATGGGCCAGCAGCTGGGACCCTGGGAGCGGGGCCAGCAGCAGAGCCCCCATACAACCTGGGGGTGCTGCAGCACCCCCCACACCCCTGGTTCCTGCACCTATGCCAAAGGGGGTGGCCCCAGTGCAAGAAGTATAGAACTAGCAACCCAACTGCTGCCTCCAGAGGCACTGGGCTGCCTGCCTCCAGGCAGAGAACCAAGCACTGCAGGCCCAAGTTCTGCAACTGACTCAGAGAGTGGGCGGCTGCGGGATCAAGTAAGCCAGCTTCACATGGAAAACACTTTGCTTCGGAAACAGACCACAGTGCCCTGCCTTGAACAGCGGTTCACAATGCCTCTACCAGAACAATTCAATAGGAGTCGCCAGCCGTTCTGGCGCTTCATGAACCAGTGCCATCTTCTGTTCCTGTTGTGTCCCCAGACCTATGCCTCTGTCGTAATCAGTCTGTTGAAGGGGGAGGCTCTGGACTGGGCCTCCCCCTTGCTGGAGAGTAACAGCCCAGTCCTGTCAAATTGGAACGCCTTCCTCCAATCAATATCAGCAATCTTCATGACCTGCATCGTGGCCGTTTGGCTGAGGCCACTCTAAAGAAACTCCACAGGGAAAGGGTACCATGGCTTCCTATGCGGCACACTTCTGCCATCTCATTGCAGACGCAGAGTGGTATAAGGCGGTGGAACGGTACCAATTCTGGTGGGGTCTGAGGGAGGAGATCAAAGATGAAATGACCCACGTGGAGATGCCCACAAGTCTGGATGCCTTTATCAACCTCATCCTCTGCATAAATAACCAGTTATGGGAATGAAGAGAGGAAAAGGGAGGGTCTGTGCAGCCCCCACACTTCCCAATCCACTTACCATTACCTCGGTACCTGTTTCACCCACTGAACTGATGCAGGTGGATCTGGCTCGTTGTCCACCCGAAGAAGAGGAACCATGCCAACGGCACCATATATGCTTCTGTTGTCGCGAACCTGGCCACACCATTTCTGTTTGTCCCATCTGAGCTCCAAGGAATCTGGGAAACGAGTCCACTTAGGTTCAGTGAGGAGAACCAGCCTAGGCTCTGTGAGATAAGAATTTCCCTGCACCTCAGTCCTTACTGGAACACTCACCAAGCTCCATCCAGGGGCTTCCCACTTGCACGTGTTCATCCAGCTACACATCCTCGGAGAGCCCTAACGGATGTCCATCCAATGAGCCCTCATGAATTCGGGAGCAGCCAACAATTTCATATATACAGGGGTAGCCAGGGCTTTGCAGATTACTTTGCGACACAAGACCACTCTGGACCTAATAAAAAGTATCGAAGGCTCCCCTCTGTCTTCAGGTCTGATGATTAAGTCTGGACAGTCCCCCTGGAAGCTGTTATCCAGGGGCACTGAGAAATATTGCAATTTGGTGAAATTCAATCCCCCCATTTCCCTCTCATTCATGGCATCTCCTGGCTGACCCTCATGATCCCCCTCATTCACTGGCAAGAACAGGAGGTCAGTTTCCCTTCAGAATTGTGATGGCAGTATTGTCGGGAGCAAACTGAAGTTGCCCAGCCCCTGGAGGGCTGAGGTGGAGATGGTCACCCAGGCAGGGATGCCCACTGAAGCAGTGTAGGAATCCTCCCGCCCCCTTAAACATTGCAACCACACTGACATGTTTGAAATGAAGAATGTGGAAACTCTCTCTCTCTGGCCTAGGACTAGAATTGCAGCCAGGAGCAAAAATACCATTGGGTGGATTTACACCATGTCAGAACCCTAACTGGCTGCACTCATAGATTTTAAGGTCAGAAGGGACCATCATCTAGTCTGACCTCCTGCACTTTGCAGGCCACACAATCTCACCCACCTACTCCTGTAATCGTTGGGGTTCTGCATGATCACAGGACTCCACCTGCTCTGATACAATTGCAGAATTGGAGCTCAGTCTATAAAAATACTACACTCTTTAGTGATCACTCAGTTAAAGTGCTGATTTCCAACACAGCAAGATCGCTGTTCCCTTTCAATCTGCAAGTTGCAATAATTGTGAAAGAATGGTCCAGCTGTGTTTCTAACATTCTCCTGTGTGCGTTGTTTCTAATTGTTGAGAAACCCACATGGGAAGTTTAATGACTTTGGGCAATATGATTTTTGTTTAGTGACTGCCAAGCCACCTGAATTTACATAGATTTAGGAGGAAATAGAAACCACTCAGATCCCATAGTGATAAGCATGGTATAAAAACCTGACTATAACACAACAGAGCCCATGAAACAGAGAGACAGGTTCATCCCTGGTGTAAATCCATGGATTCACATGATCTCTATATTGCACAAAATACACTTGATTTTATCTTGGTAACCTTGGAAAGAGAAACAGTTTTTCTTTTGTCTTGATCACTCTGCAGCAATCATGGCCTTATATCTCTTATTACTTTGTGAAACATAAGACAGCCTGCACTAGGTTACATTCTAATCAAGCTGAATGAGAGACCTTGTTTTTGAAGCTCGATAGAGGAATTGAGTAAGAGCTAAAACAGTACATTCAATAATTCTTCATGTAGGCTGCTCAGCTCTCTTAATTAAAATGTTTCAGCAGGTTCTCCATGGGCCACTGGCCAAAAACAATAAGTCTGTAAGAAACATCAATTTTAAGATTCTGTTTGTTGAAGAGTGGCTGAACATGAGAGTCTGACTCCAATCTGGCAGAGAATAATCTCATGCTGCCTCTTCATGTTGCCATTTACACGTTCTGGAAATAAAGTTCTTCTGATCACACGAGTAAAAGTTCTGCCACTTTAACTGATACTTAGGGAGTTCTGATCATTCACTGTCTGGATACTGACCTGCCACTCCTAGAAAGGTGACTCCATATTCATCATTATCTTGCTGATGACAGGACTCTAACCACAGAGTTAGGTCTCCCTGGTAGATTAAGGCAGCTCATCACTGAAGTGATGGCTTGATTGTGTGACCTCTGTTAGGAGGGTGGTGATGCTGGATTCCTGATGGTAGAGGTCTTGTGTCTATGAGATCCATTCACAATCTTTCTTTCTGTATTGAACTATTTGCCTCACTACCTCTGTTCATTTTTTGTCAAGTTTTCACTATAATCATGCACATTGGCCCCTGAATCTTACTCATTAAATAACCTTTTATCCTGAAATACGATCAGATCCCTCTGCTTTATGTGCACAAGTCTTTGCACTGCAGATTTCAAGTAAAGGCTTTGGCACATACAAAGTTACATGCTCACATCATTACTTCAGCTAAAACAAATGGCTCCCCAGGTTCTCTGAACTCTCAGATACCTGAATGACTTCCATGTCCTCCATTACATTTGGATTAAAGTTGTATGGTTAAAGCTCAGAATGGAGAGTCCAGAGATTTGGATTCTATTCCTGACTTCCCCAGAGACTTCTTGTGTGTCTTTGGTAAAGTCACATAAACTGCTCTGTTGTTCCATCTGTAAAATGGGGATAAAACCTACCCAGCATGGTATGGGAGGGCATGAAGATTCACTCAATGTTGCAAATAATAGAAAGTGCTATAGTTATCAAAGTTGTTGATATTATTTATTAAAATTCACACGTACTCCTAGCTCCACAATTTTGTGTGGAGTCATTGGATGGTAACATAGTGTGTATCTATCTTTATAAGCTTATGGGAATAATTTTTTTTCTAACAGTTGTATTTTCATGTCTGCCTCTCTCATTTTGTTTTTGCTTCACAACAGCTATTACCCTTTTAAATGTTCATTTTCCCCCATTTTCTTTTCTTCTCTACAATTCAAAATCAGAATACGTTCATGCTGTAGACCCCACTGCTTCAACACACTGGTTACGTTGATACTGACTCAGGTGGTGTGAGCCAACACAGCACAGTTGCAGTATTCCTAAAGACCAGACAACTTTGCATTTGCATCATATTTAGAGTTTTGTTCTGTTTTTTTCCTCTTCTGTAGAAGCTAGCTCCTCTTCAATGTTGTCTCTTTTTCGTCATTGGTTGCCCAGACAACACTCTCCAAGCACAGTGAAATTGTGCTGTCAGTCACCGCAATTATGCCTGCCACGAGGCCACTGCTAGTGCTATACCTGATTGCACATCATCTGCATATTTTCTCTGCAATTTATCTACATCAAACAGCTTTCCTGGGTTGTAGTATCACCAGAATTTTCAGCAGTAGCCCAATGACCCTGCATAAATGTAACGTTCCTTCCTCCCTGAAACACAAATGAATTATTATGCAAAGGCTTACGGGTGATGCTGTGACCTAGTGGATAGAGTGTTGGACTGGGATTCAGATGACCTGGGTTCTGTTCCTGGTTGGCCTACTGGGTGTCCTGCGACAAATTGCTTCAATTTCCCATGCCTCTGTTTTCCTGTCTGTAAAATGGGAATAATGGTTGTGACCTTCTTTGTAAAGTGCTTTGAGAGCCACTGATGAAAAGAGCTATACAAGAGACAGGGGGTATTGTTATTAGATAGCCAGCTTTAGATCTTTAAGTCCTGGTTCTGATCTATCTTACCCCAGTGTATATCGGAAGCCACAATACTTAAGTCAGTGACAAAAGGTTAACAGTTTTAGGGGTCAATTCTGCTAACACCTGATGCACTGAGCTGTAAAACTGTTAGCCTTTTAGCACGCTGAAAATGAATAATTTATTCATACTCTTTGCTTCCCATCTTTCTGCCAGTTTCTGATCCATGGCAATACTGTTCTAATTAGCTTCTATCACTGCACCCACTGCCATGGTGTCTGAGTACCATGGCTAGTAAAGATTTTAGTAGACTGAAGAGGTGAGGTCTTCCTTCATAGGAGCCATGCCAGTGTAGTCCCTATCGTATCATGTTAATCTAGGTATTGAATGACTGTCTCTTTTTAGTTATTGTTTCTGCTAGTTCATCTGGTGCTGCAGTAAAGGCTCAGTGGCCTGTAACTCCCAAGATCATCCCTCGTGCCTTTTTTAAAGATAGGTACAACCCACAGTGCTTCGATATTGTAGCTGATTTTAAGGAGAAATTGCCTACTTTTGTTAGTTCAGCCACTTCATTCTTAAACCCCTTGGGAACACGTGGGTGAATATCTCCAGGCAAAAGGCATAAGGGCCCAGGTCTGTGAGGTTATTAATATCCATTATTATTATTTAGCACTTATATTGTGGTAGCGCCCAGAAGCCAACCCAATAGGGATCCCATTGTGCGAGGCACTGTAGAAACACTGTGGCCTTGTCTTCACTAGTGAAACAAAGGTGGGCTCTTAGCTCGAGGTAAAATCCTAGTGAAGACAAGGCAGTTTGTAGTTTTAACACAAGTTAGCAGATCGAGGGTCCCCCCCGAAGTCTTTAGCTGAACTTCAACTAGTAAATGATATTTCCTTCCCCAAACAGCCTCCAGTCTAAAAGGTGATGAATGCACTCAAGTCTATCCATGCTGGTGAGAGAAGGACTTTACAGGATCAAGCCCTCTAGTAGCTGGGACAAAAGTGGAGCTTCGTTTAGGGCTGGTCTACACTGGAAACTTACATCGGCATAGCTACATCTGTCAGGGTTGTGAGCCCCACCCTCCCCGAGAGACGGACCTAAGCCGACCTAACCCCCAATATAGACAGCGCTAAGTCAACGAAAGAATTCTTCCATTGACCTAGCTACTACCTCTTGGGGAGGTGGATTAATTACAGTGACAGGAGAACCCCTCCCAGCGCTGTAGTGAATGTCTACACTCAAGCACGACCCCGGTGCAATCTCTCCGCTGCAGCTGTGCTGCTGTAGTGTTTTCAGTGTAGACTCAGGGCATGTCTTCACTAGCAATGTTAAAGCACTGCTGCGGCAGCGCTTTAACTTGGCTGTGTAGTCGCAGCACCGGACCTGGGCAAGCGCTCTCCCAGGGCTGTAAAAAAGCCACCTCCACAAGGGGAGTAGCTACCAGCGCTGGGTAGTACTGTCTACACTGCCACGTTACAGTACTGAAACTCTCAGCGTTCAGGGGGGTGTTTTTTCACACCCCCTGAGCAAGAAAGTTGCAGCGCTGTAAAGTGCCAGTGTAGACAAGCCCATAGGCTCAGTTTTGTTTCAAAAGAGTGGTGGTGCTTGATACACTGAACTGCTATCTACCTGGTTCAGTCACTTGCTAAGTAAACAAAATGTGTAATTAGAGTTAAACTTCTTGATAAATATCACTGTTTTCTTTCTAAAAAGTAAATTATTACTTATCAAGTTAGACTGTATCGGAAATGGTCTGTCAGTGTCTAATGCCTAAAACCAGTAGTACATTAGCACATTAACTAGGCTTTTAAATCCCAGCGCTACAGATTAAATCAATATGAACAGTTCAGAGAAGGTCTTATTCTTTCAGGAGGGTTGTCAGAAATATTGGTTCTGCGGTAAAAAGGTGACTGTTAGGATAATTTAACCCGATTCAACTCAATTAGGGTGTTTTCCCAAGAGATAATTTTACATTTTTACTCATTTAAGGAGGCTTCTCACATTTCAGTCTGTTCATACGACAATTACATTATTCTGTCCCAGGCAAGCTACTGCCTATTTGTCAGTGAGTGAATTTAGGGCTCAGTCCTGCAACACGCTGAGCAGTCTGTCCTCGATCCAGCAAAATGCTCAAGCACATGCTTAATTTTCAACATGTAAATAGTCCTATTGACATTCCTCCCACCAGGCGAGGACAGTTGTAGAGGTCTTAAATGCTAGTTGCTAAGAGGTGTTCCAAGTGGGGATAGCTAACATGATTTAAGAAACCACCTTTTTCTCCTAGTTTAGACAAGGAGTAAAATTTTCAAAAGTACTTAAGGGCATGTCTACACTACAATCTTAAGTCGAACTATGTTAGGTTGATGTATGGCCACCTCAGTAATTACTGCAGGGGGAGATGTCCACACTGCCTTCCTTTTGTCGGTGGTGCATGTCCTCACCAGGCGCACTTCCACTGACTGAAGAGGGGCAGTGTGGGGAGCCGAGAGCCAGGGCTCTTAGCTCTGCACAGCTCCCCACCCGGAGCCCAGCTGACCCCCGAGCTTCTCACCTCCCCATTCCCAGCCGGGAGCAGGAGGGCAGCCACCCAGGGATTCTTGCCTCTGGCAGGGAGATCCAGACCCAAAGTCTGGTCAGCTGCCAAGCTCCCAGCAGGGAGAAGGGAGCCAAGAGCCAAAGGGGGCAGCTGGGTTCCCATCTGGGCTCTCAGTGGGGAGTGTGGAGCTGGGACCCTGGGTATCTGGTTTTTTTCCCCTTAATTTCGGGTCTTTGTCTTGCATTCCTGAAAGGCCATTTCACCACATTTCTGATTTGCCAGAAATCCAGCAGAGATCTCAGCTCATGTCAAAGCTGTAATTTTATTATAACCTTGGAT
The DNA here is from genome assembly GCF_011386835.1 of Chrysemys picta bellii. Classification (NCBI taxonomy): domain Eukaryota; kingdom Metazoa; phylum Chordata; order Testudines; family Emydidae; genus Chrysemys; species Chrysemys picta. The sequence continues at coordinate 16,419,661 of NC_088791.1, forward strand.
AGGACACCAGGCCAAGGCACGAAAGTAACTAATAGATTTTCATGTTTGCTTTTGAGTTACTTGGTATCACTTTGAGCCAAATGGTGGAAAATAACAGTAAGTCTTTTGGAATATCCTTATTAGCAAGTAACAACACAAGGAGTTGTTTAGGCAGTAACATGAGTAATAAAGCAAAAATAAAGCATGAGTACAGCATTTGTCAGACCTTCCTCAGAGACTGTAGCCAATTGCAGGGCAATGTTCCGGCACCCCCATTGCATTAACGTTCAGAAAATAGGGATTGTTTGTATGTTATCATGGCTGAAGCTGTGTAAATTCCAGCTTGGCCACTTTAAGTTATCTTTGTAACAACAGATAAGAAAGAACCATCCCTTAAATATGTGTTCTACCTCTCCCTGTGTACCACATATTTCCTCTCCCCGCTTGGAGTTCACACCTTTCCTGTACTGTAGACTGCAATCATTCTTTACAAACACTGTTCTGCTCAGTGAGCCACTCTAAGGGGCAACACCCAGCTCAAGCAAGTGACCTGGATGTTGGGGGGATCTATGGGCAGGAGGACGAAGGAGACATCCTCCTCACCAGATCTATGGAGCTGCTGCAGAGCTGCTCTGTGAATCCTGCTTTGCTGTCGTGGCTGAAGCAGTCTTGCATACCCCTACTATAAAGGAGGATTCATGCAGTGAGATGTTCTCCAGCCCTGACTCTCCCTAGGCCAACCAATACCCTGCCCTCCCCCACCCTCTGTGGCATCTCTTGGAATCCAGCCGCCTCCTTTGTACTGCAGAACCATACCAGGTCTGTTTTATTGAGGCCCTTCATGGCTGCAAAGTTAAGGGCTGTATTTACCCTAAATACACCCAGCGCATCTGCCTGCCAATACAGTTTCATTGCCTACAGTGGACTTTCTAGTGTTTGTGGCTTTATAAGTCCCAAGCAGTGGGGTTTATGCCAATTCCCTTTGCTAGGGAGACTTATTCCACAGCCTAATACATCTCACTGTCAAGCAATATTTCCTGATACACCTCTATCCCGATATAACGCTACCCAATATAACACGCATTTGGATATAACGCGGTAAAGCAGCGCTCTGGGGGGGGCGGGGCTGCGCACTGCGGTGGATCAAAGCAAGTTCGATAGAACGCGGTTTTACCTATAACGTGGTAAGATTTTTTGGCTCCCAAGGACAGCGTTATATCGAGGTAGAGGTGTAGTTAATGCAGGCTTTCCCTTTAAATCTCATCCCATAGATCTTTGTTGTACCACTTCCTGTGTATCACGATAAATATTTCCTCTCCACACTTGAAGTTCACACCTTTCCTATATTTGTAGGCTATCATAGAATCTGCAGGACCGGAAGGGACCTCAAGAGGTCATCTAGTCCAGTCCCCTGCACTCATGGCAGGACTAAGTATTATCTAGACCATCCCAGACAGGTGTTTGTCTAACCTGCTCTTAAACATCTCCAAAGATGGAGATTCTACAACCTCCCTAGGCAATTTATTCCAGTGCTTAACCACCCTGACTGTTAGGAAGTTTTCCCTAATGTCCAACCTAAACCTCCCTTGCTGCAATTTAAGCCCATTGCTTCTTGTCTTATCCTCACAGGTTAAGGAGAACAATTTCCCCCTCCTCCTTGTAACAACCTTTTATGTACTTGAAAACTGTTATCATGTCCCCTCTCACTCTTCTCTTCTCCAGACAACAAACCCAGTTTTTTCAGTCTTCCCTCATAGGTCATGTTTTCTTGACCTTTAATAATTTTTGTTGCTCTTCTCTGGACTCTCTCCCATTTTTCCACATCCTTCCTGAAATGTGGTGCCCAGAACTGGACACAATACTCCAGTGCAGAGTAGAGCAGAAGAATTACTTCTCGTGTCTTGCTTACAACACTCCTGCTAATACATCCCAGAATGATGTTTGCCTTTTTTGCAATAGTGTTACACTGTTCACTCATATTTAGCTTGTGATCCATGATGATTAAGGCTAAAATTTTGTCTCAGATATTTTTAGTAAAAGTCACAGACACGTCACGGGCAATAATGAAAAATTCACAGAGGCCCGTGACCTGTCCCTGACTTTTACTAAAAATATCCATGATAAAATGAGAAGCCTGGCAGCTGCGGTTGGGCTGGGAGCTCCAGGGTCTCCCTCCACTGTAGACTCCAAACTCTGGGGGTTCCCCCGCCGCCAGGGAGGCCGGGAGCTCCGGGGATCCCTGTTGCCGCCCACAGCAGCAGGGAACTGCGGGGATCCCTGCTGCCACCCATGGTGGCAAGGAACTGCAGGGATCCCTCCTGCTACCCGTAGTGGCGGGGAGTGTTGGGGGTCCCCCCTGCCACCTGTGGCGGCAGGAGGCTCTAGCCAGATTGGGCCCCCAGTGCAGAGAGGAGCCTAAAAGGAGAAGTACGGTACTTGGCTGGCTTCTGAGAGGTGTGAGTGGTGCAAACTGAGGAAAGGACTATGGCCCCGGTCCTGCAAAGGGAACTATGTAGGTGGAACATGGAGTTCCACTGAAGTTCAGGATCCACCCATGCAGAGTCAATGGCAGGATCGGAGCCTGCAATGACTGTTAATGTCTGCATCTTTTTCGGGATGGTGGTTTCTAAAGCAGAAGGGCAGGGACTCTAAAAGAGTTTTCTGAACGCTAAAGTAGCATGGCTATAGGTTTTTGTTTCAAAGGGCAATAACCCAACAATTAAGGTAGGGGCATGTGAAGAAAACAAGGCAAGAACAATGGCCCGATCTGCTTTTGACACATATCAACAGGACTTCCGCACATGCATCTGAGGATAGGATTTGTGATAATAGCAGTGGTGGACACATATTTTATCTATGGCTCTTATATGGCCTTCATTATCCTACACACCTGCGGGCCACTTCCGGCCCGTCAGACGTTTTTATCTGGCCCTCGAGCTCCCGCCGGGGAGTGGGGTCGGGGACTTGCCCCGCTCTGTCCGCCCGGCACTCCCCAGCCCCCGACTCACAATTCCAGCATCTTCCAGCACACACAAAGTCATACTGCGCAGGCACAAATTCATAGAATCATAGAATATCAGAGTTGGAAGGGGCCTCAAGAGGTCATCTAGTCCAACCCCCTGCTCAAAGCAGGACCAATTCCCAGCTAAATCATCCCAGCCAGGGCTTTGTCAAGCCGGGCCTTAAAAACCTCCAAGGAAGGAGACTCCACCACCTCCCTAGGTAACGCATTCCAGTGTTTCACCACCCTCCTAGTGAAATAGTTTTTCCTGATATCCAACCTGGACCTCCCCCACTGCAACTTGAGACCATTGCTCCTTGTTCTGTCATCTGCCACCACTGAGAACAGCCGAGCTCCATCCTCTTTGGAACCCCCCTTCAGGTAGTTGAAGGCTGCTATCAAATCCCCCCTCATTCTTCTCTTCTGGAGACTAAACAATCCCAGTTCCCTCAGCCTCTCCTCATAAGTCATGTGCTCCAGACCCCTAATCGTTTTTGTTGCCCTCCGCTGGACTCTTTCCAATTTTTCCACATCCTTCTTGTAGTGTGGGGCCCAAAACTGGACACAGTATTCCAGATGAGGCCTCACCAATGTCGAATAAAGGGGAACGATCACATTCCTCGATCTGCTGGCAATGCCCCTACTTATACAGCCCAAAATGCCGTTAGCCTTCTTGGCAACAAGAGCACACTGTTGGCTCATATCCAGCTTCTCGTCCACTGTGACCCCTAGGTCCTTTTCTGCAGAACTGCTACCTAGCCATTCGGTCCCTAGTCTGTAGCAGTGCATGGGATTCTTCCGTCCTAAGTGCAGGACTCTGCACTTGTCCTTGTTGAACCTCATCAGGTTTTTTTCGGCCCAATCCTCTAATTTGTCTGGGTCCCTCTGTATCCGATCCCTACCCTCTAGTGTATCTACCACGCCTCCTAGTTTAGTGTCATCTGCAAACTTGCTGAGAGTGCAGTCCACACCATCCTTCAGATCATTAATAAAGATATTAAACAAAACCGGCCCCAGGACCGACCCTTGGGGCACTCCGCTTGAAGCCGGCTGCCAACTAGACATAGAGCCATTGATCACTACCCGTTGAGCCCGACGATCTAGCCAGCTTTCTATCCACCTTACAGTCCATTCATCCAGCCCATACTTCTTTAACTTGGCGGCAAGAATACTGTGGGAGACCGTATCAAAAGCTTTGCTAAAGTCAAGGAATAACACATCCACTGCCTTCCCCTCATCCACAGAGCCAGTTATCTCATCATAGAAGGCAATTAGGTTAGTCAGGCACGACTTCCCCTTCGTGAATCCATGCTGACTGTTCCTGATCACTTTCCTCTCCTCTAAGTGTTTCATAATTGATTCCTTGAGGACCTGCTCCATGATTTTTCCAGGGACTGAGGTGAGGCTGACTGGCCTGTAGTTCCCCGGATCCTCCTTCTTCCCTTTTTTAAAGATGGGCACTACATTAGCCTTTTTCCAGTCATCTGGGACCTCCCCCGATCGCCATGAGTTTTCAAAAATAATGGCTAATGGCTCTGCAATCTCACCCGCCAACTCCTTTAGCACCCTCGGATGCAGCGCATCCGGCCCCATGGACTTGTGCATTCACCGCACTGTTTCCAGGATCAGAACCTCACCCCTATCTGGCAGCCCCTCCCTACGCAGGAGCATGCCCAGTCCCTTCCCGGTCTTCTACGGCTCCACCCTTGTCCCAGCTAGGGTGCCTCCGCCCATGGTGGTGCCTGGTACGGCCACCTTGGTGCCTCTGCTGGCATGGCCCCTAGGAGTCCCCGGTACCGCCCCTGTAGAGACACCCCCCTCCCCGGCACCACACCCCAGGAGTTTCCCCTACCCCCACCTCGGTAACATCCCTTATAGAGTCACCCCTCCTCCGCTACACCCCATAGAGTCCCCCTCCCCCGCCAGGCATTCCTGGCCCACCATACAATTTCCATAGCCAGTTCCAGCCCTCCGGCCAGAAAGTTTGCTCACCCCTGTTCTACACTGTCTGTAATGTATTTATCCTCGCAATATCCCCATGAGTAGAGAACTGAAGAACAGAGACACTATGTGACTAGTCCAAGTCACACAGGAAGGCCATGGCAGGGCAAAGAATTAAACCCAAGTCTTCCAAGACCCAGACTAGTGCCCCAACCAGTGGGCCAACCTTCCTCCCCAGGCCAGGCCAGGCCAGGTCAGACCAAACCTCATAATGATCAATATGCTGGGGGAGAAACACTTCGGGGAATGGAATTCTAAAGAAAACTGATGTGATAAGTGATCTGAAGAACCAAGTCAGAGAGAGCTGTGAGAACCAGTTGCTCATGTTGCTCCGATGGGCGAAAGCAAGAACTGTGATTAATATAGAGGCTGTTGGTGCTATGCAGTAATACAAGACAGATGGCTGTGGAGAAACGGAGACAGAAAATGGAGGTAGGGAGAGTGAAATTAACAAGTGGGGAAGAATTCACTCCTCTCTTTCTGTAGGTCTAATTCATTAAAACATATGTGATGAGTTACGCTGTGGCAAAAAGCCCCACTCACTTCTGCCAAGGACTCTGGGGAGCTGCTATTTTCTAAAGGTTTACACACTGATGCGAATTAGGGGTTTTCAACTTAAATTTCCATGAAGCCAAGGGCTATGTGCTGGCACCAGGAAGCAGCAGGCTGGACTGCAGCTTCCAACACCACACCCCACTCTGGATTCCCCAGGAGTCATTGAGGACACTAGGCTGCCCCAGCAGCGGTGGGAAGAGCTTAAAGTTCCAGCTCCTAGAGCATTCCTCACTCTTCCAGAAGCAGAATTCGGAGCAGGGGGCCATGTAATGTATATACTACACACCAGCCACAAGGAGATGCAATCGGAACCCCCAACATACCTTTAGGACTGTTTTTATTTACACCTGCTGTCTGACGAACTGTCTGTTCTCCTCTCATCCCTCTGTCTCCCATATTCAATTTGCTACCAGATCACACATTCCCCTGCCAGTTTCTCGTCTTCTCTTCCCCTTTCCTCGCCTACCCTTTCTGTCATCCTCCTCCGTTCTTCTTTCCCTTTAGCTCCTCCTCCACTACTCATACTTACCCCTTCTACACTTCTCCCTCCACCAAGCAAAAAAACCCCAAGCAAAAAGTCAGCCTTAATCATAATCCGATTTATCCTATAAAATAAAACATCTATTTAAAGAAAATGCCACCCAGATGTGGGCCTAGCCACCAAAGCGAACTCATGATCCTTGCCTGCCTCGTCCCCTCCCTGCTTTCTTGGTGCAGGGCTTCATTTCTCCAGTAATATTTTAAGCTCTTTGGGGCAGAGACTTATTATCTGTATTCATAGATTCACAACTCTTAAGGCCAGAAGTGGCATCTAATTTGACCTCTTCTCATAACACAGGCCAAACAACCTCATCCAATAATTTCTGCACTTCTGTTTCAGTGATAATATATCTTTTAGAAAGATATCCAGTCTTGATGTAAAGAATGCAAGTGATAGAGAATTCACCCATGCCCCTAGGTATTGCAGTGAGAGCAAGGAGGCGGTATCTTATATAGGGTGCAGTATGAGAGAAGGCTTGAAACCAAGTTCCTTGTCCTCCTTAAATCCCTCCTTGTACACTCTCCTCCAAGCAACTCCTCATCATGAATAACTTCCACTCCCTCCTCCTCCAGAAATTTTCTCCTGGGTTCCTTTGCCTTGTTTTATTTAGACTGTTCGCTCTCTGCAGCAGGAAATCTTTATGTGGGCACTCTGTAAATGTACTGCATTGTGTACTGCAAGTGGCCAGACTGTGATTTGCTTGCCCACATTAAGTGGCCCCTTTCTTTTGGAGTAGCCCCATTGTCTTCAGTGGGATTACCTGCAGAGTAAAGTACTACTCAACATGAATAGTTGTGGCCGAACCTGGCCTTAAACTTCTCAGTACTCATGAGAAAACCCTGTGCTTTTAAACCCAACACCGCAGGTCAACTTTATAAATATCATGAGCAATGATTTTTGCATTACTATGGGCATTTTGCTTTGAAAATTCAAAAGCTTCTTTACATGAAAAAGATTAAGGTCATGGGGTTTAAAATTCAGTGTTAAGCATTTGCAAATGAAAGCTACCAGCATAGACATAATTCTCCAGACTTTCATGTGGTAAATGTGCCTTTTTAAGTTTCAGTGATTTAAAAAAAAAAACCCACAAGCATTTGAATAAATGTTCAACCTCCATCTTCCACAGGAACTCGAGATATAGTAGCTAACAGTTTTAAATGCAAATAAGGCTCAGTTCTTTTGTGTGTGCTCTAATTCCTAGCTCTTTTAGTTTCTCTCAGTTATTGTGGTCTCTTTGCTCCTTGAGACAGAAGGGCAAGTGGCTCCCCCTGACTCTGACAACTGTGATGCTTCATTAGTCAGGCTGTAGGAGGTATGGTGACAGTTGTCTAGCTCTCATTCCTCTCCTGGAGATTTAGCATATCAGCTCGGTGACACATGGCCCTCGATTTGAGTTGTTTCCTGAAATCTTCCATTTGATAGCACAATGCCGCAGAGCTGGCAACTTATAAATGTACATTTGAGCAATTGTGCAACACTGTCTTGTTTTTCTTCACATTACCAAAAGTTCTTTTGACGGGAAGCTGATGATCCTGTGCCCTGACTGTCTTTTTTTATATTTTTTTTATGTGTTTGTTTTTGTTTTCAGTCCTCTAATCTCCATCGGAAGATGATGAGCTAACTCTGCATTCGGATTCACAGTTTTCTTTCAATAAATATGCTTTAAAACTTTCTGGTTTGGCCTGCTAATATGAGACCTGAGTTTGGGAGGTAGGGAACAAGTCGAGATAGTCTCAGCTCCCAAAATAAATAGTGAGCATTACACAGAATTGGGCCTGGGGATGTTGTGAAGGCTATAACAGGGTTAAAAAAAGAACTAGATATGTTAATGGAGGATAGGTCCATCAGTGGCTATTAGCAAAGATAGTCAGGGATGCAACCCCATGCTCTGAATGTCTCTAGCTTCTGTTTGCCAGAAGCAGGGAGTGGATGACAGGGGATGGATCACTTGATGATCTCCTGTTCTGTTCATTCGCTCTGAAGCACCTGGCATTGGCCACTGTCGGAAGACAGAATACTGGGCTAGATGGACCTTTGGTCTGACCCAGTACAGATGTTCTTATGTTGGCCAAGGGATTCTAGGTACCATGAATGACCGTGGAGTCCTACATGTTGACAACACGCACAGTTTTTGGTCTTATTACGTTTAGCTGTATGACTTTTTTTTTTTTCCAGCTCCTGAAGTGCTGGCCCAGAAACCCTACAGCAAAGCGGTGGATTGTTGGTCTATTGGGGTAATTGCATACATTTTGTAAGTATCTGTTAATTTTATAACTATCGGATCTGTAACACGTACTCACCTGTGTATATTCTTCCTCTGATCAAGGGAATCTCATCCCAATTGTCTGAGCCCACAGCAGTTGGAATCCTGGACAAGCCCCATCTGATGTGAAAGCTGCCATGTTGGCCCCCACACTAGGGATTGAACCACAGGCCTCCAGAGCTAAAAGTGAGAGCAGTTACAGCTTGAGCTGAAGACTCTTTAGGTGACACTGTAACTGACTCACATACTCTGCTGATCAGGCACGGGGGGACCTGTAACACACTCACCAGGGAGTTCCAGTAGCACATTTTCAAAGATGATTTGTGATGTGGCCAGAAAGTGAAAGGATATGGGAGTCAAGACGGAAAGAGTCTGGGAACCCCCGGGCACAGGGACATGGTGATGCAGTGGTACATTCCTGCTGTCTAGGTAGCTGTGCCTATAACAGTGCTGGGGATCAATGGGCAGCCGCTGAAACCTGCTGTGTGTGTATGAATGTGTGAGGTCAACCTCTAGTGGTTGGCCTACCGGGAAGAGAAGGCACCTGCTGCTTGTGATGTCTATGGGAGATTCCCTTCAGCTCAAGTGAGGAATGCCGAGTTATAAATGTCAGCATTCTGGGCCCAACTCCCTGTGTGTGTATGTGGGTTAGATAGGAATTGTGTATGTTGTCTGCAGCATTAGATTCTTTACATCAATTGGCATTTGTACCATGTGTGGTTCCTTGAAACATGTTTAGGCTGCTGCAATAGGCTGGCTCAGATAGGCCAGCCAGGGCACAGCTAACCTGACAAACTTGTTCTCTTTGTACACTGAAGCAGGGAACAGCCCTGTTGCTACTAAGTATAACAGAAGCCAAGTTAGACCTGTTGATGCTTATATTTCCAGTGATGATATTTTTTCATTTTATACAAATGTCACAGTCAAACAAGTCTGCAGCAAAAGCGACTGAAGTGCCACAGCATCAAATTGTTCCTACTTTGTTCCTTTTCCCTTTGTGCAAACACTGGACGGCTTGTCAACAGGAATAACTTTTGCATAATGCAGCACAGCTATTTTTGTCTACACACCATTTAATTGCTGCATTATCCCTTGCTGCACAGTGCATATTGTTTGTCTGTCAACTGCATTTTCTTTTAGTCCTGAGTATAAATTTTATGACTTGTTTTCCCCAGTGCCACCCAAATGGTTGTTTACTTCTTCTTTTTTTAAGTATATTGCACGGTTTTTCTTTAACAACACCACAATCCTGAATAATGTCAGATTTCTGACTCGTTCACTGTTCTGCTTGAGTGTCTGCAATGTTCTCCTCTGAAAACATCACCGACTGCTGGATTTTCCTCAGCGCAAGTTTTAACAACAGAAGGATGCAAAAGAATTTTGCAGAGAGAATCAAAGCTACTGGCACTGCTAAATCCTTAGAGCCAAATCCTGCCTTGTGCAGTCTCAGGAGCACTGAAGGAGCAGAGCTATTCTGGGGCAGGATGGACATATATTAAATAGGGCTGTCAAGCGATTAAAAAAATTAATCACAATTAATTGCACTGTTAAAAAATAATAGAACACCATTTATTTAAATATTATGGATGTTTTCTACATTTTCTAATATATTGATTTCAATTACAACACAGAATACAAAGTGTACAGTGCTCACTTTATATTTATTTTTTATTACAAATATTTGCGCTGTAAAAAACAAAAGAAATAGTATTTTTCAGTTCACCACATACAAGTATTGTAGTGCAATCTCTTTATCATGGAAGTTGAACTTACAAATGTAGAATTATGTACAAAAAAACCCTGCTGTCGGTTATTCAAAAATAAAACAATGTAAAATTTTAGAGCCTGCAAGTCCGCTCAGTCCTACTTCTTGTTCAGCCAATCTCTCACACGAACAAGTTTGTTTACATTTGCAGGAGATAATGCTGCCTACTTCTTGTTTACAATGTCACCTGAAAGTGAGAACAGGCTTTCACATGGCACTGTTGTAGCCAGGGTTGCACAATATTTACGTGCAAGATCCGCTAAAGATTTATATGTCCCTTTATGCTTCAACCACCATTCCAGAGGACATATGTCCATGCTGATGATTAGGGCCCTACCAAATTCACGGTCCATTTTGATCAATTTCATGGTCATAGGGTTTTAAAAATAGTAAATTTCATTATTTCAGCTATTTAAATCTGAAATCTCATGGTGTTGTAATTATAGGGGTCCTGTCACAAAAGGAGCTGTGGGGAGATTGAAAGATTATTATGGGGGGGGGTTGTGGTACTGCTACCCTCACTTCTGCGCTGCTGCTGGCAGCGGCGCTGCCTCCAGAGCTGGGGGGCTGGAGAGTGGTGGCTGCTGGTTGGGAGCATGGTATGGTATTGCCAACCTTATTTCTGCGCTGCTGCCTGCAGAGCTGGGCCCTCAGTCAGCAGCTGCCACTCTCCAACCACCCAGCTCTGAAGGCAGCAGCACAGAAGGAGGGGTGGCATGGTATGGTATTGCTGTGACGGGTTGGATCACAGAAACCCCCTTGGGAGCTGCCACCCGATGTGCAAAGACTACCCCTGCTTCTGTTTTCCCCGCCAGCTCAGGACTCCAGCACCCTGTCTTGCTGAGCCAGACACTCCTGTCTGGCTCCAGACACAGACCCAGGGTCTGAATCACTTGTCCCAAAGCTGCAAGTTTACCCGAAAACAGCTCACAGTAGTGCGCTTGTCTTTAGCACTCAGATGCCCAACTCCCAATGGGGTCTAAACCCAGATAAATCCGTTTTACCCTGTATAAAGCTTATACAGGGCAAACTCATAAATTGTTCGCCCTCTATAACACTGATAGAGAGATATGCACAGTTGTTTGCTCCCCCAGGTATTAATACATACTCTGAGTGAATTACTAAATAGAAAGTATAGATATGCATCCGAAGAAGTGGGCTGTAGTCCACGAAAGCTTATGCTCTAATAAATTTGTTAGTCTCTAAGGTGCCACAAGTCCTCCTGTTCTTCTTTTTTTTAAATAGAAAGTGATTTTATTAAATACAGACAGTAGGATTTAAGTGGTTCAGAGTAGTAACAGACAGAACAAAGTAAGTCACCAAGCAAAATAAAATAAAATGCGCGAATCTATGCCTAATCAAACTGAATACAGATAATTTCCTCACCAGTTCCAGAGTGCTCCCTTTTACAGGCTAATCTCCTTTTAGCCTGGGTCCAGCAATCACTCACACCCCCTGCAGTTACTGTCCTTTGTTTCAGTCTCCTTCAAGTATCCTGGGGGGGGTGGAGAGGCTCCTTCTTTAGCCAGCTGAAGACAAAATGGAGGGGTCTCCCACAGGTTTAAGTAGACTCTCTCTTGTGGGTGGAGACCTCCCTCCTCTGCAAAGCCCAGCTCCAAGATGGAGTTTTGGAGTCACCTGGGCAAGTCACATGCCCCTGCATGACTCAGTCTTTGCATTGTCCACATGGCATCTTGCATGTCTCCAGGAAGACTTCTCATGTGGATTGGAGCATTCCAAGATGCATTGTTCCCTAAGTGTCTCCTGATCAGGTACTTAACCTGGCAAATTCCTTCCTAAAGGAGCTGACCAAATGCCTCACAAAGCTTACTTAGAAATCAGGCAAGCATACAGCCCATATTCTTAAGCTCGAGTAGAAAATGATATATACGTACAAATAGGATGAATAGATATAGTAGATCACAACCCTTACGGAGATATGTTATACATACATTTATAAGCACCCCCTCCCCATAAAGCCTTATGGGGTACACTGTCACACCCTCCCCCTGAACTTACTGCCAGAGACTTGGACACTGTCCATGGCGGAGGCAGTATACCTAAAGTTCCTCTTTTCTGGACAGGGCATCTGCTACCCAGTTCTCCTTTCCTTTAATATGAGTAATCTCCATGTCAAACTCCTGTAGGACCAGGCTCCAGCGTAGCAGTTTGGAGTTGGTGCCCTTAGTTCGGTGGAGCCATACTAAAGGTGAATGGTCAGTTAGAATTCTGAACCTCCTATTAAAAAGGTAAGGTCTCAATTGTTTGACGGCCCACACAATGGCATAGCATTCCTTCTCTATGACAGAGTAATTCTGTTCGGCCGGGGACAGTTTTTTGCTCAGGAAGGCAATGGGATGCTTCTTACTGTCTTCCCCTGTCTGCATCAGCACAGCACCCAACCCTGTGTCTGACGCGTCAGTGCACAACTCAAAAGGCTTTTCGAAGTCAGGGCTGGCCAGCACAGGCTTCGCAGACAGGAGTGCTTTCACCTTGTTGAAGCCTTTTTGGCATGCCTCTGACCAAATGACCTTATTAGGTTGATGCTTTTTACATAAGTCCGTGATTGGGGACACAACGTCACTGAACCCCACCACAAACCTCCTGTAATAGTTTGCCAAGCCTATGAAGGATTGGACTTGCCTTTTAGTCTGGGGTACAGGCCATTTCACGATGGCTTCCACCTTAAGAGGGTCGGGGGATATTTTACCCCCCCCTACCCAGTGCCCCAGATAAGGGACTTTGGCTGCCCCTATCTTGCACTTGGAGGGCTTCACAGTTAGCCCAGCCTCTTTGAGCTTTGATAGCACGACTTCCAGGTGCTCTTTGTGGTCATCCCAGGTGTTGCTGAATACAGCAATGTCATCTATATACGCCCTAGCATAATGCTGTAAGCCATTTAACACTCTGTTGACCAGTCTCTGGAAGGTGGCACCTGCATTTACCAGACCAAAAGGTAACACTGTGAATTCATAGAGCCCTATGTCCGTGATAAAAGCTGATTTTTGTTGTGCCTCTCCCTCCAGAGGGATCTGCCAGTAACCTTTGGTCAGATCAAAGGTACTAAGGTACTTGGCTTGGCTCAGCACATCCAGCATGTCATCAATTCTTGGCATGGGGTATGCATCTGTTACAGTGACAGCATTGAGTTTTCTATAGTCTACACAAAATCTAACGGTGCCATCTCTTTTGGGGACCAAGACCACGGGGGAAGCCCATGCACTGTCGGAATCCTTAATTACCCCCAAGTCCAACATGCTTTGTATCTCAGCCTGAATTTGCTCCTTCACCTTGCCGGTGGCCCTATAAGGCCTGGAAGGAGGAGGTTGAGCCCCTTTTGTGAGGATCCTATGGGACAGCAAGTGCGTCCTCCCTGGTTTGTTGGAAAACACCTCACTGTACTTCTGCAGTGTTGACAATGCTTCCCTCCTTTCGAGTGGTGTCAGCTCACTACAGATTTCTATACTTTCAAGGGACGACCCGTCTTGGCATTCAGCCATCAGATCAGTGAGTGGGTGTGCCTCAGTTTCCCCTTCGACACAACAGATCATGTTTACCTCGGCCACTCTGCTGTGATAGGCCTTGAGTCTGTTTACATGTACCAACTGGGGTACCGCATCATCCAGGGGCTTTTTAACTTTGTAAGTGTCCTCATTCGCCACTTCAACCACTTCAAAGGGCCCCTCCCAGGAGTTTTGCATCTTGAACTTTTTGGCAGGGCCGAGTACCATGACCAAATCTCCTACATCAAAAGTGCGTTTACAAGTATTTTTATCATACCACGCCTTTTGCTTGGCCTGACTGCTCTGGAGGTTGTTTTGTACAATCTCCATCATGTCTTTCAACTCCCTCCTGAACCTCTGGACATACTCAGTTACAGGTTCCTCCCTTACCGTGTTGCATCCTTCCCAGGTATCCCTGATGAGATCGAGGGGTCCTCTCACTTTCCTCCCATACAGAAGGTCAAATGGGGAAAAGCCTGTGGACTCTTGGGGTACCTCCCTGTAGGCATACAGCAGGAACGGTAATAGTTCATCCCAACTTTGGCCCCTCTTTTTGGCATACATCCCCAGCATGGATTTTAGGGTCCCATTGAATCTTTCCACCAGCCCATTGGCCTGGGGGTGGTAGGGGGCCGTCTTAAGCTGTTTCACTCCACACACCTTCCATAGCTCATTGAACAACTGCGACATAAAGTTTGCCCCCCGATCAGACAAAATTTCCTTAGGGAAGCCCACTCTGCTGAATATGGTGAGCAGAGCTCTTGCCACTGTCTCGGCTTCTATGTTAGACAGTGCAATTGCCTCAGGGTACCGAGTGGCGAAGTCTACTACCACCAAGATATACTTGTTCCCTCTCCGAGTGGGGCGTGGCATAGGACCCACTATGTCTATTGCCACTCTTTGGAATGCCTCCTGGATGATGGGCAAGGGACGCAGCGGAGCCTTCTGGGGTCCCCCCGGCTTCTTCCTCTCCTGACACACCGCACAAGTCCTACAATAATCCCTCACATCGTTCTGTATCCCTGGCCAGTAGAAATTCCTCCTCAGCCTGTCATATGTCCTCTGTACCCCCAAGTGACCAGCAAAGGGACTGTCATGCGCTACCAGCACTAATTCCCCCCGGTGTTGGCTGGGTACAACCAACTGCTTATAGGGTTGACCGGGACCCTGGTTTTTACCTACAGGGGCCTGCCTGTACAGTTTCCCGTCTTCTTCAAAAAACTTCTCCCCCCCCTCCCTTCCTGGAGTTCCCTCCGAGATACACTGTCTTATACTTTCAAGGGAGGGGTCCGCCCTTTGTCTAGCTGCAAATTCCTGACAGACAACCCTTGAGATAGCGTCCCCGTCCCTGGGCACTGACTGCATCTCCCCTGCCCCCACCCCTGGGAGCCTGTTGTCCTCAGCCAGACAGAGGCCTGGCTCTGTCTCTCCCATATTTGGAAGTACCCCGCCTCCCTGCACTGTCCTGTCACTGAGACCTTCCCCCAACTCCCCTATGGGTTCCAAGGTCCCCGCCCCATCCCTGGGGGCTCCCTCTGAGTCACCCACTACCATGTTCCCTGGGGCAGGAGGGGTTGGCTGTTCAGCTGCATCAGACCTACAGTCATCAGCCGGAACAGCCTCCCCCTCACAACCTTTCTTCATGCTGCGAGTTACCACACTAACAGTCCTAGTTCTGCTGAAAAAATCATTTCCCAGCAACATGTCCGCGGGGATGTCCTCGAGCATCCCCACCAGTAAATCCCTTTCCCTACCTTCCCATTCCACATGAACCTTAGCCAGGGGCACAGGGAACCTCTGTGGCCCCACCCCCTTAATGTGGGTCATCTGCCCAGTCAGGACACTAGCGTCTGGGACCACACTCGGTCGAACCAGAGAGAACTGAGCCGCCGTATCCCTCCATCCCAGACACTCCATGCCATCAATCTTGACGACCTTGATGTGTTCCCTGTCCGCTTCACCAGGCCCCATGTCCACCAAGCTGGTGTGATAAGAGGTGGGGGTGCCCTCTGGGCCCTCAGGGCTGAAGGCAACCGAGCTAACATGGGACAAGGGAGGTTTACTCTCCTTCAATTTGGGACAGCTACTCCTCAGGTGCCCTGGGGAATTGCAGTGAAAGCACCTTCTGGGATCCCCGGCTTGTGTAGGAAATTTGGGACGAGTAACAGGAGAATGGGGGGGTGACTGCCCAGGCTCCTTTTTCCCAGACCCCGGAGTAAAACGGTGATTCTGCTTTCCCCCAACCTTATACCCCTCTGCCAGTGGTTTATGTTTGATCGCGGCTTGGGCCTGTTCATAAGAGTCAGCATACTCAGCTAATTCACCCACTGCAGTTACCTTTTTGTCCCACAAATACTGTTTAACCTCATCACTGCACATATTCAGGAAGTGTTCCTGAGTAACCAGATCACACATCCCTTCAAAGCTGGTAATGCCTCTCCCCCGCACCCATTTATCTACCAAATCTCTCATTTCATTGGCATAAGCCACATTACTTAATCCAGATCCCCTCTTAAGGCTCCTGAATTTAACCCTGTAGGTTTCAGGTGTAACCTGAAACTGTTTCAAAACCAGTTCCTTAAATTTACCATAGTTTGAAGCATCATCAATAGGCATCTTATTGAATATGTCCAGAGCTCTGCCAGTCAATTTTGCTATCAATGTGGTCATCTTCTGATCTTCAGGGATGGCATGGAGGGTGCACAGTCTCTCAAAGGTGATGAAATATTCGGCAATATCGCTGGACTCATCATACTGTGGACATAGCCGCTCCCATTTATGGATTTTTGGGGAAGTGGAGCCAGCAGGGGGAGGGTTTCGTCTCTTTGACTCCATAACAGCCAGTTCATGCTTCCGGGCCTCCCTCTGGGCCTCCATAGCCCTCTCGTGGGCAGCTGCCTCTGCCTCCGCTCTCGCTGCCGCCCTCGCTGCCTCTCTCGCTGCCTCTGCCTCCGCCCTCGCTGCCTCGACCTCCATAGCTCTCTTGTGGGCAGCCTCTTCCCTTGCATGTTCTGCCTCCATGGCACTAATTTCTAATTGTCTTAGTTCCAGCCGTCTCTTATGTTCAGTTTCTCTCTCTTTTGCTTCCAACCTGGCCAGCTTTAGTTTAATAGCAGCGTCACTGGTACTCATTGTCCTGCTTTCTCGTGCTGGGCTACAACCACTCTGCAGTTCACTGGAACTGAGATCACTAGTACTCATTGTCCTGCTTTCTTGTGCTGGGAGCTGCCACCCGATGTGCAAAGACTACCCCTGCTTCTGTTTTCCCCGCCAGCTCAGGACTCCAGCACCCTGTCTTGCTGAGCCAGACACTCCTGTCTGGCTCCAGACACAGACCCACGGTCTGAATCACTTGTCCCAAAGCTGCAAGTTTACCCGAAAACAGCTCACAGTAGTGCGCTTGTCTTTAGCACTCAGATGCCCAACTCCCAATGGGGTCTAAACCCAGATAAATCCGTTTTACCCTGTATAAAGCTTATACAGGGCAAACTCATAAATTGTTCGCCCTCTATAACACTGATAGAGAGATATGCACAGTTGTTTGCTCCCCCAGGTATTAATACATACTCTGAGTGAATTACTAAATAGAAAGTGATTTTATTAAATACAGACAGTAGGATTTAAGTGGTTCAGAGTAGTAACAGACAGAACAAAGTAAGTCACCAAGCAAAATAAAATAAAATGCGCGAATCTATGCCTAATCAAACTGAATACAGATAATTTCCTCACCAGTTCCAGAGTGCTCCCTTTTACAGGCTAATCTCCTTTTAGCCTGGGTCCAGCAATCACTCACACCCCCTGCAGTTACTGTCCTTTGTTTCAGTCTCCTTCAAGTATCCTGGGGGGGGTGGAGAGGCTCCTTCTTTAGCCAGCTGAAGACAAAATGGAGGGGTCTCCCACAGGTTTAAGTAGACTCTCTCTTGTGGGTGGAGACCTCCCTCCTCTGCAAAGCCCAGCTCCAAGATGGAGTTTTGGAGTCACCTGGGCAAGTCACATGCCCCTGCATGACTCAGTCTTTGCATTGTCCACATGGCATCTTGCATGTCTCCAGGAAGACTTCTCATGTGGATTGGAGCATTCCAAGATGCATTGTTCCCTAAGTGTCTCCTGATCAGGTACTTAACCTGGCAAATTCCTTCCTAAAGGAGCTGACCAAATGCCTCACAAAGCTTACTTAGAAATCAGGCAAGCATACAGCCCATATTCTTAAGCTCGAGTAGAAAATGATATATACGTACAAATAGGATGAATAGATATAGTAGATCACAACCCTTACGGAGATATGTTATACATACATTTATAAGCACCCCCTCCCCATAAAGCCTTATGGGGTACACTGTCACAATTGCCACCCTTATTTCTGTGCTGCTGCTGGCAGGGCGCTGCCTTCAGAGCTGGACATCCGGCCAACAGTCGCCACTCTCCAGCCGCCAAGTTCTGAAGGCAGCTCAGAAGTAAGGGTGGCAATACCGCGATCCCCCCTAAAATAACCTTGTGACCACCCTGCAACTCCCTCTTGGGCAGGACCCCCAATTTGAGAAACACTGGTCTCCCCCATGAAATCTGTATAATATAGGGTAAAAGCACCTAAAAGACCAGATTTCATAGGGGGAGACCAGATTTCACGGTCCATGACGCATTTTTCATGGCCGTGAATTTGATAGGGCCCTACTGATGATGGGTTCTGCTCGATAACGATCCAAAGTAGTGCGGACCGACACATGTTCACTTTCTCTCATCTGAGTCAGATGCCACCAGCAGAAGGTTGATTTTATTTTTTGGTGGTTCGTGTTCTGTAGCTTCTGCATCGGAGTGTTGCTCTTTTAAGACTTCTGAAAGCATGCTCCACACCTCATCCCTCTGAGATTTTGGAAGGCACTTCAGATTCTTAAACCTTGGGTCCAGTGCTGTAGCTATCTTTAGAAATCTCACATTGGTACCTTCTTTGTGTTTTGTCAAATCTGCAGTGAAAGTGTTCTTAAAATGAAAAACATGTGCCTGGTCATCATCCGAGACAGCTATAACATGAAATGTATGGCAGAATGCAGGTAAAACAGCAGGAGACATACCATTCTCCCCCAAGGAGTTCAGTCAAAAATTTAATTAACACGTTGTTTTTTAACGAGAGTCATCAGCATGGAATATGTCCTCTAGAATGGTGTCCAAAGCATGAAGGGGCATATAAATGTTTAGCATATCTGGCACGTAATTACCTTGCAATGCCAGCTACAAAAGTGCCTTGCGAATACCTGTTCTCACTTTCTGGTGACATTGTAAATGAGAAGCAAGCACATTATCTCCCATAACTGTAAACAAACTTGTTTGTCTTAGCGATTGGCTGAACAAGAAGTAGGACTGAGTGGACTTGTAGGTGCTAAAGTTTTACATTGTTTTGTTTTTGAGTGCAGTTATGTCACACAAAAAATCTATATTTGTAAGTTGCATTTTCACGATAAAGAGATTTCACTACAGTACTTGTC
Source organism: Chrysemys picta bellii (assembly GCF_011386835.1). NCBI lineage: Eukaryota > Metazoa > Chordata > Testudines > Emydidae > Chrysemys > Chrysemys picta. The sequence goes on from NC_088791.1 coordinate 16,438,749, forward strand.
TGAGGTGAATTGAAAAATACTATTTATTTTGTTTACATTATTATTTTTATTACAAATATTTGCACTGCAAAATGATAAAGTGAGCACTATACACTTTGTATTCAGTGCTGTAATTGAAATCAAGATATTTGAAAATAAATTTCAATTGGTATTCTACTGCTTAACAGTGAGATTAAAATTGCGATTAATCGCGCTAAATTTTTTAAATTGTGATTAATTTTTTTGAGTTAATTGTGTGAGTTAACTGCCATTAATCAACAGCCCTAATATTATATAATTCAGAGATCCCTGGGGACTCTAATACTCCTTTAAAAAGGAGTGGTGTTCACTGCCCTCCAGACCTGCCATCTAACAGCTGCAAATATGGGGCTGCAGGGCCCAAGGCACGTTGCTGAGTGAAGCACTCCTCCTCATGTGTTTTCCTGAAGCTTTGAATCTTAGGTTAGCAATAGAGGGACAGTCTAGCAAGGTTTTTCTGTCCATTTGTAAGTCAAGTCCTCAGTCCTGCCTATATTAAGCATGGTACTTCAGCCTGGCTCAGAGGCTAGATGATAGAGAACAGCAGGCCAGAGGGTTGGCCACTACTAGCTTCTCTTTCCCGGTTACAGTTCAGTGTAAAGGTTTTACCATAGAAATACTTGTGTTGATACGGCCACACACAAGCAGGCCTGGCTAGTGCTGCCTGGTTATGCAGAGATAAAATTAGTCCATGTTCTATCCATGTCCTCCGCTCCATTCAGCCATGGCACATGCAACCAAATGCTTTTTGCTGCTGTTTCACTAGTTGCTTTTACACTCCCTAATATCCCTGTTTTATAATTAGCAGTCTGAAGGCAGGAGCTGAGCTCATGAAGATGATCAACAGTGTACTCCCCCAGCACTTGGTAAAGAAATACGTCCTCCCAGCGATCTGTGTGTAACTATCAGATGGAAGGTTTCAGGCCTGCCCTTGAGACGTGGCTCAAGCAATGTTACCAATTTACACTGTTTTCACACCAGTGAAACTGTTTTTTGCTGGCATCAATGCAACAGTATCTCCTATTTGTTTTCAAAATCAATTTGGGCTTGTGTTTTTCAAAAAAGATACACATACTGCTCTGAGGTCTTAAAATTATACCTACCCTATCGGGAATTTCCTGCCCAGCAGGGTGAAATCCATTGAATAACAATGAGGTCCTATAAGAAGAGGTGGAATTTTAAGGCTTCTGGATTAGATATCTAATAGAAATCTAATTTTACTATATACATTAAAAAGTGTAATAATAACCATGATTTGCCACACCATTACTCCGACATCCCATCTCCAGTAATACCCAATACCTGATGCTTTGAAAGAAAGTGGAAGCCCCTGTGATGGACTTAGCCAATGGTACATGTTCGGTGAAAAAGAGAAGGGATTCCCTTCCAGTCTTCATAGCAAATAGCCCTGCAGGCTTTTTCATACCACATTGATGGGAACAGTATTAGTGCCTAGACTGGATGAAGAGAGAGTGACCAGTTTAGGATCTTCAGGTAAGATGATAATTGGCCTGAGATGAGTGACTGCATTTGACTTTATACTTGCATTATTCACTAACACTTCCAAAATAACTCTCTCAACTAGGCAGAGAATGCTACTGTATCTAGACTGGCTAAAAAGTTCCAGTGGGTGAAGGTGAAGCTAATACTTGCTTAACAAACCAGGCTGTTAGTTCCAATCATTGTGTGTGTTGAGGGGGGTCAGATTCAAAATAATTTCTGTGCAAAACAGAAAACATTTACCAGAGCTTACTTCCGCTTAGCATGTCACTGTTGTTGAATTTAAAAAGATGGCAGTTTAGGGGAACCCAATTCAGAAGCAGGACATAAATGTTTTTAAAATATTGTTACTGTTAGTGCTTTAACTACATCCAAACAGAAACACACACTCTCCCAGGATAGTCTTGAGCTTATGACATTGAGAAAACAAGCTATTTCTTATGCATTACTATTTCTGATGATATTTGGCTATATAACAGATCATAAGCACACAGAAAAATGTAACCCTGATACGTGAAGATGTCTTAGGAAATACTTCCTTTCTTTCAGTGCCAGCCACTAATGCTTTTTTAAAAATCACATCCAGATTTCAGCATCTGCAGCAATGGAGTTTTATTTGATCAAAAACTCATTTTATATAAAAAGTCATTACTCACAAGAACTAATTTTAGCAGCTTGAAACTTCCTGTTATTCCAGTTGTAACATTTTCCAGTTTGAAATAGCTTCATTGTTGGGCTCCGTTTCCCACTGGCGACAAGGCAGTTTTGATATGTGTTCAGTTTACTAGAAAAAAGAGTGAGAGACTTTATCAAATTCCTATCCCATGGGTTTGGACCCACATGGGCAAGCTCATGAATGCCAGGTGGCTAAAATTCTGGTCCCTCGGATTCCTGTACATGGCGAAGATTAAGTTAATGGAAGCAAAAAATAGAAAATTGCATTATAAAGTTGAAAAGAGTCATGGGCTGCAGCACGTTCTGCTTGAGCCTCTGATTATTTATATTTAACAAACCATTGATAGAGTAGCATCGTTACTGTTTTACTATTATTATTTGTTAAGCAACAGGGATCTGTAGAAGGCAGTCCCCTTCCCAAAGACCGTGCCATCTCTGTTGTTGGGTTGGTTTTTACTTCGATGTAGATGTGCATGAAATGATACTAATAACTTACATTATATAACACTTTATCTTGAAATTTTCCCAAAGTACAGTACAAAATGTAACAGCCTGATGTACAGGAAATAATTCCCACTACCACTGAGACAGAGCCCCCCACAGGGAGAATTGTGGCAAGTTTAGCAGTACCAAGCGTCGCTGCCCAATAGCTTAGAAGAGGAAATGAGCAACAACATCCATTCGACACTGCAGGGGGAATTAATGAAAGCAGAATGTGGTTACCCATGTCGGGACTGGCCAGGATGCCGGAGTTAAACCCTATGAAAATACAATCCAAAATCAGTCCTTCAGTAGCTTCATTATCCTTGTTAATGTGCTCAGTGTTCTCCATATTGTTGTGCCCTGGAGAGCCGTACAGTTCAATCAGAGGTGGTAGTGTCAGCCAGAACGAGTGTCTCTGCTCAAAATGAGAAAAATACATATATTCCAACAATAAGTAACACTTGGACAATTTCCCATACAGGGCATTGCTTCAAAGTCAGACCTGTCTGCCCCGGGCCTTACCTCTACCCATTACAGAGTGTAAAAGGGAACATTCACCCCCACTGCTGCCTTGGGGACAGGCATGAGTGCAGCAGGTGGTTACCCCTTTTCAGTTATAGTCCTGTCCTTCAGCTTCTCCAAGGGCTTCAGGGCTTTCACCTTATTATGGGCACTTTGCGGGTCTGGGCCCTTGAACAGTTAGGGTCTTCCCCAGCTGGACTCTACTGAGGTAAAGGCTTCTGTTGATGCCCTGTCTTTTGGAAGTGGCTAGGGGAGGCTGGGTCCACCCTCTCCCCTGGGCTCCAATCCAGGGCCCAATGGTGGGCAGCTATGTGCTGCACGTTAGGATGCTATGCAGCTGCCCCCTGGACCACTTCCTACCCAAATTGCCCTTCTGCTCATGGAGTAAATTACAGAATCACAAATAAAGTCTCGGACCTTCCCAAGTCTCTCCTTTGTAGGTCCGATCAGGTCTCTTTTCCCAAGTCTCAGGCCACAAGAGCTCCTGGGAAGTACTTCCCCAGAACTCAGAGCAGAGTTCTGTTCCCTTCCACTGCCTACTCTCCTCCGAGCTGCTCTGCTTCCCCTTTTAAGCCCCGTCTCCAGCTTGTACAGACTTTGCAGCTATGACTGGGCAGGGCCACCTGGGCCCATTGCTGCTCCTTAACCCCTTATTCTCTAGTGTGGGGTTTGTGCACCCCTCACACAGAGATTTCAACATGTGCTATTATATCAATAAAAAGTGTGCATGATTTACCCTGGTACGTCCTGCATTGATTGCAAGCTATACACTGGCAATATGCATGTGATGTGTAGAGCCTCTCCTGTAAGTGGAATCACAACCATTATGCAGTGGGAACTTGTGTAGCTTGTTTTGTTTTGTTTTGCTTTGCTTTGGTAAGGAAATAGGTACACTAAGCAGGCCCCTACAGCACTTTCCGTAGAACATCAGAAAACATGGTTCTCTTTTGCAAGACCGGCCGTTTTTCTCTTATTAGCATCCCATTTTATTATTTGGTTACAGGGTGGGAGTACATTTGGGGAAGGGTGGGAATGGTAGGCACAGAGAAAACATAAGAAACAGCCAGTTGCTATTTCTGACGTGGCAAGACCCTTAAATAGTCCTTAAAGTACTCAAGAAAATGATGACAGCTAACAGTGGATTGAAACTCCCCCAGGGCGAACTAGGATTTTCCCACTGGAGAGAGATTGTGTATTTTATTTCGACTATTCGCATAACTAAAGAAATATAGCAAAACCTTCTGAAAGTGAGGTCATTTTTTTTCACACAGGATCTTCACAATGGGCCAAATCTAAGTTTCAAGGATTTTGGCTAAGTAAGGATCAAGTAAAAACTAGGTAAGGACCTGGAATTTGGCCCAGAAAGTGGAATTCCACTACAACTCACTGCCATCACAAATTGCATGTGGGATGACTTCGGGACTCTGAGCAGGGTCCTTTCCCATTTTGCCTTGCAAAGCCAGTCCATGCTCTGTGTGAAATCCAAACTCATCTCCCTTCCTGGGCTCTGGCTCTGGCTCTGTTAAACAGATTAACAATAAGATGACATAAAATTCTATTCACACCTTCTCTCCATGCTTGGCTTCCCCTGGGGTTCCTCTCTCAGGGCTGCCCTGCTCACACCCTATATCATCTTTCCCTAGAAAATTGCTGCTATCTCGGATATATCAAGATAGAGGTACTGAACCATCTGGCTCAGTTTGTTATCTGAACCCACTTATTCCTAACAGGGTGGGGTGTTTCAGTTGAACACTGCCAGCCACATACAGGCTCTTCTCTATGTTCAACTTTCACAGAGTTTCACTCTATGCCAGTTCACCTATTAGCAGGTTCTGTTGCATTGCCCATGGTAGGAGACCTTGGAAAAGTGTTAATATCAGGGATAGTTAATAATAGCTAATCAGCTGGAACAAGAGCTTGTTCTTGTGCTATGATGAGAGGAACATGCAAATATCTGAATGGAGTGAGGAAATGACTCCCTTAGTTCTGGACTTGTCAGCAGAGCTGACCATATGCAGAGAGTGGAGCACATTCCTCTTGGGGATGGTGCAGTGCAGGCCCTCCTGAAGGAGCTCTGGAAGGAACTGCTCCTGCTGAGGGAGAATCTCTCCTTGAGCTCTTTCTTGGGCATATGCTTCTGTATGGCTCCCTAGCACAGGGCAGTATTTAACTGCCACCATCTGTCCCTGCAATTACCTGAAGGCGGAACATTTTTCAGCCATAAACCTCTGTAAACCTAACTTAGCTCTTGTACCTCGGCCAAAGTAATCAGTATACTGTACACTTTAAATGAGTTATTACTCTCGCTAGAGCCGCCTGACAGGACATGCACATGCCTGTTCACTGGAACAGGAAGGAGTGTGCAGACCACAAGAGCCAGGGTTTGTAATTTCCTCAGGACCTTTTTGGTTTGTTTTTTAAGGAGGATACTGGGAAATGCAGGAGAGGGGCCAAGAGCTATGGAGCCTCTTTTATCTAGATCATGGGATAAGAGCCCACCTAAGGAAAGAGAGAGAGATTTCGACCACCCTGTAGACTGGTTAAAACAAAAAGTTAAATAAATAAAAATAGTGAAAAAATACAATTGTTGAAATTTATATCAATTTTATGTAACAGTTATGTACATTTTATTTAAATAAGCAGCTCTGCTCCCTGCAGCACAGAAATACAATTCGGTATAACCCACAGGTAGCAAATGAGCCATTCATAAGTTTATATTTCCCTCCCCGTCATTCCCTGCCCTTCCAGATCTCACTCTTCAGTCCCAATATTCCAATACCGTGGGGGAAACCCCTTTCAGGATGTGGGCCTGAGGCTCCTCAGTGCCCAAGTCTCTTCAGCCCTTTTGAAAATGTCACCCTTAGTGCTCCACGGTGGGTGAGGTAATATCTTCTATTGGACCAACTTCTGTAGGTGAGAGAGACAACAGAAGTTGGTCCAATAAAAGATATTCCCTCACCCACCTTGCCTCTCTAATATCCTTGGACCAACATGGCTATAACTACACTGCTTACCAGTACTGTGTAGCCTGCAAAGTGAACAGCACTCTCCCACTCTGGCATGGAAAGGCTACAGAGTAGAGATCACACAGAGAGAGAGGCTAGAATTCTAGTCAGTTTCCGTTCTGTGTGTAAAGCTTTCACTTCTACCCTTTGCTGAAGAGCGAAACTGGGTAGGTTCCTTTGTATCAAGATCTCTACACCTGAAGGTAGCTGCACAGGCAAGATAACCATGATGGTATTATTCAGGATGAATAGCTTCCTCTCCGTGTACGTATCGTGGGGGCATGATCAGTCCCTGTGACTGTGGGCTCTGAGCGTTGATAGTTGCCATAATAATGTAGGTTACGTTAACATTCTTAAGCAGTCATAGAGTTAAGTAACTATGAAGCTTTATCCCAGTTGTCTGAATTATTTTTATTTTATGTTTTCATTGATCAGGCATGTGGCATGTTATGCCTAGTTTAGATGCATAGACAGACTGTTGTGATCATCTAGTCTGACCTCCTGCATAACATAAGCCATAGAATTTCACTCAGTGATTCCTGCATGGAGCCCAATAACTTGTGGCTGAGGTAGAGCATGTCTTCTAGAAACACTTCCAATCTTGATTTAAATGTAAGTGCTTGGCTGGTGTGAAAACATCTTATCGGCCTTTGATGAGAGCACTTGCCCAAATGGGACACCTGTCAGCAGCAGAGTACGTCGGCTTTGAAAGATAAAAGGCCAGATTTCAACCTCAGTTATACCACAGTAAATCCAGTGTAACACTACAAATTCCTGTGGAGTTATTCCAGATTTATTCTGTTGTACCTTAGATCAGGAGCTGGCCCAGTATATAAAATCTATCTGTAAAGCAGACTGAATCTTCAGAGTTAACAAAATATCGATAATTTTACTCTCTGTGTTAAGTGGGTTCAAATAACCTTAAGGGCAGGAAGCTGGCTCTGTGTTATAAATAACGCTGCTATTTTATATTTTACAGATTTTTTTTCTCTCACTCCTGTTGGTGCTACAGAGTAATGTTTCAGCTAAATCCTTAGTCTGTTTACAATGGCTGGCTCTCTTGAATTAAATACTTTATTTAGGTTAATCATCCTGGGGGTTAAGAAAACCTTATGAAAGTATTATACGAGTTCTGTATCAGACAGGTGTGTAAAAGAACAATTCACATCGGGGCCTAAAGAGAAGTGTAATCAGGGTGCTTGAATTCTCATCACTTTTTTATGAGCTGCCGCCCTGTCAAGATTTGCTCCATCGTGGGATGGGCAGGAGTAAAGCCAACTTGTTGTGGTCTTCTCTTTCTCCTTAAGATATCGGCAGCTTGGGCCAGCAAGTCAGAAGCAAATTCTTTCTCTGGGAAGGGTAGAAGAGTAATGCTGTGATAGTTGCAGTAGTCTCATTTGCTGCCTTTGTTTCCAAAGGGGGAAAATAATGCCTTTTTGCCAGTCGGATGGACTGAATCTGTTCTCCAGATGATATTGAACAGTGTGTGCAGCCATTAGCAACAGCTGATCTATCACTTTTTAACCATTCTGCAGGAATTCCACAGACTCCTACCTCCTTATTTCCCTTATACTTCTGTACAACGCTGTGGAGTTTGTCGATAGTGAATTCACCAGGATCATTTTGTGTGTAATGGGTCAATTCATCAGCAGCCTTAATGTCAGGGTGCAAAGAAATTGGAAGTGCATTTCAAGTTCACTCCAGGATGCCTTGCACTCCACTTTTGTATTGATTAGCTGGCCAGAACTGGAGTAGATCACTCTGAGTGAATTACATTTCTCCTCAGTGAGGTCGCGCAAGTGTTTATATTAGGAGGGAACATTGTTTCTAGCAGAAGGTGTGACAATCAGGTTCCAGACATCCCCAGGGGGTCTGAACCACAAAGAATAATTGAATCAACTGATTGTATACAATATCATTGTACTATAAAAGTGTATCAAGTAAGGTCTTTTATGAAAGCCAGTGACACACTGGTGATTAATATAATTGTGACGTGCATGTATTAACACTATATGAGGAATTATGGATAGTCATTAATATTATGCTTTAAAGTCTGTGACCAAACAAAGGGAGAAACAGGTTTTCTTCCAGACGGGAGGGAAGGCAGCTATCTCCCTGTCACCAATGAAATAAAGCATTGTAGAACCAAAACAATGGGCGCCCCATTTACACAAGAGTCAACAGGAGGACGGGAAGTCCATAGGAAGAGAAGAAGAGCAGGGAGTCATCCTGACCGTGGGGGCAAAATAATGAGTTTGGGGAAATATAAGGAAAAGCAAAAAGCCGTGTTGGTATCCGTCATTTGGGGACAAAGGGAGCAACGCCCTCTGATTCTGGGAACAGTGGATCCTTCTGGCTTGAAGGCTGGGGATGCTGGTAGCTTGATGTAATGAGAAAGTTGCTTAAGCCAAGATTGTAGCTTGCTAAAGTTATGTTTTAGTTACTAGACAGCATGTTATTTTTGTAACCAGATCTGTCTCTTTTTCTCTTGCTTAGTATCACTTAAATCTGCATTCTTTAGTATTACTATAAACCATCTCAGTGCTGTTATATTAAAGTGTGGGTCCTCAGTTACTCTAACAGGCTGGGTTGCGCATGGCCTCTTTGGAGGCAGCATACTTAATAATTTCTGTCAGTGACCAGTGAGGGGGACTGGACACTGCAGAGAGACACCTCTGGGAACTGGGGTTCACGGAATGATACTTGCAAGGCAAGGTTTAGACTGGCAGAGTTTCAAGGAGTTGGCTGGTGAGGCAGACAAACCAGTTGGCAAGGACCTGTCACACCGTCTAAGCTCCAGCAAAGCTCTCTCTTGCTGAGGCGGTGTGGTAATACAGTGGCTTACCATTCTGGGCTCCCTGCGAAAAGCATCACAGAAGCTTCCTCCAATGTGATGGCTTTGATTTCCACAAAAGGTTTGCAGTCAGCATCTATTGCTTTATTACAAGCACCCCTGTAGCTTACAATATGTGACCACATATTACTTCTCAAATGAGCCACGCAATGCTTTTCAGTGATGGTTAAGGGATTAACAGAGATCCAGGGCTTCTTGGGCGCTTTGTTTGGGGTCCAGTGATGGTCATAGTGGCATTGATTATGTGGGATCTGAAGTCCTTTCAGGCAGGTTCAGCATCAGTACACTCTGGCAGGGTCTCAGACCTGTTCAAGATTTCAACTGCATCGCGATTTCGAATGCTATCGATTTTTAGGTTAGATAAATCAAATTTTGGTAACCCAATCATTGCTTTGCCTGAGCTTTTTAGTCCAAGACAAATTTGCAGAGATGACTTTATGTTCTTCAATGGCAAATGGATAGTTTTCAATTACAAGAGATTATCATGTAATCAAACATCTTCTTTGTTGGGCCGTCGTTACTCCGCCAAGTAAATTGGTGAATTTGCTTCCTGTGAAACCAGGTGTTCATAATGCCAAGCTCATGAGAAACACACAACTGTAAAAAGTGTTCACCATCCAGGGTAACAGGCCCAATAACGTTTTTCCATGCTTTACTCAAATTATCAACAATAGCCTTAAATTCACCTAGGAGAGTGACGATGTCATCATTCAAGGTGGTTCACAGAAGATTGCTGAGTTGACTGTAGAACTCTTGTCTTGTCTTCATCAGAAGCTTCGTTGGTTGGAGCATAACAAAGAATAATTGTCCATCTTCCATGCTTACGCTGGTGCTGGGCTTTGAGTAGGTGACTAGAAATTGGTTCAGACGAAGAGATCAGTTTGTATATATGACATTTAAGGAGGAGACCCAGTCCTTCCTTTCTCGTGCCCTGAGCACCTGACTGCATAAGATGATAGTTGCCTGTTCTTTCTTCCCCTCTATCTTTAAGGTGGGTTTCAGTGAGGCCAATGATTGGCATCTTTAACCTGGACATTTTTCTAATGAGCAGCTTCTTTGAGCCTTCCTTATTAAGGGTTAACAGTTTTTCTGTTCAATACCTAAAAGACCCCTACTTGTGAGATTAATTTTTAATATATCATAAATCACATTGATCTGAGGCAAACACATTCATTACTTTCATAGCAGTTGCTAGCCCATCCGACCCTAGGCATGGGTCCTGTAGGAAAAGATGAGAACCCCAGGGTGGGCTCCACCCAGTCTGGCAGGGTTGGTGTTGCCCTGTACAGTGCATTTAGCACAGGAGGTTAGACTGCCTACCAATGAGACGTGGCGGTACGGTTGAAGCAACAAGTGCAATACCAAAACTGAAGCTGCTCAGATGAACACCTCAAATACTCTGACAGGGAGTCACTCTAGTTGATCTTGAAACTCGTAGTCCTCCCTGACAAGCTGTGTAGAAAGTTCCTTCTCTTGCATGACTCCTCAAGTTGCATTCTTGTAACTGGGAAGAGAACTGCTTTCTTCCGAATTAGGTTGGGTGTTTGACAAAGTTGCATTGCCGCCCCAGAACTCTGCAATAAGCGACATGCTTGAACAGACACTAAGTAAATGCATTTTAGGCATGCGTCTTGATGATAAGAACCTCTCCAATATCGATTTTGCCAGTGACATAGCGCTAGTCGTCAAAGCAATGCACGAGCTGACTGCTGTGCTTAAAGCCCCAGAAAGCTCAGCTGCAAAAATCAGCCTGAAAATAATTTGGGGGCAAAACCAAAATTCTTCCTGTTAGTAATTCTGAATGCACTGCAGGCTCTAGCATCTTAGTGGGCAACCTCCCAGTCGAGATTGTTGGTGATTTCACCTCCCTCAGCTCTTTTGTTGGTAACATGGGCTTCATCGAGAAAGAACTTGAAGACATCACTGCAAAAGCAGCGTCAGTAATGGAGTGCTTCATCAAGAATGTCTTCTGCCAATTGAACACCCTGATAAGGAGAGAGACAAAGCTGCGGATATATATTGCTTTGGTGGTCAGTATCCTGATCGATGGGACTGAAACATGGCCCCCACTGTCAAGATTAAAAAGATTCATTCGGTATCATTCAGATTAAGCATCTTTGAATGATCGAAAACATCGAATGGTAGAAATTCAAGCCAAATGAAGATATCTGTTTTCTAACTAAACAGGTCCTGTGCTCTCAAACACATACCCCGTGCTCTCTAAGGTGGTATGGTCTTTTGTTCCAAATGCCTACCAACTTCTCTGCTATAATCTTCTTCAACTTTGACCCAATGAATGCAGGATGGAAAAGACCTCCTCAAACACAGTGGCCGGACAGCGTCAATAAACACCTGTCCCTCATAGGTGTAACGTGCCATATTTGACACAGGACAGAACATTATGGAAGCACATGGCCCCTACACTGCTCAAGTGACAGCATGAGAACTAACCTAACCTAAAGATAAGTGATGAAGATTGGTGCGACTCAGTGCAGACATAGTAGTTGGAACAGAGCAGATAGAAAGGTCCTGTGTTACTGTGAGCAAAAGCACAATTCTCTTAAATGCTGGATCAATCCCTAAAGTACATTTCTCATTTTACAATTGTAGTGTTCAGACCTGTATGTAAAACAAGACAACTGGGGAAAATCTTTGAATGCTTTAATTAAAATGCCACTTCTCATCTGGTCTAACTATACAGACAATGTTTTATGTATGCTAACATTCTAGTTATCTTAGCGCTAAGCTTCCAAAATGTCTAGCTATAAATACATAGGGCCAGGAGATTTGCCTAAGTAAAGATAAAACAAGGATTCCAGGATTGGATCTTTTTTTTTTTTGTTATATGGATGCAAAAGATCAAGCATTAAATTATTTGTAGTTCTTTGTCAAATATACCTTGTTAGCATCTAGATACCATGAGGGCTGGAGCTAGATAAATATGCTAGGTACATAGGGGGAGGGATGATATGACACCTACAAGAAATTAGCCAACTAATAATGAGTAGGTTGAGACGCAGTTGGGTAGAGCTAGAATGTATTTATTTAATTTTAAATGTATATATAAAATTATCTATACTTTGAGTGTATTCACCCTCCCTTGCCCTTTATCAGTATATTGCTTTCCCCCTTAAATTGTAAGCTCTTTGGGGCAGAGACTGTGTGGGCAAACAGTGCCTAGTGCATTGAGGGTACTACCCAAATCCAAATAATAATGATTGATAAGTACAGCTTTTCTTTAGCAGTGAGTAGAGTGAGTAAGATGGGATGGATGGGCAAGTGCCTCTGGGCAAGTGCCTCTGGGCAAGTGCCTCATAGCTAGTGCCTCTGGCACAAAAGGGAGGGCGCACCTGCACTATAGCTGGGTACATGAATGGCAGCTCGTGTAGATGTAGCCACACTAGCTCGTGTAGATGTAGCCACACTAGCTGTCCTCTAGTTAGCTTGCTAAAAATATCAGTGAGGATGCCACGGCACAGGCTTCAGCGTGGGCTGCCCACACAAATATATGCCCAGGAGGGCTGGGCAGTCTTATGCAGCCGGCACTGAAGCCTGCGCTTCCACACCCTTTTGAGTGTTTTTTGTGTGTGTGTGTGTTTTGAGTGCTGTTTTTAGCAAGCTAACTAGAGGACAGCTAGTGCGGGTGTGTCTACACGAGCTGCCACTCACACCCCTGGCTGTAATGCAGATGTACCAGAGAGTGCTCAGGGCTAGTCCTGATTCTGCCTCTACCTTGCCCCAGCCAGCAGAGCTTGTTACAGGAGCCAGGCTTCCTTTTTGCGCTCCAGAGTTCCAAGGGTAGGGCATGCCTGCCAGCCTAGGGAGCCTCTGCACTGTCACCAGATCGGAGCTGCCTGGGCCCTAAACCACTGGAAGGAAGTCGATTTAAATTGTGTGTGGACCGTTTTGGGGGCCAGAGACTTCAGAAGGGCTAAGGAAGGCTATGGAGAAAGGTCCCACTGTGATAGAGGCTGTGCCGGGGGTTCTGATCTCTCTCTGCAACATGGAGCAGCACTCCATGAAAACTTCCCTCCCTCATAGGGGCAGGGATGGATGAGGGGAACATGGCTATTGTGTCTGATCCTGTGGGTCCATTGGCCAAATGCCCCCTGAAAAGGGAGCCGGGGGTGGGGGTGGAGCACAGATGCCTCTGCAACTCTGAGGCTGTAGTAGCCGCTGTGCTGGGGTTTCCATGGAGAATTCCTGCATAAAGCCCATCTTCATTTGTGCTTTGCACAAGGGTCAGGATTGGGCCTTCAGCAATCAGGACTCTGTCTGTAGCTGCAACAAGGTACTTGTTCCTGACCAAAGAGAGCATCTATTAGAGAAGCACGTGACTCTTTTGGGAAGCTTGAATGGTGCCATGTATTTCAGTCATGATTCACGAATATGAATTCCTCTTCCTCATTTGTTACCTTCTCCCCAGAAAGCGATTAAAGTGCTTCACATCCCCTGATCTGTTTTGTTTATTAGGCTCTGTGGATATCCTCCATTTTATGATGAAAATGACTCCAAGCTCTTTGAGCAGATTCTTAAGGCGGAATATGAATTTGACTCTCCATATTGGGATGACATCTCGGACTCTGGTAAGGAGCTCATTTAATTGCAATAGCCACGTCTTGCACATTCCTTCATATTACTGATGTCTACCATGCATACTTTTCAAGGGTGAAATTTGGATCTCCATAGTATGCCTAACTCCTATTAACAAGGTCAGAGGGAACTATATGTTCAACTGAGGGCAGGATTTTAACCCAAATATTTTTTAAGCATCATGGGAAATTATTTCTTTGAGAGCCTCAAATTAAGTCCTGTCTCCACCCAGCATCAGGCATAAAGCACCCAAACTTGACTTGTAGAGAAGACCATGAAATGAGAATTAGTATTCAGCCCCAAGAAAACAACATACTTTCGTTTTTCCAGCACATCTGAATAAAATGCACATTTTCATCTGTCTCCAATAACAGAAAACAAAATAATTCAGCTTTTTTTCCTGAATGTGTATTGCTGGCCAGATTGATGAATCTGTGCAGTGTAAACAGGAAAGAAGCAAACCCAGGAAATCAATGGCTTCCAAATGAAAATGGCTAAAACAACAAGGAAAGAAAAATCCCATCAATCCCCTGGGAAGGGAGGGCATGCGGTCTAATAGTTATAGCACTAGGCTGGGAGTCAGACTTTCTGGATTGATCTGCTAGACTTGCTGTTTAACCCAGGCATGTTATTAAGGTATGTGTACACTGGAGTTGGAGGTATAATTTCCAGCTCGGACAGATGTACAGGTGCTATTTCTGATCAAATTAGCATGTTAAAAATATCAGTGCATCCGGCACGGCACAGCACAGGTGGCAGGGTGGGCTAGCCACCCAATTATGTACTGGAGTCCCAGGCCGGATTGTGCTTGGGGCAGCTAACAACTTCCTAGTACTACAAAATTTCATACTGTGTACATCTGGTGCCCAGATACCATGGTGATGGTAGAAATCCATCCAGAAGAAGATTTAGGGAATTTAGGACAACAAAGCTGAAAGTCAGTGGGACTTTTCCTGAGAAATCCCCAGAGTGCTTTTAGGAATCTCCCCCAAATAGATCAGATTAACCCCAGGAGCCTAAATCAAGCCACTTCATTCCAAGTTTGGCTTCTCAGCCAGGCACTTGGGTCACATTTTTCAGGCTGCCCCAGATACCTTTGACGTCCTCCCTTCGGTGGTCTTCTCTCCATTGAAAAGTCTCCTGAACACACACTGCTTCAAGCCCACGTGAGCTGATCACAGTCACCACCTATCTTTCTTATATTTAACAGCAGCCAAACCATTAACAGAACCACCCAGATGTGACTTGACTGAAATGAGTAATCACAGGCTCTGTAACCCTCCTTCTTCTTCTCCCCATCCACTCCCTACTTTTGGTCACCCTCACTCATGGCGTCACATTTAAAATGTAACACACAAATCCTTTGGGGCCAGTGACTGTGTCTTCTGTGAAGCCGCTAGCTTACTTCTGGGGAGGCCTATTAAATAATTATTAAATGGTTAAAATAGGAATGTGGAAACTTAAATATCTGTCTGACTTCCTTAATGCAGAGTTGGAATGCTCAGTCCGTGCGATCAAACTTGATTAATTGACTTCTGTGTCTTTATTATTATTATTGATCTTGCCTATTGGG
This sequence comes from Chrysemys picta bellii, assembly GCF_011386835.1. NCBI lineage: Eukaryota > Metazoa > Chordata > Testudines > Emydidae > Chrysemys > Chrysemys picta. The sequence continues at coordinate 16,453,972 of NC_088791.1, forward strand.
CTAGTCTTATGAATGGCATACTTCATTTTGATGAGGGTCTTGTCTGAGTGGACGGGGGAAGGGGAAGAAAGTCATCGTGTCATACACCAGTGTCATTAAGATGAACCTTTAAATACCACTGTATGTCCTTGCTTCTCCAGGCATCAGCCCAATTGCTTTTGCTTATTTTATTTTATTTTATTTTTTACAGCTAAAGATTTTATTCGGAACTTGATGGAGAAAGACCCTAACAAAAGATATACCTGTGAGCAAGCAGCCCGGCACCCATGGTAAGCAACTAACACATGACTTCTGTTGCAATGACCTCAAGAAATGAGACTTTTCTTTAATTTGTGCGTACAGGGGGGAATGTTTGCTCCACCGTGCCGTATACTAGCCTTTGCTGAGTAACTTATTGCTGCAACCCCTGCCTTTGGCCCCTAGTTCTCCCTGCTTGTTCCATTGTATCTGAAATTAGGCTCTGAACCTGCAAAAACTTTTATCTTGCCAGCAGTCCCATTGAAATCCTTGAATAATTAGTTAATTGCTGCTCTCAGTTACTTATACTGCTGCAGTGGGGTTGCATCAGCATGAATCAATGCAGAATTTGGCCATTTTGCTAAAATTCAGGCCTAGTCTTCACTTACCGGCTGGTCCGGCGGCACGCCATCGATGTTCTGGGATCGATTTATCGCGTCTGGTTAAGACGCGATAAATCGATCCCGGATCGATCCCGGAAGTGCTCACAGTCGGCGCCGGTACTCCAGCTCGCCGAGAGGAGTACGCGGCGTCGACGGGGGGAGACTTCCGGCCGCGTCTGGACCGCGGTAAGTCCGGACTAAGGTACTTCGAATTCAGCTACATTATTAACGTAGCTGAATTTGCGTACCTTAGTCCGAAGTCCGGACTAAGTGGGGACCAGGCCTCAGATTGAAGTCAATGGGATGTGATTAAAGTTAGCCATCTGCTTACTTCTATGGCCCTCATCCAAGTAGCGTCTGAGCACCTAACAACTACTGAAAGACTTTACCTCACAACACCCTGGTGAGACAGGGAGATATCATCCACAATTCACAGGCACAGCGTAGACTAATGATATGTCTACACTGCTTTAAAAAAAGATATGTTCTTAACTGGAGTTCGCTAATCTGTGTTAAAATAGCAGTATAGACACAATTTAGCTAGCAGCTGAAGTTCAACCCAAGACTCCTCTTCAAGTGACTATGTTTCACTGCTATTTTAACTGAAGATAAGATCACAATTCTTTTGGCAGTGTAGATGTACAACTAAGTGACTTGCCCAAGATCATGCAAGAAGTCTGTAGCAGAAGCAGGAATTGAACCCACATTTCCTGAGTATTAGGCCAGTGCCCTATCCATTAGGACAGTGGTTTTCAAGAGGGGTATGTGAGCGCTTGTCAGGGCGTACATGAGAAAAATCCTGTAGTGGCAGACAACGCACTTTATTTAATCAGACTTGGCAATCTAATCATAGGTATAGTATGACCCTATCTCAGATGAGGGTATGTAGTAGACTTCATTATTTCGAAAGGGGTACGCAGCCTGAAAACCACTGCACTAGGCCATCATTCTAAGCACTCAGGGGATCAGGGTTTTCGATACAAGTCCTTTTGGGCAGGCATGTTTGTGCTGAGAGATGCTGCTTTTGGGGATTGTACAATAATGACAATAATTGCAATGGAAAGGATACTGGAATCAATGACAGTAGAAATCCTTTTCCACTTAGGAACATCACAGCTACTGAAAATATCACTGCATTCTGTGGTTTCATAAGGTTGGATGGAACACTGACCAATGTGTTTCCTCAGCACCTCAAGTTCATCCTGCATGTACCCTTAGCCATTTATAAAGTTGCTGAGCTTGAACAATAATAAGTTCAGTAGCTTGATTTACTGCAGTACTTGTCCTGTAGGGGGATTGGAGCACAGTGGGCCAAGTTCTGCACTCAGTTACATTGGACAACCCCACTGCAGCAGTGTACTTGAATGCAGGATGCAACCAAGTTACAGCACTGTCATAAAATGAACATGCAGAGATGTTAACATAACAGTCACTTGCTTCATGTATCTGCAACATGGAAATTCAAAAAATATGCTCTGATCCCTGCTCCCACTGCAGACTTGAACATGGTTCTGTAGCACACTTGTCTAGGTATCTGACTCTAAAATTGGATTTGATGTGTAATAATCTTGTAGCACAGTTTGCAAATTATGTAGCTTGGGTGCACACCACGTTATCCATTTAAAAAGCATGTTAAGTTTCAATAAGGCTTAAAAGTGGTAGCATGGAACAGATTCCTAGATTAGGATTCAGGGTGTTTGGTACCCTTCACTGAAGTTCTTTGGTTTGTCTGCATTTTGTTGTTACTTTAAATTCTGGGACAGAAGAAAAGGTAGATTGTCTCCAAGTTTTTTACAGCAGAGCACAGGAGCTGTAGCGGACTATGACCACTTGCTGATTGTCTGGGCACAATGAGCCTTGCAATACCCTGTGTTTATAAACGTGTGACTGATGCTGCTTTCATTCACATATAGGAAAATTATCCCCCACTACCTAGCAGTAGATAGTGTAATGGTATGGGATGTAACCTGATGTTCATAAATCAGTGCAATTCAAAAACATGCTTCTTGCTATGCTGGTTTCCTTGCTGATTACAATGTCCAAAAATTAGGATCATGGTTTGCTCCTCTAGTTAACTAGTGACTTGTGATGCAGGTCAATGAATTGTGAATGTATAGAAAGCAAGTGATAGTCCTGAAAACCTTGGTATAATGGCACAGAGTTATCATAACTAGAGTACCACATCAGGCAATGACTGCAGGCTCTCACAATAGCTGTGATTACAGTTAGATTGAGACTCAGTCTTTTCAATCAAAGGGGCAAAAACAAGTGGAGAAAAGAGCAATATATCTCTTTTCTAATAATAAAAAATGACATGAGACATGGAGGATGTCATGCAAATAATCTGGGAAATTGAGATTATTTGTCTTCATCCTCCCACCTACCCACTACCATAAATACATTGCATATGTAAAATATTAGCAAGATCAATGGCCGGCATCAATATGAACGAGAAATGTGGAGAAGTCAAAACATAAATCATTGCAATTCTCCTCTGTCCCATCAATAACAGTACCTATCGTCTTGGTAACCTATCGTCTTGGTAACCTATTGTCTTGGTAACAAAAAGGAAATTTGGGAAACTGTTTGTAGTTTTTGGGAAGGAAAAAAAGTGTTTTCGAATTATATCATTCTGAGCCTCAAGAAATTATACAATTGATAGAAGTGGATATTCCAAATATAGAGTAAAGAACCAGAAATGCAACTCCCAGCGGAGAATTGGGTGACCTTTTATATTTCTGAAGGACAAATTTTCCAAAACGTTATTATCCAAGATACACAAAATGTACAAATCCAAGTCTTGGCGTGGTAACATTGCTCTTGGTTGCTGGACTAAAATAAAGAAACGTGGCAAGACGAACACACAGCTGCTGACCCCTACCAATGGAGCAGGAAGATAAAAAGTGTTGTCGTTTTTTGTTTGTTTGTTTGTTTGTTTGTTTGTTTGTTTGTTTGTTTGTTTGTTTGTTTGTTTGTTTTTTGCAAGTCATTGCCAGAGGCCAGTAGAAAATCATGGACTGCTCCATAAGTTTTGCTGTTTTCCACAGAATCCAACCTTCTGTCTAAAAAAAAGTTTTTCAGTCATTTCTGTTGCAGAGATGCTGTTCTGCAAGTGTGGCTTTTCAAGGCAGTGGTTTATTTATAAGGCCCTTCCTAGCTATGTAAAGCATCGCTGAATCCAAGTGTGACAGGTTGCCCCCCTTCAAGGTGCCACCTGATGTGCTGAGATACCACTGAGCCCACCTGTTCTGCCAGCATGGGCCCCCTTTTAACCTGTCTTGCTGAGCCAAGCTCTTAAGCCTCCTCTAGCACACACAGAGGCTAGGTCTACACTACCCGCCTGAATCGGCGGGTAGAAATCGACCTCTCGGGGATCGATTTATCGCGTCCCAACGGGACGCGACAATCGATCCCCGAATCGACGCTCTTACTCCACCAGCGGAGGTGGGAGTAAGCGCCGTCGACAGAAAGCCGCAGAAGTCGATTTTGCCGCCGTCCTCACAGCAGGGTAAGTTGGCTGCGATACGTCGAATTCAGCTACGCTATTCACGTAGCTGAATTTGCGTATCTTAAATCGACTCCCCCCTGTAGTGTAGATGTACCCACAGGCAGGGCCACACCCAGCTGCAGAAAGACACTGAGATCAGCTCTGGGAAGATTCAGCTTAAAGGACTTGTCCCAGCACTCAGGTGTCCTCCTCCCTTAGAGTGCAGACCCAAAGGTATATTGTCTTGCGCTATATAGAAAGATCTACACAGCGCAAGCTCATAAAAATTCGCCCTCTTCCTCTTATTCCAGAGACAAGGTAGTTGAGGTAATATCTTTTACTGGACTAACTTCTGTTGGTGTGAGAGACAAGCGCTTGAGCTACACAGAGCTTTTCTTCGGGACCTGAAGATGACCTGTGTAGCTTGAAAGCTTGTCTCTCTCACCAACAGAACTTGGTCCAATAAAAGATATTACCTCACCCACCTTGTCTTTCTAATATCTTGAGATCAACACAACTACAACAACAACTACATACGTTAGTTATCCCAAGACTGCATCTACCCAGACATAGCTCACTTCAAAGTGTGCCTATGACTTTAACTATCACATCTTTTCAGTAAAATAATTCCCAAGGAAACAAGCAAATTGGAAAAACTAAGGGCTTGATCCTGCCAAATGTTAAATGCGTGAGTAACTTTATGTACGTGAATAGTCCCATTGAATTTGCTGAAACTATGCGGGTATGTACAGCTACTCATGTGCTTAAATGTTTGCAGGATCAGGGCCTAAGAAATTTAAATGCCTCTGCCCAATGATCCATGTGTCTGAACTGTATCTATTCCCCAGCTGCCTGCGTTTATGTGCTGCTTTGCTGTTTATAATCAAATGGCCTTGGCAGGAAGACAGTATGTTTAAACTCAGAGTTGGCAGAAAAAGGAGGCTAATAATTACAATGAAGTATTGCAAAAGAAAAAGTGCAATATATAAGCCCTGTTGGTAGCAATGATTACATCCTAAACTGCATAATCTGCACATTTACACAGTCTTCTCCAGCTTAGTCTACAGGTGATTTATACTCTCTTTTGCCAGGGTTATCGTTTACGATTTGTTGCAAAAGTGAATATACGGTTTCATCAGTCCATTGTGACTTTTCAGAAAATGACATGGAAAACTAGAGTAACAAAAGAAGCGGTGTGATTTGTTGCCGCTTGATACATTTTAATATTTTCTGTGCTAGTATTAATGATCGCAGTTATGTTTATTAAATATATTATTGCAGTGTTGTTGTAGCTGTGTCGGTCCCAGGAGATCAGAGAAATAAGGTGGGTGAGTAATATCTTCGATTGGACCAACTTCTGTTGATGAAAGAGACAAGCTTTCAGGCTCCACAGACCTGAAGAACTCTGTGGAGATTGAAAGCTTGTCTTTTTCACGGTCCAGTAAGAGATATTACCTCAACTACCTTGTCTGTATTAAGTATGTTGCTAGGGCAGAATTCAGATCCTACTCTAGTCTAAGGCACATAGACACATAGCTAAGAGTGAAGTGATTAAAAGCAAGAGGTAGAAACGCAAAGGTCTGATTTTTCCATCAGGATACACAGAGCTGTGATTGAAATCCATGAGAGGTCGGTAGTTCATGAACTGGCCCTAACTCAGCCTCCATCAGTTAGGTTGGAGGGAAAGGAACCAGATCACTTACATGCTCCCTAGGAGCATAGATGCTGGAACTAGGGGGGCTTGGGGGGCTGCCGCTCCCCCTGGCTTGAAATGGTTTCCATTATATACATGTTTACAGTTTGGTTCAGTGGTGCTTAGCACCCCCATTAGAAACTTTGTTCCAGCACCGCTGCCTAGGAGAGGAAGGATGGTCCAGTGGTTATGGGGCTGGGCTGGGACTCGAAAGACCTGCATTTAATTCCTTGCTCTGCCACAGACTTCCTTGGTGACCTTAGACTGTCTTCCTCACCTCACGGTCTGTAAAATGAGGATAACAGCACTTCCCTCTCTTACAAGGGTGCTGTGAGGATAAATCCAGTCAAGACTGTGAGGCACTCAGATACTTGATTTCCCCCTGTCCATGCAGAAGCGTGTTGTCCTGCTATTGCCTGGGCCCCTGCAAATTATAATAGTCCCACTAAGTGTATTTTGTGTGCTGAACGCACTAGTCAGATAATAACTCCCATCCAGAGGAGGAAGATCGTTTACAAAGAGCTCTGTTTTCAGATTTCAGAGTAGCAGCCGTGTTAGGGTGCCACAAGTACTCCTGTTCTGTTTTCAGAAAGTGTTGTTTGAAGTGTAAAACGGCTCCCTGAAGGAACCAGGGATGCGTACAACAGGAAATCAAACCCCTCTCTGGCTCATCCCTGCACGCTATTTATTTTGGACTATCTCTGATACTGTATGCATGTGTGTGTGTTTGTATATGTGTATATAAAATCAGAACTGTTATGTTCCTCCAGCGTTATCCATCACAGCTAACTCCACGTTTCCTGTCATCATACTCCCGAGTATTTCCAAGCAGTATTTGGCCCGTAGAAAGTTTGAATTGGCTGCCTTCGATAAGCATGAGGGTTCTGAAGATAATACTAGATGAAAGATTCTGACTGCCCTTGTGGGCAGGGAGGGACAGGCTGAAAGAAATATGTGCTTGCGGTATTTTACTGTAGAATCATCCAAAAGGGAGTGTACTGTTTTTGTCTGTCTTGAACAGCTTTAAAGCTCAGTAATGCTATGTCTAGATAGATAGTAAAGGTAGAACTGAGCCCAGATAGATGGATAAAATAAATCAGGTTAGATCAAATAAAATTTGATAAATACATTTAATTTATTTTGCAACTTTAGGGCTAGATTCTATTATGTTTACTCGAGATGAACAATCCCAGTAGCTTCCGGGGAACTACTTGTGGAGGAAGGTGCTACTTGTTATGGCAATAACAACCTGGCCATTATTATAACAGCCCTTCTGGCTTGATGGGCCAGATTCACCCCATGTGTAATTCCACTGAGGTAACTGAGTTTACAGGAGGGATGAATTTGTCCCTTTGTGCAAATGAATTATTGATGCAAGAACTGGAAATGTTTAAGGCTGTGTCTTGTGGAGATTGAGCTATCTCAGACAGTCCACGTTTCTTTGCTAAGAGACTCCATGTATCTGCTTTACTGAGTGCAAACTTACATTAGTTATGATGACCAACTCCATACATTTCAGTGTGGCAGGAAAATCTCCAGTGCAAACAGAATTCAGGCAGGCTGGAGTTCCTTTGGAAATTGCCGCGTGTTTGGAGGATAAAATATTGATGTTAAAACTTTAGAAATCACATAAAAGAAAAAACGGGTGTTTTTACCCAGATCTGTAATCGTACTAGGAAGCAGCCACACACCAACAAAATAAAATGGAAGCAACATTGGGTGTGCTAGCAGAGACAAAATTATAGGTGGTCTTTTAATCACCATGTTGTCTAATCCTGCTTAGATCAAGTCTACATTACAGAGTGGTCAAAATGCCAGTGTCCGTCGGTGCTTTGTTACACTGATGGTCCCATCAGTGCTATCAGTACTGGTCTAAGCCATTGGTAACGACAGTGGGAAGTTGGAGACAAAAAACCCTAGAATAGATGATACCATAATTTCAATACATGAACAATCATGCTTACACTGACCACTTCTGGTCACCTTTATAAATGATCAAAGGGTTGGAAAACGTGCCTCATAGTGATAGTCGGAAGGAGCTCGATTTATTTAGCTTAACAGAAGGTTAAGAGGTGACTTGATCACAGTTTGTAAGTACCTATATGGGGAACCGAAATCTGATAACAGAGGGTTATTCTATCTAGCAGACTTAGGCTAGGTCTACACTACGGGGGGGGGGCGACCTAAGATACGCAACTTCAGCTACGTGAACAGCGTAGCTGAAGTTGCGTATTTTAGGTCGACTTACCTGGCTGTGAGGACGGCGGCGAGTCGACCGCTGCCGCGCCGCCGTCGACTCCGCTTCCGCCTCTTGCCACGGTGGATTTCCGGAGTCGACGGCAGAGCCATCGGGGATCGATTTTATCGCGTCTTCACTAGACGCGATAAGTCGATCCCCAATAAATCGATTGCTACCCGCCGTTCCGACGGGTAGTGAAGACGTGCCCAAAGATATAACAACATACAGTGGCTAGAAGTTGAAACTAGATCAATTCAAACTGGAAATAAGATGCACATTTTTCACAGTCAATGTGATTACCCATGGGAGCAACTTGCCAAGGGTTTTGGTGGATTCTCCATCACTGGTATGTTTTCAATCAAGATTGGATCTTTTCCCTAAAAGACCGCTCTAATTCAAATGGGAACTATTTCCGAGGTGTTCTGTGGCATGTGCTATACAGGAGGTCCGATAAGATGATCACTGTGCTGCCTTCTGGCCTTAGAACCTTTGAGACCGTGAGTTCTAAAGCGAGGGGTGTCAAAGACGGGTATTTTAGAGCAAAGCATCTGTAAAAAGATCTTGTTTTTCTGTTTCAGGATCGCAGGGGACACCGCCCTCAGCAAAAATATCCATGAGTCTGTCAGTGCTCAGATCCGAAAGAACTTTGCAAAAAGCAAATGGAGAGTAAGTGCCACATTCTCAGGGGGTTACGCTGCAAGCCAGGAACACTGACCTGTTTTCTAAAGCAGGTGCAACCTTCCTGTACACTGAATTGTGTGACAGTCTTTTAAAGGGATGATGCAATATCTTACTTGTGGCTCAGAATTGTAGATAGACTAGTACTACTTATATCAGTAAGCTACAGCTGCTGTACTGGGGATTGAACCAGGAACCCCTAGACACAAACATGTGAGTTGCTATAGGTTGAGCTAAAGAGTCAAGGCCCTGCCGCGGCTGCTAGAACAGATTCCTGTCTTCTGCAGGTTGGGCTCAGAGAGAGCGTGAGAGACAGCAGCGTTTACCTAAGCGCTACTCACTGGAAGTAAGAGTTACAGAATCAAGGCTTAAGAAAGGCACTTTTTTTTTCTCTGTATCTAGTTTACAAAAGAGTAACTCCCTAAAGTTGTTATTTTTAAATCCATATCTGACAATTCTGAAAGAAAAGAATAAATTCACAACCAAGTGGGGTTTTTTCTCTCTTTCCAGCAAGCATTTAATGCCACAGCAGTTGTGAGACATATGAGAAAGTTACATCTTGGCAGCAGTTTGGACAGTTCAAATGCAAGCGTGGCAAGCACCCTCAGCCTGGCCAATCCACTTCCCGATGGAACAACCAGGAAAGATTGTAAGTACATGACAACATAGCAAGGCTGCTGCCAACTCCTAGCAGGGTACCGGTGATCAATCAGTAGTCACCCTCTGTTGCTCTCTCCTGCAATGTGTGACAGCTTTGACAGCAACCTGGATCAAAGCTCGTATCACTCTACTTTCCTCCCACTGTGTCAGCCTAACAAATTTGACCCTACGGTATTTTCATTTTCCCAAGGAGAAAAAAACTATTTTCTGATTGGCTGTAATATTTACCCCTTGGCTGAGACACCAGAATCAGTGGGGCAAATCGGCTCTGATGTAGGTGGACACTAATCACTTTTATTTTAGTAGCAGTCGTACCCTCTTACACTAAGACCAGATTTGGCCCAGTGTCTTGATTGTTATACATCAGGACTGATATTTCAAAGCTGCCTAAGGCAGGGGTAGGCAACGTATGGCACGTGTGCCAAAGGCAGCACGCGAGCTGATTTTCAGTGGCACTCAGACAGCCTGGTCCTGGCCACCGGTCCGGGGGGGCTCTGCATTTTAATTTAATTTTAAATGAAGCTTCTTAAACATTTTAAAAACCTTATTTACTTTGCACACAATAGTTTAGTTCTATATTATAGACTTATAGAAAGAGACCTTCTAAAAACATAAAAATGTATTACTGGCACACGAAACCTTAAATAAATGAAGACTTGGCACACCACTTCTGAAAGGTTGCCGACCCCTGGCCTAAGGGATTTGAACACCTGCCCTATATATTTTTCTGAATGTCAGGGAAGGGTGAGGTGGCAGCAACAGGGATCATTTGGGAGACCGCAGGGTTTCCTTCACAATGAAGTTCATTTTATCCCTATCCTTTGAGCATTGATTTACTCTTCCCTGCTCTCTCTCTCTTTTGAGGTTTTTACATCACAAAAAGCCAATTAAAATGGGAGATATAAACTTAGCCATTAGATCAGGTCCTGTTATATGGAGATTTAAGATGTGCAACTGAATAGGCTAATGGCTTATTAGACTGCCCGTTACTTCTCAGTTTCAGTGGTGGTTTAATTGGCTCTTTCTACAGCAGCATACCACAGTGTTTGATTCATTGTACTATGGTGCATATAGAACTGTATGTTTAGTCCTTAATCACCCTACGCATTGGGCCAGATTTTGGCTGACCCTGCTTTCTCCCCTTCGCACCCCTGCCCACCACCGTGCACCCCTTTGCAAAGTCCTGCCCCACTCCGTTCCTGAATGCCAGGAAGTACACAGGGACTCAGTTAAAAGACGTGACAGCCCCCGTTCTGGCGTGCGCACCCTCCAGCACCTTGGAAACACTCCGGCTGCATCAGCCAGAACGCCTGCAAGGACTACAACTGCTGCCAAACCCCTCTGCTTCCTCCCACCCAACTCAAGCAATGTCAGCCAAAACAGAGCCCTTTCCATTTGCATGTCAGGCACCGTAGAGATTCATACAGATAATCTTCATTGGTGGAAATATATCACACTAAAACCTTTTTGCCTGGAATACACCATTCTAGCCCAGTTCCACATGCTCCAGCAACTTACAGGAAAGCACTACTTTTCTCCCAGGTGGTCTTCTTAAATCACCCAACTGTCACCCGCATATGAATAATATGATGCCTCTTATCTACAAATCACTTCTACTGTGGAGCTAAAACATTCTCACCATGGTAGACTGCAGCAGAGAGCCTGCTGCATGAAGATCTGAGGTTTCATTTTGAATTTGAGGACAGTACACAAATGCGGGACGTCAGTTAGACCCAGAGAATCTGATTGCTGATTTCACTGTTAACTGTAGATAATGGAAGATTAAACTGTCACTGCTTCTGACCTCAAACGGGTTTTGATTATTATAATGAGGAAATCACTGTTTACAAGGGGTGGTGAAGGGGAGGATGAGAACAAGAACAAAATCCACTTATAGCTGTTACAAATGCTAAGATAGCCCAGTACAATATCTGGCAGTGGAATGTTGCAGAATGATGGATTAAGCAGCCAAGGACATTAAGAGTGGACCAGACATGCTGAGCTGGGTATGTTTGTATGTCACCTGGAATTTAAGGCAGAAAAGAACGGCAAGATTCCCTAGCATCCCAAACTGAACACAATGAGAGATCTTACTAGTGAATACGCAGTAAATTAAAGAGAACAGTTAGGGGGAATGCAGCAAGTAGTGGTAGAATCCCAAAGGAACTGCAAATACAACTCATGAAAATAAGGGAAAGTTTATACATCCAATACAATCTGCAGATCAGCTGGGTCCTGGGAAAAAGGAATATCTCTGAAGAGCTCTTTCCTGCCTCCTTCTTCCTCATTAGTTTCATTTGGGAAAGAATTTCTTACATGGGAAAAGTACTGCACAGCTGCAGATAGATGTAGTAGGTCAAGTGACGTGCCCATGGTCCCACACTAAGTGAGTGACTAAAGAAAACCCAGGTTCTTCCTGCTTCACAGATATGGGGCTTCATTCCCCTTTCACTTTCCCTCACATGGATCAGGAATAACTTCACTCAGGTGAATGGCTTTTACTCTATACAACAAGAGGAGCATGCGAGCTATTCACTGCAACCAACCTTTAGTTCATTGCCAGCCAGTGTAACAGGTTAGTCTCACTTCAACCCACTGACCAGTCTTGTTTCAAACAGTGCCTCCAAAGTGCCTCTCAAGTAGTGCCTCCAAAGTCAGCTCTCTGTTGGGATTTGGGGGAAAACCGTGCTAGCTGTACAGGTTCTGTCACGCCGTGGCCATCACTTTCATGGGGGAGGGATAGCTCAGTGGTTTGAGCATTGGCCTGCTAAACCCAGGGTTGTGAGTTCAATCCTTGAGGGGGCCACTTGGGAATCTGGGGCAAAATCAGTACTTGGTCCTGCTAGTGAAGGCAGGGGGCTGGACTTGATGACCTTTCAAGGTCCCTTCCAGTTCTAGGAGATGGGATATCTCCATTATTATTTTTTTTTTTTAAATTCATCTTCACATTTTTCAAACTTAATTTTATTTTAGAGAACGTCAGCTAGAGGGGGAGGGGAAGAAAAGAAACGGGGCCCAGAGTTCTACAGATGCTGCCCTTCAGCATCAAGAGATGCTTATTAACAATTATACAACAATGAAGCCAATTATGCGGCTGCGTTATTGGAATGTATCTTATTATTCAGACGGCAGTGCTCGACGTAACAAGCAGCTGTGACTGAATGGCGAGCTACATAAAGCAATTGCTGTCAGTGCTAAGATTTTTAATACTGATTAATACCATTAATAGTAAATGTTATGCTGTCACAAAATATATTGGCCCTCTGCACATGGATATTTGTGCTGTAATAATTTCAACACTGATGAAGCGCAGCCGGGGCGACAATAGTCTGAGACTAGATTTTCCAGGGTACATTCTAATTCTCTCCTACTTGTGTGAGGACATGAGGCTAACTCAGCGGTGCTGAATTAGGATGGTATAAATTACATGTCGGTAAAGGAGGTGTGAATCTAAATAAGTAAATTAGACCCTGCCCAGGATATGGGCCAGACTCTTAGCCCTGTCTGGCTGCTTTATGCTGCTCAAGCAGTGTAGAGCTTCCATAAAGCCAGGATCTCTGGGGATTCCCTCTTGTGTCGGGGGAAACGTATGGGATTACAGTGCACAGTCAGAATAGCAGGTCTCCACGGTGCTGGAAAAGGGGATGTGGCTGGGATATCTTTACACCCAAGCGATCCCCAGATGCTGGAATGTCCTTTTGGCTAGGGGGCACCTGAGCAAAACTTGTAGCAGGCTTCAGGCTGTTTATACTGGGGGTCGGTCTCAGGATGGAGGGAATGTAAATGTGACTTTAAACCACGTCAATTGACCCACCCTCTGGTCCTTGAGCAGATGAGAGAATCTGACCCTAATGCTCTTAACTGTGATTTTGTATCTGGTTAGGGCACAGTCACCTTAGCTGCTTACCGTTCAGCAGCCTTTCTAACACCACAGCTAGTTTGTGCATCTGTATCTCATGCTGCCTAACTATGGTTGTACTGGTGCCCACAGGGAAAATCTGGGCAGGTATCCCAGTGCCTTAGCAGAGGATAGACTAGAGCATCAGTGGACATGCACAGAGAGTACCATCAGCAGCATGTGGTGCAATGCACTCTGGGAGTTTCTGACAGACAGAAAACAGGATGGGAAGAGAGGACTGGCTAAACCAATTACACAAACATACTTAGGGCATCCTGTTTGCATTGCAAAAATCCTGTGTGCTGAACCAGTACCAGGAAAACTGCTGTGCGGCAGCCCAGGCCTCTGACAGCGGGAACACATTGTTAGTTACCGTCATCACTAACAGAGTTTCACCATGTGATGTGCAGTCATGAACCACGTACAGAGCCAACCTTGGCCGTTTCTGGGTACAAAATCTGTTTGAAGTTGAAGTGCATATTAGAATCAGTCAGAAAATAGGGGGTCGGGTTTGTGGAAATTTTTGACAAAATTTGTTGTTCTTTGTTTTCATTGTAATTTTCTGTAGAGTTTTCTGACTTTTGGTTGAAATATCAAAAACCAAAATATTTCATTTTTCAGGCAAAATATTTGGGCTTTCAACTGAAACATTTTGGGGTTTGGGTGTTCATTTTTTTTGACCGAATATTGAGGTTTTTGTGGAAAGCAGACACTTTTCACAAAAAATGTATCCAAAAAAACAATTTTCAATCCAAAAAACAGTTTCAGGAGAACAGTTTTGACCATCCCTAGTGCAGATGTCTGTGTAAATCTGGGGGATTAGTACAATTCTGGAGGGCTTTTTAAAATCAGAAAACTCTTTATTATAAAAGATACGAGTCGCCAATTAAAAAATATAGCACCATTGTAACTAAATGGGTACCGTAATTGGGCATGTTCTCTTCATGATCCATGCATGAAACTCCTATTGATATTGATGGGAGAAACTGCACATGGAACAGTGGGGAGAATATGGCCCCAATGAATCCACAGCTGCTACTTCATCGCAGCAGGAAAAATGGGAAAACCATGCTGGTTATCCTTCCAGTGACTATTTCCTCTCCACTTTATAGAATGACCCTGGTCATTTCTGGCTCAGCAAATCAGCATTCTAACAGTTTGCTCATCTGTTTTTCTGGCTTTCCTTTTAGGTATGTCCCCATCTGCTCTCTGTAGTTTTGCTTCATCTGCTTCTTCGGGTATTTCTGCAGTAGGAGGAGAACGGAGACCCAGGCCAACCACAGTAACAACAGTGCACACGGGGAGCAAGTGATCAGCAGAGGAGGATAGAGACGGGAAAGCCATCATATTGAGCGTACCTACTCCGAGTGATTTCATCCTGCATTGTGCACTCGGCGAAGGACTAGAAGAGAGAAGATTTTTTATGGCCATATTTTATACTGCAATTCTGAAATGTTTCATTTAGCACAAACTGCAATGACTCCAGGGGGAACGGATTTAACAGTCTCTGGTGCTGTATATATGAGTCTAGCAATGTTCTAACTAACAGACGCGCATTCTTTTTCCCGGTGATTTACTCTCTTCTCCGTGTAGGTAACAGTATATGTTGTATTTTTTTCCATTAACTAAAAAGGTCTCGGCTGGATTATTTAAATAGAGATAATTTTTGAGAAATAGACTTTTTTTTTTCTTTTAGCAAGTACTTCCAGTTGCATCCCTCCTTCCAGTTTGCTGAGGGATAGGTTACTTCTGTCGGTAGAGATTTGCATTGACCTTCCAAAACGGGAGGGTTTCAAAGGCATGCATGCCGTTTTTAATTCCTAAAATTGGACTGTACACCTGTCTGGATCTAGCAGTGCCATTACATTAAAACAATCTGCTTTCCCTCTCTTCCTCCTTCTTGCAAACAATGGTGAGAGTTGATGGAAAATAACCCATCAGGACGTGCTGTGAACCTGCAACATTCATTGACTTTGACGGGAGTGGCCCTTAGTTCAGCAAGCATGTGGAAAATGATTTAATGCTTCATCCTGCAGCTCTTATTCCTTGGTTAAACCCTTTGTGGTCCATCAGTGCGGCCACATAACTAGGAGTCAGGAGAGCCTGGGTTCTATTCCCATGTCTGCCCCTACCTTGTTGCTTGAGCTTTGGGCAAGTCACTGCCCAAGGTCAAAAACTTCAAATGTGGCCTCTGATTTTGAGTACCTCCAGTTTGGGGCCTGCTAATTGAGAGCTGGTGAGCACTGCAACCCACTGACCTCACCTGAAGTTATTGGTGGCTCAGAGCTAGGCCCCAAGTGCCCCAAGCCGGGCACCAAAAATCAGAAAGCATTACTGAAAGTTTTGGCCTTTTAAAAAAAAATGCCGTGCCTCAGTTTCCCCATCTGTAAAGTGGTGATAATGCTACACACTGCAATGTGGACACAGCCTGCCTTTCATTGTGGTGTATAAGCTACCTGTGCCCTATACGCCACCGCAAGCATAGAAAAGGCAAAAAACGGGCACTGTCACTGCTTTATCATAAATGTTTTAAATATCCTGGAACAGAAGAGAAGGCAGTGTTCAGAGATCACCGCACTTACAAACCTTGTGAGACGTGACCAGATCTCTACAAGTCATTCCCAGCTTTGATTTTTCTGCTAGGAGGAGAAAAGGTAGAAGGGGAGTTGATGAGACTCAGGCACATTTAAGCTATTACTAGCGCCCTACACCCCAAATACAGCCATCTCCACAGAGAGGCAGGAATCATTTTTCCTTAAACGATTCTGTTGCCACATCCACGTCAGTTATTGTCTGTAAAGAATTAGATGAACCAGTCACAGACACATCTGAATGTATACGGCCGTAGTGAACATGCTACGAAAAGCCATGACATTTACTTTTCATTGAGATGTCAAAGATGTAAGGTGAAATCCTGCCCCTATTGAAGTCAGTGGGAGTTTGGCCATTAGCTTCAGAGGAGTCAGGATTTCAAGAAAACCAGGTGGTACATAGTGCTAGCTCTTTACAAAGATGTCATTGCACTAGCCGCTCATAAAGATATTACATATAATAGATCTCGGTTGAGTCAGTATTAATCTGTGCACCATTTTCAGTCTGGAGATTTGGAGTATGATTTAACCAGTTTCCCCCAGAGGTTCCCAACAACCCCATATCATATTGTGCCTAGCACAGACATTCAAACTATAATGATTTAATGTGAACTCCATAAAACACTCGTGTGCATCTGACTTTCCACTGTGGATATCTGACACTCCACTATATCACCTTGTAAAACCTCAGAGATGCAGCCAATCTCTGACATAATGGGCCAGATCCCCAGCCAATGTCAAGTGGCGTCATTCCATTGAAGTCAGTCGAACTACTCCGATTTTCACCAGCCGAGGATCTGGACCAACATGTGACAGTGACATACCAGAGCACTGATATGCATGCTCGGTTTTTAATAGAGGAATTGCTCTTCAAAGAGGTTATTTGGCTCCATTCTCAAAGCAAAATCAAAAAGCCACAGCCATTAATTTCTAAGAAACACGTTCAAATGCCTGATACTGGTCTCATTGAAGTCAGCGGTAAAATTCCCGTTGGCTTCAGTGATGCAGAATTCTGCCCCAGATTTGGTAGACAGGAACAGCAGTCAATGCTGGGGGACCTTGTTGAGCTGAGCCCCTCTTATCCAAAATCCTACATTATCTAAAACTGGAGTGTGCCCCCTGACATACAGTGTTTTTCATTTAGGGCCTTATTCATATTCATACTAAGGTCTCTTGCCATCTCTCTGGCAGTGTAAATGGGGCTTAAAGTGGCTGTTAATGCAATTTATGCCACTATAAGACCTATTTATGCTGCCGGACTGGTGTAAAGGGACCTTCATTTAAGTCATAATAAGGCCCTAAAAGCCTTAACTTATCTCAGAACTTCATCTTCCAAATAAATTCAGTTGGCCCAATAAATTCTGATCTCAGTTGCACCCGTGTAAATATGAAGTAACTTGATTTTGAGTCAGTGGATTTACACCACATTTACACTGGTTTAACCCAGAATTTGGCCGATGGCGCTTTCCTGAATATGCTGCTGCATATAAAGTGAAGCTCAAGCAGCCCCTGTTTGCATTCTCTTCTAACATCAGACTGAAGTTTCTGATTTTGATTTAATTGCTTATAACAATAATCAGAATATGGCCCAGTTCAAATCTGTCTTGCAAAAATAAATGTTTTCCTTCTGCAAAATAAAGAGGAGTGCCATACAGAAAGGCGAGTCCATTGCAAGAGCGCACTCCTTCAATTGATGTTTGGTTAATTTTCTGCCACAGTCCAGTATGTCTACAATGCCTCCATGCTGGATGCGAATAGTGTCACATTTAGCTGTGGCTTTACAATAGTTTCCATTTCATTCTAGACTGGAAATTAGATTTGTCTTAATGTTGCTGGTATTCCACAAGAATTGGATCATTTTATTATCGCTCTATTCGGATTAGTACCTTAAGAAAAGGATCAGAAGAAGTTAAAAGTAAAACGTTTCTTTCTGCCAGAAGTCGAGGAGATGGAAAGCTTTTGTTTCTCAAGAACTGTGGCTGAGGATCTGACAGGTATTTGTGGGGAGGAGAAAGCGGAGATTTTTACTGTCATTGATTCACTATGGATCTATCCCTCTTCAGAGCCAAATCTTTTCAACTTACACCCCCGCACGTCTAGCGACAGGTGTAACTCGGCAGACTACACCCCAGCCTGGCCTGCCAGTTGAGTTCTAAACCAGTGTTATGAATGAGTGTAAAAACGAACAGTATGTAACCAGTGCAGGTGGGTGTGAGGTATCATAAGAAAGCACAGCTGGTTATTTTCCAAGGGGCCATCTCATCAAACCATTAGTGGTTCACTCATTGCATGTGGTCTCCATCTCGGAGACTTGCCCCTGAGTGAGTTATGCTCCTCTTAGCTTTATTTGTTTAAATGGCACCACTGTGATTTGTTAACTTTTTTTTTCCTGGACTCCCTCCTTCTGGTCTTTGCTTGCAGCCTCGATTGTTCAATTGTTACCTCCAGAGTCACAGTTCTCATCTGTGACACCAACACCAATGTTCTTGTCAGGAAAACATAAAACTAACCCAGCTAGCACCAGTCGCCTGCAGGAGACTGGCGACTGTAGGCTGCCTGGGAACTTCCTGAGATTGAATGTCAGTTCTGCAGTGTCAATGCCACACACTGCTGATTTTGCGGTTGACTTTTTATTCCTAAAGCAGCCTAGATTTCCCACTGGATCACCTTCTGAAAGACAAACTGGATATTGACCCTGCAGCACAGCTAGTGAGGAGGCAGGTGAATGGGAAAATACTGTCTGTGGCAAAATGAAACTCACCCTCCCCGATTATGCTTTAGTTATTTCTGGGCAGGTAATGTCTCTTCTGCATTGGTCACTATCATGCAGGTGCCATCAAACTAGTTGGTTCAGAAAAGCTTTATTATTTCACCTTCTTCTAGTTTGTCTGTTAGTATAGTGGACTGAAATTTAAAAAAAAACAATAGTAGACACTGATTCGCTGCTGATAAGGATTAAATGATCATGTAATGTGTATTCCGTGGGGAAAATGATTTTTAGGTGGTTCTGAAAACAGAAATTAAATGGGGACTTTTAACATTGAAGTCAGCTTGAAAAAAGAGGAGGGATATCCTCTGATCCATGTATTTCCTGGGTTTGCTTTGCTATTGTTGACAACAGTTGTATCTATAACCAGTTTCTCTCCTTCACAGCCCTGGTTTATTTTCCCCCTTTTCTTCCTGATCCTTCAGTGACAGCAGAATCCCATGTTTATGACATCGCAGTCAGTTGCCCTGTTGGTCATTGTAATGTCACAAATGAAGCATTAGGAGACAAATCTGGACATCACCATGAGAAGGGGCCATACAAGTACCTCGATAGAAAAAATCATGGCACTCGAGTGGCTCGGGCTTGTCCTGGGAATCTCAGCACTGGGGTGAAACTCATGGAGAAAGGCGTTTTACCCTTGCAAATTGACAGCGTGGCATTGGATCAGTTTAATCATTGCCATGCCACCCACACACCATGTGACTGGTATAGTCCTCCTCCATAGAAGAGAGTTGTAGATGTGTTTTCATGGTTACAGACCAATGGCTTAGCCTGACTTCTCCCCTAACCCACCCCTGCCTACCAAAGCCTTTGCAAACTATGGTGCAGGGTTGTGTGATGCACAAGGGGTATGGTATACTGCAGCATCACACCCTTCCCACTGAATCAGGGCCTTCCAGGCCTGCAGGGAGGGCGTTGGGGGTGTGTATCCTGCACTGCAGGATGAAGCAGGAAGAGCAGATGAGCCAGGAGGAAACAAGCCCCGGTTCGAGCCCAAATAGCTTTAGTCATTAGCAAGCAGTGAGAACATTCTGAACAAAGTGAATGGGGAAGTGGATCTGTATTTGTCAGATTCAGTGAAACCTGTGCTAACATTTCCACCCCCATTAACCAACAACGTCTGTCTTGAGCAGAGCTGGGCAAATACTGCAAAACCTTGGGCTGAATTTACAAACAGAATTTAGACTTCTGTGTTTGTTCTCTGCAGATATTCCGGGAACCAATTTACTGGCTAGAGTGTTTGCAGAGAGAGACCATGGAACCTCAGTTCAGCGAGGTACAGAAACACATGTCTACCTTTGATTCCCGTTTGACTTTAATGGGATTCATCACATGCTTAAAGTTAGGCATATGCATAAGTACCTTCTGAATTAGGGCTTCAAAGTGTTGTTTCTGCAGATACATCAGTTCAATGGCACTATTCATGTTCTTCAAGTTGCGCACATGCTTAAGTACCTTGCTGAATTGGGCCTAAATAAATACCAGAGAATATTCATGGGAAGGGAATTTTGCTTTCATTATCATGACCATTTGAACCAGAAATCTGATTCTAAGAATTATGCTCATCCACTCAAAGGACAGAAACCTATCATGTGACTTGTGCGTCTAATCAAAACAGTATCAAAATCAAATGCAACAGAATGCTCACTAATGCAAAGTATTATCCAGCCAGTAATTTCAAGTAACAGATAAACGAGGGAATTGCAATCTGCTCATAGACATTTGGTGAACAAAAATTCATTTGGTAAATTATTCAATAGAAGATTATTCACCCAGCAGCAGTTTTATGTGATCCCTGTAAATTATCCCAAATTTCCAGTACAGTTGTATCTTACCCTTAGATTCATGTCTACTAGACAATTTCTTTATGGTGTGTGTGCAATATTCCCTTGGTGTGATTACTTATTTTATACAGATTTCACAGATATTTAAAAGTTTGTCCTAAGACATAAATTCCTTTTCTGGCTTCATTTAGGATTGTATCCATATAAATTACATTTGTAATTAAGCATACGAGTGTCTTAATCTCAGATGTTATTTTTCAGGACTCCACCTAACAAAACAGCTGATCAGTGCATTGATCTTTGGTTTCTATTAGCATGGTCAGATTCACAGTGCCTACATTTTTCCAGGATAGAGAGGGAAAACAGGGCGTGTGCCCTGAGTGTCGTGAAAATCACTGCTAAACTCACAATGACATGAAAATGTCCAATTAATGCACGATACTGCACTGCATGTATTAAATTGTACTATTTCTACATTTCCCAAGCCTTTGCTGTAAACACATCCTGGACCCAGTCCCCTGGGGTTTCTTTTAAGTTTGGTTTTGAAATGACTATATGTATCTGTAACTCGAAATCCATCGTTACCTAGCGCTAACTGCAAAAGCTGACGTTTTGTGAACAAAACACTGCAAAGCCTGAGAATGTATTTTGTCCTTTTACTAAATGCTGTGCAGTTTTTAAGGGAAGATCTCTGTCTAGAGCGGCTTCATTCTATGCACCCGTCAGTTACACCTGTCTTGGTTCAGGGAAATCAAAACTGTTTTTTGTTTTGTTTTCACGTATGCTTAAAAACAATTATCTACCATTAAAATCCCTTGTACTGGATTTACTGCACAGCGAGGGCTGCCAAGCAAACATGTTAGTTATATCTATGTCTCTGCGCTTGAAGATAACAGCAAAACTTAGACTGGAATGTAGGCTAAGTCAATTTATATTTTCCGCCTTTTCCTGAGAAGCTCTTGGAATTTGGCTTTTGCAGATCTGTTGCAGAATATTCTGTTGCTGTGGACCAAGCCAGCTGCTGAATATCTTAGTCATGTTGTTCCTAAAGCATCAAGTGTCAGAACTCTTTATTTTTTTCAGTTGCATTTAACCCATTGCGCTCCAGGCATTCAAGTCTGTATTTATCAACAAAAGACTTCAACCCTATTTCCTGTACTACCTGGAAATGATTCTCGTCTTCTCTTCTGCTGATCGGTCTCTGCGAATCATTTTGACTCGTGATTTCTTTTTCTGAGGCTGGACAAGAGAGAGGAGGTCACACAGAGCTCTCAGTATCAATGCTGGAACCCCACTCAACTAATCAGCTGAGAGTGCAATTTGCCTGATTGCTCAGTGTTTGCTGTTTATATTACAGAAGAGTCGGACATTACCGAAAGCTCAAAATCCACAAAGGGAGCCAGCTGAGAGCTAGGAAATTGCTTGCCAGTAGGAAGATGGGTTCAGTCATTCCTTCACAATCAATTTCCCTGGAAGCAGCATGCTTGGCAGGGGAATTTCAGCAAAAGTAAGGCCAAGGTGATGTAGGGAGTGAATTTAAAACCTTCTAGCTAGTTTGAGAGCTAGTTTCTCCTACCCTTGCAGCCCTGCACAGTGGCTGACTAGAATCTCACCGGAAAGCATAATCCCTCCCTCCTCCATGCTTTTGGGGTTAGCATCACAAGGATGAAGCAGGAGTTGCTCTTCCCGCTGGCTGACAGGGTACACGGAGGGGTGACAGGGAATGGTTCTGCTATGGCCCTGCCGTCCGCATCAGCCTACAAAGCAGTGGGCAGCATGCTACGCCTTCTGCAAAGTCTCAATTCAGCAAAAAACTCCAAGCACATCAGTCTCACTGGAGTCAACAGAACTTGTGTGCCCTAAAGGTAAGCATGTGCTTACGTGCTTTGTGGAATCAGGGCCCAAAGGAGACAGAGGTGCTGCTGTGCTGTGCACACAGAGGAAGTCCTCAGTCAGAATCCCTCCTGCATCACCCTCTACACCCACCAAGCATAGCCTGGGGTCGCAAGGGCTGAATCTTGCCCTAGGTGAGAAAGCCAGGTCAGTATTTACCACCTCTTTATTCATGCCCAGCTTCTGCAGCCCTGACATCCCACAGACTTGAGTAGAACATCGGACCAGTTAATCAGCTCAGAGTGAGTTACTAGGTGATTCATGTTTCTGCTCATCCGGGCCAGTGACGTTTCTCTCTGAGTCTTTGCTTCTGGGTGGGAAGCAGCATTTCTGCATTTTATTTATTTTTAACATTTGGCTTGGGACAAAAAAAGCCCAGCCTGCCCAAAGGGAAATTTGGGGAGGATTCCCGAAATAGCACTCGACTGCAAAACATCTCTTGGTTTATTTTTACAAAGATGCGAGCATGTTTTATTAACAAAAAGAGAAAAAAAAGCTTACAATTTTAATCCAGGAATGTCAGTGTGCCTAATATTACAGGTCTTGTGATTGATACAATTTCATAACAACATCCTTGTCCAAATGAAGGGAAATAGTGTATTTACTCCATGCATGTACTAAGGCATTGCAAAAAGTTTAACCTGCGTAATGGGTTTGCGAACCTGCAAATTGTTAATGGGGCTATGTCGCAAATGATTCTCTGCCTTGACAATCATGTATACATATCGAGATTTCTATCATAATGATAAGTGAAAGGGATGATTAATTGTTTTCCTCCAATAAATCCAATTAAATCACCATGATCTGAAGTGTCCTACTATTTTCAGATACACTAATCCTTCTGCATGTGTGGGAGAGGAAGAGAATTGTATGGCTGAGATGGTTATAACACCTAGCTCTTATGCTCAGTAGATCTCACAGGAGGTCAGCACCATTATTCCCATTTTACAGATCGGAAACCTGAGGGGGGGGTGAAGTGACTTGACCAAGGATACTCAGCAAGCAAGTAGCAGAACTGGGATTAGAACATGGGTTGCTTGAGTAGTATGCCAGTGCTCTAGCCACTAGGCCACACTGTCTCCTATTATTGCTGTAGTTACAAAATTTTAATGTGTAAGAGATCTAATTTTGGGAACAAATATTTAAAAAAAAATGCTCTTTCCTCAGCCTCCTCTTAAAGTTGAATATGATGATTATAGGGGGTTATAGCCTTAGTTAGTGTAAATCACCAATGCTCCAATGACTTCAGTGGACTTGTCCTGATTTACACCAGTGGAGGATCTAGTCCAGGGTTTAATGTCGCCTTTCTCTGGTGCATGGAACAAATATTAATTATTAGGATCACTCAGTCACGCAAACTAATGAGTCCATCATTCTAAGCACTTAGCTCCCTCAAGTCCCACTGAATTTAAACAGACCTACAAGCAATGAAAAAAACAATTATTACTATCTATTCCATCTCCTTGTCAATACAGGATATGATGCCCAAAGAGAGGATATATTATTTATTAATTAAATGCTCTTGGAATGTTATTGTTTTATTTGCTATTGAAACAGCACCAACAGTGTGCTAGGTAGTGAAAGAGAGAACAAATAAGAATTTGAGATCAGTGACCCAAAAAGCTGTCATTCTAAATAAACCAGGAACAGAAAGGATGGGGAAACAAACGACAGCAGTATTTCCATCACAGCACTGTAGGATCTAAGGCCTTTGCTGCAGAATGTAGGGCCGGCTCTCCAGTGCCTGGTGTGTAATGCACAAACTACAGTGATTTACAAAGTGATTTGCCCCTTTGGGATTTCCATATCAGTCAGTTCTGTGTGCCTATGCTTTCAGCTCTGCCCCTTGTCAATGAGGCACGCTGTATTCGGTCCCTTCTAAAGCTGTCCAAAATAGCTCACTGTGGGGACCAGCGCAGCATTGTTTAAAAAGATCTGTGTTGTCATTTAAAACAATTATATAATGCAAAGGACTGTGGCACTGCAAAAATGTACTTGTTTAAAGGACTTGTACATTTATTTCCCATGTGAAAGTTTGCCCCTCAAATATCTCCTGAAGCTGTTATGTGAAACAATGACCTCTGACAGAATGTCACATTAGAAGATGTTAGCTAGACGCCCCCAGGTGCCTCTTGTGAGATCAGTGGAGATGAACTTTTGACCCATTATAGCAATATCAGAAAGTGGTTCTGTGGTACATCTCGTCCCTTTGAAAATGTGATTATTTCAGCGTTGTACCAATGACAGCCGCCTTCAGCAGGGGGCTGGGAAGGCTATGCAGACAATGAGCTCAGCCCATGGGGACTGCTTGTGTCACTCAACAGAACCCCTCCAGGCAAGCAAAGAACAACAAAAACTATCCCACCCAGTGCTTCCTAAAGAGAACAGTGACTGCATGTGAACAGCTTTGAACATGCTAGTGGGTTGGAGAAAGGGAGAGGTAAACAAGGGAAACATGGCTCCTAAGGACATCCAGGAAGCAGAGGATGTTGCTAGTTGGACCATACTGGTAGAGCACAAGATTAGGAACCAGAAGTTCTGAGTTATGTTCCTGACTCTGTCACCTACTCTCTCTGTGTCCTCTGTTTAGTCAAGACACAATTTTGTGTCTTGGTGTGAGGAGCTCAGAGAGATACAAGTGGTTTCACCACAGGTCAGTGCTCTGTTAGTGGGAACTGAGGCAAAATCTTTCGCTACAGGACTTTAACCACCTTTCATCACCTTAGGACAGATCTTCAGCTGGCGTATGTCGGCCCCCATGACTTAAATGGAGCGGGGCTGATTTACCCCAACTGAGGATCTGGCCCTTGAGTTCTGTATAAAATTCCAGGAAGCTCTATCAGCCTTACCCCCACTTCTTGGCTGTAAGATTGTTGGCTGCTTTGTAGACTCAACAATTGCCTCGTGTGCACTGAGCAGTGACTAGTCCCCTGTGAAACAGGAAGAGAAGATCAGCGCAGAACAATTGAAGGCCTTTCACTCCAAGGCAGGATTGCGTACATCGTGTCGGTGTTTACTTGACCTCGCTGCCTTCACCTCACGGGCGCGGGCTCAACACCACATTCTTTGCCTCCCTTTTCTTTTGTAAAATAAAACAGTGCAATGAAAGCAAAGGGACAGGACAGAGACAAGGTTATTGAAAATATTGCTACTGTAGCCCTGCCAAGGAACACAGCCACTTCCACTCCTAAGGGGAAGGCCATTGGTCTTATCTGAAAAGGCTTGGGGAGCTTTGTGTGCAGAGAAATTATGGTACCTTGAATACCTTACTCTTATTCCATACAGTGAGTGGCTTTCCAATGAACTTCTCTCTGTCCTATGTGGAGCCTGTTCTTAGGGGTCCTGCTCAGGCATTGCTGCTGTTGATTGAGATGAATGGGAGGTTTGCATGAGTGAGGGCTTCAGGATTGCAGACACAGAGGGGGGAATGAGAGCAATGGAAGGGCTGAACTAAAGGGTAATTGCCCCAGGCCTGGCCTCTGCCGCTGCTGTGCAGCTTCCTGTATTAGAGTAGCGCCTTTTACTATGGACTTAAATTCTACTAGATGCCCAGGATCACTTCTGGCTTCAAGACCATCTCTTTGGGTCCCCGTCATCATTTCTTCCATCCCCTAAATGGAGGGTACTACAGCCACTCCAGGGCTGATAATATTGAGGATTTAGGGCCCAATCCCACTAACGTCAATAGCAAAACTCCCACTGCCTGCAGTGGGTGCAGGGTTGTTCCCTTAGCTTTCAGGAGAGTGCCTTTTGGTGACCCTCATCTATTAGGAAAGTGAGACTCAGGCTGATTCAATGACCAACTTGCTCTCTTTTTTTAAAAAAGGATGTTCCTTTGCATAGGGGCCCTGATGATCCCTCCCCACTTTTTTCCTGGAGGCTCTGTCCATTGATGGGAGGAACCATCTATGTTATCAGCATGGGGTAGATGAGACTCCCAGAAGACAGAACACCTCAGAGTCCCCCCTCAGCAGCCTCAGTGCAACAATGGTGTGGGAACGTGTGGGGAAGGAGCGTTTGTTCCATCTCTCTAGGAGCTCTGGTAGTTGCAGCTATTAGAAATAAAGGGGGAACGGACAGGGCCGGCTCTAGGATTTTGGCCGCCCCAAGCAAAAAATTTGCCACCCCAAGCTTCGAGAGCGCAACTGCCGAAGCAAAAAACAAACAAAAACTGGAATACCGCCCCTGGAATTGTGCCACCCCAAGCATGTGCTTGCTTTGCTGGTGCCTAGATCTGGCCCTGGGAACGGAAGAGGCAGAGGAGTGGGGCGGAGGTGGTGCAAAGGGAGACCTTCCCTCCCTGAAGAGCAAAGAAGAAGAGTGCTCTTGGGGGTAAGGCACTGGTCTACTCTCAACCCATCTGCACTCAAATCTTGCCTCTGCCAAAGACTCCTTGAGTGAATCACTTGGGCCCAGATCTGCACATTGGGAGACACCTAACTCCCAATCAGACCAAGGGGAGTTAGGCACCTAAATACATTTGAGGATCTGGGCTTTAGTCTCTCTGTGCCTCATTTCCCCATTTGTAAAATCAGGAGGATACTTCTTCCTTTTCTCCCGCTGTTGGTCTGTTTAGATTGTAAGTTTGGCTGGGGGTGGGGGAGAACTGTCTCTTCCTGTGTGTATGTACAGTGCCTGGCACAATGGACCCTCACTCTCAGCGGGGCCTCTGGGCGCTCCTGCAATAGAAATCCTACAGAATTGCTGAGAGCTGTGAGGGGCAGGGTAGCGGGAGCATTTTGATCTATGTAGTCAGCTCTCTACTTCCAGACTGTTTAGCATGTCGGGTTTTTGAATTACATTGCTGTATGTTCCTGACTCTCCGGCTTTGTTTACTAAACCTGAATTCCCAATTACCCAACTTTCATCTTTCATCCTTTAGTTCTTGTTTTTAGAACTGCAGCATCTGGCCCTGTAGTGGTTGGCTGATGGTCTGTTTACAACCTTCACAAAGGGCTTCATTTAGGAAGCAGTAACAGGACTAAGGGATCCATTTGTTAGGCCAACCCGTGGGCTGTGTGGTTCTCCTGGCAATGGACGTGCTCTGCGATGCTATTGGCTGTATTTTGCTAGGGGATAAGAACCACATGGCTTTGTTTCGCATCACAGTCTAGTTATGGCTAAAAATAAATACAAAATTACAAACAAATGTTTACTTCTGTAGGAGGCCATTTGGACTGGGACCCTCCATTCCTGAGAGCCACATATCAGTTTTATATAACACCCTCAGCAAGTTCACAGATGACACTAAGCTGGAGGAAGAGGTAGATACACTGGAGGGTAGGGATAGGGTCCAGAGTGACCTAGACAAATTGGAGGATTGGACTAAAAGAAATCTGATGAGGTTCAACAAGGACAAGTGCAGAGTCCTGCACTTAGGAAGGAAGAATCCCATGCACTGCTACAGGCTCGAGACCAACTGGCTAAGCAGCAGTTCTGCAGAAAAGGACCTGGGGATTACAGTGGACGAGAAGCTGGATATGAGTCAGCAGTGTGCCCTTGTTGCCAAGAAGGCTAACGGCATATTGGGCTGCATTAGTAGGACCATTGCCAGCAGACCGAGGGAAGTGATTATTCCCCTCTATTCGGCACTGGTGAGGCCACAGCTGGAGTATTGCATCCAGTTTTGGGGCCTCCACTACAGAAAGGATGTGGACAAATTGGAGAGAGTCCAGCAGAGGGCAATGAAAATGATTAGGGGGCTGGGGCACATGGCTTATGAGGAGAGGCTGAGGGAACTGGGCTTATTTAGTCTGCAGAAGAGAAGAATGAGGGGGGATTTGATAGCAGCCTTCAACTACCTGAAGGGGGGTTCCAAAGAGGATGGAGCTCAGCTGTTCTCAGTGGTGGCAGATGACAGAACAAGGAGCAATGGTCTCAAGTTGCAGTGGGGGAGGTCTGGGTTGGATATTAGGAAAAACTATTTCACTAGGCAGGTAGTGAAGCACTGGAATGGGTTACCTAGGGAGGTGGTGGAATCTCCATCCTTAGAGGTTTTTAAGGCCCGGCTTGACAAAGCCCTGGCTGCAATGATTTAGTTGGGGTTGTGTAAGACTGCCAGACCCCCGTCGTTGGCGGACGGGCTCGAACCTGGGACCTCTGGAACTTAGTGCATGAGCCTCTACCACATGAGCTAAATGCTTCTTAGCTAGGGCTGTAGCTCAGAATCATTTTAAACTCTGAGTGATCTCAGTGCCACTAGATGGGACAGAACACCAGGAGGTGTGTGGGTTACATTGGTCCTGCTTTGAGCAGGGGTTTGGACTAGATGACCTCTTGAGGTCTCTACCAACCCTAATCTTCTATGATTCTGTTGAGAGTCAGCATTTACCCACAGAGGTATCTGAGATATCACTGTTATAGCCTATGCTAATTATAGAGATAACTCAGATACCACCATGGACAACTGTTAATGGCAATTGCTGGATAATGGATATACGTCCAGATCAGCACACAGGGAGATATGTGCCACCATCTTGGCTGACTTAGTGGGCATCAAACCCAAAACCTCCACAGTGAAAAGCATGAGCTACTACAGTTTGATTTGACTAGGGGGTTACACACAACTCAACAAGCTGGGTGCATCTAACACTTCACTAAGGGACTGAAAATAAGTGCCTAACTACAGGCACTCATGGCTGAAAATCCTGGATTTATAGCTTAAGCCTACATGGTGCATTATAAAACCAAATAGAAAGACAAAGACCTGCTCCAGGGTCCTCACTCAGATGAAGACAAAACACTGGACAACAATATTGAAGCTAAACAGGCCTGGGTCAAGGCAGGAGAACATCACTGCAGAAGTGGGTGCTGAGGTGAGATCCATAGGAGAGGAACAGCCCTGGGCATAAAGGATTTGTGGCTCAGTGTGTGGGGAGTAACCTGAAAGGTTACTGAGTGTGGGGGAAAGTGACTAGAAGAATGACTAGGCGAGAAGATGCAGAGATTCAGAGAAAGTAGGGAGGTAAAAATGAGTTCAGACATGTAAGGAACGGCAAAGACAGCAAAAGCCTTCTGAGCTGCTCTGATTTTCATTTCACTGGCCCCTATGGAATGTGGCCCAGCATCAGCATTTGATTGGTAAAATTAGCTTATATGCAGAATATATCACAGACAAGGTGGGAAAGAGAGGTGAGATGGAGGGAGGCCAAAGAGGAGGTGTTTGCAAGAACTAAGCAGAGAGCTGATCAGGGCCTGGAGCAAAGGTCTGACTGAGGCTGGAGAGGAAAGGACAGATTATAGGGATGTCCTAGAGGAAGAAATGCCAGGATTTGACAAGGGCTTGGATGTGAAGGGAGGAGGAAGGAGAGATATTGCTCCAAGTTATTTCCCCCTTAGACCACACTGATCTAGAAATGGATTTGGGCCAGATTCAGACCTGGGTTGATAGCACATCAAAGTCTGACAGGGTTTGGATCAGGTCTGGTTTGGGATCATCTGTAATCATCTAATAAATTTCATCTCCACTTTGATTTTATCAGTTTTCCATTTGTATCCCTGAGCTATGGTGAGAGGCTTGGAATCTTGGATATAATGCAACCACCTGACTATCTTTCTCCAAAGTAATTTATTGTGATGCAAGAACATGACAGTGGGGGATGTTATGTTATGTTCATGGCATACACATACAGAGACGTTAGCTAAAAACCTAAAATACTCTTTCTGGAAGGTGTCACCATAACACTATTTTATTTCTTAGAATTCAGAACCCTAACACACAAGAACCCAAAGCAGAGAGAGCAAAAACAGGCTGCTCCCTAAAACAAAGAGGCACAATTCACTCCACTTTAGGCTTTCTGTTGACTGACTCTGATCGCATGCTTTCCTACAGAGCCTCTTACCCTGCAAGCAGGACCAGGAAGCTCTTACTCTGAAAGTGATAGTGTTTCATTTTAACACAGTTTACAACATTCTGCCTGTGGCAGGGCAAATTTGCTCCTGCCTACTTTCTAGCCCACAAATGGTTCAGAGACCTTCTTTGGGTAAAATGCCTGGTGTGGTTAATTTACAGCGTTCTTTTCCACCATCTTTACAGAATTTGCAGCTCCTGAGGCAAGAAAGGGTGAGATCTCATGTGGCTCTGACTAGAAGCCTGCCCCGCTCTCTCTCTTGCTCTTACATATCCTCTTCCTCCCTTTTTCCACTGACATCCTGGGCCTTTTCTACCCTGTGGGCTATTGAATTTATTAGCCTTTTAACTCTCTCCAGCCCGTCCCAATCGATCAACTGGGCGCAGTTCCCATAGTCAGCTGTGCTCAGGGGCAACTAAAGAGCTGCAGCGGTCAGAGTGGTGGCTTAACTGCTGTTGTCCAGCGCCCAGTTACAATGTTCCTGGGTTGGGCCCATCAAATGACGAGCAAACGGTGACTTGTCTCCTTTCTGTCCATAGGCCGTGGATTTATTTTCAAGTGTCTTTCCCTGGTTCTTCCTCGGAGCAAGCCCATGAGTAGAGCTTAGTATTATAGCATCACTGTATTGCTTCCGTCAGCAATCCCTGAAACGTGTGATAAATACGTGAATCAGAGAAAAACTTGTCATTTTTCAATGTATTTCTTTTTTTTTAGCCCATTCATTTTGTGTGTGTGAGAAAGAGAGAAATATACTGAGTTGCCCTACGGGTTGTATTTTCCTACATGCACATCATAAAGTTTAAACAATTCCTCATTGTTGCCAACTCATTGTCTATGCCTGTCTTCAAGGCTCCTTTGGGATCTTAAGGAAACACATGGCCAAAACCTGGCCCCAGATTCAAAGCCAGGAGAATGCAGCCTGGTTCCAATCATCTATAAATGCGCACATCAGTGATCCACGGTGATTGCTGCCAGGAGGCTCGGTCCATTAGAATGTAAATCTGATAATGTAACAGTTCAGCTTCCACACGATGGAAGGAAGGAAGGGGACCCCTTCCTCAAACCACTGCTCATCCCTCCAGCCAAAAACCCTCCCATCTCGCCACGTGCGATGGCATGGAGGTTTTTGTGGTTTGAGGTGGCCCACCAGCGACAGCCTGCCTCACGTTGGAAGGGGAAGTTCAGGAAGGTGTGCTCTGGGGAAGGCCCAGTGTGATGAGCAGATGCTCCATTGAAGAGAAACCCTTTGTTTCTGAATAACCTCTGCAGAGGAACAGGCCGAAGGTGGGCCCCCTGTTCTCCCTAGGGTGAATGGGAGCAGAAGGTGTGGGCTACTGGTTGGAGCAGGGAGCTGGCACTAGGCGTTAGGATGCCTGGGGTCTAATTTTCAATCTGCCACTGATTTCCTTTGCGAGCTTGAGCTCACCATTTTTGAGCCTCAGTTTCTCCATCGGTCAAGAGGGACTAATAAGAAACTGCTGAGCTCTGGGGAGGTGAGGTATTTTTGACTCCCAGCATATTGATATATATGGGGAGAGGGATAGCTCAGTGGTTTGAGCATTGGCCTGCTAAACCCAGGTTTGTGAGTTCAATCCTTGAGGGGGCCACTTAGGGATCTGGGGCAAAATCAATATTTGGTCCTGCTAGTGAAGGCAGGGGGCTGGCCCCGATGACCTTTCAGGGTCCCTTCCAGCTCTATGAGATAGGTATATCTCCATATATTATAGAAAGAAGGGGTTTTTCTCTCTCCCATACAAGTGGGGCAAGGCAAATAAAAGGTGCCCCACTCCATGTAGGAAAAGCTGGGCAGCATACACCAAATCAGCCATGCTAGGCACAGTGCTCCAGCAATGCACAGCCCAGGAACTGCTTCAAGAAAGTGTGGACATGGCTACAGGTGAAGAAGAGGCCTGGGGAACAGCAAAACATTGTATGCGCCCCCTTCCTGCAGCACATGGGTAGAGAGGGAGCTTGCAAACCTCTATGTGTATCGTGCAGCCACCTCAGAAGAGAGCTGCTAATGTGGAGGGGAACATCAAGGGGAGGGTGAAGGCCATAACAGCTCAGTGAAGTGTGCCTGCATCCCACAGCCAGCTGATCACAGATGGGAAACAGCAACTGGTAGCAACAAGGGGCCAGCTATTAAGCAGGACCAAGGCTGCAAGGGGCACTTTGCACCACCCTGCAGGCAGCCAGAGACAGAGCATGCATCCTGCTGGCTGGGACCCATGACTGGTATTTGGTCTGCCAGTGTCACGCTGCAATGTCACCTGTCCCTAGCTGGGTGACTCCAGGCTGGGTCACCTGCAGGATGATTCGGGTTCTTCGGTCTTGCTGTCCCTGCCCTGGCCCATCTCATGCAGCTTTGCACCCCTCTGCACCCCTCCCGCCCACTCCAGTGCTTGTCCCTGGCTCCTTGTGTCATTACCCAGCGTCATTCTGCTGCTTTGCGTCCACAGTTCAGTGCCTTTGTATGGACGAGGGCTGCCCCTTGATTCCCCTCCCCTTCCTCACCGCACACTGGCTGAGAATAGTATGTGGTTGGGGCTGCTGCGCCTCTGTGTCCCCCGTGATATAAACTATCTTGCACCAAAGCAGGTGACAGGGCCCCACTTTCCTCATCTCAGAGAAGAGGTGACTCTGCAGCTCCCCCACTAGCATCCCCACAGCCTGCAGAGAGGACGGATGGTCCAGGGCTTAGCGAGCTCAGCCTTAGGCTCAAGTTCCTGCTTTGCCACTGATGGTGTGTCCTTGGGTAAATCACTTAGCCTCAGCTCCTCACAGCTGTTTAGAGGTCTAACTCACAGTGAAATCAATGGGAGTTAGGTGTTGAAAAACCTTTGAGCATCCAGGCCTTGGGCCTGGATTTTTAAAGGTATTTAGGCAGCTCAAGATGCAGGGAGGAGCCTAGTGGGAGTTTCAAAAGCACCTAGGTGCTTAACGCCTATGGAAATCAATACCTTTAAAAAGCTGTCCGCAAGGGTACGTCTGAACTGCCCACTTCTTGCAATGGCACAGAGAGCACATACACAGGTAGCCCCCCCCCAAGCCTGGGTATAAATAGCAGCGTAGCTGGTGAGGCACTGCTTAGGCAAGTAAAGAGACACTTGAGGGTCTGAGTGTATACCCACTACATACCCTCCATGGCTCTCGACTCACCCATCTACACTGCTGTGGTTAGCAGTGTAGGGTCCTGCTGCCTCCTCGGTGCCGAACCCCATCCCTGCCACAGGGCAAAACTCTTGCTGCAGGGAAAGGCTCCACTGACGTGTGTAGCAACACCACCCAGCGGGGCTGCAGCAGGCTGTCACTGCTGCGTGGTGCTCCCCAGGCCCACCACCGCCACCAGAGGGGTGTAGCGTAGACGTAGCCTGACCAAATCTCAGTGCTTGGGTCAACTGACCCAGGCTTGCAGGGCTCGCGCTACAAGACTAAAAATAGCACTGTTGCCATTCGGGCTGGGGCAAGTGCCTGGGCTCCGAAACCTGACAAGGGAGGAGGGTAACAGTTGCAGAACTGAGCCCCACGAAGCTCAAGTTCGAGTGGGATGTGCTGGAGCACTAATATGGTAGGGGAGATGGGAGAGGAGAAGGTGCACAGACTGGTGGCGGAAGAGCTGGGAGGCTGGAGAGCAGAAGGTTATAGGCAAGAGATAAACAGGGCATCGTCGGTGTGGGTGTTGGAATTAGGGACAAAGAGGAAGAGGTGGATTTGACAGATGTGGTAGAAGAATCTGGAATATGGCAAGAACCTGGACACAAGGAGTGAAAAGTATGTTCTACTTAGCTCCCCCAGCTCCCCTGCTTTGCCCTGAACTCCAGCAAGGCGGTGCCCAGATCAGAACGCAGCATGCCAGGAGTGATCTCACCAGCACCACAGGAGAGGGACTTCTACCAGAGTTCTTTGGACCGTGATGCCTCTGTGAATGCAGCCTTGCATGCCATTGCTGCCTTTGGAAGCTCATGTGTACTCTGCTCTCACAATCACGCCTGCCCCTCTCTCAGCATTACAGAGTCCCAGCTGTCTCCTGCCCATTGAGGACCTGCGTTTTTCTCTCTCTCTCTCTCTCTCTCTCTCTCTCACACACACACACACACACACACACACCAGATGGATTTGCTAGCAAACTTCACACAGGAAGGGATCC
This sequence comes from Chrysemys picta bellii, assembly GCF_011386835.1. Taxonomy (NCBI): domain Eukaryota; kingdom Metazoa; phylum Chordata; order Testudines; family Emydidae; genus Chrysemys; species Chrysemys picta. The sequence goes on from NC_088791.1 coordinate 16,488,282, forward strand.
AGTTGGTGATTTTCTTCCCATTGCTCCAATCTCTCTCCCTTCACCCTCCGCGGCACGTGCAGCTCCTCCCGACTGAATGCTAACTGTTACTTCTGTTATCATGCTGCTTACTCCCTCTTCCAGGTCATCCGCGAAGCTCTGACCTAGGACCAGCCTTGACACCAGCCTATGGCTGTATCCTATTAGCCATCAGCCCACCAGCTCGGTCCAATGCTGCTTATCATCAGCCTGTCCCCAGGCCTGTTTCTGTGCTAAATGGAAAATGCTGCTGTGAAGTTAAAGAGCCAGAAATGTGAAACCAAAGAAAATCTGCAGTTAATTAAAAATAAAGGGGATTAAATACACAGCAGATGATGAATGTAAAGTTCAGATCAGAGAGCTCCCCAGCAGGAGAGGTCAGTTTATTATCCCTTTACTGAAAGTTCATGCACATGGAGATTTTGGTCTCCAGTTGGTGCCCGGGGATTTTGATGGAGAAGTTCCAATAACTTTTATAAAAATGATGGGCTTAGATTCTGCTCCCGCCACCACATTTAGCGCCTAATTCAACAAGATACTTAAGCAGAATGTGCTTTCATTTGAAATGTGTACTTAAGTGCTTTGATGAATCAGGGCCTCACAGCCCCTGATCCAAATCCCATTGAAGTCCAGTGAAAAATTCCCATTGACGTCCACGACCACTGGATCATAGATTCATTGATTCAGAGTTTAAGGCCGGACGGGACCATCAGATCATCTACTCTGACCACCTGCGTAACACAGGCCACCAAATTTCACATGCTACCGCAGTATTCAGTCCAATAGTTGTGTCTGGCTAAAACATGTCTTCCACAAAGGCAACTGGGAAAGCGCCAGAAGAAAGCTAATGTGCCAATTTTTAGAAATGGAAAACAGGAAGGCCTGGGTAATTATAGGCCTATTAGCCTGACATTGATCCTAGGCAAAATAATGGAGCAGCTGATATGGGACTCAATCAATATAGAATTAAAGGAGAGTAATATAATTAATGCAAATTAACATGGTTTATGGACAATAGATCTTGTCAAACCGACTTGATATCTTCTTTTGGTGAGCTTAGACGTTTGGTTGATAGCAGGGCCGGCTCCAGGCACCCAAGCACATGCTTGGGGCGGCACCTGGTAAGGGGCGGCGGGGGGGGAGTGCGGCACAGCATTCCGCGGGTGGGGGGCGCTCCGGCGGCGCAGCACGGCGCTGGGGGGGCAGGCTCTCGTTGTGCGGGGCTCGGTGAGGGGGCGGCGCGGGCGCGGCGCTGGAGGGGGGTTCTGGCGGCGCTTGGCGGGGGTGGGCTCCGGCAGCGCGGCGCTCGGCGGGGGGGGGGCAGCGCGGGGCTCGGCGCTCGGGGGGGTTCTGGCACGCGGCGCTTGGTGGGGGTGCGGCGCGGGGGCGGCGCTGGAGGGGGGTTCCGGCGGCGCTCGGCAGGGGGCGGGGGCGGGCTCTGGCGGTGCGGCGCTGGGGGGAGGCGGCGCGGGGCTCGGCGCTCGGGGGGGGGTTCCGGCGGCGCTCGGCGCAGGGGGGGGGTGGGCTCCGGCGCTCGGCGGGGGGACTCGGGGGCAGCGCTTTTTTTTGCTGCTTGGGGCAGCAAAAAAGCTAGAGCCGGCCCTGGTTGATAGAGGTAATAGTGTTGACATAACCTTCTCTAAGGTGTTTGATTTGGTACCACACAACACTTTGATTAAAAAACTAGAACGGTATAAAATTAACGTGGCACACATTAACTGGATTAAACACTGGCAAACTGAGAGCTCTCAAAATGTAATTGTAAAAAGTGCATTGTCACCAAGCAGGTACGTTTCTGATCCCGCTGGGGTCAGTTCTTAGCCCTACACTTCTGTATTTGCCATTGGTGTGTCTGCTGCTATATTGGAATATTGTGTCCAGTCCTGGTGCCCACAATTCAAGGAGGATGTTGATAAATTGGAGAGGGTCCAAAGAGCCATGAGACTGATTAAAGGATTAGAAAACATGCCTTGTAGTGACAGACTCAAAGCGCGCAATCTATTTCACTTAACAGAGAGAAGGTTAGGGGATGACTAGATCACAGTCTATAAGTGTTTGCATGGGGAACAAATATTTAATAAGGCCTCTTTAATCTATCAGAGAAAAGTAGAACACAGCAAGCTGGAAGTTGATGCTAGACAATTTGGACTGAAAGTTAAGGCATACATTTTTAATAGAGTAATTAACTGTTGGAAGAATGCACCCAGGGTAATGGTGGATTCTCCATCATTGACAATTTTAAAATCAAGAATGGATGTTTTTCTAACAGATCTGCTCTAGGAATTGTTGTGGGGAAGTTCTGGCTTGAGTTGCACAGGAGGTCAGACTAGATGATCACAATCAGGGCCGGCTCCAGGCACCAGCCTACCAAGCTTGTGCTTGGGGCGGCACCTGGAGGGGGGCAACGCGGTGCTCCGGCCCCCGGGGAGAGCGGGGCCACGGCCGGACTCGCCGCCCTCCCCCCGGCGCTCTGGCCTCCCTCCCCCCCCCCCGGCGTCCTCCCCCCCCGGCCGCCGTGGGGAGAGCGGCGAGCCCTGGCTGGGGAGAGTGGCGAGCCCTGGCTGGGGCTCGCCACCCTCTCGCCGCCCTGCCCCCTGCGCTCTGGCCACCGGGGGGAGAGCGGAGCCCCCGCCGGGGCTCACCACCCTCCTCCCAGGGCTCCGGCCGCCCTCCAGCCGCCGGGGGGAGAGCGGAGCCCCCGCCGAGGCTCACCGCCCTCCTCCCAGGGCTCCAGCCGCCCTCCCCCCCAGTGCCCTCCCCCCGGCCGCCGGGGGGAGAGTGGAGCCTCCGCCGGGGCTCGCCACCCTCCCCCCGGGGCTCCGGCGGGGGGGGGGGGGGGAGGCGGCCGGCGGCTTTTTTGCCTGGGGCGGCAGAAAAGCCAGAGCCGGCCCTGATCACAATGGTCCTTTCTGGCCTTGGAATCTATGAACTAGTCTTCATCTGAAGACACCGAGAATTAGAGAATCCACCACTTCCTTTGGTAATTTGCACCAATGTTTAATCAGGTCCTTACTGAGAAGGCTGAAACACTTGGAATCTCACTAATGCTGACCATTATGGGGAACCATTCATAGTCACTACACTGGCAAAAGGGAAACATTTGTGAGAACAATGCAACCACCTCTTCACAGAGTGATTGATGTTAATAACCTCTCATTCAGGTTGCCAACAGTCTCCATTACAAACCTCAACATCCCGACCCATTCAAGGTGGTCTCTGCCTTAAAGTGACCCGAGCAACTCAGGAGATCACCTCTCTGGTCACAACAGCTGCGTTCCATTGGAAGAAGGAAACCGTCAACCAGGAGCAGACAGGCTTGTGAGTGTAGGAGACAGAACTTTCACAAAAAGAAGAACAGGAGGACTTGTGGCACCTTAGAGACTAACAAATTTATTAGAGCATAAGCTTTCGTGGACTACAGCCCACTTCTTCCATCAAAATTATGGAACCAAGTGCCCCAAATAAGAATGACCAGAGAATAACCACGTCCAGAATACAGAATACAGGCAGCACACATTTAATAGCTTTTTTTTGGGGGGGGGGGGGTTACCTGTTTAAAATATAACGAGAGCAGTATCATCGACCACCGGCTTCTTCTGCTCAAGCTGACCCTCATGAGCTGGCTGATTCTTGTAGAGGGTCACATCCAAAATGGGGTTTGAAGAGGGATTTGAAGGCGAGGGGAGTGGGCTTACAGTCTAGTCTGAGGAACCTTTTCCCATGCATCAGAGCTAGCCCAGAAGAGGCCTTCAGGTCATAACACCATTGATATAAAAATGTATGGCTTAGCATTAGAGGCCATTCATTATTATTAATACTATGGTTTTATTATTTATTTGTATTGCAGTTGTGGTAGCTCCTAGGAGTCCCAGTCATGGACAGGACCCCCACCATGCTGTGGGGATATGCAACCCCAGAACAAAAAGACACGCCCTACCCCAACGAGCTGGCAAACTAAGCGAATATCAAAGCTTGTGGCTTTTCATCTGTGACTTAGTGATAAAGCTTGGCTCACAGGCCCTCTGGATCCCAGTTTGAGGAACTTGCTTCAGACTCACATTGACTACATTAGGATCATTTGCCTGAGCAAGGACTACCCCCATGAAAAGGTTTTGCAGACAGTGGCGTAGCCAGGGTCTAAGTGTAGGGGATTAACCCCGGGGCCCGGCTCAGGACTCCTGTGGGCTTCCCGGGCGTGTGGATACCCCCGTCCCCCCACGGTCCCGGGACAGTCTCTCCTGCCCAGCCCGCTCTGCAGGTGTCCCCCGCCGGGCTGTGCCGCCCGGCCCCACCCTCGGGGTCCTGTCCCCCCCGCCCCGGGCTCCAGGCTCCTGCGCCGCACCAGGGCCCCCCGTCTAGACAGCGCAGCCTGCGCCCCTGCCCTGCGGGCCCGGTCCCGGGGAGCCCCTGACCCGGACCCCCCCAGTGCAAGGCACCGGACCCCCGCCGCTCACCTTCCGTCCTGCGCCGCCGCCTGTCCCCGGCCGATCCCAGCCCCGCGCCGCGGGCGGATCCCAGCTCCGGCTCCAGCTCGGGGTGGGGAGCACTTGGCCACCGAGCCCTGAGCCGCCGCAGGCGGTGGCTGCACCTGCGGCGATGTTGGGGCTGCGCTGAGCGTGGGGTGCGATGGCCGAGGAGCCGGCCCCCTCGCTCCTCCGGCCACGCCTGCCGGCCCACCCCCCCATGGCTCCTCCGGCCGTGCTGCCCCCAGCGCCGGCCCAGCAGGCGCCGCTTTTGGGAAATGTGCTGAGGGGAAGCAGCTGCTTCCCCTGCACCCAGCTAGCTACGCTACTGTTTGCAGGTCGGATTTCTAGGCCAAGATCCTCAAAGGTATTTAGGCATCAAACTCCTATTGAAACCAACAGCATCTAGGTGCCTAAGCATCATTGAGGATCTTGGCCCTAGGACTTTACTCTGTTTACAGGACACTTGTCGTCATGCCTCAGTGGGTCACAGCTGAAGATGCCAGATTCAGGCTAAACTGCTGAGAAATAGGGCAGACTCACCCCCAACTGGTGGTTACTCGATCATTAGATTATACCAAGTCAGTAACAAAAGTAAACTTCTGTCGCACCGCACTGGTTCACAAGAAGTCAAAAATGCAGTCTCCTTAGGCATTCCAGCCCTGGCTCACCACCCAGACACGGGACTCTATGATGAGCGGTTACTGAAAACCAACTTCATCAACTATGGCAGGGGTGGCCTGGGAAGGAGCCAGAATTTACCAATGTACATTGCCAAAGAGCCACAGTAATATGTAATGATTATGTGTGTATATATATGCGTGCATACATAATCATTATATAAGTTGATCATGTGTATTTATTATGCATTTATAATGTAGAGTTAACGATAATAACAACTTAATCTTTTACTTAGTGGGACTTCTGGCAATCTTTTCTTTCAATAATTCCCTTGAAGCTTGGTTTGTGTTCAGTTGTGCTCACACGCAGCAGTTCTCTTAAGTGGCTGTCTGTCAAAACGGATCGATGCTTGGATTTCACGTTTGAGTGTCGAGAAAACAGACTCACAAAGATAGGTCGAGGCAAACATCGAGATTAATGTTAGGGCTGCACCTCTGATGTTGGGGTATTTATCCTTTGGTACAGATTTCCAGAAAGTAAGGGTCCCCTCTGTCTTCTGAACAGATTTCAATCTGTCATCTTCCAAAAGTTCTACTATTTCCATCTGGGATGTTGCTTCATCGGTGACTAAAGGGGGTTCAGACAATCGGCTTCAGGACTAAAAGGGTCAATTAGAAATCTGATTTGAGGTCTTTTCTGCTGCAAATCTTGGAATCTTTCCTCAAAACTGTCCATACGATCTTTAATCACACCGCATACCTAGTTGTGCTCCGTTTTAGGGGTTCTGCTGCATCTTCTTTTGATCTGGCTTGAAGTTGAGATATTGAGGGAAAGTGTGTCAGCTCTCCCTCAAGAATTTGTTTGTGAAACAACTGCAATTTGTTCATGAACGCAAATACGCCTTGCACTAGATCAGACAGCAACTGGAATTTTCCTTGTAAGTCCACATTTAGTTTATCCAAATGCAGCAGCATGTCTGCAAGAAATGCCAAGTCTAGAACCCATCCAGGATCTGTAAGCTCAGGGTGTATTCTGTGCTTCTCCTCCATAAACAATTTTACTGGTTCCAGGAGCTCGAAAAAACGGGAAATAACTTTACCTTCCGAGAGCCATCGAACTACACAGTGAAATGGCAAATTGTCAGGGGAGTCGTCTTCATCCAGTTCTTCAATTAGATTTTGAAATTGTCTGTGATTGAGTGCATTTGAGAGAATGAATTTCACAATGTGCAAGACAGGTTTCATGACGTGATCAAAGTTGAGATTTTTAGATACCAGTTGTTCCCAATGAATAATACAGTGAAATGTCCAAAATTCAGGAAAGCTCTCATCAAACTTACAAAGTCCGACTAATCCATTCGCAGATCCCCACATGGACGAAGCCCATCCGTTGCAATGGTAGTGAGCTTCTGTAAAGGCAAGTGGCTTTTTGCAACCACCAACATCAATGCCTCCTTTAGATCTTATCCACGAGTTGTGTCCTTTAGTGACACGATATCGAGGTGTTCTTCCCTTACAACACAGTCATCAGACACAGTGCGGACAAATACCGATAATACGGTTTATCCTGTGCATGGCACGACTCGTCCAAAGCGATGCTCAAATACTCACACTGCTGAAGTTGCGAGTGCAGTTGCGATTCAATGTCACTGTTCAGGTCGGAGAATCTGTGGTCTATTGTGTGATGTGAAAGCTGCAGGCCAGAAATTTTCTTCTGTAGATTCTCATTCTCTGATGACAGGATTGAACTCACATCAGTGAGGCACGTTTTTATAGGCTCTCCTTCAGAGTAGGACTATGTGCCAGGCCACATAATGGGAGGCGAACGTTACAGTCTGCGATCGGTTGGCAAATCTGGTGAAGAACTGGGCTTCTACATCTGTTTGTTTTTTCAAAGTTTTCAGTTTTAAAGTGCGGAGTTTAGAACCGTGTGGAATTCTTGATCCATATGTGCATGGCTAGAAGCGAAATGAGGCTGCAAGTTTGAAGATTTGAACTGAGAGATGCACGTCTGGCAAAGAAGACACATGGCCTTACCATTTACGTTCAATGAAAAAGTACTTATGCTCCCACTCCTGTTGGAAGCCTCGATTTTCATCTGTGTATTTTCTTTTCTGTTGGCACTTGCCTCCCATTGTTAGATGGTGTAAGAAAAATTTTAATTAAAAATTTCCACACGAGCTAGTCACTGTGTGCTTTATTCAAGGAGATCTTGGTGCCGGCCAGGGGGTGTTGGACCCCTGGCTCTGCCCCAGGCCCCGACCCCCACTCAACCCCTTTCCCCAAGTTCCTACCCGCAGCTCTGCCCCGCCTCTTCCCGCCCCCTCCCCCGAGTGAGGGGGGTCCTCGCTTCTCTACCCCACCCCCCGAGCCACATGCATGTCGCAAAACAGCTGATCATGGTGGGCAGGAGACATGGGGAGGGAGGAGGAGGTGCTGGGGGAGGGAGGGGTGAGGCTGTGCACCACGTCCTCTCTCCTCCCCCGTCTCCCCCGGAGCCTTCTCAATGCCACGAAACAGCTGATTGCAGCTGAGTGCTAGGGGAGGGAGGGAGGGAGGCTGCATGCCACGTCCTCACTCCTCTGCCCTTCCCCACCCAGAGCCTCCTGAACACCGCGAAACAGCTGATCGCAGCGTGCAGGATGCACAGGGGAGAGCGGGGGCGCTGATAGGGCTGCAGTTGGGTGTTGAGCACCCACCATTTTTTCCCCAGAGTTGGCTCCTAGCAGGAGCCGCATATTATCTTCTGAAGAGCCGCATGGGGCTCTGGAGCCACCGCTTGTCCACACCTGAACTATTGGGTCCTTCCAATCTCAAGAGATTAGCCACTTAGCCAGGTCAATATATAACTCAGCTCTTACTCAATAAACATGCTGGTGCCAATCCTTTAGTAACTGAAAGCTAAAGGTTTAATAATAAAAGAAAGAATAAGAGAGTGTTACAGTGCAACCTTCCAGCAAGAGTATTTATGTTATTACTAATTTCTCTGTGTGTAGGCTGTGTGAACATAATGCTGAACATCTTCAAGCCCAGGAAGTCTCAGATCCTTGCAGGAGACCCGCTGCATTTCATAGGATCAAGCCCTTAGATGATGTGCCGGTACTTGGCATTGGTCCTGAGCTCAGAGCACCAGCCTCTCTGGGGATGGGAACGCCTATTGCCTATAAAGACTCTTCCTAAGATACCTCAAATGCGAGAGCATCCACACTGGAGACGACTTTGTTTATATATTTTGATTTATAATATTCAGATCCCCCGGGTCAAGAATGTCTCCCCTCTGCACTTTGTCCTAGTCTTTCTGATCCACCTATAGGGAGAGCAACTGTCTTGGTGTTTCATAGCTGGAGATGCAATGTCTAATGTAGTTGGGGCCTGACTTTTTCATTCAGGCCAACATGGCCTGGTTTCTCCTAGGACAATCGAATGTCTCCTCCCTAGCTAATCTTCATCTGACTTTTCTGGGGATAGCTCTGTTCAGACTCAGCTTCTCTGCAGCAGTACTTATCCATCCCATGGGAGTTGGGAGCGGAGCCAGTGCGGCAGCTGCAGCCAGGGGCTGGGGTTGGGGTGAGGCCAGAGCGGAGCTGTGGGCAGAGTGGGGCTGGGTGGCGCTCCCTGCCTGCACCCCATGGTGGCTGGCCCAGGCCCTGCCGTGCCACTCTGGACGTTCCTCCATGGCCCGCTAGCCCACGGTTTGGGGACCACAGACCTAAAGACTCAGAAGGCAAATTAACTAAGCCTAAAATTTCTTATTAAATAAAAACACCCCACAATCCCTTATGATTTTGAAGCTAATCTCATGATTTTTGGGGACCTGACTCATGAGTTTTGAATAGTTGGGCTTGGCAGTACTGCAGCCTAGATGACAATGATGATCCTTTGTGGCTTTAAAATGGATGTCTGAGGCTCTAGCGCGGATGAATCAGGGTCAGGAACGTTGTCCCAACCATCTGTCTCCCTCTCCTGGCCACTAGAGGCTGCTGGGCCGCTTTTGCACAGCAGGCTACAATAAATACCAGAGTGCCCTGGGTGCTCTGAGTGGGGCAGAGGCCCAAAACAGATGCTGCACAGTGGGTCTAACCCCTCCCCAAACTTGAGAGACGCGGCAGCTCTGCTCCCCTACCACAGTGCAGGAAGGGGGAACTTGTGGAGGTAAGAACTCAGCAGAAACCCCCACCCCTGCAGGCCGGAGAGCGGGGGGGGGGGGGCGTTTCTGAGTCTGGCACCGGTTGGGGCTGGGGGAGTGAGGGGGCTGAAGGAGCCTGCTAGGGGACCAGAAGGATTGTGGGAGTGTAGCTGCTAAGGGCTCTGGACATTACAGGGGAAAGGGGCTTGCATTCTGTGTGTGCACATTTCATGTGTGTTTAAGGTTGATGCACATGGGAGCTGGGGGGAGGGAAGGGGACTCAAAATCCTGAAAATGGACCAAAAAAAAAAAAAAGCTTTTAAAAAGTCTCATGATTTTAGGGTCAACCTCATGATTTTTGAACTCTTGGGGTTGGCACTCCCTTTTATAGGTGCCTGTTCCCTTTAAATGCTTGGTCCTTAAATTTGTCAGAGACAAGCAGCGGTGGTCTTAATTTGGCCATTTTGAAACTTGGCTGCCTCTGATTGCATCCAACGGCCTTCCCTCTGGTTATGTTTCCCCCTTCTTAATGCTAAGCTATCTGTGTGTATTATATTTGTGTTTCACTGCTACGGGTAAGAAATCAGCAGTCAGCATGTGGGTTCCATGCAGAATTTACTCTGTATTCTGCAAGTAGTTCATTGTTTGATTCCTTTATCATTGTGGGAGGAGATTTTGGACCCCAACTGCCCTAGGGCTTTTCCAGAGGCACCCTCAGTTTGAAATCCAGACAGGTTTTAAAAGGAATTAAAATTAGTTCCTGCCTCTTAATCCCCTGGCTGATTACAGTGGTATGCATCCGAAGAAGTGGGCTGTAGTCCACGAAAGCTTATGCTCTAATAAATTTGTTAGTCTCTAAGGTGCCACAAGTACTCCTGTTCTTCTTTTAGTGGTTTTACTGTCATGCTGTCCGAGTTTTAACACACACCCCCGCCGCCCTGTCTTCTGTTGCTGTGTGTGAGACCCTCCCAAAAATAGAGGGCTCCAACTATTTGTACTGGGGAAACTGGCTTGACCCAAAAGAGTGTAGCACAAAGTGGGAAAAACAGAACCCCCGTCCTGTTCCCTCCCCATCCCTGAATTTCTCTGCTATAAGACCCTTAGCTAGTGCTTGTAACAGTCAGAAACATTTCCAGACAGGTGATATTTAAGTAGATGGTGCCCCTTGAAATATACCTAAACACAAGTGTGTGGCCTAGCCCCAGATTTGCATGTCCTAACTCTGCACCAGCGCCAGCTCTAGGCACCAGCCGACCAAGCACGTGCTTGGGGCGGCACCTCAGAAGGGGCGGCCAATGTTGGGGTGGCGGGGGCCACTCGAGGGTTTTTTGTTTTGTTTTGTTTTTTTGTTTCGGCCGGGCAGCGCGGGGGTGTTTTGGCGGCGCAGCGCTGCGGGGGAGGGAGGGGGCTTTGGCAGCGTGGTGCCGCACTCAGGGGGGTTGGCTGGCCCGGCCTGGCGCTCCGGGGAGGGGCGAGGGTTTGGGCAGCCCGGCACAGCGCTCGGGGGCTTGGGCGGCCCGGCTCGGAGGCTTGGGTGGCCCGTCGCGGCGCTTGGGGGGTTTGGGCACTCCGGGGGGTTGGGCACTCCGGGGGTTTGGGCGGCCCGGTGCGGTGAGGTGAGGGGCTGGGGGGGCGGGGGTTTTGGCGGCCTGGCACTCCGGGGGTTTCGGCAGCCCGACGCAGCGCTTGGGGGAAGCGGGGGTTTCGGCGGCATGGCACAGCGCTGGGGTGGGGGGTTGAGTGGCCCGGCGCTCCGGGGGCGGCCCGGCACGGCGCTGGCGGTGGGGGGTTGAGTGGCCCGGTGCGGCACTGGGGGGCGGCCCGGCACGGCGCTGGCGGGGGGGTTTGGGCAGCGCGGCGCTGGGGGGGGAGTTGGGTGGCCCGGCGCGGCGCTGAGGGGGGGTTGGGCGGCGCTGAGGGCGGGGGGGGGGGGGTTTGGGCAGCCCGTCGTGGCACTCGGGGCGGGGGAGGAGTGTTGGTGGCGTGGCGCTCTTCTTTTTTGCCTGGGGCGGCAAAAAAATTAGAGCTGGCCCTGCTCTGCACCATGGGCCCTCAGTTCCGTGGGAGTCTTGTTCCTTCCTTCTTTCTTTTCCTGTGCAGTTACTGAAAGAAAACTGGGGGCTAAGTGGTGGCTTTTCAGTCACAGGTTGCAGGGGGAGGGGCACATGCTAATGTGCCCTGCCACAACTGAGACTCCTGGAAGCCTTAGGCTTCCTTCCCCTCTCTCAGTGGTGTGGCTTAGGCCAGGTCTACACTACAGACCTATCTCAGTATAACTAAGTCACTCAGGCGTGCGATCCATCCCCTGATTGACTTAGTTATACCCCCCCGTGTAGACAGCACTGTGTCTACGGGAGAGCTTCTCCCATTGACATAGCTACTGCCTCTCGGGGAGGTGGTGGGAGAGATGGGAGAGAGTTCTTCCGTCGGCGTAGGAGTGTCTTCACTTAAACACTACAGCAGCGCAGCCAGTGTAGACCTGCCCTGAATATCGCTCCAGATTTACACCGGTGTCAATGAGATCACAATGAGGCACAGAGCTTCCAGGAGTGCCGGGTGGAGTGTGGTCCAGCGTGGCTGCTGTTACACCACTTAACCAGGTGCAGTGCATGTGTAACCGACTGGTCAGTGTTATTGTGTCCGATCCACAGAGCAGGAGTCTGTTATTCCTCCCCTCCCCCCATGCCACTAAAGGAGGCCAAACGGATGTGGACCGTGTGTGGATTCAGTTTTGGCTCTCAGGCTCTTGTGCTGAGATGTGTTAAGCCTGCGGATGGCAGTAGGGAAGAAGTGGGAGGCACGAAAGGGTGCTCTCGTCTGCAAGCGGGGCCTTTCCGGTAAGCAACGTCTCTCCTGCTTTTGGAACGGCGATTTCATCTTTGCCCTTGAAATGAGGGTCACGCAGTGCTGCCAGCGCAGCGCTGTCTCGTTCTCCCTACCAGATGTTTGATTTATTCTGGAGCCCTAGTGCTAAACACTCAGCCTCCCGGTGTAAACGTGGCTCTCCCGCTTGGCGGATGCAGCAGTATCTCTTGTCCCTGTGTGACCAGCTGGAACCGACCCCAGCACAGTAATCAATCACAGCATTCAAGGTTCAGCGGGTCACGGCTGGCCTGCCATCCATTCTCCCTGCGTTCTACTTAGCTGCATAATTGTTCACAGCTTTGTGTTCTTCTGGTAGCAGCTCAAACTTATAATTAGTGGAGCTGGAGCCTCAGGTTGTATCTCAACGAGTTGGTTTCTTGTTTGCTGCTTGGTCAAGAGGGGTTGAATGTTGAGCCTGGTTAAAGCGTCCGTAGATATTGTGCAGCAACATAGATTAACCGCTAGAGCCCTGGCACATTCGGAGCGGCCAGCCACGCAGGTGTTTAGGGGGAAATTGTGGTGCTATGTGGACTGACACTTCTCACTTATACTGGAGGGGGAGGATGGTGCCTTAATTAGAGCACTAGCTTACCACATGGGAGCCTTGCGTTCATTGCTAGCTCTGCCCCAGGCTTCCTGTGTGACCTTGGGCAAGTCACTTAGGGCTAGATTCATAAGGGGGAATTGGGCACCTAGTCATGCCCGGAGGTGCCAAAGTGCAACATTTAGGCACCGCTGGCATTCACAAAACCACTGCGCAGCTCCACTTGGTCCTACAGGCATTTAAAGTCTATAAGCCCTGAACTTTCCACTGATGAAGTGCTCCAGGTACCAAAACTTCTGCCGATGGGTATGCACAGAACTGTCTTAGCCCAGACACCAGCAGGCTGCTTGGTGCCTAACTCATCCCCGGTCCCTGGTGGGATTCACAAAGGAGGCAGTCGCCCATCTGTCAGGCCCAATCCAATAGATGGGCTATGGGGCTGCTTTACAGCACACTGCCAGACTGGGCCCTGCACAAAACCCTGCTGTGGAGGGGTCACCACCTCTTCTATCCCACAGCCCAGTGGTCAGAGCACTCCCCTGGGGCACCCAGATACAAATCTGCCCTTTGCCTGATTGAACAGGGACTTGAACCCATGTTTTCCCCATTCCCAAGGGAGGGCCTAAGCTACCAGGCCATGGAGTCATTCTCATGCTTTCTTTTCAGTCCAGTGCCTATTCAGGTATTTCATACGCAGTGGACTGAATTCAGTAGGAGAGCTTGAGAAAGGTCCACACCAGGATAACCTCCTATATAGCCCATTATTTTGGGCAAGGGTGACCAGATGTCCTGATTTTATAGGGACAGTCAATATTTCAGGCTTTGTCTTATATAGATGCCTATTCCCTCCCCTGATCCCGATTTTTCACACTTGCTCTCTGGTCACCCTATTTGGGGCACACAACTAGGAGGTGGGAGGTCTGGATTCAAGTCCCTGCTCTGAATCAGCCAGAGTGGGGATTTGAACCTTGAGCTCTTACATCCTGGATGAATGCTCTAACCACTGGGATACTGAGCAGGGGAGGCATTTCTTGAGAAAGAGCTGGCCTGGCTTAGGCACCTAACTGTAGGAGAGCACTCACGCCTCTCTGTGCCTCAGTTCCCCATTTCAGAAGACTGTTGCGAGGATTAAAGATGTGGTGGCAGTGGGGACCATAGCCGTACCTTAGATAGATAGTAAATACAGTATCCAGACACATACCAAGCTGGGTATTAAGGATGTACAGGAAGAAATTGGTGAAAGCAAACTTCAGAATGTGATGTCTGTAGTCACCAACTTGAACAACATCTTTAATGTTGACATTGTAGTTCGACTCAATAAGCATAGGGAAAGAACCGGGCATCGGCTGTACACCAAAAAAATAAATACAGGGCCTTCAGTGCTTGTCAGTTATCCTGACTGCAGCATGATCTTTGGCTGGCAGCCGTAGCATCCCCGGGCTGTGATTTTTGTTAGATCTGACTAACCAAGCAAGGTCAGGGCTGGTGAGCAGTTGAGTGAGACATTAGCGATCTCCAGGGAAAAGTCAAAATACTGCAGCAGGCAATGCTGGTGATTCAGGTAGGGAACTCTTTGTCCCCTAGAGTATGTGCTGAACCAATGCCCCTGCAGTCTGTTAAGGGCACTGATGGAGGCAGGCTGTAGCAATAAACCCTGTGCTTCTCAGTAAGGTACTAGATGGGTTGTCTAGACTACTAGTCACTAGCACCTAATATACCATTACTGTTATGCCTGCCAGTTCTTGGGAGCTGTGCTGCCAGAGGTCCAGTGTACTGGATGAAATGTAAAACCCTGACCCCTTCTGGACACTAAAGACTCGTAACAAGTCAGGGTGCCTGTCCTGGTGCCTTGGCCAAATTGCATCGGCCTGCACGAATACCCCTGCAGTCTACATTAGATGTGATCGTCTTCATTTAGACTAATCGGTGCTGTTGCGGGGGGCTGTTAAATAGCTGCCTTGTTCAATCACAGCGGTGACTGCAGTTCAGGGACAGGTGAAATGTAGGGCTGTTGGGATAGATTGGGCTGAAAGACACTGCGTAACTGTAAGATCCTAGTTATTAGTTGCTGTTTATTGTCTCTCTTCCCTTTAATACAGAAGGCTACTGACATGACTCTTAAAAATCTGTTGAGATATGAACATTCCACAGTTACAGCGTGCTAAGGCTCAACGTTCATCCGGCGTGCTTGACACCGGTGACACGGTGATCACTGCTATGGCAAAGTGAGACCACTTGCCTTTGGATTTCTGCAGTGCACACTTGTGACTCTGTTCCATGGTGGATCCTATGGTACCTCTACTATAGAGCTCACAGAAATAACAGCCCAAGAAGGGACATGGATTTGCTCAAGAGAGGCTGCTTCTTTATTTTAGAGCTTAGAATCACAGAATATCAGGGTTGGAAGGGACCTTGGGAGGTCATCTAGTCCAACCCCCTGCTCAAATCAGGACCAATTCCCAACTAAATCATCCCAGTCAGGGCTTTGTCAAGCCTGACCTTAAAAACCTCTAAGGAAGGAGATTCTACCACCTCCCTAGGTAACCCATTCCAGTGCTTCACCACCCTCCTAGTGAAAAAGTTTTTCCTAATATCCAACCTAAACCTCCCCCACTGCAACTTGAGACCATTGCTTCTTGTTCTGTCATCTGCTACCACTGAGAACAGTCTAGATCCATCCTCTTTGGAACCCCCTTTCAGGTAGTTGAAAGCAGCTATCAAATCCCCCCTCATTCTTCTCTTCTGCAGACTAAACAATCCCAGTTCCCTCAGACTCTCCTCATAAGTCATGTGCTCCAGCCCCCTAATCATTTTCCAGTTTGGCTGGAAACTGTAGACAATTGACCATAGGTCAAGATTAGCCCAGGTTTTAGCTGTTTTGACTATTTTGTTTTTGTGTCCAGTGAAATGGATAAATAGGACTGACCCTGTGTTTCTAATGACGTTCAGTGATGGCCTCCCAGATTGCATCAGCCACCTGTTGGCCAATATTTGTTATCCCTCAGGGGACCGGCTTTTGCTGCCATATGGCTGTCTGGGGGAGGCATTTGTACCTCAGAACACAGTATGACTGTTGTGCCAGTGAGTGGGGCTGCATCACATAATAGAACCAATCCTTTATGTAACATGTCGCATTCAACCTCTTAGCTGTCCCATTCACAGCTGCAGATCGGGTATTTGAGACAAACCCTGTGGTTGGGTTTGGAAAAGCGGGATAGTTTTATGACCTTCAAATGTCGTTGTATCTGTGCAAGCTAAGATAATGATATGGGTAATTAAAGCTCACGCAGCGGATCACAGTGTAATCTCCCACTGGGGTCAGTGACTCAACGTGTACAGCTCTGAGCAACTGAAAAGGCATGTTATCGGGCTGGGTATTTTTTGTTGCTTTCTTCTAAAGCATGTGTCTGTGGCAACAGCTGGAGGCAGGTTGCTGGACTGGATGCACTGGTGATTTTAAACTGGTATGACCAGTCCTATATTTATAATGGATGCCATGTAATGTGTGCTGTCTTTCGGACTGACATTTAATACTCCTATTCTCCCTGTTCCACCTGCCTTGGCAACTACCTCCATGGCAAATTGATTTGCACTCATAGTTTTTATTCCTCATTTTTAAGTCCATAATGATGATTGAAGGGTCGAGCTCCTGTCTGTTGGACACTCCCCAGGCTGCTGTGTTTGGACTCATGTTCTGAATCCCTGGACTCTTAAGCTCCCCAGGATCTAGCTAGGCTCCAGGCACAGTCCCTCCCTTGGCCTCTAGACTCATTCCCTGTGCAAAGACTCTCTGTTTGGTGCCCCTTCTTGAAAGTGGGCTCTCATGGTCCACCTGCCCTAGTCCCAAGACCAGAACTGAACCATCCAAGGCTGCCGAGTAGCTTAAGCCCGCCCTCCCCTGAGCTCCACCCTTGTGGATACTGTAACATAAACCTTGAGGGACACATGATCATTGAAGCAAATAAGACAGACTTTGCTGAGGGATTTCTAAACCAGTTGCTCTTTACTTTAGACAGTAAAAAAAATATACAGATTCATGCAAAACAAGAAATACCTGTACACAACTCCCTACTTCAGTCTTGAGTGTTCTTTGGGATTCAGTCAGTGTCCTTTCAGGGTTCCAGGTCTTCTCTCTCCTGGACTTCACACCTCCAGTTTGGGCTTCTTGCCCAGGTCATGGAGTCTCTTCTCCTGCTGCAAGATCCCTTTGTGCTTCTGACCAGTCTCTGAATTTTTAAAATCCAGCACTAACACTTTGGTTCCTTGTTCCTCCTCTTGATTTTTTCCATTCGCTGGCTGAGATCTGGCTTTACCTAGGTTGCAGTCACCCCTTTGCTCTGCCAGGGCAGGGCTTATTCAGTTGTTGATGGGCCTTAACAACCATCCCATTCAGAAGCAGACACCCTGGTGCCAGTCCCCCTCTCCTTGCCACAAGAAGTGTGATGCAACAATACAGTTACAGTACCACAACCGTAAGGGCATAAATGTACAGAGAGTTCACAAATATGAAAAAGGATTCACAAGTTGTTCATAGACAGTCCCCGCAAACCGTCACAACAACACAGGCCATTTCGCTTTGTACAATAACTGCCTCACTGACATAGCTGATGTCAATGTCTTAAATGATGTCTGTCACCTGAGTACCTAAGGGGACTTGCATGCAATGAAGTAATTGATTTGGGAAGCTTTTTGAATTCCGTTTACCCAAGTGGCTCATCCTTCTGCTTCTCAGTCCACCAGTTTCCTCTTCCATGGCCACAGCTGAACCTTCAGGCCTTGTATTAGATGTGAGTAACTCCTTTGCCAGATCTCTGAGAGTGTTTATTCAAGTGAGGACTCTGAAAAACACACTCCTGAATGTCCCATCTCTTAAACTTACAATGTAGGTCTCAGGTTGCGACAGGATGAAACAGACATGGGGGTTAAGGGGGCGTGGATTGGGAGGACTAGCATGATAAAACTCTACCTCCACGAAACTGTAACCATCTGTGAGGACAATCAAAGGAGATACAAAAATGTTGCACCATGTGATGCCTTGGGAAACCAGCGACATTTCCTCCCTTCCCATCCAATTGGGTAATTTATGGGAAATATTCCTGGAACATCATCCTGACTTGCAGCCCAGGGAGACCTCAGTGACAACATTAGGTCACCTCACCTCTGTGACTTGTGGGATTGCCTCACCCTGGCCCCTTGTTCATTAACAGTTGCTTTAAGGGTAATTTACAGCTTGTAGGCAGCACTTGACACACAGCAAGCCTTTTATTTGATACCGGTGTTACCCAAGGTGCATGTAAAGATTCCTTGGAATCACTGATCCTACAGCTCCTTCAGCGAGAAGGAGCCAGGTCGACCACACAATCATTATTCAAATCTGCCAGCTGTCTATGTGGATGGTTTGGGGCTTACTTTAGCTTTCCATATGGGGAGGGCAGATCAGATGAGTGGCAGGAAACCCTCTGGTGCCAGTTAGAAATCCGTGGTAACGAATGGCTCACACAGTATTTTAGCAGTGAGGGGAAGTGAATGGTAGGGGAAGCACCGTAAACAACCAGGAGGCAAACAAGAAGCAGCTGCTGCCACTGTGCTCCCCTGTCCTAGAGGGACGCAAGTTGGGTGGGTTTTCTAGGGGAGATTAATTGCCCCGAACTGGAGCCCAGGCCGCAAGTCCAGACCCAAAGGGAAAGTATCCACATTCCATTACCTTCAGTTCAACTCGCCAGACGTGGGGAGGGATGGCAAGAAAACTGTTGACCCAGGTAGATGAAGCATAAAAGAATCCTCATGGTAGAGAAACTCGCTTATTTCGTACTCTCAGTGCCAATCTTCCGTGGAGGAACTTCCACTGGCTCCAGTGGGTGTGCCCTTGGGACCTTAGCTGGTGCCTTTAGATTGCTTATAAAGGTGTGACTTAGAGTATGTATTGACCTGAAATACAGCAGGAGTTGTAGCTGTGTGGGATTCACTGCCTTGATAGATTCTTCAGGAGAATGCATTCTCGCCACCAAACTACCCCTTGCAGCTTAGGAAGTGAAGAGAAATACCAGGAGGAGCTTAAGCTGGATACAGTTGCCTGAGTTGGATTTTTGGCAGGACAATTCAGATAGCAACCTACATCTGCTGTAAGTGCGATGGGTTTTTCAACGGTCCTGGGTTTTAGGTGGTATTGGAAAGGCACGGTAATATCTAGCACCACGAAGGAGCTCTGCGTTCAGACAGACCTACAGGGGAATATACCTCCTGTTGAATTGCCAATATCTCAGCACGTTCTCTCTGGCTCCATGTCCCAGTCTTTGTCCATCCAGTGCCAGTTCTACACCCACACCCTTGTTCCTTGTCAGATCTCCCCATCCCTCTTCTCCAAACTGGTTCCAAGTCCCTCCTTGACCAGCCAGTCCCAGTCTCCTCCGTTCTACATCCAATTTCAGTGTGTCTCCCCCCACCCTGCCCCCATTTTCCTCATCAGCTTCCAGTCCCACCTCCCCTTCCTCTGGTTCCCAGGCCCAGCCTCCTTGCCCAACCAGTTTCAGCCTCCCCCCCCACACCCCAGATCCCAGGCCCAGCCTCCTTGCCCCGTCACTCCCCCTCTCAGCTCTTACTCAGTTTCTTGTTCCTCCAGTCCCAATCTATTCCTTTCCCTCCCCCATCCAGCTCTTGTCCCCTCTGCATTCAAGTCAGGTGGTTTCCTCCTCCATGTTGCACCAGCCGGGGGCTCAGTGAGAGCACAGGAAAGACAGCTCTGGTGTCCAGCAAAGAGCAGCAATTACAGGGATAGTCCTTCTGAGCCCCTATAATCCTGGGGTGAAGCATGCTCAGTTGTGCTATGGGGATAGTACATGTGTAGTCTGGTCAGTACTCAGAAGTGTCAGAGGTTTGAGCATGCTGTGTGAGTATGGAATCGGTGGAGTTTTTAGCTGCTAAAGTTGAAGAAATCTCTACTGAGCGTGTGCAAATTGAGATTTTTCAAAGGCTTGCAATTTGGCCAAATTCAGGCAGATTTTGATAGGAACACACACACACACACACACACACACACACACCAGATTTCAAGTCCCTGCTCCAGACCACGGGGAAGCCAGAGCTTTTCAAATAAAAGGTCACGAGAATCAGGGCCGGCTCCAGCATTTCTGCCGGCCCAAGCAAAAAAAAAAAAAAAAAAAGCCGCGATCGGCAGCGGCAATTGGAAAAAAAAAAAGCTGCGATCGGCGACGGCAGTTCAGCGGCAGGTCCTTTGCTCCTAGAGGGAGTGAGGGACCTGCCGCCCCCGAATTGCCGCAGGTGCCGCCCCTCTCCCTTGGCCGCCCCAAGCACCTGCTTGTTAAGCTGATGCCTGGAGCCGGCCCTGACCAGAATTTTTCTAACATTGCAAAACAATGGTGCCCCCTGCGCGCGCTAGGTTTGTTCTCAGAAATGACTAAACCATTTTGGCTGAAACTTTCCAAAAATATTCAGCTTGAGGTAGACATCTGACATGGGAAATTTCAGCTCAAACAGTGCAAGTTTGGTAAAGTTTTAAACAACTGAAAACAGGGTCTTACAATGTGTCGTGTGGGGGAACCTTTATAAGCAGTGCTACCTGCCCTTCCCGTAATTATTGACTTATTTTGTAAGCTTTTTGGGGCAGGGGCTTTATTTTTGTTGATGGGTTTGTACAGAGCCAGCACAATAGGGTCCTGGTTTTCTGGGGAGGTGTGGGGGTGGGACAGTATGTGATCATGTCATTAAAGACTGTTCACAATGCATATGCACAAGAGGGCTGAATTAAAGTTGTAAGAATCTCTTATGGAAAATGTTAGACAACTTTAATAGAGGAGATGCTACCAACTCCCCAACAATGTATTTCATGTATCATAGAAGATTAAGGTTGGAAGAGGTCATCTAGTCCAACCCTCTGCTCAAAGCAAGACCAACCCCAACAATGTATAAATAAAATAATCTACAGCATAGCCAAAAAATTACTTGAGGCAAACATAATGCATCATTTCTCTTCCCACTTTGGAGTAAGGTTGTTTTTATTGGCATTCAGAAAAAGGAAAATACTGTTTTGACAACAGCCTGTGACATTACCCTTTCCTTATCCCCCGAGTTGAAGTCTGTAGCTGTATTATTTAAAAAATAATAATAATAAAAAAGTAAACCCCTACACCCCACCTTAAAAGAGTGCCCTGCTCCTCTAAGAAATGCATGGGAGCAGTTCAAACAGACAGAGCATTGCAATATAGTCATGTCTTTGTCTTATACTTCAAATGGGGATGGTGTGTTTCATCTTTCCTTTTGTTCCTCTGTATTTTTGGACTGGAAATTCCCTCTGGTGGTATGTTTCATTCTAAACTCCCTTTGCTTGGAGGATCGTACGTTTCCTCCAGCCAGCGAGCAGTGCAGGTGCAACAAAAATGCATTTGGAGATGTAAATAAATGATGACACCTGTGTCCTGGTCTTCCTGCTGTCCCCATCATCAGTTTCAGCTTTCCCCATGTTCTCTTGCCTCTTATTACACCTCACCAGGTCCCTCAGGAATTGAGCAACAGCAGCCCCCTGGGTGACCCATGTGCAGTGTACCATCGTCATAAAGGAAATGACCCGGATGGAGCTCTCATACCCACACAGAGCAGATGTGTGTCTAACAAGCCACAAAGAGTTTAAGCTGTGTTTCCTGCCCAGGGGTGCACGCTGTACAGGAGGCTGTGAAAAAGAGAAAAAATCTTGATCCTATAGATTCTGGATCATTGAATGAGTTTAGCATGAAAACCCCAGCACAGCCTAACATTTTCTCGGGAATTCTTGAAACATAAGCACAGGCAGGAGGAGCCAAGCAGATGACATAATAGAAACTTGCCGGTTTTCAGACAGAGGATTTGATTGAGGCTTGTAAAAATTAGTGTTTGGATTATGGTGTCTCCTCTAGAATAAACAGAGCAAAATAGAAAAAGGAAACTGTAAATCCTTTTCTCTGATCCGACAAGCATGTCCGTTGTGTAATCACGGGGGAGAACACCTGGAGAAAGCAGCTCTTTTCAAACCCCTGTTTACATTGGCCAAGCTAGAAAGGACTAGAGAGTAAGACGCTCCAGGGTGATTTCTCAGACACATGAGCACATTTCATCTTCTTTGCATCTTTACAGCAATGGAGTGTCATGCCTGCCCCCCTCGAGAGTCCCTCGCCTCACGAGATGTCGCTCACTTTAGTCCCAACGTTATCTCTGTCTCACTGTCTCTCCCCTCCATTGTAGAAATTGATTTATGTCAGAAATGCAGAATCCTCCGACTGATGTAGAAGTTTTAATTGACATTAAAGATGGTGAGTCTCTGATACTACAGCAATGGGGGTGGGGGCATATAATTACCTTAGATAGAGAGAAGTTGTGGAAAGAGTTACACTAAAAACAGGGCTCCCCCCTGCATTCTGTTTCCTGCATGAGTCAGTGTTTTTGTATCCCTCCTTTTTTGGTCTTATTCACACATCCTGTCCCTGCTATTTGGGCACTGGAAGGTTCTAGAAACTGGTGCCATGGACTGGGGGTCAAGTTCTATAACCCAGCTCTGTCACGGACTTGCTGTGTGAACTTGGGTGAGCTACCGATCTCTTGGTGTCTCTGAGTAAAAAGAGCCGTTGAAAGGCTTAATGAATGAAAGTTTATAAAGCACTTTAAAGGCTCCAGATGAAAGGTTCAGGGGAAGTGCGATGTATTTTACTGCTGCAGCATTCCTAAATTGTGGTCTGTGTCCTTCCGCTGGGGTTCATTATCAGTTGGTCTCCAGAAAACAGTCAGCTCACATGGTTTTGGCTCTCTTCCTTGCAGAGAAAAGCCTAGTTACCTATGAAAGCAGCAGGAAACAAGGAAGAGGAGTCAATCATGTGGTGGTCAGTTAGGAACTGGACTGTGATCCCCACCTCATTTCACAGAGGCCACCAAACTGTCATCAGACAGCGCCAACTGCAGGTCAACAGTAGCTGGGCTGAATTCAATCGCCTGTAGATACGTCTATACCTTTACCAATGCTCTGAGCCAAAGGCCATTTTATAATGATAAATCGCCATTGTCTCTGGACAAAAGTGATCCTTTGATCAGTTCCTTTGCTTTGAACGGAAATACAATTGGATTTATGCAACTCAGCACAGATCATATTACAGTTGGCCACTGAGTCGGTTGTTTTCTAGATCACAGAAAACTTTGCTGTGCAGGCTGAAGGCAGCCAGATGGCTGCTTTACAGACACACTCAGTCAATTGTTTAGCTTCAGAAGGGATTGGGCCAAAAACCTGCACCAGTTTCACACCAGTGTCACTACCAGCTTCGGTGGTGGTCCCCTCATTTACACCAGTGCAAGTAAGAGGAGAAGCAGATTCACTCTATTTAAGTGGAGAGGCCCAACCAGGAGCATTGGACTGACACGGCAGAGACCCGCAGTCTTGTGCTGTCTATCTAAGCGGGCTGAGCTGTCAATCCAGGGCACTCTAATGGGTGTTTGAAGGAGTAGCAGGATCTGATGATGTTGAGCATGCGGACAAGGAGTGCAGTAACCACGGGTCTTGAGTTCTTGCAAGTACTGCCAGTCCACATACACTGTTAATGGCTAGCAGTCTCAGGGGCCAAGACTGGAGGAAAAGGCTCCAACTTTCTGCTGAGTAATACAATGGAAAGTGTTTTGGGCAGGCCCTCGCACGCATTGGTGACCTGGAAGAGCGGGGCAGCCTGCCAAGCTCCCTTTCTCTGTCCTTGTAACTCCTGAGTTTAAACACAAGTATCTGAAGTTCTTTAATCAGCAACTATTGTCCTGGATCACCTTGTCAGACTGATGGCTCAGTAGAGAGAAGGCATCATGCTGTGATCTGAGACCCCAACGTAGGCAGTTCACCATGAGTTCTGCACAAGGGGCAGTAGGGCTGAGGTGATGCTCCCAGTGGCAAGGGGTTTTGCTGTATGTAGTGGGGTGAGCACCCGCTCCAGCCCTGAAGGGGTTGGAAAAGCCCTGCAGAGGGCTGGGGCTGGGGAAGGGAGCAAAACCCCAGCTGATTGGGCGAAGTGGCTGCAGCTGGGGCCATGCCCCAAACAGACTGACCGGGCCTTATAAGAAGGCCAGGGCAGGGAAAGGCTGCAGTCTCTCTCTAGCAGTAGAAAGAGAAGGGCCTGGCTGCCTGGAAGTTGAGAGGGTACCTAAAGTAGAGCAGGACTTGGGGAAGGCTAGAGGGAGCCGGGGAGCTCCGGCCTGGAAACCCCTGAGGCTGCAGGCCTGGTAAGGCCTATTAAGTATGGGGTTGCAGGGGGCAGCCCATGGGTAGGTAGAGGCAGCAGGTCCAAACCCCTTTGCCTGTGATGAGTGGCTTATACTACAGTCAGCCCCAGTGAATGGGGGCTAGATGGAGACTGGACAGTAGCCAAGACTGAGGCAAAGTGGGGGTAGTGGGTGGGGGTTCCCCTGGGAGGGGGAAGACCCAGAACTGTGGGGGTACTGCCAGGGGGCAGCACCCAGAGAAAGGGGCACCGGGGTCCTGGGAGGGACATGGGGCCAGTGGCCAGATCACCAGCCTGCAGAGGGCGCTCCAAGGCTGGAAACGAGCTAATTCCCGGAGACGACCAGCAGGAGGTGCCGCAGAGGTGAGTCAAACATTGCTACACTGTGTCACTCATGAGACTGTCTCACAACTTTGCTGTATAGAGCCCTACCACAGAGGGTTGTGATATTGGTGGATGTGATATCAGTGAGGAGGAAAAGGCACCTGTGATGGGATGAGCCCCTTCCCAATCAGGAGTGAGAAAGGGTTGAAGGGTCAATTAGTCAAGTTCATTTCACCTGGATGGTAATTAGGTAGTTATGTGTTAGCCAGAGATAGGGCTGTCCTTAGGCACACGCAGGAAAAGTGCATGCGTAGGGCAACCGAAAATTTGGGGCACCACTGGGACAGCAGGTAAGAGTGGGTCAGCTCCCACACACCCAGCGTGCGCTGCAGGGGCCATAGGTGCCAACTTTTCCCGGCGCCCTCCCTGGCCCCACCCTGACTCCACCCATGCCCCGCCCCTGCCCCCATTCCAACCCCTTCCCCAAAGTCCCTGCCCCAACTCCACCCCCTCCCTGCACCTATTTGACTTCTTCCCTAAATCCCTGCCCCACCTCTTCTCTGAGCGTGCTGCATTCCCCCTTCCCTCCCAGTGCTTGCCGCCGCAAAACAGCTGGTTTGCGGCGGCAAGCGCTGGGGGGGGGAGGGGGAATGCAGCGTGCTCAAAGAAGCGCTGGGAGCTAGGGGGAGAAGCGGCGCGTTCAAGGAGGGAGGCGGGGGGGAGGCGGAGGTGAGCTGGGTGGGAGGGGTGGAGAGCTGCTGGTGGGTGCAGAACACCCACCAATTTTTCCCCATGGGTGCTCCAGTCCCGGAACACCCATGGAGTCAGCACCCACGGCAGGGGCCATATTCACTGAGCCAAATGAGCCGGCACCGCACATTCTGCATGAGGGAGAGGGTATGGGGGTCTCTGCGGGGAACTGTGCCTCTCTGCCAGTGTGAGGCGGGCTGGGCAGCTCGGTAGCCTTTGCTGCCTCGTCCCTCACCCTCCCCGTGCATTGTTGAAGATCCAGACTGCGGCTGGAGAACATTTGTTAGTGCCTCAGCAAAAAAGGAGAGCCAAGGTGCGAGGAGTTAATATGAAGAAGACCTTCCTTCTCTGCCCTGGCTGCTATATTTCTTACACTCACAGGATGGTGAGTATCACTGACCCTGGAACCGGACAGGTCTTCCCACCATGCAGTGTGTGATGGGCACCTTCCATTGTAAACATCCTCTGCTCAGCTCTTTGAGGCAGGTCTGGCAGCCATTCTGCAGACTGATCTGTGGTGTAACTGAAGGGTGGGATGCTGAGTGAATCTGACTTTCAGCTCCTCCAGCATATAAACAGTCTAGGGATTATCTGCATAGGAACAGGCTTGGCATTTACAAAGACTCTTACTTAGTAGGAAACTTTCCACTCAGTTTCCACTTAGTCTTGGATTTAGATAATTGAAAGCTTAATCGGAACTCTTAACACCCTTGTGCTTCCAAACAAAACACACCAAGACAGCCTATTCTGAACCTCAGGAAAGGAAGGCTTAGAAGAACTCAAAAGGGTTTGAGAGTGATAATTAACTCTGGAAGAATACTATAACAAACTCTGTGTGCACATAGGTGCATCCATGTGTGCATATGGCTGTATGTATGGATATACACGCACACATACCCTGCACTGGATGGACTCAGAACTTCTCTGCTTTGTTATAGGTCTTGTACTGATAGCTGTTAAAGGAAGATTCTCCTTTAGCTTGAGTGGTAGAGGTTTGTACTTTCAGAACAAGAAGATCTGAGTTCTAGAATCGCTGAGGGGGCAAACTTCCAAATGGTCATTCAAAGCAGCATTAGTGAAATTATAAGATGGTTACAGATTTCTGAAAATATGCCTGGGTCCCTTCCTTCCTCAGCTTGAGGTTTGTTACCTGAGTTAAGCGTACTTTAAAGGAATTTGACCTCGAGCTATTCCTCCCAGTGACAAACATTTGTCTACCACAGTGAGGAAAATGATAAATAAAATATAGCCATCGCTCTGTTTTCAGACGTCTGTTTTGGGAATGGTTCATAGGACGTAGGTGAGCTTTGGGGCTGCCGCTGTCTGCTGTTTCTATAGGAATCAGGTAGATGTGGGAATGCCAGTGTGTGCAGGAATTGAAATCCTCCTTGAGTGAAAAAGCCTTTGAATATGGGGTAATAAGGAGAGATGGTGGTAATTCTGTATGGCTAGCTCCGGTGACACTAAACATGATGGACCACGTTCACCCTGGGACCATGTAATGATACTTTTGTCAGTAGCTTTATACCATGGACAAACTTGCCCATTTTACAATGAGCCAAGCTGATTGCTTAGAGCATCACTAAACATAAAGGGAACGGTGTAATCTTATTCTCTGCAGTGGATGAGATTGGTACAGTAGCCGCTCTCTTGGTCTCTGAGGGTATCACTAGTTAATTTCAGTTAACATATGTAAAGTGCTTTGAGGATGAAAACCAAGTGTCAAGTACTATTTCCTCTAATTAACTCTGAGTTGATTCTGATGCATGAATGTCTCCGTTTGCATTCCAAGCATCCATGGGGATTAGAATACGGCCACCAGGCTCATTTCACTTATGACTCTTCCATCCAACTTGAAACCACATCTCTCTATGATACCATCCCTTATTAATTAAAAATGCCCCTCCAGCCCTAAGAAGGCATGGCTTTGAAAGCAATACGCGACTCCACAAGCAGGAAACCAGTACTGCCTTCCCTCCCCAGCAAGAGATATAAAAGGACTGCTGCCGATCAAGGCCCATTGATCCTCACAAGGAGGTGAGCAAAGGGAGAAGCAGCCATGTAACAGATGCAGCATGAGGTCACTTCCCGCCTGTCTGCTGGGGGTGCTGATGTGGTGAAAGGGAGCTGCTCAGACTGGAGTCTGGGATCAGGGACCCTCGCCCATCACGGGGTTCCACAGCTCGGGCTCCAGCCCGATCCCAAATGTCTACACAGCCATTTTACAGCCCTGCAGGCCTGAAATAGCTGACCCAGCCCAGCCGTGGCTGCTTCATTGCTGCCTAGACCCTCATTCTCTTCACTGTGCCAGCTGCAGTCATCTTAGGCCTAGCTGCTCTCTTCCTGGGCCTGCTGCTGCTAACTGTTAATGACTTCTGGTAGTGAAGAAGCAAGAGGAAACAAATGGCTGCTTTGGGATCACATTTCCCCTAGGCAGGAATCCAATTTTGCTGCACTCAGGATTGGCGCTTTTATTCTATGTGGAGAGAGAGCCAACCAGCCAAGGGACAAAGAGGATTGTAAACCCCTGAAAGCCTCTAGATAGATCACATGCCAAAAGATGGGGCACTTGTATGGCCGCTATGGCTTGTCCAAGATTCTACTGACAACAATGGTGACATTTTTGTAGATGTTGCTGCCTGGGGCAGATGAGTATCATTTTTCATCTGAGGACCTCAACATCCTTTGCGGAGATGAACTATGAAAGCCTCACAGGACTTCTGGGGATGTAGGTACGTATTTTCCAGGGGGCAGATTGAAGGGCAGAGAGGTTAAGCGGTTTACCCAAGTTCACACAGTGAATTAGTATTGGAGGAAGACGACATTCCAGGAGACCCATCTGTAATCATTAAGCCATGCTCGTTTGGTTCCACTACAGCCTTGTGTGGAATGCAGTGTCGCATATGGAAAAAAAGAGAAACACTTAGGTATTAAACTCCAGCCTCCGCTCTACTTCATATACCTGTGGAAAAATGCCTATTCTCACTCTCAAACCCACCAAGAAAGAATTCCTTTGATTCACACTTGGGCTAGAATAATTGCCAGTGGCTGAAATATAATTGGCCGTGGGTAATTGTTTATTCCACAGTGAAAACTAACCCTAATCTGTAGCCCACTGTAGCATTACCCTTGAATAAAGCATGCTGAATTGCTGTGCTGCTCACTTACATCTTCTGCCCAGCGTAGCTGTAGGAGACTATAGAATGCAAGAGTTCTTAGGGCTTGATCCCACATGGTCCTTGACGTCAATGGGAGCTGCAGGCACTCAGTACCTCACAGGATCAGGCCCTTAGCAAAGCTCATATGCTCAGTTCTAGCAGATTGCCCTGTCAGCATATTTTTACATTCATTTGATTGTATGCTGTATCCTACTGCACTGTCTCAGTTTTATACCATGTACATGACAATCTCCAGACCTGTGATTCAGGACCTTTGTGATTTTTTTTTTTTTTTTTTTTTTTTTTTTCCTGTGGGAGGAAGATGCAGGAGAAGGTGATGAAATAAGTAATATTACTGACCCTTGCAATTCTGTACAGCACTTTGTCCTCAAATTAAAACAGTGCTGGGGGGATACTATCTCTAACATATTTCAGAAGATGGCAGTTGGAGTAGAACATAATTGCAATAGTAAATAGCTTCTGGAATAGGGTCTGGCTACTGGAGTTAGCCATACAGAAATGGGGCCAGGGCAGGGTCTTATCTAGGGCTGGTCAAATATTTTCTGTCAGAACTGTTTTTTCATGGATTTTTTTTTTCTGCTTTACATGAAAAATTTCAATATTCTGTTGGAGGAAGAGGGGGGAATGAATGCTCAAAACCAGCAAAGGCTTTAGCTGAAATATTTTGGTGTGCAGCCAAATGTTGGGGCCCAAAAGTTGGCATTTTCTGCGGGAAACGCATGGCAATGAAAACAAAAATATTTTCATCAAAATTTTCAGCAGGGGAAAAAAATCCTGTGTTCCGACTGGCTCTAGCCTTATCAGTTATCTCGTTAGTGCATCTGTGGTGTTCTGGTATCTGGATTCCAGAACTCAGACAATTTGTATAAACAGCTGAGGTGCACACATCTGGAGACAGAGAATCTAAAGGATGTAGGCAGCATAAAGCGAGCACAGAATCGAGAGAAGTAATCATAGATGTTCAGGCCAGGAAGGACCATTGCGATCATCGTATCTGACCGCCTTCATGACACAAGTCACTGAATTTCAGTGTCACTATCCCCATTTCACAGCTGGGAAAACTGAGGACATAGGGAGGTTATCGTCTTATCAGATGAGGCACTTGCCAAGCCAATTTATGGCAGCCTCATCAGCCAAGTGCAGAGCCCTCAGACCACCAGCAAATCTTATCAGAGGGCAGTCATCCATGGCATGTGACGCTATCTGTCTCTGGCCACAGCTGCATGTGGGATGCTC
This sequence comes from Chrysemys picta bellii, assembly GCF_011386835.1. NCBI lineage: Eukaryota > Metazoa > Chordata > Testudines > Emydidae > Chrysemys > Chrysemys picta. The sequence continues at coordinate 16,517,641 of NC_088791.1, forward strand.
TCGTTGGCCCCAGGTGTGAAGGCTGGCTGTACATTGACCGTGGCCCATTAGAATTGGTATAGGGCGGTGAAGTGATTTTACCCAAGGTCATACATCAGGTCAATGGCAATGCTGGGATAGGAACTCAACTAGAGAGAGTGTGGTTGGTAGATAGGGCACTGGACTGGGACTAAAGAGAGCTGTGCTCTGTTCCCACCTCCGCCACTAACCTGCTGTGTGACCTTGGGCAAATCATTTAATCTCTTAGTGCCTCCTGGTTCCCTTTGTCCGTGTATTTAGATTGTAAGTACTTTGGGGTTGTGCCTTACAAAGGTTTGTACAGTGCCTAGCACAATGAGAGCCCAATCTGGATTGAGGCCTCTAGGTGCTACTGTAATGTAAATAACAGCTCGCCTCATTCCCACGGGACCACATGGCTGCTCTTTGGCTTATCATTTTTGGCAACATGAATGTGCCTAGACTAAAACTGATGCTGGAAACTGTTTTGTATGGCAAGTGCTCTGAGCTTGGGTGAAATATCAAAGTTACTGTGACTGAAATTAAAATAATTTGTGGTTAAATAGGGGGAAAGTGGACATTTATAGCAATTACTTAGATTTATGGCTGGAACCAGCTGACAGGCTTTGTCAGTTTCATCTGCTATCCATGTTCTGTCATGTTGTTTCATTCAGGTCTCTGGATGTTTTTCCTTTTTGGGATGGAAACCTTTCTCCTCTGTCGCTGTGATGGGGGATTCTCTGGCCCAGGGAGACTTTATATTTCTGTGAATAGGAGAAATTGGGGTTTTATTGGGATAGGATTAAAATTCAAAATGATCTGGAGAAATGGTCTGAAGTAAATAGTATGAAATTCAATAAGGACAAATGTGAAGTATTCCATGTAGGAAGGAACAATCAGTTGTACACCTATAAAATGGGAAATAACTATCTAGAAAGGAGTACTGCAGAAAGGAATCTGGGGGTCATAGTGGACCACAAGCTAAATGAGTCAACAGTGTAATGCTGTTGCAAAAAAAGCAAACATCATTCTGGGATGTGTTAGCAGGAGAGTTGTAAGCAAGACACAAGAAGTAATTCTTCCGCTCTGATTAGGTCTCAACTGGAGTATTGTGTCCAGTCCTGGGTGCTGAATTTCAGGAAGGATGTGGACAAATTGGAGAGAGTCTAGAGAAGAGCAACAAAAATGATTAAAGGTCTAGAAAAGATGACCTCTGAGGGAAGATTGAAAAAATTGGGTTTGTTTAGCCTGGAAAAGGGAAGAGTGAGAGGGGACATAACAGTTTTCAAGTATGTGAAAGGTTGTTACAAAGAGGAGAAAGAAAAATTGTTTTTCTTAACCTCTGAGGATAGGACAAGAAGCAATGGGCTTAAATTGCAGGAAGGGAGGTTTAAGTTGGACATTAGGAAAAACTTCCTAACTGTCAGGGTGGTTAAGCACTGGACTAAATTGCCTATGGGGGTTGTGGAATCTCCATCATTGGCGATTTTTAAGAGCAGGTTAGACAAACACCTCTCAGGGATGGTCTAGATAATTAGTCCTGCCACGAGTGCAGGGGACTGGACTAGATGACCTCTCGAGGTCCCTTCCAGTTCTATGATTCTATGATCCGCCTTAAAAATACTGGGCCAGATTGTGATCTCCATTGCAACAGGATAAATCTAATCCTGAGTGGAATTATTCTGTGGAGTGCAATTGATATCAGAAGCAGTACTGGTGTCCCTAGTTCCAGACACAATTATTCTGTCACCCGCATGCCAATAAAATTAAATAAACCAACGCAAAAACAGAGCGTGGCTGTTCCCCCAAATTAATATTCAGACATATGGGAATCATTGTCTTGCCTATATTTCTTTGTTGCTGCAATCCAGAGAGCTGCTAACACTGTCCTCCATAAATCCTCCTCCTTCACTGCATGATTTGCTCGTCGCGTTGTGTGGGGTTGTTAAATCATGATGATGCTTGTGGTTTAGGAGAGGGAAACATCAGCTCACTTGGTTTGCTCTGCTCTGTCAATAGACACGTTCTCTAAATCTGGGGGGACTTTCATGCTATACGATTTAAGGGCCAGTCCATGCCTGTGAAGTACAGGCCTCTGTTGGTGGCCTCCCCTTCAAATCTGATGAGTGACACAAACCACTGACATGTGACCAAAGACTTGACATAAGTAACACCTGAGTTTTGAAACATGCCGCGCCATAGCTGATAAATTTCATATGTATTTTAAACCATAAACCCATTGTTAAGGATTTTGCCTCACTGTGTGAATCAAATGAAATGGTTCTTCAATCTGTTACAGATGTGGGTGGAGGTGTGAGGGGGTCCCTGCCCTGGCTGTTAAAGGATTGTGTGTGTGTGTATTGTGTGTGAGGGGAGTTCTCTACCTGCAGTGTCAGGGGGAGGAAGAGAGTGATCAGGCTACCCCCCAAATTCAATTCATGCTGTTCCCCACACCAACACAATTTAAGTTACAGAAAAATGGAAGTTACCTGGTACAACTATCATCCTTTTGTTCTGTGTTTGTACAGCGCCTAGCACAATGGGGTCCTGGCTTATAACCGGGGCTCCACAGTAGAGGGGTTTAAGGTGCACATTATTAACACCAGTCAGTAGAAAAGGTGAGGCTTGACCTCGTGGTCTCCTGGATCCTATTCCAGTGCACCTTCCTCTAGGCTAAGGGATATTTTGATGGAGGGAGATGTGCTCTCATCTATGTATTACTTCCTAAATTAGTGAGACAGGGAGCCTGATTTGACTGAAATGTAGAACATCACACAAAATATCATACATGTGAGAGCTTTGGTTGGAAACAAGGAGAATTTGCACTGCTCTTGAGGTGTTGTGTTGTGCTCCCAGAAGGAGGGGTGTTGCTCCAGCTTTTAGGAGGGTGAGCTCCCCACCGTAACTAGGTGGCGGCAGCAGACAATCGCTTTCCACTGTTTTTGAGGTTCTATCCCTGATGGTTTGTCAGACTGTGAATTTGAAATCTAGTGTGCACACCGCCACTACCAAGAACTGCATTTGTGCCTGTACCCTGCACCTTGTGCCCGTGTAATAATCTCACACTTAGCCAAGGAGTTGCACATTAGATTTCAAATCTTCCAATCTCTAACAACCATCAGGGAAAGAACCCACGACCTTTAGTACCGTCTTTTACTCCCTGAGCTCAAGGAGTATCTCCTTTAACTGGTAGGAGTAGTACACTCTTATCCTCTGTGGATCACCCACTGGAGATGGACACTCACTTAGCCAGAATGTTACACCACTGTTGTGTACCTGAGCAAGGACCCGTCACAATCTGGCTTTACGTGCTTCCACCAGGTATCTTCCTCAGATGGAAAGGGACAATACTTCCATCATTACATGCATTACAAACTGTACTCCTTGCAACCACAGTGCATGACCATGAGCATAGTGACAGTGCATTTGTGTTTAATGCAGGGACATACACACATCACTGGACTCCATGTTTCAGCCCTTACTATACTAAATACAGTACATGCACATATCTCACAAGTAATACAAACTACGAAGCTAGTGGGTATTTGTGAAATGTGAATCTCCCAGTATCTGCATACTCAGATGTAGTCTGCTTAATAATACGTATCACTTCAGTAAGTCTAGATAATGTTTGTAATTCTCACTATTTGGCCAGATAGGTAAGTAGTAGTATCCACATTTTACAGATGGGAGAATGAGGTAGAGTTTAAGGTCATTTACACAAGTTATTGGACTCAGTTCAGGGGTAATCTACCTCCTGTATATCGCAAGCCATTAAATTCCACCCAGCCTAGATGATCTAATGGTCCCTTCTGATCTTAACTCTGAATCATGTGTGCTACAATTACACACCTAAACTGGTACATTTAGTTATCGGGATTCAAAGTGTGACCGTAGTAACCATGTAAAAACAAGGCATGAATTGTATGCATGTGTCTGCATGTGCAAAGTGCACACACAATTTTCTGAAAACTCTTGTCTAAGTTGTATGATTCTGAAGGACAAGGATCAGAGTCAAGATCAGAACTAAGGAGTTTCTGCCTCCTAGTGCAGTGTTCAGGCCGCTAGACCACATCTTTAGAGCTGGTCCCAAAAAAAAGTGAATTTTCAAATTTCAATTTGCACAATTTTTTTTAACGAAAAATTCAACCAACTGATCAAACATACAATGAATGTTTGAAATTCCTAGAGAGAAATAAACACTCCTGCTTTTTTGTACTTTTTCCCCACTAGAAAAGAAGAGGAAAAAAGTTTAAAAATGAAAGAATGGGATTTTCCCCCAACAAAACAGAACAAGAAATTTCAGTATTTTTGTTGACGAACAAAGTTTTGACCAAAACAAAAATATTCTGCAAAATTTTGTTTTGATGGAAAATCACCTTTTCATTTAAAAATGACAATCTAGTTGTATTAGTAACATCTTATCAGCCTTACTAACATACGTGATTAACACGGAACATTTTTAGTTAAAAAAAATTAAACACAGAATTTTAGTACCAATGCCAAGAAAACAGTTAATTTTATTCAAACAGTTTAAAAATAGGAACAACACAAAACCTACATACTTTCTTCTGGATTTTATTTTTGACTGAGTAAAAATCCTTTGGTTTTTAGGATGCTAAGAAAACCTTCGGTCTGCAGTAGTTCTCCAGAAATTGTACTATTTCAACCTGAATTATGCTGACTTGACAGGCAGACAATTTGAAGCTGCTGCAGTTTATAGAAGAGTCACTTTTAAGAAATGCCAGTATTATTTCAGGAGAAAAATATATGCTTCTGTTTCCAAGCGGAGCAGAGTTAGAAGATAATTAAGCTTCAGCTGCTTCCTAGAAGCCAAAGCAACAGTTAAGTATCAAATTCAGCTTGGTTTGATACAAATGGTTGTATAAAAGCTAGTACAGGCCCCCTCTAGGTCCTAATGCAAGGATGGTGCATGAGCCCAATGCAGCCTGTGGCTGCTCTTCTCTTCAGTACAGAGGTGCAGCCTGTGGAGACTACATGTCCCAGCATGCAATGTTCTGCCATGATCTGGATAGTCTAGTAAGGTTTGGGGGTTCAGATCAAGCATTGCATGCAGGGACCTATACCTCCATGGCCCACATTTCTGGAATAAAGATAAGCTGCTATCTGCTCATTTTTATGCAAGTCAGGTGTAGCCCTGGCAAATTGTCAGTGTTGTCCTTGGTTGGGCAAAGTCTGTCTGCCTCTGTCCTAAAGTTGCAAATATTAAGTGTATTTGTATTCAGGTCACGTAAATTGATTATAAAATAAATATTAAAACAAAAAGGGGAAACACACCGAACAACTTACTTTATTTTTTTTCATTACTCTTCCATGGCGTATTGATATGAAGAGCGGTGATTTGGCTAACCAATTCCAAGCCATGAACTGATGTGCATATACACAAGGTTGGCATCCTTGTCAACCAATGAGATTGCTGCCTTAACTTAAGCCATTTTAATAATTCAGTTTCTAATCTCTTTTGGCAGTGCCTAAGGAGGAATGTTGGGGAAATATATTTTAAGGGATGACTGCCTCCAAGAAACAGGATTTATTTCATACTTTAAGAAATTAGTCTATATCAAATGTGTAATAAAAATATTTTCTATAGGATTTAAAAATATATACACATATAAACTACCTTAATTTTAATGCCCTGTTGATATTGATGTGATCTCTACAGTATCTAAACTTAGGTAAATGAGGTTGCCCAGCAACCTCCATCATGTCTTAAAACAGTGATTACAAGACAGGAGACCTTGTCTACCCTGAAAATTGAAGCCTGCTTGAAAACTGGATCTGAAATCTTTTTTTATGGTCCTGATTCAGCTCCCATTGGAAGTCAGTGCAAAGACACCCATTGACTGTGAGAGCTGGATCCGATCCTAGACACAGGTCCAGGTAACCTGGTTTCAAATATTGCCAGGCTGGGCAGTGAAAATGGAGCCAAAGTGTATTGATGCTGCGATCCCCGTAAGGCTCAAACAGACTCTTTGGACGCACTCTTCAGACAGCTTGGTCCAGTCTACAGTATCCACCAAATCTAGTGTGGATCCTGCTTATCTAGTACTGTATATAAACTAGGGTTACCATATTTCAGCGAGCAAAAAAGAGGACGGGAGGAGCCCCGCCCTAGCCCCGCCCCTGCCCCTCCCACTTCCCGCCCCCCCTGACCTCCCAACCCTCCCCCCGTTCCTTGTCCCCTGACTACCCCCTCCTGGGACCCCTGCCCCTAACTGCCCCCCAGGACTATCTAAGCCTCCCTGCCTCTTGTCCCCTGACTGCCCCAACCTTTATCCACACCCCCACCCCCAGACAGACCCCTGGGACTCCCACGCCCCATCCAACCACTCCCCACCCCCTGACAGCCCCCCCCCCAGAACTCCCAACCCATCTAAACCCCTCTGCTCCCTGTCCCCTGACTGCTCCGATCCCTCTCCGCACTCCTGCCCCCTGACAGCCCCCCCAGAACTCCCAACCCATCTAAACCCCTCTGCTCCCTGTCCCCTGACTGCTCCGATCCCTCTCCCCACTCCTGCCCCCTGACAGCTCCCCCCCAGAACTCCCAGCCCCCTACCCCCCCCCCGCTCCTTGTCCCCTGACTGCCCCCTCCTGGGACCCCTGCTCCTAACTGCCCTCCAGAACCCCACCCCCTACCTAAGACTCCCTGTTCCTTGTCCCCTAACTGCCCCCTCCTAAGACTCCCCCCAACTGCCCACCAGGACCCTACCCCCTACCTGTACCCTGACTGCCCAAAACTTTCTCCACTCCCCCCAAAAAGCCCCCCCCCGTTTCTTGACTGCCCCCTCCAGAACCTCCCTGCCCCTTCTCCTGCCCCCCTTACCCTGCTGCTCAGAACAGGGTGTTGGGCTCTGTGCGAGCCGGACACGTGGCTAAGCTCCCCAGCACAACAAAACCCGGTCCCTGGCCCTGCACAACAAAACCCGGTCCCTGGTCCGGACCGGGTTGCAGGGGAGAGCTGCCCTTGTATCAGCACAAAGTGCTCTCGCTCCCGTTTTGCTACGCTGCATGGCAGAAACCGCTCCCAGTTGCAAAAGGGGAGGGCTGCACTTTGTGCTGAGACACTTGCTCAGAATGCAGGGCGGAGCTCCTCTCCAGCTGCTCCGGAGTCCAGCCCGGGACTTTCCTGCAGCCCTCCCAGCCGCTCGCTCTGCTGTGCCGGGGGAGGGGGGAAATCCCGGACATTGTGAGTGCTTTACAAATTCCCCCCGGACGCTATTTTTAGCACAAAAAGGAGGACATGTCCGGGTAAATCCGGACGAATGGTAACCCTAATATAAACAGAGTTCCAATTTGTTTTTCATACATGGTTCAAATGCCAGTGTAGACAAGGTGTGAGGACCAGATCCTGCACTCTAATGCAGGCAAAACTCCCACTGGAGTATTTGGCTGTGTAAGGAGCATGAGATCAGGCCCTAAGTCACCAATATCATTGGCTTGTGCCCTAAACCTTGCATTATACTTTAAGGTAGGTAGCATGAGAATTCTCTTGCTTTAAAGAGTTAATATGTGGGATTTGGCCTCCTGCAGAGGAGAGCTTCTCACTGAGCTTTCGGTTTATCTGCTCCATGTGCCTGTTGTTCTTTCTGGCTTGCCGGAGGGACCTCTTGACTTTCTTCACCCGGTCTCGGAGCTGCTTGTTGCGTTTCTCCAAGGTTGCCACCTTCTGCTGCAGTTTCTTCACTTGATCCTCTTCCTCAAATAGGGCTTTCTGGACCGAAGAACACATGAGCTGAGGGAAGAGTAGAAAGGAAACATGAGCTCTAAACCAAAGCCAGGAAGCCACTTGCACTATGAAGGCACATGTAAATTCCCCAGACATTCTGTTACTGGAACACCCCACAACTGGATGGTCGCTTTTGGAAGCTTCTCCTCATCTTGCAGTTTTCTCCTAAAATCTTCTACCCCTCAGTCTTTTCTGAATACAAGAACAAACTATTTCAGATCTTAATAACATTAGCTATCAACATCACCTTAATGAGCTCTACAAGAGGTTAACCTAGGTCAGTGGTATTCAACCTTTTTTCATTTGTGGATCCCTAAAAAATTTCAAATGGAGGTGCGGACCCCGTTGGAAATCTTAGACATAGTCTGCAGACCCCCAGGGGGCCATGGACCACAGCTTGAAAACCACTGGTCTAGGTCATCAGTGGCATTTAGTTGAACTTAAGAAGGCAATCTGGCCTGTTTCTGCTCTGTGTTTCAGATCTGGAATTTGATTTCAGCCCATTGGGTTCTGCCATTTGTAAAATCTATACTCAGACGCAGGGTTTGATTATTATTTTTTTTAACTCTTCTGAAGTTCAGGTTTTGGTTCAAGCCCGCCTCTTGTTCTTTCTACTAGAGACAGAAGAGGATGGCACAATGATCTAAATCTCATACTTGATGTGCCTACATTGCCTGGAACCACAAGGTCAAATCCTGGCAAGTTTGGACTCTGCCCTTCCAAAGTTTAATCCCCCCCACTTTCCCCCAGATTTTATGCAGTTTATTACATATGGGTCTTTTAGATGAGACCTTAAAAAGTAAGATCATGTCATCTCTGTGTGGACATTAAAGCGCCCATGGCCTTATTCTTAAGAGTAGACACTTTCCCTTGGTCAAAAATTTTCTCCTGCCCCAATCCAACCCCACTGTTGCACAGTGTGCAATGAATCAGTTGATTTATACATTCAGGAGCACTAAAATGCAGCAATCTCCTCTCACTCCTGCAGTCCTTATTCAGGCAAAATTCCCACTGACTTCAGCAGGACAATGACAGGAATGCTGACATAATTTGCAGAGCACTTTGGAATCCTCCAGGATGAGAGAGTCTGAGTAGAACTGTAAAGCTGAGGAATGGACTGATGAAAACTTTTTTAAAGATAGTATCAAATATTTAAGTAACTTGTTTGTAATGTATCAAATACTATCACATGGCCACATCACTCTGTGTCATTGTAGCGAGGCGGTGGGATACCCCACAGACCCGCTGAGGGCTGAACCTCCCCTAATACCGACGTGGGCGGAGCCACCGGGTCCGGCGCCCGTCCCTCAGAGGTCAGGGTGCCGACCCGGAAGTATAAAAGCCCGCCTGCAGAGCTCAGTGGAGCCCACGCCGGCGGAGAGAGCAGACGTCTCTGGCCGAGCTCCTGCTTGGGAGACAGCTGCAGGCTGCGACCGGCCTGCTGACTTACCAGGCCTGCCGAGCCTGCCCTGTGCCAGCTACCCCGAGGAGGACTGGCCGAGCCTGCCCCGTGCCAGCTACCCTGAGGAGCCGATGCTGGTGGAGAGCACCGAGGACACTAGGTACCATACGAGGGGGAGTGTGGAAGTAGCCCGGGGGCAGCTGACCCCAGTCTGGCTGCTGCACTGCCAGAGCCGATGTCAGTGTGTTGCGGCCAGGATCCCCACTGACAGCAACGAGTTTCTGCCGCTGCTCGGGCCCCGGGCTGGGACACAGTGGAGTGGGAGGGCCTGCGTCCCCCCTGACACCCACTCTTTGGGTGGCAGACTCCCCCTTTTCCCCTGGCCTAGAGGCTGGGACCTGCTTAAAGGCCTGGGTTTCTGACTAACTATTTGCTTGCTGCCCCGCCCTGACCTAGGGTCTGGGCTGCTACAAACTGACCCAGCCCCTGCTTAAGGGCCTGGGTCGCTGACTGTGTGTCTGCTGTCCCAGACTGCCGCTGGACCAGAGCAAGGCGGTGGGATACCCCACAGCCCTGCTGAGGGCTGAACCTCAGCCCAAAACGACTACAGTCATTCTCCTGTAATGATTCAACAGTGCTGTTGTATCTCTGAATAGGCTCACTGTATGGTTTTTCCTTATTTCAGCCTTTGTTTAAGGTTTCACCTCCCGTGTATGTGGTTGTCATAACAAGGTTATAAAAATCAATTTTAAAAATGAAAACTAGTGCTAACAAAAATTGGAACCCAGGCATGGTTTCAGGGCAGAGTTTAGAGAAACAAAGGATTTAAGTTCCTAATGCATCGTGTTAGTAAATCTGTACATCTTACCAATAAACTCCAAAGTACAGTAGCGACTGGAGGAAGTGAAGTCCCTTCTAGAGCCTTTTGTTTCTTTCCATTCTCTCTAGGAAAATATTCCTCTTAAATTTTAATAGTGTGATTGGAGTTTTAAGCTGCGCTGGTCACGACAGGCCATCAAATGTTGGGGGGGGGGGGAGGAGGAATGCTGTTTCTTTGATTAAATTTTACTTTGTATCTCCAATCATCTTCTGTTTCTTAAATAGGCATTGAGGGCTCCCAGAGTTTTGGATAGGCTTCCTTTGGTGTGGAGTTTAATAAGACTGAAATCTAAATAAACGTGTGAATACTTGCAGAGATAATGAATAATTACATGCTGTTATACACTATCTTTTCCATCTTGGTTTGTAATGTTTTTCTGCAGACCAGGAGATGGTGGGTGGACATGTAATGTAATGCTTCGGAAATCCACCAGCCATCAAAAACCTCTGCAGGATAACATTGCAGCAGCTTCCACTTGCAGCTGGCTACTTTGCTTCAGTCCGGTTTGGGTCTCGTCTGTAAGACTTTCCTAGGGACGGAACCGTTCGCAGTGTCCACACTCCCACCAGAGCGGCTTTATAAATGCATGCCAAGGAGAATGGTAACCCCAAAACAAAGGGCCAAATGCTGGTCAGAAAAGGAGACTTTGTTTTTCCAATAATGCATATTGCAAGCTATATCCACAAGCTATTTGAAAACAGTCAATAATTCTTGGCTTTCATGTTTCCCAGTCCCCTGCGAAGCTTCAACCTGAACATGTAAGAATAATCTTAAATCAAGTTTACAGCTTTCACTTGCAGTTTTTTAAAACAATCCCTAGCTATTAGGGATTACAACATGACTTTCACGGGGCGGGGAGAAGGGGCAGATTATCCCATCTCAACCTCTTGTGAGGTTTCTTGCACCTTCTTCTGAAGCATCCAGTGCTGGCCTCTGCCGGAGACAGGTACTGGACTAGATTGACCTTGGGTTTGACCCAGTCTGGCAATTCCTATATAGAAGTATGGTTCTAATGTGAGAAACGACTATGTCAGAATGGCACCTTGTTACCCAAGAGCTGTACACTGTGTATCAGAATCCCTGACTGCTGACATTAGTGACAAAAATAAGCTTTGATTACTATTAATCTATCCATCTGCGCTATCTTCTTATAAGGTGTCACTCGTATCGGAATATCTTCAACTTCTGCTAGGCTGTCAGCCAATACACTTGTGTATGAGCTGGATTTTATTCCTCCTTGTGCATCATCGACAGGATTGTTTACTAAATTCCAGCGAACCCTATGTAAATCTACTGAAGACAGTGTGGTTGCACAAGAGCTAGGGCAGAACTGGTCCTGAGGAACTTCTTATTGCTGCTGTTGAGGCATGTACTAGACCGAAACCAGCTTGACATTTTGATCCCTGGTTCCATTTGCATGATTATCAGTTAGAAAACAATCCTCTCTACTTGTGCACAAAGCACAGTTGACCTGGAAATCACTGAGACACAATGAGCTTGGAAATCACCACTGCGTTGCCAGCTAGTTAGAAAAACCCAGTTGTAACATAGACGGGGCCTCCGTTAAAAGTGATTTCCAAACACGTTGAGCTTTCCACTAATATAGACCGGTTTCGGGCCACATTTTGCCCAGTTTTATACTTGTATAAATGTGGAGTGATCCCATTTAGGTCCTGTAGAATTACACTAGTGTAAATGAGATCACTCACACCTCTGAAAGCCACACAGAACTGGATTTTGCTTCTGGGCAGGTTCTGTGGCCTCATTCATTCGGCATCTTCTGCCAGCAGGCTCCGTTTCCTTATGCCTGGAAAGCTACTTCAGGTATAAAACATGAAACACGTGACCACGTACGTTCTGTGAGCTAAGTTTTTAAGAAGGGCTGAAACCCAGCTAAGTAAAATGCTCTTTCCTGCCCATCAGATTCAGTTAACAGGCCACTGAAGTCTCCTGCATCACGATCCTGCACAGTAAGTCACTAAAGAGAGCCGTCCTGCACGCTTCCAGCAGAAGGATGAGTTCTGCAGAGGGCTAGAGGGAAAGAGGCAGATGTGCCAAAGTGAAGGAATCTGAAGCCTTTTTCAGGCTTCAGCAGCACACTTCAGTGTCTATATTTGAGTTGGCATAGGCTCCTCCCCTCCTCCCTAAGACTAAGGAGGGCGGTTTCGGGAATGTCCACCAGCCAGAAAGCCGCTCAATTGGTCCTGAGGTGTGCTGAGTGGGAGGCCGACCCCCCAGTAGGCTGTGAAAGAATCGAATGTGGCTCATGGGAGGATAGTGGAATGAGGAGAGGAGACTAGAGAGGAAAGAGCAAAACTGTCTTGGAAGCTGTTACTGAATGCCAGCACTGACACGAACGCTGCCAATCAAGTGGATAGCTTACCAGTCCCACAGAGCCTCTAAAACCAAACAGATAAGATACCCCTTCTGAAAGGAATACTTAGTTACAATGCATTCTAATTTTTTTTGCTCCGCCCCCCCTTTTTTGCTCCGCCCCCCGTTTTTTCCCTCCCTTCCTCCCCCCCCCCCCCCCCCCCCCCGTCCTGATATTTTGCTGATCTGGTCACCCTAATTCTAATGGAACTGAGCGATGCTGCCAAGTGACCCCAGACTGAGGATGCAGCACTACACATTGCTTAGAACAGCTTACGAATTACACTTTTGGGCTCTGCTGGTATTGTTTACCTCTAGCCAATAACACTTCAGAACAATCTGTTCTTCTTGAGATGACTTCTGCTAGGAGTCTCTCTCTGTTCCATAGTTTCTTTAACTAGCAAAGTTCAAGGGTGGCCTGAAGTCAAATCTACTGCAGGACCCAGGTAAGGACAGGTACTCCTCTACCCCAATATTACCCAGGTAAGGACAGGTACTCCTCTACCCCGATATAACACCAATTCGGATATAACACGGTAAAGCAGTGCTCTAGGGGGGTGGGGCTGCGCACTCTGGCGGATCAAAGCAAGTTCGATATAACGCGGTAAGATTTTTTTTTTGGCTCCCGAGCACAGCATTATATCCGGGTAGAGGTGTAGCATAGACATGGGACATTCCTCAGAGTTGCAGGTTCCTAGCACCTCTCAGGATTTAGCCCAGAGAGTCTATTGTTGTGGAGTCAGAGATTCATTTGTCCAAGTATTGGTCTGAAATATTTTGTCTTACAAATGTATCCTGCCTTTAAGCCTCACTCCATCCACAGGCTTAACAAAATGTATTCAAGCCAATAACAACCAGCATTGTATCAAACAACACTGCTTTTGCTAATGCGATTGCAAGAATGAGCACTTTTATAGCATGTGCACACACATTACGTTTATTTATAAAATCTGTACTTCATACATAAGCTGATTTCTGAATGGCTGAAGCATTGGACTCCGCTCTCCTATGGTTGAATCAAAGATGCTTTGTAGTAACGGCATAATGAACAGTGATCGCTCTGCTGTCCAAGGCAATGGGACACAATGGTAGCATTTATACATTATGAACAGTATACAAATGATTAGGTTGGCATAGAAGAGATCAAGTAGGTTAGCCACAAGTTCAAACCCCAGCAGTGCCAACTCAGCCCTTCATCTATTTGAGAGGCATAAATTGAGTTCCAGATAGAACCACACACAATGAACTTACTTACAAGATTTTTCAAATGTGGTGGATTCTCCATCACTTGAAGTCTTTAAATCCAGCCTGGATGTCTTTCTAGAAGATATGTTTCCCTTCAACCAGTAGTTTCAGCCTGTGTTATGCACAAGGTCAGATTAGATGATCATAATTAGGGGTCTACTTAAATTGCAACAAAATCACACATCTTTTGCAGGTTGGTCAGGGCATAAAAAGCAAAATTTTGCAGCTGTGTTCATACAGTTGTATATTCCAGGCCACCCTTACTTCTGTGCTGCTGCTGGCAGTGGCGCTGCCTTCAGAGCTGGGTGCCCAACCAGCAGCTGACACTCTCTGGCCACCCAGCTTTGAAGGCAGCACAGAAGTAAGGGTGATAATACCGCACCTGCCCTACAATAGGCTTTTGGGTTGGGACCCCCAGTTTGAGAAACGCTTGTGTATTTTTGTATACTTTTACCCTATACTTTACCCTATAGTGTAGGGTAAAAGTACACAAAAGACCAGATTTAACAGGGGAGTCCAGATTTCACGGTCCGTAATGTGTTTTTCACGGCCACGAATTTAGTAGACCCCTAATCATAATGGTCCTTGCTGGCCTTAAAACCTATGAAACAAGGTTTCCTCTGCTCTCCGTGGGTAATAAAGCTACTCTGGTACTCTTTCTAAGAGTTGGGGGAGGGTTGCCATGGTGTCCTGGGCCAAAAATGTCCATCCCTACTCACGTTGTTGGCACAATGTCGACGGATGTTTGTTATTATTGCATTCTGTTGTTACTATGGGGTTCATTTTTTTTTTAAATGAACAGTAATTCCTAGCTTTAAAAAGTAGGCCCCCTCAGTGATGAGATGGTTACTTCCCTGATGTGCTCCCTTTGAGCAGTGAGGATATGTAAGTAACTGCCTCTCCCTTAAGCAGAGGGATTTCAGCCTCTCCCTTAAGCAGCATGCACAGTCCAGAATTTTTTTTTCTTCCCAAAAACAGAGTTCCAAAACCAAGATCGCACCAACAGCAGCTGAAGTGCCTGATGGAACAAATGACATCTGTGCTCTCTGGGAATGTGGTGCAAATGCTACAGATAGGTAGCTGCAGGGATTGGCCGCTCCCTTTGCACGTGCTCAGTGCTTAATTTGTGCCGGGCCGGCACCTCTGGACTTGCTGCATCAGTTATGAAAGTAAAAGAATTGCTTGAGTCCCAGCACTTAATTGCTTGAGCCCTGGCCCCTCTTTCATTACAAATTAAGCACTGCACATGCTGTATCTTCCCCTACAGCAGATCTTGTTGCATCCCAGCATTTATCTCCAGTTGCCGTCCATGCCATAAATCACCGAGACCAGGAGAAGCTGGTCAGATTTGTTGCATGTTGCTTAGGTGCTTCGTGAAACCTTAGCCAGCCCCAGACGCTTATCTCTGGCTCCTTATTTGTTTAACCACAGAAAGAACTGATTCACTCTTTCTAGAAAGACTTGGGAGCCAAACCTCGCTCTGTCTCTTTTAATTCTATACAGGATATATTTACTGAGCCCCGTCAGTCTGCCCAGCAAGGAGAAGGGCTCTCTCTGTGCCCCAGGGTAAATAAGACATGATGCAGATCACCCACAAAATGCTACTCCCTGCCTTGGCTGAAGAGGGCTGGATGGGGGACTCCTTTGAGCCCATCAGCGGGATCGTTTATAGATTTGAAGTGCTGCCACCTGCCATGGGTGGGCCTGAGCCTGCTGCCTCCTCAGCGTACTCAGCCCCTGTCAGCAGGAGTTAGTGAGAGGAAACCGTGACCGCTTGCTTATCACTGATGCAGGGAGCGAAGGAGGGTTTTGGCAGGTGGGAGGGTTATGGAAACTCATGTAAAGTACCGACGGAGAGGCTGGCTGGGGACTGGGTGTGTTTGTGTGCATGGGAGGGGAGTTTGATGGTTATCCTTGCTATATGGATGCCTGTCACTGACTCCTAGGCGCAGATGTACGTGTTTGTCAGGGAACAGTTAAGGCCCTTTACTGTGGTGACCCTCCAAGTGCAAGAAGCCCACATCAGCTTTGATAGTCTGATGTCTGATGGTTTTCCTATGACTGCTGTCTTCGCTTCCAGCCATCAGCAGATTACTGAAGAGCAACGTGAAGCATTCACTTTCCTCAAAGCATGAGTCATGAAGAACTAGCCCAGGAGCAAGGCTAGCCTTTTCAACTGTTCACCAGCAGACCAGCATTCATTTTTCTTAAAAAAGGGGTGGTGGTGTCTCTCAGTTGCAAAAAACAAACAAAAAAACCCAAGCTTTCATCCCTGTCCTAGAAGCTGGGGCAGAGAGGTTGAACCTACATTCAGGTTCCATGTGTAATAAAGTTTTAAAATTCTCCTAAAGTTGATAGTTGGGGCTAACCCCCCTCTGTAGTGACAACAAGCTGCCTGAGTGATAACTTAAGGAGCCTGATGCAGGCAGCATTGACCAAAGCGCTGTTTTCCCAGGCACGTGTTGTGCTTGCTAGGATGTGTTGCTGACATTCCTATTGCAGGCTGCGAAAAGGCCGAGGATTCCTGCTGCCTGCACTCTCTCTGGAAAATGCGATCTCTGGTTACAAATTGTGACAAAACTTACTTCCCAGTTGCCAACGTGCCAGCTGCTTCACCAGAATGCACTGACTCAGCAGGTAGGACTGTTTTGTTTTGGGGAAGAGGGGTTGTTGGATTTTGGGGGGGCAGGGGGTGTTTGAAAGGGCAAAAACTCCACAACTTGCTCTTATTTTTTGAACCCTGTTCTTAACCTCAACGATGGACTTCTTGAAAAACTTATCTACAGCAAAGAGTCCATTAATTTGAAAGCACAACCTTCATTTCTGGTGGGGTGTTTGGATTCTGGGTGGGTACTTGTTTGTAGTAAATATCGGAGACCTCCAATGTTAAAATCCTCATCTTTGTCTTCAAGTTCCCAGGCTTTCTGAGTTCTTATGAATAAACGGTGATTTGCTTTGGACAGTACAGCTGGGTTTGAGTGGATTTAGTGCTGATGAAAGGAGCTAGCCTGACAACCTGAGAGCCCCCTCTGTCCATCATATAGGTACAACACTGCTGATGGGGTCCCCAACACTGCCTTCCCACCATGCTTTGAACCCTGAGCTGCAAGGAGCACTTCTACGGAAGAGACAACACTACAGATTCCAGGTCCTGTTCAGCCCGTAGCCCCTCTGCTGAGACTGGGGCATGGGAGCACTATTGTCTCCATGTATATCAGTTTTCCTATTATTTGTATCGCAGTTGAACTCAGTCAGGTATTGGGGGGGGGGGGGGGACCCACTGGGCAAGGCGCTGTACCGATATGAAACCAAAAGACAGTCCCTCCTCCCGAGGAGATGACAATCTAAATTAATTGGAAAGACAAAGAGTGGGAGGAAGGAAGTATTTTCATCTTACAGAGGTGATGTGGAGGGCCAGACTTTTAAAGGTATTTAGACATCTATTTCTCATTAATGTCAATGGGAGTTAGGCGCCTAAATGCCTTTAAAATTCAGGCCCAGAGAGATTAAGCTGATTTTCCACGGCTCAGCTGGGACTTAGGTGCCCAGTTGCTATCTGTTGCCCACCAATGACTTGCCCAAGGTCCAATAGGACTGCAGTGGCAGACCTGGGAACTGAACCTACATCTCTGGAGTCTCCGTTTGGGCTGGTGATTAAAGCACTGTCTTCCTTTTGCGTGTATTAACATTTGTAACATGGTCACATTACACTGTATGGGTCTGACCCTGCAAGGGGCTGAGCATCCCGTGAGAGCTGAGGCAAGGAATACCTATTGCCTTTTAGATTTAAAATAGCCTTCCAGTTGTTTGGCAGCTTCCCCGGTGCTGTAGCTTGAGAACCATTCATGTTAAGGATTTTAATGTATGGGGTTGGGCGGGAGACATTCCCATAGGTTTAGCCCTGAGGGTAGGTGAGGTCTTGCATACCTGTTTGTTGAGACCAGTATTCCTAGTGTTGTCTTGACTGGTAATTTCCAGTAAAATAACACTTTCTGTGTTGTTATTAACCTCCGAGTTCAGGTCATTATGATGATTTAGCACCCTGCCAGCCAGGGCCGGCTCTGGGTTTTTTGCCGACCCAAGCAAAAAAATTTTTGGCTGCCCCGTCCCAGCTCTGGGCTCCTCGCCGCACCCCCCTGCCGCCCCAGCTCTGGGCTCCCTCATTCCTCCCCCACCATTGCCCCACACACATCTCCTGCCGCCCCAGCCCTGGGCTCTCTTTCCCCCCCCTCCCCACCTGCATCCTCCTTCCGCAGCCCTGGGTCACTGGTAACTCGCTCCCACGGCAGGTCATTCAGCATGAATTTTAGATGTGCACAGAACACAGACAGGATTGGTTCCCATATGGTTACAGAACTGCAGTAAAGTGGAACAATTTTCAGCTTGTGTGATTGGAGGATATCTGGATGCATATTATAAGACTGTCCTACATAAATGAGGAAAAGTTGAGGTGCCCTTATTATTCTTTTCTTCCACTCTTTCTTTCTATGGGGAATTTGCCAATGCAATATCACTGTCTTCCTTTTAAACAAACAAATAAACAGGCAATGGCTGTTGAAAATAGCAATTCCAGTCCTAATAACCACTGGGAAGCATTTCTTGCTCAATTTTATCCTACTTTTTCTACAGCAAGTTACAGTGATCAGTATATTTGATTTGGGAGAAATGACGTAACAGCTGCCCAAACTGAGCTTGAGCACTCCTGAATTTTGAGGTGTTCAAATCTGGAAGGCAGGTGCTGGTGGGGGGGAAAGGGGGCTGTGGATCCGCGGGGGAGCACGGCAGCATGTATGAAGCAGTGTGTCTGGCGCTGCGCGGAGCCAGACATGCTGGTCTGAGTGGCACAGTAAGGGGGCTGGGGGGTTGGATGGGGCGGAGGTTCGGGGGGGGGGCAGTCAGGGGCAGGGAGAAGGGGGAATTAGGTCAGGGGTTGGGGGGGCAGTCAGGGGATAGACAGCGGTTGGATAGGCATGGGAGTCCCGGGGGTTTGTCAAGGGACAGGTAGGGTGTAGGGTCCTAGGGGGGAAGTTGGGGCAGTCTCAGGAGGGGGCAGTTGGGGACAAGGAGAAGGGAGGCTTAGATAGGGGGTGGGGTCCCAGGAGGGGTGATCAGGGGACAGGGTGCAGGAGGGGTTGGATGGGTTGGGGTTTCTGTGGGGGGCAGTTGGAGGGGGTGAATGGTGGCAGGGTGGGGCTACCCTCCCTCCCTGTGGAGTGTCCTGTTTTTTGAATGTTAACATATGGTATCCCTACTCACAGTGCAGCTCTCCATTCATAGCAAGCTGCAGCATGAGATCTCAGCTACCTCACTCCCTCCCCCTTTCCTGTTGGTAGTGGCCAAGGGAATGCTGGGAAATGTAGTTCTTTCCCTGCTCCAGGGCTGACTCTATAGGCAGGGAGCTAACCAAGGAATTACAGCTCCCAGGGCCCCCAGTTGATTCTCAGCTAGGGTTACCATTCGTCCGGATTTACCCGGACATGTCCTCCTTTTTGTGCTAAAAATAGCGTCCGGGGGGAATTTGTAAAGCACTCACAATGTCCGGGATTTCCCCCCTCCCCCGGCAGAGCAGAGCGAGCGGCTGGGAGGGCTGCAGGAAAGTCCCGGGCTGGACTCCAGAGCAGCTGTAGAGGAGCCGGATCCGCCCTGCATTCTGAGCAAGTGTATCAGCACGAAGTGCAGCCCTCCCCTTTTCCAACTGGGAGCGGTTTCTGCCATGCAGCGTAGCAAAACGGGAGCGAGAGCACTTTGTGCTGATACAAGGGCAGCTCTCCCCTGCAGCCCGGTCCGGCAGCACTGTGCAGGGCCAGGGACCGGGTTTTGTTGTGCTGGGGAGCTTAGCCACGTGTCCGGCTCGCACAGAGCCCAACACCCTGTTCTGAGCAGCAGGGTAAGGGGGCCAGGGGGCGGGAGAAGGGGCAGGGAGGTTCTGGAGGGGGCAGTCAAGAAACGGGGGGGGGGGCTTTTTGGGGGGAGTGGAGAAAGTTTTGGGCAGTCAGGGTACAGGTAGGGGGTAGGGTCCTGGGGGGCAGTTAGGAGGGGGCAGTTAGGGGACAAGGAACAGGGAGTCTTAGGTAGGGGGTGGGGTTCTGGAGGGCAGTTAGGAGCAGGGGTCCCAGGAGGGGGCAGTCAGGGGACAAGGAGCGGGGGGGTGGGGGGCTGGGAGTTCTGGGGGGGAGCTGTCAGGGGGCAGGAGTGGGGAGAGGGATCGGAGCAGTCAGGAGACAGGGAGCAGAGGGGTTTAGATGGGTTGGGAGTTCTGGGGGAGGCTGTCAGGGGGTGGGGAGTGGTTGGATGGGGCGTGGGAGTCCCAGGGGTCTGTCTGGGGGTGGGGGGGTGTATAAGGGTTGGGGCAGTCAGGGGACAAGAGGCAGGGAGGCTTAGATAGGGAGTGGAGTCCTGGGGGGCAGTTAGGGGCAGGGGTCCCAGGAGGGGGCAGTCAGGGGACAAGGAACGGGGGGAGGGTTGGGGATTCTGGGGGGCGGGAAGTGGGAGGGGCACGGGCGGGGCTAGGGCGGGGCTCCTCCCGTCCTCTTTTTTTGCTTGCTGAAATATGGTAACCCTATCTCAGCTCCCATGCTGGATCCCTGCTGCCCCTGCAAATGGGCTGCCCCAAGCACGTGCTTGCTTTGCTGGTGCCTAGAGCCGCCCCTGCTGCCAGCACTTTGTTTTCATGCTGCGGTACAAAGGTATAAGTGCCATTTAGTGCCTAACTCCCATCTCTCTCGCCTCCATCCTGAGCCCAGGCCTTTTGAAGGCCCACCTTGGAGCTACATTTCCAGGTTCTCTTCCAGTGTGGCTGACCACCTAAAGTGGAGGTCCACAGCATGGACCGGGTAATACAGCCTTTTGCATGGATTCCCATCAGGGACGGGGCAGGGATGATGAATGTACCAGGTACCTCCCTGTCCTGCCCCATCCCCAGGGCAATAAAGGAAGGTATAGTATAGGGCATGGGATGCATGTGTTAGGTTGATTGCTTCTGAACTACACTTAAAGGGGCATTGTCAAGATAAAAATCACATTTTGAGTAAGGATAAAACCTTTCCCTCTGTTACTAAAAGCACCTTTGATGATAACTGAAAGGATTTTTATAATCTAGTTTACATTATATGCTGTTTCTTGACTTTTTGCATTTCACTCAGCTTGGATACTGAAATTAGACTGCTAATGTTTCCTCCTTTTTAATAGTCATTTTCATTTCAGATTTATGCCTAGTACAATTCTAATTCAGATTTAAGACTCTATATAATGTATACTCTATAAAACATATAATAAAACCTTTCCATCCATGTTATTTTTAATTCACATAAATTTTTCTAACTCTGTTATTTTTTCCTCACACTCATTATTTATTATTATTATTACAAAACCCAACAAGGCCCTGTTGTGCCTAAAACTATTTGTCAGTGTCCTTTGGCCTATGTATATCTTCTGAGGCCTGGTCTACACTACACAGTTAGGTTAACATAAGCTGTCTTGCATTGACCTAGCTGCAGCAATGGCTCCACTTAAATTTTGCTCCCACTAACGTAAGTGCCTCTTTACGCCAATTTAGAAAACACCACCTCCCTGAGCGGCGTAGAGTCAGGATCGATGTAATTAGGTCGACGCAATGTCAGTGTAGACACTGCATTGCTTACATAGACTGTTACTGGCTTTCAGGAGCCATCCCACAATGTCCCACACTGGCAATACAATAGATACAAGTCAAGTGCTCCTGGTGAGGATGCACACCACTGACACAAGGAGTCACGTTTGCACGCACACAAGCAATATAATAACTGCAGTGGCCATATGCCGACATAAATTAGATCGACATAATTTTGTAGTGTAGACATGGCCTGAGATTGAAAGATGCTGTGTGAACTTGACACCACTAAAGTTTTGTTTTACAGTACTTCGCTCATCTTTCACTAGGATTGGTTTAATGATTCCCCTCTCCCCCCGAATTAACAACATTTCAAGGAAGGAATAAAACCAGAATGACCTAGAAATGGAAGTGTGTTGTGTTCATTATCACTGACTGAAACTAAGGCCAGCTCAACAGTACTAAGTTTTGTCAGCTTAGGTCTGTTGGAGGGGTATGAAAAAATCACTCCCCATCACTGATATAGCCAGTAAAGCCATACGCCGGCAACCCGCTACCCCCACGTAGATGTAGCTACATCAACAGAAGAGTTTTTCTGTCGGCAGAACTAATGTAATTTGGGGAGATGATGTTACTATAACAGCAGAACTCCTTCTGTTGACATAGGCTGTGTCCACACTGGGGGGCTTTGCTGGCATAGCTATACTGGTATCGCTGTATTAGCAAAGCCTCTGTAGCGTAGACAAGGCCTGAGAGCGCTGGCTGCATGGAAATTAGGAAGCGCTGGTGTGAAAAGCCAGGCATCTTGCAACTAAAAGTCAAGAAACTAGCATCCATATCTATTGAACGCACGATGGTCCTGGCAGACTGTAATGGGGCGGCTGCCCCTCACTGGTATGCAAGGGGTTAAAGCAACCTTGGGGAGGCTGCGCAGGAGGCAGCCAATAAAGAAAAGGTTTATTGTGCCAGCCAATTAGGGAAAGGTTTACTGGAGGAGCCAATCAGGGCCAGGTATGCCCATATAAGAAGGGGCTGCTCAGCAGAGCAGAGGGCAGTCACTCCCTGGAGTTCAAGGGAGGAGGACTGGCTGCTTAGAGGGCTAGAAGACCATGGACAGAGCAGTGCTGGGCAGGGTCAGCAGAGTATGAGAAAGCTCCAGGCTGATGGCTGCCAAACTGAGGCCTGGATACAAGGGCAGAGGAGGTGCTGGGGCTGTGGGGAAGTGGCCCAGGGAAGGAGACAGCAGAGTTGGAGGAGGGGCAGTACATGGCTGCCGTCTGTATGGTCCCTGGGTTGGGGCCTAGAGTAGCGGGTGGTCCCGGGTAACTCCCGCCCCCTGCCTTTGCCCCCACTTGCCACTGAGAGATGTGGCTAGTATATGAACTGCAATTTGCCACTGAGATGAGTGGCTAGAACCTGGACTGCAATTTCACACTGAGGCATGTGGTAGGACTGAGGATTGTTGGTCCCCCAGAGGCGGGGAAGAACCCTCTGGGACATGGCTGGAGGGCTATGTCCAGAGGAGGACGATGTGGTCCGGGGAGCGACGCGGGTCTTGGAGGTGGAAACAGAAGTGATGACAGGTGAGATACCACCTGAGGAGGATGCACTGGCAACCCCGAGCTAATTCCAAGGATGATCAGCAGGAGGTGCCGAGGTGGTGAGTTGAACGACCCGTTACACAGACCTTTAAAAGTCTATCTTACTGCAGGTCTTGTGTTACAACAACTTCTAGAAGCTACATATTCTCTTAATCTCTTTAATAGGGATGTTAAACTATCTACCTTGGGGTAACTAGACAGCAGTGGGGATGGGGGCATACAAAATTATTTGAAGTCACTGCATTTAATGATGGTGAAGACTGAGGGCCAGATTCAACTCTTGGGTAAACAAACACATCTCCATCAGTATCAATGAAATATCCATCTCCATCAGTATAGTATCACTGGAGTTGCACCAGATTATGCCAGGGCTAAACTTGGCTCAGAAGATTTTTTTATGAGGATGGGTTTTTCATTCTTATTTATTTTTTGTATTACTCTAGTGCCAAGAAGTCTCAACCAGGGCAGGGTTCTGTTGCGCTAGGTTCTGTACAATTAGTAAAAAAGCAGGCCCCACAGATTTTGGTGTCTTAGATTAAGAGGAGATGTAACAGGTGGACGAAGCAAGCAAACGAACAAGCTCTGAACATGAGGGAGGATGGGATGATAAACATTCACATATTTTTGCATAGACTAACTGTGCACAATTTGTAGGTGCTGAGTTGTTTTGATTATTAGTGAAGACAATTAAGTTGATTAATAAATTGTCTCAGTTTGTCACCTGCCTAGCTATTACTGGCGGCATTGTTCTGGAGGCATGATAAAAATCTTATGCTTATGTGGTGCTTTTGGCCCCAAAGTGCCCTAGGAACTATTGAACCAGTAGGTTGCTTTATTCACCACAGAAATGCAGCCAGCTCTGAGGTGAGACATAGCAGCACTTTACAACAATTTGGGAGTGGGAAGTGAAGCAATGCTGTCCAACCTAAAGCATTATAAATGCCATCTGGATCACCTATTAGGAACCTTAGTTTTTCTTGTATGGACCAAATAGGAAAGATGTATTTCAACACCACATACATACTCTAAGGCAGACAAATTAAAAGGTTACATGACGGGAAAATATCTGGCATATAAAGATAGGCAAGGTGACTAAATAAAGAGATGTTGGTCTGTCTGTCCACACAGAATTTTTAATGCTTCAGTCACCTACTGTATGATGTGTATAGTCTGCAGCTGGAGTGGGGAGGTCACAGAAGAACAACATGAATGATCAAGGACATGGAAAAACATTCCTATGAAGAGAGAGGGGAAAGACTGGGACTATTTACCTTAGAAAGCAGATGACTAATAGGGGACATGATAAAAGCATATAAAATAATGCATGGCATAGAGAAGGTAGTGCGGGGGCTTCAGTTCTCCATCTGTCACAACACAAGAATAAGGGACTGTTAAATGAAATTTAAAAGGTGGGAAATTTCATGCAGAAAATTACCCCACCCCTGCCTCTGGTACAGGCTACTATCAGAGACAGCATATTGGGCGAGATGGACCTCAGGTCTGAGCTAGTCGGGCAATTCCTATATCCATAAGAATCCCCTACAACACAGCTCAGACCAAGTGCTAGATTTGTGACTTTGTACTTCCAAATGGAAAAAGCACAGCCAAGAAAAAGTGAAGTCTCCCCCCTCTGCTGAGTAAAGGTAAATGGATGATCCATGCTTTGAAATACCAAGAGTGCCCTCCTCCCACCTTAGCCCCTTTCTGTCAGCCTTGGGATTTATTACTTGTGGACAGCAAAATGACAAAGCAGGGAATTTTCTGTCACCTGTAAGCTAAAACCAGGGAAGGAAGAAGCACAGCAAATTCCCGCAGGTTCTTTTCGACAGAAGGTGGCCGGGGGAGTGTCACACAGTAAATCGTTGCCTGTGTCTTCAAAGAAAGCATAACCGTGTAATCTACTGTAAATGGAATCTGGTAGTTTCTCCCCACCAAACATGCTTGCGAAGCAGCACTGAAAACTCTTTTTTCTAAACTGCTCTGCTAAATTGCACCCCTCCATTCCCCAACACCGGCAATCCATCTTCACAGAGCCTCATCCCTCAGAGATGGACCAGACCCATTAGGTCATCTGCTGTAGTCCATCTCCCTGCCAGTTCAGGACTCGCTCCCCTCCCAGAGCCTTCTCCAGGGTTTTCTCCTGACTAGTTATAAGTGACTCAAGCAATGGGGCTTTCACCGCTTCCCTAGGGAGAACGAGTCATGTCTCAGTGTTGGGAAGTTTCCCCTAATACTTAGCCTACTTTATCTTCTACTTAACTCCCTAGTTAAGCCTCCTTGTCCTCCATAAACAACTCCTCTCCTACCTCGTACTTTACCGCTTTCAAATACAGAGCATGGATAGCATGATGTCCCACACCTGAGGGAGGAATTCTCTCTGACCTTGGAGGTGGGTGGGGGGTACATCAAGGGGAAGGTCCAAGGAGCCTTTCCTCTGTCTACCCCTTTGTTTCCCTGGGCACAAGTCAGCTGCAATCCCACGAGGGAGTGCAAGGACTGCATGTCTAGAGCTGCCTGTGGTTCTAGATTCCCAGAGAGGCATGAGCAAGGCTAGGATCCCACCTCCCTTCCACACCTCCTCAGCTGCATGAGGGTGGTAGCGTACGCTTTACCCTGGGGGGCATGTCGCCTTACAGTCCTGGGAAGAATTCTTGCTAAATTAAACATAAGGAATTAGCACTCTCCTAGCTCACAGGGGCTTAATTAATGCTAAATGTTTTGAGATCCTTGGTTGGACAGTGCTATAGAGTTGCTAAATCCCCTTCAAAAAGCAAGGTCCAGTGTAAAAGGACAGTGCTGCAGTCAGTTTCGAGACATCCTTAACCGTGGTGTAACATCAATATGCATATGGCAAATAAGTTTTGGGGGATGGCTTGTTGCATGATGATAACATTGTTAACAGCAATAGCTGCTCTGGAAGCTTCCTGCTTATTGACCGAGAGACTTACTTAGACAAGGGACCTAAGTCAGGCAGGGCATCAGTTTAAAGTTAAAACACAGTTAATAAATATCATAATCCTTCTAAATGCTCCATGGCCCGACCTCTTGACTTCACACCCCACATATGCCTCTGTAGCTCAGGTGCCTTTAAAAAAATATTTCCTTAGCCGAATACTGTACATGTGTTGCTGCTGTTCATGTTCAGATCTTGAAAGTCAAATGCATATATGCTCAGAGCACGCTGCTGCTCGTTGGCTGTGATTGGGAACTGCAGAGTTCTTGTATCGTTTCTGAGAATCAGGTGTGAAGTTGCATTTACTACTTTCATTTTGCGCTATTCATTAAATCAGTGAGGATATACAAGTAGGAAGGCTGGTCTAGTGCACAGGGTATGGGACTGGAACGCGAGAGACGTGGGTTCAATTTCTGGCTTAGTCACAGACTCTGTGCGCGACCCTGGTCAAGTCACTTAATTTATCCTGTGACCCAGAGTCTCATCTGTAAAATGGGGATAGAACTTCCCTACCTCACGGAAGTGTTGTGAGCATAAAAACCAATAATGACGGTCAGGCGACAGATGCTATGATGATTAAAGTCCTGTAAGTACCTAGTTCTAAAGAACACCCAGGTCTGGCCATAGCTGTAATACCGGGCCTTGCCAATTGAGAGGGAATAGAAGGAAGAGCGCCAAAACACAAAGGGGCTGGAGGAAGGAAAAGATTAAACTTTTAGTGCTTGTCTAAATAATGTCTAAGTGGAGTGGGACACGACAACAATCTACAGATAAACAAAGGGCATAAATATGCAGGTTGTCCTGTGTATTATATAGACACGTACACCAGTGCAAAGCGCTACCATTCTGGCATTTTACACTTTGCACTGGTGTAAAGGAATATCCAGATGGAGGGCAATAGTGAGTTGGGCCCCACGAGGGAGAGGACTATTTATTTAGGATGATGCAAGGGGTATAACTGGGAGTTGAGCAATAATTGATTTAGGTTTAATAGCAGGAAGGATCTTCCTGACTGATATCTATTAAACTAGCCGCTGCAGAGAGGGGGTGGAAATGGCAACACTTGAGTAATATGAAAATAGACTGGATAATCATTGGCTACTTTAGGGAGCAATCTGGCAATGGATGCACCGGATGGTCCAATAGGCCTTTTCAATATAAATGTCTAGTAATGTCTGAAACATCCAGAGAAGGTGGAAGCCCCATTAAAATGAGACTGGACAATGTAAATGTGGCTCAGTGACATATGTGGATTATCTAGCAGAGAGGGAAAGGCCGGTTCCGTGGAAGCATTCTGCATAGCACCTTACCTCATCACAGTTTGCACAGGGGTTTCTGAATGGTTTTGCTCCCCTTCACACAGAGGAGTAAGGAAAAGCATAGAGGCCATTGTATTTTGGTTACTAGGAGGCTCAGTGAACTACCAGCAACCAGGAGACTTCAGGAACGGCCTGTCTACTTTTGGTGTCACACTATCAGGTGCTGATGGCTTGATTAGTCATGTGGTGGTGCCAAAACTAAAGATATTAGTAATGTGTTAGATGTGATACACGAGCCAACAGAGAGGAAGTCTGAAAGCTTCAGTAAGGTAGCAATAGAATGTGCATAGACATGAAAAATTAAAGGACTGCAGTTAATAAAATACCTCTGGCACATGCTGTCGTTCTGAAGCAACGGGGTAAAACTCTGAGTTGGAACTGGGGATCTGGAAAACCGGCACAGAGTGCTAATTATCGAGGAGTTTATGGAACAGATCTCCTTTTCATGGTGGACTGTGGAAGTGATGGGGCTGAGTACAATGCATCCTGGTGAGTGGGCCATAAATCTTGAAAGATGAATCGGATGATCCTATGCGTGATAATGGTAGAACATACCACTCCTGGAATGGGGAGAATTCTGCAATAGCTTGGGCTTCAGGGCTCAGGAATGGTGTTTGGTTTTTTTCCCCTCTGTTCTGCCTCTGAATGCACTTATGATTGTTAAAGTGGAGCAGAAGGACATGGGCCTGATTTATGGTGTCAGGTTGAAGGCTCACTATGGAGGCTGGTCTTGGGTCAGTCTGTGTTCCCAGGTTCCACAATGTTTCTGGTTAAGGAGGAGACAGACCATGTCCAATGCATACAAGGAACGGCTTCCAACATGCCAGACACCAAGTGATCTTGTATATACCACTTGCAGACTTAGATTTACTGTATTCTTATTCCCTAGGGGACAGATTCTGCCTCCCTTATACACACTGAGCAATATCTTACTCAGCAAGTAATCCAGCTGATTACAATGGGGTTCTGCATGGAGTGAGGAACAACTCCATGTGGGAAGCATGGCAGAAACTGGCCCTAAGTATTAGTGCTACTAGTGGCCTGCTCCCCCTCCAGGTGAGGTAAATGGGAGTAAATCTATTGATTTCACCAGGAACATTGGTCCCAAAATGCATAAATTAGATATGGGCCCAGTCTAGAGCCTTGACTCCTTGACCTCCAGCAAGTCCTGTGGAATATTTGAAATCCATGCTCAACTTTTACAGCTCAAGACACTCTCAACTGAAACGGCTTAGACATATTTCATATAGCTAAGTAAACCTCAGCAAATGCAGCCTTTTGCTGGAAAACTGTAAGTACTCCGCAAGAAGGAATGCGTTTACGTGATTGCAATAATGATACGTTTGATGCTGATTAACAGATAATAATTGAAAGAGCAAGATTCAGCCTTCATCTCCCAAGCCAGAAAATGTCTTTGGTTATTTTTCTAGCCTGATTTCAGGGGATGAGTTTGAGACTTAAGCTTGAGGAGCTTTGCTGGGTTGCTTTATATGGGAGAACAGTGGGCTATATCTGACTTCATGTTCACTGAGCAGAAGTGTACCCAGGGGTGAACTTATCTGGGAAACCATGTAAATTACAGGACACATAATATCCTATAACTGCTCTTTAATATTATTATGGTAATTCTTGACCATTTAATTCTAGGTTAATAATTGTCACGGCTAGATAATTACATGATGCCACACCATTACAAGATAAATGCATGGTTATTGAGGTCTTCTGAACTACAGTGCACAGGTCACATGGCAATTACTTTTGGGATCTTTTAAGTATGATTACAGTAATCTGTAGGAACTTGTAAATCCTGCTGTTATGATGCATTTACTAGTGAAACTACTGTTGCTAGTGACCAGGTCATTAGGGAAAAGTTTGAGGATATTTGTCCCAGGTCACTTGGTGTTACTCTTCTTGTGTCTTTTTTAAATTGAATCATGAATGTTTTTTTCCTTCCAGTACAGATTCCTATATACAGGTTTATTTTGCTCTTCCTTGTATTACATGTCTTTTGTACTATGGCGTTATCTGCACCTTACAAAGGTTATACAGTGGAGTCATTGCAAGAGCACATGCTGGCAGAATTTGCATCTTCATTGTTTGACCATGTGGATGCAAGTGTTGGCCTGACTTTTATCATGAGTCTCGTGATCTTCGGTGTTTCTATTAAGGCCCCAGCTGCTGGGATCATCATCATTGCATGAGAATCTTCACTTTCATTTAAAAAGAAAGCAAGTTTCTAGCCCTCACCATTGCAGAGAAAAGCTTGTAAACATGAACAAGTGCACCCAAAAGACCCCGAGAATTTTTTTTGTTTATATATATATATATATATATATATATATAACAATTTTTTTTTGCATCTGCATCTCATTGTTGACTCATATTCCATTTGCAATCCACTGTAACCCCCAAATCTTTTACACACACACACACACACACACACACACACACACTTGCTCCTCCTTGCTGTCTTAGAAATTGTCCCCCTCCACAATAGTATCCATTACTAAAGCAATCTAAAATATTTGGAAAATATGCTGCTGGGCCTATTTCAAAGTCTGGCCAGAGCTTTTATGAAGCAAATACAGTAAATCATGATACAACTAATTGGCTGTGAGGTGCTCTGTCATTTCTTCTGTTCAAGAATACTCCCCCACTAAATTTCTCCAAGATAAGTATATGCTGCAGTGTCCTTCTATTTACGTCACACAGCTGGTGCTATAAGTAATAGGAAGTAAATGCAGAGGCAGCTCTGAGATAGGAGTTTAGTTAGAGAACTGTAATATGATTTGGTGCCATGTGTACATATTAATCATGGGCACTTAGAACACATCCCTCAGTAATCTGCTTTATCTAAGTTGTTCAATTAAGTCTTGCTGCTCCAGAGCCTCCTTATTAGCAAGTACACTGCATGGTCTGTAGCAGTGGAGTCACATTACAGCATGAGGCATTTAACCTATGAATCTCGGTAACCAGAAAGCTGCATCTTTGATTTTCCCACTGTTCGGTATAAGGCATTTGAGTGCACGGTGTGAGAGAAACTTCTGAGTAGGAGACAGGTCAGTGCTCCTTGGACACGTGGACTGAAATGTTTCAGAACTGTCTAGGGGATTTAGACACACACGTTCCACCAAAATTAATGACAGGTGGGTGGGCTTTTCAAAAGCACCTATGGGTGCTAGGAACATAGATGCCATTGACAGTCACTGTGCTCCTAAATCAATTAGGCACATCTAAAATCCCACCTGATATGTCTAAATCCCCTAGACAGCCTTGAAAATCTTCAGACTTGCATGGTATTTAGCCTCCCAATTCTCATGGAAGCCAGTGGTTATGTGGTTAAATCCCACACAACCTTTAATCTTTTATGCTGCCAGATGGCACAGAAGTAAGGGAGAGATGAACAACAACTGATTTAGAGAAGGGTCTGTGCATCCTACTTCAAAAGCTTAACATGCCTGAAAAAGGGGGATCTCTATAGTATTAAATAATTATCTTCTATTTGCTGAATTTCCAGATGTAAAATATATTTCTCTAAAGAAGAGACAGCCCTTCCTTTTCTCTTGAGGACAAATGAAAGGGTGACAATGAATGTTCTCCACACCTGTCTACATCTTGCTGAGACAAAGGGCTAGGAAATGAGGGACAGTCATTTCACCACCTGCAATAAAATTCCTTCCTTTTCCAGCTGACAACTGCCTCGACAGCTGAGCAGCGTGCCATTTATTAATAGGGTAAACACAGTCTGACCATTATTCTGTGACCAACACGTGACCTCCATGCCCTCTGCTGGGTGTGTGATTGTTGACCCTAGGGCCAGGCATTTGGGAGTATGAGTAATTTCAACCAGCCAGTGAAACGAATTCTCCATTTGTCTTCAAACCTACCTGGTGAAGGATGAAATATGGCTGTGTTATGGCCCCTGAAACATGATGCTCAAGTAGCACTAAGAGCTATATTGTATAGTGTGAATCACGGGAAAGCTGTGATGTGTGATGCTGCCAGAAGAACCTGTCATTGATAGCCTGGCAATGGGCTGGGGTGTGTGTGTGTGTGGGGGGGGGGGGGGATTGCAGTGATATTTTATTAGTGACACACCTTTTATTTTTTCCTAGTTACGTTTTTAGGGTCCAGAAATTGAAGCTACTAGAACAAACCAAACTAGAACTCTGCTTTCCTCTTGGTGACTGAGAGGACATTTTCTCTACACTAGACACCTAGTCCAAGGCCCATTGAGGTCAAAGGGAATCTTTCCATTGACTTCTGTGGGCACTGCCTTGGGCCGGAGGCTGAGAACTGGGGTGAAATGTTGGCCTCACTGGGTCATGGGGAGTTTGGCCCCATTGAAATCAATGGCCAGGATTTTCCTCCATAAGTCTACACCACTGGCTGGGCTGTAGTTGATTACGAAGTGACCTACTCTAATGCCCAGTCCTGAGAGGTGCTGAGTGCCTTCAACCCCTCTTCAGTGGGAGATGAAGGCACTTGACACTGTCCGTGCAGGAAGAGCCCAGCACCACCCAAGGGAGCTCATCTGTGGTGAGAAGGTGGTTGTCCTGGATTACCTACCACTAAGCTAGTCCAGGGAGGGCATTTTGGAAAGGGGATGGGCTTGCTTGCATGCCTCTGTTTGAAACAGCACTGGCCTTGCAAGGAACACAAATGAAACTTAGTTTACTTTTTTTATTCAAGAGCTATCCACAGATACATAAAGGGATATCACAGGGCAGACAGAGCTATTTATTCTCATTAGTCACCCTGCACAAGAACTAATGGGGTGGGGTTTGAGCAGGAGAAGTACTTCATAACCCCGGGCAAAGGAAGGAGGTGGCAAAGGAGATGGTGGAGTCACTTTCACGACTGATGCTGGAGGCTAAGCCTGCCTCTCAATCTATCAGAGATGGTTTAGGACAGTGGTTCTCAAAGTAGGGCCGCCGCTTGTTCAGGGAAAGCCCCTGGCGGACCGGGCTGGTTTGTTTACCTGCCGCGTCCGCAGGTTCGGCCGATCGCGGCTCCCACTGGCCGTGGTTCGCCACTCCAGGCCAATGGGGGCTGCGGGAAGCGGTGCAGGCCGAGGGATGTGCTGGTCACCCTTCCTGCAGCCCCCATTGGCCTGGAGCGGCGAACCACAGCCAGTGTGAGCCATGATTGGCTGAACTTGTGGACGCGGCAGGTAAACAAACCAGCCCGGCCCGCCAGGGGCTTTCCCTGAACAAGCGGCGGCCCTACTTTGAGAACTACTGGTTTAGGGTTCCTATAAGAAGCCATGCCATGACTGCAGGTGGAAGGATTGGATGACAAACTTGTTCAAGGTCTGATTCCAATCCAAATAAACCTCTCAGATCTGCACTGATCTGTTCAATTCCTTTACTAACTGCATTAGTGTAATCACAGATAATGTTCTCTAGTTGTTTTTTTTTTTTTTTTTTTTTTTTAAAGCTATAAAAAAACCCAAACCAATCTATGCAGTTATCTACAAGGAAACAAAGCTGCTCAATACACTTCAGTTCAAGGCGCACACAAAAAGTATCTGAAATTGTAGCATTTTACATTTCTCTCCTTCCACTCCCCCCTTTGTGCAGGAAACTCCTTTACTGACTGCTTTAAACCTTCCTTAAACATTCTTCAACCATAGAGGCCATCAGGGTTACTCCAACAGCCAAAAGGACACTTCTAGAAAGAAATGTGCAGGGATTTTACAAGAAATAAGCCTGGCATCTGGTCACTGGGTGGCCACTGATGTCTACATGCTATTTTTGTTTGGTTTGCAAGGGGCATGGGCAATGTTCTGTTTCATTTATTGTACTGTACCAACAACACTGGCACTCCATAAACACCACACTTTTGCACTAATTTAACTTGACAAAATAGCATGTGCTCATGGGGGGCGGGAAGGCAAGACAGTCAAATTACCTCCTAGCTGAGATTGATTTGTCATGTTTTATCTGGGAGTCAAGTGTTGGTAGCCAAGCGGTACATCCTTAAGGTAGCGGACCTGCTTCGTCTCTCCTCTTGTATAACGGAACTCCTGACGTATACCGGACTGAGAGCCTGGCTCAGGGAGACTTTATTGTGGAAGTGCAGACAGCTCTTTGCGCGTAAAGGAAAACGGCAGATGTAAATGTAAAGCTTTCATTACAGACTGGAAACTCAACCTGGGATTCACTGAAAGGTGCACAAGCCAAGGGTGTGCGTAAGGGGAGGCAAGCAGGGGCACAGCCCCCACCCTCCAATCAGCAGGGGCACAGCCCCCGCCCTCCAATCAGCAGGGGCACAGAACTCCTCTGGTGCCCGGGACAGCAAACTGGGGTTGCAGAGGGAGGGTGAGCCAGCTCCACCGGGGCCACTGCAAGGAGAGGCAGCTCCTCTGGCTGCCGGGTGAGAGCTTGCTCCATCTGCCGTAGCAGGGAGAGTCGACTCCTTGGCCCCGGGCCAGGGTGGGAGATAACAGCTCCTCCGGCCCCAGGGCCATGGGGGCAGGGAGGGAGACGCAGCTCCTCTGGCCGCCGGGGAGTGTGGGGCAGGGGGTGAGGCAGCTCCTCCAAACAGCCAAATTTGGATTCCTGTGCACGCCGCTGAGCCAGGTGAATCTGGGTCAGCTAATGGTTCCATGCGGAAACTGAGGGAAACTTGGAGATATCGTATGTTTCCACTCAACAGTGGGCGAAATGTTGTGGTTTCAGCTGAGTTTTGCTTGGAGCTTGTGGATTTGTTTGAAACCTAGGGAGAACACACCCCTTGAGCTGAAACCTAATGAGAGGTTCCCATGAGCTGCTGACAAGCAAAACTGCTGCATTCCACATCATTCTTGTTAGAAGCCTTTGAGCCCAAGTCCTCCAGCCTCAGTAAGACATGCGGGGGGGAGGGGGAAATCCTATGGCCAAAGGCACAGCACAGCTCCTGGCCCCAAGCAGCGTTGGCCAGGTGCTTGGCAGAGGGGACAGGAGTGGAAAAGAGAGAATTATGCCTTCCAGCCACCGGGGAAGCTACAGGGCCACTCCCCAGAAGCTACATTATGCCAGTGGTTGAAGTAGTCTGTGTGCTCTTTTTTTTTTTTTTTCCCCCTCCTTCCCCTCTTGTAGTGAAGGAGGATGTGAATAGAAGCAGCTCCTCCTAACTCCCTCTCTCACCTGGATTGCCCATGCTACATCCCTACCCTATCCCAGGTCCCAAAAGGCACTATACCTCCTTGTGCTCCAGCTGGGATAGGGTAGCTCTGATTCACCCCTAGACTGCCTGGGTTGGGACTGCATGTAATCCTAAATGCTTAATTGGATCAACAAGTGGGCCAGTTAAAACTGTAACGTCTACTAGCCTTGCTGATCTGAGGATGTTGTGGCTTATTCGTATTTATACCCTGTGATCAGCAATGCATATGTTCAGAGTCATAGAAATGAGGTCATCAAGTCCAACCCCCTCACTGTGGCAGGACTAAGTAAACCTAGACCACCCTGATAGGCGTTTATCTAACCTGTTCTTAAAAACCTTCCATGATGGGAATTCCACAACCTCCCTCGGAAGCCTATTCCACAGCATAACACTCCTTATAGTCATAAGAACGGCCGTACCAGGTCAGACCAAAGGTCCATCTAGCCCAGTATCCTGTCTACAGACAGTGGCCAATGCCAGGTGCCCCAGAGGGAGTGAACCTAACAGGCAATGATCAAGTGATCTCTCTCCTGCCATCCATCTCCATCCTCTGACAAACAGAGGCTAGGGACACCATTCCTTACCCATCCTGGCTAATAGCCATTAATGGACTTAACCACCATGAATTTATCCAGTTCTCTTTTAAACGCTGTTATAGTCCTAGCCTTCACAACCTCCACAGGTAAGGAGTTCCACAAGTTGACTGTGCGCTGCGTGAAGAAGAACTTCCTTTTATTTGTTTTAAACCTGCTGCCTATTAATTTCATTTGGTGACCCCTAGTTCTTGTATTATGGGAATAAGTAAATAACTTTTCCTTATCCACTTTCTCCACATCACTTATGATTTTATATACCTCTATCATATCCCCCCTTAGTCTCCTCTTTTCCAAGCTGAAGAGTCCTAGCCTCATATGGGACCTGTTCCAAACCCCTAATAATTTTAGTTGCCCTTTTCTGAACCTTTTCTAGGGCCAGTATATCTCTTTAGATGAGGAGACCACGTCTGTACGCAGTATTCGAGATGTGGGCGTACCATCGATTTATATAAGGGCAATAATGTATTCTCAGTCTTATTCTCTATCCCCTTTTTAATGATCCCTAACATCCTGTTTGCTTTTTTGACCACCTCTGCACACTGCGCGGACATCTTCAGAGAACTATCCACGATTACTCCAAGATCTTTTTCCTGACTTCTTGTAGCTAAATTAGCCCCCACCATATTGTATGTATAGTTGGGGTTATTTTTTCCAATGTGCATTACTTTACATTTATCCACATTAAATTTCATTTGCCATTTTGTTACTCAATCACTTAGTTTTGTGAGATCTTTTTGAAGTTCATCACAGTCTGCTTTGGTCTTAACTATCTTGAGCAGTTTAGTGTCATCTGCAAACCTTGCCACCTCACTGTTTACCCCTTTCTCCAGATCATTTATAAATAAGTTGAATAGGATTGGTCCGAGGACCGACCCTTGGGGAACACCACTAGTTACCCCTCTCCATTCTGAGAATTCACCATTAATTCCTACCCTTTGTTCCTGGTTTTTTAACCAGTTCTCAATCCATGAAAGGACCTTCCCTTTTATCCCATGACAACTTACTTTACTTAAAAGCCTTTGGTGAGGGACCTTGTCAAAGGCTTTCTGGAAATCTAAGTACACTATGTCCACTGGATCCCCCTTGTCCACATGTTTGACCCCTTCGAAGAACTCTAATAGATTAGTAAGACACGATTTCCCCTTGCAGAAACTATGTTGACTATTGCTCAACAGTTTCTTTTTCTATGTGTCTGACAATTTTATTCTTAACTATTGTTTTGACTAATTTGCCCGGTACCGACATTAGACTTACCGGTCTGTAATTGCTGGGATCACCTCTAGAGCCCTTTTTAAATATTGGCGTTACATTAGCTAACTTCCAGTCATTGGGTACAGAAGCCGATTTAAAGGACAGGATACAAACCTTAGTTAATAGTTCCGCAACTTCACATTTGAGTTCTTTCAGAACTCTTGGGTGAATGCCATCTGGTCCCGGTGACTTGTTAATGTTAAGTTTATCAATTAATTCCAAAACCTCCTCTAGTGACACTTCAATCTGTGACAGTTCCTCAGATTTGTCACCTACAAAAGTCGGCTCAGGTTTGGGAATCTCCCTAACATCCTCAGCAGTGAAGACTGAAGCAAAGAATCCATTTAGTTTCTCCGCAATGACTTTATCGTCTTTAAGCGCTCCTTTTGTATCTTGATCATCAAGGGGCCCCACTGGTTGTTTAGCAGGTTTCCTGCTTCTGATATACTTAAAAAACATTTTGTTATTACCTTGGCTAGCCAAAAACTCCAATTCTTCAAACTCCTCTTTGGCTTTTCTTATTACATTCTTGCACTTAATTTGGCAGCGTTTATGCTCCTTTCTATTTGCCTCACTAGGATTTGACTTCCACTTTTTAAAGGAAGTCTTTTTATCTCTCATTGCTTCTTTTACATGGTTGTTAAGCCACGGTGGCTCTTTTTTAGTTCTTTTACTGTTTCTTAATTTGGGGTATACATTGAAGTTGGGCCTCTATTATGGTGTCTTTAAAAAGCACCCATGAAGCTTGCAGGAATTTCATTTTAGTCACTGTACTTTTTAACTTCTGTTTAACTAACCCCCTCATTTTTGCATAGTTCCCCCTTTTGAAATTAAATGCCATGGTGTGGGGCTGTTGAGATGTTCTTCCCACCACAGAGATGTTGAATGCTATTGTATTATGGTCACTATTTCCAAGCGGTCCTGTTATAGTTAACTCTTGGACCAGCTCCTGCGCTCCACTCAGGACTAAATCTAGAGTTGCCTCTCCCCTTGTGGGTTCCCATACCAGCTGCTCCATGAAGCAGTCATTTAAAGTATCGAGAAATTTTATCTCTGCATTTCATCCTGAAGTGAAATGTTCCCAGTCAATATGGGGATAATTGAAATCCCCCACTATTATTGGGTTCTTAATTTCAGAAAGTTTTTTCCTAATATCTAACGTAAATCTCCCTTGCTGCAGGTTAAGCCCATTACTTCTTGTCCTATCTTCAGTGGACAAAAACAATTGATCACTCTCCTCTTTATAACAGCCCTGAACATATTTGAAGACTGGTATCAGGTCCCCCCACAGCCATCTCTTCTCAAGATGAAACGTGCCCAATTTTTCTAACCTTTCCTCAAAGGTCAGGTTTTCTAAACTTTATCATTTTTTTTTTTGTTGCTCTTCTTTAGACCCTCTCCAACTTGTTCACATCTTTCCTAAAGTGTGGGGCCCAGAACTGCACACAGTCCTCCAACTGAGGCCTCACTAGTGCCAAGTAGAGTGGGACAATTACCTCCCATGTCTTACATACAACACTCCTGTTAATACACCCCAGAATGACAGTAAGTTTTTTTTTTTTTTTACAACTGCATCATATTACTGTTGATTCGTATTTAATTTGTGATCCAGAGCAGGAGAGGCTGAGGGAACTGGGCTTATTTAGTCTGCAGAAAAGAAGAGTGAGGGGGGATTTGATAGCAGCCTTCAACTACCTGAAGGGGGGTTCCAAAAAGCATGGAGCTAGGCTGTTCTCACTGGTGGCAAATGACGGAACAAGAAGCAATGGTCTCAAGTTGCAGTGGGGAAGGTCTAGGTTGGATATTTGGAAACACTATTTCACTAGGAGAGTGGTGAAGCACTGGAATGGGTTACCTAGGGAGGTGGTGGAATCTCCATCCTTAGAGGTTTTGAAGGCCTGGCTTGACAAAGCTCTGGCTGGGATGAATTAGTTGGGGTTGGTCCTGCTTTGAGCAGGTGGTTGGACTAGATGACCTCCTGAGGTCTTTTCCATCCCTAATCTTCTATGATCCATTATAACTCCCAGACCCTTCCCAGCAGTTCTACCACCTAGTCAATTATTCTCCATTTTGTAGTTGTGCATTTGATTTCTCCATCCTAAGTGAAGTGCTTTGCACTTACCTTTACTGAATTTCATCGTGTTGATTTCAGACCAATTCTCCAATTTTTCAAGATAATTTTGAATTCTAATCCTGTCCTCCAAAGTACTTGCAATCCCTCCCAGTATCATGTCACCCAAAATGTTATACACATACTCTCCACTCCATTGTCCAAGTCATTAATAATATAGTGAACAGTACCAGACCCAGGACTGACCCCTGTGAGACTCTACTAGATATGCCCTCTCAGTTTGACAGCGATCCATTGATAAATACTTTTTTGAGGGTGGTCTTTTAACCAGTTGTGCACCCACTTTATAGTAATTTCATCTAGACCACATTTCCCTAGTTTGCTTATGAGAAAGTCTTGTGGAACTGTCAAAAGCCTTATTAAAATCAATATATATCATGTCTACAGCTCCCCTCCGAATCCATGAGGCCAGTAACCCTCTCAAAGAAGGAAATTTGGTTGGTGTGGCATAATCTGTTCTTGACAAACCCATTTTGGCTATTCCTTATACCCTTAGTACTCTCTAAGTGCTTGCAAACTGATTGTGTAATAATTTGTTCCAGTATCTTTCCCGATATCAACATTAGGCTGACTGGTCTATAGTTCCATGCTGTTGTATTTAAGAAGCACTTGCTACCCATCAGTCAGTAGATAAAAGGAAATGAAAGGAAAGTGGTGACATGGTTAGGCTTGATTTAAGGTTAACTGGAACACACAAAATACATCTTGACATTTTCACTGAACAGAAATGAAATCATCCTGGTAAATTCTAACATGAGTAATTCCATTCTGCTGACCTGAATTCCTTGTGCCTTTCAATCACACATGCTATTATTTAATTCCTGATCCACACTGCTGTGCAATATTGCTGTGGCGTGTTAAACAGCTGCTGTGTTTCAGACCAGAGATGGAGCTATTTCAGTGGTGGGTAAACAGAATGTATGGTGTGTACAGACCATCACATACAAAGACTTGAAGCCCCATACAGCTACTGGACCCTTGGGGATCCCAGCATCTAACCCTGGGGATCCGACGGGCATTCATGAAGCTAGATAGTCCCGCTGTGTGGCCAATGGCCTGGGAGATTGGAGCATGCTGGGGTGACCCCCCTGCTTTTCCTTACATATGTGCAGACCTTGTGTGTGTTTGCTCCCCTCTACACTGTGAAATGGACGGGGAACCATTGTTTTCCAATGGGCTCTGGGAACCTCCAGATCAAAAGATGCTGTATATAAGAAACGCACGTTCTTGTCATTGCTATGGCCCATTCAGCATTTGCTCCCTCGTTTTCAGCCAGAGGCGGCTCTCCCCTCCCACACTTCTTAGGTAGCATTTGTTTAGCTGGTTTTAGGCCTGTACGTTATATTTAAACTGCTGCGGACAGAAGCTGGTGATGAATGTGCAATCGCTCCTACCCACACTGCACATTCCACTCGGCTCCTGTTTAATCCAGTTGTAACACATAAGTAGCAGCTGGTGGCTCCCCCAAAGCACTAGGCTACCGAAGCCAACTGAGCTTTTATCCTTTCAGTTACACGTGAGGGGGTGAGTGGAGAGGATGGTCGAGTCAGCTAGATCTGTTTTTCCCCTCCTACATTCATTCAGAATTCCCACTCATGCTGACATTCACACCCACATTTTTAAGAACAGTTGAATCAACATGCACCGGGAGAATGCAGAGCCTATCATGGTTTAATGTTTTTTGGAGAGGTACTAATGCAAGACAGACTTTCACAATATAGTTGCACTTGTAACTTGTACTGGCTACACTTGAGCTAAACTTTAATATGTTGTCTCAAAATATCACACATTAAAATACAGACGAAGAGGTTGTAATTGTTCCAGAGCTACGTGTAAAGATGGGAATGTGGCTAGTGGCAAGAGCAAGTGAGCAGGCCGAGGATTCCTGGGT
The DNA here is from genome assembly GCF_011386835.1 of Chrysemys picta bellii. Taxonomy (NCBI): domain Eukaryota; kingdom Metazoa; phylum Chordata; order Testudines; family Emydidae; genus Chrysemys; species Chrysemys picta. The sequence goes on from NC_088791.1 coordinate 16,557,764, forward strand.
TCTAGTTCCAACAGTTAATGACCTCGTCAAAGTCATTTTGACCTAAAAACTATCCAGTAATTGTTCATACTGCCATGTATAACTCTAAATACCTAGGGTCTGATTTTCAGAGCTGCAAAGCACCTTGAAGTCCCACTGACTTCAATGAGAGCCACAGTCACTCAGCACCTCTAAAAATCAGTCCCAAGAGGCCAAATTTGTCACTGCTCTGTAGCTTGTGTAGTGCAACATAGGTGTAAAATACTACCAAGAATGGCAAATTGTACTGGTGTAAAGGATTCCACCAGGTGCAAGGTAATGGGGGCCTAAGTATCTTAAGTTGAGCACCCAAATTTAGTGGAGACTTGGAAATTTAGGACTTACCCTTGTCTGTTCGCTGATCAGTACAATGGGGATAATTATCCCCATCTTTCCTAGGTGTCAAAACTTAATGAGTTGTTTGTAGGGCTTGGTCTACACTACCCCCCTAATTCGAACTAAGGTACGCAACTTCAGCTACGTGAATAACGTAGCTGAAGTTCGAAGTACCTTAGTTCGAATTAGTTCGAACTTACCTTGGTCCACACTCGGCAGGCAGGCTCCCCCGTCGACTCCGCGGTACTCCTCTCGGCGAGCTGGAGTACCGCAGTCGACGGCGAGCACTTCCGGGTTCGACTATCGCGTCCAGACTAGACGCGATAAGTCGAACCCAGAAGTTCGATTTCCAGCCGTCGAACTAGCGGGTAAGTGTAGCCAAGGCCTAGAACACTTTGAGATTCCCCAGAATAAAGATGCTACGTAAGAACAAAGAGTAATTTATGAAGATAAGCAAGATTATAGAGATAATCAGAGATGTGCCCAAATGAATTCAACATCAGATCTGAATTCCCATGTCCAGACGCTTCCTTTGAGAGATGCTTGGGTCTGAACTTTATCTCTGTAATGGACCAAAGCTAAGCCCAAGCTCTGAACACTTACAAGCTTTGGAGAAAGATCAGACCCAGGTCCAAAGCATCTACCTCGGATCCATTTCTAATAATAATGCAATATACTATATTAATATAGCCGATTTCATCCAGGTTCCTCAAGTGTTTTACAAATGTGGAAAGCTTACTTTCTACATACTGTCACTTACCAATATTTCATCCATCACTACAGAAAAAGCATCTGTAAGGTGAAACATGGCACCTGGTTCACCACATAGCAATACCAGGCTTCAGTATTCCTGTCGTTAATTCAGATACAGTAGTGTTGAGAATCCATATAGTGAATCAGCTTAATGCAGTTTAGTGTCCTGGACTTTAAATGATCCATTTAGGGGGAAAATGGAGTTTACAACTTTAAAGGCTGTGGTACAGAGAGCGTCTTTAGGACATGGGGAAGTGTACACCTAGGCCTTGATCCTGCAAAGATTTATGCCTGGACTTAACTTTACACACTATGATGCCAATGGAATTATTCATTAAGTAAAGATAAGCCTGTGAGCGGAGTCCTTCTGGGATCAGGGCCCTAGAGTTATATCAGCTGAAAGACTGTGTGTGTGGGGGGGGGAGGGGGGAGGAGATGGGATTGCAAGGCTTGAACTATGAGGGAGGGGGTCCGGAGAAAGGAGACAAGCACCACTCAGTCTGACAAACCACAAGAGGCTCAGAGGGGCAGATGTTGTCCATGTCTCAGAAGCCAACCTTGCAGCATTCAAGTGCATCCTCTCTCATTTGCATCATCACAGTCCAGAGTGCGTGTTTTATATAAACACTTTCAGCAGCTCCGACCATCTTCCTGCTCCTGGTGTGAATCACAATGCTGCATAGCAGTGTCTTGCTTCAACTAGCGGTATTATGTATTCCTCACTCTCCCTGGCTAAGGTTTCTCTTTTTAGCTTCATAGTGTTTGATGAGTTGAACCAGTTTTCTGGCACTTCTCCCATTTCCTTAATACTTCAGCAAACAGCCCAAAGGGTACAAAATAGCACAATCTATGTTTTTAGATGGACTCAGGTCCGACTAATCTTTCTTGGATGTCATTGTTGTGATGGCATATATCCTGGCCCCCAGTTTTTCCTATTTTTTTTTTAAAGCTGTTCTGTAAAGAGTTTTGACTAAGAACGTAAAAGACTTCTGCTTTCAAATGAGTTTTCACCGCTCAGGGCTTTTTCCTGCCATAGTTTATAGCTCTAGTCACACTTGGTAAAACATGGCACGTCTTTTGGTGCCCTGAACAATTCCTTGTGACATTGTTTTGGGGAATTCCTTCCTGGAGACGGAGTAGATCAACACTCGCCCTGAGGAAGTCCTGACCTATTCAAACCTTGTAGCTTACTGCCAGGCTAGACATTAGCAATGGTGCATGTTATTGGGGTAGGGGAAGACAGGTGAGTGTGGCCAAGCAGGTATGCACCAGATACAGAACTGAAAAATGAGGGGGTATGAGTTGGTGGGTAGAATGGCAAATTGGATAGAGTAGCTTGGGTAAAACTATCCAAGGAGAGATGAACAAATATATATTCATCCGAAACTCCTCAGTAAATGACTACTGTACTGAGGATCTCTTCCCCTCTGTTCTCTGCGAGCGAAGGATGACTTGTGCCTTCAGAATGGATGCAAAAAGAATTCCTTTCTGTGAAGTTCATTCGTTTTCTGTGGAGCTGGTTCAGGGTGTATTTTGTTAGAAGACCGAACAAACAAAATGGGGATGGTGGGAGCAAATTTAAGTGGAACTCAACATACAAGAAAAGAACCCCATCATTTTCATGGACTCCCATTACAGAAGAGGTTCCCAAACTGTGGGGTGTGCTCCCCTGGGGGGCACAGAGGAATGTTTGGGGGGTGCAGCTGAGGCTCTGCTCCTGGCCCCCAACCCCACTGTGGCCCCAGCCTCAGTCCCCTTACCCCTGTCTGCATCCCCCCTCCAAGCCATGGCCCTGCCCCCAGCTCACGGGGGGCATGGATAGAGGTGGGGGGGCGACCCTGAAAAGTTTGGGGACCACTGCATTACAGTGTGTTTCCTTGGTAACAGAAGTAGTAGGAGTGAGATTCTGAAAAGGACTTTAGACTAGCCTTGAATTTTGTAAAATATTTTCCTAATGAGGCCCTTGAACAGTTGTAGGACTATAGTATAGCACCCCATCAACACTTGGCATTGACCTGGCAGTTTCTCAGAAAGGTGATGTGTTCCTTTACCAACCACCTCAAAGTCAGTCACTTCATACTTTCACTTAGTGACGTTTCTGAAGATTAAAGTCATTACTTGATGGAAATTTTATTATTTAATCTAAAAATCTGCTTTCAATACAGTTCGTTAGAGTTCAAGTTGCAAATTCACTTTCATCAGGAACCCATTTATACTCACTCACAATTAACCTTTATTTTAAGAGAATTTTAGGTTGTAGCGTCTCAGGCTTGGTCTCTGCCCAAATTAAAACTATTTATGTTTTAATGGACTGTTCAAGGAAAATCCCACAGAACCATTTTTGAGGTAGATGAGCAAGAAAAAAATACTATATTTCTCCCTGCCCCCTTCTTGGTCAACACCAGGGCTAGAACGAGGGATTGGCAGAGCTGACATGGGTCTTTTCAGCTTGAACTAATGGGTTGGGCTTTTTAACTTGGGCTGTAAGAGACCAACATGGTCATATGGTTGACCACTGGGTTAAAAACCATTTACCAGTGGGTTACATAGTTCATCTGAACAAAGGAAGCTCATCCCACAGCAGTCAAATTTTGGACAAGTCCCTAGTTATGTGATGGCCACCATCTGGACTAAAACACAACATGGTTTGAACTGGGGTGTAGTCAGATGTTTGGCTGTGTGTGTTCTCCCTGTGTGCTGCCCCAGCTCTGCGCAGACAGCCGGCACAGCAGACCTCGAGCAAACTGCCCAATGACCACAAGATCTGTTAATATATGAAGGCACCAGGCCAGGTTTATTGCCGACAAAACATGGTAATAGCACGTGGCAGACTCTACGAGGATACTAAGACAATGTGACAGTGGATGCAGCTCAGTGAATGGCGGGACTCTCCTTTTTCCCCCCTCAGCTGGACAAAGATACTCCCTCTGAGATACATTTTTATACACTGATACAAACAAGTTAGTACTGCCTCTGACATAGTTAGTTACTGCCCCCTGATGTGGCTAGTTATTACCTTGTACATGTTGGTTCAATTAAACATCTTTATTACCTACTTTCTTCCTGACCTTATCTTTTAGGAGGGGTTAGTGTGTTCCCATTATTCTTGGGGGAATGTTTTTGAACCATCCTTGATATTGGGATGTTCTGGTACCACTTGATATCGGGATGTGTTTGCATGAGTACTCTGAGCTTAGCACTTCTTAGGAATGAGTATTTTTGCAATCTCAGCCCTATTCTTGCCAGATTCAATGAGCAGGTCCTGCCTCATACCAGGCCTCTGATAGAAGGGCTTATGTCTTAGGCTCTCTTCCTTCTACATGGGGCTCTCCAGAGCTAAAAGCATGAGCTCCTACAGCTTGAGCTAAAGAGAACAGTACATAGAGCCATTAGCCAATCATATCCTTGGTGGATCTGGCACTGGGGGAGGAGGTGACTGTAACGCATGCTCACCAGTGGTTTACAATCACACAGGCTTTTTTTGCACACAAGGTCTGAAGTTGAACCACGCTGAGAGGCCACCAGTTCGAGGAAGTGTTCCGCACTTTAAAAGATCAGGCCTAGTGGGAACACCTTGTAGGAAGCTCTCCAGTACCACCTAGCATTGGGCCGAGTTTTAAAAATGGCTAATCTCTTAGAAATTTAAATTTACTTCATGGGTAGGCCTCACTGTAGGAATTGTTCCTCCGCTGTTATGCCCCCTTGCTAACACAGTGTCATTCACTGACCCTCTCTAGTGACTAGCCCACATATGGGGGTTTGAGTCAGTTGCTGGAGCTGGTCTTTTAGCTTAAGCAGCGGAGATTTGGGCTTTTAGGTCCAGAGGTCACAGGCTCAATTCCCCCAGAGAGCCCAACCAGAAATGTCATGACTGTCATTTAAATCAAAACAAACAAAGCCCAAATAAGTTATAAACCATGTATCTCAATCTCTCACGAAAGCAAGGCTGCCAGAACCTTTTGTTTTCTCTCATGGACAAAGCCAGTACTTTTCTCCATGGCTGAAGGAAGCAATTCCCACATCCAGCCTTCCCCTTCTTTCACAGAGGGAGTCTACACAAAGGCACAGAAAGCTGCTCCATGAGAGGCCCAGGATTAGATGTGTGTGGCTGGGGGGCTGAGCATATGTTGGGTGCAGCTGTATAGCTCCTTCCGTTCCCCCACAACTTAGAGGGCTCTTTGTAAGCACCTCACATAGGCAACTTTCACGGGGCTGTAGTGGCTGATAAGTGACTCTGCAGGATTCCTCCCTTTCCAGATACTTGGGCCAGCCAGGACAGGCTGGATTTGCCCCCTAAGGCCTGATTCCTTTAAACTCGGTGGGAGCTAAAATAGGAACAAGATCAACCCCTAGTCTGTTCCTCAGAAGTAGAATTTACAAGGCACAGTAGATCATGCTATTTGATGGCTCACCTCACTTGAAAGCAATTTGTTTTCAATTTCAAGCATCTTAAAACCCAGCAACACACCACCACGTCCAAGAAAATCTTGGAAATGCACTCTGTACCTGGTGACACTAACTCCACTCCTAGCATGTGAATTTGAATGGCTTTTTAAATGCGCACCTCTTTTAAAACAACTATATTGCTGGAGCTTTCAGAGATGTCACATAATTTTTACTACCAAAAATTAAAAAACAAGAAAACAGCCAACCTGCCTAAAACTACCCTCTTTGAGAATATTAATACATCAAATGTTTGGGGAAAGGAGTTGTAAATCCCTTCTAACCTGCACCTTCAGCTCCCCAGAGAATACATGTGAGCGTCCATTAGACAGAGAGTCCTAAAATCAATTATAATGTCGTTCAACAGTGAGCCATTTCTCACATGATGATTGCAACACAGTGTTCCATGGGTTGGAAAGTTCATTTTGGTTGCTACTCCAAGCAAGGGTTAATTTCCACTTCCATCTCTTTAGCACGGGTTTTCAATGGATGGAGAAATTGTTGCTCTTTTGCTATACTGTTGGTAACGTGTGTTTTTGTGTGTTAAAATAGTTTTTTTTAAAAGATTATATAACTTTGTTTGTTTGCATCATTTCCTAAACCATTTTGTAATTGACCACAAAGGTTGATTTTAAAAGAAGAGATTTTGAATTTAGTAACACAAGGAACTGCGTTAAAGCAATTTAGAAGAGTGGATTGAAATCCACAAAATAAACACACTGCGCAGGCATATTGCAGCTCTCATCCAAAAGCTTTCACAAGCTAAAGGATCAAGGATCCAAAAGGCATTACCAGCTATAGACTAAACTCAGGCCACCTTTCCACAGATGCGCACACATGAAAAGAGGAAGTCCAAGCAGGGAACATCAGCTCAGAGCTTTCCCGGAACCTGTGGAACCCCCAGAAACTGCACTGCTGATTGACTTCCTCTTTTGGGAGACTAGGCCAGAGATACTGGTCCGAATGTTTTAGTACACATGTTCCAGGACTGTGTTAAGTCACCTACTAAGATCATTCATACCCTTAATAAATCTGTGTAGTCTGGATCAGAATATAGGCTCACATCACCACTCCTTTTGTGCTACTAATATACACCTGTCTCCACACAATTTGAGTGGGATCTTGTAGTGAGGCAGAGTGGCCTCCCTCCAAGCCTGACTGGGAGCGATGGCCATGGACCACTACAGATCTGACTTTGGCTGCAAAGGAGTCCCTTCACCCTCTGCTGAAATGCAGTGATTCCAGGGGTGGAATGTAGCAGCTTTTTGACAGATGCTCCGATATTACGAGGATGAGGTCCCAGAACAGTGCACTGTTGAAACTGCAAGGATAGTTTAGGTTGAAAGAAAGGAACTAACCACATTTGAAGGTAGCCTGGACATTTGACCCATGCCCTTACTTGTGTCAAATCCATCAGAGGATCACAAATGGTCAAGACCTTGGTCCTGGAGGCCTCCTAGAAGATCCTTTGCTCAGTGATCTCTAATACCATGCTGGAGTAGTGACTCTGAGAAAGAAATGCCACCTGGAGTACTCAGGGTATGTCTACACAGCAAATGGACATCCTCGTCTGACCTGTGCCAGCTGACTTTGGCTCATGGGCTTGGGCTAAGGGACTGTTTAATTCCAGTGTAGACATTCAGGCTCCACCTGGAGCTCGGGCTCTAGGATCCTGCAAGGTGGGAGGGTCCCAGAGTTCAGGCTGTGGCCCAAGCCTAGACATCTAGAATTAAACAGCCCCTTAGCCTGAGCCCTGCGAGCCCAAGTCAGTTGTCTGGGCCAGCCATGGGTGTCTAATTGCAGAGAAGACACACCCTAAATCACCAGTATCACTTCCTTTAATACCTGAATGTGATACACGGGGTTAGTGCATGTGCTGTTTGAAACAGGGCTACATTAATGTGCATTAGGGAAATTTTAGTGTGTGCCAGCGAGGTCTATATGGGCCAGATAGTGTGCAGCACGTTAGATTTCATACCCCTCTAGTGCACATTGCTGTGTAGACAAGGCCCAAGTGTCTGTCTAGTGGCAGGCCCTAATAGTGATAATAGTCTGCTATATACTCGGATCTAACAGAGGTTGTTCCTTTAACTACAACAGTAGGAGCTTGTGGTTTTGGCACTGAAGAACCCAAGTTCAGTCTCTGTTGAAGACATTTGTTTCTGTAAGAATGCATAGTTTGTTACATGGGGTTTTGGTAGAGGCCGCCTGTCCAAATACTGTCCACACCAGAAGCTGCCTAGCTTGTGAGATTTTACAAGATCATATGCCAAAGTGATACAGCTACAAGGGAATGTTTATATTCAATGCTGCTTTCACTCACCACTGTAAGATCAGGGCGCAAGAAAAGAAATCATAAATGGTGCAAAATAACAAAGTGACAATGCTGCTATCACTTCCTGGGTCCCAGTGGCCTATGTGAAATGGATTAGTGATCTAACCCCACTTTCTCCTGGACAGGTCACAGCTGGAACTTTTGTGGGTCTTCAGAAATAAATTTATTAAAGACGTGGAGATGGAGCTAGCAATGACCTGCCTCAGCCCTGAATTTTCTGGGGTTCAAGTTATATCATGAAACTGGTTTGATTGTGATTTTGATGGTGTGTTGTTGTTTTAAGACACTCCACGCTAATTGGAGCCATGTTTCTAATAGGCTAAGTAGAAGCATGCAACCTCTGAGTAACTTGGTTAGAACCTGGGGACCTCCTGGTGTATCCTGGGCTGGGGAAAGACAGATTCCTCAGCTGTAGCCACAAAGCTACTCCAGTGACCCCTACTCTAGCCTAAAGGCTCTTAGCCTCTGCTGGCCTAACACAGCCCTCTTTCCGATTAGGGTCGAAAGACTGCCCACTTTCAACCCCTCCTTAGCCTCCCAGGAGCTACGGCATGCATGGCATGCCTGCAGGTGTCAGTCTATCCCCTACACCTCAGACCCCCCCCCTCCCCCCAACAGCAGTACCAAAATGACTGCCCAGTTCTGCAGAGGAGGGAACAAAATATTCCCCTTTGATACAGTATCGATACCATGTAAATGGTTAAACGTGCTGTTCATATTGGTCCCTGATGCTGGAAACATTTATGTACATGTTCAGAGGAGTCATGACTATCTTGCAGAATTAAGAGATCTTGTGTGCCTCTGAGAGCTGATTTTTGCCCTTAATGAGTAATTTTACAGAAGATAAGTGAAGCTATATGACCAAATGCAGTGCTGGGGTGAGAGGGAGAAGAACCAAAAAAACTGCAATATTTGTCCTTCCTGTGGTATTTCCTATCCTGAGTATAGGAAATACCATGGTAAGTGCAATTACCATGGCGTAGTAAATGTAGCTTTTTTAGTGGTGCCCACTGTAAGTTTTTTCCATCTTTAACTTTTATGAGGCTGAATTGAAACCAAAGCTGAGGTTGATTTTTTTGAAGTGCACAAACAGATGAGCCTTGCAATTGCCATAAGAATGCCTTGAGTTTGGTAGTGATGGGGAGGGGAAGGGGGTTGGTTAATCCCTTAATTATCTCAACACTGTGGAGGATGGAGCCTGCGTCTTAACATCTGTAAAATGTTTTCGGAGCCGAGATCATTTATAATGGGTGGGATGCATTCCAGTGGCTACCGAATGCCACTAAGCTGGAAGCATCAGGACTTTTCATGTCAGTATTTCAGCAGCTTTTTGAGCGTGGTTAAATAAAGTACGGTTTTGTCGCTGAATTTATTTTTGAATGATTTAGATCGACGCAGGAAAGGCTCAAACATACAATACCGTTTCTTGAATCCATTTAATCTACAGTTGGGCATCTCTGGAAATGGAACCCGGAATGACATTCTTCTGCCCTGTGCTTTGTGGAAATTCTACTTTAAGGTGGAACCAAAGAAGATTTTTAAGGAACTGATCATGTAGTCTTCACTTAAGCAAAGTCTTGAGGACTGAGCCTTAAATTTGTCAAATGGCAAACACCCAATGCGCTGATGTTAGTAACCAACCTTCCTTTGAGTCTCCTTTAGGACTGGACTTAGCAACCTTTTCTTAACATTTTTCTTCATGTCTAATATGACTGCAGCTGTCTGTGTGGCTAAGACTAGGTCATGGGATTTAGAGCCTTTCATCTGTAGGGTATTGGTTCAAAGCTAGGTAATGGAGGTAAAGAGCAAATGTTATTACCTTACGGTTCTCAGTAGCCTAAATGAAATGGGTTGGTGAACTAAGCCCACTTTCTAGTGGACAGGTCACAATTCACACTTTTATTGTCAGTCATTAGAGACAAAGGATTAGAGAGGACAGTCAGACTGAACTACCCTCTGACACCTTGTGGTAGTCCCTCTAGGTCATGACTTCTTGAATTTTAAGGCTAGAAAGGACCACTATGATCATCTAGTCTGACTTCCTACATAAGATGGGTTCTAGAATTTCAGCCAGTAGCCATGGCAGTGAAGGGAATTAATTATTCTTCCTTTTTACATAAAAAGGAAGATGTCTTTTAGAAAGGTCTCTAATTGCTATTTAAAGTCTCACAAGTGAAGGAGAATTTACATTAGACCGTGGTTAAATTCTTCCAATGGCTATTTACCCTCACTGTTTTTTTTATTTTTATATATATATATATATATATATATATATAATCACTCCCTATTGCACCATTTTTCTAACTTCAGCTTGGATCTTATGTCTCTGTCTGATAAATTAAAGAGCCGCTTAATGTCAGATACCTTCTTTCTGTGCAGCTACTTCTAGACTTTAAGTTGCCTTTTTCGCCTTCCCTCTTGCAAACTAAGGAGATTGAGCTCCTTACAGTTCTCACTATAAGGCATGTTTCCTAGAACTTTAATATTCTTTTTAGCTCTTCTCTAACCTCCCTGCAGGTTTCCAAAGGTGGAGGAAATGTGGCCCATGGATGGCGCACTAGAGGGGGACTACAGAGACCTGGGTTCTGTTCCCAAATCTGACACAGATCTGGGTTCTGCTGGGTGATCTTGGGCAACTCAATTCGCTTCTCTGTACCTCAGTTTCCCCATCTGTAAAATGGGGATGCTGATGCTGACCTACTTTGTAAAAGTGCTTTGAGAGCTACTGATGAAAAGTGCTCTATAAGAGCTAGATATTATTAGTTTAAAGTGTGGGCACCATAATCAGATGCAGGATTCGAGTAATGTTTTCACCAGTGCCATATGCAGAAGTAATATTAACTTTCTGCACAACATCTCCCTATTTATATATCCAAGAATCCAGTTAACATTTATAGAGAGTTGGAGGTAGCTTGCCTGTTCCGTGGATAAATAGGGGACTTCCAATGGACAAGTGCATTGTATTCACATTTCAAAGGGTGTGAAATAGGGCTCCTCTTCCAATCTGATGTGAATCTTTTTGGACTCTATTTCTATTCATATCCTTAGTCTGCCTTGATAGAAACTGTGCCGTCATCTTGACTTTTCTCTTTTAACCCTCTTGTGAGATGCTGTCTAGTTATGCTGTTAGTTAAACTTTTCTTCCCCCCACAATAAACATATAATCAAAAACATCCTGGGAAAAGTAATTGTGCTCAGATCCAATACAAGTTTAAAAGAAAGAAGGAAAAATAAGCACCCAACAAACTAATATGATTTGAAACAGGCTCACAGAAAAGAGAAACAAAAGCCACAACTTCATTAAATTTTGTGGCTCAGTGCAGCGACCATACATCACTCTTTCCTCCTTGAAGTGAGCTGGGGTAAACACAACTGATGGTTGAGCTTCAAAAGCTTCAGTTTGAATAAACAACCAGAAATCTGTCTGCTTGTGTGAAGTTTACCTAAATCAGGAAGCAGAGCTGGAATTCTCATGCAAACAGGGTTGGCTTATGAGACTTTTAGAGGCATGGTATAGTAGTTACAGCACATGACATGGAGCCAGCCAGGAACTCCTGAGTTCTAACTCCATTTCTGACATCCTTTTTGGCCTTGGATAAGTCAAGTCGAGGCAACTCCTGGTCCCACTGAAATCAAATGGAATTTGACATTGTTTCTATGGGACCAGGGATATGGTTCTTAATCTCCCTGCTTCAATTTCTCCATCTGCAAAATGGGCATAATTACACCCGCCCCCACCCCCACCAGAACACTGAGGATTTATTAGTTTAATACTTGCAAGGTGCTTGGAAGATGAAGCTATGTAAGTGCAAGGTTTATTCTTTCCTTCTAGTTTTATCTGGACCAGAAATACTGCAGTAACAATTCTTCTTGCTGTAGCTAATAATGGTTTAAGACAAAGCTAGGAAACCGAGAAATGCCAAAAACAGACATCAACTGAATTGTCTCAGACCTCAAAGAAAAATGGTCACATTTAGTTTGAGGTTTTGGGGCATAGATTCAGACCTGGATTTTTATTTTATAGGTATTGTTTCCTCGATTTTATACAGATGAATCTTGGAGACTTTCATCTATTTTGGTATGCACATTCCTTCTCTCATTCATTTTACAGATGACTGGACTGTTGTCCTAGTAATAATCTCCAAAAAAACAAAACCAATGCAAGGAATGGGGGGAGGGGAAGGGGGGCATGGAACTAGTAATCGCATCAGATGTGAAAAGCACCTGGAACGACAGGAGCAGAACCCAGCTATTATTGGTCAGGAACAAACACACACAAACTACACTCGCAGCTCCCAGAACTGCTGCTCTCGCTTGTCATGTCTCATTATTTTCTGCACCCTTTTAATGCGCTCTGCATTTCCAGATGCAAATAAAGGAACCAAGTCTCTGAAATCGTTGCTGCTTCTGAAAAGCACAGTAAGGAAAGGAAATTACATAGGATGAATTTGGAAACATTGTTCAACTCATGAAGAGAGGCCAGGCTTTAAAAGGTTCCATCTGTAGCGTCCATTAGGGATTCAAACTGCTGCTCTGCCTCAGCCAAGCTGGCTTGTGATTTGTGAAAATAAATGTCAAAAGACAGAGAACAGGATAAATTATGTCTTGGGTTGAAAGATCTCATCTCCCTTCAGCCACAATGGCTGATTAGGTTACAGGCAACATTACAGGTGTCCCAATGGCCAGCTGCCAGTTGGATTTTGGAGGTGGTTGTTTTTAATAAACGGCCTGTTCCACAGTTTCTGTATTCACATGTGGGGCAAGAGAGAGAGAAAACAACCGCTAGAAGAATCTTTTCACTGGGATCTGTGCTGCACGCAGCAAATTACTGACCAAAAAACTGTATTCCACCCTAAGTGTGTGGTGCTCCAGATCACTGGGATAGAGGCTGTGTGCATGCATCAAAGAGGAGTTGGCCCAGATGTGCCTGTTTAGTGCCATGTGCGTCATCCTTCCCTACTGTTTAAGCCATTCTTCTTCACGCTAGAACACTTCCTTTGATTACAGACTTTTAGAACCATGTAGACACACCCCCTGCTGGACTTTATCCCCTGAGCCCTGAACCCACCAAACCTAGCTGAATCTCGCCACGTGAGGGTCACCCCATCCCCATTACCCAGCCCGCTTACTTATACCCATGACTGTCTCTACCTCCCGTATGGGTGATAGACCCTCACCGCTTATCGACTGTCTCCTGATCCCGCCCACCGGTTACCCACCCCTCATTGGGGATATTGCACTCTGTATATACTATGTGTGCTGCCCAGCCCCAAAACACCAACATACCCCTATACTCTGTATGTTACCCCCAATGACCAATAACTAACGCTTCAAATTTTCTGTATCGTTTATTTTTTCTAAATATTCTCTAATAAAATTTAAATCTGGATGACTTCAGCAGCCAGGTTTAGGTACAGAAAAACTTGGGAGCCCTTGAAAAACGATTGAATTGGCTGTCCCTATCCCAGCAACCATGCCCAAGATTCACATTGGCCATGCTCCCTGCCTAAACTCCTATACCACAGGGTGCAGAATGTAAGGCTCGCGGTGCAGAGCCGTGGAGACACACGCTCTTAATTCTCACTTTTCCTGCTTGTAGAACTCTTCTTTTCCCAATTCCAGCCAGGACTAGATGCAGAAGCCCTGGAATATTCCTTCTCTATTCTCCACAGGTTCTTATACCACCCTTATCACTGTAGGACAGGGGTGGGCAACTACAGTCGGTGGACCGAATCCAGCCCATGAGCTGTTTTATGCTGGCCCGCGAGATCCTGCTGGGGAGCAGGGTCTGGGGACTGCCCCACTCCAGCCTACTCCAGGTCGGGGGCCATGCCACACAGCTCCCAGAAGCCATGGCATGGTCCTGCTCCAGGGCACAGGGTTGGGAGCCACACCATGCAGGTCGTGGAAGCAGCCGCATGGCCCTGCTCCAGCGCTAGCAGGGTCAGGGACCATTGCATGCGTAGGAGCCGGAGAAGGGACATGCCACTGCTTCCAGGAGCCACTTGAGGTAAATGCTGCTCGGAGCCCGTACCCCGGAGCCTCTCCCCCAGCCCTGATCTCCCTCCCACCCTCCAAACCCCTTGATCCCAGCACAGAGCACCCTCCTACACCCCAAACTCCTCATCCTCAGCCCCACCCCAGAGCCTGCACCCCCAGCTGGAACCTGCACCCCTTCCCGCATCCCTGATCCCCCTCCCACATGCTGAACCCCTTGATCCTAGCCCAGAGCACCCCCCTACACCCCAAACTCCTCAGCCCCAACCAGAGCCCCCTCCCCCCCCACCTCAATTTTGTGAGCATTCTTGGCCCGCCATACAATCTCTATTCCTCGCTGTGGCCCTCAGGCCAAAAAGTTTGCCCACCCCGCTGAAGGATCTGAGCACCTTCCGGTGCATTAAGAGACGTGACTAACATCGGTCCTGCTGTGTTTTCTCATGCTTTCCCCAAGAAGAGATGTGTGTGCGCGCAGGGGCATTTGGGGTTTTTCTTCATAATATAGATATACACCAGGGGTCGGCAACCTTTCAGAAGTGGTGTGCCGAGTCTTCATTTATTCACTCTAATTTAAGGTTTCGCGTGCCAGTAATACATTTTAACGTTTTTAGAAGGTCTCTTTCTCTAAGTCTATAATATATAACTAAACTATTGTTGTATGTAAAGTAAATAAGGTTTTTAAAATGTCTAAGAAGCTTCATTTAAAATTAAATTAAAATGCAGAGCCCCCCCAGACCGGTGGCCAGGACCCGGGCAGTGTGAGTGCCACTGAAAATCAGCTCGCGTGCCGCCTTCGGCACACGTGCCATAGGTTGCCTACCCCGATATACATGTTTCTATCTGTATATAATAACACAAGTGCTCTTTGCACAGTATTTCTGACCTATCTCCAGACATAGACAATCTCACGAGAGAACCAGCTCTCGCCAAATTCCTACCCAACTTCACATTCTAGAGGCTACAGTTAGCACCCCAAGTTTGGATGCTTCTCTCAGCAGAGGCAATGCTTATTTTAACTCGGATGTGGGGGTGGAGCTTGACATTCGTTCCCTGAGGGGGAGGCAAACCCATTCAGAGAATGGTTCTCATCAAAGACCATTAGTTAGATGTGGCCGGGCAGAAGGTCTAGGTAGGAATGATGCCCCAGAACAGGCCTATAATTGGGAATGACAAATGATGCAACTGTTTTTAAATCCAAGCATATCCTACAATGTCCCTCTCCATCTAGGGCTGGGGGAGAGGCCCCTTTCATCCCTGCCTTTCCCCTCGGGCCAGATTTGGTACAAATATAGGGGCAATACACCCCACCACATTGAATGTTCTAGCCTTCATGCTCCAGAGGTGGGAGGGGGTGTCGCTGAATTGTATCCTACAGGTTAGTTTAGGGAATAGGGGGGGGGGTGAGGGGCAGTTAGCCTCTATTAATTAATCCAGTTCATCTTCCTGCCAACAGAAGGAAATTGATCACTTCACACGCACACCCCCTTGGCCGAGAGCAGCAGATCAGTGGTCAGAAAGAACTGAGATGTTGCCTGGGCCACCTGAGGAAATGCTGCAGCAGCAGCACCGCAGCATTACTGCGCTCCAGCTGACTGTGTCCTTCCTGGGACCTTGGCAGTGCCAGCGCAGAACACGACTTGGAAAAGTTCTGGAGGAAATGACAGGTTTCTTAAGCCCTTGATGGGCGCCAGCCTATCTCTGAATCTCTAAACACATGGAGCTGAGCACATCGGTAATCACAGTCCCCACTGCCATCTGCAATTTCCCACACTCTGTGGCTGTGGAAGGAGATCCCAATTTGTACGCATGAGCTCTGTATTTCAGCTGTGGTAGATTTCACAGCCTGCCTGCCTCCTGTGAAGATCCAGGACAGCAGCTATTACCATGCCACAAAATACTAAGTGCTTTCGTGAATTTGGCAGAACTTGTTTAACATGTGGCTCTGAATAATTAAAAGCAGCCTTAAGCAATGATTGTCTTCATTCATCTTTGGACTGCAAAAGGATTCCCACTTAACCCTCTGGAGAGAGGCATATACCCTCACCTCTTGCAGCATCTGTTGGGCTGGTAGGCTAGAAATTGCCAACCTTCTAAGGATTAAAGGCAGTTTAGGCATAATGTGATACAGTCCTCCAAGCTCCACTGATGGATAACAATAAATTCTGCACTTTTTTGCTTACTTTGTTACATCCATACCACCTCCGCTGGATCCTCCCTGACATCCAGTTATATCCCCCTCCCTTCTGTTCAAAAGGTGGCTGCTGAAATGTTTCTCAGTTGATCTGCTCACATCACCCGCTCTCTGAATCCCAACCCTTCTACATGACATCAAGTTTAAACTCCATGCCCTGCTCCTTTGAGGGTCTACATAACTGCACCTCTGCCACTATATCCACCCTAGCCTTGTATCCCTTTATCTCCCCTCTGCCAGTGATGTCTGCCGTGGTGAACTGTTTGTGTGCTTCTCAAACAGCCAGCTCTGCGTTTCTTCCCATGCCACCCACGTGCATGAAATGTCCTCCCGATTGTGCAGTGCCAAGCCACTTCTGTCTTGTCAGTAAAAGCATCACTGAAGACTTGCTGCTTCCAAGATGATCATAAGAAGTGGGTTGACCAGAATATTTTTTTGTTTATATATATATATATATAAAAAAAAACCAACCAGCCCTTGTAATGGATGGGCCAGACTTTGCCCATGCCTGAGATGAATAACCCCCATGATCTTATCACTGTAAACCTCACCCCTTTCCCAATCCTCTCTCTACCGCTTGTAATCCCCACTTGTAGCAGAATGCTCAAACTGTAACTGGAGGCTCTTTAAGTGCTGGGATCTTGGGTAGGATTTCCAAATGTGTTTAAAATCAATGGGACCTATGCTCCTAAGTCACTTGGGCCTAGATTCTCAAAGGAAATCCAACACCTTGTCTTTCTATTTATATTGTAAGTGCCCAGGACACTTTTGGGAGCTGTAAACCTAATAAAAACTGTAAGGAATGTGTGTTTTCCCTGGATGGGAGAGACTATTTTGTGCCCGTAAATGCTCCGTTTTCCTTTTGCAATGTGTTTCTGTTAACTGTGTGCATGCATGTGGGAGGAGACTGAGCCCCTAATTAGATACCAAGCAACTCTGAAAGAGTTGATTACCTCTGTAGAAGAAGATTTAGACATTAATCATGTCCCTTCCCCAGACCGAGAAGTCCGTGATGTCACCCAAATATGTCGACTGTCTCCTCGTCTCAGCTCATCCCAGATGCTTGCCAGCAGTTACCCTTTTTTTTTAAATCTTGCCTGCATGCATTTTAAATTAAACACAGATCGTAGGAATGGGCGTCCTGTCTTTGTGATGGATTATGAGGAAGGAAAATCAAGCTGAGCAATTTATTCAAACTGCTGTTCAAACTACAAAAATTCTGCGCACAGTTGCATTTCATGCTGCTAGGCTAATGTAGTGACGATTGCTTTATTAAATGGAAGGGGGGGGGGGCTATTCCCGCTCACCCTTATACAAAAGCGTAACTTTTAAGTCACTGGGCCTGATTCTGATTTATAACCAAGGCCACTTTGCACTGCTGTGTGTTTTAAAGTGAGAGCAAATTATATTTATTTACACTCACTTTCGGGCCCCTTTATACAACCAGGGCAATGCAAAGGGGCCTTAACATACATGAGAATCAGGCCCATTGAACTTAACCAACCTGTAGCCAACAAGCCAGATGTAAACGGCAGGCCAGCTTCAGGCTGCCTCTTGAGTGTGTACAGAAGAGATGGGTCTTATCCTCTGTTTCACACAGCATTCCTTCCATTCTAAACCCTGGATGGTGAGGCAGTTCTTCAAGCACTAGGGTGAGTGTTGTAAATACGTTTATAAAACAAGCTTCTTAAAAAAGTAAACTTAATTCCCTTCACTCTTTATTTTACCCCATTGGATATTTTGAGTCTTTAAACTGAAAGCTACTGGCATTACTAGGACGACTTTTCTAGTGCACAGGACCTCCAATGACTAATGTAGATCCCACTTTCATTGATGTGCTAATGCCATGGTAAATTAGCCGAAAGAAGAGCTCTGTGTAACTTGAAAGCTTATCTCCCACCAACCCAACAGAAGTTGGGCCAATAAAAGACATTACCTCGCCCACCTTTCAAACTAGCTTACTGCCAAACTTTCTTCTGGCAGTTGTGACAAAGCGGCTTCCCATGCAGAAAATAAAGCAAAACTATTGTGTTTTAAACGAGTTTAAATGGCCAATACCATCTGATTTGTTCAACCCGAGTCAAGTCTCAGACCAAGTGGGGACAAGCCCAGTTAGAGGTCTCCTTAACTCTAAGGCAGTGGTTCTCAAACAAGGGCAGCCGCTTGTTCAGGGAAAGCCCCTGGTGTGCCGGGCTGGTTTGTTTACCTGCCGTGTCTGCAGGTTTGGCTGATTGCAGCTCCCAGTGGCCGCGGTTCGCAGCTCCAGGCCAATGGTGGCTGCGGGAAGTGGCGGTCAGTACGTCCCTTGGCCCATGCCGCTTCCTACAGCTCCCATTGGCCTGGAGCAGTGAACCACGGCCACTGGGACCTGCGATCGGCCGAACCTGCAGACGCGGCAGGTAAACAAACCAGCCCGGCCTGCCAGGCGCTTTCCCTGAACAAGCAGTGGCCCTAGTTTGAGAACCATTGCTCTAAGGAACACCAGTCCCATGAGCCAACATTGTTTCCATATACTAGCAGAGTGTTAAGGGACAATGGTGCTGTTGAAGGTGCCATCTTTCAGATCAGCTGTAAAATAATGCTCTAGCCCCTGCTGGTGATAAAAGATCCCACTGTTTTTGCTTTGTTAAGATGGTGTTAAAATTACACCGGTCTGTGATGTCAGTTCCCATTCGCTTTCCAGATTCCAGCTTGCAATCCTATCCAACTTTCCCCTGCAGTTCAGCTGGCAATGGTGTTCTTCATCAATGTCCTAAACTGGGCAGTGCCCTGCAGCTACCACGTTCCACCATGTATGCGTAAGCCTGTCTGTGGTGGTGGATGAAATGACTGCACAACTATTTCAGAGGGCTGTTTAATGAGGCTTAGTTAAAGTGATTGGGGCAAAGGGAAATGCTGCTCCCTTCTTGTGCTATAGAACAGTGGTTCTCAATCAGGGCTATGCAGAGGTCTTCCGGGGGTACATCAACTCAGCTAGATGTTTGCCTAGTGTTACAACAGGCTACATACAAAGCACTAGCAAAGTCAGTACAAACTAAAATTTCATACAGACAACAACTTGTTCATACTGCTCTATATACTAGGCACTGAAATGTAAGTACAATATTTATATTCCAATTGATTTATTTTATAATAAGTTCTGTGCCCAAAAGTTAAAAATTCTGCAAATTTTAGTTGTCAATTAAATGTGGAGGCTCCACCATGGCAGTGGGGAGCACAGGCCACTGGCTGCACAGAGGTGGGAGATCACTGCAGCTCTCCCCCAGGACACGGACTCAGTAGTGAGGCTGCACCCAACCCTGACACAGTGAAAGGATTGGGCCTGCCCCACAAACACCCCAGGGCCCTGTTCCTCCATGCCAGGTGCACCAGCAAGGCAGGATCCAAGTGTGGAAGGGCTTAGTGTGGGGGGATTCAGGTGTGGGTTGAGAGGGTTCTGTGTGGGGCAATCTCGGTGCGGGGGGGGAGATCTGATTGCACAGGGGCTTGTTGGGGGGGGTGTTCTAGGTGCAACAGGGGGTCCAGGTGAAGGTGTTTGGGGCTCAGCAGGGGTCTGGGTGTGGAAGGTAGAGTTCAGCAGGGTGATCCGGGTGTGGGGGGCTCAGTGGGATGGGGATCCAAGTGCAGCTGGTTGGAGCTCGGTGGGGTGGGGGTGCAGGTGCTGGGGGAGTGGGGCTCATCGGGAGGGGGGTTCTGAGTGTGGGAGAGTGAGGCTTAGTGGGAGGCTCTGGGTATGAGGGGGTCTGGATGCACAGGGGTTGGGCGGATGCATGAGCAGCTCCCTGTACAGGGATCCTCCCCCCTGCAGCAGAGGAGCCATGGGTGCAGGAAGCTGGGGGGGCAGAGTTTGCAGAGCTTCCTGCAGCTCGGGGAGAAATCTGGGGGTGGGTCTGACCCTACCCCAGATCCCGTGTAGGGGAAGAGGAAGTCCCATCCTTCCCAGCCCAGCCCCAACTAGCAGCTCAGCCCAGCACGAGGGTAGGAGCCACCAACTGGGTCTTCCCCAGTCCTGGCCCCTGACCCGCAGTGATTTACCTTTTTGTCGGCTGCCCAGGGCACCCAAAACATACTGATGGGGAGGACTGCATTACTGCTCTTGTGGCTTCCCTTTGCTTCCCTGTCAGGGAGTCATTTTTCTGCGGGGAAGCAAAGAAATCTGCAGGGGACATAAATTCTGTGGATGCGCAGTGGTGCAGAATTCTAAAAGCATTATTATTTTTAACTGGCCCTCTGGTTGAAATTAGTGGAGGGGAATGTCTCTCTGAGAAGAATGTGTATGGGAATCTTACCACACAACTGCAGCTCTCTGAACAGTGTGCCATGGAAAATCAGTGGAATGAGGCTACAAGACTTCTACTGCTTCCCTGCCTACCTTGTGAATGGAGAGTTAATGTACCAACTGCCTGTTGTGCCCATGTCATAGAGCTCTGCCCAGTCTCCACTGCGATGGCCTGGAACCTGGAGTTCCAGGCAGTCTTCTTTTCCTCAACCCAGCTGTGATCACTCTCATAGTGCGGAGAGGGTAGGGGGAGATGCACTGCCCTGACCCTCTACACACTTTGTGGGTGTGTTTCGCCAAGGAGACAAAGGAACAGAGGCTCTTATCATATTTATGAAGTGGGTTTGGTTCTCAGAAGGCCTATTACTAAAAGCCTTTGAGATTAACTGCCCCAAGACTGACCTTTGCATTTGATAGAGGCAGGGTTAATGGGCTTGGCCCGATGGCTTGGCTGACAGCACATTGCCCAGGCATGCGGAAAGGCCAGGTCTAACTTAGGGCTCTGACTCACAGGATTGGCCATCGCAGGGACAGCCTCATAGTCTGAGTTGTCGAGGCGGAAATACTAGAGAGCTGACCCCACTTCCACAGCAAATACAGCTTCTACAGATGAGACTGAGGACACTGCCTTCAATGAGTGCTCTCTCCACCCCATTTAAAAAGTTTGGCCTATATCTGTACCAAAAGGCCTGGCAAAAGACTGTACATTGCCACGCTACCCTAGCCTACAGCGCCGGCTCCCACAGGTAGCCATCGTAGAACCTTTAGAAGCACTATAACTCTACAAACAAAATCAATGCTCAGTCTGCTCTCTCTAATTGCTTCATGCTCTCATCCTCTCAGGGGCAAAGTAGATTCCTGTAGCCACCAGTCTGAAGAGTCATAATCCCTCTGAAAGACAGTTCAGGGCTACAAAGGTGGGTGCTGCAATATTTAGCCACAGCTCCGACACAAGTTGAAGAAAGGGATTTGAGGAGGAGGAGGGGAAAAGATGGGTGGAAACCTAAGTCTCCTGTAAGCTGTGCGGCTGCACAGCGACCTATTTAGCGCCATGCAGGTGCTCAGGGAACTCGCCCAGCTGGGACCTGCCACAGACCCCAACCCAGCCCCAGACCTGCCGCGGCGAGGGAGGGGCATCCCTCCCCCAGTCCCGGCTCGGACCTGCTGTGGCCGGGGTGCCCCTCCCCCAGTCCCAACTCAGCCCTGCCGCAGCTGAGGGAGGGCTGCCCCTCCCCCGACCCTAATCCAGCCCTGGACTGGACCTGCCGTGGCTGGGGCACCCCTCCCCTGGCCTAAAACCCAGCCCTGCCCCGGACCTGCCACAGCCGGGGGAGGGGCGGCCCGAACAAGACATGCCACGGCCAGGGTGCCCCTCCCCCGGCCTGAACCCAGCCCTGGACCAGACCTGCTGCGGCACCTATCCTGCAGCCCCAGCCCCAGAACTGCTGCGGCAGGGAGAGGCGCCTCTCCCCCCCAGCTCAGGTGCTGCTGTGGGGGGAGAAAGGTGGGGGGAGCCGTGGAGCCCCGGAGCCCCCTCCTGCACTCCAAACCCCTCATCCCCAGCCCCACCCCAGAGCCTACACCCCCAGTCAGAGTCTTCACACCCCTGTACCCCAACCCTCTGCCACAGCCCTGAGCCCCCTCCCACAGTTCAAAACCCTTGGCCCCACCGCCACCACATGCATTTTGTTATGTGCACCAATGTCACACATCACCTCCGTATTGGTGCACATAACAAAATTCATTCTGCATATGTGTGGGAAAAATTAGTGTTCCTGAAATGTTTTGAGGAAATGAGAAGCCTTCCCTTTGGGGTGGGGTGAGGGAAAGTCTAAACAGCAAAACCCAACCAGCTCCTAAATGATCATTTACTCAGTGTTCTTAGAAAGACTTCTTTAAGTTTGGTTTCATTAGTGACACAACTGATACTGATTAAGAGCAGTACTAATGGAGATTCTGTAGTCTCTACTCAGGGCCAGATGTTGGATTGAGTGGTTCTCCATGGTGAAATGTACAAGTACTTCTCTGGTGTCACAATCAGCTTCTTTTTAAGTTTTCATTTTATAAATATTAAATGTCTAGCCCTTATGGTTGTGAAGAAATCCTTGTGGCCTTGAACTGAGTCTGAAAAGAGCCCACTAGATACAGAGAAACAAGGGGTCAAATCCATCTCTGGTACAACACCATGGACTTTAAAGGCTTACTCCAAGGCTGAATCTCTCTCTCCTAGGCCTTGATGGGAAGCTCATTGAAGTCATTGAAAAGATGCTCATTGATGTCAGTGGGTTCTGGATCAGGCCCCTGCTACTTTAACAGCTTGTTCAAGAAGAAGTTAATGCATCCGTATTGATCCCTTTAATATACATGTTGGGTCATTTCTCTGATTTCCTATGTTTAAAATGGGGGAAACCTGGTTTGTAAAGTAAGCATCGTGTGTCATCAGGCATTGGTCAGCAGGCTCACCGCAAAGTGGAAAGACGGCTAAAAGTCTGAGCTTTTCCTGCTCTCCTGTTAGTAACTCAGGAAATTAAAATCTCAGCATAATAATAAAACAAAGAAATATTTAACACACAGGTAGCACTTTTTATCCCTAGATCTCAAATCACTTTTCAGGGTTGGATTAGGATTACTAGCCCCATTTTGCAGATCAGAAAGGTGAAGTGACTCACCCAAGGTTGCCCAAGAAAGTGGCACAGCTGGGAACGAAAAACAGGGGTGAAGTCTGGGCCTTATTGAAATCAATGGCAAAACTCTCCTTGGCTTTAGTGGAGCCAGGATTTCACCCCAAGACTCCTGACACCCAACCCGGTGTCTTATCCACAGGCTTAGCTGTGTGCACTGCCAGAGAGTGAAAGTCCCAGGGACGAATACTAGCTCCCAATTTGCATGAACAACTCAAATTAAAGTCAATGCATGTGGGTGTGTGAGGATATGTCTACACTGCAATCAGAGCTGTGATTGCAGCATGTGTAGACAGAATAACCATAGCAGTGAAGCCACAGCAGCAGCACGGGCTAGCCACTCGAGTACATACCCAGGCTCCCAGACAGGGTTGTACAGCCCTTGCTGCTACAGCTTCATTGCTATAGTTATTCGAGCTAAGTAGATCAAGGTATGTCTACATGGGCTGCAGTCAGACCTCGGACTGCAGGGTAGACATACCCTGAGATGTCTGAGCTTCAGCGGTGTGACGCTGGCATTTGTACAGGTAGAAAGTTTCTACAGCCACTTAATGCCTTCTGGTTACTATGATCACACCAGGAGTTGCTCCTCTACAGAGCTGGGAAACTTACAGAAATTCCTAGTAGTCACATTCTCTATTATAAAGAGGAGACTCTGAGTACAGTCTACAGAAGGGAGTAAGCAGGGCCGTCCTTAGGCCTACGCAGCCATGGCTGCCTAGGGCACCTGAAAATTTGGGGCACCACCGGGACAGCAGGTAAGAGCGGGTCGGCTCCCACACACCCAGCGCTTGCTACAGTCTCCTTAGGCAGGGGCCGTATTCACAGAGTGGAATGAACCGGCACAGCGCATTCTGCGTGAGGGAGAGGGCACGGGGGTCTCTGCAGGGAACTGTGACTCTCCGTCGCCATGGGGCAGGCCAGGAGGCTTGGTATCCTTTGCTGCCTCGTCCTTCCTTCCCCCCCTCCCCGGGCTGCTGCAGCATCTGCTGCGTAAAAAGCTCAGTGTGTGTCAGCAACGGAGGTGGGGGAGCTTTTCTGGGGCACCAGTTTAATAATACTGTGAAGGGCCCCATAAATCCTAAGGATGGCCCTGGGAGTAAGGGTCAAATCCTGCAGACACTGACTCATATGAGGAGTCTCACTGAAGTCACTGGGTCTGCTTGTGTGAGTGAGGGTTCCCAGGATGGGGTCTAACAAGTAGCACGAGGTAGCAGTAAAGCGACTGCTACTGACAGCACGGGCCTTGGTTGCACAGATCTCTGAGAATGCCCATGACAAAGTGACATACAAGGTTCTGGGAACTATCTGTGGGGTTTTGTTAAATGAAGAGACCTTTTGAGGCAATTTCTAGAGCCAGAAGTGAGCTAGCGATTGTTCTGGAGCCAATACAGGAGCAGTTTGGTATGTCTATTTATTGGGTTGTCAAATTTCACCAACTGTTTGATCCATCTGTGGCTCTCCCCTGAGGGGGCCCACAGGAGAGCACAGTAAAAATATGCAGCTTTTAAGAAAGTTATTGAGAGTTTTTTATTACTTTTTAATTTTTTGCATGCTCATGTCCTGTTAAAATAAAAAGAAACATTTGTGACTGCAAGATTCCTTTTCCTAGGCAAATATTCCAGACTTGTGGGGGGAGGCCAAAAGGACCAACTCTAACAATAACTTCTTAAAATTGTAACTAAAAGGAAAAATAGCAGCACCTCCACATATATCATCTCCACCTACATCAGTTCTGGAATTACAACAGGGCTATATGATCCCCTGGCAGCGTAGAGGAAAAATATAGCAACTTGTTACACATCCAGCCTTGGAAGCCGAAGCGCTGGCCACAAACCCTTCCTGGGGTTTGGCGCTTGATGAGCGACTTTGAGGAAATTGGTATGAAAGCAGACCAGAAGGACAGCAGCAAGTTGGTATTTTGCAGGAGAACTACAAACATCACAAAGGGGGAGTGGTCTTTGGGAGGAGTCAAGACAAAGCTCAATTACTCTCAACAGAAACAAAATGCAACTTGCTACAGAAAACAGGTTTCAGAGTCTCTAAGGTGCCACAAGAACTTCTTGCTTTTGCTACAAAAAAGACATCCCGACCTACTGCAGCTCCTCCCCGTGCTGAGTATAGCCACTTAAGTGAAGTTCTGAGAATTCAATTCAAAGGGCTGTTTGAAAACCATGGATATCGCATGACCTTCAGTCGTCCCAGATTACAACAGCAGCAGCAGGCCCACATGGAGGAAGGTCTGTGCTTCATCGCCAACCAAATATACCCAAGTTTGGGCTCTTTACCATGAGTTTTCTCTACTACATGCCCAAGTGGTTTCTAAGAAAAACATTTTCACATGGTGCAAATGGTAGGCCATGCTTCAGTTTACTATGCCTCTTTCCAGGGATCCCAACCCACACGCCTTTTGCCTCCTATGTCCCACCACAACCACATATGTGAAACTGTCACCTGAGTTCCAATTGTGGCCTGCAACACAAGCCTGGCACTGACTTCCATAATACTAATCTGTTTGCCCGATGAGACACTGGTAGTATAATTCCAATTCTTGGTCAGTTTTGCAAAGTAACTTACGCTATGCAGCTGGGTGAGGTCCAGTTAAAGAAATACATTTTAGATTTAAATTGTGCACAGCCAAGAAAAGGAAAGACAACAATTTATTCCTAAAAGTTTAATAAGAAGGATGTACTGAATACATGGTTATGAAGGTTTTTTGTGCACAGATGCAGTGTACAACTTCCTTCAAGTCTACACAGTGGCATAGAAGAGTATGTGTGAGCAAAAATCCACAATGCAAGCTCAACCAAGTTCCCAACTCAAATACATTCAGGAGAAGGCATCCCTTGAGTCATTAGGAGTGATCTTACATTAAGTGACAGTCAAAAAGAGCCAGATTTTCCAAAGATGTGCATACATGTTTGCAGTCCAGCAACTGGGTGCACCTGCCTTATACTTGCAAACACTAGATATACATGGCAAATCAGGTAAATACTCACATAAATATGCAGTGCAACTGTATGTGCATTCACAACTTTAAAAGTCCACTCCAGAGACCTATCAAAAGTAAGACAGAGGGCCAGAGGCAAATTTAGGATTTCAGAAGGCCCCCTACAAGGAATGAACCTGAGACTGTAAACAAGAGGTTTCCTCACTCACCCCATTCCCATCACGCACACACTGTTCTTGTCCAAACTCGCCCCCTACCTGACATTTCCCAGTATTCTGCTGTCTCAGAGATTTGAGAAGCAAGGCCCTGAGGCAGGACTTTATGGCTATCCATCCTATCTGACAATGACGTCACAGCATTTCGTGCGTTCTCTTGTGGCTGAACAATCTGATCTGCAGGGAGCAAGTTCGCGACCAGTTGGCGCACGAGCAGCCTGCCCAACGCCACTCCTTGCGCCTGCAGGGATTGGGTGTCAGCGGCCCTGTGGCCGTGCAGGGAGCATTCTGCAGCTCTGCTGTCACAGCCCCGCTCACGCACTCGCCAGCCAGGAGTTGAGGGGCCGTCCCCGGGCAGGAGCTGTTCAGCAGCAGGGCGGACTCTCATGCAGCTGAGGGCTTGTCTTCCTTCTTACAGTCCTGGGCTGGGGTCTCTGTTCCATGGGACCAGGGATGCAGCTTCCCCCATACCTTGGCGGACCATGAATGCAGCTCCACTGCGAGCGCTTCCCTAACCCTAACCCCTCTCTCTCCCCTCCTTAATGTCCCACAACTGTAAAAATAAAAAGAATTAAAAATAGAAATCTATATTAATCATTGAAATTGCAAATAAATAAATGAAAATTGAATTCTGCCACGCCTACACATAGGAATGGGCAGGCTCCCACTGAAGACTTGGCATGACGGTTGGTCCTTCTCAATTGGTTTTTCATTTCTGTCTTTCTCAAAGTGTTTACGTTAATTGAGGGTTGCTCTCCATTCAGGACTGTCTTTGGCTATGTCTTCGAAGTTATCAATAGTTATGCAGTATGAGCTGAGATTCTGCTTACGGGTGTCTTTGAAGCGTTTACGCTGACTGACGCTCTAGGGCTTTCCGAGTTTCAGCTCACCACAGAGGTCTATTTTCAGGAGTGTATCATTGTCCATTCTGATAACGTGACCTCTCCATTTAAGCTGAGTTTTGATGCTCATTGGCTCGATGCTGGCTGTTTTGGCTTTTTCAAGGATGTTGATATTTGACGCGTGGTCTTGCCAGCGGACCCTCAGAACAGAGCGAAAATAGCGCACGTGAAATTTTTCAAGTTGCTTGATGTGTCTGCGGTAAACTGTCCATATTTCACACCCATATAGAAAAGGATGCTATCACTGCTGCAATGGATATCATGTTTTGTTGGCAGTTTGATGGTATGCTGGTTGAGTATCCTATGGTGAAGTCTTCCAAAAGCCTGGTTTGCCTTTCGTGTTCTGTTTGATATTTCTTGACCCATTGAACCATCACTTGAAGTAGTACTGCCAAGATATGTAAAGTGATTGATCTTTACCACCAATGATATTTGGTTCAGTGGTAGTGGTTGCCGGGACGGGTTGGAAGAGGACTTCAGTTTTTTCCAGGCTGACAGCACGTCCAAACTGTTTAGTGGCCTCTTAGAATCTGTCAAGCATAAACAATAGGTCACTTTTCACTATGATTAAGTAGGGAACCATAATCCGCAAAAAGAGCTTCAGATAGGAGTTCCTCAAGGCCTTTTGTTTTTGCAGAAAGCCTTTGGAGATTGAAGAGTTTTCCGTAAGTTCTGTACCTTGTGTAGATGCCCTTTTGAAGGTTGTCAGTTGTGTAATTTAGAACAGCTGCAAAGAAGAAACCAAAGAGGACTGGTGCCAGCACACAGCCTTGTTTCACACCCTTAGCTATGGGGAATGGTTTACAGAGGCCAACCTCTGAGAGTATTTGCCCAGTCATGTCTTTGTGGAATTGACGTATGATAATGAATTTGGTGGGGCAGCCAAACTTTTCAAGAATTTTCCACAGGCCATTTCTGCTCACAGTTGCAAATTATTTTTTTAGATCAATGAAGACAGCGTAGAGTTCTGTATTTTGTTCAATGCATTGTTCCTGAATATATCTCTCTCTCTCTCTATGAAAATCATGTCTGTGATGCTTTGACCTGATTTAAACCCACATAGGGCCTCTTGTAGAAGCTTTTCTGATACTGTTTTGACAAGCCAATTGAGCAAGGTACAACCGAGGATTTTGCCACTTACAGATAGCAGGGAGATGCCCAGGTAGTAGCCACAGTCAGATTTGTTGCCTTTATTTTTGTATTGTGTAACTATAAAACTATTATTGCATTTTTGAAATCCTGAGGAATTTTCTCAGTTTCCCAGATACCCTTAATAATGTTGTATAGATGACAGTTTTGGGGCCTGCAAGTTTAAAGATTACAGCAGCATGCTGTCTTTGCCTGGTGATTTACCTGACTAAATTTGTTTGATAGCTTTTGCACTTCCTCAACAGTAGGTAACTGGGCAATTTCTTCATGTATAGGGTGCTGGGTTAGTTCCTCTAGCACTTGTTGGTTGACAGTAGAAGGATGGTTGAGTAGCTCAGCAAAGTGCTGCCCCTATCTTTCAGAGATGCCTTTCTTTCTTTTTTTATTGAGGTAGATTCATCTGAACAGCTTTATGGAGCTGGTCCATTTCGATGGCCCTTAAATGGCCTTCAGGGGGTCATAAAACAACTTTATGTTGTTTATATCGATGTAAGCTTGTATTTCTACTTTCTTTTCCCCCCAGTTATCCTGAAGAACATGAAGCCGTATTTGACTTTATCCTTCTTTGATACTGATTCTTTGTTGTTTTGTCAACACATAAACACATCGTTCGTTCTTGTCCTGAAGGATCTTTTTTATTTCATCATTTTCATCAAACCTATCCTGGTGCTGTCTTCCAAGTCTTGAAGGATGGCTGATGTGAATATGTTCCACTTTTTGAGTGTGTTCTTGGGTGAGGATGTAATGCTATCAAATTTTTCCTTTGTTTTCCTTCAGTTTGTCTTGATTAAATGAATGTCTCAACTTTGCTATGTTCAGTTTCAGTTTAAATCTGTTCCGAATTCTTTATTTCACTGAGGGGCAACAATATGGAAACTGAAAATGGCTCCGCTCATCCTGTGGTCAGCCCAACAGTTTGCTCCTTACTTGGCTCTAGTGATTGTGATGTCCCTGATATCTCTTTGCCGTATAATGACATAGTCAGATGCCAGTGCTTTGATCTTGGATGCATCCAGGAAGTTTTGTATTTGTCTGCTTTCCTAAAGCTTGTAGCAAGAATGAGCTCATGTTCAGCACACTTGCTGAGTAGCAGAAGACCACTGTTGTTCGTTTTCCAACTCCACTGTTCTTTATCACACCACTTCAAGCCTCACTGACTTTTCTGAGTCTGGCATTAAAGTCTCCCAGGAATAGGAGTTTGTCTCCCCTAGGATTAGAATGACCTAATCAAACCAGAATAGAACGGTTGATTTATTTTTTCTGTACTGTTCATGGTTGGAGCATAAGCATTGACAAGAGCTGCAAAGCATGAATTTCCAATGGGAACTTGTAGAGTCACTAGGCATTCAGTTTTTCCTACAGGTAAGGTCTTTCAGTGATTTCAGGAGGCTGTTTCTAACAGGAACAATGCCATCAATTCGGTCTTCCTCCGCTGGTTTCCCTTTCCAAAAGAAGATGTAGCCACCTCCGAAGGGTCCTTTATGACCCTTCGACTGCAAGTTTGGTTTCACTAAGGGCAGCTATGTCAATGCTATATTTAGTAGCTTCCGTTGCAATTAATGCTGTATGTCTTTCAGGTATTGTTGTTGTCCACTAGAGCCTGCACGTTCCATGGCTCCACAGTGAGATCTTGTTTTTCTTATAGAATGCCTGGTGTGTGGATGATTTCCCCCCTCCCCCCAGTCGTGGTGAACTAGGCAAATTAAAGTTTGGCAGGCAATGTTTAGGTCATGTTTTCTAACCCCTTCCCTTACTAGAATGAGCATTAATATACTAAAAAGGGCTGCTTAGCCACTGGGGTGTTGCCAAACAGCCTGGCGGCCCAGAATCCAAGGCTGAATGACCAGAATCCCAGGTTGCCTGTGTGCAGGTTTGTGACTAACACTTCAGCATAGACCTTAGCCCAAGCCTCCTAGGCTGGTTATTCCCATGACTTCTCCCTGACAGGCTCTCAGTTACCTCAAAGAAACCCTTGGTGCTTGATTTCCACTGCCCTGCACCTTGTGTAGCCATTTACACGAATGCAAATCAGCTAATGAGACCCCTCTGGTCTGATTAACAGGGCGAGTCCAGAAAATAACTCTGTACCTCCATATAGGAATCCTAAAGCCTGACAGTGTCAAAGAGACAGTCCCCTGTTGTGTTGCCTCCTTCCCCCTCTGGGCGCCCCTTTAATAGTTTTTTTACTTTTAAAAGCTTGAAGGAACAATATCAATTTTTCCCGAAAACTCACTCATTTACTGCAATGGGAACTCAGCATTTATAGCACCTTTCAGTTTAAAAGGGAACAAGAGGTTGCTCAGCTGGCAGGATTTGGAAATTGAAATAGTTTGGATTTTGGTAGGATGAGTATAACTGAGGGAAATGGGAGAGAACAATGGGGAAATCACAGGCATGGCATTTGTCTGATATGGGGAAGAAGTGAAGAAGACACTAAGGGCTTTTCTTCACTACCATGCCGCAGCGGCGTGGATTAAGTGTATCTGGTGAAGACACACTACATCAATGGGAGCGCGCTCTCCTGTCAATTTAATTAATCCACCTCAATGAGAGGCAGAAGCTATGTCAGCGGGAGAGCCTCTCCTACCGACACAGCATTAAGTCGATGCAAGTTACTTTGCTCAGGAGGTGGATTTTTTCACATCCCTGAGCGACATAACTTGCATCGACTTAAACTATAGTGTAGACAAGGCCTAAACGTGCAGTCAACAGAGGAGATCAGGCACTGCCTTTGGAAGGAGACACTTCTATTACTCTTTTTTCATGAAGGAGTGAGGATAAAACCCTGACACCTCCACATCATTGCAGCCCTTCCCAAGGGTGGGGAACGCCTGCCTGAAGGGACAGTTCAAAGGAAAACCAGCACTCAGCTTGGAGAACAGAGACATTAGGGGACCCCAGATGAATGCGAGAGAGGCCAGCCTGGATGGTTTTTAAATTGTGCAAAGGAAGCTTTTACTTTTTATTGTAAAGGGAGGTGGAGGGGAGACAAGGTGCCTGTTAATTGGATAGAATTTATCCACTCTGTGTGGATAAAAATCTCAGTCCAAACCTGTAAAGCAAGCAGCTAAAATAATTCCACGCTGGAAGCTGGTCAGAGAGCACAACAGTTGAAACACACTTTTGCTACATTTGTTTGTTTCCCCAAGGGGCCTTTGGGGATTTTGCCTTGTGACTTCCATGAAAGTGAATGGGCCAGATTCACTGCTGGCATAGCCAGGTGCTACGCCAGGGAAGTCAACTCGATTTGGAGCCATTCTACTAAGGCACGTGGAAAACTGTGCGGCACGGGAGGGTCATATTAAAACAATGGTTTTAAATATATGCTGTGCTGACAAGAGGTTTTTCTGACCAAAGCGATTCAGGCCCTGATCCTTCACTATATCCAACCCATTGACAGTTAGGGGGCTAGTCGCTGCTCCTTGATTCAGGGCTGCCTGCCCCTGGCTGTAGTAAGGGCTGCAAAGGGTCCACCGGAGCACATGTTATAGCTGAGCTCTTCTCTGCCACATCCCGTTCCCTTCACTGTCCTGAATATGCCCCATCCTCTTTCTCATTACCTGGAGCAGTGCTGGTGTAGGAGCCACCTCGTCAAGATTTATGCCCGCAACGTTCCCCTGCCTGCCAAGTGGCCTTTGAGGGCTGGAGAATGCAGCTCCCAGTCCCCCTGCACTATCCCTGTGTATTAACAGGGATGGGTGAAACAAGTTGAATAAAATGCCCTTCACCTCCTTCCTTGCTGCCGAACGTTCACCCCAAGCAGCCTCTGGAGAACTGAAAATTCAGTTAAACCTCCCTCCCCATTAATTAATTGTAGAGTTGAGCCCAAATCAAGACCGTGCCTGCAAACATCTCAGACTCTGAGGCGGTTCAGACTGGAGTCTGAACATAGAAGCTATCCCCTATCTGCTCAAATCCAGATCCCTGATCTGGAGCAGAGGACCAGCAAGGCTTTCCCAGTGTGGGCGGATTTACACCTAAATCTCAAAGTGTTTTGTAACCTGTAAGTATTCTCCACATTTTACAGATGGAGAAACTGAAGTAGGTTTGGGTCTAGACTACCCTGATTCCCAGCCCTGTGCCTTGACTACAAGCCTGTCCTATCTCCTGCCCTAATATTTCTATAACTATGGGATCTGTTTGTAGGATAAATCGTCGCCACCCTCTTAAAAACCACCTGATTTCTATGGCCCACCCCAATAAATGATTGAAAATTAGTGTTAAACAGTTAAACCCCCAGGGTTCTATAAAAATTCCACCTGATGGTGACTGCTCTCTGACCTGAGCGGTGTTCTGATTATTTTGCACCTCTGGCCAGCTGGAAAACCAGGAGCTAAAACTTCCTATGCTGGCTATAAGCCAGCTTGTAAATAAGAGCCCTTCAATTGGCTATTGAGCTTCTACCATCATTCTCCCGAACAAGGCAATAGAGCTCCTTCTCCTACGTGTAAACAGTGGTTTCATAGACCTTGCATGAATCAGCATGACAGAAGTTGCAACCAATGACAAATATCCAGTCATTCCTAAGCTAGAGAGACACTTCCAATTCTCATAGCTCCTTGGAGAAACCACCAACTTCATAAAACTATCAGCAATGGCAGAAAAAACATAATCCAAAAGTTTTAATTCTGTAAATAAGCATGACTTGTCCCCACCAAAACTGCTAACAAAGTATTTCCCCCTGTTTATTTTAAACCTGAAAGTGACACACAGGCCGCCCTCCCCCCCCCCCCCCACTGCAAAGGTCAAAAGCCATTGTAGACACACCCACCAGTGGTATCTGCATCTGAGACTTTGCTTACTAAAAATGTGTTCTTTTAGCGTGCAGAGTGACCCAATCAAGGACATAGATTTGGTGCCAGCAAGAGTGAGGTTAGAAGCTTCATAATACAGAAAACACTGGCTGAAACAATATCCCACTTGGAACATTCAAGCATTTCAGATAAGACCAGAGCAGGGAGTCTGCTTGTGGCAATACCGTGTTACGTTAAAACATTACATGACCATCTAGAAGAAAGGTACCATCAATTGCAACTGCTGTATATTTCACACACTTGTGTTTGCAAGTGACGTGGGGATACACCTACCCACTGAGGCTTACCCTGTTGTCCTCTTGAATCTCCCAGTCACTGGAGAAAGTTATGACATGGTGTGCCTGAGAGCAATTGGAAAACTGGAAGAGACTGGAAAACATCCTTCTGTTCTCCTGTGTGTCTGGAAATATTGCATCCTGGAAATTTACTCCGTGAGGAAGGAGGTTATAATTCTCATCCATTCTGAAACAAAAATCAGATCGTACTTACGTCATGTCAAATCATGGGGTATTTTCCCCCCATCTATGATGTGTTTCTCGTCTATACCAGGACTGTTGCCTGAATGGGCTACACTGGGTGGCAGGAGACTCCTAGGCATATATTCATAGAGGGTGTAAACAGCCATTGGTCCATGACAGCCGCTATCATGACAGCAATGTAAACTAGCAACGGTTCTGCCCAATCGGCTCCAATCCTGCAATGAGTTCAACACAGGCAGGTCCCTGCAACCACACCGATGTCAATGGGGCTCCTCAGGGGCACAGGGGTCCTCCCACCGAGGGCCAATTGCACAACTGGGGGCATAATTTGGGATGGTCCTGTATTTTGGGCATTTGTTTGATTTTTCTATGCTTTAGTTTGCCATTTCTTTCCAGGTACCCACAGATCTAGATGAGCACAATTTAAAATAATCCATTAATAACTAATACAAAATTAGCTTTTAGAGACATTAGCAGGCACCATCAAAACATGTTTTGTTATGCTTCTCTGCCACCACTCCCCTGGATTGAGATACACTGAGTGTTTCTAAACAAGCTACTGAGTGAATTTCACAAATATTTTTGGATTAAAGGTTCACTGTGATGGCTTTATTTCCACATTGTTGTTTCTTATTCTTATTCTTTTGATTAGCTTAAAATGAGGATTTGGCTGGTACCCAGAAGAGCAAAGAGAAATCTTCTGAGTAAATACTTGGGGATCAGTGCTAAACCCATGTGCCAAACTTTTGGGAGAATAGACACTGGCACCTATCCAGCCTGTAAAACTGACCAGAATCTAGTGTACCTACTGTGGTTTCATAGAAACAAAGAGAGGCTGAGCTGTACACAGTTAAAAATAAATCTGTTCTATAGGAATGCCAAATTATTGTTTTGAAATGTTGTATCCTTTTGGTCATGAAAGACATTACCCTGGTTTGTAAATGAGCAAGATCACTAAGAAGTTAATACCACAAATCACTGAGCACAAATTAGCAACAAGATGGGAACAAATGCCATCTGCTGGGATGTTTATTTTTCTTTAGAAAGTGATTCTTCATCATTTAGTATTTTATCTGCTGCAGGCTTCTAAAACAGATATGGGGGGGGGGGGTGAATCACTTTTACTGAGTTTAGTTTTCAAAAGATAACTTGATTTGCATCTCAGTTATTAGCTAGAATGCTTGAAAAACTTTACACCCTCTATCTCAAGTTGGAAAAAAACCAATAACATGCTCAGTTCTAAACCTGAACATAAGAATGGCCGTACTGGGTCAGACCAATGGTCCATTTAGCCCAGTCTCCTTTCTTCTGACAGTGGCCAGTGCCAGATGCTTCAGAGGGAATTAACAGAACAGGGCAATTTACTGAGTAAGCTATCCTCTCATCCAGTCCTAGCTTCTGACAGTCAGAGGTTTAGGGACACGCAGAGCATGGGGCTGTGTTCCTGACCATCTTGGCTAATAGCCATTGATAGACCTATCCTCCATGAACATACCAACTTGTCTGTCGGAAACATTCTAAAGGACAACTTTCCAAACTGTCTGCATATATCATGGTGCATTTACTGTCTTCATACTTCAGCTGGCTAGTTATACAGTACTTCACATCAAAGAAACTGACACAGATGATTAAATTTTACAGAACAATGTAAATATTGAACACTGAAAACGTAAGATCTAAACCACACCAACTATAAACAAGCTACAGTAAACCGCATTGTTCGATTTTTGTTGTTATAGATATGTCTGTCACACACGCTAGATTTCGAAAAAATTAAACATGTTTGTTTCCACTTTCTGTAGTCTAGGAAAGCACAATTAAGCACCACTCCTTCCAAGAAAAATCACAACAGAAAGTGTTCTCCTTTGAAATGCGTAACATTCACGTCTTCTCTGCTAGGTGAATTTGTACCTACCTGAGCAACAATGAGTATGAAACTCCACTATCCAAAGTAAGGAGACTTGCTCTCCCACACGTGCTGCAGCTTGGTAATATTATCTCTAACAGAAATGTACAAGGCTCATCCATGATATAGTTACACACCAGAGAACATTTCCTTTTATTCACTCACTATACAATATTAAGTCATTGCTGGTGGCTCCCTGTGTATTTTAGTTACAGAAAACGTACCCGGGCTAACTTTTGTTTGCCTCGGAGAAGCTCTAGAGATTCAGCTGCACCCAAAGTGCTTTGAGATGCTGGGGTGAAAGTGTTATAGAAGTGCAGAGCATTTATGAAGGAGCAAATGTTCTCTCTCATTTTCAAGCAGGGCCTGGGTCCCACGTTTTTACTCACCTGAGAAAGAAGAAGTAAGAGTAATCCTGCATGACTGTGTGGGAGTGACAGGAGAAGTAGCCCAGTCCAGTGAGGTTAAGCCGGGAGCCTGCAGGGACTTCCAGCATGCTTCCCCAAGCCTGGTCACACAGCATCTCTATCTCAGCCGAGTAAAAGAGCCCCCCCTCGCTGGCTTCATATTGCCAGGGCAGGTAATTATACATGCTGTACATCTCCTGGTGGAGTGCCAGCACCTTGGCGTACACTATGATCTCTGCCAGCTCAGCCCTGCAGCTTTCACTCAAGGGTCTCCAGTCTGAGGGCAGCTGACAGCCCCAGCATGGGCTGAGCTGCCTTCCAAGGTTCAGCAGGGCTAGCAGCAGCATGTGCCGCATGATGGATGAACGCACAACACACGCCGGACACTTTGGCTTCCCAAGGCAAAAACTGCTGCTACTGGGCTGCTGCACCGCGTGAAACTGGATCCCTGCGCACGGAACCCGCTTGTGGGTAAGGCAGGGGCTGGTGACTGGGGGCTGAGCCCCACCGATCAACCAGGCGGCGCCCAATTGGAGTCACACGGGGAGCGAGGGAGGGGCAGTGACAGCAGCCCGGCCGCTGCGCTTTGCCCAGAACCAGCCTCGCACCGGCTACAGGCAGCAGCGGGAGCGCAGGCGCACAGGGGACGTTTCAAAATCGGAGCAAGGCGTCTGCTGCCCCTGCGCGCTGCCTGCGGGGGGGACACGGCCCCCGGCCGCAGCCTGTCTTGGGCTCAGGCGGGCTGGGGAGGGGTTTTGAGACGGGGGGGTAGGTGGGGAGAAGGGGAAACGAAGAGTGATGGAGGAGAAGCAGGAGTAAGGGAGATGCCTTGTGGCTGGGACGCAGATCTGGACTGCAAACCATCTCTGGCTCTGCCTCTCTCTGTGCCCTTGAGCACCTCACTTAATCTCCCTGGCCCAGATCCACAAAGGTATTTCGGTGCTTTACTCCCACTGAAAGCAAACACCTGCCTTTGGGGAGCTGCGTCCCAGCTCCCCCATCTGTCAAATGAGGAAGCTATGTCCCTGTCCACCCGTGTGGAGATAAAACGCATGAAGGTGCTTTGGTCCCCACTCCTGCAGCTGGTTCTGGGTGGGCAGACTCCTGCGCCCGTGCTGACCCCCCAGGGAAGACCAACAAGGCGCCACGCTGGGCAGGAGCAGGAGACAATGTAAATGAGATGGGGCAGGAACGGTGGGTTTGTACAGTGCCTGGCCTGGTGGGGATCTGTGGGTGCTGCTGCAGTGCAAATAATAGACTAGAATGACTGTGTTTGTCAGGCACTCGGAGTCAGTGGTGCTGAGGGCACCCTACATAAGAACGCAGGCAGGCAGAATGGGGTGAGGAGTGGATGATAAGGGGAAGTGGAGACTGAGTCATAGAATTAGAGTGGGAGAAGAGGAATGGGGTAAGAAATGAAAGGAAGCGGGATTGAGATGGTGAAGTGAGGGATGATTGAAGAAGAAAGCAAAGGAGAATGTGTGGACTACAGTTTCCCTGTATCCTCCTTTCCCCCACCCAGTGGGAAGGGGAAGAGTGGGAGAATTCCCCTTAACCTCCCTCCCTCTCTCTCTCATTCAATGCACAGCAGATGAGGAGGAAGAAGACCAACCTCTGGGCAGGGGAGAACCCCTTCCTGCCAGCCCATTTTTTCTGACCAGCCACAGGTTACCCCAGGCCACTTCTCTCCTCCACCTCCTGCTTTCCCGCACTGCTTATCTATATTAATTTGTTTCAATCACACATATTTAAAAGCTCCTATCCTTAGCTTTAGGCATTTTTTAAATCACAAGAAGCAAGATAAAAATAGAAAGGCAGGCCCAAGCACATCAACCTCTTACTACCATCTTATCCTATCTCATCACAACCTAGAGGTGTCTAGCGGCACATTTTGGTCTCTTCTGGTTAGCGGGACTATTAGGCCTTGGAGAATATCTCCAAGGCTCTGACTTAGGGTGACCAGATGTCCCGATTTTATAGGGACAGTCCCGATTTTTGGGTCTTTTTCTTATATAGGCTCCAATTACCCCCCACCCCCGTCCTGATTTTTCACACTTGCTGTCTGGTCACCCTACAAGTTTCTGACTACCACTTCAGCAACAGGATACATCTACGAGGGAGCATTTGGTTCTCACACCTCTTACAAGTATTTCCTGAGTCCAATGGCACTGGAGACCACCCAACTCTGTTATAATAATAATTACATTTATTATTACTGCCCTTTATCTGAGGATCTCAAAGGGCCCAAACCTGATCGACTAAAGTTGATAAGAGCCAGGAATAGGCCCAAGGCACCTATAACAGTCTTGTTAGCAGCTATACATCATGCAAAGTTAGTTAAATAACACTGGCTCAACTTCTGCTCTCAGTGACACTGGTGTAAATCTGGAGTAACTTCACTAAGAGTATGTCTACACTACTCACTGGATCAGCGTGCAGCAATGTTAATGTTAAATAAATGCAATATTCACTTTTCATTAGTAGACAGTTCTCCTATACCTTAGTTCTTCATAATTTTTATGGAAAAACATCAAAGATCTGCCTAGAAACAGATTTTTTTTAAAATTTATTCACCCCTCCCCCCACTCATTCTAGAGTAAATTTGATTGACGGACTCAAATCTTTTTCAGCATTCTTCAGAATCCGTTTCTTGGAGAGCAACATATTGTTTCATAATTGTCAAGAAAAGCTTGATGGGGAAACCACAATAAGAAGAAATAATAATAAAGGTCAAGGAATCAACAAATTACATGTGATTTTTAAAATGTAATCTTCCAGGGTAAGGTTTTTTTTTTTTTTTTGTAAACTGGGCCAGAGTTGTGATTATTAGGGAATAGTTCACATGTTTGTTCTTCAGATTTTGGGTGCAAATAAGAACTAATGTTCTGATCCCATGCACTGCTACAGACTAGGGACCGAATGGCTAGGTAGCAGTTCTGCAGAAAAGGACCTAGGGGTCACAGTGGACGAGAAGCTGGATATGAGTCAACAGTGTGCTCTTGTTGCCAAGAAGGCTAACGGCATTTTGGGCTGTATAAGTAGGGGCATTGCCAGCAGATCGAGGAACATGATCGTTCCCCTTTATTCGACACTGGTGAGGCCTCATCTGGAATACTGTGTCCAGTTTTGGGCCCCACACTACAAGAAGGATGTAGAAAAATTGGAAAGAGTCCAGCGGAGGGCAACAAAAATGATTAGGGGTCTGGAGCATATGACTTATGAGGAGAGGCTGAGGGAACTGGGATTGTTTAGTCTCCAGAAGAGAAGAATGAGGGGGGATTTGATAGCAGCCTTCAACTACCTGAAGGGGGGTTCCAAAGAGGATGGAGCTCGGCTGTTCTCAGTGGTGGCAGATGACAGAACAAGGAGTAATGGTCTCAAGTTGCAGTGGGGGAGGTCCAGGTTGGATATCAGGAAAAACTATTTCACTAGGAGGGTGGTGAAACACTGGAATGCGTTGCCTAGGGAGGTGGTGGAGTCTCCTTCCTTGGAGGGTTTTAAGGCCCGGCTTGACAAAGCCCTGACTGGGATGATTTAGCTGGGAATTGGTCCTGCTTTGAGCAGGGGGTTGGACTAGATGACCTCTTGAGGTCCCTTCCAACTCTGATATTCTATGATTCTATGATTCTATGATCCAACCCCGACTGAAGTTGAAGATTTGACGCCATTGAGTTCAAAAGGAGCTGAATTGGGCTCTATTGTATTGTTGTGCAATGCTGTATGTAACAATTCTGAAGACATTGGTAGTAATCTCTTAGTTAAGTTTGTATTGAAAATTGCACTTAAACAGTACTCAACCCTCTGTCAGACTTGGGTCATTGAATTTAGGCTCCACTTTTGGCACAATAACTCTTCCAGGGAGTTTTGAATAGGCCATGTAATTTTTAAAGAGAAATATTGACTAACGTTTGCCAAGGAAACATTTAAAAATACTCCCTCTTTGAAATGTTGCCCTGTTTTTCTCACATTTACTTGGGTTCCTCTAGCTAAACAACCATAATCTCCAAACCTCACCACCCAGGGGCCAAAGCAGCAGTGCCATGGGGAAACCCCCTCTCTCACAAATCCTGTTTCTCCCATTCAGGGAATCCTATGCCCGCCCCCCGCCCCCTGCCCCCCTGCATAGATTGTCCTGGTGGCCTTGTCAACATGCTCTTCCTACCCCACTGTGCACCCCTGCTTTCCAATGACATTTAGTTTTGAAATGTTTGGCTGTATCAGCAGTTACATCTGGCAACATTGATACTTACAAAGGGGACTACATTATGAATATGGATGTTTGATAATCTTTAAAAGCTTTAAAAATCTTTAAAATTTTGAATAGCAAGGAAATAAGCAGTTGAATCTCTCTCCCACTGCCGACAGCCCATATATTTTCATCCAACCAAGGTGCAGCCTTAACTCAAACATAAGTGTAATACACCAACACACACATGCAAGTTTATGTTCTGTAATTTCTACATTAAAAACTACTAACAAATTCATAACCACTAAAAGCATAGCTGACCTATTAACATAACTCTTCCTAACCATTATAGAAAATCATATATCACAGCTACCTTTAGCAATCTGACATCATAACATACTTATGCACCACAATGCAAAACCGTGAACAGAACTATGTAGCGTGTTTTTCATCCAGGCCACACCCATTCTATTAATAAGCTAAACTCATAAACTAGGCTGGAGTCAAGTCTGTTGTGTCAGTTGTCCTGGACAAGGGTGGAGACATTGTCTGTGGGTGATAGAAGGGAGGCATTTGAAGTTGAGAAAGAGAATGGATGAGTGGATTGTTTAATTATTCAACTGTCCCTCCCTCCTCCTCCCCCCGCCCTTGTTTTGTATGGTTTGCATTCCTGGGAAAGAAGTCTACCAACTTTAACTCCAAGTTAACTCCGTTTTTTTGTGGAGGAATATATATACAGGTACTTGGTGCAGCATTATTATCCACATGTTCATATGTGGGTATTTGGTGCACCATTGTCATAGGACAAAAGTAGTTGATGAAGAGTGTTTATACCTAGATAGATACATGTGTATTTAGAGCAGTTGTATTATACTTGAATAGCTATGTAGATACTATTTATTAATCATCTAAATAAGAAATTGGTAGCTTTCTAGATAGAGGAGAGCAGTTTCAGTGGAAGGTTCATTGTTCTTTGTTTTGTTTTGTGTGTGTTGCAAAGACCTAATTGGAGAAGGCTCAACAATCCTCAAACCAGATTTGGGAATATCTCATGTGAGCTGTGACCAATTCCATAGCTGCTATTCCTTTTATTTCATTTAGCCACAATATTACCGTTGGGTTGCTTGGGTTTTCTTTTTTTTTCTTTTTTTGAGCCCTACTGTAGTGCTGTGTTTTCTTAATGCTACTGTTAATAAAGTGAATAAATATATTGTGTGACCAGAATATCTGAAATACTGCAGTCCCCAAAAGCATGTGTGTGCTGACATATTTGCCTGCATCCTTTGGTTCAGATTGGAGCTGTCTGATTTTCTTTTCTGTGGTGATTACTGGGGTGTAGAAGTGAGTAATTACTCTCCTTTGGAATTCTCTCCATGATCCAGCAGTGATGATGATGCGTACATTGTGAACATAAGAATGGCCGTACTGGGTCAGACCAAAGGTCCATCCAGCCCAGTATCCTTTATACCTATCTCATAGAACTGGAAAGGACCTCAAAAGGTCATTGAGTCCAGCCCCCTGCTTCACTAGCAGGACCAAGTACTGATTTTGCCCCAGATCCCTAAGTGGCCCCTGCAAGGATTGAACTCACCACCCTGGGTTTAGCAATGCTCAAACCACTGAGCTATCCCTCCCACTTTCTACTGACAGTAGCCAATGCCAGGTGCCCCAGAGGGAGTGAACCTAACAGGTAATGATCAAGTGATCTCTCTCCTGCCATCCATCTCCACCCTCTGACAAACAGAGGCTAGGGACACCATTCCTTACCCATCCTGGCTAATAGCCATTAATGGACTTAACCTTCATGAATTTATCCAGTTCTCTTTTAAACCCTGTTATAGTCCTAGCCTTTACAATCTCTTCAGGCAAGGAGACACAGTTGGTGAAATCCTGGCCCTACTGAAGTCAATTGCAAAACTCCCATGGATGTCAATGAACCCAGGATTTCAGTCATTGAGCATAAATGTTGTCATATCCTTAGTTTTATAAAGAATCATGTATATATAAAAATAGCAATACCTTTCATTTTAAAGACTCATATTTCCTGTATCTATTCCATTTATATTTGCTAGTGCCTTATCCAGTCTAGTTCTAGATGTCCAACACAATGAGGCTTCCTTTTGGGAGACGTTTCACATTTTGGTAGCTTAATTGTTAGAAAGTTTTCCTGATAATCAGCAGTAGGTGACCTTTCAACCCAGAGCCATCACAACCAAACTGGCTCCCTTAGGCTGTTTTCTGTTTCAGTTAGGGATTTTATCAACCACTTTTAGATCAATATTTTAGTGGAGCAGTTTAGCTCTCTGGACTCAAGACATGACAATTAATGCAATGTTGCTTCTAATTTTTTCACTGCAGCTTTTTTTTTTTTTTTTTTGTAAGTGGCAGATGTATTGAGATGTAGCGAGACCTTCTAAATTCTCACCAGGGTTCCTCTTCTTCTAGCTCTGGATAACAAGGTATTAGTGACATAAAGCAAAGATTAAGAAATCCAGCCAGGAGACTGCATTTTTAAGATCTGTGTTTGCTGGTTCTCCTCGGGGATCCTAAGACTGATCTGAGACATTCTTCAGTGCCCTGTGAAGTGCCGTGTGATTTTTTTTCTGTGAACTCAGAATGGATCTGACAAGCACTGTAGCCAAAACTAACTAATCAAAGTAGCATCAATAGAGCCAATTATAGCTGCGTCCACGCTTCTAACCACTCATGCATGCACCACGGGTTATTCATTCACTTCCTCCTCTGACTTTGAGACAGACTTGTGGTTTTCCCAGGCAGGAACTCGCCTTCCTTTTCACACATTTTAATGAACATTAAAGCCAAGGATTTCTCCCTCAGGGCTTTGTCGTTTTACTTCCTGTTTCTATGGAAATACAGGTGATTTAAGAATTTTAGTATAAACATAGCTCTGATCTTGCTCTCTTTGCCTCTAAAGCATTGACTGAGCTGAGTATTAGTCCAGGTACCAAACAAAAGAGCGCAGTATCAGACTCTGGCTGTC
Source organism: Chrysemys picta bellii (assembly GCF_011386835.1). Taxonomy (NCBI): domain Eukaryota; kingdom Metazoa; phylum Chordata; order Testudines; family Emydidae; genus Chrysemys; species Chrysemys picta. Next base: position 16,600,806 of record NC_088791.1, read on the forward strand.
TTACGGATGAGTGTAGGTGACCTGAAACCTCAACTCAGCTGTCTTTTATTTATATATCCTCAGCGATTCCTTTGTAGTCTAGGGTACAAAATATCAAACCCAGATTTTCTTCCCTCCTTTAAACTGGGTGACCTAGAAAGATGAATATTTGGCTTTCTTAGTTCCCAAAAGGAAGTGGTGTTTTTCCTTACCTTCTTATGACTGTTTCCATAATTTGGTTCATTCTTCTTGTACATTTTAAAATTTGTTCCATTGCATTTCACGATTTTTCTACCAACATCTGGTTTTTTTTCCCCCTATCAAACAAAACATTCTGCTGCCCCAAATTTTCTGTTAACTTTTTTGTTTTTTTTGGACAATATTTATGACCTGGTGAAATAAGATCTGCCTTTTGGGGATCAGCTGTAATACACTGTTACAATGAACAGCAATGCAAAAAGCCAAGCATGATTTTATAAATGACAATAAAAGACTTTCTCCTAAAACAATTTAGAATTTAATGTAAAAGTGCTCGGGATGGATTAGGGAATTGGCAGTGAATTATGGAGTCTTCAGTTCTACCTATACTTTCCCAGATTGAATCCAGCCTAAATCAACAGAACAGGAGGTTGTTGCAATCAGGTGTCTACTCATTAAGCAATGTGAACCAAATCTGTGTTTCAGCCTAGATGCCAATGGACAGACATCTACATAACAAAAAACACTTCCACAACTGACAGCCTTAGCAAGAGGAAACATATCTGAACATATCATTCATACAGCTGCGGAGGAATGGAGCGAGATGAAGATCCTTGATTGTCTAAGTCACACTCCCACTGTAATCCAAGTGAGTTGAGAGAGAAAATACCATTTGCACTGGACTCTTATGATTCATAAATGTTAAGGTCAGAAGAACCATTATGAATATCTAGTCTGACCTGCAGAGCACAGTTTTACCCAGTAATTGCTGCATCAAGCTGTTAACTTCTGGTTGAGCTAAAACATATCTCTTAGAAAGACTTTCATTCTTGATTTAAAGATTTGACAGATTCCCAGGCCAGAAAGGACATTGCGATCATCTAGTCTCACCTCGTGTATTACACAGGTCATGGAACTTCCCTGAAATAATTCCAAGAGCAGATCTTTTGAAAAAGCACCCAATCTTGATTTAAAAATTGTCAATGATGGAGGATGCACCATGACCCTTGGTAAATTGTTCCAATATTTAATTACTCTCTCTGTTTAAAATGTACATTAATTCCAGTCTGTAGCCATGGAAACCTCATTGCATCCCTTGGTAGGTTCCAGTCGGTAATTATCCTCACTGTGCCTTGTTTGTGTTGACATACCCACAGGACCTGGAAGCCAAGTGATTCCGGGGGACAACTAATGAGATAACAGGGACGGGAGTGAGGTCAAAGGGCCAAACGAAGGGACCCGGAAGGGGACACCGAGCAGAGAACCCTGGACAGCGCCCACTGGTCCTCGAAGGCGTCAAGGGAGCCAGCGGACGCCGCCCAGAGGAACTCATGGATGCATGAGCGGACAGAGGATCGGAAATAGGCCCCTCAGTCACAGGAGACCCCATCGGCCAACCTCCTCTCCCTGGTTTTATAGATGGGCATTTTAGCCAGGGCCAGGAGGAGGTTGACCAGGAAGTCCCATGACTTTGTGGGGCCACAGATAGGGAGTGCATAGATAAGAAGGTGAGGGGAAAAGTGCAACCAAAAATGTAACAGGATATCTAAGAGGAGCCGGAATAGGGACTGCAACCTGGCGCACTCCAGGTAAACGTGCACCAGGGTCTCCCTCACACCGCAAAAGGGGCAGGTGTCTGGTACAGCGGTAAACCGCGCCAAATACACACCCGTGCTCACGGCCCCGTGAAGGAGCCACCAACTGATATCCCTGGATAGGTGTTTTTGCCTGGTGGTGCTGCCTAAGGGTCCTAGACACCATTTGACCCTCCCCCACTCCACTGTTTAAGGACAGAGCTGATTAAGACTCAATTAAGAGTCTTTTGTTGTGGATCAGCAGAGCTGAAATCACTGATAACCAGGTCAAGTGCTAAGCCATAGACCTGCTTATGGGATAGTGTCTCTGGTGAAAGAGACTGCCCAGCCTGTGCAAGCAGTGAGGCTTCCCCACTAGCAGCTGAAATCACTGAGAGCTGTGTTAAGTGGTGGGACCTCAAGACATCCTAGAGGCTGCAGGAGAGAGGGCAGAGGTGGAGTGAACAACGATGGCGCAGGCGGCAGCATGAGTGACTACAGAACAAATTTTGAAAGTGAAAGTAGTTAAGGACATAGAGGTCAGTGGTAATTGGGATAAAATACAACATGGGTTTACAAAAGGTAGATCGTGCCAGACCAACCTGATCTCCTTTGAGAAGACAACTGATTTTTTTAGACAAAGGAAATGCAGTAGAACTAATCTCACTGGATGTCAGTAAGACATTTGATACAGTTCCATATGGGAAATTATTAGTTAAATTGGAGAAGATAGGGATTAATATGAGAATTGAAAGGTGGATGAGGAACTGGTTAAAGGGGTGACTACAATGGATCATACTGAAAGGTGATCTATCAATCTGGAGGGAGGTTATTAGTGGAGTTCCTCGGGGATCAGTCTTGGGACCAATCTTATTTAACATTTTTACTACTGACCTCAGCACAAAAAGTGGTTGTGCACTAATAAAATTTGCAGATGACACAAAGTTGGGAGGTACTGCCAATACGGAGGAGGACTGGAATAACATACAAGAAGATCTGGATGACCTTGTAAACTGGAGTAATAGAATGGGATGAAATTTAATAGTGCAAAGTGCAAGGTCATGCATTTAGGGACTAATAACAATAATTTTTGCTATAAGTTGGGGACTTATCAGTTGGGAGTGACAGAAGAGGAGAAAGACCTGGGTGTATTGATTGATCACAGGATGACTATAGCCATCAATGCGATGCAGCCATGAAAAAGGATAATGCAGATCTAGGATGCACCGGCGAGCTATTTCCAGTAGAGACAAGGAAGTGTTAGTACCATTATACAAGGGATTGATGAGACCTCATCTGCAATACTGTGTGCAATTCTGTTCTCCCATGTTTACAAAAGATGAATTCAAACAGGAACAGCTGCAGAAAAAGGTTACTAGGATGATCTGAGGAATGGAAAACTTGCCTTACGAAAGGAGACTCAAAGAGCTTCTTTGCTTGTTTAGCCTAACCAAAAGAAGGCTGAAGGGAGTTATGATTGCTCTTTATAAATACATCAGAGGGATAAATACCAGGGAGGGAGAGGCATTATTTAAGTTAAACACCAATGTGAACACAAGAACAAATGGATGTAAACAGACCATCAACAAGTTTAGGCTTGAAATTAAATGAAGGTTTCTAACCATCAGAGGAGTAAAGTTCTGGAATAGACTTCCAAGGAGAACTGTGAGGGCAAAAAACCTAACTGGCTTCAAGACTGAGCTTGGTAAGTTTATGGAGGGGATGGTATGATGACATTGGCTACAGTGGCATGTAGCCCATTGGCGACTGCCAGTAGCAAAAATCCCCAACTGCTGCAGATGGGATGCTAGATGGTATAGGCTGAGTTACTATAGAGAATTCTTTCCCAGGTGTTTGGCTGGTGTGTCTTGCCCACATGCTATGGGTCTAACTGATCACCGTATTTGGGGTTGGGAAGGATTTTCCCCCAGGTCAGATTGGCAGAGACCTTTCACCTTTCTCAACAGCACAGGTCATGGGTCACTTGCAGGTTTAAACGAGTGTAAATGGTGAATTTTGTGTAACTTGAAGTCATTAAACCATGATCTGAGGACTTCAGTAACTTAGCCAGAGGCTAGGGGTCTATTACAGGAGTGGGTGGGTGAGGTTATGTGGCCTGCAATGTGCAGGAGGTCAGACTAGTTGATCACAGTGGTCCCTTCTGACCTTAAAGTCTAGGCGTCTACGAGGTGGTGGAGCAGCTGACAGCAGAGCGGTTGACATGGAGCAGCCAGCAATGGAGTGGCTGACAGCAGATCAACTGATGCCTGAGTGAGCGATGCAGAGTGAACGGCAGGGCAGCAGAGATGATGCATTGCTCGATGCCTTCCCCCACCCCCAGAGTGGGAAGTGAGCTCATGCGAATGCACCTCTGAACTCTGGGTCGCCGCTGACCAAGGACAACAACTGCTAGTAGGGTGCGGTGGAGGGAGAGGGAAGTGGTGTGTTAAAGAGACCTTTGTTAGACTTTCACACCACAAGGTAAGAGACTGAGGAAAAAGACATTGCCCAAAATATGCTGGGGTGGGTGTTTGGCTCATGGTGTATGTCTTCGAATCATGCTTGTGGTGATTTCCCAAATTAATGCCGGGTTCCTTTCCCCTTTTATTAAAAGTTTTCTTTTTCCTACACAGACTCAGCGCTTGCAAGAGGGGAAGTATTGCCTCTTAGAGGCACCCAGGGTTTTTCTCAGATTACTGAGTTTTATTGAAAAGGTGCGTTTTGCACTTGGACCTGAACACACTCAAGCTAGGGCAACTCTAACCCCTTCTGGCAAAGAGTTCCACAGCTGTAGCCCCAGGATCGGGTAGTTCTTACTGGTTCTCGTCAGCCACACCATTTCTGGGGTGTATAATTGTCTTGGAGGACAAAGCAGTATTTGAAGTACTTAAGTTGCAATCCAGCTATAGTATTGTCGATTGAGTCCACGACCCTAAATTCTGTTCTGAAATGAATGGAGTTCATAAAGCATAGCTGGGTAGTGTTTTGCATTTGTCTTTATTGCTCAAGCTTTTAGTATTTATATCCCATCATTATCCTATTTTCAAAGAGCTGAATCTGTTATAGTTTTCAGAGATCTGCTTGACACTGCTTGTTTTTAAAGTGAATTTAGGGCTTTCAAATGGCACCAGATTGGCAGTCCTAATTTCTGTGTCTTTCCACAGAACAGGAATAGCAAGAGCAGCAGCAGAACAAATTGCCCTCCAAATTTCAGTTGGAGGGAGGGACCACCTCTGAAAGGGGACAAGAGAATAAAGTCTCCATGCCCATTCCATCTTTGCCTTTGTGCCGAGACTGTTAGTAGAACGCTGTGCTAGCAAGGATTAAAGATATTTTGTTGTCATTCTGTAGGGAGGGGAATTGGCTATGTCTGGTAGCTCTCATAGGCCGGCCTTCCAGTTTACAGGCTAACTAATGGTGTTTCTACAAGAAACCACTGACTTACCTCTTCCTCCCTCACCAAGAGCCAAATTCTGCTTTCGGGGATCCTTGTGTGGGCCCCTGCACTGAGATTACTTTCATCCTCAGATATTCATAGATTCCAATGCAAGAAGGGACCATTGTGATCAGCTAGTCGGACATCCTGTATAGCACAGTCCAGAGAACTTTCCCAAAATAATTCCTTTTGAACTAGAGCATATCTTTGAAAAAAATCTAATCTTGATTTAGAAATTGCCAGTGATGGAGAATCCACCACAACCTTTGGAATTGGAATATGTATGTACAGGACTTCCATTGAGCTCAGGATAGGTCTCTGTGTGCACTGACCTGAAGTAAGAAAATCAGAGCCTATACAAGGGGGGGGGCAAACTACGGCACGCGGGCCGGATCCGGCCCAACAGGGATTTCAGTCTGGCCCACCGGATTGCCAGCCCAGTAGCGCAGCATGGCTAAGGCAAGCTCCCTGCTTGCCCTGGCCCGGGCCACTCCCGGAAGTGGCCAGCACCACATCTCTGTTGCCCATGGGGGGGGGGGAGGAGGAGAGAGGGCTCTGTGCGCTACCCTCGCCTGCAGGCACCTCCCCCCGCAGCTCCCATTGGCCAGGAACAAGGAACCGCAGCCAATAGGAGCTTCGTGGGTGGTACCCACAGGCAAGGGGAGAGTGCGGCGGAGCCGCCTGCCCCCCGCCCCACTCCCAGGAGCAACTGCCAGACATGTTGGCCACTTCCGGGAGCGGCGTGGGGCCAGGGCAGGCAGGGTGCCTGCCTTAGCCCTGCTGTGCGCTGCTGCCACCCTGGAGCCGCTCGAGGTATGTGGTGCCAGGCTGGAGTCTGCACCCTGAACCCCTCCTGCACCCCGCACCCCAACCCTCTGCTCTAAACCCCCTAACCCCTTGCCTTGATCCCCCTGACGCACTCCTCCTGCACCCCAACCCCCTGCCCTGAGCCCCCTCTCACACCCCGCAGTCCCTCCCGCACCCCAACCCCCTGCCGTAGCCCTACATTCATGGCCCTGTATACAGTTTCCCCACCCAGATGTGGCCCTAGGGGCCAAAAAGTTTGCCCACTCCTGGCCTGTACGAACAAGTACTTTCACTTACTCTCAGACTGGAAAAGATTAAAAATTAGAAGAGATATTGCTAATGAGTGATTTTGGTACAACATATAGTTAATGCAATTGAACTCAAACTGTGCTTAGTTTTCAAAACTAGATTCTTATGTTGGTGAGCTAATTTCCTTCAACGTCCCTTACATTGTTGCCCGACTCTGTGCTGAGATTCAAATAACCTAAGTGTCCATCTTGCTTATGGAATTACTGAACTTTTTAAGTGAGCAGAAAATACGCTTGCATCAGGATTCTGGATTAAATCTCTTTTGTTTATGTTAAATTTAAAAAGTTTTAATTCGTCCACTGCTAGAGTGCAAATTAATCCCCTTAACTCAAGGGAAATCTGCTTTCAAGCACTGCATAAAAGGCTAGTCACAATTATTTCTCATTACAGTTGTTCTTTCCAATAAAGTTGTCCCATAGCATATTATAGTCTACTTATAAAGCTGTGCTTTGAATTTGAAAACACCTTGGAATTTGAAAGCATTTTAATAAAACCATTATGCTTAAAGGTTTTATTTAAATGTTTTTAAATTCCAAGACAGCCTATGTTTCATACCCAGCAGCAGAGACTGTTCTATTCTACACAGGTTCTTATGAGAGCCTCATCACTATACTGTCTGAGCACCTTCCGGCAGTGCACTGAGCAATGCGACTAACGTGTGTGTATCAGTCAACACACAAAGGGCACTATCCATTGCTTATGAAGTTAATGGAAATATCCTTGACTGGACTTGGTTCCAGCACAAAGGCCTGTGTGTCCGTGTGTCTGATGTGTGGATCTGTGGATGGCTGAGGAGGGTCAAAGTCACACAGAATGCAGAGTGAGAAGCATCTCTGTTGGAGAGAGGGCAGTGCTTGTAGTAAAGAGACATAGGCAAGCAGAATGGAAGGAAGGGGAGCACCATGGTAAGTGAGGCAGACAAAGGGGAGTCAGTGAGAGAACCAATGGAGGAAGAGAGGGAGATCAGGGAGTGGACCTGGGAGGTGGGAATGGAGGCAGGAAAGGACTAAAGGAATAGTTTGGGTCAAAGAGAGGAGGAGATAGAGGAAATAACGGATTAGAAATTAGAAGCAAATAACTTGAGGAAAAATCGGACTCCCCAAAGAGTGAAGCAAAGCTGTATTAAAAATATATTTCGTAGGAAGGGAGAAGGAAAACGAGGGACAAAAAAAACGACTTTGGCCAAGATTTAAAAAATTTACCAGTGATTTTGGGTGCCCAACTAGAGACACCTTAGAGAGGCCTGATTTCCAGAGGGCAGGTGTGCAGCCCTTTCTGAAAAGCAGGCCCCTTTTTAACAGTCTCCAACTGGACAGCCAAAATCACTACTAGTCTCTTCTGAAAATCTTGGCCATAGCTTGTTATTGTTTTATAGTATGGCCCCCAACGTCCACTGAGCGCTAGTACAGTTCCTTCATTAGTCATGCTATTCCTGAAACATTTGTAGCTGCTGTAGTGACACCTCTCACTGTCTATTTCCCCCATAAATCCTGAACATGGCCCTACCGTAGCCCCACTTTCCTCACATTCTGTTGCTTCATAGGCCTTTCTCTATCCTTAGATTTACTCCCATCTCCAGTGTTTGGGCCAGTCTGTTTTTAATAAAAATCCCAAAGGATGGGGGGCTTCCACCATGTCTCTGGGGCAACTGTTCCACAACCCAATAGATCTCACTGTCAGGAAGCGCTTCTGTACGGGTTTTGACAGCATTTGAATATTTTTGGCACTCATTATATTCCGCCTACTCACCCAGCCATCACCACCGCTTCCACCTCCGCCACCTGGGCTGTTACTCAGCCAAGTTACACACATTTAGTTCTTGTAATCATTCCTCATAATCTATCCCTCCAGCCTCCTGATCATTCCCACTTCTTTAGACTCCTTCCAATCTGTCAATATCTCTTGCGTGAGGAGATGCACAAAACTAAACACTGCAAGGCTTAGGACATTAATATCTCTAAAGTGACTTGAAACTACTGGGTGAAAGGTGCTATATGTGAGAGCGGTGTATTATTGTTACTTTGTGATCCAGGAGTACACACCACTCTTGTGTAGAGCACCTTTAAACAAGGTTCACCGAGTGCTTTACAAAGAAAACATGTTTAAAAAACAGTCCTTGCACTCACTTTATCAAAACACTCACCCTGGGATTACATGTGGGGGGTTAGTTGTACTTCCCTAGTAGTTGCATTGGTCTGTGTAATGGACAATACATTATGGTTAGCGTGGCTCAAAATGGGGCACTCTTGTAATGCTGCAGCACAACTCTGAGCAGAGGAAACTGAATGCGGTAGGCACTATGTGCGATGTAGCAGAAACAAACATTGCGGAACAGTTCCACATATGAATTCTTCATTTTTCCTTTTGAAGTCTCCTGGCTAATGCACTGAGCACCACTGCCCTCTGCTGGATGGAATGTCAGCGCTGCTCTGATAATTTCTTCCACTAGTGGCTGGCCCGCAAAGGCTATGAGCCCTAATGCTACTGCTTCCTAACAAAGATTCTCCTTTGGCTCAAGCAATGGAGGGCTGTGTGGCTGAAGCAGACAATCCAGCATTCTGTCTCTGTTGCTGTACATGTGTCTTCACTGGCCGTCACATATGGATTTGTTACTTTTTCCAGAGCCTGGATTGGAACCCAAGATTCCTGAATCTCACCTTTCCTCTGCTGTCAGCAAGTACCTGTGAAGCCCACGGGCAAAGTGTATCTCATTCCTCTCTAGTGCTGGTCCACATAGAGGACGGCAGCCTACTATTGCTCTCGGTTACTTCGTTAGCTCAAGTGGAAGAGGTCTGTGTGGTGGATCTAAAAGTTCCAATCCTGCTGATGATCCATGTGGATGTCAATATGAAGCTACATGATGGAATTTCAGGGTTTTTTCAGTTCGTTTTTAAAAATCTAGACACACAAAAACTAGTTAAAAGAACATTATTATGGTTGCAAAGTCAAACACTCAAAAATTAGGTAAAAAGACAAGAACAACATCATGGGTCTCTAAAAGTCTTGCATCTGTCTGGGAAATGATTTCCCCAGCACCGTAACTGCAGATGATAGCCATAAGCCTGCGTTCGAAGGACCCTGTTGCAAGACCGGGCATGAAGGGACATGTCAGGGGTATGGCTGGGGCAGGAGAAGTGCAGGGTCTTAGCATGTAGTATTGTGGGGGTTTTGAACAGCACTGCCAGCCAGGCGAGACTGCCATAATTTAGACAGCCCTGAGACACTGTCCAAATTACACCAGAGGCCACTCAGGTCCCTTGAGCATCCTGGGATGAGGATGGTGCAAAGGTGACTTAACGCTACCTTAAACAACCTCACTGCTAGGACTGCTATTTCTGTGCTGCACAGAATCTCACCCCACTGTATATGTGATAACATTACTATAGAGGAAAAAGGAGAAGAATCTCTCCTTGGCTGTGATGTGTGTTAATTTCTAATTCTGAGTAGATTTATCCCAGCTGCTAGGAACAGCTGTGAAAGATGTTTTTTTTCTTTGCCTTTCTCAGATCTGATGTATTTCTCTTCAGCGTCTTCTTAAAAGAGTTTTACTAAGGGTGGGGAAAGAAACACCGGATAAAAGTGTTGCTCGAGGGAGATGCAAACTGCAGCTCCGCATAAATCTGTCACTTTGATTCCCTGGAGAACAACTGCAAACTTGAAAAATGGCATGTTGAGCCAGGCACAGGTGTTAACTTTTTTTTTTTAAAGGTTGCTGTGGATGGCCTTGGATACACAATTTCCTTCACTCTGCTTTAAGCTTAATTAGCTTTTCTATGACTATAACTTTGCTGATAAAAGTCTTATTAATACATGAGAGAGGAAAGTGTAACAGATAAATTGTACAGTCCTGCTACCTGCTGTGGGAACTATAGTAACTGCCTTTTGATGCGTCAGATGGTTCATTCCCTAGTTAGAGTAATTCGCGAGAGGGTCTTAAAAAAGGCATCAAAAGTTTGGTGTGGGTTTTTAATAAACTGGGATTTAGGTGGATCCTTCAGCCTTAGGGTCAGCTTTGTATCCTCTTTTACGATTGGTCCCATTGAAACAAAGAAACATTTGCTTGAAGAATATTCCTCATGAATGTAGAAACTTTCATCCCAAAGTGCTTTGGAAATAACTGCCCAGATTTTCAAACGTGCCCAGCTCCCAGCAACTGGAGCTGCTGGGAGTGAGCACATTTGAAAATCTTTCCGACTGGGCTCCATTCACTCTGGTTGACACAGCCTTGGCAATGGCTATTCGCATCCCTTTGAGACACCAGGGACTGCTGCACCCCAGGGCGGGATCTACTCCCCAGAGGAAGGCAGATAGCTTTCCCACTTCTGCCCTCCACAGGGGAGGTTAGCTTTAGACTGTAGTGAAGCCCTGCAGACAGGGACTGCCTGGACGTCCCCGGAACTGGCCCACCCTTATCAAGCCCCCTCAGCAGCTAGCAGCACCCACCTTAGGGGTTGTACTAGCTGCTGTGGTTCTCCAACTGCAGCATGGCCTTTGCCAGCACAGTCCTCCCATGCAGAATTTACGCTGCTGAGAGCGCTGCATCCTGGGCCATGCCAGGAGAAGGCAGAAAAACCTAGGGATGAATCAAGGTCATTTACACACAACTCAAATGAACAGCAGCCACTTCTGGGGTGGAGGGCACGAATGAATCAGCACACTCAGCCAGCTACACAGCAGGGGATGGGAGGGGTCTGAGTAAACCTCTATTCTTAGGCAATGGGGTGTTTAACATCCACATTCAGCAGATGGCAACTTTGTTTTTAAGTCTCCATCATAAAGGCAGATGTTATTTTTTGTTGCTACGATATCTAACATCCTGCATCTTTTAATGTCATTACACCTCTGATAGTCTTTATGATACTGAAATAACGGTGTGCTAATGGAGACACATGCTGACTCACACCTGTAGATTAAGTGAAATAAGGTAAACTAATTTTTAGAAAGTTCAGGCTCAGATCATACATGGGCCAATATTTGTTTTGTAACAAATGAAACTAAAATATTTTGAGAGACAAGGTGGGTGAGGAGTAATATCTTTTATCGTTGTTTGCAGTGGTGTTGTAGCCATATAGATTCAAAGATCTGAGGGACAAGCTGGGTGAGGTAATATCATTTATTGGACCTACTTCCGTTGGTGAAAAAGACAAGCTTTCCAGCTTCTTCTGTGTAAACTCAAGTCAATGGGAGTTGCCGAAGGTGACTCAATGGTATAATCTGACTCACAGGGTACGTCTACACTACCCGCCGGATCGGCGGGTAGCGATCGATCTATCGGGGATCGATTTATCGCGTGTAGTGTAGACACGATAAATCGATCCCCGATCACTCTCCCATCGACTGCTGAACTCCAGCAGTGCGAGAGGCGGAAGCAAAGTCGACGGGGGAGCCGCAGCCATCGATCCTGCGCCGCGAGAAAGCGAAGTAAGTAATTTTAAATCGATCTAAGATACATCGACTTCAGCTACGCTATTCTCGTAGCTGAAGTTGCGTATCTTAGATCGATCGCCCCGCAGTGTAGACCAGGCCTTAGAGTGTATACTCGGTAATGCTTTTTTCACCTGGTAAGTTTTGTATTCAAAAAGTGCAAGTCTGCTTGTGTTAAATCAAAATTAATAACAGGCTCTTGGCCAAGTTATATATACGTTGAAACTAGCTATATAAGACCAAGGGCCAGTTTTAAAAACTGAGATTTCTCTCCTCTTTTCAGTTGTGTTTTTCTGGCCCCATTCCAGTTAACAATCAGTACTTCGCTTTCATCCATATTTAATTTTGCCTCTAGATATGCTTCCCTCTGGCTTTTATGAGTTGTGATATTATAGGTAGGATGGAGTGGGGTTCATTTTAAATATTTAAAATGTCATGATTAATGAGACATTATTGCAGTCTAACTAAGAAATTAGTTTATAGCAACAGAAGTATATTCATTCTAGTACTGCAATGCATTCTACTTGGGCCTAGACCACTCCAAAGCTCAAGCTAATACAGAATGCTGCCCCCTGTTTGTTGACTACTAGTGCAATACACAGGAAGTATTCAGTACCCGGCGAGTTGTACTGTCTCTTGTGTGGAGTTTTTAATCTTAATAATCTGCAAGAGCCTGATTCAACCCCAGCTGAAGTCAATGGAAAGCCTCCCATTGACTTCAAAGTGAGTTGGATCAGCTCTCTGGGCCATACATCCACAACTGAGGTCAGAAGAGGCATTTTGTGCGAAAGACCCTTTGTGTATAATAGACGGAGCTGCTAACAGACCATTCTCTCTGACGGGTCCTTGATTTTTAAATTTGCTTCCCTTTAGCTCCTCTTTCTTTGCAGGTGCTTGGGGTAGTTTGGAAATTCATAGGCAAAGAGACTGGAGATCATGGCTAGGTGCTAGCCTGAGACTTAGGAGACATGGGTACAATTTCCAGCTCTGCCACAGGCTTCCTGTATGACTTTGGACAAGTCACTTAGTCTCTCTGTGCCCTCAGTTCCCCATCTGTAAAATGGGAATATCAGCACTTCCCTACCTCACAGGAGTTGTGAGGCTAAATATGTTAAAGAATGTAAGCCGCTCAGTTACTACTGTAATGGAGGGCCATAGAAATAACTCAAGGTATGTCTACACTGCAGTAAAACACCTGTGGCTGGTGCGGGTCAGTTGGCTCCGGCTGGGGGGCTATAAAATTGCAGTGTAGTCATTCGGGCTCAGGCTGGAGCCCAGGTTCTGGAACCCTCCCCCTCCATGGGGTCCCAGAGCCTGGACTCCAACCTGAGCCCAAACGACTACAGCACACTGCACTTTTATAGCCCTGCAGTCCAAGCCCCACCAGCCTGAGTCAGGGGACACGGACCAGCGAGGGTGTTTTATTACAGTGTAGACATACCAATGGGTTACAGAGAGTTTTCCTGGTCTTGTACACACTGCCATCTGGCCCTGGGAAGAAAGCTGGAAGAAAATACATTGTGACAGGAGGGGCAGATGGGTTGTGTCTAACAAGACTTCTGTTTTGTGTTTGTTTAAAATCACAGTATCTTCATGCTTTTCTTGTCTCTATGCAGACAGCAAATAAAGATCACAAAAAAGAAAATTAAAGAATCCGATCTGGCTGTTGTTTGAAAGGGGGATGCAAACTTCACCCAGCAGAAGGGCTGCACTGATAATTTATTGAGGTCCCATGAAACTCACCCTAATTCTATATATCAACTTCAGGTATTGTAAACTGAGTTTACAACTTCATTCAATTTTTCCCCTTTTAAGGAGGAATTTAGAGACTTAGGCCGTGGAACTCCTGCATACTCAAATGCAAAAGGTTTTCCAATTCTTATTCCTTCTTTGAATGACACATGATTCTCTATAGACTGCGTTGACTGTGTACCAGTTGAACTTATGGAAGAACTGTAACAATACACCACATAACTTACCCCAAAACGCTTGCTTCACTGAAGTCACTAACATCTCTCACAACCAAGCCCTTCGCTTTTCTCTAGCGTGTCTGCTGCTTCTGCTCATTCATCCCATCTCTCATCAGTGCTTGGACACGTTTACTTCCTTGTTCACTACTGGTGCAGATCAGGTGCAGGCTAACCACCATCTGTGGTGCTCAGTGGCTGCTTTTCAGTTGTTCTGCTGTCCCTCTCGATTGGTGCCATAATAATCTTCTGGCTCTCTCAGCCACTTCTTCCGTTGGTCCTGTGGCCCCTTCACCAACGCTACTTAGAATTCTAAGCACTTGCCACCTAGGCTGTGCAGAAACCCTCCTGGGATTCTCATGAAAGAAAGAAAATCTTTACTTTGTACTTTTTGTCCTTTAGTTCTGCATCATACATATCATAGCCATCTTGGCATTAACTGCAACTGGATTTCTTTTCATACACTACTTGGAGGCCTCCAATTAATATTTACTGCTTTGCTGAAGCTGTATCAATAGAGAATGATCCATACATTCCAAATAAATCCTTCATTAAAAACCCAAGCTATTCATTGAATCCCCTGTTTACAACATTTTTACTTAAACTTAGCATAGTGAATGGTGTCTCTATAACCTGATCAACCACAAAACCTTCAGGTTTAGCACCTCCACACTCTCAAGCCATGCCTGAAATATCTACACAAGTTGCAAAGGGTATCATGATTAAAATTACCTAACACTCCCTCCGCACTGCACATCTGTCCCATAGTTTGTTTTGGAGAGGATAGCCTGTTCTCAGACTGTTTTGCAGCTTTACAGTGGGATATTAAAGGATTGATGCATTCCAGTCTAGAGGTGGCTGCATTTCAGTGTGTGAAGTGACCCCCACCCCATATACACTGTAAAATTCTACTACCCTGATCATGGTCATATCTGAGAACCTCCAGAAGTGCATTAAGCAATGTGACTAGATTCTTTTCCCCTTTTTTCCCAATTTCTCTCCAAGTCAAAAATTATGTGAGGGTTGGTTTTGGTTTTCTAATTTACGTTATGCGAGCGGTGCTACGTGTGTTTGTTACTGAAGACGAGATCAAAGGAGAGTGCCTGGCGCTTGGAACAGAACGTGGTGACGTTTGAGATGGTTCTGAAATCCTGTGGGATTTCACTCAGCCTAAAGTTCTATGGGATCATTTTAAAGGAAAGGAGCTATATAAATAAATATGAGACTGCATTATTATTCACTTCTGCAGCTCTTTTTGTGAGAGCCATGACATCACTGCATGCTCTGACTGCTTTGCAGGGTTTTATAGGGGAGGTTAGTGTTGTATACTGCATCTTAAATCTAGACCTTTCACTGCGCTTATTTTTCAGATATGTTAGCTCAAACTATGAGACTGATTAATCTGATTCTGAATTAGGGAAGTTTTGTATTCAGTTGGCTGGCTGCTACTATCAATAATTAATGCAAGAGTACTATTGATTTCTGCTCTCTGTGCCTGGTAATGAAAAACTGAACAGATATGCAAAGGAGCAAAAAAGAAGTAATGTCTAGTATCAAAGCCATTCATTTCAACATAGTCCAAGTTGACACTGTATTATTTTACCTTATTAATCTATAAAGTTTTATTCAGTCTTCACACAGCTGTTCAACTTCCCCTGTTGCTTTAACTAAATACATTATTCTTCTTTGCTTCCTGCCCCTAAAATGTGTAGGGTTGCTGTGCCCTGTTATAATGGCCAATGAGTTAAGGGATGTCTACATGTGTATAGTCTGTAATTTTATAAAGCTCCAGCACTCAGACAGTACCCTGATCAGCACTCTGGGTAAAAATTTTAAAAGCATCTGTGTGACTTAGCAGCCTAAGTTCCATTTTCAGGAGTGATTTTTTTACTTATAAATACCATAACTTTGACAGTGTCATAAAAGACACTGTATAAATCAGTCAGTTATTGTTATAACATCTAGAGATGGGCCCAGATACTGTGGTGATGAGCGCTATAGAAATGCTTATAAATAAAAGAAATCCCTAAATCCAAACCCCTGCTCAGAACTCTGCCAGACATCAGTGAAGATCCAATCCAGGTGTCGATTCGAGCTCCATGACTGGGGCCCTTCTGCATCATGGGTCAAACCAAAATGGCAGATCCAGATCTCCCCAGGCTCTCAGGAAGTTCAGACCTGGTTTGGAACTTGTGATTTGGGCCTATCTCCAGAATTGTAAGTTCTCTCATTAGGGTTGCCAGGCATCTGTTTCTTGACCGGAACGCCCAGTTGAAAAGGGACCCTGGTGGCTCTGGTCGACACCACTAACCAGGCCGTTAAAAGTCCAGTTGATGGTGCAGTGGGGGTCCGGGGCTAAGGCAGGTTCCCTGCCTGTCCTAGCTCTGAACGGCTCTTGGAAGCAGCCGCCAGGTCCTTGCAGCCCCTACGTGCATGGACGGCCAGGGAGGCTCCATGCACTGCCCTCGCGCCCACAGGCACTGCCCCTGCAGCTCCCATTGGTCGCGGTTCCTGGCCAATGGGAGCTGTGGAGGTGGCCCCCATGAGTGCAAAGGCAGCAAGTGGAGCCTCTCTGGCCTCCCGGGCACCTAGGCACCACAGGGACCTGGCAGCCACTTCTTGGGAGCCGCGGTATGTGCTGCAGGGACCACACACTCCAACTCTCTGCCCCAGCCCGGAGCCCCCTCCTGCTCCCCAAAATCCCCCATCCCTGGCTCCACCCCAGAGCCTCCACCCCCAACTGGAGTCCTCACATCCCCCCACACCCTAACCCCCTAACCCAGCCTGGAGCCCTCCCCGCAGCAGCACATATACTAAAATTGGAACGATACAGAGAAGATTAGCATGGCCCCTGCACAAGGATGACATGCAAATTCGTGAAGCATTCCACCCCAAACCCCTCATCCCCAGCCCCACACCACAGCCTGCACCCCCAGCTGGAGCCCTTACCCTCCTCCTGTACCCCAACCCCCTGTCCCAGCCCAGTGAAAGTGAAAGAGGGTGGGGGAGAGCGAGTGATGGAGGGAAGGGAATGGAATGAGCAGGGGTGGAGCCTCGGGGAAGGCAGGGGTGGGACAGGGGTGTTTGGTTTTGTGCCATTAGAAAGTTGACAACCCTGTCTCTCATGGGTGGTGAGTGGACCCCCCTTTCAGGGAGGCTAGCCCCCCCCCAGCCCCGTCCCTTCTGCCCAAGGCCCTGCCCCCCGCCCAACAGCTCCAAGCCCCCCACCGCTCCTGCCCCTCGCCCCCATGGCCAGAGGAGCCCTTGGTCAGCCCAAGCTGCCCCAGGCGCACTGGCTGGCCCAAGCCGCAGGCCAGCCCCAGCCCCTGAATGGGAAATGCAACTAGGGTTGCCAACTTTCTAATTCCAGAAAACTTAACACCCCTGTCCAGCCCCTTCCCTAGGCCCTGGCCCCCTGCTCACTCCATTCCCCTCCCTCCATTAGGACCACACATTATCACAGCTGCAATGGGGCCATTAAAGGCCCACTCCTGAAGCCCAAATACAAATCCACAGAGCACAACCACAGAAATGCACGCCTGTCCAGATACCTATATAAATAAATCTGTAGAAACTGGCTCCCACACCTGCATGCAGATACACACGTATATTCATGTGTGCACACCTAGTATGCACTAACACACATACTTCCACATTATTTATTATTACAATTGTTGTTTAGTGCTAGAGACCCCAACTAAGATCAGGGCTCCAGGGTGGTAGGTGCTGGTCATACACATAAAAAGAGAGAGTCTGCAAGAAAGAGTTTATAATGTAGCTAGACAGAGGTGGGGAGAAATGTCTGATCCACCGGCTCTTCTGCAATTACTAGTCACCAACATTCACTGTTTAAGAAATAATACATTTCTTTTAGAGTTCCCGTCTCTTTTAAAAACTTGTTAGGAAATGAATACACACAGATTTTATGTCATCAAGTTTTTTGTGCGCACGCCAGCAAAAGGAATAAAAGTCAAAGAGTTAGGCTGCAAATTTTATTCACACAGGTACACACACATGCGGCAATACACGCACCTCCCTACACAAAGACACACAGTCTCTTACACACATACAGTGCATGCATGCACACACTTGCCTACACAGAGACACTTTTTCATACACTTTTCTAGGGGCTGCCTAAATCACCCAGCCGGGAAGGGAGAAGCGTGACCAGGTGTTTCGGTCCAAAACCGGACACCTGGTCACCCTAACAGCCGCCTGCTGAGCGCTCATGAGTCATGCTAATTCCTCCCCTGCCCTGACCCAGCCAATGGGAACTGCGCCGGGGGCGGGGCAGCACGCGGACACCCCCACCTCCCCCAAGCAGCCCCTAAGACTAGGAGTCGGACATGACGGTTGCTTCCATGCGGCGCAGCGCCATGAACCAGACAGTCAATGGCCCAGTCAGCGGTGCTGACCGGAGTCACCAGGATCCCTTTATGACCAGGTGTTTCGGTCCAAAACCGGACACCTGGTCACCCTAAATGCACCACGCCTCCCTTCCTGAGACCTTGAGCCACCTGGCGGGAAAAGCAGAAGCTCTTCCCGAAGAACACTCAGCTTTTTATATGCACCATGCAGGTTCTGGGGCAGCTGAGGAGGCAGTATCTGCGACTCAGCTTCCCGGGTTCATCAATGGAGTCCAGGGAGATTACTGATGAACCCAGGAAGCTGAGTAGCACATACTGCCTCCTCAGCCACCCCAGAACCTGCATGGCACACAATAATAGGCAAAAACGTCTTCCGGCAGAAGCCCAGCCCACTCCCAGCCCTCGCAAACAACAAAAACTCACAACCTGGCGTCTGGCGACGGTGGCTGCACCAGGGGAGGCTAATCCTCCCCTGGCCTATTATACCCACCACCTATGATTCTAATAAATACATTGTGTGAACAGAAACTTGACATTTATCAAATCACTATTCCACAATGTAATACCATTAAACCGAAGCCTACATCACCCTGTGGAGCCTGTTCTCTCCCTGCAGGGTATGAGTGACTCCCATTGAAGTTACTTACCACCTCTCCTTTTTATCTTCTCCCCACTGACTTCAAAGGAGGTGACATGTATCCTGCAGGGGAGAACTAGGCACCTAGTGGAGAGAGGTGAAAGGATAGAAAAAGAAAGTGATAAAGAAAATAACAAGCAGAATATGAGTGATGGGAAAGAAGCTGTAAGCAGAGATGGACATCTTGGGTCCAATGCTGCTCTTGGTCACATCTGTGCAGCTCATCTGACTTCAGAGGAGTTTCACAGGTAGATATGACAACATGATTTGGGTCCTTGTATAATATCCTCCAACAATCTGCATAAACGAAAGGAGTTAGACGGGGAGGACAAGGGAGTGGGGAAATGAAGAGAAGGAAATAATAAATTGTGTCTAAAGCTAACGGTCACACTTTATATTAAGGTTCATGTCACAGGGTGGCTGGCCCTTCCAAAGGGAAATAGGTCTCAGTCCACTTATGGCACAGCTGATTTGCCTTGCCAGGCAGAGAGAACAAAGAAAGTCATGTGACAGGTGGTCATGTGACTAAATCGGGCTTCTAAGGCAATAGAGAAACAGAGGCCCATGGACAGCCAAAAGTGGGGAACTGCAGAGAGAAGCTGTCTCCTGCAGTGGTCTCACAGGAAGGGAGTTGTGGCTGAGTAGGAAGACCCAGCCAAAATTTTGTTTTCCTTTTAGGGAGAAGACAAAGAAGGCAGGCCAGACCTTATATCTTCTCCAGCTCTTAAGAGCAGGAAAGGACAGTACCTCAAGAAGGAGAGGCCCAACTTAAGGCTGGGTGGAAGACTTTTCATGTTTGTTTTGGACCTTTGTGCTAATAAAACCAGAGCCCAAGAAGGGCTATTACTGGATTTGTGAAAGCCTCTTTTTGCAGGGTACATCTACACTACAGCGGGGAGTCGATTTAAGATACGCAAATTCAGCTACGTGAATAGCGTAGCTGAATTCGACGTATTGCAGCCGACTTACCCCGTTGTGAGGACGGCGGCAAAATCGACTTCTGCCGCTTTTTGTCGGCGGCGCTTACTACCACCTCCGCTGGTGGAGTTAGAGCGCCGATTCGGGGATCAATTGTCGCGTCCCAACGGGACGCGATAAATCGATCCCCGAGAGGTCGATTTCTACCCGCCGATTCAGTCGGGTAGTATAGACCAGACCGCATTTATTAAAGAACCCAGAGGGGAAAGAGGCCTGGCTCTGCAAAGCCACTATTGGTCACAAGAGGGCGCACAAGAGGTGGCTGACTTTATTACAGTTCCATTTTTAAAAGTGTTAATAACTGATTAATAGGTGTTTTAATTAATTGTTAACTGATTTTTATACAGTCCAACAGATCAATAACCATAGTTTATAATAACCTTGCTATAAGATTTTCCAGTGATGTTTATAACCATCTATAACACGTAGTACTCATGTCTAACATGGTTATTAAATCTATTAGTTATTTATTAACCTCTTATAAACAATTTATAAATTAAACCTTTATATAACCATGACCACTGTTATCCTCTAAAAGATAGAACTGGCTCAAGCTACTGAAAGAAGAAAACCAACGTTGCAAAGAGAACTAGGAGGCTAATGGGGATGGGGGAAATACCCACATACCCCATTCTAGCATACTTGCAAACTCTTCCTATACTACATAAGGGTCAAGCTCGCGGGGTGCTGAACTCAGTGGGAGTGTCTGGCGCTCAACATCTCTCATGTTCAGATCATTAGAACAGTTGTCTCCAAAGTGGGGTGTGCAAGAGGATCCTTGGGGGTGCACGGCAAGAGGAGTCCTTTTTTTTTTTTTTGCTTCGTCAGTTTGGGCTGGAGTCCAAATGGCTTTTTTTTTTTTTTGCTTGGGCAAAAATGGTAGAGCCGGCGCGGCAGGGGGTGCATGCTCAAAATTTTTTTACTGATAGGGGTGCGCGATCAAAAAAGTTTGGAGACCACTGCATTAGAGTGTTAGCAACCAATGAATTCCTCCTAACTCAGAGCCATTCTGAAGTCAAATACAGATTGATGACAGATTAAGAGGCGATATCTGAGAGGGACGCCTCACTTCTAAGTGCAGCCACAGCCTATCCAGGGAACTAGTCAACTATGCCTTGAGAATCCTAATCTGAACTGCTCCAGACTATAAACAAGCAGACTGAATAATGTTAAACTTCCTCTTTTCCTACAATATGTAACCAAAGTGTTGATAGTTGGATATTGGCCCTCAGATTCTAAAAATAATTGGATCTACTTTTTATAAGCACAGATATAATTCCCATTAATGTCAAAGTTAGTTTCCAAGGCCTTAAGGGACTACAGTGATCATCTAGTTTGACCTCATGTATAACACAGAGAACTTCCACAGAATAATTCCTAGAGCAGTTCTTTTGAAAAACCTTCAGTCTTGATTTAAAAATTGCCAGTGATGGAGAAACCACCATGACCCTTAGTAAATTGTTCCAATGGTTAAATTACCCTCCCTGTTAAAAATGTACACCTTCTTTCTAGTCTGAATTTGTCTAGCTTCAACTTCCAGGCTTTGGATATTGTTATACTTTTCTTTGCTAGATTGAAGAGCCCATTATTAAATATTTGTTCCCCATGTAGGTATTTATAGACTGTAATCAAGTCACCTCTTAACAGTCTCTTTGTTAAGCTAAATAGATCGAGCTCTTCGAGTCGGTCATTATAAGGCATGTTTTCTAATCCTTTAATCATTATTGTGGCTCTTCTCTGAACTCTCTCCAACTTATCATCATCCTTCTTGACTTGTGAACACCAGAACTCGATACAGTATTCCAGCAGCAGTTGCACCAGTGCCAAATACAGAGGTAAAATAACCTCTCTAACACCTACTTGAGATATCCCTGTTTATTCTCCCAAAAATTTTATTTGCTCTTTTGGCCACAGTGTTGCATTGGGAGCTCAGGATCAGCTGATTATCCACCAGGACTCACTAATCTTTTTCAGAGTCACTGTTTCCCAGGATAGAGTCCCGCATCGTGTAAGTATGACCTATGTTCTTTGTTCACATTTACATTTAGCCATATTAAAACACAAAGTGTTTGCTTGCAATCAGCTTACCAAGTGATCCAGATCACTTTGTGTCAGTGACTTATCCTCTTCATTATTTACCACTCCCCCAATTTTTGTGTCATCTGCAAACTATATCAGTGATGGTTTTATATTTTCTTCCAGGTCATTGATAAAAATGTTAAATAGTATAGGGCCAAGGACTGGTCCCTGTGGAACCCCACTAGAAATATACCCATTCAATGTTGATTCCTCATTTACAATTACATCTGGAGGCCTATCCGTTAGCCAGCTTTTAATGTGCGCTATATTAATTTTATAGCATTCTAATTTTTAATCAAAATGTCATATGGTACCAAGTCAAATGCCTTACTGAAGTCTAAGTATATTACATTAACACTATTACACTTATCAGCCAAGCTTGTAATCTCATCAAAAAAATATATTGAGTCAGTTTGATAGGATCTATTTTCCATAAACCCATGTCGATTAGCACTAGCTATATTACCTCCTTTAATTCTTTATTAAACAAGTCCCATATTAGCCGCTCCATTATCTTGTTAAGAATCAATGTCAGACAACTGGACTATAATTATCCAGGTCATCCCTTTTATCCTTTTTAAATATTGGCATAACATTAGCTTTTTACCTTTCTTCTAGTCTCCTGGAACTTTCCCAGTGTTCCAAGACTTATTGAAAATCAGCATTAACAGTCCAGAGAGATCCTCCTCCAGCTCTTTTAAAACTCTTGAATACAAGTTATCTGGACCTGCTGATTTAAAAATGTCTAACTGCTGTTGAACATCCTCCTGAGATACTATTGGAATGGAAAGAGTGTTATTGTCATCACAGGATATGATTACATCAACTGTTTTTTCCAAAATATGGAACAGATATATTTATTGAACACTTCTGACTTTTCTATATTATTATTGATAGTTCTACCATTTTTACCTAGTAATGGATTAATATCATGGTTAGGATTCTTTTTGTTCCTAATATACTTAAAAAACTTCTCGTACTGCCCTTAACTCTGCTAGCCTAAGATATCGCCTTGTGTCCTTTTGCTTCCCTTATCAATTTTCTACAATTCTTAGCTTCTGAGTTATATTAATTACTATCAACTTTCCCTTTCTTCCTTTTGTTATATGTATATATATTAGGGCTGTTGATTGATCTCAGTTACACATGCGATTAACTCAAAAAAATTAATTGTGATTAAAAAAATTAATCGCGATTAATCACAGTTTTGATAGCACTATTGAACAATAGAATACCAATTGAAATGTGTTAAATATTTTGGATTTTTTTTACATTTTCATATATATTGTATTCTGTGTTGTAATTGAAATCAAAGTGTATATTATTTTTGATTACAAATATTTGCACTGTAAAAATGATAAACAAAAGAAATAGATACAAGATCTTCACCAAGCATTCTCAAAACTATGATACCTGCATGAGGAAATAAGGAAACAGATCAACAGAGCCAGACGTGTACCCAGAAGCCTCCTGCTGCGATACAAGCCCCAAAAGTAACCAACAGAACTCCACTGGCCATCACCTACAGTCCTCAGCTAAAACCTCTCCAATGCATCATCAGTGATCTACAACCCATCCTGGACAACGATCCCTCACTTTCACTGGCCTTGGGAGACAGGCCAGTCCTCGCCCACAGACAACTCACCAACCTTAAGCATATTCTCACCAGCAACCACACACCACACCATAGTAACTCTAACTCAGGAACCAATCCCTGCAACAAACCTCTATGCCAACTCTGCCCACATATCTACACCAGTGGCACCATCACAGGACCTAACCAGATCAGCCACATCTTCACCGGTTCATTCACCTGCACGTCCACCAATGTAATATACGCCATCATGTGCCAGCAATGCCCCTCTGCTATGTACATCGGCCAAACTGGACAGTCCCTACAAAAACCTGTAGGAGAACACTTCAATCTCCCTGGACATACAATAGCAGATTTAAAGGTAGTCATCTTGCAGCAAAAAAACTTCAGGACCAGACTTTAAAGAGAAACTGCTGAGCTTCAGTTCATTTGCAAATTTGACACCATCAGCTCAGGATTAAACAAAGACTGTGAATGGCTAGCCAACTCCTCTCTTGGTGTTCACACCTCAACTGCTAGAAGAGGGACTCATCCCCCCTGATTGAACTACCTCGTTATCTTTAGACTTATTCTTGCCTACATATTTGTACCTGTCTCTGGAAATTTCCACTACATGCATCTGACGAAGTGGATATTCATCCACGAAAGCTTATGCTCCAATAGGTCTGTTAGTCTATGGGTGCCACAGGACTCTTTGTCGCTTTTTACAGATCCAGACTAACACGGCTACCCCTCTGATAAAAGAAATCGTATTTTCAATTCACCTCATACAAATACTGTAGTGCAATCTCTTTGTCATGAAAGTGCAACTTACAAATGTCGATATTTTTTGTTACATATGTGACGGGTTGAATCACAGAAACCCCATTGGGTCTGCCAACTGATGTGCCAAGACTACTTCTGCCCCGGCTTTCCTGCCCTGGCAGCTTAGGACTCCAGCACCCTGCCTGGTTTGAGCCAGACCCACTAGCCTGCTGCAAACCCAGACCCAGGATCTGAACCACGTCCCCTAACAGCTGTAGGCTTAAACTGAAAGCAATTTACAGATGTGTTCCTGTCTTTAACACTCAGATGCCCAACTCCCAATGGGGTCCAAACCCCAAATAAATCTGTTTTACCCTGTATAAAGCTTATACAGGGTAAACTCATAAATTGTTCTCCCTCTGTAACACTGATAGAGAGATATGCACAGCTGTTTGCCACCCCCGCCCCCAGGTATTAATGCATACTCTGGGTTAATTAATAAGTAGGAAATGATTTTATTAAATACAGAAAGTAGGATTTAAGTGGTTCTAAGTAGTAACAGACAGAACAAAGTGAATCAGCAAGTATAATAAAATAGAACACACAAGTCTATGTCTAAGAAACTGAATATAAATAAAACCTCACCAGTTCCAGTAAGCTTCCTTTTACAGACTAGTCTCCTGCTAGTCTGGGTCCAGTAATCACTCACACCCCCTGTAGTTACTGTCCTTTGTTCCAGTTTCTTTCAGGTATCCTTGGGGGGTGGAGAGGCTATCCCTTTAGCCAGCTGAAGACAAAATGGAGGGGTCTCTCAGGGGTTTAAATAGACTTTCTTTTGTGGGTGGAGACCCCCTCCTATGCAAAGTCCAGCTCCAAGATGGAGTTTTGGAGTCACATGGGCAAGCCACATGTCCATGCATGACTCAATTTTTACCAGCCAAGGCACATTCCTGGGAAGGCTCAGATGTGGATTGGCATCTTCATGTTCATTGTTGGCTTAAGAGGTTTTTGATTGGGCACTTAATTTGCACTTTTCTCAAGAAGCTGACCAAATGCTCTACTAGGCTAGTTAAAATCAAGCAAGTATACAGCCAATATTCCTAACTTCAACTACAAAAATGATACATGCATACAAATAGGATTAATAGATTCAGTAGATCATAACCTTTACAGAGATATGTTACATGGCATACGTAGCACAAAACATATTCTAGTTATGTCATATATACATTCATAAGCATATTCCATAAAGCCTTATGGGGGGGGAACCGTCACAACATAACTGCACTCAAAAACAAAACAATGTAAAACTTCAGAACCTACAAGTCCACTCAGTCCTACTTCTTGTTCAGCCAATCGCTAAGACAAACAAGTTTATTTACATTTACAGGAGATAATGCTGCCCTCTTCTTATTTACAATGTCACCAGAAAGTGAGAACAGGCATTTGCATGGCACTTTTGTAGCCAGCATTGCAAGGTATTTACGTGCCAGATATGCTAAACATTTATATGCCTCTTCATGCTTCGGCCACCATTCCAGAGGACATGCTTCCATGTTGATGACACTTGTTAAAAAAAATGCATTAATTAAATTTGTGACACAATTCTCCCCCAAGGAGTTCAATATCCCCTGCTCTGTTTTACCCACCTTCTGCCTTATATTTCATATTATAGCATTCTCAGATGATGCTCCAGCACATGTTCATTTTAAGAACACTTCCAATGCAGATTTCACAAAACACAAAGAAGGTACCAATTTGAGATTTCTAAAGATAGCTACAGCACTCGACTCAAGGTTTAAGAATCTGAAGTGCCTTCCAAAATCTGAGTGGGACACGGTTTGAAGTATGCTTTCAGAAGTCTTAAAAGAGCAACACTCCGCTGCAGAAACTACAGAACCCGAACCACGAAAAAAGAAAATCAACCTTCTGCTGGTGGCATCTGACTCAGATAATGAAAATGAACATGTATCAGTCCACACTGCTTCGGACGGTTATCGAGCAAAACCCGTCACCAGCATGGATGCATGTCCCCTGGAATGGTGGTTGAAGCATGAAGAGACATATGAATCTTTAGTGCATCTGGCACGTAAATATCTTGCAACGCCGCTACAACAGTGCCATGTGAGTGCCTGTTCTCACTTTCAGCTGCCACTGTAAACAGGAAGCGGGCAGCATTATCTCCTGCAAACGTAAACAAACTTGTTTGTCTGAGTGATTGGCTGAACAAGACGTAGGACTGAGTGGACTTGCAGGCTCTAAAATTTTACATTGTTTTATTTTTGAATACAGGTTTTTTTGTATATAATTTTATATTTGTAAGTTCAACTTTCATGATAAAGAAATTGGACTACAGTACTTGTATTAGGTGAATTGAAAAATACGATTTTTTTTACAGTGCAAATACTTGTAATCAAAAATAAATATAAAGTGAGTACTGTACACTTTGTATTCTGTGTTGTAATTGAAATCAATATATTTGAAAATGTAGAAAACATCCAGAAATATATAAATAAATGGTATTCTATTATTGTTTAACAGTGCAATTAATCACACAATTAATCACGATTATTTTTTTTAATTCCATGATTAATCGCAATTAACTTTTAATCGCTTGACAGCCCTAATATATATGTATT
Organism: Chrysemys picta bellii; assembly: GCF_011386835.1. NCBI lineage: Eukaryota > Metazoa > Chordata > Testudines > Emydidae > Chrysemys > Chrysemys picta. Next base: position 16,627,538 of record NC_088791.1, read on the forward strand.
TTTCATATTATATATAATTTTTATAGTTGCCTTCACTTCCCCTCTAAATCCGTTTTTTTTAAACCAATACTGCCTCCTTTCCTGATTGTGGAATTATGGCTTTTTGGGCAACTAGTAAAGTGTTCTTAAATAATTTACAAGTATTATTCACTTTTTTAAATTAAATTCATCCTCCCAGCTGATTTGGCTCAATTTTTTTCAGCTTTGTGAAGCTGGCCCCTTTAAAGCATCAAGTTTATATATTATTTGTTTGGACTTTAGTCTGTTTGCTCATTATAAATGTGATTGAGTCATGATCACTTGTACCTAAGTGACCATTAATTTTAATTATGTGCCGTGTGTAAAGAGGACAAAAGATCCCATAATGAATGTTTGTCATGGTCCCTAACATACCCTCTGGAACCCCATGTCATTAAAAACATTTTAAAAAATTTTCTCTTAAATTAATGCACTGTAATGCTTAAGATTAAGAGCCTTGAAGGCTAAAGTTCTCTATGCACAGAATAGCCCAGGAGAGCTCTATTCTGTGTATATGTAAATAGTTAGATAATGTGCCCGCAGATTTTGCTTAAGAATGTGTAGCATAGTTCCTGGGTTTTGTTGGGCCAATAAAACTTTTTGTTATTGTGCTCTATAAATGGCTACATATGTGCTTTACATGGAGATCTTAACTTCCAGACAGAAGTGATTTTCAGAGCCCAGTTTTCAAACTTGAATCCCTAAATTAAGGTGATTGGTTCTTCATTAAGCACTCAAATTGGTACACAAGTACCTGAAAGAGATAAATGAGTGCCTATTTGATCATTTGTATTCCAAATATGAAACTGGACAGCATTTGAAAATTAAGCCCACAGTCACAATTGACCCAGACTATATTAGAAATGGGGACTTAAAAATGAATGTCTCCAACATCCATTACTTCATCTCCTAAGCTAATCTGCCACTTGGTGCTGAAACAAGAATAGAAATCATTTCCATTATAATTAGATTAATCCTTCTTCCTGTGGACACAAAAAGAAATGCCCAGCTAGGCAGATATTTTAATAGTGCTAATTATTTTACCTTTAAAAAAAAAGAAACAAACATAATTCGAACTTTGTTGTTTATACAGGAAACTGGTGGCAATTGTACAAAGAGAAATAAGATTGATAATAATTTGCACCTCTGTAGCACTGAGGATCCCAAACTGCCTTACAAGAATTAGCTAACTGAGCATTTGCCAAAGAATATTGATGAATGACGAAAGATCACAGAGTATTTTTAGTGATCATAGTAACCTGTATAAATGTATGGAAGATAAATTAGAAGCATTGCATTTGCAAATAAAACAAAAAAACAAAAACCCTTAGCCGTGGCCAATTCAAAATGAGTTTCGAAGGTATCAGTCTGGATCCTAGTGGTAAGTGTCCATGTCACAAAATCCACCACCACAGCTCATACTCCAACTTTGTTGGAGTCCAGTTTGGCATCTCCAGGACTGATGTACATAGAATCATAGTAATGTAGGGCTGGAGGGGACCTCAAGCGGTCATCAAGTGAGGCAGGACCAAATAAACCTAGCCCATCTCTGACAGGTGTTTGTCCAACCTATTCTTAAAAAACTGCAATGATGAGGATTGCACAACCTCCCTTGGAAGCCTATTCCAGATCTTAACTATCCTTATAGTTAGAAAGTGTTTCCTAATATCTAACCTAAAACTTCTTTACTGCAGTTTAAACCTATTACTTTTTCTCCAAATTACTTGTTTTCTTCAGTGGACAAGAACAATTAATCACCGTGCTCTTTATAACAGCCCTTAACATATTTGAAGACCCTTATCAGGTCCCCCCCCCCCAGTCTTCTTTTCTCAAGACTAAACGTGCCCTGATTTTGTAACTGTTCCGCATAGATCAGGTTTTCTAAACCTTTTATCATTTTTGTTGCTTCTCCTCGTAGTGATTCCTATTCCAAGAGTGGGTCCCTACACACTTATGCCTAGAGGTGATCCCTAAAGAAGAGAGTTGAAGCACATTGATAGGACATTACAAATAGACTTACCCTGCCACAGCTCCTGCTACACTTCTTCAGAGTATAAATATCCAGGGGTGTCAATCCGGCAATTTTCTTCAGTGCTAACTTCACACGGAGAGACTCAAAACTGTAAAAAAAAAATTAAAAAGCACTTCTGCTGCCTAAGGGAAGTATGTGATCAAAGAGTTCTTTTAAAATGGTGTTAAAAATTAAAGTGTTAAGTTCACACTGATCCAAGAATGAGATAACAAGCTGGAGGCCTTTTATTTCTTAGCTGCATTTGTTGATGGTGTTAGATTCTAATCCTTGGTAGAGGTTTGTGAACCAAGCAGTGTTATCTTTAATTCAAGTCTCAAGGTATTTTTCGTGGTATATCTCAGGGGTCCATCCTTTAATGTGCTGAGAACTGCCCAGAACTGCTGAGCCCTCTCCCAGAGAAAGATTTCATAGAAAAATTCTAACTTCTGTATGGTTTCAGGGTAGCAGCCGTGTTAGTCTGTATCCACAAAAAGAACAGGAGTACTTGTGGCACCTTAGAGACTAACAAATTTATTTGAGCATAAGCTAACTTCTATATGTTTTTCTACCTTGAATCAATCTGGAAAATCTCCATTTTTCTTTCTTGCAGAGCCTATCGTTTCCAATGTGTGCCGTTCTCCATATGGGAGGGTAAAGGTAGTCTTTGTCCTGGTACTTGAACCTTGGATTTTTGCTCCAAAGGTGGTAGGGATTTAGGGATTTAACTCCAACAAAATTTATTGGGTGCCTAACTCTCTTAGGTTCCCTTTAAACTCCCAGCCATAATGTATAATGGAAGGCTGAAATAATTGGGTTTGTTTAGTTTGGAAAAGAGAAGACTGAGAGGGGACATGATAGCAGTTTTCAGGTATCTAAAAGGGTGTCATAAGGAGGAGGGAGAAAACTTGTTCATCTTAGCCTCTAAGAATAGAACAAGAAGCAATGGGCTTAAACTGAAGCAAGGAAGGTTTAGGTTGGACATTAGGAAAAAGTTCCTAACTGTCAGGGTGGTTAAACACTGGAATAAATTGCCTCGGGAGGTTGTGGAATCTCCATCTCTGGAAATATTTAAGAGTAGGTTAGATAAATGTCTATCAGGGATGGTCTAGACAGTATTTGGTCCTGCCATGAGGGCAGGGGACTGGACTCAATGACCTCTCAAGGTCCCTTCCAGTCCTAGAATCTATGAATCTATGAATAATGTAATGCCTTCTAAGATAAGGTTAATCACATATTATGCTTCTGGCCATAAATCAATCTCCACGCTGGTCAGGAAGGAATTTCTCCACCACCTGCATGTCAACATGGGCTATGGGAGCAGGGGTTCATCTTCCTTTGTGTCATGTGATGGTGGTAAAGAATCCCAGAGTTGTTTTCTTCTAACATTGAACAAGGAACATTAATAGCATAAAGGAAAAACTGTATTAGCCCTAAAGCCATGCTCTCTCTCTCTCTGTTGCTATCTCTGCTTCACTGTGGTTTCTGCCTATATCTTTTCCCAACCCCACTCTTGCCTGGCTTCCTATTCCTATTTTAAAGAAACAGTGCATGTATCCTCGCACACTGAACCATCAACTAGTGGCCACTATCAAAGGCAAAATGCTGGACTTGATGGAAAAATGTTCTGATCCAATATTGCAATTTCTTTGTTCCTGCCCTTCCCATATTTCTCTGCCTCATGCTTCTGTACAGATGTCTCTTCATGTCTCCTTAATACATCCCTAAAATATCCCAACTTTTACCTGGTGATCTTCCTTAGCAAAAAGCAAACTACCCTCCTTCCCCCTGTAATATTAATTAATATTCATTCATTGATCTGTCTTTATTTTCATTACACCGCGGTATTTGGCAATAGTGCCACATTCCAAAAACTTCATTTTCTCCGTCTGTTGCCTTCGGGGTCCAAATTTCACACTTAGAGCAAAGGAAAAGGACAGATATGCCCTGATTTGTTTTTAAATATTTCCAGTATTGTCAAGCTGCTCTATTTGACCGATACTGTTGCAACTGACCTGAAAAGATCACTGGCACCATCTACTGGAGACATGCAAACATGAACATATTTTTAGTTTATTTTTAAATTTTATGCCCAACATGAAGTGTGCAGCAATGATGTCTCTTCGAGACCTGTGTCCTTATGGGTGCTCCACTGTAGGTGTGCTTGCGTCCCTGCACTGCTGATTGGAGAATTTCAGTAGCAGTGTCCGCTAGCACCGCATAAGCGCCGTCTCTCCCCTGCTGCACCACGAGGCTAGTCAGTGCACGTGGGCTAAACCCCCTCGATTCCTTCTCTACCGCACAGTCATTGACAAGAACGCTGACATAAAGGGGAGGAGGGTGGGTTGTGGAGCACCCATAGGTACACACATCTCAAAGAACCATCGTTACTGCACAAGGTAACTTCTTCTTCGAGTAGCGTCCCTATGGGTGCTCCACTCTAGGTGACTCCTGAGCAGTATCCCTTCTGGAGGGCTGGAACTTCGGAATCGTGTCAGTTACAGGTGACAGCATCTGTGGAGGCGAAGATGGCATCGGAGGCGGAGTCCTCAGTGATCGTATAATGTTCTGCGAAAGTGTGGACTGACGCCCATGTTGCCACTCTACAGACCTCTGAGATAGGGACATTCTTGAAGAAGGCGACGGATGAGGAGATTGACCTTGTGAAGTGTGTACAAATAGTATCTGCAAACTTGGTAACGGTGTCTGATGCAGTTTGAGACACACTTGGAGAGGGGGACTTCCTGAAAACCTTTGTTCTGTCCAGGTTGAAGGCTAGGGCTCTCCTGATATCAGTGTATAATACAGCCTCCCTGTTGTCTTTGTGAGGCTTGGGGTAGAAGGTTGGAAGATGCATCAATTGGTTCATGTGACATGGGGAGGTTACTTTAGGAAGGTATTTTGGATGTGGCCTGAGCATAACCTTGTCCTGAAAGAATACCGTGTTGGGTGGGGATGTGCCAGCAGAGCCACTATTTATCCTATTCTCCTAGCTGAGGTAATTGCTATCAGGAAGGGCATTTTCACTGAGAGGTATGTGAGCGAACAGGTGGCCATGGGTTCAAAGGGAGGCCTAGTCAGTCCTTTCAGTACTTGGTGAGGTCCCATGTGGGAATAGGAAGTCGAGGTTGTGGGAAGAGGTTTACTATACCCTTGAGGAACCTTTGGTTGTTGGGTGTGACAGCACACTGAGTATCCCTCTACTGGTTGGTGGAAGGCTGTTATATCCACCAGGTGGATTCTGAGAGAGCTTAGAGGCAGCCCTGATCTTTTTAGGGCCAGTGCACAGTCTAAGATATGTGGAAGAGTTGCGGACATAGGGGAAATGTATTGGGAAGTACACCAAATCCAAAACCTGAAGCATTTTTGCAGGTAAGTATGTCGTGTCAAGGACTTTCTACTGTGTAATTATAACATCTTTCACCTCCTTCGAACAGGAGCTTTCTAGGTGTTTGAACCAAGAAGGAGCCATGCCTTGAGGTGGAAACCCCCAAGTTGGGATGTGGGTATGTCCTCTGTCCTTGGAGAGGAGGTACAAAGTGAGTGGGAGAGGGATCAGCAGGCACATCATGAGTTGTGACAGGTAAGGGTACCAGGTCTGTCTCGGCCAAGTAAGAGTGATCAGAATGACGTGTGCTCCGTCTCTTTTTATTTTCAGCAGGACCTTCAATAGCAGGGGAAAAGGAGGAAAGGCGTAAAGAAGGTCCGCGCCCCATGGGAGGAGGAGAGCATCATCCAGGGAGTGTTGTCCTATCCCTGTCTGGAGCAGTAGCGTGGACATTTCTTGTTCAGGTAATTGGCAAACAAGTCTGTGGTTGGTGTCCCCCACTGCCTGAATAGATCATGAAGTACAGTACTGCTGGGTCTAGCTCCCACTTGTGGTCGTGTGGGAATTTGCAACAGACTGCTCACTATGGAGTTTTGTGTGCTGAGAGGTAGGCTGCTGACAGCATGATGTCATGGGAGATACACCAGTTCCATAGTCTCATCACCTCCACGCAGAGGGATAGTGACCTGGCTCCCCCTTATAGATTTATATAGTACATGCAGGCTACGTTGTCTGTTAGGACTCTTGTGTGTGATCCTTTGAGCAGCGGGAGGAAGCAGGTGCAAGCATTCCTGACCGCCCTTAGCTCTAGGAGGTTGAAGTGAAGGAATATCTCCATGGGTGACCATTTGTCTTGTGTTGTAAGGCCGTTTAGATGTGCACCCCACCTTATTGTTACCTGCACACTCTAGGCCTAGGGCACCCCCTTTACCTCATTCTTCGGGCTCAGGGCGTAAACTACTGTGGGTTTGTGGGTCTTTTACCAGTGAAAGACACTACACAGTGATATCCTTAGTCTCTATTTATTAACAATCACCAAAACAGAATGCATACGCTAAGCATACAATGCTCACCATTCCCAATAAAGCAGATGAACTTTTCCTGGTGGCTAGTCAGGATCAGGTCATCCGGGGACTCCAGCTTCTGCACGATATAGTTGACAGAGTGTTGAGGTCTGGCAGCTCTGATCTTGTCCTGGAGTTGATTCCAAAGAACTTCCTTTTGGACTCCAGTTTATATAGCAGGGGTAGGCAACCTATGGCACGCGTGCCGAAGATGGCACGCAAGCTGATTTTCAGTGGCATGCACACTGCCTGGGTACTGGCCAACGGTCTGGGGGGCTCTAAATTTAATTTAATTTTAAATGAAGTTTCTTAAACATTTTAAAAACCGTATTTACTTTACATACAACAATAGTTTAGTTATATATTATAGACTTATAGAAAGAGACCTTCTAAAAACGTTAAAATGTATTACTGGCACACGAAACCTTAAATTAGAGTGAATAAATGAAGTTTCGGCACACCACTTCTGAAAGGTTGCCAACCCCTGTTATATAGTGAAACTTGAGTCCTGCTGAGCTATACCTTAACCAAGCATTTTACTAAAATATTACAAAATAATTCTTTGACCAATCCTAACATATTGTGAAACAATTCTTTACCCAATAAGACCCCACCACCTTAGTTGATTTAAATCAGGGTTTCTCAAACTGAGAGTCGAGACCCTCAGCGGGTCGCGAGGTTATTACATGGGGGGGGTCGCGAGCTGTCAGCCTCCACCCCAAACCCTGCTTTGCCTCCATCATTATACTGGTGTTAAATATATTTAAAAGTGTTTTTAATTTATCAGGGGGGGTCACACTTAGAAGCTTGCTATGTGAAAGGGGTCACCAGTACAAAAATTTGAGAACCACTGATTTAAACCCTGCAAAATTAGTTATGCAACAGACAGAAACCTTACACTATGAGCGATGCGTTGGTGGTGAGAAGCAACGCGGGGTTTTGCAAGAAGGGGATCCCTTTGCAAATGTTGGCTAGGTCTTTCCACCCATCTAAGGAGATTTTGATCTGGTGGGTAGTGACAGGGGTTTGTCTAGTCTGTCCCTCTTTGGTCTGTAAACCAAGCTGAACCACATCTGTAGACATTGCATAGGAAGCCTGGCATGCGGCATTATTGCTGTGCCCGCTGCCATATGCCCCAAGAGTAGGAGGCAGTGTCTGGCTGATATTTGTGGGCTGTTTTGAACTGTCTATGAGTGTGATCAAAGAGAGGGATCTGTGTTGAGGTAGGAGGGTTCTGGTCTGTAAAAAGTCACGGTCGGTGCATATGAATTCCAGGCACTGCACTGAAGAGAGGGTTGATTTCTGTGCGTTGATCTGTAAACCCAGTTCTGTAAACAAGTACATTGCAGCTTTAGTAACTCAGTGAGCCTCTTTCAGAAACAATCATGATTCCTTGGGAACATAAGTGGGCAGCCACTACTCAGAGAACCTTGGAAAATACGCTTGGGCCGATGATAGTCTGAAGGGGAGCACCCTGTATTGGTAGTGGTCTTGTCCTAGAGTGAATCTGAGAAATAGTCTGAGAGTCAAAAGGATTGAGATGTGAAAATAGGTGTCCTGAAGGTCGAGACCAAAAACCAATCTCCCTGTTCCAACACTGGAATAAGCATTGCTAGAGTGACCATCTTGAATTTTTGAGCCTTGACAAACTTGTTGAGAGCTTTGAGGTCTAGTATGGGTCTCCCTGCCTCTTGGGTACTAGGAAATAACGAGAGTAGAACCCTTTGCCTCATAGATGTTGAGGTAATGTTTTTATGCCTTCTAACTGGAGGAGATGATCTACCTCTTGTTGTAGTAAACTCTCGTGAGAAGGATCCCTGAAGAGGGACAGGGAAGGGTGTTGCGGACAGGGTAAGGAGGTAAAATGGATAGAGTACCCATTGTTAATGATCTCTAGGACCCATCGGTCTGATGTTATGCATTCCCAGGTACTGCGTAACAGCTACCAACCAGTGGCCAAATGGGTAGGTAACAGTGGTCAGTTGTAGCAATTGGGAGGAGTGGTCTATTGGCACTTCTACCAACAGATCAAAATTGGTGCTTGGATGTGGATGGCTGGGACGAGGAAGATTGTCCACAATCCTCTCCAGGGGCCAACATTGCTGATCCTCAGAGGGCCCTTGGTTGGAACCCAGTGGAGTGGGTGGGCCTGAGCTCCCCTACTACTACCCCCCTTGCTAGGGAGGATGCTAACCCTTAAGCCACCTAGCCCCACTGAGAAACCTACTAAAGGGGGTTTGGTTATTTGACAAAAAATTGAAAGTTTCCATGGACAGCAGACACTTTTGCTAAATTTCCTTTAGTCAAAAATCCAATTTTTCAACATAAAACAGATTTGACAGAAAATATTTGATCATCCCTAGGAGGGTTAGTGATTCTTACTCTAAACTGAGCCTGTCCTGTAAGGGGATTGATTAGTTCCTGCTCTCTATAGAAAGACCCTTATTGACTCTAATGAGATTTGGATCACATCGTAAGTTCACTAAATTTGCAATGTTCCTCTTCAACACAGTACATCGTCTTGGGGCATTGGTATTCATTGGGGCATTCACCAACAGTTTTCTAGTCCATATCTAGCTTGGGTTTGGTATACGAAAAGTTATCATCTGTTGGCTGTTCAGTGGCCTGCATGAAATGACCTCTGTGAAAATGTTCATTGGCTGTTCTGAGGTTAAGTGAAATGGGGATCTCAGTCCAGTTCCTAGTGGACTAGGGCCTCCATCACAAAAATCACCACCACAACTGACATTCCTATTGACAGTCTCAATGGACAGCATAAGGACTGGAAAAATACAGAAACTCAACTACGTCATCCTTAAAGGATTTGAATGAAGAGAGAGAGTAGCGTCTTGGAGAACAAGGACTGGGAAGGAGTTCCATGCTTTGGGGTGGCATGAGAGAAAGCAATAGGAGTCGTAGAAGAACAAAGGAGTCTAGCTCAGAGGAGTACTCATTTAATAGATGATCCTGGCCAAGGCTGGTGTTTACTATCTGCATCTGGCCAGGAGGGCCTTTCTCTTGGATGACGCCTCTGCAATCATTATCTAGGTGTTTGTCACTTAGAGATTAGCCTGTTGATATTTACTGTACATGAGACAACATCTTATATTAATTCCAAACCGATGCTCATGTAGAAAGTGGTGATTTGTGTGAGCACAGGATACCAGTTCCCAGAATCTGCACTGGCTACAAGTTAGTTTCTGGGTGGAGCTTAAAGTGCTGGTTCTTATCTATGAAGGAGAGAGAGAGAGCATGAGTGTGTGAGATGCTGTCATGGTTGGGACATGCAGAGGGGTTTGAGGTGGAGTTTCCTTGGCTTAGATATAAGTTTTGTAGATTTTAAGGCAAGTAGGGACGATTATGATCATATAATTTGACCTCCTGCATAACACTTGCCATAGGACTTCCAGGAATTAATTCCTGCTTCGGGTCCAACAGCTGTGGTTGAATTAGAGCATATCTTTTACAAAAACATCCCATCTTGATTTAAAGATTTCCAGTGATGGAAAATCCACCATGACCCTTGGTAAATTGATCCAATGGTCAATTATCCTCACTGTTAAACATCTGCACTTCATTTGAATTTGTCTAGCTTCAGCTCCCAGCCATTGGATCTTGTTACACCCTTGTTTGCTAGTTTGAAGAGCTCTCTGTTATCAGATTTTTGTTCCCTATGTAGACAGATTCATAGATTTTAAGGTCAGACGGGACCATCATGATCATCTAATCTGACCTCCTGCACATCATAGAACCTCACCCACTCCTGAAATAGACCCCTAGCCTCTGGCTGAGTTACTGAACTTCTCAAATCATGGTTTAAAGACTTAAAGTTACAGAGAATTCACCATTTATTACACTAGTTGAAATCTGCAAGTGACCTGTGTCCCATGCTGCAGAGGAAGGCGAACCCCCCTCAGCAATTTTTACTTATAGACGGTGATCAAGACACCTCTTAACCTTATCTTTGATAAGCTAAATAGATAGAGTGCCTTGAATCTTTCACAATAAGTCCTATGTGCCAGTCCTTTAAGAGAATACAAGAGGGGGCTGGTTGCAAGACTTTCCCCATGATGGTCCCTTGACTTTGCAATTCACTTCCTAACTCAGTCTAAATGACCAAATTTGTTGACCTTTACAACCTGTTGCAAAGCCCATCTGTTTGGGGAGGGCTGAGATTTGAATGGGACAGGGGGAATAGAGTTTTGCGGAGGCTGAGGTTGGGAAATTCTACTTTTGTGGAAAGCAACAGAGGGTCCTGTGGCACCTTTAAGACTAACAGAAGTATTGGGAGCATAAGCTTTCGTGGGTAAGAACGTCACTTCTTCAGATGCAAGTCTTGCATCTGAAGAAGTGAGAAGTGAGGCAAGGGCAGCGCACAGAGTCCCCTGGCCATCCCTGAACCTAGGGGCTGCAGGGACATACCAGCCGCTTTCGGGAGCCTTCTGAGGTAAGCACTGCCCAGCCAGAGCCTGCATCTCAACCCCCTGCCTCAGCCCTGAACCCCCTCCCGGACCCCAATCCCCTGCCCCACGTCAAAATCCCCTCCTGCACCCCAAACCCCTCGTCCCTGACCCCACCCCAGAACCCACACCACCAGGCAGAGCCCTCACCTCCCTTGCACCTCAACACTGCCCCAGCCTAGAGCCCCATCCTGCACCCTGAACACCTCATTTCTGGCCCACCCCAGAGCCCGCACTTCCTGCCCCAGCCTGGAGCCCCTTCCCACACTCTGAACCCCTCTGCACCACCCCCAGCCTGGAGCCCCTCCTGCACTCCAAGCCCCTCATCCCCAGAGCCTGCACTCCCAGCCAGAGTCCTCACCCCAACCCCCTGCCACAGCCCAGAGCTCCCTCACACACTCCGAACCCCTCTGCCCCACCTCCCATCCCAGAGCTCCCTCCTGGACCCCAAACCCCCCATCCCCAGAGCCCACACCCCCAGCCAGAGCCATCACCCCCTCACCCCAGCCCCCTGTCCCAGACTGGTCAAAATGAGCGAGTGAGCAGGAAAGCAAGCAACAATAGGATGGGGGATGGAGCGAGCAAGGGCAGGGCCTTGGGGAAGGGGCAGAGCAGGGGTGTTCCATTTTCTGCAATTAGGAATTTGGCAACCCTAGTCATTAACATAGTGGATTATGGGTGCATAATTATTTAGTAAAGGAGGGAGGGGTATGGTCTAGTTATCGCTGTTGCAGCAGCCTGAATGCTGGGATCTCCTGACTTCTAGTCCTAGTTCTGCTGCAATGTTCTTTGGAGGGGCACAATTACTCTGTTTCCCCAGCCACAAGATGGGGCTAAATACACTATGTACCCTACCTAACCCTTAGTTACTTAGTGCTTCACACCAGGGTTGAGTGGGTTAGTTGTTGCAATAGGCCTTCCCCTCATTTTTCATGCCCTCGCTGAAACCCAACAGAGTTCTGTAACATTGGTGAACTGAGGCCTCAGATGTCCTACAGATTCTAGATTTCAGCTGTTAATGCGAATGGGACTGTGAGTACCCCAAGTGAGGAGACTCTGATCTCCCCATGAAGGTAAACTCTTAGATATATTTGCATATTCTCTCCTTCCCCTCCCCCCCCAACACATGTTGTAGCTGTTCCATTCTGTATGAATACTTAATCATTAGCTCGGCGAGAGAGAATGTGAGAATGACTCCGGGTTTGTCTACACAGCACCTAGAGACCCGTGGCTGGCCCATGGCAGCTGACTTGGGCTGAGGCTGTGGGGCTGTTTCATTGCTGTGTTACTCCTAGGGGAATTCTGTGCCAAAAAATTAAAAATTCTACACACATTTTAAAATGTTGTGAATTTTATTTGTCAAAATAACATTATATAATCACACCAGTTTCAATTATTTTGGTAATTTATTTCAAAATACCTGTAAGCAAGTAAGTCTATAACAACAGACACAAAATAATTCCACCAGAAGTAGAGTCAAAGAAACCGCTATGACAACCCAGTTCCCGTTTCTCTGCCCCCTCTTCCCCAGAGTCCAGCCATGGGGCACCCCCCAGCCCAGACACCCCTCCCCGCCAGAGCCCAGCTGCAGGGTGCCCTCCTCCCCAGCCCAGACACCTCTCCCCCTACCCCTAAGAGCCCAGGGATCCAGAGGGAGAAAGAGTCTGATGCTGGGTCTAGTGCTTGTGTGGAGATTCCTGCATGCCACCTCCTTCTTTCAGGGCATGCTGAGAACTGCAGCTGCCAGGGTACCTCCAGCTCACACCCCCCAGCAGTGTCTTCTATTTGTGAGCTGGGCTCTGCTGGGTCCAACTGCCTCCAGTGGTGGCCAGCAGCTCTACAGCCCATTTCAAGGGGGATGGGGGGCAAAGAAATTCTGCGCACACAACATTAATTTCTGTGCAAATTCTGCATGCACAATGGGGCAGAATTCCCCCGGGGGAGTACTGTGTAGACTTGACCAGTGGGACCTTCTCACCTTGTAGAGTCCTAGAGCTGGGCTCCAGTATGAACCAGGAAGTCTACACAGCAATGAAACAGCCCTGCAGCCCGAGTTGGTGGGTGTCCAGGCTACTGTACATATGTCTACACAACACCTAGTGGCAGGAGTGCTGAGAGCCAGTGAACCAGACCATAAACCCTGTATATGATGAAAACCCTGTCAAGACAGGAGGTGTGGAAGCACCCCCAGCCCCCTAGTTCCAGCCTCTACAACTGGTGGTTAAGAAACCCACCTGAGAGATGAGAGACCCGGGGTCCCCTCCCTCTGTTCCCACGATTAATTATTTATCCGCAGGGGAAGAGCTTCAAGAGGGGAACTAGAGCCTGACCCACAGCAAGAGATTGGGGGTGGGAAGGAGGTAAAAGGAGTCTCCAATGAGAGCAGCCATTCAAGGAGAATCCTAGATTGAAACCAACCTAGCCCCACGGGGGGGGGGGGGGGGCTGTGTGGGGCCCCAGGCTTCCACTGGTGGGAGTGGGGGAGGGGGCTGGCCCCAGGCCTCCGCAGCGGGGCTGTGTGGGGCCTCGCCCCAGGTCTCCAGAGGAGGGGGGAAGGGAGGCTGGTCACTTCCTGCGGGAAGTGGAGTGACCCAGACCCAGACCCAGCCTGCTCTGCTCCCCTGGCTCCCAGGCTTGGGGGGAGGAGGAAGGGGAGGAACCGCCCCCTAGCACTCCCGGGCGGGGGGGTTGGGACCTGGTTGCTCCACTTACCCTGCGGTGAGTGCACGGTCGGGTCTGGCTGCAAACTTCAGGGGATTGGGGGCGGGAAGAGGCGGGACGGGGGCGGGAAGAGGCGAGGCTGGGGCGGGAAGAGCCGCACCCGCACGCCTAAGGAGGGCCCTGACCCCGGTCCTTCAGCTGTCCCAGGGCAGGCCGCGGGCGGGGATTTCTCCCCCGGGGGGTTGTGAGGGGCAGAGGAGGAGCTGGCTGGGGGGAGGGGGGATCACGCCGCAGTTTGGCAGCCCGCAGCCGCCCTCCCACGGGCCGTGAGCTCCGCCCCGGGCTGGGGGCTCGGCACCAGGGCGGGGCCCGGGAAAGTCCCGGGGAGGCGTTGGCGGCGTCACGGGAGTCAGCTGAGCGGGGCAGGGCGGGGAGCGAGGCCTTCACAACAAACCCGCCCCCGCAGCCAGGGGCGCCGCGCAGGACGGGCAGGGGGAGCCCGCGGCGGAGCAAGGAGGCGGCAGCCGGCCGGGCGCGGCGACCAGCGCGGCCGAGGGACGGAGCCGTTGCGGGAGGCAGGACGCGGGCCGGAGCTCAGGTGAGCTTCGCCCTCCAGCACGCGGCGCCGGGGACTGGGAGCAGCCGCCTCCTGCGGGGAGGGAAAGTGAAACTAAACCGCGACGGAGGGGAAAGGGCTGACGCAGGTGCCGCTGTCAAACACCGACCCCGCTGGTGGTACTGGGCCAGTGCGGGACCCGGCCCTGATCCCCAGGGAGATGCTCACCTGCTCCCTGGGAGAGCCGGGCTCTGCCCCCCTTGCCCCTGGGTCCCCCGTGGAGGGCAGAGTACTGGGAGCCCGGGAACGTTTGGAGGCCTGGCGAGCTGGGGCATTCTCAGCCTCCTCCTCCCTCATGGGTTCCCCCCGGGCCAGAAGGGACCGTTGTTATCATCTCCTCCGACCCCTTGTATACCACAGGCCAGAGAACTCCCCCCAAATAATTCCTGTTTGCACTGGAAGATAGTGGTGTCTGTTGTTTTTTTGTTTGTTTGTTTTTTAAACCACAGCCACTGTACAGTTGCCAACTTTCACACAGTAAATAAGCACCCCAACGTTCACAATATGCCAAAAATCAAGTTAATCCCATTTCAGAACAAGCCAATCCCTAAGAACCCCAACAATCTATGTGACTAGATTCCCCCCCCCCCGGTGTGCAGTCTTGGACTGTGGTGGGCCCGCTGTAACCCCTGACTCCCTTCCCCGCTTGCCCCCCATTACCCCTGGTTGCCAGGAGCCGATCAAAAAAAGAAGCTACAAGCCAAAAACGAGCTACAAGCAACTTGCAAGCCAGTTAAGCCAAAAACAAGCCCAATTTCTGTGTTTATTTTTTTGTGGGTTTGACATGTCTGAATCACTGTTGTATGTCACCCGTCCCCATCATGCTTCAAAATAGCCATTACTTTAAAAAATGATAGTACTGCAGAGTCATGGCTCAGAGCCCTGCAGGCTTAGAGATAAAAAAGGCACTGGGCGTTGTGGCCTTTCGATGGAGGCACCAGAGAATCGGGTGTGTTTTGTGAGTTGCTCTGTAAAGAGAACCTGGTAGCAGGTGGCTAGAGCTGGGAGGGGAGACACGAAAAACTGCATAGTTTAAAAGTGAGGCTGAAAGGCTAAATCAAGAAACAAGATCTCTCCTTGCAGTCATAAAGCTGTGACACTCAGGAATGCTGCTAAGAGATTGTTCTCTCCTAGCCTTGACCCATGTCAGGTAACTGGAGCTGTGGAATAACAGTTAAAGGTCCCATGACAAGTCAGTGTCCGGAGATGACTTACATCCACCTCCATGTATTTAAAGAATAAATAATTTTTACCAAACTAAAGGGGCGTGAACTACTGCATTGCTAATGACTACGGCTTACGTTTTAGTCACAAGTATTTTTAGTAAAAGTCATGGACAGGTCACTGTCAGTAAACAAAAATTCACAGCCCGTGATCTGTCCATGACTTGTATTGTATACCCCTAACTAAAACTTGGACCAAGGGGGCTAGGGATGCTGTGGGGGAAGGGGCAGTGTGTGCAGCCTGGGACCCCTGCTGGCATTGGAGGGGGCAGACAGCCGTGCATGGCCCGGGACCCCTGCTGGTGCTGGGCAGGGGGAAGGGTTGGGGCTGGCAGGCGCCCTACCCAGCTCTGCGCATCTCCCCGGAAGAAGCTGGCACATCCCTGCTGCTCCTGGGTGGAGGGAAGGCCAGGGGGGCCCCTGCGCGCTGCCTCCGCCATGAGCTCTGGCTCCCATTGGCCGGGAGCTGCAGCCAGTGAGAGCTGTGGGGGCAGTGTGCAGAGCCCCCTGGCCCCTCTGCCTAGGAGCTGAAGGGACGTGCCAGATGCTTCTGGGGAGCCCCCCCACGCCGAGGTAAGCGCCCTCTGCTCGGGCAGCCTTGGAGCCAGCCACACCAGCCGCTGCAGAGGTCACCGTGACCTCTGTAACAGACAAGCAGCCTTACTAATGACATACCTCTTAATGATTAATCAAGCCCTCCCCTCCTCAAGATTTTGGTTTCATGGCCACCCTTCCCCTGGATGAGAAGAAATAATTGAGATTCTCACCGGAACCTATTGGTAGAACTGTTCATGTTACCTGTTGAACCCAGCACTTACAGCTCCTTACAGATCAGGGACAAGAAACTGGAGGCCTGATTTTTCTCCCCCTTTTTGCTTTTGACACCCGTGTCTCTCCATTGGAATGACACCGTGTAGGGTTACCATATTTCAACAATCAAAAAAGAGGACATGGGGTGCCACGCTAGCCCTGCCCCCTCCCACTTCCCGCCCCCCTCTGAATCTCCCTGCCTGTCCCCTCCACCCCCTATCTAAGTCTCCCTGTCCCCTGATTTCCCCAACTGCTCTCTACTCCCCCTTCTCCTGACAGCCCCCCCAGAACCCCCGACCAATCTAACCCCCCCCCCCCCCGTTCCCTGTCCCTTGCATCCCCCCTCTCCCCCCCATCAGGCCGAGGGAGAGCTGTGAGCTCCACGTACAGCCAAACAAATAAGGCGCTGCTCTGCGGGGGAGGAGGGGAAGGGGGAGGGACTCTGGCTGCTAGAGGCCCTATTGGCTGCAAGCGGCTTTCAATCAGGCACAGCCGTCCAATCAGCCACACCACACTCTGCATGAGGGGAAGGGGGAAATCCAGGACATTTGTACCTTATTAGAAATCCCCCCCGGACAGCCATTTAAAGCTAAAAAAGCCAGATGTGTCTGGGAAAACCTGGATGGATGGTAACCCTAGTGACACCAGTGTGGTGAATTGGAAATTCGGGCCATGTGACTCAAACCTGTACCATGACTGTGAAGAGCAGAAACAAACAGGCATTTTTGAGCAGCTTGCAGCTATTTCTGTTCTGGGTGTTTCTATGTGAACAATTTCTTATAAATGTGTTGCTATTTGCTTATCCCATTTATTTATTTAATAATAATTAATAATACATGTTAAATATGGATAGTGCCAAAGCTTTGCATGGGGCTTTACAGAGTTGAAGGCCAGGTCCCTGCACTGAAGAACTTAAAATCTTTATTGGACAAAGCAAATAAAGGTAATCAACAAAGAAAAGAATTAGAAAAAGGAAGGATAAAAGAGCAGGTACTATTTACTGTAAACAAATCCTAAACTGTCACTTTTTAAAATTGAGAATGTTTTGGGGCATCATAAGTTTCATTAATTTTGTTATGATTATGGAGTTAGCTCTAAAATCCCTCCCTCCCTTACAATTAACTTGTGTAGTGAGAGTGAGTCGTGCACCGGGCTAGGACTTAGACCGAGTTTGGCAGCGCTGGATTCAATTCCCTACTCTGATGCTGGTTTGCTGAGTGACCCTGAGCAAGTCCCGTCCCTTCCCTTCCCTGTGTCTACCCTCATCTAAAATGGGGATGATGATACTGGCCTCCTTTGTAAAGAGCTTTGAGTTCTACAGGTGAAAAGTGCTATATAAGAAAAGGGCAGTATTTGTCCCTGGCAATAGAATTACAGCTACAGGGCCTCATTCCTGAGTATTTGGTTTTCTGATTTCAATAATTACATATTGCATGCCAGCACCACTTTGACAGGGCTGTCTGTCTCTAGAGCTTGACCTCTGTGGCAACCATCACATGCTTGGTGGTGCTCCTAATGGAATACAAATAAATACACTGTAAATTATAACATACCAGCCTCTTAACATCCAAATGCACAGAAACTTATGAGAAGGCCTGATTTAAAAAGGGGTAGAAAGGGACAGGTAGATTAGATACTATGAGGCCATCTGTGGTTGCTCTATAAATACCTTTTTGGTGTAGGGAGGGAAAGAAAACTTTAAAGTGCTTTTTTAAAATGTACTGTAAGGTGAAGGGACAAAATATGGAGTTCAGGCGAGTGGGGATAGGGATGTGTTCCATGCTATAGGGCCAACCATAGTTGTGAATAAACGAACTTTTAATGTGAAGTGCCTACACTATTCTATTCTAATTAGTTTTTTGTACCACACTTCTCACCATAATGTCTGAGCACCTTCCAGCAATGCATTGAGCAATGTAACTAACAGCGGTCAAGTTTGTGTTCTCTCATCCTCTCCTCAGGGGAAGAAGTGTGGACAGTGGAGTGTGGTGTTTTTTTTTTTTTTTTTTTTTTTTTTTTTTTTTTTAATTTATATATATATAAATGTTTATGTTGGAGAAGTCAAGTCAAGGAAATGCGCCTTGCTTTTGGAGTGGAAGTTGGTGAGGTTTATGATGGTCCTTAGTTCCTGAGGTAGTTCATTCCAAAGTCTTTGTCTGGCCTCCAAGAAAGCTGTTTCCTGCACAGATTAGCTTTATCTTTATTGTAGAAAGTTCCATTGCACTGGAGGAGCGACCATGGTCTTCATCCCAGAGCTTTAGCTGCTCTTTTAGATATTCTGGGCCTAGGCCATGGAGCACCTTCTGGGGAAGGACCAAGACCATGAACTTGATTCAGTATTATATGGGGATTTGGTGTAGGGAGCCGAGAACAGGTTTGATGTGTTCCAGGATGGACTTGATTTAAATCAGTGGTCAGGAAGACTTGATTTAATCATGGATTTCTACATAAAAGTGCATTCTTGTTGGTTGTTATAACCTTAATACATATTCTTCACAACTCACAGATAGATGTAGGCTTCATTTTTAGAAGGTACACACTATACATTTTTAAAGTGATTTATTTTGAAAACTTTTCAGATTAGTTTTACAGCTATATCAGAAAATGAACTATTGTTTGGTTATTTCATTTACCAAAGGTAATTGAAGCAGATGGTTCACCTCCCAATGACTTCATAAATATCTCCAATTCAACAGGTTAGTCATTAATATTTGGAGGATTTTCTTGCCATGCTGTATTAGGAGAACATCACCAGACAGACATTTAAATTGTTTTATTTAACTAAAACAACAACTTTATGTATTCTGGATTTTTTTTCTTTAACAGCAAACATATAATATTTTAACAAAAGAAGAATATGAATTTTTGAATTTAATTAAACATTCAATTTTTTTAAAATCAGGTTTTTGTTAAAATTGTTTTTAACTAAAATAGTTAAATGAAATTTTAAAAAAACAAAACAAAAATTAAATAGACTATGTCAGGCAGGTCAACATGAGAAACTTAAAATATTGGCTTCTGCAGCTAACTCAGTCATCTTCACCTTCATTTTCCTGTTTGTTCATAATCTGTAAAAGAAAAACAAGCTTTCCTGCTTTTTCAGGTCCCAAACAATTTCTCAATTTGGAATGAATTAGTCCAAAGGAAGAAAATATTTTTTCTATACCATCAGAAGAAGCTGCTGCTGTTAAAAAGTGAGATTATCACTTCAACAGTCTCTGAATCTAAGTGCTTAAGTGACTTCCACCAGTTCACTGGTGTGACTTTCTTTAAAACATCATCAAACATATATTTCTTGAATGGGTCTTATTCCCAAAATGGGTCTCTCTTATGGCCTGCTGCCATTATAGGTTTTCCCTCCTAGTGAGAGAATGGTATGGTAGATCTCAAATCAATGAAGGCAACACTCAGAAAGACCTCAAGTGTTCTGGAATATGCTGCTCAAACAGTTTCACTTTTGTTTCTACTGCTTGTCCCTCCCTTCTCACATTTATCTCCAGACTTCTTCTCCTTGTCCAGATCTATTCCGCACCCAACAATCTTCTATTCATTAGGACGGAAGAATCCTATTCACTGTTACAGACTAGGGACCAAATGGCTAGGAAGCAGTTCTGCAGAAAAGGACCTAGGGGTTACAGTGGACGAGAAGCTGGATATGAGTCAATAGTGTGCCCTTGTTGCCAAGAAGGCTAATGGCATTTTGGGCTGTATAAGTAGGGGCATTGCCAGCAGATGGAGGGACGTGATCATTCCCCTCTATTCGACATTGGTGAGGCCTCATCTGGAGTACTGTGTCCAGTTTTGGGCCCAACACTAGAAGAAGGATGTGGAAAATTTGGAAAGAGTCCAGCGGAGGGCAACAAAAATGATTAGGGGTCTGGAGCACATGACTTATGAGGAGAGGCTGAGGGAACTGGATTGTTTAGTCTGCAGAAGAGAAGAATGAGGGGGGGATTTGATAGCTGCTTTCAGCTACCTGAAAGGGGGTTCCAAAGAGCTTGGAGCTAGACTGTTCTCAGTGGTACCTGATGACAGAACAAGGAGTAATGGTCTCAAGTTGCAGTTGGGGAGGTTTAGGTTGGATATTAGGAAAAACTTTTTCACTAGGAGGGTGGTGAAGCACTGGAATGGGTTACCTAGGGAGGTGGTGGAATCTCCTTCCTTAGTGGTTTTTAAGGTCAGGCTTGACAAAGCCCTAGCTGGGATGATTTAGTTGGGGATTGGTCCTGCTTTGAGCAGGGGGTTGGACTAGATGACCTCCTGAGGTCCCTTCGAACCCTGATATTCTATGAACTTTTTGAAACTTTTAACTTTTAGAGAGAGGTAAGGGATTGATTCTGTGTACACAAATTTGCAGAGGGAGAGTAGGGTTGAGGTCTGTTATTTCTCACCTCTGTAGATAGAAAGATTAACCTAAATAATCTATACAGAAGCCCTTGGAACCCCATAAAATTGGATCCCTAATCCATGAACTATTGGAACTCATTTACAAAACTTTTCTTAAACGTTACATGAATATATTGTCTTATACTATAGAATTAGAATTTATAAACACTATTCCATGATGAGATATCTTTGAGATACATTATATCTTAATTAAAATGATCTTTAGATAGGTTTTTTCCTCAAAAAGCATTTTATCAAAAAAAGTTTTTTTTTTGTTTAAAAAAAATAGATTTGAATTTTTTTTTTAAATCATTGATTTTTATCCACCCTGATGTGTTCACAATAGATTGTGTGTTGCTGAGGAGATGTGCTGCAGAGTTCTGTATGAAAGCCCAGCGTTGTAGATTAATCTTTTGAACAAAATGTGGATGAAACAGTCAAGTGCTCCCAGGTTTCAAGTCAAAGCCATGTGCAACTTGTAGGGGTTTGCCCCAAAGTGATGATACAAGCCCACGTTTGCTGAATGGTTAATGAGTCTGGGCTGAGTGTTATGTGAATAAACTAAATAGCGAAAGGCTCACACAGATCTTTTGGGGATTTATGGGGTATAGTCTGTTGTGGTAAGCTCAGTAGCAACACTCCTTTGTCATGGCAGGGCAGAATGATCCAGTGGTGTATCCATGGTATGTCTCGGTGGGTGGCTAGCTACTGGATTTTCTTGGTATGCAACTTTGCAGCAGGAAATTAAATTTCTCTTTGTTAATCTTATTATAGTCACTGCAGTGATGTCCAGCAAGCCGCTAAGGCGTCCTGCTGAAAATGGTGAATGTCACAAGAGTGAAACGGGAAATGGACCCCACAATCTGGCTTCTCCTACACTTGGCACGTATACCCCAGAAGAGATGGTGCAGCAGATGAAAGAGCTGATTACAGAGAACAATGAATTAAAAGGTGAATGAGAACCTGCCTTGAAATGTAGAGGCTAGATTCTCCATGGTCTTGGACCTTGTGTTGTCATTTATACCTGTGCCAAGTGGGTTTAAAAACACTATCAAATACAAATTCCCCACCCAATCACAGTGGTGTGGTAACATTTTACCACACTTGCTTGCACTGTGCATAGGTGTAAATGACTACGCAAGGTGTAAGGCAATACAGAATCTGCCCCATGCTATATGGTAATATTTAAGGTGATCTTATGAAATTGAATCTGTATGGAAGAATAAGGGGGAAACAACCAGATTGAAGTATAACTTGGTTTCTTGAGAATTATAGAAATAGTTAGTACAGGTTTGCAAAATTAGTATGAAAACTTATCAGACCGGGCACAAAATCTGTTTGGCTATGATGATTGATATAAAAACAAATGACATTTCCTCATCAAGGAAACAAATGTATTTGCCCTGGTCAAATAAAGTGTTTTTTCCCTCCTCAAGGCTGGGTTAGTGTGACCCATGGCCAGAGAGTTCCATGAGCCATTAGGCTTTTAAAGTTTATTTTTCAAACAACATTCTGTATTTAAAATTTAGATGATTAATAATTCTTATAGCACTAATCATGCATTACTAATTACATGGGTTACATGAAGGGATACATTTCAGAGCCTTATATCAATACAATACACAGGAATTATGCTGAGATAAAATAAGAAAGCTCTCTTTGACAGCTCTTAGGGCAAGTGGAAAGCTAGAGCAACATATATAATTCATCAGAGGTTAAAAAATGAAGACCAGATATCTGTACACACATACCATTTGTCTAGCATCTTGTAAGATGCCGTCTCTGTAGATGCAGCATCACTAATACTGCTCATTAATTGTTAAAACGTATATTGATCTTTTCCCAATTTGAGTACCACCTTTTTAAGCTGTAAGAACTCTTATTTTTACAGCTGTCAGAGATTTCCAGTGTCATTAAGTCCTCTGGAATGTAAAGCTAAGGGTATCTTTCATGGTCTGGGAAGCAATGTGTAAAATAACTTATTAATATCTTTTCAGTACCATGCTCGGCAGTCCAATAACATATGAAGTAAAATTTTCAGGACCAAACTTTCAGCTCGTGTAAACTGGCGTAGCTCCATTGTCTTCAGTGGATTTATACCAGAAGAAGAAATAGTCCTCTGTGTATATTACAGCTCCGGCACACTTTACTATTGGAAGCTAAAGAAAAGTACATTGTATTTGAAATCCAGTAACCCTGAAAGAAATGAGTCTTTAAAGTGGCTCTGACATGAAATATTTTAATTGATCTGTCAGAGCCCTTCGTAATTGCGTATCCTCACAAATTCATGATGTTTATAAAAGTCTTCTCACCAAGGGAAAAAATGATTATATACAGGGCAGCAATGAGGCTGTTTACTTTGTGTGTTTAACAGCACTTTGTGTCTAATCAAACAGGGAAATAATATAGCTAACCACTTTCAGCCATAGTAAGCATCAGTATAACTTGTAACACTTTCAGACAGAGATGTGACTTTCAAATTGACAGCATGTCTTTTAAATTGAGTGTCTTTTTTTTGTGTGGATGTTAGAATTATGATCCCTGACTGAGTCTGACATTTTGTGTAATGGCCCCAAAGCTCTTTAATTTCCTTTGGCTAGATCGCTCTTTATTTAAATAAGGATCAGCATTGGCCTCTACATGTTTTCTCACTGAAGTCAATGGAAATTGCATGGGTATCTGAGCGCATAATTGGATCCTAAAGTATCTTGGGTTTTGAATATTCAGACTGCATTTATGTAAACGTGTAGCCAGG
Organism: Chrysemys picta bellii; assembly: GCF_011386835.1. Taxonomy (NCBI): domain Eukaryota; kingdom Metazoa; phylum Chordata; order Testudines; family Emydidae; genus Chrysemys; species Chrysemys picta. The sequence goes on from NC_088791.1 coordinate 16,650,867, forward strand.
ATTTTCCAGTGAGGCTCAAGAGTATGGCCTGATTCTCCCCTGCCTTGTACCTTGTATAGTCATTTATACCTGCAGAAGATGCAAGGCAGTGGAGAAGCAAGTCACGCCTCACTTGTAAATTATCAGAGAGGTAGCTGTGTTAGTCTGAATCTGTAAAAAGCAACAGAGGATCCTGTGGCACCTTTGAGACTAACAAAGTTTCAAAGGTGCCACAGGACCCTCTGTCACTTGTAAATGGTGATCTAGTGGTAACTCAAGAGATTCAGAGACCACGGACAGGTAATTTAGTGTTATGGCAATATTATTTTTTTAGAGGGCCCCAAACAAGATTAGCACCCATTTGTACTAGATACAACAAACCTATAGTAAGGCTAGGTCTACACTACCCGCCTGAATCGGCGGGTAGAAATCGACCTCTCGGGGATCCGACGCGACAATCTATCCCCGAATCGACGCTCTTACTCCACCAGCGGAGGTGGGAGTAAGCGCCGTCGACAGGAAGCCGCAGAGGTCGATTTTTGCCGCCATCCTCACAGCGGGGTAAGTCGGCTGCGATACGTCGAATTCAGCTACGCTATTCACGTAGCTGAATTTGCGTATCTTAAATCGACTCCCCCCTGTAGTGTCGATGTAGCCTTAGAGAGTCCTTATCACAGAGAGCTGACCATCTAAATAAAAATACCCTGCTCTTCTGTGCATAAGATTGTCACTGGGCTGGCTCACGTTCCTATTTCTCTGGCAAGGGATTAGTATCGGTTCATAAGTTGTTTCTGAACACTCTCTAGAAGCCATGAAGATACATAACCAAGCTATGAAGGATCGGTATGAGGAGCTTTCTGTATGGCGAGAGAAACAGAAGGAGGAGCGAGAGTTTTACGAGTCCAAGTTCAAAGAAGCTAAACATTGCTTGCAAGTCAAGTGCCTTGAAAATGAAGAGCTGCAGAAACAACTTCAAAGCTTAAAAGAGAAAGAGGTAGGGTCTGAAATGGTAAATAAAATGTGGCCAATCAACTTTTTATTTTTTAATGGGAGGAGCATTCACATCACTTTGTTACACTGTATTTTTTAATGTTTTTCCATTTTTTGTTTTGTTTTTACTTTAGAGGGATTGTATCATAATGGAAATCATTGGCCTGATTTTTTTTCTGAAGGTAATTGACTTCTAGGAGATTTGAGAAATCAGGCTACAGCTGAGAGAATTAAAACTGAACTTCGGCCATCTCATTCACTTTTCATTCTCTGTTCTGTTTAGTCATGTTTCTCTTTTGGTTTTGGTTTTTTTCCTAGTTAGTTTTTTCCTTCTCATGCACTAGTTTAGTGCTGTTGCGTTTGGGCTTCCAGTGTTACAGGGGGAAGTGTAAATGGGAAAAAAAAAAAATACCACCAGAAACCCTTCCCACTATTTCCATCTAACTGTTTTTAAGTCATAAAAATACTTTTGTTCATGTTGGGCCAAATGCATCTTTGGTCTGCAGTACCTATATTTTGAGTCAATCTAAACTGCCTGTCTGCATCCCTCTAAGTAATGGCGAAAGTTGCTTTGTAACTGAGTGGTTTGAAACAGGGTCGGAGGTGCCTTAAGCAGGAATATTTCTGCCCCTTCCCCACATACAAGAAATACTAAAAAGGAAATGGGGGCCCTCTTGAGCTGCTCAGGGCCCTAAGCAATTGCTTGGTTTGCTTATGCCTAGCGCCAGCTCTGCCCCATGAGGTAGCCATTTAATAGCATGGCAACATTGATCTGCATGTATTGTCATGCAGGAGGCCTATATTGAAGAAACTTGTTTAAGGTTTGTACCTGGGATATGTATGTGGAGATATATTTGCACCTTCAGGCGTAGAACGTTTATTTAAAATTCATACTTCAGGGTTTAAACCAACTATTAGGGATTAGGATGAGATCTTCATGGGGGCAGATTATCGCACATCTGCCTACTAAGGGACTTCTTGCACCTTCCTTTGAAGCATTTGGTTCTAGCCAATGTTGCAGGATACTGGTTGTTTATTATTATTAGTTTGTATTAGATGAACTACAAATCTTATCCAATCTGGCAGTTCTTATGTTCATTCAAATTCAAGGCTGTCATCTCACTGGCATTCAAAGTTTGATGTCCACAAATTCACTCTGTCACCTGTTCGTCCTCTGAAATATGCTTTTCTGCATTTGGCTGGTGGGCAGGACTCTATCTTCCAACCCCAAAGGAGTGGGGTATGTGGGGAACAGAGGGAAGAGAGAAATCACTATAGGTAGAATAGAAGAGAATGATCAAATCAGAAAAGAACAAACATAATTGTAAAAAGAATGAGAGCACCTTTTAGACAAAAAACACGGAGCAGGAGTTAGACCCCATGTTAGACCAGAGTCCTACCATGGAGTCTAAGATTCTGATCCTGCAATGAATTCCGCATAGGCAGAAGTTATTAGGAGCCCTTGGCAGGCCCAGGAGTTTGTCGGTCTAGACCTTGATGAGCTCTAAGAGAGAAAAAACTGTTCATTTTTAATTCATAGTATGTTAAACTAGTTTCTCAAAACCTCTCTTTAAAGTGATGCTGTCAGATCAAACTTTGTGCCAAATAATTTTTTTTTTTTGCAAAGCCTACCACGGAGAGAGATGCTTTTCTTTTAATATTTTGGAATATTTTATTTTGTTTCCTGTGAAAGCTCTGTTCAAAAAAGCTAACCAACAACAGACTTCAAGATTTGCAAAGTAAGACCTGCAGCTTTTGCCAGGGTATGAAAACATCAAAGTGACTAGAGACAAGTTTCAAAGGGGTAGCCGTGTTAGTCTGGATCTGTAAAAAGCAACATAGGGTCCTGTGGCACCTTTGAGACTAACAGATGTATTGGAGCATAAGCTTTCGTGGGTGAATGCCCACTTCGTCAGACGCATGTAATGGAAATTTCCAGGGGCAGGTATAAATATGCAGGCAAGAATCAGTCTGGAGATAACAAAGTTAGTTCAATCAGGGAGGGTGAGGTCCTCTGCTAGCAGTTGATGTGTGAACACCAAGGGAGGAGAAACTGCTTCTGTAGTTGGATAGCCATTCACAGTCTTTGTTTAATTCTGATCTGATGGTGTCAAATTTGCAAATGAACTGAAGCTCAGCGGTTTCTCTCTGGAGTCTGGTCCTGAAGTTTTTTTGCTGTAAGATGGCTACCTTTACATCTGCTATTGTGTGGCCAGGGAGGTTGAAGTGTTCTCCTACAGGTTTTTGTATATTGCCATTCCTGATATCTGACTTGTGTCCATTTATCCTCTTACGTAATGACTGTCCAGTTTGGCCAGTGTACATAGCAGAGGGGCATTGCTGGCACATGATGGCATATATAACATTGGTGGACGTGCAGGTGAATGAACCGGTGATGTTGTAGCTGATCTGGTTGCTGATTCTTGCCTGCATATTTATACCTGTCTCTGGAAATTTCCATTACATGCGTCTGACGAAGTGGGCATTCACCCACGAAAGCTTATTCCCCAATACATCTGTTCGTCTTAAAGGTGCCACAGAACCCGCTAGAGACAAGTTTGTTTTCATTGTCTGAACTAAAAGAAATTCAAGAAGTAAAACTTGATTTTTTTTCAGGGTTAAGAATCTCTTGTGGTGGTGACCTAGGCAAGGCCACTTATTACTGTTTGTGATTTCTAGCCTGACAATGTCACTTAAGCCAAGACTATTTTCCCTTTTAAGGAATTGTCCTGATTGTAACCTAAATTCTCTTCAGAGAGAGAATGTGACATAGTCCCTTATTTAAGATGAACTTTATTTAAGTGCCACTTTGAATCCTATCTTTTCATTTTAGCCTTTTCTTAATTAAAATACATCATAGCCACTTGCTGCTCGTTAGGTGACCTCATGTGCTCTCACAGTTTCAACTACTGATGAATCACAGATCCATCCTTTGGCCTTCACAGACTATCAACACTAGCACTCAGAATGGTTTTGAGAGGAAAAACCCCTACACTTCTACCTTCCTGCCAGCAAGGGCTGTGATAAGGCTACTTCCCCTCCTGGTCTAAACACAAAATCAGAGGCAACAGGAGGTGGAGGAGATGCTATATGAGGAGAGGCAGCACCAGAGCAGATGCCAGCATGACAAAACTTTAGGAGCTGGGGAATGTATAGTGGGGGGAGGAGGAGAAGGAACTGGGGCAGAGGATGCAGCATAGAAGGGAATGGAGGAGACTCAGGGGGGTTGCCCAGAACTCATAGTGGCAGTGCGGTAGGCTGTGAGCTGAGTGGTGAAGCCCTGCTGGGGCAGAGGGAGACAAACTCAAGGGAGTGGAGCAAGACACCATAGGGAGGAGTGGAAACTGGAGCTAAATGGTTAAGTAGAGGCCAAAAAAGGGGTCTTCAAATCTTCCCCCCACCCCCCAAGGAGGGGGAGGAGAGACTCTGGGCAAGATGTGGGGAGGCTGTGAGGATTTGGAGAGACCTTCCAAGGAAGAGGTAGGAGGGAAAGATTTGGAAGAAGGTATCGGGGGAAATCACAGATGTGAAGAGATGGGGAATAGGAGGAGAGATTGTAGGGAAAGGAGCAGACGGGGGCATTTGGAGAGATTCCAGACAGAGAGGAGGGAGGATCCCAGATGAGTCGGAGAAAGAAGTGAGGAAGAAGGCTGTACACAGGAGAGGGAATAGTTATATGTCCAAGGAGAGACTGGTGGGAAATGGGGCCCAGAGTGTTGGAGTCAATGATGGGGAATGAGGAATGAAGAGATAAAGGATTTAGAGTCTACCTATTTACATGGCCCCAACACTGTATTGGCCAAGTATTTAAAATAGTCCTGTCGGCACTATGGAATTTACCGTATTGAAGGACCCAGTGAAAACACATTTGTCTCCCTGACATGGTTAACTTAAAACACAGTTTGTTCTTACAGTGTAGATAGGGGAGAACTGGGTTTAATGAGCTTGAGTCTCCTCTTGCTTACACCAGTGTGGGTCCGTTGACTTGAATGGAGTTACTCCTGGTTTACAGCAGTGTTGACGAGGAGAATCAGGTGCATTTTTCTAAACTGGGCTCCAGCCTTTCAGGAGGTGGTTGCATCATTTGATAACTTAGTTTAATGCAGTTTGATCAAAGCAAATTTAAATAGTTTATTCACTGACTTTTTCTAGGCATACCTAACAGTGGTCAGGGTGTTTGGGATGCTGTTGTGTTGTCTTTGCCTCAGAACCTCTGCTTGAGTAGTTTTGGATTTCTGTTTGGATAATATGGTGTGTATTTTACATCTTTCCCAGGAGAACTGCACAGTTCCTAGGGAGGAAATGACCCAGGAAACTAAGCAGCTGAAGACACAGTTGCTGCGGCTCCAGGCTGAGAAGGCAGATCTGCTTGCCATCGTTTCAGAACTACAGCTCAAACTCAATGTCCCTTCGACAGAGGACTCTTTTGTTGAGATCAGAATGAGTGTAAGTTATTGGGAACAAATCATTAACAGCACCATATTTTTGCTTCAAGAATTATCAGTTGGCCTATTGCAGGAAGAGTACAGAAAGCACAATCTGAAAAGTCTTTGTGGTTAAGACAGGATATTTTCGAGGGCAAATTTCTGTGTGATCTGTGAGGGATTTAGCAGTGCAGTTTCCTGTAATAGTAAAGGTAAATGCACAGCTCAGTCCCTGTGCAATGTGTTGAAAAGACAGTATGCCACTTTGAGAGGGGGACTAGCAACCCCAACCCTAATAGCAGCAACACAGGTTGCACAGAAGTTATACCCTAGCGTGAGTGAATAACATACTGGTTTTTTGAGTAGTTTTGAGTAGTTAACTTTATGTTGGGGATTATTCTTTAAAGGGATTTTTGTCTACCGTCTCCTATAGTAAGAGGGCCCTTATGTGTGTGTGAGTGAGGGCTGGAGAACTAGATGGCGTTTCTGTTCTCCATTCTCTCCTGTTCAGTCTGTTTCCTGCACACTGCGCTGACTCCATTCCAGGGAGATGCCTGGAGCAGGCATTGCATGCCATAGGTTCGCTTTTGTGCTGTATTTAGTTCAGGGGAAACTTGTATGTGTGGGGTTTGTTTTTTTTTCTCTCCTGGTGGCAAGGAAAGGGTTCCATTTTCTGTCGACAGAAATTAGAGATGCTGTCAAGCTCAGTTTAACTCAATTTTTAGATATTCAAAACTTCTGTGTCGTAACTGTGCTAAAGACAGAGAGAGCTACTTTTACTATCACCATTGAATCTGTGGAGGCTTCTTCATGGACAAAATCAATCATTTCTTGATCATTTTCATGGTAGTGGATCCATGCCTGGAAGGGCAATTGCTGCGTGAGGCTGAGGGGGTTTAATTCACCCTCACTCATTGAGGTTCTAGAGTTGCTGGGGAAGCTTCAAGCTGCAAGCTCAACTTATGCCCCATTATGGCTACAAAATTCAATCAGGAAGGCATTGGGCTCTATATTGGCAGAGAGAAATTATTCCCTATGGGAGGGCAGATTGTTGGCTTCCCACAAATGAGTGGTTGTTAGACCTATACTGGAAGTCATCTCTGATATTGATGAGCATGTCAATTGCCTGATCTGATTTTTTTGTTAAGGAAAAAATTAATAGCAAAAGATTGCAGGGGGAAGGTATGGCTTCTCTATTGTCCTTCTCACTTGATCTGTATAACGGGGTGGCCAGAGTACATGTTAAATATTAACTTTTAAAATTTCCAAATGTGAGATTTATTCCCCAGAATCTTGTGTAGTTGTATTGTCATGGTGTCATTCTTCCTCACCTTTCTGTTATTTAAAAAGTAAATGAAATAAAAGCAGATTCCAAGTTGTCGCTAGCTAGTGTAATACCAAAGCTAATATTCTTTTTATCCCCAATAGGAGGGAGAATCAAATGCAGCTTTAAAAGAAAATCAGGATGTTGCTAATAACCAAAGGACCAACAAAGCAGCTGCCTACATGTATGTGGAGTCTGGGGCTGTTTCAAGCTTGATTTTTTTTTTTTTTTTTTTTTTTAAATCACAGAATGTATTGCTTAAGACTCCTCTCACAATTCTATCTTCACATGAACTCTTATACCTGAGGCTTTTTTCCTTGCTGAACTTGTACTTCTTCATAGGCTTAGGCAGCTGATACTATTAAAGTTTCCATTTTGGATGCTGCCCAATTTAGTAGCAAGGACTGGCTTAGATAATCCCATGTGACATGCTTGCTACATTTCAGTAGCACGTAATATGATTCCTATACATCCTATCACAAAATGTAGGGAGTATGAACATAGTGAATAGCCAGACACACACTCCCACGCCACAAGGAGTGGAAGGTTGTGTCATATCACAGGAAAGTTAATTTCCCTATTACTTGTAGTGAGGTCTCAGATTTGATGTCTTGAACTACTGTGTCTTCCACTATCATAATCTGACATAAACAAGCATTTTATGGGGCTGAAATACTACAGGGTTTATTGGCTCAAAAATAAGGCAATTTTACTGAAAATGTCATTTTACTGGGATTTTGGGGCGGGGGGGAATTGTTTTGTAGAGAGATGTGAAGTTTAATTGGAAAAGCCATTTTGTGAAGACATCCATCATGAAAAGCAACACTTTGGTTCCACAAAATGACCTATAATATATTTGTGAATATTTTAAATGTCAGGTTTCTGTTTTTGCATAGATCTACTCAGTTAAGTGGTTAAATACATCCTCCCTCTTGTTATGAGCTGTTTTTGAAGTGGTGCTCAAAGCAAGAACTGCACTCATGGTCATGGAGCCAGATCTTGAAGATCATGGGCTGCCACTATTTTAGTCTTTTGGCAAAACTCATTTTCTGGATGTCCAACTTGAGACATCCTAATAGGGCCTGACTTTCAGAGGGCTGGTTCTCAACAATTTCTGAAAATGTGATCCCTATAAGGCAGGGGTCGGCAACCTTTCAGAAGTGGTGTGCCGAGTCTTCATTTATTCACTCTAATTTAAGGTTTCGCGTGCCGGTAATGCATTTTAACATTTTTAGAAGGTCTCTTTCTATAAGTCTATATTATATAACTAAACTATTGTATGTAAAGTAAACAAGGTTTTCAAAATGTTTAAAAAGTGTCATTTAAAATTAAATTAAAATGCTGATCTTACGCCACCAGCCTGCTCAGCTTGCTGCCAGCCTGGGGTTCTGTTCACCTAGGCCGGCAGAGGGCTGATCAGGGCCTGTGGCCGGGACCCCAGACCTGAGGGGGGGTGGGGGGGAGTGTTTCAGGGGTCAGGGCAGAGGGCTGGGGGAGGGGGTTCAGGGCAGAAGGCTGGGGTGTGTGTGGAGGAGGTTCAGAGATCAGGGCAGAGGGCTGGGGTTGTGGGGGGTGCAGGGCAGAAGGCTGAATGTGTGTGGGGGGGGTTCAGGGCAGAGGGATGGGGCTGTGGGGGTGCAGGGCAGAAGGCTGGGTGTGTGTTGGGGTGGGGGGGTGCAGGGTAGAAGGCTGGGGGCGTGGGGGTGCAGGGGAGAAGGCTGGGTGTGTTTTGGGGTGGGGGGGTGCAGGGCAGAAGGCTGGGGAATGTGGGGGGTGCAGGGCAGAAGGCTGAGTGTGTGGGAGGGGGTTCAGAGCAGAGGGATGGGGCTGTGGGGGTGCAGGGCAGAGGGATGGGTGTGTGTTGGGGTGGGGGGTGCAGGGCAGAAGGCTGGGGTGCTCGGCTCGTGGGGGTGCTCCCAGCCCCCTGCCCTGAGCGGCTCAGGGCAGGGGGCTGGAAGGGATATGCCCTGTTCCACCCCCTTCCCCCAGGCTCCGTCCCTACCTCTCTCTGTGTCCTCTACGGAGCAGGGAGCACACTGCCGCTCTTCCCCCTCTCCCTACCCCTCCCCCTCGCTAGGGCCAGGGACTGAGAGGAGGAGGGGCAGGAAAGCACCACGCTGGGGGAAGAAGCGGGGGAGGGGGGAAGCTTGGCTGCCGCAGAATCAAGCTTCTGCCTCCTGCCCCCGCAGGGGAGAGCGGTGAGCAGGGTGGGGGCTGAGTGGGGCTGGGGGCCGGGACTGCGGCAGGGAGCTGCGTGCCACTCAGAATCGGCTCGCGTGCCGTAGGTTGCCGACCCCTGCTATAAGGTGTCTTAAGTTGGGCATCCAGAATCACTAGTCACTTCTGAAAATCTTGGCATTCAGCTAGGCAAATGGTGGACTGTAAAATTAATTTGTAATCACCTGTACTAATAGCATGTTTGATCATAGCAGGAGCAGATCTGTGGATGAACCAAATAATTTGGAATCTGAAGAGCTTACTGTTAGCCAACTTCTTTGTTGCCTTAGAAATGAGACTCAGATGAGGGAGACCCTTGAAAAGGAACTTCAAGAACACAAGGAGAGGTATATAATAGATGGTAACAAATATTTTGAATTGCAACCATTATCCCTTAGAACCATTTCAGCCAAAGCTACCAAACCCGTGGCTAGACAGGGACAAGCTAAAATGTCAATATGATGTTGACAGTAGTATATGGGCTGTAGTACATGTCGCTGTGCATTGACTAACATTTATCTCATAAGGACTCCTTTATTGTAGCCATGGGAGGGGTAAATCACAGGTTCTCTTCTTCTATCTCCTGTTCTCTTAATTCTCTTAACACACAGCAGCTCAGGATCCTTTTCCCATTGCCCCCTCTGGGTTTGCAGTTTCCCAAAATGGAAGTGAAATGGTATGATGGATATTTGAGAACATTTTACCTCATGAATTGCTCACACACTGTTCTCTGCAGTTTTCCAATGAAATATTCTCATGGTGTGATGTCCTTTCTAGGGAACCTTGGGCAAGTCAAATTTTATATAGTGGAATAACAATAGTTACTTCACAGGGCTTTAATTCTTTAATGTTTGAGACTCTCAGATACATCTTTTTTTGAAAGCTCCCTAGAATGCCTAAAATAAATTTAATTCCAGATACCTAAAATGAATGTCCCAGATGAAACTGCATAAGCTCAGTCACATTGGTGTAAATTGGAAGTAACTGTTCAAGTTAATGGAATTTCACTGGTATGAGCAGAAGCTGCTCCACGATTTCCATTTTGCAAGGACCGTATGAGATCTGTTCAGAGTAGACACTATACCAGTGCAAATCAGTCACATAATGGTTCTAAACGGCCTTCCTAGAAGTGAAAACCAGCTTATCCAGAAAGTAATTGGGCTATTGGCAATGTCTACACTGCAATTAAACACCATGCAATTAAACACCTCCAGCCTGAGCTACACCATATAGCTACACCACAATTAAATAGCTCCATGGCCAAAGCCCCTCAGGCTGACACGGGCGAGCTGAGGGTGTTTAATAGCAGCGTAGGCATGTCCTCAGGGTATGTCTACACTGCAGTTTAAATTGTTTTTTGTAGTGTTGGCAGGCGTACACATGCTGGCTTTAATCTGGTTAGCACAGGTAACAATAGCAGTGAAAATGTAGTTGTCACAGGTTTCTGCATAGGCTAACTGCCCCAGTAAAAGCCTGCCTGGGACACTATGTACTCAGGTTGTTAGCCCACACTAGAGTCCATGCTGCTATATTACAGTTAGTATGGATGTACCTACCCACAAATTAATTGCACCTTAATTTGTAGTGTAGATGTATCCTCAAAAAAGTGTGAAATTCTCCTTACCATTTGAAAACCTCAAAGGAAAAAATGGATTCAGAATTGATATTTCTGATCGTATTCCCAACTTCCAAGAGACGCAAGGGACAGATGCATCCATACCCATAGAAAAAGATTTTTGGAAAGTAGCTTTCATTTGTACTGTGGCATGATCACTATGAACATTGATCATTACAGCTGAATCCCCATTTATTCCTGTACCATGAAAATTAACTTGTATGTCTTTATATATAAAAATGAAGTAAGGGCAAGGTATGTGGGGGAATCCAAAAGAAAAAAAAAAATCAGCTTCTGGACATATCTTCATATTTCAGTGTGTGCTTATTTTTTTTTTTTTTTTTGACTCCTACGGGAAATGTTAATGTTAGAGTAATATATACAGCAATAGCATATGGTTTCTGAATGCTCCCACTTTTTAAAATGTTAATTATCTCATACTGAATGCGTGTTGAAACTGTCGTCATTGGCTCCTTACGTTTCTCAGGCTATCAACGCTGGAGAAGGAAGTGGCTGATTATCTGGAGAGTGGAACTCAAACGGAATGGGCAGAAGAAGAGGATGAAAGGGCAAAGACGGTATGTACCAGTCATCTGGGTGATTTTGAGCAACTACAAAGAACTGGGTCAGGCAAGATTGGTGTTAATGATACAAGTGTCCAGCCCTTTGGCTGAACCTGAGGAGCATTGGGCAAAGCTCAAGAGGAAGATACAAAGGTGAACTCCATGCTCCCCTGCTCCTGGACTGGTTCTCCTGAAGGTTGTTCTAAATTACACAAACTACCAATGGCTCCAAGAGGCAGTTACAGCAGCCGGGAATCAGTGGAACATAGTGGAGTCCCACTCATGCCCAACTATCTTGACCATGCCCTCTAAACAGGGCATGAAGGAGTGACATAGGAGCTTTTATGCCCACAGAGAATCCCTCTAATTTGGAGTAATCCTCCCATGTCTTGGGCCACAATCCACTGGCAATATGGTGTAAAAGACAGACCCTAGCTGCAGAGTTCAGGCCTGAATCCATGTTTGGATGGGGGTTATTTCTCTCCTAGCATTAATGCATTTCCCCCCCTGGTTTTGGTGAGTTCATTTCCATGGAGGAGCACAACTGTCTTGGACATAGATGCAGTCACTGATATAGCTGGGTTTTAATCCTTCGAATTAAGGCCTTGAACTGACAGTGGAAGCCAATGAAGAACAAAGTAGTAAGCTCACAGTGGCTGGCATTTGTATTCTGCATAAGCTGGTTTCTCTGTTGCTCGAATGTTTAGCCACAAGTACAGTGAATTATAGTAATCAAGTCTGAAGGTGATAAACGCGTGGATTATTGGGGCTAGATTTTCAAGGTAGAAGGGGTAGAGGATTGTAGCAGCTGAAAGTGGAAGAAGGTGGTGTGTTTGTGTGGGGGTTTTTTTTTTTTTTTTTTGCCGCCACAAACCATTTGAAGGGTAGGGGAATCCCAGCCATTTGATACTCACCATCCCCTAAATGACCAGGTAGTATCCCAGCCAAACTACCTCTCCATATCCGTCTGATGAACAGGGTGGGAGATGTCCTAGCAAATTTCTTCAAGTATTTTCCTCTTCTGATCACTTCAGTCTTGCCTGGGTTCAGGTTGAGTCAGATACCCTTAATCCAGATGTAGGCATTGTGACATATTTATGACTGTGCTGGCTGCATCTGTGAAAACATGAAGTGTATAGCTGGGTTTCCTCAATGTGGTGTTGGCAGCAGAGCTCATGTTGTTTCACCAACTCTCCAAGCAGCTTTCACCAATGCAGATGTTGTAGGGGGCCAGGAGAGCAGGGTGGATCTTTTGGAGACCATGCAGGTGAGAGCCCTGAGGGACCAGGAGCAGTTACCCATCACCACTGAGTCTGGTGTGAGAGAGAAGACTGCAGCTGTTGCAATACTGTACCATCTACTCCAGCTAAGTCATGTAAGCGGGTCAGCAGCAGCTTGGAGATGACTTTTGTCCATTGTTAGGAGGAGAGTTGTCTTAAAGTGCCACTAGGGTTGTGGCTGTGCTGTCCCCTGGTCTTGAAGTTTTCAGGAAGTTGAGAGGTCACATGATGCTGGAGTTTGCCTGTCATTACTTTCCTGTTTGGAGGCAGGTGATGGTTGGAGAGGTAGTCTGTGGCCATTTCCCCAGAATTTTAAAGATGTTTGGGGTGCCCAAAATTGCAGCTCTGCTTTCTTTAGGAATGCTCAGCAATTGCAAGATCTTTATATTAATCTCACAGTGGAGCAGAGTTTACTGGTGCTGAATGATTTGTGCTATTCTCTTTAGAAAGAGAATGGTGGTTGCCTGATATAGGTGTCTAGTTTGTTTGCAGTTTTCAAATCTTGAATTGTCTAAGTATAATATCCTTCTTTCTGACAGGTTGGTAGTGAAATAGAAATCCTGAACCTGCAGGTCTCATCCCTCTTCAAAGAACTTCAGGAGGCCCATGCTAAATTAAAAGAAGCTGAGCTGATCCAGAAGAGGCTTCAAGAAAAGTAAGGCTCAGAAAAGGAAATGTTCTGCTGATGATCATCTTAATGTTCATAACCCCTTCCATCTGGGGAGTTTAACAAGCTTTACAAACACTAACTAGTGCTTTCAGTTCTACTTATGAAAAGCACTATATTAAAGCTAGATATTATTATTGATTAAGCCTTATGATACTTCTGAGAAGTGGGTATGTATTAATCTCATTTTACAGGTCCGGAAACAAAGGCCCAGATATCCAAAAGTATTTAGGCACCTGACTACTATTTATTTCTGTGGGAGTTAGGTGCCTAAAATACCTTTGAGGTTCTAGTCCTCAGTGGCTTTCGCAAGTTTTGAGATGCCACCCCGAGTCAAGCAGAGTTAGCAATAGACCATGTGAATCCTCATTTACAGACTGAGGATTTAATCCCTTCTGATGTGAAGAGGCATTTTAAAATAAATGAAATCCCTTGAAGGAAGAGATTTGCAATCTTAAGAAAAGCAGGTAAGGGCCCAATTTGAACCATTATTCACACGAGTTCTCAGCACACTTGAAAATCAGGCCACTTAATTAGGTGCATTTAAAAAAAAGTAAGAGCCTCACTTTAGGCACTTTTTAAAAAACTTTTAGCCACAATTCCCATCTTTTTGAGAGCATATAACCTAAAGAAAAGGGTATAGTTCAATCCCTTTATTTTCTTACAGTTGTGCATGGGGTTTTTTCTTCAGTCTCATGAAATAAGCTTTGGGGGTAAATATTAATCACAAATATAGGTTCTCTTTGTATGATACCCATCATGATGACTTCCATCAAAAAAAGGGAGATAGGAAAGATAACCACTCTCCTTCCTTTTTGTCAGGTGTCAGATACTTGAAAGAAAAAACTCTGTTACTTCAGCAGATTTGGATGAGAGGCAGCAGCACCTATATAGCATTAAAAAGCTAGAGCTTCAGGTGGAGAGCATGCAGTCAGAGCTCAAACTGGAACAAGCCAAAACAAAGGAAGAAAAGTGAGTGTGACAAGATTTTGTACTTTACAAAGATATGTAGAGGTCAGGTGGGGAGAATCTATGGTAACGTATCCAAGGAGTAATTGAATCTCAGATGTGACTGTGTGTGCATACTCCTTCCCCCCCCCCCCACCCCACCCCCGTTAAATTGAGCTTGTAGAGATTAATCTGAACTGGATTCAGATAGCTTCCGTTTATCAAAGTTGACAATTCAAACCTCTCTCTACAGTAGGCCCAAAGTGGATCTTCACTTCCAAAGAGCCCCAACCTTTGGGGAAATCCCAGCTCTAACCTCTGACTTGTATACAGCTAGAGAAGGGCACAAGTTGTACTTTGCCATCTCAGGGACGTGTTGCTGATCTAAACAGATCCCTGCCTTCAAATATTGCGTACATTAACTTACTGTGTCCAGCCTGAGGCCAGAAACACAAACTGGCTTCCCATCTTGGCTTTTTCCTTACAAAAGGTGAAGAAATGGATACTTTGCCTAGCCTGTTACTGTATTTTATTAAATTCTTCCTATGGAGCTGCACAAACATACTCACAATGCATTTTTGAAAGACTGCACTTGGCTAGTTACCCATATGCTGTCCCCAGCGTGTAGCACGGGGCTCATCTCCCAATCAGCAGGAATTTCTGCAGGTTGGTAGTTTTGTCCAGCAGCCAGTTAATAATTTCACTTGTCTGGACTAAGTTTAATTCCCCAGGTTGCTACATAATAGGCATTTTCTTCACTTGGCTTACAAAAGAAAGTGGAAATGCAACTGAATTATTTTTTAAGGATAAATCTGAGGAACCTCCCCTCTGAGGTTACATCCAAATGCTGGCTACATGTGACCAGCCATAAAACTGAACTACTCCAGTCTGACAGACATAGACACAAATTTTAGGATAGGCTGTGAGGGGCCTTGAAAATCAAGACAAGCAGTTTATGCTTGTAGATACTGAGCAAGGTCTACCAGGCATTTCAGTACCAAGGCAGATCAGTTGGATTAATTATTATAACAGGCTCTTGTGAGCAGTTCCCTAATTTGTCACTTCCTTGGACCCAAGAGCTGCAATCAGTTATATGCAGGGCTTGAAGACAGTTACGTTAAGGAAAGTCTTGGGAACTGACCATTACTCTGGTGGGAACAAGACAGTACCCTGGATACTCTCAAATGTTTGTAGACATGTTCACATTGTTACTGGAAGCGCTCTGGTCATGAGCACGGTGCTCTAGAGCAGTGGTTTTCCAGCTGTGGGTTAGAACCCCAAAGTGGATCACAACCCCATTTTAATGGGGTCGCCATGACTGGCATTAGACTTGCTGGGGTCCAGGGCTAAAGCCCAAGCCCCACCACCCCGGGGCCAAAGCTGACGACTGAGGGCTTCAGACCTAAGTGGCAGGGCTCCGGTTACAGGCCCCCTGCCTGGGCTGAGTCCCGGGCTTTGCCTCCTCCCAGCTCGGGGCAGCAGGGCTCAGGCTTTGGCATTGGCCCCGCTCCAGGGTAGCAGGGGCTTGGGCAGGCTCAGGCTTTGGTCCCTTCCTGGGGTCACGTAGTAATTTTTGTTGTCCAAAGGGGGTCGTGGTGCAATAAAGTTTGAGAACTCCTGCTCTAGAGAAAGTAACCCAAATGGCCCAGATGGCACCAGGAGAATGGATGAAGTCTCATACACTCTAAGGTCAGAAGGGACCATCATGATCATCTAGTCTGACCTCCTGCACACTGCAGGCCACAGAACCTCACCCACCCACTTCTGTAGTAGACCCCTAAACTCTGGCTGAGTTACTGAAGTTCTCAAATCATGGCTTAAAGACTTGGATATAGAGAATCCACCATTTACACTAGCTTAAACCTACAAGTGGCCCATGCCTCATGCTGCAGAGGAAGGCAAAAAACCAAGCTGCTCAGAAAGAGTGAGAGAAGAGGGCATGGGAAACACCAATGCCTCCAGACTCTGCTGGGGTCAGTGTTTTGGTAAGAAGCGCCACAAATAATAGTCATAGAAGAATTAAAAACTGTTAAGAAACACTACTTCAAAAGCTTAGCTCAGTCCATTTTATTTAATGAAGAGATGTTAAAGAGGTGACTGTTCCATGGTCTATAAGCACCTACCTGGATATTATATGGCAATTTAATCTATCAGAAAAAAGCATAATGAGATCAAATGGCTGGAAGCTGAAGATAGACAAAGTCTGACTGGAAATAAGGGACAAATTTTTAACAATGAGGGTAAGTCACCACTGGGGCAGTTTACCTAGGGACATGGCAAATTCTCCTTCACTTGAAATCTTCAAGTCCAGACTGGCTATCTTTTCAAAAGATATGCTGTATCTCTCACAGAAGCTATGGGCTTGGCGCTGAAATTATTGGGTGAGATTCTTTGGCCTGTACTACAGGAGGCCTGATTTAAGTGATCGGAATGGTCCCTTCTGGACTTGAAAGCTGTGAAAAGACCAGCACCAGAGACTTTGAGAGAGGGTATGGTGAGGGATAGAAGGCTACTTTTTATCGTCAGACTGAAATACCATTTGTAAGTTGTTAGAGGTTTTTGTGGTTTTTTGTTTTGTTTTTATTTTCCTGTAAAAAAGTAAAGTCAGACTGGAGAAAATTCTGATAGTTGATAGTTAGTCCTTCAGCTTTCTGGATCGGTGTCTTAAACGCTGGGGATTTGCAAGTTTGACGGGGAGGAGTGATGAAAGAAATCCTAAAGTGGGAGCCAGTGGAACAATTTAACAAAATGGAAGATGATAGAAGTAGCATTTCAGATGTAATTTTTTTTCTCTTAAACAGGACAAAGTTTTCTGACTTGCAGCATACGTACAGCAAGCTTCTCCCTGAACTCAGTGATGCAATGAAAACCATTGAAGAACTAAAAAACAACGAGGTAAACTGGTTATGAAGCGAAATTGCAATGAGTTTTAGGGGAGAGAAATGAATGTGGATTGTAACAATATTGTGGTCAATGACTTCATGATTTTTCAGCTTTACCATACACCATAGCCACATAGATTTCATGGTCATTAGTAAGGACACACCTTGACATCTCCTGCTCCAAAAACACAAACGCCACCTCCCACCACTTCAACTAAAAATGAACCACATCTCTGCTGGGTTAGTGCTGATATCCTCTGTAGGCTGCAAGCTACGGCAATGAGACACAATTGCATACATTTCAGCAATTCTTAGTCTATCCCAACTCAAGAGTCAGAAGTTAAGCATCTAAATGTTAGTGTAATCTTAAGAAAATAAGGTCTTTGGGGCAGGGATCTTCTTTTTAGTTGTTGTTTTTTTTTTTTTTTTTACAGTGCCTCACCCAGTCAGGTCCCAATATATGACTGGGGCTCCTGGAATACATATAATAAAGTACTATACAATATATGTTGCAATAGCGGGAAGAATAGGGTTAATTAAGCCTTAGCTTTGAACTTGGTTGCTTTTCCCAGTACTTTTAACAGAGACCTTACTCTTCAGTTTAAAAAAAAAAAAAAAAAAAAGAGGGAAGATCTTCATAGACTGCATAAAGAGATTCCTTTTGGGCTTGACACAGTGGGGACTGGTGGGAGCTGTATATCTGGGAGCCGGAAGTAGCCTTGAGTTGATGGATCTTTTTTGGGGAAGGGGTGGGGGGAAATCAGGCCATTTAAATGAATTTTTCCTTGCAGTTGGCAAGAGTGGATAAGGCGGTGGTAGAGGACCTGAATAAAAAGCTAGAGCTGGCGGAGAGAGCTTTGGCTACAAAACAGCTACAGATGGATGAAATGAAGCAGACCATTGCTAAGCAGGAGGAAGACCTTGAAACCATGGCTGTCCTCCGAGCTCAGGTACGGGGTGTCCTTCAGAAAAGTCGGGGAGGCTTGGATAGTTCTCCTTCCCAGTGTTCAGAAATTGGAAGAAAAACCCTAATGGCTCAAGCAATTGCTCTGAATAATTTAAAACAGACTTACAAGAGTCCAGATATATAATTCCCTGTTTGAGTTTCCCCTATAGATCCTTGTAGAATCTGTACTTCTGTGAATTCCCAGCTACCATTGACCTTAATGGATGGGATTTCTGGGAACTAAATGAGTCTGGAACGTGACACAAGTTCACACCACCAATAAAAAGTTTGGTAGTTGATATAGAACAAAAATATTCTATTTTCAATTGGCTCCCTTAATGTTAGAGTGGTGGTTTTAGTCAAATTAAATGAGGTCATGGGTGTAAAGTGTGAATAGGAAGAAGGCTGGTCTTGAACTGGAACTCTGGAGTTCTGGGACCAATTTCTGGCTCTGCCAGAGATTTTCTGTATGACCTTGGACAAGTCACCTGCTCACTGTTGTTGCATCAGTCCTGCCTGTAAAATGGAGATGATGATGCCTGATTTCTCCCAGCCTTTCTTTGCTATTAGCTCTTTGGGTCTTGGACTACATCTTCCCATGTGTATGTGCACCTTCTAGTACAACGCAGGCACTGATTTTGGTTGGGCTTATAGGGGCTATTGCAATACAGTAACATACTGGTTGGCTGTGTTGGCAAATGGGATTAATTTATACACTGATAGTTAGATCTGATCTAAATAGTAAATGCTGAACATGATTTTATTTTTTCTGACCAGATGGAGGTTTATTGTTCTGACTTCCATGCTGAGAGAGAAGCAAGAGAGAAGATACATGAGGAAAAAGAACAGTTGGCTGTACAGCTGACATACCTGCTACAAGAGAAACATACTCTTGAAAATCTTGGCAGGTGAGAAACTGATTAATTCCAAACATGTTTCTGACCGAGTTGTCTGGATCATCTTGTTGTCTCTTGTGTTGGGGAGCTGGCTAGGGACTCGTTAAAATCAACATCGGCTTTAATGAGTGTTTGAAGCCACAACACACCTGGGCTCCTCAATAAAGTTAAAAAAACAAACGACAACAAAAAGCTCTAGAAGCCAGAGACTTGGCTCTATAGTGAACTAGCTGATTTAAGCAAGAAATTAGCCAGATGACAGAACAGTGAGCGTGTGTGCGAGATTGATCCAAAGAACTCAAAGCACCAAAATAAATTAAGCCATATGACACCCCCTTGTGAATTATGAAAGTATTATACTTACTTGAGATATACAGTTAAACTCAGTGGGTGAAACCCTGGTCCCATTGATTTCAGTGGGGCCAGAATTTCACCTAAGGACTTTCTGAAAATTGGCTTCATCTGAAACCCCATTTGTTCAATTTTTTCAGGTCTCTTCTAAAAACTAAGACAGTTTATATCTATTGAATCTTAAAAGAAAACAAACCTACCATTCTTTCACTACCCAGATATCTAGTATCTGAAGAGATTTGGTAGTCTCTCACCCCAGTGGATCAGGGTCTTCTCCCTCAGTCCTTTCTACCTCTAGAGCTATTTACTTTCTGCCCTGGTTGCTCAAGGTCTTCCCTCCCAGGCCTGTCGACCTGGAGAGCTTTTATAATCTCTGCCCCTTTTGGTCAGGGTTCCCTCCCAGGCCTCTCTGCCTGGAGTTAGTCTAACTGGGACAAGGAATTGTTAAAAGCTCTCTAGGTAGAGAGGCCTAGGAGAGAAACCCTGAGGCACCAGGGCAGAGATTACCAGGACTAGCTTTCCAGGTAGAAAGGCCTGGGAGAGAAGTACCCTGAAGAAGCAGGGCATAATTGATAGGTGTGTCACAGAGCTACTTAAGGAAGGAGCCTGATCTGGAAAAGGGTCTTTCTTCTTAGCCAAGTTGCAGTTTGATCCTGGCTGGACCTTGAGCAGGGTCTGGAGCCTTGTCATTTCCTTTTGCAGCAGAAAGCACTGCTGGTCAGCTCTTGCTCCCATTTTACTGATTGAAACCACCTCTGTTCTGTTTCCTGAATCTGGGTCTCATAAGCCTTCAACCTGTTGTTTATTTCATGCCAGAGAGCATTCATCTGGTTTGGCAGGTTGTAGGGGCGCCTGGTGCCCAACCAAGAGTCCTGGCTTTCAGTTGTTCTCTGAGCTCCGAGGCCCTGTGAAACAGGTTTCCCTCTGTCTGACACCTCTCCTCAGGGAACCCCGCTGTCCTCTCACTGGGCTCTTCTCCATCAGAATAATTTCAGGGCCCTGGTCCTGCCTCAGTTCCTGCGACACATTAGGTACATTCCCCATGTTCTCTTCCCTCACGACAGAGACTGGGTCTTGCCTTCAGCAAAAGGGCTGTTCAAACCCCACGACTGCTTTCTCATTTCTGTCCTGTGGGCCTCAATCCTCCTGCTTTGTCTAGCCCAGCTTTGCCAGTTATGGGGAGGCCTGGGTCTATGATTGTACTAGTACTGCCTTCCTTAGTTAGAGTTTTTCTCGGGGCAGTACCTTCTTATGTGACCCATTTCCCCGTAATAAAAACCAGTTGTCCCTGGGGTAGCCTTCCAAGCCCTAAACTGAGTCCTGATGATCCTCTGTTCTGCCTTCACTACAGCCTAAGCCTCA
This sequence comes from Chrysemys picta bellii, assembly GCF_011386835.1. NCBI lineage: Eukaryota > Metazoa > Chordata > Testudines > Emydidae > Chrysemys > Chrysemys picta. The sequence continues at coordinate 16,671,311 of NC_088791.1, forward strand.
GCCATTTGTGGCCGGGTGTCTTGGTCAGCCTGGCCTTCACTGGTCTCGAAGGCTCTTACGGCAACTGGTCTGGTCTTACAAGCCATGGTTGTATCAGGGTAAACCCATCTCACCTTCCCCACTTGTCCATAGTACCTGCAGCTCCATGGTGGGGTCTTCCGACTCTTTCCTTTGCAGCATCTGCAGTGGCTGGGCCTGGCTGTCATGGCTGCCAAGCTCCCTGCCACGCCTGAGACTGGTGATCCTGGAGTTGCTGCTGTTAAAGTCCCTCCAGGGTTTTGCCATGCTGTTGCTGGGCAGCTTGCTGGGACTTTGCAGCTCCTGCAGTCTGCCGCTGCTGGCCGAGAGCTCTTACCTGCTCTTCCATGCTCCCGTTGTGTGCAGGTGCTGGTCTGAATAAATCAGTGTAACAGGGTTGCACTCACCTCTCACGAGCACCCCCTGACCAAGTATGTGTGCCTGCACTCTCTCTACCTGTTTTTGGTGGGCCTTTGCTGACTCAGCCCTCCATCCAAGTCGTATACAGTCCGTCTGTGAGATAAAAGCAAGGAACTGAACTCACTCTTCCCCTGCAGCGCTTATACTGACCTGCTGGGCCCTGATTGGCTGCTTCCCACACAGCCACTCTAGGCTGCTTGGAGGACCTCTCTTCTGCCCTTTGCTCAGGCAATTGGTATTCTTTTGCTTAACAGTGCGATTAAAACTGCGATTTAGCATGATTTTTTTAAAATCATGATTAATTTTTTTGAGTATATATTCTGTGTTGTAATTGAAATCAGTGTATATTATTTTTATTACAAATATTTGCACTGTAAAAATTATAAAAGGAATAGTATTTTTAATTCATCTCATACAAGTACTGCAGTGCAATCTTTGTCGTCAAATTGCAACTTACAAATGCAGGTTGTTGTTTTGTTACATAACTGTACTCAAAAACAAAACAGTGTAAAACTTCGGAGCCTACAAGTCCACTCAGTCCTACTTCTTGTTCAGCCAATCGCTAAAACAAACAAGTTTGTTTACATTTACAGGGGATAATGCAGCCCTGTTCTTATTTACAGTGTCGCCAGAAAGTGAGAATAGGCATTTGCATGGCACTTTTGTAGTTGGAATTGCAAGGTATTTACGTACCAGATATGCTAAACATTGGTATGCCTCTTCATGCTTCGGCCACCGTTCCAGAGCACATGCTTCCATGTTGATGTCGCTCGTTAAAAAAATGTGTTAATTAAATTTGTGACTGAACTCCTTGGGGAAGAATTGTATGTCCCCTGCTCTGTTTTACCCACCTTCTGCCATATATTTCATGTTATAACATTCTCGGATGATGACCCAGCACATGTTGTTCATTTTAAGAACACTTCCAATGCAGATTTCATAAAACACAAAGATGGTAGCAATGTGAGATTTCTAAAAATACCTACAGCACTCGACCCAAGGTTTAAGAATCTGAAGTGCCTTCCAAATCTGAGCAGGATGAGGTATGGGGCATGCTTTCAGAAGTCTTAAAAGAGCAACACTCCGCTGCAGAAACTACAGAACCCGAACCACCAAAAAGGAAAATCAACCTACTGCTGGTGGCATCTGACTCAGATAATGAAAATGAACATGCGTCGGACCACACTGCTTTGGATGGTTATCGAGCAGAACCTGTCACCAGCATGGATGTATGTCCCCTGGAATGGTGGTTGAAGCATGAAGGGACATATGAATCTTTAGTGCATCTGGCACATAAATATCGTGCGATGCTGGCTACAACAGTGCCATGAGAACGCCTGTTCTCACTTTCAGGTGATCTTGTAAACAAGAAGCAGGCAGCATTATCTCCTGCAAATGTAAACAAACTTGTTTGTCTGTGTGATGGGCTGAACAAGAAGTAGGACTGTGTGGACTTGCAGGCTCTACAATTTTACACTGTTTTATTTTTGAATGCAGTTGTTGTTGTTGTTTTTTACATAATTCTACATTTGTAAGCTCAACTTTCATGATAAAGAGATTGCACTACAGTACTTGTATTAGGTGAATTGAAAAATACTATTTCTTTTGTTTTTTACAGCGCAAATACTTGTAATAAATATAAATATAAAGTGAGCACTGTACACTTTGTATTCTGTGTTGTAATTGAAATCAGTATATTTGAAAAAGTAGAAAATATCCAAAAATATTTAAATAAATGGTATTCTATTATTATTTAACAGTGCGATTAATCGCGACCAATTTTTTAATCGCTTTTTTAATCAACTTATCGCCCTGCTGATAAGTTATTCATGCATTTGACAGTATCTGTGTTGGCAATACAATTGAAGAGTTGAAAATTTGAAACCAAATTCTCTCTGCAAACATTTCATGTAATTGCACTCTGCTGTGTTCAGAACACTGAAGACAAATAGACATAAGAATGTTTAGATATTGAGGCCAGAAGGAACCATCATCATCTAGGCCTTGTCTACACTACGAGAGTAGTTCGATTTTACTTGCATCGAATTTTTGTAATCGATATTGCAAAGTCGAACGTGTGTGTCCACACTAAGGACAGTAATTCGACTTTGTGCGTCCACACTAACGGTGATAGCGTCGACATTCGAAGCGGTGCACTGTGGTCAGCTATCCCACAGTTCCCGCAGTCCCCTCTGCCCATTGGAATTCTGGGTGTAGCCGGCAATGCCTTCTGGGTAACAAAATGAGTCGAGGGTGCTTTTGGGAAACTGTCGTCATCCGTCCATCACTCCCGCCCTCCCTCCCTGAAAGCGCCGGCGGGAAAACAGTTCGCGCGCTTTTCCAGTCATTGACAGCGCGGACGCCACTGTACTCCGAGCATGGAGCCCGCTGCGACCATCGCTGCAGTTGTGGCCGCTCTCAACGTCTCGCAGCTTATCATAAAGGTTTCCCTGAGGCAGATGCAGAAAAGTCAGGCAAGGAGGCTACGGCACCGCGGTGATGTCCTGAAGTCTGAGAGTAGCACAGACCTGTCAGAAAGCAGGCGACCCAGCGCCGAGGACATCACAGTGGCAATGGGTCATGTTGATGCCGTGGAACGGCGATTCTGGGCACGGGAGACAAGCACTGAGTGGTGGGACCGCATAGTGCTGCAGGTCTGGGATGAATCCCAGTGGCTGCGAAACTTTCGCATGCGGAAGGGAACTTTCCTGGAACTTTGTGAGTTGCTGTCCCCTGCCCTGAAGCGCAGTGACACCCGGTTGCGAGCTGCACTGAGTGTACAGAAGCGAGTGGCCATAGCCCTGTGGAAGCTTGCAACGCCAGACAGCTACCGGTCAGTCGCGAACCAGTTTGGGGTGGGCAAATCTACCGTGGGGGTTGTTGTGATGCAAGTAGCGAAGGCAATCGTTGATGTACTGCTGCCAAAGGTAGTGACCCTGGGAAACGTGGAGGCGATCATAGATGGCTTCGCAGCGATGGGATTCCCAAACTGCGGTGGGGCCATAGATGGAACTCACATCCCTATCCTGGCACCGGACCACCAGGCCACCCAGTACATTAACCGAAAGGGATACTTTTCCATGGTGCTGCAAGCACTGGTGGACCACAGGGGACGTTTTACCAACATCTACGTGGGATGGCCGGGCAAGGTTCATGACGCTCGTGTTTTCAGGAACTCTGGTCTGTTTAGACGGCTGCAACAAGGTATTTACTTCCCGGACCACAAAATAACTGTTGGGGATGTGGAGATGCCTATAGTCATCCTCGGGGACCCAGCCTACCCGCTAATGCCCTGGCTCATGAAGCCCTATACTGGCGCCCTGGACACTGAAAAAGAACTCTTCAACTACCGGCTGAGCAAGTGCAGAATGGTGGTGGAGTGTGCTTTTGGCCGTCTCAAGGGGAGATGGAGAAGCTTACTGACTCGCTGTGATCTCAGCGAAACCAATATCCCCATTGTTATAGCAGCTTGCTGTGTGCTCCACAATCTCTGTGAGAGCAAGGGGGAGACCTTTATGGCGGGGTGGGAGGTTGACGAAAATAGCCTGGCTGGTGATTACTCACAGCCAGACAGCCGGGCGATTAGAAGAGACCAGCGGGAAGCGCTGTGCATCCGGGAGGCTTTGAAAGCAAAGTTCCTGAGTGAGCAGGGTAACCTGTGATTTTATAGTTTGTGTACTGAGAAGCTAAACCTGCCCCCGTTTCTTTACCCAGGTAATGTTGACTATCCTATCCAGTTACATACCCCCTTCACCCCCCCTCCAACACACGTGTCGAAATAAAAATAGTTCTACTTTGTTAAAGCACACCGTTTTCTTTAATACTGTTTTAGCGGGAATTTTTTAAAACTGGGACGCAGACTGTGGTGCGGGGCGGGTCTAGTGTTGTGATGCGAATGCAGCTTCTAAACTCAAGGATTGACAGGCTCCGCTGCGGTGGGATGCTTGTTTCAACGGAGCCTGTCACCCCTCCTGATCGGGACTGTGTGTATGGGAGGTCTATTTGACTTTGTGGCAGGGGGAGGACGGTTACAGATCCCATGCTGTGTGGCTCTGTGATCCTGTCTAAGGACCGGCGCTTAAGATCTGTAACTGCCCTCCCCCGCCACAAAGTCACAGAGCAACCCACCCCCCCCAACATTACATCAAAACAACCTCCCAGACTAACCGGGGCAACTAGTCACTGCATCACTGCACTGTGTATGTGCCCTGCTGCTGTGCCTGCCCCCGACTATGTACCCTGCCAAAGGAGACTGTCCTGTCCAATTTCCAACCCCCTTTCCCCTCCTCCTCCAAAAGAACATGATTGAAACAGTAGTTAACAGAAACGAATTTTTTATTATCAACTACACATGGCATTGGGAGGTGAAACTTGGACGTGGGCTTGTGTCAGGCGGGAAGGAAAGAACTTTTCAAATTTTGGGAAATGAGAGCCTTCTGCTACTAGAGCTCTCTGCAGGGGTGGAGTGAGAGTTAGCAGGGACTCTGCCGCCTCTCCTTCTTTGCACTTTGGGTGAGGTGGGTATGGGACTTGGTGGCGGGGGAGGGCGGTTAGAGATGGACTGCAGCGGGGCTCTGTCCTCCTGCCTCCGTTCCTGCAGAACATCCACAAGGCGCCGGAGTGTGTCCGTTTGCTCCCTCAGTAGTCCAAGCAGCGTTAGAGTCGCCTGCTGGTCTTCCTGCCGCCACCTCTCCTCCCGATCCATGTTGGCTTGGTGCATTCGGGTCAAGTTCTCCCGCCACTGGGTCTGCTGTGCTGCCTGGGCTTGGGAAGAGGCCATAAGCTCAGAGAACATGTCCTCCCGTGTCCTCTTCTTCCTACGCCTAATCCGCGCTAGCCTCTGGGAGTGTGATTCCAGGCTAGGTTGTGAGACAGTCGCAGACGGGGCTGTGGAAATGGGAAAAAGGGAGTGAATTCCTCTGAAAGATAAATGTAGTTGTGAACAAAGAACATAGTCTTTCTCTGTGAACAAGACCATGCACAGCACCTTTCACATGCGCACTCAGCACAAGGTCGAATTCTCGGCCTTCGCATTCTGTGCCTGGGGTCTTGAACAGCACATTTGAGAAGCGAGGCAGCACAACGGAATTTCTGTTGCAGGCAGACATGGTAAGCCGTACACTTGTGGCAGTTTAAAACTTTTATATTACCACTGGCCTCATTTCACATTTAAATCAATGTCAGTCCCTGCTGCCAGCAATCCGGCAAGCGGGAACTCTGCCCCTGTCCCACCCCCTCGCGGCTGTCCCCGGGAATGATCCCTTTCGGCTGCCCCTCTCCCGCCTCCACCGCGTGGCTGCAAACCAGCGGTGACAGTTCTGTAAAGGAACGGGAAAGCAGTCCCAACACTAACATTCCCCTACCTAATTAAAAGCAGGTCACCATGGCCGACATCACCCTGATGAGGATCTCCGAGAGCGACAAAGAGAGAATGCTCCGGGAAAGCCTCCAAAGACCAGGGCCGTATGCCGCCCTGCTGTGCAGAGCAATGATCCCCGAGTACCTGATAATCTCGTGGCGCGGCAACGTGTCGTACTTCGGAGGACCCAATAAGGCCGCTCTCCCCAAGAACCTCATGCAACGGCTTTCAAGTTACCTCCAGGAGAGCTTCATCGAGATGTCCCAGGAGGATTACTGCTCTATCCCCGCACATATAGACCGCATTTTACTGTAGCTGCAGTAGCAGGGAATACACAGTAGAGCGGCTTGTGCAGGACAATCACTGAAAACCGGACATTGCTAGATTTCTTTTCAAAACTTGCACTGCCCCTTACTAAACCGTTAAGCGCCTAGGGCACACTAATCATGAACAACCCATTCTTTTAATTGTTAATATTCCTGTTTTGTTAAAAATAAATGTTTAGATGTTTACAACACTTACTGGCTGATCCTTCACCAGATTCTGTGTCCGGGGTAATGGCTGGGGACGCTTCGTAGGGGATCTCTGTAAGGGTGATGAAGAGATCCTGGCTGTCGGGGAAATCAGCGTTGTGAGAGCTGCCAACTGCCTCGCCCTCCTCATCTCCTTCCTCATCTTCCCCGTCCCCTAACATGTCTGAGGAACCGGCCGTGGACAGTATCCCATCCTCAGAGTCCACGGTCACTGGTGGGGTAGTGGTGGCGGCAGCACCGAGGATGGAATGCAGTGCCTCGTAGAAACGGGATGTCTGGGGATGGGATCCGGAGCGTCCGTTTGCCTCTTTGGTCTTCTGGTAGCCTTGTCTCAGCTCCTTGATTTTCACGCGGCACTGCGTTGCATCCCGGCTGTATCCTCTCTCTGCCATGTCTTTAGAGATCTTCTCGTAGATCTTTGCATTCCTTCTTTTGGATCGCAGCTCGGAAAGCACGGACTCATCGCCCCACACAGCGATGAGATCCAAGACTTCACGATCAGTCCATGCTGGGGCTCTCTTTCTATTCCCAGACTGCACGGCCATCACTGCTGGAGAGCTCTGCATCGTTGCCAGTGCTGCTGTGCTCGCCACGATGTCCAGACAGGAAATGAGATTCAAACTGGCCAGACAGGAAAAGGAATTCAAATTCAAATTTTCCCGGGGCTTTTCCTGTGTGGCTGGTCAGAGCATCCGAGCTCGCACTGCTGTCCAGAGCGTCAACAGAGTGGTGCACTGTGGGATAGCTCCCGGAGCTATTAGCGTCGATTTCCATCCACACCTAGCCTAATTCGACATGGCCATGTCGAATTTAGCGCTACTCCCCTCGTCGGGGAGGAGTACAGAAGTCGAATTAAAGAGACCTCTATGTCGAACTAAATAGCATCGCAGTGTGGACGGGTGCAGGGTTAATTCGATTTAACGGCGCTAACTTCGACATAAACGCCTAGTGTAGACCAGGCCCTAGTCTGACCTCCTGTACATCACAGGACACAGAACCTCACCCCCACTCCGTACTTCAGTAATTCAGCCAGAGATTACAGGCCTATTACAGAAGTCCTCAAATCTTGATTTAAAGACTTCAAGTTACAGAGAATCCACCATTTACTCTAGTTCAAACCAGCAAGTGACCTGTGACCAACGCTGCAGAGGAAGGCAAAAAACTCCAGAGTTTCTGCCAATCTGACCTTGGGGGAATTCCTTCCTGACCCCAAATATGGCAATCCTTTAGACACTGAGCATATGGGCAAGCTCCACCATCCAGACAACTAGGAAAGAATTCTCTATAGTAACTCAGAGGGTACATCTACACTACAGGGGGGAGTCTATTTAAGATATGCAAATTCAGCTACGTGAATAGCGTAGCTGAATTCGACGTATCGCAGCCGACTTACCCCGCTGTGAGGACGGCGGCAAAATCGACTTCTGCGGCTTCCTGTCGACGGCGCTTACGCCCACCTCCGCTGGTGGAGTAAGAGCGTCGATTCGGGGATCGATTGTCGCGTCCCGACGGGACGTGATAAATCGATCCCCGAGAGGTCGATTTCTACCCGCCGATTCAGGCGGGTAGTGTAGACCTAGCCAGAGTGTAGTGTCCCATCTCTGGCTGTTGGAGGTATTTGCCAATAGCAGTCGCGGATTGGTCATATGGCATTGTAAGCAATCTCATCATACCATCCCCTCCATAAACTTATCAAGCTAAGTCTTAAAGTCAGTTAGGTTTTTTGCCCCCATTGTTCCCCTTGGAAGGCTGTTCCAGAACTTCATTCCTCTGAGAGATAGAAACCTTTGTCTAATTTCAAACCTAAACATATTGCTGGCCAATTTATATCCATTTGTTCTTGAGCCAAGACTGGACCTTAACTTAAACAACTCCTCTCCCTCCCTGGTGTTTATCCCTCATATGTATTTAGAGAGCAATCATATCTCGTCTCATCCTTTGGTTAGGCTAAACAAGCCAAGGTCCATAAGTCTTCTCTCATAAGATTCCTCTGATCATGCTAGTAGCCCTTCTTCTGCACCTGTTCCAGTTTGAATTCATCTTTCTTCAACATGAGAGACCAGAATTTTACATAGTATTTCAGATGAGGTATCACCAGTGCCAGGTCCAATCTTACTAATGCTTCCCTATCACTACTGGAAATACCTCACCTGAGGCATCCTAGAATTGCATGAGCCTTTTTCATGGCCACATCACATTGGTGGCTCATAGTCATCCTGTGATAGACCTTGGTGCATTGGTTGTTTTCCTCCTCTGTTGTTTACAACTTAAGTCCCCAACTTATAGCAGAAATGCTTGTTAGTCCCTAAGTGAATGACCTTGCACTATTCACTGTTTCATTTCACCCTATTTCTATTACTCCCGTTTTCAAAGTCATCCAAACCTCCTTATATGATGATCTGGTCCTCTCACTATTGACATTACCTCCCAGCTTTGTTCCCCTGCAGACTTTATTAGTACACTTCCACTTTTTGTGCCAGGTCATAAATTAAAATATAAAATAAGATTTGTCCCAAGACAGATCCTTCACTAGTAACCTCCCTCCAGCCTGGCAGTTCACCTTTCAGCATAACCGATTGTAGACTCCCCATTTCCTTACCCACCTTTCAATTCTCGTATTAATCCCCATCTTCTCCAAGACATGTAGCCCAAAATATTTTCCTGTATAACTTTGTCTTTTAACACTTATAGTTGTGCATTAAATGATTTGAGTCCTTAGAATGTTCCAAAGGACAGAGTTCTCAGCACTTGTCCCAGGGCAGAAGCTTCTGTGTTGATGCCATATACTACTTTAAAATTGTTCCCTTCAGCAGTTCGTATCAAACAGTCCTTCTGCTTTCCCTATTGTTTTGAGGTTAGACTAGATTTCTCTTCCTACCAGGCTTTGTGTGTGTGCTTGAAAATGAGCACCCTCTTAACTTCTTTAATCTCTGCAGAAACTCTTTGGTGGAAATGCAGAATCGTCACGGAGCCAGAGAATCAGTGGATCAAGATCATTCACCTCATCTTGTACAAAGAGGTAAATAGAAGATAATTGTTATGGGATCAAATCCTGGGCCTGGCCCTGCTGTCCCCAGTATAAGCCAGCTTCGCATTGCTGCCAGGCCAGTCAAGAGGCACAATACTGAGCACTCTCAGGACTGTTCTGTCTTAGCCCAGCAGCCTGCAGGGCCTTTTTGTAATTGAAGATGGGCCAGCAATTGCAACTCCCTAGTTACAGTCCACAGGCCTATCAATTTGGCATCTTTTGCCAGCACTAAATTCACATTTTCACAAAAGAGTGAAAATCTAGTTTAACATAGTTTTAATTCTCTTTCTCTGCAGGAACCGATCCTCAGGACTGGCGGCAGCAGCAGAGGAATATTCCAGTACATTCCTGTCCCAAGTGTGGAGAAATTCTACCTGACATGGACACGCTTCAGATCCACGTTATGGACTGTATCATCTGAATGCTGATCTCCAACTCTTCATAAATGGAAATTTTTACCTGCCAAGCAAATGCATCCTTTCCCTCTAGAATAGGACCTGATCCTACTCCCCAGGAAGTTTTACAGGGTTTTTTCCACTGATTTCATTGACAACAGGGCAACACCTTTTTTTTAGCATTTCCATTTGCTTTAGGGAAGAGAGAATTTTCATTTTGTAAAATAAGTTGCTAATTTATGGAACTCCACATATATCTGCTGCTGTGGAATCTTTTAATCATCCTCTAACAACAAGCTCCACTTCTCATAGTTTATGATCACTCAGAGCAGAGAATGATTCACAGTATCTGGCTGAATTAATGCAGTCAAAAGAGAAACAAGATAGATACAGCTGATCAGTTTATACATGAGAGATGAAGTAGTTACAGGCTTAATCAGGAAGCTAACTCATATTTGAGAAGCTTTTAATAAAATGGAATAGTTTTGTATTCATTACACACTTGAAATGAATCCTGCTTTTGCGCTGAATAGCAGTTTTATTGAATTCCCTGTAACCAGGCTAATCTGATGTTAGATTATTGATACTGTAGTTTGTGTACTCTCTGCTTTAACCAGATGTGGGCAAAGTGTAAGATTAAACTGGTTGGGTCTGAAATATGTAGCTGCTGCTATAAAACCGAATGACTTTAATATAGAACAATTCACAGTTTAAAGAAGCTATCTTTACTCCTCTCATTGTAATAAATTCACCTGAACTTGTACAGTAGATCTCAAAATATTTTGCTGGAAACAGGTATGGTGGATGTAACTTAATCATTTAGGAGAGTTCATTGAGTTTCATGTTTACGAGAAAAATAAATCTGTTGCAAAACACAAGAACCAACTTTGCAACTTGTGCATATTTTAGATCTTCATTATATTCTGGATTGGCTTTTCGTCCATATGTATTTCCAATAGGAAACTGTGTTGGGCTATGTCTTTTGATGCTCTCTTTGCTAATATAATACCAAATCTAAAAACTATCACCATCTTCCTTGGGATTGTGGTGGGATTCCAGCTCAGCCCCTCAATCGGCTGCTCTTGTTGAATTACCATTGAAATCTAGAATGCAAAATCTACTGTGACAGCAAAGAAAGAAAGAGAAAGAAAGCCGCAGGATCATACATCAAATAATGTGAAGGACTGCTGGAATGAGGATTGTAATAGGAAAAAAATGGAAATTATATTGAGCTTGATCCTGTACTCATTATTCAGATGAAAGTCCCACTGACTTCAAATGGGATTTCTCCCCAAGTAAGAACTGCAGGATTAGAGCGCTGTCTGGACACCTGATTGAATTGTTAAATCTATTGCTATAAACTACCAGTCCCCGAACTTGGACCATACTTGGTAAATGAGCACCAATGATAAACATGCATGCTATGCAAAAGGAATGTAATTTGTTTGCAAACAATTGATACCCAAAATTCAAAACTATGGGATATGAGAAATTGGCAGAGATGGGAGGCCAAAAGATTGTTGCAAAATCGATGCAGGTACATGGAAAAACTTTGAACACCCCCAATGAGGTCCCCACACCCCATCCTCTTGCTGTTTATGTAAAGGAGGTGTTAATTTATTGCTTGCATTCAGCCGCTATGAATGGCAGATCCCTAGCCCCTATTGGAATGGCTCTGGCTTGTTCATTACATTGTGTGTAGAGCTCTGCGCAGATACAAAATTTGTATCCATATCCAATCCGTGAACATGGTCCAGAGATATAAAGCAGAGATTCACAGATTTGCAGGGCTCTATTTATGTGAATGTTCCAGATATGTGTTGCTTGAAATTGGTGGGTTGCACAAAATCATACTTCCAGCTCCAAACATTAGTAAGACAGGACACTAATGACCTCTCACAGAGATATCTAAATTAAATCTATGCTACAAAATGCAGGTATCATTGATAGTTAATGGGGGCACTGTGCTATTTTTCCAAAGTTATGGGGAAGGGTAATTGTACACATCAGATGTAGACGGTCAGTGTTTTTCATATGTCACTTTATTAATTATTTCTTGGTCTGCGCTTATATTTTTGAGGTTGACCATTATGTAATAATCATAAATATTCCAGTCCATTACTACTCACGTTAGTATTGTGCAGTAGTATTAAAGCTTATGTCCTTGTTAGCTGCTGTCATTAGACTGACTTCACAAGTGCTGAACTTCTATTGCAGTCAGTGGAAGCTGTGAGTACTTGGACCTATGAAAAATCAAGCACACAGGAACATGTACTGCAGTAGGATGACATGCCATCCAGTAGAGAAGGCAGTACTCCTACACAAATGTGAGGAACAATGTGCAAGCGAAGCATTTTTTTTTTATAGCTGATACTTTGCATTTGGTGTACGTTTTCATCAAAGAATCCTCAGGATATGTTACCAACACTGAGGCCAAGTCTACACTACAAAGTTTTTCTGATGCAAGTTACATTGGCATACAGGTGCCATAGTTAGTATATTGCTTGTCATATGCATACTTGGCTCCTTCTGTCTGTGCAGCACTTATTCACCAGAAGTGCATGTGTCGATGCACAATGTGGTGCACCATGGATTGGTATCCCATTGTGCAACTCACCATCGTTCAGCGTGCTGTCTTTTGGGTAGTTTTGGCAATGCGTGGCGGGGCAGAAATGACTTGTACAGTGGTGACTGGAAGCAAGGGGTCTCATAATGTTCTCCATCTCATAATATTATCTCTATCCCATAATTTTCATGCTTATTTTCAATTTCCCACAAACCCATGTGGAACTTGTCACTGTCTACAGTCTCGGATAGGAGTATGGAGACTGCATAGCTCAGCATTATTGTCATAAGTGTTGCAAGCATAGGATGTCCAGTATTTGCAGAGCCTCACCAGGAATCATGGGGAACATGACGATTTCCTAGTAGTCAGTTTGCTGTGGGACATAGAACCAATTCAAGGTTGTAGGTGACATGCTCAGAGCAGCTACAAATGGTGAAGTGCCACTTCTGGGCCCAAGAAATGAGCGTTGATTGATGGGATCACATTGTAATGCAGATTTGGAATGATGAGCAGTAGCCCCAGAACTTTCATATGCACAAAGCCATATTCCCAGATCTATGTGCTGAGATTTCCTCAGCCTTTCAATGCAGGGACACCAAATTGAGAGCTGCACTGACAGTGGAAAAGCGAGTGGCGATCACACTGTGGAAATTTGCAATGCCAGATTGCTACTGGTCAGTGGGAAGTCATTTTGGAGTGGAAAAATCTACTGTGTGGGCAGTTGTCATGCAAGTGTGCAATCATCTCCTGCTACTCAGGACTGTGAGTCTAGGGAATGTGCAGGACATAGTGGATGGCTTTGCAGCTGTAGGGTTCCCAAACTGCAGTGGAGCAATAGACAGCACGCACATCTGCATTTGGCCCCAGACCAATGGAAAGGGCTACTTTTCCATGGCTATGCAAGCGATGATGGATCACTGGTGTGTTGGCTGGTTGAGGACGGTGTATAACACTCACATGTTTAAGAACACAGGGCTCTTTAGAAAACTGCAAGCAGGGACCTTCTTTTGCAACTGGCAGATTATCATTGGCAATGCTGAAATGCCAGTAATGATCCTGGGAGATCTAGCCTACCCCTTACTCGGCTGGTTCATGAAGCCATACACCAGCCACCTCAAAAGCACCAATGAGAGATGCGACTACAGACTCAGCAGGTGCAGAATGACAGTTGAATGTGCTTGTGGTAGATTGAAAGGACGTTGGTGTTGTTTACTCACCTGAATCTCAGTGAGAAAAATATCCCAATGAATATAGCAACAGAGGGTCCTATGGCACCTTAGAGACTAACAGAAGTATTGGGAGCATAAGCTTTCGTGGGTAAGAACCTCACTTCTTCAGATGCAAGACAGGGCTACCCCTCTGATACTTGACACCAATGAATATAGTTGCCTGTTGTGTCCGGTATAATGTTTGTGAAGCAAAGGGGGGAAATTTCCTGCAGGGGTGCAGGTGGAGTGGCTGGCTGTGGTGTTTGAACAGCCACGGACAAGAGCTAGCAGATGTGCTCAATGAGGAGCTATGTGGTTTAGGGAGGCTTTGAAAGTGCACTTTTAACAGAGAACCACAGTAATGTGGTGCACTGTGCTCAAACTGGGGCAGCAGTTTGGGTGCTTGTTAGGAATTATGTGGTGCTTTTTGCACACACTGTCACTAATATATACACAAGTACCTATTAATGTTGGGGGGGGGGGTTGCTATGCATTTATGACAACTGCCATGTTTAGCACTAATCTGATGGACTCTGGGTGTACAAGACTATTACTTTCACTGCCAGCAGGCATTATATACCATGTGTTGTAAACTAAGAAAGATGAATAACTAGCAAAACAGGAGTTTTACTCTGTAACAAAAACAGCATCTAACAAAAAAATTGGAAGGACATAATAGTAAAATTTGGGAACCTTAATAAATAAGGAGAAGGAACACTGATATCTGTTGTAGCTACACATACATCAACAGTAGCTCTCTCAGGTCAGTGTAGGTGACACTGTGGTTGTCCATACTTTCCCCCGGTGTGGAGTGGTAGAGGTAGGTGTGCTTGCCCTGAGGCCATGAGGAATGCTGAGGGGGTGAGTTAGGGAGGCACTACGTTGCAGTTCTCCACAGACTGAATGGGAGTTGAGCCGAGGATGGTTGACCCTGGAGGTCCACAAAAGTCTGCAGTATCTGAGTTTGCTGACGGAGAAGCCCCATTACGTCCTGGTGCATCACCCTCTCCTTTTGCTGTGCCTTTCTACTGTCTGCTCTTTCCTTCTCCATAGTCTTCAATATTCACCCTCCAGGCCCTCTGTTCAAGGTCTGATGCATCACTGGCTTGAAGGATGTCACAGAACATGGCCTCCTGCATTCTCTTTTGTTTCCTTCCTGCTTATGTGCTGGTGTGGAGAGTGCCCCTTCAGCCACAATGGCTGCAGCTACAGATAAAACACACAAAGGTCCCAGTGTCAGGATAGTATGACTGGAAAGAAAAACTGAAGCTTCAGAACTCTCCCCCACACCTTCCCTTGCTCCCCTAAAGTGTTAAACAAGACAAGCTTATTGATGCTTCTGCTTTAGAGTTCCTGATCCTCATTGCCATTCTCAGCTCAGGCCATAGTGAATATGACCCACCAGGGAAACAGGGAATTGCTCGGTTGCACGTATAGGGCAATGACACTGAATACTGGCACCATTGTCCACAGGTGGTGGAGTTAGCTGATACCTCACTCCTGAGAGTAATAAAGGCAGAGAGAGCACAGCTGCTGCTGCCATCCCAAAGCTGCCCGGGCCTATATGCCACTAGCCTGGTTACCTCAATTGTGTCTACCACGTTATTGCAGACACAGGCATGGCAGGGGTGTAATCAGGAAGGCCAAAGCACAATTGGAGTTGCAGCTAGCAAGGGATGTGAAGGGTAACAAGAAGGGTTTCTACAGATACGTTAGCACCAAGAAGAAGGTCAGGGAAAGTGTGGGACCCTTACTGAATGGGGGAGGCAACCTAGTGACAGATGATATGGAAAAAGCTGCAGTACTCAATTCTTTTTTTGCCTCGGTCTTCATAGACAAGGTCAGCTCCCAGACTGCTGCACTGGGCAGCACAGTATGGGGAGGAGGTGACCAGCCCTCAGTGGTGAAAGAACAGGTTAAGGACTATTTATAAAAGCTGGACATGCACAAGTCCCTGGGGCCGGATCTAATGCATCCAAGGGTACTGAGAGAGATGGCTGATGTGATTGCAGAGCCATTGGCCATTATCTTTAAAAACTCGTGACGATCAGGGGAGGTCCAGGACGATTGGAAAAAGACAAATATAGTGCCCCTTTTTAAAAAAGGGAAGAAGGTGAATCCGGGGAACTACAAACTCACCTCAGTCCCTGGAAAAATCATGGAGCAGGTCCTCAAGGAATCCATTTTGAAGCACTTGGAGGAAAGGAAGGTGATCAGGAAAAGTCAACATGGATTCACCAAGGGCAAGTCATGCCTGACCAACCTGACTGCCTTCTATGATGAGATAACTGGCTCTGTGGTTATGGGGAAAGTGGTGGATGTGACATATCTTGACTTTAGCAAAGCTTTTGATATGGTCTCCCACAGTATTCTTGCCAGCAGGTTAAAAAAGTCTGGATTGGATGAATGGACTATAAGGTGGATAGAAAGCTGGCTAGATCGTTACGCTCAATGGGTAGTGATCAACGGCTCGATGTCTAGTTGGTAGACAGTATCAAGCGGAGTGCCCCAAGGGTCAGTCCGGGGGCTGATTTTATTCAACATCTTCATTAATGATCTGGATGATGGGATGGATTGCACCCTCAGCAAGTTCGTGGATGACACTAAACTGGGGGGAGAGGTAGATATGCTGGAGGATAGGGATAGGGTCCAGAGTAACCTAGAAAAATTGGAGGATTGGGCCAAAAGAAATCTGATGAGGTTCAACAAGGACAAGTGCAGAGTCCTGCATTTAGGACGGAAGAATCCCATGCACTGCTACAGGCTGGGGACCAACAGGCTAAGCGGCAGTTCTGCAGAAAAGGACCTAGAGATTGCAGTGGACAAGAAGCTGGATATGAGTCAGCAGTGTGCCCTTGTTGCCAAGAAGGTTAACGGCATATTGGGCTACATTAGTAGGAGCATTGCCAGCAGATTGAGGGAAGTGATTATTTCCCTCTATTCAGCACTGGTGAGGTCATACCTGGAGAATTGTGTCCAGTTTTGGGGCCCCCACTACAGAAAGGATGTGGAAAAATTGGAGAGAGCCCAGCAGAGAGCAACGAAAATTATTAGGGGGCTGAGGCACAAGACTTATGAGGAGAGGCTGAGGGAACTGGGGTTATTTAGTCTGCAGAAGAGAAGAGTGAGGGGGGATTTGATAGCAGTCTTCAACTATCTGAAGGGGAGTTCCAAAGAGGATGGAGCTAGGCTGTTCTCAGTGGTGGCAGATGACAGAATAAGGAGCAATGGTCTCAAGTTGCAATGGGGGAGGTCTAGATTGGATATTAGGAAAAACTATTTAACTAGGAGGGTGGTGAAGCATTGGAATGGGTTACCTAGGGAGGTAGTGGAATCTCCATCCTTAGAGGTTTCTAAGGCCTGGCTTGACAAAGCCCTGGCTGTGACGATTTAGTTGGGATTGGTCCTGCTTTGAGCAGGGGGTTGGACTAGATGACCTCCTGAGGTCTCTTCCAACCCTAATCTTCTATGATTCTGTGATCACTGCCTGTCATGGGAGAATGGCGTACCAGAGGAGGAGAAATAAGGCTGCCATCACTAGAAACTTTCGGGAGAGGATTGCAGTGTACCTCTATGAAAGTTCCATTGAGATCTCTCAGGAGGATTCAAGGGATGTCCTTGTGTACATAAATAAACTGCTTTGCGTGCCCTCCCTCCACCTAACTCTAGACAGAGGGAAATGAAAAGAAAATAACAACTCTACCTCTCTCTGTTGTACCACTACCTCCACTACAAGTAAAATAATGAAAAGTCAAAAAATATGTACAGCTAATTTGCGGTGCCATCCCTGTAATGGAAAATTTATTTACACATTTACATGAGGTTCCTTCCTCTGCATCAGGCTCACCTGTGTTGACTGGCAGGACTGGCTGCATCGCGGTGGAGTTAAAAACATGCCCTGACTTGTGGAACACCTGGATCCCCAGGTCCCTGTCTCCCATACCCCTGCTCCTCGCTGTTCGTGACTTGGGCACCTCATAAGTATCCATGGTGATGTATGGAGCGGTGGTGGGATCTCCACCAGGTATGGCATGCAGTTCATTGTAAAAGTGATATGTCTGCAGCTTGGCACCAGATTGACTGTTGATGTCCCTGGCCTTCTGGTATGTCTGCCACAGTTCCGTGGCTTTCACGCAGCACTGCTGCTGGTCCTTGTTATATTCCTTCACCTGCATCCCTTGAGCAAACTGCTCATCGATGTTGATGTTTCTACACCTGGTTTGGAGCTGTGCCTGCATAGCCTCTGCTCCATGCATGCCCAAGAAATGTAATAATTCCTGTCTACACCAGGCAGAAGTGCAGCTGGAGCATGTAGCTGGCATGATCAGCTGGGCAGTTACGCATAACAACGGAGAGCCGATAGAAGTGTGCTCACCAATCTGGACAACCAGAAAAAGACATTTCAAAAATGTGCAGAGGTTTTAAAGGGAGGGTGGTATCTGGTCTACGTGACCCCTGGGCAGTGAAACTCTCAATTGTGACCAGAGCGGTCAGCGTCAAGCATTGCGGAACAGCCGTTGGAGGGCTGTTAGGGTCAACATGAGTAATGCCGTCTGTGTTTGCGCAGCATCGACCTCTGTACATTGACTGTTGCTCAATGCTGCTTGAGGAGGTGATGTTACTATGTTATCATAATGGGGCACTTACATTTGTCTCCCATCGATGTAAGTGTAGACACATGCACAACTAGGTCAATGCAAAGCAGCTTATGTTGACCTAGCTTTGTAGTGTAGACCAGGCCTAATCGTCACAAACTTTTTAATGATGAATTATTTTGTGTCTGTTTTGCAAATGGGGAAACCCAGGCACTAAGCAATTTAAGTAACGCTTCCAGCTGCATTCAAAAGTCATTACTAGAACACAGGACAAATCCCTTGATTTGGTAGGCAAAGACTATGTTACTCCACTCATATTTCCTCCATAAATTCAGGTTATTCTATTGTTGACCAAAATCTCTCTGAAGGAGATGGTATTTGTAATTGTCAGGCTATGTTCTGCACACTTGCTTAGGAGTAGGAGACCATTTGCGTTCATTTTCCCAATGCCATTTTTTCCAATGACACCTTGCCAGTTGCTGTTATCTTTACCTTCTCTTGCATTGAAATGTCCTAGGATGATTAGCTTGTCACTTTGTGGTGTTGACTTTATGAGAGAGTCAAGATCAGAGTAGAACCGTTCCTTGGCATCATCAGGGTTTGTTAAGGTGGGCACATAAGCACTGACGATGGTAGCAAATCATGACTTATTTAGTGGTAACCGGAGTTTCATGAGTCTTTCGTTAATGCCTATTGGAAAGTCTTCAAGACATTGCAAGAGTTTGGTCTTGATGGCAATTCCCACTCCATGGATTCTATCTTGGTGTGGTTTTTCCCTTCCAAAAGAAGGTGTAACCCCCAGCCAGTTCTGCAATAATGCTCTCGTCTGCCAATTTAGGTGCACTGAGCGCTGCAATGTCAATGTCATAACGGGCTAGCTCTTTTGAAAGCTGTTCTTCTTTCAAATCGAGAGGTATCGTCTTTGTCTATCATAGTCCTGATGTTCCAAGCAGCAATCTTTAGTGCTTTTTTAGTTATATTTGGTTTTCAACCGCGTTGAGGATGATCCACCAGCCGCGGTAAGCTGGCCGGATTTAATTTGGGCAGGCAATGTTTGAGGCACCTTTTCTAGCCCCTGCCCTTACAAAGGGAGGGTAGTGCAATCCTAAAGAGGGCTGCTCTGTCACCTGGGGTGTTGCAGAGCTTCTCTGCTGCCCTTGGATCAGGGATGGGCAACCAATGTCCCAGGCTGCCTGCGTGCAGACTTGTGGCTACGACTGCCAGGAATCATCTTCACCTGTTGTTTTGCCACTCCCCCTTTGCCACAGGACTTTTGAAGAGAGATGTGTATGAATGATGTGTGCGTGAAGTTGATTGAAATGGGCGAGTCGTTGCACTGGGACAATCCCGTTCTCTCGGCTGCTGAAGCTTGGCCCAGTGGCACAAAGGCTGTTACAACTGGAGGCTTCTTTAGCTTCAGTGGCTAGCCATGACTTCTGTAATGCCCCATCATGCCTTTCACCTTCCACAATGCGTTGCTGCACTGCTTTTCAAGCTGTTGGACCAAGATATGGTCTCTTCCGCCTTGGCTACCAGATCAGTCTTCGTATGCTTGGCAGAGCAATCCCTAAATCACCGTCAGTTTCCACACTTCCGGTTACCCTCACCGGGTTTAGCCCACCTGCCGAGGCAGTTTACCGGGGTGTGGCCGTTGTCGCATACTTACAGCTACTTGGCGCCACAGGTGAGAGCTGGGTGTACAGTGAGGACCAGAGAGGAAAAGAACCACTCAAGGAGTGCGGCAGTTCGAATCACTCAAAGGTACTTCCTCTCCCATACACCCCATTCTGTTCCTTACTGTAGTTTCTACCAGTTTGTCCGATACTGAAGTCAGGATCACTGGCCTGTAATTGCTGGGATCCCCCCTGGAGCCCTTTTTAAAAATTGGCATCACATTAGCTATCCTCCAGTCATTTCATAGAATCATAGAATATCAGGATTGGAAGGGACTTCAGGAGGTCATCTAGTCCAACCCCCTGCTCAAAGCAGGACCAATTCCCAATTAAATCATCCAAGCCAGGGCTTTGTCAAGCCGGGCCTTAAAAACCTCCAAGGAAGGCGATTCCACCACCTCCCTAGGTAACGCATTCCAGTGCTTCACCACCCTCCTAGTGAAATAGTGTTTCCTAATATCCAACCTAGACCTCCCCCACTGCAACTTGAGACCATTGCCCCTTGTTCTGTCATCTGCCACCACTGAGAACAGCCGAGCTCCATCCTCTTTGGAACCCCCCTTCAGGTAGTTGAAAGCAGCTATCAAATCCCCCCTCATTCTTCTCTTCTGGAGACTAAACAATCCCAGTTCCCTCAGCCTCTCCTCATAAGTCATGTGCTCCAGTCATTTGGTACAGAAGCTGTACCAGAAGTTCCTTTAGAACTCTTGGGTGAATACCATTTGGTCCTGGTGACTTATTACTGTTTAATGTATCAATTTGTTCCAAAACCTCCTTTAATGACACCTTAATCTGCCTCAATCTGAACTGCAGTGGTGGTTCTTCTGACGGACTGAAAGGTGGAAGTTTGGTGACATAATCTGAACTACCATTTTTGCCACAATATATTGCTTTTGAGGAAAATGTTGAAATAAACACACACACAAGTGAGAAAGTGAAATATGTGGCCACACTCATTTGTGCGTTTTGTGTGTGGATGAGTCCTTGGGGTTATCTACGCCAGATATGGCAGCCGCTTGCAGGAGCCGTACAGAGCCAGGGCAAGCAGGGAGCCTGCCTTAGCCCTGCTCTGCCGCCAACTGGGAACCACCTCAGGTAAGCGCTGCCCAGCTGCAGCCTGCACCCCCCTACCCCAGGTCAGAACCCCCTCCTGCACCGTAACTCCCTCCCAGAGCTCGCACCCCAACCTCCCGCCCCAGCCCTGAGCCCCTTCCTGGATCCCGCACCTCCTCCCACACCCCAACCCCCTGCCCTGGCCCTGAGTCCCCTCCAGTGCACAAACTCCCTCCTGAAGCCCTCACCACCTCCCACACCCCAATCCTGTCCCTGAGCCCCCTCCTGCACCCAAACTCCTTCCTGGAGCCAGCACCCCACACCCCCTCCTGCACCCCAACCCCTTCCCCAGCCCTGAGCCCACTCCTGCACTCCGAACCCCTCAGCCCTGGCCCCACCTAGAGCCTGCACCCCCAGTTGGAGCCGTCACCCCCCTCAACCCCCAGCCTGGTGCCCGGAGCCCACCTGCACCCATAACCCGTCATTTCTGGTCCCACCCTGGAGCCCACACCCCCAGCCAGAACCCTCACCCCGTCCCACGCTCCTGCCCCAGCCCAGTGAAAGTGAGTGAGGATGGGGGACAGTGAGCGACGGAGGGAGGGGGGATGGAGTGAGTGGGGGGTGGAGTCTTGGAGAAGGGGTGGAACAAGGGTAGGGCCTCGGGGAAGGAGCAGGGTAGGGGGTGGGGCCAACGGTGTTTTGTGCAAGGGAGAAATTGACTAAGGCCCCAAACCTACACACATTCAGTGGCTCTATTCATATGTGCATTTGCAGGATCATGCCTGAGTATACATGGGAAATGTTGAAACAGACTGCACAAAAAATTCTGGCAAATTCACAATGCAAGCAAATTAGAAAATGGGATTTTTTATCATTCATTTCTATCACAATAATCCCTCGGCGCTACTTTAAAGAGGCAGAATGTAATTATCTCCCTTGGAATTACAGTCTGAAGCAGAGCACACTGCTGATGGCTGGCTTGCAGCTGAGCTGATCTAGGTTCCAAAAATTGTACGGAGTTGGGGAATGGTGATGCACATGGATGTAGGGCAGTGGTTTAGGGCAGCTGCCATACAGCTCCCTAAGGGCAGGGGGTATCATACTGGGGTGTCCAGCAGTTTTCTATTGGGGCACAGAGGTTGGTATACTAGAGGGCCATGCAACTGCCTTTTGGGGCATTGGAGACGTATTGGGATGCTGCAGCCCGCCACTGGGAATGGGTTTGACATACATGCGGGTTGTCCCATTGCAGTAGGGTCAGAGTGTGGCAATCAATAGGGCAGCCCTTTTGTGTAGCACCACTGCAACGCTTTGTGACGTGGGGCAGTTTGTAGGGTGACCTACTGGTGTGATGTCATCACCCTGCTTTCTGTGACATCGGCAGGCAATTTCCCATGACATCATCATTAAGGTGCTTGGTCAGCGGCCAGTGTTTTTTGCCCTGGCAGGTTGCGCCAAGCCTTTCAGGCGGAAGAACGGGGAGTTCAAGACAGGCATTTAAGAAACATTAGTACCAAAGCGCCAGCCCCGAGCAGCTTGCATGCCTACCCCTAAGCAAGATGGCACCACTGGCTTCACAACGCTCCTCTACCATACGCAGAACTGAGCCGCCCCTAATAAAGATGGCGCAGATCCCACGGCTTGCCACTCGGCGGGCCAGAGACGCTTTACGCATGCGCAGCACTCCAGTTTCGGTCCCAGTGCCGGGGACGGGGCAGCCGAGGCAGTTGCGCCTGCGTGTGACCCGAGAGGCGAGGGGGCGGGGCCTAGTTAGAATTTTGGCGGGTGACCCGGCTGAGGGGAGCGGAGCTGGGCGCGGTAAGTGCGGGGGCTGCCCGGAGCAGGGGGGTCTGGGGCCGTTGGGGGGAGGAGAGATCGCGGGGGTCGGGGATCCGTGGGAGTCCCAGGGGCGGGCGGGGGTCGCCGGAGCGGGGTCCCAGCTGGGGGAGGGGGGCGAGAGGGGGAGTCCACTGGGACACGGGGGTCTGTGCTGGGGTCCCAGGTGGGGCAGGATCGGGGCTCTCATAGGGGGAGGGATCCCCTTGTCATCTCGGGGGGGGGGGTGGGTGGCTGAGGAGGAGTCCCGGGTGGGGAAGGATCGGGGGAGTGAGGGTAGGAGCGGGCTCCAGGGGGAGAGGAGATCAGGGTTGTGGATCCCTGGGAGCGGGAGGGGGAGTCCAGTGGGGGGCAGGTTCTGTGCTGGGGGATGTGGGGTCGGGGTGCGAGGGTGGCTCTGGCAGTGCCCAGGGAAGGGAAGATGCTGGGGGAAGAGTCCTGGATAGTTCTGGGAGGTGTCTCTGTCTGAATGCTCATGAGGCCGGTCACTGCTGTGAAGCATCTCACAGGTGAGTCAAAGAGATGTAGAGTCAGTCAGGAATGAAACCAGCTCCTCCCTGACACACAAGCACACTTATTAAGAAGTGGTGACATCCCCCACCCCAGCTACATGGGATGATGATTAAAATGTTATGGCTCCAGCTCCCTTTGCCTTGCTGCGTGTGGCTATGTGCCAGGATGGACCTTAGCATTGTTATTCTGTAGAAACCTAGGAATTGCCATGCTGGCTAGACCCCAGGTCCATGAAGTCCAGTATCCTGTCTTTGACGGTGGTCAGCACCAAGTGCTTCAGAGGAATGTGCAAGAATTTTGCAGTAGCCAGATGTATGGTAATCTGCCTCCCTGAAAGTCTTATCCTATGCCCTAACATAGAGGTTCTCAAACTGTGGTCCGCGGACTACCAGTGGTCCACAAACTCCATTCAGGTGGTCCACATGTGCATCTTCTCCAGGTATGCACCTTAGAGGATAGTTCCCTCTAAGGTGCATACCTGCGCTTCCACGTACAAGAGAATGAAGGGCCACCTACCTAATTAGTGGAGCCAAGCTGGCATGGCTCCACTAATGAGCTGCCTGGACCCTGGAGAGGATGCACATGTAAGGTGAGGTGGTGGCCTTGGGGGAAATAGGAGGTAGGTGGGAGGGGGCAGTTGGGTGAGAAGAGGGGGTGGAGGGAATTTGGGACGTGCAGGGCCAGAGAAAGAGGCGACTTTCCCCAGCTCCAGGGCCGTGGGCTGCCAGGTAGAGAAGGCCCTCCTTGTTGTACTTAAAGTACTGCACAGGATCTTTTTAGGGAGAATAAGACAAAACGCCACATTTATTAGTAATACATGTATTTCTTAACACTGTATCATATGCATATAATATATTACACTTACACTCACACGCACACACACAAACACACTCCGTCTTGTTGTTACCAATTAGTTGCTCCCCTTAACTTCACTGGCCAGGTGAGTTAGATGGGGGAGGGGGTGGAGCCGGGCTTCTGCCGATCCGGATCGATGCTCCCATGTTGACAAGACGAGACCCGGGGTCTTCTGCAAGACACCTCATTTTTATAGCAGCTTTCCTCTTATGCAAATCTATACCAGATTCAAACTCTGTGTCTGTCCATTGGTCCTTTGTGCTGCTTTCTTTTGAGTGTTGTCCCAATGCTGCAAAGAGGGTGTTTCCAAAAGAAGGTGCTTGCTTCTAACCCCCGAGGCCATCATGTCTGCTTGTCTTTAACGAGCCCACTTGACACGTTTTATTGTCCTTGGGTCTGGCTCCCAGCCCCTCTCCAACAGTTAAGGCTGTCTGGAGGTGCTGCCTTCCATGCCTTGCTCATCCACACCTCATTCATTCAACAGGGCAATTGATTAAGAGTGGAGGGGGGGAGAGCTCTTGTTCTACTGCTAGCAAAAAGAAATTTTTCTTCTATCTTATTCTATCCTTAGGGGCTATAATATTATACCAAGGGCAATGCAAAGTTTCTAAATGAGCCTTTGATACAAAGTCCCATGAAAACAGAGGTCACACATGGGTAGACCCACCACAAGGTTATATGAAGAGGTACAATGTAAAGTCATATGAAAATTATCAGAGATTTATCTACATCCTTCCCAACCCCAGTTTGGGGACTACCGCAGCGGGGAAGAGAGGGAGAGACCCCCCTCCTTTCCAGCCCCAGCTCAGGGGCTGCTGCAGCGGGGGGGGAGGGGGGAATTCTCTCATCGCATTAGAAAGATAAGACTACTGATATTAAAATGTGTTGTGTGCTTTTATTTGTAGAACAAAAAAAATTAATAATTACTTTTTTTTTATATAGTGCTTTTATTCAAAGCGCTTTACAGTAGTTAGCTAACGGTACAAACAACATTTGGAAAGATCATTAAGTTGTCCGCCGAGACCCTCAACAATTTTCAAGCGGTCCGTGGAAAAAAAAAGTTTGAGAACCACTGCATATTTAGCAGCCTATTATGTTTAAGACCTGAAGCTTGAGGGGGTAGCCCTTCCAAAACTCTTGTTTGCATTAAGTTTTAGAGCTCTGGGTATTTTGTATCCATATAAATGTTTAATTTCTTTTAAATCATACTAAATTCATCTGAAGAGAGCTTTGAAAGTTCTAATTTCAAATGTTTATAATTCCCTTTCCTGTGCTACATCAAAAACATTCACCTATCTGGGTGATAGTAATAGTGTGTTGGCCACCATAGTCTCTAAGCATTATTAAGGCTACGTTTTAGTCACGGGTATTTTTAGCAAAAGTCACGGACAGGTCATGGGCAATAAAGAAAAATTCATGGCCTATGATCTGTCCATGACTTTTATTAAAAGTACTAGCGGTGAAAATTCTACCCCCCTGAGAGATGTACATATACCTACCTAACCCCAGGTGTAGACAACACTAGGTTGATGGAAAAAGAATTCCGTCGACCCTCCTCAGGAAGGTGGATGGAGTACCTACACTGGCGGACATAGGGAGTGTCCACACTGAAGTGCTACATAATCACACGTGTGTGTGTGTATAAGAAACTATGCTACTTGATTTTAGTAGTTCTTGTTCTTCCTTCTCCCACTCTGTTTTTGCTGTCCCTTGTATCTTATCTTCTGACTTCAGGAATTAAACTCTTTGGGGCATAGGTCCATATCTGTTTTTCTCAGTAATGCTCCTAGCACGCTTTTGGGTGTTCCACCCCATTTTGTTTATCCACTTGATTCTTTAGTACGGACCAAATGATGTTTTCCCCATTAAATAAACTTTCCAGATTTTTGTTTGATCTCTAAAGCAGTGTTCAATGTCTTTGAAGAAATCTGCTTGTCCAGTAACCTATAATAAGCGATAGGAGAAACTGAGTTCTTCCCACGCACCACCACTTATTTTCTGTCTAATTAATAATAATATCAAAGTTTGGTACTCCAGATTTCTAGGGAAGTGTCCATCTGTTCGAATCATCATATACTGAAATAAAAACAGGTCCATCTATTTTAATGACTGCATGTTGAAAGAAGCATGAGAAACCTAGAAATAAGAGACAGATTTTTAAGAGTGAGAGATATTAACCATTAGAACAAACTATCAAAGGAAGTGGTGGATTCTCCATCTCTTGAAGTTTTCAAATAAACATTGGATGCCTTTCTGGAAGATACTCTGTAATCAAACACAAATTATTCGGTTCAACAGGAGTAACTGAATGAAACTCTATGGGTTGTATTACACAGGAGGTCCCAATAGGAGAGCCATTGGTCCCTTCAGGCCTTAAAAGCTATGAATCTATTAATGTGGTTGGGTGGTTTATTTTTTAAATAAGGAACCTAATGTTCTGATACAGGGGTCTCGAAACTTTGAGACGAGGGCCATATTAGATTTTTGAAGGGGCTTCGTGGGCCAAAGTGACTGTGGAAGAAATTAAATATATGCAAATATATGCAAAATTATAAAAAAAAAACAACACTACTCTACTGTGTCAGAGTTGCATTAAATTCTAAATCAGGTATAAAAGTTAATCGATGCAGGTACTGTGAAATCACACAAAATATTTGTCAATACATTAAAAATCATTTCACATTTTTTTATTTTATTTCTAAAAACTCACATTTGTATCATACAACTGCTGTTTGGTTCTATTAGTGATGTAGTTAAAAGTTAACCATTATGAAATTGTTAATTTCCATCTTCTTTACTCCATTTATTGGAGATGTAATTAAGCATCTGGTTTGTATTTTTACCCTAAGGCAGGGGTCCGGGCCTGCTTGGCTGCAGCAAGGACTCTCCCCTAAGTTGGCTCCCCTTTTGGGGGGACACTGGCTCCCAGAGGCACTCACCCCACTGCACAGCTCAGCTGAGCTACTCCCCCCTCCAAGCTGCTGCCGGCAGCCCCTCCCCCTGCCTGCTCCACGTGCCTACTCAGCTGCGTGCAGCCTGCCTGTTTGCTGCAGCCTGGCAGGTACAAGGAGAAGCAATGGCTCTCCCCTAAGTTGGCTCCCCTTTTGGGGGGACACTGGTTCCCAGAGGCACTCACCCCTCTGCACAGCTCAGCTGTGCTGCTCCCCCGTGTGAGCTCCCTCTGCTTGCTCATGCCTACTCAGCTGTTCGCTTCTCCCCTGTTGGTTGGAGGGCCGGACAAATGGAAGCCCCGGGCTGGATCTGGCCTGCGGGCCGTAGTTTGGAGACCCCTGTTCTGATACAATAAGAAACCAATGTGTGCCTAGTTTATGGACTAAGAAATCATATGTACATGCAAAGTAGAGGAGATAAGCTCCCCATGCTAAGGGAGGCTGTGTTGTCTAATGGTTAAGTCATGAGATTGGCTTCTCATCCCTGCTCTGCCATTAATTTGCTATGTGGTGGTATAGAAATGTAAATTATTTCAGTTTGAAGCTTTGAGAGGATGCTGAAATAATGAAGTGGCCGAGACAGCGACCATTGCTGTTTTAAATAGTTAAACACATTAAGAAATCTGTGATAATTTGTGTCCCTAGTTTATGCATTGAATCCTTGTTTTATTTGTCATGCAAGTTAACAATATTGTTGCTTTTCTCTCCCTAACAGGTGAGATTCTTCCTTTGGGGACTCTGCTGAAGCAGTCCTGTTGAAATCATGGATGGTGAGATCTGCAGTTTTCCTTCCCCCAGCATTTCCTTTTACATCTAGGGCCAATAAATGAGTGTAGTTAGTGAGTTAATGAGTTCAGAGAAGATGGCTGTAAACTGCATTTAACTAGTGTAAAATTAAATCACAGTAATTGTTTATTAGCAGATGCTTTTGAGGTCCAGAGACTAAGGCTATGTCTACACTTGCACTTTTGTCGTTAAAACTTTTTTCGGTCAGGGGTGTGGAAAAAACACACCCCTGGCTGACAAAAGTTTCACCAACAACTGTCCACACTCTTCCACCAACATAACAACTGCCACTCTCTTCCACCAGCATAGAGCGGCTACACAGGAGACCTTACAGCTGTAAGGTCTGTAGTATAGACTTATCCTAAATCCCCTACCAGTCTATTCAAAATGCCTCCGTCAAAATCCTCTTCAATTGAGCTGCCTTGTCACATCTTCAGCATCAAAGGCTAAATCACGCAATTGTTCTTTCCTCTGAATTTCATCTCCCCTCAGTCTGTTTCGTTCCCCTCTCTCTGCTCACATTTCTTTATTGCCTGGTCCCTTCTGGCCCTGCACATATTTCCTTGGTCTTTGATTCCCTTCTTCCCCAGACATGCTGCCCAGCTGCTTGGTCCCCATGCTCTCCTGAATATGCTCCCCTTCTCCTTTGATCCCATTGATATTTCCCGCTGATGACTGGCAGTTCCACCCCCACTATTGGCTCTGATCCCTTTGGACAGCCCCTGTTTCTACTTTTTCAGACCTCCAGACTCTTCTTTGTAATGAGGCTGCCAACAAGGAAATGCTAGCAAAGTGCGGCCTGCCAGCTTTCTGTGGGCCATTGATGGACCACAGTTTGGAAGCCTGTGCAATAAACCAAAAATTAATCTAGAACCAAAATAATATAGAGCATACCTAACAAGCTGTAGAAATCTCCTGTCATTCCCTGTGTTTCTGCTTGCAGCTCCAATCTACCTTTCTTGATCAACATAGCTGACAATTTCTGCTCCTTGCTTTGTTGTTTCCCGTGTAACTTTTTTTATACATAGCGAATTTTAAAGAAATAGTGTCTCAGACACATTGTTTTACATTAGACGAAGAGATTGGAAGCTATTCTGTATTCCATTGTTGTCTTCCTTTTTCCAACAGCAGTTTCACTTGGGGCTAACTTATGGTTTTATAAAAAAAAAAAAATCAGGGCTCTGATTACATCTAATTAGCGATCAACTTTTCTTTGTAATTAGATCTGATTGCAATATCTTGGGCACATATTACATTGCAGTTTTCCTTTAATTGGGCTGTGGTGACTCTTGGTTTGATTGGTTTGTTTCAGGTGATGATGACTTGGAGCTGTTGGCCTCCCTGTTAGAAGAGAATGAGGCAGCTGAGGATGGGACTACTCCTGAAGAGACCACAGCTCACTCAGATGAGGCTGGAGAACCAGATGAGTATGATGAGCTCTTTGACGCAGAGGATGATGCATCCTACACCGAGGAGGTTGATGCCGAGGAGAGTGAAACCAGTGAACAGAAGGAAAATGCATCTGCGTTGTTTGGAGATGTGGATGACCTGACAGAGGAAGAGGAAGAAACTGTACAGGAAATACCCTGTTCTCCAGCTCTCAATCAGGAGAAGGAGAAAAACAATCAAGATTTGCAAGGTTTGCTAAACAGCAATTTTTGTCTGATTTGTCATGCCCTTCAAGCTCATGACCTTCAAATATATATAATCTCTTTACAAGCTGTGGTGATCACTAGAGAGCTGATTAGGGCATACCAGAGGGCTCACGGGATTGGTTAGGGATATAGAGCCCTTCCTCTCAAGGTCTCCAGTTCAACTCCAGCCCTGTTGGGAAGTGGTTGAAAGCTCTCATGAAGACAGTTGAGTGGCCTGGGTTAAGTAAGCATATTGGGTTTAGTCCAGTTTTAAATGTCCACATGGCAAAATTTACCATCCCAAATGCCACCTTTGTCAACAGAAAGACCAAGGACTGAATGAGCCATGGAGACTGAACTACCCCCTCACCCCTAGAGATGGTTCTGGTTAGGATTGAAGTACATTAGCACACCAAAACAGGGAAGCTTATGTGACCACTTGTACCAGTTCTATGGATAAAGAGTTCTTCACCCTCTAAGGCTGTCACTCTGGTAGCTTTCACCAGTACAAAAAAAATCATCACACACTTAAACTTCAACAACAGGCGGTTCATCAGAACTGCTTCTTGTGTGTTTATTGATCTTTGGGGCTGAATCTGATTGGGTTGGTTAAAGTCTTAACATAAAAATCAGCATCAGAGTAACTTAAAGGGGTAGTATCAATGCTATTGTGACTATGCTAAGTTGAGCCATGCGAACACATACAGGTCGCTGGTATACGATCCAGTGCTGGTACTTTTGGGGCTGATACTCAGTACTCCATTGTTTGTATTGAGAGGGAAATATTAATGCACATGGCATAGCATCACCTAACTAGTGTTGATTGTATGAAGAAATACCTTTGTTAAAGAAAAATTCAGCTCCAGGCGGGCTGTTGGGAAAGTCTGTTCTCCCTGTGAATCTTACAAAACTTGAGCTTTCTTTTTATCATGGCTTCAGTCTTTTTTCTCTCTTCCCTTAGAATCACTTCTAAATTCCCATCATTTAGTAAAGCCAATACACTTCCAATAATCTTGTAAATCTTAATCCGTGCTGGTTTCCTGCTATCTTCATGATCTTTTCTCTCTCCTAGATGAACTGAGGAAATTGCAAGAGCAGATGAAGAAGTTACAGGAGCAGTTACAAATGACTGCAATTGGGCAGCCATCCAGCTCAGGCCCTCAGAAAAAAACCCTCGGTAACTAGGTTAACTAAACACATTTTTCATGTCTCTGCATCCAAACTTGTATTTATAGTCAAGTCTTGCAGACAGCTAGGTGTCTAGGCAAAAGATGTCAACTAGTAGAAGGGGGACAGCCCGGTTGAGAGAACACAGGCCTAGATTCTATTCCTTGCTGCTACAAATTTCTTGTGTCACCTTGGGCAAGTCACTGAATCACTGACCCTCAGTTTCCCCATTTTACATGATGCTCTGGAGGGTGTTGTACTGACTCACGTGCATAAAGCTCTTTGAGGTCCTCTGATGGAAGGCGCTACATTGGAGCCCATTGTTAGTAGGCAGTGGTACATTTCACACAACATACACATCAGATTGCTTTGTGGTGTTACTGTGAGTGATACAGCTGTGTGGTGAATGTGGTAGGGATAAAAGGGTCATATTTGGGGCTAGCAATGTGTGTTACCAGAGCTCCAGCTTAATGGTTCATATGTACCTGCTGTCTTGAGTTACTGGAGGATGAGTGGCTGGTTTCTACCCAGCTGTTACATTTAAAATGCAGGCTTCAGGAGCTGGCAGCTATATGGAAAGGTTTCCACATTGATTCCTGTATTTAATTTATACAAGGATGTGTTTAGTTTGGAGCAGTTATTAGAGTTTGTGTCCAGCCAATGAGGTCTCATTAATATTCTTTGTTTTTGTTGACCAGGTAAATCGCCATGTATTCCCTTCAAGGAAAGGAAAACTCCGAAACTCCAGGAGTCACCATGTTTCTCTGCTCAGCTCAACAGTCCTGCTTTATCGATAACCAAACTGGGAGCCCAGAAACCAAAACATTCACCATCAGGTATAGTTCTTAATAACTAGGTTGTGGTGCAGTTAAGCTGCCTTAGCGCTTTGCTGCTGTCTGGTAAATATTAGTTTGGGCTCTCATCTGAGAATATGAAAGTTACACTGTAGATCTGAGGCACTGGCTTAGTCTCTTAAAGCTTGAGTCATTTACAAGTGAACAAGAGCTAGTCCTTGAGATTCCACTACAGGGAACAATCCTGTACTGAGGAGGCAGGGCCAACTAACTGAATAAGTTTTTTCCATCACTAATGTGGGTAATATGGTCTAGATTGGTGTCCCTTGTTAAGTTTAAGTTGCTGTATTTTATAACTGAGAATATTGTTTTTCATTTTTTATGCACATTTTCCTTCTTTTCCCCGCCTGTTGTTTACAGAGAATAAGAGTCCTCCTCCAAGGCCAATATCAAGTTCATCATTTCAACCTCTCAGATCTACTCCTGGGAACAGGCCCAAAATGGCCACCAGACACCGGACTCCCCAAATGCAAGGGAGTTCCAGTGTGACTGATCAGCCAGTCTCTGTGGAAACTTTCTCTGGGCTCAGATTAAGGTCAGTGACCCAAAGCTGTTCTGGGTGTCAAGGGAACATTTTTAAATAACGGGAGAGATGTGATCCTTCTAATGGACTGTCCTAAAGGTGCTTCTTATGTCAAATACATTGTGAATGCGGATCTCGGGCTGTTAGATCAGGGTGAAATTTTTAGTTGGCTGTATTTTATAAATAGCTTTCTCATCCCAGAATGAATATTCTCTGATCAGGGTGGAATGTTAATAATCTAGCAGCAGTATTGGTCGGTAGTTCAGTAATTAGACAGCAACATCTCTGCTGACTTATTTACCATTTTTTGTCCTCTTCTACAGATGCTAACCATGCTGTTCTCACCTAGAGTCCATTTTTAACAATGTAGCAGTCATTTTATTAGACAGTGTGCTTAGAACTGCTTCTGTCACAATATGTTCAGAGCTGGTGGGGAGGCAAGGGAGACATGATGGAGCCTGCTCCAATCAAAATGAATGGGTGTCTTACTATGGACTTCAGTGTGAGCAGGAGGGGGCCCTCAGGAGCTGACCCCATATTCCCAATACTTGTTGTGATCACAAAAGGTCTCTTGCTACTTGAAATGGCTTTCCTCATTGGAAAGAGTGGTGAATTTCCAACTTGCACTCATGCTTGGGCAGCAATATTGTTCAGTCCTTGCTGAAATGAATAGAATTAACCACAGATACAAGTTTAACTTGCTGTGTTGGTATTTGGACACAACTAAATACATCAGCAGCCTTCAAATATTTGTATATGTTTAACACCAGTAACTGACAGGAATTGTTTCAGGTGATCTAAGGTTGTACAGCTAGGAGGAATGGGATGAAATCAGGTGCAGAACATACTTTTCATTGGTTTCAGAGTAGCAGCCGTGTTAGTCTGTGTCCGCAAAAAGAACAGGAGTACTTGTGGCACCTTAGAGACTAACAAATTTATTTGAGCAAAAGCTTTTGTGGGCTACAGCCCACTTCATCGGATGCATAGACTGGAACATACAGCAAGGAGATATTTATACATACAGAGAACATGAAAAGGTGGAAGTGGCCATACCAACTGTAAGATTATCACTTCAAAAGGTTTTTTTTCTCCTGCTGATGATAGCTCATCTCAATTGATTGGCCTCTTACAATTGGTATGGCCACTTCTACCTTTTCATGTTCTCTGTATGTATAAATATCTTCTGTCTGTATGTTCCAGTCTATGCAGCCGATGAAGTGGGCTGTAGCCCATGAAAGCTTTATGCTCAAATACTTTTCATTGACTTCTATTAAACTGTGGAGTGATCTACCGGGGGGATGCTGGGCTCTTTAAGAACAGAGCACTACATACTATACTCCCAAGAACAGTCCTGCAATGATGGTGGTTGGGGATGGGCTAGACGGTCTAATAGGTCTCTTGCTGTAATTTCATGAATATAAAAGCTATTGTACATGGTTTTTAGTCATCTCCCTGTATTGGT
Organism: Chrysemys picta bellii; assembly: GCF_011386835.1. Classification (NCBI taxonomy): domain Eukaryota; kingdom Metazoa; phylum Chordata; order Testudines; family Emydidae; genus Chrysemys; species Chrysemys picta. Next base: position 16,704,740 of record NC_088791.1, read on the forward strand.
GCTAATGTTAGTGGTCTCTATATGCTCTATTTCTTAATGTAGAAAACCCCGTGTGTCATCAGTGGAAATAGACAGGAAAATGGCTGGACGGAAGCTGATCAGACTGTCTCAACTGCAAGGCAAACTGGCTGGGGGGAATCTGGAGGAAACAGACTGGGTAACATTTGGAGTCATAATAAAGAAAATCACCCCTCAGAGCTCAAATAACGTAAGCAGTTTTGTTCTATTCTCAATTAAATGAGGGTATTTTCACTGACAGGTTAATTAGATTTTGCACATTTTGTCAGCCAACTCCACATTCTTGTTTTAATTAAAACAAGCTACTATATTAAATTTGAATATTCTAGTAGTCTAGGTTAATTCAGTGCTGCTAGTGTCAGCTCTCGTATGAGAACCTGGATGTATGGCATAAAATTATCACCTACAGAATGCTGTATAAATCTGCTCATTCTGTTGTGGTATATGCATTCTGTAGGATTATTTCATCTTTATTATGACTTATATTGTTATGAATTGCTAAATTCACTAGCTTTGGCCCCCCAGAAGAGCAGCTACCTCTATGAAAGCAGAAGTCACAATATTAAATAGCACCAAAAAAATAAAACAACCAAACTTCATTTTCATTCTTTATCCTCCAAATTCCAATCACTTGGTCCTGCAGTCCCAAAAGGTGAGTTGATGTGCTAGCTCATGAAATCACAAGATAGAAAAGATCTGTTAGGTAACTTAGTTGTTTCCCCTTCCAATGAAGGATAGTTGCCTATTGTTAGGCTTGGCAGAATTCAGTTTTTATTATTTATAATTTTGACAGATATCAATGTTTATTTTTAAGCATTTTTTTTCTATTTTTATCCATTTAAATTTTCAGTTGTGGGAAATTATGGAGGGGACAAGCAATAACTATTTAATGACCGTAGATGTTGAGATTCAAAAAGTTAAATGGTTATAACTGTTAAAAAAACAAATTGTCAACATCCCATGTCAAAATATACAAAGTACTTAGCCATAAATCAAACTCTAATAAGTTTTCAAACAAAATTTTTATTTCTTTTTGTATTTGTAAATTTTGGTTATTATCATTGGAAATATTTTTGTTGGTTTGCCTGTAAGGTGAAATAGATGTTTGTTGACATTTACCAATTAAAATTCAATCCTTCCAAGCCTACCTATTTTACATTTACTAGGGCTTTGTTCATTCTTGTTCTAAAAGTGCCAAGTCATGGGGCTTCTACCAGTTCTCTTGTGATCATTCTACAGGCTAATATTTTGTCCAGCAGAAGTTTAATGGTTAGACACAGAGCTGAACACAAGGTCTGTGTTCTAGATCCAACTAGGTGGTCTTAGGCAAAACTGCCTCAATTTCATCATCCGTAAAATGGGGTTAACACGTAGTGTACAGGGTTATTATGGATTAATGAGAGTGTGTGCGAAGTGCTGTATGGCTATTAAGTATTGGTAACAGGAGCAAGAACAGCGGTCACAATTACATGTTTTACAATTACCTTTGTAAGTAAATAATGTTGCCACAGTGTTCCCTGGCCTATGCTAAGTATAGAGAACAAAGGCAAAATTGTAACGAGTTTCGTGCAGATGGCTGTAAGCCTGGGCAATATCAGTGGTTTTCTTATTAAGATCTTAAAGGGAAAACCAATGTCTGTTCCAGGGCAAAACTTTCAGTATCTGGCGGCTGAACGACCTGCGTGATCTGAACAGCTGTGTCTCGTTGTTTTTGTTTGGTGATGTCCACAAAGAACACTGGAAGACAGACCAAGGCATGGTCATCGGGCTGCTCAATGCTAATCCCATGAAACCTAAAGAAGGCTCGGATGAGGTAACAGTGGGTTTTTTTTCCCCTTGAACTCATAATTTTATTTGGGCTGTTGCTGGGAAATGTTTCAAAACACTTTGCCCAACTGATGATGGAATTCACAGTGCCCTCAGAAGGAAAAGTGCTTGGAAATTCATATCCCACCCTGCAATGCATTCTATAAAATACCTCCAGCCTTACCACAGCTCCTTGTCTTGTTTCCCTGGAACCCTGAGCATATAAAGCTGGAATTTCCTTTTCCTCACTTGACAATAAATAGATTATCTGTCGAGAGGGTGTCTCGTTTTTCCCCTTTCTTTCCTTTCCTTTTTCCCAATCTGAGCAGAAGCCTAGGAATTTTTACCTCCCTTTTCCATTAGGGCCACTGTTTTTCAGTAATTCTCCCTGTACATGATTTATGGGCTTATAGTGGTATTTGACCTCTTGTCACGATGACTGCCAATCAACTTCTGAGGAAGGCCAACACCCCTTCTGGTACAGGCGCACAGTGGGTTAGCCTGAACCCTCAGTGTACAGTGGGTTAGCCTGGTATAAATCTTTCAATTAAAGTGAACTGTAAAAGGTGCTAACTTCCAGTACTGACATCTGAAGCCCTCTGTCTATCCACAGAATGCATACAGCATGGTCTGTAACAATGCAGCTGGTCATACCAATATAGCTAAGCTCTGTTCCAAGGGTGACCATGTTCAGGGCTGAGCAGGTATTTGGTCTCCATGCCTGTTCAGTCTTTGGCTTCTCTGTGGAGAATACCAGCAGCCGGGCCACTTGATGGTGGCTTTAGTCGGGCAAACTCACGTTCTCTAGAAATTAGGACTGAGACCATCTACTGGCTCATAATACATCAATTTGCTGTCCTGTGGTAAATTACATTTGGTCACTACCAACCTAGACAGGAGCTGAACCAATGACCTGGAGATCAAAGGCTCTGTTTCATTGCCATCCTTTGACCCATCGAGCCCCTCTCCAGAAGTCTGTTTATTGAGCCTTGGGTTTACTCTTTGTGCTGTTTCTTTTTAGATGTGTTTGTCTGTTGATCACCCCCAGAAGATCTTACTTTTGGGTGAAGCTCTGGACCTGGGAACCTGCAAAGCTAGGAAGAAGAGTGGGGACCCATGTACACAGATTGTTAACCTGGTATGTATCTATTAGTCTCTAGGCTGTCATTGAGCTGTTATTGTTGTAGGTCACTGATGAAGGAAAATCTGGCTGGTGCCTTTGAGCCAGTGCTCTGATTCTGTGCATTATTATTGGATTGTAATTCATAACTTGTGTGTGTGTGATTAGTTGTGTCAATGGGCCTGCAGGTGGCTTGCCTCAGTTTCCCCATCTTTCAGGGCTCTCTCAATCAAATTGCTAAAACTCTCTTCTCATGTCCAGAAACGCACCTCCCTCAGGCAAGATTTATTAACAGAATATTCAAAATAAAATTTCTCAAATCCCCATCAAATCTTGACTCCTCATCTTCCTGCTTGGGGTCTCCCAGGCCTTCTCCGCCTCTAGCCTTTTCCCTGAAAACTCAGGGTTCCCTGCTGGAGTCTACTTACTCCCTGCAGCTATTCCCTGCTGTCTCAGGCCTCTGCTGAAGTATCTTATGCCCAAAGACTCTGCAAGCTCTCTCTCCGTGAGCATCCCCCCTTCTCAGCAGCTTCCTGCTTCTCTTTATAGGTGAATCATAGAATGGTAGGACGAGAAGGTTGCTCAAGAGGTCATCTAGTCCAGTCCCCTGCACTCATGGCAGAACTAAGTATTATCTAGACCATCCCTGACAGGTGTTTCTCTCACCTGCTCTTAACCCAGCTGGTTCTACTAACTAAACCCCACACCTCATCTTAGGTGTGGCAGTCAGGGCTAATGATATGAGACTGGCCGGCTCCAGGCCTTTAGGGGCAGGCCACCCCATTAAAAGTGGTAAGGTCAAGAAGGAGGAAATGAAATCTTAATCTAATCTAAATATCCTTTGGCCATCATATGCTATGTTAAGATGTGAGCTTTGACATCTCTGCAAGGGACCTTATGAGAGCACATCCCCTCTGATAATCTTTGGGTTCAGTTCTACCCAGATATATACACAAGCAAATGCATCTTGAAAACTGTTCCCATGTGACTAAGACTCAGTACATGCTCACAGCTCTGATGTCAAGACCACGTATCAAGAGTATAGTGTTGTGAAGAAGGGGGTGTGTGGGTGTAGGGAATATTTTAGTTTCCACTAGCGTCTGAGTTGGTGATAGTTCATCCAGGCTGAGAGATCAGACAGATGTGGGGATGATAAGAGAGAGGAATTGTCCCAATAAGAGCAGAGCCAAGTACCCACAGGTAAGTGTAGAAGGAAAAGAGTACAGACTCAGTACAGAACCTTGAAGGATACCAGCAGAGTGGAGGAGGATTGGAAGTGGGGTAGAAGCATTTGGAGATGGAGGAGGACAGCAATTGTATAAGACGTTTGCAACAACATTGGAACGTGCTTACACATCAGCACATGGAGACATGGGTGTGCAGTATCCTAAACCGCAACTGCATCAATAAACATCTAGTGCCAGCAATAATGAGCCAAGGGGAGGACATTTCCTGGCAGCTAAATTGGCTGGAGGAGGTGACTGGCTGTTGGCTAACAGGCACAATGTGCCTGATCTGGAGGTTCTTGCTACTAGAAACCCTGTACATAGAACCATATAGAGAATGATGTTATTTTGGTTTTGATGGAAAGTTAATGAACACCATGGGTGGAGGGTGCTGTTCACCTTATTGATCCCTCCCTACAGACAGACTAGGACAGTCACTGATTTTAATCTATGTTCTCTCCTGGATTTATATTGAAACATGTCTGTAAACTTTTTTAAATGGCTGTAGGAAACATCTCATTTTTAGTGTTGCTTTTCTTCCATGTCTGTGCTTGTAAAGAAGCTATGTAACTTTGAAGGTCATGAGCCATGGCCACATATATACTGATGACCCAGGTGTCTGTGAGGTCAAACCTTGGACCTTCAGACTTTGAGAATGAGCTATTCTAACAGGGAATATGTAAGACATTAGTGTGTGGGATCTTGTCTACCTCTAGTGACTGGTCCCTGCACTATAACAGCCGTCAACCCACAGTGGTAGAGGCCTGTGTGTCACATTCAGTACTTGCTGGTGACTCATGATGTCTGTACAAGCACAGCTTAGTTACAAAAAGATATTGTTGTTTTTCTCAGGGGAAATGTTATCTATCAATCTCCAGTTAGTCTTCAATAACAGAACTGCCTTATTTCTTTCCTTCAGAATGACTGTGAATATTGCCAGTACCACGTACAATCCCAGTACAAGAGGCTCAGCTCAAAGCGGGCAGATTTACAGTCTAGCTTCTCCAGTGGCCGTGCTCCAAAAAGGATAGCTCGCAAAAATCCCAGCTTGAAGGAGAGGCTCTGTCAGGATGGGTTTTACTATGGAGGTGTTTCTTCGGCAGCCTATGCAGCCTCAGTGTAAGAGAAACTGCTTAATTTCCTTGCAGCCCTTGGCTCTTTGACAGAATTCCCTTCCTAACTACGTATAAGTGTGTCCTGAAGTTATCTTTAAAGAGACCAGCATTCCTTTGGGTTAACTAAATTAACCAAACAGGAATCAAACTGCTCTGAGCCACATCACATTTGGCAGGGAGCCTGCCTGGCCACCCCAGGTAAGCAGAGTCAGTGCTTGGATGGAAAACCTCTTCCTATCCTTGAGGTGGTGTTGGTGAGTCGGTATGTGATGTTCTTACCTCAGAATCCTTACCACAACAATACCGCACTGTGAGGCTGGGGGTGCTGTGCTGCTCTCTTTCAAAGGAGGGGTAAAACTTAAGTCCTGAGCACTTAGGATCATTAAAGATCCCCTGGGCATTTTTAACCACTGTGTCCTGGCTAAATGTTATCTTGGGTAATTACATTCTGATATATATCCCTGTATCTTGTGGTGGTTTTTTTTTTTTTTTTTTTTTGACTTCCTAACCTTAATGATATGATGTTGCTGTGTGTTATTAAATAGTTACTGCCTCGCACCTGGGAGTGGTGGACAAAGTGAACTATATGTATCTGGTTGCTACTTCACATGGGTTCTGAGACTTAATTGGACCCTTTCCAAATCCCAGTGAAGTCAGCAGTGGAAAGACTCCCATTGACTTGAGAGGAAGCTGTATCATGCCCAATACTTGCAAATCATGTTTAGGATTCTCCTAACAATGCTACCTGATTACCTCATTAAATGACGTGTGGCTGTATGTAGCAATCTCTCCTGTCTTTTTCTGGAGCTAATATTAGCCAGATTTCATCAAAGTCTCTGTGTCTCTGGAATACTCAGAAGTGTATATCTAAATCTAGGCAGAAATGGGAAACCCAAGTCTTTGAGATACAAAAGATTACAGCACAATGTCCCTACTTGTGAGGGAAGCACCTGCTCAGAGTGAATGATGGGTAATTGGAGCATTTGGGGAGTTGCTGAGCTGATACTCAAACTCCAGTATTGCTCCTCACCCTTTACTTCACATCTTGGAGCAGCACTCACTTTTTGTGGGGTTTTGTCTCTGTAGTGCAGCAGCTGCAGCCCCTAAGAAGAAGATACAAACCACTCTCACGAATCTGGTCGTAAAAGGAGCTGATGCAATTGTACAAGAAACTAGAGAGAAAATAGGTAACTTTCTTTTTTCCCATCACATGCTTGCCGCCTGCTGTGTGACATGTCTGTGGAGCCCATGATGTGTGAGCTAGTTTAGAGCCTCTGGGAAATTCTGTAGTTACAAAGATGCCCGGTCTGAATTCACTTCCCCAAATGATCGAAACTTCTCCCCCTGGTATCACAGCTGCAGGGAAAAAGGTGCCCAGAGATTGTCCAGTTCTCTTCAAAGTTTGTTTTGCACCTCCCTTTTTATTATACAACCTCCTGCATGCACATAACTCTGGGATAGAAAATTACTGGCCAAAGTCTGGAACTTGAACCATCGAGTCCTTGGCCAGCATGAAAAAGTTACTGCTAGACTGTGGTAGTTCTAAGATCTCCAGTTGTGAATCACTGGCCTGAAAACAAATGATTTAAACCATTGGAAATAGGGTGTTCATGATTTCTGGGGACATTGAGTATGCCCCGAAGAGAGGCATTCTGGGGCGGTCCCAGCACAGTCATGGGAGGTGGGGACCTCGGAGTTCTAATCCTGGCTCTGACACACTTCTTCCATGACATTGAGCAAGTCACTTAACCTCTCTGCCTCCGTTTCCCTTTCTGTAAATAGGATTGCCCTTGTTGGGCTGCCCAGAGGAGAGAGGAAGGCTGGTCTAGTGATTAGGACACTAGTGTGGGACTTGGGAGATTTGGTTCAATTGCCTGCTCCAGTTGGTGTCTTTCTGTGTGATGCTGGACAAGTCACTTGGTATCCCTCTGCTTCAATTCCCCCTTTGTAAAACAGGGATAATAGCACGTCCCTACCTCCCAGGGGCATTGTGAGGATAAATACATTAAAGATAGTGAAGTGCTCAGATACTAGAGTAATGGGCCCATCTAAGTACCAAAAATAAACAGGTGGGATTTTGGGAAGCTAGTTTGTGACCTCTGTTAAGATGAGAGTAATATGTGAGCACTGAATATTATGTTTCATAGCAATTCTCTTGTTAGAAATGTCTGATGCATCAAATGTGAGTGCTGAAGCCAGAGCTTTCCCTTCCTGGTTCTGAGTCTGTTGGGTTTTTTGTGCGCTGCTCCAGGTATGGCGAAGAAACCCATGCCGTGTACTGATGAGTTCAAAGAATTGTTGGCAATGCCAACCTTTGGAGCACGAAACCTCTGCAAACACTTGGCCAAAGCAGATGCAGCAGGTATGTCCAGGTACTCCCGTAACACTCCCCTTTGCAGAGCCGTGGCTCATTCCTTGCAAGTCTCAGTGTCTGTATATTTATTTCAGATGTTCGAGGGAAGCAAGGATCTGCTTTCCAGTCTATCTCCGCTTCAGCACTGATCAAACAACAGAAGCAGCAAATGCTGGAGGCCAGAAAAAAGCGATCAGAAGATATACAGAGGCGGTAAAACTCTCTCCAGCATCTGCTGATGTTTTACAGGCAGACTGTCCTGTAGGGTGGGAGGGTTTAAAGTTTTATAAAACCTAATTTAACTAGGAATATCATGAGGCTTATTTCAATGAACAGCCAAATGCCCCAGCATTGTGCCTGAGAACCAGAAAGGATAAAGCAGGGAGAGTGTTAGAGCAGGAGGCTGGGAACTATGATTCCTGGGATCTGCCCACTCTGTGACTGACCTACCTACTTCACAGGGTTGCGCTGAGCCTTAACATTTGCAAAGTGGTTTGAGCTCTGATTAAAAGGAAACTGACCGGCCTAACTGCGCTATGCAACTATAGCAATACAGGCAAGGCCTCTTTCATTGAACAATGGCTTACAACGTGTCTTCTAAAGTCAATTGTACTATTTCGAGCTTTTTTGATTTGCCAGGGTGACCTATGACTATACTTCAGTGTTTTTTCCTTTTTTAGGTTTCTTCAGACTACAACAAAAACCAATAGCCCAGCTTTACCATCCTCCTCAGGGCTCCGCTCTCCAACCCCAGGGGCTGAATTTCCCAAAGCTGCAAAAATGTCAACCCCTCAAACACCCAGGCTGGGGATAGGCTTCACTGAGGGCGATGATGTCCTCTTCTTTGATGATTCTCCACCTCCAGTACCAAAATTGAATGGTTTAGCAGAAGCTAAAAAGGTAACAATCCCTTTGATTGGTTGGACTTTGAGCTCCTGACATGGGTCATGTTGCAACATGCAGCCTTGACTTCCGAGATCAACCTGTTAAGCTCTGTTGTGCCCCACTGTAAGCTTCTAATTCCTATTAGCTGTTATTGTCCAAGACACATGCTACTAGTATGTCTTTTTGTAAATATTCAAAGTGATAGGATATCTGCTAAAGAAAATCTCTATTAGCCAGGACGGGTAAGGAATGGTGTCCCTAGCCTGTGTTTGTCAGAGGATGGAGATGGACGGCAGGAGAGAGATCACTTGATCATTACCTGTTAGGTTCACTCCCTCTGGGGCACCTGGCATTGGCCACTGTTGGTAGACAGGATACTGGGCTGGATGGACCTTTGGTCTGACCCAGTACGGCCGTTCTTATGTTCTTATCTGCAAGTTTCTTTTAGCGCCCAGTTATTAGAGTGATTTATACAGAAATCTCCAATGATGTTTCCTTGCTGCTTTGAAAATGCAATTTTCTTTTTTCTAGCTCCTCTCTATCTTGTGCGGTATCTTGGTCTGGATCTCAGACATGTAACTCCGTAACACGCCAATGAGAATTATCAGCCTCATTTTACAGATTGGGAAACTGAGTCAGAGGTTGGGAGACTTGGCAAAGGCTCCACTACTAGGAAATGGCAGAGTTGGGATTAGAATTTGGTTGGGATGCCCATGCTCAGTCTAGAACACCTTATTGCCTCTTCCAGTTGACATTTTCCCAGCTGCCTTGGAATTAGGAATGTGTGACCTTGGATACGTGTGTTCAACGTTAACATTTTAGTTCCCATTTTCTAGTTGGCTGCTATAAACAAACTGCGAGCAAAAGGCCAAATCCTCAATAAAACCAACCCAAACAGTGTTAAACGGAAACGACCTGATCTTGCCGATGTTCTGGAGATCACGGAGAGAGTTGAGAAAAACATCCCCTCATCACAAGGTATGAAAGCACAGAACTGACTTTAAAAAGTGAGTGTGTTGTACACACTACCCTCCAAGTATCACCAGGTGCCTTATGACTAGCTATGTTAAGCTCAGCAGCTGCTGATGAATTACTTTTGTAACTAAAATCACACACTGGGTCAAAGAGATTTGGAACTAAAACAGGTTTTAAACCTGATTTTAAAAGGCCTAATTCCATGATGGATCTGGTGACAAAGGTTGGGTATCCTGCTGCTATGGAGACAGACCCTGAAAGCTCTAGGCTTCAATAGCTCCAGCCTCGTATATTCATCGTCTATGGCTCCCATCACCATAGTACCTTAGCACCTCCCAAACGTTCATGAATTTATCCTCCCAGCACCCTCCCGAGGGAGGGAAGTCTGACTCAGTTTCACAGATAGGGAACTGAGACTAAAGGACTTGCCCAATATCATGCAATCTAAATAATAATAAAGCAGCAAATAACTGGGCTTCTGTATAAAAGCAGTGCTCTTTTCTTCTGAGTTCGGTTTGCTCATTTTGCATTATGTGGAACAGTAGCTCAGCGATTTCCCTTTGTATCTAATAGTGGAAATTCCGCTCGGAGTGGACTATTAAAATAGATATCAATATTACCTTTCCAATTGTCCTGTTGCATTATAAAATGTATCTGAAATGGTATTGGATCACTACCTTTAAATCTAACAGAATGCTGAGTATTTAATCTGTCAGAGATCGTGCCCGGAATTTTTAAAAAAATTAAAAATAGGATGAGTGTTGTTGGATTTTCTGCTGTTGGAAGGAATAGAAACACAAAATTTGTAATTCTGGTTTTAAATCTTTAACCTAGTCATGATCTCTAGTTGTGATTTTTTTTTTTTTTAAATGTGTATTAAGTTACTAAGTGCTCCTGGATCATATATGATACAAGAGCTGAGAGCACTGTAGAAACATCAACGTATTTATTCATGAATATATCAAGTATGTTGCAGTCGTTGGCTGGAAGATGTTCTAGCAGAGCAAAGCATTGTATAATGCCTCACCGTCGTCCTCTGAGATAAATATTCTCCCTGTTTCCCTGAAGTGCACACTGCTCCATTTGTCACAATGGAGTCTTAACTCTGAAATCAAGAGATGACAATTTAGGCTGGGAATTCTAATTGTGCCCAATTGACGTAGGAGCAGGAGTCCCACGGACTCTGAGAGGCTTCTTTTCCTAAATCTCCTAATCCCATCCTAAAATGTCATCCTTAGTTTTCAGAGTTAACAATCCATCATGATGAATGGGGTATGCACAAGTCTCTTTGAAAGGCAAAGGGAATTGTGCTCCTAAGTCAGTTAGGCATGATTGAAAATCTCACTTGTAAATGTCACTATTGCTGACTACTTTGCTGTTGATCATTTTATCAGAAATATTTCCTGATGCTTTACTTATCCCACAGCACTTCCCTTGGCTTCTTCAGTATCATCTTTAGCTTGATCCCCACTCTCCCCAAACAACTTCCCCAATACTACTGGCTGTTAGCAGTGCAGCATATTGCAAATGTGGGCTTATCATAAACTGACTATCCCAGTAGGTAACAGGCGCTCTGCTATCCTGATTGACCTTCATAGTTAATTGGTTACAAGCCTCTTCGTTTTATTGAGGCTGTTGCAGAATTTCTAGTCTGCTGCACCAGTGTTCTGCAGAATCCAGGGATAATACTGCAGAATTTAGGTCCAGCTTGGTACAGAATACACTGGGCTTTGATCCTACTCGGGCAAGGAATCCGGCTCTCTGTGAGCTGAGGGGTGAAAACATTATCTACTACCTGCTGTTCTAGGCCTGTTTTCCTCCCATTGCCTCAAGGTTTTATAGTATTTGTAATTGTACACAAATTGCATACTTGGCTAAATCTCATCAAGGAAAGCAATTTAGTGGCTACAGTGTGAGAGTGATTCCTAGCTTTTCCTTCCAGTTCTGCTCCTGACTTGCTGTGTGAATTCTGGTAAGTCACTTAACCTCTGGTTGAGTTTTCCCCTCTGCATGATGGGAATAATACCAATCTCATAAGTGTTGTGACGCTTAACTGTTTGTAAAGTGCTTTGAGATCTGCAGAAGAGGAAGCTGACATTGTTAGTAGCATTTTATTTTCTCTTGTGACCGGATTGGAATTTGGCCTAAGATCTGTAGCTACTGCACTAATTACACATCCTATTCTCATTCACTTCTCCTTTACATACAACCTGAGACATCGCTTCGAGTTCTTGTTGTTTGTAAAGTACAAAAGGATGCTTATGCTTAGAAAGCAGAGCATGATTTTAAACTCACCCCGTGGCACGAACAGCAAACCTCTCTTGTTTCTCTAGCTGCAGATGAACTAGAACCTGCCCAAAAGAAACGTCGAGAACAGCTGGCATATCTGGAGTCTGAAGAGTTCCAGAAAATCCTGAATGCCAAGTCCAAGCACGTGGGCGTCCTTAAGGAGGTAAGTGCTTTGTACATATACTTGCAATGAGAGTTAAAGTTCAGGGTCATTACAAATAATTAGACACTCTAACGTCCAAACCTAGGTGAGTGGTACATGAGCTTTTACAAAATATACATTGAATAGAAATGTTTCCACAATTTAAAAAAATTCCAGTGAAATCCGTTTGTTTGAATTTCCACATTCCCTTGTAGACACTGTAACATTGTGTGAATATTACTCCTGGGGGAATTCTGCGCCACTGCACAATGCAGAATGTGGCTGAGTTCTGGGGGCAAAGGGGTATGGGTGTCTGGGCTGGAGGATGTGCCCTGCGACTGGGCTCTGGGGGGTAGGGGATGAGGGTGTCTGGGAGGGTGCCCGCAGCTAGGCTCTGGGGGAAGATGGAGTGCGGGTGTCTGGGTTGCGTGGGGGGGAGGAACAGCTGAGTTCTGGGAGGAGGTGGGTACGAGTCTCTGAGCTGGGAGGGCTGCGGCTGGGCTCTGGGGAGGGAGGGGTGCAAGTGTCTGGGCTCTGGGGGCTGCCCCACAGCTGTGCTCGGGGAGGGGGGGGGTACAGGTGTCTGGGCTCTGGGGGCTGCCCCACGGCTGTGCTCAGGGAGGAGGGAGGGGGTACAGGTGTCTGGGCTCTGGGGGCTGCCCCACGGCTGTGCTCAGGGAGGAGGGAGGGGGTACAGGTGTCTGGGCTTTGGGGACTGCCCTGTGGCTGGGCTCTGGGGGGTAGGGGATGCAGGTGTCTGAGCTGGGGGGGTACCCCGCAGCTGGGCTCTGGTGGAGGCTGTGTGGGTGTCTGGTCCCTCGGCTGGGCTCTGGAGGGGAGGGGGCAGAGAAACCGGAACTAGGTTGTCATAGGAGTTTCTTTAACTCTCTACTCCTAGGGGGATGATGTTTTGTGTCTGACATAGTTGCTGACAGGTATTTTGAAATAAATTACCAAAATAATTGAAACTGGTGTGATTATATTGTGTTATTTTGACAAATAAAATATGCAGAATTTTGCAGAATTTTAAAATATTGTGTGCAGAATTTTAATATTTTGCTGCAGAATTCCCCCAGGAGTATAATATATGAAAGCTAGGAGGTGAAACGGACTAGTCTAGCATCATTGTTCAAGCTGCATGAGGTGCAAAAAGCCAATGAAAACACAGCTATTAAATATCTAAATTATACTGTCAGGTTTAATATTAGATGGGGTGATAACACCAAGACTTTAGATTTTTAACTTGACAGTGTCCCTTTAAGACACAGTTGCAAAGGTGTGTGTAATAAGTGAGATGCTCACATTGGTTATAATTCTTAGTGTAGTTCTAGCACTTTTCATGGGAGGAGCTCAGAATGCTTTACATGGCCCTATTCTGATTTAAAATCAGTGTATTTGCACAATAGAATATTTTTAATCTTTATATTTATTTTGTAAAATTGACATCTTCTGTTCTAAAGACCAGTTTAGTGTCAGTGTGAACCTACAAGTCCTGATTTTTTAAATTTATTGTTAAAGGCTAGTAACTGCTCTGGCACCTAATAAAAGCTTTTTGAATAAGAATTCTCATTTTCCTTTATTGTCCTTAGCACAATCCTGCAAGTGTTCCTGAGATGCTGAATGTTCAGTGCCCCCATGTAGCATATACACTTAGAAACACCCTGAAATGCAGCTTTGCTTTGAGGAGTGACTAAAACCAGCACACTAGTATGCAAGACAGAGCAGTTGAGGCACCCCCTGGAGCAAACCATCGTGAATCTGCTCCAGGGTGCTGGCCTACGCGTTGTGGGACAGGTGCAATGCCCCTGTGCCCCGCAGCGCCGGCAGGGAGCGTTGTAAGTGGCCAGGGCCGGCTCCGGGGTTTTTGCTGCTCCAAGCGGCGGGGGGGAAAGCCGCGATCGGCGGCACTTCAGCAGCAGCTCCACCATGCCACTTTTCTTCTTCGGTGGCACTTCGGCAGCAGGTCCTTCCTTCCGAGAAGGACCGAGGAACCCGCCTCCGAAGAGCCGGACGTGCCGCCCCTTCCCCTTGGCCGCCCCAAGCACCTGCTTGCTGCACTGGTGCCTGGAGCCGGCCCTGTAAGTGGCAGTGTGCGTGAAGCAGAATGGCTAGTGTGACCACCGTGCAGTATTGCAGTTTGCACTGGCTCAATCCCAGCAGTGCTGGTTGCAGTTATGTGAGTCTCTGGTGTGGCAGAGAAGGCTTTTGAGAGCCCAGGTGACTTCGCATAGCTCCACTGAGGCTGGAGCTGTAACTTCCAGCTCAGGTAGACATTCCCCCGCAAGCTTTGATCGAGTTAGCATGCTAAAAATAGCAGGGTAGCTGTGGCGGGATGGGCTTGCCACCCCGCATACAGTCCTGTCTGAGACCCTAGGTGTGTACACGAGCAGCTGGCCCATGCCATGGTGGCTGCACTGCTATGTTTATAGTGCTGACTTGATCAAAGCTAGTGCAGGAGTGTCTGCCTACGCTGGAAATTACACCTCTAGCAGCAGTGTAGATTTACCCGGAGAGGAGGATTTGACCCACTCCCTGTCATTTTACTGCTAAACTGATCAAATTTGATCTGAAGTCCGAGCCAGAGACTTGAAACACCAAAGCCGGACTAGTTCCTGGTACGAGGGCATTGACACCTTGTCAGCCTCGGTCCCTGTTTTCCTTTACTCACTCTTCTGCAGTTAGCTGCCATCTAGCACCCTGTCTGTCCCCACCTGCCTGACATGCACTCTGTACTAACAGAACATCAGCTTGTGGCCCTCCTCCTCTTCCTCCAGTCTGGCTCGCTCCCCACCCACGCTCCATCCATGTGGCCTCCATCTCTCCCTTTCTGTAAACCATAAGGGAATTGAGGTTTCTCTGGAATCTAGTTCTCCCCTGTGCACAACTGAGCGTGCCAGTTGTCAGCACCAGGAGCCCCAGTCATGGGATAGGACCCCATTGTGCTAGATGCTGGACAAACAGAACAACATGACAGCCCTGTCCCAAAGAGTTTATAATCTAAGCAGTTGTTTTATAGCAGGTCAGCTATTGCAGATATTCATATCTATGGAGTCACTTTGCTCTCCAGAAAATGGACACATGCTTATTTCATTCCACTTCTGTGTTGTAACCATGGCTGCGGGCAGAGGGGTTGCAGAGCCCAAGCCTTTGTGGGCAGTGGTACAGGCGATCCAGTAGATGGCGCTCTTTCCTCTGAGACAGTATCATAGAATCATAGAAGATTAGGGTTGGAAGAGACCTCAGGAGGTCATCTAGTCCAACCCCCTGTTCAAAACAGGACCAGCCCCAACTAAATCAAGCCGGGCCTTAAAAACCTCTAAGAATGGAGATTCCACCACCTCCCTAGGTAACAGTACTGTAACAACTCCCCAGGATGGTGTGAGGGGCACAGTGTGGCTTGAGATGAGATGTGTAAACCGAAGATGCTAATCAGTAAAGATCTCACGGCGCTCTTCGTAAGAGTCTGAATGCTGACTATGGCGGCCTGGGCAAATCCCAGTTCAGGTCATCCTGCATGCCTCCCTGCACTTTACACTTCAGTACAGAAGTGAGTACTGTACCCAAGTTGTGTGTTATCTCAGATGCTGTTTAAGAGCTCTACCTGGGAGATGGCTGCATTTCAGCAGCGTGTGCATTATATACTGTACTTTTTCAAACAAGGAGTGCACACGAAATGGATTATTCGGAGCTTCTGAACATTCATCTGTCTTTCAGAGATTTCAGTCTCTCCGGGGCAGTATGTGGTCATCCTGGCCAACCCACTAGATGTGGAACTGCTTGCACTGTTTCTAGGTGTGCTGTTTGCATATCAGACAACAGCGCCTCTCTTGTGCTCTGGCAGGCTGAGGCTGAGCTGCAGGAACGCTACTTTGAACCTCTGGTGAAAAAGGAACAACTGGAAGAGAAGATGAAGAACATTAAAGAAGTGAAGTGTCGGGTTGTGACGTGCAAAACGGTGAGTGACCCTGGAGCATGAAGGGGCGTGGAGCATGCAGACTGGTTTGAACTGGATTTGAGTGAGGAGTTTAGCTGCTATCTCTGCTGAAGCCTGGATTGGTGATTAGCAAGAAAACTACTTGATCCTTATGAACGTTCTTGATTAGACCAGCTGGAGCGGTGAGTGATACTGCGGGAGTTAGAGCTTTGGTGAAATAGCACAGACTTTGGTATTGCATTTGAGCTTTCCAGAAGCAAAGTGAAGTGCCCCTTTGTGTGCCAATGGGTTCCCAGCACATAAGTCACTCTGGCGAAGATCTGCTTCCCAGCAACTGATTACCAGGTTGTTTCACTTAGATCAGAGTTGATAGTCTCCCATAATTCTTGCCAGTCTGAAACTTTGTACTGGACTCTGGAGTATTCTAGGACTGGGGGAAGAATGAGCTCAGGTGCCTTGGAACATAGCAAAAGGCATCCTAACGACTAGATTCTTTAATCTGCATTTCAGTGGCTCCATTTGGAAGGCAGAGGTGATGTTTTACCATAATTTAAAATGCCATGGGGCTGGGGGAAGTTTCTTCTTGCCTGAATAGTTTGAACCGCTGACATACTTTCTCTCCTATCTGTCTATAGCTACACAGAAGGCTATCTGTACTCTGCACTTTGCAGGGAATTGGGCCAAACATGACAAAAGGTGGTAGTGAAGAAGAGAAAGGGGCAGAATGGGAAGGGTTTGGAGGTAGTGATCTTATTAAGTAGGCCATTCTCTCTGGGCATGCCAGAACGGGAGTTGGGGGGGCATCCTGCTGATCCTGAATGAACACTGTTCTCCTTGGACAGCAGAATAACACTTCTTTCACTTAGTGTCTCTGCTTCTCTCATAGTGTTCTCTCTCTCTCTCTCTCTCTCTCCTTGCAGTGTAAATACACCTATTTCAAGCTCCTAGAGACGTGTGTGAAGGAGAATCATGAATACCACTGGCATGATGGTGTCAAGCGATTCTTCAAGTGTCCTTGTGGAAACAGAGCCTTATCTCTTGACAGGCTACCGAAAAAGCCCTGCAGGTAGGAGGGGCTCCCTGCAATACGTTAGCAGGTTCAATTGCACCAACCAATAATCTGAGGACACTTTATCCAGTAACATTAGCATGTGCTAATGCCCAGAACTGTCACCGCCTGCTGATAAGCATTATGGGAGGGATTTGGGTTAGCTAGAGATCCTCTGTACAGGGCACCAAACTAACCCCAAATCTACACTACAAACTTATATCAGTATAACTACATCGCTCAGGGATGTGAAAAGTCTACAGCTCTGAGCAATGCAGTTATCCCCACCCAACCTCCCGGTGTAGACAGCACTATGTGGGCGGGACAGCTTCTCTCACCGACACAGCTACCGCCTCTCGTGGAGGTGGATTAACTATGCTGACGGGAGACTCTCCTGTCGGTGTAGTAGTGTTTTCATTAAACGGCGACAGCTGCACCGCTGTACATGAAGACAAGCCCTAACACTCCATCTTCCTCTTTCAGCGCCTGTGGCCTCTTCAAATGGGAACGCGATGGAATGCTCAAGGTAAGCCTGGGCCAAAGCTCCCTGTTGCACTGTGGGAACTGGGCTGCTTTTGTTAGTGGGTTTTCCCAAGCTTTGCTTTGGCACTAATCTGAGCTGTCTGAGAAGGGGACAGCTTCTCTATTTAAAAAATAGCCAGGGCCCAAACCACCACACGCTATGGTAAGATGTAAAGTCTTCCACTCCTCCTGAAGTATCTGTAGTGGAATGATGTGGAGACTGACTTGTCCATATGTTGAATGGTAAAAGGCCCGTGCCATCACTGTACGCCCCCTTATGGCCGGGGATGGTGCTGCAGATGTGCCCAGCATTACTTTCTCCGATTGGTGTCAGTAAATTCACCGGCGAGGGGAAGCCAAACGCTAACAAAATGGAAGGAGCATTTGTAACAGCAGATCATACGGCCTACCTCAGGATGCTGGCTCAGAGCTCCCAAACTGCAAGTCCACAAAGCAGTCTCTGAGCTTGGTCAGGCTGGTCTCCGGGACCCTGAGAGAGAGCATGACCACCCATTGCAGCCTACAATGCTTCTAGTCCTCTCGCCCCAGTTCAGCTTCCTTATCCTGTTTAAAGAGGCCAGCCCTAGGGAAAGCTCCCCTGATTACAGCCAGGCTGCTTTGGTTGTGAGCTCCTGCCTGGAGCGGTAGTACATTCCGCGTAGACATTAATGCAAATTTACGACGACTTTGTTTTTCCAAGATGTACCTTACCCCAGTGGTTTTCAACCTTTAGTTATTTGCGGACCCCTAAAACATTTTGAACGGAGGTACAGGTCCCTTTGGAAATTCAACCTGTGGTCCACAGACTCCTACCATAGAAGTCTTAGACTGAAAACCGACTGAACAGAGTTCAGTTACAACTGTTGCATGGTGCTCAGCACGGCATTTGACGTGTCAGAAAGGGCACTAAACTGTGGGCTTCTATGGTAACAACAACACTTTCCGGTTTTGACCTGTAGATGGGGTATTCACGTACAGTCCTTCTGATTGATCCGAAAAATGGAATGCCTTTTCTGGGATCTGAAACTTTATTTTCGTAGTCACCTTTCATGGATCCCTTAGACATAGTCTGCGGACCCCCAGGGATCCATGGACCATAGTTTGAAAACCACTGACTTAGACCAACAAAAGCCAGGGAATTCCAGGCTCAGATGGCTGTCCTGTTCTGGTCACTGACAGTTTAAAAATGATACTGTTGTAAACATAAAATATATTGCTGCCTTGCTTACAAATAACACTTTAGATTTTTAGGTACTTAAGTTTTTTCTGTTTTAACATTTCACTATGCATGCTGTTTTGGAGAAATGTAAGAAGGGAACAGTTCTGATAGTGAAAACAGACTGGTCAGTTTCACTTTTGTGTTTCACAGCCAGTTTCTAGTCCATTTCATTTTCCAAATTCATTTTTTCATGAATTAACATGGTGATGTTGTTTGGATTGAAAAAGCAGGGAGAATGTTAACTAGATGGTTTCCCTTTAACTCACACAGTTTTCACTAGGCTTTGTAGTGTGCTTGTGTAAAATCGTGGTATGGGACTACCAAACCTCCACTTTTATGCCTCAGTATTGTACGTTTCTGTATTTTTTGGCATCCTTAGTTTATTCTTTGCTTTTTGTTGTGTTGGCTCCTTATTTTAACTGGCATGGTCGGAGGTTGCATTTGCAGGATTGTCTGTAGGAACTCTTGAAACATTATGATTTATGTAGCTACTTATTCAGATAATTTAGCCCTCCCATGACTCTTTTGATGATGATACACTGCAGCTGGCTTAGCTTGGATTTAAATCTTCCTTTGTATGTTAATATTTCTAGGAGAAGAAAGGTCCGAAGATTGGTGGAGAAACGCTTTTACCAAGAGGGGAAGAGCAACCCAAATTTCTTAATAACCTTAAGTAATCCACCAGTGATTGTCACAACATACCCCTCATTTTTTGTCTCTGAATTAATCACTTTTTTATCATAAAGCAACTGAGTGCTGGGTTTTGCAACAAACAAGCAGGGCAATCGATTTCTTGGGACAAGGTCTTTCCTCCAGTATCCGGATTGGAATGTCCAGCTTTGAACTTTTTAAACTGATTGAAGAAACCTCATGTGAATTTCTTGTTCATGCCCTTCATTCTTAGGAACGTGCTGTTCACAGTATTTAATTTAGGGAAGAGACATCTAGTATCATGGAATCTGAACCACGAAGTGGTTTCCTCTGGATCCTGAAGTGTGTGTAGAACATTTCATTAGAACCACCCCACCGGACTCGTAAGATGTAAACAATTATGATCTTGGAGGGACCTTTGAAACAGTCTGCAAGTACTTGTAGCATGTCTGTGGTTCATATAGTGGTCCATCATGGGGAACACGTCCATCATGGTGTCTTAATTCAGCTATTCCAGTCCTAGGATGTACTACCTCCCATTGTTACAGGGTGCATAAGCAGCAGCATATAGCAGGTTGAACTTATAGAGGTACATGATGTGGCATGACACTTTCCATTGTTTCCAGAAATCCACAGGGCAAATTTCAAGCTGTTTGTGTGAGTTCTTACTATGTAAAGTTTTCAAAAGGGCCTGAGTGGCACCGGCACTTGACTTTCATCTAAGCCATTCAGGTGCTTTTGAAAGTGGCACCCCCGCCTTCCAGCTGATTGCCCCACATGCATGTAGGCTGCCCGGTGTCGACTGATGACCTGTCATCTTTACAACTGCAGACCCAGAACGTGCCAATTATAAAATGGTAAAATTTAAATTCTTTTAATGAATCAGCCAATATTTTGTCAGTGGCTTTAATGAGCAGACAAAGAACAGATTATTTTAGATAGCTTTTAACCCTTTTTCTAGCGTTTTTTAATATTTTTTTTAATGGATACAAATAGCATAGTCTTTAGGACCCCCTAGGGCCTGACTGTGTGAATCCTTTGTGGGATATTATCTGCTTCACACTGAGCCGCGTGAGCTCCCGAATGCCAGGTCTCCTGCGGAGTTTCCCTAGAAGTACTGGCTGTGTTTGGCAAACGTTACCCTGTTTGACAATCTCCTTGGAAGCAGCCCTGGTTTGTGGCATCAGGGTCCGTCAGATTCCTAAAACCATGAATATATTTGTAGGCGTTCAGACAAACTCCCAGAGACAACGTAAGGTTTGGTTTACACTTAAAAGTTATGTCAGCGTAACTACGTTGGTCAGGGGTCCGAAAAAACCATTCCCAGACCAACAGCTGTGTCGATAAACCCCCTAGTGCTGATGCAGCTATGTTAAAGGAAGAGTGCTTCTGTCTGTGTAGCTGTTGTTGTTCGGGGAGGTGGTGTTCCTTCACCAACAGAAAATCTGTTGATGTGAAAGCTGCATCTACGCTAGGGAGCTATAGTGACATCTCTATGCCAACATAGGCTCCGTCATGTAGACAAACCCTAATGTGTCCAGTGGACTTCTAGGTTGAAAGCGCTTATATTACCCTTTTTTTGCACAAGATACGCAGATGAGGAGTAAGTAATTTGAATTGTAAAGACTTATCTGTACACTCTGCAACCATTAGTGTCCCCAGTTGGTGCTGTTGCCTTCAGTCTTGCCCATCCTATGAGGTTCAGAATCATTGCTTTTAATCCACTGTGTGGAACAGCTGACAAGTGGGTACTGCCATTTATTGACGATTGTAAATATTTAATTGTGACACTTCGGCGTCTCTCGGAATCTTTGTAAATATATTGCACAATAAAGAGCTCCAGGGGTTTAAATGTTACTGTTTGTATTACAATAAATGATAACTCCTGAAGAGCTTTTGTTTTTTGATCAATTCTTTTAGGCAGGTTGACAGACGCAAGGAGCTAGGCTGGGGAGCCTAGCCCAGCAAGACCAGCTAGCAGAAGTCTGCCTCAGTGGTGTCCCAGCACACCAGGTGTCATCCCAGGGGGTCCAGCCCGTCACAAAGGTGGCTGTACTTTTATACTCTTGGGGAAACAGAATTCCTTCTCCAAACTTCTAGTGTTGCTATCACCATGGTAGGCACATACCTAGGTAGGAATGTTTTAAGAGAGCCAAGAAATGAAATATCTCCGACAGGAGCATTTAATTTCCGCAGTGGTGCTCAGAGCACTAATATTAATTCCCTGTGTACAAATGTGATAGGTATGCGGCACAGCACCATGCTTAACCTGCAGAAGCATTGGACGAGGCCGGGGGAGGGAAGGATCAGGAGGTCTTAGGCACTGGTTTCAGGGTTTGAGTGATAACATCCCATGTCTCAAGGAAGGGCATCAGACAAGAGTTGCCCCAGAGTCCCAGGACTAGAACCAGTGACTAGACTCTGCCTAGATCCAGTTGGCTTGGAAGCATGTGGGACCCAGCAACTGGGTCCACTCACAACAGGCCACTGGGTTAGTGGATCGGTTTGTAACAACCCCAATCCTGCAATCCTTTGTGGCTGCAAAGGATTGTGGGTCACAGCAAGAAATGATGACTGTCAATTTGGTCTGGGTGAGATAGGGGTTAGAAAACCTTGTTCTAGTGCAGTGAGTGGGGCCTGGCAGGCATGAACTCCTTGGTTCTAATTCACCTTGCTATGTGGCCAAGTCCAAGTCACTTAACCTCTGTCTTCCCCTCTCTATGGAGGATAACATACCTCAATCATAGAGGTGTGGTAGGGATTAATTAATATCTGCAAGCACAGAGATTTCTTTGTTTGGACAATGTTATCAGGTATTCAACTGATAAGTCCTGTTAAATCAGCTCGGTAATCATTATAAACATTCATCTAGTGGTATCCTTCAGGGTAAAAGTACTAAGACTCCCATTGACTTCAATGGCCTTTGGATAAATGATCTGCACCAAAAGGGGTAAGAAACGTTTGCCTTTTTTTTGCAACAGTGTTACACTGTTGACTCATATTAACTTGCGATCCATTATGACCCCCAGATCCCTTTCCGCAGTACTCCTTCCTAGGCAGTCATTTCCCATTTTGTATGTGTGCAACTGATTGTTCCTTCCTAAGTGAAGTACTTTGTATTTGTCCTTATTGAATTTAATCCTATTTACTTCAGACCCATTTCTACAGTTTGCTACCCTTCCCAGCTTGGTATCATCCACAAAATGTTATAAGGGTACTCTCTATGCCAGGGGTCGGCACCCTGGTGGGCCGGGCCAGTTTGTTTACCTGCCATGTTGGCAGGTTCAGCCGATTGCGGCTCCAACTGGCCGTGGTTCGCTGTCCCAGGCCAATGGGGGCTGCGGGAAGCGGCGTGGGCTGAGGAATGTGCTGGCCCTGGCTTCCCGCCGCTCCCATTGGCCTGGGACGGCGAACTGTGGCCAGTGGGAGCCGCGATCGGCTGAACCCTCCGGACACAGCAGGTAAACAAACTGGCCCGGCCCGCCAGGGTGCTTACCCTGGCAAACCGCGTGCCAGAGGTTGTCGACCCCTGCTCTATGCCATTATCTAAATCATCGATAATGATATTGAAGAGAACTGGATCCAGAACTGATCCCTGCGGGACCCCACTCGATATGTCCTTCCAGCTTGAGTGTGAACCACTGATAACTACTCTCTGGGAATGGTTTTCCAACCAGTTATGCACCCACCTTATAATAGCTTCATCTAGGTTGTATTTCCCTAGTTTGTTTATGAGCAGGTCATGCAAGACAGTATCAAATGCCTTACTAAAGTCAAGATATGCCACATCTACCGCTTCCCCCTATCCACAAGGCTTGTTACCCTGTCAAAGCTATTAGGTTGGTTTGTCATAATTGATTCTTCACAAATCCATGCTGACTGTTACTTATCACCTTATTTTCTTCTAGGTGTCTGCAAATTGATTGCTTAATTATTTGCTCTATTATCTTTCTGGGTACTGAAGGGTTATCCTTTTCCCCCTTTTTATTGATTGGCACTATATTTGCCCTTTTCCAGTCCTCTAGAATCTCTCCTGTCTTCCATGACGTTTTGAAGATAATCGCTAAATGCCTCAGATATCTTCTCAGTCACTCCTTGAGTATTCTAGGATGCATTTCATCAGGACCTGGTGACTTGAAGACATTTAACTTGTCTAGGTAATTTTTAACTTTTTCTTTCCCTATTTTAGCCTCTGATCTTACCTCATTTTCACTGGCATTCACTATGTTAGACATCCAATCGCTACTAACTTTTATGGTGAAAACCGAAACACAAAAGTCATGTAGCACTTCTGCCATTTCCACATTTTTTGTTGTTTTTTTTCCACCTCATTGAGTAAGTGGCCTACCCTGTCCTTGGTCTTCCTCTTGCTTGTAATGCATTTGTAGAATATTTTCTTGTTACCCTTTATGTCTCTAGCTAATTTGATCTCCTTGTGTGCCTTCGCCTTTCTTATTTTGTTCCTACATACTTGCATTATTTGTTTATATTCATCCTTTGTAATTTGACGTGGTTTCCACTTTTTGGGGACTCTTTTTGAGTTTCAGATAGTTGAAGATCTCCTGGTTAAGCCAGGGTGGTCTCTTGCCATACTTCCTATCTTTCTTATGCAGTGGGATAGTTTGCTCTTGTGACCTTAATAGTGTCTCTTTGAAAAACTGCCAACTCTCTTGAACTGTTTAGACTTGCTTCCCATGGGCTCTTATCTACCAACTCCCTGAATTTGCTAAAGTCTGTCCTCTTGAAATCTATGATCTTCATTCTGCTGTTTTCCCTCCTAATAGTACTATGGACATGATCTTTGTCATAAGGCAGGTCCAGGAAAAAAGTTTAGAGGAGAATATGGATCTGTATGCAGTTTTTATTGACTTGACCAAAGCTTTTGATACGGTCAACAGAGAGGGTCTATGGGCTATAAACTGGGCTGCCCAAGAAGGTTCATACAAATCATCCGTCTTTTCCATGACCACATGACAGTGCAAGTACTGTCCAATGGTGACTCTTCTGACATATTTGAAATCTCAAATGGAGTGAAGCAAGGCTGTGTACTTGCTCCAGTGCTGTTCAACTTGTTCTTTGCCTGTATCCTCAGTCATGCCACAAGGGACTTGGAATGGGGGATACATATCCGCTACTGACTCGATGGCTCCCTCTGATCTTCAAAGACTCAATGCAAAGACCAAGATGCTAAGACCAAGACTTCTCATCAAGGCACTTTTTGAAGATGACTGTGCCTTGATGGCCCATAGACAGGTCTTTGTTGATAGGTTTTCTGAAGCATCCCAGCTCTTTGGCCTCACCATCAGTTTCAGGAAGACAGAGGTCTTGTTCCAACCAGCACCTCATTCCAATGCCCCAGCACCAGCCATCTCCATCCAAGGCACACAGCTGAAAAATGTGAATCAGTTCAAGTATTTGGACAGTACCATCTCTAGTGCCAGTTCCCTTAATAAGGAAATCGCCTCCAGAATTAGTAAAGACAGCCAGGCCCTTGGCCAACTCCAAACACAAGTCCTTAACCAACACAACATTCATCTCTCCACCAAATTGAAGATCTATAGTGCAGTGGTTCTAACATCTGTCCTGTATGGTTCTGAGATGTGAACTCTTTATAGTCGGCACATTAAACAGCTTGAGCAATTTCACATGTGCTCCCTCCGTTCAATAATGGGCATTTGCTGTCAGGCCAGAGTGACCAATATTAAGGTCCTTGAGAGAGCAAACACAACCAGCATTGAGGAAATGTTATTGAGAGCACAACTTAGATTGAACCGGACATGTCATCAGAATGGAAGACCACTGTCTCCCAAAACAGATCTGGTATGGGGAGCTCAGTCAGGGCCAAAGAAAGAAGGGTCGTCCGCATAAGCACTTCAAAGATAACCTGAAGAGCAGTCTCCAGTGGGCTGGCATCAATCTCAAAGAACTCGAGCAAATGGCTCAGAACAGGACTCACTGGCAGTATCTGACCAGATCAGCATCTAACAGGTTTGAGCGTGATCGACAAAATCATCTCCAGACTGCACGTGAAAGGTGCCACAGAGCTGCATCATCAAACATCATAGACCTGGACTTCCCATGCCCTCCGTGCAGCTGACTCTGCATCAGGGATCGAACATTGGAATCATATGCATAGCCAGAGATGAGAATTGCGACAATATCATCATCATCATCCGTGATGGACTACCAACAGCTGTTTTCCCTCCTACTATTCCTTAGAATCATGAACTCTATCATTTCATAGAATCATAGGACTGGAAGGGAACTCGAGAGGTCATCTAATCTAGTCGCCTACACTCATGGCAGGACTACGTATTACCTAGAGCATCCCTGACAGGTGTTTGTCTAACCTGCTCTTAAAAATCTCCAACGATGGAGATTCCACAAGGCAATCTATTCCACTGCTTAACCACCCTGACAGTTAGGAAGTTTTTCCTAATGCCCAACCTAAACCTCCCTTGCTGCAATTTAAGCCCATTGCTTCTTGTCCTATCCTCAGAGGTTAAGAACAATTTTTCTCCCCTCCTCTTTGTAACATACTTGAAAACTGTTATCATATCCTCTCTGACTTCTCTTTCCCCGATTTCATGATCCCTTTCACCCAAGCTGCCTTCCACTTTCAAATTCTCAACCAATTCTGCCCTATTTGTCAAAATAAAATCTAGAACAACCTCTCTCCTAGTGACTTTCTCCATCTTCTGAAATAAAAAACGGTCTCCAATACATTCCAAGAACTTGTTGGATAATCTGTGCCCTGCTGTGTTATTTTCCCAACAGATGTCTGGGTAGCTGAAGTCCCCCATCACCACCAAGTCCTGTGCTTTGAATGATTTTGTTAGTTGTTTAAAAAAGTCTCATCCAGCTTCTTCTGCCTGGTTAGGCGGTCTGTAGTAGATCCCTACCATGACATCACTCTTGTTTTTACCCCTTTTAACCTTACCCAGAGATTGTCAACAAGTCTGTCTCCTATTTCCATCTCAATCCCCGTCCAAGTGTGTACATTTTTGATATATAAGGCAACACCTCCTCCCTTTTTTCCCTGCCTGTCCTTCCTGAGCAAGCTGTACCCTTCTATACCAATATTCCAGTCATGTGTATTATCCCACCAAGTCTCTGTGATGCCAACTATGTCTTAATAGTTCTGTTTATTAACTAGCATTTCTAGTTCTTTCTGCTTATTTCCCATACTTCTCGCATTAATATACAGACATCAGATACTGGTTTGATTTCCCTCCTACGTTCCCTGTTGTCTCTCCCTTATCCCTGCTATAATGGCCAATGCTCCCGCTAGATTCCAACCCTTCTCCCAGGTCTTCATGTTTTTGACTTACCTGTGGGCTTTTGCCACCTGCCCCCATTGAACCTAGTCTAAAGCTCTCCTCACTAGGTTAGCCAATCTGTATCCAAATGTGCTCTTCCCCTTCCTCGATAGGTGGATCCCATCTCTGCTTAGCAGCCCTTCTTCCTTGAGCAGCATCCCGTGGTCAAGGAAACTGAACCCCACCATCCTCGCAGCAGCCTCCGACTGCCAGAAGACGGGTGGGGAAGACAGGGATGGCTCACTCCAACTGCCCCATTCTGTCCCCCCGCCCCCCCCCCCCCCCCAAAGCCCTGGTACTGGCCACTCTTAGAAACTGGCTAGATGGACCCAGTATGGCAGTTCTTATTTGCTTCTACTCTGATGTATTAATTTTGGCCACATGGTCAGTCAAATCATTGGACTAAATAAACTGCAATTCTGAATATGAAAAACATACTCTATGATGAGGGCATTATTTGGATTTGGAGTGCCAGCTAATAGATCACCTGGTACTGGAATTCCTAGCTAGGAAATGTTTACCCGGCCATGGGATTATTTCTTTTTTTCCAGATGCAAACTGCCAAGTATGCGTATCAAAAGGGATGGGAGCGGTTCAAGCCCTTTTATAATACCTCATATCTAATCAAACTTGTTTTAATAGATGGGCTAAACATTTCTTCCCTTCAAACTTCATCTCCCCTTTGGAGCATTGGTTGAAAAGAAAAACCTGCGCTGCTGAAACAAATCTTCTTACCTGGCCCTTTACAAATGCTGTGGGAAAAAATGAAACCTTTCACATTTTAACTTTCTGCTGCAATCAGTTCAGTCTCATTAACTATTAAGTAAAAACAGTTTAATGACAATTTAATACAATTTTGAAAACAGTAGCTAAAGCACCTTCATTTTTCTTTGTTTTTCAATTCAAGATTATATGAAACTACAGCAATTATAGCTCAGATTTGTAATCAAAGTGCCAACCTGGCATTACAGGCACTGAAGCATTCAACCTGCAGCATGTTTCCATAACAGGCTTTCTAGCCAAATGAGCAGTATCTCATTTTAGTGCTTGGCTGAGGTTGTTTTAGTGATTCATTTCAATGCAAGGGCTGGAAGGCAGCTCTTTTAACCTGTTTACAGCTTGGTACCCACACAAAACTTTCCTGAATCATGCTACTGGAGTCATTTTCTTTATTTTAAAAGCAAGTGCTAGTTTCCACACAAAGGTGGGTGTGGTAGAGGAATGCCCTGGAAAATGCAGTAATACTTGTGCATTGGTATATAATCACTGCACTGACAGTGGAGCAGCAAGTGGCAGTCACGCTGTGTAAACATGCAATGCCGGAAGTCATTTTGGAGTGGGAAATTCCACTGTGGGGGCAGTTGTCATGCAAGTGTGCAGGGCCATTAATCGTCTCCTGCTATGCAGGACTGTGACTCTTGGCAATGTGTAGGATCTAATGGATGGCTTTGCAGCTATGGGGTTCCCGTACTGTGGTGGAGTAACAGACATCATGCATATCCCTATTTTGGCCCCAGAACACCTTGCCACGGAGTACATCACCAAAAAGGGCTAATTTCCCAAGGTTTCTTGTCTCTTCCCCCATCTATGCTGAAGGCAACGAGAACGCTGGAGCTGAGGAGACTGGTCCCCAGGCTAACAGAGAGATCCTGTGTATGAAAGACTATAACCAACTTAGGGTGACCAGATGTCTCGATTTTATAGGGACAGTCCTGATTTTTGGGTCTTTTTTTTATATAGACTCCTATTACCCCCGAACCCCTGTTCCGATTTTTCACATTTGCTGTCTGGTCACCCTAAACCAACTTGCAGTATCCAGAGGGGTGAGTAAAACTGCTTAGTCTAGATATTGCCTAGGGGTGAGAATTTAGCCTGCATGCTTATCTTTTCTTTTCTTTTGGTAACTACTCTGATTTTTGTATGTCACTTATAATCACTTAAAATCTATCTTTTTGTAATCAATAAACTTATTCTCATGTTTATTCTTACCAGTGAGTTTGACTGAAGTGCTTGGTCAATCTGCTCAGGTTTCAAAGGCATGTCCACTTTCCATTGGTGAAGTGGTGAACCAATTAATAAACGCGCATTGCTCAAGAAAGGGTCCTGAGCAGTGCAAGATGGTATATTCTGGTGGTATGAGGTTGGGAGCTGGGGCTATTTGGCTGGGGTCTTTCTGTGTGTGATTTGTGAGTGGCTGTGGGAGCATTCATGCAATCTAGCTGGGTGTGGGGCTCCACATATGGTTGTAATGAGTGGTAACAGCACCTGGAGGGGTTTGTTGCTTGTCACCAGTAAGATATTATGAGTGACAACCCAGATTAGTGAGTTAAAGGGGCAGAGTGGTCCCACAGTCCAGGTTACACCCCGGGGATCCCATCACACCTCTGTTTGCCCAGATTGAATGTAATTAGATCATGATCACTGGTCCTTAGGCAGCCACCAACTTCCAGTCCAGTGATTAATTCATCTTTATCTGGGGCAGCTCTAGCCTTTTTGCCGCCCCAAGCACGGCAGGCAGGGCACCCCCCGCGGCTTGCCGCCCCAGGCACGCGCTTGGAGCGCTGATGCCTGGAGCCGCTGCTGATATTTATCCATCATAATGAAGTGCAAAATGTGATAACTTTTATGTTAGAAAATAATCTATAATTTTTAGAAACTCTAATGATGTTTTACTATTGGCTGTATGAGACCTCCAGTAGTTGTCTCTCAAAATGAAGTCCTGCATAAGAACAGTTTTATCTCCAGAGTTCAGCAAGGTCTTTAAAGAGTAACTCATCCTGTTCTCTGGTTTGATTCGGTCGTCTGTAACAGACCCCCACCACAGTATCCCCTCCAGGGCTTTGTTAGCACATTGATCCATATGCATTTGAATTCCTGTGGCTCTGCGTTATCAGTTTTTAAACAGGTAATGATCTGTTTAATGTAGAATGTCAAACCACCCCCCCCCCCCTTTTGCCCACGCTTTCCTTCTTGACTAGGGTAGGGGGATTTATAACATTCCCATTATGACAGGTTATACCCCTCGGGTGCAGTCTGGGAGCCGTTGGAACAGCTGTGCCCCCTAACAATTCAGCTGGGTTGGCCACTCACACTGCTCTGCTGATGATACAGCCAGCCTCCCAGGCCCTCTTATCACCCAACATGACAGCAGATGGCGCCACACACCCAATGGAGTCACCGTCATGCTTTACCTAAGCCACTCATGGACCGGCAATGGAGGCCTCAGCCAATTTCCCAGCTCCCCAACCTTACACCTTTACTGGAGTATAAGCCCTGAATTATGCCATCTTGCACTGCACAGGGATCTATACGGTGCAAGCTCATTGATTAATCGGCTTACCCCTGGATGTGTGGAAGATATGCACCAAGCCTGTGTTAACTGAGCTGATCTTTTCCAAACACTTCACTCAAAAACCCACTGGTTACGATAAAACAAGTTTATTAACTACAGAAAGATGCATTTTAAGTGAGTATAAGTTATAACAAACAGATCAAAGCAGGTTACCTAGGAAATAAAACAAAATGGCAAACTAAGACGTATACAAACTAGATAGGGTTTGAATCAGCAATATCTCGCCCTGACTGATGCTAGAAGCCAGTTTACAGATTATTGAGGCCCAGGCTGCATTTGCTGTGCAGCCTGGGTCCCCCTCCCCCATTCCAAGTCCTTTGTCTTCCCGAGGTTCTTTCAGGTGTTGAGTTGTGGGGAAGTGAAGACAAGTTATGATGTCACTCCCCATCTTTTTATAGATTCTTCCAGCTTGCTGGAAAGTCCATGCATATGACGTGGGGGGGTCCAGCCTCCATTGGCCAAACATTCTCCATTGCCTACATGCGCCCTCTGAGGAAACTTGCTTATACGGAGTTCCTGTGTTCAGGGCCGGCTCCAGGGTTTTGGCCGCCCCAAGCAGCCAAAAAAAAAAAAGCCGCGATCGCGATCTGTGGCGACAATTTGGCGGAAGGTCCTTTGCTCCGAGCGGGAGTGAAGAACCGTCCGCCAAATTGCCGCCAAATAGCTGGACCTGCTGCCCCTCTCCGGAGTGGCCGCCCCAAGCACCTGCTTGCCAAGCTGGTGCCTGGAGCCGGCCCTGCCTGTGTTAGTGGATTCTTCCCTCGATGGGTGTTGATGACAGCAATTAACACTGTCTGGCTACTCCATTGTCGTACCTGGAAGGCTGCTTTTGGGTGTTTCCAGCCTCACATCGTACCTTAGTAACTTACACATAGCAAGGTTTCATAACTTCACATGCAATGATAACACATACAGTTCAACGAGATATTGATGTTTAGCAGATCAAGACTTTTAGAATGATACCTCACAAGGCATGCTTTGTACAAAACATATCCTAATTATATAACAGTGGTGGATCTGGCATTCAAACCCCCTGCTTAGCAAGTGCAGTTCAGTTGACGGTGACCAGCACTTAATTTGTAATGAAAGAGGTGCTGAAGCTGAAGCAATTAGGTGCCAGGGCTCAAGTAAGTTTTTTACTTTCATAACTGAGGTGGCAAACCCAGAGCTCCTGCGGCTATGAACTGCCACGCCTGGATATGCTGGGCTCAGCCCTGGTAAGTCCTAGAACAAACTAAGCACTGAGTGTGACCCCCTCAATAAGGACAGGCTAAGTACAGTTCTGCTGCCCTTTACTCATACAATAAGGATAACAACATTTTATTACCCACGCATTACTTTTTGCTATGACCTTTTGAGATCATGTTGTCAGTTTTCATAAGTTAAGCAGGGCTGGGTAAGAGAAGTATTTGGATGGAAACCCTGGTAAGAAAAACCTAAGGTGCGACAATCCTGATGGAAGTGGTGGTAGGTCAGCAGATGACCTTTCCTCTGAGTCTGTAAGGAGCTGAAACCTTTGCATTATGTTCAGAGAAAGATTGTGCTTCTGAAGTTGTTGTCTCTTAAATATGACTTAAAATGGACCAACTGTAGCTGAGTAGGAGTGTTTGCCCAATTAAAAATTGTTCAAAACACTACGTTTATCACAGTCTGCTTACCCTGTCGTTTCAATAGGACTAGATAGTGTCCACTTCTTATCCAAAAACGTTCTGTATTGTTAAACGGTTGTGGTGTTTCAAAGGTCTTACATTTCAATAGTGGGTGAAATAATTCCTATATGTAGGGTGACCAGACAGCAAGTGTGAAAAATTGGGACGGGGTGGGGGGTAATAGGAGCCTATATAAGAAAAAGACCCAAAAATCGGGACTGTCCCTATAAAATTGGGACATCTGGTCACCCTACCTGTATGTTACTAGTTATTATTCAGATTATAGTAGTTCCCAGATGCCCTGAACAAGACAAAGGTCCCTTAGTTGTAGGTAGTTTACATACACTTAGTCAGACAGAATCCCTTCCTCACAATCTAAAAATAACACAAGACCCAACAAATAAATGTAACAATAAATAGGATGGAATGGAGGAGAAAGGAGGAGAGAAATGGTAATAAAGTCACTCGATAACATAGACCAATGATGTGATAATACTTTCTATAGGATTTTGGGTTCCCTCTGGATGAAAGAAGCTATGTATATTCTCTCTCCTAGTTTGCCTCAGTGTGAAAATCCCCTGTAAGGATTAGTTATCCTAGAACGTTTTATCCCATTTTTATTTTTAAGATAATGAAATGAACTAATATAGTATTTGCAAACAATCAGTTCCATTTTCCTCATGCCCCAGGGGATGTTGAAAGATCTGGAAGTATAATAAGTATAGAGCTGAGCAAATGAGTGATCAAAGGATTTTAACTTCTTTTTCTCTTCATAAATTGTCTCCGAACAGCTCATGATTTTCTGAAATGTATTCATTATTCAGTCAGTAATTTCTGCAAGTGATTCTTGATTCATAGATTGTGCTGGAGTATTGTATCTGATATGGAAAAGTAGAACTGTGTTGGTTAGGTTTTATTGAGCACATAAGTCAGTTGCAGGGCTGGCGCAACCCATTAGGCAACCTAGGCAGTTGCCTAGGACGCTGCGATTTGGTGGGCGGCGACCGCGGCGGTATTTCCGCGGCGGGACCTTCCGCCACCTCTGTGGGGGGGCGGCATTTTGGGGCGGCGGAAAAGCTGGCGGCGCTCCTGGTCAGTTGGTATGATGCTTTTCCCTTCAGCTCTTAGGCCTATTTTAGCTAACGTATAAAAGTCTAGTATAGACTGTTACCCGGGGTTCTTTCAACCCAAAGCTCTAGGTAACTTTACTCTGTGCGAGGAGGTGTCAGGAAATAAATCAGGGGAGACACGGCCGTCCAACCAATAGATGGGTGGCACAAACAGGACAACACAAGAGTGCTTTCACTTAAAGCTAAACTTTACTAGTCTCAAGCACTTACACACGTCCGCAACAAGATTAGTAAAACACCCCCAACCCTTGATAATTACTAAAGCTGAGTGTGGCTCTCGAGTGACACAGCAGCAGCCCATCTGCCGCTGGGGAACACAAGATGCATCCAGAGGGAGAGACCAGTCCTGAAGAGTCCCCCCCAAAGGAGAGTCCCACCTATCTCAAGCTTTTCCCCCTTATTTATACATTAGTAATACAAATGACATGTCCCTTAAAGAAACCTTGTTAAGTAAGCAGTTTCAAGCAAGAGGTTCCTTCTGATTATTGATTAACCAGGTGTGGATTTTTCCAGAACTTGCAGCCTTGAGACCTCAATAGACATTCCTGGGGCATATCCTACTCTTTTAAAATGCATGTATCAGCAACTTCAACACAATCCTTATCAGGAAGGACGCGGGGTCAAGCTGCTCTTTCTGTGGCACCCCAAAAAAACGCCTCCCCTCCTGCCTTGGTCAAAAACCCCCTCCCCTCCATGCATGGCCACTTTACAGCCTGCTGACTAGGTTGCTTTTTAACAATAAGCCATAGTGGTTTCAAGCACTTTGCTGGTTTGCCAAAGTCTCCCCGTACAAGACAAAGTCCACTGCCCTTAACACATGCTAAATTGGTCGATAGAGCTGAGCCACATATGGAATTTCTGTCCCCTGTGAAATTACAAGATTTCAAAATTTGATTTAGTCCCAAATCAAGATAAAATGTCAAAATGTTTTTATGAAACAAAATATTCCAGAATATTTCATTTCAACCATATGGAAACAGTTTGTTTCGACTTTTATGTTAATAAATCCAAACAGTTAAGTCAAAATGAAATGTATTGACTTTAGCAAAAAAACTGTTCTGACCATATCCAAACGTTAAGAAAATTTCGACACAATCGTTACATTCCTGTGATATGTTTCCATTTTGTCAAATTAGCATTTTCCGATGGAAATGGCTCCTGAAAATTTTCTATCAGTTTTTCAATTTTCTTCAATTTTTTGAAGACTGCTGAGTTAAAGACCGGGCTAAACTCGATCAATTTAGCATATGTGGAATTTATGCACCTTGTCTACACTAGACTTTTGAAATGTGTTAACTAACATGTGCAACCATCATGCCTTAAATCCTACTCCAGACAAGACCTTGGAGTCATGTGTTCTTGTAAATACTTGCAATTATGAATTTGAAATAAGTTGTCTGAAAGTATTCTCCAATATTGCTTTTTGCAATTTTCTGTTTCCATTTCTTTGAATAAAATGATTCACTAAAATATTTATGGTCAGCAAACACAACAGAGATATAAACATACTGAAACAAATTTGTTGAAAAATCCATCCGAAATGAATATGGATTGAAATTGCATACAGTAGTTACCCAGTTTAGTTAGATGGGCTCAAAGCTTCTTTCCTGAAAGTGGCAATCTCTTTTAAACGTGCCAGCCCCATTCTAAATGTAGCAAACCATTCCTCAGTGCATTAAAGAGAGAATTAGACATTTGTGGCATTATTCTACTCTCACTTCAGGTCCCTCTTACACACTGACTTTAAGGGAGTTACCCTTGTTTTCCATTGGTGTAAGTGAGAGGAAAACTGGCTCACAAATTCTGTAATTAAGTAAGTATTTTAGTGCACCACTTAAGAATTTTGCTGCAGAACTAAATAAATTTTCAAACACTAACTAATCTGGATAGACGGGGAGAAACTGCAGCAGAATTAGATCACAAGTCAACAAAATCTAAACTTGGATCTGAAATCTATGATAATATTTTAGAGAGATTATTAAACATCCATAAAATACCAGAGCATTTTACTTTTATTCATTTTGTTGGAACATCAGACTCTGTAACTTGAAAAAGTTTCCTACTTTCCGGAACCCTTGAGTCCTGTTCATTCCAGAGCCATGAATCAGCAGGGGATGGAAGAATACTGTGTTTCCCTTCTCCATAATGAGGCGAACCCTGAGAAGGCTTTTATCCTATTCAGAGATTCCATAGTACACCTTCTGAACACCACCCTAGAAACAAACAGAAAATGAATTTACTTCATGGGAGAACTAGCATCTATAAAACTGCTGCCGCATCTCAGCTTTGGAAAACTCTGCACTATTCTATTTCAGGTCTTTGTTTGATTGACACTAGAGTTGATGTTTACTAACCTGCTATGTCTGAGGCTTGCAGCTAAGTGGTAGATCCTATGTATTGCATGTGGTGCTTTGAACAGAATCGTAGAATATCAGGGTTGGAAGGGACCTCAGGAGGTCATCTAGTCCAACCCCCTGGCTCAAAGCAGGACTAATCCCCAGACAGATTTTTGCCCCAGATCCCTAAATGGCTCCCCTCAAGGATTGAGCTCACAACCCTGGATTTAGCAGGCCAATGCTCAAACAACTGAGTTATCCTTCCCCCTACACATCCAGGGAGGAGGATGACGTTATGTGAAAGACACTTTGTCCACAAGGTATTGAAAGCTCAAGAATGAAAGTAAGATTCCGTATGAAAATATTCTTAAACCACATTGGATCAAAATCTCCAAACCATCATCTCAAGGCAGGAGGAAACACTGAGTGAGCTCATTGCACACTGCTATTAAAGCCTCTCTCAGGCCATGCTGTGAGAGTTGCGATTGGCAGAGGCACTCAAACTAGAATTCCTTTCATTAGAAAGAAGCGGGGGCTGCTGGCTGAGCATTTTCCATGAGCGACTTTGGGCACTAGAATAAGCTTCCGTCCACTGATCCAAAATAATCTGTTGACCCCTATATAGCAAGGAGAGCTTTGGATGGGCAACACTCCTTGGTTTTTCGTACAAGTATAAATAAATAAATGAATGACTTACAGTTGGTCTTTGTGACCCAGAGCAAAAACTTTCTCTAACTCCCGGGGCTGAGACTTAGATTCTTTAGACACACTGGATACAAAAATATTCTCAAAATAAAACAATTTAGGGACAGCCAGACTGGATCAGATCCAAGGTTCATCTAGTCCAGTATCCTGCCTCTGACAGTGACCAGAACCAGATCCTTCTGAGGAAAGCATAAGAACTTTCTTCCCTGGACAGGAAAGGTTGGGTGACAGAGGATGGATCACACGATGACGGCCTGTTCTGTTCATTCCCTCTGGAGCACCATTGTCGGAGGACAGGATACTGGTCTAGCTGGACCTTTGATCTGACCCAGTAGGGCTGTTCTTATGTTTATATGTTCTTGAGGTTTTGGCTAACAACAGTGAAGGATTTGCACAACTCATCTCCAACTTTGTTATGAATAAAAAGAAAACCAACCTCCAAAAAACAAGACCTCAATTAATTTCACATGTCGTTTCTATTCCCACTTGCAATTTGACCTGCTATTCAGGGTATTGGTGCTCTTTCAGGGAACCCTTCTGTGTTCCTGGCAACACGCACAAACAGCCTTTGCTGCCATCTATGTGCTCCAGGGCAGTCCAGGCACACACGAAGCATTCTGCCGGCCTGATGGGGAAGTACTGTAAATCCTGAGGCAGGGATGGCGAGACCTCTTAGAATAAAAAGCACGTCAGTCTTAGCACTATATGAAAGTTTCTTACTGTTCACATCATGAACTTTTGACCAGCTCTCATATTTACACAAGTTTCAGAGATTTCAAGGCCCGAGTAGACCATTATGATAATCTAGTTTGACCTTTTGCATAACACAGGCCATAGAATTTCACACAGTAATTCCTGCGCCAAGCCCATATCTTATATAATTGAGCTACCCAATTTCCCCTGCTCTGAAGCTTTAAGAAACAGGGATGTGCTATTTTGTTACGATATGTTGGCTTCTCCTTGCCTGGGGCTGTTATAGAAAATGTATTGGCATGCCTGCCATAAGTTGCCTAACCCTGAGCTACAACATAATTTTTAGAAAGACATCCAATCTTGATCAAGTAATCATGAGGCTTCAGTTTTCCCAAAACATCCTTGCAAAAAAAAAAAAAAATCATTCACATGAAGAAAAAAAAAAAGATTGTAAACACTGCACAAGCTGTGAAGCTAGTGCCATTCAGAATTCACCAAATTTGCAGAAAACTTTTGTTCACTTTCTCCCAGCTTGGCCTAATGTCATTATAAACATTTCATTTTTAAAAACAATTCCCCCTGAAAACAGTTTGTGATTTAGATGTAAAGAGTTTCCTGTCCTGTTTGCAAACCTAACATTGTGCCATTGCCTGATAGCCAAAAAGTAGAACTTCACCAGCCTGTTTTCATTGCCCAAGCTGTATGAAATATAAAACGCAAATACATAGAATAAAAAGTAAATTAGATTCTCAAATTTATTTCACTTTTAACAAACTAGCACATTAATAATATCACACTTTACATAAGGACATTTGCGTGATTTTCTCACTGCTGTGTGCAAAATTGCACATTTAACCAGTGCATGCTATCACCAATTGGTAATTGAATTAATAAACTTAGAAAATAAGGCCATTTACTTTTAACTTGATAGTGACCTTTTATACAGAACTAAAAGGCTTTTCCCCTCCTGAAACATATCCTTACCAGAATCTGGAGGTTTATTTATCAGCATTGAATGCAGTGCCATGATGTTTGGCCCTGGGAAGCACTCAACATATTTTAGGATCTATGGGAAAAAAATGTTTTAAAAATCAGGAAGTCCGTGTTGTAACATCCATTGAATCCAGTGAAAACGGACTATCTCTTATAGTATCTACTGCTTTGAAAATGGCTTAGAGATTTTAACTATAACATTTAAGCATCTTATATCAGGTTTTGATGTCAGCACTAGAAGATGTTACACATTTGTTGGTAATTTTCTAAATTTGCCCCCAAGACTTATACTTACTTACACATGCTTAAACTTAAACACAAGAGGAGTGCCATTGACTTCAGTGGAATTACTTGTGAGAGTAAAATTAAGCATGGGAATAAGCGTTTGCAGGGTTGGAGCCTTTGCCTATAAAGTATAGATGGTCTACTAAAGCAACATCATCCATAGTGCAACTAGCAACACGAGTCCAGCCTGATTACAGAGAAAGGGGTAAAGAAATGCAGACAACAAGGAGAAAGTGAATGAAGTGGCAGACTGATGTTTAAGCAGACCTTGCTGCTTTTTAAAATCCTTTATGGTGTGGACTCAGGCTAGATTGATTTGAGCTCCCTGGGAAGGAGCTGTTTTTCGGTTGTGTATCCGTACAGCGCCCGGTGCAGTGGAACTCTGGGGTATGATTGGAACCCTTAGGTTCCTATGGCAGTACAAATAAACAAATACAGAAATAACAATACATTCAAGGTCTCTTCCTTGAGCCTAATCCCCAACAGCTGTCCATGCTCAGACACTAGCTGCGTTTTAGGGATTCCACCACTCTGCAGGCAATCACATTTCCCTTGAAGTACTCCCTGGGCTTGTCTTTATTGGCTTGTATTGGAGAGTGGGTTTTTACAGTACTACATTGGTATTTTTATTGTGTTTATTAATTGTTATTCAGTGCCCTGACCACCTCAGAAATAGGCTGCTTCATAAATAAGCGTATTAACTAACCTATAATAGTGCTTTTCATTCAAAGTTGCTTCCCTTCTGCGTTGAAGGATTAGCCAGCAAACTCAGCATGACATGTCGCTCGTATTTCTCCCTGAGATTCTTTCCATGGTCAGGTAAGACATGGCTAATATTAGTGTTACCATGTAGCTTGCTAGAATTAAGGTCATGTGAGTGCTTGTCTAGAAGGCTGTTTATAAACTGGGTGTAAAATTTGCTTAGCAATTTACCATCCAATTAGATCAGGTTTAGTCCCACGGGTACTGTGCAGTTCCTTCAATTGTTCCTTCAGCTGTGACTCAGATAATGTACTCGATCCCAGGATATACTTGTGCAGTTTCTAACCCTTCACTAGTGACGTCACTGGGGGATCCAACTGCAGCAGCCACTGACTCTGGAATGACAATGATTTCCCTCCTTTTTCTGCGCCTGGCCCCAGAAGATGTGCGGGCAGGTGTGTACGATCTCTCACTCCCACAGCTTTTCCCAGCACAACAGATCTAGCTGCAAAGGGTGCTGTCGGGAGGATCATGCTCAAATCAGAGCCCTCCACTCTTCCTCCCCTACCCACTGCAACATAGTGGGATGGAAGGAGCGTTCAGCGCCGTTCTCCCACCAGTTTGAGCTCTCCTTTACTAATATTGTGTACAGAAGTATTCGCTGCAGGCTATTTACTTGTACTTGCTTG
This sequence comes from Chrysemys picta bellii, assembly GCF_011386835.1. Lineage (NCBI taxonomy): Eukaryota > Metazoa > Chordata > Testudines > Emydidae > Chrysemys > Chrysemys picta. Next base: position 16,743,896 of record NC_088791.1, read on the forward strand.
TTACTTACTTGCCGTATTAAAAACCCCACACTTCAGCTGGACCAATAATGAACATCAGGTGTCCAGTTACAATCCAGTTGATATGGCATTGAAGGATGAAATACGTAAATAATACAGCACTCGTTTATCCGTTCTGCATTTCCCTATACATTCCACATCCGTTCTCTTTAGCAGTGTGAGATGACTTGCTGAGAGTGCAGAACATCTGTAGCGTATGTCTTGACGAAGAAAAGGGTACGTTCTTCAAATGTGTTAGTTCAATCAAGTGGCTTTTCCATCACCGTATGTTCTGTTAAGATGCAGGCTAACATAATAGGGCTCAAAAAAAGAACTAGATAAATGCATGGAGAATAGGTCCATCAATGGCTCATAGACTCACAGACTCTAAGGTCAGAAGGGACCATTATGATCATCTAGTCTGACCTCCCGCAAGATGTGGGCCACAAAAGCTGACCCACCCACTCCTGGAAGAATTCTCTCCCTTGACTCAGCTGTTGAAGTCCCCAAATCATGATTTAAAGACTTCAAATCGCTGAGAATCCTCCAGCAAGCGACCCCTGCGCCATGCTGCGGAGGAAGGCGAAAAACCTCCAGGGCCTCTCCCAATCTACCCTGGAGGAAAATTCCTTCCCGACCCCAAATATGGCGATCAGCTGAACCCCGAGCATGCGGGCAAGATTCTCTAGCCAGACCCTCTGGAAAAAGTTCTCTGTAGTAACTTTTAATATCCCATCATTGACCATTGTTACTAATTATCAACGATGGCACGTTATTGACCTATTGACTAAAATCACTTTATCCCATCAAACCATCCCCTCCATAAACTTATCAAGCTTAATCTTAAAGCCAGAGAGGTCTTTCGCCCCCACTGTTTCCTTCGGAAGGCTGTTCCAAAACTTCACCCCTCTGATGGTTAGAAACCTTCGTCTAATTTCAAGCCTAAACTTCCCGACGACCAGTTTATATCCATCCATTCTCGTGTCCACATTAGTACTGAGCTGAAATAATTCCTCTCCCTCCCTGGTATTTATCCCTCTGATATATTTAAAGAGAGCAATCATATCCCCCCTCAGCCTTCTTTTGGTTACGGTAAACAAACCGAGCTCCTCGAGTCTCCTTTCATACGACAGATTTTCCATTCCTCGGATCATCCTAGTGGCCCTTCTTTGTACCCGTTCCAGTTTGATTTCATCCTTTTTAAACATGGGAGACCAGAACTGCACACAGTACTCCAAATGAGGTCTCACCAGTGCCTTGTATAAAGGAACCAGCACCTCCCTATCCCTACTAGAAATACCTCGCCTAATGCATCCCAAGACCTCATTAGCTTTTTTCACGGCCACGTCACATTGCCGACTCATAGTCATCCTGCGATCAACCAGGACTCCGAGGTCCTTCTCCTCTTCCGTTACTCCCAACTGATGCATCCCCAGCTTATAATTAAAATTCTTGTTAATCATCCCTAAATGCATAACCTTACACTTCTCACTATTAAATTTCATCCTATTACTATTAGTCCAGTTTACAAGGTCATCCAAATCTCCCTGCAGGATATCTCCAAATTGGCAATACTTCCCAACTTTGTGTCATCCGCAAACTTTATCAGCCCATTCCTACATTTGGTTCCAAGGTCAGTAATGAATAGATTAAATAAAATCGGACCCAAAACCGAACCTTGAGGAACTCCGCTGGTAACCTCCCTCCAGCCTGACAGTTCACCTTTCAGTACGACCCGCTGCAGTCTCCCCTTTAACCAGTTCTTTATCCACCTCTGGATTTTCATATCGATCCCCATCTTTTCCAATTTAACCAATAATTCCTCATGCGGTACCGTATCAAACGCTTTGCTGAAATCGAGGTATATTAGATCCACCGCATTTCCTTTATCTAAGAAATCTGTTACTTTCTCAAAGAAGGAGATCAGGTTGGTTTGGCACGATCTACCTTTTGTAAAACCGTGTTGTAATTTGTCCCAATTGGCATTGACCTCAAGGTCCTTAACTACTTTCTCCTTCAAAATTTTTTCCAAGACCTTGCATATTACAGATGTTAAACTAACAGGCCTGTAGTTACCCGGGTCACTTTTTTTCCCCTTCTTGAAAATAGGAACCACATTAGCTGTTCTCCAGTCAAATGGTACCACCCCCGAGTTTACAGATTCATTAAAAATTATCGCTAACGGGCTTGCAATTTCTCGCGCCAGTTCCGTTAATATTCTCGGATGAAGATCATCCGGTCCGCCCAATTTAGTCCCGTTAAGCTGTTCGAGTTTGGCTTCTACCTCGGATATGGTAATGTCAATCCCCACTCTTTTATTCTCATCCGTCTCGCTTCCACTATTCCTCAGCCTTTCATTAGCCTCATTAAATACCGATGCAAAATATTCATTTAGATATTGTGCCATGCCTAGATTATCCTTAATCTCCACTCCATCTACAGTCTTAAGCGGTCCCACTTCTTCTTTCTTTGTTTTCTTCCTATTTATATGACTAATAGCCAGGATGAGCAGGAATGGTGTCCCTAGCCTCTGTTTGCCAGAAGCTGGGACTAGGCGATGGGATGGATCACTTGATGATTACCTGTTCTGTTCATTTCCTCTGGGGCACCTGGCATTGGCCACTGTCGGAAGACAGGATACTGGGCTAGATGGACCTTTGGTCTGACCCAGTAGGATCGTTCTTATGTTCTTATATTTGAAACTACGTTAACTGGCCCAGATCAAGCCTGAGAGGAGCCTAGGCTAGAACAGGGCTTCAAATATATTAGCATTAGAGGTGGTTAGAATATCGGGGGAAGGGGGTCAGTGGAAAATGTTGGCCTTTCATTGAAAAACTGAAAGCCCAAACTCCAGAAATTTGTCATCCAGAAGCTTTTTGGTTTTCAGCAGTTGGACAAAAAATTATTTTTTTCCTGCCAACCAAATCAATTTTCAGGTTTCCCACAAAAAGTCAGGTTTTTTTTGAGGAAAGCAGACACTTAGAGAAAAAGTTGTGTTTTCTCCAAAAAAGTAATTTTCCTTTGAAATGAAGCTTTGACATATTTTTTTCAATCAGCCCCAGTTAACCTGCATCTCATTCCTAGCAAGGCTTTTCAATGGTGTTCAGATAACTCAGTTGAGCTAATACATATCCTCAAGACGGGGCCTTTCAGCCACAAGGCATCATCTCTCTTTTAGGAACTCCTGGTACACAGAAGTTTAGGAAAGATGAGTGTTAAATAGTAGTACACATTCGAATGCACTTTGTAAACTGTACAATGTCTTGGCATGAACTGCAGTAAAATCCAGTTAGTTACTTTGAGAACTCACATATATGGATTCCTTTTTCTGAAAATAAAAGCTTCCTAGTAACTAGTCATTTTTAACATATATGCCAAAAGTTATTTGTAAAACCAAACCCCACCAGAATGTTGTGTTTTTTGATCTGAGGCAGGGAGCAGTATCTGAAGAGCATTTCAAATTTTCCTGGAAATTCTGAATTTTAATAACCAATTTTTCATCTAGAATGTTGTTTGATTTAGTGGCGTCCCAATCACTCGATAACATCAGTCTCTCTTGCACCTTTGTTGCAGACCTTTATAAACTCAGTTCTGGAGGGTGGAGGAGAAGAAGAAAACACATTAAAACCATTTTAGTTTTCAGGCATTGCCACCTCACTATTTTAAAACATATTACCCCAGATTCTCTGCTTTGGCAGTTTTGTGTTACCAGGTGGAAAGCTGCCCTAACCGGGTAGCAGAGGATGTTCCCTGACACAGCGGACTCCTCAATTGTGGTACAGCCAGTAACTTTAGGTAGGCATGTTGAACATAAGAGCATAAGAAGGGCCATACTGGTCAGACCAATGGTCCATGTGGCCCAGTATCCAGTCTTCCAATAGTGGCCAGTGCCAAGTGCTTCAGAGGGAATGAACAGAACAAGACAATTATCAAGTGATTCATCCTCTGTTGTCCTCTCCAAGCTTCTGGCAGTCAGAGGCTAGGGACACCCAGAGCATGGGGTTGCATCCCTGACCATCTTGGCTAATAGCCATTGATGGACCTGGCAAGGCAAGGTAGCATACCAGGGACAAGAGAATGTGAAAGATGTGTGGCACTCACAGCACTCTGCCCTATCCTCAGCCAGTGCGAAACTTGGAGCAGCTAAGGCCTTGCAGGGCCGGCTCCAGGCACCAGCTGAGCAAGCTGGTGCTTGGGGCTGCAGACTGTTCGAGGTGGCATTCTGCCCAATCCTCATAGACTCATAGACTTTAAGGTCAGAAGGGACCATTATGATCATCTGGTCTGACCCCCTGCATGCTGCAGGCCATAAAACCGTCCCTACCCCTTCCCTGGACTCTGCTGCTGAAGTCCCCAATCCTGTTATTAGTGACTTCAATCGGCAGAGACCCTCCTGCTAGAGATCCCTGCCCCATGCTGCGGAGGAAGGCGAAAAACCTCCAGAGGCTCAGCCAATCTGCCCTGGAGGAAAATTCCTTCCCGACCCCAAATATGGCGATCAGTAAGACCCCGAGCATATAGGCAAGAGTCTCCATCCTGACCCCTTTTAGCCATTATGCTATTTACCTACCATTGCTTGGTTTTCCTTGACTACTATGTTTTACCATTAAACCATTCCCTCCATAAACTTATCTAACTTAATCTTAAAACCAGACAGGTCCCTCGGGCGGCACGGCTGCTTTTTTGTTGTTGTTGTTCTTGTTCCACTCTGGCCGCCCTGTAGGGGGCAGCGGCGCAGAGAACCAGAGCGCCCTGCAGGGCAGTCCTCTTCCTTCCCTCCCCGCCGACTGGAGCGGAGCCCTCGCGGCAGGCGGCAGGAGGCGGCGCAGCGGGAGGGGCTGCGTGGCAGTACCCCTGCTGTAGCCCTGGCCGCCCCCTTCTCTGGCCCAGGATTAGATGAGCAGATGGGTGGCCCAGAGACAGTTTTCTTCCCTTACTCACAGAGCAGAGGAGAAAAGCAGGGGGCCGATAACCTGGGCCATGTGGGTGTCTCAGCTGCTTTATACAGTTCACCCTCGGCAGAGCTGAGGACCTGGCCCACTTTCTTTCTGTTATTTAATTGAAGCAATAAATCCTTGATTACTGAGATGCTTCTGTCTTGTGACAATCCAGGACAGTCCAAATTAGTGGTGGTCTGAAATAATCTGATTGTATTGCTGCAGCTTATCACAGTGTACCTGAAGCGATCAATGTCTTTCTCAGACTCTTAACCATAATGTAACCATTTTCCTCATAAAAGCATCTCTCTTCTAGGGTTAGAAGATCGTTCTCCAGACTGCACCTGTGAGGGAAATAAAAAATCTGCAGGGAACTCGTGTAGGCAAGAAGTGATCTGAACAGAATGTTCTCAGCAGTTAAAGGAAGAGAATGGAGTTCATGACAAAATGTCAGCAGTTAAGGTTACTAAATCTCCGTAACTTGATACTAGGCCCAGTGGAGAATCTTCCGTGAGGTTCGGATAAAAGAGGGACGATGCCATGGAAATGGCTGAGTCTGCCTTGTGCACGGTAGGGAGAAGATCCTTGAGAAGATCTTGGAAGGATGATGGGCCAGTGAGTTCAGTGCTATGCACTTGCGTGTTTGCAAGATTGTGTTCTAAGGGCCAGATTGTCAAAGGAGTCTAAACATGCAGGTAGGCCCTTAGTGGGATTTTTCAAAAGCACCTAAGCAGGTTACGTGCTTAACTGCCATTGAGTTAGGGGATTCTTGGAGCTTTAGAAAATCCCACTAGGCTTTTATTGCATCTTTAGGAGCATAAATACTTTTGGAAATCTGACCTTAAATGATTCTCTCACACGATTCTTTCCTTCTCTGTAACCGCAAGCTACTTCTAGCTGAACACTGAAACTCATTTTGTAATCGGTGTTACTAATATTAACACAGATTTCTAAACAACTCAGAAAACGTCTCAGCAAGCTCTGAGTCAGAATAAAGAATTCTAATCATGAAGCTGTTTTTTTATATCTAAATCAGAAACAGATTGATATACCATCTATGTGGTTAGCCAGAATTAATCTTCAAGCTGAATAACAAAGTCAAATGTCACTGACTGGAACTTTGTAGGGCATTTCACAGGAACAGTTGGTGTTGAAGTAGGAAGTGTGATCTAGAGTATAAATCAAGGCAAATAAAGCAAGTCCGATAACTGATAGATTACATTTTAAGACATCTGAAAACAGTTTTATAACCCTAGAATCTGATGCGCGCCCACTCACCAGTGAAATCGCTAAGCGCCACATCATGCCGTTCGTTTTTAAGTGGAACCCTCTTCTTGGAAACCACTGGGGAGATCTGTTGAAAAAAATCAGTAACACAGTATAGCTGTAGCCATTGTCTTTGCTGGGAATTTAATTAGGAGCTTGCCCATTTCTATCCTACTCTTTGCTCCACCTACCCAGTTGCTTTGTAATGCCTCTAAAAAAACCTTTGTTAGTTTAGGGTTAAGGTTGCCAAAATCATTAAAAATTAAGAATGTCCCCAACCAAACCCTGTAGTGATCCATGTAACTAGAACCCAGGTCTACTGAGCTGGGGCCAGCTGACATTGTCATGCTGTATGCAAAGCCATATCCAAGGAGCCCGGTGGAGCTTAGGCACCGCAGGAAGTACCGCCCAAAGGGTCCAGATTGGCCATGCACATCCTGCAGTCCTCTGATTGGCCATGCACACTATTTAACCCTGGAGGGTGCCTCAGGAACTGTTGTCTAGACAACCACACAGACTTCTGGCCTGCTGTGACGCCAGACCTCACCTTGCTTTTTGATCTCCAGTCTCTGACCCGCCCGACTCTGACCCTGACTCTTTCCTCCTGATTCCAGCCCGGTACTACAACTGCTCTCAGCTCTCCGACACCAGCCTGACTCTGTCCTGGTTCTTGCGTATCAATCCTGGCTCTTCCCCACTAGGGAAGAAAGCTGCCAGGTTGTCACCGATCCCTTATGTACTGATTATTGCTGTGACCAGTGCAAAGCCCGGCAGCTCGTTTCTGTCAAACCCACACTAAGGGCTAGATTTTTCAGAAGAGCTCAGCTCCTATTTAGCATAGGTGGCCAGATTTTCAAGACCGTTCACCACAGTGGGTGCTGAATGCTTTTGAAAACCTGGCCCCAGTTGTGGGTGCTGAGCACTTGTAAATGCGCCCCTAAGTGAGCCACAACTTTTCACTAGTTTAAACATGATCTGTTTTACTTATTTAAAAAGATCCCACTGCCGCCGAGATGTGTACCTCTTGTCAGTGGAGACTCGTATTATTATACCATCTTTCCCTCCACCATTCCCTCCCTGCTGCTTGTTACCCCCAGGCAGTGTGTATTATAATTACATTGAGGTTGGAAGCTCTTTGGAGCAGGGACCACATCTTCCTAGGACTTCGGCGAAGTGCCTCTGATGGTTTGGAACCCTACAAAATAATGATAATGGCTGGAGACCGGACCATTTGGCAGTTCTAGAAAGCAAAATTGAGTGCAGAGGGTATAGGAAGTGCACAGAGACAAATAGCCTTCCCCAAAACAACTCGTCTGAAGGGGCAAACTTGGTGGAGATAGTTTGTGGGAAAGGTGCCAGTCCCGGGGTATGGTAGAGGAGAGTAGGTATTTCTTGGGCACCCATGTCATGCTCAGCACGGTACAGATTTATAGGAAGACACAATCCTTGCCCCAAGGGCCCTATTCTCTGTACAGAAAAGTCCTGTAGAATTTAATCAGCATGAAACTTATAGGATTCTATAGATACTGAATAGAGTTCAGTAAAAATTACTCCAAAACCCAATAGAAGTCCTGGTTTAAACATTCTCTAGAAAGGTTTTGAGTCCAGGACTTTCCCATAAGGGAGGCAGTGCCGTTCAGTGGCTAGGCCTCTGGTTGGGAGTCAGCAGGTCTGAGCACTAACAACCCTAACCTTGCTTTATAAAGAGCTTTGAGAGCTACAGATGAAAAGCACCAAAAAGATGCTAGGTATTATGATTAGTAAAAAAATAAATAAACCACGGAGACACACCATCTGTGAAGCCAACGGGGTCAGTGTGTCCTTCCCACCCACCTGACAAGACAGACAGACAGAGAAAATCCTCAACCCAACCTGCAGATTTAAAACACACTTTCACCCATTCAGCACTGGACACAGGCCCACAGCAGAGACTTACGAAGGGACAACATCTCTCCGTGGGAGGGATACACAAGTACCAGAAGGGGAAGAGATTGTTGCTGAGTCCAGCGCTACCCAGACCCGTCCCTTCTCCCCAAGCCCCCGGCCTTGCTCCGCCCATTCCCCACAAGGTCCAGCCCCTGCACCATCCCTTCTCCCCAGCCCCCATGCTCTTACAGCCTCTTTCACCAGGGCCCGCTCCTGCGCTGCCGCTTCCCCACAAGACCCTGACCTCTCTTGCTCCTCTGTGCCCCCTCCTCGTCGCTCGCTGTCATGGCCAGTAAAAAGTGGGAGGGCATAACCTGCCTACTTTTAAAAGTGGGAGGGGCATGGTCCCATGCCCCCCCCTCTTCCATTCCAGCAGCCATGTCTGTGGGAAACACAGACCTAGAGGTATCAATCCCAAACCTAGAGGTATCAATTTTGGAGCCTTGACCCAGATATCAGATATACAAGTTTGGACGTTAGCAGCATGGATCTATAACAAATTTTGACAGCCAAATCTTACCAATTGTTCAGATTGGCTTGGGTTTATGTTCACTGAAGGGTTTATACACATAGTTACGATAAATACAAAGGGTTAAGTTGGAAGGCGATTTCTAGTGTGTTGCTGTAAGGCTTGGTGAGAGTAAACATCACCGCAATGGAATTCATGGATGGTACTCAAGCGTGTGAGACTCTGCCCCTCCCCCGCCCGAGCAGCCTCATATCTATCAGTGTCACAAAGGGCTTGCTCCTGCCTTTTTAATCGGTCAACATGTGAAGGCGAGGGGCAGATCATGATGAAATCTGCAGTAAGCATCTTCGGACCTAAGCACAGAGCTTGCTTCCTTCTTCCTACCACTCCTGAGCCTGTTTGTTTCAGGAATGAAAAAGTGCTGCAGAAGCTCCCAGCCCTGCCATTGGCTCTGCCAGATATACCTCTGCATTCTTATTCGCTGAGCAAAGAATGGGCCGGTGAGGGGAGGTGGGAGAGAAGCAAACGACATGGAAAGGAGCGAGTAATGTCGCTCCCAGATGGTGGTATGAAACTCAGCGGGGGAAGGAGTCCCCCTCCGCCCCCCCTTAAATGGCACCCCTGAGTTTACCTGGCCTTAAAAGTGTCATCTCTGAGAAAACTGCACTTGGTGCAAAATGGAGCACCTCATCTTCTCAGTGACATGGATTGCCATGAGCATGTTACGCCTGACTTCCATTCGCTCTGCTGGTGCTTCCTTTAGACTACTCCATTGAGTTTAAGGTCTTGATCCTCATTTTCAAGGCCCTAAGTGGTCTGGGCCAGGGATATCTAAAGGATCTCCAGGACTCTGTAGGCACAATGGAATGAAGTACCGGAGTGAAGTTTGTTTGTGCTGGAGCCAGGGCTTTCTCAGAAGAATGGAGGAGAAACTCAACTGACACATTAATTCCATGGTTCTCAAACTTATTTGATCATGCCCCGCTTCTTTGTGTCTATAATATGAAGGAAACTGAATTACTTTCTGATCCCTGCAAGTGATCCTGACTCATCACATTTGCCCTACATTGAAAGGTGGTACAGCCAAGGTTTTTATAGATCTCTGAGTAGAGAGCTCCAGGTGCCTTTCCCGGTTAAGTGCATTTGGAAAAGAAAGTAACTAGCTCTTAGCACTAGCATTTCTGCAGGGATTTCCCTCCTTTGGTTAATAGCAGGATAATTAGCCAAAGCTTCCAGTGGTGCTATGCTTAGATTTGCAAGCTAGCAGCATAGTTAAGTGTTTAATCCTCCCTGTTGTGAGATATTACATTTTAAAAATGTGTCCCCTCCCCCAGCCCTTGGTCCTCCACAAAGATATTGTTGTGCTGGGGCATCTTTCCATGTGTTCCCTGTGTTCTCCTTCCCTCATTCCTATAAGAATTGCTGGTTTGAGAAGGTTTCCCCATGAGAGAAATTGTCTCTCCATGCCTCCTCCCCATGAACAACTGCCACAGGCTCTGATTAATTTTGCCCCAGTTAACAGAGCTTCTAGTATACAGATAAGAACATAAGAATGGCCATACTGGGTCAGATTAATAGTCCATCTAGCCAGAATCCTGTCTTCTGACAGTGCCCAATGCCAGGTGCTACAGAGGGAATTACCAGAACAGGTAATCATCAAGTGATCCATCCCCTGTTGTCTGTTTCCAGCCAGGGGTGCTGGAACAATTTTTATAGTGGGGTGCTGAGAGCCATTTAACCAAACTGTAAACCCTGTATATGATGGAAACCACTTCAAGCCAGGGGGTGTGGCAGCACCCCCAGCACCCCTAGTTCCAGTACCTATGTTCCCAGCTTCTAGCAAACAGAGGCTAGGGTCACCATCCCTGCCCATTCTGGCTAATAGCCATTGATGGACCTATCCTCCAGATGGAAGATCCCTAGTGTGATCCTAGCTCGTACTAGAATGATGGTGGAGCACTATTTCACTAGGAGGGTGGTGAAGCACTGGAACGGGTTACCTAGGGAGGTGGTGGAATCTCCTTCCTTAGAGGTTTTTAAGGCCCGGCTTGACAAAGTTGGCTTGATTTAGTTGGTGTTGGTCCTGCTTTGAGCAGGGGATTGGACTAGAAGACCTCCTGAGGTCTTTTCCAACCCTAATATTCTATGAAGCTATGTTTATTGATAAACAGCCATTATAGAAAGTGAAGATAGTTATTTAATGGCTGGCTAGAAAAGGAATAATGTAGAGGAATCATTTCTACTGTGTAAACGCAAGTCTAAGGGTAGTTTCAAACTTTCTTCTTATTATTTTTCCTGCATATAACTTACATCACTAGCTGCTTGTGCATCTTGAAGGGACTGATGATAGTTAAAAAGGAAGTTATATTCTTTCACACATACAGAATTTCCATTATTTATAAGATTAGTAAGGAGAAGTAATATTGAGTGATATTGCAGAAGCTAATACTACTGTTTAATTAACAACTATTAGAATGTTAATACAGTTCCTTTTTTTCCACTTAAAATAAAACATTATAGAGACCCTGGGATTACAGCAAACATAGCTTTTCTTTTCAGTGATTCCCAAGATACAGTGATTTAAAAAAAACACATTCTTATCTGTTTACATGGGACAAATTCTAAACAGCCTAAACTATCCTGATTTATACGTGTCTCAAGGACCTAATTTTGTCTGCATTGTTCCACTTTTGTGCTTTAAATCCAGACTTTGTCACACATACAAGCACCTCAAAATACAAAGCAAAGCAGCATCCTATGAGAAGCTCTATCTATTAAAACAGAGTCAATGCAAATAATATAGGAGGAGGGCTTGGTGGAGTAGATTCCACAGTGGGATCCATGACATGGCCAAGACTTTGGAAACGTGGTTGCTTCTTTGGTGTCCTGTGAACGGCTTAGTCAGCAAATATTTAACTTTTTTTTAGTTCACGCTTCTCACATCTAGATGTGGTGACGGTTGTACATGTAAGACGGGTAGAGACCGTCGTAGTGATATTGACGCCATTGCTCGATCTGTTCCCGGCTTCTCTCCTGCTGCTCTGTAAATGGGGGTGGGAGCGGAAAGAACAAGAGACAATGTGAACTGCGATTCATTTTCTGACAACCAACTAATCTAATGCCAAATGTGCTAGCAGCATTGAAATGGTGGCAAGGACTGTTGGCTCTCAAATCTCCGACTGTGCATCCCTGTCTCTCAAGCGGTATGTAACATATAAAGGGAGGTTGTGGGGTAGTTTAAGCCCAATGTGCTTCCCCAAAGACGGAGGGTTTGAATGTAGGTGTTTGGCCCATTGTAAGGACAGCTGTCACTTGCAATGTTCAGCTCTGAATCCTTGTTTTGTGACTCTGGTCCACCTCTGATTTGGGAGCTTTCCTCAGCCCCATCTTTCAGTTGGAGTTTTAAAAAAACAAAAACAACAAATGTCAATGCAAATCTTGGTCAAAAGCACGAACTTGCACCTATTCTCATGATACATCCATGTGATGTGGCACTCACACAGTTTGGTGGTGGGTGCCGGTGCCAGTGCCAGTATAGGAGCCTAGAGAGAGATTTTTGCAGGATTTCCTTGCAAAACCCAAGCCTGCTCAGTTTTCTTGAAACAGGGTCTGGGTTTGCTCAGAAGTTTAGTGTTCATGAACATTAGCAAACCTTGCAACGTGCAGAGTTTCTAGACTGTAACAAAAAAGAGGTAAATTACATGGGCCTCTGGGTTTTGTTGTGAATATTTTGCACAGCATGACCCTCTTCCTACCTCCAACATATACTGGATCCAAGCTTACTATTTCAGGTTGATCTATCTAGGTACCTACCCGCCCCATCACTACAGTAGCTTTGTATTAACCTTGCAAACACACAATTAATGGGAGGGTTTTAATGTTCACTATGCGTGATCTTGGGGAAGTGGCGAAAGGTTGCCTTACATTTTATTTATTTCGATGTATGGTTCGTCAAATCATTCATTAACCCTTTAGCTGCTGGTCTGCCATAGGCCATGGTGCCACCCGTTTATATGCTACTGAAGTCACTGGAATGGTCCTAGCTGGCACATTTGATAGCACAGCAGGATGCATCACCTTGGCGTTGGGCTCTAGATGACCTAAGTTACTCTGAATGTCACACAATGGTGTCACTCACATTTGCCAACTGGGCTTTGAGTGTTCCAGATACGTCCCCCGTATATCTGGATCACATGGCTGCGTGAAGTCCAGATTAACTATCTGATGGATAAAGAATGCTCAAGCTATTGTCAAGTTAGCCTGCACCTGCTGTGCTGCTGAATGTAACAGGTGTGTGCTGATCACCCATTAACAAGTGTAAATTTTGGACTTCACATAAACTTTGGATAGGTGCATCTTAATATCCACACTCACTTAAGTACTTATTTGGTTGGACAATGCCGGTATTCTAAGGTTAATTTCAGTAGTATGGCACAGGCCCACCGCAGCACAGTGTGTCCAGTGCCGGGACTAGCAGGTAAAGGATAAAAATGGTCATCAGGTTTTTAGGCTTCTTAAGGCTACATTTAATTTCCTAAGGGCAGGTCTACACTATGGGGTTAAGTCAACCTAAGTTACGCAACTCCAGCTACGTGAATAACATAGCTGGAGTCAACGTACCTTAGGTCGACTTATTGCGGTGTCTACACCATGCTGGGTCGATGGTAGAAACTCTCCCACTGACTTACCTTATGCTTCTCATTCCAGTGGAGTAGCAGAGTCGACAGGAGAGCGATCAGCGATTGATTTAGTGCGTCTTCACAAGACCTGCTAAATCAACCCCCGGTGGATCGATTGCCACAGCATCGATCCATGGTAAGTGGAGACAAGCCCCGAGTCTCTTTTTTTCTCGAAGGCACAAATATAGACATTTTCCAAAGCACCATTTTAAAACAGTGTGGAGAGAGCACTGGACTGGGACCCGGGAGACCTGGAGTCTATTCCTAGCTGTGCTACTGGCCTGCTGAGTGGCCTTGGGCAAGTCATTTCACCATTATCTGCCTCGGTTTCCCCATCTGTAAAATGGGGATAATGATAGCGACTGTCTCTGTAAAGCGCTTTGAGATCTACTGATGAAAGGTGCTATATAAGAGGTGGATATTATTTATTTTAACTGGAAAGTCAGACTATTTTGTCAATCTTCTCAAAACAATAGACTTTCATATTCTGTACATGTGTCTCCAGGATAATTCTGGCATGAAACCAAAAATGTAATAAAGATGGGGCAATAAAAATAACTAACGCTTTTGGGTGAGTTCTTACCATTAGAATCATTTTCCTCTTTAAAAAGAATGTACAGCAGTGCTGCTTAGAATTTGTCTTGGTTAGCACCTCGATGGGAGGTTTCAGAAATACCTCAATGGATGTGTTTATTATGCCATCAAGTGAAAACCAGTCCCTTCCGTTGCTGTCTTTACTTTTGACCACTTCACCGAACAGTCATCCCACAAATGGTTTTCCCTACTCATTCTCTGGAAGAAACTAGCTGAAATGTCTATAAGGCCACTTGGTCATTTCTTTTGGGAAGGTCTGTCATGGAATGCTTTCTTACTGCAAGTATAGTCTCCACCGTACAGAAAAAATATGGAGGCATATCTGAAAGACCGTTGTCATAGGGTCATCCCTATCTCATAGTAATGGGAGTGCATCACACAAGAGCACTGGGTTTACTAACGAAATAACTGCGCTGTTAATGTCCCCCATTCGTACCCTGTCAATGAGGTCTTGGGTCTAAAGTTTGTTATGGGCAAAGTGAGAAAAGTATCAAGTGTAGGGAAAAAATATACATAGAAAGAAATGCTGCCATGACTGGAAGAAAGACAACCACGAAGAAAGAAAACTGTTCTTGTTTTATTTAGATGTCTATTTCCAGAAATTTGGAGGAACTATTTAGTTGCATACAACTAGTCTAAAAAGTCAATTTAAAAGTAATTTTGTCCTCTTTGTTCTCTTCAAGAACCCCTTCTAGACTGGATTATCTCATATTTTTGTTGGATAAATATACAAAAAAACTGGACATCTTTCCACTTATATCAATACAATGGCTAAGAAGCAAAAATATTTTCATTAGTGACTTGAATAATGGAATGGAGAGTATGCTTATAATATATGTAGATGACCCCAAGGTAGGAGGTGTTGCAAGTACTTTGGAGGACAAGATTAGAATTCCAAACGACATGGATAAATTGGAGAATTGGTCTGAAGTCAATAAGATGAAATTCAATAAAGATAAGTGCAAAGTACTACATTTAGGAAGGAAAAATGAAATGCACAAAATGGGAAATAACTGGCTAGGCAGTAGCACGGCTGAAGAGGATCTGGAAGTTGCAATGGATCCCAAATTGAATGTGAATCAACAATGTGTTGCGGTTGCGAAAAAGGCTAATATCATGCTGGGGTGTATTAACAGTAGTGTTGTGTGTAAGACATGGAAGATAATAGTCTACTCGGCACTAGTGCAGCTTCAGCTGGAGTTTGTGTCCTGTTCTAGGAGCCACACTCTAGGAAAGTTGTGGACAAACTGGAGAAAGTCCAGAGGAGCGCAACAAAAACGATCAAAGGTTTAGAACATCTGACTAAGAGGAAAGATGGGAAAAAATTGCCTTGTTTTGGCTTGAGGAAAGAAGGCTGAGGGGGGACCTTGTAACAGTCACCAAATATGTGAAGGGGTGTTATAAAGAGGACAGTGATCAATTGTTCTCCATGTCCACTGAAGATAGGACAAGAAGGAACGGGCTTAATCTGTAGCCTGGGAGATTTGGGTTAGATATTAGGAAAAACTTTCTAACTCTAAGGGTAGTTAAACTCTGGAATAGGCTTTCAAGGGAGGTTGTGGAATCCCCGTCACTGGAGGATTTTAAGGACAGGTTGAACAAACACCTGTCAGGGATGGTCTAGGTTTACTTGGTAAGCGTGAGGGGCTGGACTTGATGACCTCTTGAGGTCCCTTCCAGACCTACATTTCTATGATGTTCTACTTTGCCTTTCTCTAACATTGTTCATTCAGGGATCCGAAAGTGATTTACAAGCATTAATTAATCAGGCCCCACAGTTCCTCTCTGATGTAGCCTAACTTTACAGATGGGTAAACTAGGCAAGTCATTCCTCAATGTCACACAGCAAGTCATTGGCTCATGTTCTGGGCTTCTGCTCAAATTTTTAGAGCACTGGACTGAGAGTCAGGTGACCTGGGTTCTAGTCCCAGTTCTGTTGTTTGACCTTTATCAGAACACGTATCCCCACTGTGTATTGGTTTATCCATGTGCTAATCTTTAATTGATAAATGCAGGGAAATTGCTAGTAAAAGCTGCCTCTCACCTCCTTGTTCTATGATACTGCATGCAGCCGGCATTTAAAACTACCCACTCTTCAATCTCCTGCGGTTTTGTATAGTGATTCTATTGCTAAACACAGAGTGCTACTGTCATGCACATTCCTCAGATGGAAGTGTTACCATGCAGGATGCAAAGCCCAATTGAAACCAGAGGGGTTTCAGATATGTGGGATGTGGAATGCCCCCAAATGATGGCCTCCAGGTACAGTGTGTGGCATGGAGGAGTTGCTGCTCATACTGGTTAGCGGTGACTTTATAAGAGCAGTCTGCTGGCTAGAATGTGTGGAAGCAGTGAGGAAATGCAATCCAAGAGACATTCTCCATTCCTAAATTCCCATCCCAATAAACGGAAGCCTGATTCCAGCAGCGCTTTTCATCTTAAGGCAATAAATAAAACCTCATGGAATAGGCTTTCGCAGTGGCAGTGTCCTCCAGGCAGTGACAGTGAAGAGACTCCATAGAATCACTCCGAGGAAATGCAAACCTGGAATCCCATTATATCTTCCTAACTAGAATTAGAGCATCACCAGTAGGTGGGGATATAAATCATATGGTATAGGACAGAACATTGAGCCTGTGGGAATGAACGATGTGAAACCTCTATAGAATTTGGCAAGAGTTGCTCTCTCGAGCAAAGAGTTTGATTGCAAGTTCTTTGGGGCAGGGGCTGTCATTTATTATACGTTTGTACAGCACCTAGCGTAACAGGGCCCAACCTCATTGTGGCCTTTAGGTGCTGCCACCATATCAATGTTAAATAACAATGATAATAATAATATCCTGCCAGCCTCCATCTAAAGTTTCACAATTTGTTGTTTTGCTGTTCTTACCTTTACGTTCTTCCTTGACAAAATTCTCAAACTCGTTCCTTTGCTCTTCAAAGTACTCCCTCCTTTGCTCGTCAGCAATCAGCATTTGCCGGGTCTCCGCTGCGTAAGAGATGTTGATCGTATTAGCAACAAAAAAATCTTAAGAAGCCAGAGCATAACTTTTGTCCTCAAAACCCAATGAATCTGATTAGCCTTGTATAGCCGCACCTGTATCCTGGGCTTTCACTGCAGGCTTAGTTGTTAAAATCCTTGTTTACAGGAGGCTTTCTAAGAACTAGACAATCTGTATTTCATCATCCCGTTGTGCAGCACAATGAAACAATACATGCAATGATGCTGGTAGAGAAATTGCTAGCTCCTGTGTTATGCCTTTTAAATTCCATAGGTAAAACACAGGTTGTTCTAATTTAGTTTGGTGGATTGTAGTTATCATATTTGGCCAATGATTTAAAACCCTGTGATAATGATTTAAAACCCTGTGATAAATGTCTACTAGTTAAAACTTCCTAATAAAAATTTCCCAATGAAAATGAAATCTTATGACATTAGCTGGCTTTGGGGTATTATTACAATGTCAAAATGCATACCATGTTTGTTGAAAAGTTCGCTATGTTTTCAAATAGACAGGAGCCCAAATTGAAGCCTCTGATACAGTCAACCTTTAATTTCAGGGTGTGTATTGGAATCAAAGCCTTGATTCCGAACCTGATTGTGTTTTGGGATTGTGTTCCCAATCTTTGACCCTGCTCTGTGCCCTTTCAGCTGTTCCAATGGGGGACAGAGAGCTGGCTGAAACAGCTGGCTGGAGAACTGCTCTTCCACAGGGGAATTCCAGGGTGGCAAAGATGACATAGCAGGCTCCTCCTCTCGTGGCATAGTCATCTCCTCTTCTCTGGGGCATGCTGGGGCAGGAGGTGGTATGGCAAGAGTCCCTTGTGCTCCAGCAATCCTGGTCGACCGAATAGCTCCTAGGGGGCTATAAACAGCCAGCATAATTTAGAGTAGACTTCAAGTCTCTCTAAATTGCACTGGGGGCCAAACCGGACCCTGGCTGTCCCCAAGACTGGCGAGGCAGCAAGATGACCTAATACCCTTCTGTCTCTACCTTTTGGATCTTGAACCAAGGATCTGGCCCTGGTTTGGATATAGCCCCAGATGGTGGAAATCTTGTGTGACTTTCTTCAGTCACACTATTTCCGCCCAAGATGGCAGAAAGTGAACAGGAAAAGCTAATTTTGTGAGATTTCCGCCATTTTGGGTTGAAATCTCATTAAAACAGCTAGGAAGATGACATCATCTTGCCCTGGTTTGGTCATTTGCACCTTGCCTGGTGATAATTTAGGGTCCAATCTTAGAAGGGTCCTCTCTCCCAGAAGATGAATTTTTCGGGAAAGTGAGTTTTAGTTGAAATTTGGTAAGATTTTCTTTCCCTCTGTTTCTTACATCACTCTTTCTCTCTCTCCTTTTACCTGTTGGCTTGCATGAAAATGCAAAGTAAATAACCAGTTTCTATTTACAGCCATTCTTAAAATATGGCTTTATAAATTATGGTCTTGCTCAGTGGATGGGCAGACCTAGATAGGGTAACTTTGGTTTAGGGACCCAGGAGAATTTTTACCAGATAGTTTGTTGAATCAATTCCCAAAGAGTTCAAGTGTTTTTTCAGGCAATAAGCAACATGAACAAGATAAAAGCTCCAACCACAGACCACTCATTTCCCCTGTACTAGTGCTTTGCTGCAGAGGTAGCAACCCACACTTGTGACAAGGAAGGTTAAACTCTCAAGAACCAGGCCTGTCCCGTCCCACCCTATTATCAAATAGGATGCAACCAAAGAAAAGGCTCTCAGACAATTGAATAAATCTCATTGTACACATGAGACTGGGAATGGAACTGAGAGAATCCTGAAGACTGTTACTGGATAACTGAGGGCGCAAGCCAAAGGAGCCTGTTTGAACGACAATGGAGTTGGCTAATCCTGCCCCTTCCAAAGATTGCCATGAGTCAATATTGTCTAGGAGAGATTCTGGGAAGGAACACTTGTAAATGACAATGGAAAGCAAGAGCTGTGACCACTTTATAGAAAGCCTTTGCCATACACTTGTATGGTTCCTAGTGTAACACCAACAGACCCTGGTCATCAGCGGGCAGGATTGAACCGGGGAGCTCTGGAGCTTAGTGCATGAGCCTCTACCGCATGAGCTAAAAGCCAACTGGCTGTTAGCTCAGGCTGTAGAACAGACTCATTTTCTCTCTCTCTTTAAGTGGCTTGGTGCCACTAGATGGGACAGAACACCACACCCAGAAGGTGTGTGGGTTACACTGGCACAATGGGGCGTCACCGTGGGGGCAATGTAAATGTTAAATACTGATAATCAAGTCTAATCCTATAAACAAATGAAATTGTTTGTATTGACGGCCCTACATGTCATTAGTGGAAAGACTATAGGTATTCAAAATAGAGAAGGTCCAACAGGTCTCCTTAGCCAATGCAAAAAGAACATGAAAGAACAATATTCCAGTCCAGTGCTTCAGAGGCAGAGCAAAGTGAATTTCAGATGAGTAGAAAGAAGTGAGGGATGGAATCCAGGAAGCAAACTTGAGGAGGTGGAAAATGAATGCTTTTCCTTGAGATAGAATAAGCAGGAGGAGTTCACGCAACAGAGCAGAGCTAAATTCTGTATCGTGCTAGACTTGGCACCAATGAAAGAAAATTGCAATTAGCTCATTTTCTTTGGGTTTGTTTAAGGTATAGATATTGATAATAGGTATTAAATCAATTCCCATGTGTAGGTATTTTTAAAAGTAGTTGAACACCTGAAAGTTAAGAAACCTGCTTTGTGACATTGGAAAAGAGATGAATGTAAGAATAGCTTTGAGAAAGTGGATTATAAATATATTGGCTTGAAAGAAGAAGGTAACATCACCACTGATTAAAGAACTGTAGGAAATAGATGAGAATGGCTGAGGAAAATGGAAGGGAACAAGTATTGAGTTAATCTTCTGTTCCAAGATCTATCGTAGTTCTGGATGAGGTATCGACCCCAAGGTAGAGCACTGCACAATTAGTTATATTTGGAAGGTGTTCCTCTGAAACATCCAGTAATATTGGCCACTGTTGGCAGATGGGCCTGTGGTCTGCTCCAGTCTGCCAACTACTTAAGGTCTCGTGTTTCTGGACTCAACCTAGAATAAACAGTATTTTATGTTCTCCTTCTCATTGGCATCACTTTGAATGTGTACCAATGCTGGGGTACAGGTCTTTGCTTGTTGGGGGAAGGGGAAAACCGCCCTTACATTTAGCATATGATCATCTATGTTGGTACTCAGACTCGGTTCAGATGTGGACTGATTAGACTGGAAGTTTAGCAGTCTTCAGTTGGGTTTCAGGTTGGGTTTGGGCAACTGGAAATATCCTTATTTCCGGACAGTGCTGGAGAGGCACAGGCTCCTTGCATTTTTTTTTTTTTTATGATGAGTGATAGGAAAAAAACCTGATGGGTCAAATTCCTCTTTCACCTACAGCAGCATAAATCCAGTGTAACACCACTCGGAGTAACTGAAAGAAAAATATGGGCCAGTGCCTCTTTCTAAAACATCAGGCTACAGAATAAGGAAGATGTACTATAAGCTTCCCGAATGTGCCTCAATTTTGATCTGCCATGCACATTGCCAGTCAGATCCAGGACACCAGGACATCTCCAACGTATAATTTTCTGTTCATGCTAAATATTCCCAGAGGATTAGGACAAAAAGCACCATGCTCCTCTTAACCCATAATGTAGGGATGTGATCGGAATTGTGCACCGATGAAAGGCTGGTAATGTAACCAACTGTGCCATCTGATGCTAGTGTTGGACAAGAATGAGTACCTCCAAACTATCTTGAGTGGGAGGAAATTGTTCTGGTTCCCATCAGCCAAAGCCTGGCTGTATCTCTATCTGGATGCAACCCTTTATAGAATAAACCAGTACTTGTTTGATGGAGGGTGAGTAGCCTATTTTTCTGCCATGGTTCAGAGACACTTCTACATCACTTAATAGCAAAGGAAGTGCCTGACAGTTAGCCCTTTGTGTTACAGGACACAAATATCATGAAACTGTTTAATTTATTAAGCACTTTATTGCCAAGCACATGTGTGCTGCACATGGTGAGAGGGGAGGCCATCAACAGTAAAATCATAATCTGGGCCCAGTGTCCCAGCTAAAGCTCCCCATCACCAGATCACTAATGCATGGAAGGATGGATGGAAATGGAGGTTCTTGGTTAAACTGGATTAAACAGAAAGGATGTACAATGACTCTGTGGATTCTGGATAGACGTTGTTAGGGAGGGAATTCTACAGATCAGACCTTCCCACTACAAAGCTCTGTATCTCAGCCTGATCCCAGATTGAACATCAGGAGGCTGAATCATGGACAGTCCCGCTGCTCAGTTATTTTGTGGAACATCATCCACAAGTAATGACCATATAATCTGCACGCCTATGCATATTTAATAAAACCAATGGGCCAAATTTTGCTCCGAGTCACAGCAGTGTAAACCCGTTCACTTCAGTGGAATTGTGTATTGGAATAGTGACTTTCAGTGGGTTTACCCTGATGCAAATGAGAATACATTCTGACCCAATGACTTTATTAAATGTCTGGGAAAATAGGTTACATGGTATATTGCTTCTGGACAATCGCCCATCAAGTAACTGAGATCAGCAATGGAATGGCAGAAGGTTAATCGTGCTCACTTTATATAACCCTAAAAAATTGCACCTCATTAAAATATTACTGTATCGGTTACCTCAAAGCAAGTATTGTTTTTATAGACCCTGTTATAACTTACCTGTAATGTTAGAAGGGACACACACTATCCTTCTCCTCCTATATGTTTATTACCCAATTACATGGACACTACCTGGTAATTACAATGTAATTAAATAGTCAACGGTTAACATACTATTATATAGTAGATACATGATATTTGTGCCCTGTATTTTAAAGTGTTACCAGTTAAATCAGCTCTTCCTTGCCCTTTAACTGAGCTAATTTTCATATTATTACTGAAAGGTTAACATCTCTCCCAATAACCTAGCTGACGTTTTGTTGAACCAGAGGACAGATAAATTCACTGACTTGGGACTGTTATCCTCTTCAGTGCTTCAGCAAACAAGCCATGTGAATTCAGTTATGTTTTCCATCCCATGTGGAAATTAAACGGTGTTGCAGAAGCCAGGTGCATATTTCTTAATGCTACATTGGCAAATGTTTTCCAAGAAGAGCTGAAAACACTCATTCAGCACCGGGCCTGAAACCTGCTTGTTATTTACCAGCTTTCATAAGATGACGGTGTGAAAGGAGCTGAGGAGAGGAACTAAATAAGCCCCTATATTCACTTCACCGTGCTGTCCTGCACCTCCTACAACAGCCTGCTGAGCTCGGTCTGCCCTGCTATATGTCTCAGCCCTTTTGAAAACCGAGGAATTGGCATCCACTTCAGTGCTATTAGCCAATTTCAAGAGATTTTGTGGATGAAAAATATTTCATTTTCCAAAGTTACCTCTTGCCTCATTTAAAAAGATGCCAATGAACAAACCTCATTTTGGAGAATTCAGTAACGACCGATCCCTTCACCCACCCAGAAATGATTCGATATGCCCTAAATCTTCCAAACTGGAAGTCTATAAAGTTCAATTTTTTGTCCTCCTCCCATATTATTTTTATTCAATTAATAAAAATTACATTTCCACCCCCTCTCGCTCACACACTATCCCTTTGGCTGCCCCCGCCCCCCAATTGCTCTTTGTAGGTACATTCCATAATTTAAAATGTAGATAATTGAGAAGAAACCTGTTCTAATCCAAAAGCAACAACAACAACTTTGATCGGTGAATAAATCCTTGTAGAGAGTAGCAGGCAACTTAGGACTGTCTCAAGGGAAGCGGGAGATGAAAGAGGGGCAAAGAAAATACAGCTTTCCATAAACACTCCTGAACAACCTCACCATTGAGCTCATCTCTGGATTTGGTGGCTCGCTTGCCACGCTTTTTGAAGAAGTTAGAGGCATCCGATTCTTGTATAAAAATCTTCTTTTTCACACCTGAAAGCAAAAAGAGAGGACTTGATCGGCCCTGGATAGTAAATAGGGGCATCAATGTACATTTGAAAGCCGTAGGAGCAACTTTTCTCCTCTCCCTCCTAAAATTTGCAGCTCCACTTACTTTCCTTGTCGTCTTCCCCAGCTGCCTTCCTGGTGCCCACAGCAGCGCTGTCGCTTTCCTCAAGAACTGGATGACAACAGCACAAACATAGTATTGAGTTCAGTGAAGAAATGCAGCATCCCACAGGAAAAACCTCAAGCAGATGTTGAAAGCTGCTACCTGCTAAAACCCTAAAAATCCTGCAGTCCACTAACAACCTGCCTGGGAAATTCACTTTTACACAGCAAAAGCAACAGTACAATCAGCAGCTATGCAGATATATATTTTTGTGTTCCCAGTTTTTATTTTTGTAGAAAATCATAACAATAGCAATTAACAAGACCTATAAGGACATTTAGTCCAGTTTATCCCATTATATTTAAAAAATTGTCTGTGTATTCTTCGTGTAACTTAATGCCTTAATCCTTTAGAGATTGTAATAGATTACAGTGGATTAGATTAGCTTCTCACAGATTCTCATGCTCATTTGACTAGCAATGTGGACAATGACCATGTTCTTATGTTACCCCAATGACACGAGTTCAGATTTCTCTCATTCCTTCCTGAAATTCTATGTTTCCTGCTAGCATTATTAGTACTCTGGATCATACATACCAACCAAGAGCACAAAAGTTGCAAGGCAAGAGAGAAAAAGGATTTCTTTCCAGTTCATCTTTGTTGCGCTCCGGTTGACTCCTCTGAAAAATAGTGACTATCACAAGAAGTTTCCTGAGATCTGCTTGCAAATTCCTCCTGTTAGCTGGAAAAGGAAGCAGGGAGCTGGGATGTCGGGGGAAGGAGGGGCACAGGGTAGCACTCCTTGCCAGCCCAAAGGAGGTTTCAGGCAACTTGAAAACATCTATATGAGATATATCCTGTGGTCATCAGCATTTTGATGGAAGTCAGAGTTACAAACTGACAGGCAGTTGGGATGGCCTGGCTGGGAGATGACTATTATAAGCAAAAGATTATACAGCATATTCTTTTTGTCATCTATTGTATATAGTTTAAAGTGCAATTAAGCTCCGGGGAAAAAACCCTTTGTACTTGGCAGATCTGCTCTCTGCCTGTATCAGAGTCAAATCTAGTGAGTTTAGTGGCTATAAGAAGTTTTTAGTGCTTTTTAAACTTCCGTTAGCCCTCCAGAGGCAGCACAGCTAAGAAAGGAGCCTGGTTCTATTGCTGTTAGTGCATTACTAGCAGAATGGTTTACTATGTTCATTCATTTACACCTGTGCAAGTGCCATTGAAGGCAATGCGACTGCACAAGTGTCACTGAGGACATAAACATTAGGGCCTGAATTCTCAGATGCACAAAGGCCCCTTCACATAGCACTGTACATTACATAGTGTCTGGAATTCTATCCCTCTGATCTTCTGGAAAGCCATTGAGTATGTGCCCAGAGCTGGGAATATGTAGCAGCAGCACAGTCAAACCTTGTTTATCTTAACAGTATGTGGAATATAAAAATAATGTGGAGAAGGTTGGGAGGAGTTTGGCTACCTAATGAGTATGATGCAGGTCAAGAGACATGACCTCATGTTAAATAAGAGGAATTTTTGGACAACTGTGGCTCAGGTAACCAAAGTTTTAGTGTAACACCTTGTCTGATGTTTGGATGGATGTTTGAATTGCCTGACTTCTTGAAGAACTCCAAAAGAACGTGAATATTGCCTAGGGCTACTTTTGAGCTTCTTATATTATCATATTGCAGGGCACTCATCTGTGGAAATGGTTTTCAGAAACTTACATTCTGGAAATAAGACTAACAGATTTTAAGGCCAGTAGGAACCGTTACAATCACCTCGTGCATAGCACAAGCCGTAGAATGTCACCCAGTGATTTCTGCATCAAGTCCAACAACTTTAGGCTAAGCTTCAGCATATCTCTTAGGATGACATCCTATCTTGACTTACAGACTTCAAGCGGTGGAGAATCTATCACATCGCTTGTTGGCTTATTCCAATGGGTAAGTACCCTCACTTTTAAATATGTACACCTCATTTCCAGGTTGAATTTGTCTAGCTTTGGCTTCCAGACATTGGATCTTGTTATACCTTTGTCTGCTAGATGAAAGCACCCTCTAGTAACAACTATCTATACTTTCTGCCATTTCAGTATCTAAATCTGTGTGCATTAGAGGGAAACTGTAAATTCAAGAAAATTAATTCTAGGAAGGTAGAGGGGAAAACTGCAACATGAATTAAAGTCAAGAAAGATATAAATTCAGTTGGTGGCATCAGTTCACATTGCCTGTTATATCAGAAGGGAGCATAGAAACAACCTGAGTGAAGGGAAAGGGGTGTTTTACATAGAAAAGGGGGTGATCTCTCTCTTTCAGTGATGAATATTGAGGGGCAAAGATTCACATGCTGGACTGGACATTCCAAGGGTCAGGAAAATTGTGTTGGCAGTAGTCAGGTAATGGAATATACATGAGGGTTTGAAAATAAATAATGTGAATGCTAGAGCTGTGCACTTGGCTTCGTAGCCTGAGAATTCAGTGAATGCGTGGTTTGTGTTCTGAATTCCCTGTGGGTCTTGACATTTTGGCACAAGTTGGGAGTCACACTTCTTATGTACAGTATGTGAAATGGGTAAGTCACCAGACCTGTCTGGATCCTGGATCCCGTCTGCTTTTATTAATGATGAATTACCCACCATAAAAAAAGAAAAGACAAATATCAGCTTTGCGTTTCCTCAATTAAAATGATGTATTTATTAGCCACTTAAACAATTAATCAATTAATAGAATTAATTAATCGACAATTAATAGAATTATTCCATCAGGACATGCTGGCGGAAACACAATAGCACCCGGCACAATTTGCCACATTGGATCACACAGAGCCCAGCATCCTGATTCCAGTAGTGGCCAATACCTGAAGAAGATGAAAAGAGCCAACAATGGAGGCTTGCAAAGTGTGGAAATTCTATTCTCCGACTCCAAAGCATGAGATGGGTTAAATTTATTATTTCATAAAAGGAGAAGGGAGACTAATGAACATAAAGTTAGCCAGACAAGGTGGGTGAGGTAATATCTTCATCTCGGTGCGACTCAAAAGCTTATCTCTGTTATCAACAGAAGCTCACCCAGTAAAGATATTACCTCACCCGCCTTGTCTCTTTAATATCCTGGGACCGACATGGCTACAACTACACTACTTAAAGTTAACAAGTTCTTTTTCTCCCTTCTGCTGCAGGGTTGGGCCGCTGCCGGGGTCAACAGCTGGATGGGAGTCTTTCAAGGAAAACCTATGATGCCGGAGGAAGTATTGCTGGTGGTTCATCAGTAGCTAGCGCTCTTCCAGCCAACTACTGATCTAACATAGCAGCAGCAGGTTCTATGCTGCTGGAGGTACTTTAGGCTTCTGGTTGCATTATTAAATGAAGGTCTTGAATATTTGTGATCCTGAACTATGCCATGGTATTTTTTGCAATAATAAGGAATGTTAACCCAGGTTTTTTTTCCACACACACAGATAAAATGGTGATAAAATACCTGGACAAACAGATTAGATTAAATTAATTACATTCTATTTACATAAATTCCTCCTATAATTTCAGTATTCTTATTCACCCCTTGAACAACTGTTGCATCATGCACCAGAGGTGGCTTCCTTTCATTGGTGGGTGTGGTGAATCCTATATTATAGAGGTTGCTTGTCTGTGACCTTCAATACAAAGGATGAAAACCATTTTCTGTGATAACTCGCTGTTTGCACATGCTCATAATTTTTGAAATAACTTTTAGGGATAAAATTTTCCATTCTTGCCTAAAGGGGAGTTTTCTTGGAAAATTCAAGCTAAATTCTTTCTTTCTTTCTTGTTCAGCACACATGAAAAAAAATATTTAACAAAGAAAACTTTTTGTCAACATGATTACAGAAGAAATGGTTGAAGCTTGAAACCAGGACATAATCCAACTAATGAGGCTGAGGTATAAGATATGGTTTTATTTAATTTAACAAATTTATGCAGTTGCAGTATTGCCAATCCCAAGTGCCAACCCACACAAATATTGAAATTGACTTTAAAATAATGCTTTTTTAAAAAAATAATGCTTTTTTTTTTTTGCTTTTAGGGTTTGGGGCCTTTAGGGTGCACTACAGTCATGTTTTCAAGCTTTTCTCCATAACCATGAGTGGCTAGAAGCTTCCTTGAAAGCTGAGATTCTTGTGCAATCACAAGACTCCAGGAGCTGGGACTTAAGACCACCACCAAATATCATGAGATTCAAAATAAAATCATAACACAGATTATAACCATTTGAAACGAAGAGTAATAACCCAGCACAATACGGAACTGAATTCTATAGATGCACACTCAGAAAACAACAAATCCTAAACGTGGTGCCCAGCCCAGGTTGGGCTGGGTGCTAGGCAGATATGCATGGGAAAAGAATCCTGTGCTGTTGTGTAAAGGTGTGGGCTGTCCCCATAAACCCCCTTGGAACACAGTGTGGTGTTGCACATATGCTCTGCCTTAATTTCCCCTGATTGGGGCAGCAATACATTTTCTATAACAGCCCCAGGCAAGGAGAAGCCAACATATCGTAACAAAATAGCACATCCCTGTTTCTTAAAGCTTCAGAGCAGGGGAAATTACAATAAACCAGGGGTAGGCAACCTATGACACGCGTGCCGAAGGCGGCACGCAAGCTGATTTTCAGTGGCACTCACACTGCCCGGGTCCTGGCCACCTTTCCGGGGGGCTCTGCATTTTAATTTAATTTTAAATGAAGCTTCTTAAACATTTTAAAAACCTTATTTACTTTACATACAACAATAGTTTAGTTCTATATTATAGACTTAGAGAAAGAGACCTTCTAAAAACATAAAAATGTATTACTGGCACGCAAAACCTTAAATTAGAGTGAACAAATGAAGACTCGGCACACCACTTCTGAAAGATTGCTGACCCCTGCACTAAACAGTTTGTTATAAGTTCAATATCTGTCTTAACCATACTACCACACAGGGGAGACAGGTTTCCAGCAATGAATTTGTCAATGCTCAGCTGAGTCTATATCACATGCTCCCCTTTGGGTTACTTTGTTCAGTGGCAATAAAGAAAATGGGCTCTGTCCTATTTCTATTGAACCCAGTGGCAAAACTTACATGGATTTAAATGGGATCAGACTCAGCCTATCAATAGTACAGAATAGCAAGGCCAAAAATATTATTTTCTGGCAGTTAAGCTCAATAACAAATGCTACTGGAGGGAAAACAAATCCCAAGACTAACACTCTTTCCAAATCTGTGATCAAAGGTTTGCATAGTGTGAGAAGATGTTAGGGACATAAATCAATCAAGTTGGGGGGCAGATGCATCACACCGCAACTTATAGAGGAGCATTATGTTGTTCTTCCCTCCTACTAGAACTAACCATAGTCCAAAGCTCAGCTAAGGGAGAGCTTTCGAGGCTGGTTTCTCCTACATTTGGCCATACTGAAATGCATATTGTGTGCTTGTGTCTAGTTTACCAAGCAATGCAGATCAGTCTATATCAGTGACCTGTCCTCTTCGTTCGTTACCATGTCCCTAATCTTTGTGTCATAAGCAATCTTTATCAGTGATAATTTTATATTTTCTTCCAGGTCATTGATAACAATATTAAATACCATTGAGCCAAGACCCAATCCCTATAGGACCCCCTAAAGACACACCTGCTCAATGATGATTCCCTATTTACAATTACATTTTGAGACCTGTTAGCCAGTTTTTAATTCATGTAATATGTGTCATGTTGATTTTGTATTGTTCTAGTTTCTTAATCAAATTGTTGTGCAGTCAAATGCCTTACAGATCATAAGAGTTGGAAGGGACCTCAGAAGGTCATCTAATCCAACCCCTTCTCAAAGCAGGACCAATCCCCAACTAAATCTCTAAATGGCCCCTTCAAGGATTGAGCTCACAACCCTGGATTTAGCAGGCTAATGCTCAAACCACTGAGCTATCCCTCCGCCTGGATGACCTAACTATATTAGATCAACAGTGTTGTAGGAGCAGCAGTGATCTGTATGCTCTGTATAACGATGCTATGTATAAGCTGCATACTCAAAAGGTCTGTTATACTCCCCCCCTTTTGTCTCCTCTCCCTCTCTGAATACCTGTGAAGTGGCTTTCCCCCTCCCCCTCCCTCCTGGAATGCTTGTGGGATGAATGGGCTGGTTGAACAGCTGGAAGATCAGAAAAGCTTCCAGGTAGACAAGGTGTCTGGGAGTCTAATTAGGTAGCGCTCACACACCCAATGCATGGACACTGCATGGACATTACCCGAGGTGGAGTGTGACCAACCAGATGCAGCCAAGTCATCTCTAGTTGCAGGCCATGAGGAGCAGGTCCTTAAAAGGGGAAGGGGCTATGTGCTCAGGAGTGCACTCACAAGCTTGTACCTCCCGTGAAGGCCCTTCGCCCGGACCGCCTGGCCAGTGGTTCGCTGCATTGCATTCCATCGTGCCTCGGGAAGACTTGCCTTCATCGCACCATCCATCACTGTGCTGTGGGACACTTACCTTGAAGGATCCTGACATCTCCAGTGCCGTGCCTGTCCTGGGAGCGTGAGTATGCGAGTATGAGTGTGACACCCCCTCCCCACCCCCGCTTCTTTTGAGCTTAGCTATCAATATACTAAACGTGCTGCTTCCTGCCAAACTCTGGTGGGTCATTAGTCCTCCCTAAGCTTACTAGCTGGCCCAATTTCTGGTAACAAACACGACTACCTTTATCAACCAAAGTTATAATATCAGGAAACAGGACATTAAGTTAGTTTTACAAGATCTATTTTCCATAAACCTCTATTGATTGGCATTAGTTCTATTACCCTCCTTTAATTCTTGATTAACCAAGTCCTGTATCAGCTGCTCTGTTGTTTTGCTGAAGATTGAGAGTACACTGACAGACCTATAATTATTCAGATCATTTTGTTTACCCTTTTTAAATATTGGCACAACGTTAGTTTTCTTCGTGTCTTCTGCAACTTCCCTGGTTGTCCAAGACTTAATGAAAATTTTTTTTGCATTAATGGTCCAGGAAGCACCTCGGCTAGCTCTTTTGAAGCTCTTGGATGCAAGATATTCAGATCTGCTGATTTAAAAATGTCTCGCTTAACTAGCTGCTGTTTAAAATTTTCCTTAGTTACGGTTGGAATGTAAAGTATTTTGTTATCAGCTTATAAACATGAATATTTCATCTGGCTTTTTCCCACATACAGAACAGAAATATTTATTAAACACTTGTATCTTTTCTGCATTACTATTGATAATTCTACCATTTACATCTAGTAATGGACCAATACCATTGTTAAGTATTGTTTTGTTCCTGATGTACTTACAAAAACAACCCTCCTTCTTATTGTCCTTAACTCTGCTGGCCATAGATTCTCCTGGGGTTCTTTTGCGTCCCTTATTAATGCGCTACAGCTTCTAGTTTCTTATTTATATTCATTCGAATCAACTTTCCCTAGGTTAGTTTTTAACCAGTGTAGCTTTCTTTCTCTGTCAGATTGTGGCCTTTGGGGCATCTCAGAAAATATTCTTAGATGGAATTTAAACAGAAAAATATGAATGATGATTGGAACTTTCTCCCAGGTGATTTGGCTCAATTATTAAAATTAGCTTTTTATTAGTGAAACTGGCTTTTTTAAAGCACCAACTATATATATAGCTTGTTGAGATTTTGTTCTGTTTGTACATAATAAATGTAACCATGTCATAGTCATTTCCATCTAAGTAACCATCAGCTTTTAATTCTGTGATCAGTTATCTTTATCTGCCAAGATGAGGGCTAATATAGAATTCCCCCAGTTGGAAGCAACACTTTTTGAGTTAGGAAACTGTCATCTATCACTTTTAGAAATGCCAAGGACATTTTAGTACTGACAGGATGAGACCTCTAGCATATAGCACTCACACTGAACTCCCCCGGGATAATACAAGTTTTTTTTCCTCCCATCCCAATATTATATAGATAGGGGGTTAAGAAGCTGAGCCTCTTGTTCCTCAGTGTGATTTGGTGGTCTGTAGCAGACACCAACTAGCACCCCGCCTTGTCCTTTCTCTGTTAGAACATTGATCCATAAGCATTCAGGAGGTGTCAGTGACTCTGAAACAGGTAATGCCATTTTTTGACAGAGTGCCACTCCTCCATCCCTTTTGCCTGCTCAATCCTTCCTAAATAGCTTATAACAAGTGATTGTAACATTCCAGTCATGCCAATCTTCCCACCACAGTTCAGTAAGACCAACTAAGTCCAGTTTATGCTCATAAACAAACAATTCCAATTCCTGTTGCTTATTATCCAGGCTACTAACATTAGTATATAGACAGGTGACTGCGGGCCTGGTGGTGAAAAAACTCTGCCTAAGGGGGCCAGGGCAAAATGGTTCAAGTTGACTTGGAACCCCTCACTCTGCCGAGGGGGCCTGGAGCTGGCCAGAGCAGCCCAGAAATTGGAGCAATCCAGCCAGGAACTTAAAGTTGCTCCTGCTTGGTGAAATCCCTGGGAGTGAATCTGCCGTGTGGCACAGCTGCCCCTACGGGCTCGGGGGTACAGTCACCTCACTGTTGCAACCAAGGCCAGCAGGGCAATATAACTAGATGTAGTCCCACAGAGTTTTAATTGGTTGGTAAACTTCGTTGAGTTCTTCAGGGGCTTTTAGTCAAAAATCGTTATGTGAATGTCAGTCATGATCATTATCACTAACTTTCAGAGCCCTGGCGAAATGCCATCAAAGGCCGTGGGGATTTACCTTAGCCATGATGACAGTATAAGCAGAATCTGTATGAGCTCTCCGCTGATATCTAGTGATGAGCTGTGGAAGAGGATTTCAGGAGCTGATCTTGTTTGCATGGACACACCTACCCTGCCTAGGTGCTCAGCATGATGGGATTGCTTGCCCAAATGATCACTTTTGGCCCATGTTGAATTCCCAGTCTCCTTGTTACTGGGGCAGGAGCAATAAAGGGTTGTTATCCTTGTTGTGTGAACCAAGGGCAGCAGAACTGTACCCGGCATACCCCGATGGAGGGACTCACCCTCAACTAAACACCACTCGCTAGGCAGGGGAGGGGACATGGGCCCCAAAGCTGGGTGGAGTGGAGCATTTCAGCTTGCTTGTATTTTGTGGTGTGGGTCCTGTTTAAGGGTTGTAGATACTATTTGACCTTTTTTCCTCTCTACTGTGTAATAACAGAGCTAATTTAGACTCAATTGAGAGTCTTGTTACACGCTGCAGAGCTGAAATCACTGATATCTAGGTCTAAGTATTAGACCTGCTTTGGGACAGTGTCTCTGATGCAAGAGACTGCCCAGTATGTACCAACAGTCAGGATCCTGACTAACAGCTAAAATCAATGAGAGCTGTGTTAAGAGGTAGGCCCTGAAGACGTCTCAGTGAGCAGGGCGGCTGGAGGAGTGGTGAGGCGATTGGCTGGCAGGGCGACTGGCAGAGGGGGCTGGTGAGCGAGTGCCCGAGCAGCGGAGTGAGTGAGGTGCCTCCTTATCCTCCACCCCAGGGTGGGAAGTGAACTCTGCAGATGCACCTCTGAATTCTGGGTCTGCACTGACCCAGGACAGCAACTGTCAATGGGGTACAGAGAAGAGATGGGCACATTAAAGGGATTTTGGGGTTGCTGGACTTCAGAACCTGAGGGGAAAAGAACACTGCCCAACTTAGTTGGGGGTGGGTCTTTTGTTCATGGTTTATGTTTATGTACCCTGTTTGCTGTGTTTTCCCAACTTAATGCCAAGTTACTTCCCTCCTTTTATTAAAAGTTTTTTGCTACACTCAGACTCTCTGCTTGCGAGAGGGGAAGTATTGCCTCTCAGAGGCGCCCACGGGGTGGTGTGTAATTATCCCAGGTCACTGGGTGGGGGCTCGAGTCGGTTTTGTGTTGTATTGTTGAAAAGGAACCCCTAGATACTGAACCGGCCCTTGTTGCTGCCAGTTCTGACTGTCAGAAGGGTTACAACACAATAAGATTGTTTATTAGTTCTCAGTAGATAATGAGCCCAAACCACAAAGTTTGGAGCTGAATTTCCCAATGGCTTGAATTGTTCAGATAACAGGCTTTGGTTCAGGTCATTATAGGCCAGCTGGGTTCCAGATCAAAACTATGCCAAGGGCTGGGGATGTTGAGCTATGGAGTTTGAATGCAGTCCAATTTGGGGTTGTCAGTAAAGTTAGAAGGCCAAATTCTTTCAGTTACGCTATAACTGATGCATTGGCTTTAGTGCCATGGCATCAGTGTTAAGAGGTTAGGCCATGCCATTTATTTATGGATTACATATTAAATACAAGTAAATAAATACTGAGTTGAAAACAGACTGTCCCCAATAGACTGTTGTATATTTCACCTGATAGAGTCTGAACTGCTAAAGACCGCTCACTGTGTAATGAAAGAGGCCATGCACACTTTCCCCCCATTGATGCTTTTTTAATGAGAAGCTTTGCCAAGCAACAAAACAAAAGGTTCATGCAATCAGTTTACTTCCACAAACAGCAGAGTAATAACCAGTTCCAAGCTTAGGGGTACAAAGTAACTTGCATTCTAACAGCAGATTTTTGAGGGCTAGTAACAGATGCAAAATCTGCTCTGACTGGATGGATTATTTCAATACAACAGGAAATGATAGTGGGGTAAAAAACTATGCAACAGCCAATTGAAAAGGAAATTTGTTTCTCTTCTCCAAAAATATTACTGTTAGTTCCCCTTTTTTGGCCCGGAGCAGTTAACTAAAGTTTGGGGCCCTGCAGATTGATTCCCTTAGGAGGATAAATTGATGATGAAGTCAGCTGTCTTTGATGCAACCCTGTGTATTTTTAGAGTGTACAAAGTCCTCTTTCCCTGAACACAGGAGGGACCAAACAGAAAATAGTTACTTTGCTTACAGCATCAAGACCTTTTGCTCACAACTCCAAGCCTCTTCCAGCCAGCACTCTGCCCAAAAGCTCTATCAATTAGCTTTTTCTCAAGGTCATGCTACTAATGCTTCTGTTGCTACATCTGATACTTCCTTCTCTGTCCTTTCTACTGTTTCTCTCACCAAACAATAGCCAGTGAAACCGCTCTGCTCACATGTGCCTTTGGTTTAGGTGGGGACAATGTGCCTCTGTTTGGGATGGAGAATGCTACCCAGCTACATAAAGGAGCATCTTACAACAATCTGAAATGTAGGGCAGCAGGTACAACACTACTGTAATGGATTGGGTTTGAAAGTAGGGCATGTAAAACAGACTCTTAAGGAGCTGACAGGTATAATTTAACTAACCTGCCTAGTGTGCTGCTGCAGTAAAGAAAGCAAATAGGGTGCATGGGTGCATGCGTAAAGGGGGAAGAAAGTCATATGGAAAATCTTAGTGATATGATATATACCTAATATTAAACTCCCTCATCTGGCATGCAGTGTTGTTTTTGGTTACCGTTACCTGATTTAATGAGAGCCAGAGGAATGATATGGTCAAGGTTCAAAGAAGGGCAATGAGAATGGTTACTATTAGAAATATTTAGATTGGCTGGCCTTTTTGACAATGCCACACCCATGCACCAACTCCCTTGTCCCAATTTTGTATAAATAATTAGTCAGTGGAAGGGGAACTTGTACTTGGATCTCCCACATCCCAGTTGAATGCCCTTACCAGAGGACTATGGAGTCCAGCTTGTGTTTTCTGTGGCCTAATGATTTATATTTACACAAAGTGGAACAGATTCAACAGGAGAGACAGAGAGACCCCGCACCCAAATATCTCATAACCCTGTGCTTAGGGCACTCACCTGAGACCTGGGGTCAAAGCCCTACTCCACATCAGGCAGAAGAGGGATCTGACCCCAGGTCTAGCACAGCCCAGGTAAGTACTCTAATCACTGGGCTAACAGCAGGCACAGTATCATATTTTTTGAGAAAGGGCTTAGATACCTACCTCCAGCAGAGGGCTCACAGCTGTGAGTCCTGAACAGAGAGAGGCACCCCCAGCAGCCCCAAGTTAGAAGCCTAACTCCCTTTGAGGGATGGGGTATAGACCACTCCCCTTGCCTCAGCATTTCCTGTTGGCTAGTTTAGGTGACTCCCAACTCAGCCTGCTGGCTTCTGTGAATCTCACTCTTAGGTGACTAACTCTCCCTGTGCATTGTATAGGGAGCCTGGGTATTTACTCAGGGGTGTGGATTGCACTAGGCGGCAGGAGTTAGGCGTTGCAACATGAGTTTAAGTCCCCTTTGTGGATCTAGCCCAGGGGTGGCCAACCTGAGCCTGAGAAGGAGCCAGAATTTACCAATGTACATTGCCTAAGAGCCACAGTAATATGTCAGCAGTCCCACATCAGCCCCCTCCCCACCCCACCTCTCAGTGCCTCCCACCCATCAACAGCTTCACTGATCAGCGCCTCCCCCCCCTCCCTGCACCACTTGTTATCAGCTGTTTTGTGGTGCGCAGGAAGCTCTGGGGGGGGGGAGGAGGAGAAGCGAGGGCATGGTAGGGGAGGGGTGGAGTGGGGGCAGGGCCTGTGGCAGAGCCAGGGGTTGAGCAGTGAGCACACACACCCCCTGCCCCCAGCACATTGGAAAGTTGGCACCTGTACTCCAGTCCCAGAGTCGGTGCCTATACAAGGAGCCACATATTAACTTCTGAAGAGCCGCATGTGGCTCCGAAGCCAAAGACTGGCCACCCCGATCTAGCCCAAAGGGACAGCTTTGAACTGCCCTCTCTATCTTTCTTTCAAAGTGTCAAGCTGCCCATTCACCAATAATCTGTGGACTCGCCGCAACTTTTAACCCATTTTACGCCCAATCCTGCAAAACTTTAGTAGACGGAACTTCCATGATTTCATTGGCACTACTGGCATGAGTAAAGTGAACAGGAATTGCTTAGAGGTATAGTATGTTAGCCAATACATACGTTAGGCACAGTATACACCACATTAATAGGTATTATGTGCATTGTATTCATATGATGTGTGTGCGTGTTGGGACATTATGTTAACAGGGCACAAGCAAACAATATGCATTTTAATACAGCTAAATGTAATGTATACATCTAGGAACAAAGAATGTCGGCCATACTTACAGAACGGGAGAGTCTATTCTGGAAAGTAGTGACCTTGAATGAGATTTGGGGGCTGTGGTGGATAATCAGCAGAACAGTAGTTCTTTTGGCCAGTGTCACACTGGGAGCTCACGCAATCCTGGGATGTGTGAACAGGGAAATGTCACGTAGCAGTCGAGAGGTTATTTTATCAAGAGGTTATTTTACCTCTGTATTGGCACTGATGCAACTGCTGCTGAAATACTGTATACAATCCTGGTGCTCACAAGTCCAGACAAATGTTGATTAATTGGAGAGGATTCAGAGAAGAACAATGAAAATGATTAAAGGATTAGAAAACTTATTTTATAATGACAGACTCAAGGAGCTCAATCTATTTGGCTGAACAAAAAGAAGGTTAAAGCCTGGCTTGATTACAGGCTAGAAGTACCTCCATATGGAACAAATATTTAATTTGGGTTCTGCAATCTAGCAGAGAAAGATATAACACAATCCAATGGCTGGAAGTTGAAACTAAACAAATTCAGACTAGAAATAAGGCACGGACTGTTAATTGTGAGTGTATTTAACCATTGGCTTCATCCGAAGGTCATGGAGAAAAATTCTGTGGCCGGATTTAGTGGTACTAATAATAATCCTACATTGGATGAAAGATGCTAGATCAGATCGTTCCTGAAGTCTTTACAAGCTTTATTAAATGACTGAATAAAACTATATCCTGCATTATTGCAGTATTGAGTGTGGGGTTTACAATCCAAACTCTCAAGAAATGCAAAAGTTGAAGCTCCCACAAAAACATTAACTTGCCCATGCTGCACATCCTGTGTTAAGTCATGGCATACATTGAGCAATATACACAGTAATATATTGGTAGGGCAGAAGGAATACACCCGTGCCTAAGGCACAGAATTGGAAGTATGGAGACATCATGGGTTCTAACTTCTAATCCTATATCTGCCCTAGGCTTCCTATGTGACCATGGGCAGCCATGAAAGCCAAAAGTGCTGACTGATTTTGGGCATCAACCTGGAACACCTTGGGCCTGGTTTTCAGAAGTGCTGAGCACCCACAGTTCAAGGTGAAGTCAATGGAAATAAGGGCATGATCCTTAACATACTTATCCTGACGACAGCCCTGTGCGGTAGGGAAGTGTTATTATCTCCATTTCACTGATGGGAAACTGAGGCACAGACAGACCAAGTGACATGCCCAAGCTCACACAGGAAGTCTGTGGCAGAGTATAGGAAACTCTCACTAGTGACAACAAACCCAAATTCTTCATTGTCAGTTTTCATCTCTATTCTGAGTGATCCATTTGTCTGCAGCAGTGGTTCTCAACCTTTCCAGACTACCATACCCCTTTCAGGAGTCTGATTTGTCTGAGTACCCTAAGATTTACCTCACTTAAAAACTCGGGCTTTGGCTTTCTATCCTGGGTTCCAGCGAGTCTAACACTCGCTCACATTTTGAGAACTCCTAATATAGGATATAGAAAAGTATAATCATGTCATTGTGGTATGAGATTTTAGTTTGTACTGACTTCGCTAGTGCTTTTTATTTAGCTTGTTGTAAAACTAGGCAAATATCTAGATGAGCTGATGTACCCCTGGAAGACTTCTGTGTACCCAGAGGGGTACACGTAAACCTGGTTGAAAACCACTGGTCTGCAGGGTGGCCCAGATCTGTGGACCTTATTACTCAAAGGAAATTTTCAGATAAACATGGATAAATATTCCTATTCTTCACACAGCTCCATCACAATGGGATTTTCATAGCATTGTGCCTCAAGTG
This sequence comes from Chrysemys picta bellii, assembly GCF_011386835.1. Classification (NCBI taxonomy): domain Eukaryota; kingdom Metazoa; phylum Chordata; order Testudines; family Emydidae; genus Chrysemys; species Chrysemys picta. Next base: position 16,781,679 of record NC_088791.1, read on the forward strand.
TGGGAAGCAGAATCATCCTTTAAATGTGGACATTCAAATGAGGTATGTTTTATTATTGTACGTGTAACCCTTCTGCCAGGTGGAGCCAGTAGGAAGCAGGGCCGGGTTCAATATCTAGGGGTTCCTTTTCAACATACAACACCGGCTCAAGCCCCCACCCAGTAACCTGGGAAAATTACACACCACCCCTGGGCGCCTCTGAGAGGCAACACTTCCCCACTCGCAAGCACAGAGTCTGAGTGTAGAAAAGAAACTTTTCATGAAAGGAGGGAAGTCACCCGATATTAATTAGGGAAAATGCCACAAGCAGGATTCATAATCATAAAACTGTGAGCAGGACACCCACCTCAGAGTGCATGGGGCAGTGTCTTCTGCCTCATGTTCTTGAGTTCTGCAACCAAAAGTTCCTTTTCTGTGCCCGTCTCTGCTCCCTCACCATACCCCACTCACAGTGGTTGTCCTTGGTCAGTGAGGACCCAGGGTTCAGAGATGCATCTGTGTGAGTTCACCTCCCACCCGGGGAAGAAGGCGCCATCTGAGCACTGAGCTGTGGTTCCTCGCTGCCTGGTCACCCCACCAGCTGCGGTTCCTCTTTGCTGGCTGCCTCACCAGCTGTGGTTCCTTGGTGTCTGGCTGCCTCGTCAGCCGTGGTTCCTCTCCATTGGCCATCCCACCAGCCGCGGTTCCTTGCCAGCTGCTTGTTGCCTCGTCAGCCACTCGTTCACTGGATGACTATCAGTTACCTTCCGCTGCCTCTCTGCTGTAACCTCTGCACATCAGTCTCTTAGTAATTTTCAGCTCTTTGCAGGCTGGGAAGAAACACAGTCCCAGCACAAGTGATTTCAGCTCTGATTGGGCATTTAAAATAACAAAGAGGCTCCTGAAGAAGGCTATTTAGCTCTATCTTTGAACAGTGGGGGAGGAACAGGTTAAACCAGACCGGGGACTCTGAGGGAGAGTCCACGCCTCCTGGCTAGGACACCTGTCCCCACCCCTCTCTGCTTTCACAGGGGTCTGGCATTCGAGCTCCTGGCTTAACGAGGTCCTTTCAGCTGAGGGATAGGGACTGAGACTGGATCGGAAAGGAGAATGGGACGGTGATAAGAACCGGGGTGGGAAAGAAACAGGATTTGACAGGGACAGATTGGAAGGGCAGGAGGGGGTGAAGCAGGGGTGGAGGGAGAATGGGCAGAAGTCTGTGTCCACTAGGGAATATTCCCGAACCTCAATTGGAACCCAAGATTCCTGAGTCTGACCATTCCTCCGCTGTCAGCAAATATTTGTGAAGCCCACTGGCAAAGTGTGTCTCATCCTTCTGTAGTGCTGGTCCAGACTGTGCTGGAAAGTGTCACTCCTCTGGTGGGTTTCCCCCTCCACCTCCTTCTTCTTCTTTAATATATTTTACTATTTTAATCCACTGCAGCCTTCCTCCCCTCCGAAGAAAGAATTCCCTTTTGAGTGAGGGTGTGGTGGGTTTATGTCTCCCATTCCCCACATGAGCCCCTTCTGGGTCTCTCAAGGAAGGTACTGGCTTGGCGCTCAAGGATGGGCTCTCCAGACGCTCTACCCCTCTCTAGTGCAAGGGATCCACATAAGCCCCCAGATGGCTGTCAGCCTGGGATATGAGTAGGTATCCGCTGGGAGGAGAGGGGGTTGTTATAGAGGAGGCAGCATGAGGACAGATCTGGCCCTGAAGGCCCCTTATGCACTGTCCAGCCTCAGCAGTGTCCATGCTGTGTCTGGTGCCCTCCATTTGTACCCTGCGGGGAAGTGAAAGGGAACGAGCCACGAGGTGCCTGAGTGCTGCAGTCAGAGGCACAGTTGCTAGTGCGGACTCTAGGGATTCAGGCACTATCGTCCATCTGGTGCTCTGCCCTTCTGCCATTACTCCCCTCCCAGAGATGGAGGAGCAGGAGTTGCTTGCCCCAGAGCCATGTCTTTACCAATTCTGCTTGCCTTCTTTCCTGCCTGGAGAAAGAGGACAGAGGTGATCCCTCCCAGCCTAGGCTGCGTCTTACCCAGCAGAGCCAGCATCTTCAATCCTGCCTGCCTGGGAAAGGGGGACAGCGGTGACACCTCAGAGTGGGCCAGAAGGGAACCAGCTCTCTGCCCTTAGAGCCACCTAAGCTTCCCAACAAGAGACACTCACTAAGGGTTGAAGCAGGAGATACAAGCCCTTCCTGGTCCTCTAGCGTTCCTTGGCCTGACTCTCTCCCTGAAGCCTGCAGAGGCAGGAGCCATTGCAAATGCCTATGCAGGGGAAGCAGAGCACAGCACGAGTGCGGGGAAGGGGGGAAGAGATTATCTCCTGGAAAGGTAGACGTAGTCCTGGGACACAGCTGGGAATCAGAGGGACATGGTTAGTTGGAATGTTTATCAAAACACCTGCCCTCAGTACTTAAGTGTGTTTGCCAAGTGTTCTTGCCCTCTTCCCTGGTTGTGGTTGTGGTTAGGGGAAAGGGTTCCTGTTTAAATAGGAAAGTGCATGAATAGGTTTCCCATTCCCTCTCCTCTCCCCTTTGAGTACATGGACCCCACTCCATGGGTTTACCACAGGTGAAGAGGAAACCTTTGTGGGAGGCTCCTGTTAAAATATTAGTAACACATCACTGACAGGGCGTGGTTGTTTCAGGGGCTCATCTTGTCCCTGCCTCATGAGAGCAGAGGGTGCCCAGGCAGAGGAAATGGTGTGGCTCTGCTGTGAAAGCGCAGGAGGTTTTTTTGGGGAATCACAACAAGAACATCCCTCCACTCCCCCATGGGACCTCCCATGCAGTATTCACATGGTGAAGCAGGGGTTACATGGATTTGCTAGTCCTCCCTCCTGCAGGGTTGGGGGGGGGGGCACATAAAGGTCAGTAGAAGCTAATCAAACCAGACCATATATGAAGGAGTGAATTACCCCTTTAAGGGACAGGCTAGAGCTCGCAGCTGGAACAGCCTGGGGCATAATCAAGGAAGCCTTAGGGGGACTGGTCTATTTAAACAGGAAGCTGAGCAAGGGAGAAGCCTGTGGGAGCTATTGTCTCTCTCAGGCTTTAGAGGTGAGATCTACAAAAGTATTTAGGGGCCTAAACCCCAGCCTTAGGGTTTAAGTGCCTAAGTCACACTTTTGGTTCTACTGTGATCCACAAGACTCCCACTGAACCCCTGCCCATCAGCTCGTTCCCCGCTCCCTGCCCGGGCTTAGGTGCCGGGGTCTCCAGCAGCTGGGCAGGGCTGCAGAGCAGCGACTGGGAGGGGCCGGCGTTAAAAGCGGCTCCCTCCTGCTCCCCGCCTGGACTCCTGCCTGCCAGGGAGAGCAGCAGAACGTGCTGCAGGGGGAGGGCAGGCACAGCAGGAGAACAAAGTGCCCCCCCCTGCAGGTAACATGAGGTGGGTAGAGCACGGTGGTTCTAGGCTGGGCAGGGGTGGGACACTTGACCTGCCCTTTAGATCGTGCCCCCCCACTATGGGGAGGCGCCAGTTGTATATGGGGTGCCCTTGGGGGCGGGGGCAGAACAGGATTGGGGGAAGGGGCCTAGGATAGAGTGCGGGGATCGAGCGCCTATGCTGGAAGTCGGTGCCTATGTTCCTAGGCGTGTGCGGGGTCGTACAGGCGACGGCAAAGGCAGCCGGGCGGGCATGTAGAAGCCCTGGCCATGCCGAAGCCCTGGCCATGCCGGAAGAGCCAGCAGCTCGGGGGCCCAGAATTGCTGTTGGCTGGCCTGCTCTAACCACTGGGCTAAAAGTATAAGGGGATTGGCCCCACCATCACCTGCACCTCCTCTGGGTGGAACGAGGCAGGTGCCTAACTCGTTTCCGCAAGGAACCCCTTCGGCGCCAAAGTGTTGTCTGTTGGTGAATGGGCATCAGAGACAAGGGTCTATTGCCGAGATGGGTGGGGCTTAGCACAGAACCCTCCGGTCAGCACCTCCCATTGCTCCCCGCTTTGCAAGCTGGCTGTTGTGTAGCCCATTCTCAGGCGCCATTCTCTCCCCATTCACTGTATAAGCAGGGCCGGTGCAAGGAAGTTTCACGCCCTAGGCGAAACTTCCACCTTGAGCCCCCCCCACTGCCCTGAGGTGCCCCCCCCCCCACGGTAGCTCCCCCCCCGGGGAGCTGTGTGGCAGCTCCCCACCCCAGCTCACCTCTGCTCCACCTCCTCCCCGAGCACGCCGCCCCTGCTCTAATTCTCCTCCCCTCCCAGGCTTGTGGCACCAAACAGCTGATTGGTGCCGCAAGCCTGGGGGGCAGAAGTGGAGCAGCGATGGCGTGCTCGGGGAGGGGGCGTAGCAGAGGTGAGCTGGGGTGGGGAGCCCTGCGGCGGCACCCCCGCGGCAGCTACCCACCCCCCTGGCCCGGGGAGCCATGCGGCAGCTCCCCACCCCAGCTCACCTCTGCTCCGCCTCCTCCCCGAGCACGCCGCCCCCACTCTACTTCTCCTCCCCTCCCAGGCTTGCGGCGCCAAACAGCTGATTGGTGCCTATGCTCCTAGGGGGCACCGCTTTTTGGCGCCCCCAAATCTTGGCGCCCTAGGCAACCATCTACTTTGCTTAAATGGTAGCACCGGCCCAGTGTATAAGGATCCAAGGTATGTAACTTGGCCTGGTGGATTGCAAGGTTGTTCCTGGATTTTCTAGGTGCCTAAAAGGTAGGTGGTGTCACGCTCAGCAATTGCAATGCCTAAATCCCTTCATGGATCCCCCTCAAGAGACTAGCCTAAACTGACTCAGGCTTGGTTTTGTAGCCTTTAAATTCGGGAGCAGTAAATCAAGCTCCTCATGAATGGTTTATTGCAGGAGTCGACAACCTTTCAGAAGTGGTGTGCCGAGTCTTCATTCATTCACTCTAATTTAAGGTTTCGCGTGCCAGTCATACATTTTAACGTTCTTAGGTCTCTTTCTCTAAGTCTATAATCTAGAACTAAACTATTATTGTATGTAAAGTAAATAAGGTTTTTAAAATGTTTAAGAAGCTTCATTTAAAATTAAATAAAATGCAGAGCCCCCCGGACCAGTGGCCAGGACCCAGGCAGTGTGAGTGCCACTGAAAATCAGCTCGCGTGCCGCTTTCGGCACTCGTGCCATAGGTTGCCTACCTGTGGTTTATAACAAGATCGGCTACAAGCATTGTCTGTGTGATGAGAGATCTAAGGTACAAGTTGACCTGAGGTATGACTGGTCTCTTGGGACTGGAAGCAACCTGAATCGCTTGTGATCTTATAGCAAACACCTATCACTGGATGGCAGGATAGACTGGAACACCTAAGGGTACTGTCTGTGAAGGCATGGTAAGACTGTTATAGTGCTTTAGGAGGTCACACTTGTTACTAGGTGAAATCTAATTATAGAACAGACAACCATTTTGGAGTCTCCGCCCTGTTTCTTGACAGTCTACCCTAAGGTTGGCGCACTCAGTCATGAGCCACTCCAAAAAGCCTTATAAGCTCTTCAAGGCAGGCACTGTCTCTTACTATCCTTTTGGGCGCCTCTAGGTGCTAATAATATAAATAGTAATAACTAATGATGAGGGAGACTTCTGAATCAACATGAAAGGAACGTTCTCCTGAGAGTGCTCCCAACTCATTTAATAGTATCTGCATATTCTGTGAGTGAGTCAGGTTTTATAATCTCAAACAGATCTACAAGTAGAACCAATTTTTAAAATTCAAATTCTAAACCTGTTTTCAGGCTGCAAATGCTCAGTGCCTGTGTGTACCCATAATACATCGACTTGCATATTCTTCTATCCCCTTTCTAGCTTAGATGTACTTCAAGCTATTTGTTTCTTCGGTCAGATACACTTTAGGGGGTTTTTGGTATGAACTGACTTGTATCCACACAGATCTTCTTTTGACTTATCTGGTATCTTAGCCTGGTTTAATTCATCCAGTTTGGAAGCAACAAAACTCTATTTTTGAATGAGTTATGCCGTATGTGGCATCCTTCTTTTGGATTAACTGTGCCACTTTCACACTCCTCCTACTGCTATCCCACAGTGCACTGCTTCAGACCTTTCATAGATTCCAAGGCCAGAAGGGACCACTGTGATCATCTAGTTTGACCTCCTATAGACCATTGAACTTTCCCAAAATAATTCCACAATAATTTTCCCAAAATGATCACTGCATATCTGGCCTCTCAGTCCTTGTCCTCAAAAGAAACTTGCACAGCATCTTCAAAAGACGAGCTTAAATTCATAACTTTGCTAAACACTAAAAATCATAGTTTTAATAAAGACACTAGATTTATGACTTATTAAAACAATCTGTGACCCGATAACCCCCCCTTTTTTGTCTTATGACTGCAGGGGTGTTTAAAGGGCCACTTCACATTGAATGGTTCCTTAGAATACAGGCTCTGCCCCCACCTGCCCCTACCCCAAGTCCCCACCCCCACTCCACCCCAGACCCTGCCCCACCCCTTCCCCAAGCCCCCACCCCCGTCCTGCCTCTTCCCACCCAGTTCCAACCCTCCCGAGTGTGCCCCATTCCCATTCCTTCCCCCCCCAGCGCCTCCTGCACTGGATTTATGATTATGATTTATGGATTAGGGTGTGTGTGAGGGTGGAATAGGCAAGAGGGAAGGATTATGGGTCCCCTACTAGTGTGTGCCTGGCACTGGTGCCATTGTAAACCTGGTACTGAGCCTTTCTAATTTTGTTTCTACATACTTGTGCTATTCTTTTGCACTCCTCCTTAGCAATCTGTCCATGTTTTCACTTTCGGTGGGTTTCCTTTTTGATTTTCGGGTCATGAAAGAGCTCCTGATAGAGCCATATTGGTCTGTTCCTTTCCTTTGGTATTGTTTGCAGTTGTGCCTTTAATACTGTCTCTTGGAGAAACTGACAACTCTCCTGAACTCCTTTTTCCCTTATATTTTCTTCCCACGGGACCTTACATAACCAGTTCTCTGAGTTCATGAAAGTCTGTTTTTGTTTTGAAGTCCATCATTTTTATTATCTGACTGCATGAGGACATAAGGGGGGGAAGGGATAGCTAAGTGGTTTGAGTATTGGCCTGCTAAACCCAGGGTTATGAGTTCAATCCTTGAGGGGGCCCACTTAGGGATCTGGGGCAAAATCTGTACTTGGTCCTGCTAGTGAAGGCAGGGGACTGGACTCTGTGACCTTTCACAGTCCCTTCCAGTTCTATGAGATAGGTATATCTCCATATTATAAGCCATCCATCCAGGGCTTTGTCAAGCCTGACCTTAAAAACCTCTAAGGGTGGAGATTCTACTACTTCCCAAGGTAACCCATTTCAGTGCTTCACCACCCTCCTAGTGAAACAGTGTTTCCCAATATCCAATCTAGACCTCCCCCACTGCAACTTGAAACCATTGCTTCTTGTTCTGTCATCTGCCACCACCGAGAACAGCCAAGCTCCATCCTCTTTGGAACTCCCTTCAAGTAGTTGAAGACTGCTATCAAATCCCCCCCCCCCTCTTCTCTTCTGCAAACTAAATAAGCCCAGTTCCCTCAGCCTCTCCTCGTAAGTCATGTGCCCCAGCCCCCTAATCATTTCATAATCATTGAGGTGTGGCCTCACCCATGCTGAATAGAGGGGAATAATGCACATGGAGAATTAGGCTCTTGAGCGTACATCTACACTGCAGTTAAACATCGGTGGCAGGCCCATGTCAGCTGGCTCAAGTTTGCAGGGCTGGGGCTGCAAAATTACAACATTTTTTACAATCATAGAATCTTAGGAGGTCATCTAGTCCAATCCCCTGCTCAAAGCAGGACCTTAGCTGTGGCTTTCCATACTCTTTAAGGAATGTGAAAATGTAACTTTGAATTTGCAGCGAAAATGATTTTTACAGAATCCTGTAACGTTCGCTTAAAGGGTTTTTCCTGAAGTGATACATTTAACTCCATCTTTAAAAAAGGTTTGGGAATTTGAGAAAATCTGCAGCTCTTCCATGACCACAGCTCCCTCTGCTGTCAGCTAAGTTACATGCACAAAGCTGTAAAGGTTTCAGAGTAGCAGCCGTGTTAGGCTGTAGCCACAAAAAGAACAGGAGTACTTGGGGCACCTTAGAGACTAACAAATTTATTTGAGCATTACAGAATTCTGTAAAGCTGTAAAGAATCAAGTCTGCTAGTGAATCTTGTCTTTAAGGTGTTGCAGTCAGATGTCAACACAAAGATCCCATGAAGGTAGTTAGAAAAGGCCTGATTCAAAGCCTACTGAAGTCAACAGAAAGACTCCCATTAATTGAAGAAGGCTGCGCTAGAGAAATTCAGTGGGCTCTGGATCAGGCACAAAGATGCCACAGAAAAATGGTCTCCATGTTTTCAGGTTAAGCCTATTTTAACTATTTATGGAATAGTTTTAAGGCTACCTGTTAAAAGGATCATGACATTGACAGACAAATCAATCACCACAACCCACAATCTTTCTGTCATAAGGGTTTTCTATAGTCTGGTGACAGATGCTATCTAATATGTACAAATAATACAACAATGCACCCATGATACTTGGTTTTTGCTCTAGTTTAATCTGTATTTCAAAAACATTTTTATTTTTGAAACAAAACAAGGATTTAAAAATAATTGTATTTCAATACACCACAGATATTATGCCCTGTGATAATTATGAGCATCCCCATTCTTCCAATTTTTATTTAATGTTTATTTTCTTTCATTCTGTATAACTTTCCTGCACTGGAGTCAACTACCCAGCCTACCCCTACAGATGCCAGATTCGAAAGAGGAAACCCCTTCTCAGTTGTTTAAAAATGGGAAAGGATGCAAGTAAGGTTAAAGATAAAAAAGTTACTCAACCCCACACAACCAGTTTCAAATGAATTCACTGTCCACAGCGATAACCACTGTCCCAGCGAAGACCATACCACAGTTAAAATTACTTTGCTTCTGATCAGAATATTACATGTGTCCTTTAGGGAAAGGGACATTTTCCTCCAAATCGTGTTCATTTCACTACAATACATGCTGATCGTTACTGTGAATTCCATGCACACAAAGTCTTATTATTTGATGCATAAGTAACAAGGAGAGAAGAATTATTTAGGATGATAGGGAGTAATGGTAGAAAATTGAAGAAGGGAAATGTAGGCTAAATATTAGGAAAGACTTCTTGGCCGTGAGATCTATTAGACTCCACAATAGCCTCCCAAAGGAATTGGTAAAAGCACAATTGCTTCAGACATTTAATAAACTAGACAAAGGACTAGAAAATGCACAGTCATGCTCCAACAAGGGGAAAGGGCTAGATGATGCAATTGGTCTTTTCCACTCAGGGTTAGACTCACTAGAGCCATGAGTTAGCATAAGAGTTACATTAACAGCAGCCCAAAATTACATCAGGATAGAGACATCTGAATCCAAATTGGTTCTTAAGTAACAGAGTGATGAGTATGTAAAGAGCTGATTTGATTGGAGTTCTCATCCATTTAATAAACAGTGGATTTTAAAACAAATGATTTTTAAAATTACAAAAATAGAAGTATTTACTGTAGTTAATAGGTTAAAATATGCTAAGTATATTAGCTAAATTTTGTTAAACTTCAGTGCATTCATATTACAATATTTTGTTGTAAATGAACATTTGGTGCAATATTTGAATAAATTCAAACAAAAAAAGCAAATGCAAAATTTGTGAAGATCATGGTTTCTGATCAGGGAACACAATACTCAGGCACACATTTTTCTAACTCTGCCTTCCAAAAACCATTCTAAAGATTAGTTCTTTCTCCTTTTACAAGCCGCCCTCGTATCATCCAAGTATCCTAAAGAAAAGAAAAAGAAAAGAAAAAGAGCAAAGACAGAAGAGCTTATTAAACAAACCAGGACACAATGTTTATTTCTGAAGACAGCAGAAGTTATTTTCTCTACTTACCTACATATTTTAAACAACAACAAAGTACAGCATCAACAAAATTATTGATCTTTCCTTCAAATCCATAGGCTCTGAACACATTAATAAATTACAATGCAAGGAATGGTAAAGTCAAACAAAAATATTGAAGATCACCAAAAAGATGAATTCATTTGTGAGATTTATATGAATTGCATGATGCATAAAAGGCAATCAAGAAAGGCAGCAACAGGAAGAGATACATAAACAGCACTACCCTGAAATTATTGAACCAAAACCAAAAAGCTGTCACATTTAAAAATAATGTTCCTGGCGAGCATCATCCTTATATTGCAAATGGAGCAAGCCAGATGACAGGGAAAAATAAACATTCCTTCTCATTTTCTTGTACACATTATATTATGCCTCCTCAATGCATTTTCAATTCTCCTCCTATCTTCTCTACAATTCAAAAAGCACACTGGATTTCTCAAAGTCCATCTATTGCTGGCAATGAACATTAGGTAGGCATGCAATGCTACTACTTATGCATCACACAAAAAGCAGGGAGAGAACAGATTTAAAACAGAATTCAGTGGACCAATATCAATTGCAAATAGGAACTTTCTCACTTTTCACTTTAGACAATTAAAGAGCGAGGAATGATTGTTTATCATGATTGCTTTGGGATAGCAAAGAGTCACAGTGGTGCCAACTGACAAGATAGCATGGGAGAGGAGTGATGGGCTGAGGCTGAGCACAGAACTGAGCTATTAAGTCAGCTTCGACTGCAGTTCTGACAGCAACTCACTCTTGCCCTGGGCGAGTCATGCAACCTCAGCTTCTATATGGGAATGGAGGATGCTGCGTGGATTAGTTAGTTCATGCCTGTAAATGCTTTGAAGATTAAAAATAAGTGCTAAGCATTCTTCAGAGAGAGTTTAAAATCTGATTAAAACAGATTTGAAGAATGGTGTACTCCTGGGGCAATTCTGCGCCAAAAAATTTAAAGTTCTGCAAAATTCTGTATATTTAATTTGTCAAAATAATCATAGAATATCAGGGTTGGAAGGGAACTCAGGAGGTCATCTAGTTCAACCCCCTGCTCAAAGCAGGGCCAATTCCCAACTAAATCATCCCAGCCAGGGCTTTGTCAAGCCGAGCCTTAAAAACCTCCAAGGAAGGAGATTCCACCACCTCCCTAGGTAACGCATTCCAGTGCTTCACCACTCTCCTAGTGAAATAGTGTTTCCTAATATCCAACCTAGACCTTCCCCACTGCAACTTGAGACCATTATTCCTTGTTCTGTCATCTGCCACCACTGAGAACAGTCTAGATCCATCCTCTTTGGAACCCCCCTTCAGGGGGTTGAAAGCAGCTATCAAATCCCCCCTCATTCTTCTCTTCTGGAGACTAAACAATCCCAGTTCCCTCAGCCTCTCTTCATAAGTAATGTGCTCCCGGCATAAGTCATGTGCTCCAGAATGCAATATAATCACACCAGTTTCAATTATGTTGGTAATTTATTTAAACTACAATACAGGAAATAGTCACAATAACTATCCAGTATTTCCTAAACACCTGAAAGTTAAGTTACAAATACTTGGTAACCCATATCCTGCATTCCAGTTATAATCCTGCCTGGCTACTTTGGGAAGTGCTGATGTCCTGACATGTTTTATTTGCCCTCAGTCTTTTTTTTTTTTTTTTTTTTTTTAAACGGGTAAGTAAAATAGATCCTGAGCTGTAACCACTGTGCCACTCTGGCACAGGAAAAAGAGCAAGAAAGCACATAGATCTTCCGAGCTGAGGATTCCCTGATGATGTTTACAACAAGGCTCCTTTACACAACTCTGACAACATAAAGGAGCCTTAAAATGTTTACATGTGTTCTATGCTCCTAGAATCATAGAATCATAGAATATCAGAGTTGGAAGGGAACTCAGGAGGTCATCTAGTCCAATCCCCTGCTCAAAGCAGGACCAATTCCCAGCTAAATCATCCCAGCCAGGGCTTTGTCAAGCCGGGCCTTAAAAACCTCCAAGGAAGGAGACTCCACCACCTCCCTAGGTAACGCATTCCAGTGTTTCACCACCCTCCTAGTGAAATAGTTTTTCCTGATATCCAACCTGGACCTCCCCCACCGCAACTTGAGACCATTGCTCCTTGTTCTGTCATCTGCCACCACTGAGAACAGCCGAGCTCCATCCTCTTTGGAACCCCCCTTCAGGTAGTTGAAGGCTGCTATCAAATCCCCCCTCATTCTTCTCTTCTGGAGACTAAACAATCCCAGTTCTCTCAGCCTCTCCTCATAAGTCATGTGCTCCAGACCCCTAATCATTTTTGTTGCCCTCCGCTGGACTCTTTCCAATTTTTCCACATCCTTCTTGTAGTGTGGGGCCCAAAACTGGACACAGTATTCCAGATGAGGCCTCACCAATGTCGAATAAAGGGGAACGATCACGTCCCTCGATCTGCTGGCAATGCCCCTACTTATACAGCCCAAAATGCCGTTAGCCTTCTTGGCAACAAGAGCACACTGTTGACTCATATCCAGCTTCTCGTCCACTGTGACCCCTAGGTCCTTTTCAGCAGAACTGCTACCTAGCCATTCGGTCCCTAGTCTGTAGCAGTGCATGGGATTCTTCCGTCCTAAGTGCAGGACTCTGCACTTGTCCTTGTTGAACCTCATCAGGTTTTTTTCTGCCCAATCCTCTAATTTGTCTAGGTCCCTCTGTATCCGATCCCTACCCTCTAGTGTATCTACCACGCCTCCTAGTTTAGTGTCATCTGCAAACTTGCTGAGAGTGCAGTCCACACCATCCTCCAGATCATTAATAAAGATATTAAACAAAACCGGCCCCAGGACCGACCCTTGGGGCACTCCACTTGAAACCGGCTGCCAACCAGACATGGAGCCATTGATCACTACCCGTTGAGCCCGACGATCTAGCCAGCTTTCTATCCACCTTACAGTCCATTCATCCAGCCCATACTTCTTTAACTTGGTGGCAAGAATACTGTGGGAGACAGTATCAAAAGCTTTGCTAAAGTCAAGAAATAACACATCCACTGCTTTCCCCTCATCCACAGAGCCAGTTATCTCATCATAGAAGGCAATTAGGTTAGTCAGGCACGACTTCCCCTTCGTGAATCCATGCTGACTGTTCCTGATCACTTTCCTTTCCTCTAAATGTTTCATAATTGATTCCTTGAGGACCTGCTCCATAATTTTTCCAGGGACTGAGGTGAGGCTGACTGGCCTGTAGTTCCCCGGATCCTCCTCCTTCCCTTTTTTAAAGATGGGCACTACATTAGCCTTTTTCCAGTCATCCGGGACCTCCCCCGATCGCCATGAGTTTTCAAAAATAATGGCTAATGGCTCTGCAATCTCACCCGCCAACTCCTTTAGCACCCTCGGATGCAGCGCATCCGGCCCCATGGACTTGTGCACGTCCAGTTTTTCTAAATAGTCCCGAACCACTTCTTTCTCCACAGAGGGCTGGTCACCTTCTCCCCATGCTGTACTGCCCAGTGCAGCAATCTGGGAGCTGACCTTGTGCGTGAAGACAGAGGCAAAAAAATCATTGAGTACATTAGCTTTTTCCACATCCTCGGTCACTAGGTTGCCTCCCTCATTCAGTAAGGGGCCCACACTTTCCTTGATTTTCTTCTTGTTGCTAACATACCTGAAGAAACCCTTCTTGTTACTCTTAACATCTCTTGCTAGGGGAAGAGGGGAATTGACTAAGAACTCCTGGGGGAATTGACTAAGAATGGGAACAACTAACTAACAATAGGATCATTAACACCTACGTAGGCAGGCTGCTACATTTCTGCTCTTCCTCAGGGGACAGAGCCTGCCTCAAGCCCAAAAACCCTACCCGTCCATGCCGGGTGCGTGAGAGGGACAGAGTCTCTCTCACTTGCATGCACAGCCCCTCCCCCTGGCACTGATTAAAGTCTTCACACACATACGCCCAGCTCACACACATCCCCACTCCCTGCTGTTACACCTCTCCCAGCTGCTCCAGGCGCTCGAACAGATGTGCCCGGGAAGTGGCGCATGTCACCCACAGATTTTGTTGCTTTCCCATTTTTCTGGGGGAGAAGCAAAGAAATCTGAGGATCATCTGAATTCTGTGCCTGCGCAGTGGTGCAGAATTGCCCCAGGAGTAATGGTGAAATGCACAGAACTAACTTAGCTGTAAAGGGTTATCAATGTAATCAAGCAAACTATAGAAACTGCTCATTTAAACAAGCAACTGTTCCTACATTAACACTCAAAATATCAGTGTATAACTAGTAATGCAGGAGTCAAAGGCAAAGCAGACTTATGCTTTGCAGATAAACATACTTAAAAATCTGTCCCTAGATATTTAGGGGCCTGAAGATGCAGAAAGGCACCTAGTGAGATTTTCAAAAGTGCCTTGTTGCCTAACTCCCATTGATTTCCAAGAGGAGTTAGCTGCTTTTGAAAAGTCCACTAGGTGCCTAAATATATATATTTTTTTAATCTAACCCCCAGATACTATACTGATTGGTGGTTTAGAAATGCAGCAGATCTGAGTTTGGAAGATTACGTGGCACCCAAACGATAGTTGGATTTAACCCACTCCAGTTGTCACCCCACTGTAGAAACCAGATTTTTGTGCTGTGGATTTGAGAAGAACTTGCTGCATTCATTATTTTTGGAATGGATCAGAGCACAAAGGAATGCCTCCCATGCATCCACTCCCTCAAAATACCCCAAGTTTAAGTGATTGCTACTGGATTATATTAAAATGAGTCAATGTTTGCCATCAGATATATGGGAGTAAGTACTGATTTCAAACAGGAGTCGCACCCATTACTTAAAGACAGAATTTGCCCTAATCCTTTAACCAAGCACTAATCTTATTATTGTTCTGAACATAGTAGCATTCAGCCTATTGATAACAAGTACAAGAAAATTGCATCTACATATTAGGAGGGCAAGTACCTTCTAGCTGCTAATGTCCATTCTGTGCAGTCCACATGTAAACTGAGAAGAGCTTTTTAAATTTATTTTTAGATATTCACCCACACTGTCAAACTTAGAAGGAGGAGTGTTGCTAGCAATATGAAATCTGTATCCACGCTGCCATATACTGGGTCACCTCATTAGCACTATCCCTATCATTTCCCAAGGTAGCTCTGCCATTCCACACAAAACAGTTAAACCAGTTAGAGAGAGGTGCCTTAATAAAAGGTGTGATGAACAACAACTAAATCTGCTAGCCACCATAACAACTGTCTTCCAAAGGAAATCAAGATTTTTTTTTTTTCCCCCCCTCAGATAAGTATGTGCTTAGACCCAGGATCAGTCCTACATAAACCCACAGTGTTATATATGATTGGATGGGTTGTTGCAATTAAAACTATTGCTTATGAATGTAATTATAAAAAGCACAAGCAGTAAAGAGATACATTTTACTTCTAAAAGTAACTAACCCTTTGCTGTGTAAATAGGGTTAGTGTGTAATATACTGTTGTTGCAGGACACTTTTAAGCTTACCTTCAGAGTGATAGGCGTGCTCACACCATGTTTTCTTTGTGCAATTTCTACAACTTCTTTCTCAATGTTTTCTTGACTTGTGCCCTTGACTTCAATATAGTGGCAATCTGCACTAGCATAGTGACAAGATATCGCCTGCATGAAGAAAGTCAGGAGTAAATCACAATACAGCTCTTAAGTCAAGAATTGTTGATCAGTGACCTGTATTAACACCCTACTATCTTAAATGCAAATATCACCATTGTAACCAAATTTGAATATTTTCTCTCTCTCTCATGCTTTTGGAAATGTTCACTTGGAAAAAAATCTTGCCAGAGATTCACACAGAAAACTTGCACAATAACGTAAGCTTAATGAATCACTTTCTCCATCTTCTCCTCACCGCAAGCACCCATTTTATGATATCGCACATGATAAAGACATGTCTAGGACTTCTCTGAAAAGGGTAAGTAGAAGGAAAGTTGGACTGGGAGAGGGGAAAAAAAAAAAAAAAAAAAAAGACATTCATCAACAAGGAAAACACAAAGCGCACTGGCAAAGTGAACTGCTTTTTTCCACATAGTTACGCAATCTTGTGTGTTGATCTCATCAGATCTCAACCTTAAACAGAATTGTGTTGGGTGGGTACTTGGATAAGAGACCTCCAAGGAAAACCCAAGTTGCTATGCTGCTGATGGAATTGGAGTAGTGATAGTTTTATGCTTTGTGTAAGCTCAAATGTTTGTCTCTCTCACCAACAGAAGTTGGTTCAATAAAAGATACTGCTTCACACACCATCTCTCTTTTTTATTATAGGATCAACACAGCTATAACATTGCATATTACTCTTCCTTCTTATTTAGCTCTGTAGGAGGCTAATGGAAGGTGTTAAACAAGAACCCTCATAACACTCTAGGTTTTTATAAAAACAATTTATAACTTTTGCTCCATTTTACTAAAAATGAAGTCAATGGGCAAGATTCTCAGCTAGTGTACATCAGCACAATCCCACTGTCTTCAGTATAGCGATGCTGATGTATACAAGACGAGAATCTAGTACAAGGAGATTACTACTACCACCAAGTCAAGCAGTGAGAGATGCAGGATCAGGCCCTTCTTTCTAAGTTCTTGGTCTGATTCTACTCTCAGTTAGGCCTTGCCTACTCTATGGGGGTAAGTCGACCTCAGCTTAACGTAGCTGGACTGAGAAGAGTAAGGTGAGTACTGGAGTTGACGGGAGAACGATCTGTGGTCGATTTAGTGGGTCTTCACTAGACCACTAAATCAACCCCCGGTACATCCATCGCCACAGCGTTGATCCCTGGTAAGTGTAGACATGCCCTTAGAGTGGAATGCAGTGTAACTCCATTTACTTTTTCAGTAAAGTGCTATGCAGGTATGCATATATACAGGTAATTCATAATTAAATTATGCTGTTAGTAATCAGATTGCAGTGGCCTCAGAGAAGAGAATGACAAAAATTTCTTTCACAGCTGGTCAGGGCTGAGGAAGAAATCTTGTGCAGAAGCAAACAAGAAGAATCCAAAACTGTCCACCAACATGTTTTTTAAGGTCCCGATTAAGTAATGCACATGTTTAATCACTTCCCCGAGTCAGAGCTGCAACGGACACCTACCAAGAAATGTAACTCAGGGTTACATAATTTTTCCAAAACTAATTATCCAAGATTATCATTACAGCAAAATTACACCAGATATCTATAAAACCAAAACCAAAAATAAGATTACAAAAATCTATTCATATGCAAGAGACTACAAAATCTCCGTAAATTTGGAGGGGGGCTTAGTGTTATGCAACCTGTTTTAAAACAAGTCCAATGGCTGTAACTTGAAATGGTTTCCTACCTTCCGGAAGCCTTGAGTTCTGTTCATTCCAGAGCCATGAATCAACAAGGGATGGAAGAATACTGTGTCTCCCTTCTCCATAACAAGGTGAACCCTGGGAAGGTTTTTGTTGTAATCACGCACCCCATGGTACATCTTGTTAACGCCACCCTAAAAACACAGAGAGTTTACATCATGGGATAATTATTAAAACTACTAGGTCTTAATGTGGACAAAAATCTGCACTGTTCAGCTTTCGTTCAGATAAGAATCCAAAGTATGCAATATACTTGCTTAAGAGTCTGCCTATTCGTCTTGGAATCTTCTCACCCCTAAAAGCCCAAACCTAGCTCAGCTGCTAAGGGTATGTCTGCACTGCATTTAAAAACCCATGGTGGGCCCATGCCAGCTGACTTGGGCCCAAGGGGCTCGGCCTAACGGGCTATTTAGATCCCAATATCCTAATCTGAATTCCTTGTTAAGATAAACAAGATTCTAGTCTTACATGACATTCGCATTCCACTTTCTTCATTTGCTTTCTTTTGACCTATAAAGCTTACTAGTCCCTCTGAAATGTTCACTTCAGACAACTATATTTGATGCCATATTGTTTGTTTTCTGCTTTAAAAGGACAGATTGGAATGAGCAGTCAGTGTGATGGAAAAGGCTTGTTACTTATAACTGAAAGCTTCCCGGACGGACGGACACACACACAGTCTCAATGCACCAGGTCATTCAGAGTTCCTGACCCACCACAGAGAACTCTGGTGCATTTATGTTCAAGCTTCCAAAAAGGGCATTGATCCAGAAATGAATGATGTCCAGTACCATAGTCTTGCACTTGGGTAAGGACACTGCTGTTAAGGGAGCACTCTTCCAGATTGCAAAGGCTATGACTTTGGTTTGAATAAAAGCCATGAAAAATTCCAGCAGAAGGATATTTTGTGTGTAACAAAAAAATTCTGCTAAAGTTCAGATGGTCTTTTTTTTTATTTATACTAAATGAGAAAACAACTTTTTGCTTTGAGAAAATGTTCTGTTCAAGAACATTACTCAGATAAGGAAAAAAAAAAAAAAAAAAAAAAAAAAACTTAATTTTCAAAAACTTCAGCTTGTACATCACCCTAATGAGGGATGCACACTTTGCTAAGATATAAAAATAGGACATGCATATGAAATGGATGTTTGGTGCTCCCAATTGCCTTAGGAAGATAAACATGTACTTACAGAGCCTTTTAGGCTCTAGATTCTTTTGTATATGCTAGACAAGGTGGGTGAGGTAATATATTTTATTGGATCAACTTCTGTTGGAGAGAGACAAGCTTTTGAGCTTACACAGAGCAGTGTAAGCTCAAAAGCTTGTCTCTCTCCAACAGAAGTTGATCCAATAAAATATTACCTCACCCACCTTATCTCTCTAATATCCTGGGACCAACACAGTTACAACACTGCATCCATATCTGCTAAAAAGCTTGACAGAGGTTAATGGTCTGTCAAGACGTCGTGACAGTGGAATGCTGGGGAGAATATCCTCAACCCTCCAGAGGTAGCTGCATAGCCCATATGTGGCCAAACTCCTCTCCACCCCCAGGGACAGAATCTCTGACACTAACACATCTAAATGCCATGAATCAACATCAGGGAGCCACTAAGCAATCACAATGCCCTCTCAATATTTGCATATGGGTGGGCTCCTTCCACTGCCTTACTGTTTCCTGGAATGACCTTGGATAGGTCAGCTTAGTGAACAGCTGGCTTGTGCAGCTGTCTACAGTGCACGTGAAGCACACATATTACAATTATTATTACTCTGATTGCAGAAGCACCAACCACAAGCTAGGAACTTTCCAGTTACAGAGGAAGTCAGTAAGCATATGCTGTCCCAATAAGCATATGCTGTCACAAGGTTAGATGTGGAAGAACTTCAGAAACATGAAAAGTTTTGACCAAGAAAAAAGAGAATATTCATAATTGCCTTGTAAAACTTGACTAACTTTCACCAACTCTGTTGTGAACCAAAAAACAAATCCCCTTGCCTCCGCCAACTCCAAAATGCAGACCACATTAATCCCACATGCAGATCTACCTCCCAATCAGGGTAATCATGTGGCTTCAGGGAACCCTTGTGTGTTCCTGGCAAAACAACCAGGCAGCCATTGCTGCGATCTATTGGCTCCATGGCAGTCCAGGCACACACAATGAGATCTGCAGGCCGGAATGGAAAGTAGTGCAAATCCTGATGCATGGGATGACGAGAGCTCTTCTTGCCTGGAATAAAAGAGAAGAGTTTGAAT
The DNA here is from genome assembly GCF_011386835.1 of Chrysemys picta bellii. NCBI lineage: Eukaryota > Metazoa > Chordata > Testudines > Emydidae > Chrysemys > Chrysemys picta. The sequence continues at coordinate 16,801,135 of NC_088791.1, forward strand.
CAGAAAAAAAAATTCAATTGTTTTAAACTAAACAAAGATTTCTCACTGTTCAATTCCACTGAGGGGACAGGGCATGCTGCAAGAATTAGTCTTGCTCTGCATTTGATCAAAAGAACAGCTGTGTTCAGGGGCATCAGAACAAACACTGAAATCCATTGTATTTCCAACAGGTTACTTCTGCCTTTGCTGTTCATTAATTTTATTAACTTTTTTTAAATTGTAGTTTGTGCTGTTTAAATAACATTCCACATGGACCAAGGCTATCAACCATTTCCTACTATGTTTCTAAACTCATTTTGTAGCCCTTCTGTATTTTGTAACTAGGGTGAGAGGGTTGATGGTATGCATGAACTAAGTACTTTAATCAGTATCTGCTGAAAATACAAAGCAAGATCATTGTGAATAATAAAAGTAGCATATATCTGAATATTCTGAACCCATAATAGTGTATCCAGAATAAAAGTCTCTTTAGAAACCGTTACTTCATCTAAGTACTACAAACCTCACTAGCTCATACTTTTTAATGCCAAGATTTTCAAAAACAGGAGCCAGAAGTTAGGCTTCTAAATCCATATTTTGGCACTTAAATAAGTGTCCAGATTTTCAAAAGTTCAGAGCACTCAGCAGCTGACACTAAGGTCAGTATCTACATGTCTAAACTAAATTTGACATATCTAAACTCTCAGTCCACAGAGAGTGTATGTCGTATAGATGAAGGACACACTTCCTCTATTCTGTTCTATTGAGGTCAATGAGAGCTGCTGAGTACTCAATGCTGTTGAAAGCCAGGCTGCTAAGGGCTACATCCTAAAAACAGAGCCAAGCATTCACTACATGAGACTAGTGACATGCTTAAAGTTAGGCATGTGTACATTGCTGAACCAGAGCCTAACAGCCAGAAAGTGAAACAGACTACTTTATTTTAATTGTCAAAATTAATGTTATTCAATTTTCAAAATTCTTTTGGTTTGAATAAAATAGGGTAACATTTTAAATGTCTTAGAAATGTGTTTGTTTTTTGTGTTTTAAAAACTACATCATGTCCCCTTTATACAAAATAAAAGTCCTTATTCTTCCTCACACAAGTGCCCCTTACCAGAATCTGGAGGTTTATTTATCAACATCGTGTGCATGGCCATGATGTTTGGCCCTGTGAAGCACTCAACGTATTTTAGGATCTAAGGTGAAGAACATATATATTAGGAAAAAAGTTAGATGTTTATACTGCAATATATATTACAGTCAAACCAAAACTGATCACCACATCATGTAGGCCAAGTATACACTACAAACTTTTTCCTGAATAACTATGTTGGTCAGGGGTACGATGAGGTGTGCTTTATGACCGACACAGCTGTGCTAGGCAAAAGCCTCTAGTGTAGACACAGTTATTCAAGCACAAATGCACTTTTGCAGTTATAGCTTACTTTGCTCAGCTGGGGGGTGAGGCGAGAGAAGAGTGTTGGAATAAGATATGTAAAAGCAGTTTTGCCATTATAAATTGCATTCACTCTAGGAGCACTTTGCTAAGTCTGGCATACCAGTATAGCTATATCAGCAAAGCATTCCTAGTGTAGGCCTAGCTGCAGTGTCTGCTGCTATGAAAATGGCTAAGAAAAAGTGAACTCACATGTACTTATACCTGGCTAGAGCAATGACAGAAGAACTACAACACTCTGTGTATTAATCTGTGCTTTTCTAAATTAGTCTGCAAGATAAGGGTCCTTCAAAAGCAACATTATCTGGTTTTAGTTTGCTATGTGCAATACAATCTGAGTACAAAGGATTTATTTATACAGCAACTGCACTTCAAGTAGACTTATTTCTTTTCCAAAAATCACTTCCATACGCCATCATCCATTGCCATACATGTGGAAGAGGAATGGGAGGAATAGTAAAAAACATTCACATTGAGCATTAACATAAGCTTTCTAAACTGTACAGAGCCTTAAGTTAAGCTGCATCTAAATATCTAAACATGAAAATACAGTTGGTTATTCTGAAAACTCACACAGATTCCTCTTGTTGTTTTAAGAAAAATTATAGGAAGTGATTTCAGTTACTTTTCATGGGCATATACTTAAAACAAACGTACACCAGGATTTTCCCTTTTTACCTGAGGCATAGTACAATATCTGAAGAGCTCTTCATCTTCCTGAAAATCCTGTATTTTAGTAACAGCTTTTTGATCTGGAACAAACTCTGATTTAGCAATGGCCACATCCCTCATTATGATTAAGCCAGGCACTTGCACCTCCTTTTTACAGATCTTTGCAAATTCATTTCTGGGGGGGGGGGGGGGGGGGGGGGGGGGGGGGGGGGGGAAACAGTTAAAAAACATTTAGACACACATTCTACCATTTTATTAAACCAAAACATTTTGTTTAAATGAAGGAATAAGTTATTTGTTAATAAAATGCTTCCATTTTAGGAGAACCCAAGTTCATGCTGTTTCAAAAAGCCTCACAGCATTACTAAATATCAATATGATTGTGTCTAGCGAAACAGCTGTTCTGTACCTGAAACGCTCAATGTCTTCACCAGAAACCAGGTTTTTAATGAGCAGGTAACCATTTTCATCATAAAACTGTCTCTGCTCTGGAGTTAAAAGGTTATTGTCCAGGGTGTAACTACAAAGAAACAAGAGAAATTAGAAGGCTCAACAAAAAGCAATCTGATGAGAATTTTCTCAGCAGTGACCTGAAAGGAAAAAGTACGAAGTTAACAGAATTTATTTAATTTTCTTCTGTCAAAAATTATCTGCAGACTCTCAGTAGTTAATGCAGATTAGAACAAGCCTCAGAAGACATAATCAAAACAAAACAAAAAGAAAGAAAAAGAGAAAACCAAACACACACATTGGTCTTACAGTCTGCTCTGTGAACATCAAATAGTTAGAAAAAATAATTTAAAAATAGAGAAAATTATTCTCTCAACATGAAGTTTTTATCTCCAGTAGAAAAAAGAATTAATACAGTAATTTTTACTATGAGTTAATATATGTATACAACTCCAGAGATGTGCATGACAGTTTATATAGAATACACAGAAATGGCCCAGCCTCAGAAATTTGCAGTTTTGGGTGGAACAACATGACTAGATGTAGGGTAAGATGCACACCATATGCCAGGAGGAGACATGTAGAGGAAATAAGCTCTTTCACAAGATACACCTGTACTTTAATCCTGTTGAGTATATCCAGTGCATTACATGATTATTCAGCACAACTGTTTTTCCTATTTGTAAATTTTGAGGCAAAAAATATATCTTGTCAAAAAGAGGGAGTGGAAAGGTGGTGTCTGATCTTCAACATTCTTACTCATAGAAGCAGTACTTATGTAAACAGATCCCTGAAGTCACACTATTCACATTTTCAAGATCAAGTTCTAAGTTACTTTATTAAGCCAAATTAATCAGCTCAGAGAGTGTCCTTGCAAGTTTGAAACTATATGAGGACTTCTAATCAACATGTCTTCTATAATTCGCAAGACAAGATATGGAAATAAGAATAAAGATTATATACAGATGAGAAATTAATCTTCAAATTTAATAGTAGAAAGATAGTAAAATGTCACTTACTGAAACTCCAATGGGTGTTTAAAAGAAGCAATTTGTGCTGAAGTAGGAAATGTTGTCTAGAGTATAAATTAAGGCAAATAATAGAGCACAATAACTTGAGTATCAGATCTGAAGTTGGTCTGGAATTCCAGAATCTGATACTTTGTTGTAATCCAGGTTAAATAATTAAAAATGTATTTTGCTTTGGATTGTTGTCCATTTTTTCCTTAGAATCCACTCCCCCTTCTTCTTACTTTGCTGCAAGACTGTCTACTCAAAATAAAGAATACCAAGGGCCTGATCCTGCATATGCTAAAGTCAATGCAAAACTCCCAGTAGGAGCCAGATCAGCCTCTTAGAGCCCCATCCTGAGATGCTGAGCATTCTCAGCTCCCACTGACTTAAATGAGATGAGGGGGTCTTAGCACTCCACATGACAGGGTCCTCTATGAGCACCCAATGAAGATTAATTAAGGTGAAGTAAATTTGTGATATTTTAACAACTTTAGCTTTAATTAGTTAAGATAATACTTTGTGATGTATAATTTAATCTGTAAAACGATTAAGTCTCACATACTACCGAATGAGATTCTACAACAGCCTCATTTCTGCTTACCAGACCACTACTGAGAGATAGATCGTTATATTTTTGTGCATATTAGTGAAGTATGGATTTGGGAAGTTCTGCTGTACCTTGGTTAGGTTTTTAATGCCTCAGGGAGCCATGTATGTGCTCAAAATTATTTATCATGATGGTGCAACTATCTATGAACTGAAATACCAAGAGAAGACCAAATCTTGGGTAATTTCAACCCTATGCGTGGCTTTGACAAGCCTGTAAAAGACTAATGCAAATAACCCCCAAACCATACTAATTCTAGACCCTGCACATAAACTTCACAAATACAAAACCAAATAGAACAGAACATAAAGAAGCTACAAATAAATGGTATGTTCATCTTTAATTTGAACAATAGGATCAGGTACATAATACCTTTTTCTCCCCACTTCCCTTCAGGAATATTTTATTCATGGAAAACACATATGTTAAACTGAATAAACAAATAGCTAACACTACAGACGCCAATATTTTTGTTTTAATATTTGATGATTGACACCTTCATAAAACCTCATTCATAGTTCCCCAAGTGCTCTTCACTGACAGCAACTTCATTTAGATTGCCTAACACTTCCCATTGTTATAAAAAAATCCTCGAAGCTTTGTTTTAGCAGCTTTAACACCTCCATTGTGTGAAGCGGGATTTTGAAATCTGCCAGGGGTAAAGCTCCTGTAGGGACAAAGAGAAGCACCTCTCCTGAAATTCCATTCAGATTAAGCAAAATTATGAACTGTTAAAAATCATCATTTCCCTTTTCTTGTGGAAGGGATTCAGGAAAATGCTGGCAGCAGGTCAAAATAATAACTGAACACAAACTGTCTACAGTCCTGGGCCCATGCTATCACCAAAAGAGCAGCACATGCCTTACTTGGAGCAGGGGATGACATAGGACAGGCTGTCCCTCCCCCACAATCACATTCTCCAGACCAAGCACAAGGCATAAGCATCCGATCCTTCCCTTCACGGGCACCTCATGGGGCAGTTCAACCAACTCCTAGCAAGTGAGTACAGGGCTGGGCTCCCCCTAGTAACCATCCCGAATGCTGGATATGGCCCCAGCAGCCCATACCTCTGAGAGCACCACATGAGGCAGGAGCCTCCCACGTCCTAGGATGGGAAGTCAGGTGAGGAGAAAGAGTGAGACCAAGTACGTCTGCAGTCCATCTCCCCTTTAAGATAATGGTCTTGTCCTGTTTCTAGATCTACAGGACTAACAAGTGGTAGAATTCTATGCCACAGTGCTGACAGTTCAGGCCTCAAACCCTGCTAATAATGCATGATGAGGTTTGTTGTTTTTGGGGGGGGGGGGGTGCACAGTGGCACGGGAGTTCCAGTTGGACATAAGAATTTCTTTTTACTTTTCTTTCTTTAATAAAAAACACCAATGAAATTAGACAAAAAAAGCCTGCATTTGAAGAAAGTTATCTTGGTTGCAGAGCTAAGCACTCATAAGTTAGGAAAGGCCAAATTTATGGTCCCCCGTGCAATCTTACTTCTGCTCACTGCAGTTGCATCATGATGCAGTGAATTATACAATTCACATTTTTTCCACAGAACCTCTGCCTCAGTCAGTGCAAAGGTTGGACACACAAGGGGGCAGAATTAAAGTTGCATGGGCAGTAGTAATTGGGCATTTCCTAAATAAATTTTCTTTTCTGTAGCTTTTTTGTATGCAATATTGTACTCCAGCTTCTTAATTCAGGTGCCCATGAGAAATCTTCTCATGGATTGTCTCTATCCTTGAAAACCTCACTCTGGACACCATCAGGAAAAGTTCAAGGATCACAGTTTGAGAACCAGTGTACTATATAAAACCATTTAGGCACACAGAATGTAACGTTCAGTGAGAATTTATCCAGGACACTGGAGTTTGCCTCTCTACGATGGAGAAAAAAAATGAAGTGGGATTAATTTTAAATAAACACAGCTGGACAGGACCTGAGTTTTACACTTTGGGTGCGGGGACTCAGCATTTGCTCAGAAAAAGCTCAGAGGGAAAAGTGTCACCTTCTAAATCACTAACACCACTTTATGCAGCACCTGCATTTTTCATAGTTGTCTCTGATCCAAGTGCTGACAAGACCAGCTTTGCTTAGCTTATAAAATTTAGCAAGATCAGAGCCCGAAGCGATTTGGCACCATGAGTATAAATTAAAGGATTATTACACAAAAAGAGAAATATGCGAACATTTGCATGTCCACCAATACCAGCTCAGAGTTAGGTTAGATGGTCTCAACTATCTATGAACTGCCTGAATCTTTCATAACCCTGGAGATGTACGATGTCACTATAGAGAGGCTTTGCCATCTTGAAGGGAACAACAAAAAAGAGAATAACATTTTCTACAATGAGAAGCAACCTTTGAACCATGTTCAAATCCTCCACAGAAGTTTAAGATGGAAAAGAATTGTACGAACAGCTAGTCCCATCCTATTTATTTTCATTAGCCTCGACTTCCCCCACCTGTTCATTTATCTCATGCTGGGTCATATCTTTTAGATTCTAAACTCTCTGGGGCAGACTGTCATTTATTATATTTCTGTACAATGCCCAGCATAATAGGACTCAAACCTGGTTGAGTCCTCTAGGTGCCACTAAACTATGTTAAAAATAATAATGGAAAATACCTACAGCATTAGGTCACCCCATCTATACTCAGCAGATGCAAAACTGTTCCCTACAGTTTGTTTGCCTGTCTAGTTTTAGACCGCTCGTTCATCGGAAATTTGTTCCTTTCTCACTATCAGAAAGTTTCTTATCCACTTAAAAAGACAATGCACTTAAGAGTGGGTCAGCTTACTTAAAGGGGCAGTGTGCATTTCTCCCTCTCTCCCACACACAAGGTGTGTGTCTGTCTCTGTCTGCTATGCTATCTCCCCTCCCCTCCATTCCTGCTGCCTTGTAGAATGTGAGGCTACATTAACAACAATGCATTAACCCTTGAGGGCTCAGCCGAGTGCTAGCTCATCATTTAGCACAGGGGTTCTCAAACTGGGGGTCGGGACCCCTCAGGGGGTCATGAGGTTATTACATGGGGGGGTCACGAGCTGTCAGCCTCCACCCCAAACCCTGCTTTGCCTCCAGCATTTATAATGGTGTTAAATATATAAAAAAGTGTTTTTAATTTATATGAGGGGGGGGGCCGCACTCAGAGGCTTGCTATGTGAAAGGGGTCACCAGTACAAAAGTTTAAGAACCATTGATTTAGCAGTAAGGCATTCCCTGGGAAATATCCCACCCTCTAACTTCACCATCTCAACCAAGCTTCACTATCATCATAGCTGTGAACAGTATTAAATTGTTTGTTTAAAACATATACTATGTGTGTGTATAATTAATAATTATATATATATATATATATATATATATAATTTTTTGTCTGGTGAAAAACCATTTCCCCGGAACCTAATCCCCCATATTTACATTAATTCTTATGGAGAAATTGGATTCGCTTAACATTGTTTTGCTTAAAGTCGCATTTTTCAGGAACATAACTACAACATTAAGTGAGGAGTTACTGTATCGGTAGACTTATGACCCTCTCTATCACTATCTCTTCACCAGATTATTACTCAAAAGCATGCTGCTGACCTCCTAACTTTTGCTGTGAATTTAGTTACATATTATAGCCAAACTGCAGCAAAAATGAAGTATTTTACCATCGCTGAGTTACATAACTCTTCCGTACCTCAATTTCCATACTTGTAAAATAGAGATAATAATTAATAGCCTTCATGCAGTCCTTTGAGACACTAGGTTGAAATGTAGCACATACAAAATAAATCACTATAAAAGCTTCCTCTCATCCCATTTCTGCTCTATACCTTATGTTTTTCAACCTTATAAGTTTCCCATTCACCTCCTGTGAACTTATGTTTTAAAGGACCTTTTCAGAAGTATAGAACATACATAACCAATAACCTTTCTGTGTTTGTTTCCAGATGCTGAGCCCATATATCTCAGCATGCTCTGAAATTCACTATGAAATTTGAGTACCACAGAATTTAGCCCCCCACAAACTCTTGGAAATATAGGCAAAAGCTTAACATGTACAAGCCTCTTTTCTTTCCCAGATTTGTGTGCACAAACTAGCATATATGTGAGCAAATCAGGTAGCTGTACACAAAAATGGGAACTCTTTTGCATAGCTATCCAATTTCTGTGCAGAAATAGGTGCAGAGCACCTTTGAAAATCTGACCTTTCATGTCCAGCATTTAAAAAACAATTCCAATTCCATTTCAAACCAATTTCAAACAGGAACAGTAAGGCTGTCATGTGCCCCTTAGGAAAGTGTAACAGGTACAAAGGCCAACTAGCAGCTAGAGGGTTGGAGTTTCAGGAAGAAAGCACAGGGAAGCAGGAGGTGGTGCATGAGGAGGGAAACAAACACCCCGCTCCCTGTAAAATGACTCTCTGAAGCAACAAGCAACTGCGGAGAGATGATTGCAGGGGGGTAAGGGCAAAGGTACCAGCCTGCAGTGGGTGGTAGAATCACTGCTATTTACCCAGCCCCACAGCATCAGCACTGTACACAGAAAGAGACATGACCCCCACCCTGCAGTCTAATATAATCACAGGGAGAAACAGTGACAGGTCTGCGTGTCCAGGCAGAAGGTGGGGGAGGCAGCTCTCGCAGAAGGGTGAAGGCAGCCCGGGCAGAAGGGGGGAGCACAAACAAGGTGGAAGGCAGCCCAGGCTGAAGAAGGGGTGGGGAGGAAGGACATACACACGGGGGAAGGCAATCTGGGGGGGGACGGACGGACAGGAAGGGGGAAGCAGCCCAGGAAGGGGGAGGCAGCCCAGGAAGCGGGATAGGGGAAGGGGGAGGCAGTCCAGGCAGAAGAGGGGCACAAGGGGGAAGAGGGGGGAAGCAATCGGGGGGGCATGACGGGGGAAGCAGCCCAGAGTCCCCCCTCCCAGGCCAGGGTTCCGCCCCCACCCCCGACACAGGCGGGGGTGCGGAGTCCATGAGGGGCGAAGGGAGTAACGGGGCAGTCTCCAGTGGCTGCCCGGGCCAGCCCCCCAGGGCCCGCTCTAACGCTGCCCCCCGGCCCCGCAGCCCGGCTCGGGAAGGATACGAGGGCGGCAGCAGCGCCCGTCCGGGAGCAGAGGTGCCGCAGGATCGTGTCCAGCCGGGCTGCGGCCGCGGCATCCTCCATGGCGCCTGAAGCTGGGCAGCTGTCAGGGCCACAAGCCAGGGCTCTGAATGTAACGCCGCGCTGGGCGGGGCGACGCCGGGCCCCGCCCAGACGGGGGCGTGGCCCGGCCCCGCGCCTCACCCACCACCGGCTCTCCCCAAAAGGGTAGCGTTACATACCGTCCGAGCCCGGCGGGGGCGATGGCTGCTTCTGCGCATGCGTGCGCGATCTGAGCATGCTCAGTCAGGTCTGCTGAAGCCGCTGCCCTCAGTCTGCCTGCCCGCCCTTACTTGCCTCCTTGCTCTGGAGCAGGACAGGTCAGTTGCAAGGGTGGGCGGAGTTTGGGCAGAGGCCAGGTTGTGTGTATGGGCGGGGGTCAGACAGCTGGAGGGGAGGCAGATAGGCAGAATCAGGGTAGGTTGATCAGATGTCCTGATTTTATAGGGACTAACAGGGCTACCTCTGATACCTGATTTGATAGGGACAGTCCTGATTTTGGGGTCTTTTTCTTATATAGGCTCCTATTACCCCCCACCCCCTGTCCCGATTTTTCACACTTGCTGTCTGGTCACCCTAAATCAGGGTGAGGATGCAGGAGGCTGGGGTTAGGGATGAGTGAGATGAGCTGCCAGACGGCGGCAGCGGGATCAAAGTTATCACCCCAGGGGTGAGCCAGCTATAGGATGCGGAGACAGCAGGGTGGTTGAAACAGCTCAGCACCCCTTCCACAAGGCTGTTCTTAAAGCAGGCTGTAGCCCACGAATGCCCATCGACAGCTGCTCTTCTGGGTCAGAAATGATATTTCACACCCACCACCCTAGAACGGTTCATAATTATCACACATGGTTTTGGTGTTTGTTAAAGTAATTCCTTATCAGTTTACATAGGCATAACATGTCCGTGTATCGCCTCACAGCAGCTTGCCCATTTGTTTTGCCTACTGTTCTGGTTGCCTGAATGGTACTCCATTTCCTGTAAGCCATGGCAAATGTAGTTTCACTCCATTTATTTAAAAGTGGTATTTTTATGACTCATTGTCCTTAGAATACCATCATTTTTCTTTTTAGTGTTGTTGTAGCCGTGTTGGTCCCTGGACATTAGAAGGACCGGATGGGTGAGGCAATAACTTTTATTGGACCAACTTCTGTTGGTGAGAAAGACAAGCTTTCAAAGCTTCTTCCAGTCTGGGAAAAGATAGTCAGAGTGTCAGCTAAATACAAGGTGGGACAGGTAGTTTAGCAAAAGTAATTAAGACATATTCTAAGGACCATTCAAACTGAAGTGGCCCGTTCATCCCTTCAGTCATAGATCAAAATAGAGGGGTTAGTGGATTACAGATTGTGGTAATAAACTATAAATTCAGAATCTTTATTCAGACCATGATTTTTAGTGTCTAGCAAAGGGATGAATTTCAGCTCCCAGGCTCATCTTTTGAAGGTGTTGTGCAGGTTTCCTTTGAGGACAAGGACTGAGAGATAAGATATGCGTTGCTCTTTTGTGACAAGTGTTCAACAGGTGTTATGGTGTTTGTCTATCATTTTTCTGTGAGTTCATTCAAGAGTGTAGTGGTTGTTTGGTTTCACCCACCCATAACTGTTATTGGGGCATTTAGTGCACTGGATGAGGTACACCACATGTGACAGACATGTGAAGGACCATGGATTTTGAAACGTGTGTTTTGGGGGGTATTGGTCATTGTAGCAGTGGAGATATGTCTGGAGGTTTTGTATCGGTTATTCTGGCAGGGTCTGGTGCCCCTTTGAGTTCGTGGATCCTGGTCTATGGGAAGTTTACTTCTGATGATGAGCTTCGCGAGACTGGGAGGTTGTTTGAAGGCCAGTACAGGGGTTTCAGGAAAGATTTATTTCATGACGTGGTCCCCATCAAGTATGGGTTGTAATTGTTTAATGATACCCTGTATGGGTTTCAGTGTGGGGTGGAAGTTGACAACTAGGGGTGTGTGATCAGAGGGTTGGGTTTTTTTATATATTGAAGCAGGTTCTCTCAGAGTATTCAGGTATCCTGTTCCATGAGCCGATCTGCTTCTCTGGTAGAGTATCCTTGTTTGATGAAGGCAGTTTTAAGATGTATATCCCAGACTTTCTCCTCACAGCATATTCTGTGGTGTCTGAGGACCTGGCTGTAGATAAATTTCTTGGTGTATTTGGGATGTGTAGTGGGGTTCACTCACCACTGGGGCACCTCCTAATGGCTGTGTCTAGGGCAGGGGTCGGCAACCTTTCAGAAGTGGTGTGCCGAGTCTTCGTTTATTCACTCTAATTTAAGGTTTCATGTGCCAGTAATACATTTTAATGTTTTTAGAAGGTCTCTTTCTATAAAGTCTATAATATAGAACTAAACTATTGTGATATGTAAAGTAAATAAGGTTTTTAAAATGTTTAAGAAACTTCATTTAAAATTAAATTAAAATGCAGAGCCCCCCGGACCGGTGGCCAGGACCTGGGCAGTGTGAGTGCCACTGAAAATCAGCTCGCGTGCCGCCTTTGGCATGCGTGCCATAGGTTGCCTACCCCTGGTCTAGGGTATCAGCTCTCATCCAGTCTGGCGCCCTCTTCTGGCGCATTCGCTTCCTGTGACTGAAAGCACCCCTGTATTCAGACCCTACTCATTATTGTAATAATCTTTGTGCAAAATATGCCTAGTGAGATATCCTTTAAAACTAATAACACACTGATCATTAATATTCTTTTGTAATGTATGTATGAAATGCATATTAAACTAAAATTATGACTATAATGGGGAGTGGGTAAACTGGTTTATCAAAGACAAAGGACAAGTTGGTGCCTCTAGCCACATGTCATCAAAGTTGATTGGCAATCACCTGTCAAGTGGCCATTCTTTGGCAATGAAGCGGGGCAGAAACAGGTTGATCTGCATTTTAGCAAACAACAGCCTGGAACCTCTTTCACCATGGGACTCCATGTCTCCTTCCTCACAACTAGAATTAACTTTATCTGGGGATAACCCTCAGGAAAATGCATTTCAAAGGGTGACTGGATTATAAAAGTGAGGGGCAAAAACACCCCAATTCATCTCTCTTTCATCTTGCTGCTCTTTCACTGGGCTGCTTCCTACTTCATCTCCCACAGGGTTTCTTCTCCAGGACTTCTGAGTAAATCCTTCTCTCAGGGCCAGGATCCCAGGATATCTCTCTGTCCCTAGGGTTTCCTCCTTTTGCCTCTCTAAACCCAGAGAGTGACTACCAGCTTTTACACTTCAACCTGTTTCTGCCCCCAACTTCCTGGCTGTATACCTTAGCCAGTTTCTTCCCCCACTGGGTTTGATCAGCCATGAGTCTCAACCAGGTGTGGCCTATAAGGTTAATTGGCCTTGTCTGTGCCACCTTAGGGCATGTCTACGCTTACAAAGTTACTGGTTTTTGAGTATTATGATTCCTGATGTCAGATTTGTGTCCATTAATTCTTTTGCGTAGAGACTGTCTGGTTTGGCCAATGTACATGGCAGAGGGGCATTGCTGGCACATGATGGCATATATCACATTGGTAGATGTGCAGGTGAACGAGCCCCTGATGGTATGGCTGATGTGATTAAGTCCTATCATGATGTCACTTGAATAGATATGTGGACAGAGTTGGCATCGGGCTTTGTTACAAGGATAGGTTCCTGGGTCAGTGTTTTTGTTCAGTGATGTTTGATTGCTGGTGAGTATTTGCTTTAGGTTGGGGGGTTGTCTGTAAGCGAGGACAGGTCTGTCTCCCAAGATCTGTGAGAGTGAGTGATCATCTTTCAGGATAGGTTGTAGATCTTTGATGATGCGCTGGAGAGGTTTTAGTTGGGGGCTGAAGGTGACAGCTAGTGGTGGTCTGTTATTTTCTTTGTTGGGCCTGTCTTGTAGGAGGTGACTTCTGGGTACTCGTCTGGCTCTGTCAATCTGTTTTTTCACTTCAGCAGGTGGGTATTGTAGTTTTAAGAATGCTTGATAGAGATCTTGTAGGTGCTTGTCTCTGTCTGAGGGATTGGAGCAAATGCGGTTATATCTTAGAGCTTGGCTGTAGACAATGGATCGTGTGGTGTGTCCTGGATGGAAGCTGGAGGCATGTAGGTAAGTGTAGTGGTCAGTAGGTTTCTGGTATAGGGTGGTATTTATGTGACCATCGCTTATTAGCACAGTAGTGTCCAGGAAATGGACCGCTTGTGTGGATTGATCTAGGCTGAGGTTGATGGTGGGATGGAAATTATTGAAATCATGGTGGAATTCCTCAAGGGCTTCTTTTCCATGGGTCCAGATGATGAAGATGTCATCAATGTAGTGCAAGTAGAGTAGGGGCGTTAGGGAATGAGAGCTAAGGAAGCGTTGTTCTAAGTCAGCCATAAAAATGTTGGCATACTGTGGGGCCATGCGGGTACCCATAGCAGTGCCGCTGACTTGAAGGTATATATTGTCCCCAAATGTGAAATAGTTGTGGGTGAGGACAAAGTCACAAAGTTCAGCCACCAGGTTAGCTGTGACATTATCGGGGATACTGTTCCTGATAGCTTGTAGTCCATCTTTGTGTGGAATATTGGTGTAGAGGGCTTCTACGTCCATAGTGGCCAGGATGGTGTTTTCTGGAAGATCACCGATGGATTGTAGTTTCCTCAGGAAGTCAGTGGTGTCTCAAAGATAGCTGGGAGTGCTGGTAGCGAAGGGCCTGAGGAGAGAGTCCACATAACCAGACAAGCCTGATGTTAGGGTACCAATGCCTGAGATGATGGGGCATCCAGGATTTCCAGGTTTATGGATCTTGGATAGCAAATAGAATACCCCTGGTTGGGGTTCTAGGCATGTGTCTTTACAGATTTGTTCCTGTGCTTTGTCAGGGAGTTTTTTTAGCAGATGGTGTAGTTTCTTTAGGTAATCCTCAGTGGGATCAGAGGATAATGGCCTGTAGAATGTGGTGTTGGAGAGCTGTCTAGCAGCCTCTTGGTCATATTCCAATTTATTCATGATGACGACAGCACCTCCTTTGTCAGCCTTTTTGATTATGATGTCAGAGTTGTTTCTGAGGCTGTAGATGGCGTTGTGTTCAGCATGGCTGAGGTTATGGGGCAAGTGATGTTGCTTTTCCTGACATCAGGAATCATAATACTCAAAAACCAGTGGGAGAACACTTTAACCTGTCTGGTCATTCAATGACAGACCTGCGGGTCGCTATCTTACAACAGAAAAACTTCAAAAACAGACTCCAAGGAGAGACTGCTGAGCTGGAATTGATATGCAAACTAGATACAATCAACTTAGGATTGAATAAGGACTGGGAATGGCTGAGCCATTACAAACATTGAATCTATCTCCCCTTGTAAGTATTCTCACACTTCTTATCAAACTGTCTGTACTGGGCTATCTTGATTATCACTTCAAAAGTTTTTTTTCACTTACTTAATTGGCCTCTCAGAGTTGGTAAGACAACTCCCACCTGTTCATGCTCTCTGTATGTGTGTATATATATCTCCTCAATATATGTTCCATTCTATGCATCCGAAGAAGTGGGCTGTAGCCCACGAAAGCTTATGCTCTAATAAATTTGTTAGTCTCAAAGGTGCCACAAGTACTCCTGTTCTTTTTGCGGATACAGACTAACATGGCTGCTACTCTGAAACCTATTAGTCACTTACTGTCAAGAGGCTGTCAATAGCTTTCCAGAGATCTATAAAAGAACACTAGGGCCCTGATCCTGTTAGCTCAGATCTGCCTAAGCTTCGTCAGGGGAACGGTTCACCCTGATATTGGACATCGGACTTTAAGCTATGGAACTAATTCTGAAAGAATCTTTGCAACTCTAAAGCTCACTGCCTCTACTATGAAGCCAACCTAAGAATTTTATTCATGTCGGTATGTATAATGATCTTTTAACCAATACTCTCTCTTTTCTTTTTATAAATCTCAGTTTAGTTAATAAGAATTGGCTGTATTTGGGTAAGATCTGAAATATTCATTGACCTGGTGGTTAAATAGAACTTTATATATGATTAACAAGATTTTCAGTGATCCCCATCATATTGACTTGGCTGCCTGGGTGGGAGCCTAAGGCTGGATTGCTTTAAGGGAACAGTGTTTTGCGCTTCTGGGTAACCAGTAAGGTATTGTAGAAGCTGTTTTGTTGCTGGCTTGGTGAGTCTAATTATTAGAATAACCACCAGTTTGGGGGATTGTCTGTCCATTAATTGCAGTCATAGGCGCCGACCTCTAATGGCACCAGTAGGTGCTCAACCCCCGTCTACCCCCAGCCCCACCTCGACTCCACCCTCTTGGAGTTGTTTGGTGAAGTATTTGATTATATCCTTAAATTCCTGAGTGAATTGTGGTGAGGCGGCGGCTCTGAGTGTGGTGTCAGAGGGTTGTCGGTTGGCCTCACCGATGTAGTCATCATGGTGATACCAGCCAGCTCTGTGTTTTTGGGGAACCAGGCCACAGTATCTAGCCTGTCTGACTCATGAAAGACACCCCCCAACCCCCCGTCTCTGCTTGAACCAAAACCGATCAGAGAAAAGGCTTGCAGAGAGTAGCGAAGGGCGTTGAGAGACACAACTAGACCCCTCCTGACAAGGGTGACAAGATTAAGACATCTCCATTAATATACAGAATGCAGAACAGAGACAACTCCCCTAGCCTCATCTGCATGAAAGATGGGACAGGGAGACATCTCCATTAGCATACAGAATGGAGAACAGAGAACCACACTGAACTCTGGGACCAGAAAAGTAGGGAAGCACTGCATCACGGGGGATCTCTGTTCCAGATGTTAATGAACCTACTCCTGCACACACCCAGCTCAGCAGTTATCAGACCAATTCTAGTACTGAATCCTTGATTGATATCCAAAATACTGAAGCAGCTTAATTGCATTGCGAGCTCCCTGGAAGAAAACACCACCCATAGCCAAGAGTGATCAGCTCCTATTGTCTAGCCTAAAGAAAACCCTTGAGTCATCAGTTTACCCATAAACAAATCTAGGGGCAGGTCTTCACTACAGGGGGGGGTTGATTTAAGATACGCAAATTCAGCTACGCGAATAGCGTAGCTGAATTCGACGTATCGGAGCTGACTTACCCCGCTGTGAGGATGGCGGCAAAATCGACTTCTGCGGCTCCCCGTCGACAGCGCTTACTCCCACCTCCGCTGGTGGAGTAAGCGCGTCGATTCGGGGATCGATTGTCGTGTCCCGATGAGACGCAATAATTCGATCCCCGAGAGATCGATTTCTACCCGCCGATTCAGGCGGGTAGTGTAGACCTAGCCTAGTGTTCTCCCTTGAACCATTGTTGTTTCTCTACAAAAACCCCTACCTATGTTCAAGTAAGTGTTCTGATGCATGGACCCAAACTCCGCATCAGTTCCACTGGGACTCCATCTCCTGACTGATCGTGCTGGGGGCTCTGCCTGTCTCCAGCACTCAGGACCCTGAGCTACCAGCATTACCTGGGAACCCCGAACAATTCAAGCCTCCTGGAGTGGAACCCCGACCAGGTCAAACCTCTTTTTCTCTTTCTGTTTTCCTTTCCACCTCAGGTATTAACCTTTAATACTTTAACTGTTGTATTGGTTTAGGCTCTCCTTGTGTAGTTATCACTATTATCCAATAAATAACTTTTATGGTTAAGCTGGTTGCTTCTCTCTCTGAACTTTACTCTTTTGTGTTTTTAGTTTCCCCATTTACTCTGCAGCAACGCTTCTCTTACCTAAGCTAAAGATCCCTGTAGTGCCCAAAAATACTGTGGGGTTTGCTCATCAAGTGGGTTACTACTAGAACAACTGTGATGTGAAAGTGGGGATAGGGATGTGCTGAACCTGTGGCATATAAGGGTGGCAATTGAAAGTGCTGCTTGGCCCAGCCTATTGAGACCAGGGACATATAAGGGGGTCAGCCTGATAGTGCTGATTGACCGGTCCGCTCAGACTTGCTCTGTTAATGTATGTGTGAGTGTGAGTGTGTTCATCTGATTCTGGGGCTGGAGGAACCCAGCCCTAGGGAACCTAGGTCCTGCAGGATAGCTCCATTGAGAGGGGACTTGCATAAGGGAGAAGTAGAGCTCCATATGAAAACGCACGTGACACAAGCAGTACATTGATAGAATTACAGACACCCCCCCCAAAAAAAGAGTAACTCTAATAAATGAGCATACCCCAACGTAACAGGCAAATCTGGTAATAATGGTTGAGAATTATGATGGTATCTCTTTTGTCCGCTAGTTTGATCACTATCTGGTGGTTGGATTTCATGGATTGTACAGCTGTCCCCTCAGAAGTGGAGAGATTGTGGTGGATGGCAGAGATGACTCGTACCTACCGATGGCGGGGGGGAGGCAGAGTGCGGGCAGCAGCTTTAGCAGATGTTCCTGAGCATACTCAGTGCATGTGAGCATGCTCAGTACAAGCCAAGCAGCAGCTTGTGGGAGGGGGGACAGCACTCCACGTGCCTTCCAGCCATGCATCATCTCTGGTGGATGGGATGTTTCTTAAGGATTTCATAGTCAATTTTTTTCCTGAAGCAATCAATGTAACAATCAAGTGTGTGGTTTCATCCACTGTGGGGTGTCCAGTCAGAAGATTCTTTTTTACTTGTGACTGCCAGTGGGACATGGTAGTTATGGGTGGTGTCGTTGTTGTGAAATAATTATTTGAGGCAGAGTCCGCAAAAGAATTCTTCTAATTCTCCATATGTTGGTATGGTATCAGGTTCTGTGGTGGCGCAGAAGTTCACTTCCTTGAAGAGTACAGATAATTCTGTGCCAGTTAGGGGTACTCTTGATAAATTGAGGATGCTGAGATCTTGTGTCCATGTGGTGGGCCCTAGTGCGATGGTTTATCCTGGAGGTGAAGTTCTGTGCATTGTGGAGGAGTTGAGTTGTTCCACTTGTTTTTGTGTTGGATGGCTCTCATCAGGTTTTTCTGATATTTATTTTTCATTTCTTGCATAATATCCAGGTAGGTTTCCTAATTATTATTATTTTTTCCAGTGTGTGAGAGCGTGTGATAATTTCTTGTTTGAGGTGATCCCTTCTGGAGTATGTGAGGTGCACAAGATGGTGCCTCCGTTTTTCTGAAGTCCTTTTGCAGAGCTGTTCAGCATATCTGGAGTTGTATATAGTGGTTAGAGAATTATAGATGGTGAGTCCTCTGGGGATGATGTTTTGTTTCTTGCATTTGCTCAGCAAGTAGATGTTGCTGTTAAGTTTTGCTTCTTTTTCCTTCATGTTGTTGGGTTTTTGTTTCAGACAGCAACATTTGATATCTCCCATTGTTGTTTGCAGTGTTGTTGTAGCTGTTTTGGTCCCAGGTCATTAGAAAGACAAGGTGGATGAGGCATTATCTTTTATTGGACCAACTTCTGTTGGTGAGAGACAAGCTTTCGAGCTACACAGAGTTCTTCTTCAGGTCTGGGAAAGGCACTCAGAGTGTCACAGCTAAATACAAGGTGAAAAATAGTTTAGCATAAGTAGTTAACACGTATTGTAAGGGATCATTCAAAGTGAAGTGGCCTTTAAACGCCCCTGCAGTCATAGGTCATTTACCTTGTTTAACCTTGTGCAGATGGAAGTCATTGTACTACGTAATGTATAGTTTTAATCAGTGATGAGCTCCCAAAATCCTAAGAACCGGTTCCCTACCAGGTCCTCAGCAACACTTCAGCGGCGGAGGGGGGAGGTCTTCACTCACTCCGGGTTTTCGGCGGCAGGTACTTTATGCGGAGCGAGTGAAGACACCCCCCCCCCCCGCCGAAGTGCCGCCCAAGATCCGGTAGGAAACTGTGTGGTGAGTACAAGCCCCACGTGCCTGTCTCCCGCCCCGACCCCAGCCCACCACTGGTTTTAATAATTAATCCCATAATATGATGATTGATGGTAGTAGCTTAGCAAGCATAGCTGAGTGTTTTCTAGTATAGCATTTCCTATGTTCTTGTGATTTAGTAATTCACGTTTTTATTTCAAATTTTTTGTTCTTTTTATTTTTCCTATCGCACAAGTTTATTCCTTATCAGATAACTTCAAGGCTGTCTGATTTCCTAGGTTGCCATCAAAACATCTTACATTTCCTTTGATCCAACAAAGAGCCGCTCTCCCCAGGACTGTAGGCTTGTGTACAATGGAAAGTTTTACCAATAATACAGTGTAGTAACACCATTAAATCCCCCATGTGGATATTCTTATTCCATTATAACTGTGGCTTTTTTCAGTTTAGTTTAAGCCCCTTCCAAAGCAAAATAAGTTAAACAGGAAAAAAGGGTGTCTTTACACCAGAATCACGGTATCAACATGAGGAGTGATACCAGTATAACTACATCAGTTTTAAACTCACCTGTATAACTTCCCTGTGCTAACAAGCTATTAGTGTTTAGTGGGTAAAACTTAATTCCCAAATATTCACTAAGGGCCGTAAGGACTATCTTATTTGAAATTCCTCCCAAAGGAAATTCCTACTGTAATTTTTACTGAACATATATAAATAGATAGATATAGATATAAATTTAGTTACCTGGACATACAAATCATTGATATCAATGGGAATATTTGCCTGCATAAAGTTAAGCACTTGTTTAATATTTTTCTGGATAAAGGCCATAGTTTGCAGCTTATTCTGCTGCCCCTCATATCCTCCTGGTCCATTCTGTCCTGGTCCAGCCAGGGGACCTCCAAACCCCCAGCTGAGACCCATCCACCCAGAGTGTAAACTTCTCTTTCCCCAGCAGTCCAGCCCAGCTCAGCAGAGCCCAGGTAGGACTACCCTGTAGGGACCAATCCAGCCAGGAGTAACATCTGAGCCACACAGCCCCCACCAATTTAGCCAGGGGTATTACCCACCCCATCCCACCCCAGCAGGACTGTCACCCACACTGTCAGAGTGTCACTCACACTGCCCTGGCTGGGGATCAATCAAACCAGGAGGAGAGTGACCAGGCCACACAGCCCCAGCCAGGCCCTGGTCCAACTGAGAGAGGCACACACTCTGCCCCAACTGAGCCTGATTCAAACTGGGGTGACACCTACTCTGGCCTAGTCAGATCCACTGGCTTGGCACCAAAACAGCCCCAGTGAGCTCTAAATTATAAGGGTGGCATCAACACAGCTCCAGTCAGCTGTGATGAAATAAGGGATAGCACATGACTGAATTAAGTTTCACCAGAGCCCCGTAAGGTGAGTCTATTATCACCCCTGTGATGGGATACCCCCGGGGTGCAGCTTGGGGTTGTGCAACCACTGTGCCCCCTTAACTCTCTCCAGCCTGGGCTGTCTCTCACAGCACCTTGCTAGTGACCAGCACCAACTGCCCCCTTCCCCCCCACCCAGGTGCTCCTATCACTCAGCACAAAAGCATGTGGAGCCCCACACCCAGCTATATTGCATGAATGCTCCCAGAGCCACTCATGAATCACACAGCGAAAGGCACCAGAGCCAAATCCCCCCAGCTCCCAGCACTATACCTCAGGAATATACCCTCTTGCACTGCTCAAGATGGGCAGTGCAGATTTATTAATTGGTTCACCACTTCAACAATGGAAAGTGGATATACACCAGCCTTTGTGAAACCTGAGCAGATTTGCGCCAAACTTCAGACAAACTCACTGGTAAAGATAAACAATTAAACAAATGTATTGACTATAAAAGGTAGATTTTAAGTGATATTATGTGATAGGCGAAAAGTCAGAGTTAGTTACCAAAAGAAATAAAATATAAGCATATGGTCTAAACTCTCAACCCTATTAGACTGGGCAACATCTAGATTAAGCAGTTTTTGTCACCCCACTGGATATTACAGTCCTTAATATACAGGTTTGTTCCTTAAACCTGGGCCAATCTCCTCTGTTGGAATCTTGTCTTCATCTCAGTGTCTTATGCCTTGCAGCATAGGTGGGGGCAGGAGAAGGGCCAAGCCTAGGCCCCGTGTTCATTTTTATACCCTCAGTCCATGTGCTTGTAGAACACAAGTCCAGGCATGTCTGGGGGTATGGCTGAGTCTCCTGGAAAGGTTGAGCAATCCTCTGGTGTGGCCTCATGCAGGTGAGTCATTGAATTGTAGCTCCCTTGCTGGACAATTCCTGTTGATTCACACCCCACCCAGGCGTTGGTTACTTTCCTTGCTGTTGCGTCTGGGGAGCTAATATCTGGCTGATTCCCCAATTTACAGCATGTTTTAGTGACAACCATACATCACAATTTTCATAACTTCAGATGCATTAATGGTACACATATATGGATAGAGAAATGACTTTCAGCAGATCATAACCTTTTCCCTGATACCTTATAATAAGATCACGAGTATATGAAAATGAGGAATATGGGGGTTCCAGGACACTCCCCCCAGATATAGAATGTCACAATCCCCATTTACAGATAGGGAAACTGAGGCACAGATATGCAGTGCCTCCAAAAAAACCCCATATTAAGAATAAAATCCTGGGAGTTAATTTTACTTTAACTCAGTGAGAGTTGCCTGTGAATTTTCCCATACGTGGGAGCTTTTCCAATGAATTCAGAGGGATCAGGATTTGGCTTATAGGGTTCAAATCAGTGATACTCAATTAGATCTACCTGCGGGCCAATTTGTGAATTTTATGACAAGAGGCAAGCCATTTGCGCAGAAGGCTGACCAAAAAAAAAAAAAGTCAGCTGCCAAAGATCTTGATTGCAACATTAGTGTTTCTATCTTTTAACAAAGTTTATAAATCAAAATTATTACCTGTGTTTGTGGCAATGTCTAATGGGAGAGGTGACATGGATGATCTCTGGCAAGCTTTGTGAAGAGTGGTTTGTAGGTGGTCGGGGCAAGGCAAACGCACTGGTGAAGATGCTCATCTGTCAGGTGATCGTGGTGTTGGTTTTTTATAACATTCATGGTAGAAAACCCAGATTCATAGAGGTACATTGATCCGAACATCATTAAAAGATAGATGGCTAGATTCTGGCTATTCTGAAACTGGTCAGCATATTGAGTCCAGAAATCACAAAGTCCCACCTCTCTGAATTTTGCCTTCAAGACATCTGAGCTCTGGAGCCTTCTAATTGAAAGGCACATTCATCAATTGAATCAAGAATGTTCTTTGCTTCAGAATGGCAAGCTCCATTGGCAGAGACAACAAATGGATGGTGAACAAATAAAAGCAAATCCTTTGGAATTTTAAAATTCTCAACTCGCATTTTAAAATTTTCAATCAGATAGTTTAGAAATTCTTGCATCGTTTTCACCAAAGTTTCATCTGTAGCAACAACACACAATGTGGGAAAGTGCAACATCTTTCCTGTTCAGTCTGTCTGAAAGATTTCAAGATTCCTCTGAATGGCACACACGTTTTCAAACAGATCCCCGACACTGCTTGCACGGCCTTAGAGCTGCAAGTTGAGGGAATTCAAGTGACCAGTAATATCGCACAGAAAAGCTACCTGTGACATAGAGGGGACACCATTCATAAATTCCAGGAACTTGCAAGCCTTGTTGGTCTTGTGGTTTGAAAGAAATTCTATTTCTTTTTGAAGCGCACAAAACCTCTCTCACACGCACCCCCTACTTAGCCAGCAAATGTCATTGTGCTGCAACAGGTCACTGTATTTGGCTGAAACATCTTGTAAATGAACTTTAAAAAGATGATGTTTTTTTGTTTTTTTAATGGAGATATCCCATCTCCTAGAACTGGAAGGGACCTTGAAAGGTCATCGAGTCCAGCCCCCTGCCTTCATTAGCAGGACCAAGTACTGATTTTGCCCCAGATCCCTAAGTGGCCTCCTCAAGGATTGAACTCACAACCCTGGGTTTAGTAGGCCAATGCTCAAACCACTGAGCTATCCCTCCCCCCCAAAATTCATAGAATATCAGCATTGGAAGGGACCTCGGGAGGTCATCTAGTCCAACCCCCTGCTCAAAGCAGGACCAATCCCCAGACAGATTTTTGCTCTAGATCCCTAAATGGCCCCCCTCAAGGATTGAACTCACAACCCTGGATTTAGCAGGCCAATGCTCAAACCACTGAGCTATTCCCGTAACTGTTGCAAGCTAGAAGTTGAGAGTATGTAGTTCATGAATCTCATCCCAGTATCCATTGTTTTTTTCAAGTCCCCAGACAAATTACCGCACAGGATAGTCTGGTGAATGACGCAGTGAAGTGTATTTAATGAAGGGTGTATCACTGCCAGACATGAAGCAAAGCCCTTCTCTTTCCCTATCATGGAGGGACTTCCATCTGTAACAAGCAAGTTTACTTTCTGCAGATCGAAACCATTTTTTCCCCCCCAAAAAAGCTTTTTAGCTTTTCAAAAATGATCTCTCCTGTGGTGTAGGTTTTTAATGCTATTAAGCAAAAAAAAATTCTTTCTTGAAAATTTCACCATCATAAAATCTAACGAACAGCAATAACTGGGCAGCGTCACCTAAATTGCTTGATTCGTCTACTGCAAAAGACATGTATTTGGCGGGGGCTTTTTAATCGGAAAGCAGTGCTGAAACAATTCTTGTAAATTACCTCCAATCTTCACCGTACTGTGGAACCAGACAGGGGAACTTGCCTTCACGTGGTTCACAATGTCAGATTTGTTTTCAGCTCCAGCAAAAAGCTCTTCCAGCGTTTCCAATGGGCACTCCTTCACAAGCTTGGCATCCAGGAAAGGCCTTTTCTTTTTAGCTAGTATCAACATTACCCGAAGAGAAGTGGCTGTTTCTTTTTCCTGTACAGTCGCTGATGTTGTGAGAATGACATTTGAAGTGTGATACGAAGACTTCAGATTTTCAATTTTGTCACGTTTTGTAACACTGCCAGGAGGATAGGCCCCGTTGAAGTTACTGTGCTTTGATTCAAAGTGGCACCTCATGTTGATCACCTTACACACCCAGAGAGTGATTTGGCATATTAAACACAAAGGATTTGCATTTAAATGAGGTGGCATAACAAAAGGAAAATCCACTGTCCAGTTTGGATTAAAAGCTCAGTTTTCACTGTCTACTTTGCAACATTTACTCATGCTCACATTCATTTTTGGCTCCATGTCCTAGTTCAATCTTAGCCAATGCTATCATGAGAACTTAAGATCGAGTAAGCATTTTTTGCCCCAGCACCTCTAGGCTTGGCAGTTCATAACCCTGGTACCTCTGGGCTCCCAGCCAGCAGCCGATGCTCTCCGGGCACCCAGCTCTGAAGGTAGCGCCATTAGGGCCAGCACTTCCATTTAGGCGGTCGCCTAGGGCAGCAGGATTTGGGGGGGCAGCAATTCTGCAGCGGGGGGTCCTTCCGCGCTCCGGGTCTTTGGCGGCAATTCTGTGGTGGGGGGTCCTTCTGCGCTCCGGGACCCGCCGCTGAAGTGCCCCGAAGACCGGGAGCGCGGAAGGACCCCCCGGCGCGGAATTGCCGCCGAAGACCGGGAGCGCAGAAGGACCCCCGCCTAGGGCGGCAAAAACCCTGGCGCCGCTCCTGAGCGCCATCGCTAGCAGCAGGGTAGAAGTAAGGGTGGCATATATTGCCACCCTTACTTCTGCCTTGCTGCTGGCAGTGACACCGTCTTCAGAGCTGGGTGCTCGATCAGCAGCCACCACTCTCTGGCTGCCAAGTCAGTGCTTAATTTGTGCCGGGTCTGAGCTGTGGCACCTCGTTCATTACAAATTAAGCACTGCCAGTAAGTTACTTACTAAGGAAGTCATAGGCAAATGATAGGCAGCACATCAGTATTCATGAATTTAATTATAAACACAAGCCATATTTGGCCCACTGGCCGCCTATAGAGTATCACTGCCTTAGACCTTCATCACCAACAAACACAGATTTCTCTCCCTTCCGCTCTAGGAAAACACCGTTAGTTATGAGTAAGCAGCAGGTTGTTATAGAGACTGAAACCAAGCCATAGCGGCTGACCTGAATACATAAACTAAACCAGGGTAATAAACCTCTGATTATTAAGGCCCAATTACAAGTCGCATTGCATTAGAGGATCTGTTTATGATACAGCTTTATGTTGTAATGTAGATGGAATCTTAGTTGTGTTCCTGAACTGCGCTGAAGCCTTGGCCATGTTCAAGAATGAGCAAAGGTCATCTCTAAATGTTTAGCACTGTTTGGGAACACAGTTAAGGTCCCATCTAAACTACAAAATGGAATGAGGGATGACTATTGTATCTGGATCCCTTAATATGGTGCTGTTTGTAGTGTAGATAAGTGCTCATGCTGCCTGCATGAATACATTTCCTGCTGGCTGCTTATACAGTTTTGTTTGTATAATGGGAAACAATAAGTGAAACAAAGAGAAACCTTTTGATTTAGGGTTTGTCTACATGCAGCTTAGTATTGTTTTATCTATGTCAGTTTAGAAACTGATCAAGGAACAGGAGACTAGAAAATGTACAAAACAAAACAAACATACAAAGTAGAATCTTGTGTGTTCTGGAATTAATATCTCCTTACCTCTGGCTGCCTTGTCATGTATAAAGAGCAATAGTAATACTGGCTGGTGAAGTGGTTCTTCGCCTTTACCATGCCCTTTAATGTTGTCACAACAGAAAAACAGTTTGGGGACACCACATCTATAAAGCTGTAGTTTCATTGATTCCAAGACCAGGAGGGTCTACTGAGATCATGTAGTCATGCCTCCGGTATAACACAGGCCAGAGAATGTTCACAAAATAATTCCTGTTTCAAATAGAGTACATCTTTTAGACACTGTATAAAAAAGGATGGTGATCCTCACCACCCCAGACCGGGATGTGTCCCTCCGTTTGAGAGAACTTGTGGACTAGTACATTACATAGCCAATGCACTTTATACACGTTCATGTTTCAGTAACAAAAATATAGTATTGATGCCAAACACTGCAGTAACTTGCAGTGCTCTACACCATTTCTGCAGAATAACTAGTACTTTTGATAGATTCTTGCAGCCTGTGGCATATTCAGATTCTTTAACTATAGGGGAATTGTATAGATTTTTTTGTTTTATAGCAGCTATATTTATATCATAGAAGGTTAGGTGATTAATCAATTCTGATTTTTGAATCCTAGCCTAATAAACAAAACAGGCTGGAATAAGTTATTTTTATAGCCAAGTGACAAGATATACCGATGTACAGTTTGAACATTCTGAATATAGAAAAAGGAATGTAAGAGAGAAAAAAAATAGATGAAGGCCACCAGAAGCATTCGATCGAAGTTAATGGCATTTACCAGGGACAGTGGTTTTGGTAAGTATTTTCCACTACTATGTCTGTCATTTTTCTGGATTTTATAGAACATTTTTATATTGCTGTTTTGCTTAGCTTTAATGTTTTCTGTTCATTAAATCACAAAAGTAATAAAAACCGAATGATCAAAATATCTACAGCAGTGCAGGAATAGGCCTAATGTACAATATTATAATTTAGCAAACATCTTGATTGACTATTCAAATCCACATTAAGATCAGAACTGGAATACAGAAGATGTGGTCTCCTGAAAGCTTCATTTACTATAGTGGAGAGGAAGCTGCTGCTGCAGCAAAATTATTAAAAATAAGAATACAAACAACCCTTGTCCTAAAGGTGATAGATCCACACCAAACTAAACATATGAAGGTTTGTCCTCAACACCAGAGGTTTCAATTTATTTGCCTGTTTTATCAGTAACTTGGACAGAGTGAAAATGGTTGGCCTTTTTTGCTTTATGAACAAATGGTGATGGGGCCATAGGTAGAGAAATCTAGATGAATAGAGAAGGCCTGATAGAAGGATAAAGACTTTTTTCTTATTACCTCAGAAATATTAAATACATTCTTAACTTCCCTGTTTTGGTCTCTTTGAAGGACCAAAGAACTAGGATGGAAGCATTTTCCCCACACCTACTTGATGGAAATTTAACAAAGAGGTCATTCTTCCCAACTGTTTGCTAGATACGAGTTAAAAAGCAATGAAACAAAATAAAGTATTCAACAATCTGTCTAAACATCCCTTCCCTTTGCAGTTGCCCAGGTTTCACTTCCTTGGGACTCATGTCATGATCCTGTTTTCAATTCTTCCAGGAAGAAGAGGGTAACAAGACCTGAATCTCTAGCAAACAGCAGCAACAGAGCAGAAAAATTATATTGACAAAACCTTTCAACTTCTTTATACATCGTAAAGAAAGAAAAGAACTCCCCTCCCATTTTGGGTCATCTTTACAGCAAAAGGCTCTGGAGACATTGAAAATAAGTTTAAAATGCTAGGGTTTTTTTTTTTTTTTTTAAACGTAATATACTTTGCCTTCCAACTTAATTGCTTTGGCTTGTGAATTCCCTTTTTATTGCCTAGAAGTTTTCACCCCTTGATTATATTTGTTTGAAGTTTGAACATTTAAAACTGAATGCATTTCTCTCTGCTTATGTACACCATGTACAAATGGCTTTGTGTACTTGGCTGATGGAATCTGGCTTTCAAAATAATGCATAATCATACATTATCTTTGGCACCCACATCTGAAAAATTTGGCCTGAAGCAACTTGCTAAAAACTGCATAGGAAGTTAGTGCCAGCGCAATGATTAGAACTCAGGAGTTGCTAACTCTTTGTCCTAGGCACAACACTAGAGCATGCCCTCAGTATTTTTTTTTTTAATGTCTACAGCCTTCTTGCTTTGTTTGAGTTACAATCTGCATTTACCAAGACAAAACAAAAAAACCTGTGACATACAAATTACATGTTTCTAGCAAGATTTAGTTGTAAAGTGCTCTATTATTGTCACCTAAATAATCACCCATTTGGAGTTTAGAATGGTTCAAGTAGAAATAATATCCATATCAATTCTGACTAAGGATAACGCTACACTTGCACTTCAGAATGCAAATTCTGACAGTTAGAACAACTTGATTGCTTTGTCAGGCACTGCAAAATGAGAGGTTTAGAAGACATAAGGCACTGGTAGGAGAAAGTTGCTTCTCTGAAAGGTCAGTAAAAAAGTTTCTCAATGAAAAAGAAGTTAATGTGACTGCTTGATTGTTGCAGATTTTCATTCACACTTCGTCTTTTGTTAGTCTTAAATATTCTACCCCTTACACGTCCTTATCTAAGATGTTGATCTCTTCTAACATTCAAGCTATCTTCAGTAAATGTGAAATGTTCCCTTCAGATGACTGGTCAACTAACCAGTGTAACAAGAAATATCCACAAAGCAGTGCATTCTTCTGCTCAAGGCCAGTCTCATGTCAATCATTGGTCTGAAATGTGACAGATCTTTATAACCAGTTTTACACTTACAGCATCTCTGAGGAATGCAAAGCGCTTTATAAATATTTATTTAGCCTAAATGAGATGCCTGAGACAATTATTTTACAATTGGTTAAAACTGA
Organism: Chrysemys picta bellii; assembly: GCF_011386835.1. Lineage (NCBI taxonomy): Eukaryota > Metazoa > Chordata > Testudines > Emydidae > Chrysemys > Chrysemys picta. The sequence continues at coordinate 16,829,735 of NC_088791.1, forward strand.
TACAAAAGTAAAATATGCAGTGTAGTTGTAGCTGTACCTTTCCAGGATATTAGAGAGACAAGGTGGGTGAGGTAATAGCTTTTATTGGACCAACTTCTGTTGGCTTGATAGCTTGTCTCTCTCACCAACAGTAGTCCAATAAAATATATTAACTCACCCCCATTGTCTCACAAAAGTAAAGTGTCTTCTCCAAAATCAAAAAGCAAGTTAATGAAAGCCAGACCCTGAGTCTCAGTCCCCTTGTGTAGACCACAGGACGTACAGAATGGCCAGAGATTTAGATCCAATTTTTTTGCAATAACAATTGGTTTTGGGTGCCCCATTTCAGACCCTCTCAGCCTCAGTACAAATGAGCACCTGCAGTTACCACTGATTTCATCTGAAGTTGTGGATGGTCAGCACTGCAGAAAATTTTGACCTTGGAGTCTGATTTTGGGTGCCTTGGGTCTGATTTCACAAATGCTGAGCACCCACAGCTCCCATTCACATCAATGGAAGTTATGCTCATCTTCGGAGGTTGGGGCAGTGGGGGGAACAAGACCAAAGTTTTCTAGAGTAGCCACTAAAGGTCTGATCCTGCTACCATTGAAATCAATGGGATTTTTGCTAAAGATTTCAATGGAAACAAGACCGGATCTTTAAGCATCTGCTGGATGAACAAGCCAGGTTCATCTCTAATGATTATGGTAACTCTTATTTAAGATTCTTAGTTTACAACCCTTGATATTCTTGAGGGTGGCTCCTGGAGACATTTCTTGCAATAACAACTATCACAGATTTTCTTACTTCCCAGCCTGAATTTCAATCAGTTAGTGAGACCCAGTGGGTGAGGTAGTACCTTTTGGTCAAATAAAAGATATTACCTCACCCACCTTGTGTCTCTAATATCCTGGGACCAACATGGCTACAACACTCCATACAACAATCTGGCAAACACATTTAAAGCAACTGGTTCAGCAAAGTACACTGAATTCTATTCGGCGAGAGAGCTGTATAGGGTGCAAGTCTCACTCTTTTTGGAAGGTGATAGAGCGCAGCTAAACTAAGCATATGCAGGGCTCTTCCTCCTGGTATAGTTATTAGTAGTGTTCCTTACCCTAGGGTACAATTACACAGCCTAACATTGTTGGGGAAGGCAGGTAAGCTTTTAGATAAACAGCATGATGCATTCCTTCCACTGTTAAATGGAATCTCATTTCGGTGTTTTACAGCACAGAGTTAACTGCTGACTTATGGATAAAAGGATTAAAAATCATCCCAGAGTTTATGCTTCTTAATAAAAAGAATTAGACACTTTTAGATAATCAACTCATCCCACTACTTTGATATCACAAGAGATGTCAAGCTGTATGGAACAACCTATCACAACCTACCTATTAGGGCAAGAACAAGTTTTAATAATTCCACTTTTAAAAAAATGCAGGTAGGATATTTTCCATCCCTGTAATTTAAGTACAAATCAAAAAACGTCATGCGCTTATACAAGAGCAATAAAAAAAATTAAATATTTATTTGAATAACAAGCTTAAGTTCAAGCTGCAAAGTTGGCAATGTAGATTTTAAACACAGATCACAGAAGCGTTCACAAAAGGTATTTGAGCAAAGAACAAAAATACTAAAAATATACTAAACAGCTGCTGATTTTAAAGAAACAAAAAAAGGTTTGTAATCACTATACAAAATGTAAAATGTATTAAACACTACCATCCACAGAACAGAGGTTTGTTTTTAAAGTGATTATATTTAAAAATTATTTGTGTAGTTAATTATATAGTGAATTGTAAATGAATATTATACAGAAAACTCCTTTTGGTCTGCAATTCCTTTGTTGCACTATAGCACATCCAATCACGTTGCAAAACTGAGCAATTATTATTTTTTCCTTACTATCAATAAAGAAAACAATTATTGATAATACAGTAAATATTGTCAGGTCTACAAATAATGAAATTAAAATTTCTCCTTCAACTATGAAGTGCTTTCCATGCAAAGTTAGCACTTGCTTGTTTAACAGAGTGTGCTACCAAGCAACGTCCAGGGTTGTAGATGCTGTTGAGTAAAACTAAACTTTACAAATCAAAGATTGAATGTAATCATGCAACCCTCTTACTACTTGAGTATACCCACTGTGTCACCTATCAATTTACTGCCTTTCCAGAATATCATTCAAGGCATCCAAAATTAGACAATGATAAATATACATATAATGAAAGGACACACACTGCTATTTGACACTACTACTGGTAATGTCTGTGCTACGTGAAAGCACCTTTAAAAAGAGCCTATGCGGCAAGAGATAAGTGTCTAAAGATTCAAAATGAATCAACAGTATTGGATAACAATATAATTCTCAACTCAGAAGCTGCCTCAAGATTAGGTGCATCTTCAGTTAATGTAACAGGAAAAAAAGGCAATGGATTTTATTTTATTAATTGTATCCACTCAAACTGACCTAAGGCCATCAGATGTGCAGACACAATGAAGTTTTTTTTTCTTTTTACAGTTCTTTAATTGTAGGATGATAAAGGAATAGATCTATTTAAAAACAAAACAAATAGCTATTTTATCTAGATTAAGAAGTGGCACCAGGTGTCGGGTTCACATTTTGAGTGGCCACTTGTGGTGCAACTTCAATGATTCGTGGTTTATCTATTATTCTGGCAGTACGATTGCCCTTCTCTACAATCCCAATAATCCATGCTTGGTGACCCTCGCCGTATTTCGGAGATTTGATCTCGGCGCAGAAACGTGCTGCCTGTTCACGTGGTAAACAGATAAGGAGACCTCCTGCAAAGAAAAAGGATCAGCACATTAACTTTTGGTTGCATTTCAACATCAAAACGTTTAGAACCTGACCCTGCAGCCCTTATTCAGGCAAACTCTTCTTGGCTTCATAGTTTCTCTGACAGAATAAGGACAGCAGAAGATGATTTGGTGGAGGCCTTTCTGCTGTCACTGGGAAACATCAAACTTACTATAACCATAAATGTAACAAATAATGTGTAACCAAATAAGCACTGCAAAAGTTAGTGAAAAAGCAACATGCTAAGGACAACAAAAGATATATTGAAACACAACAAAGGCATTGCAAAACTATAACAAATATTGCAACTCACCCCTACTAAAAATTCACATATAATCATTATGATGAATAAAGGGCCCTATTCTGATACCCTGACTCCCATGTGCATAGCACCTTAATCCTCAAATAGTTCCACTGAGTTCACTGGAACCTCTCACAGAGTAAGGTGCTGTTCAAGGTGAGTAAAGGTGTCAGAATGTGACCCAAAGTTATGTCTGGGTCTGACCCTACAAGTCTTGCTCAGTTAGTGTCTCTGATTTTAGTAGGGCTGCTTAGTGAATAGCGTTTTCAAATATACAGTCTTCTCCACAAAACCCTCTCCCACACGCTCATTATTGATTGAAAATAATATTGTTTGCTAACGAAAACAGCATATTTTACATTCACTTAAGAAAAATAGGAATACTGTGGTACTTCTTCAACCCCTTTCTTCCAACTATTACTTGCAAGACCATCCTTTTTCAGGGCATTGAAAGGTACTGGAATGGATTTTTTGAGATCTGGGTTCTTCCTGTGGGACCTTGGGCAGAGTAATTAATCTCTCTGCACCTGTTTCTTATGTGTAAAAAGCTGAAAATACTTCCCACCTCATAGTGCTGTTGTGAAGACAAATCTAATAGTGTATGTGAAATGATCAGATACTACGGCAATAAGTGCCATAAAAAGCTCTGTAAATAAGTTGATTTTACTAATCAAACCTCACAGCACCTGATGGTAGGAAAGACACATATAGGAATTGATATGTTAAAACAACTACCGCATTCGATACATAGCAATCTCACACAACCCTCTGGTACAGAAAATGGATAGTCCCTGAAGAACTTAGCCAGGGCACTCCTACTCTTATGAAAAGTGCCACAGTATCTTAAGTGACCAGAAATAGTAAAGACTTTGGGTCTTACATCTAATCTAGGATGGCACATCCAGCAGCACAGTGCCCACTATCATCATAGCAGGTCACTGATTTAGAAGAGACTCTGGGAGAAGAGCACCATCTACTGAATCACCCACAAAAATCCCAGCAGTACACAGGAGTTTCTTTGAGCTCTTGTAAAAGTGTGCCAATCCTACTCATCTTGTAAAATCTTATGGATCACAGCTTATAGGGGTATAGCTGCAGGCTACTAGCATGCCATGGACTTTAGATTTTTTTTGTGCATACTGAGTATCTTCATGTACAACATGCTCTTCCCATATAGGCAAGAAGGGAAAGAAATTACATGAAACAGAAACTATCTTTAATTGAAAAGCTACTTCTTTTGCAGCCATAAACAGTAATGGTAATTAAAAATACTATATATAAACATTATTTCTAGGTGCTGTGTGTGGACTCACGATGTCTGCTACACATGAAAACACCTACATCTCCCCGGCATTTGAAGATATTCGCTCCCCTGTGTCTATCTTTAATCAAAAGCAACAAAAGCAGAAATGCAAAAAACACCATGATGTGTAAACTACTCCAAACATAATGGGCCAAATTAACCCCTGGGGAAGCAAGTGCTATTCCCATGGAAGTCTCTGGTTCAAATTCAACAGTGATTTCATTGGTGATGCAAATGGGTCAGAGAATAAGTTTAAATAATAAAACAACATAACTTGCATTTGGCATTCAGTGAACAACTTGCATACCAATTGGACAAAAGGGAGGAGTGGTGGGAAGTATAGCAGGACAAATGATTAATAAAGGTGCAAGGAAGTAACCTGCACTTATCAATTTTCCCCCTCAGCACCTCCTGTTAGTTGCCTATCCTGCTATAATATGCCAATGATAAATCTGCCTTATGATCTTTAGAGAGATGTCATGAGTTGAGGCTATTTGCAAGTTTCCACTGAAAACAGTTCTCATCTGAACACCACCACCCCATGTATACATCACCAACTCCTAATGTAGAGTCTACTATTGGTTATTAAAGTTTTGTCACCCTAAAACTGGTATTGGTGCATACTCAAGAAACAATGGTTATGAGTGCTTTCCATCATTTGCTGTACTCTGCTACAAAAATCTCTTTGCAAAATATGAAGCTACAGATGTAATATTTCAGGAAATTTAAGAAAACAATGGGTAACTGCTCCAATTATCCTGCAAGTAAATACAGGAAATGCTATACATATCCATAAAGTCCAACTCACATGTTCTGTAACACCTGTCAAATCCAAGTCCATAAATACCTGTAAAACTGGCGAGAGGTATTCAAGCAACATCCATCCACATCTACACTGAATGTAAATAATTGTGGAGAAGCCAATTGAAAGGAATTCACAACAGAGTTTAAGAGACACACCTTCCTTATGAATCATCTAATTTGTTTCCCAGAGTTTCATCTTTTCTAGGAAAAGACAGTGCTGGCCCCAGGTGTGGGATGGACAGCCCCGAGACTGAAGTGCTCTATTCACAGAGCAGGGATAGCGCAAGGGCCAGGATATACCAGTGCAAGTTTTTGCACAGTGCTATACCACAGCCTCTCACTCATGAGGGAAGAGCCTCAAAGAGTAAGGCAGTTCAGTTCAGTCTCCATTCCCAGGCAAAAAGAACAGGACTAACTTTGTTAGTCTCTAAGGTGCCTCAAGTACTCCTGTTCTTTTTGCGGAAACAGACTAACAGGGCTGCTACTCTGATTCCCAGGCAGTGTTTGGCCTCTCTGCAACTGCTAACTAAGGTGGCAATTAGTCCCATCTGAGGTGGTGTTTGTTATGCAGATATCTGTCCACCAAGAATGGGACTCAGACTAGCAAACACATTCATGTAAGTCCCCAGACAGCCACCACATAATATTTTTCATCTGTACTGACTGGATCTGGATTTGAACTCTTGAAAGGGACCATATTCCATATCCTAAGCATCTGAGCCACAAAGTCTCCCCAGGACAGAGCTTCTCTTTAAACACCTATGGCTAAAGAACAATTGAACATATTACAGTAAGTTGCATATTCACTGTGACTAGGGGAAAGTTTATAGCTCTCATTGTGATACCTCTTTCCAGATCTTCAGACTATGTTTTGCTTTCAGGGGCCCTCTTTTTGCAGAGAACTTGAATAATACTTTTGGAGAGAGGAGAGACAAGAGATGCAGAGGGTGAAGAGGAGAGGTGACAAAAAGTAAAAGAGAGAGTAAAGAAACAAGGGGAGACCAAGAGGAAAAATGAGATATCGAGAGAAACTTCAAGGAGAAGAACAGAGCTCTTATTCTGAGAGGCTGTATGGCCAGGGAATTAACAAGATACAGAGCTGTTTACCTCCTGGTCTCCAGTTCAAATGCACCTCTAGGAGGTAGTGACCAACAGTTGTTGCCACCTGATGGCTGTTTAGAGGCTTATGTGAAATGAATTTGGTTTTATCAGCCTAATTTCTAATAGATGAATGCAAATATGACAAAATCATCACTACAAGCCGCATCTTACTTGACATTCTCTAGAGAAACTAAGTATTGAATGGATCTTAGAGACTGAATTCCTTTCTCAATACTAGCAATAGTATCTCCAGGTCAGGTTTGCGACACATTCACAGGACAGTGGGGGAATAAACCTGCATAGTTGATGCTTGTGCTAGATAGAGTGACGGCTTCAGTCACTGGGGTTGGCAATCCAGTACTAAAATTCATACAGATTTATAAAAGAAAAATACAAAATACATATTTGATTGGCAGTAGCATTGCAGGCAGTGTTACTTTTGAGAAAATGCAGTGCTAGCTATGTACATATTCAAATATTCACTGATCTGTAGTAAGAAATAAGGATTTAAAGAAATTCAGAACCATCACTAATTGTAAATGCTAAATGTTTCAGATATTCCCCACAAGAGGTTTTTAAAATACAGTATTTCATAAGGGAGGAGAGAGGCACATTCAAAATAGCTTGGTGGTTTGTTCACAGGCTGAAAAAGTTAATTGTGAGCAACTGTATGGCTAACACTCTTACTAGCCTGGTAACACCATTTAGAACTCAACACATGGTGTTTGTAGCTACACCTTTGGAATAATGTGAAATTCTGAAGGGAAAAAATAAGTCACTCACCTGACGTTTCAGGACAGGTCCCATGCATGAGGCCAAACATATTGCCACATGCTTTGCTAACTGCAGCCATCTTGGCTAGGACAGGAAGGTTATGGATAACGAAGGACACCTCATTTCGTTGTTGTTTGGCTAGGTTCTGTGCATGCCCCAGGATTCCAAATCCTGTGATATCTGTAGCTGCGTGTGCATTGAAAGTGTGCATGAGTCCAGCAGCTTGACAAGAAAAAATAAACAGGGAAAGTAACATTTATAGAGTATGACAGAGATAATTAAAATGGTGTTACAGACCTTTAAAATAAATATCTAACCTCCCTGCTCTAACAAAAACCATCAAGCTTCAAATCTTTCAGTGGAAAAGTCATAGGGACAACAGAAATTCACAGGTACTGAGCAGATTCCCTTTAAACATTTGATTTGACAGTGTTTTTTTCAGTGTAATTAAATACAGCAAAATATATTTTTTAATTAAATTATATTTATGAGCATGTTAAATAAAACATGCTAATGGTGCCAGATCCAAGTTTACCCAACGTTTGGGGATGAAGGTGTTGAGTTCCCCGGGTTTTGGCTTGGCCCATTAGCTGTAAAGTTGAGATTCAGATTGAATTGGTTTGTTGGTTTCAAAAAAATTTACTTCAGAACTTTTAACGTGAGACCTGCACTTTGCATTCCGAGGGCTTAGAGAATAGAGCATGTACAGGTCAGGCAGTAGAGACAGACAAGCAGAGCCAACGCCATAATGTTCCAGTCTCCCCACCAAGGCATTCACAGAATCCTTGGGCATTTGTAATTGCCAAGCTCCTGGTCGGTAGAAAGGAACTTCCACGTGCAGGACAATAGCTTTAGTTAAGAGCATTTAAATGCTGTTGAAGGTGACCTACAAAGGGGAGCGAGAAAAATGTTTTGCCCTTTTTAAGCACTTTCTGATGTATGAACAAGATTTGAGAGGGGTTTTTTATATTAGAAATCCAGGTCATCTAGTCTATTTTTTCTTGGAATGGGAGAGCAAGTACCAGGGAAGTAAAATCTGAGAAAGTGAGAGGAGAAGAGTTTTTAAGCATCCCAGCACCCTCAATTAAAGCTTAAAAACTCCCATATTCAGTTCTATCCCCTCCAAAAAGATGTCCAACAAAAAATAGTGTCACGCTGCTTGCTATTTCTATGGTAAAAAGCAAAAAGCCCTAAACACTAAAGGAAAGAATTGACACACCACTTTTTCCAGCAGGAAAAAGGGAGGAGACAGGGAAGCAAGAAAATGAGAATGGGGAGGGGGGGTTGGCACGAGGGAAAGATCCTGGAATAAAATTTTGAATTAAAAATAAATGAAAAATATCATTTATTTGAAAAGTTTTTGTGAAAATTAAATTTAAAGTTTTGACCGCCCCTACTTTCAGAGCTTCATTAGCCATCATGGGGGGTGGCGGGGTGGGAGGGGGAGGGGAAAAAAAAAAGCAGCAGCAGCACAGACCCCAATTTCCCTTTAAAATATTCTCTAACTAAGGGGTTCTCAATCTTTTTCTTTCTGAGGCCCCCCCCAATATTCTATAAAAAATTCCAAGGCCCAGCTGGTGGGAGGGGGCGGGGGGGAGAGAAGGGGGAGGAAGAGACGGACGGAGGGCGCCTTGGGTAGAAGCATAATTTGACTTCCATATTGCAGGAGCAAGGCCCGGTGGGGCTTGGACCAGCTGTGCCTGGCAGGGCCCAGGGAAGAGAATGCCACCTCCACCCCCTGACTCACCTCAGCAGACCACCCAGCCTGTCTGGGCTGTGGGGGGGGGGGGGGAAGAGACGGGGATGGGACACAGCCAAAAATTATAAACTCGGGGACTTGGAGGGGGGAATGCTAGCTCAAAAAGTTTGAAAATAGCTCAGGGTGCAGGCAGGGGGTAGCTAGGGGCTGTGTGCAATGAGGGTTGTTGGTAGCTAGGGGCTGTATGCGGGCAAGGGGTAGCGGAGGGTGCAAGGAGAGGGGTAGTTAGGGGCTGTGAGCCAGGAGGGGCCCCCCTGCATTTGCTGCTCCCCGAGAGCTCTGCCAGCCCCGGAGCCAGGTACCCCTGCTTACTGGCTGCATGAGCAGTCAAATGGGGCTGGGAGCGGCGGAGCAGCCGCAATCCCAGACACCAGGAGCAGAAGATGGGGGAACGCCACGGCTGCCCACTCCATGGCACCAGCTGCCCTGCATTGCTCAGCTCCAGCTTCCAGCCTCCACTCTGGCCAGGGGGTGGGGCCTTAGGGGTGCTGGGGGACAGGAGGAGGTGTGTGGGGGGTGGAGTTGACCCCAGGATTGCCCCACTCTGCGTAAGGCACTGCAGTTCGGGGGAGCAACACCCCCCATGCTCCCCCAACTTCGCCCAGGGGCTTGGGGCTTCAGCCCGAGGGGGTCACCAGGGCTCCAGGATTCAGCCCAGCACCTCTGGGCTTTAGTACTGTGGGAAGTGCTGGAGCTTGGGGCTCCAGGCTTCAGGGCCCCATGGACCCTCTGAAACAGCTCACAGCCCCTCACGGGACCACAGAACCCCAATTGAGAACCGCTGCTCTAACTCACATGTTATTTACTTCACTCACCCGGAAAACATTCATCTCAAGAACCATTTGTGCCTTTGCTATATAATTAACAGGGGTCTTTTTAATCTTGCTTCATGAACATTGAACATATTAAAGATGAGAGGCTGAGCTGATGTAGCTTATTTCCCCACAGCAGACAGCTGAAATTAAATGTGGAAAACCGACCCAAAACCAAAAAAACCCAGACCTCTAGGGCATTCTTATTCTTCATACCTGTTCTGTTGAGCCTTGCCATGTTCATCATTGCCTCCTGGTATGCTAACTCCACATCTTCTTGAGTTACCACTAGCTTTATTTTATTCCATTTTTCTGGCTATTTGGTGGGAGGAGAGACATGATTTATTTAGTTTATTTTCTTAGTTTTGTGGATATGCGTTTTAAAATGCATTCAGATGTATGCAACTTTAATCCAAGATGTACTTCCACTTCTTGAATGTTTAGTTTAATTTTTAAAGGGCTAACATTTTAAAGTCAATGATATTTTACTAATGTGTCTTTACATTTGCAGAAATATAAAACAAGTTTCTCCATTTATATTTGATCACCCTGTTGTGCCTAGATATTGCAGTTCATAGGGCATTGTATTTAAAGATTTATTAGATACAACATTTAAGTGCTGTACACATTTTACACTGCCCTCTGTGGGAAGATGCAGTAGGGTAATCTATCCTCTAAATACCTCCCTCAGACAGAGCTTGTGCAGGATTAAAAGAGATGCACCTTACAACATGCACCAATATCTAGCAAACCAAGGCACTTTTGGACAAAGAAAGGGAATAATTCCACAGCTGGGAACTCTCCACCAGGAAGCCTGGGCCACCAGTACCCAAGAGTTCAACCCTCAGGACTGACAGCAAGAGTTTCAAATGATCTTTCATTGTTCCCTCAGTTCTGAGCACTGTAGGGAAGAGCATGCTCTCATTAAGCAAGCTGGGATCATATCATCCTGTAAGGTTCACCTCCATTTTAAAGTTACCTGCTTTTTTCCCCCCAAACGTTTTCATAGATTTACTCCACATTCCATCCCTTTCTAACATCATGTGCTAACAACAACTTGTATTTATATGGTGCCTTTCATCCCAAACAATCCCCAAACACTTCATGAATGGATACTCAATAAACAGAGATAACTTAATTCATTACTGGAAATAATGCTACATCTAGATTAACAGTTGATTTGTTTCAAACAGTTCAGAGCAACACGACAAAACAGGCTTAAGATTGGAAGTGAAAAGTGTATGCAATGAAAAACCAAGGGAGAGAATTGGAATAGATAAAAATATAATTATCCAAGCTGGAATCTGGTCAGGACACTGTGATTAACACTCTTATAAGAAGATCTATACAATCATTAATAACCACTAGTGGACATTGGTATTAACCAATATCTGAAGGAGAGTACTTTCAGTAGCACAGTTACCTCTACCATTAGGCTGGAGCACTGGTTTGGTAATGACTCAAAAGAATTCCACCTACCAATATCATCACCCCTTCCTGTAGCACACAGTTTCATTTGTAAGTTCTCCCAATCAAGTACTGACCCATCTTAGATATCTGCAAGTCAGAGCAATCCCACTCCATGCTCTTCAATCTTTGCTCCACTCCCTGCGACTACACAACTGAAGGAGGCAGATGTGGGCTGCAGATCTTCCCTGCATCATTTCCTATCTTCAACTCTCACTCTAAAATCTTCCTTTTCATTTTTGCCTATGAATGACACAAAGCCCACTCATATTTCCTAATACAGCATCCTTCCACTTCATTATCCCTATAGCTATACTCTGCAAGAAACTTTCATTACTTCTTTACCACATTTAATGTTTTAGCTCACTTTTTACTCTCTAATCAATCTCCATATTCAAGCTTTCCTTTCTTCCCTGTACAAAAGTTGCTGTACCATGCAGTCTCTCTTCAAAGCATTTTCTGGTACAAAGAATCTATTTATATAATATAAAGTAATACCCCTTTAGAAGCTTTATATATAGATAAATATGATGGGTAATCTCTGTTTTCTCTTCTTTTTTAAAAAAAGAGAACAAAAAAGGTGGTGCAACCTCAACAGAATTTTTCTTTTGCTCACAATTAAAGATATACATTGATTTCCTTTCTGCCTCTGTTTTTCATAGCAGAAAGTGCTTTGGTTGACAGTCAAGGAAAATTAGAAGTACTTGAAATATGTGGCACTTCAGAATAGCCTTCATTTGTGAGTCTGTATGTCAGTGAAACATGTCAATAAGTGAGATTTTGGTCAGAAAAGAGACCATAAAAAGGTCATCTTGCTGTTTCATATTTATTTCCCACTGATGACTTTCACATTAGGTACTTTCTCTCAGGCCCGCCATCCTGAGATCTGATTGGCATGGGTGGGACTCTGCAGCTACGCAGATGGCAAGATCAGACCTTAGATCTTCTTTTACAAATTTAAAGAGAAAATAAGTGTTTTTTCTAACTGCCCAATCTTCAGACTCAACCTAGGCTCCATAGGGGGGAAAATCAAGCTAGTTTCCCACTTCCCTTTTGCTAACAACAGAGATTCTGGAATTAGAATTCATCTGGCAATTTAGTGGCTGACACCCCAGGCAAATTAGATATTGTCTCACTCTTCTGACAGCCTATTGGCTCTGCAGTCCCCATAACAGTAAAAACGCATCTTTTTAAAATGCAAACTAAGCAGTGGTTATTCTGAAGACATACAGTGAGAGCCAAATCACAAACAGATGCCAATTTTACAATCACTTTTCAGCTCGGTAGCTACATGTTTGCCTTAAGTAACACATGGAAATATTTCCATGTACATAGTGCAACTATAGATATTTTCTTAAACTCAAAGTGTAATATATGGACTGTTGAGATATTTCCATGAGCCCATATACAGAAAGTCCATGAACATTGGGTGAAATCCTGGCCCTACTGAAGTCAATGGGGCCAGTATTTCACCCAGGATGTCAAGCCATTGTTTTGTTCATCGACAGGCATCCAGATCCATTTTTTTTGTTATTAATCTTGTTTAGTACAGTAGTGCCTAAGGAGCACCAAAAAATGGACCCCATTGTGCTAGGGGCAGACAACCCCTGCCTGGAAGAACTTGTAATCTAAACACAAAAGGCAGACACAGGGTGTGGGGAGAGGGATAAGACAGCAATCCTCTTAAATACTACTTAAACTAATGAGCATTCCCATTTCAAAATGTTGTGGCCCTTCACGCAATATCACAGACGCTTCACCCCATTCTAAGCAGTTTACTCACAATATCTAGCCATTGGTGGACAGCTACAGCCACTTGCGTTCCCAAGGGTTTAGTCAACACAAGTACATCTCCTGGCACTGCATTGTCTGGCCTGCAAACAAAGTGTTCCTATATTAATTACAAAGTGAAATTTACACTTGAATAGGAGTATTAGGTTGGAAATTATATTTTCACAATACCATACATTCCATTGCACGTAAAATTCATATTTTTAGAAGACATATACAACTTAGAAAACCCCCATATAATTACCCTGTGGATTTCATTGTCACAGGATATTATTGAGGCAGAGAGCTTATGAATATATTTAAAAGGAGATAAGATCTTCATATAAAGGACAGTGCCTGCAGTTGCATAAGATCATGCGTTTTTTCTATTAAGTTGTTGGGTACATTAGGACAGAAGAAACAAAGGACGTTATCAGTCCTCATAATTCAAGGCATACATTGAATCACCAGCTGTGGCCAGGGGGAAATTCCTTCTTATGGCATAATACTCGACACAGGGAAGGGTTGATGCCTTCCTCCATAGCATTCAACATTGGCTAATGTTGGATACAAGGTAACGGATAGCCTGAAAGCTGTAAGCACAGCACTGGTGTGACAGTTCTTGTGTTCTTAACTATCATTAATATGGTACTTCAGATACCATTTTTAAAAAATCAGCATCCTAACCAGTTTTTAGAAGCCAGGCTATCCATCCCCAACTATCATTCAGATCTAAAGGTTCCAAAGCTTAAATCCGCCTCTTGAAGGAGCATATATGAGCACAATGTTTCATTTCTGATACTGTACACTCTTTTTGAAAAAGCAAACCAATGCAAGAAAGATGTTGGCAGCAATCTTAGATATCTCTAAGGTATCCATCACAAGAGTACCCAAATGCTGAGAAAATACATCTTTATTCATCAGGAGAAATTAAAATAAAGAACATGATATGGTATTAAAAAGGAAGATACACCTTTATTTAACCCTTTAATATGGCACCATGCGATTTTGTTCAGTGATTTAACTTACATTATAAATTCATTAGGCTGACAGACTGTAGTGGCCACTCCTCCTAAAACAATCCAAGGATTTAACACTGTTTGGCCACCAGTCACAGATGTTCCTGCCTCTTCTGCTGCATCTTTGAAACCCTGGATAATTAGAGGCATCACTTTGTCCCTTTCCTACAGATCAAAGTACAGAGGTCAGAGTTTCATATAAGCAGTGTCTACTCATTTCACAACTGGATCAGGGCATTAGGAACTCAATCCAGCTCCCACTGAAGTCCCGGGCAAGATTCTCATTCAGCAGAAGCTGGATCAAGCCCTAAAAAAAGTTAGCCTCCAGCAACTGACATTCCATACAGTACTGTCATGGTTTCACAGCTCCTTGTAAAATGTTGAAGGAACATCCCCAAAAGGTCACACAGGAGCTAAAAAAGCTGGGACATGAACCAAGGATTGCATAGATCCAAGTCTCTGCTCCTTATGGACTGAAGAAAATTCTGCAAATTCAGAACATCCTGCTGTTTAATCTGGGGCAGCCACAGGATGTTAGTGCCATAGGGAAAAGTGGAATTTGGCCCTTGGCCCCTGAAAAAGAGATTGCTCTCTGTTCTCTGTTTCCCACTATCCCACCCAGCTGAGCAACCCACAGGGTCCCAGGTCATATCTTCCTCCAAGAGGGCAGCTCTTTTTCTGCTCTGCCATCTGCCACAGGTGCTGGTGTTTTCCAAAAAATCCACCTCACTTTCTTTGGCACCCGATCAGTAGTGCTTCAAAGGAAGCATTACATCAGCTGGCACAAAAGACCCCAGAGAGTACCTATACAAGTTCTTATACCACACCTATCAACATGGTATTCAAGAGCTGTCTCAGGCCCCTACTGTGCAGGGCTGAGCAGGAACAGGGACACCGTTTGGGAGAAGACAACTAAAGTACTGGCAGAAAACACGCAGCCAGAGAAGAGCTGTTCAGGACCAGCCTGTCGGCAAGCAAACACAGAAGTCCTATCAATATGCAAGTGACTGATTCTTAGGTGTAGCATCCTATGAGACCACCCACCGAGTCCCTTTTTAAAAAGGCCCAAAACTTTGAGGGAAAAAACATTAACATGTGTACGGCAAAGCTAAATGATCATTTAAGGTAACACATTGTGGCAGGTATAGTTATTTGGGTTCATTTGTTTCACAGTAATCAACATGGACCTTACCCTATCTGTCATTTTATTACTGATCCCAAGGAGCATCAACATGTTGTCGCATTCTGTGACCCCCATAGCATAAAGGTCACTTAGGACATTGGCACAAGCTATACGTCCCTGCAAAGAAACA
Organism: Chrysemys picta bellii; assembly: GCF_011386835.1. Lineage (NCBI taxonomy): Eukaryota > Metazoa > Chordata > Testudines > Emydidae > Chrysemys > Chrysemys picta. Next base: position 16,844,961 of record NC_088791.1, read on the forward strand.
AAGACAAAAAAATCCAGATCAATATTTCCGTATGTTCAGATAATACTTCACATGAATAGGACAGTCCTAGTCTTTAACACATGATTATACTCGGAGGTTGTAAAACTGGCATGTTCTCACTCCACAGACCTGCTCAGTGTCTCTACTCTAAATCAGAGCAGCTCTCTTTAATGACAATGAGCCCAGTTCTGAACTGGCTTAATCCGTACCTCCACTGAAGTCAATGGAGCTATAATATGCCAATTTACATCAGCTGAGGATCTAGCCCTGTAAGTTTATACTGCTTTCTACTTCTGTTAGCCCTCCAGAACCAGCATAGCTATGAGACAGTGAGTTGGATTCCAATCCTTATTTTACATTATCTCAGAATTGTTTACTAAGTTCCCATCAGTCATACCTGTGCGCAAAACTACTGATGGGAATGCAGAGATATCACTCAGGACATAATGCAGTTATGCAGACTTAACTGAAGGCCTATTTAGCCTACAAAACAGTTTTTGTCAGAATGTTAAGAGCAGAGAGGAGATAGCAAGCACTCCTTGATGAGGGAACAGAGCTGAAGACACTGAGCTCTCTGATGAAGAACATGCCCAGTAGGAAGGGATGTCAAAACAAAACCAACCAACCAAACCCACAACAGCCGCCAAATTCTCTTCTCAATTACATTGGTGTAGGTCTGGGGTAACTCCACAGGCTTTAATAAAGTACTTCTGGGGGGATTCTGTGTGACTGCTCACTCGCAGAAAACAGCCCCCCCCCTCAATTCCTGTGCTTCCCTGCAGAAAATGACATGGGGGGGGGCACACTCCACATGGGGTTACGTGCACTGCCACCACCCCTCCCCCAATTCTGCAAGTGCAGAGCTGCCCACCTGAAGGAGGCTGTCTCTGAGCTCTGCTGACACTGCAACTGAATGCTGCCTCTTGGGTCCTAATGTCAGTTGTGCTCCCCTTCTGTGTGCTGCAGTAGGGTTGGGTAAGGGGGGGGGGGCTGGGGGAAATGAGGAAAGAGGGATGGAATAGGCTAGGGGGAGGGGAATGTGGAGATGACAGGAGGGGGATGGAGAAGAAAAGGGGATAGGGGAATCATGGGGGGGAGTGGGAGCCCAGCATGTGGTGTCCCCTTGGCAGCAGCTGGGGCTCACCCATTAATCAGGCTCATCAAACCCTCACCCTGACAAGCCCTACCCCCTACACCTGGACCCCTCCACAATGAGCACCCCCCCACATCCAGACCTACCCCCCGCCGAGTCTCATCTTCCCATACCCAGACCCCTCCTGCTGAACCCCAACGACCTTCACCTGGATCCCTGCAGAGTTCCATTGCCCCTGCACTCGGAACCCCCCAAACAACCCCTGTGCATCCAAATCTCCCACTGAGCTGCCTGCACCCAGATTGCCCCACACAGAAACCTCTCACCCCACACTAAGCCCCTCCACACTTGGATCCTGCTCAGCTGAGCCTGCCCACCCACACCTGGTGCACCTGGCACAAAGCGGGAGGGCCCCGGGGTGTTTCTGGGGCAGGCCCAGCTCTTGCACTGTGTCAGGTCAGGTGCAGCCTCACTGCTGAGTCCCAGTACCAGGGGAGGTCAGGGCTTCAGGGTGATCTCCCACCTCAATGCAACCAGTGGCCTGTGCTCCCCACTGCCATGCTGGAGCCCCATTTATTGACAAATAAAATTTGCAGAATTTTAAAATATTGTGCGCATAATTTTTAATTTTTGGCACAGAATTCCCTCAGGAGTAATAAAGTTCATCTGGATTTACATCTATAGAGATGGAACAGAATCTGACCCTATGTTTTTAATATCCATTTTTCTGGAATTTCCCCCAAAACCTTAATATGATATAATAACTGCTCCACATATTTAAGCACAACAATTTGGGCCAAAGAAAAAAAAATCCTAGATAGAAAGCAGATTAAAAAAAAAATCATATTTAAACTAAAGTGCAAATCTTCACTGTAAGAGTTATATTAGAATGTAAGCTCTTTGGACCAAAGACCATGTCTCTAACTTTGCTAGAAAGTGCCCAGCTCATCTTTTGAACATACTGTTTTACAGCATACAATCTGACCACAATGGACCATCATCCAACTTCAGATACACACACACAGCTCCCCACTGATGTTAGTGCAGCCCTCTGCATATATCTGAAACTGGAATATAATTGAGTATTTTAAATTATTTTAAAAGGCTTGCTCACTATGCACACTGCATGGCTCCAAGGAGACCCAATGCTAGTTTATGTAGATGATTAAGGAGGCTCAAACATGTCATTTTCCTTTCTGTACTGGGATTATCAAACTATTAAGCACTATCTTCAGTGTTTACCAAGCAAGCTGCTAGTTTATGCTCTCTTAAGAACAAGTGATAAGGTTTTCCAAACCACAATGACAACAGTTCTCTGGCCTAATGGCAATGCAATACCCTGCCAATAGGCAAAACCCCCAGGGAGACACACTCAGGAATTGCAGTTCTCAAGTCTGAGAAAACTGAGGTGGAGACAAACTTGGCAACACACTTACTTTGCCTCCAGTATTGGCAACCAGAAGGTTCATAATTGTAGTTAGCCTGGGTATAAGTGTCCAAGCTCTTGGATGGTTATCTGGGGCTTCAGCCTGCAAACCTTTAGCCATATGATTAATCCCATTGAAACAAATGGATCTACTTTTAGGAGTAAGGACAACTCATGAAAACAAAGCTCTCTTCTGCTCCTGTACTTAAAACATGCCTCTTATATTGCAGGCGGGGCTTGTAGCACACACCGCCTATTATTAAGGCTCCCCTCAACATGTCCCTTTAGAAGAGCTGTTTTCAATTGCTTAGAACTTTGCCAAACTATAACCATTTGGACTGAAATTCTGCATGCCTCGCATCTGCCTCAGGTTAAATGTTGGAAAATTTCAGCCAAAATGGTTCAGCCATTTCCAAAAATAAGGCTATGAAAAAATGTTTTGTTCATGTTAAAAAATTATTGCAACTTTTACTTAGAAATGATCTAGCATCCCCATGTTTTGAAGCAAGGGCTTGAAATTTGGCAGCAGGGGGTGGCCTTTTGTCAGAGATGAGCCTTTTGCTATCCATGTGAAAAATCCACCCAAATTTGTCCCAGTTATAAGCCCTTGGAAGAAAAAGAAAGAAAATCACTGCTTGCACATACTCAGTAGAGACTTCCAGGAGCTTATCAATTAAAATGTCCAAAGATTCTGTCCTCTATCCCCTCCCAGTTCCTAATATTACTAAACTGCACATCATGTGCTATCCTCACAGAGCAACTGCCCATGATTCAACTCAGGGCTATGTGGACTCATAAGGCTTTTCCCTGTAATGGTTGCTCCAGGCTGGGGTGGGGCCAGTCACCGGAACTAAGAATACGGCACCTGTCTCTCCTTTCAGTGCCCCCAAGATGTCATGGAGGAGTAAGCCAACTGATTCAAATACAGACAGGAGGGAAAGGAGTAAATTCAGACAAGGAGTCTGGTAAGACTGGGACTGCAGGGGAGGGAGAGGAGAGAGGTGAGACTTTGAGCCAGTTGGCTTGCAGGGGGAGAGAACATTGAGATGGAGGGGGAGCTGGGTGGAGGGAGACTGGGGCTACCTGGACAAGAAGATAGACTCAGAACCAGTGTGTGTGGTGGGGGAGGAGATACAGATCTTACAAGGAGCTGGGGTTGAGATGGGAAAACTGGGAATAGCCAGGCGGAGAGACAGGGACAAGGAGACAGGGAGGGGATGGGAGGAGAACCCAATTTTGAGGAGCCTTGGAATGGGAAAACTGGGATTTGCTGGACAAGGATACTGGGACTGGGTGTGGGAAAGGGGAAAGACTGGGAATCAGGGGGAAAACTGGGACTCAGAGTGTGCCCATAGGGGGAGGCTAGGATGGGCTGAACAAGGAGACTGAGGTGAGATGCCTGAGGAGCGGAGACTTAGGCTATGTCTACTCTACGGGGGAGGGGGGGGGGGAATCGATTTCAGATACGCAAATTCAGCTACGGGAATAGCGTAGCTGAATTTGACGTATCTGATCCAACTTACCCCGCTGTGAGTACAGCAGCAAATCGACCACCGCTGCTCCCCCGTCGACGACGCTTACTCCTACCTGGGCTGGTGGAGTACGCGCGTCGATTCGGGGATTGATTATCACGTCTAAATCGATCCCTGAGAGATCGATTTTCTACCGCCGATCCGGGCGGGTAGTGAAGACCAGCCCTTAGACTGGAACAAGGAATTAGGAGTGGAGTGTGACGTTGCAGTCTATAAGGTTTTATAAAAATATGCTAATGAGTGAATATAATGTAACTGGAAAATGCTTCATGCAAAAGGTCTCTTGTAAGGTATCAATACAAAGCTTATAATCTACTGAGTGTGATCATCCTATTTGTATAAATGTACCACTCTTGTACCTGAAACTAGAAATATGAAATATAACTCTGAGAGCCTATTGTAATTATGCAATGCGTGGGCCATTAATGGTGGTTTGGAATCTTGACTCCCGTTAACCAGGACAATTGTCTGCAGATGGCTGTGTTTACCTGTTAGTCTTCCTATATACGTGTGTGCTGGCAAGTGGGCAATGAAGTCTTGCAGTGACATGTGATCATGTCACCTGAACTGGAATCCATCTTTAACCTGGTGTCTTTCCATTGAGAACGAGTGGGGTGGGAATCCAGAGAGGGACAAAGGATTCCCGCCTTATGCAAAAGATATATAAAAGGGTGGAACAGAACAAAGGAGGAGGAGCCATCATGAGGAATCCCCTAGCTACCACCTGAGCTGGAACAAGAGTTGTACCAGGGGAACGAATTGTGCACAGGCCTGGAAAGTGTCCAGTCTGAGGAAAAAACTTACTGAAGCATCTCTGAGGGTGAGATTATCTGTATTCAGGTGATTAGACATAGATTTGCACGTTTTATTTTATTTTGCTTGGTAACTTACTTTGTTCTGTCTGTTACTACTTGGAACCACTTAAATCCTACTTCTGTATTTAATAAAATCACTTTTTACTTATTAACTCAGAGTATGTATTAATACTTGGGGGAGCAAACAACTGTGCATCTCTCTCTATTGGCATTATAGAGGGCGAACAATTTATGAGTTTACCCTGCAAAAGCTTTATACAGGGTAAAACGGATTTATTTCGGTTTAGACCCCATGGGAGTTGGGCATCTGAGTGTTAAAGACAAGAACACTTCTGTTAGCTGCTTTCAGGTAAACCTGCAGCTTTGGGGCAAGTAATTCTTACCCAGGGTCTTTGTTGGAGCAGACGGGAGCGTCTGGCTCAGCAAGACAAGGTGCTGGGGCCCCGAACTGGCAGGGAAGGCAGGGACAGAAATAGTCTTGGCACATCGGGTGGCAGCTCCCAAGGGGGGTTCTGTGATACAACCCATCACATGGAGAAGACACAGAACTGGGACAGGTTGGAAGGGATGAGACAGAAGGGGTCAAACTTGGGGGAAATGGTCAGAAGAGTCAGTGCCCACATGATACCACCCCCTCCAGGGCTTGAAATGGAACCCAAGATTACAGAGTCTCACTGTTCCTCTGCTGTCAACAAATATCTAGGAAATCCACTGACAAAGTGTGTCTCATTCCGCTCTAGTGCTGGTCCACACAGAGGTTTGACAACCTACTATTATATCAGTTACTCCATTAGTTCAAGTGGCAGAGGTCTGCGTGGTAGATCTAGAAGTTCCAACTCTGCTGATGAACCACAAGCGTGTCATTACGATGCCACATGATGGAATTTGTTTTTTCAGTATATATTTTTTAAAAACCTAGAAAATCACACACAAACTTCGTTTAAAGAACATTACCAAGGTTGCAAAGTCAAGCACTCAGAAGTTAGGAAATGTCAAAATTAAGGTTGCCTGAGCTCTGTCCATCCGGTGTATTCAAGGAGGCAGAGGTGCTATAGAAAAAAATAGTTTGTGATCGTGTTATTAAAGCTGAAGCATAATGCATATGTGCAAGGGAGCTGTATTAAGGTTGCATAGGCAACCTTAATTCGGGTATTTCTTAACTTTTGAGTGCTTGACTTGGCAACCTTAATAATGGTCTTTTAAAATATTTTTGGTATATAATACAGATCACCACCAGTGCACATAGCACTGTAAAAACACATGCATCTCTTTCGTGAGAGAGGCAGTAATATAATCTGAGTACAGAACTGGAAACCAGCCCCAAATCCTAATCCAGTTATTGTTCCTGGACTTTAATCCTCACTCTGCCACTGATTTGCTATATAACCTTGGACAGTCAGGTGCCTAAGTACCCGTGAGGATCTGGGCCATAATCTCTCTGAATCTCAATTTCTCCATCTGCAAGGTAGAAACAATACAAAGAAGTGTTGGGGGGACTAGTGATTTTGCAAAGAGCTCTGAAGTTGAAGAGTGCAATATAATTGCTAAGTATGATTATTTAGGCTCTTCCAGTCCTGCAATTTTATCTAATCATTTGAGAACCCCAAAAAACATCCCAACTGGAATTTGGTTCCGTGAGTAGGTCAGAGGATAAGAGGGGCTTTCTATTTAATCTGAACCAGTTTGCTCAGTACCTCACAGAGAACCCCATTTCCCTCAATAGCACTTTCCCAACCAAAGTGACTAACTGAACAGCAGTAGGGGGCAGCTTTGTTTTTAATCTTAGCTGTTCTCCTGACATACCCCTCTTTAGAAAGCATTGCTGCAACTGCATTGGCAAATATGGGAATGACACGGGAGTGAAAATATGAAAGAGTTTCTTTGTCTCATACATATCTCTGAGAGACACAGAACATGACAAACCAACCAGTGCAATGGCTGATTGTACAAGACAGCAAGTTCTCACCAGCGTAGACAACTCAGATTAATGAAAGCACAAATCAAAGTCAGCGATACATGTAATTGCAAGTTTAGCCAACTTACCATCATATAAGGGTCATCCACAATGGGATAAATGTAATCTGTTGTCTGGACCAAAGACAAACCACCATGTCTTAAAGGAATGACACAAGTGTCCATCCCAATTCCTGCAAGGACAGGAAACCATCAATCAACTCAATAATTTATTCATCCCTTAGATGACTGTAATTCTCAATAAAAGGGAATTTATAAAACAGGCCTATGAAATACAAGCCACTGCCAAAGGAGCAACTATCACGATTCTGTTCCTTACAGGAGGTATATTTTAAACAAATGAAAGAAACTAAGACAAAGAAAAACTTGAGAATGGGACAGGAAACTGAAGTGGGAAAGCTATAAATGTAAGAGCTAAACATCCTTGAGTTACAATCTAATGCAATTTAATAATGTATGGCAAGTTTAATTATGATGGGGGTTTCTTCTTTTTTGAAAATGCTTGCCCTGTACTATATCATTCTGGGGAGAAACCTGGCAGGTGCACTTCAAGTTTGGTAGGTGGCTGTTCTCGGACCATCTTGCAAAACATTGTAACAGTAGTTTTAATCTTCAGTAATAATTTATCACAATCATCATGGCAAATCACAAAGGGACGTAGCCTTCTTGCAGATCAAGCACGGCCCAGATCAATCTCTAGCTAGGTCCTTAAGACAGTCTTGCTGGATGTTCAGTCTAAATCTGTTATTGGCAGTCTTACTGTGCCACCGAAGCTTTTGGTACCCACATGATCACCAATTGTGTAGCAATATTCCTTGGTAAACAAGCTTTGTAATCCATTGGTCTTCCATCCTAATAAATCCATACCAAGAAAGATGCTGAAACTAAACCACTCTGATGGAAGCGGTTGGCTATATATCCTCAATATATACTCTCCCCACTTTGGAAAAAAAACACTAGATGTGTTGCAGTCCACATCTTAGGCCCTCATTCTGCAAGCTGATTCACGCACATGGACCCCCTGTAATTGTGTGAAGCTCTACTGATCTCAGTGGGGTTTCACAAGGGCAAAAGATTCTGCCATACATAAGAGCTCAGAGGATTAGGGCCTGAGTACCTAAATCGGCAATCTCTTACTCATGGAAGTATTCTGAACTGCATTTGGGACTACTCTGAGTGAGTCATAACTACTTGTGGGAGTAGGGCCCAATTCTGCAAATCCTATTATTGGTATTTTCCTTCCGAACAGCATCTCAGAAGTACCATCCATACACATGGATAAGGAAGTCACTGGCCTTCTTATAAAGCACAAAACATCAAAAGAAATACTGCCAAATGCATTTCTTGATGCATTTGTTAAAGGGATATTCATCTTAAAGTACATTTTAAAAAGACTTAGTACGTCTATTAATAACACAGGTGAGAAAACTAAGTTTTGAAAATTCCTTCCAGCTTTCAACTTATTTTCTCTCCCCCCATTTATTGTTGCCCATTCATAAGGCTGAACAATAAAAACTCAACTAGCAATTTCATTGTTGTTTAGAGCCAGTTTTGCTTTCTAGCTCTCATGAAACAACAGCGGGTTGAAAAACTGCGGAGGACTAATTAAATCCAATTAAACGAGTACCTTTTTTTTTTAAACGCATGAAAACATTTCTATTATTTAAACAAAGGTGCCACACAAACATTAAATTTTGGGCCAGAATGAGATCAGTGTCCCTTATCATGGGTCCTCTTAAATTATATTGCCACTGAGCCTCACACACAATTACTTCATAGATATATTTCATACAAAGATTGCCTTTGTTTAAGTGGGAACATTGGCTTTCTACTGATTTTCACTGATTCTGCCCTCTTTGGGAAAACCGTGTTGTGACCTGTTAGTCTAATAAGTGTTATCTAGTTACATTAAAATTGTTTAAAGTGAGCTCACTGTATGCCAGATTAAATAATAGTAAAATATTTTCAAAAACAAATAAGTTGATAAGCCTGAAGTGGAAGAATTTCTAAAATTTGCACTGTGGAGAAGAGATTAAATACATAGGGCTAAATAAACAGATGAACTGAATTAAAAACCTGTCATTAAACATTTTGTCTTGACTAATTTATCTATATCAATATTAGGAACTGTAGCTGGTATCAAAATACCCACATGCACGCTGTTCCCTGTGAAGGTTGCTTTTGCAGGTTACTTTTCTGTTCTCCTTGCATCACTATGCAAATACCAAAGAGAAAGCAAATCTGGCAAGAGCCATATAGGTCTTGTAGAGACAGCCTTTCCCATAAAACCTCTACAGGGAGAACAGAAAAGTTATAAAGAACATGACACAATGAGAGGACTGAAGGACTGATTTTTTTCCCCTTCCCTTTTGGCTCACAACGGTGGATTCAATTTAGAAATGAAGGGAGGCTGGACTTGGGAGCTGGATAATTATTTACAATCAATTCTCAGTTTCACTTTAAGTCAGAAAATAAACTGTTCAATATTTTAGGGGAAAACCCCAAAACTATATAGATAATTCTGAAACAGTACTATGACTATTTTGCATTCACTGAGGAAATACTAAAATGGATACATTTGTTTTTAGAAATCAATTGTTACTATTTTGGTTACTGAACATCCACATAATTCATGTACAGACTATTAGTGAAAAAGACTATTGTTCTTCTTATATTATAAGAACTCTCTCTATATACTTTTAGAGTCATTTCATAGCTCCTTTTTTCCCCTTCATAGTTAAGTGCTTTGCAGAAAGGATATTAATAATTGCAGTACAAAATTATTATTCTTGTACAGCAAGATGACAACTGCAGGTTTATCCTTCACATTTCTGGACACAATCCCTATTATGTTAATGTATATGCATCGGACAACACCTTAATTTTAAACTAAATTAGCAAGCTAATAAATTAATAGGCTAACAGCTAACTTGATCTACTGTTTATGAAACAGGGAAACAGCAGTATCACTTGTTACTAGAGAAACAAACACTCACCCAACCTGGGCATAACTGCTCCCAGAAACTGTTCATCTTCTTGAAAATGGTTTTCTTGTAGGGACTCAAGCAGTTTCTGTAAAACATCCTGAGGCACTTTACAGCCTGTGCCTTTAAGTTCAGTGAATCGAGTCAGTCGGAAGCTCTTGTCCAGTTCGTAAGTTTCTGGGTTAAAGGACTCCCGAACAGACATGGTTCTGAGTGCTACCTTCCCCCCCACCTTGAGCAAACGTATCTGTTGGTTTCTCTGCTGATCAACCTAGTTAGAAAAATTGGGAACATTAGAAAATTCTTAGAACCTACAAGACAACAAGTTAGTGTATGTACTGTAAATAATATATATCAAAATATTAATGGTTTTGGGGAGGGATCTTTTTGCCCCCCCCCCTCCTTTTTTTTTTAAATAAGTAAAGCAAAGCAAAGCAAAGCATTGAGCAGACATCATCTGTTACAATAGGAGGGCATATCCCACAATATAAGTTTCCTGAGACTACAAAGGAATGGTTCCTCTTCCATCTTCTGACATTTAAACTATAACACTGTCAGGCCAGTCAGAGGAGTGATATGACTTTTCCCCTAGTCATGCCACACTAGTGTTTAATTAAAAAAAAAAAAAAAAGTCCGCAGACCTCACTTAACAGATTATATATATATATATATGTTACAGTTTGTGTTAGTGGGAACAACCCCCAAGAGGAGCTTTAGGCCCTGATCCTGCAATATGCTCAGGGCCGTGGGCTTTGTACACTAAGGCTTTGTATACAATGGAACTTCAGCAAAACTTGTCGTTTGGGGTGTTTAAAAAAAACAAACACACACACATACCCCAAATGGCAAAAGTTTTACCGACAAAAAGCACCGGTGTGAACAGCGCTTTGTCAGCAGGAGCACTCTCCTGCCGATAAAGCTGCTGACACTTGTTGGGGGAAGTTTTTGTTGGTGGGAGAGCTCTCTCCTGCTGGCAAACAGCAGCTACACTGCGCACCTTTTAGCGGCACGGGTGTCGCTAAAAGGTGCATAGCGTAGACAAAGCTTAAGCTCATTGCAAGATCAGAACCTTAGGCAATAGCCTCTTTATTTCAAATGACACCTTTCAAACAATGGGGCAAGTTCAGTTCTGGTTTAAGAGGGTACAACTCATTTGGAGTCAACAGAAATACACCTGTTCACACCAGTGGTATATTTTCCCTAGGAGACCTATGTGCTAGTAATATAAAGCATTAAGAAAGGAAAACATTTAATTGGGATATTTCCTCTAAAAGCATATTTTATGATGTTCATACACTAAAGCTGTTCAAAAGAAACAGAGTTCATGCCTCTCAGGACTTTTTTTTGGAACTGAACATACTTAATCAGAGTAAACCGCCCATTAGAAAGTTCATGTAAAAAGACACTGATGAAATTTATTTAATAAAATTCTTAACAATGCACATCTAATTTTAGAAGACTTTTTCCACTCTGAGTCAGACATACAGCACACTCCAAAACTAATAAGAGGCCTAACTGAAGCGTTTAACTTCTAAACAGGAATGGTGGTGATATGGTGCAATTTATCTTCCTTGAAGAAAAAGTTTTTCTGGAATTATTTAAAGTGACCTACATGCAGTAGGGTCTTAGAAAGCAAATGTCATGCCTATCAAAAGGGTTCAACATGCAGCACTGAGTGACTGCTGATCATGTTGATACTGGGTTAAGCTGAAAAGTTCAGCACCACTACTGGCCTCTATTCAGTATGTTTGGTACCATTCAAAAAAAAAATTATCTACAGCCTTATGCAAATGGGTCTGCTAGTATAGTGCTTATAACAGGCTGCCTCTTAACAAGTTCTACAAACTCTCAGGGATGTTATTTTATTGACTATAGTATAGAATAGCAATTCAAGTTTTAAAGTCCCTGAAAAGGTCTGATTAGGAACTGAACTCCCATTTACAGTATTTTCCCTCCTTCCCTGGGAGGCGTGTCACTTATTTAAAACAAATCTTCAAAAGCCCAAGCTTGGGCAGTAATCCAAGCGCTCATTACAAGAACGTGTTTTGGGTGAGCAATGCATCTGGTTTGTAACTTTTGTCTTCAATGCAAGGCAATAGGCACTAGCAATCAGAGAGGATACTAACTAGAAAACAACCTGTGGAAAGAAGTAGGAGAAAAAAGTGGCTTTTAATGGAAAGATATTTTTGAACTCCAACTACTTATTTCCAGAAAAACTGTAAAAAAATTGCGTTTTCCAAGTGGGGAAACATTTCCCTTCACTTACCCAAACCCTGGTGTATTCTTAGCACCCCCTATCCACTTCTATAGGAAAGGATTTAGAGGCCAAAGACAACAAGCAGAACTTTTTGCATAGTCTTGAGCACTAATACACCCACTTAAATATATTCCCTGATTTTAAAAATAAACGTTGAACTACACAAGTGACAAAGTTACTTAGTTAAAAACCTCAATAGGGAAAGGAGCACAAAAGGCTTCTTGGTGAAGATCTGAATGTGCTGCATGCAATAATTTCGGACACTGCCATGGAAGCAACCTTGCAAGATCCAGTTTCATGTGACTTTTGGCACCCTGCACAAACATGCATTTCTAGCATCCAGTGTACTTGCAAAATAAACAACCCTCCCCATTAGAACAAATCGCCCATATACTCCAGATGTTTGTTACTTTAAAACAATGACATATTAGTAGAGTTTAACCCTTGCCACTCTACAACCCTGACCATAAATAAAAATGTACGTTGGAGGGTGGTGAGGAAAAAAATGACTGCGGAACAGGACCAGATACCTACCCAAAATAAACCCAAGGACAGGGAATGGCAACACAAGTGAGGGGCATCTACAAGGCGAAGAACTGCAACGAGCATTTCTCCATGGAGTGTAGCGCAGAAGGCTGCGGAGAGACATGGCTCTGGGACACCTTAAATTTCAAGCTGCTGCCTTTAAAGGCAAGCAAGGGCCTCTACTGCTGCTCTTTGTGCAGCCGTGTGGGAGCCTGGCTGGCTGCGCACAGGAAAGAACCGTGCACACAGCAATCCCCTTCTAACCCCCCAAAGGAGGCTCCTACAAACAGATCTTTGCGGGGGGGGGAGGGGAGAGAATGTTCTCCCTTACACAAGAAATTATTAGCAGCAAAAGTGCGGGGGGAGGCAGGTAAAATGTCAGCAGAAGCGGAGTTAACCCTTCGGTGGACGCAGAGATGCAGGGACAGCGTTTAAAGGCGAACAGCCGCAGCCGCCCCCCATTGCCGCCGCAGCCCCGGGGAGGGCGGGGAGGGGATGGAACGTTCCCCGGGAGCGGCGCGCGCCAGGCTCCCCGGCCAGGGGACTCCACGGCGCGGGGCCCCAGCGGCAGCAAAAATGTCGGCGGGTGAAAAATTTAACCCATCGCCTGCCAGCCTCGCCGCCGGGAGTTTTTTAAAGCGGCCCCGGCGGCGCCTCGCATCCCCTTCCCCCGCCCCCCCGCGGCCGGGCTCAGGGGCTGGGGCCAGGCATGCCCCATGCGCCCCGGCCGGCCCCCACAACGCGGGGAAGCCACCATCCAGTGCAAGGCCGGGTGTTTAACGGCGGAGGCGGATTCCCCTTTAAATCTCCCCGCTTGCCCCCCCCTCCCCAGGTCTCCCTCTTACCGGCTCGCTCCTCGCCCTCCCTCCGCCTCCTCCCGCGAACGGGACTCCCAACCCAGTCCCACAATGCACCGGGCGCGCCGGGCTCCCTCAGCGCCGCCTGAATGGAAATGCCGCCGCCGCTGCCGGGCGGGGAGATGCCCCCCCTACACACACACACACACACTGCCCCCTCCAACGGGCTCCGCGCCGCACGGGCCGGGGGTTAACCCCCTCTGCGCCCGCGCGCGCACACACACCCCGGGCCCAGCTCCCCCCCCCCCCGGGCTCCGCGCGGGGTTAACCCCTCCCCCACACATACCACCCTCCGCCGGGAACTGGTCCCCCCCCTCCCCAACGGGCTCCGCGCGGCACAAGTCGGGGGGTTAACCCCTCCCCCACACATACCACCCTCCGCCGGGAACTGCCCCCCACAACGGGTGCCGCGCGGCACAAGTCGGGGGTTCACCCCTCCCCCACACATACCCCCCCAACGGGCTCCGCGCCGCACGAGTCGGGGGGTTAACCCCTCCCCCACACATACCACCCCCCGCCGGGAACTGCCCCCCCCCCCAACGGACACCGCGCGGCACGAGTCAGGGAGTTACCCCCACCCCCTCGTCGGGCCCTGCCCCGTTAACGGTCTCAGCGCAGCACGGGCTGGGGGCTAACCCCCCTGCCCCCCCCCGGGGCTCCACGCGGCACAAGTCGGGGGGGTTAACCCACACACCCCCGCCACTGGGCTCCCTCTGCTCCCCCTCCCCCACACACTGCTCCCCCAGGCTCCGCGCCGCACGCGGGTTAACCCCCTACCCCACACCACCCCCTATCGGGCCCTGCCCCCCCGGGCTCCGCGGCGCACTGGGGCCAGAGGCCTTTAACTGCAGCTACCTCCCTTTAAGGGGAGGGAAGAGCAGAGAGGAGCCGAGACTCCGTGCGCTAGAGCGGGAGGGAGCCCGGAATGAGGGAGGCCTCTAACCCCGGAGGGGAATGGGGGTGAACCCCCCCCGGGGATCCCCCGCCCTGCAACCCCGGAGGGGAATGCGGGTGAACCCCTCCGAGGATTCCCCCGCCCTGCGACACTGGAGGAGAACGGGTGGATGTAACCCCTGCGGTGGGGAGAATTGTAAACTCCACTGGTTTTCTCACGTCTAGTTGTGGGGAGTGGAGTGTTCACTACTCGGTAACTCCAGCCATGCACGCGGCGGGGGATTGAAATGCAAACTTCTGTGAGCCTCCTGTGTGAAGCTGGGAGAGTTGGGAATCCTAAGCATGCAGCGAGGCTGAGTATGCAAACTGCACTGTGTTTTGCATGCTCTTTAGTGAATTGTTGGAAAGATTTGTAGCACAGACAGTTTTGAGATCGGTCTCTGTCTGGACTACTTCAGTTTCAAAGCATGCTCTTCTCTTTCGGGAGAGAAGTATCATTCACCTTTAGGGCACTAATCGCTTTGTAAAAAAATCTTTAGTTCATACTACCACATAGGGCTTGAAAAAAATCCAAGTAGGTTTTCCTTGGAAAATGCAATTAACGTCTACAGAATTTAAGCTTTCATTTAAAAAACAAACACCACACCACACAACTAGCTCTTAAATATCCCTGGATGGAGGGTCACTAATGCTGTGCTGTCTTCCTAAGGGCTTGTGTCTACACAGGGAAACATACCAACATAATTACACCACTTTTACTACCTGTGTGGGCACTCTTTTCCAGTACCTGTTCCAGTTTAGCTTATACCATTTATAGTGCGACAAATCTGCAGGGAGACAGCTCTAGAGGTACAGTTAGGAGCAGGATGTCTTGGATGTGCTGCCCACCCATTTGAGCAGAGAGCCTTCGGGAGGTGTGTCACTAGCTGGAGCATGGGTCCTACTACCCCAAAAGAGGTCTCTGCACACTGGGGGAAGGGGGAAGCACTTGATGGTACTATTCCATTAGTGGGGGTTGGCTCCTGCTGCCACCAAGCAGAGGGTTTCGGCTAGAGTGGAGGCTGGTCCTAACACCACTTAGGGTTTACAATTTTGGTTGGATGGATTCCTGGAGGTTCATCACATAGCATAATCTTTAATTAAAGATTAATTTTTAGAGCCTTCAGGACAATCCTAGTGGGTTGGCAACCCTAACACCACTCCAGCAGAGGGTTTTGCAGGATATGAGTGTGGACTCCCCATATGGAACCTTCTCTGCTGGCCTGGTAGGAAGCCTGCCCACCCAAGAGCCCTCTGTATGGTGGGGTAGTGTTGGCAGGGGACCTGTTACCGCTGGTCTTCAGGATTAGGGTAACCAGACAGCAAGTGTGAAAAATTGGGACGGGGTGAGGAGTAATAGAAAATGACCATATATATAAGAAAACAACCCTATAAAATCGGAACATCTGGTCACCCTATTCAGGATGGATGTGGCTTCACTGCTCTTCAGCTGCTTCTCCGTTTTAGGACAGGGTGGGAGTTAGTCCAGGAAAAGAGAAACATCAGCCCTTACTTCTCACCCCAGAAGAGGACTGTGTATTTGGGGGCTAACACAAATTGATTGGAGGACACTCTAGGTGGTAACTGATTTGGTATGGGGGGTGGTGAGGCAGCAGTAATTGGAAGCCCAGGGTCTTGAGGCCCAAGCAGTGGATTGACCATCAGGAGACAGAGGATAAGGGAGTGTAGCTTGGGAGGTGCATGGTTGTATTTCAACCTGATGATAAGGCTTAGTTCTTGATCTAATAGGTATCAGGAACATTTTTTTCAAGCTCTATATATAGGAAAAATATAGGAATATTTGGGTTAAAAATCATTGCTTAAAAATAAGTCATTACCTCAGCTGCAAATAATGTGTTGGAATATTAACATCAAGAGAAAATTTAAAAATATTACTTTCAACCCTTTACATTTGTTCACATTTTGCATTTTTCATGTGGACTGTGATAGACTAGAGTCAGTTTCAGGTGTTTACAGTAACTTTTTTGCTTTCATGTGGTTTGCGTGGGCTGGTCCCTGCGGCAGTGTTTGATTGCAAATACTGCAAGGGAGTGTTTAAGTCCAAATCTGAAAAATAAAAATGGTGTTCGGTGGCTCAATAGGTACTTTAATACCACCTTTGACCATGTCTGCATTGAGGGGAAAAGTTTGTATTTTTAAACATGTTAAAATCCTAGTGTAGACAATGGAAATTGGGGTTTTAGTACATTAAGTAGTAGAGGTAAACCTCAGGAAGAAGCCTAAAGTTTATCTCATCCAGATAACATACTAAAATTATAATTTGCTTGTCTACACTAGGATTATAATATATTAAAAAAATCTTTTAAATCTATGTTCCTAGCTAAAGGCTTGAGAAGTTAGTTTCACTGAGCACTCAGAAAGACTCAGTCCATCCCAAAGTGTTTGACTGCTTTTGACTGTGTCTACACTAGGAAATTTAGATGATGCTTTAGGGTCTGAACTTACAAGCCTTACTGGGTTTGCCAACTGTATGATAAGAGGTGTTGTTTTAAAATTTATTAGATAACATGTAGGGCTGGTTGAAAACGGAATTCCTGTCCCATGGGAAAATACAATATTTCAACCTTTTGTTTCATCCCAAACTGAGACATAGAGTAGAAATCTTGGAGTTTTTCATGAAACAAAATATTCTGAAATATTTTGACTTTAGGAAAATGTTTGTTTTGATTTGGTCAAAATGTTTCAACTTTATCATCTTGATTTTTATATTATATTCAATAATACAATGTAAAAGTTTAAACAGTTTAGTCAGAACAAATTTTTTTATTAATTTCCCATAGAAAATTTCAATGAAATCGATATGTTCCAGCAAAAAGTTTTGATTTTGTCAAATCAGCATTTTCTGATGGAAAAGCCGTCCAGCTCTAACATGTTTTAACGAATATGTTTTAAAATCCTAGCATAGACTGTGCAAGTTGTATTATAACACATTAGCATGTTGTAGCCTAGGCTTCCCCCTGACCGCAGGGTTCACTTTGACCAGCTAACCCATGCTAAAATATAACTTGCCCTGTTGAATGTGTTTTGAAAATACACTCTTTATACCTGGTGTAGACATGCTCACGGAACTAATATTTGGTGGAACTTCTTACTTCAGCTATAGTTGTGGGATTTTAGGGTCTGTTTTAACCCAAGTGTAGGATTGGGCTCTTAATTTCATTTCAAATGCATGATGTGACGATAAGGTGCTCAGATACTGTGGTGATCACCCTAGTATAAGAACCTAGATAGAATAGAATATCATGGTGCATATTTTTTTAAGATTTCTTTGATGGGTTATTACAAATCAAACATTTCTTCTGTTACTGGCTTTTTTCCCTCAGTGGCAGTATAAAACTCTGTCACCATTTATAAGAGTACCTCTCTCCAATCCCCTACCACCAGCTATTTTAGTTAACAAAATCAAAGTTTGGGGGCTCCCACTCCTTGACAATATCTCCAACGTACTTGCCCTAAGCCAAAAAGTGAGTCAGTGCAAGACCCAGGAGTTCTTGCTGCCACTTTTAAGGCAACCTTGCTACCATCTCTCTTTTTAAAAGAGCTCTTGTGTTTAAATTTGAAAAATTCTGATAAAATCTTTAAAAAAAACTAAAGACCCATAAGGAACATAGATGACATTCAGTCTAGTTCAGGGAGCATACACAAACCTCTCTGTGCCCCTTATGTCCCACTTAATACAGGACCTACATGGGGTGTAAGGCTTGTTATGGCCCTCTGGACTGTAATGTATTTCACCCAATAACTGTTCAGGGAGTCTAAATCTACTGTCATTGCAGCCTCAAGTCGCTGGATGCCCCAAATAAATCAGTAGGGTTGTGCAGTTGTAACAGACGGCAGAATTTGGCCCACATTGTATGTTCTCTTGACATGTTTCAGACACATCATGTTTTATTAAGAGAATAGGCCTGATTCTCCTCTCATATCAGTGTAAAATCAGATGTAACTCCAATAGGGTTACGCTGATGTAAGCGAGAAGAGAATGAAGCCTACCACGTACAGCAATAGCTAAGGGGAATGGAGGGTAGGGGGAATTGCAACTGCTCAAACTAAATACATTAAAACATGCACCAAGCTGAAACATTACAAATGCAGAGTCTCATTCCAGGGCACGTGCTGTTAACATGTTTCCAAAAATGAATCTGACCTCTTGGAATCTAAAATAATAAAAAGGGCCCAGATTTTGGTCTTTTTCATTTGACTGTATAACTCAGAAATGGTTCTGATTTTTTTAATTGATTTCATTTCCAAGAAAACAAAACCACATTAACAAAGAGAGCCAAGATGCTTTAGCTTAAAACTTGTCTGGCTGCACATGCCTGGTAAGTTTTCTTCTCAAATGTGAATATTTTGTTTTTAAGGATAGCATAGGACCCAATTTTGTAATTACAGAATAGATCAAAAAGGCTGTTAGCATATTGTATTGTGCAATTAAGTACCTAATTAAATAATTAGGTGGTGGAATCTCCTTCCTTAGAGGTTTTTAAGGTCAGGCTTGACAAAGCCCTGGCTGGGATGATTTAGTTGGGAATTGGTCCTGCTTTGAGCAGGGGGTTGGACTAGATGACCTCCTGAGGTCCCTTCCAACCCTGATATTCTATGATTCTATGATAATTGCCTGCTAAATCAAAGAGTGTCTTTTGTGGAACTGTCTTTGAAAAAGTCCAGTCTAAAAATAAATAGAAACAGAGGAAAATACATTGTTGCTTTTCTTTTCTGTTTTTAATTGATCTTTAATTTGTGAGAGAATGTCATGCTCCTGGGCCCGGTCCTGCAAGATGCTGAGCAACTGACGTCGTTGCGAGTTGGAGGTGCTCAACAACCTATAGGATGAGCCCCCATGAAAGAACAGGACTAATAACATATAGCTGCTTTGCAAACTTCCCTGTATAGATCTGTTAATATACTTCAAGTTCTTCAGCTGCTCCAGTCCTAAGCCTCTCCTGAGTGGAGATTGTCTGTTTTGCATGAAGGTTTTTATAATGTGGACAAATGGGGAATAGGATGAGCAATCTCCTAATCACTTCTGACCTACATTTTTAGAAGGTGGGTTGATCTATGGCAAGGGGCAGTTGGAGATCAGGTGATGTTTTGTGCAAATTGAGCCAGTGTGATTGTACCTGTTTTTATAAGATATGTACATGTACCTAAAGGCTTTGATAGCAATTTTAATTAAGTCTAAAAAAATCAAAGCATCTCCATAGGTGACAAACTAGTTCTCTTAACCAGTGGTTCTCAAACTTTTTGCCATCACACTATTGCCAACCCATAGTATTTAAAAATCGTGAGTCAAGCGCCCAGAGAAAGTAATGAGATTAAAAGAAATAACTCATGATTTAAAGTCAAATAATACATCATGGGTTCTTTTTCTTTGCCTTCTGATTTGAGTCTTTAGTGGTACTCAACTCTTCGAGCTTTTCTCCACAAGCAGGAGGGTTAGAAACTTACTTTGGAAGAAAGCTGAGATTCTCAGCTTGTTCCGTAAGGGTGCTGGCTTCAATCTGGCCCCAGGTCAGGGGACAGGCAATGAGATATGGGGCCTTGACTCCTAGACCCCTTACCCACGACTCTGGGAGCTGGGCTTTAAGCCAAACACCAAATATCACAAGAGTTGTGATAAACTTTCTTCCTTCTCCACCACTCCTCTGGGTTTACCCTTCCCACAGGATCAGGATCCCAGGGTTTCCACTTTGCTTTCTCCCCACCAGGTTTCCTCCTCTCTTCACTAGCCCCAGAAAGTGACTGCAGACTACCACGAGACAGCCTTCTTCTGCTTTCACTTCCTGGCTTTATACAAGCCCCCAACTACTCCTGCCCAGATGGGCTCCATCTTCAATTAGAGCTTGACAGTCAAGCCTAAGTCTCACCCCAGTACACTGCACCTGGGGAATTAACCCCTTCTGAGCCACCTGAACCCCTTCCAGGGTGAAATGGGGTGAACACCCCCATCACAATCAGATGAGATGCATGCTCTCTATACAGGTTTTCTCTTGGAGGAGTTTCCACTTGCAATTTCCCTGAATTTTCCCACCAGGGATGGATTTGTAAAATTTCCCCCTCCTAAAGTCATAGATCTCAAGGTAACCGCAGAGGGCAGGAACAGCCACATGGGGACCAGCGCTGTTACACTGCTCCCTGGGCTCCTTCTTCTTCTGGGGATGACAGCGCAGCAATACAGAACACTTAAGCTGCTAGTCAGCACAGTGATTCCTGATTATAACATTCAAAAACCAGTAGGAGAACACTTCAATCTCCCTGGTCACTCAATAACAGACCTAAAAGTGGCAATTCTTCAACAAAAAAACTTCAAAAACAGACTCCAACGTGAAACTGCAGAACTGGAATTAATTTGCAAACTGGACACCATCAAATTAGGCCTGAATAAAGACTGGAAGTGGTTGGGTCATTACAAAACCTAAACCTAATTTTCCCCCACACTAATTTCCCCCTACTGTTACTCACACCTTCTTGTCGGCTGTTTGAAATGGGCCACTCTCATTACCACTACAAAAGTGATTTTTCCTGCCTTGGTATCCTACTGTAACTGACTTGTCTCGTTAGACTGACCTCACACTTGGTAAGGCAAATCACATCTTTTCATGTGCTTTGTATTTATACCTGCTACTGTATTTTCACTCCATGCATCTGATGAAGTAGGATGTAGCCCACGAAAGTTTATGCCCAAATAAATTTGTTAGTCTCTAAGGTGCCACAAGGACTCCTTGTTGTTTCAGTCAGTTCAGGCTTTTTCTAACAATGGGGTCTGTAGTGTGGCTGGTAAGGCCTGAAACTATTGTGTTATGACTATATTTACAACCTTGAAAAGCACATCAATGCATGGGATTTCTTTCAGATTCTCTACATGCTTGTTCTAGCTAATGTTTTTCTCCCACTACATTCTCAGCAGGTCTGCAAGGACTGAGGGTAGAGGACTGGCCTCTTATAGGGGGCACACGCCAGGAAATGCAACTGGTTGGTGCAGTCAGAGTGGTCTCTGACCAAGTTAAAGATTTGGTTTGCTAGAACCTCTTGTGTTGCTTCTCTGCAGAGATGCTTAGCTGCAGACGGTGAAGTAGGGAGAAGCTGAGGGGTATGGTAAAGGACTGAGATAGTGCAGACCTTAGCTGCTGATTGTAGGGTTCCTGGACTGGAACGTGGAGTAGTGGGTGGTCTTAGTTTCCCATACCCACCACTTGATTGGGAAGACTGCCTGGGATGGCACCCAGCCAGTGGGTCTAGTAAGACTTTGTTCCTCTGGAAGGGGAAAACTGGTGATCTGGATGGAGGGCCAAGCCATGAAGAGGAGTCACTGTGACTTCTAGAGAGCAAGATGGACTGTGGTCCAAGGGAAGGGGGCATCAGACTGGGCAGAACTGATCCCCAGATGCAGCGATGAGGACATAGGCACATGAACTAGGGACATGGGGTGCTGCACCACCCCAAGGTTTTATGTGGGGCTCTGCTCCTGGCCTGCACACTGGGTCAGGGCTGCCGGCCCCGCTCCCGGGCTCTGCTCCTGGCCCCACACGCAGGGTCTCAGCCTCGCACCCAGGGCTCCACTTCTGGCTCTTCCACGCAGGGTCCTGGCTGCTGGCTCCACATCTGGGGCTCTGCTGCTCGCCCTTCACTCGGAACTCCACTACTGGCCCTGTGCCAGCCCCCCAGCTGTGGCCCCAACCTCAGCCCCCTTCTACCTGTCCGGTCCACCCCCCCCCAGACATGACCCTGATTGAGTGGGGCACAGACGGGGTAAGGGAGCTGGCTTTTAGCACCCCCACTATCAGGGTGGATAAAAATCAATTATTTTAAAAAATGAAAAAAATCAGATTTTTTTATTTAGATCAAATTTTTTTGATAAAATGCTTTTTGAGGAAAACACCTATCTAAAGAAGCAACAGAGGGTCCTGTGGCACCTTTGAGACTAACAGAAGTACTGGGAGCATAAGCTTTCGTGGGTAAGAACCTCACTTCTTCAGATGCAAGTCTTGCATCTGAAGAAGTGAGGTTCTTACCCATGAAAGCTTATGCTCACAGTACTTCCGTTAATCTCAAAGGTGCCACAGGTCTTGCATCTGAAGAAGTGAGGTTCTTACCCACGAAAGCTTATGCTCCCAGTACTTCTGTTAGTCTCAAAGGTGCCACAGGACCCTCTGTTGCTTCTTTAGATAGGTGTTTTCCTCAAAAAGCATTTTATCAAAAAAATTCGGTTTAAATAAAAAAATCCGATTTTTTTCATTTTTTAAAATAATTGATTTTTATCCACCCTGATAGTGGTGGATAAAGACTTGCATCTGAAGAAGTGAGGTTCTTACCCACGAAAGCTTATGCTCCCAGTACTTCTGTTAGTCTCAAAGGTGCCACAGGACCCTCTGTTGCTTTTTACAGATTCAGACTAACATGGCTACCCCTCTGATACTTGACACCTATCTAAAGATAGTTTTAATTAAGATACATTATAACTCAAAGATAGCTCATCATGGAATAGGGATTATAAATGCTAATTCTATACTATGGGACAATATATTCATGTAATGTTTAAAAAAAGTTTTGTAAATGTGTTCCAATAGTTCATGGATTAGGGACCCAATCTTATGGGGTGCCAGGGGCTTCTGTATAGATTATTTAGGTTAATTTTTCTATCTACCCAATGGGACTCAGTGCTCAGTCTTAGGGTTAGCATATTTTAATTTAAAAAAAGGAGGACACTCCACGGGGCCTTGGCCCCACCCCAACTCCGCCCCTTCCCTGCCCCTACCCCTTCCCCAAAGTCCCCGCCCCAACTCTGCCCCCTCCCCTGAATGCTCCGCCCCCAGCTCCTCCCCCTCCCCTGCTTCCCGCGAATCAAAATGTTCGCGGGAAGCCTGAAACAGGGAGGCAGCAGGTAAGCTGGGGCTGGGGCCGGGCGCGGCGCAGCCCAGTCCGGCCGGCCCAGGCCAAGAGGCTCTGGCCCCGGTGTCTCCCACCCGGCTCGGCTCGGGCCCTAGGGTGCCGGATGTGGTTCCAGCTGAGCGGCTCCGGCCCGCCCTGGCCCCAGCGGCCCCGACCGAGCACTGCCGGCCCCAGCGGCCCCGGCCCCTGGCCGAGCACCGCCGGCCCCAGAGGCTCTGGCCCCTGGCCGAGTACCGCCGGCCCCAGCGGCTCCAGCCCGGACCCAAGCCCCACAACCCCTCCCTCCCTATTTTCCCAGACATGTCCGGCTTTTTGGGATTTCCTCCCGGACGGGGATTTGAGGCCTAAAAAGCTGGACATGTCTGGGAAAATCCGGACGTATGGTAACCCTACTCAGTCTAGAAGATACCATCAGAGATGCTTAGTTTTGCAGTTCTCAAACTGGATTTGTGTCTCCGGAGATAACATGCTTGTTAACAGAAAAAATGTGTTTAAATAAATAATATATAGAGGTGAGAAATAACAGACCTCAACCCTATTGTCCTTCTGCAAATTTGTGTACACAAAGTCAATCCCTTACCTCTCTCTAAAAGTGAAAAGTTTCAAAAAGTTCAATGAATAGACGATTGTTGGGTGCAGAATAGATCTGGACAAGGAGAAGAAGTCTGGAGATAAATGTGAGAAGAGAGGGACAGGCAATAGAAACAAAAGTGAAACTGTTTGAGCAGCATATTCCAGAAGTCTTGAGGTCTTTCTGAGTGTAGCCTTCATTGATTTGAGATCTACCATACCATTCTCTCACTAGAAGGGAAAACCTATAATGGAAGCAGGCCGTAAAAGAGACCCAGTTTGGGAATAAGAACCATTCAAGAAATATATGTTTGCTGATGATGTTTTAAAGAAAGTCACACCAGTGAACAGGTGGAAATCACTTAAGCACTTGGATTCAGAGACTGTTGAAGTGATAATCTCACTTTTACCAGCAGTAGCTTCTTCTGCCAGTGTAGAAAGAATATTTTCTTCCTTTGGACTAATTCATTCCAATTGAGAAATTGTTTGGGACCTGAAAAAGCAGGAAAGCTTGTTTTTCTTTTACAGATTATGAACAAACAGGAAAATGAAGGTGAAGATGACTGAGTTAGCTGCAGAAGCCAATATTTTAAGTTTCTCATGTTGACCTGGCTGACATAGTCGATTTTTGTGTTTTTTAAAAAATATTTCATTTAACTATTTTAGTTAAAAATAATTTTAACAAACACAAACCTGATTTTAAAAAACTTGAATGTTTAACTAAATTCAAAAATTCATATGCTTGTTTTGTTAAAATATTATATGTTTGCCATTGAAGAAAAAATTCCAGAATATATAACGTTGTTTTAGTTAAATAAAACAATTTAAATGTCTGTCTGGTGATGTTCTCCTCCTAATACAGCATGGCAATAAAATCCTCCGAATATTAATGATTAACCTGTTGAATTGGAGATAGTTCACCTCCAAATGATTTCATAAATATCTGCTTCAATTACCTTTGGTAAATGAAATAAGCAAACAGTCATTCATTTTCTGATATAGCTGTAAAACTAATCTGAAAAGTTTTCAAAATAAATCACTTTAAAAATGTATAGTGTGTACCTTCTAAAATGAAACCTACATCTAGCTCTGAGTTGTGAAGAATATATATTAAGGTTATAACAAGCAACAAGAATGCACTTATGTAGAAATCCATGATTAAATCGAGTCTTCCTGACTAGTGATTTAAATCAAATCCACCCTGCCCACTATTAAAAGTTCCAGTGTCATTGTATGAGGCGGTGCACCAGTGGTGAGTAAACCCAATGACACTAATATTCCACACAAAATGTGTTAAGAGAACACTAAGGCCTGGTCTACACTATGACTTTAATTCGGATTTAGCAGCGTTAAATCGAATTAACCCTGCACCCGTCCACACAACGAAGCCATTTATTTCGAAATAAAGGGCTCTTAAAATTGATTTCTGTACTCCACCCCGACGAGCAGAGTAGCACCAAAATTGATATTGTCATTTCGAATTAGGGTTAGTGTGGCCGCAATTCGATGGTATTGGCCTCCGGGAGCTATCCCACAGTGCACCATTGTGACCGCTCTGGACAGCAATCTGAACTCGGATGCACTGGCCAGGTAGACAGGAAAAACCCCGCAAACATTTGAATTTTATTTCCTGTTTGCCCAGCGTGGAGAGCCCAGGTGATCACAGATAGCTCATCAGCACAGGTAACCATGGAGGCCGATAATCGAAAAAGAGCACCAGCATGGACCGTACTGGAGGTACTGGATCTGATCGCTATATGGGGAGAGATTCAGTGCTAGCAG
Source organism: Chrysemys picta bellii (assembly GCF_011386835.1). Classification (NCBI taxonomy): domain Eukaryota; kingdom Metazoa; phylum Chordata; order Testudines; family Emydidae; genus Chrysemys; species Chrysemys picta. Next base: position 16,870,616 of record NC_088791.1, read on the forward strand.
AACTTCGTTCGAAAAGACGAAATGCCAAAACTTTTGAAAAAATCTCCAAGGGCATGATGGAGAGAGGCCACAATAGGGACTCATTTCAATGCCACGTGAAAGTCAAGGAGCTCAGACAAGCCTATCAAAAAACAAAGGAGGCAAATGGTCGCTCTGGGTCAGAGCCGCGGACATGCTGCTTCTACGCCGAGCTGCATGCAGTTCTATGGGGGGCCGCCACCACTACCCCACCTCTGACCGTGGATTCTGAGGCGGGGGTAATCTTATCAGCTACACCTGAGGATTCTGCGGACGGGGAAGAGGAGGAGGAGGACGAGCTTGCGGAGAGCACACAGCACTCCGTTCTCCCCAACAGCCAGGATCTTTTTCTCAGCCTGACTGAAGGACCCTCCCAACCCTCCCAAGCCAGTATCCAAGACCATGACCCAATGGAAGGGACCTCAGGTGAGTTTACCTTTTAAAATATAAAACTTGTTTTAAAAGCAAGCATTTTTTAATGATTACTTTGCCCTGAGGACTGGGGATGCAGTCGCAGCCAGTACAGCTACTGGAAAAGTCTGTTAATGTGTCTGGGGATGGAGCAGAAATCCTTCAGGGTCATCTCCATGAAGCTCTCCTGGAGGTACTCCAAAAGCCTTGCCACAAGATTTCTGGGCAGTGCAGCCTTATTCCGTCCTCCATGGTAGGATATTTGACCATGCCATGCTAGTAGCAAGTAATTTGGTATCATTGCATGACAAAGCCTGGCAGCGTATGGTCCCGGTGTTTGCTGGCATTCAAGCAACATCCGTTTTTTATCTCGCTGTGTAATCCTCAGGAGAGTGATATCGCTCATGGTAACCTGGTTGAAATACGGGAATTTAATTAAGGGGACAGAGGTGGCCGTTCATACTGGGCTGTTTGCCTGTGGCTGAAAAGAAATCCTTCCCTGCAGTTAGCCAAGCGCAGTGTGTGTGTGTGGGGGGGCCCGGGAATTGGCCCTAAGCTTTTTGCGTTTGGCTAGCAGGGATCTTCCCTGATACCAGCCACACGGTGGGGGGAGGAATAAAGCGATCATCCAGAAAATTGGATGATACCAGCCACGCAGTGGGTGGGGGGGGTTAGTTTGTTTTCTGCTGCTGAAGGTTAACAGGAAAACCGCAGCACTCAACAGGCTTTGCTTGGTATGTGTGAAAGGAGGGCGCAGAAGCCGAAAGACAATGACTTACCATGGCCGCATGCAAGCCGAATTCTGTTGCCCGAACCTGCGTCTGTGATCTCTAGCAGCAAAGCCACAGGCACTCAATATTAAGAGGCAAAATGCGACCTTGCACAGAAATCACATGTGCTATGTAATGTGAATAGTGTTGGTCACCGTGAAAGAGTATAAGCATTGTTCTGCAAAATGTATCTTTTTAAAAAATTCTCTCCTTTTTTCCCTCCCTCCAGCAGCTGCAAATTTTTCAAGCCTCCCTCCTCCATCCCGAAGGCTATCTCAGATAAGGCGTCGGAAAAAGAAGACACAAGATGAGATGTTCGCGGAAATCATGGAATCCACCCGCAGTGAAAGAGCTCATCTGAATGAGTGGAAGGACACGGTTTCAAAGTATAGGAAAGAAGCCAGTGAACGTGAGGACAGGAGGGACCAACGTGAGGACAGGAGGGACCAACGTGAGGACAGGAGGGACACTTGAGATGAGAGGTGGCGGCAGGAAGATCAGAGGAGGCAGGATGCAACGCTGGGGCTGCTGCGTGAGCAAACAGACATGCTCCGGCATCTGGTGGAGCTTCAGGAACGGCAGCAGGATAACAGAGTGCCGTTACAGCCCCTGTATAACCCCCCTCCCCATGTTCCATAGCCTCCTCACCCAGATGTGTAAGAACGCGGGGGGGGGGGGAAGCTCCGTACACCCTTCCATTCCACCCCAGTGGACAGCCCAAGCAAAAGGCTGTCATTTTTTTAACCTTTTTTTAGTAGCCTTTTCCTTCCCGCCGATCCTCCTTCCAAACCCACCCGGGTTCTCTCCCTCTTTTTATAATCAATTAATAAAGAATAAATGATTTTTAAATGATAGTGACTTTATTTCCTTTGAAAGCAAGCTGGGGGAAGGGGGAGGGTGGGTTCCTTACAGAGAATGAGTCAATAAAGGGGGCGGGTTTTCATGAAGGAGAAACAAACAGAAATTTCACATTGTAGCCTGGCCAGTCATGAAACTGGTTTTCAAAGCTTCTCTGATGTACAGCGCTTCCTGGTGTGCTCTTCTAATCGCCCTGGTGTCTGGCTGCACGTAATCAGCAGCCAGGCGATTTGCCTCAGCCTCCCACCCCGCCATAAAGGTCTCCCCCTTACTTTCACAGAGATTGTGGAGCACACAGCAAGCAGCAATAACAATGGGGATATTGGTTTGGCTGAGGTCTGAGCGAGTCAGTAACGATCGCCAGCGACCTTTTAAACGGCCAAATGCACATTCTACCACCATTCTGCACTTGCTCAGCCTGTAGTTGAACAGCTCCTGACTCCTGTCCAGGCTGCCTGTGTATGGCTTTATGAGCCATGGCATTAAGGGGTAGGCTGGGTCCCCAAGAATAACTATTGGCATTTCAATATCCCCAACGGTTATTTTCTGGTCCGGGAAGTAAGTCCCTTGCTGCAGCCGTTTAAACAGATTAGTGTTCCTGAAGACGCGAGCGTCATGAACCCTTCCCGGCCAGCCCACGTTGATGTTGGTGAAACGTCCCTTGTGATCCACAAGTGCTTGCAGCACCATTGAAAAGTACCCCTTGCGGTTTATGTACTGGGTACCCTGGTGCTCCGATGCCAAGATAGGGATATGGGTTCCATCTATCGCCCCACCACAGTTAGGGAATCCCATTGCAGCAAAGCCATCCACTATGACCTGCACATTTCCCAGAGTCACTACCTTTCGTAGCAGCAGCTCAGTGATTGCTTTGGCTACTTGCATCACAGCAGCCCCCACAGTAGATTTGCCCACTCCAAATTGATTCCCGACTGACCGGTAGCTGTCTGGCCTTGTAAGCTTCCACAGGGCTATCGCCACTCGCTTCTCAACTGTGAGGGCTGCTCTCATCTTGGTATTCTGGCGCTTCAGGGCAGGGGAAAGCAAGTCACAAAGTTCCATGAAAGTGCCCTTACGCATGCGAAAGTTTCGCAGCCACTGGGAATCATCCCACACCTGCAACACTATGCGCTCCCACCAGTCTGTGCTTGTTTCCCGGGCCCAGAATCGGTGTTCAACGGATAGAACCTGCCCCATTAACAACATGATCTCCAAAGCACCGGGGCCCGCGGTTTGAGAGAATTCTGTGTCCGTGTCCATGTCCTCATCACTCTTGTCGCTGGGCTGCCATCGCCGCCTCCTCCTCTCCTCGTTTTTCTGGTCCTGGCTCAGCATAAACTGCACGAGAATGCGCGAGGTGTTTACAATGTTCATGACTGCTGTCTTGAGCTGAGCGGGCTCCATGCTTGCCATGGTATGGAGTCTGCAGTGTTCACCCAGGAAAAAAGGCGCGAAATGGTTGTCTGCTGTTGCTTTCATGGAGGGAGGGGTGAGGCTGTACCCAGAACCACCTGTGACAATGTTTTTTGCCCCATCAGGCACTGGGATCTCAACCCAGAATTCCATTGGGCGCGGGAGACTGCAGGAACTATGGGATAGCTATGGGATAACTACCCACAGTGCAACGCTCCGGAAATCGACGCTAGCCCCGGTACATGGAGGCACACCGCCGAATTAACGTGCTTAGTGTGGCCGCATACATTCGACTTTATACAATCTGTTTCCAAAATTAGAATTATGTAAATTCGGATTAATCCCGTAGTGTAGACATACCCTAAGACTGCATGGTTAAACATCTGGCAGTCAGGAAATGCCAACATTAAGGTTGCATGTGTAATTTAACTGCTTCCTGCATTATCATACAGTTCTTAAGTATAACCTTAGAAATACATACTTTTTTGTGTGGCATCCCCTAGGGTTTTTAAAGGATTTCTTTCTTGAGGACTTCAGAACTGTCTGGCTTGCAAAAAAACCTGGCCATAGCATGTATAAATTCCATGATCTGGAACTACTTGGCCAGATGCCACTGTAATGCCAATGTCTCTCCACTGTAACTCTTAAGAGCTCCTAAGCTGCATCAAAGCAGGGCTGTCTCCTGTGTACCTTACAAAGGGCTGGTCCACACTAATCCCCACTTCGAACTAAGCTACGCAACTTCAGCTACGTTATTCACGTAGCTGAAGTCGAACTATCTGAATTCGAACTTACCACAGGTCCACACGCGGCAGGCAGGCTTCCCCGTCGACTCCATGTACTCCTCTTGCCGAGCAGGAGTACCGGCGTCGACGGCGAGCACTTCCGGGATTGATCCGGGATCGATTTATCGCGTCTAGACAAGACGCGATAAATCGATCCCAGAAGATCGATTGCTTACCACCGGGCCCAGAGGTAAGTATAGACGTACCCTAAGCATGCAGCAGCACTCCTTAACCTTGCTATATGTTAAAACAACTGCAAAGACTGAATTTCTTAGGTCTCTTTCTCTGATGATTCAGTATTATTAGCAGTTAGATTGCTTTTGCCAAAGAGTATATACATAGCCACGTTACATTTAAGCAATGTTGCTTGGTCAGTTTAGCCCCCAAATTTAAGTTATGTAACTCTGTTAATCAATAAAGAAAAACAATGGAAATATTTCTAACAAAACAAATAAGCATCCTCCTGTAGTATTTGTAACTAATACATTGTAACAGGTTGCTGACATAGGAGAACTAGAAAATAGAACTGATTAGAACCATAACTGTAAACCATGAAAGCAATTAGGGTAGTGTCCTAATTTAAGTTGTGTAGGGGCGGGAAATGGTGATAAGTGATAAAGAAGTATATATTAGGCCCTAATCCTGCAAAGACACCTTCATGTGCTTAGCTTTACAGTCAGAGTAGGACTACTGACTTAAATGAACATACATATCATAGAATGTCAGGGTTAGAAGGGACCTTAGGAGGTCATCTAGTCCAACCTCCTGCTTAAAGCAGGACCAATCCCCAGACAGATTTTTGCCCCAGATCCTTAAATGGCCCCTTTAAGGATTGAACTTGTAACCCTGCAGTTAGCAGACCAATGCTCAAACCACTGAGCTATCCCTCCTTCTTACATATACATAACTCTAAGGACAAGTCTTTGCAGGACTGAGGCCTTATATGTTAAATAGTCTCATATGTTAGTAACGAGTTTTCAAAATATGGGATTTTTTAACCTGATTGACATTTTGAACTGCATGATAAATGTAAACGGCCCCTAGGATTTCTCACACTTTTCCCTAGTTCTTGCTAATAAATGTTATTGTCCGCTTTCGCTAACTCACTTTCCACTTCCTCCTGCAAATCATTAATACATAGTAGTAAATAACCATGATTCCAATACTGACCTCTGATACGCCTCAATATTTACTTTTTACTCAGACAAGCAGATGTTTGTTATGATTTTGTTTTCTGTCACTCATTAAGGACTTTGCCCTTACTTTGTGATAAGTTACTTTACTTAATATTTTTTTTATGAGGGAGTTTATCAAAAGCCTATGAAAATCCAAGTAAATTATGTTTACCCAGCTCACTGTTATCCACGGTTTTATTACATTTTCCCCAGATTATTGTAACAGTTTTCAGAGCGCAATTTTCCCTTATGGAAGCTGTGCTTATCCAAATGTGCTGCTACCCCCTTTCACCCCTCCCCCCTTACACACATACAGACATACACACAGACACACACAATGATGGGAAGGCAAAGTGCATATCTTGCAACTGTCCTAATTTCCATTCCACATAGATCTCTCTCTGATTCGGGCATTTATGTGGCTGTCATTACTGAGGTAACGAGGCACTTATCAATTTTTAATGCATTTATCCTCACAGCACCCCTCTGAGGTAGGGAAGTGCTACTATCCCTATTTTACAGATGGAAAATTGAGGCACAGAGATTAAGTGATTGACCCATGGTCTCAGAGGAAGTTTGTAGCAGAGAGAAAACTGAATGTGTGTCTCAAGTCCCAGGTTAGAACCCTAAATGCTGGACTATCTTTCCTTTCTCCCCCTCCTGCCACCAAAACTAACTGTACATGATTTTAACCCCTTTGTCATTGGATACTGCTGCTATTCCTGTGCCTCAACATTCTCTGAAGTTCGTCAAATGAGATCCATCAACATGGGAGTGTTTAATCCCTTAATGGTATAAGGGCCAGTAGACAGGACACTGGACAGGGACTTAGGTTCTATTCCTGGCTTGGGCACTGACTTGCTGGATAATTCACTTCTCTCTGTCCCTTAGTTCCCCATCTGTAAATGGGAACAATAATACTCCATCTCACTTCTTGTGTGTTTAGATTGTGAAGTCCTTAGCACAAGGCTCATCGCTCATTCTGTGTTTACACGGTGCCAATTGGATGATGCCTCCAGGTGCTAGTGCAATACTAGATAAATGTAATGCCAAACCATGAAACTGAAATTCTGGCATTTCACCGTGTACATGTGAATGTATCCCACATAACTTCTGTCCTTCTCCTTTGCTAGTCCTGATGTGAGCCTCACTTTAGGTCTTTTGTCCTGTATTTGGGTAGGCTGAAAACAATAGACTATTCACTTCTTCGCTTTTATGTATTTATTTCTCCTTCATCCCATTGGTTTAATAATGGCTTGCGGCTACACAACTTTGCACGGATCCTGTTGGATCTCACAAGAAAGTTGGCCACGGTCGGGGCTTCAATGAGGGAGTGCCAGAGAAAACCCAGCATGCCATAGGAACTGGTGTGGGTGATTCAGTAGGTGAGCCTCTACCCCACAATTCCTCCAGGAGGGTGGGGGTGAGGTTTGAAGTTCCAGCCTCTAGATGTGAGTTCCTTCACTTGTGATCATTCTCACATGTGCAATTCTTGCATGATCCTGTTTTCAAGAGGGGGCAGCTGTTTGGTCTGGTATTTCTCCCTCCCCTCCCAATTTCCTGCCCTAATCAGTTGGGTAATGCTGCTGTGCCCTGTTCAATAGCTTCCCCACTTCCATTCCTAGAAACACACACAATATCGGGAAAGTCTGTAGTAAATGCATATTTTGACCCCAATCCTGCAACTGCATCCAAATGGGCAGGCCTCTGAACCGGCACAGATCCCATTGACTCTAGTGGGGGCTCTTTGGAGGCTCAGATTGCAAAGATGCGATTGCAAGATTATAAAAAACTGGGTGAAATCCTGACCCCACTGATCCAATATCTTACAATTCCCAGGTGACATCCACCCCCCCAACACACACAACTTTTGTTATTCTGGGAGCTGGGTTAAGCTTTGTTGAAGCTGGTGGATGTAATTGTAGCCCTTCATTCAGGATAATATAAGAAACAATCAAGCTTCTTTGTGGAATAGACAGTTGAAACTATAGAAGCCACAGCCTCAGGGCCGGTGCTTCCAGTAGGCGACCCTAGGTGGTCGCCTAGGGCAGCAGGATTTGGGGGGCAGCACTTTGCCGCCCTCAGCGGAAATTCAGCGGCGGGGGGGGGTCCTTCCACTCCGGGTCTTCGGCGGAAATTCGGGGGCGGGTCCTTCACTCGCTCCAGGACCTGCCGCCGAAGACCCCAGGCCCCCTGAATGCTCAGAGGAGGAGTGCTGCCGCCTAGGGATGCAAAAACCGTGGCGCTGCTCCTGCGCAGCCTGGAACGCAGGCCATATAGGGCCAGTCAGAAACTCAGCTATGTAGGTGGAGGGGGTTTTCTGGGCATTGTTAGAGGGAGCTGTGTGTGTGAAGATGCAGCCAGAAACACTGCAAACCCTCGCAAGGAAGCATCAGACAGACACAGCAGCATTAATAGTATGACCCTGGGGAAAAAACAGAGAGCTTTTGGGTTAAATGCTGGCCAGAAGGGGGCTTGAAATTGCAGTGGTGTAACAAGGCCCATGCAGACCCTGATACAAGAAAAGGTAAGAGGTTCCCTTCCTGAGTTTGAAATCAGCTCCTCCACAGCTCCTATCCAGTCCCAGAGCCAGCTAAAGGCAATCTGCCAGCCTCGGCAACACTTCAGTGTGCCATCCGCCATGCTGCTCAAATCTGGCCTGCCTACCCCTCCATCATGACCGAAAGAGGGGGTGGCTGGACCAATCTGAATGAGTGGCATTGCAACCTGGTGCATGGGGTCACAGTGCCAGGACAAAGGGGGCAGCTGCCTAGCTTGCTTATAGCTAGATAGAGCCGCATGTGCTGGCCCCACCCATTCTAGCTTTCCCCAACTCACCTCGCTCCCTTCCAGTCCCCCTCACTCTCCCTCCACCCCCCTCCAACCAACCTCCTTCAGTCCAGCCCCAATCGAATCACCCCTCCAGGCACTTAGTTCCCTTCCTGTTCCCCCCACTTCATTCATCAGCTCTCCCCTTAGCCTCCTCCTGCTCTTCTCCAACCTTCCCACTCCCCCACCTCTGATCTAGAGCACCCTGAGCTCTACTCCAACCCCCACCGTCAACAGCTCCAAGCCAGCCTTCCAGCTCCACGCAGTTCTCTCCACTCCCTGCCCCATACAAAGGAGCCACTGCTTTTACCTTGCTCTCCATCTCTAAGGTGGTCACATCTCCTACCTTCAGGCACTCTTCTTGAACCCCCAAACATCCCCGCCCTCTCCACGCATGCTTACTGGCTGCTTATACCCAAAGCCTTGGGTTGTCCTGTGCCCGAGTGGCCCACCATTCCAGCTGCCCCCCTGCCATGGGGGACCAGCAGGTTCCACTGTCCCCTGGCAATGGCAGCCTCAGTGGTTGGGCTCCCATAACCTCATGGGCCCTGGTGCAACTGCACCACTTGCACCATTGTAGTTATGCCACTGTGGAATTGTGAACAAACTGTCTCGGTCTGTGTTCAGGGAAACAGGACTTTGCACATTCTTTGTAAATCAACAAGATGTCATCAAAAATACCTGACTAGATCACCAATTTCTCCCCCTAAAGGAAACAACTCACAAGACCCCACATTTTGGCAAAGGGGTCACTTTTCATTAAAACGGAGTGACGTTTGTTTTAAAAAGTTTAACTTTTAAACAAAATTGGAAGTTGGAGTTTAAAAAGCAATTTACATGAGGATTTCTACAGCTTCTGGCGTTTAGATAGTCTAGTTTCCAGATTTCAATCATAACTACAGCGTTCTAGTTATGTTTGAAACTTATAAATATCTTATTTACAAGACTGACTTAAAGAGGTTTTATCTAGCAGTTTCCTTACTGTTTTTTAAAAATAGAATAAAAAACTCAAACCTTTAAAAATTTATTTTCTGTTTATTTCTTACGCAATTTCTAAAAAATAATTGCAAGTCACATTTTGGAGAAGATGGTAGAAAAACCATATTACCCGTTTAAGTCCCAATTCATCAAAGTACTTAAACATGTGCTTACCATTTCAGTCCTAAGGACAGCAGTAAATCCGGCGCTCAGATTACTTTTTTGATGTGACCAGGCTATTCTCACTTCAAGAAGTGAGTCCATGCCCCCCACCTCCCCCGTCATTTTCATTGGTTTTCTACCTGTCTCTGAATTCAAGTTAAGATGTTCTTCCTGATTTTCAGAACATCCCATGGACTTTATTTGACATATTCAATGTACTCATTACCACAGTCTCTGGAGCATGTAAAAAAAAAACAATTCCTTTTTAAACCAAAACTCATAGAATATCAGCATTAGAAGGGACCTCAGGAGGTCATCTAGTCCAACCCCCTTGCTCAAAGCAGGACCAATCCCCAGACAGATTTTTGCTCTAGATCCCTAAATGGCCCCCTCAAGGATTGAACTCACAACCCTGGATTTAGCAGGCCAATGCTCAAACCACTGAGCTATTCCCCTAAGTGCAATGCCCCTAAAAGAACTACCATCCCCATGAGTTTCAAGCCTTATACCTAAAGTAGATAGTGTAGCTCTACTAACAAATCCTCCTAGTCTAGCCAGACACACCTTATGCTGGAAAAGGTTATTTTGCCAGTATAACTTATACCAGTTTCCAAAACAAAATAAACGATACCAGCAAAATGAGATAAAACTGCATCTACACTAGGGCTTATGCCAGCATAATTATGTCAGTTTAAAAAAAAATCATACCCCTAAGTGACCTAGTTCTGCTGGTATAAATTAAACCAGGATTTAGCTTCCATCTCAGATCTGGGGGACTGCTCTCACTTATAACTCCTTATCTACCAGGTACTCTGTCCCTTTCCCTTTACAAATGACTCCAGAGCATTTTTGTGATACTGAATATTAACCATTGTTGCTCTTTCGTTGGTTTTCTTTTTGAAATGCTACAATACCCAGAACATAGATTTCAAGCCAAAAGACTTTGGCCAGGTCTACACTAGGAGCACTAGTATGCTATACCAACAATGCACTGCTAGTGTGAATGCAGCTTATACTTGCAAAAGTGCAGTCTTGCCAGTATAACTGTAACTACGCCAGGGGCTTTTGCTGGCTCTGTCGGTCAGGGATCACACCTCCTCACATCCCTGACCAACACAGGTATGCAGGCAAGAGTCTGTATTGTAGATTTGACCTTTATTTCCTAAATGGCGTTAATTGCTGCTTTGCAAACAGGTAAGATGGAAGCTTTGATTTGTGTGTTTTTAATCAGTTGCCCCACTGACATCAGTCTCATTTTTCATTTAATGCAGCCAGCGGACGCTATATTTTTCTGTACCAACATTCTCTCTGCATCTGGAATCTGAACAGTCTAAAAGCCTCACCTTCTACCAGCGTTATTGCACCACCACCATCCCCCTTTGTTTCGAAAAAGGGTGAGTAATCATTGTCGCCAGATCTGTAGATACCCGATACGTGGGCTTAACTCTCTTGGGATGCACCCTAAGCCTTGACTTCCTGAATTACCATCTCTGCAATGGAACTGAGCTAGCTATCGTATTCCAGCAGCTGGCAGTCACTAAAACATCTGCCTGGCCTGCATTGTGCACAGCTTCTAGTGAGTCATTTGAGAATATAAACTGAGTTCCTGCAAGTTGGAACCACCTGCTTCAGATAATTTTTTTGGCTTATTGTCTTCTTAGTAACTCTCAATCCAGGATTTTTTTTTTTGGTGCCAAACCCACAGCAGTAGCTCCTGATTTTAGTAACTGCTGCCCTTAAGTTTAGCTATGCACATAGGGTGATTACTCTACAGGGGCCCAACATCAGGCCTATGCACCACTTAAATCCCTTTTAACCCTCAAATAGGACTTGTGTGGCCCAAAGGAAAGAACTCATACTGGCTTGCTGCACCGGGGCAAAGTTCACCTTTAGATCTTTTATCTTCAGAGCACAGGCCTACAAATCAGGAAAGCTGGGTTCTGTTCCCACCTCTGCCACTGCCTTGGTGTATGGGCTTAGGCAAGAAGTCACTTAAGCCTAAATTGTCAGAAGTGGCCTCTAATTTTGGGTTCCTAACTTGAGACATCTTAAAGAGGCTTTCTGGTCAGTGGTGCGGTGTTACTGAAGTCAGTGGGAGCTGGGGGTGCTCGGAACCTCTAAGAAACTCAGATTCTAGGTGTCAAGTTGGGCACCCAAAATTAGAGGCCACTTGGGAAAATTTGGCCCTTCACCTCTGTAGATCCACTACCTTATCTGGGAAATGGGCATAAGGATACAACCCCCCTCTGCACAATGCTTTGAGATCTGAAGATGAAGACTGTGGTATAAGTGGCCTTAGTTATTAAATGCAATTATTTCCATGTGTACAGCTATTAAGTACAGGCACATTTTCCTTTCATTGTAGGGACTAAGTCGCTGCCAAACTGTTGCCATAGTAATTTTGCTGCAGTGTGGTTTCTATGAACACAAAAATTCCCATGTCCTATCTGTCAGTCCATCTAGTTCTTGGAGAGACAAGCATTGCTAAACTGAGGACAACATTAGTAACTTTCCAGGAGCCCCTGATTTGCCTAAAATGGAGTGGACGGCAAACATTGTTTAATGGAGACATGTGACCCAGGGAGAGGATAGGTCCCAGCATGCAATACTCCATCTAGCTCAGTGGTGCCCAAATTTTTGAGGGTTGTGCCCCCTCCACCCCTGCCCAACCCATTGCCAGAGCTGAGGCTACACCTTGAAAACTGTGTCCAGTTCTGGCTGCCCCATTTCAAAAAGGATATAGTGAACTGGAAAAGGTTCAGAGGAGAGCAACGGAGATGATCAAGTGTATGGAACGGCTTCATATGAGGTGAGACTAAAACATTTAAGGCTGGTCAGATTAGAAAAGAGATGGTTAAGGGGGGATATGATAGGTCTATAAAATCATGAATGATGTGGGAAAAAATGAACAGAGAAGAGTTATTTACCCATTCTGATAATACAAAAAGCAGGGGTCACCCAATGATATTAAATAGGCAACAGGTTTAGTACAAACAAGAGACAGTACTTTTTCCACACAATGCATAAATAACCTGTGGAATTGCCAAGGGATGTTGGGGTGGCCAAAAGGATAACAGGGTCCAAAAAAGAACTAGATAAGTTCATGGAGGATAGGTTCATCAATGGCTATTAGCCAAGATGGTCAGGGATGCAACCGCATGCTCAGGGAAAACTTAAATGTCTGACTGCCAGAAGCAGGCTGGGAAGACAGGGATGGATCGCTCCAACTGCCCTGTACAATCACCTGAAGCTCTAGTACTCTCACCATCAGAGACAGGATACTGAGCTAGATGCACCATTGGTCTGACCCAGTGTGGCCATTCCTGTGAGCTGCATTGTGGACTTCATTGGATTCTCTCTGGTACGCAGGCTGTAGCTGGTTCCAATTCCACCCAGATTGGTGGTGACCAAAGGCTATTACAATTGAATAGTAGTGCACCAAATTCATTTCACGCAGGCCATTGGTACTGACCTGCTTGGAACTGGACTCAGGTCAATATTATGGATACCATTGCAGGGCCGGCTCTGGCTTTTTTGCCACCCTAGGCAGAAAAGCCAGCCGCCACCGCCCCCCCCCCCCCCCTCGGTGCGGCAGGGAAGGGCGTCGAGCCCTGCCAGGGCTCTCCGCTCTCCCCGGTGGCCAGAGCGCCGGGAGGAGGGCGGAGAGCCCGGCTGTTGCTCTCCGCTCTCCCCGACCAGCTGGAGCGCGCCGCCCCCAGCACATGCTTGGTGGGCTGGTGCCTGGAGCCGGCCCTGACCATTGCCAGGTATGAACCACCCTCCACCCCTAAAGATGGCCTTCATTCAGGCAAAGCTAGAAGGATACAGATCGGCCAACGTAGAGAGGCTGCATTGGACTGCTTGTTCTGTGGATATGGAGTGGATCTCAGTCTTCAAGGCCACCTTTCACCAGCACTAAGAGTCACATGAAAAACAGAAAAGCGCATTGTACCCCCATTGTCTCTTTCCTACTCTCTCCCATTGCTGGGCTCAATGTCTTTCTTCCTGCACTTCGCCCGCATCTGGAACCCCTTCCTCTTTCATTATCAAGTTCTGAGTATTTCCTTATGCTGGAACCTAGGCCTGTCACTACATAATTGTCTGCTATGGGGAATCTACACCTTCCTTTGCAGCATCTAGTGCTGGCCACTGACAACTAGACTGATCACTGGTCTGACCTGGTGTAGCATTTTTTGTCTCTAGTAGTGGAGGCAGAGTCCAAGGCACAATGAGCACCGCCTGGTTTTCTGGTCCCAGGTGAGCTCTCAGGGCTATTAGTTAGAAAAAGCTTCTCTTGAGTTGACAGCTGGGTGCAGCTGGCCTAGACTCAGATAATTATAACTACAGGACTCCACAGTGTTATGCTGATGGAGCCATTTTCCAGAGTAGAGGCCACTGGGATGGGAAAGGGGAAAAGGCTACAGCTGCAGAAAATGGCCGCAGCCTCCCATCTGCTAAGGGAGCAACACCCGCTCAAGGATCAGACATCGCTGGCCAGGAAGGGGCCATGGCCAACGCAGCTAGAGGAAGTGCGGATTCAACAGCCTCCACTGGCTTGGCTCCTGGACTGCCTCACTGCTGCACACATCCTCCGGCTCTCTGCTCTGTGATGGGGGCATGCTGGGTTACTTCAGCATTAGTGGCCTCGTGGGATGGCTTGGCAGGCACTCTATAGCCTGGGCTAAAGATGCCTCCCTCCGGCCCGCTACCGAGGAGCCCAGCTACATGGGCTAAAACACTTGGTCCCGTGTGTGCAGCTAATAGCTTAATTTTTCTCTTGGAAGTCAAGTTTCTACTGGGCACGCTCATTCCCACATGTTCAAATCTTCATGACTCGTTTTTTGAGAGACAACGTTCCCCCCTGCCCTGGTACTGCTCATTAAAATCTGTTTACAGATTCCAGGCTCTGGTCTGCACTACAGACCTAGATCGGTATCACTGCGTTGCAAATACTTTGGGTCCACTCGAATCTGCATCTTTTGGCTATCAAGCTATTTGCACGACAAATTTCACCCACTTCTAGTCAGAATTCCATTCCCCTGGCCACACGCACCAACCCTGCTCTATATCGATGGCTTCAAAAGGGCTAGCTGTAAGGATACTTTGGCCTGCTGCTAGACTAGTCCTACTGGGTGTAGAATTTAGCCCCATGTTTGCAGCTCTGTAGCCATGCATGAGCTAAGTCTAGTCTACAGGAATATAAGATGGTCAGAATGCTGTTGATTTTTGAATAGGAAACATGGTGGAGGTTCACGTGAATGAGAGTATGTCCTCTAACTTACGCTAACAAAAGACAAAAAGTCACCATCTAGTAGACCAGAGACCAAGGAGCAAAGGTGAATGTGGTGTGGAGCTGATAATGTGTAAAGACAGGAGATTTGAATAGAAACTGTTATGCAGCCTTCATTACTGCAGTCACTGCTAGTGGAGCAATGCCAAGTTTTTTGTCTGACACTTTTTCCACCCCACACAAAAAAATTCAGATTTAGATTGACCGGAACATTTCAAGAATTCATGTTGATTTCACCAAATTGTTTTGGTAGAAAAAACCTAGAACAATTCTGGAAAAAAACAACAACAACCCTAAATGTTTTGGCCTCTTTTAAATGAAACATTTTGATTTTTTTCAATTTACTTCAATTTAAAATGTTATTTCTTTAAAAAACAACAACTCAGCATTTCATTTGATACACAACAAATTGTTTAACTTTTCGTCTTGCTGAAATTTTCAAAAAAGTTTTCAGGTTGACACCCCTCCCCGGTTTTTCAAAATGTCCAACAAAACAAAAATTTCATTATTTGCACAGCTCTCACCATGAGTCTGGCCACTCAGATTTCCAGACACGTAATTACACCCCCCTCTAAAGAAACAAAACAAAACAAACCCAACCCTAAACAAAATATTGAATGAAAGATCAACACTGAAACAATGCTAGTGCTCTGAGGACAGTAATGGCATTTCAAACAAAAGCTACTGGCCTAAGCCGGATTCTCTTCTCACTTGTAGTGGTGTGAAGCAAGAGTAAAGTCAATAGAATCACAGGGATGCAACACTGGTGCAACTGATGTCAGAGTCTGGCCCTGTATCTTCAACCCACTCAGTTTGGTTTGTAACCCTTCTACCAGGTGGAGCCAGCAGCAACAAGGGCCGGGTTCAGTATCTAGGGGTTCCTTTTCAACAATACAACACAAAACCGGCTTGAGCCCCCACCTAGTGACCTGGGACAATTATACACCACCCTCTGGGTGTCTCTAAGAGGCAAAACTTCCTCACTCGCAAGCACAGAGTCTGAGTGCAGCAAAAACGTTTAAATAAAAGGAGGGAATTAACTCAGCATTAATTTGGGAAAACACCACAACTAGGACTCATAAACACAAACCATGAGCAAAAGACGCACCCCCAAGTAAGATGGGCAGTGTCCTTTTCCCCTTAGGGTTTTAAGTCAAGCAACCCAAAAGTCTCTTTAACGTGTCCATCCCTTCTCTGCACCCCATTCACAGTTGCTGTGCTTGGCCAGTGCAGCCCCAGAGTTCAGAAGTTCATCCTCAGAGTTCACCTCCCACCCTGTGTGGAGGGGTAAGGAGGCACCTTACACGCCCCACTGCTCGGGCACTCACTTGTCACCGCGCCTTTGCAAGGCTCTGTTCTGGCCCTCTCTGCCAGCCTCCCTATTGACCACTTGTCACGCATCTCCACCAGCTGTCCACTCACCAAGACACCTTCAGGCTCCCCTCCCCCCCCTTAACACAGCCCTCAGTGATTCCAGCCGTTAGTGGGGGATCCTCACTGCTGGTGCACACTGTGTAATTTCTTGCAATAAAAATACCAAAGTAGGTCTAATATATAAACCTCAGTTCAGTGATTTCAGGTCTACAGCATGTAATAAGATTTTCAATTGACTCTAAATTAGCTCTTTTACAGAGAAAGAAAAGGACAAACAGGGCCCACACCAAAGGGGCATATACCAATCCCCTCCCTCTCTTAAGTCATTGGGCTTTGGAACCATGTACCCTGCCTAGCGAGTGCCATTCAGTTAAGGGTGAGTCCCTCCATTGGGGTATGCCAGGTACAATTCTGCTGCCCTTGGTTCACACAACAAGGATAACAACCCTTTATTACTTCTGCCCCAATAACAAGGAGACTGGGGATCCGACACCAGCCACAAGTGATCATTTGGGCAAGCAATCCCATCATGCTGAACACCTAGGCAGGGTGGGTGTGTCCATGCAAACAAGATCAGCTTCTGAAGTCTTTTTCCATAGTTCACCACTAGATGTCAGGGGAGAGCTCATTCAGACCCTGCTTACAGGTTTATATATTACAGCTGTTGGGCCCAAATCTTGTTTATCTCATTATCTAGATCTTTAGATATACTTGTATGGCTCCATTACGAAAGTATCTAAACACCTCACAACCTTATTAATGGATTTATTCTCACAACGCCACTGTGAGATTGGGCGGTGCTATTGTCCTCATTTTACAGATGGGGAACTTGGGCACCGAGGCTTAGATATGGTCGACACACAGTTTTTGTACAGGTGTAACTATGTCAGCTATACCGGTGTAAGTGTTCCCAGTGACTTAATCCCCTCCCATATGGTACAGTTAAAGCAATATAACTTTTGTGGTTAGACGCGGCCTAAGTGACTTGCCCAAGTCACAGGAGTCTGTGGCAAAGAACCTAGGTCGGCTGAGTCCCAGGCTAGTGCCCTAACAACTGGACCATCTTTCCCTGCCGAGTAGCACTTACTTGTGAATGAATTTCATTGACGATAATGGGCTAGATTCCCAGCTAGTGTAAATCCATATAGTTTATTGATGTCAATGGAACTATTCTGATTTACTCCAGCTGAAGATGTGGAGCTGACGAGAGTATTCAGCTGAGTAAGGTAAGTAGGATTTGGTCCACGGTTTGCACGCTCACCCACTGCTTAGAATCCGCCTGCAATATCCAGAGTGTGTTGCATTTTCCTGTGAAGTCTGAATTTCTAGGCTTTCATTGCTGTGTGATTTGACTATTATTAGAAGCAATGATATTTTAGAGGCTGTTCCCTTGTATATGCAATGGTGTGATAGTATATTATAGGCCAAAGGCGGCAAAGATCAGGATAGAAAATTACTAATCGGTTCTGTCATTTATGGTATCAGAGGTAGTTTTGAGTCTCAGACTTACCAAATGTAAGCAAAACCACCTCATCCACCCACAGTCGCTAAATATTTAGTCGTTTTTAACAAGTTAAACAAAGCCCTTTGATTGGATTTATGCTAATGGCTCTTCTGTCAGCGTTTCTAATTCATTTACATTTCATTTTAAAATTGCCTGTGTACATTTCCACTCCTCACTAACACCATTAGCAGAGAAAGGAACGAGTAACAGGTCACAGATGCCACAAGATGGCAATAGTTGAAGAGCAATTTGTTTCAGTAAGAAGTGATCTGGATTCTCCAGCAAACTTGTGCCTTATTTAGAAGGGCACCACGCTGTAAAGGTCTGATGCATTTAACCTTAGCACTAACATCACATTTTTCCTCTGAAAACCTGAAAGCAACTTTTATAAGGTGAGTCTCATTCTTCCCACTCCTGATAGGGAAACAGAGGCACAGCACAGGTAAGTGAGTTACCCAAGGCCAGTAGCAGAGGTAGGAATGGAAGCCACCTCTCCTCGCCTTGTGTTTTATCCAACAGACCATGCTGCCAAATCTGTGCGGAGGGCTGGTAACTTGGGACAAGAGCGAGTAACATTCAAATGAGTAGCATTAGCACAGTCCATTTGCAGCTACCATGAATGCAGTTACCCAGGGGGTGAATCATGGGTCCTAATTTTCCTAGTCTAGACCTAATTTAAGAAACAATGTAAATTTTGGCTTTCCTTGCAGATTATCTGGCTGTAACCTCACTTGTGCTCCTAACAAGACTCATCTGGTCTGGCTGTGAGGGTGTATCACTCGAAAGAGCTGTACCTCGCTGAGCAGGATCCTAAAGTGACATCAGAGGAGGGTGACCAGACAGCAAATGTGAAAAATCGGGACGGGGGTGGGAGGCAATAGGAGCCTATATAAGAAAAAGACCCCAAATCAGGACTGTCCCTATAAAATCGGGACATCTGGTCGGTCACCCTACATCAGACTGAGCCGACAGAAGAGCTCTGCATCTCTGTGCATGGCCTTTGAACCTGACACACCGTTACATCAGCATTCACATTTAAGCAATGCTAATTCGTGCTAGGCAGGACCGTCCTTAGGATTTATGGGGCCCTATGCAGTATTATTAAACTGGTGCCCCTATGCTCTACAGCAGCCTGGGCTCACATGTGTATTTTAGATGAGGGTGGTCTTCTGAAGGTTTTATTTAAAAAACTATATGTCTGAAGATCTAAGCATTTAAAGCTAAAGATGAATATTCAGATTGTGCATCTAAAAATCTATGCGAGGATTTTTTAGAGATGTGATTTTATAAACTTCAGCAACATACTAACGAAATATTTTTAAAGCAAATTTTAAACTAAGGTCCTGTAGACTAACGTGTTCTGAGTAAATATGACAGTGATGCACAACTGTTTTTGTCAGTAAATTCAGAAACTGACAGTGTATACCTGGGGGTTGGCGAATTCCTGTTAAATGGCTTCATTACCACTTGAATGGCTCTTTAACAGTTTCAGTGTTGTGCTAATAGGGCTGGCAGGCTGGAGACCTTTTCACTTTTAAGTACTAGATCCCTTCTGGAGGAACTCTGCCCACATATCTACACCAGCAACACCATCACAGGACCTAACCAGATCAGCTACAACATCACCGGCTCATTCACCTGCACGTCCACCAATGTTATATATGCCATCATGTGCCAGCAATGCCCCTCTGCTATGTACATTGGCCAAACTGGACAGTCACTACGCAAGAGGATAAATGGACACAAGTCAGATATCAGGAATGGCAATATACAAAAACTTGTAGGAGAACACTTCAACCTCCCTGGCCACACAATAGCAGATGTAAAGGTAGCCATCTTACAGCAAAAAAACTTCAGGACCAGACTCCAAAGAGAAACTGCTGAGCTCCAGTTCATTTGCAAATTTGACATCATCAGATCAGGATTAAACAAAGACTGTGAATGGCTATCCAACTACAGAAGCAGTTTCTCCTCCCTTGGTTTTCACACCTCAACTGCTAGCAGAGCACCTCACCCTCCCTGATTGAACTAACCTCGTTATCTCCATACTGATTTATACCTGCCTCTGGACATTTCCATTACTTGCATCTGAAGAAGTGAGGTTCTTACCCACGAAAGCTTATGCTCCCAATACTTCTGTTAGTCTTAAAGGTGCCACAGGACCCTCTGTTGCTTTTTATAGATTCAGACTAACACGGCTACTCCTCTGATACTTGACACCTCTGGAGGAAGACTCACCAGGCTGCGGCAGCCAGCTGTGGTGGGAGCCTGCAGGAAGGGTCAGAACAGGGATAGGAAGATGTGACAGGGTGGGCACTAAGACCCAGGGGTGCCCCGAGTGTTCAGGTGCCCTACACAGCCTCGTATGCCTAAGGACAGCCCTGGTGCCAGAGCTTGGCAGTTCATAGCCCTGGCACCTCTGGGCTTGCTGCATCAGTTATGAATGTAAAAAAATTGCTTGAGCCCCAGCCATAGACACTGACTCCGTGGGTGCTCCAGGGCTGGAGCACCCACAGAAAAAAATTAGCAGGTGGTTAGCACCCACCCTCAGCCAAACTCCCCCCATGCCCCCATTGCCTCTTGCCTGCCACGGGCCCTGCTGATCAAGTCCTCCCCCTCCCTGTTCCAAGCCTGTTCCAAGGGAGGGGGAGGAGTGGGGACGGGGCATGCTCCAGGGAGGGGACGGAACTGAGGGGGAAGAGGCGAGGTGGGGGTAGGGCCTTGGGTGAAGGGGTGGAATGGGGGCAGGGCCGGGGACTGGACGAGGTGGGGTGGGGGTGGGAGCTTGGGGGAAAGGATAGAGTGGGGATGGGGGCGGGGTGGAGGCTTGGGGAAGGGGTAGAGTGGGTCGGGGCCTGGGGCGGGAGCGGGGGGTGTCAAACTGTCTGGGTAGAGAGGAAGTCGGTGCCTATGGCCCCAGCACCTCTTTCATTACAAATTATGCATTGCATTTAAGTGACCCAGGTTTGGATCCCCCTGGCTTTTGAGTGCCACATAATAGCATGTGATAAGAGTGGAGACGAAAGGAGTTGGGGGAGGGGGAGCTATTTCTGGAGAGAGGGCATGGGAATCTAATATAACACTTACAATTTGTAGAGAGGTCAGTCCTGTACTGGATATGGGCTAAAGCCCGGTTATAGGACATGGCTAAATCAGTGTTAGGTCCTGAGCAGCCTGCAAATTGCAACCATGTTGTAGCCGAGGGTCCCTGGACCTAGCTGTGTTTGTGGTGTAGATGGGCCCTTAGTATAAAAGCACTTTAAAGTGCCATGTGCACCAGATCACTAGCTATTTTACTGATTCAATTATTTATTTTTTACTGAAATATTCCTGTTTCAAATACAACTGTGACACATCCCCAGCGTGCAACTCTTTGGCACAAAAGCTGGGCCTGGAACAAAGCAAGTGGCTGAGTGTCTATTTCATATCTAAGGGAGGAGAATCCCCAATTCCTCCAGCTTGATTAAAGGCAATTTATTGTTTAGTAAACAAAATGGCCAAGTAGATTGAGCACTGCTCTGGGCCTCGGGAGACCTGTGTGTCGTTCCTGGCTCCGACACTGCCCTGCTGGGTGCCCTTGGGCGGGTCGCTTCCTCCCCTGTGGCTCAGGTTTCTGATCTCTAAACTGGGGGTATTGACATGGACTCCCTTTGTAAAGTGCTCTGGGATCTATGGAAGTGCCCTATAAAAGTTAGGTTTATACCAGTGGTTTTCAAACTTTTTTTTCTGGCGACCCAGTTGAAGAAAATTGTTGACACCCGTGACCCAATAGAGCTGGGGATGAGGGGTTTGGGGTATGGGAGGCGCTCAGGGCTGGGGAAGAGGGTTGAGGTGCAGGGGTGAGGGCTGCAGGGAGGAGGGGTTTGGAGTGCAGAAGGGGGCTCTGGGTTGGGGGTTAAGGGCTGGGGCAGGAGGTTGGGGTGCAGGAGGAGGTCAGGGCTCTGGGCTGGAGATGCAGGCTTTGAGGTGGGGGCCGGGGAAGAGGGGTTTGGGGTGCAGAGGCTCTGGGTTTGGGGGGGCTCAGGGATGGGGCAGGGGATTGGGGCACGGGCTTACCTTGGGCAGCTCCTGGTCAGCAGCGCAGCAGGGGTGCTAAGGTAGGCTTCCCGCCTGTCCTAGCCCACGGACCGCACTGTGCCCCGAAAGTGGCCAGCAGCAGATCTGGCTCCTAGGTGGGCAAGTGGCTTTCGCCCACAGGCACCGCCTCCTCCCCCCGCCAGTTCCCATTGGCTGGTTCCCAGCCAATGGGAGTGCAGAGCCGGTGCTCGGGGTGGGGGCAGCACGCGGAGCCCTGTGGCCCCCCTGCCTAGGAGCCGGACCTGCTGCTGGCCACTTCCGGGGCACAGCACGGTGTCAGAACAGGTAGGGACTAGCCTGCCTGAGCTGGACAGCACCACCAACGGGACTTTTAATGGCCCCGGCGGCGGTGCTGACCAAAGCCGCCATGACCCAGTGCCTTAAATTCCATAACCCTGTACTGGGTCACGATCCACAGTTTGAAAACCACTACTCCACTACTGATAACTCTGATGTCTTTACATGGGGTCATCACTGCTTCTGTTTTCTTTAATCTTGCAAAAAACGCTGATCCCGTCCTTTCCAACTTTGGCTGTTGAAACTCAGAATGTGGCAGTGCATTGACACTCATTGGATCTTTACAATCGAGCTGGGAAGCTCGGTACATGGTGGTGTGAACTGTTTTTGCGGGACCGTGCTGGGAATTAAGAGTCAGATCGTAGGCAGGGGTAAATGGTAAATTGGCATAGCTCCAGCAACATCAATGGAGCCACACTACAGGCACCAGCTGAAGATATGGCCTTATGTTCAATGCCTGATTCTCCACCACCTTGTGTCACAGGAAGTACCCTTCTGAATCAGAGCCAAGGTCTGCCTAGTCCAGCAGCCTGTCTGTAAATAAGTCATCATTTATACCTGTGCAGTGCGGAAGAAAGAATGGAATGGAAATAAATCCAGGTAAAAACACTGGCATTTTATGCTCACTCTACAAAGCTACACCTGAAGACATGAGATGAACGAGAGTGGAGAATCAAGTCCTAAAACTCTCTTGGGTTCAGTTTCACATGTATTAAATCAATCTCTTTTTCTATTCCTTTGCTAATAGAAATATCCATATATGGGATCAGTTGCACATTCTTCCAGGGTACTTTTATTACAAGCTGATGATTTTGTACTTGATTGAACTGCATTGATGTGTTCAGACAAACATAAAAATCATTGTTTATGATCATTTTAACCAAATACCTGACAAACAGGGGGGAGAGCAGTCACATGCACCAGGGAAACACGGAACAACATCTCAGCACTAAAAGAGAGACACAAGAATGCAAGTTCTTTGAAACAGAGGCTTCTTTTTGCTGTGGGGATGTGTATTGCCTAGCACAATACGGCCGTGGTCCATGCTTGGGGCTCCTCTGTGCTATGGTAATACAGATTAATAATAAATAATTTCTCTGTCTCTGTGTCGAGTCCACTGGCGAAGTTATTTCACTAAGGTCCATGGGATCACTTGGACACTGTGGCCAATGCATCTGTGTTTTTTCATTTAAACATGATAGGCCGACGTACGTATTCCCCCAGGTTCCTGCTCCAACTAGCAGAACTTCTGTGTTACTACCAGGGAGCTGCACCCCCGCAAAATGGTGGAACCGCAGGCCCACGGCCTCCTGATGCTCCCCCGGGGCCAGGCAGACTCAGCACTTGCAAGGTCCTAGGCCCGGGCTCCAGCTCGAGCCTCAATGTCTACACCGCAGTGAAACAGCCCCTTCGCTTGAGCCCCAGCATCATCTGTGGCCCGGGCCAGCCGTGGGTTTTTCATCGCCGGGTACACATACCCTAAAGAGCACAGACAGAGGAACAGACCATTTGATATTATTGCTTCTAGCCGAGGTTTCCAAGTCATGTTATTACTGCTATTTGAAAACGGGAGGGGGGATTGTAAGAGTTGGCATAAGGAATCATTTGAAGGGGACGTGGGGTGAATTCTCTTCAATTGCTGGCCTTCTATTTTTAAGTTAAGTCATGGGGGCTGAGAACATGTATCTAGGCAATGAAAGAAATGAAACATTATTTCTTAGTAAAAAGAACAGGAATACTTGTGGCACCTTAGAGACTAATAAATTTATTTGGGCATAAGCTTTCATGAGCTAAAGCCCACTTCATCAGATGCATGCAGTGGAAAATACAGTAGGAAGATATATATACACAGAGAACATGAAAAAATGGGTGTTGCCACTCTTCTACCGGGTTGCCAGTAGCAAAAAGGGTTGGGTTCAATATCTAGGGGTTCCTCTTAAAATTAACAACGTACCAATGGAAAATTGTATTAAGGAGACGCAGCATTAATTTGGGACAACCACAGCAACAATAAATCAACAATATGTTTATATGAATAATGAGTAACACACCCACCTCCGTTTCCCCGAATGATGCGGTGACCATCTGATGAACAGATGTGCCTTTAATATACCACTTTCCCTTTTCCCCCTCAGCTGCATCCCACTGATGAGATGTTGTGCGTGGTTAGCAAAGTCCAGAAGTGCACTCAGGCAGGTCCGGCTCCAGCCCCTAGGAAGAAGTGCTACTTCGATTCTGTGAGGTGCCTGGCTGCTACCTTTAGCTGCAATACTATCTCTGCACCAATTCAGCCCAATAGCTCCACCTCCTAACCCAGCTATAGAGATTACAGCTCTAGTGGTACTGGGTAGAAGATGCCTTGCCACACCCCTTGCATCATCTCTTGCCATACTACTATCCCTCACTGCAATGTTGTCTCCATACCATCTCTCATCACACTACTATGTCTTATCACAATACCAAGCCTGGGTCTTCAGGCCCTTTCACTTACAGCTACCTCTAGTAGTATATCATTACCAGAGTACAGGCAGCATATACAACCTTGAAGTAGAGTCCTTCCTACAAAATAGGACCATCCTCCTTGCCTAGCCAAACTCCAATAGCCAGCCATGCAAGATCAAGAATTTTAGTTATGGTGACTCCCCTCTCAGGACACATGAATTACAGCTCTATTCCCCTTTTGTCACATAATAAGAATAACAACATTTCATTACCCCTACAGCCAAAACTTAAATCACTTTTAAACAAAATGACCAGGATGGTCACATTGGGATGGTAAGTAACCAACATGCAAATAAGGCCTGCTCATTCTGTCTCTTACTCTGGTTCACCAATAGATGGCGGCAGAGAGCTCCTTCCCTCTAAAACTCTCTAATTAGGCAGGTGGTTGCCTAATTCCCATTGACTTTCACACTGATTGCCTTGAAAAACCTCCCGTGATATCAGTTCTTTGCCAGTGACTCATTACGAAACTGGGACACCTGTCCCTCTCCTATTGGGTACCGTGGCTGAGCTCCATTCCCCCAAACTGTGCATGGAATGGGAGTACGCTAAGCTTCTTATTTGTGAGAAGAAAAATAATTGTATCTGTGGGATCTAGTGGCGAATGCATCCAAAGCTCTTTCACCTGGGTGGGAAGTTTTGTCTGCCTGCTGCCTTTGGCTCTAGTCCCTTAGACAGCCTATGGGGGTTGGGGAAAATGTTAATTTCTCCTCTTAGATGAAGTGGGACAAGGGGCAACATTTTTAGTCCCAGGCCAGAGCACCAAAAAAAGGTGAATGTATCAATCTATCCAAGAGTCTGAAAAGGGCAGTCAGGACCAAGGGTTGGAGCAGGGTCAAACCTGGGGCTGAGAGGAGCAGAGAAGTTTGTAGTCAAGTTCTAGGCCGGGGTGGATACCAAG
Organism: Chrysemys picta bellii; assembly: GCF_011386835.1. NCBI lineage: Eukaryota > Metazoa > Chordata > Testudines > Emydidae > Chrysemys > Chrysemys picta. Next base: position 16,895,960 of record NC_088791.1, read on the forward strand.
GATCAGAGTCCAAGTCAATTTTAAGGTCTGGCTCAGAAGGTGAGATCCAAATCAAGCCCAGGTTGAAGCCCTGGGGTGAAGTGCGGGACTAGTCAGAGCAGCTACAGGAGAGACACATTTTTGCCTGGACACTTCCTGGAACAGCCCTTGGGCTGAGAGTAAGGAGCCAACCAACAGCCATGAGGTCCTTGAGATAGGACTTCCCTTGGTCTGTGTCTGCAGCGTGTTGTGGGTAGTGGGGTGCAAGCTGGTTGCAGGTGCTGCTGAGTGGTAGCATGGAGGTGTTTGCTGCTTAGCAGCTCTGCAAGCCTGGGTCTGAGACCCCTTATTCTCACAACACCTCTGTGAGGTGGGTAAGTGCTGTTAGACTCTCTAGGGTAGGGATTGTCTATTTAGCACAGTGTCAGTGATTAGATAACATCAATACGTGACTCTTTTGTGACTGCTCCCCAGGCCACAGGATGCTGGGGCCACCTCCTGGCCGGGCCAAAGCTGTCCATGCTGCATCGAGTCTGTGGAGAAATACGGGGCTGCAGCCTCCAGAGCTGTCAAGCTGGCTTCTCTCACCCATATTACATTATCTTTAAACCCCAGACAGACTCCTGCACTCATCTGGGCCATGCAAGGCCTGCAAGGGGGAGTGCAGCCTGAGCTCCGGAGAGTGTCAGTCTCCAGGCCTAGGAGCACTTGACACTTTTGCTGAATGATGTGAGAGGCTCCCTCTCCTGAGGGCTGAGGTAGCATGGCTCCTCTGAAGAATCCCAGCTCCCACTGGCTCAAATCCCAGCGGTGGGTGGGACCTGATCATAGGGCTCCTGCACAGCACTGTGGAGAACTAGACTGTTCAACAGTCTCCATTCAGGGCCGCAGAAGGAGTTAAATCTGTCACTGACACAGGCTGGGGCACAGGATGCTGGGAAACGCCATCCTTCAGTGCAGTAAATACATCCACAAGGGCTGGGCCAGGGGCATGGAAGACAAATCTCACAGACTCGTCCTGCATCTGTCATGAAAATGATGCAGGACATTAGCTATACAAGGGGACTGCCGGTATGGAAACCCATTAAGACGAAGTTAAAATAGGACGAGGCAGAGCGGAGGGCAAAATGACCATTCAGTGACGCATTAAGCGGCTCTCGAGAGGGCATCATGAAGATTATGAACCAGTTTGGCAAGTAACGGGCTCAAGGTAAAGCCAAGAGATTGTTACCTGCCAAACCGGCTCCTGATTGCTGGTAATGCTTTCATCAGAGGGTCGTGTTGCTGTCACGTGTCACTGGTGAGCCAAAGTGGGCGCTTTTTTACATTTCACTCAATGTTTCAGCATCTGGTCTTTATTCATCTCTAGCAGCCAGTCTCTAACACAAGGGGATCCCACTTCATTTCCTTGTTAGCTAGGCCTACGGGGTTCCGTGGTTGTTTGGTATTGGGGGAGGGGTTGGCTGGGAGTTTGGGGTTGCACTAAGAGCAGGCTAACTTAATGTTCACTTTGTTGTTTTTCTATTTCATTATTTCGAGTTTGCATTTTCCTCTTTGCTGTGCCTTGGCACCTAGGGCTGTGATCATTCCACCAGCCCGCCCCCTTGGATTGCTGTGGCATCTCTACATGCATGCAGTTAAGTCTCTCAATGCCCCACTTTTGGCTTCACTGAATGCCGACAGCAGGTTCTGCCAAGTACAGTGCCCTCATGGAGCTCACAATTTAAATGCAAGATTCTGCCCCCAGCTGAGGTGAGGAAGGGCCACGTTGCGGATGGAGCTTGTCCAGCGGAATGTCTCCTATGGGACCCGGGTAGGTCACAGTACAGTGATGGGCTCTATGAGCTACGTGTGGCAGCTATTTGTTACATTAAGCATGGCTACCTCCATGGGCTGAGGTAGTGGCCCTGTCTGCAGCAGCCGTCTCCCTCCCAAAACATTAATCGTGATACTTTCAAAAGCATTCAGCATTGGCTAACTTTGCTTCCATTGACATCAAGGGAAAACTCCCAACGATTTCACAAACTCACGAAAACACTAGAAGGAAGCAGGGACTATCTTCCCCAATGAAGTTCCCGCTAGTTTCTTCTAACTAACTGTGCACTTCAAATCCAACAAGGCCAGATGCTGAGAGAAATAGGTAGAACTCAGGAAATTACAAATCAAGCTGTTTCTACAGCTCTTGGAAACACACAAAGCACCTGTGCTGCTGTGTGGGTTTCAGACTGACAAAGCCACTAAGGCCTCCACAAAGAAAGGAACCAGAATAGAAACACAACAGGCTTGTTTCCGAGATTTCTCAGTCTTCCTTAGTGCTAACCATTTTTATAAACAGTCCCTGTTTGCACTGGCACACAATAACACCTCCACAGAGAGAAAGGCAGTGAAATTATTTCATTTCTTAAAGCACAGAATCAATGTTTACACAGCTGAGCTAAATTATTTATACCTATAATATAGGTTTCACATCAGTGGCATTTATTAACATTCAGTGTATGAGAAATCAGACCTGACCTACTTATGAAAAATGATCTAGACTCTCTCTACAAAGATAGGATACATGGGGAAGGGGCTAATGGTGAACCTTCATTCTCAAGCCACCAGAGACAACCCGTACCCAGGGCTGGATTTAGGGGCAGGCGACCCAGGCAACTGTGTGGGGTGCCAGGCTTGGGGGGCTCTGGACTTGGGATGCTGTTTTTATTGTTAGTGACAAAAGGGAAAATGGAATGTTTGAAGTAACAAGTTTCAGATATTCTGTGTGTGGATTCATTTTTCACTAACCTCCTAGAATGTTCTGGACCTTTGTAGAATCTCATGGAACCTGCTAGATTGTCTGAGAACTACATTTTCCTTGAACCTCCTAGAATGCTGTCAGTCATGCCCTTATGCGTACATAAGGGGCGGGGCGTCAACAGGTAGTCAGTGAGATATAAGAACGAACTGAAGTGAAGTGAGAGGAGAGCCCAGCTGCAATATTGTGAACCTTGTTCTATTGGGTAATTGTGAAAATGGACTTATGTTTTAGACTTGAAGAGTGTAAGTAGTGACTAATAAAGGACATATTTAATGAAATACCAGAGATATCTATTGAACCCCTATCTATACAACAGTATAAAAGAAATACTGTTACATCTTCTGCTATGCTTAACATGTAATGTGTGACTTTCTAAGTCTGTGGAACATAGAGTTTTGCTCTCCCTAATACTGTCTATTTCCCCCCCTGCAGAAAATAAAAGATGCTCCCAAAGCAGCCTTCAGGAGCTCAGTATAGGTTGCGAAAAGCTCAATTGCAATCTAGTTTGCAGCAAGAGGCAAATTTGATGGGAAAATATCTGGAACAGAACAACATAGACCAGGCTTTAGGCAGTACGATCGTCCCAGTGCAGAAGAAACTGAGGAGCGAAGTGTAAATGACGGAAGTCCTGTTACTAAGAAATGATCAGATTTACCTGAAGATAAGGATTGGAAATGTGAGGAAAGTGATGGAGAATCATCCAGTTTTCCTGGTGGTGTAAAGGGGAGTGATGATAAAGAAGAATGTGGCTCACATAAAAGGAGAGTCATGACAACGAAAAATCTGGTTTACATGAAAAGGAGAGAAACGATAAAGAAGAATCAGCCTCGCATGATGACAGTAGCAGCAGTGAGAAAAATTGCACACCACAAATCGATACATCAGATCCTGTTTTATGGCCTGTGATCCTAAACTCTGCCGGTATTGATTGTGTAATTTTGAATGGGCTGGGAAAAATCGAGGCTATGACGTTTCCAGTATATGAGCAGAAGTGACACTTCTCCAAGTCACACTGCAAAAGAGTGACTGAGAATAGTGAGAAACTGAATTGGCAAAGTCTAGTTTATCGAAATCGACTGATAAAGTGTTGTGTTTTTGTTGCAAAATATTTGACAAGAATGCCAAATCGTTGCTTGCACTGTCCGGGTACAATTACTGGCATAATTTTAGCTGATGCTCTGAAGCAATATGAAAAGTCACTCGGCCATTTTATGGCCTACTCCAAATGGATGGAGGTCAAGTCGGGCTCAAGCTGAATAAATGCACAGATGCAGAAACCCAGTGCATTATTAATGTAGAAACCCAGCATTGGAAGAACGTGCTCCAGTGTCTGATCTCAATTACCCCCTTCCTCGCGAAGAATAATTTGGCTTTCTGGGGCTCGTCGCATAAATTGTTCACTGAGCATAACAGTAATTTCCTCAGTTTGTGGTAGAGCTCCCTGGGAAATACGAGGATGTCACGCGTGAGCACCTACATTAAGTTCATAAAGAAGCCATGGACCATTACTACACCGAAACAATTCAAAACAAATGTATTCACCTTGTGGTAAGGAAGGTGCTTGATAACATATTGATGTGGCTCAGAAAAGCGAAGTACTACTCCGTAATAATGGACTGCACTCCCGACATTGATCACAGTGAAAAGATGTCATTTACAGTAAGATTTGTTGACGACGAGGATGGTTGTATCCAAGTAAAGGAACACTTTATCTGTGTCCGGTCTGTGGACGACTCTACTGGAAAAGGCCGAACAGACTGTTTATGAACGTTTTGAATGAGAATAAAATAAAGCTTCAGGACTGCGGCGGCCAAGGCTATGACAACGGCGTGAACATGAAAGGAAGAAACAGTGGCATCCAGGCAAGGATTCTTGCGCTGAATCCAAGAGCTTTCTCTGTGCCTTGTGGTTGCCATTGTGCCTAGCGAACAGGGGACCACAAACAGGGGAGTTTGAGAGGGAGTTGTAATATAGTTACTATGGTTAGGAAAGGCCACATCGCCAGTGCCAATGCTGCTCCTGTCTCCTCCACCTGTGCTTGTATCCAGACAGACAACCTGACCATGGATGCCTCTACTCAGATCCTGGTGTGGATTTGCAGAGACTGTGGCCTGCATTTCCCACTCATAGAAAGCCAGGCTGGGGGGACCATCCAGTGCGAAAGGTGCCTGCTGGTGGAATCTCTCATGAAGCAGGTGGGAGAGCTACCGGAGGAGGTGGCTAGGCTGAGGAACATCCGTGCCCATGAGGAATTCCTCAAGAGTGTTCATAGGGAGACATCCAAGGCTGAGGAAGCTATCCAGCTATAGAGGACTGCTGTCACATCACCGGGGGAGGAGGATATGGCTCTGTCACAAGGAAGACCCTGGCTGCTGGTTACTTTTGGCAGCAGGCAGTGCTCCACCCCTACTCCCAATGTACCCATCATGGTGATGGAAAACCAATATGCTGCCCTGGCAACGAGCGATGATGAATCATCCCCAAAGGTAGAGGAGGAGAAGCCATGTAGCCCCAAGGCTCGGAGGATCACAGCCACCACTCCCAGGAGGAAATGTAGGGTAGCTGTGGTTGGTGACTCTCTTCTGAGGGGGATGGAGGCACCCAACTGTCGCCATGACAAGCAGCACCTTGGGGGGGGAGGGGCACATCCCCCCCTCCCCATGTGTTGCCTCTGCTAGCCACGCTGTAAAAGATGCCCTCAGTGGCATGTAAAAATGAGTGCCAGGCCAAACGCAAGCCCCCATTATTTGCAGACACATCCCCAGAGTGTGAACCGCCATTTGTCTGGGTTTTGGTGAGCATCTGTGCAGCCAGACTTTGTTTGCACACCCAGTCTCAGCTGCGACAAAACCATCTATCTCCTCGAATAGCTAAAGCTTTGCACAGGGTCAGGGCTGACAGAGCGGGAGTTCATCATTGCTACAGCTTGGAATTGGCTTGCTCTGGAGTGTTTCATGAAAGGGGTCTCTCCAATGGCCATCCTGCTGATTGACAGTTCTGCCTTTGTTCCAGTGAGTGAAGGAATCTCCTCACCGTCAGGTCTAGTTCTATGGCAATAATCCCTAGTTCTTATAATAACAGCAATATCACCACCACTTAATGGTCCTGTTTAGTGCTTTCCAACCGGAGATCTCACAGCAGTCAGCAAAAGGAAGATGATGATGATGATACCAGGCTGTTCTAGCTAGTGCACTTCTTCGGTAGATCTCAAAGCATTTTACAAAAGAAGTCAGTATCATTATCCCCATTTTTTTTTACAATTGGGGAAACTGAGGCACAGAGCAGAAAATAACTTGCCCAATGTTGCCAGCAAAGCAGTGGCGGAGCTGGGACTTGAACCCATTGTGCCAGATGTGGCAATTTCCTGCAATATCCTTGAAAAACCCTTATTAAGTTGAAACATTTTAGGGGTCTGTTGTATTTAATGCAAAGGTTATGTATTATTGTGGGCAAGGATTATGTGTCTTTTTATGAGGGAGAGGTGATGTGAACCCAGGGAAGTGTTATGAACTTCAAAGGACTGTACTGAACAATGGGCCAGACAACAATGGACTTTTGGGACACTGTCAAGTGATTTGCCTGGGGAATCTCTAGGGGGAGGTGAATGCAAATTTTCCATCTCCTGTTAAGCAAAGCCAACCCCTTTCAGAGCGAGGTCTGGAGAAGAGCACCATAGCCTGATGATTACTTGTTCCCAAAGGCTCCAGGTCAGAAACCAACCTGTACAAAGTAAAAACTGAGCTATTCATGGGGGTGCTAGTTCTGAGCTAAAGCTGGCATGAACTGACCGCAGAAAACCCCCTTTGTGGGGTTTGAAGGCCTGACTCCTATCAGAGCCCTTGTTGGAGATGGGGTGATCGCGTTAGCATATATCTAGGTTCTTTTGTTTTAATATATTTTCTCTGTAATGCTTTCACCTTAAGAATAAATATGCTTGCTTACAAAGAGCTCTGTGATAACCTGTGACTGCTGGCGATTACCCTGTTCAGAGCCTTCCGAGAGAAAGCAAAGCACAGACACTGGCCTCTCTATCAGTCTGACTTGGTGGGAATATCACACGGTAGGCAGAGAATTGCAGCCTGGAAAATACTCAGGTAAGGAGGGAGAAACAGGTCTCACCCAAGAGAGGTGATGGCTGGGGAGTCTGAAGCCTAGAGTGGGTGCCCTTGCTGGACCATGGAGGGGAAATGCAAGTGAAGTTAGGGTGACCAGATGTCCCGATTTTATAGGGACAGTCCTGATATTTAGGGCTTTTTCTTATA